>NC_056573.1:9032502-11516252 GCF_018340385.1 Cyprinus carpio | reverse complement strand
TTTTGTATAATTATTGTTTCTTAAGAAAATGTTATATTATAAAATATATATTAAATGATATTGTTAATGTTGCCATGAATATAGCTGCTGTTGCTAATATGGTGTTTAAAACATAAATAAATAATTACGGAAGGTTTGTGCAAGGTCAGTGAATCCCATTGTTGATAACAAACCTGTTGATTCTAAGAATCTGTGTAGGTTAAATGACAATGGGTCATATATATATAGAGAGAGAGAGGGAGAGAGAGTTATGTGTTGTTGTTGTTTTTCTTCATCAGGCTAATCGTCAAAATTCTAACAAGTCCTTAAAAATGTCCACTCCATCAGACAAGGTCCTGAGGAAATTTGAAAACAAAATAAACCTCGGTAAGCTTATTCTTAATGAATCAAAAAATTCTGTAGAGAAAATGAGCTAAAAGCTTTACTTTTTCTGATTAAAAAGTTGTGCTTTTTCTGATTTAAGTTTCTGTGTTTCACAGATAGACTGAGCTATGCTGATTCTGTGATCAATAAAGTCACTGTGATGCAAAAGCAGAGGGAAGCAGACACGTAAGTTATCTTATTTTAGTATATACTATAATAGTATTCGAAATAAATTTTAATTATATATAATTTTTTTATATTTATTCAATCTATATTCATTTTACATTCTTATTATTTTTTTAATATATTTTAGTATATATTTAGGATATACAGTATATATATGTGTGTGTGTATATATATATATATATATATATATATATATATATTATGTATTTATATATTGTATTTAGCTTTTAATTTATTTTTAATTCAGATTTAGCAATTAAATTCATCTATTCATCATTTTCATCTGTTTAAATTTTATTTCAGCTTTTAAATGAACAAAAAGTATTGTTTATAGTTATAGTTTTATTTTTTAGTTAGCAGTAACAGTGCAAAAGTCATGATTTCCATTTAAGTTGAAGTCTTTTAATCTTAAAAACCGCATGCATTTTTTGCAGTTTTCGAGTAAAGGACAAATCAGACAGAGCTACTGTTGAACAGGTGTGTTGTTTGCTCAAGCTTTATTTGTGATGATTTCACTTGAGCTCCAGTGTTGTAGTTGATGCATTATTCAGTGGGATATTTTAATGTGACTGTACAGGTTTTGGACCCCCGCACACGTATGATTCTGTTTAAAATGCTCAGCAGAGGTGTCTTTTCAGAGATCAATGGCTGTATCAGCACAGGCAAAGAGGCAAGACTGTTTTAATGTTATTGATCTATTCATTCGTTTTAGTTAATTTATTCTTTGTTATTTTAGTACTTGAGGTTGAAAATTAGAATTTTATTTCTATTTTTTTTATTTATTTATAATTTATTAAATGTATTTTTTAAATACATTTTATTTCTTTTTGAGAAGTTTTTATAAATTATTTTATTTCAGGTTTTTTTTTCAAGTAATAAAAAAATATTCTAGTTTACTATAACCCTGGTTTGTCTGGTTAAATAGATTAAAATTATAACTTTCTATATTTTTGATACACTTGAGATCTTCTGTTTATATCAGTCATTTTACTAAGAACTAATGAAAATGTTGCTTTTTTTTCTTTTGCTATCCTATTTTCTTTTTCTTTTTTTTCTTCCCTGCATTTTGTACCACAGGCAAATGTCTACCATGCAACTACTGCAAAAGGAGAAAGCAGAGCCATCAAAATATACAAAACATCAATTCTATTATTCAAAGACAGAGATAAATATGTCAGCGGGGAATTCAGGTTAGACAGATGTCTTTTTTCAGGCATATAGTTTTATGTAGTCTTACTGATGTGTGTCATTAAACAGCAATTTTCTATGTCCAATACAATTTAGGTTCCGTCATGGCTATTGCAAGGGCAATCCTAGAAAAATGGTGCGCACTTGGGCTGAGAAGGAAATGAGAAACTTGATCAGGTGAATATTATTAGGATTATTACTTCTTTCTTGTTTCCATGAACATATTTTATGATGGTTTTTGTCTCTAATGTGGATCTGTTTATCTCAACTACAGACCGCACAGATTCCGAGTCCAGAGCCCATCATGTTGCGGAGTCACGTCCTTGTCATGAGCTTCATTGGTCGAGATGACATGTACGTGGCCATTTACCTCCACCATTTACACATGCACAAATACATCTCAGCAACTGATCAAAACATGGGAGTGTTTCAGAGTTTTCAACAAATTCCTAAATGACACTCCAGACTTTTTATCTTTTGATCTTATTGGTGTATTCCCCAGGCCTGCCCCTCTGCTGAAGAACGCGGTCCTGTCCGAATCCAAATCCCGGGAACTCTATCTACAGGTCATCCAGAATATGAGAATAATGTACAATGAAGCTCATCTGGTCCATGCTGACCTCAGCGAGTTCAATATACTGTAAGCTGACTTTCTATTATGTACACAAGGCTTTTAAGATGTTCAGTTGTGCTGTGATCAGTGGAAAGTGTTTAAAAACATGTTTAAAAACATTAAGCATGGATGTGTTCTGGTGTGCAGGTATCATAACGGAGATGCTTATTTTATTGACGTCTCTCAGTCCGTTGAGCACGATCACCCACACGCTTTAGAGTTTCTTCGCAAAGATTGCAGCAATGTCAATGGTAATGTGCAGCCTTGAATAGGATAAGATATTAATGTCAACAAATATTTTTAAATGTATTTTTTTGGTTCTCTCAGACTTTTTCCAGAAGCATGATGTAGCTGTTATGACTGTTCGTGAGCTGTTTGAGTTCATCACAGACCCCTCCATCACAAGTGACAACATAAATGAGTACCTGGACAAGGTCAGTGAGTTGCAGTGATGCTTCATCGGTAATCTTAACAACAGGCTGTTTCTCTTTCTTGTGGCTTTTTGTGCATTCTGACAAGCTTGATGTGATTGGGTACATACATTTGTTGCAGTGGGGTTTTTTTTTACCTGCAGGCAATGGAGATAGCATCTGAAAGAACTGCAGAGGACAGATCCAATCAGGACAAAGTTAATGATGAGGTGAAATAAAGTATTAGATGGAAAACTGGAACTTGACAATAAACCTAGACAAACAAAAATTAGAAATGTTGGCAACTATCTTGGCAGTTAACCAAAGTTTAAGTTGAAGTACTAAAACAGAAATAAAATTCAATAAAAAGCACAAAACGAATAAAAATGAAAAACAACAATTACTAAAACTTAAAATATAAAAAATAAGCTAATTACAAGTATTAATAAATACTATAATAGTATATAAATAATACTAATTAAGTATAGTACTAAAACTGAATAATACTAAAAAACACAAAACGAATAAAATGGTAAACAGTGATACCTAAAATATATAAAACTCGATATACCAGTATGTCTATTGATAGTCATTGTGGAGACATTTGTACACACAATGATTTTAACTCGATATACCAGTATGTCTATTGATAGTCATTGTGGAGACATTTGTACACACAATGATTTTTTTATTTCAAGAAATCATATAAGTAGATACAGAAATTCCTAGGAATCTCTATACATTTTTAACCCATATATAGTACAGAAATCAATTTAAAAAAAGGCATTTTTGTGGGAATCCTGTCTAACAATTCACATGTGGATCTGTCTCAAAACAGGTGTTTAAGAAAGCCTACATTCCACGCACACTTAATGAAGTCACTCATTATGAGAGGGATGTGGACACAATGTTGAAGAAAACGGAGGAGGCTTCTGAGGACACGAGTACTGACAATGTATGTCTCACTGCCCTAAATGAAAAATAATGAACCAATGCTCTGAAACTATTCGGTTGAAATGATCTGTTTTCCATTACAGATCCTCTACCAGACAGTGACAGGCCTCAGGAAGGACCTTTCTGGTGTGCAAATGGTGAGGAGAATGCTGTTTTTGTTTTTAAGAAGACCATTTGGCGCATTAATGATTAAGCATTAGGTTTAAGACACCTTATGTGGTCAAGACTTGTTTTTGCTTTTAATGCATCCACTAGGTCTCTTTGGAATTTTCTTTGCCTGCTCGGCATGTGGGAGGATTAAGGCAGAGAATATAAACAACAGTCATCGCCAAACTCAAGCATAATGACAATAAAAATGCTGCTGTTGAATTTGTTTTATTATTATTCCTATTTGACAGGTACCCTTGATACTGGAAGACTCGACGAAGGATGATAGTTCAAGCTCTGAGGGAGAGGAGGAGGATGAAGATGAAGATGATGAGAAGTCAGAAGGGGAGGGTGAAAGCCACACTGAGGAAGCACAAATGGACAGAAAGGTACCTAATGGGGAACCGAAAATGTTGCCACACATGAATTGTGTCCGTGGGTTGTGAGAATAAGTTGGTATTTCTGTCTTTCAGGAAAGAAAGAAATTGGTTAAAGAAGCTCAGAGGGAGAAAAGAAAAAATAAAATGCCAAAGTATGTGAAAAAGCGTAAGGAGAAGGTTGCCAAAATGAAGAAAGGAAAATGAATATGGTTGAGATGAAGGTGAACTCAAATTAAAGCAGAGACGCTACATGATGACTGATGATTCCAGTATTGAAGCTGAGAATTGTTGTTGATGAAATGTCAGTCCCTTAACCATTATAAATACCTGATATCAGCATCATTTGTAAATGTTTTTGAAATGTTTATTAAAAATTATTTTTAATAAACGTAATTTTTTTCTCGTTGTATTGCTTGAATGGTGATGGTGGGTAAAATGTCATGTTTTTGTTGTAATGGAACATTTAATTTACATTGTGCAGAACAGTTTCACAAATATTCATGTTTTACAAGGCAACATGCTGTTAAAAATAATGCTCTCTTTCATATTTAAGTGACAAAATCCTCTTTACAATCCTCTATACATCTTGTACATTTAACATTTATTTCAAAGTAAATACCATGTTGGTACAAAACTATTACATCACATACACTACTTTTCCAAAGTTTGGGTCACAAGAGATTTTGAAGTTTTTGAAAGAAGTCTCTTATGCTCACCAAGGGTGCATTTATTTGATTAAAAATTACAGTAAAATTGTAATATTGTGAAATAATAAGCATTTAAAATAATTGTTTTCTATTTGAATATTTTAAAATGTAATTTATTCCAGTCATGTAAAGCTGAATTTTATTTTATTATTATTATTATTATTATCAATCTTGAAAACAGTTGTGCTGCCTAAGGTTTTTTCGGAAACTGTTAGGAATTTTTGATGAATAGAAATTTTAAAAGATCAAGATAGAAATGTTTTACGCCAATGTAAACATCTTTACTGTCACTTTTGCTCAAATTAATTCATCCTTGCTGAATAAAAGTAATCATTAAAAAATAACTAATAATAAAAAGCTTACAGACAACAAACTTTTGAACAGCAGAGTACATTCACTTACACTGGACGTTCAGAATAACAAAATAAAAAAATGTAACAAACACAAAGTGGAACAATTCGGACTAATAAAATAGAGCTGTACCTGTGACCATTTAATGACCATTCAGCTATGGTGTTTGATTTGAGGTTCAGCGAGAGAGATGCAGGATCAACTAGCGAATGCCCTCTACATAGTTAGCAGGCAGCATACCAGACTTTCCCGTCCGCTGTACCGTTCCATACATCCAGCCTTCATCGATCGGCTGCACATTCTGAATGATGTCACCATCCCGGAATGACACCTCATCATAATCCTGCGCTGTGTAGTCATACAGGGCCCTGTACACAGTCTGATGACCACGTTTTTGTGCATTAAAAGTATTTTACATTACTGAATACATTTTATTCAAAAAGAAACATGAAAGCATGGTATATATGCTACATAATATTGCAGAAAAATGAGGACTCACCAGGCCCCTGTGTTGTGACCTCAGTGAATGCATGCTGGTCTGATGCATGTAGCTGTGCCCCTGGCTGTGGCCACTGGGATAGTATGCACCAGGGAGAACAGGTGCTAAAACAACAATCAAGATGATCTCAATCTCCAATAGTAATATTATTCTTACAGTTGTAGTACTGATATTTTGATTCAGGTAATATACTGGTTTTGTTGTTCTTTTCACTTTTTTTGGGTGCAGTACCGGATTTGAGCATCTAACATTAGAGAACTTACCCACAATGACGCCGGGTCTTCGATCCATCTCCATGATGTACTGATGGACACCCTTGTGTGTGCTGTTCCCCACCGTCTCATGGTTAGACGTCATCTGAGCCCGTACCGGATACGACCCACGCGTTCCCTGAGAGACCCCATGCAAACCTGACACCTCAAAATCCTTATGATACTTTGCCTGCAGGAATGGAGATGGCATCTGTTTCATGCAAATGTACATGTAAGTGTTATGTGTACACTAATGCTCAGAAGTTTGGGGTCAGAGATTAATTAATACTTCAGATTAAAAGATTAATACTTTTATTCAACAAGGATGCATTGAATTGAATTTATTTTTTTTTAAATACCATTACTTTGAAAATTCTATTCCTCAAATAATCTGGAAAAATATATATAATAGTTTCCACAAAAATTTTAAGCAACACCGCTGGTTTCAACAATAATAATAATAAGAAGAAGAAGAAATGTTCTTGAATCAGTATATTAAAATGATTTCTGAAGAATCATGCGATACTGAAGAGTGGAGTAATGATGCTGAATACTCAGCTTTGCATCAC
Source organism: Cyprinus carpio (assembly GCF_018340385.1). NCBI lineage: Eukaryota > Metazoa > Chordata > Actinopteri > Cypriniformes > Cyprinidae > Cyprinus > Cyprinus carpio. The sequence continues at coordinate 11,509,634 of NC_056573.1, read as the reverse complement.
AGGAATAAATTACATTTAAAATAGAAAACCATTAATTATTGTAATAATGTAATATTGTAATTATATTTAACAATATTACTTTTTCACTGTATTTTTGATCAAATCAATTCAGGATAGGTCAGCATAAGAGACTTACTGACCCCAAACTTTTGGACAGTATGTTTGTTTGACTAATCATAAATGCTTGAATATCTAGTACACTAATTTATCAATTTTACATATTTGTATTTTTTCCCCATGTGGATACATTAGTTTTTCTGCATTTTCCAGCATACATTACTGATCTGATCCTGGGCCTTCCTCAGTCTCTGTAGCTCTGGAGTATCCAGGACAAATTTGAGGCCCCGACCCTTGCTCTGTTCAAAATCCTTCCTGTACTTGACCTGTAGAACAAGAAAAGCATTTTACCAGGGAGATGGTGTGGTGTTGTGAGTGGGTTTAAGCGTGTTCCTCTGCGGTTGTGAGGGAGTTCTGGATGGTTGCTTCTTCTGACAAGCTTAAAACTAGTCCAGATTTGAACTTATCATTTTTTTTTAAAATCCCTAACACAAAGTATGAGCAATATTAAATGCATCAGACTAGATATGTGTCGGTATTCGGTAACACAATATATTACGATAATGAACATGCACAATATTGTTAAAATTATTTATTACAAATTATTCAAATTTTTTGAATGCATTTTAAGAATACTTTCCCCATGAACTGGTAAAATGCACAACACCACTGTATGCTGCATCAATGAGGCGTGCGCACTCTGATGTAAACAACTGATGAGAATACTTAAATACTTAGACTTAATAGGTCATTTATTTTCAAACTTTTTACATTTTAATCTGGACTACAACATGCACTAGATATTGTTTGAAAATGTTTTGATTCCTTATGCATTAAGGTTCCATTAGTTAATTCATTAGTTAACAAACTGCCAATGAAAAAAATCTTCTAAAGCATTTATTAATCTTAGTTCATTTCAACATTTAATAACACATAATTAAAATCAAAAGTTGTAACTATAATTTAATGGACCCGAGCTAACATGAATTTATTTTTTAACAAAGACTAATCACTACTGTTGCAAATTGCTCATGTTAGTGCATTAACTAAGGTTAACTAATGAGACCTTATTGTAAAGTGTTGCTTGTTATTCTTTATAATTCTTTTGCACTTTTATCTCTTTGAAACACTTGTTTACTTTATACACTTTTGTGTATTGCTTTATTGTTTTTAAATGTTCAGTTATTAATTTCTTATAAGAAAAAAGTTATTAAACCTGATTATATTATGACAACTTTTTTGCAACTTATTTCAGTGATAATAGAGTGTACCGTCACAAGCCTACAGCAGACTAATTGGTAAGGTAAAATTGTGTGTATGCAAGTACACAAAATATATTTTCACAGCTTGCTAACCTATCTTTCAGAAAGAAATGGCTAGATTGTCTTTCATAATGCCAGGATTAGGCCTCAGTATGGATTTGGCAGCATCTTTTGGGCTGCCAGGTGGAGAAGCTGAGGGGATCGGCCAGGGCACCACGGAGTAGACAGCTGCCTTGCTTTTCTCCATGCTGACCTCAAAGTATCACACCCAGTCCCTCCCTGGCAACCAAAACACTCACGCGGCTGTAAGCCATTGTCTCCTCCCTTTGAAATGTCTCTAACAATAGCAACAAATATCATTACCCTACCCTAGATATGCCCCCTTTAGATTCAGAACAGTGTTTTCAAAATATCTTTTTATCATATGTAATAATGTGATTACAATGTACAACAGAGTACATAGTGAACAAGTGATCTTACCTGACTTTGCAGCTCACTTTGCTGTCTCAGCCGTAGGTTCTCAGGGGTGTCTGTCACAATTGTAAAGGTCTGTTTTGGATAGTGCTTTTTTTTTTGGAGAAAGAAAGGGAGTCATTTTGGGCTTTTGGTGTCTACCATATTTATATTCTATCAAATAAATACAATTCAGGTTACTGGTAATCTTCATTTTAATTTATTTTATGCATGTTCAACACTTCCCATATAACAACACGCCTATATAAACGTGCAATTGATTCATAAACTAGTATTTTTGGCATTAACATACGCGTTGCAGTAGGGCTTCTTCTCATATCCCTTGTAGTTGTTCATGTTGAGAGTCATTTTACACACCTCACAATGGAAGCATCCTTTGTGCCAATTCTGTCAAATGTAGAGAGATAAAAACTGCACATAAAGCTCAATCCATGAGCAATATCTATGAAAGAACGTTATACACAAGTATGTATACATTTTTAGTTATAAGCGTCGGAAGTATGTATATACCTTGTCCAGGCAGTTCACTTTCTCTGTTGCGTAGACAATTTTCCCACAGCGCGCGCAATGAGGATTCATTTTTAAGCTTTTGCGATGGTCAGGGAAAAAAGCATAACTTCTCCAGTTACTCCGATAATCCACCAACTTCTTGTAATATATCTCAGATATGTCAGGTTTCGTGTAGCATGTGTTGAGTTTATGTCGCAGCGTTTTAAATTCGCGTGGCTCGCGAGTGTTTATCAGCGTGCTGCTGGTCTCGCAGTGAGGGAACTGAAGCAAAGACGCGTGAGATTTCACCAAACATCACCCACTGAGACTGTTGGAGCAGCAATCAAACACGGACCGCGGGGATGATTTGTGGCTATTCTGTACATGCACAATGAGCCAAAAAGAGCCAAACAAATTGGTCTGAATTAAGAGTCAGGCTTTGTAAGATGTGACACGTTTTATTTCGTCTTTATGGTATTTTGTTAATAATCTGACAAAATGGTATTTTGGTTTCTTAGAGATGTTTTGTGCGTCGTTTAGTTTCTCTCATCACATCAAACCTGGAGAGTCATGAATAACATCGCATCTCGGTAATATTTCTTAATTTATAGGATGTAGCGGTCTTTGAGAATCCATGGCATCATGATGCCTAAAGAGGGCAGTAGAACACCGAAAGATGCGTCTTTGAGAGACAGTAAGTTATGAATATGTATCTATAAGACCGAAGGATGACGTTCACTACGGTCTTATTAGGCGGAACAAAGGTTATCATTCTATTAAGACCGTAGTGACGGTCAGAGTGAGGTCGAAACAGATCGTTAGAAATAATGCTTTTACATTCTGAAAGTAAATGGCTGGTGATTAAGAAGACAAGTGACTGTATATCTTTCTATCTAGCAAGTATTAAAGATATATTCCATGGTAAGATTTTAGCTTAAAAACGTAGGCCCTAAGTCAAAAATTGCTTTGCCAACTTTAATAAGGGGGACAATTCCGAGCGCAGTTAAAGAAATTCAATTCAGTTCAATTCAAGTTTATTTGTATAGCGCTTTTTACGATACAAATCATTGCAAAGCAACTTTACAGAAAACTAAGTTTCTACAATATTTAGTAGTAGCTGATCAGTTTATGTGCATACGGCAGAAATGTTCGGAAAAATCAATTAAAGACGTAGACAAACAGACGATTAACACTTTTAACGGCAATAATTATATGTTTTAATCAAACTTATAGCAAAATGTGTTAGTTCTGTATGTTGTTTCAGGGTTACCATCATCTGATGTCCTCTGGGGGGTTGGCATCACCTCTTCTCAGGTGTTCTGGATCCAGACTGGAGCTTGTGTAAATCCCGTGGCAAAACAGAGAAACAAATAGAGACATAATTAGAGTAGCTGCTGTTCCAGCCAAGTAAAATTAACCCAAGTTAAAGAATAATAATGCGCATTTGATCAGATATAACTGCATAAAAAAACTATGAGATGAAAAACAAAAAGGTTTTGCCAAAGAGATGTATAAATATGCTGTGGGCTGAAAAACAAATGTGGTCTTCCTAACATTTTTGTGAAAGGCCTGTAGCTTTATCTGCATAAAATACAAGCTCTCCCGGAAAAGATCACAAGCATATGAGAGGTTTTGGACACATTTGCATTATAATCCGACAATAATTTTGATTATACACCCACGCTGTTTACGCCGCAGGTACGTGGTCGCATATGGAATTAATTGGTTTCACGTCCTCGGCGACATCTCTTTCTCAGTGGACTCGGTTTTGCACAGGGTAAGACTGCTGATGTCTTGTTTAGACAGCTTTGTTTTATTTTATAACGTAAAAAGCCTGTATCGAAGCCTGAAAAAATATATATTACTGACCAAAACAAAAATCGAGATGAGTGAACCAATAGGACTACTTGGATTTCATCATGCCTGTTATCTACCCGAGAGTGGCGCCAGGCCAATAGCGTTACGTGAAACACAAGATTTATGTGTCAACGTGCTGAGCTGATCTAAAGCGGAGCTGTCAGAGAGGCAGAGAGCCCGATCCAGCTGCTGCATTCAGACGCGGTGGATGGGCTCAGATGCCCGGTCTTCGTCGGGGCTTGACTTCAGTCGGACAGTAGTCGTTTTCTTTTAGTATTTAGGCGTTTTTTGATTAGTTACGTTCGCACGGAGAGATTCGTAAGTGGTCGTTCCATAATAACGTTTGTTAACGGGTTTCCGCCATGATTTAAATGAGGCGACACACCTTTTTTATATCGGCGTGGTGTAAAATAGGCTATCTGCGTTCTGAATCTGTGCATCAGTTTACTTTTTAATTACATTTCACGTTTAGTCTCACCATGGACGCGGATATCATTCATTTGAGCTTTTTGGATTCTCTGCCGGGCGAGCTTAAGATTTAACGTTAGTTTGCAAAGCTGTGCGTGTGTGAATGAGCTGTAGCTCACACATCCAGCCAACTGTAACCTTCAAGCTAACGTCAATGACGGCTAGCAGTTAGCTGGCGGGATTTTCTGAGAGTTTTTCACCGTTCGTCAGCTGTGCGTTTGCAGAGGGATGCAGATGCATGAACGCGATGCATTAAATAACGAAAGGGACAAACTGCATGTCGAGATCCGGCGGAGCGCTGCTGATTCTGAACAGCTCGTGACAAGACATCGCTATAGTGCCACGCGCGGAGAGGGATTACACTCGTCCGAGCCTGCTCGCTAAACATGGCCTCTGCAGCCAGCAACCTCGCTGCATCCATCGCCAGCAAAACCAAAACCAAGAAGAAGCATTTCGTGTCTCAGAAGGTGAAGCTGTTTCGGGCCAGCGACCCGCTGCTCAGCGTCTTGATGTGGGGAGTGAACCACTCGGTAAGGGTTCCGCTTTCTTTCAGGTTTATATCAGCTGCGATGCTGTGAGCGGATTGGAGGCACGTGACGGTTTCTTGCGGCTTCTTGAAACCTCATTCAACTGTAGCATTTAATCCATTCTGCTCGAAACATCAGAGGTGTTTGTCCACGCGAGATTGTGTTGCGGGATACATAAATTAATACAAATCTTGAGACATGGGACAAAAAATGCCACACAACTAGTTTTAAACATGCAATATTTTCACTTTGAAATGATCAGGGGTTTTGTGTTCCAGTTCATTTCATTTTATCGAAAAATTATGACCTTATCACTCAATAAAAAATAAATAAATAAATAAACGCATGTCATCATTCCCAATCATTTATATGTATTAAAGTATTAAATCTGAGAACAAAAATGCAGATATAATGTATTACTAGCATGTCCTAGTGAAGATACTTAAAAAAAAAAAACTTAAGTACGGTTATTCTTAAAATAAGACAAAATTATATTCTTTATGGAAGTTGTATCTCTTAAAACTTTTTTTTATTATTATTTCTTAATATCTTTAAAAATGAAGCAAATTAGGCTTCATTCTGCAGGTCCTCTTTATATATTTCACACTCTAAGACTGTTATAAATCATTTTCTGTCACCCATGCATAATATGGTCGACTCTTTCACTCATGTTATTAAGAAATTGATTTTTAGATAATTTTCCTCATTTTAAGTAGGTCCTGTTAGTGGTCAAACCAGCAAAACAGAATGTCTACTGTAATAAGTGTGATACGCAGAATGTGATTATTCCATTAACACATTGCATTTTCTGTCTGATGGTGGTGAAAATTTGACAGATGGTGCTGAAAATTTGTTTGAAAGAATCCCTTGGTGTCAGCTGATTAATTCTTAGACGAGAATTCTAGATATGTAAATATTTATATTTCATTTGACTCTTTATTTATGTTTCTGTTGGTGTTGATCCATATTGAGTAATAGACCAGGGAAACTGTAGAAGAAGCAGGAGATTACAACCAAATGAAGGTGAATCAGTCTGATTAATCCAAAATAATTTCTTGAAAAATAAATGTTTATTTTTCAGTTTTGTAGCATGATTTGTCCCAGTACTCAAGAAGAAATGATTGTGTCAGCAAGTGTTAGCTGAGATGGCAAACAGTGGTGATTGTTGAAGACGCTGAATGAGTATACAGGCTGCAGAAAACATTTAGATCACTGATTCCTCATCCATAGCAAGCACGTAATGTCTACAAGAATGCACTTTTATTTCTCAGTTACCTAGTGAGCTCATAATAAATGTTTTTATATTTTTGTTCTTTTCTATTCTCTTATTTCTCATCTTTAATTGCAAGAAAATGTTTAAGTATTTTGCTGTTTGATTAACACCTGTTGGAGTAAATGTGTGTGTGTGTGGGGGGTTTAAACCCAAACAGCATGATGTGTTTAAAGAGAGCTTCTCCTGTGGGAATGGAAGATTTCCAGGTATCTGACAAACCTTTAATTGGTCTCCTGGGAATCTGAACACAGTGTTTGGTGCCTTATGCTGCTCTCATAATGCACATGCATGAGAAGATGCATCAAACTCTGATTTGTAATGTCTGTGTTGTGTGGAGATGCAAGCTGTAAAGTATAATTATTAATTTACATGTTTAAATCAAGATATTAAAACCTCTTTATTCTTTATTTTTGTGCACTCTATAAGGCTCTCAGATACCTCTGGAAAGCATCTAAATTTCCTGTACATTTCTTTTTATTAGAAGTAGAGTTAAATAATATTGATTCATAGCATTATTGCAATACAGTAGAATTACATGGCAGTGTCACAATATCCATAAGGTGATAACTGTTGAAAATGCTGTTCATAATCACTTTTATGTTTTGGTGGCATCTAATTGTCAGAATTGTTTTGTAGGACATATAACTCATTCCCAAACAAAACTCTTATGTAGGACTCATGTAGATTCTGATATTTGATATCAGGATTTTTTAGGCCTTTGCACTGGATTCATTATCTTTATACTAACTTGTAATATCCAGTGTTTAAGGTCAGACCATTTCAGGCCCTATTTTTTGAGAGACTTCATGCTTACTGCCTCTTATATTGTATTTGAGACTCTGACTGAATGTTTAAGGGTAATAGGGTAAAATTTGGAGAAGGAGTTGCATTGTCTGTCAACAAAATAGTGTTTCATCCCACTTTAGGAAGAAACACTTTACAAATAGCTTGACAGAGTGTTCTAAGTTGACAGTAAAACACACTACTTTTTCCCTTCAGCATCCCAGTTTTGAAATGGAGAGGGGGTTTGAATGGCCTTTTGATTAATTTTCTCATCAGCCCTGGGGGCTGGCTGTAAAATGTGAATAGGTGCACTTTATTTCTACTTGATTTAACATTTAAAAATGACTTACATTAATGTTGCCTAATGTAGTCAGGTTTAGTGTTGCCTGCAGGTTTATGTTCACAAACATCATGATTATTAGCACATTCTTCCTTTGTGTTTTGCTTTATATTGATGCTATATGACAATCTTATCTTCTGACCTCATTAATGTAGTGTTCAGAAATATTACCTATGGGTTTAGCCTATTTTTATCATTTAGGTCAATAGAGCCCCTCCCTTCATAACCACAACGTCTCGAGTATGCTTGATGCCCATCTGTCTTTCTTACTTCAAGTTTCATCTCTTTTCTCTCATCTAATCCACACCCCTCCTGCTCCCTTCACCACTTTTAGATGTTTTATCCTCACATTCAGCACTCACTCAGATGAGCTTTTTCATGTTGCTTACATAAGAGTCTCAGAGTTATAACTTAAGTCTGAGGTGAAGGAGATAAAGGCCTCTTCCATTGTGGCATGAACTTCCCTAATGGCCAGAATGAGAAATTGCCTTCTAGAGCCCGAAACCCCTCCATACACACTCAGCCAGCCTCTTTTCACGGCACATAAGGAATGACACAGTCTGTTGCCCTTGATGTGAATTTGTAGTAGTGCTGTGTTATGTAAAGCAGGCGATAAGCTGTATGTGCTGACAGATATTAGTCTGCTGTGAAAACAGGCTCTAGTAATGGAATCATTTATCTCTGATTTGAAATGCAATAAAAAGAAGTATGAAATCGTTTGTAATGTTCACGGCGCACATGTTCTAGAGTGGCTTTCAGAAAACACATGGCCTACTCTGCCAGAAAAGCCTCTGGTTGCTTGCTTGATTAATCGCAATGGCTTTATCCAAATGAAATTGTATGTTGATTATGTAACCGAGTGTAAAGACGTGGGGGTCAAAAGCCGCTATGCCACATACTATCTATATGTGGATGTAATTACATCAAAACACTCTCGCTGTACTATTTAGATTTATCGTGTCACCGGTAATATTACCAATTTTAATTTTGTAATTATTAAGTTTAAAATAATCATGCATACACTGTGCTTTCAAGTTGAATATCTAGTTTTATATGCTTAATGTTAACTGTTACTTAATGTTAACAAATACATGTATGTATTATAAATAAATGTAAAAATGTATAATTATATTTTATAAAAATATATATTTTTCAATTTATTTCTTATTAATATTACATATATTATTTATATAGTTTTTTATAATATATATGCATGTACTGTATTAAAACAAGCACATACACATATTATCATTACATTTATTTGTTAATATTACATATATAATTTTTATAATATATTAATGTACAGTATTATTAAAACATACACACACACACAAATATTAAATATTTGTATATATAACATTTTTGTTTTTTTACCATATATGTATATAAATATATAAACATATGATATGATAAAAAATTATGTGATATAACATATCATTATTATTAAAATGAATCATTAATTTTATACCAAAAAATATGATACAGTTTTACTCTGAATCGCATAGCACACTTTGTAAATGTACGGCTGAGGTGTGTGTTTTGTGTGTGTGTGTGTGTGTGTGTGCTCAAGCTGGTTGACCGTGGCTTGTCCTTTCCCATTTTCAGCTGCTGCTGTTTCAGTGCTGCTCTCAGTGAACCTGCTGCCCTCTCCCCCAGTCTTGCAGTTGCTTTCTTTTTATCTCTTTATAGACTATGGTTTGGCTTCATTTTAAATCACAAAACATAGCCTTCTTTATTGAACTGCTTCTTAATCGACAAGAGGACACCCCCTGATGCAGCAGGGACAGATGGAGGCACAGGAAGATGCACAAAAATAACTCTCTGCATACAACGCGTCGTTGTGTGTGTGTGTGTGTGTTCATATGATAGAATGGGAGTGTCAAATAGCCAGGTTGGATTCCACCATGTAGGAAAAACAGATATGTGCACAAAAATCTGGTTATTCTTAGATAAGTAGGCATCTTTCTCAGGTAATGTCACTATCAATCAACTGACTTGAGATTCAGTGTAGTCATGCATGTTCTATTGCCCATGAAAGGCCCCTTGATGTGTGTTGAATTATTTAAATGATAAAAAAAGGAAGTGGACAGTCCGGCCAAATAAGCAATGCTTACCCTGTTGGCGCAGACGGCTCTATTTTTCACTGCTGCTGTTGACAGTGAAAGGAAGTTGTTTCTTGGCAGCGGTCCATCAGTGCAGCACATTTAGAGAAATGGCTCCTGTACTGCAGATAGTTCTCAGTAAATAAGAAAACATTCTGATTTATTCATTTGGAGCAGGTCCAGAGGTCTCCTGTACAACTGATATAAAGCTGTTTTAGATATGCCTCAGCTATTCAAATATCATTTTGTAATCTGGCATAATTGAATAATTTTCTTTCTGTTATTTTCTTCCAGATAAATGAACTCAGTCACATCCAGATTCCTGTTATGCTGATGCCTGATGACTTCAAAGCCAACTCAAAGATCAAGGTGGACAACCACCTCTTCAACAAGTAAGAGAGACTGATTTTTTTTTTTTACTTAATGTGATCATTTTGCTATGTATTTTTACATTGCTTTGCTTTTGTTAGTTATCAGCTTTTGCACCTTTTTCTACTTCCAAAGAGAGAACATGCCAAGCCATTTCAAGTTTAAGGAGTACTGTCCCCTAGTCTTCCGCAATCTGAGGGAGCGATTCTCTATTGATGATCAGGAATATCAGGTACATAAATGCTGATATAAAATCGTTTAATGCACAGCTTGCCATGGATTATTGCGGTTATACAACATTCACATTCTAAAACATACAAAATACACATCTTAAAAATGCTCTATATATAATATACACACAGAGTTTTAAAAATATATATCACACTAAATCAAAAATAAAAGAAAGTATTTTTTATCCTTCCCCACCCCTCCTCCTCAGACTTGATACACACGCAGGTTGCCAGATTGACGACACAAACAGGAACAAGCACACTTGATGATGAATGAAATTACATAAGCTGTGTTTTTTGCCAGCTGGCAACCCGATAAACAAAAACAAAATTGTAAAAAATCACAGTGCGTGTTTCACAAAAAAAAAAAAAAACACCCACACCCCGGCCCAGAACACACATTTTCAAAGGAGAATAACTGACTGTAGCATCGTTTTTCATATAAACAAGTATGTTAACTTAGCATGTTTCTTAAATATCTGCAAACATTATGGTATTTTTATGCTTTAGTAGAGTCAAAATCTTACATACAGCACCTTAAATGATGTTTGCAGAGCAATATTTGACCAGAAGGGTAAAAATTATGGTTATTTTTGTCAGTTACAGCTCATTAGTTCTAGCATTCTGCCCACTTTAAATCAGACACAGAGATGAAGTATTGTGAATTCACCTGAGAGTAAATGTTGAAAAAATAGCTGGGATTTCATAGTACAACATAGTATCTCAAAAAGGAAAACAAGTTGATTCCTCATGATATGACCTCTTTAAAACGAAGCATTTTGGTTTCTCAGTTCATATTTAGTAGTTTCATAAGTAAGCTGCAGTAATATCAGGTTTTAGTTTCTACAGCCATCATCAGATCTTTCGGTCTCAGATCAAGTTAAATGCCATATTCTGAAAATACTGTATTGAATTTGGCCCATCTCCCAGAATACTTCAATATTACACTTACACTGCTGTTGACCCAGCAATGCAGGAATCAGCTTTTCATTTTCATTGAAGTGCAAGCGCAGCTTTTGTTGCATTTGTGTTTCCAGGTGACTTCAGTAAAACACATTCAAATCAATAAAGAAACAATGCTAAGTGCAGCTAACCATGAAACTGTGCACAGGTAGAATAACAAAATAAATAGACTTTTAATAGTCATGAGAAAATGAATTCTGTTTGTTTTGTTGTTAATGTCAAAGGCTGAGAATCTAACAGTATTGTGAAACAAATTCATCGTCACTTGGCATAAGTAACCACATTAGGAAGATGTGACATGGCTTCACTCTCTAAAACCATGTACAAGGTTAAAAAAATATACAACCCAGACTATATTAAAGGTTATTAAACTGTAGACTATATTAAAGGTTCAAAGATAAATCGGTCTTCTGCTGATGTTTTAGCACTTACAAAATTATCAGTATGTTAAGTAAATCATTTTGCATATTGTTCAGCCTGTGTAGTTCATTGTATTTCAGTTTTTGTTTTTAATGATAATTTTTTTTTCTGGTCGATTTGTTGATAATCTTGATAGTGTGTTCAATTCTTGGTATCCAAATCTTAATCCTAAAGCAAAACCAATTGAGAACCACTGTTTTGCTAAATGATTTTTTTTAAATAAATTTGGAACAGATTTTGAATCCCAATCAGTACAACGGCAACACAGAGTGTGTCTATTGCAGTGAACCGCAGTGACCTTGCACTTTTGGCAGATTTACTAAAGATGGCATCCAAAGCACAGGCAGTAATGCAGCTGTGCTTTTGCTGGTTGAATAATGCCATTTTAATGCAAACCCATTGACTCCTGTCTTTCTGCATTTCACATTCTTTCTCATTTTTCCCATTGCTATAGAAGAGGATGTTTTGCCATCCAAATGAGCAAAACTCTGCCAACGCGTTTCAGTTTGTGATGAGGTTCAATAAAAGAAGCAGCCAGACAGTACAGTCTGGCATCCCAGGCTGACTGCAGGCTGCAGTCTAGGAGAAGTGCCAGTAGCTTTTCACCGTTTTATTGGAGCTATTTAGTGCAAGCCTGGCAGTGTGAAATCCTTCACTGTTCTTTCCTCCCGTGGCAGAACTCTCTGACACGCAGGGCCCCAATTCCCAGTGACGCTCAGGGCCGTAGTGGAGCTCGTTTCCACACTTCATACAACAAGAGGTACGTCATCAAGATCATCACCAGCGAGGACGTGGCCGAGATGCACAACATTCTGAAGAAGTACCACCAGGTAGAGGGAACATCTGTTACTTTGTTTAAAAATGATCTTACGATGAGTCTCTCAAGCTGAAAAATCCATATTTTTTTGTGTGTTTTCCCACTGTAGTATATAGTTGAGTGCCATGGAAACACGCTGCTCCCTCAGTTTCTGGGCATGTATCGCCTCACAGTGGATGGAGATGAGACCTACATGATCGTTACTCGTAATGTCTTCAGTCACCGGCTGCCTGTTTACAAAAAATATGACCTGAAGGTGAGTGATTCTAGTTTGAAGACCCTGTCTTGTCTTTAGTATAATGAAAATGAATGGATTGGGGCATCAAGTGGTTGATAAAAACGTATGCTATTTCAAGACTTTGAAGGGATACAATAGCTTTGTTTAAGTCATTATTCACAGAAAATCATGACATCTACCCTAGTTTTCCCTGGTGCGTTCATTAAAGTTCATGAGAAAAAGTTGTGATGTCTGATTCATAAACAAATGATTCTTTTGAATCAGATCTTTGTATTGAATCGAAGTAAAAGCAAGTACAGCAGAAAAATGACATCAGAAAAAAATAGTTCCATATAGAAAAAAGTCACAATTAAAATTTTTGGGTAAACTTTTTTTTTTTAATAATGACTTTATGTACTTTTTTTAGGGATCAACAGTGGCAAGAGAGGCTACCGACAGAGAAAAGGTAAACTCTCCCTCATTTTTTTATTATGTGTAGAAGGAATAGAACTTTTGAAAAGGGGGTGCTAAAAATCTTTTTTTTTTTAAATGCTAAAAACTTAAAAGGTTTTCATTTTTGTCAGTGTATTTCCAATTACATAAGTGTTCAGAAAATGAACTCACATTTGCATGTTGGATGTATTGCATGTCTGAATTTGGAAATTATGGAAAAAAAAAAAGCATTGTAATCACATTTATAACATCATCTTCCTTTCCATGTGTGACTCCCACAAAAAAACCCCCCCAAAAAAATACCCCATTATCAAATACACCACTTTAAAAAAAAATCACTCAAAAAAAAAAAACTCTCTGTGCTTCTTTTCTGTTCAGGGTTTGCTTAATTTAATTTGCTTCAGAGTGTGGGAAACTGCACTTTGTAGTTCAGAGGTATTATATCATTTATTTAAGTAATGGTCCTGAGAAGAGTGAAAATAATTATAATATTGGATTAATTTAAACCTAAGAACCGTAGTGTCTGTATATATTGTTTTACACTGTAAGTTAAGTGCACTGATCTCTGAAGGTAAAGAGATGGTAACAGAAACCATTGTAAATAATAGATCAGAGACTTGTCTTCAGGAAACATTTGACTGTTGGATAACATGTTTTTACATTGATTTACTGTGGAAACTATATACAAAACATTCTGTACATTTATAAAAGGCTAATGAGTTGCAGTTTATACTTATGTACGGTATTCTCTCACAGGCAAACCTGATCTTGTGTTATTTCACATATGTGTACATATGGGAGGCATGTGAATGATTTGCATGTATATATATATTTTTCTATATGCATGTTAGTCTTTCTAGCATGTAAAATTGTTTCATTGATTACTTTCTCCTCCATTTAGATGTTATATCTACATTCTAATGCTGTATATGATACTCTCAAATATGGCAAATATGAACTGATGTATATTTGTAATTATGTGTCATATACAGACTAGATTTATTGTCATTCACTGTATTTGATGAAATGTTTCCTCTGCATCTTAACTTTGATTTACTTAAAGGGATAGTTCTCCCATAATGAAAAGTCTGTCATGTTCAAGTTGTTCCAAATTATTCTGCTGAAAACAAAAATATATATTTTGAAGATTGTGGGTATGGGAAACCAAACAGTATCTGGTCCATATTAACTTACATAGTATCTATTTTTTTCCATACCACGGAAGTCAGTGCATAGGGACCAACAACTGTTTGATCACCAACATACTTTAGAAAATCTTCTTTTGTGTTCAACAGAAGAAAGGAATTCATACAGGTTTGGAACAACTTGAGGTTGAGTAAATGATGGCAGAATTTTCATTTTTGGGTGATCTCTTTTAACATTCTCCCATGATATTTTGTGTCTTCACTTGTTTACTGTACAATAGCCATGACTCATGTTATCAATCAAGTTTTTTTTTCCTCACTCTGTAATTTTGATGTGTTTCGTTTGATGCATGTATGTGGGATATCTCCATCTTTTTAATTCTTCCATTTTCTCCTGAAGGCTTTAAACCTTTGCTTTATGAAATGATGTTAAAATGAGTAAAACAAGTCAAATGACCAAAACCACAAAAGTTCTCTAAAAAGCCAGAGGTGTCATCTCTCACCTCCACACACTGATTTGTGGGTGCTTGCGTTAGTGAAGCTGCTTGCATCTGACCCTCCTTCTCCCTGCAGCCACGTCCACCTGAGGAGGCTCCGTCCAAATCACGCATGAGCCAAAAGCTACAAACCATCCGGATTGCCACACGCTTTTACTGCGCCATAAGACACGTAAGGACACAACAGCAAAGAACTGTCCCTTATTGCTCTGTGTTCTTCTTCAACATTTTGCCTCAGGAAATCACTGTTCCCTCTGGATCCCACAAGGGACTGTAAACCCAAGCCCAGGGCTGGTGCTTTAAGTTGCCTTCCTGTTCCAGAAATAAAGTGGTGACTCCTTCTTCGACAATCTCTGTTGGAATTGTGAAAAGAACTGGAATACTAGTGCGTCAGCATTTACGTGTTCTGCTGACTGAGTCATGGGGGTTTTATGTATACCTTCATATCATATTTCCATCTGCATGTTCTGTTAGTTTGGATTGAAGTCTCATTCTCATCAAAAATTAAAAATTAAAATAAAAACAAAAATAAATTTTATATATATATATATATATATATTTTTATATATATTTAGATGTATCAATCTTTATCTAAATTATTTATTTTTGATGTTTCTTGGAGGGAGCAATCTTTAGCTAAATTATTTATTTAGCTAAATAATGTGTTTTTTATTTGATGTTTGATAAATATCTCAAACATTTAATGCACTGCAAATCTAACGCATGAAAATCAGATCAATAGTTACATTTTTTAATTAATTAAATATGAACAGTAACTATTACATCTTTCTTTAAAATATCATCTTTGTGTTCCAGTGAAAAAAGTCGTAAAGATTTGGAACGACATGAGAGTGCATTTTATTTTCATTTTTGGGTGGACTGTCCCTTTAATCTTGATACTAGCTGATGTTTGTGGAAGCAGGCATTTAGGAAATAACCCTTGGTTTAATCATTGTAATTATTTGAATGCTGTAATTGTCTGTTGGCTCTAACTGTGAAATCTAAATCACAGCCTGTTGCTCTGAGTGTCCACAGGAGGCTGTCTGCTTTATATTACACTCCACTGCTTCTGTGATCTGCTATTTTTAAGCTCATTTGGTGAATTTTCAGATGTTCATCTGTTGTGTAGATGGCTCATAATTGCACCAGATCAAAAATTTTTTCACTGTTTAATTGTAAGATGCTGAATTTTAGTGCGATATAACAGAAAGTTGACAAAAACAAGAAATACATGGAGAAGTAGACATGAAGTGTGTTAATTCTGTGATGCAGGCAGCACCAAAAAGAACTCCACCTATAATGGCTTTTTTTTTTTTTTTTTTTTTTGCTGCTGAAACGAACTTTTGCGATTTCATTTGGTGCTGCTAAAGGCACAGAAATTACACACATCACCTTTCATTTTCTTCCATATTATATACGAATATTTCTATATTGATTAAATTATTATTTTTGTCAGGGTTTTAATTTTGGAGTCTATTAACAAATCTGCATTTCTGATACTGTATGTCAGTTGTTTCATGGCTGAGTAATCTGAAAGTTTCAATTTACACATGTTGTTCCTGATGAACTTTAACACTTTGTCCCAATGTGAATAACAGACCAAGGAGCTTCCAACTTACAAAGACAATGACTTCATCAATGACGGCCAGAAAATCATCATAGATGAGGAGAACAAGAAAATGTTCCTGGAAAAACTGAAGAATGACGTAGAGGTCTGTGTGCTTATCCATCATGTGCTTTACTACTTTTGTGCTATCCATTTGCTCTGTTTAATGTAATTGGTTCATTAAACTCTTATCTAAACATTAATTGGTTCTAATCACCCCTCTGTGTCATTAAACTGTCTAATTAAGAAGACAATGAACGTTTCATGCTTAATCCCTTGAAAAATGTGTTTCCAGTTCCTGGCCCAGCTGAAGCTGATGGACTACAGTCTGCTGGTGGGGATCCATGATGTGGAGCGAGGGGAGCAGGAACAGCCCGAGGAGGAGAGTGAAGACAATGACGCTGGGGAGGAGGAGGGGACGGAGAGTGATGGAGGGGCCACTGGCTCCCCACCAGACAGCCCCAGTAACACACTAGACAGCAACAGACCCCTGGGCCCGGGAGAGTTTGACCCCGTCATTGATGTATATGCCATCAAAAGCCATGAAAGTGAGTCAAGCTTTCCTGCTAGAACTAAATTAACTAGAGTTGCTAGGGTGTTGCTAGATGGTTGTAGGGTGTTAGGTGGTTGATTACTGGCCCACTAAATCTCTTATGATTTTCTTGTCCCTAGATATATATTTTGAGAGCCATTTTCAATGTATTTTTTTGCCTGTTTTATGGTCCACTGGACAAAAATGGTTAGATCACTTAGAAAAGTACACCTTTCTTCAATAAGCCAAGTGATTTGAGATGCCATTTTTGTAGAACGAATAATACTGAACAAGAAACACACTGAATTTTGACATTTTGAAAAACCATCATACATTGGGGAGGGAAAAAACTGTATAGAAGGACACCGTTCCTCTGTAAATGTTGTACATTCAGTCATATTTAAATTATAATGTGTAATTTTGCACATTCAGTGCTAAAAATGTATTGTTTTTATTTATTAGTTCAGTTCAATAGTTCAGATTTTTACTTGACCTGAAACACAAATCATTTTTATTTTTTGCAATGCATTTTTATATTTAATATAAATATTTATTTATTAAAATTAACTTTAAATATCTATACACAAAATAAAACCATTATCTTCTTTTTTTTTTGTCTGTAATGCAGCTCCATAAATTCATAAATGTTTTTTTATTTTTACCAGAAATAAATTTTTTTTTTCTTTTCAAAAAAAAAAATTTTTTTTTTTCGTACAAAAACCAAAACCAAGAAATATAAAACAATCTTGAAATTTAACTGCTGTAATTTTTTTATATATAAACTAGAAATATTTATTTATTAGGTTACATTCCTTTTTTTTTCTTTACAAAAATAGAATATGCAACAAGCTAAAATATTACACAACTCAAAACATTACTGACTGATTTGTAGTTACTAATGCTTTAAAGACTGTCACAAGTCAAAATTGAAGCACAAAGTCACAATATTAAATCAAAATCAAATATACACAGCCAGATCTGCACTCATTTCAGTTTACGAAGCATATAAATGGATGCACAAAGTCAGTATATTACATTAAAGTTAAATATTCAGTGGCAGCGCTGCACTGGGCCAAAGAAACAAGTTAAAGTTCTGTCTCACTTTATTTCAGTTGTTCTTGCTTAAAAACAGTAGTGCATTCTACCTTTCAGATGCTCCTAAAAAAGAAATCTACTTCATGGCAGTGATCGACATTCTTACTCCATATGATGCCAAGAAGAAAGCAGCCCACGCAGCTAAGACAGTCAAACATGGGGTGAGAGTCCAATATATCATAAACACAGTGCTAGTCCTAAAATATTCCTCTATTTACTCAAAATCAACACATTTTTGCTCTCTTGTTCTCCAGGCAGGGGCAGAGATCTCAACGGTCAACCCCGAGCAATATTCAAAGCGTTTTTATGATTTCATCACCACTATTCTGTCCTAACTGCTGCCTGAGGCTGGAATGAGGCGGAGTAACAGGTGGTCACATATGATCTCATATCCTGGGAGAGGTTTTGCTGTGTGTAACGGATCCAGTGTCTCTCTCCCACTTGTCACAAGATCACGTCTGAGATCTGTCAAGATCTTTTTTTTTTTTTTTTTTTACAATGTCTTTTTCTTCTCTGTTGGTTTTTTTGGTAGGTTTATGGCTCCATGTGGTTGTTAAGGCATACATGATGTGATATAGTCATGCATATATAGCGTTCTGTATACTTTTGTGTTAGATATTGTTGACTGAGAAACCGCGTGTTATTGTTTGTGCCCAGCTACGTGGTATGATTATCATACTGGAATTCTTAAAGCTGCTTATATATTTATTGTCTTTATGTTCTTTGCTGAGATAAATTCATTGCTCTCAAAGGAATAGTTCACCTAAAAATGTAAATTAGCTGAAAATGTACTCACCCTCAGACCATACAAGATGGAACTGAGTAAGTCTCTTCATATGAACCGATTTGGAGAAATGTAGCATTACATCACTTGCTCACGAATGAATCCTCTGCAGTGAATGGGTGCCGTCAGAATGAGAGTTCAAACAGCTGATAAAAAACATCACAAACTTGTCTTGTATAGCAAAAGATGCATGTTTGTAATAAATTCATCAAGGCATTTTCAACTTCAGTTAACTGGAGTCTTGTGGATTGTTGTGATGTTTTTATCAGCTGTTTGGACTCTCATTCTGACGGCACCCGTTCACTGCAGAAGATCCATCGGTGAGCAATTTCTCCAAATCTGTTTTGATAAAGAAACAAACTCATCTACATCTCGGATGGTCTGAGACACAAGTACATTTTCATCAAGTTTAAATTTGTCATTTTTAAGTGAACTATTCCTTTAATTTAAAAAAAAAGTCCAGTTTTAAATAATGAAAATATATTTCAATTTATTAAATAAATTTAGCCCTGAACAAATATGACCAGAGTTAAAAATAAATTGGAACATAATTGTTTGAAAGTGTTTAATGCACTATCGCTCTTTAGCTGCAGGCAGTACCTTTAAATTAAATCTGTTTACAAAGTGTATGTAACAGTGCAAAAGAATGCACCTTCAGGACCAGTTACTGCATTTATAGTTCAAATCCAATCAGCAAATTGGATTTAGATGTTCTGCCTGTTGTGCATTGTAAAGTCTTGCACAGGAGCTCAATATTTGCAATTGGCTCTGATAATCATGTTTAGTATAACTCGACTGTTTTTGCACATGATCGAATGCACCAAAACATTTATGCAAATGATTCCAGTTTTACCACTGACTCGCGGAGGGTCATGCAATAGTAGTGATTCGTAGAATGTTAAAGCACCTAATGGGTTACATGTGCGTTGCCACTTTTGTATCCCTAGTGAAAGAACAAAACATTGCCTGTTTTATGTTGTTGTATGAAAATGAAGCATATTTTGTACCTACCTTTTTTTTTTTTTTTTTTTACAGTAATAATTCGCAGGTTTACAGTTGGCCGTTCTCTTGAAAATGCAGTTGTGCTGGCGCTATATTGATGCTTGAATCTGTGTATAGTGTTTCAGCTGCACTGTAAAGAGCGAGAGAATGCTGCCTCTTACTATTCTTATCTCTCTCTCTCTCATCATTGTCAAATCTTTGTGTGATCCCAGAGACCTTTAGTATTATAAACTAACTAGATATTGTGATATGTCTTCTTCTGAAATATCGTTTGCAAAGTAATCCTAAATATTCTACTGTATGTGTTGACATATATACACTGTGCGAGGGTGTGCCTTTTTTACTCTGAATTATTTAATTTTGTATTTGAATCATTTTTTTTAAAAGAGACGCTTGAAAAATGTTATTTTCTAAAAAGGGAAAGGAGAACAGGACGAATCCTAAGGTGGTTTTGCTGTTCCTCTGTAGATGTGTAAATATGCGAGTGTATTATGTGTTTGCAATATTATGACAATGTTGCAGTCCTAACATTACAAAAACTTAGAGAGTTCCCCTAATTTACTAATTTGATTCCTATATTGTCATTATAATTGAAGTTATGTTTTGTTACAATTACTAATTAGATAATAAGCAATGTCAGGTCTTGTTTTGGGTACAGTTTCCAGTGGAAGAGTTCGATGTCTGTACAGCAGAAAAAGCCACTTCTATGAGCTTTTGGGGAAAAATGACTTCACTTTGTCTCAAATTGTATAGAGTTATGATCTCTTTTGTGTTGTAATTTGGAAAAACATGCGTCCATGTTGATGGTACAGTGTGAGTTTGATACTTTCATGTTTGAGGAAGAGAAAAAAGCTTTGAAGGAATTGTGAGCTCTTTTAAATATGCGGTCAAAGGAAGATATTATCACTTGTCAGTCTACTTGTCATAACCGTTATCTACGTCATGCAAGTGTCCAGCTCTTGTGTGTGTGTGTGCTGTAGGCCCAAAATATGTAAAAGCACTCTGTCCCATAAGCATTGCTCAATAAAACGATGCATTGCTCAGCTTGATCAGTGTTTGTAATATTCTTGTATTATGGAAAAATCTTACATTCACAAGCTAAACTATTAAAAAATAGAAAGTGCTTCCCCTGAAAGGTTTACATTTGGTTGTGTTCATCATTAAATATGTGGATAGACAAAATAATGGTTATATCAAATAAAAATGAAAATATATCTTTGATAAATATAATCGAAAATCAAATTATAAAGAAGACTCACAAAGGCAACATTGTGTAAATATAGGGGTGATCGGAGCATGTTTTAAATTTTGATTAAACTAGGCCTAATATTACTGCACATACACTACCAGTCAAAAGTTTTTGAACTGTAAGATTTTTTATGTTTTTTAAAGAATACTGTTCTGCTCACCAAGCCTGCATTTATTTGATCCAAAATACAGCCAAAGCAGTAAATGTTTTTTGAGCAGCAAATCAGAACATTAAAATTATTTCTTAAGGATCATGTGACACTGAAGACTGGAGTTATGATGCTGAAAAATCAGCTTTGAAATGGCAGGAATAAATTAACTTTTAAAATATATAAAAATAGAAAGCTGTTTTTTTTAAATAGTAAAAATATTTCACAATATTATTAATTTATTTTGGATCAAATAAATGCAGTCTTGGTGAGCAGAAGAGAATTATTTAAAAAAAAAAATCTTAAAAACTTTTAACTGGTAGTGTATCTTAAGCTATCCTTAAATAGCTTAACTTTAATGAAATTGAAAGGTTCTCATGTACGATAGTGATTAAGATATAAATATTTTCAAAAGCCCGTATAACTATAAAGAAGAAAGGTTTTATTTTGTTGGTTTATTGTAGAGGTGCGTTACATGCTTACAACCAGAAGAGGGCGCCTCGCGCTGCCGCACAGTTACATGACAATCATTTAGGCCAGAATCCACGAAACGCTTTGTGTGAGGCTGATATTTAAGACGTAGTCATTTTAAAGTGTCGTTGTTTTAATATGAAAAGCTCTACGCAATAATTTCTATATCTTGACTTTGTAGGCCATGCATGTCATTTGCTGTCAGCCGTGTATATTAATCAAGAAGAACCTTGCTCCGCCTAAAAATTATTCTTCGTGTGACATTAGCCTATTGTTTCTGGTGCATTTGTGTTTTCATAAGGTACTTCTCTTTAAGGTTAAATCCTTTTTTTTTAATATCAGTATTGTTTTTACTTAGGCAAACCCCAAAAAGGAACCCCACTTCAGCTCAGAATAAATCGGTTCATTCATTCCACTTTATCTGAGACACTTTACTCGTCTTTCCATTCCCACATAAATTATTTCATTCACAGAAATCTACAGAGCGATAGCAGTAAAAAAGAAAAAAAAAATATGTCTTTACATTTTAACAAAGCTAAATGTATTTTACTGAACTTTTTCTATATTTCTTTTTATATAAATATAATTCTTAACATTTAAAACGGAAGGTTTTTAATACATTTCAATTATAGGCTGTTCAGCATCGGACAAATAGCCTAATTGTCAGAAGCCGCTAATTCTGACAGGACACTAGCCTATACGAGATTATTCAAGCATGCGCTTAGACAATAGATAATTAATAGAGAACAGTCTATTAATTAGGTTCTAATAAACCCTGTATAGCCTATATTCAGAGATCATTAGGTTAGGTCAATTGGTTTTGCTCTAATGATTGAGATTAACGAGACATTAAGGCCTAAGAAGTTATTTTAAATTAAAAAAAAAAAAAACGAAAACGAGTAAGTTTCTGTAGGTGACTATAGGCTTCTTATTTCTGTAAGTTTTCACCTGTTATGTCCTGCGGTGATTTGACATTGGTGTAAATGAGGTCAGTGCGATCTGACACGGACAAGAGAGACCCGAGCCGGTCGAAACAAACTTTTTAAGAAACCACTGATAATAGGCCACCTTTACAACAATTATAATTGTTGCGGCTGGACACAACTAGATCTCTATCAAATATTTAACCTACTTTATGCAGTCAAAGCAAACGTACAGCAAAGATAATAGCCGTTGCTCACCATTGACTATACAGCTATGCGTTTATTTTGGCCTTTGACAGAACTGTTAATCTTCTATAAGCTTGTATTCGTGTGGTTTGCATCCACACGGTCACTATCGAGTCACAGTGTATGTAATATTTATGAAATCATATACTGATCACAAGACGGGGTCAAAAATTACCAATGACCACATTTCAGTTCAAGAACGCATCATACGGTTTTTCTAGTGGGAAATTTGGCCACATTAAAACGTCGCAGTTTTTACCAATAACCATTATTTTGAATTATTTCGTTTGTACAGCTAAAATAAAATAAAATAAGGTATCAAACAGCTTCCCTTGAAATGAGAACCGAATTTAGCCAAGACCGAAGTAGGTTCTTGTCTTATAGTAACACATTGTAAACAAAGCAGCTAGTGGTTTGTTTTATCAAGGCCACACAGTGTAGGCTATTTAGTAATAAAAAAGTAAAATGTTTATTTAGACAAATGTTTCATATTGTACAACAGTAAATGATACATTGGCTTTAACAAATAACAGCTTGAACAGAAAGGCAGAGCAAGAAAAAACATCTGAACTTAAGGCTGTACGGAGTCCTCGCGTGATAACGCGCCAAGAAAAAAAACTTCTCAACTTAGGCTATATGACGAGCATGTAGGTAGCAGATTTTTTATTATTATTATTACACTTTCTGTGTTCATCCAAGACAATACTGAAGCTGCATTCCTGCCCTTTGCAAATTTAGTCTGGTGTTACACATTTCACCCGAATAAAATCAATTCAATCTGGATAACCAAACATTGCGCGTGCCGGCACGTGTTTTCTCGAAGACTTCACGGAAAAGTAAATGATTTATATACACTGATGTTCTAATCTAAAGGAACAAGACAAGTTTATAAAAACACCTAGGTACATTCTCCTTCTTGCCGAGTTTCCCTCCAGTACTCTTCACAATATTAGTTACGCCATAGTAATTAATACAAAATATAACACAAACAACGCTGTTACAAAGTTTTCACACGTGGTGACAAAACAAATATATTTAAAAATGATATAAAAAATTGAAGAGGTGGTTTATAAAGAAAGCATCTACATCACAGCTCTGTTTGCATGGGGTTGATGGCTTTGGCATCCATAAGCAAGTCACCCAAGAGAGTTGGAGCCATTATGAGAAGTTTTGCAGACTTTGCTGCTGAAAGGAGTTTGGCCATTGTGGCCCACTTTGGCAGAGACTCCGTTAACTGTGGAGATGTGGGGTAAGCTGGGATGTGAAGAATGGACAGGAGTGCTTGGGCTGGGCAGAGAGGAGGATGTGGATGGGGCGGCAGCAGCAGTCGGGCTGTTTGGTTTGTCACTGCTGGAATCGCTTTCGATATCAGGTCTTCTGCCACCGGTCATATCATCCCTTGGGCTGCTCAACTTCATTTTTTTGCAGCCAGGCCGAACTCTGTACTTCAATGGCAAGGGCCCATTCTGAAAAATATCAACATGTTATTATCGCTGCAGTGGGACTAAAATGTAACAGCACAGTTTAATGTGTTAAATATATCAGATTTAATACTCCTACCCGTCTCCATGTGTAGATATAAGCAATATCCATAAGAGTATAATAATCTTTCAAAGGCTCGTCTTCATACATAACTTCAATCTGAAAGAAAAACAGAATCTTATCTAAACAAGCTCATACTCTGACAAATTCTTCAAAAGTGCATGCTTCTGCATCAAAAACATGGCAACAAGTAAGAGAAGTTTAGAGAGAAGATTAAACCTTTTAGGAAGTGAATGTAAAGAAGATTACCTGAAAGGTACACGGTATATCCATTTTACTTCGGAGAAATTTTCTGAGATGCATTATTGTCATAGCCGCTGGGCATTGCAAGTACCGCTTTACATTCACCTAGAAAAATTAGACCATTACAAAAATTCAGGAAGTAGTCCTATAACCCTAAAAACTGACTAAAAGAGACATGTTCTAAAATATTTAATTTATTCAAAAATTAATTACCTCTTTTGTGGTTTCTTTTTCTTCTCCATCTTTACTGTCAAGCCTGATCATTTTGAGAGAGAGAAAAAAAATGAATGCACTGTCTAACTACAAAACTATAAATGTCAAAGGTCTGGGCCTTTTGCTAATGATTACTTCACTGTCAATTTTATGAGCAACATGAAAGAGATCTCTGATGATAATGAAAATGACATTCCACAGGGATTGTTATTGTTATAGTGAACTGAACCTACTTGTTCTGATCAAAAAACTCAATGGACAGACTGATGATCTCATCGTCTGCGATGATTCTCTTGTCTTCATCTGCCACTTCTCCTCTGTCCTCATTAGAACCATTAGTAGCTGAAGGACACAGAAACAATTACAACTTCAAGATAAAAAAAAAACAAGACTGCTTATGAATTAAAATATCACATGACCATCTTAAAATTTTACCATCAACTGGATGCTCCGCATAAAAATCCCTCCTTCGTTTCATCTCATCTGAGTAACAAAAGCACAATGAATACATCACTATATTGATTTAAGAAATTATAGGTAATAAGTTATATTGCAGTTCTGTAAAACATAAATAATAAATAAATATGATTAAAATGAGCACTTAAACTTTTTACACTTACTTTTGAACAGACCAGGCACCAGCTTGTACACAATGTCCTGAAGGGTCTTATCTGACCTGAAATATAGGGTACAAACATTTTTGAAGGGTATACAAACTGTTCCTTTTTTTCTTGAAGTACAGAAATGTGGCTTTAATGTATTTTCTGGATGAACAATCAACATGGATGTTTATTAAAATAATTTAAAAATACGTTATCTGGAATTAAAAAAAAAAAAAAAAAAAAAAAAAAAAATTAAAATAGCCTACAACAATCCCAAGCAATTACCTGATATTGAGGAGAGGTTTTGTTTTATGAACTTGGACATCACAAATAGGACAATATTTGCTGGTCTCCAGATACCTCACAATGCACATTTTGCAGACTGTGACAACAAAAGACGACAAATTAATTACCTTCAAGCGACCAATTAAAACACCGTTTGAGGCGACTTAAAAAGACAGTCCCGTTTGAATGCCCGACAAAGAAACGCATTAAATTAAATTAAATAATAGAGATTATGATAGACTTACATGAATGCAAACATTCGACAATGGTGGTCGCATCAATAAAGTATCCTCCACATAAAACGCACATCAAATGAGGATTTAGCTCCGTTATCTTGATTCTCGTTGTTCGGTGCATTGTCATGTGAGTTCGCAGACCTGATGAGCAAAAACGACACTCATTAATATTTCCAGTCACAATGAATATCTTACAGAGAAAAAATAAAGTCGGGTTATTAAGGTTAGACGGTGCACTTGTAGGCTAGGCTATTTGAAGCGAACAAAAAATACGACAAACCACACAAAACAGGCTACACCTAAGCTGTTTTAACGTGTTTATCCGGCAATACAACTGACAACTCGAATAAACTAACCGTTAGGTGGTTTTCCTAAATTCATAACGTCTTTGGTTAAACTCAGTGGTTTTGTTTTATTTGCGGGATGTGTACAGGTGAGCGTGAAAGTCTAATGCCCACACGTATAGTTGCTATGACGACGGGTTGTAATTGGCATTGTGCCAGACTAAACGGAGCCTCATAGCCTACCTCAGATTTACAGATGGTCCGGAGCATTACAAATGACCGTAAATGCAACCAATTAACGGTAAAACCCCGCACTTCCTCTCCACAACTGTGTTTTTCAAAAAGCATGCGGCTACTTGAACGTGGCTGCCATTTTGATCCAGACAGCCCCGTGTCCGAGCGAGTTTGCTCGCGTGAGGCTGCGACCTGTGCACCATCACACACTACTGTTTAAGGAGCAGTGAGTATCCTACTATATCACCTGTTAAACACGTCGTACAACCATAATTTCAGCACGCATCGCTTGCAGCGTCAAAGAGAAACCAGTGTGTTCTTCCCTGCTTTGCCGATGAGGAACACAGTCAACGGAAGCGCGAGAGCTCGCATCCGTGATCCCGCTATCTCTCTCGACTGCGATATCGGTAGGCTACGTGTGGGTAGTTCAACGTCGATTTTTCAAATATCAACATCCCGTAACGATTATAAACCGTTCTCAATGAAGAGCGTATACGGAATTCAAAGCATTAAACGCCGTCAAATATAATCAGACTCTCTACACTTGACACAGGCCAACCTTTAAATAGTTGCACAGTAGCCAAACTGAGAAAATGTGCTTGCTAGCTAGCTATATAAAAAACATCGTACTGCAATAGTATAATACAAGAACTTTAATAACTTTCTAATACCATTCAAAAAGTGCAGAACAACGCATCGTAGCTATTTCAGTCAGTGATAAATACAAAAATCAAAACACCTATAAGACAGTATTTCTGTGGGCTACTTTTACTTCTTTATTAAGAACTGTCAGCTAGGCTAAATTACACTGAATTATTTTACACAAGTGAATTTGTTGATCAGTGGATGACAGAAACAAGCTGACTCAGGTTCCATCAAAGGCAAAAAATAGCTTTGGTTAAGCTTGACCAATAATGAAAACTCACAATAGCCTACCATGTGGTTTAGTAGCTAATAATATTCAGATTCGTATCTGGTAGTATATTTAACACTCTGTGCACTGGAAACGGAACTGTTGTCTTTTCTGTAAAGAAGAGGTCTAGGACAAGGAAAGACTACAGTTACAGTAGCCTAAATCTGTCAGTTTAGCATATAGATAAGAGTCATATCTTGATAGGCTCGGGACTACTATGAAGTGTCTTCTTCCTTTTATTTTCAGAAAGATGACTGCAAGCAAGCATTTTGACTATGAAATAGGCCTACAGATATCTGCGGTGTGGAAAATATATATATAGGGCTATGTATAATAATAATAAATAAGTCAGTAATGCATGGCATGGTGGAAAGGTCAGATAGGAAAACAAAAGTAAGCTATATCTGCCCGTAACAGCTTATTCATTTAAATATGGAAGTATGATTTGGGCAATAGAGAACTGGTTAACAACCGATGTTAGTTTATATTTACATGATCTAATTTATTGGATGGCGCTATATCAACATTTTTCATTAACCATGAGTGAGCGGGGAGAGTCAAAGGTATAAAGACTGATTAATATAGCCTAATGAATAATGACATGTAGGCTAGGCTATATATCAGACTAACGACGAAAAAAAAACATTTAAAAATCAAATCTTAGAATTAGGACTCTTGTCCTAAAAAAAAAAAAAAAAAAAAAAAAAAAAAGAAAGAAAAAAGGGTTCATGTTCATACGCGTCCTGGTCACAAAGGATGCATAGAATCGAGACAACGTATTCTATTATTTTTTAAAAGCATAATACAAAACACACAAGCCAAGTTACATTCAGTGACAAATAAACAATTAGTGGACACGCTCGAAAACATATTTAAAATAGGCTATAAGTTAACAGCCTCAAAACAATTTTCTGGTTTCGTGTGTTACAGCCTATAGGAAGAGGGACCAAGCAAATACGCACATGAATGTAAGTTAATAAAATGAATCGACGACATTAAAACACGTTCAAGTTAATTTTTCCTAAATATACACTTTCCAGACTACTCATTTCTATAAAATAAGAGATCTAATGTTTGGTTTTCGAGCGTGAAGAAATGGATGAAAGTGGTCACCCGTTAACACCTGCCCCAACTCGCCTGTTCTGCAGCGCGCGCCGACTTTTTGGGTTAAAAACAACACTTGAAGAGAACACATATACTCCAGTTTTACAAAGACGACATACTCATTAACATGCATATTGCGTTACCATATGTGACTGGTTACGTTTCATAAAAAAATGTCACAAAATGAAATGAAATTCGCACGTAGCCTACGAGAAGCACTTATACATGCATTGTTACTCTCTTGTCTCCAAAGAGGGGAAAAAGACAACAAATGCAAAAAAGCTCGTAAACCCGATCCTTTGTATATTCGAGCGTACATACCAAGTATATTTCCCGATGGTTTCTAAGCTTTGTTGTGGTAGACAATGAAACTTGAGAGTCGATCAGCAAAAAATGAATGCTACCAAAGCGGCCATCTTGGAATGAGCTGCAGACGCTGTCAATGGCTCTAACGTTTCACCGCCGTGCACATTGTGGCCTTCTTGCACAATAACGTAGCTCACTCTTCGCCGACACTTTCCGATTTGATTCACAGACAAATCCACAGATTCCACTCATAGATGGTAAATTCCAGAGATGTAGTTCTCCTGCACGGCGATCTGAAAAACACAGTGCCTGATGGTTCAGTGCAAACTGACACAGTCCCCAAAATGGCTTAGTTCGACCGCCCCACTCCATCACGTGATCCCATTCCTTACGGGTAGCCTGGGAATTAGTAGTGGGGTAGGCTATGTCATCAATAGGGTACCCCACTAACGGATGTCTTTGTCAAACCTCACCACCCACATCACCACTTGAAGAGGAAAATCCCAAGCAGTTTGGTCGGATTGATTCTTAGACTATGACAAAATGAAGAACTTTTAGAGAAGCTGAATTTATCTGTATTCTCACAAAAAATTGTGCTAAATGCCCATGCAGAACAAGTAAGGGTTATTCTGAATAGCTAAGTCAAAATTAGGCTGCTTTTAAAAATGGCATGATGCAAGTTAGGCAAGAGCAAGAGGAATCAATACCCTATTATAATATCGCTCTAAATACTTTCTCTAGTTTTCAATGCACGCTGATTTTTATATTTTGCTCCCATGAAAGATTTACATTTTAATGGCCAACATGTTCCCGGAGCATTATGCAACTTCTGCTGAATATATACGCTTAGAAAATATTTTAATTCACAGACCGTTAATATGGCCTTTGTAGGCTAAGTTTAACCTATATAATACTGTAAAGCAAAATTTCAAAAATAGTTTTACATTATACATTCCTAACATTTGGGTTTTAGTTAGACTTAGGCCTAAATACTTCGAATGTAAAATCATTGGACTTTCTGATAAAGCAGTTGTTTTTATTCACACTCACTTCCCCAGAGGTTACAGTGAAGAAAAGCCGGGTGGTGATTACAAATTTTACTCTGAATGCATGGATAATAATTTATTTCTGACATGCCGTAGAAGAGGCAAATATGGTCCTTTACAGCAATATTTTGCTGCAGTATTTTGCCATCCAATATCTAACGGTGTAGCATACGTATAGAAGTCCAACTGAACTCGTGTCTCAACACATTTAGAAACATAGGAAAGGCTCTCTAAGCAAAGCCAAGTTTTAGTAAATTACCGTTATGGCTACTTCATTTACCAGTCCCGATTTGACTGGTGGGTTTATACAACTTTAGCCTACTTATTTTATTTTTTTTTACTTTTGTGTTTACAAATTCCAGAGACCGTTCACAAACGTTTTCTTTTACTTTGATAGCATTCCCTTAGTGTAACAGATCAAGTTGCATACAATTTTTCAATGATTAAATAATCTAAAAAATAAAGTGAAATTGTGAGCGCGCGTTATTGCGTGCACTCGCGTGCATGTGTGGTAGGTCGGTGGTTTTCTAGCGCTGGACTGTGGGCTAGTCTCCCTGTTTAGGGCATTGCGTTCAGCTGCAAACCACACGCGCACTCTGCCTGCCATGACGTCAGCTGCTCTAATACAGGCACTTCAGCGAAAACAAAGAAGCTCAGCATGCTGGCGGAAACCCGAGGCACTTTAGCGTTAACAGCACGGGGTTCTGCAAAACGTTAAAGCTTCTTCGGTTTCCACGCAGGCTGCGTTTCACACATAATCTATCGCTAGAATAAATAAATAAATAAAATTAAATAAAAAATAGGCCATTATCTCCGCGCATCAATCGAATTGGTCAAGGAAGCCTATGCCAATTGTAATTTCAGCGACTTTGTCATTTTCTCACAAATTTACCGATAACCTAGCCTACCTATTTCTTTATTCCGACTACAGATGTGATTCAAAATGGCCGTATCTCAGTAGCGGGTGTTAATGCATCACTGAATCTTGAGCAACAACTCGTGAGAGAGATAGACGAATGCCCTCCTCTTGCAAAAACTGTAAAGTTATTGACAACGCCATAGCGCCTATGCATTATGGAAAACTATTCCAATATTAAATCAATTTGTGAAGAACAATTGCTTTGCACGGTTCCTTGCGTGATTAAGCAGGAAATGTTGACCCGAATCTTACGAATCAATACGTTACCATTTTAAAACGCGGGCTCTTTTATCTGGTCATTAATTGTTCGCTCTTTCTTAAAAGCTAATGAAGACGATTAAAAGCGATTATAATACATCGTAAAATAAAATATATAAATAGCACATAAAACGAGAAGATCCATCAAAAATGACCATGCTCGGTGACTGCGTTTCCTCTTTTGTCTTACCTATTGGCTTAAACTTTAATGACTCTATTGATTATTGATTGTTTACAGATCCCACAAAAATGATTTGTGGACTGAATGGGAGTTGGACGTACAGATAAAACCGCTCTGAGTTTGTATTTAGTTATGTCTTTGATGGTCTAAATCGAATGATGACGATTTCATGAATGGACATGAATATTGTTCTATTATGATATTAAGCTAAGCACACGAATGAAACAATGGGCAGACAAAAAGGTCAGATATCAGTATATGTTCACATTACTGGTTTAATAATTCATAGAAATTTAACTTGAAATTTATTGCCGGGTATGTCAAAGTCAATGAGCTTGTTTGCATTTTTCCCTTTAAATCACCTCTCCGCGTACCGCTCAGTCAATTTTTTTCAGCGTTAAGACATTAATGAATTATTTTTATTTTATCTGAATGACTTGTGCCTTATCTTATCAGCTCAACGTGTATTTAAGTACTCTGCTCGAAAATAATATATATTTTTTCCTTCCTTTTCGATACTGCCATTCTGTTTAGAAAGAAAAAAATCTAATAGCATATAATTGATCAGATTTGTTCCATGGGATTGACTAAATGGGATGGAAAAATGTTCCGAGGGCAAGCTTCCAAGTGTAGAATTAGAAAGTGTAATAGGTTTGTAATTATGATGCATTTAAAATACATTTAACTCACACAAGTAAAAATAAATACAATTATAATAAAATGTATATATTATAAAATATTTTTTTTTATATATATGTAAAAAAAAAAGAAAAAATGGAAATCAATCTGTAGTCCTAACTGTTAACTGATCGCCAAAATTAACCACAATGGGTAATAGCCAATAATCTAGAGAATGTGTGTATATCCTATTTATTTAGAAACGATAATTATATGGCTTTTGCGCTTTATTGATTTATTTAACATTTTAGGAAGACTAAGGCGGTGGCAAATGCTGCCATTCTTAGTATTTAAATTAATATAGACTATTTTTTAGGCTATGCCTACATTGCAGCAATATTCCTAGATATAATTTACTGTATCAAGTGCTTAAACCTCAAGCTGTTATTCTTTGTTTTAATTGCTGCACATTAAAAAAATGAAAGCCCATGCAGCAGCACTTTCTTCGTCACAGCTTGCGTCCCTAAAGTTTGTCTGTGTCGAATCAAGGACAAGAGTTTAACAAACAAAGAAAATTGACTAAATGAACGATTTTCCATTGACACACAATGGGGATGTAAATTTTGTTTCGGAATTCCGTTGTTAAGGCCAACCCGTTGACACATGGATTTCTGCCTAACCCAACGACGCCCTCATGAGTTTCTCAAATACAGAATTGTAAATGGGATTCTTCTTCTTCTTCTTCTTCTTCTTCTTCTTCTTCTTCTTCTTCTTCTTCTTCTTTTTTTTAAGTTTTCTCAAAAGAATGTCACAGAGTTAAACATGCATAATTAAGCATGTCCTAAAATGCAACTTCGCTGACGACCAAATCAAATCTAGAAAATAATTAACCTCCGCTAATAAACACACACACACACACACACACACACACACACACACACACACACACACACACACACACACACACACACACAAAAAAACATACAAAAAAAATAAATACAAAACTCACAAAAAAAACATAAAAACATACAAATAAACAACAATGATAAAATAAAACTCACAGATAAATTATAGAAAATTATTTTCCAAGACTAAGTATTTATTGGTCATATGTGACCACCGCAAATCGCTGATGCAACTAATCTACTTAGATATTAAATGATGATTTTCTCGTAGGCCCACATTTTAATAGTAGATTTGGTTTAGTTCTCCCTACTTTTAAAGAATAGGGTGACTGTGAGCTTTCTCTATCTAGGCTAGCTATAACTAACATCTCAGATGTTAGTTAAGGTATCCTTTAATATTTTCACTCGGATATTTTCTTTGTCACAAAAACAAACTTTGTCGAGAAAAACCCATTAGTACTGAATCATGTTTAATATTTAGCCACCACTGGTTTGTTCACTCGAATATAGGCCTATTGCTGAAGAAACGGGACTAATGTAGCCCTGGTTATGTGACCATCTCATTAGACTGGGAACAGATTACAGAGACAGCCGATGAATGGTGGAAAATGTTTAAATGGAATATCAATGTAGCAAAATTAACCAAAGATAAAAAAAAGATTATTAGGCTATTAATAGTAAGAGAACAACAATGCTATATGGGAGGAATAATTTTTTAGCTCTCTCCAATCAAATTAGTATTTCTTTTAGCTTTCATCACTTTTTATAATTGGAGATTACACAAAGAAAAAGACAATAGATAATGTCATTACAGACGTGGAAAAGGGCTGTAACGAGGCCAAATTATCTTAATTTGAGAAAAATGTTACGCATCTACCAGTGCACATAATGCTCACTTGATTTATAGTATTATGAAATATAATCGATACAGCTAAAACCGAGGTGCCAGGAGTCCTGGAAGTCTCCAGCTAAGTACACATGACGCACAGCGTTACTGAAGCTTTCACGCTTATTGGCTCGTGCTGCATGTGAAACGTGTGTAACGTTACGTAGAGCAGGCTGAGCTCGAGCTATGGGCCCGTTTGAGCCAAAAGACGGGAAGTTATGTTGAAGTGGCCTCAAAACCAAGATTGTCCGAATGGGCAGTAGGTAGTAAACCTTCTCAAACATATATGAATTTATAAACTTCCAGCAATGGGTTTGCCCGAGATCCTTACATTAGTGTTGTTTTTCGGGCTGGCCGTTATTCAGCCCCTGCCAACATTAGCATGGGACGCAGACTTGGAGCTTTTCGACCTAGTGGAGGAAATCCCCCAAACCTTCTATGAGTTCCTGTCGGTTAATCAGGTAAGACCAATTTGATTTAACGTTACTTCGCAAATTTGTCACGCGCGCCTGTAACTCTGGCCATTCAAACGGTGTCGGTAAATGTGAGATGTGTTTAACGTTAACTTTAACACATAGCAGCGCCGAGCAGGGTCGCCTTACAGGATTGCATTCGTATCAAAGCAACTCGATCCGTTAGCTGAATATCTTTATTCAGCCCCACTATTGTGTCCCCGACTCAGGGAGGCGGAAACGGACTCTGCCGCCTACAGAACCTGGACGGCGGTGGTCATTGACAAAGAAAGCTCCCGGCTGTGGGCCTGTACAACTCAACATGACGTGTCATTACTTGGCTCATAAACAGATGTTTTATCGTTCTGCTGTATTTTCGCCTTTCAGTTGCTAAGTGATATTTGATGCATCGAAGAACCCGTGCTTTTATCACCATAACCGTTATAGTAAAAAAAAAGGATTTGGTTTTACTCCTTAAAACGTCGACCGTGATTCAGACATATGGGCATATACCTTAAAGAAGAATCAGGTATATAACTTGCTGAAATTTGCTGTCAATGCATTTCAGAAGAAATGCTAATTCTGTGCTAAAAAAGATTGTAGCTCTGTTTTGGGACATGCTAGCTAGTATCCAGCCGGTCTCAGATGGTTGTTACCTAGACCAGGCTACTGTGCTCCAGAAGCCAGCTTAACCACACTGGTATGATCTGCTGGTATCTGGTTTGTTGCTAAAGCAAAATGGTCTCCCAGTTACAGCTGCCAGTATGTTTATTGCAAGCCTTTATTGCTAACTGTTATTTCATGTAGCCTGAAATGCCACAGGCAGTCTGATCACACAGTCTCTGCTACAAAAACATTGTTATTTTTAAACACACACTGCAGGGTAGTCTCAGTAAGTGTTTATGATGTTTATGTTCTTAATTCTGTTTCTAACAGGATGCATCCTCGTCTGAGATCAGGAAGGCATATAGGAAGCTCTCTCTTACATTACACCCCGATAAAAACAAAGATGAAAATGCAGAAAACCAGTTTCGACAGGTAGGTGTTTTGTTAAGCTTTAACGAAAGTTCTCTTTTGGCTCAATGTAGATCGTGTTAATTGTTGCTTCTATACCTTACCTTTTGGAAGTCAGTGTATTACAATCGAATTATCTTCTCTGTCATCTCTTACTAGTTAGTTGCCATCTATGAAGTCCTCAAGGATGAGGAAAGAAGACAAAGGTGAGGTGTTCTCATGATTTGCTTGTGGACTAGTATAGCAGTGAAAAGTGCTCCTAGAGGTTCTTAAATAGGGATGAAAAAGGAGCTTTAATAATTTATTGAGTAAGATCACTAACCACTGTTTGTACCAGTGGGGTACAGACTAGGGTCTGTGAACTGTCTTTTACAATTGCTAAAGTCTTCAACAATAGTTTCTTACTACATTCACAGATATGATGACATCCTGGTTAATGGGCTGCCGGACTGGAGGCAGCCTGTCTTCTACTATCGACGTGTTAGGAAGATGAGTAATGGAGAGTTGGGCTTCCTCCTCTTCCTCATTCTGACAGTGGGTCACTATGCAGTTATATGGTCCATCTACCTTGAGAAGCAGTTGGTAAGTGTTGAATTGTTGTATAGCACAGTTGTTGTCTTGTACTGCCAGCCTCTGTATAGTCTCACCTAGCCAGACCTTGAGACTGATAGCAGAAGGTCTGGATCCCATAAAAACCTTCACTGGCCAAGAGGACACCTGACCAACAAGTAGAGCAACCACAGTTTGTATGGTTTAGCTGCGATGTCACTACAATAACAGACTGGCATGCAAATAATTCAAGAACTTTGTTTAAGTTTACTGAAACAACGGTGCTGCGAATTCCCCATGATTTTTAAAGTCCAGCATTTAGTTGATCCTAATGAGTGCTCATTGTCAAAGTTGTAAACGTGACAGCTTTCTTCTTCCATAAGGGGGTTTGCCATCACAACAGCTTTGTTTCCAGCCAGACTGTTAAAGAACAAGACACACGTGAGACTAGCTTCTGTAATACTAAATGTACTTCCCCAGTGATAACTGCTATGTCTTAATTGTCCTCAGGATGAACTTCTGAGCAGGAAAAAGAGAGAGAAGAAAAAGAAGCAAAGCAGTAAGATGACAGATGAGATTAAGTCCTTGGCACAGGACAAAAATGAGAGGTAATCTTATAACCAGGGTTTCTGTGTGTCTTAGTCTAAATTCACCCTTTCATAAATTAAGGCCTTAAAATAGAGAAATATGTTATATTTTTTGCATGCGCTTATTTTCCAAATATAAATATATAGATATCCTTAAGTCAGTATGTGTTTACTTGAGATGCAAAATAAAGATTTGAAAACTTGTTTTCTCTTGAAATTAAATTTTTTTGTAAATGATAAACGCACTTCATTTTAATATATTTCTCGGGAAACACAACTACTTATCTGATGTAATTTTACTTGTCAAGTAAGTGTTTCTTGATTTAAGAGTCGTTTGTACTGGAAAAACCAGACAAAAATACTGAGAAAGAACAAAAATTTTTTGCAGGTACAGTAAAAGATATGGGTGTTAACAAGCTGTTTATTAACATTATTAAGCTTTGTTTGTTTGTTTTTGCAAAATGAATAGAAAAGTAATGGAGATCTGTTGGAAGTTGTATTTCCAAACTTGCAAGTCTTATTGGTACAACTCATTCTGTGCCCCCTAGACATTGACATTTTGAGAACATGTTGTTGTCTTCAGTTTATTTCTTAAATTTTCTTTACTTGGTCTTAAAAGGTCTTTAAAAAATTCTGCATAAAACCTGCAGAAACCATGAATAACACTAGATGCTTTTTTGTAAAAAAAAAAATATATATATATGTTGACACTGGTTCCCAGACTTATAAATCTTTGCTTGCTTTTTTTGTAGATCTGACAGGCCACACTGGCATGACATTTTGCCTCTCAAATTAAGCATCTGGTTGTACTATTCAGTGAAGTCTCTCCCTCATATCATACAGGTACTGTTCCACCAGATTTTGTGATTTGAGATGCGTTTTCACTCCAATGCTACAGCCATGACCATATGTTGTATTTTTAGGATGTGAAGCAGTATTATAAAGATTATAAGGAAATGAAAGTAAAAGAGAAGGAGGAGGCAGAGGCTCTGGCAGAACAGGAAATGCAGCAGAGTAAGATCATGATCACACACAATTATACGTTACACAATGACCTCTGCACATATGTTGTGTTTGAGTTGTGTTCATGTTATTGTGATTGAGTTGTGAGTATGTGATACTTAATACATGCTACTGACTGATTTTGCTCTGCAGAAGAAAAGCGGCCCAAGGTGAAGAAACCTAAAGTGGAGTTTCCAGTCTATCAGCCCAGTACAAATGCAGCTTTTGTGCCAGTGTATGATCAGGGAACATCTATTGAAGATATTGAGGATCAAATGGATGACTGGTTAGAAGACAAAAAACAGCAAAAGATGAAAGTAGGTTTTTGTCTCTGTTCGAAGTACATTGATTTAAATTAAAAGTATTGCATTAACCAATGGCTGGTGATGATCGTAGACTCAAGAGTGGACAGAGGAGGATCTCAGCCAGCTCTCCCGCTGCATGGCAAAGTTTCCTGGTGGAACGCCAGGCCGGTGGGAGAAGATTGCTCATGAGTTAGGCAGATCAGTGACTGAGGTAAATCTGTAATTCATACAGTTATGACTAGTGCTCGACCCATAGCTGCTATAATGCTGATGGATATATCAAACTTATGTAATGATGCAAATTGCATAATTTAATTTATAAAGTGCATTACTTTTTAAACATTTAATCATATATACATATACTGAAATTGATTCTGAAATTGATCAACAGTTCCTGTGGCTCAGTGGTAGAGCATTGCGTTAGCAGCGCAAAAGGTTGTGGGTTCGATTCCCAGGGAAAAATGTTAGCCTGAATGCACTGTAAGTCACTTTGGATAAAAGCGTCTGCTAAATACATAAAAAATAAAAGTTCTGAAATTAATACTTTTAATCAGCAAGAACACATGAAATTGATCAAAAGTGACAAGTGATTTATAATGTTAATAAGATTTTGATTTAAAATACATGCTGTTTTCTTTTGAACTTTCCATTCATCAAAGAATCCTGAAAAATAGGTATCATGGTTTCCACAAAAACTAAGCAGCACAATTGACCCATCGGTAAGCCCCTCCCCTCAAATGCAGAGGGGCCAATGGCAGTTGAGTATCAGTCGCACGGGGACCTGAACTCAGACATCTTTAGGTTTCAGCGCCATAGAGAAACATTGGAAGATCCAAAGCTGCCATCAGTTTGATGGGGTTTTTGCTACAAAAATGGTAAAACGACGTGCCTGGGGTACTTGTAACACTGATTCCAGGTATGCTGAGAGGATGGTGCCACTTCTGTGACAGACTAGTGCATGATTGTACATCTGTGGTACGCAGGACTTAACGATGGGTCAACTGTTTTCAACATTGTCAGTAAGCAAATCAGCGTATTAGAATGATTTCTGAAGGATCACCTCACCAAAAACCAAATTAACCACCACACAAAAAAAATATTTTCCAAAACATAAAAAAATATAAAACGTAAAATAAAATAAATTATAAAACTTTGATTAATTAAAACTACTAATTTTGCTGTGTTTTTAATTAAATAAATGCAGTCTTGTGAGAATAAGAGACTTAGTAGATTTGTGTTAACGACTAATCAAAAATAGTTTTGGTATAAACCTTTTTTTTTTCCTACACAGGTGACAACAAAGGTAAAGCAAGTCAAAGACTGTGTCACCAATACATCAGGTAAGCTGTTTGATTCATTCAAATATTTTGAATAAAATTTCACCTACCATGTACTATTTTCACCTGCTGAGATATATTAAGCATGTCTGTCAGAACACTTACGTCTATCTCTCCTCTTTGTCTCTATTTCTAGGGTTGGTGAAGCTTTCTGAGCTGAAGGGTGCTGCAGTGATGGGAAAGAGTTCCAGAGCCGTCACAGTGCCAGACAGTCTGATGACCCAGCGAGAGGAGACCTTAGAGCAGCAGCTGGAGGATTCAGCAGAGCCTGCTGGGGCAGAGGACTCTGAGAGCAAAGCGCTCAGAAGACGGACAAAAAAGTCTGTGGCCGGGAGCGCTGGAACAGGAGCAGCGGAGGAGAGGATGAAAGGACGCAGACAAAGAGACTTCGACCCCACAGCTGTAGATGACAACAGTGAAGATGAGAAGAAACCATCAGCCTCCAAAGAAAAACCCAGTGCTGCTGAAGATGTCGGGACACAGAACCAGCAGAAGCTCTTGGAGCTGGCCTTACAGCAATACCCACGTGGCACCACTGAACGCTGGGACAAGATTGCTAAGGTGGTGCCTGGAAAAACCAAGGTGAGCATCAACTTTCTCACCCACAGTCACTGGAAAATTTATTTGAACTGACATAAACTGCATATAAAAGCTGGATTTCATGTTAGCTAATGAGTTGATTCTCTTTAACCTATTTAGGAGGAGTGCATGTCCCGTTATAAACTGCTGGCGGAGCTGATTCTGAAACGGAAGCAGGTCAAGAGCTGACTCCTGGTCTTCAGTATTTCACCGTACCTCTCACCTGCTTGTTATGTGCCTTAATGCATCCCTATGTCCTTTTGCCAGACGTTGTGCCATGTTCACCAGAGCATGCATTGTCAGCATTTAATCATTGGAGAGATCCCAACCGCACATTTAAATAAGGTTTTATTTATTTTAAAAACTGTTTCAGATTGTAGACTTGTTATTTTTTGTTTCTCTATGCAATAAAAATTAAATTACAAGTTCTACAGTACTCTACACTAAAACTAAAACACTAAAAATTAAACCCCTTATTCTGAAACAATTTTATTAAGAAGCACAATGTGTTGTGCTGTAATCTCTTTTGGTCATACGTTACAACAGAGTTTTTGCATACAACATGTAATGTGTCAGTTTCTGTTGTGGTCATTACTGTGCTTCAGCATATATTGGCTCATACATTTTGAAGAACATGACACTGTTATCCTCATATGTTCCATTCTGTAGATTTAAGATTAAACCAAGTGATTTTTCAAAGATGTTTACACAATGTTGTGATTCCTGTATGCAGTAAAATAATTTTAATATACATTTTATTTATTTATTGGTATAGGTGCAATTTGCAAGATTTTCCTTTGAAAGTATTACCTTTCTTATCAACATACACCAAATGACATTTGATGGTTTTAAATTTGATTTTCTCAAACAACTACAGATCAGTGGAATTACTTTGTCTATAATGTAAACTGATAAAAGTATTAAAGTTTCACCAAATTTCAAGTTCTTTTCATTTGCAGCAGCATTCTCAATATACCTGCGGCTTAATATTTCTAAAAGCTATTTCCATAATGCATTGTTTCAGAGTCTAAGGTTTATAGGGGTAGTTCCCCCAAAAATGAAAATTAACCTGTGTTTTACTCACCCTTGAGGCATCAGCGGGTGTTTCCGTTGAAAAATCCACAAGAGTCAAATAAAGCCTGCACATCCTAATAAAACGTGCCTCACGTGGCTCTGGGGTGTGAATAAAGGCCTCCTGTAAGAATCCATGCGTTTTCATAAGAAAAATATCCATATTTTTAAACGTAACACTTTTCTCTCACTTCCGTATTCTGTCATCTGCGGAAGGCGTTCCAGCGGATGACGTAGGACGTCAGCGTTGCTTGATTAGTGACAACAGAGAAAAAAACAAAACAAAACACGGTCACGAATTAGAAGAACAAAAGGAGGATTTCTATATAAGCCAAGAGGAGACTGGGGTTCCTTTGCTAAATCGAGGAAACTTTGAAAGTCATATACACCTAGGGTGCATCGAGGGTGAGTAAAACACAGGCTAATTTTCATTTTTGGGTGAACTAACTCTTTAAAGTTGAGTAGGAAGATGAAGCCAGAGAATGGAAAAATAAAATAAATAATAACCCCATTACAAAAGGGAAAGAGGTACTTGCTTTAATTATTACATTAGTTCTTAGTTCTTATATTAGTTTTCAGAGGTTTTTAATTTAAATCAACTCTAAAATTGTCAAATATTGCAATTCAATAGTTGCATTTTTATGTTATTTCCTGTGTCAGTGATAATGACATTTCATTTTTATTTTTTAAATACTTTCCAGCCTGCTGAGGACAGTTTGAGTTATTATCAGAACACAATATGAGAGGTGTGGCGCCCTCATGTGGCTGTGAGAGGAAACGCAGCTACAAGCCATATTAATTGTTGCGCTTTGTTGTTGTCGCAATTGTTTTATCAACCTGACAGGACAGATCTTCAGCTCCGTTCAATCCTCTTAATGTCACAAACACATGGCTTCCATTCACACAGTTATAAATAGCATTGGTCTATAATC
Organism: Cyprinus carpio; assembly: GCF_018340385.1. Lineage (NCBI taxonomy): Eukaryota > Metazoa > Chordata > Actinopteri > Cypriniformes > Cyprinidae > Cyprinus > Cyprinus carpio. Next base: position 11,468,232 of record NC_056573.1, on the reverse strand, counting down.
GATTTAAGATTAAGTTTCATATTTTGTAAAAACAAACGCTTACTTTAATGTGGTGATAATCTACAGGGAATACTTAGAACAAATAAAGTAAACCGGAGAAAGAGTCGCATTTAAATCAATAAAACATGGTGTTATTCATCATGTTTTAATCTACTTCAGATCTTAGTGTGCTGTTCAGCTTGGAATGATGCTCCAAATAGGAAAATATTGTCAGTGTCTTTAACCCTATAAAGCCTACTGTATCATATTTGATACATTAATTTCTAATGCCTCTAAACTTTGCTGGAAAAAAAAAACTGTTGTAGGCTACTCATTATAACAATCTGCCCTCTGACTGAGTTTTTAGTAAAAAAACATTTTACTATAATTCTACCCCCCCACCCCCAGTTATAATAAAGAAGTCATTGACTTAAATTACAAACGATCAGAATTTCATCTTAATTTTTGGCCATAAAAATAACAACAACTGTACCAAATCATATCTGTTTATGTCTCTGAATATGTAGACGTTTGTTCCCCTCCTTGAACCCTACATGCCTGATCTACAACTCTTTTTCTTCTTATTCTTCTTTTTTTCTGACTATTGCCAGCTTTACAGGGTTAAAAAGATGAGTGTTTATCCTGTTAAACATTCATAAAGCAGTGCTTAGACCAGATCCTTTAAAGAGCAATACTTGGAAAGAACAAGAACACATTTACAACCAAATATCCCTTCAGCAATGCATTTTTTAAAAAGTGGCTTTGGAGTAAAGAACTTGAACTATTTTTATTGTTGAATTCATTAATGTATTCTAAACCTTATTTTTCGACTCAGATTACACAAACTTGCGCTGAAAGCGGACATTGAAATCAATAAAGCATTATGTTTATGTGACTAACACTCTTTGAATTTGGCTCAGGTTCGAGTCTGATCGGTGGCGTCGCTTACTGACAGAATATTAATAAAGGAACAAATGATAACAGCATCTACTTTTAATCTTTAACTCGTTAAGACCTCTTCTTCTGTCTCTGGTTCCTCAGATGAGATATTTTAGTAACGTTTCTTTCGAGACGATCGCTGGTCGTGTTGTTGTCCAGCAGGTGGCGCTCTTACTCTCTCTTACTCTTACACAACACTGCATCTTTTGTAACGTAAACACGCTAGAAGACACCGCCTTTCGATTTTTCTGAGAAAATAAAGTTATTAAAAACTCTTGGGTATAATTCAGACGAAAGGAAGGGCGGTATTACTCTCTACGCATAAATATTGCGTTTTTAAGTTTTATTAACACACACTAAAACAGCGACTAAGTCAGCTAACTTTGCTAATTTTACGAGGCAATCGCAATATCAGCAATACAAAACTCACTATAGCTGACAAAAACGAAATAATAGCTCTACTTCTAAGACAAAAACATGTCTCTTTTGAGAGATCACAAGATCGTGCGTATTTTGCTCATTGTGCTTTCTCAGTTTGCTTACTTTGCTGCTTTGATTATCAACGCGCTCGCGGGACCAGGAAAAGGTACGCAGGTTAATGTATATTAGTTACAGATATGTAATTACCGTATATACAACTAATTTCTCGTTGGCTTTTAGGTCCATTTCAGCGCAGCACTGGGAATATATCAGACAGATATCAGACAGAGATCACTCCTGCTGGATGGACTTTTTCGATATGGGGTGTCATCTACTCCTGGCTCTTCCTGATGAACGCATATATCCTGACCTGGCTCTGTAGAGGGTACTTCAAACTACACACACTCCACTCATATCAACACTTTGCTTATTCACACTGTTTGAAAGCCATTTATTATAGTTTGACAGTCTTCGCTTGAATTATTGGCGGTCAGGTTGTACTCAAGTCCAGCAATCCTGCGCTCTGAATTCTTTCTCTCATGGATCATCAACATGATCCTGAACAGTACCTGGCTGGTCTTGTGGGATAGAGAGTAAGTTGTAGAAAGCCAACATATTTTGTGGCATAATCTCAGGTTTGCATGGTGCTTTGCCTGTGTTTTTAGGATGTCACATATTTGTTTTTTATTGATTCAGATTGATGATTCCTGCTCTGATTGTTCTTGCCCTGATTGCTTTCACCAACTACCTGATGATCTTCTTCTCTTGTATTGGTCTACGAGCTCATGGATCTTGGCTTAAACAGCAGCACCCTAAAGACCTTTTCTGCATCATAGTGTTGGTATGCATTGAACATCATTTTGGAATCGCTTTTACAAGAGGCAGAGTACTCATATATATTTATTTATTTATTTAAAATAAAATGAACTTGAACATGAACATTATTTTATATGTAAGGGATTTAAATACAGTATCAACCCAAACAAAAGACAGCAGGTAAATTAGGTGCACTATAGATTTGAAAAGTTTGAAATAACCATGATATATATATACCTTAGGTTCAAAATGGCATTGCTACCTATGCAACATGGACAAGCATTGCCACACTGCTCAACTTCACTATTGTGTTGGATCTAGCATCAGTTTCCCCAACAAATGCTGCTACAGCTTCTTTATGCATACTTCTGTTGGAAGTAATTATATGGTAATCATGATCATTTATTTTCTTCTATCTTGTGATATGGCTCAATGACATTTTGTTTGGTTTACATCTGTATATTCAAAAATACAGTTTATACATAAAGTGTTATAAGTACACATCTTCTGTCATGTTTTTATCATGTTTAAAACATTGAACAGATTTTAGGAGAAGCATGAAGTCAAAAAAGTCAGGTGATACATCTGATATATTAATTAAGACTAGAATAATGAAAAAATGAAATTCTTGACAAGAAATTAAGGAGTTTGGCATTTTGGCTTTTACTATTATTTCTAAGAAAACAAAACATGTAAAGAAAATGCATTTAATAACATAAAACAGGAAATGATGTCATGTCCGTGTGTTAAGGTCAAGACATCTCTTAAAATATCAAATAATTTGAACATTTTATGACAAGACAAGCAAAACTTTTTTAAAAAAAAAATGCGTTTTAAACCGCATTTTTAAATATTTTAAACCAAATTATAATTTTTTTTTTTTTTAATTTGTGATTGACTCATATTTAAGATATGATTAAAGGCATTAGTTAAGCACACTGTGTCTAATCAAAGTTTATTTTATGTTTTTTTGCTTGTTCTTCTACAGGTTTACAGTTGAAAACTTTCTAATAGAGAAGCATGTCCGTTACATCCTCACCGTTTACCCTGTGATTATCTATGCTCTAATTGGAAGCCTGAGCAAGCATTACGACGCAGCAGCACCTGGGCGGAACGCTGTCTTTTCAGGTTAGTCAATGATAAACACATCCATGTCTTTTTGGTTTGCCATAAATATAGCGTTGTTAAATCACAGACTCATAAAACCATAAGGCCACACATAAAGATGTTACTTATCAAGGCTACATTGTGCTTACAGTATCATGGTTTTATTTTCCGTAGCGGTGCTCCTCGTGTTGGCCTGTATTGTGTTGGTGGTGCGCGTGGGGCTGGTGGTTTGGAGACACAGGACTTGGCCTCTCTACCATGAAGTCAGTCCTGAGGTCCTGATGTCACCAAACAGCGGAACCGATAAATAACCATACATCATAAACACTCATAAAAACTTCAAAGATGACGTGCCCTGAACGGTAACACTTCCAGGTGTGCAGTACCTGCATGAATGTGTTTCAGCTGGAACAGAAGCTTTCAGAGTATTCAGTTTTATGAAAAATATGCATGAAAAAGCATATGGTAGCAATATTAAATTGCTAGTGACTACACTACCATTTTTAGGTGAAATAAGTCTCAGAAAGTCTGCATTTATTTGATCTAAAAAACAGTAATATTGTGAAAAACTAATACACTTTCAAATAACAGCTTTTCATTTTAATATATTTTATAATGTAATTGTGTTTATATGCATATGTATACTGTAACTTGTGACCAAAATATCAATATTATACTTGACAGTGTTATCATTTGCTTTTATTTAGATATTTGTATTAACATTTAATATTTTAGTATAAGCTTTAATCCAAAGCAAAATACAAAATAAGGAAGCAATTTCTTACAGTATCACAAGCAATATATCATACAAGAGCCAACAATACAATGTTTCAAGAGTGAGTACATACAAAAAAGTTGTTTTCTTGGTGTTTGTGATTTAAGCTTTTAAAGCTCATTTATGAATGTTCAATAAAATAGATAAAATGCATCTAATGTCATTGTTAAAGATTCGTGAGAAACCGCTCTGATGTATGTTTAGTGCAAATGCTCTGGAAACCACCGAGGTGTTGATTGCAAGCTTGGTCTTTCAACAGTGATTACAGAAAAATTCAGAGTTGCCACACAACATTTGTGTCTAGTGAATATACATGCTTTGATCCCGGCTCTTCTTCTACATTTACTTCGGTGTGGATGTGAACTGAAGCATCTTGTCATGCATGTTGTTGGTGGAATGTGTGTCTCCTGGCAGCAGCTGCAGCAGGCTTGACCCTGTGTACTTTGGCTTGTTCACTACAGGATGAATTACTTATGAGAAACTAAAAGACAAATAAAGGGCATTTTTTTTCCTCCCTGGAGATTAACATCCACTCCATTTCAGACTCACTCACCCTGTGACAGTATTGTCAGAATCGGAATGCTAATAGTTTTTATATAAAACTGTCGTCAAAGACGTCATTTGAAGCTAAACGCAGACATTTAAATGAACAAACTATAGATGAAACCTGCTATGATTACTCTACTTTTAAGCATAAATTAGATTTAAACGATAGCTCTATATAATATTCACATATGGGACATATTGTATTAGCTCTACAGTAAATGCATGAAATACTATTTAAACCTATAACTTTTACATAACATTTACCTATTTTATCTCAAAATTCTGACACTTTTTCTTGCAAATACAAATTGCAAATATGGACCAAAATCATTTTTTGAACCAGGCTGCTAACACATTTTTTTCTGCTGTAATGTTTGCCATTTTAACATGGGGAGTCAATCAGCAAGCCTCTAGCGGCCAGTTGACGAATTACAGTTTAAGTCACTTCCGTGTTGGCTTTACTAGAGAGAGAGAGAGAGAGAGAGAGAGAGAGACGGAGGTTGCCGCTTGGTTAAAACCATAGACTGTAGGTTTAAACTGGCATTATCTCCAATCAGATAGGCTCCGCCCACAAAAAAAGTCATCACTGTTTGCAAAAACTGAAATGATTTGCATTCCGATTTTGACATCCAAAGACAGCAATACAATATTTTCTCCTATTCCATGAATTTAACCCGTTTCTCTCCATTTGTTACCAGTGTTTTTCTACCACCACAACAACTTAAAATGCAATATATAAAAACAATGAGCCAACCCTGCTGAAAAAAAAACAAAGAAATAGAACCATCACAGAAAATTGTAATAGGCCTATCATCACAAATAAATCACAAATACCATTACACTCAACTTTTAACCATTAAAACCATTAAATAGTGGTTTCCTGTGGTGTGTTTTGGGACATATTGCATTAGGATTTATTGGTTTTAACAAGCCAATTACCATTACAATTACAATTAATAGAAAGTGACCAATTACCAGTAGAGACCAACAGGGTCCATTATAGTATCTATTAAAACCAATACAAGTCCCATTATAACCAGTAAAACCATAACAAATTTTGACGATCATATCCTTTTAGGCTTTTGACCAAACATTTAATTTTTGGCCACCTTTTTGCTATAGATGACACAGCCTCCATAAATTCTTCACCAAAAAACATGAGGACATCACAATACTTACAAAAATTAACCATGGTTTTATTGAGTAAAACTGCTTAATTTTTCTTTTGCCTGATTTCCGAATTCTTGAGACTATAAAATCAATCAGAAAACTGTATTAATAAAATAATAGCCATATGTAACTGTCTAGAGCTACAACTTTAATTTGTAAATAATACAATTTAATTACAATTTATTTACTTTTATATTATATTATTTACTTTTATATTTATATACTTTTATATATTTACTTTTTATCGACCCCATAGTAGGTTTTTTTTTTTGTTTTTTTTGTACTTTGATAATATTTGAGAGAGGGGGGCACAACAATACAATCCTGCTTAGGACACCCATTTGGCCAGCATCAGCATCTTTTTATTGCAACACATGGATAAAAATTAAGTGTTGGGGACATTTAGTACTCAAAAGCATACACATGTTAAGACTGCAAGAAAAAGAAATGTTATGATTAATTAAAAAAATCCTTCACAGGTGTCAACAAAAGAAGATGAGACTTTTATCATTATTTTTTACACAAAAATAACATATTGAGTCTTCTCACATTTTGAGTGAACAGTTCCTTTAAGCGTTTACTTAGGGATAATATCCAGACCCACCTGAAACTCAGGCTTTTTTGTGACAGGTAAAAAAGGTTATATACAATCGTTGTATTTAGATATTATACAAGTGTATTATCTTTTCAGTATAAGCAAAGTATTTTTTTTATCAGAAAAGCTGAGCAACACATTATCAAGCTGTACTTATTATAATTTACTGCAGACTGCCACACAAATTATACATTTGAATGTGATGAACATAAATTCATTTAATGAAATAGGTCTATATTAAGACACTCCAATACAAGAAGTCAATTCTTTGTCCGGTCATATTTGTATGGGAGTAGTTTTACATTAATTGTTCAATTATTGCTTCAGCTTGTTCTGTAGTTGATATAGTCCTCTTCTTCATGTCTGTCCCTTAGGAAATTTTCAGTTATCTCTTTCAAACGTGTTTCCAAGTGATAAACCAAAAATATCATGGCAATGTCGATGACCCAGACACAGAACAAGAAGTAGCGAGGCCAGTCGCCAAAATTGTCTTGGAAATCACAACAACAACAAAAACAAAGGTGGATGAAAATACGTCAAGTAAAGTATTGACTTATGATTTGAACATGACTTCAGATAACAACACACCAAGACACAAAAAGCAGTAAATGAATGTGAATTTCTTACCACAGGTCTCTTTTGCTGTCATATCTTCACAAAATAAAACTGAAATATTAAAACGGATTAACATTTAAAATTACATGTTCAAAGTCACTTAAATGTGTTAAATTAAAAATTACAAATGTTACCTTATCCTAAGTAGACTCAGTAGTACTAACCAGCATCATCTAGCAGCAACAATGTGGTCTTGTTTGACGCTAACTGCTGCTAAGTATAGAATAAAAATGGTGTTAAAAGTAACTTCCTGTATGATCAAGCTGAAGTGTTGAGGCATAATTTAGTTTAGGAACTGAATGTAAGATGTATTGCTGTATTGCCTCTGGAGATTCTTGGTTGTCATTGCAATAAGTATTAGAATTATTGTCAGCTGTATGTGTTGCACTATTACTCATGGTAAACTGTAAAAACAATTGCTGTAAAAATACGGTCAGTTTCCTACATCAAAATACTGCTATTTCAATAAACAGTTAAATCAAACCACATGTACAGGAGCTAATAAAAGACCAGCTGACAGAGCATCATGTCCAAATATATAATCCATCGATGAAAGAACATCAGGACAATCCTCTTATCAGCACTTCACACACTAGAAAAGCTGTTTTGCAATCCATAATAATAAATGGTCTCTTTTCATTTGCACCACATCGTGTCATTGAATCTCCCATTAAGGTAAAAGGCTCCACATGCATGGTATCATGGATGATTCGAGTTTCAATCAATATAATCAATTTGTCCAAGGTATTTAACATTCAGGCACTTTAATACACTTAAATAAGGAACAGCTGCAGATATATACAACACCCCAAAATGAAAATTTTGTCATTAATCACTTACCCCCATGTCGTTCCAAAACCGTAAAAGCTTTGTTTGTCTTTGGAACACAATTTAAGATATTTTGGATGAAAACCAGGAAGCTTGTGACTGTCCCATAGACTGCCAAATAAATAACAGTGTCAAGGTCCAGAAAAGTATGAAAGACATCGTCAGAATAGTCCATCTGCCATCAGTGGTTCAACCTGAATTTTATGAAGCAACGAAAATACTTTTTGTACATGAAGAAAACAAAAATAATGACTTTATTCAACAATTCGTCTCCTCTGTGTCTCTCCACATCACCGTAGCACCATTTTTAAAGAAATCAACAGAACACAATCACCAAAACCTCTCCACTGTCATCCACACAAAAACATAGGAGACGAATTGTTGAATAAGCAGATGTTCTCCAAAACGGCGCTACGGTGATGTGGAGAGACACAGAGGAGACGAATTGTTGAATAAAGTCATTATTTTTGTTTTCTTCATGTACAAAAAGTATTCTCGTCACTTCATAATGTTACGGTTGAATCACTGATGGCAGATGGACTATTCTGACGATGTCTTTCATACTTTTCTGGACCTTGACACTGTTATTTATTTGGCAGTCTATGGGACTGTCACAAGCCTCACAGTTTTTATCCAAATGGATGACTGGTTAGAAGACAAAAAACAGCAAAAGATGAAAGTAGGTTTTTGTCTCTGTTCAAAGGACATTGATTTAAATTAAAAGTATTGCATTAACCAATGGCTGGTGATGATCGTAGACTCAAGAGTGGACAGAGGAGGATCTCAGCCAGCTCTCCCGCTGCATGGCAAAGTTTCCTGGTGGAACGCCAGGCCGGTGGGAGAAGATTGCTCATGAGTTAGGCAGATCAGTGACTGAGGTAAATCTGTAATTCATACAGTTATGACTAATGCTCGACCCATAGCTGCTATAATGTTGATGGATATATCAAACTTATGTAATGATGCAAATTGCATAATTTAATTTATAAAGTGTATTACTTTTTAAACATTTAATCATGTAATTGTTTACTTTTTAAACATTTAATCATATATATAGATTTAAACCAATTCAAAATTTCTGAAATTGATTCTGAAATTGATCAAAAGTTCCTGTGGTTCAGTGGTAGAGCATTGCGTTAGCAGCACAAAAGGTTGTGGGTTCGATTCCCAGGGGAACACATGTTCGGTAAAAAAAAAAAATGTTAGCCTGAATGCACTGTAAGTCGCTTTGGATAAAAGCGTCTGCTAAATGCATGAATAAAATAGATGCATAAATAAATAAAAGTTCTGAAATTAATACTTTTAATCAGCAAGAGCACATTAAATTGATCAAAAGTGACAAGTGATTTATAATGTTAATAAGATTTTGATTTAAAATACATGCTGTTTTCTTTTGAACTTTTGAAAAATAGGTATTATGGTTTCCACAAAAACTAAGCAGCACAATTGACCCATCGGTAAGCCCCTCCCCTCAAATGCAGAGGGGCCAATGGCAGTTGAGTATCAGTCGCACGGGGACCGGAACTCAGACATCTTTAGGTTTCAGCGCCATAGAGAAACATTGGAAGATCCAAAGCTGCCATCAGTTTGATGGTGTTTTTGCTACAAAAATGGTAAAACGACGTGCCTGGCGTACTTGTAACACTGATTCCAGGTATGCTGAGAGGATGGTGCCACTTCTGTGACAGACTAGTGCATGATTGTACATCTGTGGTACGCAGGACTTACCGATGGGTCAACTGTTTTCAACATTGTCAGTAAGCAAATCAGCGTATTAGAATGATTTCTGAAGGATCACGACACTGAAGACTGAAGTAATGGCTGCTCAAAATTCAGCTTTGCCTCACAGGAATAAATTATGTTGTAAAATATAATAAAGTAGAAAACAGTCATTTTAAATTGTAATGTATTTCACAATATTACTGCTTTTGCTGTGTTTTATTAAATAAATGCAGGCTTGTGAGAATAAGAGACTTCTTTGAAAAACATGTTTAAAAACTGTAGTAGGTAGATTTGTGTTAACGACTAATCAAAAATAGTTTTGGTATAAACCTTTTTTTTTTCCTACACAGGTGACAACAAAGGTAAAGCAAGTCAAAGACTGTGTCACCAATACATCAGGTAAGCTGTTTGATTCATTCAAATATTTTGAATAAAATTTCACCTACCATGTACTATTTTCACCTGCTGAGATATATTAAGCATGTCTGTCAGAACACTTATGTCTATCTCTCCTCTTTGTCTCTATTTCTAGGGTTGGTGAAGCTTTCTGAGCTGAAGGGTGCTGCAGTGATGGGAAAGAGTTCCAGAGCCGTCACAGTGCCAGACAGTCTGATGACCCAGCGAGAGGAGACCTTAGAGCAGCAGCTGGAGGATTCAGCAGAGCCTGCTGGGGCAGAGGACTCTGAGAGCAAAGCGCTCAGAAGACGGACAAAAAAGTCTGCGGCCGGGAGCGCTGGAACAGGAGCAGCGGAGGAGAGGATGAAAGGACGCAGACAAAGAGACTTCGACCCCACAGCTGTAGATGACAACAGTGAAGATGAGAAGAAACCATCAGCCTCCAAAGAAAAACCCAGTGCTGCTGAAGATGTCTGGACACAGAACCAGCAGAAGCTCTTGGAGCTGGCCTTACAGCAATACCCACGTGGCACCACTGAACGCTGGGACAAGATTGCTAAGGTGGTGCCTGGAAAAACCAAGGTGAGCATCAACTTTCTCACCCACAGTCACGGGAAAATTTATTTGAACTGACATTTAACTGCATATAAAAGCTAGATTTCATGTTAGCTAATGAGTTGATTCTCTTTAACCTATTTAGGAGGAGTGCATGTCCCGTTATAAACTGCTGGCGGAGCTGATTCTGAAACGGAAGCAGGTCAAGAGCTGACTCCTGGTCTTCAGTATTTCACCGTACCTCTCACCTGCTTGTTATGTGCCTTAATGCAAACCTACGTCCTTTTGCCAGACGTTGTGCCATGTTCACCAGAGCATGAATTGTCAGCATTTAATCATTGGAGAGATCCCAACCGCACATTTAAATAAGGTTTTATTTATTTTAAAATCTGTTTCAGATTGTAGACTTGTTATTTTTTGTTTCTCTATGCAACCAGACAATCTGAGAAGCAGAAGGCACATTTTAATGTTTTTTTTTTTTTTGTTTTTTTCCCTAATTCTGAAACAATTTTATTAAGAAGCACAATGTGTTGTGCTGTAATCTCTTTTGGTCATACGTTACAACAGAGTTTTTGCATACAACATGTAATGTGTCAGTTTCTGTTGTGGTCATTACTGTGCTTCAGCATATATTGGCTCATACATTTTGAAGAACATGACACTGTTATCCTCATATGTTCCATTCTGTAGATTTAAGATTAAACCAAGTGATTTTTCAAAGATGTTTACACAATGTTGTGATTCCTGTATGCAGTAAAACAATTTTGATATACATTTTATTTATTTATTGGTATAGGTGCAATTTGCAAGTTTTTCCTTTGAAAGTATTACCTTTCTTATCAACATACACCAAATGACATTTGATGGTTTTAAATTTGACTTTCTCAAACAACTACAGATCAGTGGAATTACTTTGTCTATAATGTAAACTGATAAAAGTATTAAAGTTTCACCAAATTTCAAGTTCTTTTCATTTGCAGCAGCATTCTAAATATATCTACGGCTTAATATTTCTAAAAGCTATTTCCATAATGCATTGTTTCAGAGTGTAAGGTTTAAAGGGCTAGTTCACCCAAAAATGAAAATTAACCTGTTTTACTCACCCTTGAGGCATCCAAGTTATGTATGACTTTCTTCTTTCAGATGAATCCAGTCGAGATTTATATATAAAAATATCCATATTTCAAACATAACACTTTTCTCTCACTTCCGGTATTCTGTCATCTGCTAATTTTCATTTTTGGGTGAACTAACTCTTTAAAGTTAAGTAGGAAGATGAAGCCAGAGAATGGAAAAATAAAATAAAATAAATAATAACCCCATTACAAAAGGGAAAGAGGTACTTGCTTTAATTATTATATTAGTTCTTATATTAGTTTTCAGAGGTTTTTATTGCAATTCAATAGTTGTATTTTTATGTTATTTCCTGTGTCAGTGATAGTGACATGTAGAATTTATTTTATTTCATTTTTATTTTTGAATCACTTTCCAGCCTGCTGAGGACAGTTTGAGTTATTATCAGAACACAATATGAGAGGTGTGGCGCCCTCATGTGGCTGTGAGAGGAAACGCAGCTACAAGCCATTAATTGTTGTGCTTTGTTGTTGGCGCAATTGTTTTATCAACCTGACAGGACAGATCTTCAGCTCCGTTCAATCCTCTTAATGTCACAAACACATGGCTTCCATTCACACAGTTATAAATGACATTGGTCTATAACCGATTTAAGATTAAGTTTCATATTTTGTAAAAACAAACGCTTACTTTAATGTGGTGATAATCTACAGGGAATACTTAGAACAAATAAAGTAAACCGGAGAAAGAGTGGCATTTAAATCAATAAAACATGGGGTTATTCATAATTTTTTATCTACTTCAGATGTTAGTGTGCTGTTCACCTTGGAATGATGCTCCAAATAGGAAAATATTGTCAGTGTCTTAAACCCTATAAAGCCTACTGTATCATATTTGATACATTAATTTCTAATGCCTCTAAACTTTGCTGGGAAAAAAAAACTGTTGTAGGCTACTCAATATAAGAATCTTCCCCTTTGACTGAGTTTTTAGTAAAAAAACATTTTACTATAATTCTAAAAACACCCCTCCTGGTCATAATACATAGGCTATATCTTTTTGTATTTTACTGATTATTAAAAAAATAAACGTAAGAATAATTATATTGCTAGTTATAATAAAGATGTAATTGACATACATTACAAACGATCATAATTTCATCTTAATTTTTGCCAATAAAAATAACAACTGTAACAAATCATATCTGTTTATGTCTCTGAATATGTAGACGTTTTTTCCCCTCCTTGAGCTATGTTCGTGAACCCTAAATGCCTGATCTACAACTCTTTTTTTTTTCTTCTTCTTCTTTTTTTTCTGACTATGGCCAGCTTTACAGGGTTAAAAAGATGAGAGTTTATCCTGTTACACATCCATAAAGCAATGCTTAGACCAGATCCTTTAAAGAGCAATACTTGGAAAGGACAAGAACACATTTACAACCAAATATCCCTTCAGCAATGCACTTTTAAAAAGTGGCTTTGGAGTAAAGAACTTGAACTATTTTTATTGTTGAATTCATTAATGTATTCTAAACCTTATTTTTCGACTCAGATTACACAAACTTGCGCTGAAAGCGGACATTGAAATCAATAAAGCATTATGTTTATGTGACTAACACTCTTTGAATTTGGCTCAGGTTCGAGTCTGATCGGTGGCGTCGCTTACTGACAGAATATTAATAAAGGAACAAATGATAACAGCCTCTACTTTTAATCTTTAACTCGTTAAGACCTCTTCTACTCTCTCTGGTTCCTCAGATGAGATATTTTAGTAACGTTTCTTCGAGACGATCGCTGGTCGTGTTGTTGTCCAGCAGGTGGCGCTCTTACTCTCTCTTACTCTTACACAACACTGCATCTTTTGTAACGTTAACACGCTAGAAGACACCGCATTTCGATTTTTCTGAGAAAATAAAGTTATTAAAAACTCTTGGGTATAATTCAGACGAAAGGAAGGGCGGTATTACTCTCTACGCATAAATATTGCGTTTTTAAGTTTTATTAACACACTAAAACAGCGACTAAGTCAGCTAACTTTGCTAATTTTACGAGGCAATCGCAATATCAGCAATACAAAAGTCACTATAGCTGACAAAAACGAAATAATAGCTCTACTTCTGAGTCAAAAACATGTCTGTTTTGAGAGATCACAAGACTGTGCGTATTTTGCTCATCGTGCTTTCTCAGTTTGCTTACTTTGCTGCTTTGATTATCAACGCGCTCGCGGGACCAGGAAAAGGTACGCAGGTTAATGTATATTAGTTACAGATATGTAATTACTCGTATATACAACTAATTTCTCTTTGGCTTTTAAGGTCCATTTCAGCGCAGCACTGGGAATATATCAGACAGATATCAGACAGAGATCACTCCTGCTGGATGGACTTTTTCGATATGGGGGGTGTCATCTACTCCTGGCTCTTCCTGATGAACGCATATATCCTGACCTGGCTCTGTAGAGGGTACTTCAAACTACACACACTCCACTCATATCAACACTTTGCTTATTCACACTGTTTGAAAGCCATTTATTATAGTTTGACAGTCTTCTCTTGAATTATTGGCGGTCAGTTTGTACTCAAGTCCAGCAATCCTGCGCTCTGAGTTCTTTCTCTCATGGATCATCAACATGATCCTGAACAGTACCTGGCTGGTCTTGTGGGATAGAGAGTAAGTTGTAGACAGCCAACATATTTTGTGGCATAATCTCAGGTTTGCATGGTGCTTTGCCTGTGGTTTTAGGAGGTCACATATTTGTTTTTTATTGATTCAGATTGATGATTCCTGCTCTGATTGTTCTTGCCCTGATTGCTTTCACCAACTTCCTGATGATCTTCTTCTCTTGTATTGGTCTACGAGCTCATGGATCTTGGCTTAAACAGCAGCACCCTAAAGACATTTTCTGCATCATAGTGTTGGTATGCATTGAACATCATTTTGGAATTGCTTCGACAAGAGGCAGAGTACTCATATTTATTTATTTAAAATAAAATCAACAACAACAACAACAAAAAAAAAACAACAACAACAACAACATTATATAATAAATAAATTAAAAAAAATAAACAACCAAAACAAAAAAAAGCAGGCACGTAAATTAGGTGCACTATAGATTTGAAAAGTTTGAAATAACCATGATATATATATACCTTAGGTTCAAAATGGCATTGCTACCTATGCAACATGGACAAGCATTGCCACACTGCTCAACTTCACTATTGTGTTGGATCTAGCATCAGTTTCCCCAACAAATGCTGCTACAGCTTCTTTATGCATACTTCTGTTGGAAGTAATTATATGGTAATCATAATCATTTATTTTCTGCTATAATCTTGTGATATGGCTCAATGACATTTTGTTTGGTTTACATCTGTATATCCAAAAATACAGTTTATACATAAAGTGTTATAAGTACACATCTTCTGTCATGTTTTTATCATGTTTAAAACATTGAATAGATTTTAGGAGATGCATGAAGTCAAAAAAGTCAGGTGATACATCTGATATATTAATTAAGACTAGAATAATGAAGATTAAAAATGAAATTCTTGACAAGAAATTAAGGAGTTTGGCATTTTGGCTTTTATTATTATTTCCAAGAAAACAAAACATGTAAAGAAAATGCATTTAATAACATAAAACAGGAAATGATGTCATGTCCGTGTATTAAGGTCAAGACATCTCTTAAAATATCAAATAATTTGATCATTTTATGACAAGGCAAGCAAAACTTTGCATGCATTTTAAACTACATTTTTAAATATTTTAAACCAAATTATTTATTTATTTTTTTTAAATTTGTGATTGACTCATATTTAAGATATGATTAAAGGCATTAGATAAGCACACTGTGTCTAATCAAAGTTTATTTTATGTTTCTTTGCTTGTTCTTCTACAGGTTTACAGTTGAAAACTTTCTAATAGAGAAGCATGTCCGTTACATCCTCACCGTTTACCCTGTGATTATCTATGCTCTAATTGGAAGCCTGAGCAAGCATTACGACGCAGCAGCACCTGGCCGGAACGCTGTCTTTTCAGGTTAGTCAGTGATAAACACATCCCATGTCTTTTTGGTTTACCATAAATATAGCGTTGTTAAATCACAGACTCATAAAACCATAAGGCCACACATAAAGATGTTACTTATTAAGGCTACATTGTGCTTACAGTATCATGGTTTTATTTTCCGTAGCGGTGCTCCTCGTGTTGGCCTGTATTGTGTTAGTGGTGCGCGTGGGGCTGGTGGTTTGGAGACACAGGACTCGGCCTCTCTACCATGAAGTCAGTCCTGAGGTCCTGATGTCACCAAGCAGCAGAACCGATAAATAACCATACATCATAAACACTCATAAAAACTTCAAAGATGACGTGCCCTGAGCGGTAACACTTCCAGGTGTGCAGTACCTGCATGAATGTGTTTCAGCTGGAACAGATGCTTTCAGAGTCTTCAGTTTTATGGAAAATATGCATGAAAAAGTATACGGTAGCAATATTAAATTGCTAGTGACTACACTACCATTTTTAGGTGAAATAAGTCTCAGAAAGTTTGCATTTATTTGATCTAAAAAAACAGTAATATTGTGAAACACTAATACACTTCAAATAACAGCTTTTTATTTTAATAATGTTTTATAATGTAATTGTGTTTATATGCATATGTATACAGTAACTTGTGACCAAAATATCAATATTATACTTGACAGTGTTATCATTTGCTTTTATTTAGATATTTGTATTAACATTTAATATTTTAGTATAAGCTTTAATCCAAAGCAAAATACAAAATAAGGAAGCAATTTCTTACAGTATCACAAGCAATATATCATACAAGAGCCAACAATACAATGTTTCAAGAGTGAGTACATACAAAAAAGTTGTTTTCTTGTGTTTGTGATTTAAGCTTTTAAAGCTCATTTATGAATGTTCAATAAAATAGATGAAATGCATCTAATGTCATTGTTAAAGATTCGTGAGAAACCGCTCTGATGTATGTTTAGTGCAAATGCTCTGGAAACCCCCGTGGTTTGATTGCAATCTTCTGAAACCACTGGTCTTTCAACAGTGATTACAGAAAAAATCAAAGTTGCCACACAACATTTGTGTCTAGTGAATATACATGCTTTGATCCCGGCTCTTCTTCTACATTTACTTCGGTGTGGATGTGAACTGAAGCATCTTGTCATGCATGTTGTTGGTGGAATGTGTGTCTCCTGGCAGCAGCTGCAGCAGGCTTGACCCTGTGTACTTTGGCTTGTTCACTACAGGATGAATTACTTATGAGAAACTAAAAGACAAATAAAGGACATTTTTTCCTCCCTGCAGATTAACATCCACTCCATTTCAGACTCACTCACCCTGTGACAGTATTGTCAGAATCGGAATGCTAATAGTTTTTGTATAAAACTGTCGTCAAAGACGTCATTTGAAGCTGAACGCAGACGTTTAAATGAACAAACTATAGATGAAACCTGCTATGATTACATGACTTTTAAGCATGAATTAGATTTAAACGATAGCTCTATATAATATTCACATATGGGACATATTGTATTAGCTCTACAGTAAATGCATGAAATACTATTTAAACCTGTAACTTTTACATAACATTTACCTATTTTATCTCACAATTCTGACACATTTTCTTGCAAATGCAAATTGCAAATATGGACCAAAATCATTTTTTGAACCAGGCTGCTAACACGTTTTTTTCTGCTGTAATGTTCGGAATTTTAACATGGGGAGTCAATCAGCAAGCCTCTAGCGGCCAGTTGACGAATTACAGTTTAAGTCACTTCCGTGTTGGCTTCACTAGAGAGAGAGACGGAGGTTAAAACCATAGACTGTAGGTTAAAACAGGCATTTTCTCCAACCAGATAGGCTCCGCCCACAAAAAAGTCATCACTGTTTGCAAAACATCCAAAGACAGCAATACAATATTTCCTCCTATTCCATGAATTTAACCCGTTTCTCTCCATTTGTTACCAGTGTTTTTCTGCCACCACAATGACTTAAAATGCATTATATGAAAAAATTATTCAACAAAAAACATGTGGACATCACAATACTTACAAAAATTAACCATGGTTTTATTGAGTAAAACTGCTTAATTTTTCTTTTGCGTGATTTCCGAATTCTTGAGACTATAAAATCAATCAGACAACTGTATTAATAAAATAATAGCCATATGTAACTGTCTAGAGCTACAACTTTAATTTGTAAATAATACAATTTAATTACAATTTATTTATTTACTTTTATATTATTTACTTTTATATTTTATATTTATATACTTTTATATATTTACTTTTTATCGACCCCATAGTAGTTTTTTTTTTTTTGTACTTTGATAATATTTGAGAGAGGGGGGCACAACAATACAATCCTGCTTAGGACACCCATTTGGCCAGCATCAGCATCTTTTTATTGCAACACATGGATGAAATTAAGTGTTGGGGACATTTAGTACTCAAAAGCATACAAATGTTAAGACTGCAAGAAAAAGAAATGTTATGATTAATTAAAAAAATCCTTCACAGGTGTCAACAAAAGAAGTTGAGACTTTTATCATTATTTTTTACACAAAAATATAGCATATTGAATCTTCTCACATTTTGAGTGAACAGTTCCTTTAAGCGTTTACTTAGGGATAATATCCAGACCCACCTGAAACTCAGGCTTTTTTGTGACAGGTAAAAAAGGTTATATACAATCGTTGTATTAAGATATTATACAAGTGTATTATCTTTTCAGTATAAGCAAAGTATTTTTTTTTATCAGAATAGCTGAGCAACACATTATCAAGCTGTACTTATTATAATTTACTGCAGACTGCCACACAAATTATACATTTGAATGTGATGAACATAAATTCATTTAATGAAATAGGTCTATATAAAGACACTCCAATACAAGAAATCATTTCTTTGTACGGTCAAATTTGTATGGGAGTAGTTTTATATTAATTGCTCAATTATTGCTTCAGCTTGTTCTGTAGTTGATATAGTCCTCTTCTTCATGTCTGTCCCTTTGGAATTTTTCAGTTATTTCTTTCAAACGTGTTTTCAAGTGATAAACCAAAAATATCATGCCAATGTCGACGACCCAGACACAGAACAAGAAGTAGCGAGGCCAGTCGCCAAAATTGTCTTGAAAATCACAACAACAACAAAAACAAAGGTGGATGAAAATATATCAAGTAAAGTATTGACTTATGATTTGAACATGACTTCAGATAACAACACACAAAGTCTCAGAAAGCAGTAAATGAATGTGAATTTCTTACCACAGGTCTCTTTTGCTGTCATATCTTCCCGAATAAATCTGAAATATTAAAACGGATTTACATTTAAAATTACATGTTCTTGCAAAGTCACTTAAATGTGTTAAATTAAAAATTACAAATGTTACCTTATCCTAAGTAGACTCAGTAGTACGAACCAGCATCATCTAGCAGCAACAATGAGGTCTTGTTTGATGCTAACTGCTGCTAAGTATAGTATAAAAATGGTGTTAAAAGTCACTTCCTGTATGATCAAGTTGAAGTGTTAAGGCATAATTTAGTTTAGGAACTGAATGTAAGATGTATTGCTGTATTGCCTCTGGAGATTCTTGGTTGTCAGTGCAATAAGTATTAGAATTATTGTCAGCTGTATGTTTTGCACTATTACTCATGGTAAACTGTAAAAACAATTGCTGTACAAATACGTCCAGTTTCCTACATCAAAATACTGCTATTTCAATAAACAGTTAAATCGTAAATTTGAAGACGAATAAAAGTTTTACGGGTTTGGAACGACATGGGGGTAAGTGATTAATGACAACATTTTCATTTTGGGGTCTAGTTACCCTTTAAGTGTCTGGTTCACTGCAGTGAAAATACCAGTCTTTTTTCTGGTGAATCGTTAAATCATTTTAATCAATTGGATGTGCAAAATTTGGATGTGGTCTCTCTCTCTCTTTCTTTTTTTTTTTGAGACAGGTTGTGATATTACCAAAATACATTGGCACATGATTCCTTGCGCAGGCCTCAACTTGTCTTTGGTATTCAAATAGCAGGTTTAACACTTGGTATTTGTTCGTCTAATCAACTCTCAGCCAAACACATAAATAACTGCATTACAATAAAAATGTTCAGTACGTAATCAACTATAAATTTTAACACTCTGTTGTTTGTGTGCAAAATCAGAAGCAAACAGACGGAGTAGTAAGAATTACCTAGCTAATATGACTTTAGCAGAAGTGCTAGTACTGCATAGTTTGCCCCCTCTCAAGGACAAAAAAGCCATAGACTATTACAATGATATTATTGCAGTGTTTGACTTTTGGCTATAGGTCAAATGTTTTGCATGTTGTTGTGGACTATTTTTTCGTAGTGGAAGTGTTAAGAAAATATACATGTAATATATAAAATTATTTTAATTTAAATAAATATTTCCACCACTTTTTCACAATGTAAACTCACAGGACAGAAGTAATTTTCAAAGTTTAAATTCTTTGTCACCTCGATGTGTGATATATGAGATTTAGCTTGTTGATGGTAAGGGCTTGTTTTAATGCAGACAGTCCTTGAGAGGGTAATGCAGGGTTCCTCCATTTGAACAGGATGTGGGCTGAAGGAGGAAAGAGTCCAGTAGATAGTGATAGATGAAGCATGAGATAAGTGTTATAACTTTCTCCATCACAAAAGCCATGGCCAAAACCAGTGACCGTTTCAACTCATTCATTCCACATGTGAAGCCATATTTATATTTTAGATTGGCAGCACTACTAAAAGACTACTGCAAATGTATGCTATATTAACATCTGTGTACATATTTTGAAGGATTCTTGTTTGTAAAGGTCAGACTTGTAATGGGAAGGGGACATGATAACTTTATGACACATTATTTTTGTTCAGGTAAGTTGATAAGACAGTAGGTGAGTAATTCAGATAGACTGCCTTTAAAAATAGGACTCAGAAGTCAGAATTGAGAAAGAGGAACTTAAAGCAGAACACTATTCATATGGCACTATATTACATTTCAGCTGGTTCATTCCATGG
This sequence comes from Cyprinus carpio, assembly GCF_018340385.1. Classification (NCBI taxonomy): domain Eukaryota; kingdom Metazoa; phylum Chordata; class Actinopteri; order Cypriniformes; family Cyprinidae; genus Cyprinus; species Cyprinus carpio. Next base: position 11,447,656 of record NC_056573.1, on the reverse strand, counting down.
TTAGTAGAGTTCTGTGACTCATCCAAACCAAACACAACAAAACACCAGGATACCATTTCACAAGAGTTAAAAAGCACATTGAACAAAAACCAGGATGCCATTACACAAAAGTTTAATGAATCAAATATGTTTTTGCTTCTTTCATGTTTGTATAAATTGGTATTAACAGATCTTGGACCAATTTAATGCTGGAGTGCAAAGTCAGTCATTTAATGCATGGCAAGTTGAATGTGTATTTTACACCTTTCATTTTTAGCCACTAAATATCAATCGATAAATAAGAGAAATGTATATAAATGTACATAAATTGTTGACTTTTGTCTTTTTTCTTGTTGTATAAATTCTTTGCTTGCAATATTGTTATAGTAGTGATGAAAGCTGCAATTTCGTTTGCTGGCACAGCATGTCATAAAGTCAATGCATCTCTTTACATCTGAAGGAGCAGGCTATACAGTGGTGTGAAAAAGTGTTGGCCCCCTTCCTGATTTCTTTTTTTGCATGTTTGTCACACTTTAATGTTTCAGCTCAAACAAATTTAAATATTAGTCAAAGAGAACACAAGTAAACACAACATGCAGTTTTTAAATGAAGGTTTTTATTATCAAGGGAAAACAAAATTCTAAACTACATGGCCCTGTGTGAAAAGTGTTTGCCCCCTAAACCTAATAACTGGTTGGGCCACCCTTAGCAGCAACAACTGCAATCAAGCATTTGCGATAACTTGCAATGAGTCTGTTACAGCGCTGTGGAGGAATTTTGGTCCACTCATCCATGCAGAGTTGTTGTAATTCAGCCACATTGGAGGGTTTGAGCATGAACCGTCTTTTTAAGGTCATGCCACAGCATCTCAATAGGATTCAGGTCAGGACTTTGACTAGGCCACTCCAAAGTCTTCATTTTGTTTTTCTTCAACCATTCAGAGGTGGACTTGCAGGTGTTTTGGATCATTGTCCTGCTGTAGAACCCAAGTTCGCTTCAGCTTGAGGTCACAAACAGATGGCTGGACATTCTCCTTCAGGATTTTTTGGTAAACAGCAGAATTCATGGTTCCATTTATCACAGTAAGTCTTCCAGGTCCTGAAGCAGCAAAACAGCCCCAGACCATCACACTACCACCACCATATTTAACTGTTGGTATGATGATACTTTTACGCCAGACGTAATGGGCCACACACACACCTTCCAAAAAAGTCACCCTTTGTCTTGTCAGTCCACAGAGTATTTTCCCAAAAGTCTTGGGGATCATCAAGATGTTTTCTGGCAAAACTCAGACGAGCCTTTATGTTCTTTTTGCTCAGCAGCGGTTTTCGTCTTGAATAATGGCTCTCACTGTGGTTTGCTGGAGTCCCAAAGCTTTAGAAATGGCTTTATAACCTTTTCCAGACTGATAGATCTCAATTACTTTCTTTCTCAGTTGTTTCTAAATTTCTTTGGATCTCGGCATGATATCTAGCGGATCTTTTGGTCTTCTTCTTCTTCTTCTTCTTCTTCTTCTTCTTCTTCTTCTTCTTCTTCTTCTTCTTCTTCTTCTTCTTTTTCTTTCTTCTTCTTCTTCTTCTTCTTCTTCTTCTTCTTCTTCTTCTTCTTCTTCTTCTTCTTCTTCTTCTTTCGTTTTATTGGCAACCGCACTTAACAGTGCATGTCTACTTCACTTTGTCAGGCAGGTCCTATTTAAGAGATTTCTTGATTGCGAACAGGTGTGGCAGTAATCAGACCTGGATGTGGCTAGAGAAATTGAACTCAGGTGTGATAAACCACAGTTTTAACGGGGGGCAAACACTTCTTCACACAGGGCCATGTAGTTTTGGATTTTGTTTTTCCTTAATAAAAACCTTCATTTAAAAACTGCATGTTGTGTTTACTTGTGTTATCTTTGACTAATATTTCAATTTGTTTGATGATCAGAAACATTGAAGTGTGACAAACGTGCAAAAAAAAAAAGAAATCAGGAAGGGGGCCAACACAGCTGTGGGGGCAGCTGTGGCATAATGGTAAGAGAATTGGACTTGCTCGAGACTCGAGTCTTGGTGCTGGCAGGAGTTGTAGGTGGGAGGGAGTGAATGAACAGTGCTCTCTTCCACCCTCAATACCCATGGCTGAAGTGCCCTTGAGCAAGGCACTGAACCCCCAGAAAAAAAAACTGCGCTTGATATGGCTGCCCACTGCTCCGGGTGTGTGTTCATGGTGTGTTCACTTCTCACTGCTGTGTGTGTGCACTTGGATGGGTTAAATGCAGAGCACCAGTTCCGAGTATGGGTTACCATACTTGGCAAATGTCACCACTTTCACTTCACTTTTTCACACCACTGTATATCGTCTTTTGAGTCACTTCCCTTGTTCTTCTGGCAGGTTCTTTTGAAAAGAAATCTCCATGGGCTGGCTAATCTATATTAGACTCTCTTCATTATACTTTTAAAATGATTGATTTCATGCTACAAGGACATATGCATTTACATATCAGCTTTTTTGAGTTCTCTGTAAATGAAAGAAATTCCCAGGAAATCATTTACATTTATTAAAAATTCCAGAGGCACTTCCAACAGTCAGTTCCAGTGGTGATTATTGGCAACTTGAGAAGGCAAGAGCTCACATATTTGTATTGGTGTGTTAGTTTATAAAGCTCTCTTAAATGACGCCACAATATTACATAATATACCGTTTAACTACAGAAGATAATTTAAGAGAGCTGAAGCAGTTTAATGGGCAAGGAGTAGAAGAAATCAGAAGATGTAATATAGATGCTAGTTTAAGAGAGCAGAAGCTCTGTCTCTTAAATAACAATTTAAGAAAAAAAGCAAAAGCTGTGCCATGGATGACAGTTTACAAGATTAGAGAACAGGATCTGTCCCCTAATGAAAAGAGCGCAGGAGCTGTGCTGTGTGGAGAAGTTAAGACAGAGAATGAGTCACTTAACGCTGTTATTCAGGGCTGTGCTGCTGCTGCTATAGAATAGTATAGTACAGTCATGGCCAAAAGTTTTAGGCAGTGACATTTTCTGTTTTGCAAAGTTTGCTGCTTAAGCTGTTGTGAAGTTCATTCACATTTTTTTTCTAGATTATTGTGTAAAGTGATCAGATGCATTTTAAATAATTGCTAAAAACTTCATTGGCCAAAAAATTGACTTCTCACAAAAAAACTAATTTCATCATATCATACTAATTAGATTGTAAGAGCAGACTGATTGCTATAAAAGGAGGGAAGAAGTGCTTCCAATCATTGTGTTCTTGTTAGCAGTGGTTACCTCCAAAGAAACACATGCAGCCATCATCGATTTGCATCAAAATCCCCACACACAAAAAAAAATCTACAAAAAGAATACTACACCACAAAAAAAAACCATTCACAAATTCAAGAACTTCAAGGAGAGAGGTTCGACTGCAGTGAAGAAGTCTTTAGGACGTCCCAGAGTGTCCAGCAAGTGCCAGGACCGTCTCCTCCTGAGGAGTCAACTATATAGTCATGTCACCAGCAGTGCAGAGCTTGCTCAGGAATGGCAGCAGGTTGGTGTGAGAGCATCTGCACGCACACTGAGGCCAAGACATTTGGACAATGGCTTGGTGACAAGAAGGGCAGTAAAGAAGCCACTTCTCTCCAAGAATAACGTCAAGGATTGGACAGCAGAAGACTGTTGCAAAGTTATTTTCTCTGATGAAGTTCCCTTCTGACTGTTTGGGACATCTAGAAAATTTATTTTTCGTAGAAGAAAAGGTGAACGCTACCATGGAATCCTGAGAGCATCCTGAGAACATCCATGTGTGGGGTTGCTTTTCAACCCTAATTCTGCCCAAAAACACTGCCATGAATAAAGAATGGTATCAAAATGTCCTTGCAAAGGGTCTTCTTTCAGCGATCCATGAGCAATTTGGTGATGATCCGTGCATTTTCCAGCATGATGGAGCACCATGTCACAAATCAAGAGTAAGCTCGATGATCATTGCATTGAAATTTTGGATCCGTCGCCAGGCAACTCCCCGGATCTCAATCCCATAGAGACTGGGGACAAGCAGAAGCCCACAAATTGTGATCAACTCCGAGAACTAATAAGGCAAGAATTGATCGCCATCAGACAGGATTTGGCCAAGAAGCTAAAATCTAACATGCCAGAGCAAATTGCAGAGGTTATGAAGAACAAGGGTCAAGACTGTAAATATTTTTTGCCAATAAAAGCCTTTGAAACTAATGATATGCTTATCATTGTTTTTCAGTATACCATAGAAACGTGGAAAAATAATCTACAAATACTGAAGCAGCAAACTTTTCTAACAAACAAAAACATTGTGTCATTGCCTAAACATTTGGCGATGACTGTACAGTATAGTACAGGGGTGGTGAACTCCGGTCCTGGAGAGCCGCAGCCCTGCATAGTTTAGCTCCAACCCTAATTAATACTCACCTGCCTGAAGCTTTCTAACCCTTCAGACCTTGATTAGCTTGTTCAGGTGTGTTTGAGTAGAGTTGAAGCAAAACTCTGCAGGGCTGCGGCTCTCCAGGACGACGTTCGCCAGCCCTGGTATAGTATTTTACAGACTACACACTCACACACTCCTACTTTGGAAGCGAGGGTTTAGGACGTGAGTCGACAGCCTTGGAATTACAGTCCACCTCACGCTCGTCACGTATGTGGTTCAAGCAAACGCCTGTTGTGAATGGCTTCACATCATTCCAGAGTCGTTTATGAATTAAGTGTTTTTTTTTTTTTCATATTAGGGATAAACATGGAGAGTTTTGGCGGCGAAGTCCGGCTGGTGAACCCGCGCGCACGGCGCATAGTTGGCTGATGCTTCGGATTCTTTGTCAGTTTCTTCTCGGCCGTCAACTTGTCTCTCTGCATCCATACTTTTAAGAAGCGCTCTCAGGCAACTGCTGAATCGGCTGAAATGGATATGTCTAAAAAATTGCTGCTTTTATACCTAACCTGCTCGTTAGGACCTGTGAGTATCAACACTTTATCATTTTATCCAGTTTCCTATGTAATTAGTCATCGACGAAAGAAAAGCTCTCAAGTATTTAACACACCTAGTCCTCAAACAAATTGTCAGGTTCAAGGATATAAAGATAGAATGCATGCGTTTTTATTTTTCTTATTTTCATTGAAGAATTTTGATTAAACTAAACTAGGTTAAATTGTACTGACAAAATAAAACTTAGCAATGAGCCTTGGGTGAGCTGTTGCTCTTTTGCTCTTCTGTCTCAGAGCAGCAGCTGCTGTGTGTTTCTTTTCATAGAGCAGGGTTTTTGTTTTTTTGTTTTTTGCGGAACCGAATTAAATTGTAGAGACTGAAGTTTTGGCTTGCTGTTTGCTCGGATAAGAACGCAATCGATTTAAACTTTCCTGCATTATCCGTCCGAAATGAATCAAATTTATGATAAAAACTAAGCAGACAGGTCATAATTATGTGGATAATAGAGTTTCTCTTATACACTGAAGTTTTCTCTGACATTTTGATAGAGCATTCAGGGATAGTAATAAAGCTGATTTCCATCGAAATGTATAAAGTTGTTTATTGAATTCAGATTTCCTTAGGTCTAGCCATGAAGAGAGATGTGTGTGTGTGTTAAAATTATGCTTTATATTTATGATGATATTTATGATGCATCACATAACACTTTTTTTTTTTTCTTTTTTTGTGCTGCTAATGTTAGAAATCAAATCGTGTCCAGGGAAATCTGTCAGTATTTACTTTTAAATCCTTCAGGTTTAGTGCTCCAGACGGATACTGCTAAAACAGCATGCATTCACAGTTACAGTGTTACAATGGAAAGATTCCTCTATGTACAGCATGTGCTTACCATCTAAACTGGATGTCATATTGTTAATCATGCTATTTGAAATAGTATAAAGAATGATTTTCTTCTCTTTTTGTGACGCCATGGTAACAACCTCCATCACTGTGTCCATGCCAGCACTGTCCTTGATCATAGCTCCTTCCTCGCTGCAAACAGTAGTGACTCATATCTCTATAATGTACAGCTTACCATGCAACTGAATTTACTTCTGAATATGTCACCCCACGCAAATTTGTGACATTTGTTGCATTTTATGTGTGGTACAAGATAAGTCTGTTTTCACCCATAGTATTGATTGTTTTTTGTTTAGAAGTGATGATAATAAAATTAACCATAATTACATGATATTCAGCGTAATAAAAGTTAAATGGGATGCGTTTCAGGTCCAGTTTTGGTTCTTATTTATGGGGTTACTGCTGTGCAAAACAAGTTGTAAAACACTGCTGTAGATCACACATACTGACCGTTCAGTAACCAGAGTAACATTTGACCCAGATGGTTATACTTTCTGTAAGCATATGGACAGGTTTGGGAGTAGCCATAGCTCTGCTGCGACTTTTTGATTGATGCCACCTCTCAATGGCCTCATCTGTCAGAGAACCTGCCATAAATCTCACTGTCCTCTGGTGCTCTATGAAAGAATCCACGAGAGCACATTCTTATACAATACAGCCTACATTTTTAAGGAAAATTGAATACAGCTGCAGCATTGAGAGAACTTGACAACAAATAATTTATTAATTTTTCAACCATATAGATATCCAGAGGTTAGTCCTTTAGGGATTGACAGAGGTGAAAGGAGACATTATTAAGAGCTCAGTAAGTGCAGAAACTTATGCTACACTTGTTAAATTGCTATGTAAAAACAAAGGACTGACATAACTTTTTTTTTAGGAATTGTCCTCTCCTTCGTTAAATCTCAATGACACTCGGGAAAAGGGAGAGGTAGTGTCACATGTGCAACCATTTCACTTCGTTCTCTTCAAACAATAATTATGTGCCGCTTAATGTGATCAAAGGTCTGTTGCTATTCAGAAATGTGATGCAATGTTCTCTGAAACTTCAAAAATTAAGATGTTTTATTGCAAGTAAAACGTATCTTATGTTAGAATCTTGTGATTGTGTTATATTGTTATATTATATTGTTATTATATTGATTTAAACAGATGCTGTCTGTCCAGATGTGTGAGGTCATGTGGGAGCTGGAAGCGGAGAAAAGAGAATGTTTGTCCAAGCTGGAAAACAACACGTCAGGTATGTACCCTGGATATAAGTCACTATATGACAACTGTAGGCATGTAAAGACTTGATGTCTGTATATTGGTGATATGCACTGTAAAAATAGCCTGTTAAATGCACAGTAAAAAAAAAAAAAAGAAATAGCTGTGGTTGCCAGAAATTCACTATGAAAATATAGTGGCAGTGTTTCCGGTATTGCAGCATGACATATTAGTGTGTGTATATTTTACAACCATACATTTCATTAAGTGACAGATATTAATATACCAAATTCTGATTTTTACCAAAGATTTTGTATATGCCACAACGGTGCACTCATATTACTTATGAATATAAGAGAGTGCAATGCGCAACATGGTGGAATAGTCCTGCCTTCTAAATAAGAGCCAGCTTCTAATTGGTGAAGTCATCAGATCACTAACGCTGCCATGGTTTGTGTGGTGCCTAAACACACTACTGAAAGAGCTGTATTTGCATGACTGAAATAGCTGCCTGAGAGGCGTTTCAAAGATGGACACTGAGTGAAATTAAGGAAAGCTTAAAAGGAACTTTGTTTTGACCTTAAAATGCACTGATATCCACCATAATACAGGTTGTATAATAGAAATCCACATGATGAATCGGTTCATTGTAAGCCACCTGTCCTTAAATCAAATCTAACACAAAACAAAAAACAAAAAAAACAAAAATAAAAAAAAAACTAACCCAAAAAAAAAAAAAAAAAAAAAAGAATTTTTTTTTTTTTGTTTAGATAATGCTAAAACCATAAATTTGATTAAAATATGATCATAAGTGTCACACAGGGATTTCTGGAAATGTCTTTTTACAGTCTCTCCCCATAAATTATATGGTAATTCAGTTTTTACATTGCTAAAACCATAAATTTGACACTTTTTTTTTTTTTTTTTTTTTTTTTTTTTTGTTAAACCATGTACAGTTTTTCACATTATGTGGCATGGTAACTTAGTTAAACTATAGTTAAGCTGTGCTGCTTTATCTGCAAAAAGTCAATATTTTCCCCCTCATTTCTTCCCACAGACTGCATGCAGAGGAAACCTCACTTCTCATTACTGTAGAAACTGTGAATTGGGCAGATAATATTTGTTTTGTGTTTGTTTGTCTGATCAGGCATCAGAGGTTACAAAGGCATTGCTAGTTAATTATGCAGAAATGCGTGTTATGCACAAATTCTGTGAAGTGCGATCTTCACAGCATCTGTGTTTTTACTGTCATTATGATAAAATCAGTAGTTTTAGTGCAGTGCCTCAGCGGTTTAGTTTTACTTGCCGCAAGTACATTCAGGTTTTTTTTTTTTCATCACCACATAATAATTATTAAATAATAAATCATAAGATCACATATAACATATACCCACACAAACAGAATACAGTTTATTTTCTGTCACAATCTTTGGTTAAGTCCCTCATAGTCTTGTGGAACATTGTGGAACTAATGATGCTTATTTTAAAAATAACTAAAATTAAATAAATTGCTTTTTCACTTCAGCATTAAGGTCTGATTCTGCTGTGAAAATGAAAAACATGAAAAGGAGATCAACACTGATAAAGTTTTATCATGACTGTTCACTAAGGCAGACAACCACAGATGAGCTATGATAACACATTTAATAGCAAATTCTAATAACACATCACATATTGGAGTACCTTAATTACTGGAATCATTCACAGTGATTTGTGTTTTTTTTTTTTTTTTTTTTTTTTTTTTTTTTGTATGTGTGAAAAAGCTAAAATGAGTAAATTATAAGTGGACTTTACCAAGAGCTTAAGTGCCTGACTACTGGGCATGTACCTCATCAAACCGAAATGCTACCTATTCCAGCCCAATCTAATATTGATTTTGTTCTTAACTGACAATACAAAAGCTGGTTGTGTAAGTTTTAAGGTCTGGGCTTGTGCGTCAAGGTTGTGTGTTGTCATTTGTGTTTCCTGTGGTTTAAATCTCAATCATAAAGCTCCCCTGAGTAATATATCTGAGACCAATATGCAAATTGGGTTCTCAGACTGTGAGATGAACTTTGATAAAACGCTCTCCCACGGCACTGTGTTTGATTAGGTTTTCTTTGTCATGTAGCCCAGTCTGTTCTAAAATCTATAATGTCGGTTAGATTTAGTGGTGTAAACCACATTAAAGTCAGTATAAAATGAAAATTCTAAATGAGTGATATTGATCTCATTGTGAACATTCATGTTTCTTTTTTTAATTTATTTTTTTTAATCAAAGTTGAATGATTCGAGCTTCTGGTGAAATCACAGACTTCTTTGATGTATGCTGGACTTCTCCAGTCATTCAGTCTGCTTAAACCAGCCCCTTTCTTACAATTGACTGCAAGCTAACTGGATCAGTCAAGATGGATTTTTTTTCTTTTTCTAGTCTGTTTCTTTTGAATGTTTGTCATAATATGAAAGAAGAGATCTGTCACTGCTTGTTACATCATAACTTTAATTTATCCGTTCAGAGTTCCAGAACTGAACAGAACTAAGTTGAAATCTCTGAAGGCTAATTCACTGACAGACGGCAAAAAACAGATACCGACAGGGGTTACATAATGATCCTACAAAATCAGACGAATGTGTCTGTTGCCATTTGTCTTTGTCTGTCGATACATAACAGTGTGAATTAAGGCCGACTTAATGGATGTTTGATGTGTCAAGAACTAAAGATATTGTACAGGGCTATATCAACTAATTTAAGAGACAATCTAGACTCTCACCAATTGTAGCATGATTAGATGGCAGTATGTTTTCAGATATCTTATCAGTATTTTATTTCCTAATCAGTTTTTCTTCACTTTTGGATAAGGTTGTACAGGTGAATGGGATCTAGCATGCTGGCCCACAGCTAGGATTGGAGAGTTGGTCTCCATCCCCTGTCCGAATTACTTCAGCCATGTCAGTGATCAAAGAGGTATGTCAATATTTTTTCAATAAGTATGAAGATGCTAAATGTTTTCCACAAAACCTTTTTCTCACCTTGTGTTTTCACCATTATTCCACTTCTATCCATTCTTGATGGTCTTTTAAAGTCCTAATGTTCTGCAACTTCTCTGGAGACTTAACTTCTGAGAAAGCAAATGTCCTCACTATGACGTAATTAGCAACATAATAACCAATGTCACTTTATTTAAAGACTATCCCAAAGCCTTCTTCTGAGTTCCTCTGATTAGTTTTTGATAACGCTGGAGAAAAGAGAAAGATTGCCTATTGGGACCTGCTTCTGTAATTTAGCAGAGACATTGACACACAAGCTGTATTCATGAGACTTTCTCTGGGAAAAGCCTCAAAGGCCAATTACTTGCTAAGAATTCATGACCGCTGTAATTTATTCTGTACCGAAGAAAGCCATGGGTAACTTTTAATACTGTTTAGTAAGCCTTTTGTGGTTGTGTTTGGCTAATCAGGATTAGATGTGTATTTAGCAACTGAACATGATAGGGTAGCTGTAGATATCAAGGTAGCTGTGCTTGTTATGGATGCTAAGTAGCAGACGTGGTGATATCGATCTTGTGTGCGTGTATGTGTCTATATATTATGTATATGTCTGTGTATATTTTAAAGTTTGATCAAAAGAGAGAGTAAGGACAATTGTTACACAAGATTTATTTTTCAAATAAAGCTGTTATTTTTACATTTTCGATTCATCAAAAATCCTGAAAGAAATGTATCACATATCAAGCAGCATAACTGTTTTCAGCATTAATAATAATATGCATTTTTAATAAGTGGGTACCAGAAATATTAAGATCAGTATATTAAAATGATTTCTAAAGGATCATGTGACACTGAAGACTGGAGTAATGATGCTGAAAATTCAGCTTTTCCATCACAGGAATAAATTACATTTTAAAATGTATTCAAATAGAAAACGGTTGTTTTATATTGTAATAATATTTCAACTGTATTTTTGAACAAATAAATGCAGCCTTGGTGAGCATGAGATATATAGATGTATATGTGTATATATTTGTGTATGTATGTGTGTGTATATACACACATACAGACCCCAAACTTGAACGGTACACACATGAAATAATGTACTTTTTTTTTTTTTTGGGGAAGGTAAAAACAAAGTGTGGGTTGTTTAGAAAGGCAACATGATGCATTCTGAATTTATGCTAATGATTTATGTGGTTTCATATGTTGCTGTCTGAGAGTGAATGTCCATTTGAGTCCTTGACTTATTGATGTACTATTTGCTGAATGGCTGATAACTAAACTGCTTTCAGCAAAATATTACTAGCTTGCAGTCATGTAGATCACTGCTGACCTCTCTATTCTGCTAGACTGTCCAATGGACCTGTCAATCATACAGACCTTTGATGGACAGGTTTAGATTTGAGCACTTATATCATGCCAGATGTCATTAAAATGAAAAATTACCCTAATTAATTTTAGCATATGTTACCATGTAGGAAATTGAAAAAACTTGCCTTTTGTCAAAGTTAATGTATTAGCTTTTATTTTCATATTTTCAGTAATATTCTTTTTGATTTGACTCTACCTCTTAAAATTTCCCTTTATTTTCAAGCACACAGAAGTAAAAGCAGTCATTTTTGACTTTAGAAGTTGAAATAAAATATCTAGGAGCTGAGTACTGTCTGTAGCAGTTTAATTTGCCACGAAAAAACCAATGAAAGTATCTCAAGAGGTTGTGAAATTGTAAGTGAAAATGACTGTGGATCAATACGTTTTTCAAAGTGATCCTACTTTAAAAGCGGCAGTGACGTCCTTGTAATGTAGGGTCCATTTCTGTTATGACACATCATTGTGGAAAATACAGCACTTTTGGTTCAGCTCTTATAAAGTCAAAAAAGTAGCTGTGACACGTGGACTTTCGTCATGTCTGTGTTTTTTCTTTATGGGATCTCCATAAGGATGATACAGAATTTGAATTTATTTATTTGCATGTCCTTCTACTCACTTGTGCTTTCTGTTAGAATTTCAGCTTTGATTTACAACCACAATTTTCATCCTATGAACTGTTTACACACATCTAATAGCTTCCATTTCATATCTGTGTCTTGCTGAAAGGAGCATGTCTTTCCTGTGAAACTCCTGAGTGTTCTGAGAGCGTGCTTTCTGGAAGAAATCCCCCCCCAAAATAATTCTGATAACTATATAATCGAATGTGTTGATGGAACAATTTATGAACCAGAGAGCAGAATAAAGGACAAGCACGGACTCAGTGGACACAAAAATCCTCATTAGTTTATAGCAAACAGATTGAGGCTTTCTGGACCAAAGAAAGGGAACATTTGTTTTCCTTAGCACCGATTTCCCAGAAATGCTCCATGTTTATTGCCCAGAAAGAGTGTTTAAAAGACAGTTGATGATTTTTATCTACAGTTGTTTTATCAGGGTTCCTACAGTACACACTAGAGTTTACTCTGCATTAGTGATCGCTGCGATTATGCTGATTTCATCAGAACTACGTGAAATTTATGTCTCCATAAGTTGGATAGGATTGCTTTTGGAAAGCCAGTTCATTGTATTCACTTCTTTTAATGCCCTCAGAATGAATCAAGCACAGTTTTGTCCACCAAATCTTAATATATTGTGTAGTCTTCCCTTTTTTTTCCATTTGTAAGCCAAACAGATGTACAGTGGCCCTAAAAATTACTTTAGCCACATTTGAATCTGTTTGCAGTATATAGCAGAATATAAAACATTTTGGCATTTATTTTATAGAAAGTGTAAAACGACAGGTTTCAAATGATAAAACAATAGATTTAAAGACATTTAAGCCCTTTCTGAGTGTTCACCTGTGTGAATTTAGAGAAATGACTTCCATAAAAAAAAAAAGTCACTTTGGGAGCAGTTGTTGAAGAATAATTGAAAAAGGTTCAGAAAAGTGAGGTTAGTTCTGAGAAAAGCTCTAGAAGCATTTTAGTCACATTCAGACATTTTTAAGTGGTTTAATTTGTTCAAATGTATCCATTTGAGACCCCTGTGTGTAAAAATATAAATTTATTAGGAAAGAACCATAGCACTGATGCTTTGTGTAATCAAGCCTGAAGATTAAATCTCACCGTATTCTGTTCCTGTATTATCCAGCAGTAATAAAATACTTTCCTTGAAGCTTAATCTGTCCAGTGGTAGTATCACATTATAGATTCAAAACAATCTACCAGATTTTGTGTTCTGGTCTAATCAAGAAGCAATTCATTTTAATAGGAGCATGGAAAGGAAAACAAGTGTTTCAAAACTTGGCAGCACATAGATCCAGGAACATGTCATAAATGTATTTTGGGAGGAGCTTGTAGTGTCCTAACACATGTGAACTTTTTACCCAGGAGCTTTACAGCAAACATACAGTCATAAATCTTCTCAACTGTTCAGAGTGGTTTCTTTACTCGTAACTCAGACTTCAATAGTGCAGTGACCTCATGATCACACCTCATATAAATGTTCAGAAAGCAAAGTTTACCAAGCCAAAGCTGTTCAGTGTCACTTTACATGCTTGCAAGCAAAGGTAAACAAAACACACCTTAAAAGAAAGTTCCAAGTTCCCAAATTTGTGTCCTGTTGATTACCACAAAAAAAATAATTAATAATAATAATTCTGGGCTACAGTGAGACACTTTCAATAAAGTGAATGGGGCCAATCTGATTATTTTATATATATATATATATATATATATATATATATATATATATATATATATATATATATATATATATATATATATATATATATATATATATATATATATATAATATTTTGAATTGGCTTATATTTTAATTTTTTTGGTTTCAGTCATTTTGTATTTTCAGTTACTCATTTTAATGTGTGCTTTTTATTTTAAATTTTAAGTTTATAGTAGTTTTTATATAGTAATATACAGTATATGTAATATATTTCTAATAAATTCATTTTTATTTCAGTTTTTAATTTTAAATTTGTATTTTTTTTATCATAGTAGTTTTTAATTAGTCATTTTAGTTCTTCAGCTTAAAGTTTATTTCAGTTAATAGCCAATGCAACTTTATTTTCTTTCTTAGAATTTTTTTGAAAGTTATTCATCCAATATTTATATTTTATTTCAGGTTTATTTTTTTTGTTTGGTAAAGTTGTATCCAATTGTGCATTTTCCTCATGACAACAAAAGACTAAACCTTAAAACCCCAAACCGAGCTCTACGCCTCAAAGAATGCACAATTTTTAACAAAAGAATTAAAATCAGCTTCACATTTCTGCTTTTAAACCAAAAATTTGGCCCCATTCACTTCTCTTGTAAGTAGTACCTCAATGTAACAAGGGAGGAAACTAAATAATTTTTCGTAGGTGTTCCACAAATGCTGCTGATTGAGCTTAACTTGTATTGAACCCAGAATACTCCTTTAATTACCCGCATTCTTGCGAATTCTCACAGCAGTTCCACTTTTAGATCCGCTGTCATAATACGTCAAGCGGCTTGCGTTTGAAAGAGAAGGACACACCTACACACCCACCTTCACTGCAGAAAGCTGCTGTAATAACACTTTGCTCAAAGAGCTTTATCAAAAGCCCAGTCTGATTCATGTTTATACAAGTCATGCTACTATCAACACTTGTTCAAGGACCAAAACTTTACCAGAACCAGAACCCCCACCCTCTCTCTTCAGGCTGGCAGTGAATCTTGCGTAAATTTTTACATGGGCAAGCTTTAACCTGGAGGCCCAGCTTGTATCTCTGCATGCTTGGAGGCAGAAGACCTCTTCAAAGGCATGCTCTGAAATAACAAAAGTGTGGGTTGATTAGCTCCCATGTTGGTCCATCGTCATACATGGCACCGGCAGTCCTCATTGTCTTGTTTTTCGGGATGATGAAAGCATTCTTCTGACAATCCCTCATTGAAAACAAATCCAGACTCTAGCAGCAGTAGCTTATCTGTCTCTGTGCTTGAGATTACACATTTTTAATGCACTTGAATTTTGATGGAGCTTTTTACATGCAAAAACATACTGAATAACAGTGCTTTTGTCAAGGATTTGAATAAAAATTGAGTCATCAGAGGATTTTGTGGTCTGTGGATGCTGTTATGAGATGAGTAGGAGTTTGTGCTTTTATCTTCAGTGTATTTGACTAATCTCTTTATTAGTTAACACTATAAAGTAGTTCATATTTGATGCATATCTGTTGCAGGATGTGTGAATGTCCTCAATATTCACTTAGACTAAATATAGAATCTTTGCTGTCAGAAGTAAACATCATCAGTTATACATAATGCTGGCACAGTCGTAATGAGGTTTAAGCTATCCGCCACAACTAGCCAAATGCATATCAAACTTTTCAAAATGTTGTCTGTTTTGCAGTGATTGTTTTTTTTTTTTTTTTTTTTTTTTTTTTTTTTTTCTTTGTCTTGCTTCCAACAGAGCCATTTTCATTGGATGTGGGGCTGGTGTTTAACTTCAGAAATAAAACAAAACTTCTGTTCATTTTAAAGGTGTTTAAAGGTCTTGGTAAACTGAAAATTGCATTGACGCAATATTACTTTTAAGTTTATTTGTAGAGACTTTTTATTTAGAACAGACTGTCAATTAATTGAAGCCATGTATGGGTAAAAAAAGAAAAGGAAAAAACACCTGATTCCTTATCCATATGTAAATTCCAATGTGTGAAATGCCTCTCATTAGAGGCTTTTGTGGTTAGTTGCTAGCTGGTTTCGTGACATTTCATAACAAGCATTCTGTTCTAATTAATGTACAGCAGATTTACATCAATCCCTGTATACTATTGTGTTTCACTGTCCATAAGTGGAGCCTGTTGTATTCTCTAGAGGTTTATGCCTACCTTCTTTAATGACCTTATGTTCCCCAAAGAGCACAAGGTTCCTACAAATGAGAGTAACATTTTCAGGGGTGAAGTTGATATTTAATTCATGACTCGTCTCTCTAATTTTGAGGCAAATCATCCTCTGGGAATTTGTTAGAGAAAAATACAACCAGTGACTAAATGTATATTAAAATTTAACTTTTACTTTACTATTTCAAAGTAGTAAACAGAATATTTCCAAATGCCGAGTTAGACATCTGCATGACATTTCAATACTTTAAGTCAGAGGCAAATTTATAATCCTTGCCTCCTAATACTGGGAATATTTTGGGAGGTGCTGTTTTCTTAAAATTCCATTCCTTTCTATTCATCTTCTGCTGTGACATCAACCCCTTAAAAAAAACCTGGCCTCAAGTGTATGGCAGAAAGGTCATGAATTTGATAAGTATGACATGGACATTACATGTAGTGCAGAAAAGTGAGAGGAGGATCTAAAGGGTCATTATGGGAGCGTCATAATGTGTCCAGTGAGTAAAAGGATTTCCCAACTGGTATTTCAGGCAGTGATAAGACTGTTATTTTTCTTCCTTCACTTTGCAGAGAATGATTCCCTGATGATGCGCTTGTCTACTTTTTACTTCACAAAAAACAGACTTGGTGCAGAAATCAGCCCCATAAAGTTTGAAGTCCTCCAGGCCTGAGAGGATGTTCAAGCCAATGAGCGTTCCACGCAGTAATCAGTCGCTGAAATCTGCTGTCGCAAATTGCAAGGAAAACTGTTACAAAAAATGTCAGATAATTGTTAAATTTTGCTTAAAATAAATCAGATCACAAATTGTTGCAATATGCACACACAAAAAAGAGAAGTTAAAATTAAAACGTTCCATTTTCCAGTGTATAAAGATATAAGTAATTTCCTGTTGATTAATTCATTGGCTGCTTGAGATCCATGAAGTGCTCATTTGCTTTGCTTGTTTTGCAGTAATTGCCAGCCTCATCTTTGGCTGTGTGTTTTTTAGCAGTGATTATTGGAAGAATGAGGCTGTGATTCAGGGCCCTCGCCAGAACAAACCAAATGGGGGGGCATTTAATTTTCATAGGGGGGCACACTTTTTTAATGATCTGAGACAGACTATAACAACAACCCATATTAGGCTATAACTAAAATAGACCACAATAGTCTTGTTTTGTTCAGTTGTTCAAATAAAATACTTCACCGTATGAGCTCAACGTCTCTGTTTATTGTCTCTTAATATTTCCAAATTTAGCTAGTAGCCTATATTTTTTTGTTAATCTGCATTGTTCGTCACATACACAACACAGTGCCATCTAGTGGCTTTAAGTAACATGAACAATCAACGTAACGTATATCATTACAAGTCCAACCTAAAACTACACCAAAACCAATTTGATTTATGACTCTACACTTCATAAACATTTTCGGTCCTTCATTTCCAAGATCATCAATGGCCTGCAGCTTTGGCCCAGTCACAGCCACAGCGACGGCAATCACGTCATCACTAGTAGTAGGCCCATTCATAATTACACCCGCTGCTCTGTCTACGCTGTGACAAATTCTCCAATCCTACCATCTCATTAGCTCCAGAGTCGTCTCCACACACGTTGGTGTTGGTCAAAGTCGTCTTTGTCACCGACGAATCTTTAAACCACTTTCTTATATTCATACTGTAGCTTTTCTGTACAAAACCGCCAAAAATTTATTCTGAGATCGCATGCAATGCGCAGTTCAGCTGCGCAAAGGAATTACGCATAAACAATACTGTAAACTAAACTAAATGAATTACATAAATAAAAAAAAAAAAAAAATAAAACAAAAACTGCATATTGTAATTTGAATAAATAAAACTAACACAAAAATAACATATTAAAAGGTCTGCTGCTGGAGACTTGCCATTGGCTGTTGTATTTGAATACTTAATGAGGTAGGTCTTTGCAAGGTTTGGGTGCTGTTTTGGGATGTTTTAACAGTCATTTAGGAATATAATTATATTTTAAAATTATGTTCTGTGTAATAATGCGTTGAATAATGAATGTCTGAATCATTTCTGAAGGTAATGTGTTATGCATTTCTAATGTTACCGTTGTAGTGATTACTGTTCCTGTGAGCTAAGTTCTGCTGAAACAACATCACAATCACAATGATCTCAATCAATAAGATATATCAGACGTTAAACATCAAAAGAGGCAGTCACACTAAATCTTCAACGTGCGAAATTTTTGCGGACACCGCTGCGAATATGGGTGGGAGCAGGTCTCTCCTCAGTTATCACAACATGGATTAATGTGCTTGTATACTGTGTCTTTTGCGATGGTGTCGAAAGCGTTTTATTGTTTTACTCTGTCTCTCTCTCTATATAAATACATACACACTAAGCAATAAAAAATTATAAAATGTGTCCTCATTCAAATGTACCATCTGTTCCTGTTTCCATTGACACTGCGAACCATGCAACTTTTTTTTTTATTTTTTTTTTATAATCTTTTAAAGATGTGTTACGTAAAATAGGATGCTGCGCTATGGCTAAAATTAGCGCTTCCTTAATTTTTGAATTTCTGTACGTATCGATTTTTTAATGGTACCACGTCTTCAAGTGATGCGAATTCGCAGGTCAGAGTTCACCAAACTTGAACTTTGGAACGCAGCGAAATGCGAAATTTTTCGCATGAGCTTGCGTTTGCGGTCTGACGCATTCGCATGCGTATGAATGGAAGTCAATGGAACGAAAAGTGCAGTGTGACCGCCCTTGATGCAAGTTTGCGTAATTGTCCTGTGCATTACATTTAGGGGGGCACAGTAAGTCATTTGGGGGGGCAATGCCCCCCCCTTGACGACGGGCCTGCTGTGATTGAATCATGAATTTTAACACTCTTCTTTAACATATTTCTCTCTGTTTTGATCTACGTATTCACTGCCCTTTTGCCCTTTTTCCAGGAAACATATCGAAGAGCTGCACTGCCAATGGCTGGACAGAAATAAACCCAGTTGTGGTTGCATATAACTGTGGTTATGACCCCAATATCACACAGGATGGAAACGTGGTGCGTACATTTGCATTTTTGCTTTGTTTTGATTAGCACTCAATCAGAGGTGAAAAGTAATGAATTACATTTACTCGCGTTACTGTAATTGAGTAGCTTTTTTGTGTACTTCTACTTTTTAAAGTAATTTTTAAAATCTGTAATTTTACTTTTACTTAAATATATTTTGTTTGAAGTATTGTACTTCGCTACATTTTAAAACACATTAATTACTGAGTTAAAAAAAAAAAATCGCTCCCTGGAAACTACGTTAGTAAATAATGGGCAGGAGGGCAAACTGGCGCTAAAATCACAAGAAAGATGCAGACGGACAAAACGGGCGTTAATGGTACAGACACCGCTGAAAACGAAACCCCGTCATATTCTGAAGTTGAACTCGAAGGAAATGAAGTGAACCCCTGGCCATATTTATGCTTTATTATGCAGTGTAAGCTGCGCTTGCCTAGGGAGACCAAACTAGCAGCTTATAAAATCTCGACAAGACATCAACCCTTCGCAAGCGTGTAGAGGTAAGCTAAATAACTGCATCCTTCCATTGGTGGTTAAAATTAAGCTTTGACATTTTAGCAAGAGGTTTTGCACAAATTAGCCAAAAAGACTGGTGCGGAGTGTGCTATATATATCGTCTGCGATAATTGTTTTAATGATGTGCGCGCGCATTTATAGTGCGTTCTTTCACTGTGTGATTCAGTCTGCTAAAATGCATTTAGAATGATCACAAAATTGAAGATATAGGGGCAGAAAATTTACGTATTTATATCATTTCATATAGTAAATCAAAATCACACAAAGAATGCCGGCTTTTCCTCCAAAAAATTATCATGATTACATATATCATTTATATATGTATATGTATATGTGTATATATATATATATATATATATATATATATATATATATATATATATATATATATGTATATGTATGTGTTTGTTTGTTTGTTTGTTTATTTTACAACAGGTCAGTAAACAAGTTAATTACGAGACTTGCGTTTTAGACACCATATTGCCTGTCTTTGCTCTATTTCTACAACAAAAAATAATTCCAAACACAGCCACCAAAGTACAGTTTTGTGTCTCTGAGCAACATGACGGTGTTTCGTTCCTGAATGAATCAACCGTTTAAATGATTCGGTTCAATCGCAATGACTCACTTATTAACAGTGACTTGCTGGCCATTTTAATTTCACATTTAAAGTATCTTTTGATTTTTTTTTTTTTAATTAATTTCTTATTTCAAATGAGTATTCAACATTTTATGTCTTGTATATCAAAACATTATTCATGCATTTGTAACTGCAGGTTAAATGCATTCTTGTCCTGCACTAAACAGTGTGTAAATACTTCTGATGAAGCTTCTGCATTTCATCTGCATTGAAAAGATGAATCTGTTGATACTGATTTGCCTGGTAACAGCCCAAATGTCTTATTCTAAATAACTGATTCCTTTAATTAAAAACAACTAGTTTGAGATTAATAGGCCTATCCCAGGGGTGTCAAACTCAGTCCCTGGAGGGCCGTAGCCCTGCAGAGTTTAGTTCCAAACCTGCTCCAGCACACATATCATGTAGTTTTCAAATAAGCCTAAATGATTAGATTAGCTGGATCAGGTGTGTTTAATTAGGGTTATATCTAAACTGTGCAGGACTGTGGCCCTCCAGGAACTGAGTCTGACACCCTTGGTCCCATTTTTGCCTCCCCACCACTGTTAAAATGTAACTAAGTAATTTTTACTTTGAGTAAATTTTAAATGAGCTACTTTTTACTTTTACTTGAGTAGATTTTTAGACTGGTACTTTTACTTAAGTAAAATTTCATTAATGTAATGGTACTTTTACTTGAGTAGAATATTTTTGTACTCTTTCCACCTCTGCACTCAATGCATTCTAATCAATAGCAGCATATATTTCTCACAGGTACCAAATAAGCCATCAGTCAACTAAGGATAAGACACTTGGGGCAAGTTTTACTAACAGCTTGCGCCAGCGCAAACACTCTTTTGGTATTTAATAACTACTGTCAGAATTTACTAAAGACAGTGAAAAATTAGAGATGAAAAGGTGTGGACAGTTATTTTTGTGGCTGACCTTAATGAATATGGATTTGTGGGAGTTTCCATTTCAGTTGCAAAATTTACAGAAGGAGGGTATTAGTAAATTATGCGATGTGATTTATTATGGTGTTTAATGGTCGCCATTATTTAACGCCCAAAAAAGCATGTTTTAACCCATTCTACACTTGACTGCGATAGTTGCTATTTACACTGCATTTGGTAGACTACGTTAGTCATTATGGAAATTATTATCTGGCTGCAAATGTGTTTTTTAAGTTGCACTTTCTGCTGACATTGGCACTATGATGGTATTGCAGCCTAATTTGCCCTGTTTAGTTAATCTGGCTCTTAACATCAGTTTGCTGTAATAATTTAATCAATATCACATGAGCAAGAGCATGCTGTTGTTCCATAATAGCCTTGCTGATATTCAGACTAAAATATAAAATTGAGTTACTTACAACTTAGACACGATATTAAATTATTTTTAACAACTGGCTGGATTTGAAATTTCATACTTTCTGTGTAGTTATATACACACACACATATACGCATGCATACATACGTACATATATACACACATACATATACATGTATGTGTGTGTGTATGTATGTTACTTTGCCGCCGTTTAAAATAGTGTGTTCTATATAGTATCAGTGTGTGCAATATCCAGACATACTGCTAGTAATCTAAGCATACTACATTTGTCATGTTGTCATTATAATGTAATATTACATATAATGACATTATAATCCAGATATTTAGCATAGATATTTGTTGAGGCATCAGCGAGCCTCGCTTATGCGCCATTGAGTAGTTCACACATAAAGATTGCCGAGCGCTGATCACCTGCCGATTTTCCGATCACCTGTCAGCGAGCTAGTGGACTTGCAAATCGGGTTTAAAATCCTGCAGTGTGAAATTGGCTTTAGTGTCACGTGTGGTCTTTGTTTTAGGTTTTTTTTTTTTTTCTGTTCTCGTTTGCCTTTGTTACCCGTGCCTGTTTGTCTCTATGGATTCTAATTGAGTTCTACACACCTGTTTCAGTTCTGTTAATCATTCCTGGTGTATTTAAAACCTCAGTTTCCTCTGCTGGTCACACTTTTTTTGCGTTGGATGTGTAGCAGCCTTGGTTATGTCTCCTGGATAATTAAAGTGTCTTCGGGAAGCTACTTTGAGTCGTGAGTGTTGATATAAATGTTACAGTTAGCAATCATTCACTTTTTTTTTTTTTTTTCCTCGTAGGGTGAATTCCTGGGCTCTGTGAGAATTGGATACACTATTGGTCACACTGTGTCTCTTATATCCCTCATCATCGCCATCATCATTTTGTCCTTTTTCAGGTAAATTCTCCATACAGCTCAAAACATACCGCTGACTTCTGTTATACCTAAGTAAAAAAGGAATACACTTAAGTTGTATCGATGCACTTATTTTATTTTACTATTCTAAGTGCATAATGTATTATTTTGGAACAACTAATTATTTAAAGTGTTCTTTAAGATAGGCTTTAAGCTAATTGCTTTAGATTTAAATATTTAGTTGTGTTAAAATGGAACAACTTCACAAGTATATTTAGTGTACTTAAATTGTACTTTACATTATTAAAAATAAATTTTTTATACTACTTGAAGTACAGTTAGAATATATTTTAAGCCTCACTTTAATATTCAAGAACATCTTGAGTAGAATATCATTAGTAATGCATTACTAGTACACTATTAGTTTGTTATAAAGCTATTTTTCAGCATTCTAAAATGGTATATTAAAAAGTACAAAAATCATTCAATTAAAATGACATTTACTTTCAAATCTTTAATTTACGATATCTTGTGTACATTACTGTACTCAGAGTCCCAAAAGTCACTTTATTAGGAAATATGTCAGTCAGAATGTAACATTTGAAATTCATTGATATGGGATTAAAACAGTTACTACTGTCTTCTTTGCTCATCTCTCTGATCTGAATTCAAATGTTCTTCTATTGCAACAGCAGCTGATCTGAAAAAAAGAAAAGAAAAAAAACAACAAACAAACGACAGACAAATGCTGCTAATTGATTTTTCTTTGTATCAGTGATGGTACAATGTAGCTGGTTGGTAATATAATACACTAAAATTATATGATGTTGAAATGCTTGTGCAAAGTATAGTTAATAGCCTGTTACAATTAATGCATCATGTTATGTATTTAAAAGATGTTATTCTTTTACATATACAAACAAGTAAAACCAAACAACATATTGATGTATATGTATGCTTGTTCCTGAAGCATATTTGATACAATTATATTTATAATACATTATAAGTTGGTACAATGTAAGAATGCATTTGCATATTTTATAGACTTATAATGCATTTATGTGGGAGTGAATTAATGTACTTTATAGAATATTTAAAAAAAATTCAAGACATCTTCCTTTTGAAAAGTAGGCTGATGCACGTTCACTACATTCTTATACAAAAGGAAACATAAAATATTATTTTTAAGAGTAAGAGTAAAATAAGGATGGTTTCTGTAAATGAACTAATGTCACAAAGTATACTTGTTTTATCATATAACTAAGCATATTACCAACATACTTATAGTATACTTTTAAAAAAAATATTAAAATGCAGTTCAATACATTTTTAATGCACTTCAAGTAAGCATGTTATGAGTACGATTGTACTATAAATGTACTATATGAATTTCAGGTATATTTTAATACATTTAAGAGTACTTCTTTTTCACCTGGGTTAGACAGGACCTTCTCACATAAATTTTTTTTTCCCCAAAAAACTCCCAACTGATAGTTTTGTTGTCCTCAGGGAATGCCCACATTTTATGTGATTGATTCAACTGTGATCTAGCAGCGAATCAATGTTCTGCTAAATCATACTGGTGTAAAGCCAGATGACCTTGTTTGAAATTCCCTGTTTTATATCACATTTAACAATAATACAATGCAATACAGTGCATTGCGAAAGTGCACCAATTCTGACATTTGATAGGGTTATACACTGTTTCCATTATTGCACAACCCTAAAAAAATGGCTTGGTAGTTTGTAACCTCTAACATGCAGCTTTGCATTGCACAATTTTCTCAGTAGTAAATTAACCACAGTGGATGTTCCCCTCAGTGACCTCAGAGGTCAAGCCAGATTTCAAGTGTATTGAAAAGCTTCCTCTTTTGGCTTGCATCACACTTAACAGTTCTTGAGTCACACAGTTCATGAGTTATACTGTATTAAAGTTTTCATACACACAGTATATGAGTTTCCTGTGCCTCTTTAAAAGGCAGAAGACAAGTACAGTAGACAGAATGAGAGGGTCTCCTCTCAACACGAACAGAACATATGAACGAACAACACTGTATGCACACTTTCTTGAGTGTTCACGTGTCGTCCATGTGATTATTATAATGCATTGTCTATATACAGTATATGCAGAGCCTTTTACGTAGCCTTCAGCACATGGTTTATTATGCTAACACGGCTCACTATGTCTCTTTCTCTCTTTGCTTCTAAGAAACTCCACTGCACAAGGAACTACATCCATATTCACCTGTTCATGTCCTTTATATTGAAGGCTGTGGCTGTAATTATGAAGGATGTAGTTCTGTATGAGGTGGAGGAACCTGATGACTGCCACTACGGATCTGTAAGTGTTTTTTAAATAAGGGATAATGTACAGTCAGTGGGTATATTTGTGATAATGACTGGCTGACTAAGATATATTTGTGTATATATGTGTGTGTGTGTGTGTGTGTGTATGTATGTGTATATATGTATGTGTATAGTGTGTGTGTGTATATATGTATGTGTGTGTGTGTATGTATATATGTGAAGTGTAATCTGAATGTAATACATGTAAATATCACATGACAATGACAACAAATGTACATCTCGTCTACTATGGCCTTATTGGATGGTAAAGTGTTCATTGGACATGCACTTCAGAATCTCGGTGGAAGTGGTCGCTAATTCAGGAATTTTAGCCTACTGTTTTATGAATACTATGAATTCAAACATGCTACTTTCACATACAGTTTATCACCTACTAGTAGTAAAGTAAGCAAATTTGGCACAACAACAGTAAAGTAAACAATCCCACAGAAAGCGGCTTTGAAGAGAGGGGCGGGGTCAGCAGAGCTCATTAACATTTAAAGGAAAATGCCACAAAACGGCTTGCTCTGAAAAGAGCTGTTTTTGTCAGGGTAAAAAGGGTGTTTTTACACTACCATTGAGAAATTTTAACCAAACTATGTTACAGATTTTTCATTAAGACCCTAAAGAATCATATCAGCTTGTGGAAAATGGGCATCCGATGACCCCTTTGATATTTTTGACTAGAATAAAACCACATAAAGTACATTCTTTACATTTATACTGGATAAAAATATTTTTATACTTTATTTTGGTTGCATTCTATTTTATTAGTACTTTCTTAGCTGAATGTAACCATGTCGGGTGAATGCAATTGATTTGTTTTCTCCCTCACAAGAAACAAATAGCACCATCTCCACAACTGATACACTGTTAGTAAATTGCTAATGTAATAAGGTTTGCTCTTTAAATGGTGTTTGGCAAAGTGCTCTTTAATCTCATTTTGCGGCCAGGTGTAGCGGTGTTTGAGCAGTCCTTCAAGATCTTTGAAGAGTTTGTAAATGACCTCCCTCATCCGGATATGGCCAACGTTGTATTTACCCAACATCATGGTCATGTTTGGCTTATTTAGTGTCATTTTCATGGTTATTAAAACCATATGCAGTGTTCAAGTTTTAACAATTGTAAAGGGAAGACACTTTGTTAAAGTGAGTCTATTTGGCTAATAAAAAAGCTTTGATGGCCTGTGTGTAAAGGTTTAGTAATGCGTTCTCTGTGTGTTTTCCTGTATAAACACTCTTCATCTGGATCTGAGTGTTTTGGGCCGTCTGGACACAGCTGTCGGCCAACAGAATATGTCACATCTGTCACAACAGGGTGCTCAAACACTCATGATGGCACGGTATCCTCTCTGTAAACACACTTGCAAGGTCACAAAAACATGTTAGACATTTAAACGGCACGTAGATTATTCAGGCTCAGGTATTGTTGTTAATTAAAATGGATTTACTGTTTATTAGTGATTGTTTCTTTTGAAATCCTCCAAAGATTGTTTAGGGCTGTGTGATTATTGCAGTAATTGAAACCCTTTTAGGTGATGATTACATGCAGGACATTTCTGAACAGTCAACGCACTACAAGAGTGTCAAACATTAACAGACAAGCATACAGCTGTTCTTTGTGTTTACACTCTTTTTAATGCCCCTCTTTGGGAGTATTCCACAATGTTTTCTAGTGCCGAGCACATGCAACACACAAGTGCAAAGGCATTCCCTTTAAGTACATGGTAAACATGCAAGACCACAGTTCCTGTTATAATATACACAACTACATAATGGCTCTAAACAAAATCCTCTCTGCATTTTACAGGTGGGCTGCAAGGCTGCCGTGGTTTTCTTCCAGTATGGTGTCATGGCCAGTTTCTTCTGGTTACTGGTGGAGGGTCTGTATCTGCACGCTCTCCTGGCCGTATCCTTCTTCTCTGAGAGGAAGTACTTCTGGTGGTACATTCTCATTGGCTGGGGTGCGTATGTGCTCCGTGGCATTCAGATATATTGCCCCTCGGCCTCATAAGTCTTCATGGCAGGAGAGAAACACCTGCCAAATGTGAATGACAAATTGATCACTAAAGTCAATAGGACCTTGTGCATGTACACACTCAAGATTTAACAATTAACATTTCCATTGACGTCATTGTATAGTGTTGGCAAATGATTCACATGTCACTTTTCTTTAAATTTAGGATAAGTAGGCTCAGATCTGAATCTCAGGGTCAGTTAAGGTTTGAGGCTAATTGGCAATCCATTCGTTTTATTGAACTCCTAATGATCATTAGGCCAATTAAATAAGGAATCCCTGGAAGCATGCCTTCTAACAGAGACTCTAAATGTCAACATGCCAAAGCATGTATGTATTCAAATATTCACAATATTCATAGTCAGTATGTGTGTTTGTGTTCCAGGAGTTCCAGGTGTCTTCATAACTGTCTGGAGCATCACAAAAGCTTATTTACATGATATTGAGTGAGTAAATGTAACTTGTTCACTGAACGGCACTTTGATACTTTGCGACGTTTTTATATACACACTCATGGCAGCCATAAAAATCCCCTCTGGTTGTTGTAGACACTGTTACCTAAGAGTAACAATTAAAACCGAGTGAAGGATATAAC
Source organism: Cyprinus carpio (assembly GCF_018340385.1). Classification (NCBI taxonomy): domain Eukaryota; kingdom Metazoa; phylum Chordata; class Actinopteri; order Cypriniformes; family Cyprinidae; genus Cyprinus; species Cyprinus carpio. Next base: position 11,420,487 of record NC_056573.1, on the reverse strand, counting down.
TATTTTTATGAGTTTAAGAGCTCTTCTGCACACCTTTTGGCAATAGCTCCAGTATAGCTGACACTGTAAATTTCACTCAAGGCTGTTCCTTGATGATAAATGACATGCCTTCATGGAAGTCAGTAGTCTATATTTAGAGCAGAGCTCATGTGAGGAGACGGTTGAAAAGAATTTATGTGGATATTTTAATTTTCATTGCCACATTTTTCTTATGTATTTCTATGTTTGTTTTTGCATCCAATATTTATGTGGATTGTTCAAACAAAGAGTCCACTTTTTCAGAAGACTTGGCTCCCAGTCATTTTCTACAAAGGGATTTTAAACAATTATTTAACAAAGAGTTCAGGACATGATCTAAATCAGTCAGCTCTGAAAAGAGTCACAATATAAAGTGGCCAGCAGTTGCTGGGTTTTTCTGTGCATGTTTAGTTACCATAGTAACAGTGACTGATTGGCAAATCACTCTTCAGGATTCTTTCCCAGACATTTGACTAAGTAGTCCACACAAACAAAAAAAATTTAAATAATTTGTGATTATTTACCATTACATAACCACCTTTGGAGTTCAAGGTAGATCTGTCTCAAACGCTTCATACATTATTGCTTAAAAACATTTCTTTATGCAGAAAAAAGTTGGGAATTGTACTTACCCAGATGTTTTACTCCATTACTGTAGATTCATTCTATTATATTATTTTGATAGATGTTGGGATTTTATTGACGATGACCTGTGGTGGATTATAAAAACCCCTACATTGGTAACCATATTGGTGAGTGACCGTACAGCAGGATCATATTCTCACAAATATGACAGGTGGTGCAAAACAGTGCCTAATCTGTTGATGCGGTTTTTCTAGATGAACTTCATTCTCTTCATTTGTATCATCCTAATACTTATACATCAAAATAAAATCACCTGACATTATAATAAAAGAAAATGATTCACACCAGTACTCGTGAGTTTTTGTGTTGGACTACAGACACTGCAGTCTTACATGCACAATATACAGTGGGTATAGAAGAATCACCCCCTTTAGAATAAAAAAAGTTTTGGACAGAAGTCAGGAGAAAAAAATTCAAAGGCTTTATCAATGCCCAGTAAGCTCAGTGAAGTCTATAATGGAAGGTATTTAGTACAACACAGACCCTCCCTGGATCTGGACATCGCTCCAAACTGGATGAAAGTGTCAGGAGGAAACTGGTCAGAGAGGCTACCAAGAGGCCTACAGCAACTCTGAAGCAGTTGCAGGAATTTATGACAAAGACTGGTCATTGTGTGTGTGACAACAATATCACACATTCTCCACAAATGTGGCTTGTATGGGACGGTTGCAAGAAAAAAGCCACTCATCAAGAAAGGCCACATGTAGTCGCGACTTATTTAGAAATCCAATTCAGCTTAGCATCCAAATAACAGCATTCCTACAGTAAAGCATGGAGGTGGTAATATCCTGTTATTAGGGTATTTCTCTGCAGCAGGGACTGGAGCACTTGTCAGGATACAGTAGAAGGAAAAATGGATTGGGCAAAATACTGTCAAATTCTTGATGAAAATCTGCTGCCCTCTGTCAGAAAGTTGTCAATGGGAAGAAGGTTTACCTTTCATCAAGATAATGACCCAAAGCACACAGTGGCTGAAGGAGAAAAAGGTGAATGTCCTTGCATGGCCTCATCAGAGCCCAGACTTAAACCTGTTGGAAATCTGTGGAATGACTGTCATCAAATAAATAAATCATAAATTTTTTTTTCTTCTTCTTTCTGACATGTTGGTGTTATATCTTTCACTTGAAAGTTATGTTAAACGGAGTAAATACAGCTGGATAAAACAAATTGTCTCCGTTTTCATTTCTGGCGGCAAAGCAACAAAATGTGATTATTTTAAGGGGGTGGATTCTTTTCTATACCCACTGTAAATACAAACGTATTCCAACATATGTCATTTCTTTTGGTCTACAGGAGACTGGCAAAATCAACTCTACTTTTGATTCCCTTGTTCGGGATAAACTACATAATCTTTGCCTTTATGCCTCATCACATTGTGTCTTATGTGCGTCTGGTATTTGACTTGATCCTGGGGTCCTTTCAGGTAAGCAGCAGGGGACTGAAACATGTTTTTACCCATGGTTGTATTCTTTTATAAGCGTTGCTTATCTAGTTTGGATTCCCTAAATGCCAACAGAATACTAAGATTGGCCACAGCATTAGACTCACCGTGGGATCTGCCAGCATGTCTCCACCCCAGACATGCCCAGTGATATTTATTCCCTCCATCTTTGTGATGCAGCCAGATGAAAAAGTTGAATGAGGATATACAAATATGGCCTTAGTTCACCCAAAAATTAAAATTCTTTCATTTACTCATCACCATGTTGCCCCAAATCTGTTTGAGTTTCTTTCTTCTGTTGAGCACAAAAGATATTTTGAAGAATGTTGATAACCAAACAGTTGTCAGTAGACATTCTTCAGAAAGCGGCTCTTTTGTGTTTAACCGAAGGAAACCGGTTTTGAAAAACATGAGGGTGAGTAAATAACAATTTTTTTTTCCTACTACCCCTTTAAGTTCTTCAGACTTACATCCATCTTTCTCTAAAGCCAAATAAGATTAACCATTAATTTTGTACACTAAGATGGTAATTTCATTCATGTTTGATTTATAATTGAAAATTATTTTATTTAATTATCATTTGTTTTAAAATGTTTGGACTGAGTTTATACTTTTTTTTTTTTTTTTTTTTTTTTTTTTTTTTTTTTAAATACACAAACCTGTTCATTATTTAACTGTGATTTTGACTGTAAGTCTACCCTGCGGCAGCTCAAATTGATTGTCCTCTTTATTTTTCTTCAGGGATTTTGTGTTGCTGTCCTGTACTGTTTTCTAAATGGAGAGGTAATATCAGAATTTAACGTTTTTATATCAGAGAGAGAATTGTACTTGCCAAGTCATAAGTTTGGAAACACATGACTGAATTTGCTTCTCATGATCTTAAAAACCTTATCTAACAAAAATAATTTTTGAAAAATAGAGATATTTTACTGACCTCATACACACACTCTCCAGGTTCAGTCTGAGATCAAACGAAAGTGGAGGCGGTGGCACATGCAGAGATTTCTGGGAGCTGACACGAAGTACCAGCAGCCCTCGATGGCAAGCAACGGCCTCAACTTCAGCTCCCAAATCACTATGATGACAAAATGCAGCCCCTCCACACGCCGCACTTCCGCCTGTCAAGATGACTTCTCCGCCGTCTGAGCACTGAGTGATGCTCCGTCTATGACAAGACACACAAACCAATGAGTCTGTGCTCTACACGCACAGAAAGGCTGTCACCCGGACCACTTCCATCATCTGCAGGTTGCTGCTCCGCCATCATTCCTGTAGGAACTGTGCATCTCACCGCTCAGTAGGAACATGAGGGAAACCGTGCAGCTCATGGTGATGGTTTGGCGTATGATGTGTCTTTTATAGCCGTTCTTTCACACACATTGATCAGGAGAGAAATATGCAAGTAAAAGTGGACTCTGACATTTGATTGTGTTTCATCAAACTACTGACTCTGAAAAGCAAGTGACACTGGTTTTATAAGGATGTGATCAAAGCTCACTTTGTTGCTGAGAAGACTCGTTTGAATCATGGTTCACATCCATTGCCTCATTTTTGTGCATTTTTCTGTGCCCTCATTATGCTGCTCAAGATTTCTCAGACTCGTAATAATCTGTAAAGCTGAATGGTGACCTTTTGGGTCTCTAGTGACCAGGTTTTATTTTTATCTTCCTTATTTCAGGAAAAAAGTTATATGATTTAGACTGTCTGACATTCTGCTACAATCCTGTTTTCACAACCCAATTCATGTCATGTGCTTGTGTGTCTGTGTATATGTACACAAACGTCTCTTATCGAGAGCCATAAAAGCATGTTTACTTGTGCAGCAGAAGCATAATGTGTCATGCTGTATGTTTTATAATAGTGGTTTATAGTGTAATTGTTTAGTTAAATGTGAAAATTTACATGGGTTGTGTAACTGTGCACTTGTCGCATAAAAACAATTGCGAAAGATACATTTTTATGAGATAATTTTAGAAAGACCAATTTTGAATCCAAAATCTTTTTTGCTGTCAAAAGTACATGCGTAGTGTTAGTCATAGTTGCTAGCATGAAAATGTTCTTGCATGTTTGCATGCACAGTTCTTGTACCTCAGTGTGAATAAAATGTACCTTTAAGAGAAAATGTGTTATTGCTGTTTTTTGAAAGTGTTATTGCTGATATTTTAAAATAAATTATACATATCATCATAAAAACAATACAGATCATTTTTATTACATTAGATCTTAGTATGCCTTTTCTCTTTATATATAAGTATTTATATGCTGATCAGAGAAAATTATTAAATTATGTATTTTTATTTTACATTTAACAGATCATCACCATCACAAGTATGCAATTAAAATTTTGGTTTTAACAGGTAATTGCCTTATAAGTTCCATCCATCTTGTTTCTGTGTAAAAACTGAACAGATTGTATTAATTCTGGCATTAATTCAACCACAATAGCAACTGTTTTTTTTATATATTGTGGATTTCTCATGAAGTTTAAAAAAAAAAGCTATAGGATGACAATCAAATATTGTGCAAGAATGATGGAATGAGAGAAACCAGAGAGTGAAAGGGGAAGGAGATCTCCTAAAACACATCTGTCATTCATCTGTCAAATCCTATTTAAATTATTCTCGTAACACTCTCCCTCTTCACCCCTTTGTGTACAATATATCTCCTTATATCATTTTCAGTGTCTGAATACCAGTGAGCATGCTGAAGTCACACCAGAAGTGGTTTAAAATTACAGCGAGATATTCAATACATAAACAAAATAATGTTTATAGATGTGAGCAGACGAGGATTTCACTGAAATAAATTGAATGACTCCCATCGGAGGAGGGCTGGAAACTAAGCCTAGAGTCACACCATGTTAATTATGACATTATAAATATTAATTATATAAGCATGCAGCCCCTTCTTATGTCCAAAAGTCTCATCTGGTTTACAAATGGAAATTATGTTCAAAGACTGTATGGCATATTATAATTAAGTTCACATAACTCATTATTACGACCATAAACGTCTTTGTTTGAGAGGCTTATTATTAGATGCCCTTTACTGACAAGTTTTTATAGACCCTGTGATTTATGTTTATTCGTGACATAGCTTAGTCAACATCACTGTAAGATTTACAACCTTCCTCTTACATCATGTTGTTGCGGACTTTTTGATGTCCAGCGGTTCTAATCTTTTGATAGAGTTTAACACTAAATGTGTTACAGCAGAGCCAGTGTTATAATCCATCACTTGTATGTCAGCACACACTGTGCATAATAAAACAACACCAAAGACAAAGAAAATGAATGCAAAACTAACTGTTAAATTACATATAAAAATATTGACAATATAATACAGAATTAATGTATTGCACAAAATAAGATAAAAACATTTTAGGATTTTTGCACGTCTATATTTAGGGCATTTCATTGTTATTTATTTAATTGTACGTTATAGAACTACAGTCTCATGTAGAGTTTAAAACAACATGAGTTTAGTCTAGATATCTAGATATTTTATAGGATGAAAATATTTTACAGATTTTGATGTTGTTTCAAAGGAAAGTGTTTCATGATCAGTGTTTTCGAGCTGATTATAATTTCTTCCCCATCAAACCCTTAAATTATTACAATAACCAAAACATACACTCAGTACACTGACCTCCGCAGAGCTAATGTCAGCTGCACTAAACTCTAGATGGGCATAAAATTATATTAAATAGCCTAAGTTAGTTAGCTGGTTTTAGCTGATCATCTAGCCTGGTCATAGCTAGTCAGCAGGCTGGTTTTAGAGGGGTTTTGACCACTACTTTAGCTGGTCAGCTGTGAGCGCAACGATGCCGTCGATAAAAGCATCCAACGAACAGCTGTGTTCTAGCGTCACCGCGTGGCCGCAGTGTCGCGCTGTCTGCGGTGAACCGGTTCACTCCGCTCCGCGGTGGACTCGCTGACCCCGCTGCCGTGGGCTCCGACTGCGCAGCGGGCGCCAGGTGTTCAAGGAGACCGTTTGAATACATCCAAAAATGTGTTCTTCCTAAGCGATTATTCTGCCATTTGTAACCATAACTTCGCTTCGAAAGCTGCGGATTGTGGTTTTCCCTCGTTTAATCACGTCCCTGTCGCTTTAAAGCTACAGACAAAACGACCCATATGATTTTCGACCTCCAATCATCATCACTCCCCCGGCCGAGAGTGCGAGCCCTTCTGCATGCGCACATGAAGAAAAAGGACAGATGTCAAAAATGGCTAGAAGAGCGCAGAGCGGATATAAGACAGCTGATTTCTTGAAAACGAAGCATTGAAATGCTAAGGAGGGGAGACGGTTCTCCTTCGAGGCAGAGAGCACTGAGTCATCATGGTAGTAAGACTGTTTTTATTACCTGCATATCTCCGACTGTTTACTCCATCGGCCTGTAGAATCTGACAGACATCAGTCACATCTGAAAGATGATGTGCGGGTCATGCAGATGTGCTGATATCACGCAGATTCCACATCTGTCGAGAGCTTCAGCAACTTTTTGTTACTTTTTAAAAAGATGCTGATGTAATTAATGTTATTACCGACACAGCTGTTCAATTTTCAATACAAACCTTAACTAAAACTACACTTACAAAATAAAACGTGCAAAAATTGTACCTTTAGTGGTACAGCTTGTCACTGGGGCAGTACCCTCAAAGGGACACCTTTGTACCCTTTTTACTCCTAAAGGATATTTATTAGTGCCTTCGAGTGGTAATAGGCTATGTACCCCAAAGATAGTAAAATGTACTTTTATGGTACAATTATGAACCTTTTAGGGGTATAGAAGGAGCAAAGGTGTCCGTTTAAAGGTACTGCCTCTGTGACAAGATGCTCTCCTCAAAGGTACTATTTTTGCATATTTTTTTTTTTCATCCCAGTTCATGATTTAAGAGAATATTGTAACTTATTGTTTGTAATAATGATGGTATATATAGTAGAACTAGGACATATAATAATATAATTAAACAAAAGAAAAATATCAAACTTGACATTATATATATATATATAGCCTAGTTTTTATACTATATTATATATAATATATACATTATATATATATATATATATATATATATATATGTTTTTATAATAGAGAATATAATATTTCACATATCTTCACTATTTGCTTGTCTGTATAATTGGATGACTATATTATAATAACTGGAAAGTCCGTGAGTACTGTCGTGCCTGGTTTCATGAGCGCTGTGGTGAAGACGATGGCATTTTTGATGAAATGACTTTATCTGTCAAGGCTGTTTTTAGAAAATCCGTCAGATCCGCGCACACACACAAGTCGCTTGATTTTGCCAAGTAAGACATATTCCTGGATCAACATCTTCTGATGATCCTGGATCAACATTATTGTCCAAAAATATAGACTTAACCCAATCCCTACCCCTAAACCTAACCCTACCAATAATTTATTCCTAAAATCAGTGGGAAATGATAGCTGTTTAACAAGGGTGTAGAAGCACCTAACCCTGATCGTAAGCCTAAAACTGATATTTCCTGAAAAGTTATATCTCTATTCTGATCGGTTGATTGGAATGTTGTTTTGATCCAGGAACATGTTGTACTTGGTGAAATCACGCTCACCGCACACACACGCACACACACACACACACACACACACACACAAACACACACACACACAAGTTAGATTTTTCATGAAATTTATGTTTTATTGATAAAATTGATTGAAAGGTTTGAGTGTCTTACCTCTTTTCTTTGAAATTCTTTGCAGTCATTGGCCGTTAACTTTTAAACTGTTGCCATAACACTACATTTTTTCATGAAATTTATGTTTTATTGATGAAATTGATTGAAATGGATGTTTTAATGTAATTCAAATTGATGTTCTAATGTAATTTAAATGCAATGTTACACTGTTACATTATAAAATTAAATATAATTAAATGTGTTTTATCAGAAATGTCTCTATTTCACTTTGCAGTATGACTGGCCCATTTTACCTGAACACTGCTATCTCAAAAAATGTGGGGCATCTAATGTTTCAAAACCTGTAGGGCCTGAACAGTTATATTTTATAACCTCAATTCAACACAAAAAATATTAAAAACAGTCCTTATTTATCATAAGAACACAGTTGAATGTCATACATGGGTTTTTTGTTAGTGTCCCAAGCGATTAACCAAAAAGTGGCCCAATTTGCCTGATATCACCTTACAAAGGCAGCTACACATTTTAAGAAAAATATCAAGCATGGCATTTTAAAGCAAACATGTAACAAAAAGTTCATAAATCATATTAATATAATATAATATAATTTAATAAATTATGTTGTTTAGAAATAGTATAATATAATAAATTATGTTGTTTAGAAAAAGTTTTATATTATTAGAAATAGAATTTAAAACTTATAATTTGCTTAAGAGTTACCTTTTAAATGACAATCAACACCAGCCTGTTGTTTGATTGCAATGTAAATCAATATCTAACATTTAAACGATGAAGTTGATGTGCATCTCAGTTCAATCTGATGTTCTGTTGTAGCTCATAGTGGAGAAAACTTCTGAGCATCCATCTGCAGAGTTCTCCCTCGTTGAGGATGTGGCCCTTCACTGCACCTTTTTAATGGACAGGTTGAACAAGCAGCGTCTGTTTCAGCCAGATCTATGTGACGTAGACATTGTCCTCCTGCACCACCAGACTTCTTTCCAGGCCCATAAGGGTGTCCTAGCAGCCTACAGCCCCTTCTTCCACTCACTGTTTGCATCGAGTAAGGAGCTGCGGCGTGTGGAACTCTCTCTGGAGACCCTCAAGCCTCAAGGCCTGCAGCAGATCCTCAACTTCATCTACACCTCCAAGCTGCTGGTCTCCAGCTGCAATGCCCAAGATGTGCTCAAGGCTGCCACAGTGCTCCAGATGAGTAACATCGCCACTTCCTGCAAGGAACTCATTACTAGAGGCTCACTGGAAATCAGTCGCTCTGTGGATCAAACCAAACAGGGCAACAGCAGCTCGGTGAACTCCAACTTTCACATGGAGATCAAGCAAGAGAAGGACCCGACCTGTGCCAGGATCCATGGAGGGAAGAGTGAAGCAAACCCATATGCTGTTCAGGCTGGCGATGGGCGTCCAGTGCAAGTAGGTGCTTGTAAAGTAGAAGGGAAGGAAACGGAAAACCTGAAGGACCCTGAAGATCTTGATTCATTTAATAGAGAGCAAATTATTGTAGAGCTGAACCTGAACAACCAAACACTTAATGTGTCCAAAGGTTTAGAGGGAAGCGTGGCAGTTCACTCGCCTTCTGGACAACAGCTTCCTGGCAAAGGAAAGAGGAGTAATGAGAATGTTGAGGAATCAAGAGACAATGTGGCTTTGGAGGAAGAGGAAGATGAATGTGAGCAAAGTGAAGATGATGATGTGAGACTAGAAGGCAGCAGTGAAGAGGAAGATGAATACACATTACCTGCATTCATGTCTGAAAGACCAGTACGACAAACCCGGGCCTCCGCCGATGCTGTCACAATGGTCTCCGAGAAAAAAAGTGAGAGAGAGAGGCAAGAGACAGCTCATGGAGGGAACAGTGAGGAGCATCTGGACCAGGATAGCTTAGAGTTTCAGAGCTTCACCTGTGTGTGGTGCCCCAAGACATTCAACAACCGCTGGTACCTGGAGAAACACATGAACGTGACACATAACCGCATGCATATCTGTGACAAGTGTAGCAAACGCTTCCTAATGGAGAGCGAGCTACTGCTGCATCAGCAGACCGACTGTGAGAAGAACATACAGGTAGGCTCAAAACTTAATATTACGAATTAAGAGTTTGTCAGATTTGTACAAAAATATGTATTTTTAAATTCAAAAACGACATTTGAAATCATTTTTATTTTTTAAATATGAAGTTGTGTACACTCTTCCTAAAAATGGTATAAATAATTTTCAAACCATATGAAACCAACATGAATACAGAAAATACATATTTCTGAACCTTTGATTTGAAAAACATTTTTGGTAACAATTCACAATAAGGTCGCATTTGTTGACATTAGTTAAACACATTAGTTAACATAAACTAACAATGAAAAAAATACTTCTAAAGCCTTTATTAATCTAAGTGATTCCAGCATTTACTAATGCATTATTAAAAAGAAAAGTGGTATCTGTAACACTTTAATTTAGGGACCAATTCTCACTATTAAATAGTTGCTTATTAGCATGCCTATTAATAACATATTGGCTTTATTAGTATTTATAAAGCAAATATTCTGCATGACCATATCCTACATCCCTAATCCTACCCAATACTTAAACTTAAAAACTACCTTACTATTAATAAGCAGCAAATTAGGAGTTAACTGAGTCAAAAGTCATAGTTAATGTTTTGTTAATAGTGAAAATTGGACCTTAAAATAAAGTGTGACCATTGTATCTATTAATGTTAGTAAATGGACCTGAGCTAACATGGACTAACATTGAACAGTTGTATTTTTATTAACTAATGTTAACAAAAATTAATAAACACTGTCACAAATGTATTGCTTATTGTTAGTTAATGTTAGTTAAAGCATTGAATATAGTTAACAAATGGAACCTTATTGTAAAGTGTTACCCATTTCGCCTTTCCTTTATTGCAGATGCTTTTATTTGTAGTTGACCCAGGAACATTAAAACCCATATAAACAACTTAATGCAGTGTACATTATTGCATTAGCTTTTATTGGTCTTTGTCTGATTTTGTAGTGTCTAACGTGTGGAAAAGCTTTCAGGAAGCTCTGGTCGCTCCATGACCACAATAAGATTGTTCATGGCTATGCTGAGAAGAAGTACACTTGTGAGATCTGTGAGAAGAAATTCTACACAATGGCTCATGTACGCAAGCACATGGTTGGTGAGTTGTGTTACTGCCATGTTCTCTCTGAAACATTTACTCATAGTCTTATACTTTAAACAGTACACTTCTGCTTCAAATCATTGTCTTGTTCTGCACATCTTCAGCCCACACAAAAGAGATGCCATTTACCTGTGAGACATGTGGCAAGTCTTTTAAAAGGAGCATGTCACTGAAGGTCCACTCTCTCCAACATTCAGGAGAGAAGCCTTTCCAGTGTGAGGTATGGTCAAATGAAGCAATAAAGTAGATGAAGCTGTGATTATTGTCATTATTTCTCCTTTAAAAAAAAAAACAATTTAAAAAGTACATTAACATTTATTGAAACAATGTTTTATTTTTCAGCTAATTGAATATTTTAAGCAAATTCATTAAGTGTCATTCTGTTACTATTAGATATAGCCCTGATGTCAGCAAATAAACAAACAATAATTTCTGTCTTGATTTGAACAATTCCAATTAATAAAATCACAATAATTATTTTTTACTTTATATTTTGAAAATGTATCTGACTACATAGTTTGAGCATTGTTTATATATATATATAAACAAGTAGTAGAACAAGTTTCTTGACATTATTTCGGTGCAACACACACACACACACACACACACACACACACACACACACACATACACACACACACACACACACACACACACACACACACACACACACACACACACACACACACACACATATATATATGAGTGTGTGTGTATGTGTTGTGTAAACGTTTATATACACAAAAATAATATCAAAAAGGACTTTCTACTGAGTTGTCCTCACTGGCTGCACAATATAACAAACAAGACATTACTAGTGTAATCTGATAATTGAAGAAATGACTTTAGAAAATCAAAAACATTCAACAAATAGTCGTTCTTTTACTAGATAGGTCAAGTAGATGAGTTACCAGTTTGAATCAGTCTGAAACACTGCCCATTGTTATTAACAGTATTTAAAAAATCATGTTAAAATATACTTATATGTGAATATAACATAAATAAGAATTTATTAAATCAGAACATCTATAAACAATCAATGATTTCTGTATAGTGATATGAACAATAACTGGGTGAAGATGGGTTTTTGGATCCAAGCATTGGATATTTTAGCACAGCTGAATTGACCAATCAGCATCCAGGACCAAAACATTCTGTTTTATTATGTCAGTTGACCATATGCACGGAGCCTTCTTTAGAACTTCTGCATAAATATATGCAGCTGTTAAACTTCCGGTGATGCATCAATTGATGTTGTGGTATATATAGATAGAGACTCTTGAGATGCTCACAGAAACCTCTCCTGCCTCATTCTTGTCGGAAATTGAGAAACAAAATAATTGCAACACCGTAAATAATGATAGCGACATTAACATAGTTTCATTTAACAACATATAGCTAGACACGTAATAGTTAGAATCATTTAATGCACAGCTCTGTTTTTGACAGCGGCTCATCAAATGTTTTGTTTAGTCTATTGCTTTATCACTGTCCATCATAGCAATGACTCGCGGCACAATGTATCAGATTCACTCGCTTAATTTTTTACACTCTAATTTGTTATTCTTGAAACTATATACGTGGAGGTTTGGTCCTCTTAGACAAAGAAAACTTTTCTTTAAATTTGTGAATGGATTATTTAGAGAAACCGAGCAAAGGGCGTTCCACTTAAAGCACAATTGATTTTAACAGTTGACAGGAAATGACTGAGCTGGCTTATCGAAAACCAGGAAGTAACCCTGTACATAGTCAATTGCTGGCCCTGTTTAAAATTTGTCCACTCCTTGTCATTTAGGTCTGCAGTGAGCGATTTCAGTATAAGTACCAACTGCGCTCTCACATGAGCATCCACATCGGACACAAGCAGTTTATGTGTCAGTGGTGTGGGAAGGACTTCAATATGAAACAGTATTTTGATGAACACATGAAGACACACACAGGTGAGATGCTCGTACACATGTACAGCACTTTGAAATCTTTTATACAGCAAGTCTTAGAGGTCTGCTGTTTTTTTTATTCCTAGGAGAGAAACCATATATATGTGAGATCTGTGGGAAGAGCTTCACAAGTCGTCCCAATATGAAGCGGCACCGGCGTACACACACGGGAGAGAAGCCATACCCCTGCGAAGCATGCGGCCAGCGTTTCCGCTTCTCCAACATGCTGAAAGCTCACCGAGAGAAGTGTTCCCAGGTCAGGAACCCTCCACTGCTGGACTCCTCTGCTATAACCAATCAAACGGAAGCTGCTGCAAACCCAGAACTGCCGGTTGGGATGGAAGCACTGAGGGATATTAACCCACATCCACATGGTGTAGTCTCTTTCCCATCATCTGTGCTCCACTCAGTGGATGGGGGTCCGTCACATTCTCAGCTGCGTTCCCTTACGCCGCTCTACTCCGCTGGAAGGACAGACTCCAGGAACCTGTAACTACTGCTCTGTATTCTAAAATTGTTTCTTTGTGATGCAGAGATACTTTATATGTAGCAAAGAGTCTGAGATTTCATGTTAGTCTTATTTTGTTTTCACATCATATTCTCTGATACTCCTTCTAACTCTTCCAATCCCATATCAAATGTTGACGGAGTCCTCCATGCTATGATAATCCCTAAATAGGCAAGAAGTATTAAGTAAAATACTAAAACTATTACCCAGATGTAGAACACTAAATGTAAGACATATATGCTTTTATGTACAGTATATTAACAGAATAATAAATAGACAAAAGCATATTTGGTTTATATAGCTTTGGGTTTTTATAGATTTAGATGCTTTTTTTATGTAAAAGTTTGTCAAAAAGCACTATTCATGTTTGGGGTGATGACCTGTGATATATGTACGTATATGGATATATACAAGACACGGTCTTGGTGGTAAAAAAAGTTCAGTCAATAGATCCTGTTTCTGGCACTTTACTGGCCTGTTGGTGGAAGGGGTTTCATAAACATTTGTTTAGCCCTTGCATTTTGTGATAGTTTTATCATTTTTTGTTGTATTTTTTTAAAAGCACCTTAAAAGTCAAATTGAATTGTTTCTCCATCTTTCTCTAAATTGAGAATGACTATCATCTGTATTTTGTCAACAGCTGGAAATCTAGAAGTCAAGTATACGCTAGAGATTGTATTATATTATTAATGAAAAAGTCAGTTCTCCACTATTTAGTGTTCCCCCACGTCTCACAGTCTCATGCAGACTCTAAAGTTTGATCTTCTGAATTAAAAATCTATTTTTTATTGTTTTTAACTGGTCATTTTTGCACTTGAAGACAGATAACTTAGAGTTTCAGATCTGTAAATGTTTTTACACAGCAATATTTTTTATATTTTTTATTAATTGACCTATTTTATTGCTGTAGTATTTTAATTTCTATGTAATTAAGAATATTTTGGTATATGCAAAACATTCCAAAACCTGAGAGATGTTCGGATCTCTTCATTTCAGAGTGTTTGTGTTCGCAGCGCTAGCTGTTTATTATTCATGATGAAAAAGTGACTCTGAAGCTCCATCCAGGACTCATCATGAAAGTCATGATGTCAAGCAGTATCAACAAGAAAAAAAATGGCATATGTAATATAAAGCCTTTGTATTCTTTCACCTTTATTTTTTATTTTCATGTGGCTTTGGAGGGTGCAGGACAATATTTGTGTTGACATTTACCACGGACAATTGTGTTTTGTTGTTTGTGTTTTCATTTTAGTTTGGTCATTGTCTACAGTATATAAGGTTATTGTTCAGTCACTGCCATTTATTTCTCCTTTTTTGAATGTAAGAACATTGTACTTGGTCATAATTGCAAAATATTCAATTGTAGTTGTCATCTAAAATAACATATAACAGAATGATAGAAATCGGTGTACATGGATATTTAAATAAGTCAAATTATTCAACATCTAATTACCCAAAATGACTAACAAAGCATTCTTATGAAAAACTAGATTGTTTGGTGTTTGTCTCCATCTGCGGAGTTTTCTTGGAACAGCAGCATCAAACACTGCTCTAAGATCTATCACAAACTATATCAACAACCTAAGTCTGTGACTTTCTTTTTAAATCAATGGAATATGTATTGCTCTTTTATGAAGATGAGGGCAACATTGTTTACTCTGTATTTTGTCAATACATGACAGTAGATCACATCTTTGTGAGTCTCAAGGTGTTCAGACGTACTCCAAGCACAGTGGCCCCTGCAGCATAACGAATCTCCCTCAGGATCCCATTCCAACAGTTCTCCTCCTCCTCAAACCTGTCAGGCAAATCACAATTTAAATCTCAATTTCCAACTTTATTTTCAAATATACAATGGGTATATAAAAGAATCACCCTTTTTAAAATAATCACATTTTGTTGCTTTGCAGCCTGAAATGAAGACGGACACAGTTTTTGTTTTATCCAGCTGTATTTACTCAGTGTAACTTATATCATGTATGTGAAAGATGTAACACCAACATGTAAGAAAAAAACAAAACAGAATCACTGAGTTGGAAAAAGGATCACCCCCTCCTAAAAATGACTTGTAAACTTACTCAGGTGTAGCTGATCACCTTCTCAATGGCACACAAAGCCATTTGACTTTCAGCTGTGATCAGCTGTGGTTGTTTTGATTAGCTCAGCATGAAAAGAGCTTTCCTGGAGCATCTCAGTCCTTAGTAGTGCTACTGAAACAAACAATCAACTGTGGCAAGATGCTGTCAAAAGTTCCCCAGGATAAAGTTGTGGACAAGTCAGGAGATTTTCAAAGAAAAAAAAATTCAAAGCCTTTATCAATGCCTAGAAGCACAGTGAAGTCTATTATTAAGAAGTGGAAGGTATTTGGTACAACACAAACCCTCGCTGGATCAGGATGTCGTTCCAAACAGGATGAAAGTGTCAGGAGGAAACTGGTCAGAGAGGCTACCAAGAGGCCTACAGCAACTCTGAAGCAGTTGCAGGAATTTATGACAAAGAGTGGTCATTGTGTGTGTGACAACATTATCACACCTTCTCCACAAATGTGGCTTGTATGGGACGGTTGCAAGAAAAAAGCCACTCCTCAAGAAAGGCCACATGCAGTCATGACTGAGGTTTGCCAAAACGCACCTTGAAGATTCTGAGGCAAATGAGACTAAAACTGAATTATTTGTCCTCAACACCAAACAGTATGTCTGTAGGAAATCCAATTCAGCTTAGCATCCAAATAACAGCATTCCTACAGTAAAGCATGGAGGTGTTAATATCCTGTTATGAGGGTGTTTCTCTGCAGCAGGGACTGGAGCACTTTTCAGGATAGAAGGAAAAATGGATGGGGCAAAATACTGTCAAATTCTTGAGGAAAATCTGCTGCTCTCTGTCAGAAAGTTGTCAATGGGAAGGTTTACCTTCCATCATGATAATGACCCAAAGCACACAGTGGCTGAAGGAGAAAAAGCTGAGTGTCCTTGCATGGCCCCGTCAGAGCCCAGACTTAAACCTGTTGGAAATCTGTGGAATGACTTGAAGACTTTAGTCCACAAACTATCACCATCAAATTTAACTGAACTTGAGCAGTTCTACAAAGAAGAGTGGGCAAATATTGCAAAGTCTAGATGTGCAAAGTTAGAAGAGACAACACATTCCAACAGACTAAAGACTTTAATTAAAGCAAAAGGTGGTTCAACAAAACACTGACACAAGGGGGTGATCCTATTTCCAACTCAGTGATTCTGTTTTTTATTTTTTGTTTTTGTCTGACACGTTGGTGTAATATCTTCCACTTGGAGGTTATAAGTTGCACTGAGTAAATACAGCTGGATAAAACAAAAACTGTGTCCGTCTTCATTTCAGGCTGCAAAGCAACAAAATGTGATTATTTTAAAGGGGGGGGGGGGGTTCTATACCCATTGTATGACCAAGTTTCCTTAGCTCAACAAGTTCATTAAACCAGTTTGAGCTGAACATAAATACTCACTTCCATATGTCGTTCATTTCGGTGGGCTCCAGTTTTTCTGTAGTCTCATTGGGCATCATAGCAAAACCCCCCACAGCGTACAAGCAGCCGCCAAGTTCAATCAGGTTAAGAGAGCTTCTCTCCTGAGGAAACTCCACGAAATCCGACCAGCTAAGCAGGAGATAAACAAGTGAGCAACTTACCTGAGTTAAGGAGTCTTGAGAAAATATGTCAAAAGAGTGTGACTTACGTGTTGCTGGCGATGTCATAGACCTCCACACTATTAGTCAGGCCGTTATCAGTGACTCCAGTCACCACATAGATTTTGTTTTTGTGAACAGCTGTGCCGAACAGCGAGCGGGCCAATTTCATGGGTGCCAGATCCTTCCATTCAAACTTAGAGGGGTCATAGACACATACTCTCCTCAGGCATTTCCTATGCATCACATTTCATTTAAGTCTGGTTTTGAAAACCAAAGACAACCTGGCATAATATGTTTGTAAACTAGGATAAAATCAGGTTCTTCACTCACTTGCTCTCCGTTTTTCCACCTATCACATAGACCAGTCCTTTGTGTGAAACAATTCCATGACCATAAACTGCGTACGGAAGAGGGTCAGACTCTCCCCATTTGAATGACCTGTGTGAAAATGTATAATTATCAGCATTCAGCCATTTCAGACAACATCCAATTGATCAGGGATTCTGGCTAGGACCGACCAATCTCAAGATCTACCAAAAAAGAGGGAAATATGAGAGGGAAACAAAATTGTTCTATTTAAGTTGCTTATCAATTTCACACCATAAGGCTTACGGTGAGATATAAAAATTATGAAAGACATGATTGTGAGGTATACATATTATACAGATTTTTTTTAAAGTGGCCCATCAAGTAAAATTGATCTGCCTAATGGCTGTATTGAAGTAATGATTTACTGATATGGAGCGTTTGTTCAATAAAGTAAGTCAAATGTTGATTTAGTAGTGGTTCTGGCTGATTCGCTTAGTTCATTCACAGTTGAGGATTTGTTAGACTGATTCAAATGGGAAACTCTTGACTACTTCCAAAAGCTAAACGCAGGTCTCTGCAGGCAAAATATGAAGGCAGGAAGGCACCAAGGCACATCTGACTTCCATCACTGTGTCACATCCTGTCTACTGAGATACATTAATCTGATTGATGTTTGAAGACATACAGTAGATAGAAGACAGATATATTCTTCACTTCCTTTGATATCCCACAATCTGACCACCAACTGCAACTGTCAGATGCCATTTTATTTTTTAGCTCAAATCATGTTCGATTCCATGACATGAGCTACAAAAAAAAAAAAAGTTGCAGTTGGTGGTCAGTTTGTGTGTAAATGTATGTTTTTTACCCGACTTTTTCAAATGTAGATTTCATTTCAATCAAGGGTTATGGTGCCTCAGATTTCTGTGAAGTCATTGCCTGATAGGGCAGTGAAGCAACAAGTCAGCTGCCCAAGCTTTCGTACACAGGCTGATTGAGTTAAACCTTTCTAATGATTCATTAAAGGGGTCATATGATGTGATGTACATTTTTCCTTTCTCTTTGGAGTGTTACAAGCTCTTGGTGCAAAGAGCTTAAAAAAAGAATTAAAGAAGATCTGTAAAGATGCAAAGACTGAAGTCTCAAATCCAAAGAGATATTCTTTATAAAAGTTAAGAGTAAACCACACCCCCCTAAAACATCTCATTCTAACACGCCCCCACGTCTACGTCATGATGTGGGAAAATTTGCATAACGCCGCCCAAATGTTCATGCAAAGAAAGAAGGTGTAACTTTTATTCTCGCGGCTGCCGCCGGCGCCATGCTGTGGAGATGCTGTGTGTTTCATTGTGAAAGCAAAACTACTTTGTTTGGCCTTTCAAAAGAGGACACAACTAGAAATCAGTGGTTAAGTTGTATTTCAACACTGTTCCGGAACAGTTCAACCCAAATATTCAGATGTGTGTAGCACATTTTGCGGCAGACGAGGACTGTTTTCTGTGAGAGTAGCCTATGCCGGTGTCTATTTCTATAAAGTGGGGCAATTCCAACTTTGCAAGGACAGTCTGGTGCTTCTGACTCACAGTCTGTAAGTACGTTTTCATATGTAAAGGATTTGCCACTGATGATTTAAATGCGAGTTTTGAGCAGTGTAGAGTAGCACTTGTATGTAGTTTCTGTGATCAAAAATGCAGACATGGTTTTATATTTATGCAACGCAATACACAACGCAACACATAAAAAGACAGTATAAGTCATTATAATCAGTAATTATGTCCCCACTGGATGCAACAAATGCCTCGTTTGGGTGTTATTGGTTTTGTCTCATCATGCCGGGACACGGCATCACAGTATGGTAAGGGGCGTAACTGTTCCATCACATGCTTGAGGTATTCAGCCAATCACAATGCATAGTTGGCCAATCATAGCACACCTCGCTTTTCAGACCGATGAGCTTTGTAAAAATCAACACTTTTCAGAAAGGTGGGGCATAGAGGAGAAACAATAATGTACATTATGTGGAAAATAATGTGTATTTTGAACCTTAAACCACATAAACACCTTGCATTACACCTAATACACAAAATAATGTTCTTTTTAGCAACGTCATATGATGAATGCAACACATTTATAGTGCATCATGTTAAATTTAAACTAATGGCTACATATAGTTTAGTTCGCATTAAATATTCATGACATGCATGAATCTGCAACACATTTATAGTGCATCATGTTAAAAATTTTTAAATAAAACTAATGGCAACAAATTTGTTTAATGAGTATTCGTGACATGCATGAATGCACAAACATTCTCAAACTTTGTGCAACCCGCTTTCAGATTGAACAAGCTTTGTGAATGTATGTCATGTGCTATAGAGTTGTACTCACTGTCTGTCGTAGACCATAACAGAATCTAGTGCACGTTCTCCCTCCTTCAACTCTTTTCCTCCCACCACATAGATGGAGTTCTCAGCCTCAGCCAGACCAAACAGACAGCGAGGGTCTGGTAGTGAGGGCATCCCCAACCATTCAGAGCTCATGGCATCAAACTGTTGGATGAAGCAGAGCTCAGATTAAAAGATAATAATCTAAAAGCATTGTTCCTTTCTCATACAGATACAATTATTAAAAACATGACACATGAAGCTCAAAGCTTGATTCCTTCGACACAAACACCTTCCAAGGTTACACATGAAGCTCAAAGCTTTATCAGCTGTCCTGAATAATTAAAAACATGACACATGAGGTTCAAAGCTTTATCAGCTGTCCTGAAGAAATATGGACCCTGAGGGTCATTCTCACAAATGTATTTTTGGAACCAGAGATTTATGATGCTTTGAGTCATTGATTTGTAATGCAAACATATTTAGCAACATTAGCAAGACTTGACCATGCGTTACCTGAAGAAAGTAGGAGCTGAACTGCTGTTCTTTGTTCTCCTCATTGTACATCAGACCTCCAGCGACAAAGATCTGATTTTCCTTTGTGACAAGACTGCAGTGGTTTTTAGGGATCTCAGTGGATGAAGATGCTATATAGCACTCGTTTGCACGAACATCATATGCTACCGTTCCTGTATCGCTAATCATCAATATAAGGTCTGTTTGAAACATTCCAAAACGTGGATTGTTATTTAGGATCCCCGGCAGCAAACCCTCCTCATCCTCATCCTCAGAATTTGCCGTCTCGCCTTCCTTCTTGACCCTTTTGACCCTGTGTAGCAGTCCTTTCTGTGCATCCTTGACAATCTGAAGCTCCTTCTTTAGCTCCTGATTTGTCCTGATCAATCGGTGCCCCTCGACTTTCTCTTTAAAGTAACTTGTTGGCATAAGACGGAAACGTATGCAGTGTAGAAGTTGTGGCAGGTCCTTCAATCTCTCGTTCGTGTCATACTCCACCCACTCCATGAGAGATTCAAACACCAACTCTTCTCGTTCCACATTTAGTGAGTCACATGTGATGATAGCCGCCAACTCGCCAGGACCCAACTGATGGAGATCCTGGTCCCGAATGATGAGGGCATACCGGTCACAGATGAAGTCCCGTGCCTCCATAGCCAAACGCGGACAGTCCAGCAACAGTCCCAATCTAAAGATGGCCAAACAGTTACTGAGAACCAGCTTCTGCTGCAGATATGACACACACACGCTGAAGATCGATGGAATCTGGTACATGTTGGCCGCCATGAAAATGTCTTGGACGTTATGCTCAGTAAGGTTGATATCCGAGGTGTATATGTACCTCAGGATCATTCCCATGACCCCAGGTTCGATGTCTTTTAGAACAATCTCCCGCTTTTTGCTCTCTTCCAGGTCCGAAAGGAACATGGCTTTGAAGTAAGGGCTGCTAGCGGCTAGCACTAGCCGATGACAAGGAAACTCTTTGTCTTTGATCTTCAGAACACAGTCTACAAACTTGTTAGCATCCAGGAGATCGCAGAGCCCATCTTGTAGGAGCGTTTGCTGGTACATCCGTGGCTCCGTCACTGGGTCCACTGACAAGGAGGCCATCTTGTTATGGTTTGATGTGATATTTCAGTAGGAGGGAGGGGTGTCCTGGTCCTCTCCCACAGCAGAACTGAACTGACTGTATTAACACTGTTACTCTAAAAGAGAAATGGCAGAGGATGTGACGCTTTGGTGTGGCCTGAGCTCCTCAGCTGTCACAAGCTATCAGCTACTGACTGTCCATCTATATATAGAAATGCACAAATGAACCACACTTAGAGCCTGAAATACAAGCTGTCCCTCCCTTCCCCCCAACAAACAGATCAGGCCAACAGCTGACATGTTGCTCACTGGGACTATGAAGTTGTGGATCTTATGGAGAAGGACAGTAGAGCAGCACGGTTGGAAAATGTGAATAACTTGAAAAGAATGTTACAGAGAGAAAGAAAAGATGGAAATCAGACCCATTTACGACTAGTTTCAAAATGAGACAAACAGTCTAAATATTGTAGAAACTTAATTTTCTGTAAAGTTGCTTTGTAATGATTTGTATCGTAAAAAGCGCTATACAAATAAACTTGAATTGAATTGAATTGAACAGAAATAGAACTGCCTATTATTTTTGGGAGATAATGTCCACGTAGTGGAGCCCTCTAGTGGAGCTACTCAGTATTATGGGCTCCTTTGTCTCTTAGCATCAAATCATATGACCAAGCAGTGGCAACCTTTTTTTTTTTTTTTTTTTTTTCGGAAAGCACAGGGAGGGACGGTTGACCAGGACATGTCCAAGGCTAGACTCAAACCTGGGCACTATGAGCGCAAGAGTACTTTATTTGTTACAGTTCTAATAGAATTCATTATTTTTTTTTCATGTGGGGAGGACTGCACATGGCAGGGACAACAGGAATGTAAACCTTGAATCCTCACTTGAGACCTGTAATATGTTTGAACATGTGCTAATCACTAAGCTATAGCTTTTTACATTTTCACCCTGAACCAATTAATCACAAACAGAACTGTGTTTATGCATTTTCTGTAAATAGGCATTTAATATAATTATTCCAATTTAAAGCTAAAAAACTTTCTAAAGGTACACTCTTAAAAAGGTTTTAAAAGCTACGTTTTTGTAGTGATGACATAGCAAAATCATTTTGAGTTCCCCAAAGAACCCTTCAGTGAACAGTTCTTAAAAGAACCATTTTTTTCTTAGTCTAAAGAACATGTTAATAATCTGAAGAATCTTTTTCAACCTTCTGTGTGATGGAAAGTTTCTTCATGGAACTATAAGTCAAGAAAATAATCTATTTTTAGAGTATATGATGACAAAGGAAAGTCTAATTTGCACTAAAAACCGATGTAAGGTGACAAAAAACTCCAAAGGGAGACTGAAAACTAGATATGTAATTGTGTGCTGATAACAGTTTAGCAGACCTACAGTATTCATCAGTGTATATTTTAAGCCCATTATTTAACTCAAATCTCTTTTGTGCCACTCAAAGCTAGATGTAGCACAAAGCCTAATAGGGGAATGTGTTCACACCATATCATCTGCTAGAGTGTGACACGAGTAACAGAAAAATTTGACTGTACAAAGTTTAATGTGGTGAAGTGACTAAGCTTTGTGTGGTTTAATGGGGCATCATTGTGACTATTGTTTATAAGCAGTTCAGAACTATGTAAAATTAAAGTTTGTTTAACATGTTGGTCCTAACATATTTGTTTTTTGTCATTATAATGGCTGTAAATCAGGGCTATCATAGTTAACTAAAACTGAAATTAAAACCATGAAAAAGTTGTTACTTGAAATAAAAATAAACATTAAATGAAATACAAAAAACTATTTAAGAAACTTTATTTCAACAAGTTGCCGAGGAAACAGTTCTCATTTTCATTGTCTAAACTAATGTACTAAAATAACTAAAATTGAAATTAATAAAAACTAAAAAATAACTAAACTAAAACACTGCTGTAAACATATTAAGAATATAGAGAAGGGCTAAAATAAGAGGCAACCCTGAAAACATTGTACATTTTCATTTTATTGTTCAATATATTATTTATTCATAAAATATTTGGCAAGCCCATCCTTTAAATAGCTATATCCACTGAAAATATAAATAAAAAATGCACTTTTTGGTTTGTTTGTGCAAGAGTGTGTCAGAGAACAGGTTGCATTTGGCTAAAGTAAGTGCACTTCAGAACTATTCACAGTTAAAAACATCTTGTGTTTTTAAAACAGACTTGTGCAAAGCAGTCACCATAGTGATGGGACTGCATCGATCTGGCATGAAAGCTCAGGGGCAGAATTAACAAGAGGGACCTCAAGAGCTGGATCAGATTCAATGACCGTTCTGTCCTTTACTCGGCCTTCTGCTTGCCCTCCTCCGGGGGTGGCACTGGTTCCGGATCATCCAGCAGAGCCTGCCTTCTCTCTCTCTCCTTTATCAGCTGCACGCCACAGTAAGTCACAAACAGCACAGAGAGAGTGGACAAGGGGAAGCCTGAGGGCATCATATGGGTGCTATTACTACAGAGTTTTTGTGCTGATACTTCACATTTTAATATTTTTGTGTGTGTATATATATATATATATATATATATATATATATATATATATATATATATATATATATAGATATACACACACACACACACACACACACACACACACACACACGCACGCACGCACGCACGCACACACACACACACAGATCATATAAAGTGACTTATATATGTAAGAAAGATTACATATATAAGAAACACATTCTGCACAAGATTCTAGTTAATTTTGTTTCTGTATTCATTATATAGTGGTTTAAAACAAAACACTTACCTTTAAGAAGCAGTCTCTTAGTGACCAGCTGAGCAAAACCCAGACTGTTCAGTGCCAGGACGTTGTACAGAATAATTTGCCAGAAGTTAACAGCATTGAACAAGCCCCTGATTCGACGTGACATTGCCTCAGACATGAGATTCCGCTGGGGGAAAAAATTACATTATATTTTGGCTGAACTCAGAAGAGAATGCTGTTATTTTCATATCAGTGAAATGCAGGATATTCGGTCATGATGTAATATTGAAAGAGAATCATTTGGTAGTGCAATGATTCAAAACCAAAATGCTCAAATTCCTCACAACTGAACATCTTTGGGATCTTACCTCAATAGTAGAGAATGGTGGCAGAGAAAAGAATTTAGCCACCCACAGTTCAAAGTTTAGGCCAAAGCAGTTAAAGAAAGACCAGATGTAAACCAGCTCACAAGGTCCGAGCCACAGAGTTGTGACAGAAAAGGTGCAAATGGTTGCAAGAAGCTCCTTGAAGATGGCATCATGGTTTTCTCCGATATAGTCATACACATATCTTTAACAGAGAACATGAGATACATGTTATAAAGTTGAATATTTTTCTTAAGCATTTGATTGATATAGCAATATATATTAAAATGATACATGTGATGATACACAGATGGCATTGGTTATTTGCTCACTTGCACAGCCAGTCATTGATTCCTCTGTCAAAGTGTCTGAAAAAGTCAATGTCAGAAGAAACTTTAAATATGTAAACTGGTTACACATACATCAACTGCTTCCAAAAACATACTGTTCTTTTTCTCCATTTCTCTTCTGTTGATGACTATACTTACGTTTCAGCGAACACATAGAGCATTGTGATGCATTTAGGAGGCTGAGGAGGGTCAAGATGGTCCAGTCTGGATACAGTGTTAATGACACCAAACATGACAGCTGATTTCACCCAGTCATACACCAGATTGGAGTACGCCAAACCAGCTGAATAGCAATAAAAAATCAGACTTCAGTGATTTAGTGAAATTAAATTGTACTTACGAATAATTAGAAACTACTTGCAACATCATTTCTAAATGTCTACTGTTTTTTCAAGCTATTTACTGACCCAGAGACCAGTCAGACAGTTGCTTCAAAAGCTTTAAATCACTAGGGATGGTCAAAATGTACAAGAAATGGAAGAAAACATCCACCACCAAAATAGCCCCAAGGTGCACCAAAGCATGAATGGTGATGTTCCACATCTCTCTTTCTTTACGTGTCAAGTTAGGGTTGTTAGCCTGAGAATAATAGAAGGATCATTACAGTGCATACCTAACCAGAATGACAATATCAACACTATTACAATTATGTATTCTGTTCTATAAATTCTGTTCTATAAACTATTATAAGATTCCATAATCTGGGGCCAATTGCATAAACTGCTTAAACTAGTCTTAAAGTTTGTCATCTAATGTGTTTTCTTCACGACAGGTCATTACTTTTTAAAGTCAGTTACAAAAAGGTAGACTGACCCAGTTTGAACAAGAAAAGTAAGACTGATTACCTCTTGGCTAACTGCGAGTTGGCCAAACTAGTTCTTAAAACACAATCTTAAAATAGTGGCTTTGTTTGTGCAACTGGCCCCTGGAGCTTTAAAATGCTTGTTTTATTGAGAACAATGTTCGGAAGTTATTAGATTCTCGAAGTACAGGACTCACCTGCTCATGGAATCGATCAAAGGTCATGACAGGTCCAAAGAAGAAGAAGGGGAGGTAGAAGTTGTATTTGATCAGATCTATGAAACTGTAGTTACCATCTTTCTTCTCACAGTTCTCTAGGGCAAAGCTCATACAGCGCATAATGGAAAATCCACAGCCTCCATAGAACAGGACATCTTGGAGATCAAAAGAGCCTGTCACAAAGCCTTCCTGCATCAAAACATACAAATTATCAGAACATCAAAATGACAAAAAGAACTGCATTTGTTTATGCACATGGACACTTGAACCACAGGGGGACTTGTGGATAGACTGTAGTGAAAAAATATGTTATATTAGGGGTTATAAAAAAACAACACAAACAATATTCAAATTGCTGTAACAACACACAAATTATGAATGTATGCTATTCATTCACAACTTCAGTTTACTGTTTATATAGTGCTTTACACAATACAGACTGTTTCAAAGCAGCTTCGCAGTAGTAAACAGGAAAAGAATAAAAAAAATCAATGTTGCAAACTTCTTCAAATATGAGACAAATTTCTCTGAAGAGAAAACAGTACTATTATTTAGCTCCAGTCAGTTCAGTGTTGATTCAGTTCAATTCAATAACTGTAAATCACAATAGAGGGATGATCATTCACTGGCTATAGACCTTCTCACCTGCCAGGTATTAAAGGGCTCCATTTTGAAAGTTGCCAGGCTGGTAAGTCCAGCCACAAAGCAGAGCCACTTTCTCTTGACAAGGGCCACGCTGTAGAGGATGATGCAGTGAGACAGGATGAGAGTGATGTATGTCCATCCCATAGTAATCAGCACAGCCAGAGATCCATACAGCATATAGATCAAAGATCTGTTCTGTGGGTTAGGAAGAAAATGCCTTGTGAAAAAGCACATTTATTTAATCCAGATCTCACATACAACAATATTGAATGGATTTCTTTGGATTTAAGCAGCTACTGTTTCTAGCGTTAGAAATGACAAAATAGTCAAGTATTAGCTGTAGTTGTAGCGGTTGTAAATATGCAATGACAAGTACTTTCAGAGTTACCTTGAATAAATCTACACCAGTCTTCTTGGGCAGCAGACACAAACACGAAAGCATGTAACATTTCACACAACATTCAAATTAGATCATTTAACACATGCATTGTTAATATCAAAATGTGTTTTTTCTATTATTGATTATTCAGACTCAGTCAATACATAAAATCATGCAATATTCACAAAACAATCACAGATAATATCAATAGCAAAATATCATCACTCTCAAATCTTAAATTACTTAATCATTGTGCATAAGGTGAATAACCCCATACAGTACCTTTGGAGACACCATTGAGCAGATCTTAGCAAAGATCACATGACCGGAGAGGGCAAACAGGATATGGTTGCGGAAAGTGGTAAACCACATTACCCATTCAAAATCTGATGCATCCTGAAGAGACAGAGAATCAGTCACAGGAAGCGATTAAACAGAGTCAGAATAGGATTCAACAAAGTCATTTATGTAATATAAATCAAATCAAAATGTATTTATAAAGCACTTAGCATTATAAACCAAAGAGTGTTTTATTTTTGGAATTTAAAAAAATAAAATAAAAATAGAATACAGTAAGACAGAGAAAAATAGAGTGCAGTAAAAATTAAAGAAGAAAAAATATGTGGGGAAAAAACCACACCACAAATACAGTACATCTGCTTAAACCTACAAGGCATTAAAAATAGTTAAGGCCTCAAACAAATACATCTGGTGGCTTTTAAACATATTCACAGAGGTACAGGATCTAATATACTTGCCATTTTTCTGCCAAAGTAGTGCCATCCTGGTTTAACATTCTCCCTAACTGCCTTCCTGTTTATATTCTCTGGAAAAAAAAAAAAAAAAAAGAAAGAAAAAGTTTCACAAAAGCAGCAAGGTGCATTTCAGGCTAAAAGATAAAACTTGCCACATGACCATGGTCATGTTTCTTTCCTATTTAATATATAAAAAAAAGATGTCAAACTTTATTTAATTACTTTAAAAAGTACCATATGTGACCCTGGACCACAAAACCTGTCATAAGTTGCCCAGGTATATTTGTAGCAAAAGCAAACAATACATTGTATGGGTCAAAATTTTAGATTTTTCTTTTATGCCAAAAATCATTAGGATATTAAGTAAAGACCATGTTCCATGAAGGTATTTTGTAAATGTCCTATGGTAAATATATCAAAAATGTATTATCATTAGTAATAAATGTTGCTAAGGACTTCATTTGGAGAACTTTAAAGGTGATTTTCTCAATATTTAATTTTTTTTTTTTTTGCACCCTCAGATTCCAAGTTTTCAAATAGTTGTTGCCAAATATTGTCCTATCCCAACAAACCTTACTTCAATTGAAAGTTTATTTATTCAGCTTTCAGATGATGTATAAATCTCAATTTAAAAAAATATTGACCCTTATGACTGTTTGTGGTCAAGTGTCACATATGTGTTGTTGTGTAAGCATGCAGTTTTGCAGACAGCTAACCATGTAATCAATGTATTATTGAAATATGTACAATGGACATCAGAGTCACATAATTCACCAGCAAACAGGGTGAGCTCCAGAGCAAAACCTAATAGCATTACATAAGGTAAATTCTGCCAGCCTCTGTATTTAGAGGCTTCTCTGTGGTAATCCAGACTCTCAAATATATTTTGAGATTATGAAATGGTCCTGTGAAATCTGACAAATCTTTGTATCATGAATTTCAAAGATAACACAAATTGCATAACAGATCTTATTTGAGAGTCAGGGGTTGCTGAGGGTTATCAATGAAGGACTGGTACATTTAGCTCCAAGTCTAAACTGATGTTTTAGTTATGTTAGACATAATCAGTCTGTAAAAAAATTGAGGCAGGACATAGCTGGTTTGCTCCAGTACCATCTTGGATGTCTATAAGCAAAACAGTCTGCCTAGTGCCCACAGAGAAACAATACTACCGCAGAGCTCTGATTTACAATAAACAAAAGCAAATGCACCTTTACTCATTGTATTCTACAGCATTCATGATGGATGTGATTCACATAATTCTGTGATCTTAATGTAGTAAGAAAAAGCTAGAGATAAAAATAAAGTGTACCACTGGAGGCCTCAATGATCCAGCTGCCTGCCCATAAGAGTGCAAGAGAGAGGACAGCAGTGTAGATGTACAGCTCAGACTTGGGAAGGGCTGTCTTGATCCCCATGGTTAACCTGAGGAGAAATTAACATTAAAATCCTGTCACACTCTTACTAAAATTAACCATTGACCACTGCCGAAAAATAAATTAGGTAAATACAACAGAAGCTGATACAAATTAGCCTACCTCCACAAGTTTGTTGCAGTTGTTTTTTAATTTATTTTTTATTTTTTTGTATGGAAATGTTCATAAAACATGATTTATTAATCGTATTTCGTATATTTTAATTAGCTCCGCGCTCATACTCACTAACGACCGTTACAGGTCAAACGTCACTCACTCCTCAGATATCCACTGATTGTCCTCTTCCAGGTACTTTACAACCAGGTAAAAAGTTACTTTTCGAATTTTAATTAGATATATTTTGGTGTAACGTTAGTGACTGATCAAATTTAGCTCTAAAACTGCAAGAAAATTACAATTCCCATAGTTAAATACTGTTAAGCAACAGCTGACGGAGAAGGAGGCGAAATTTTCACCTAACGTTAACCATATCAGCGGGAAAATAACCGTCCAATCACAGGAGACTTTGTGACGTGGATATTAATATTAATGACGTTACAAATTTGCAGTTGCCTTAAAAAATTATAAATATAATAAAGTATTAGGAATCAAAACTATATAGTTTTTTTCTTTTCATTTTTATGATTTTTAAAAATGATTGATATCGTAGTGATTTGTGATGATTATTAGCCTATTCACGGTCACTACAACTGCAAGTACACTGACGTTGTCAAGAAACGTGACATGTAATTTCGGGTTTTGACACCCAGAATCAAGCTTTTCTGAATTCTTCCAATTCATAAAGGAGTGGTGATCTGTAATGCTTTAAAACCCGTGTAAACGGTACAGCAAAAGCATATTAACTTATGAGCCTTTTACATGTTAATATAGCCTACCATTTATTTGCGCAGTCCATTCGTTACCGTGAAATAACGACAATGTTAGTTACTGTGTTTGCTGTAAACTATACTGTATTAAATCATGTAGCTTTTCTGCCAAGTACCAACAGTAAAAGTAACGCTGTTTTTTTCTATCAGAGAAGACACTCCTTACAGGCTACTAATTGGAATATATAGCCTAGGCCTATTGTGAAGTTCACACACAATGATCATCAATAATTAATGCATAAGAAACAATTTATTTTACAAATTATAGGCCAACACCAAGATATTGCCTCAGCAAAGGCAATCCAGTTACAATAGGACACAGATGTAACAAAACTACAACGAATAAAACAACCGCAGAGTTGACACCCAGGCTAATTCTCAGAAGATAAGACTGTAAGTCAGTTACTTAAATGGGAGTGCCTGTTTTCACGGCTCCTCAGAAAGAGCACAGTCAGCTGCACCGTACAACCTCTTCCTATTTATGGTACAGAGTGGCAGCTGCAGCGCAATGCGATCTCCCACACATCAGGAGACCCTTCAGGAGTATGAAAAACCAAGGACTCAACTCCCAAATGAACTTCATTTTAACACTGAATTAATTAGGAAACCAGGCGTGTATACCTGCTCAATTAAAATCAATTAATATACACGCAAAACGAAAGTCCTTTTAACTGAAAATGATGCTGCACAGCTCTAAACGCCCTCATATATGATCCGTGGGACTCTATCTGTTTACAGCACCGTGTACAGTAAGTACAGTAGGCTAATTTAAAAAGAAGTGCACTTTCTCAGTAGCTACTAACCTCGTATGTGCCTTTCACAGCCGCTCAGATGTCTGAAGACAGATGTTAACCCCCACAAAATTGAAAAAGGAAAAGTTTGAACGGGGGTGAGTAAAGGGGCTTCTCCTACATCCGTCCCGGTGTCCCAGTGCCGATGGTGCACTGTGAGAGGCAGCAGTAGCTGGTGTGGATGTTGGTGTAGAGAGTGTATTTATAATCCGGATTGGAACTGCAGAGGGGTGGCACCAGAACTGTCTATCAAAAAGGCGCACAAATTCAAGAACCAGCGCTAAATGGTACAGGACAGGTGCACGATGGCCGGTTGGAGAAATGCTTTTGTTATCTTTTGGTCTGTGGGATGGACTGTATGTCCAGAAGCAGTGCCTCCAGTTAATCCAGTGAACCCTTTACTTCAGCCATTAATTGGCATCATACACTTCGGAATATTTCGGAAGGTTTTTTAAATGTTTTTGAAAGAAGGGTTACTGTATTTTTGGTAAGCATAATAGACTCAAAAGCATTCATTTTTTAATGAGTCCAAACTTTTTATTTTAACCGTTGTGCATTTTCCAGCTGCGGTCTACAAAAAAAGAAACTGAAGCAATAATCTATTATAGGTTTAATCTTTCATCATTTATTATAAAGATTATGGATAGGCTATACTTCTCACAACGCTTTAAGTCATGTTCCCTGACATTAATCAGCAAGTCAATTTTGCACAATGTTAAACCCGAATTACTGTCAAATGTTTGGAAAAATTAAAAACAGGTAACAATCACACATACTTTAAAATGTTTCTACATGCAGTTTGCTCTCATATAATTACAAAACAATAAATCAATGCTACATGGCTTACCTTAGCCTACATGTCAATCTGTTTACACTTAACGTAAATAAATTAAAAAAAAATTCAAAACATAAAAAGCTCTATTTGTAAATATGTGACAATTTATGTTTCATATGTGCTCTTACTCAAAATGTTTTGCTCTTTTGTTGAACTGATTGGCACACCATTAAATACAGAACAGTATGTTTGTTGTCTTTTTATTTTTCTTCAGTTTTAACATAATGATTGGCAGCGGACCAGGGAAACATGCAAAAAAAAAAAAATAGAAAAGATTTTACAAAACTGCAACAATATCTCTGAACAGCAGATGGAGACATGCGATGGAAATTAACTGCTTTCAGGGAAAGCCTTCAACTATTTAAAGGTGCACTATGTAATATTGACAGCTAGCGGTTGAAATGGGTACTGCAGTCCAAATTCAAAATACTGTTTCTCCCGTCCCCTCCTCCTCATACAGGGGTCCATTCTTCGTACCACAGCTTTAAAGGTACTGTATGTAAGATTTTGACTCTACTAAAGCATAAAAATACAATAATATGTTTGCAGATATTTAAGAAACATGCTAAGTTAACATACTATTTCACTTTCACTTGTTTATCTGAAAAACAATGCTACAGTCAGTTATTCTCCTTTGAAAATGTGCATTTGGGGTTGGAATGTCCATCTTTGTTTTGGTTTGTGAAACCCGCCCCCTGCCAGTTTACCCAATTGTATTACAGCACCCTGGGTTTGCCAGTTGGTGGAAAACAGCGTATTTCATTTCATTCATCATCAAGTGCGGTTGTTCCTGTTTGTGTCATCAATCTGGCAACCTGCCTGTGCATCAAGTCTGAGGAGGAGGGGCCAGATGGAAAAAAAAAAACCCTATCCAATATTTTGAATATGGACTGCAATACCTAGTTCAACCACTCAGTTATCAGGAGCCTGGGATGCCAAATGTGTCCAATGACCTTTTGCAGAAACTCTATGCCATAATGGAAAAGAACAAAGAGGTATGAAGAGGACTAAAGCCGCATTCCAATGTGTGTACTATGATTGTCTAAGCAAGAAATATTGTCAAAGTTTTTGTCAAGCTTGGTGGCATCCTGGTCAATATTTTTTATGTTTTAATATTTTTAATGTTAATATATGCATTGGCATAATGATTTTTTTCAACCATTCAATCCTACATACATCACCTTTAATACATCTGAGATGATTTGAAAGATGCCAGATCAATTAATCAGATTAAGTTGTCTAAGATGTGTGGTCTAAAGGCTGTTCACACCAAGGACAACAACTATAAAGATACCAATAAAGATGTAGCCTAGTTCTAAAAATCGTTCTCAATATTAAAGAATAGCAGAGTCCACACCACAACTATATAAAGGAATAGAGAAACGATGCTTTTGGAATCAGAACATTTTTTTCCCAGCTAATGAACGATAAAAACATTGATAACCAATCAGAATCCATCCTGCTATAACAAGCTCGAGAATTTAAAGCGTCAGACACGTGTGCGCTTAGAATAAACAGACGATATTGTTAGCTGGTGTGGATGCTAATATCATTATCTTTATAGTAATCATTCTTGGTGTGAATGGGCCTTAACACGTGTTCTCATGTTCCCGTAAAGGACAGATGTATCACCCACCAGCAACATTGCTCAAAAAGTTGTCCCGTGTATCATCACCTTTAGAGTTTTTTAGATGGATGCCGAGGTTTTTTAGGTCAGGTAGAATCTGCGACCACTGACCCCAGTTTGTTTGCTTGCTTCCATGGCTGTGATATACTGTTTTCTGCTCCCTGGCAACCTGGGGTGTCGAAATACTATTGAGTAAACTGGCAGTGGGCAGAATCACACAAATCAAAACAAAAACAGCCATTCCGACACGGAATGCACATTTTTTTCTAAGTAGAATAACTGGCATTGTTTTTCAGAGAAACAAGTATGTGATCCTAGCATGTTTCCTTAATATCTGCGAATGTATTATGGTGTTTTTATGCTTTGGTACAGTCAAAAAATTACATACAGCACCTTTAAACCTCACAGGCAGAAATGTAGCCCACTTCCAACTTTCCACTGGCAAATTTGCGCATTTATTGAATTTTAAAGTGCGATGCCTATTTATTCTATTCTATACCAATTTCTTCACTGTAAACAGAATTTCCCTATTTATGAACATATTAAAGCTGCTCAATATAGACTGAACAACAGTAGGAAGAAATCAAAACAATACTGAGCTACTTCCATGAATCTCTAAATCTCACTCTTACTCCTCTCTTATTGTATTTTTCCAATTCATTCTTATGATTACAAAGCAGAGCTGAAAACTATAAACCAGACCAAAGGTTCGTGTATTTTATTTTAATTTGACTTATGATAAATGAATATCCACAATCGAGTGCGTTGATGAAGAAATCCGTCAACTTTGTTCGGACTTCTGTCATTGGGCGACTGCGTGCGCCTAGCTGGCCGTGCTTTTATTTTTAATACGAGGGAGGGGGTTCCCAGAAAATACCTCCTCCTGCTGCTCCTCAGCTCTATCTCGTGAATATCAAACACTCGTCGTCTCCATATTGGAAGCAGACATCAGAAAACACGGGAAAACATGAAGAGGCAGTTTTTGACGATCGCTTAAGCGCACAGATGTCGGCGTTCTTCGCTAACGTTATAGCTCCAGGACTTTAAACACAATCGCGAGGGTCATTTATTCAGCCTAAATTTGGAGGTTTCATGGTCAGCTCGCTAACGCTATCTTATATTAGCAATCCAGCCTCTAACTACTTGTTTAGCCATTCGGCGCTGGCGCAATTGGTTTTTGTTTTTATTATGCGCTTCAGTACGGGCTGATTGATCAAATGTGTGTCCGCGACGCGTATTTTAATGCAACAAAACGCAAAGATTAGTGGTCGGGTGCAGTCCGTTCGCCCACGCTAGCCTGAGCGACAGCAGTCTGCTGCTGGCTGGAGATCTGCCATTAACTCGACTAGCTGCTAGCACAACCTGAAACACGGACACGGCCAGAACTCGCTGGAAAAAGGAGCTAACATCTCGTTTCCATGGACAACACGTCCATAATAACGCAGGTTACGAACCCCAAGGAGGAGGAGATACTCTCGTCAAATGCTGAGAAAGGTGAGAGGTGTTTTCGTGTGTTGAAGTTGCTCGCCGTAGCGCGTTTTGTTAGCTTTACCCACCATTTTAAACGAGCGCGCTGCGAGCCTCAGTCCGCGGACAAGAAACATTTCAGGCATTTCATAAACGTTTGTTTTAACAGAAGCAAGAATAGGGCATTTTTGGTGACTTTTAATATGCTTTTTATATGACTGTGTGTTATTGTTGATGCAGAACTATTTGTTTATATAACGGAGTCGCAGTAAAGGCGCAGTGTACGCTGCTGGAGACTGAAAGTTTGGGCTCTGTCAGCGACGGTCGCGCGTGATGTGGATGGAGAGCAACACAAACCTTTCTTTCTGTCACGAGGCAGACGTGCTCAGGAAGAATTGCACAAGTAAAGTGCTTTAAAGGGCAAATGTTTTATTTAGTTTGGTTTTAAGAAGTGGTTGATTTGTTCTTCTTTCAGCCAAGTCAGCAAAAGGAATAGTTCAGTAGAAGGCTATTCAGTTGCCTACGTTTTTCTTACTCAGCAGGCAAGTCAGTTGTGTGATGCTTTAGGTTGTCAGGTGGTAAACGAACATTTTCATATATTTTACAGCAAGACAGCACAGGTTAACAGGGCACACATTTTCTGAAATGTCATTTAAATGTTTGTGTGCAAATGAGGCAATGTAATTATGTTGGCTCTAATTTGCATAAAAATCCAGAAAATAAATCTGAAAACTGAATAAAGATAGGTTCATAAATCTTGTTTCATTTTGTTGACATGTCAGAGGTAAAGAATTTTACAGAGTGGAGTTTGAATATCCTTTTTTTGTCACTCCATAAATCAGAAAATACTTTCAACAGAATGATAAAAAAGACATTTTCACCATGTTTTTAGACATTAAGTTTTATATAATACAGGGACAAACCCCTCTGTAAAAATCGTAAGAATGTAGATGATAGGAATAAAACTGGAAAGTTTGGTGTAACTAAAGTGAAACTAAAGACCTTTAAAGATATGCAATTGAAATCTACTGATCCCCTTTTTTAAATAAACAGTTTCCTTTCCATTAGTCATTTCCAAAAAAGAAAAAAAGAAGCTAAAATAGCACCAAAAAATTGACTAGTGCATAAAAAAATACATACGTGTGTGTGTGTGTGTGTATATATATATATATATATATATATATATATATATATATATATATATATAAATATATATAAAATTTTAAAATACTATTTTTGGGCATCCTTATTTTTATCTTATGAATAAAGAAATCTGAAATTTTTATTTTTTTTATATATTTTTATATATATATATATATATATATGAGTTGTGCCTATAGTATCTCACCTTATAAAATGTTTATATTTTATGAAGATTGAAAAAAAAAAAGAAAAATGAGTTCATATGTCTCTGCTGCAGAGATATGCAGCTACGAAGGCTGTTTTGCTGGGCTGCCCATCAGAGGATGTCCGGCCGTGACAGCCGGCATTTGGATTGAGCACTTCCAGGGCTTTACCTTTGACCTCTGGGTGGCTGAGTAGAGAAGCTCTTCAACAGCTGCCCTTTTAAAACAGCACAGAATAAAGTTGAACCATCTAAAATGGTCCTTGTGCTCTAGATGGCCTATTAGGCAACACTTTAAATGCCTTTAGTGACTCACATATACTGCTTTGATCTCATCCAGACCAGGCATCCGTCTTCAAAGCCATTAATGAGTCTTTCCAACATGTAGATTAATATTAAGCCATTTTTTTTTTTTTTTAAGGCAGCTGCATCTTCTCATGCCTTAAGCTCTGATGGCATTTGAGGAAGTCCGCCGCAGTGATCAATGTCTCTGGCCCGTTGCCTGACAGGGATCTTTTTTGCATTCTGTCCACAATTATGTAAAACTTCCTGTACTTCACTGCATTTTATTCCTTTACTTATTTGGAGAGCATATGGAAATAGTTTATATAACAACTAGTTGCTCATTGGGTGCTTTTGTAGTCTATATTTTTGCTCTTTATTTGTGGTAAAAGCATTTAAATAAAAACGCCCTGATTGTGACAGGCAATAAGTAGACCTTGATATCAAGAGATGTTTTTACACCTCAAAGCATGATGCTGAACAGGTCAACTCCTACAGTATTCCTGAGTGAAGCCACACTGCTGTCCTGCCACTTTTGAAAAATGATCCACTCGAAATAACACCTCATAATACATATTTAGAGACTGCTTTCTCCATCAAGAATATTGAAAGTCCATTTGGTAAATGTCAGCAGAATCTTTCCAGTTGCCTTAATTTAAGATGCATTCGATAAGGCATTAGATTTCATACTTAATGTGGGTGTAAAGTATTGCAGAGGTTTTGAGAAGAAAAGCATGAGATGTTCGGCTGAAGCTTTGAGATGGCTTAAGGGGCGGGAGAGGAATGCACGGCTCTCATAGGCTGTTCATTTTCTTAGCTCTTCCTCTCCTTCTGCTGCCCCTCCTCTCCTCTTCCCTCTCCTCCTTAAATTTTCCCCCTCTCCTGCTCAGCTATGCTTCTGAAGTCGTCACTGAAGCTTCAGGAACGAGGGAAAATAGCCTCTGTCCCTTAAAATGGTTCTGGAGTCTGTAGCCAATGAGTGGAGGGACGAGGGTTTAGGAGCCTAAAGGGGATGGGGTGGGGTTTGTAAGCGAGTGGGGTCTAGTTTCATTTTTTTTTTCTGCTTGTCACTATTTTTAAAGGGCCTTTACTTGCTGGTGACCTCAGTGTTAACATTTAGAGCCTCCGCTGTGGCGCTGGAATGAAGGCAGATTATTATTAGTGTGTGAATGAGGAGAGGAGAACTGTGAGGGTCTTTGATGTCGCCTCATTATGTGCCGTGTATTGGTGTAAAGCCAGTGCATAATCCGTAGTAATAATCTGAACGTTTAATTGAAGATCCCATGTAATATCCTGCACTGGGAAAAAGCCATTTCTCTAAAGGGTTTTTGGACGTTCCCACCACCAAGCATCTTAAAGGGATACTCCACCCCAAAATGAAAATTTTGTCATTAATCACTTACCCCCATGTCGTTCCAAACCCATAAAAGCTTTGTTTGTCTTCGGAACACAATTTAAGATATTCTGGATGAAAACCGGGAGGCCTGTGACTGTCCCATAGACTGCCAAATAAATAACAGTGTCAAGGGCCATAAAAGGTATGAAAGACGTTGTCAGAATAGTCCATCTGCCATCAGTGGTTCAAACGTAATGTTATGAAGTGACGATAATACTTTTTGTACAAGAAGAAAACAAAAATAACGACTTTATTCAACAATTCATCACCTTTGTGTCTCTCCACATCACCGTAGTGCCATTTTGGAGAATATGAGCTTAACGCAGGCAACTTACGCTCTTCTGTCAGCCGCGCCACAAGGATATGTTTTCTACATGTACTTATGCTTTGATTTGAAAGAAAACAGCGCATCCGTGTTGCGGGGCTGACACAGAAGAGCGTACGCTGGCTGCGTTCAGCTCATATTCTCCAAAAGTCACAAAACTACATATTTTCAACCAAAAAATCACAAAATTTTCACTGAAGACGAACAAAGCTTTTACGGGTTTGGAATGACATGGGGGTAAGTGGATATAGACAAAATTTTCATTTTGGGGTGGAGTATCCCTTTAAGTGTTCCATATGTAAGCTTTGCTGAATGTAACCCAAATCAAACATTAAAACTGATAATTGATAACAGATATCATGGTCTATATCAATATACCTGTTCAAAAGTTTGGAGTTAGTAGGATTTTTATTTTTATTCATTTTTTTAAAGAATTAACAGTTTTATTGAGCATGAATGTAAATAAATT
The DNA here is from genome assembly GCF_018340385.1 of Cyprinus carpio. NCBI lineage: Eukaryota > Metazoa > Chordata > Actinopteri > Cypriniformes > Cyprinidae > Cyprinus > Cyprinus carpio. The sequence goes on along the minus strand of NC_056573.1, from coordinate 11,382,012 downwards.
GATCAAAAGTGAAGTGACAGTAAAGAGTTTATTTTATGCGTTTTTTTTTTGTTTTTGTTTTTTTAGCTTTCTATTCAAAGAATCCTGGTGAAAAAAAATCACAAAAATATTAAGCAGCACAACATTTTCAACACTGATACCAATAAGATTTTTTTCTTGAGCATATTAGAATGATTCCCGAAGGATCAGGTGGCGCTGAAGACCTCTGAAAATTCATAAAATGCATTTAAAAATATGTTAAAAAAGAAAACACTATTTTAAATTGCAATAATAGTTCACAATATAACAAATATTTAAAGAGTTCATTTAGCAGTGTTTTTCAAAATAAAATAAAATATTTCTACAATTGTCCAGTAACTAGTGTGGTATTATTGTACATATTTGAAGTTTAATCATTAATCAAATCGTTAATGTACAGTAAAAAGTTAACTGATGTAAATGACATGAATTTATTATAAATGACAATCTGAAATAAACAAGCTGCTAACGCACCAGTGTTGCCACTAATAAAATGCATCCCTAGTGAATTATTATTGCAGGTATGTTTAAACTGTTCTCTCTGCCTGCTCTTTTGTCAGTTTCGCTGTCTAACAGCAGTCTGAAGAAGAAAAGGACTCGCAGCATCTTCAGCTCATTGTTCTGCTGCCTGAGAAGTTACGATGCCGAGCCCCCCTCCGCCCCCAACAACAACAGCAGCCCTCTGCCCCCGCCTGTGGAAGAGAACGGAGCTCCACCAAAGGTGAGATGCCCAAACATCCTCTTCATATGGGAGTGAATACAGTCAATCAGATGCGTATTGATTCAGAGACTCTATTCGAGGCCTCTGCTTCTGTGTCTCAGCGTCATGTGTGGTTTGCTGATGTTAAACAGAAGTCATCACAGCTCTCTCTCTTTTTCTGTGCAGACTGTATCACATTTGTCTGAATTATCCATTTGTCTTGTGGTTCAGCACCTCATTTCCTCTCCTGTTTGTTTCCTCTGTCTTCATCTCTCATGTCCCAGTGTGACCAGGTTGAGGTCATCCCTATCCCCAGTGTATGTATGATTCCACTCCACTCCACTCTGTGCCGTCTGTCTGTGTGCTCTCGCATGCCGCATGGAGCGCCGCACCACTGTACACTCGAATCGGCTTTTGAAGCGGCTCTGTGGACAGTGATGCACTTTGCCTGATGGATGCTTGCATGCACCGTTTTTCCACACAGTTATGGGTTAAGGCATTTAGCAACATGTGTTGGCTATGCTCACCCTCCTCCTTTTTAACTGTTGGGAGTATGACTATTTCTGATTTGATAATGCAAGTGTTTTTCCACTGTATTCTTGTCTGTTTAAAGGTGCTGAGCAAAATTTTCAGCATTAGCACCAAAGTGTTTACAGGGCCCAACGATACATTTTATATTAAACTTGCCCTGTCAGTATTTTCACTGGCCCATTTTTAGCAATGCATTTTTATATTTGTTTGAATTAATAATTATATTTTCATTATTTTCAGTTTCCTCTTCACAGTTTTTTTTTACATAAAAATTTTTTAGAATAAAACTTTGAAAAGCTGAATATGTAGCGAAAAAAATTCATAAAACATTTTTGTTGTAAAACTATGCCAAATATTACTGGTTGGTTCATTGTTTAACATAATGTTACTGATGTTTTGAAGGCTTTAAGTATTTTTTGGAGAATTCAACAAAGCTGCCTCATAATTTTCAACAAAAGTTACAAATTTTGGGGGTCAGTAAGATTAAAACAAAAAGAAAAATGAAAGAAAAAAGACATTTATCCTGTGAAGATGCATTAAATTGTTCAAAAGTGACAGTGTGAAATGATACAAAATATTTAAATTGTAAATAAATGCTGTTCTTTTGGACTTTCTATTCATTAAAGAATCCTGAAAAATAAAAAAACAATGCCTGCTGAAAATTCAGCAGAATAAATTACATGTTAAAATATATTCTAATAGAAAACAGTTGTAAATCCTTCTACAATATTACACTTTTTACTGTATTTTTGGTAAAAAAAAACAAACTACAAAAAAAACGCTTTGATAAGGATAAGAGACTTCTTTCAGAAACATTTATAAAATCCTACCGACCCCAATCCTTTGAACGGTAGTGTACAAAGATTAGTTTAATTCAAAAATCTGTCAGCTAAGCCAGCCTTATTGTAAAGTCTTTGTTTTTTACATTTTTGGAAATCACCCTACAAATGGCTTCCTTGTAGCTTTTTCCTTTATTATGCTATGATAAAAGTAAAAAATTACACACTTCTCCATTCAAAAGGCTCATATAGGTTGGCCGATTATCTGCGATCTTTAATTGATAATGATTTAGTGTGTCTGTTCTGCTGTTAATCTCAGTGGTAGGCTCACTAGGCTGTTTAAGTCCAGTTGGGAAGGTCAGATCTCTTGAACAGTCCCTTAATGATTTTGCCATGAGATTTTAGTAGCGAACACCCTATCCCCACAATGATGTTTCTGATTTGCTGATCTGTTGTTTGTGTGCTGACTAGGAATTCACGTCGAGTCGAACTGTAAGTGTTCTAGTGTCTTTCTGTGTTCGTTCAGCAGTTCGGACCAGGATCATGACTGCACTCCAGCAGTTCCTCTTAAGCTTGATTCATCCAATTAAAGAGACAGGGATTTAGATTAGATGGACTCAACAGCATTCTGCCTCCATCTATAACAAGATTGCCTCCGCTTGTATTGAGACGGTGCAGTGAGGATTAGAGAACTGGATCAAGAGAGGGACCCATTCACCCACAGCTTATAAATACAGTGATGGGATTTCATAAAGGCAGCCAGTGCTGAAGTCACTCTCTCACTCTCTAACCTTACGCATCCTGCATCTCTGATTAATGTGTGAAAAACCTTTTAATCCCCACGCATGGCCGTAATCCTTTCCACTTCCGCTCAGAAGAGCAGGGATGTTGCTGTGTGAGCGTCATCTGTGCAGCTCAGGAAACACACTTCCTAAAAATACCCAAAGCTTTCCCTTACAATTTCCAGAGGAAATGTGTAGATGGTTGGAAACCGTGCTGCTTTTCCCCATCTTTCAGCTCATTTTGCTTGATTACAGTCATAACACATCTTGGCTTAACCCCCCATGCCTCATTTCTCACTCATTACACTGAAGTTACTCCATGTTCATCATGTTTACTCTCTTTGTTTTGCATTTTTACAGCCTCCAGAGAAGTACCTCCTCCCTGAAGTTAACATAAATGACTATGGGAAGAAGTGTGTGGTAATAGACTTGGATGAGACTCTGGTGCACAGCTCGTTTAAGGTAATTCATAAATTATTGCCTGTAGAAACTAGTTCAGATCTTTTTCAGGTATTTCCCAAACGAAAACAAGCAGGGATGGACTACAGATGCAATGTAACTGTGACTTCTATCTGTAATTTGCTCAGTGACCCTGACCCATTGTGACCTATTTTGTGTCAGAGCTTCCTGTGATGCTTAGTGACGGCTCGGTCAGGGCTCATTTATCTCTGCTGCTAGTAGGAGGAGGGTTGAAGAGAAACGCAAATTGTGAAACTCAGTATTGAGCTTTTCAGCATTTTGATCTGTGTATGAAGTTCAGACATTTAGTGTGTTAAAACTATTTTATATAAAAAAAAAAAAAAAACTAAAACCAAAACCATTAAAACATTAAACATTAAATCATAAAAACAAATTAAAGGGTTACTGAAACCCATGGGAGACTTTCTCATTTTATTTAACTTCATATTAAACATTAAAACAGAAATACAATTTAAAGGGTTACTGCACCCCAAAATGAAAATTTTGTCATTAATCACTTACCCCCATGTCGTTCCAAACCCGTAAAAGCTTCGTTTGTCTTCGGAACACAATTTAAGATATTTTGGATGAAAACTGGGAGGCCTGTGACAGTCCCATAGACTGCCAAATAAATAAGTTTCAAGGTTCATGAAAATATGAAAGACATCGTTAGAATAGTCCATCTGCCATCAGTGATTCAACCGTAACGTTATGAAGCGACGAGAATACTTTTTGTATGAGAAGAAAACATAAATAATGACTTTTTTCAAAAAATTTCTTTATTAACAGTCTCCTCTGTGTCTCTCTGTATCAACATATGCTGTGTATGCTCTTCTGTGTCATCCACGCCACAAGGATGCACTGTTTCTAAGTGTATTTAGCTTTGATTTGAAAGAAAACAGCGCATCCTTGTGGCGCGGATGACACAGAAGAGCATACACAGTATACAGTGATACAGAGAGACACAGAGGAGACCGTTGACAAAGGAATTGTTGAATAAAGTCATTATTTTTGTTTTCTTGGCTTACAAAAAGTATTCTCGTTGCTTCATGATATTACAGTTGAACCACTGATGGCAGATGGACTATTCTGATGATGTCTTTCATACTTTTCTGGACCTTGACACTGTAATTTATTTGGCAGTCTATGGGACAGTCACAAGCCTCCCGGTTTTTATCCAAAATATCTCAAATTGTTTTCAGAAGACGAACGGAGCTTTTATGGGTTTGGAACGACATGGGGGTAAGTGATTAATGACAAAATTTTCATTTTGGGGTGGAGTGTCCCTTTAAGAAAAACTATGTAGACTTAAAAAACCAAAATCTACTAAAAATGACAAACACACAACAAAATTACTAAAGCATTAACTAAAATTAAAATGAAAACAAACTATAAAAGTAAAAGCTGAATCAAAATATTAATAAAACTATAATAGTATCTCAATTTTTTTAAGTGTGCAGTTCTCAAACTTCCCTCACACTTCCCTCACACTTGATTATTAATATTTGATTAGGCAGGTTTGTGTTGAAAGAGCATGGACGCCCTCTGCTGTTTATCACTGCACTTTCATTTTGCTTATGCAAAATATAACTAAATAGAGTTTATCACTCATCAATAATCTCTGATTGCAGTCATCGTTTATCAGCTGTTGTTAGTTTATTGTTATGTAATATTTTAAGATAGTAGAAGTGACTAAAAAGCTCACTCGAGGATTTATTTTAATTCTAAGAAAGACAAAGCATGAGAGAAGTTATGATTCACAGAAAATGCATGTTAGCAAGTAGCAACTGTAATGTATCAGTTGTTTGGAATCATGTTTAATAGTGACTGTCACTAAAACCGTTAGAAGCACCTAAAAGATGGTATTTTTGTAGAATCCGGTGATTAAATTGGCTGAGTAGTGGCAAGAATTTTAAAATGAATGGATTCAATATCAAATGCAACCTGATATGGTTTAGTCTTGGTATTTAAACATACTGTATTTGAAAAGATGGAGCTAGAGAAGAACTCAGCCTGAATGATGCTCAGAACAAAAGTCAATAAAACTGTTGAAAACCACATGAAATAGCAAGTGCATGACAAGCCAAAACTTAAGTATGCAAGAAGATAAGTGTTTAGTCTTCAGTTTAATTCATACTTTATTGGAAGGATATTTCAGAAAGCATGTGAAAGTTTGGGTGGGTTTAGTTGGGTCACTTGTCATAACATTTTTTGTCTTTCTTGCAGCCCATTAGCAACGCTGATTTCATCGTCCCAGTGGAGATCGACGGCACAGTTCATCAGGTACAGTACTGATGGAAACATGCACAGGTTTCATATTACACTGAAGATGTGAACCTCTGATCAATTAGAAATGCTCTAGTGTATTCTGTAGCAGTTAGGAAGCCATTTGTGGGTTTTATGTCAATGTCTGGTTCATTAGATGGAGTGCTGAACATGGCTGAGTGGCTGTTCCCTTGTTCAAGTAATCCAGGATAGGCTGTCTGTCCTGGGAGGCCTATTCATGATTACTTGCACTAGGTGGCAGCCGTTTGTCTTCATGGAGCTGATGCAAATCATCTGTGCTTGATTTGTGCTTGCATAGTGTTTTGACATTCAGATTGAAGAACAACATCACTTGTATTATTATATTATAGTGTATTATATTATATTTTATAGCTTATTATTTTATAAACATTTACTATTTTTGTAATGTTTAATATTTTATGAAGATTTATATAGATGTAAAGATTGTTCATTATTTAAATTAAATGGATCAGTGTATCACAATATTATATATTTTTGTACATTTTATTACTATATGTATTATGAAAATATTGTATATACAAATTATATACATTTTCATATTTTATAGTTTATGGTTTCATAAAGATTTATGTCTATTATGTTTTATATGATAAAGATTTTAAAGGAATGTATTTAATAATCCTTACCTATATAATTGCACCATATTTTTTGTATTGTTTTGTTTTGTAAATATTTTATGTATTATGAAAATGTTTTAGCATTTAACTTGACTTAAATTGCTTAGTATTGTTTTTTTTTTTTATTATATGTATTATGAACATTTATTATCAGTTAAAATGGACTTAAATGGCATTGACATCACATTATTGTATTATATATTATATTTTATATGCATTATGAGCACTTTATCATTTAAACTGACTCAAATGGCTCTGTGTATCACAATATCTCCCCTCGTAGGTGTATGTGCTCAAAAGACCTCACGTTGATGAGTTCCTGCAGAAAATGGGCGAGCTGTTTGAATGTGTGCTTTTCACAGCCAGTCTAGCCAAGGTTTGTCCACCACACTATGACACTGACTCATTAAATGCAGACAAACATGTCAAAAGACTCAGCAGTCGGTCAGCATCTCGTAAAACCTCACTGGCTGAAACGGTCAATTGTTAATTAAGGGAGAAAATACTGTGATACACCCCTGCTGGGTGATTTAAGGCCTGTTGGGTGGGTGTTGATTCATACCTGCTCTGCTAATATCTGACCTCCCTCTCTGTCTCTGTGTGGCCTGCATTTGTTTTAGCCGCTAATGCATGGGTAAGTGTCTCTATGGCAACTGTGACTCTTCCAGAATGCGTGCCATATACCAGTAGTTGCAGTCTGCCTTCACCTTTGAAAGCTCACATTGTTTGAGTTTGGCCGCTTTTACAGTACGCTGTGAAGTTTCATTTGTCGCTGTATCTGTAGCCAATGTGTTTTGGTCTTCTCATAGCTGTTAGTGACACAATACTGGTTGAGAATGTATGCGGCCCACTGTAGTTTAGATCACGTGTATTGGTTGCTTCCGTGTCTGTTATATCGAGAACATAATGGCTCATTGGCTTTAATAGCAAGCTTTCTTACTGACAGGCACATATCTGACTATGAGGTTTCCTTGCAGTCGTCTTTGTAGACATCTTCATTTGCATAGACATGGAAATAGTGTTACATTGCCCTAGCAGCTTGCTTTTTCTGTTTTATATTTGTATTTGTTGCAGGGAGCAGCTGGATGATTCTACAGTGACTCAGCTGTTTAATCAGTGCATGAGCAGCTTGAAGATCCTCCTTTAGCTTGTTTGTAAGTGTCTTTTGTATCTGTGTGTGCTTCAGTATGCTGACCCGGTGGCTGATCTGCTGGACCAGTGGGGTGTGTTTCGGGCGCGACTCTTCCGGGAATCCTGCGTTTTCCACAGAGGGAACTACGTCAAAGACCTTAGTCGGCTCGGGAGAGAGCTCAGGAACGTCATCATTCTGGACAACTCCCCTGCTTCCTACATTTTCCATCCTGAAAATGCTGTGAGTATTGATTGCTAATGAAACTCTAAACCAAATCGTAGTTTGGTTACTCTTGTGCTTATATAGTAGTGTTGGGGACTGTGTTAAAAAAAAAAAAAAAAAAAGTCAGAGTCATGATGGACTCTTATGAGTCAGGTTCTTTTAGCGAATCACAACTATACAGCAGAGCCAATGTAGTCTCCCAAATGATTCTTTTTAGTGAATCAAACACAGTTTAAGATTATTGTTTTTTAATTTTAGGTTTGTGAGAGTTAAATTGGTTAACATGGTTGAACTGACTGTTCATATGACAATGTGTAGTTAAAGCTACATTGTTTTTTTTATTTTAAAAAAAATAAAATAATGTTATTAATGATAAAAAAAACCAAACCATGTCTTTACCATATTCACATACCGCATTAAAGGGATACTCCATCCCAAAAAGAAAATTTTGTCATTAATTACTTACCGCCATGTTGGTCCAAACCCGTAAAAGCTTCGTTTGTCTTCGGAACACAATTTAAGATATTTTGGATGAAAATCGGGAACCGTAACGTTATGAAGCGATGACAATACTTTTTATTTTTATTTGTGTACACAAAGTATTCTCGTCACTTCATAATGTTACGGTTGAATCACTGATGGCAGATGGACTATTCTGATGATGCTTTTCATACTTTTCTGGACCTTGACAAGTGTAATTTACTTGGCAGTCTATGGGACAGTCACAAGCCTCCCGGTTTTCGTTGATGACAAAATTTTCATTTTGGGGTGGAGTAACCCTTTGCAGAGACAAATCACAACTATAACAATGTTCTTCCAGAGTTTAACCCCAAAATGGCCAAAAGTTACATAGAATACCTTTAGTGTACACCAGACAGCACACATTATGAGAATCATTGATATTTTAGAAAAAACAGTTGCCACAAATAAGTGAATAAATTGCAAAATAAGTATAATTTTTCGAATTTAAATATTTCATATGTAATTGAGGTCAATTTGTAGATTGCATTTATGCCACAAATAAAAAAAAATTCAACTTTTAAATGCAAAAATAATTAAACATTGATTTAATATTTATATACATTTTTTATATTTGTATATTATAAATATTAAATAATTTAATAATCGTGTAATTTGGATATTCCATTCCCCAACCCCCTAAAGTTTCTGCCTCAAAAGTGCCAAAAGAATCGTCGTGGCACCATAATCATTAAGAATCATAACCAGAATTAATACATTTCTTGGTTCCCATCCCTGTTCTTTTTGTTTCAGCAACAATTCACACTGTGTCCTAAACCGGTTCAACTACACTCTGGCAACATTTTATTCTTTTCATCACACTGAAAGTGAAAGTGCTGCACAGTGTGACAAAATACAGCAATATTTGATGTTTAATATACAAACTGGGGACCAGTGACATTTCAGAACATGAACGAGATTGTATTAGCTGGTTATAAGACAACGTCAGGTCATAACTGTGTGTGTGTTTGTCTTGTGAAGGTTCCCGTGCAGTCGTGGTTTGATGACATGAATGACACGGAGCTCCTGGACCTGCTGCCTTTCTTTGAGGGACTGAGCAAAGAGGAGGATGTGTACGGTGTGCTGCAGAACCTAAGGGGCAGGTAGCAGTCTGAGCCGAAGTGCTTGGTGCCGAGGGGCCAGCGCGAGTCCCCCTGGAGGAGAGCTCCCAGCTCCTCTCTCCTCCAGCCTGCAGTCCTCACCTCACCCACACCACCAGGACACGCACAGTGACATAAACAGACTTTGAACATTTAATGGACACTCAAATATTTCTCTTTTGAAAAGTGCTTATGATAAACCAAAAAAATCAACTTCTACTTTTTCTTTCCCTTTTTTAAAAACGAAATATCCAAGTTATAACCATTCTCTGAGGTGTTGCTATGCAGGTAGAAATCCGTAGGGTTAAAGGACTGTGGGGTTTCCTCTCCGACCCAACAAAGTGCCTTTTTTGAATGTCATTTTTACGGGGGAAATTAACATTTTGTACACAACATATTTCCAGAGAACCTAATCTTTACAAGAACTATATGCTTTAAAACGGAGGCAGGTCAGACTCTTTTTATAAAAGCACTGTTAAAGAGGCCAGACATTTTTAATTATGTAAAGCTGGGTACACGTCTCCATCTTTGTTCTTCTTGTGCTCCTTGTATTTTCGATTTTGCTTTAGCTTGTGCCATTATATAGACTGAGACTATTATGTAGACTTGTATATGTTTAGTTTGTTTTCTAAGAGCAAAGGAATGCATTTGCACTTGTTAGGTTACTCGTCTCCTATGCCACATTCTCTTTTGCCAACTAACCTAGAAGAAACAATCTTAAACCGAAGATTGTATCGTGCCAATTGCTAATATTTGTCTTGTGATCTGATGCTGAAGTACGTTTTGCTTTCAGCAAACAGGCCTGATGCTAATATTGGTGCTGGGGACAAATGTTTGGACATTTCAAAAACTGTTGCCCGGTCAACATAGAATTTTAGCCGCTAGTCTTTTTTGAAACTTTACGTTGATCTAAATGCCTTTGGTGAAGTAGCATAGACACTCACTGCAGTTGTCCCCCCACCCCCAGGTAGTATTTTTAAGGGGAAGTGTCCTTTATGGAAACAAGGATGCACAATTGCAAATGTATCCCTTTTATCGTTTTTAATTCTTTTCTGTTTGAGTCGTGAGTTATTGAGAATTGATACAGGTCCATCTTTATATTTTTAATTAGTTTCAACTTGTTTTTACACCATACCCTGCTGCTGCTACCACTGTATACTACACTACAAAAGAGCTCCCTGTAGGGTACCACCAGTACCAGCCCAGGGACTAGAGCACTGTGCAGCTTGTGCCAGAGCATCGTCCAAAGGCAGAACGGATGCAGTAGGGCCTTTTGCTCTTGTCCTCTTGCAGCGCAGCTCTCCTTCTCCCAGTGAGATTCTGAGGGGGTTTTCAAGTGTTTGGCGCAAGCTGTGCAGACTCTCCATCACCGCAGTGCCTAAGATGAGGGGAGCAGTGGCAGGATGTCCCAATCCACTGCTGAACAGGCAATAACCTCTTTCTCTCTCAGCCCAGAGTCCGCCACGTCACAGTTTGGTCACTTCACGTTGTCCTTTTTTTTTTTTTTTGCTTTTCTCTTCAGTCTTTCATCGTCTACCTCTCTCTCTCTTCATCCTGTTCCCGCGACGGAGAGCGATTCATTCTCACGTTTATGGTCTTCTGTCAGTATTTGAGATGTATGCTTATGTTAGCCCACACCTGCTGTTTTCTGCTTGTTGAAGTGCTGTACAGCCTCTTCAATAGCTGGCGCTTTCAAATCTGCTGGATATTTGGCATGCTAATGTTTTTGATTTCTAGCTTTTCTTTCTGATTGAATACTTTTCACATTTGCAAATTGCACCTTTTTTTCTTTGAACACGGTAGACTCCAGGTGATCTGACAGCATTGAAACACTATCGGTTTTGCTCACAGTTGATGTTCTTTGCTTCTGTTTTTCACGTCTAAACTGCCAGGTGCTGTTTTTAATACACAATGTTTTTGTTATGTCACTTAAATATCTCAAGTCGGCACATCCAGTCAAATTAAGCCTTATTTTCTTTGATATTTTTTCCAGTAAGCCATACAAGACACTTTAAATGGTCCACAGATTGACTCGGGGGTTTGAAATCAGTTCGGAAAGGCTGTACAGTGCTGATGTTTGGAGTATATTTCAAGCTGAATTGATTCATGGTTGTCGTAAGTTTTCTTCCGGACTCTGACGTGTTATATTAAAGCACCTTTTTAAAAAACAACACAATGATTTCTATTTGACTATTGACTTTTATATTGCAATGTGCTAAAAGTTAAGCATCCTCAGGTCTTACCATTTTGCCTAAGCAAACGACGGCTCTCCCAAGGTGTTTTAGCATATCCTAATATCTTAAGATTATAGCGTTGGATGAGATGCAGAAGAAATAATCCTACTCACTATAGCTTTTTAAGTACAAAAACCAGAGGAATCCCTTTAAATATATCATCTGATCGATGTTTTGAGGTTTGGTAACTGTAATATACGTGGAATAATTGACTCTGGGCCATTTAATTATTAGAAAAATAATGCACACTGGAGGTGGTGATGAGGCCACTACGCAAAGCGGATTAATACGCATAATTTTTCTAATAATTCAACGGCCCGTCGTCAATTATTCCTTACATGTTTTAAAAAGTTGCACATAAAATGAAGTGATACTCTTTCAATTATGCATCAAATTCTCAAATCAGCTGCTGGTAAATAGGAAGTTATGTAATGTTACCAAAGTAATGTGGTGGTTCTTCTGCTTTCATGTGGACTGGATGTCCACACTAATAAAGCTTACTCCTACAGCTTTGTAGATGAAACCAAGAAGTGTCTAAACTGCCAAATATGGCAGGACTGACCCTGATGTTGTATTACAAGTTCTTCATGCCTCTTTTATCTGGTTGAAGCAATTACAGAATAAAAAAACAAAAAAAAAACGTAGTTTTGAATAACTTACATTTATTTTGCCTTTACATGGAAGTATAAGGTTGGTAATGTTTTATTGGAATCGCTGATTCTATGAGTATCAGCCAAAAATACAACAATTTAAGTACCTCATTTAATAACGACATAAATCAGATGTTGTATGTAACTACATAACAGACAAAGATACAACCTCTAATGCAGGCTTAAAAACATGTATCTAGAGAAACTACCCAGAGGATGGAGTAGTTGTGTTTATTTGTAATCCCACCATCAAATTATTCCTCTCTAAAATCTGAATAACTAAAAACAGTGCTCAGTTTAACTAAGACTAAAGGTTGACACTAAGTCATCTATTTCGCATACTAAAAAATATAAATGTATTTTACAAATTGTAAAACGTACAAAAACATTGTTACGTGAGACCATCATATCATGCCTTCAGAAAGGTTGCTCTATTCCCACAATTTCTCATTTAACCAGAAGAATTACTTAAGCTGCCTCATTTTTTGTCGACCCTTTGAAACATCTGTGCTGATGAATATAGCCACATCAGATCATCTCAGATACAGTATAAAACCTGCACCATCATGTGTTATTCAGCATCCACAACCATGATGTGAACGAAAAGCCCAGCGGAGGAAAGAAGGTCTCCTTTCTTGGTGAGCAGTGGCACGTGGTGATATCCTGTGGTACAACACAAATACACCACTTACAATATGAACACAATACACCACTTGCAATACTATTGATTGTTTGCTTATGTGGCTATAGTAATATTTATTATGCATACTTAAGACAGCAAAAGCAATTTATGTTTTAATTAAAAAAAAAAGGTCCCAAACAGAGATGAGCATGCATTTCAACACACTAACCGTTCCTTAGGCTGTTGAAGGGAAGTGTGTACTGGCCAATGAATTCATTGTTGGAACTGGAATCGTAGTCCTCAATCAAAAAGCGCACAAGGGCTAGATCTGGCACACGCACATTAAACTGGAAGTTCTCATTCCACATGGGGTTGAAGCCGAGAGACAACAAAGAGCGATTAGGCAACATCTTGATCCCCAAGAGAGTCCTGACTGAGCACATATAGAGCGTTATTCTACCGTTATTCTCAATGTACTGCGTTTCCACCACAGTCGTATCAGCTGGCACACCGTAGATCTGCACTTTCACAATGGGATCAACAATAGAGGACTTCCTTTTGCTCACTTTGGGTAACTGCTGGGCTGAGATCACCTGTTAGACAAACAGAAACGGCAGTGCACATATAACACATGTAGCATTGTAACTGGAAGAGTCTAATTTAAAAAAGTATATATATGCAACTGACAACACCATTACCATCAGATGAAGAGACTTATTCTTTAACCACGGTCCCTCGGGGAGAGTGATGGGGTCAAACTTAGTGTCTTGGTCTCGTAGGAAAGAAGGCTTGAGGTTGTAACCACTCTGTCCGTTTTGGAGAAAGAGCCCCTGATTCAGATCCATCTCTAGGCAGGGTGTCTGGAAGTTCAGGGCCACTGGAGAAAAGCAAGATAAATCGGATCATTCCAATCAGGTTCAGAGAAATCATAAAGCTTTAAAATAGCTGTGAATTTAGCACCGAGACATTAACATCAGCTTCCACTATGACTTGATTTGAATATACGCATGCCTCATTAGTGTCAATTCACATCTTCGTTACCTATCTGACAGCCTGCGTTCCAGAGAGGCACAGGGTTATAGTTTGAGGAGTCCGTCCTCAGTCCTGCTGGATAAATCCGGCTGAGTTTGTCTGTATTGTGATGGATATAATCGTTTGCTGTGACAGAAAAATTAAATTATTAGCTGAGGAATGTGTCAGGGTAGTTGACAAATAAGACATATAGGCAGGTTTTTGAAAGGTCGAAATGTCCACTTTCGTATTATCATACTGGTTATACACCAAGCCTGCATTTTCTGCAAAATACATTTAAAAAAATAGCAGTTTTGTATTTTTATACATTTTAAATTGTATTCCTGTGATGGTAAAGCTGAATTTTCAGCATCATAACTCTTGAGTGTCACAGGATCCTTCAAAAATTTGAATATGCTGATTAGGTGCTTAAGAAACATTTCTTATTATTATTTAACAGTGTTAAAAATGCTTTAAAAAGTGCAGCTTAATATTTTTCTGGAAACTTTTGATAAATAGAAAGTTTAAAAGAACAGCTTTTATTTGAAACAGAAATATTCTGTAACATTATAAAGGTCTTTTCTGTCAGTTGAAACAATTTAATGAATCTTTGCTGAATAAAATTATAATTTTTTAAAAATAATCTTAGAGACTTCAAACATTTGAACAGGAGTGTATATTGTTTTAGATGCTGTAACTGGCAACCACCTTTCAGGTTTCACAAGTCTTTCACCACTTTTATTCAACATTTTGGCTTCTGTGTAAAATACCATATTTTACTTAATTTACTAAACAACGAGATTTGTATAGATTTGAAGAGATAATTTTTTTGCTGTCTAGTAAAGTGATGAATATATGAGAGAAAAACATCTGAATGGCTCTTTTCCTTGTTAGCCACCTGCTCGTTTCCATATTCAAAGTTGTGTGGCAAGGTCTCCCTCAAGCAGAACCATCATCTGTGAGGCTATGCACATTTCTGACTATTTTGCAGAGTCATAAATCTGTGCAGCTGAACAGAGTGCAAGTCTGCATCCTATGACATGTATTAATGTGTTTCATAGCCTGTGTTGTGTGTGAGCACGTAAGTCATGACATCACACCTGATTCCTCCGCCAGTTTCACAGCTTCTCCCTCTTTGAAGGAGGCCATCTCATAAAAGGACTGCTTGTCCCGGGAATCCTCAAACCCACGGAAGTGGACACTTTTGCAGTAGATCACGATATCAGACAGCTCCTTCGCCAACTTCAGCGACTTCGTTTTCTGTTTTGGGTGTGTGTAATTATGAAATAAAATAAAATCAATATAAATAATTTAATTAAAAATACTTTTTTTCTTTCTTTTCATGGTCACATATGTACGCAAGAAAGAGAGCACAGAAATCAGCTTACACTAGACTTCTTTTCCTGGTCTTCTTCATCGCCTTCATCATCTTCTTCCTCTGTTACACTGTCTTCCTCTGCTGTTTTGGACTCCTCTGAAAACATTTCCTCAAGTTTGTCTAGTCTTTTCCCTTTGACTATGAACCGGCCTTTGAGTTCCTAAAGAAAACACCACACAGCCATTAAATCTGAGCCCGCTGATTTTGCCATCAGCTCCTATTTACATTTATTCATTTAACAAATGCTTTTAACCAAATTGCTCCATCCAATGAAAGTCATGCAAGTTATGTGTTTTGCTTCTTTTTGCTGATTCTGTTTTGATTTTTTTTTTTTTATGTAATTCTTTTACACAGGTAGCAGTTAAAATGTGGATTTAACAGAATACTATGAAATTTGAACATTTCTACATAGACAAAATGCACAAAATCTGAAGAGCATATTGACTGCGTACTGATTTTGACATTTCGTTCTGTGTTTCATACACAGCAGTTTTAAGAAGCTTTTGCTGTAGACCAGCAGTGTTTCTATTGTTGACTGTGACAGTGACCAGGACAGGCCACACCTTGACTGAGGGGAATGGAAAACACTGTTATGTAAGCTATGATAATCACCTGCTCCCCAGCAGACAAAGCACCAGTCACCATGGTAATCCAATGCATGCTCTTTAAAAGCCGTTCACCACAAAACCATGATGGACCAACATTATCACAGAACTCTGCATTTGCTATTTCCCTTATTTCATATCTGTGCTGCATGTTAACATAAATGTAGGTGTCAGTCTTGTGTTTTTGAAGAGCTGGCATTTGTTATAGTGTGAATGGTTGAAACAAAGAGAGTTTGAGATGCAGCGATGATTTCAAGTAGAGAGCAGCTGAATAAATTCCAGACATTCCATGCAGAATTCCATCCTGAAAGCATCTCCAGTTCAGACAGGCTGAAATTATATTGGGTCTCATGTTTGAAGCTACTGGATAAAATCAGTCTCTATCTTTTAAACTGCTTTAAAACTGCATTCAAGTAAATATAAATTTTGTAATTTAGATTACACAAATAAATGGCACATACTCCTGTGTGCACTTACTCCAAAGCAGCCCCGCTTTATTTTAGTTTATTACTCTGCTCACTAGAATCCTTCTTATTGGTCAATCAAGGCATTTTGCAGTCAAATATTTTTGAATTACAACCACTGAACATTGGTACCATATCAGTTATCTTCCAATATATTTAGTTTGTTTGTTTATATTTATATATATATATTTATATTTATATATATATATATATATATATATATATATATATATATATATATATATATATATATATATATATATATATATATATATATATATCAGTATATATACAGATGTTGAATTTTGTGTTTTTAAAGAAAAAGGTCATTTAATAATTTAGTGTTAAATGCAATAATTCACTAGCATTACAATGAGTTTAGTTTAAATTTTCTTTTAGACATTAGTATATAATTTTTTATAATATTTGCCGATATTGGTGTGTGTGTGTGTGTGTGTGTTTTATCTCTATGACGAGATATTGAATCTTCAGTTCCAGGTATTGTTGGTTGGTTGTATTTAAATTTATTGCCAAATAAGCATCATTGGCTATTACATGGCAGATACAAATTAAACATTCAACAACATAATACAATATAAAAAACTAAATAAAAAAGAATTAAAAAATTTTTTAAAGGTTTTTCTGGGTCCATAAATAAGTCCTTAAAAGTTTTCCAGGTATTGATATCAGCAACAAAAATCTAATTTTGGATTATTGCATCGGCCAGAATGTTAATATAATTGCATCCCTACTATATATTTTGATCACAGTTCTTGGCGACCAATATCCCACACTGTGCTAGTCTCATGTCTCTCATATTACTCCACTGTCTCTTTCTTCTTACATGATAAAAATAACTTCAACTTGATAATTCATGTCCATTTAATTTCTTATTTGCAACTGGGTGTGTAATAAGCAGGATAGCATACAATCAGTCAGTCATTATTACAAAACAAACCCTCTTAGACTCAGTTTCCTGAGCGCCCTGTCAGGTTTATTTTGTATTTTATATTAACCAGATTAATGTACGGTTTCCCTTACATAATCTTGCATCTAAATATGCCTGTGTAACATGGCCAAGTGGATTACTGCACCTTAACGTCTAGCAATCACTAACCTCTGGGGAAGGGAGGCATGTGGGCATCTGATCTCTGAGGGGTTTGGTGACCAGAGCGCTATCCAGGATGGAGATCAAGTGCTGAGCCATGATCTTCTGCTGCTCCACACTGCAGTGGTTCTCCAAAGACAGGATCAAAGGATACTCGGTTGTCTAGTAAAAGTGAAAAACACATTGTTGACAGAAAGTACACCAGAAGGACAAGCTCTACAAGTCCCAAAATCCATAACGAGATTATCTTGGCGAAATGACAGCTGTTTGCATTCATTATATTATTAATATTTTTACCTTAAAGGCGTATTCTTTAATGGCTTTGATCACATCTTTGAAGAGGATCTTTGAGGTCAGAGTGTATCCATGATAAATGACCGGCTCTCCATCTGATCCATCCCAGCAGTCCAACTCCACACAGCGACAGCCCTTAAGAAGCGCTCTGTGGAGGGATAATACAACTTGGTACTCCAAAACTAAGCCATTAAAACATCCTTTTAGAAAGGTACATTAATTCAGATGCTTTCATTATGAAACTAGTAACTATCAAATTAAATTAGGTGCTTCATCTATAAACAATTTATTAAAACGCAAACAAATTGACATCATTACTTTTTGTACGCCTCTGTGCTGCTGGGTCCTTTGAGCTGGTCCTCCAGCAGGTATGTGTTATGAGAGGAGGAGATGAAGTAATGGTTGAGAGGCTGGTTCATGTCCTGGTAAACACTTTTATGAGCCGGGTTAAAGATCAGCCCCTCTGGCTGTTGCAAATACATCAGGAAGCCATCCTTTGTCATTTGCTGTTTGGCTTTGGCTACAACAAGTGCAAACACAGACATACAATTACAAAGAAGCTATACTTGCATTTTTGTTATACTGAAAATAAATACATTTGTTTACTTTTTTAAATGTTTTTGAAAGAAACATACAAAAAGTAAAACTGTGAAACATCATCCTGTTTAAATGTATTTTAAAATGTAATTTATTTCTGTGAAAGCAAAGCTGAATTTTCAGCAGCCATTACTCCAGTCTTCAGTGTCGCATCATCCTTCAGAAATCATTCTAATATGGTGATTTGCTGCTTAAGACACATCTCTTTTTATTATTAATGTTAAAAACATAAATGCTTTTTTTCAAGACCCTTTGATGAATAGAAAGTTCAAAAGAACATATTTTGTAACATTTAAAATGTCTTTAATGTCTATTCTGGGGCATTACCATTTTCATCAAGCTCATATTTCTCAATAAGCTGAAGGGCATCATTCTGAGATGCGTCCTCTCTCTGTTCGTTCAGCAGGAAGTTCAGCAGGTCAGTGGCACTCATAAGACCGTCTGTCTTTGCATACTCTCCATAGATGACCTCAATCTCCTCTCTATGTGTCAGAATTTTATAGAAATGCTCAATCTCCTTGCCCTCTAGGAACCCGCATTTTGATTTGTCACATTTCTGAAAGAGAGGAAACAGTGGTGTTTCTAGTCAAGTTACTTCCTGTGTAGGTAACACTTTATAATACTGTTCCATTTCTTAGTTAATGTTAATTTCAACATTTATTAACATATTAATAAAATCAAAAGTTGTATCTGTTACTAAGGTTACCCGTAAAAGCTTTGTTTGTCTTCGGAACACAATTTAAGATTTTTGAATGAAAACCGGGAGTCTTGAGACTGTCCCATAGACTGCCAAGTAAATAACAGTGTCAAGGTCCAGAAAAGTATGAAAGACATCGTCAGAATAGTCCATCTGCCATCAGTGGTTCAACTGTAACGTTATGAAGCAGCGAGAATACTTTTTGTATGTGAAGAAAACAAAAATATCGACTTTATTCAACAATTCAACAACAGTCTCCTCTGTGTCTTTCCATATCAGTGTATGCGGTGTATGCTCTTCTGTATCATCCGCGCCACAAGGATGCGCTGTTTCTACGTGTATTTAGCTTTGATTTGAAAGAAAACAGCGCATCCTTGTGGCGCGGCTGATACAGAAGAGCATACGGTGATATGGAGAGACACAGAGGACACTGTTGACAAAGGAATTGTTGAATAAAATCGTTATTTTCATTTTCTTCGCTTGTAAAAAGTATTCTCATCACTTCATAATGTTCTGCTCTGATGGCAGATGGACTATTCTGACGATGTCTTTCATACTTTTCTGGACCTTGACAGTGTAACTTAATTGGCAGTCTATGGGACAGTCACAGGCCTCGCGGTTTTCATTCAAAATATCTTAAATTGTGTTCTGAAGATGAACTGAGCTTTTATGGGTTTGGAACATCCTGGGGGTAAGTGATTAATGACTACATTTTCATTTTGGGGTTGAGTATCCCTTTAACAAAGTTTAATGATTTCTGTATAAAATGTATTGCTCATTGTTAGTTAATACATGCATGAGATGTACCAAGTAGCACTGAAAAAAACATTATAGATGGGTAAACTGAGTTAGATTCCTGCATAATTACAGAAATATTACCTGAAAGAGCATTTCAGCGTAGTCTTCATCCACCTCAATGTTGATGTCTTGTAGAAAACTCTTCAGCTCTTTCTGACTGATCTTGTTATCAAAGTTTTTATCTGCTTTACGCATACAGCTGTAGATCCAGCTAGAACTCTGATGTAAGGACAATTAGAAAGAGATCTGAAAGAAAAATGCTTGGAATGCACCTCATAATCAAAGGCGTTTGAAAAGGATACTGCTCTGTTTTCTTCTGCGGAGTGAGGTTCTTTATATTTGAGATGACTTTCTCCAAACCACCAACCCACTTCTTGGCTTCTTCCTCAGAGCTGGCGATCAGGTCCAGGCTCTTCTGCTGGCTCTTAAACAAGATGGAGAACGCTCGACCCTCCACAGACTCCTCTGTGTATTTCCTCAAACTGTCCGTCTGCCGACCTGTTCGTACCTCCTCAATGTCCTCAACAGAGACTGAGTGAGAAAAAGATATAGAAACATGAGCAGAACAGTACTTTATAATATTAAATGAATACACTGATCCCGGACCCTGATCATATATTTTGGATTTTTTATATCCTTTTTTTGTGATTCACTGATGTCAATTTTTTAAACTGCAAAAATGTTGTTAATCAGGATCTCAATTTTATTTTCTGATAAAGAAATAAAGTGTGTTTAAATTGATTTATGCTTAAAACGAGTAAAAATAAACTGCAAGACAAGACACATTTAATCAAAGCTAGTTTTTTGCCCCCTAGTTTCTAATAGGGCCTGCTGTTAAATGCTGGATCACAGTAATATGCATATGGAAATTCTATGTAGAAGAGGTCATGCATAATAAAATAGCACTGTAAACTTGATTTTAGACATTTGCATAACAATATACATACATTTTAAACATAACCCCAGGCCTATGTTTTACAGCACCAGTCAAAAAAATGACAATATAACTTTAATGTGCTGTAGTAAAACAACATTTGTTTCATCTATAGCCCTTTTAAGTTACATTACATTTATAAATAATATACAAATCTTCTTGGCAACGCTTTAAAGCATTTAACAAAGACAAGAGATCTATAAAAGTGCATAATTATGACAGTCATTCATGATTATGATGTAATGATGTAGTGGTATAAACGTACACCGTTTTTGAATTTGGGATGTTTTTGAAAGTCTCTTATGCTCAATATGCTCTAATATTAAAAAATGCAAGATAATTTTACTATCAAAGACATTAATGCTATACTGCCTGTACATATTATGCACAACTTCATTTAGTCTTTATGCATTAGTTTTACACTCATTAACATTCATATAAAAAAACAAAACACACCCTGTGCAAATCCATTACACCTCATTAACATTCATATTAACAAACAAAACACATTGTGGGTCAGTCCAGGACACAAGCGCACATGCAAAGAAAGGGCTGACTCTGACACACCCCTCGCCTGTGCACATCCCTTTTTTGGAACCAACATTTCTTTTACTACATCATCTTCTTTTATTAATCACACAACAACTTACATACATCCCTCATTTAGTAGTAGCGTGTCTTTTTCCATGAACCTGAGCGGACTTTCAAAAGATTTCCACCATTCATCAGGAACTGCAGGTCCTTGTCATCCTCCAAACCTGTGGGGAGGACAAGAGCAAGAGCGCTCACGCAGTCATTCTTTCAAAGCTCATTCTAAAAGACAGATTTGTGGGTTATTTCCCACATCACAACATCCTTTTTATGAAGGCAGAACAAACAAAAGGATTGTATTGTCCCTCTGTGGTCCAATTGAGGAAGGAACCCAGCCATTTATGAGTCCAGCTGCTGAGGAAGAAAAACGTGGCTTAAACTTTTATGTTAAACACAAAAGACCCTGCCTAAAAAAAAAAAAAAAAAAGACTTGAACACATACCGCAGACACCTGACACCAACCAGGACCAGCTTTTAGGATCAAACTGCCATAGCACAAATGAATTATTTACAAAAGGCGTGGTGTGTACTTATGAGTACTTTAAACACAACCATGAATCAATAGGTGTGATGTGTTCTTGCTCCATTTACTATAATAGCTCTTAAACTGCATTCTAGATTACAAAAGGGAAAAAGAGAATTTCCTCGTTGCAAGATATCCTTGGAGATGGTGTGTGTCAATGAACTGCATACATAATATGACCAACTGAATGCCACTGTAAAGGCAAGTATGAAAGGTCAGGTTCTCAGATTACACATAAGATTATTGTTATATTCATTGTCCTACCTAGACGTTTCAAGTTGTTGCTCGCTGTTGTTTTGATCTGCGCGCGGTATAAGGACTCTTGAGACTTGGTCCGCGCTGGCTGTCTTCGTACACACTGCATACTGTGAATATTCCGCAACAGCAATTAAAACTGCTTCTGAATAAGCGAGCCGCAAACACATCCCATCGACCTTCTGCTGTGTCTTACTCTCTTGTTCGCGGACTCGGGGCGTGTACTAATCCAAAGTACATCCCTAGAAAACACTCTAGTGATACGTGATCTCATCGAGTGGCTGTATTTGTTAGTGAATTCAAACAACACGTCAATGATGTTGGTTTAAATAAATATTTAACTAGGATACTTATTAAAAGTATACTTGAGACGACAGTCAAAAGCGCCAAGAACGAATACTACACGTGTGACAGCTGCTGGAATACCTGGCTGTTGGGCTTTGGCGTGTCTTTCTGTGCAGAGGCAATGGCGCCATCTAGTGGCTGGATTTGCTAGTCCAAAATACAGCAGCCACACTCCAGACCTCGTCCCATAACCTCCAGTGGATTAATGTTAACCCTATATGTGCGGTTTTATGACCGTTTCAGATTTATCTTAATTTCAGAAAAGCGGTTAAGGCTTCACTGGTGGCATTTAGCAAAGTCTATTAAACAAAGTGAGAACTCAAATATTCCACTCAAATATTATGTGTTAATGAAAGGTAGACATGAAAAGCATTTTATTCAGAGTGGTGTTTTTGTACTGCAATGTCAATATAAACGTATATTTTTTAGGTGTTGTTAAAAAGTATAGGGCCAGGCCAATGATATTACTGTTAAAACTAAAACCATTAAAAATAGTTTTCATCAACTAAAAAAAAATAAAAAAATAAAATAGCCTAAATAAAATTAAATACAACTATTAGATGATCTTGGCCATGTTAATTTAAGTGACTTTGATGTTTAATTTATACAAATTTTTAACTTCCTTCTGCATTTCTGTGCCTAACTTTTACTGTAAACTAAGTCGTTCTGAGTAATAAATTGAAAAGGCTCCCACCTGTATATGACTAAACAAAATAACATGTAGTTTAGTTGAGGTTCTGTTATAAATGTGTCTATTATAAACATTAATTTAAATTAATTAATTATACAAAATATTGTTTGAAATTAATCAAGATTTCCCGAGTTTTTGAACGGTTATTAAAGGTCATTTAATGACTTTTAATGATTTTCAATGCACCGCAGAAACCCTGCCTTTGTTGGATAGAACCACTAAAAATCCCAATAATATTATATATAAAAAAAAAACACTAAAAAAACTCAAACCCAATACAAATATATATATATATATATATATATAGTAATATATATATATATATATTATATATATATATAGCTGATTAGTAATTCAATTGAACCCCACTGCAAGTGTTTGCTTTCTTTAACAGAAATCTATCATTCTGTACATACATACTTTTAAGAATCTGAAACAAACATAATGCAATGTCAACAAAATAGTTATGCCAGAACTTTAAAAGCTGATGCACATTTGCATGCAATTTTCATATTATGACTATACCGTTGGAAATGTCAAATGTAAATTATACACTTTAATTTTCATTTTCCTTTTACACCAAACTTTGCAGGTATGGGTATGGAAAATGTAAATTTAAATACATTGCCATTTTTAATATTGCGTTGCCATTTTTTAATATTGCATTATATTGCCATTTTGCATATTGCATTTTAAATTGAATTCTGCTACTTATATGCTTCCATAGAAAAATCAATATTTAAAAAAATAAAAATGTTTCTCTTTTTAAGAATATTTGTGTATTTTTTTTCTAAAACTGTGATCTGGTGAAAAACACCGTAAAATGAGTTAAGCCTTGGTTTAAAGAAGCGAGTAAACCCATAATTTGACAGACGTTTCAGGCAGAGGAACTAAAAGTTAAAGTAATGAAAGGGATGTTATGTGAGACAGTCAACGGAATGTTGCTCCAGGCTACTGACACCTCTTCTGTGCCCCATCCTTAATAGGAAGTCTAGTAGACTATTATATTGCTGCAAAATTGGAGCACTGTAAGAGATGGACAAACACACCCAACAAATGACAATAAAAAGCCTCTAAGGGTGTGGCAGCCATATTATATCCTCTAACTCAATTTACAATATAGCCTACACCACCCATTCATGCGTTTATCATACGACATCCACAGAAATAGCTGACCGAAGACAAAGAATGTGGGATTTTCAAAAGTATTTTCAAACTTCGTGCACAAGTTAAATCCAATATATAATATATGTCATAAAAAATAAACTTGGTTTATCTTAAGTTTGTTTCCCTCTCCATTGTTTGCAACATCGAACTTTAAATGAAATATTTCATAAATCAGTGCGAGGATTCACGCTTGGTAACGGTTAACATTCAGGTTCGCGTGGCTGAAACTCAAGAGCGCGTGCAGCTTTAGTGAACAGGTCTGAACATTCGCTGCTCTCAAACTGAACTTTCACAAGTTTGTCTAGTGACTTTTGTGACACGCGCAACAATTTAATACAGCTGCAACAAAAGTTCCATTTTAGTTTTCATTCAACACTTACATTGTTTCTCAGCAATGCCGTTGGAATCCATTTCTCGTAAATACAGCAGACTGTTATATCCCTCTGGTGTACAATATGTCCAAAATTCTCGACTCCAGTAGTTCACACGCAAAAAGAAACAACATAAAACTTCGCAGTCCCGCTAGCGCAAAACAGACGAAACAGAGCTGAGCTATTCCTCCAACCTTCTCGGCACAGGTAGAGATTACCTGCCTGTGGCTGCTAACGTCTCAGTAAAAGGTATCTCATGATGAGCCACTCCCACTGATCGCTCAGCATCTTATAACGGCATGCTCTGCTTTCAGTTGCCTATAGGGGTCATGATAAATTATGCTCAAACACTAAAGCAAATTCAGACTGAGATTGAATGTTTGGTTTGTTTTATTCTGGAGAAGCAGTTATCAAAATTCCACTATGTGCTGCACCTATAATTAGAGCTGTAGACACTAGTCATGTCAGCTGAGAGAAAATTATACACTATTAATGTATTGAATCTGTCAGGCGGCACTAATAACTTTTAGGCTGGAAAGCAGTGAACTGGTCATATGGGTAACTATGGTTTAACATTTTTTTTCTTTTCCTGAGACATATAACAGATACATAGGCAGTTATTTAAAGGGATAAAAAGAGAAAGACTGCATTACTGTGTGGGGTTACTTTGGATTTGATATATAGATTTGAAATATAGAATTTTTAAGGCTATGCATCTTAAAGGGATAGTTCACCCAACAATGAAAATTTACCCAAGCTTTACTCCCCCTGAAGCCATTCTAGGTGTATATGACTTTCTTCTCTCAGACAAATACAATTGGAGTTATATTTTTTTTTAAAAAATGTCCTGGCTCTTCCAAGCTTTATAATGGCAGTGAATGGATGTTGAGATTTTGAAGTCTGATTAAGTGCATCCATTCATCATAAAAAGTACTCCACATGGGGGTTAATAAAGGCCTTCTGAAGCAAATTGATGTGTTTGTTTAAGAAAAATATTAATATTTAAAACTTTGGAAACCGTAATCTTTAGCTTCCACTAACTGTCGTACACACATACATGAGAGAGTGGCGTTCCAGTGGACGATGTAGGACATAGGCATAGCCAGTGTTTGAATTGAGGGGGGCTGGGGGGGTCCTGGACCTCCTATAAAGCCCCAAAAAAATTAACTTGAAATGAAAATTTAAATGAAATGAAAAGTGTTGATTGCTGTATTAAATTTAAACTTGCTAATGTCACATCACAATTTTTTTAAACTTTTTTTTTAAAGCGTTGCACATTATAACCAATCACACATGATTCTGTTGATTTTCTGGACACAATGGCCAATCAGAGGCGTCCACATTAGTCATTGCTGAAACATCTGAGTTTTTGCACGCACGTGCTAAACGAATCTCACAAATTTTCTCATCATAAGCAACAAAGTACAGATGTACTGTATGAATTACGTAAGTAAGAGATTCATTTATTAAACAGTTTATGGACAGCTTCATTGATTACAACAGGAATTTTGAGTGCTTAATTTCTGGCTAGACTTAAGTCAGTGATAATATTGTTCTTTGCTCACTTTCTACATAATTTACATAATGTTTTATTAAGTTGTGATTACTTTAAATACAAATTCAGTCGTAGTAAAATATTTCCTTACAATCATATTAGGTTGTTGTCTAAACAGGCGGGTTTATGATGTGTGTAGTTTATAGCCCACATTACACTAACATTAGGCTACTTTTAGCCTTACCCTGCAGTTGGTTCAAACTCTGCCTATGGGTAGATATTTGATTCTTCTTTGCTTAATGATAGTTTGGTACACCAAATGAACTGATATTGAATTAGCTTTTCTCTTAGAACCTACAAACAGCCACAAGGTTGTTAGGTTTTCTAAATGATAATGAGGAAGACAAAAAAAAAAAAAAAAAAAAAACACACCACACACACACACACACACACACACACACACACACACACACACACACACACACACACACACACACAGTAAAACTGTAAAAATGTAAGCATATATGTGTATGTATATATATATATATATAATATATATATATGTTTTTTGCTGCGACCATCTGTTATTACAGAAAAAAAAACACTCAAACAGTTTTCTCAAACAGTGAATTTCTTCGTTTTTCGCTGCTACCATCTGTTATTACAGAAAAAAAAACACTCAACCAGTTGAATTTCTCAAACAGTGAATCTCTTCACTTCAAACAGGCCTATGAAAACTGGAACACATATTCATGTGTTCTTGGGCCTCTTCCTAATTGTGTTGGTTATCATTTCACATTATTGTGGTCCTCTGTGGTTAGAGGTATTTCTGTGTATGAATACTGTGGCTGGAGAGGTTGAAATGTTGCTTTTGTTGAGGAATTCCTTTGCAGAATGATAGCGATCAAGGAACTCAGCTCTCAGATCTGCTGTGTGACAGCTGAGTATAAAGCATAAATTCCTCAAGATTTTTTTTTTTTTTTTTTTTTGTGCGTGTGTAAAATATATCAGATGCTTTCTGAACAAGCCGCCACTGTAAAGCCTTGCTCTTGACTCATTTGTGAGCAGCCAACAGGCAATGCAATATGATAAGTATGTTTAAAAGACAACTTATCAGTTGATCACTGCTAGATTAGCCAGACTCAAACAAAAGAGACCAACCAGTCAGAAGAAAAAAGAAAAGTACCTACAAATGTTTTTCATTGATCTTCAGTTTCACAAATGTCAGTGTTATATGAACTGAATTGTAATCACAATCAAGTTTTAAGCTTAGAATTAGTTAAATAATTTTTTCATCAGGCTGTGGTAGTTTCTGTGTATTTTATGATTTAGGCTACAGCAAGGAACACAAATGGAGTGTATGAAAACATCAAATCTGCTCCATAAAATCACCATGCTTGCTTATAACTAGACCTTATGTGACAGAGTAACAAGCACGCTGCCATCTTTAGAATTCTGTCTTTGAACTTCTGTTTTGCAGTAGCTCTATAGCATCGCTGTTGAAGGGTATTGAGCTGGTGAAGTGGATTTACATACTGAAGAACTGACAAAAGTTATCATGATCATTGTAATGCTCAAGGTGGACGTCATAATAAATGTCAGTAGACCGGGAAGTTTTTAAGACGAATGGTTCATTCACAAATTTGTAAAACCTTACGTTCACGCTTTGGAAATACAAAGGGAATACAGAAGACAACAAGTGCAGTGCTGAAAAGGGGCGGAGCCACATAAGGTCTATCTATAAGTTCAGCTGAAAGTACTATTCGCCTTCGTAAGACTATGTCATCTGTCTTCAAGTCTTTTGTGCTATTTCCTCAGGAACTTATCAGCGTATTATTCTGTGTCAACTTCTAGTGAAGTAATTCTCAAGCACAAATATGTGTAGCCCAGAGGGTTAGGCAAATTTCAGGATGTGATTTAGACAATTACAAATTACAACCTTAAAATATCATTACAACGCAAGCCTGTCAATTTTCTATCTGGCTTGAAAACCTTTCAAACAAAAACATCCATAGAACTGCAACGCAAGCCTGTCAATTTTCTATCTGTTCCAATCCAAAAATATTTAGATCACCTCTAAAAAGAATAAAACACAGATATGTGATCAAAATGCAAGTTTTGGCCATAAGCAATCCATATAAAGCACCTGCCACATTATTTCAATCACTAAAACAGCGGTACATTCTAAAACATTTTATGTGAAAACACTTAAAAACAGTGATATTAAAAGATCAAATTCAGTACACACCTTATTGATGATGCGTGCTTTATGCAGGCAAGCAAATGAGGCCGGAATATGAACGCAATGCGCTAAATGGTTAAGCGTCTTCTTTATAATTGTTTTCTATGGGAAAACATTTAATATTAATCTTTGTGCATTGTGTTTATATTCTGGATACATCTGCTTGCCTGTATGCATCATCAAATACTGAATTTGGTCTTGAAATATCACTGTCTTACTACATTACTACATAATGCAAACCTCATAAAAATAACTGGCAGTCAGTAGAGGAAAGCCTTGTTTTGCCCTCCATGTGGGTGTTCCTATATGAGGGTTTATCATCATTTGAAAACTATGGATAATATATAATTGTGATTCATTTCTTTTTTTTTTTGAGTCCCTTTTAGGTTTAGGAAAGAAAATTATATGTGTAATTTGCATCAGTGTGTGTGAATGACACTGACAGTGGAATTAATGTAAACATAGTCTCCTCCAATAAAGTATAAAGCTTACAGCAGTGTGTGTGGTTTATTACTGTGGACCCTACTGGATTCAAAAGGAGGACTGAAAAAGTAGAAAATTATTTAGTGTTGCTCATTTCCACGAAGGGCAGCAAGACAAGTCACTATGACTTAGCAGTTACTTGAGAATACATTCTAAGAGAAAATGCTGTATGCATGCAAGTTTTCTTCCAGCTCATTTTTAAAGCATGCAGCTTTTGAAAAACGACCTTTTGCCTGTATGTCACAGGTGATTGGTCATTATTATATCCTGTTGTCGACATGCCATACATGTCACACAGAGTACAGTAAATGCCTTTGTAGGTAGAGCTGAGATCTGAGATATCAAAGGTAAAATACATGCCTGGACAAATATTTTACAGAAGAATGTCAAAAGAGTAATTCTTCAGACACTTCAGGAGGTTATTGTGAATGTCTTGTCATCTCTTGCCCTCTGTGTGTGATTTAGCTTGGCCCTGATATAACAATAGTCATGGAGTAGTTTGTATATCTGTGTGCTGTTGTGCCAATCAGCAGTCCCATTCATGACTGGCTTACCGTCCCGGCAGCGTCAGCTCTGGGATGAGTGCATTTTAACATTAGGCCAATCTGCAGCCTCAGGAAGAGGCCATGTTCCCCAAATCCATCTTTATGTAGAGGGGCCCAGGATAAGAATGCAGGGAGAAGGCAGCATTTTGTGCCTTGGTTACAACAGTCTGATTACTTTGAATTAAAACTCATTTAAAAAAGAAACTAAATTTGTATACAAATATAAACAGAAAAGATGCTAGATCATACATCATATGATCATTTTTTCAGACTAACACACACACACACACACACACACACACAACCACACACACACACACACACACACACACACACACACACATATATATATATATATATATATATATATATATATATATATATATATATATATATATAATTTGGTTATTGTCATGGTGTAAAGAACAGAAACTGCTCTTTGTTAATAATTGGATTCTTTTCTGGGAGCGTCCTAGGCTTTTTCGCGCTGATGGCCTGCACCCCAGCAGAGTCGGACGGAACTCCTGTCAAAGAACATCTCCAGGACACTTCGCTCCATATGACTAGTAAGCCAATTCTCAAGTAACTACTATGATGGCTTTTGTTCTACCCGCTTAAATGATAGAAGTACTTGCGCTGTCCAATCTATTAAGACTGTGTCCGTTCCCTGAATAGTGGGGTCAAAATATAAATTTAATGTAGGATCTAGAAAAATTTTTTTATAAATAAATGAACAAAAACAATTTTTAAAGTTTGGGCTCATAAACATTAGATCACTCACACCCAAAGCAGTTATTGTAAATGAAATGATCACAGATAATAGTTTTGATGTACTCTGCTTGACTGAAACCTGGCTCAAACCAAATGATTATATTGGTCTAAATGAGTCTACTCCACCAAGCTACTTTTATAAGCATGAGCCCCGTCAGACTTGTCATGGGGGAGGTGTTGCAACAATATATAGTGATATTCTCAATGTTACCCAGAAAACAGGATACAGGTTTAAATCATTCGAAATACTTCTGCTTAATGTTACACTGTCAGATATGCAAAATAAATCTATCGTATCTCTTGCTCTGGCTACTCTGTATAGACCACCAGGGCCTTATACAGAATTTGCAGATTTCCTCTCAGACCTATTGGTTACCATTGATAAAGCGCTAATTGTTGGAGATTTTAACATTCACGTTGATAATACAAATGATGCATTAGGACTTGGGTTTACTGACCTAATAAACTGTTTTGGAGTCAAACAAAATGTCACCGGGCCCACTCATCGTTTAAATCATACGCTAGATTTAATTATATCGCATGGAATCAATCTTATTGCTATAGATATCATACCTCAAAGTGACGTTGTTACTGGCATTTTCTCGTAACTGCTCTGTGTACCCATAAATACACATGAACTAGACGAAATGACTGGCAACATGGGCACTATCTTCTCTTCTCTAATACATTAGAAGCTGTTGCCCCCATCAAACTGAAAAAGGTTAAAGAAAAACGTACTGTGCCATGGTACTCAACAGTAATACCTACACTCTCAAGAAAGAAATTCGAAGTCTTGAGCGCAAATGGAGAAAAACAAACTTGGAAGTTTTTAGAATAGTGTGGAAAAACAGTATGCTCAGCTATAAAAAACCCATAAAAAATAACCGAAAGAGCATATCCACAAACTCATAGAAAATAACCGAAATAATCCAAGGTTTTTATTTAGCACAGTGGCTAGATTAACAAATAACCAGACGCCACCCAATCTAAATACTCCCTCACAGTTAAATAGTAATGACTTTATGAATTTCTTCACTGATAAAATAGATAACATCAGAAATACAATAACAAATGTAGATTCTACAGCGTCTAATACTTCAGTTTCATCCATCGCACCCAAACATAAACTGCAGTGCTTTACAACTATAGGACAGGAAGAGCTAAATAAACTTATCACTGCATCTAAACCAACAACATGTTCATTAGATCCTGTACCCAATAAATTACTGAAAGAGTTGTTACCTGTAGCAGAAGAACCGCTTTTCAATATTATTAACTCATCATTATCTTTAGGTCACGTCCCAAAACCATTCAAGCTGGCGGTTATTAAGCCTCTTATTAAGAAACCACAACTAGATCCTAGTGAACTGGCAAATTACAGACCCATTTCAAATCTTCCATTTATATCTAAAATTTTAGAAAAAGTTGTCTGCTCAATTTTGCTCCTTTCTGCAAAAAAAAAAAAAAAAAAATCTCTATGACGAAGACCAAGGCTGCATCTCATTGCTAGTTTTACTTGATCTTAGTGCTGCGTTCGACACCATAGATCACGACAAACTCATAGATCGATTACAAAACTATACAGGTATTCAAGGGCAGGCTTTAAGATGGTTTAGATCCTACCTGTCCAATCGCTACCACATTGTTTATTTAAATGGGGTATCATCACATTTATCCCCAGTAAAATATGGATTGCCACAAGGATCTGTCCTAGGTCCTCTGCTATTTTCAATATACATGTTGCCCCTTGGTAATATTAGAAAATATGGGATTAGTTTCCACTGTTATGCTGATGATACTCAACTAAACAGGTGCATCTCAATAAATTAGAATGTCATGGAAAAGATCATTGATTTCAGTACTTCAACTCAAATTGTGAAACTCGTGTATTAAATAAATTCAATGCACAAAGACTGAAGTAGTTTAAGTCTTTGGTTCTTTTAATTGTGATGATTTTGGCTCACATTTAACAAAAACCCACCAATTCACTATCTCAACAAACTGGGATATAGTGACATGCCAATCAGCTAATCAACTCAAAACACCTGCAAAGGTTTCCTGAGCCTTCAAAATGGTCTCTCAGTTTGGTTCACTAGGCTACACAATCATGAGGAAGACTGCTGATCTGACACTTGTCAAGAAGACAATCATTGACACCCTTCACAAGGAGGGTAAGCCACAAACATTCATTGACAAAGAAGCTGGCTGTTCACAGAGTGCTGTATCCAAGCATGTTAACAGAAAGTTGAGTGGAAGGAAAAAGTGTGAAAGAAAAAGATGCACAACCAACCAAGAGAACCGCAGCCTCATGAGGATTGTTAAGCAAAACTGATTCAAGAATTTGATTGAACATTTGACTGAGTCTGGGGTCAAGGCATCAAGAGCCACCACACACAGACGTGTCAAGGAATTTGGCTACAGTTGTCGTATTCCTCTTGTTAAGCCACTCCTGAAGCGTCTTACCTGGGCTAAGGAGAAGAATAACTGGACTGTTGCCCAGTGGTCCAAAGTCCTCTTTTCAGATGAGAGCAAGTTTTGTTTTTCATTTGGAAACCAAGGTCCTAGAGTCTGGAGGAAGGGTGAGAAGCTCATAGCCAAAGTTGCTTGAAGTCCAGTGTTAAGTTTCCATAGTCTGTGATGATTTGGGGTGCAATGTCATCTGCTGGTGTTGGTCCATTGTGTTTTTTGGAAACCAAAGTCATGCACCCGTTTACCAAGACATTTTGGAGCACTTTATGCTTCCTTCTGCTGACCAGCTTTTTAAAGATGCTGATTTCATTTTCCAGCAGGATCTGGCACCTGCCCACATTGCCAAAAGCACCAAAAGTTGGTTAAATGACCATGGTGTTGGTGTGCTTGACTGGCCAGCAAACTCACCAGACCTGAACCCCATAGAGAATCACAACCACAAACTGATCACCTCCATGCCACACCGAATTGAGGCAGTAATTAAAGCAAAAGGAGCCCCTACCAAGTATTGAGTACATGTACAGTAAATGAACATACTTTCCAGAAGGCCAACAATTCACTAAAAATGTTTATTATTTTTTTTATTATTGGTCTTATGAAGTATCCTAATTTGTTGAGTTTGGTGGGTTTTTGTTAAATGTGAGCCAAAATCATCACAATTAAAAGAACCAAAGAGTTTATTTTAAAAAACATTACACAGAATCTCGTAGATTACAATTTGAAACAGGACGGATGTACTGTTACTTCCTCTACAGTCAAAAATCTGGGTGTTATATTAGACAGCAACTTGTCTTTTGAAAACCATATTTCCCAACTAAAAAAAAAATAATTATCCCATCATATAAACATTGCCATGCTATGAAACATGTTACCTATTTCTGATGCAGAAACGCTAGTTCATGCATTCATGACCTCTAGACTGGACTATTGTAATGCAACAGGATAGCAAAGTCCATCTAAGGAGGTAGAGCTTTTTCGCATTTGGCTCCCAAACTCTGGAATAGCCTTCCTGATAATGTTCGGGGTTCAGACACACTTTCTCTGTTTAAATCTAGATTAAAAACACATCTCTTTGGCCAAGCATTCAAATAATGCATCTCATAATTTTGGACTGCAGTTATATCTGATCAAATGCTTGGCTGGAACAGCAGCTTCGCTAATTATGTCTCTATTTGTTTCTCTGTTTTGCCACGGGATTTACACAAGCTCAGGTCCACCTGAGAAAAGATGATGCCAACCCCTCAGGGGATCTCAGATGATGCTAACCCTGAAACAACATACAGAACTACCACATTTTGTTATAAGTTTAATTGCATCATATAATAATTATTGTTAATAGTGTTCATCGTCTGTTTGTTTACATCTTTAATAGATTTTTCCGAACATTTCTGCCATATGCACATAAACTGACAGTCATCACTGATAAGCTACTACTAAATATTGTAGAAACTTAATTTTCTGTAAAGTTGCTTTGCAATGATTTGTATTGTAAAAAGCGCCATACAAATAAACTTGAATTGAATTGAATTATAATAAATTTACATTTAAAGTAACCCCTACCTTTGAATGATTTTGAAAAACAAAACACAATATCACTTTTTTAAACACATTGAGTGTTGAAAGTGTTAATTGTTGAATTAGTGGCCAGCTGCATAAAGTAAACCTCGATGTGTCTTAATAACTAGTCTGAAAAACTAGTAGCTAGCCAAGGGGCAATCAGTCTTATTTTTCACATTCAAATTAGATCAATTATTTGTTTTTTGATCTTTGAGATATTTTTGGTTTTACTCACTGCCAGGATTTTATGTATTTGGTTGAGTTGGACTAGGCTTTTTCAGTCTCTCTAATTTTACAAAACAAAAATTAGATGACTAACTTGTAAGACTAGTCTAGGCTTTTTATGCAACCAGCCACAGCATCTGAATTTAGAGAAACCGAAACTCTAAATGCATGTTACTGATACTGAGGAGCAGAAAGACATATAAGGACTTGTGGGATATGGGCATGCGTGGAATGCTCAAAATAATCATCCTGCACAGACTCTTTCGTATAATTTAACACCTGCAAATCCTCCACTGCACTGCTAGTACTCACTATACTATTAATGTTGATGTTTTATCAAGTCAACAAAATGTTCCTGTTCACATTTTAACTTATGTCGTGTGTTGCTTTCAGATAAAGTAACAGCTGTTGTTTTTAGAAGAAATTTTTTTACATATTGATTGTTTATGTTTATAGGTATTTCCATGGGCCTGTAAAAAGCATATTTTTAATGATCATAACTTAATCTAGCAGATTTGTCCCCTTAAATGGGGCAACTTAACATTGTAACAAGAATGTGATCATTCCAGCTGGGCAAGATAGTGCCATGTCAAAGACTTTGGGAAACATGTTGCTTCATGCTACGGTATACATTGCAGACAGTGCATGTTTTGCTCTGTCCTTTACTGTGACCTGAAGAAACACTGGGACCATGATTAAATTTGGCCAGTCTATACAGATAATAAATGGATTAGAAAGAAGAAGTGGCAATTCTCTTAAAGAAACAAAATCAATCTTTCCGTAATTGTCCCAAATAGAAGTATGCTGCAAACAATTCCCCAAATTATTCACTTTTGGTATAAATTAGACAGAGCAATTGCATCTTTCTTTAACAGTAAAAAAGTGAGTAATCCGGTGAAAATAGTGCCCTTTAATGATGAAAGCCAAAAAAGGTTTTATTTCAAAACACCCAAGGACATTTCAGATGTAAAATTCAAATATTTTCACATAGCTACAAGTCTGATGTCATAATCGCAAAATCCTCTAAGATCAATTTCACCATCAAGTCTTATGATTTATTTAATATCTTCTTTGCTTTTCTTTATTTTTTTATGACTTCATCTTTAAATATAGGGTATGTGAAGGAAAACGCCCACCTTAATTTTTTTTTTTAATGAAACAAAAGTTCAATGCATCCAGAATAGTTATCATAGTTTTAGTGATAATGACATAAATTATAAACCAAGTATGAAAAATGAGTTTTCATGTAGATTTTTAACAAAAATTACATTACAAAATGCCCCCAGTACAACAAAGCTATTGGCTTTATACATTTACAGCAAAATCAGTTTTTTTATGTCATTCTGAAAGTATAATTATATTTTTCTTAAATAACACATACTCCCTTTCTAAAGGCCTAACTATTATCATATAATATATAACTGTGATGTCCTACAAAACAACAAGCTTTAAAACACTTTTTTTCTTACTTCATCCAAGGTGAAGAAAATGAGAAATTACTTAGAAATGTAGATCTTAGAAATGTACCATTTATAGCGTTATATTTTTATGTATTTTATGTAATGTTAATAAGATTTTTAACTAACAGGTGAAACAATTCATTTATTCTGAATAAGAAGAGAGTGCAGAAAAATCCAATTATGCTGGATGCCAACCGCCGTTAAACATTAAAAAGAAGAAGAAGAAGTGCAGAAAAATACCACTGGACCACAGAGGGTTAACGATGGATATTAACAATGAGCGCGTCACCAGCGTGCACCGGAAGTAAATCGCAATGGGACGCAGTCAATTTCAAGTTCATGTTGTCAAAACTTTTCGTCCGATGTCCTGTTTTCTGTATTGATTAGAGTGACAAGCGCACAGTGCCATAATGGCACACCGATATCTGCATCTGTCCAGAGGCTGCAGGAACCTTCTCCACGCTCTGCTGCCAAATGTCAGATCAACAAACCGTGTGCAATCGGTAAATGTGCAGCTGGACTGTATTCCTCTGGACCTCACCCCCGTCACCATACGCTGTGATCTACTCACAGATTTGTCATTTATCGTTTGTCTCGTCTGCTGCAGATTGCAGTGTCACAGACCAAAGAGAGTTTGATAGGAAACAAAGGTCGGCCTGTGTGACATTGCGTTGGGTAACGCGTTTAGCTCGTGTTATGTCACAGCTCTTCACATTAGATCTGTTAAACCGTCAAGTGTTACCAAAACTGCGTACAAAACATCAGTTTGAGCTCTGTTTATTCGTCTTTAATATTTTTGTAAACATCGTTATTATAGATATTAAAACCATTTAGAACCTTACTGGCATTTCAGTATTTGTTATCATAGTATCTGTTGAAAATAGTAGTTACATAATACTTAATGGGCTAAAAGATATTTGAGGCTTTTGAGCTTCATTGGAAAAACCCTCTCAAGAACCTCTGGAGACCCTTCGAAAAGGGCAGGAACTGTAATGTGCTCCTTAGAGATATATGATATATTTGAGGATCCTAGAGGTTCTCCAGAGGGCTCCAGTGTGGGATCTAAGGAACCAAACAGTGCCTTGAGTATTTCTTTTTAGTTTTTACAGCAGTTGTGATTTGTTTTTTTTGATCATCTCAATGTATTTGGTTTTGAAGTTCAGGGTGTTGGGCAAATTGGCCAAGACCGAAGATCTTTGCTCTCTCAAGTCTTGGGCACATATAGAAGATTAAGCTCCAAACCTCCCAAAGGTGTGGATTACAGGAATTATAAAATGACATTGAGTAGCTCAAAACTGGACTTTTCTTCTAATTGCGTTTTATCTTCTTGTACTGAAGGATTTGAAAAATACTTCCCTAATAATAAAAACGGTGCTCCAAAAAATGGAGAGCCCAAGCCATCCAATGCAGAAGTCAAAGGTAATATCTCTTATAAGCTTATAATGTGAATTAATTGCCTTTTGTATGACATACAATATAATCACGCTGTTTTCTGTATCTGTTTTAACCCAGAGGCCAAACCAACCAATGCTCAGAAGACCACTGGTGGAGGTGGAAGTAGTGGAGGAGGAGGAAAAAGAGGGGGGCGAAAAGATGAAACCAATTGGTACAGCCGTCTCCAAAAGGTTAAAAGATGTCTAGTAATTATTAGTAGTAATATTAGGCTTATTGTAACATTTAAAGCTTGGTTACTACTGTTTACTGAGGCAGACGTAATGATGTGTCACCAGAGAGAAGTCTGACGTCTAATAGGAAGATCAAGAAAAAATTATTTCATGCATTTAATAAAATGAAATGTATTGCATGGATGAATTGTTCACAATAAGATCAATAACATGCCCTTATTTCTCTGTCACTCTCATGCAGGGCGATGTGCCGTGGGACGATAAAGAATTCCGTTTGTATTTCCTGTGTGGAACAGCCTTCTGGACAGCGGTCACGTATTATTTCTTCTTCCGAGATGGAGGAAGAGAGGTCACCTGGAAAGACTTTGTAAATGGTTACCTTGCAAAAGGAGTGGTATGTTAATACTTATATTTTATCTGTATTTGCAATCAGTGTTTCTTTCCACTTCCAATTTAACTTTGATCCAGGAAGTTATGTATTTTATCTTTGCTAGGTTGACAGGTTGGAGGTTATAAACAAGCGATATGTAAAAGTCATCTTTACTCCCGGTAAAACTCCAGTTGATGGGGTGAGTTCTTTACAAGGATTCAATCCAGTTATGTTTATTATTTTTAGATAGTCATTACTGGTAACCAAGCCAGTGATTATATAATTAAAAAGATTATCCATTAGCCAGGTCAGTCCTACATAGACTACCATCCAAAACTTTGGGGTACGCAAGATATATAATTTTAAAGAAGTTAATACTTTTATTCAGCAAGGGTGCATTAAATTGGTCATAATCGTATCATCTATCATGATTTCCACAAAAATATTAAGCAGCACAACTGTTTTGAACATTGATATTAATAAGAAATGTTTGTTCAGCACCAAATCAGCATATTAGACTGATTTCTGAAGGATCATGTGACACTGAAGACTGGAGTAATGATGCTGAAAATTCACTGGAATAAATTACATTTGAAAATAGATTCAAATAGAAAATACTAATTTTACTTTTTCTTTTTGTGTGTGTATCTTTGATAAAAAAATGCATCTTTGGTGAACATTAAACAATTACCGACCTCAAATCTTTGAATGGTAGAATATGTATAGTATATATTTCTCTTTCCTCTAAAAACTACACATAATAATGACACACAATGTGATCATTTCTTCAAGCAGCAATACGTGTGGTTCAACATCGGCAGTGTGGACACATTTGAGCGGAACCTGGAAACTGCTCAGCTAGAGATGGGTATTGAAGGAGAGAACAGACTGCCAGTGGTCTATTCTGCTGAAAGTGATGGGTGAGATATTGACGTAAATTTGCAGTTGCAGTTGTTGATTTGCAATATCAACAATCAAACTAGAAGCTTTAATGCTGTTCACATTTGTTTCTTAATTTCAGTCTTTTTCCTGTGTCATTTTTAGGTCTTTCCTCCTCAACATGTTGCCCACTGTACTGATCATTGGGTTCTTGCTGTTCATGCTGAGGAGAGGGCCTGCTGGGACAGGGAGGCCAGGGAGGGGAATGGGTGGGCTCTTCAGCGTCAGTGAGACCACTGCCAAAGTACTACGAGATGAGATTGACATCAAATTCAAAGATGTGGCGGGCTGTGAGGAGGCAAAATTGGAGATCATGGAGTTTGTAAACTTTCTTAAGAACCCAAAGCAGTACCAGGATTTGGGTGCCAAGATTCCAAAGGTAGCGCAAGACCCCAAAATGAACATTTTGCCATTAATAACTTACCCCCAATCTTGTTCCAAACCCGTAAAAGCGCCGTTCATCTTCAGAACACAATTTAAGATATTTTGGATGAAAACCTGGAGGCTTGAGACTGTCCCATAGACTACCAAGTAAATAGCAGTGTCTAGGTCTAGGAAAGGTATGCGACGGGAACACTTTTTGTAAGCGAAGAAAACAAAAAATAACGACTTTATTCAATAAATCATAAGCCAACTCTACACTCATTTACCCTCCATTTCAAATAAACAGCGCATCCTTGTGCCGCGTCATCCGCGCCACAAGGATGCGCTGTTTCTACATGTATTTAGCTTTGATTTGAAATAAACAGCGCATCCTTGTGGAGCGGATGACACAAAAGAACATACACGGCATACAGTGATATGGAGAGACACAGAGGAGAACGTTGACTAAGGAATTATTGAATAAAGTCGTTACTTTTGTTTTCTTCGCTTACAAAAAGTGTTGCTGTTGCTTTATATCAGATTGCACGTCTGATAGCAGATGGAGTATTCTGACGATGACTTTCATACCTTTTATGTACCTTGACACTGTTATTTACTTGGCGGTCTATGGGAGAGTCTCAGTTTTTATCTAAAATATCTTAAATTGTGTTCTGAAGACGAACGGATCTTTTACAGGGTTGGAACAAGATGGGGGTAAGTGATTAATGACACAATTTTTATTTTGAGGTGGAGTATCCCTTTAACAGAACATTGCATAACTGTCTCGTAATTTAGTAAGTCAACTGAGATTTCAGCAGAAGGTTTAATCTTCTTGTTTAGGGGGCTATTTTGACTGGACCCCCAGGCACTGGAAAGACTTTACTAGCCAAGGCCACTGCGGGAGAAGCCAACGTCCCCTTCATCACTGTGAATGGATCAGAGTTCTTAGAGATGTTTGTGGGGGTTGGACCTGCCAGGGCAAGTACATTTTCTGTATCCTATTATGAGCTTCATTGTGTTCAGTATGCTTTCTGGGAAACTTTAAACACAGTGTGACTAAAATAATGTAATTTTGTGTAGGTTCGGGATCTCTTTGTATTGGCCCGGAAGAATGCCCCATGCATTCTGTTCATAGATGAGATCGATGCTGTAGGAAGAAAGAGAGGCAGAGGCAACTTTGGCGGACAGAGTGAACAAGAGAACACGCTCAACCAGTTACTAGTTGAGATGGATGGTTTGTATCTAGAAAACAGACAGACAGTCCGATATTAGATTTCTTAACTTCATTATCATTTTTAGATTACTTTATAATTTCATTAGAATTTCTTGTAATAAAAATAGGAGCATTTTATTGGTCAAAACTCCAGATCCTTCATGTGTCAGATCATCAAACAATATTTAAAGTTGGTATTAAAAATTCTGTGACGTGTTTATATATGCAAATGTATTTTCCTTTTCTCTCATTTGTAGGATTTAACACTGCTACCAATGTTGTAGTGCTGGCAGGCACCAACAGACCAGATATTCTAGATCCAGCTCTGATGAGACCCGGACGCTTTGATAGACAGATATATATCGGTATGTTTTTTTGTCACATGTCCATGTTTAATTAATTAATTTTTTAAAAATAGTAATATACTTTAAACTGTTGGGGAACTTTAATTGCAGGCTATTTAAAAGCATACCATTGTATATTGCATGATGATTGCAGGGCCACCAGATATCAAAGGCAGAGCCTCTATATTCAAAGTCCATCTGAGACCACTAAAGCTGGAAGCAGAGTTGGATAAAGAATCTCTGGCAAGGAAAATGGCTGCTCTAACACCTGGTTTTTCAGGCACGTAAAGACTTTTTATACATTTAAGTTTCAAAAGTTGTTTATGAGATATGCACCAAGTTTCACCACTTACTGATTTCTCTCTGACAGGTGCGGACATCGCTAATGTGTGCAACGAGGCTGCGCTTATTGCAGCCCGCCACCTTTCTGATGCCATCAACCAAAAACACTTTGAGCAAGCCATCGAACGAGTAATTGGGGGTTAGTGACAGATATAAAATGTGAAAATATCACTTTATTTTTTTTTTGTTAAACATTTATTGCAAACTGTAATATTAATCTATTAGAGTGCATGCATAGTTTTGGTGTGAAGTTCAGATAATTATAAGCTCCCTGCATGTTTAGGTCTTGAGAAGAAGACGCAGGTGCTGCAGCCAGAGGAGAAGAAGACAGTGGCTTACCATGAGGCTGGTCATGCTGTAGCTGGCTGGTTCCTTGAGCACGCTGACCCTTTGCTTAAAGTAAAACCCCCACTTATTCACGTGTACTGTAATACTTTGTGCTCTCAGTGTACTCAGTCATGTCATTGGTCGTTTCAGGTGTCCATCATCCCGCGTGGGAAGGGTTTGGGCTATGCCCAGTATTTGCCTAAAGAGCAGTACCTGTACACCAAAGAGCAGCTGCTGGATAGGATGTGTATGACTCTGGGTGGACGTGTGTCTGAGGAGATCTTTTT
The DNA here is from genome assembly GCF_018340385.1 of Cyprinus carpio. Taxonomy (NCBI): domain Eukaryota; kingdom Metazoa; phylum Chordata; class Actinopteri; order Cypriniformes; family Cyprinidae; genus Cyprinus; species Cyprinus carpio. The sequence continues at coordinate 11,340,454 of NC_056573.1, read as the reverse complement.
TGGCCGCATTACTACAGGGGCCCAGGATGACCTGAAGAAAGTGACACAGAGTGCCTACGCACAGGTCGCTCATACATTCATATGATTTCTTCATTGTCTGTTTAGAAAGTATCATTGGTGGTTCATGAATAGTAAATGGATGTTTTCGGACAGTTTGATAGTATTTTACTTCGATTTTTAATTTGTGCTGCTTTGGAAAATGTTTAAAAAAGACTATGGTTATATATTGTTTTTTTTTTCTTAATAATGAACAGAATGCATTTTGAGATAATAAGAAAATAATTTTTTTGAAAACTGTGATTCTTTACCATTCAAAGATTGGTAAGAAAAATATTCAACACGAATGCATTAAATTGATCAAAAATGACAGTAAAGACATTTATAATGTTACAAGATATTTATATTTCATACTTTTGTGACACCAGAAGGTATTGCTTAATATTACACCTAAATGTGTATTATGTTCTTTAAAATAATAATAATAATCATAATTAATGTTTCTTAAGCAGAAACAAATCTGTATATTAGAATGATTTCTGAAGGATCGTGTGACCCTGAAGACTGGAGTAATGATGCTAAAAATTCAGTCTTTTATCACAGGAATTATAGTTTTAAAAAACATTTTAAATTGTAATCATATTTTAGAATATTATTATTTTTACAGTATTTGTGACCTATATATATATATATATATATATATATATATATATATATATATATATATATATATATAAAATTACTGTATCTTTTACATGTTATATCCACAATATAATCCACAGACCCCAGCTGAAAACTGTTACTCTTCTATCTACAGATTGTGCAGTTTGGCATGAATGAAAAGGTCGGGCAGGTGTCTTTTGACCTGCCACGGCAGGGAGAGATGGTTTTGGAGAAGCCCTATAGCGAGGCCACGGCACACCTCATCGACACAGAGGTCAGAAACCTCATCAACATGGCCTATCAGCGCACACAGCAGCTGCTGACTGAGAAGAAGGCAGAGGTGGAGAAGGTACAGCAGGCCACTATCAGGATCAAAGCATTTTACATTGAACTGTTTTCATCATGCTGTCACATCAGTTGTGTGCATATAAAACAATTGTGAAACTTAACAGTGATTCTCTCTTTTTACCACTAGGTGGCACTACGTCTACTGGAGAAAGAGGTGCTGGATAAGAACGACATGGTGGAGCTGCTGGGCCGAAGGCCGTTTGCTGAAAAGTCAACTTATGAAGAATTTGTGGAGGGAACGGGAAGCATGGACGAGGACACATCACTGCCGGAGGGCCTGAAGGACTGGAACAAGGAGCGCGGCAGCGAGAAGGAGGAGAGTACGGAGGAGCAGGTGGCCCGACAGATCACTGGTGGTATGCCCTTCTGAGGACACCCGTTCACCGTGACCCTGGAGGGTCAGCGCACTAATTTAAGAGCTGTGGAACACTTGCCTGGCGGAACCTGAGGCAAGTACCCTCCTCTTCACGAGAGACGTGAATCAAGGGCTCTTGATAGTAAGTGTCGGAGTTATATTGTGTACAGTAGGGTGTTTATGAAATATAAACTTTCTTGTGCTAAAGTTTGTATTTCTGCACAATTTAAAGGATCAGGAGATGTTCCGTTTGAAGGTGAAATGTATTTTACGTGACACATCAGCGCTTTGCCAGAAAATCTGTTTAACTTAAGGCAAAAGCACTCTAGTTTGTCAAGAAAAATTATCTTTAGTCATTACAATTTTACGTATCAATGACCAAGACGACACACATCTTTATGTCTAACAAGAAACATGTTGAATCACCTGTAAGCTTTGCCTCTGATATACACAGGTTGTTTTCTCTTTCTGTACATTAAGATTCCAGTTCAAAACTGCTGCAATTTCATGACCTTTCTTAAAGATCTTTTTGCAGTTCTGCTTACTTGCTGTCTGAAAGACTGAAATATACATGAATGTTGTTACAGTGCACAGTCACTCGTGTTAACTAACATACTCTTCTCTCACAGATTTGCACTGGCATGAGCATCAGGCTTTGGTTTCGATGCTATTTTATGCAGTTTATGATCACGTCCTTTGATTTGAAAGACAGAGCAATCATTTTTGATGTTTTCTTCTGTTCCTCTGCTTTATTTATGACCCAGGCAGCTGCTCTTTGTGGTACAGACTGATTAAACTATAGCTCAATTCGAAATAGTCGCATACAACAAAATTTGCATTTGTAATGAAATAGGATGCAGACATACACAAATGCTGATAAGTAGTTCATTATGTTAATGATCAGCTTATGAACATGTGTGAAGTATTTATTCTACAGTGCAAATCCAAATCACAAATAGAGCTCTGAGGGTAAAAACAGAACACAATCTAATACGCATCATCCTTTTGTGACTTCAGCTTGATATTACATCTACATGTGTATGTTGTTCTGTGAAAAGGGTTTTGAACATGTTTGAAAACCTAAATAAATCCACATAAATTTCAGTTTATTTCTCTTTAGTTCTTTATGCTTATAAAGTGTGTGGCATGAATTGGTTTGTTTTGTTTAGGACATGGATTTCAGATTGCTAGGAGATACACTGATCCTTGGCTCAAGAAGGCAACAAAAATGGTTGCAAATGCAACAAGAAATATAAACTAAATAATTCCAAATCTAGTGGCACTGACGAACATGAACTGGTTCTTTTTGTTGAGTCAGTCAAAAAGATTCACGGAACAGTCCTTAATCAGACTCAGTGAGTGAATAATTCATAAAAATAATTTAAAATCAAAGTATTAATAAATATTACTATAGTATATAGTACATAAATTTAGAATCGCAAGATTTTATATTTAATACAACTAGTTTACTACTATTCTGTACCCATTTAGGGGAAGTCGTGGCCTGATGGTTAGAGAGTTTGACTCCTAACCCTAAGGTTGTGGGTTCGAGTCTCGGGCCGGCAATACCACGACTGAGGTGCCCTTGAGCAAGGCACCGAACCCCCAACTGCCCCCCCCGGGCGCCGCAGCATGAATGGCTGCCCACTGCTCCGGGTGTGTGTTCATGGTGTGTGTGTTCACTGCTGTGTGTGTGCACTTTAAATGCAAAGCACAAATTCTGAGTATAGGTCACTATACTTGGCTGTATGTCACGTCACTGTATGTCATGTCACTTAACTCAATAAACAGACATTTCTATACACCCGTCTTTATCGAGTGATTCAATAAACTGTCAACTAAAAAAAGGAGTCATTTGGCTCCAAATGCTTCCTTCTCTGAGCCGATGGCACTCTTGTTATTTTGTTTGTCTGGAGGACTGAAATTTTAACAAGGAGAATGTCTACTCTATGTTTTGAACTCTTTGTTGCTGGAAGCAAATATGCGTCAGTATTTCTCTCAACAGTTGCAGCGCCCCCATGAGAATCTGGTAACGTGCTCTAAGAAAACATGGACTTTAAATGTGTATTCACGCGAGCGTTCGTGATGAGTGTTCGTGATGAGTGTTCAAAAATACACTGCAGCCCACTTTCAATGGCGTAACATTTGCTGGAGCGCTCCGTTTAAACAGCAGTATGAATCAGCCGCTCGCTTGCTGGGGAGGATGTCCAGATTTAGACCAGGCAAACATGAAGAGGCTTCCCTCGCTGTCTCCTCTGATTCAGCACTAAATGAAAGTCTTCCCCACACTGTGACATCACCTGCATAGATTAGCAGCTCGCCTCGGGAAAGTGGGTACTGCTGGAGTCAAAGTCATACTGAAACTGCTTTAAAAAGTCAAAGGAGCTTTTGAGTCACCATTTGCAATGTCTGTTCTGTTTTTCTATGAAGGGTTAGCTGGATGATGCCAGAATGCTTGCGCTGAATCTATTTGGACAGGAAATTTTGCAGTTTGTCAATTTAGCATTTCCTGATCAGGTAAAATCAACCTCCTTTAAAGTGAAGTGAATAATATGTTTTTACTAGACTGGAAAGCATGGGACGGAGAGAGGGGAATAGGATCGGCAAAGGACCTCAAGCCAGGAATCAAACTGGGTTGCCGGAAGCGCAGTTGCACTACAGTATATGTTGACATGCTGCCTATGAGGCTATCGGCACTAGCTGAACTGTTTTTTAACAATCGTTTGAAATCATTATTTTTGCAATACTGTCAGATGCCACTGAAATTACACTTTAAATGTAAAAGGATATTTCACACAAAAATTTTAATTACCCCATGATTTACTCGCCCTCAAGCCATCCTAGGTATATTAAAACATGTCCTGGCTCTTCAAAGCTTTATAATGGGAGTGAATGGTGGTCGAGATTTTGAAGCAAAATAAAGTGCATAAATCCATCATAAAAAGTAATCCACATGGCTCCACATGATAGGTTAATAAAGGCCTTCTGAAGTGAGCAATGCATTTGTGTAAGAAAAATATCCATATTTAAAACATAAACTGTAATCTCTAGCTTCCGCTAACTGTCATATACGTGTACACGAGAGAGTGGCGTTCCAGCGGAGGATGTTGGCGCATCATAAGCTCCAGTGAGAATATGCTAGTCTCAAGCGAACCAAGTTTTGTTTAAAGCAAAGGAAATCCAGTCTCCTCTTGGCTTATATAGAAATCCTCTGACATTTTTCTTTACAAATCCTCATTTTGTACTTCTTATTCGAGACCAGTGTTTTGTTTGCTCTCACCTTTGTGCTTTCGGGTTTGTCACTTCTCACCTGAAGGTTATGCTATGCCTACGTCATCCACTGGAACACCACTCTCTCATGTATGTGCGTACGACAGTTAGTGGAAGCTAAAAATTACGGCTTATGAAGTGAAGAAAGCATCGCTTCGCTTCAGAAGGCCTTTTTAAAACCCCCAGAGCCATGTGGAGTCATTTTTATGATGAATGGATGCACTTTATTGGACTTCAAAATCTCAACACCCATTCACTGCCATTATAAAGCTTGGAAGAGCCACCATTTATTAAATATGACTCTGATTGTATTTGTCTGAAATAAGAAAGTCATATATACTTAGGATGGCTTGAAGGTGACTAAATCATGGGGTTCCAATCATTTTCATTTTTCCTTTAAAGTGTAGTTCCCAAAATAAAAATTCTGTCATCATTTACTCACCCTCATGTCATTCCAAACCAGTATGACCTTCTTTCTAATGTAAGTCATTGTGGTTTGTACACAAAAGAAGACATTCTGATGAAAGTGTTTTGTCCATACAACAGAAGTCAGTGGGGAAAGTCATTGGATCCCATTGATTTTCATTTCATGTACAAAAACAAATTCTTCAAAATGTCTAAGAAAGTGACGTTTGTTGATTTGTATTTGTGACCTTTTATGACCTTTTCCATGTACATGACTTTTAAAATAACGGTTTTCTGTTTGAATATATAATAAAATATTATTAATTCCTGTGATGGCAAAGCTAAATCAGCAGCAGCCATTTCTCCAGACTTTAGTGTCATATGATCCTTCAGAAATCAGTCTAATATGCTGATTTGCTGCTCAAGAAACATTTCTAATTATCATTGTTGAAAAGAGTTGTGCTGCTTAATATTTTTGTGGAAACATACATTTTTTTCCAAGGATTCTTTGATGATATTAAAGTTCAAGTGAACAACATTTATTTGAAACATTTTCTTCTCTGAATAAAAGTAATTAATTTCAATCAATCAATCAATCTTATCATCTTACTGACACCAAACTTTTGAACGGTATTTTACGTGTGCTGTACAACTAGCCAGTATAATTTATCAAATCACCAGAAGTTTGCTTTATGTAGCAAGGACTTTAAAAAGTTTGAGGAAAGCTGTTACTCATTTTGACAGAGAATAACTCATGGACATGTCAGAACGTGATTGCTTCAGGAGATGCAGAGGCAGCTGGCAGTGAAAGTTGCACACATGACTTCAGGTGATTCATTGACGATGATCAGCGTCTGGTGGAGCAGGTAGAGTGATGAAGAGAAAGAGCAAGGGATCCCGCCTACCATCAGTACCACAGCGTCACTCAGCGTGGCCTGACTCATACAGAAGTGTAGTAGTGCTGAGGACTATCCTGCCAAAAATTCACTTGCGCACCAACTCCTCACAGCCTCTTACATCATCAGACTCACAGTTATGACACCATAACATAACACAAGCACAAAATACTACAGGAACAAGCCATTTTTAACAACTTCCAAAGAATAGTTCTCATATTTTTGTTTTTCAACGCATATGTGGTATTTGAGAGAGAAAAAAAAAAAAGAAATAGACTTGTAGGTTTGATCAAAGTGCGAATAAGATTTATAAAATGTTGTCTGAAGACAGTATTCTCAAGAGAAAAAGTAAATTAAAAACACGTGAGAATGCACAGATGATGATGCCTGTCTTACTCATTCCCAGAGTCCCTCTGTGTGTCATCTATAGAGAGAGGAGGCGTGGCAGGCAGTAGGATGTGTGATGACACCACCTTATGGGCACCTTTCAGAAATAGCAAACTCACCACACGCTGCCCAGGCAAACATGTGGCAATGCTAAGAAGAAGTGTTTTTAAGAGTTGAGAATGATCCACTGGAGTGTTGAGTTCCTTTCTAAGTGTTAACAAGTCCAGGAATAGATGCAGTGATGTCAGTAGGTGGATGAAGGGCCCACGAGCACATCAGCAAGAAACTTGGTGAGTTTTTATGCTTTTGCATTTTATTATTCAATTAATAAAATTTTAAAAAGCACATTCACGTCAATAAACAAGAACATGCAATTCAAAACTGACTTTCACTGTATGGAAAAATATATATACATTTAAATATGTTCCACAGAAGAAAGTAAGTCATACAGGTTTGGAACAACAACATGAGGGTGAGTGAATGATGAGCCACAACATGCAGGTTTAAAGATGAGCAAATATTTCAGATCTTAGTTTAAACTGACTATTTGCTACCGTTCAAAATTTTGGAGTTCTCTTTTATTCATAAAGTACAAATTAAATTGATCAAAAGTGACAGTAAAGATAATAATTTATGATATAATACTTCACTTCATTTTCAACATAGATAAGAATTGTTTAATGAGCACCAGATCAGCATATTACATTACGTTTATGCATTCAGCAGATGCTTTTATCCAAAACAACTTTCAAAAAGAGGAACAAAACAATTTGTAAAAGCCAATAATATTAGTAGTACACAATACCAGGTTTATTAGACAATGATACAAATTCAGCTTTGCCATCACAAAAACAATTATATTTTAAAATATTAAAATAGAAAACAAAATAGAAAAAAAATAGAAAAAATAGAATTTTTTTTTTAAATTATATTTCACATTGTTATTGTTTTGTTTTTTTTTTGTCAAATAAATGCTGCCTTGATGAGCATATGAGACTTCTTTTAAAAACATTTTTTTTTACATTTTACCGACCACAAACTTATGAATGGTTTTTATGTGAGTGGTTAATAATGTTACTATATCAACAATTAAAATGTAAATTTTTCTCAGCCTTGACTTTGATCTATAGCTATGTGTGCTAGTATTTTAAAACTTTTTAAAAGTTCAGGAGGGAAAGTGTTAGCCTGTGAGTAATGCTTGTTCACAGGAGCCAAGGAATGAAAGGTGAGATGTACTCCAGCTCACACAGACACATGTATGGAGCAGCATGCATCTGTCTGACATACACGCATTGCGGCCGACTAACAGTCCTCATTGGTCTCTGGAGGCGCAAGGTCTGAACTCCACAAACATCTGGAGAAACGCTGCGGTATGTCTGTTCTTCAGTCATGAACATTCCTGTGCTCGGCTGAATCACATTCTGTGGTTTTATTTCTTTTAATTGTTTTATTTTTTAAATCCACCCAATTTACTGTTCCTGGGATAACTGCTTGAAATCATTTTAAATGTTGAGAATGTACGTGTTATAACCACAAGAGGGAGTCGAGTGATGTCACTGCCATGCATCACTATGATGTAAATGTTACAGACACAGACATGAAATGCAAATAAATTACATTTAATAAAATGTGATTAATGGAACATTTTAGGTTCATTTAAATAGGCAGAAATTTATTTTAAGGACATTGAAATAGGCAAATCCCTCTTATAAATGTCCTAACTGAATGATTGAATATCTTTTTTAATGCTCATTTCATCTAGAGGAAGTGCCTCACTTCCCTCCCATGTCATTTTCTACAAAATCGTGTCTGAATGCTGTGTGCGCGTCTAACTGAGCATGAATGAGTGACTCGGTGTGTTTACACATGTGTTATGCACAAAGATAGCCATGATAATCATGTTGACCCCTCAACTTTTCCCTCCTCAGGAGATTGTTCCACCACACAGTTAGCCAGACTGCACAACAGGTGCCGACAGATTGATGGCTGGAGAGATGAATGATCAGTGGAAAAAAAAAGAGAGAGAGAGTGTAAGTGCGTAAGAGCAACTTAGATTCTCTGGAGGAAAAAAATGGTACACGTTACTGGAGGAGTCACTGAAGAGAGCGCGAGAGAGAGAGAGGGAGGGAGATGAAATTCAGTGAGTCAGTAGTGAGAAAGATTGTAATAAAGTGAGAGGGAGGGATGAAGAGGAGGAAGGTATAATTACAGACAGAGAAAGAGAGAGGGGACAAACAGTGAGAAGCCAGAGAGGGAAAGAGTGCTAAAGAAAGAGTCAGAGAACTGTCTAACCCTGCCCACTTTCCACTCAACCATTCAACTCCGACACGGGCAGCCGTGCACCATCAGGCTTCTCCAGAGCGACCCGGAGCTCATCGACCTGCAGGAGGAGCTCACCGAAAAGACCAGTGGCGCTTCGTTCAGCCCTTTTTAACTTTTATCACCATGACCGCGCCGTTCAGATAAGGATTATTTTGGACTGGCTCCCGCTTTCTGCATCGATTTGACAAACAAGCCAGTGCGGCAACTGTGATCTTGGCAGCGGAGCAGAACAGGACCAAGGTGTGAGTCTGCCGTCACTCAGGATGTCCTCGCTCACGCTTGTGACAGGGGTGCTGTTGCTCTCTGGCTGTTGGTCAGGGGGCTGCTTGCCCACACCGGCCGAGAGTGGCTCGCAAGGTGCAGGGCGGCCGGATGATCCTGTAACCCTCTGCCCGTCCTGCGCTCTAGCCCAGAAGCAGAAGGACTCAGAGGAGCAGACCGACATGGTGGAGGCGGTCAAGAGGCACATCCTCAACATGCTGCATCTGAACACCCGGCCCAATGTCACACACCCGGTGCCCCGCGCCGCCCTGCTCAACGCCATCCGCAAGTTGCACGTGGGACGAGTGGGTGAGGACGGCACGGTGGAGATGGAGGAAGACGGAGGGGGGCTGGGGGAACACCGAGAGCAACCTGAGGAGCAGCCCTTTGAGATCATCACCTTTGCTGAGCCAGGTGAGGGAAGTTTTAGTGCCTCTTGAGGAAATGTGATGACATTAATAGCTTGTTTTTGGTACTAAGTGATGAACTCTCACCTGTTGAGTGAGACGGTGGAGAAACGCTTAAGTACAATGAATCATTATTATTAAAAACCTTGGTCACATTCTAATAAATTTCAGTAATATATTCAATATAATTATGTAATAAGTATAATTAGTATTATATACAGCTTAATATATATACGAATAAATATCATTATTATAAATATAATATAAAAAATAAAGTTTTATTTCCAGATTTTCAGATATACTAGTAAAATTTTATAGTAATGTTAAATTTATTAATATTAGGTAATGTATTACATCTTAGTATAGTAATTTCTACAGATTTACAGATTTTACCTTTTGAAATTGTATACATTAACAGTTGTTGATGTATTACAAATATGAATTAACAGTGAATAGTGTATTAATAAATGAACATAAATCTAGATGCTGTATGCCTAACCTAATGCTTTAACTTAAAAACTGAACCTTATTGTAAAGTATTAGCCAAATATTCATTATAACTGAATTTAATATAATTGATCTGAAGAATTATATAGCGTTTAATAATGCATTAATTAATGATATTGTAAAGTGGGACTTTTTATCTAAATCCACGCCTCGACTATGTTGTTCAAATGGATAAAAAGTACTTTTTCGGTTTTGAATTGTTTGCATGATTAAACCCATTACGCTCGAGCTCCGTTTACAGGTTTCCTCTTTAAGATATGCACCGCAACGCTTGCAGTATATATGATGTACAGTGGATGTCACCTCAAATGGCTCCACTCAGACTACTGTTTCGAAGGAGTGCTTTTAAAAAGCACTCAGGTAGGTGTTAGCGGAGGTCGGAGGGATGGAGGGAGAGTCATCTTAAGGGGAACACATGCGTTGCAGCTGTGGAGTATTAAGAATGACTGCATGCTGCTGCGGGAGGCTCTCTGCGCCATGCTACTGATATGAAATGAGGAAATGATGCCCCTATTAACAGCTATTGAATGGAGCCACTTAAACATCTTCAGTCCTGCCAAGCAACAGGAAACTGTAGAGACAGCGATTTAATATCAAATGAACACTTTATCATGGTATGCATTCAAACTAAGTATTCCCTTAAAAGGATAGTTTACCCAAAAATGTAAATTCTGTCATAATTTACTACATGTTTTCTGTAGAGCACAAAAAAAAATATATTTTGAAGAATGTCAATGGGGTCCAATATTTTTGATCTGATGATATGCTACTAATGCTGTGTTGTTTGTCAAATGATAGAGCAGCCAACAGACAGCCATCTATTTTAGATTATAGATTTTTTTAAACTCTGAAAATGACACAAACAATGCTTTTTCTTATTGAATACGCTTATGGGGCCGCATGTAACAAACACTACATCCCAGTCGACTCAATAAACTAAGTCTGGGATGAGAAGATCCACAAGTACATTCCATTTTTAATTGGTTCCTCATGACTTATTTATAACAATGTCACTGATCCACAAATCAGCATGACACTGCTGTAAAAAAAGCTAACAATATTTGTCTGAATGGGCAGCGGAAGCGGATGGTTGAAAAGGTCCAATCTCTTGGCATCTGGGTTTTTTCCGCAAAAACAATATAGCAGTGTTTCTAAAGATAACAAGGCTGACCTATCTTTAGACCAGCACTGATGTGGACTGGCAGTCACATCTGATTCTTATACACAGACTTGACCACACAGGCTTAATGGGACGATTTCCACGGCTTGTTAATTGCAGCTATCATTGAGCACAAGAAGGAGCCAGCAAACGCTTGATGATGCTGTCCATTGTGCCTGTTTGCTTACATAAATGTGCATTATGCCTTGATGCTATAAATAGACCTTTGGAATGAACCTAAGATTAAAAAAGGCCCCTCAGAGCCTTTATGAGATTGCAGGGGTGTTAATGGTGCTCCAGGGAGTGGGGGTAGATGGGTAGGGTGGTTCGATCCCATTCAAAACCCACACGGCTGTTAGCTGGCCATAATTGCTCCATTCATCAAAATATGGGGCCCAGTAATTACTCTGGACTGCTCTCTTGGTGTGTGGAATGGTCGGGGGTTTTTTTTTGAAAGTATCTTAGCGAAACGGAGAGATCAACAAAAGTTTTCTGAGATGTGCAAAAGCATTTGTGAGAGGGATAGTTCACCCAAAAAGGAAAATTCAGACATTTACCCTCAAGTCGTTACAAACCTGTAAGACATTCTTTTATCTGTGAAACCCAAAATTAGATATTTTGAAGAACGTATGGTGTGCTAACAACACTGGACCCCATTGACTTTCATTGTATAATAATAAAAAAACATCACTGGTACATTTTTTAAAATATCTTCTTTTGGGGTCCACAGAAGAAAATAAGTCAAACAGGTTTGGAATCACATGAGGACATGATGATTTTTAACTATCCCTTATCCCGATATTCTAGTGCCAGTTCTGGTCTTCTGGGAAGGATAGAAGGTTATATCTGTTGTGCTGCACTCACAACATTCTCTGAACTGTCTGAAGGTATGGGATAAGTGTGAGACTGACACACTGGAGGAATTCAGGTTAATCATAGTAGCTCTTCACTTATATGGACATTCGATCTGAATCTCGGGGAGTTTTGCTGATCTGGTGTGGTTAGCTTGGCTCGTTGCCTCTCTGAGCAGCTTCCTGAAACGCCTTAATAGTTGGATTACAGCAGGTCTTAAAGTTCCTTGAGGTTTACTCTGAGGGATGTTATTAACTATTTATTTCCTGTCTTCTGACCCTTGTGTCAACCTGTCCCCTTGATGATACATACCTGAGGCTTCATTATTAGGGGACAGATAGGTGATAGTTTTGTATTGTACGAGACAAAGCAGTGCAAGACAGTATTATAGGTAAAAGCAAGATAGCACTTGAATATGCAATGAATATGTTTTGTGCTGCGGTCATCAAGTGATTGTTGTAGTGATCAGGGACTGTGATATCACTTTTACATGCTGGTACAACAATACATCCGACTACAGTGAGGCTTTTTGTTAACACCAGTTTTGGGTGGATGCTGTTTTTATCTAACACAAAAGCAATTGATTTTTAGTCTATTTATAAAGTAATTCAATGATCTGACATCAATTTTGAATACCTTTAGTTTGGTGATTCCCAACCAGTGGTACACTATCGTTCAAAGGTTTAGGGTCAGATATTAATCATTTTATTCAAGTCTGGAGCAATGGCTGCTGAAAATTCAGCTTTGTCATCGCAGGAATAAACTTAATAACATTTCAAAATATTGCAAATATTTCACAATATTTATGTTTTTACTGTATATTTGATCAAATAATTGCAAGGTTGCATATGAGACTTCTTTCAGAAACTTTAAAGGTGCCATGTGTAAAAATTGAGGTAAAAATATCCAAAAAATGACCTACACGCATCAAAAGAATGAGAAGAAATAAGGGCGATGATGTCATTAAAAAAATGTCAAGTTATAGTGCTGCAGAGATATGAACCTTAATTAGCATTAGCATTACTAGCCACGGCCCGACAGGTGTCGTAATACCAGTTTCAGCTATGGGAGGCGGTATGCGGGCAACATAACCACCAGCCAACCTGCAATACACGAATAACTCGCACGGCTTGTGGGCGTACTTGAACCTGATGTCAATCGAGTGGAAAGTACAACCCACTACTTCATTTCAGTTCAGGGAAGAGAGCGGAAGGATGGGAAAACACAGGGAACCAACCGCGCTCGGAATCACAAATCAAATCCGATAAGAAAAGGAGCCGAACCAGAGTAAACATAGGCACTGCTTTCCATCGCTGGAGACAACTGATGGACTTGAAAGAAATGAGGTTCGACTCCGAACTTGCAACATTTCTTTTGGATTGGTAAGTAAGATGCTGTTAGTATTTCGCTAGAAGTTTGTTTTATATGTTTGCGTATTTTTTTCGGGAAGTTATGCACAAAAAGCACATTCGCGCGTAACGCGCGTATCGCGCCAGACGCTCAATTCGCGTCATTCGCGCGAACTAGACGCGCGAATGAGGCGAATTCGCGTCTACCGCGCCGCGCTAAACGCCTCATTCGCGCCGCGAGACCTCCAAAAACGCGTCTTTACATTGACTTAACATTGAAATCATTCGCACGCTCTATTCGCGTTTGGTTGTCTATTGCGTTTGGTGTGAACACAGCATTAGGCTTCGGCTATGGCTCTAGGGTTGTTGTGAAGGTAGGGGCGGAGCATAGAGACTATGCCGTTTCTCGTTTGTTACTCTAGAGTAGACCAATTCACTTTATTGAGGCATACTGCCCCCATCTGGTATGGAATGTGGAGTATGACTAGATATTTTTGCCAGACATTACACATGGCTCCTTTAAAACTGACACCAAACTTTTAAATGGTATTGTGCATGCACCTCAGGGGCACATAAGTTGGTTATAAGGGGTCAAAGAGAAAAATAAAATAAAATAAAATGTGCAATTATATGTTTTTTTTTGTTGTTGTTGTTTTTTTAGTCTAAGTTTAATAAAGTTCAAACATTTAGTTTGTAGGTATCTGGTTGGATGTTGATAAAGGCAATACTAAGCCAAAAACGGTTGAGAAATTCTTTTTTTGCAGTCCTGATGTTATCACAAAGTGTTTACTAGGTTATCTCATGTCTCTTGGCAGTGTTTCATTTTTTAAAAGACCCACTGCATGAATGTAACAGCAAGGTAATAATCCTTTGATCTTCTCTGATGTTCGACATGCTCAACTAGTTGTGCTCACTGTGCATAATGCAGATTATATACATGCTTTTAATGCAACTTTGCTGTTTTAAAAACAATCTTGTCCTTGATATTGACAGCACACAGACACAACTGTTATGTGACAGTGGGTACAGCTGATCTTTGACCCGAAACTGCAGTACTACTTACGAGCTTCTGAAGTGTGCACCTCACCCAGACCTCATCACCTCAGAGACACGTGGCATGTGTTTAAACCTACATGAAAGAAAAAACAACTACAGTGAACTTTAAAAGACTTACTCAGGAACCAAATGACACTGGCAAAAGATCAGTTGCCTTTTAACATGGAAAGAAAGGCCAACTCTTTTTACTTGGTCACACAGTGCAACTCTTGTTCGAGTTAAGAGGTGTTCTGATAAGAGATCAGGCTAGATAGCACCACAGATATAGAGAGACACATCTATCTGCAAATAAGAAACCAGTGCTGTGCTGTTTCTTTCTCAGAAAACAGAGCTATATTCTTGATTTTTCATTACTTGGCAAAAATTTCCAGTCTCTACTATCAACAACTCTCAAAGCAGAATTAAAAAGGTGTTGTGACTGATAAATGAACCGGTTCTATAAGAGCATAACAGAAATTTCAAACAGATTCCACATTAGTATGGTGGCACTGCATAGTTCACTGATCTGTTTGACAACTTAAGCCACAGAGTACTGGAATACTGGCTTTCATTTCAGTTTAAAGGTGAAGTGCGTAATTTCCCCATACAGAAATGCAAAAATAATGAATGTTTCCAAACAAATGCCATTGGTTGCCCCAAACTCATGCCATTGTTTGAGTCGACAAAAGTCTTTTCAAAAACTCTCAATGTTTATAGTTTTGGGGGTGAATCAACTGCTGTGTTATTATTTGCATATTAAGTTGGAATAGGACAAAGTATTTTAGCATCCAAACTACACACTTTAGATTTAAAAATATTTCACCCTGTTATGTGTTAAGTCCATTCAGTGTTTCGTGGGAGTTTTCTGACAATGTGAGATTTAATAAAGAGAACAGACTGCCCAGTAAAGTTACTCAGAAATCTCAGAGGCTTTTGTGAGCTTTAAATAGTAATTCATCCAGGCAGATTTTCATAATAGCATGACAGTCGAGGACCAAATGAATAAGGGTTTGCTCTTGTGTTCAAAAGCAGCTAGACGCAACAGAAAGCAGTGACGTCTTAAAAACACAGTGCTCATTGCTCGAGACACTGAAAAAAAGCCAGACTCATCACAATGGTCTAGTCTTGTGTGAATTTACTGTATTGAATAGGGGTGTAACGGTTCATATTGCTCACGGTTTGGTTCGATTCATGGTTTTTGGATCACGGTTCGGTTCGGTATGTGCAATGTTCAGGGAAAAAAGGACTATGGTTAATTAAAAACAAAAAAAATAACAACAAATAATCAAACTAAATGCAACAGCAAAAAATTTTATAGAGCAAGAGTAGGGCGATTTGTTTCGTGTACTGGTGTATCGCATTTTTTCGGTTTGGTTCGGATTTTACACCCTTAGTATTGAACCTTCTTTAGTTTCATAGATCGCTATTATATACAGCGTCATATGAGATGACTGAGTAAAGATAAACCTGCAACTATATTTGTCTAGATAGATATCTCAGTGCCACATTGATGAGCATAATAGATGCTCTTTTCACAGCTATGCTAGACTGTCCTTTATATCAGATAACACAGGATTTATTTAGTGAACATGTTGACTAAACCGTTGAATTAATAGCTGTCCTTTTGTGAAGGAGTTGGCAGAGAGTCATTTAAGAGAGTCAGTGTGGTGGGTCTGTAAATCAGCAAAGGTTACTGATGCTGAGCTGGCTTATAGCAGACAGTCATGTGCAAGTTATAGGGAAGGCCCTTGTCATAATATAGCCTACATGCTTTATGTACACAAATGGAGTGCCAGGAGTTTAGGAGCAGGAAATGTTTTTTATGGACCGAGGCTAGGTGTTGACAATGGACTGCAGATGGTGGAGATTGAGCGCAAAAAGAAAATATCCTCTCTTACAGAAAGAGAGAAGCAGTTTAGTGTAGCAGTCGATTCATGTGCTTTGATAATGTTGAGCTGCTTCTCATCTGGTGACTCAAACAAAGAGAGTTTGTCATTAATAAACTGATCCACACAGAATCTCGGCATAGAATTTGAACAGCCGCCATTAACAAAATTATCCCCACCATTTACTTTTACGTTTATTAGTTATTTTGGTCAAATTGATCATACTTTTAGTTACTAAGAGTGGAGTACCAGGATTTAGTTTTATTAATTAATTTATATAAATAAATTTTTCCATTTTATTTTCAGTTTAGTTGAAAATCTCTTGTTAGTTTTAATTTAGTTTTAGTTGTTATTTTATTCTTTTTTTAGATTTCATTTTTGGAGCTGAGTTAATTTCCTGATTCGTATCTCTAAAATTTTTAAACAATATTAAATTTCTCAGCTCAGTTTATTGCCATTTCTACTCAGCAATATTTTCATGTTTACTGCAGGTGTGCATCAAAAGCTTAAAGTTTCATAATATGCCATGCATCATAAACTGAAAAAAATATATAATTTAAAAAATATTTAGAGTCACAATCATGTATTTTAGTTTAGTTTTTTTGTTGTTGTTGTTTTTAACTGAAAAATATATTATGCTTTGCACACCTGCATCAATCAGTGGTGTGTGGGGTGAAAATGCAACATTTATTTAAAATTTCACAATTATATTTTTATTTAAACTTTTTTTTTTTCATTTGTCAGTTTTTTTTTTTTGTCGAGTACGCTCCATTCTTAAATCCATTCTGCATTATTCAGTGGGTTTTCCTTCAAAATCTGCAAAGAAAGCCTCTTTTTTTCCTTTTATTTCACCTTTTTTTGTTAGATTTTCAACTGTCACAACTTAAAATGTGATGTGTCTTACAAAACGAAACAATGCAATATCAAACATAAAGCTAACCAATTGCCTCATCTTTATCATCCACAGGAGATGCCCCTGACATCATGAAATTTGACATTTCTAAGGAGGGCAGCACTCTGTCTGTGGTGGAGCAGGCCAACGTGTGGCTGTTCCTTAAAGTTGCCAAGGGCAGCCGAGGGAAGGGGAAGGTGTCTGTTCAGCTCCTGCAGCATGGCAAATCTGACCCAGGGTCTGCAGATGGACCCCAAGAAGTGGTGGTGTCCGAGAAGACCGTGGACACGCGGCGCAGCGGCTGGCACACGCTACCGGTGCCCCGCACGGTGCAGACCCTGCTGGACAGGGACAGCACCTTGCTCAGTCTCCACGTCTCCTGTCCAATGTGTGCTGAAGCTGGCGCCGTCCCCATCCTGGTGCCTGCAGAGGGCAACAAGGGCAAAGAGAGAGAACAATCTCACCGACCCTTCCTCATGGTTGTGCTCAAGCCAGCCGAGGAGCACCAGCACCGGCGCAGCAAACGTGGCCTGGAGTGTGACGGCAAAATCCGCGTCTGCTGTAAACGGCAGTTCTATGTCAACTTTAAGGACATCGGATGGAGTGACTGGATCATCGCTCCATCTGGATATCATGCTAACTACTGCGAGGGCGACTGCCCTAGCCATGTGGCCAGCATCATGGGCTCTGCCCTCTCCTTCCATTCCACCGTCATCAATCACTATCGGATGCGTGGGTACAGCCCCTTTAACAACATCAAGTCGTGCTGTGTACCCACGCGCCTACGAGCCATGTCCATGCTCTACTACAACGAGGAGCAGAAGATCATTAAGAAAGACATCCAGAACATGATAGTGGAGGAGTGTGGCTGCTCATAAGACGCCGTGAACTCCTAACAAACACTTCAATGTTGGTACAAAGCACATATCAGAGGATTGGCAGTCAGTGTTCTCCCACAAACTTTTGAACTGCAAACTCGGGCAGCCTATTTGTTTCTAGATCATTCCAAAAGGACTGATTATTGGAGTGGTCTTTGTGGCACTTTCATATAAAAATGACGGATGAGAATAAAGCATAATATATTTTTTTTAATGAAGGGAGACTGAGAGGGAACGGGTGCATGGGTCAAAGTGTCAGCCCTCATTCTCTGCACTGCAATAAAGAGACTTATTTTGAAGTGTGGAATTATATATTCTGAGAAGAATTTGAAAAAAAAAAAAAACATGCAACTCTATGCAAGTCAAGTATTATTACTGGATGTTCTTTTTTATTATTTGTCTTTTAGCTTTAGTTTAATGTTGTTTTTATCATTATCCCTTTTCTCACAGACAAAAATGTGTCTTTTTTTAGTACATCTTAAAAGAAGTAGTTTTGTTTATTTCATTTTTCTTGAAATACTTGAACAAAATTTAGTTTGACCAGCTGCTGGAGCCAAACTACAATATTATTGTTATTATGATGATTATTATTATTATATTGCTATTATCACCTATTCTTATTTTTCTCCTAAACATTCTGAATGTTGATGAAAACTAATATCAATTTGCACTAAGCCAACATTCGTACCATGTGAGCTCCAGAGCATTATGTGCTGCATTCTAGTTACCGTATCAGAGTCTAGAACCATAAGCATTTGGAACTTACACATAGTAAACCAAAGACCATACACACCCCATTCTCAGAGCAAATCCCCAAAATGCCCTGCTCTGTGAATTTATTCAAATTAGGAACAACTGTGTATGGCCAACATAATGTACCATTAACTCAATATAGCACATAAAATAACTTAATTTTTTGTTTGTTTGTTATTTCCTGAAACAGCATCAATGTTAAGATACTTTTGCTCTCTGTGTTTCAACAGTGTTTGTCTCTACCGATGTATAACAAAGGTCTTAGATTCTGAACTGAAACCTAGCCTTCAACCGTTGTTCTCAAGAGAAATATTCAGTAAAGAGAGAGATAGAAACAATGTCCTGGCAATGGCAATCAGCTTTGTCAGATTCACAGTGCAAGGCACTAAAGGAACTTACTGTGTTTTATGTAGAGTTATGCAACATATGGTGATATGTTGCCATGTTGTACAAATTAAAATATGTGCTTGTTATGTTTTATATCTTATTTATTTTGCAGCATATTCTTTGCTTCACTATTAAACTGAATTGTACAACTTCACCTTTTGGTTTAAGTCAACAGTGTGTGTTTACCAGGCCAGATGATAAGCTGTGTTTCAACACTAAATGCAAGTTAGTTTGGGTTTTACTAAATGTAGTCCAATTAAGTATATGTTTTGCAGATCAACTGACAAATCTGTCATGTAACCCCAAATATTAGCACTACACAGCCAAAGCAGATGCTGTGCAAACTAGTGTGAGCTCCTCAAGGGCTGTTTTCTGTCTTTTTTAGCCTGTTGGGAGGTTTCACTTGTAAGGAGTCAAAAGAAATTAATCTAATCTAATAATGTATTATATATAATATATAATCTGACTCAAATTCCAGTAAACAAATTAAATTAACAACATAATAATAATAATAAAATAAATTGTAAGGCTCAGATTTGAAGTTATACACTACCATTAAAAAATATTTTTTGAAATGTTCTTGAAATAAGTCAAAATGAAAAAAAGAAATTATGCTCACCATGGCTGCACTTATTTGATCAAAAATACAGTGAAATCTAATATTGTGAAATTTGACAATATTTCAATTTAAAATAAGTTTTCAATTTGAGTGTATAGTAAACTGTCATTTATTTCTATGAAGGCAAAACTTAATTTTCAGTCTTCAGTGTCACATGACTTCAGCAATCATTCTAATATGCTGATTCGCTGCTTAAGAAACAAACATTATATAAATAACAATCAATAAAAAAAACATTCTGCTCAACACAATATTTGTATTTTTTTTTTTTTTGTGGAAACCTTGATCATTTTTTCAGGATACTTTGATGAATAGAAAGTTCAAAGAACAGCATTTATTTGAAATATAAATCTTTTGTAACACTATTAATGTCTTTACGTTTGATCAGTTTAATGTACCCTTCCTTGCTGAATAAAATTATTAATTTCTTTCCAAAACTTTTCAACAGTAGTGGAAGTCACAAACCGTTATGAATTATAAGTACATGGTTTTCTATTTAACGTAGTCAAAGCATAAAAGGCCTTCAATAAGAGATATGTGCACTTACAGGGGGACCTTGTCAGCACATCGCATGCTGTGTCAGGACAAGAGACGTGACCCTGGGGTAGAAAGGTAATTACTGCTATCATCACTCAGCAAATAAAACCCCCACAGGTCCTGTGAAAAAGAGCCTCTCTCAGAGGAGGACATAATCTCTTCCCCATAAACCCTTCATGCCATTTAGAGCACAGCAACAGAACACACAGCTGATTTATCACTAATCATCATTTGAAATAAATCTCTCAGCACAGAAACGCACAAAAAGATGATCAGAGTTCACATGCTTGCCAATCGTATCCCTTTTTTTTTGTTGCTGCCTTCATTATAATTAATGTGACATGTTCTTTTATATGACTTCTGCCTTTGAAGATATAGTAAGAAATAAAGGTCAAGGTCAGTTCTCTTTTGAATTAGTCTTGCAAACTTTACAGAGACGTTCTTTTCGCTTGGACATCTTGTTGTTTGAGGCTTGAGGGTGTTTACATGAGTCTTTAATTCTCTGCCTATATACACAAACAATACATGCTTTGAAATAGTGTAATGTGTAATATTGCTGGTGACTGTTATCCAATGCGTCACACATGCATGTGTGCCTTTATAGTGCCATAAAAGGCATTCACATCTTTGTTGGGTCTACTTGTGTTGATAACTCTACATCCTCTGGTAACATTCATCAGGAATCATAAAAAGGGGATGATGAACCAAAACAAACATGGCAGAGTTCAAGTCCATTTCCTGGTGACAGTACTGCTTACAGACAAATACAAACAGCAATTTTAAATCAATTTATTCTAATATTATTTAAATCATTTGTATATTTTAATCTACATTTACTAATGTCACATAATGATTTATAATTATTAACTGACTTTCTGTTTAGAAACAAGCTGCTTGCAAACTGTTGCTGGCATCTAAGATTGACGATGAATATAATCAGTAGACCTTGTGAGTTATAAACCTCACATGCATTCCCGTCCTTCAAGGACAAGAGCTTGGAGAACTCAAAATACCCCCCACAGGAGAATGAAGGGTGAGAGGAGGGGGCTGGATCTACAGAATCTGTGTAGGTGTTAAGCATTGTCAATCCTCCAGGAATAAATGTGTTTGGAAGGGTGTTTGTATATGTTGTAAGGGCTGAGGTGTTTATTTAACACCTCATCTATCAAAATGAAGACAGGGGATGTTTTTTACATGCTTTCTAAAACGTGGACTCTGAATATGCCATCTCTCTGACAGTATGACACATTTTAAACCCCTGAATGGGACATGGTGGCCTTGAATCTGGCCAACGCCCTCCCATTCATATACTTACAGAGAGTCTCAATGGTGATGGGCTTATGTTAAATTCAATATTGGTTCTCGATACAAGAGTTGTGAAAACTGGTAGTCTGTTGCAAGCATATGTAAAAAAGCTCTGAAGGACAGATTGAAACATGAAGTATGGTTTTCTGAGCACTGTGAGACAACTGATATTGGCACAAATCTTTTTAACAAAAGGTTCCTCAAGTTTTCTCTCAGTGGCCCTAAAGATCTAAAGTAAGTTAAAGGAATATTCTAAGTTCAGTAAACTTAATTAACAGCATTTGTGGCATACCCCAAAAATTAATTTAAACTCGTCCCTGGAGCTTATGGTGAGGCACTAACAATAGTAGAAAATGGGCCAATTTTTAGAGGAATTAAGAGCAGAAATGTGAAGCTTACAAATTTATAAATGCATTTACATTAAAGGCTGGAATGCAGTACATGACTTTTAAAATCTGAAGAGATTTTCAAAATATCAAACATGATTGATATGGCTGGCTCTAATTTTCGGTAACTAGTGTCAACTTATCAATACTACAAACCATTTTATTGCATTTTAACTGTAATAAGTCATCACCAAACTAACAAACAATACACAAACAAAAAATCAACAAATCATTTTACTAAAAATACACATGTACAAATAAATTTCCATGTAACAGAGAAGACACACACAAAAAAGCTTCTCATTATTTTACATTAGTATACAATATCAGCTCTTTTTTTTAGTCTTCTATCAACACTTCATTTTCAACTCCACCACATTTTAAAAACAATTTGAAAGGTCTCCAAACTCCAACAAAAATTGTTTATTTATCTCTTAATATATAACTGGAGTTATGTAAATCCTCATCAACCACTTATACTGTAGCAGTTTCAGTTGTGTGTTCATTGTTAGTGATTGAGCTTCCTTGATTCCATCCAGTCCTCCATCTGAATATCGTCCTTAAGATCCAATCTCCAAGCTCCAAGAGTCCTTTGATCCTGACACCAACGTATTATATAATGAAGAAATTAAACCTTTACTAAAACTGTTCCCTTTCAGTCGGTCACTCTCAACGTCATGTTGGTGACCAACGAATTGGGATATCACTTCGATAGACCAATCTACTTCGAGTGTAAACTAAACTAACCAATGCACATTGGCATGCAATTATTGCATCAGCTGCTGCTGATCACAGCGCGAGTATAATAAGGCAGCAGGTGCAATGCATACCAGCTTTTCGCTTCGGAGCCAATCGTTAGTATCGTTCTGCTTAACTGTGTCTGCTGTGAACTATGAGTTCAGCACACTCTCGGAAGCTTTGTGTGTTTGCAAGACGGCGCTTCAGCGGTAGGCGTTCCCGAGTCAAGTGGGTTGCATACTTCAGGCTGCACTACCCCCTGTTGTGTTGCAAGCGGCCAATTTCCCATGTGCGCCTCAACACTTAAAGAGCATTTCCTAAAGAGCAAATTTCTCTAAAAGAGCTTCACGGGTGCGTCTTTGTAAAGACGTTGGATCATCCTTATAAGGATGCCATTTCACCCGTGCATTTCTGGGTGCGGTTGTTACCTGGCAACGGGTGATGGTCACGATCGCTGCCTCACAGTAGCACGGGTGGTTTGAGGATTACAGTGTTGCCAAACCCTGCAGGGAACCAACCCTCTGGGGACCATCACTCCTCTTGCATCTTCGATCGGGTAGAGCAACCCACGGAACGCGCTGGGCCATCTTCAAAGAGCGTACCAGCGCTATCCAGTGGGCCTCCCCCTGACTAGATGTCGATCTCAGCATTGGAGGGAGAGCTTTCCGATAAAGGTTCAGCCGCACTGCCACCCTCCGGGATGGTGGCAAAGCCTGAATCGGATACGGAGATGACAGCTATGCTTTCTGGGGCCACTGAGAGGGTAGGGCTCGAGTGGAAATCTCCACCGCGTCCCGAGCCCTCGAGGCGGGATGATTGGTTTCTCGAGGCTCAGCGCCCCACCCCGGTGCCTTTCTTCCCGGAAGTGCATGATGAGCTCACCAGGCCATGGACGGCACCTTTTACTGCCAAAAAAATGGCCGGTGGGCTCCTCCCTTACCACCCTCCACGGTGGTGCAGCGAAGGGGTATTCGGTGATTCCCCCAGTGGAGCGGGCGGTAGCGACGCAATTGTGTCCTAAGTCTGCCTCCTGCTGGCAGGGAGACCCGGTGCTTCCTTCCCGGGCCTGTAGGCATTTGTCTGGTCTAACCGGCAGTGCCTATATGGCTTGCGGGGAAAATGCTTCCACCTTACACGCTATGGCATTACTGCAGGTGCACCAGGCCAAGGCACTGAAGGACCTGCACGGGGGCGGTCATGATCTAGAAGTTCTGAAAGAACTTCGAAATGCCACTGGCCTCGCGCTCCAAGCGACGAAGGTCACTGCGAGTACTCTGGGTCATGCGATGTCCATGCTTGTGGTCCAGGAGCGCCATCTCTGGCTGAGTCTGGTTGAAATGAGGGACGCCGGCAAAGATCGGTTCCTTAATGCCCCTGTGTCCCAGACCGGCCTCTTCGGCGATGCAGTCGAGAACCTGGCCCAGCAGTTCTCTGCTGCACGGGAGCAGACTGAGGCAGTCCAACCTTCTATTTGGCGGGCAGCTGCTGCCTCCACCCGTCCACCAACTGCAGCCTTCTCGTCGCTGAGGGTGGCCCCCTGCGTCCGCCCCCACTCCCGCACCGCATTACGGTAGCCTCCAGTAAGTGGTGCCATAAAGCTGGGCGTAGCCAGGCCGCCCCACCCATCCTGGCCCCCGTCAAACATGGTGAGCAGAAGAGCAAGAGGCCCCGGGATGGGCGACACAGAGAGAGGTAGCTGCTTTCTGGGGGATGGTGAAGCACCAGACCTCACTCATCCTCCTCCATCGCCAGATGGCAGCAGCGGGCGGTTTGAGAGAGTCAACAAATGCCCTAATCATGCACCCTCTGCCAACCTGTGGAACCAGGTGAGCCTTGCACCCCACACTCACACCCCTCTCCGGCCCGCTCACAAGCCGCCCGAGTTGGGTCCCTGTGTTCCACCTTGCTGCCCCACCACGGGTACAGCTGTGGTTCCGCTGGTCCCGCTTATATGTTTTTTAAGCACCTGGTCAGCGCTACCCAGCCCGTCTCGCTGGCTTCTGCAGACCATCAGCCTCGGCTATGCGATTCAGTTCGGCCGGCGTCCCACCAAGTTCAGCGGTATCCGCTTCACTACAGTGGAAGCGTCCAATGCCCCTGTTCTGCGGGTAGAGATCTACCTGTGCAAAGACACTTTTTCTAGACACTGTGCAAAGTCCGCCACTACGACCAGCAACCCCTAACAATTGCACCTCACTACACCACAGGTTGCCGCTATTGCTGCATACCATGACCCCATGAATGGGAAGTCTTTAGGTAAGCATGACCTCGTCATCAGGTTCCTTAGAGAGGCCAGGAGTCCCCCCTGTATACCCTCTTGGGACCTGACTCTAGTGCTAAAATCACTACAGCAGGGCCCATTCAAACCTTTGCATTCAGTTGCGCTAAAGTTTCTTTCATTGAAAACTCTGCTCCTGCTTGCACTGGCCTCCATCAAGAGGGTAGGAGATCTGCATGCATTTTCAGTCGATGATTCGTGCCTAGAGTTTGGGCCGGCTGACTCCCAGGTAATCCTGAGGCCCCGGCCCAGCTACATGCCCAAGGTTCCCACTACACCCTTCAAAGTCCAAGTGGTGAACCTGCAAGCACTACCCCTGGAGGAGGCAGACCAAGCCCTGGCTTTGCTCTGTCCCATCCGAGCATTGAGATGCTACGTAGACCGGACACAAAGCTTCAGGTCCTCAGACCAGCTCTTTGTCTGTTACGGAGGCCGGCAGAAGGGGAATGCTGTCTCTAAGCAGAGAATGGCCCATTGGATTGTGGATGCCATAACCCTGGCTTATCAGGCACAGGGTGTGCCCTGCCCATTCAGGTTCCGAGCTCACTAAACTAGAAGTGTTGCATCCTCCTGGGCACTGGCTCGTGGCACCTCACTGACAGATATTTGTAGAGCTGCGGGCTGGGCGACCCCTAACACGTTTGCTAGATTCTATAGCCTTCGTGTAGAGCCAGTAACCTCTTGTGTTCTCACCTCAAACGGGTAGTGGCACCGAGAGGCCCCGGTTAGTGTTGGCTTGCTAAAACTGCTCCAGAGTGTCCGTACTGTAGACCTTGTTGAGATCCTCCATCACCCTAGGCAGCCGGATGCAGTGGAATGTCCGGCGCCAGGCCTTCATGATGAATCCGTGAGAACCGTGGAAGGCTGGGTTCTATATTGAGACCTAAGTGGTGTGCGTATAGTCCACGATATAGCCTTAGAGCCCGTGTTTTCCCGGCAGACTTCTGCCTTCCCAATAGGGTTTTAATCACCTCAAATTTCTCCTTATACACCTAAACGGATGTTATATGTGTATTTGCTTCCGAAAACTCCTTTGGGAAGGATGGGGCTTCCGCAGCGTCCCCGTTCCAAGCGGAACGGGTATGTTTTCCCAGTGTTATCCAATCTCACCCAGTGAGGTAGTTCTTTGACAGTGGTGAGTGGAACTACTTGTTCCGAGCTCCAGCCTACACCAAATAGGGGTGCAGGCGGATCACATAGGGCACTGGAAAGGGCAGCAAGTATGTAACCCAAGTATGTAAAACGGTCAACTATATTGAAGGTTGCAACACAATTTGCTGTCCGTCAGTCTCATTTAGATATAGAATAGAACTTTTAGAATTGTTAATTTTGTATCCAAATTTTTTTCCAAATGTACTTATAAGATCTTATAAAGCAGGTATTGATGTATCAAGATGCTTTAGGAAAAGAATGACATCATCAGCAAATAACGCAATTTTGTTCAAATCTGTCCAAACTTAATGCCTGTTAATTCCACTTTTTTTTTTTTTTTTACTGCTGTTGCAAAAGGCTTGATGGAGATGGCAAAAAGAAGAGGAGAACCTTATCTACACCCTCTTGATACACTAAATGGTTTTGAAACAATATTATTTGTTGTTGTAGAACTACTATAAAGTAATCTAACCCACCTACAGTGCCTTTCACCAAAACCAAATCTGACCAATAAATCAAACAAATAAGACCATTCAACCCGATCAAAGGCCTTTTCGGTGTCCAATGATAGTAGAGCAGTATCTCCTTCACCCCTCTGTTTCTTAAAGGATATTTAGGACTCTTCGAACATTGTGAAATCCTTGCCTATGTTGTATAAAACCATTTTGATCCTCACCTATTAAATTTGATAATGTACATTCTAACCTTTTAGCCATAACTTTACTTAATATTTTTGTGTCTGAATTTAACAAGCTAATTGGCTGCATATTTTCACATTTTGTGTTGTTTTTTCCTGGTTTTGGTAATAATGTAATTAAAGCTCCTCTCATTAATGCTGGCAAAAAAACTTGATGATACACCTCTACTTTCATTTCCATAAAAGGAGTTAGCAACTTTTTAAAAAATCTCTTATAGATTTCTATAGGAAGCCCATCTGGGCCCGCAGCTTTTCCTGATTTCATAGAGTCAATGGCTTCTCCAATTTCTTGTAATGTTAGATCTTCATCTGATTTGTTCTTTTCTTCAGTTGAAATCTGAGGTATAGACTATCTAAAAATTGCATCTGGATATCTACATTTAGTAAGCACTCTGAGCTATAGAGTTTTTCATAATAAGTTCTAAATGCTTCATTGTTCTCTACTGGGTCAACTATATTTCCAGTTGAACTCTCAATTATTGTGACAGTACGCTCTGTTTGTTGTTGTCGAATTTGCCAAGCAAGTAATCCTGTTTTATCTCCATATTCATAAACATTTTGTTTCAACCTTGCTGGCAATTCATTATATTGAGACCTGAGTAATAATAATTTCTCTTTTGCTTCCACTGTATCTGTAGTTTTCTGGATAATATTATTTTCTAATAGTTTCATTTCCTGTCTAGACTTCCTAGCTTTTGAAATGCAAAACCCAATTATATGTCCTTGAATAAAAGCTTTGATTGCTTCCCATCTAATACAAGCAGATGTTTCAGACTTATTAATTTCAAAATACAAATCAATTTGTTTGCCCACATATTCTAACTCTGGGTCACAAAGCCATCCTATCTGAAAAAAAAAAAAATTAGGGATTTTTTTTATGAATTTTGTAGATTTGTATGATAAAGATAACGCTGCATGGTCAGAGATGACTATACAGTGATAACTTCAATCAGTTGTTTTGTTAAGCAGTTGTGTGGAAATTGGGTAATAATCAATACGTGAGTATGTTTGATGCATACCAGAATAACAGGAATATGATTTCGCTGCAGGATTAAGATCCCTCCAGACATCTAATAAATTAAGATCTTTCATAAATTCCTGTATCACCTTCCTGGCTTTAATATGTGTTTTATCAATCCCTGTTGAACGATCTTTAGTAGGATCTAACATACAGTTCATATCCCCTGTGATAAGAACAAAAACAAATCATTAAAAAATGTAGGATTGTCATCATTTGGACCATAAATGTTAATTAAATTGATCTTTTCTGAAAAAAGGTACACTGTAAGACAATATATCTTCCAAATGTATCCTTAGCTACTTTCTGAACCTGTATTGGGATTGATTTATGAATTAAAGTTATTACTCCTCTCGTGTAATTAGAAGTGTGACAAGCAGCAAAAACTTGCCCTTGCCATCTCCGACAAGTCCTGATTGTCTCACTTTTTACCATGTGTGTTTCCTGAAGAAAAACCACTTGTGCTTGTAATTGTTTGATCCTATCCATTTCCTGCTTTATTTTTTTAATATTGCCCAATCCTCTGCAATTCCAGGTTACAAATTTCACATTCCCTGTCTCCCCCATGATCTTTTACATTTCCCATTAAGAGGTATTATGCCTTTTACAAACTCAACAATCTTAAATACTGAGAAGCAAAAATTAAAACTATAAACAATCATGAATAACACACCTATTATTAAAGAACATTCAACAACATCCCCGAAATCCACAGTAGCGTCCATACTACTGCGTTTGACCCCCACTCCTTACACTCCATATATGGCGCTGATTTGTCCACACACACGTGAGGAACTATCAGTTACTTCTGTCTATATTTATCATCACAACCCTATTTGTAACATTACTCTCGCATATTATTTTAAACTATAAAACACATTTTCACTTTTCCAAAGAATCATAATAACTGAATATACTTAAGGACTTTACAAATTGGTCTCGATTCACTATCGAGTCTCCACAACAAAAAAGGATAATGTTTATAGTGTATGATCTGAGTTATTTTAAACCTACATTCAGGATTTTAATAGCCCTGCTGGATTGAGCCCACCTTTATTCTGTGTCTAATTCTTCAATGAAGCTTTCAACCACCGTCAGTGTGTAAAACTCCCTTGATTTATCCTGGTGTGTAAGAAGTAGACAAGCAGGGTATATGATCTTGTGTTTACCGACTCCACTCTCTCGCAGCTTCTGTTTCACTCCATCATAAGCGCTTTGCTTCCTGTGAACTTCAGCCAAAACAAAGTGTGTTCAACGAGGAGTGTGTTCCTTGTATGAAATCACTCCCTTAGACCTGGCCACTCTAAGGACCTGTTCATTTTGTTTGAAGTTTAGGAACTTCATTATTAGTGTTCTTGGTGGTGTAGTGGCATCCCATCTTGTGTTTTGAGCATCCTTATTTCAGTGTTGGCCCCCTCTATGTGCACGCTTTATAACTAACAATGTGCTCAAGTCCATTTCCAATATTTTTGTAATCCAGGCCTCTAAAGATGCACACATATCATTTTCTTCTTTTTCTGGTAAACCCACTAGCCTCAGGGTGTTCAGTCTGTATCTGTTTTCCATGTTGTCAACCTTTTCAGTCAGTTTTTTAACTTGTGATTCAAGGGAATTTGCACGAGCACTGAGTTGAACGATTTCATCTTCTGCTCCAGAAATGCAATAACCCAAAATTTGAAAGGCAGCTACTGTAATTTGGTGGTCATCAACATTGTCACAAATGCTGCCAATTGAGCTTGTACTGAACCCGGAATATTCATTTAACAACCATAATTACAACATTCATTTAACAACCATAATTACAACATTCTAGAGACACATGCTGTGTGTCTGGGTGTTAATCTAATACCTGATATGCACTTGACTTCTTCAGACAGCCCAGGGCGCCTATT
Organism: Cyprinus carpio; assembly: GCF_018340385.1. Lineage (NCBI taxonomy): Eukaryota > Metazoa > Chordata > Actinopteri > Cypriniformes > Cyprinidae > Cyprinus > Cyprinus carpio. Next base: position 11,310,823 of record NC_056573.1, on the reverse strand, counting down.
CAAGTTTTAGAAGCAACAATGGTACCATGGCTCTGACAATGGCTCCCTCCTGGGGATGCCTGTGAAGGAAGCGCTATCTCAAGATTGTCAAGAGCTTAATCTCATGCCAGGCTTCTGAGGGGTTGTGCAAATCTTGACACTCTTTTCAGGGCGATAAAAAAGTCTGAAAGATAGAAAAGCGGTAGAAAAACCGAGGTCTTGCTGCCTTGGCCTACAGTAGAAGTCCACACAAGGTGGTCTGTTGTTTTCAAGGCTGAGAACAACGTATCATGTCTGCTGGTCTGGTCAGCTTTCTCACTTTGACAATAAGAGTGAGAGTGACTGGGAAATCTAACACTCATTGCTTTGTCTGCGGAGAAAAACTAGAACGGCAGCCTACAGACTGCACGGCTCCTGTGTTATCACTACAAACCTCCTCTTCCCTTTTTTTTCCACCCCTGACTCCTCTTCTCTCTGCTGAGACATAAACTCCTTTATACTGCATAGTATGTGGGCTTGAACATGGACACAGGTAAAGTAATACCTGCAGAGGGCACAGAAAGTGCATTCAGGACAAGAGAAAGAGGGCAGATAAGACACCGGTTGGCGATGGAGAGCACGGCCCTACACGGATCTGTCCATTTGTGCACGGACCCAAAATCCCATCAATGGTTTTATCATGTCATTAGCAGGAAAACAAAGGGTGTCTTGCAGATTCTAATTAGTGCTATAACAAAGTCTAATACTTGGCCGAGATACAACTATTTGAAAATCTGTAATCTGCGGGTGCAAAAAAAATCTAAATATTGTGAAAATCACCTTTAAAGTAGTCCAAATAAAGTTCTTAGCAATACATATTACTAATCAAAAATTACGTTTTGATATATTTACAGTAGGAAATTTACAAAATATCTTCATGGAACATGATCTTTACTTAATATCCTAATGATTTTTGGCATAAAAGAAAAATCAATAATTTATGCAAAATGCAATTTATTTTTAGCTATTGCTACAATTATACCCCAGCGACTTAAGACTGGTTTTGTGGTCCAGGGTCACATTTTTTTGTTGAAAATGGTGTTGTGTAAACACCCTCTAAAAGCCCTACGGGGGCCAGTAACACACATTTATTGTCATATCTATGAATTCATTTAAAAATATATTAAAATGCAATTCATACATACAATAAGACTTTTCAATTAACTCATTTTAATGACTTTTTGGAGCAAAAAGACAAAAATGTCAGGGTGATACAAGTGCCCTGATATTATGCCAAAGAAGAAGGCTTGTTAAAAGATTGACATTATTAAAAAGAAAACTTACTTTATCAAGTAGTTTATTTATTTTATTTATTTTTTTCAGGGAAAAAAACTGTTTAACAAACTGCCTCTGTACTTATTAATATTTGAAAAACTATCCGCCAAATTTAAAGTCATGTTGTGCAAAGTAAATTGACGGATGTAAAGTTGATTTTTAAAAAATCTTTCTTTGACACAGTTCCTTTTGACCATTTTAGATATGCATTGCAATCCCTGCTTAACAAACATGCACACACACACACATCAAAGATTGTAATCTAATGTGCCTTTCAACTTGCAGCTTTTGACTCTGACTCTTTTCATTCTTTAGTTTTACGTCACTGCATCAAAAAAAGATACAACAATCAACAGTAACTTTTAATAGAAGTCATTCAGCTAGAGCGTAAATATCCCACAGCAATGAAATCCACAGATATTTTTGGAGAAAATCCAATAAGCGAAGGCCACTTAGTTATTAAATGAAGACGAGATGAATAAAAAAAAAAAACATTGTTTTCTTCCACTCTTATTTCTTGTCCTCCCACAGAGAATTTGCACGTCTGTCTTCTTTAGTTACTATTTTTTTTACCCTGTTTGTTTAAGTTGTTTTGAATGCATCTTGCTTCAACTTAATATTGTAAATTTCCCAGAAGACACCAGCAATCTAATGCAAATTAATGGCAATTAAAAATCCCCTGTCCTCTCTGAGACACATTATAATTCTGTTTCCCTCATGATCCAAAAGTAAACAACACAACAGAGTCACTTCAGGCAAAGGAAGCAGTGCATGCTGTTCGTTTTATGAATCTGCATTCCTAACACATTTCGTTTATATATTAAGTAAACTATAGTAAACTCTCTTTCCATGTCACAAATGGGTAAAGTTTATACAAGCAGCCCTCTGTGTGCAACATGGATCTTATCAGTATGAACAAAGACCATACTGGTGCAAAGGGAGAGCGCAGAGCCAGTGGATTGAGTGAAAGAAGATAAATAAGGAAAAGTTTCTGCAAACAGACAAAGTGCAGTGACCCTGTTGACAGGTTAGCCAGCACTTCTTTCGGAAACACTTGGTCGGAGTGGCTGAGGCAGCTCAGCAGGTGGTGCAATATTTACCGATCAAAATGCCATGAAAGTCCCGCTCTGACAGGACTGCTCAACATCACTCAGCAAAGCACTTATACCATGTGATTATTTATGACTTCAAATAAGCAATGACTTTGAGACATTGAGAAAAACAAGCTTTTTTGGTGATCTGTATGGATAACAAGGATTGCCCCATTAAATAAAAAGGAGCAATCTTCATAACATGTACCACATGAGTCAGCAACATAATTATTTGTCTGCATCTATTCATTTATAATAATAATAATAAATACCTACTTACAATGGCTGAATACACTTCATCTATGATGAGCATGTTTTAATTTCTGTATTAAAATGATATTTTATAGGTGACACAATTGTCCTGAAAACATAAATGAAATAATACTAATAATAAACAAATTAAATATCTTGTTGTTTATAATGTTTTATCATTCCTTTAAATGTTAACAAAACTGCTTTACTGCTTAATAATATATTTTTTTATTTTATTTGCAAAATTAAAGTAATGTGGTGTGATCAACATACAGAACCAATAATTAAATAAATAAATAAAACAGGAAATTATATATTAGAGATGACCCCTGCAGAATATGTATGAAGGTCAATACATAATTCATATTATAATTTTGCCTTTTTATCACAATGTTAGTTCAGATTGTAAAATGCCATGTGGCTTTCTAAACACACACACACAAACACAACACACACACACACACACACACACACACACACATATATAAACATAATTTACAATTGTTATTTGGAAATATATACAATTATTTTATTTCTGCCATGACAGCTCTCTGAAAGTTTAGCATGGTAATATACATAGTAATGTCAATGTGCTTGGTCTTGGCAGAATAGATCTGCTATGCTGCAGCTGCTGCAGAGGAAGAAACCGAGACTTGCTAATGCAAATACATACATCACATGCTGCTGTGAGCATGTAAGAAATACTGCTGCTGCACATATAACAGATATGAGACAACCCCATATAAAACATACATGAAATCATCCCATAGCAGATCTATTCAGGTGGAGCTGGGGAAGGTGGAGGGGTTTCTGAAGCATGCTGCAACTGCGACAGGGACCACTAGCTGAGTATTTGAATGTTTGAGCAGCAAGATCATTGGCCGCTGATACAAAAAACAATCAGCTGTGCCACATGAATAATGATGTCATTATATCAGATTGAGCTAGAACCTATCAGCCTGTGCCACCTAGTTTCATGACAGAACTTTGTACAAAAATAATTTTTATATTAAATATGTAAATGATATATTTTAAAATGTTGATGATTAATAACATTTAAAGAAAGATGTTGATGAGTAATTATTAAAATGTGTTAATATTAATAACATTAATTAAAGGAAAATATGTTTTTAAATAAGTAGACTTTTCCAAAAGTTTTATAATATGAAAAAAGTCTGTAAAGCTGAAAAAGAAAGGGGTGGGTACAGTTTTGAGTTTGCCAGGAGATGATTTGTGAGAGAAAAAAAAAAAAAAAAAAAAAAAAAAAGATACATATATATGAGAGAGAGAGAGAATGCCTCTCTTTAAAGCTTAGGATGTTCATGCTTGAGTTGGCCTGTTGGGATAGGGGACAGGTCTGAGGACAAGCTCTGATGTGAGTCTTATTCATTGAGGGCCAGTGTTGTCCTCATGTTATTCTAGGCATAGGGAAGTGACGTGGATGAAATAGGCAGCCATTGTCTCCTGATGCATTGACCTCATGCTCCCTCTGGGACTGTCTAAATATTATTTCTTGCAAAAATGTTAAGCGCTGATGATTTTTTTCTCACAGTCTCCTCTCTACCCTGCAGTATGACAGCTTTGTGTGCTGCTTCTCTTTTGTGTATGTCAGTGTTCATCTGGTGTATAATAAGGCTCTCCAGGGTAAGACACAGTCTGAATTTTGGAGTGTTTATGAATTGTTGCTTGTATTGTGCTGAATATCGGCAATGGATTGCAACAAATTAAATTACAGCAGAAGAGTATCCATATTCATCAGCGTTACTGACCCTGGGCTATAAACAAAAAGTGTTTATCACATGAATTTTAACCTTGTAGATTATAATTTGATTATAATTTTTTTCTCTCAATTGCAGAGGCTGCTGCTGTATCGCAGGAATTTGTGCTTTGTAACTGTGTGTTCTCATTAATTTTATATGGCTTTGGCAAGTACACTTGTTTCAAGTGAGCTTCTGTTTTCACTGTCTTGTGAACTCTTGTAATCTGTGATAATTAATACAAAGACTGGACTGTGACACGATGCCACTGATATTCAGGACAACCTTATGCTTTCTCGTTATATTGCTTTAAAAACTAGTTATCAAAACGTGATACTGAATAACATAGATTTTAGACACAATACTCATAGTTACTTACTATTTTTGCTCCGCCAGTTCCACACGAAACAACAGCAAAGCCATGACGTCTCTGAGCAACACATTGCAGCGGTGAATGATTCAGTGTTTTGAACGAATCAGTTAAGTGAATAGGCTCGTTTGAAATGCATCGGCGCAGCACATACCGATCAGCGTATGACATCAAAGAACCGCGAGTGTGATTCGAGAGCAGACGACTCTTTAAGCTTTTGTATCACTCTCGCTGTATTGTCATAGGCCGATCGGTCTGCGCAGCGCCGATGCATCTCGAACGAGCCTAATGATTAAGTGAATCACTCATGTCAGTCACTTGTTTCGTTACTGTATGAATTAAAAGTGTGTTGTGCGTTCCAGCGAATCAGTTCAATTTATGATTCAATGACTCATTCATAAAGACAAGCCACCTACTGGCGTGATGATGAATCCTACAGAAAGAATCACAGACTGACATGGACTAAATCAGTGCTCCCCACCCCTGCCCTGCACATTTTGTATGTCTCCCTAATCAGACACACCCAATTTAGTTATTGTAGTCTCTACTAATGAGCTGATGAGTGGAATCAGGTGTGTTAGATAAGAGAGACAAAAAGTGCAGGGCAGGGGCCAGGGGGGCCTCCAGGACAGGTTTGGGAAGCACTGGACTAAATAGTCCATGAAAAGAATTTCAATTTGCATTTAGATAACAAAAACTTAATAGGATATGGATAATTATATCTGTACATACATATTGTGTATTTTGTCTACAGAGATGCTTAATATTTTTGAGCTTGGGAAAGGCATTTTATAAATAAAACTTAATAAATTTAAAACCTTAAATTGTTGTTGTTATTAGTAGTAGTAGAAGTAGAAGTTATTATAATCATCATAATATTAATAACAAGAATTTATTTAATTTGTTGACTATCAATTAAATAAATGGCTCTAATTTACTTACTAATTTATTATATAAAGGATAGTTCTGAGGTTATTTCTATATATTTGTCTGGAAACAAAATGTGGTGGACATTTTGTGGTATTTTATGGCATAATTCAAAGACATTTAAGCTGGTCAGTTACTGACCTTTTGAACAATATGTCTAATCTGTTTACAAAATATATTTAGTGGATAATTTTGAACAATTAGTCATATTTATTTGTGTTTTGTTTTAAAAATTCTGTTGGACTAATGCCAACTGTGTGACTGTGTTTAATTTCTTTGAATTGCAGGTGAGTAATTTCCCCTTTCAGCCATTTCAACTCAGCATCCTGTGGGCCGTGGCCAATTCAATTCAAATTCCAATTTTCCCAGCCCTGGCGCTCAGGGATTTGTGTACTGAGCATCAGCACAGCCTGTACCGAGTAGCAAGGAGAAGCAGCGAGTTGGTTATGGAGTTGTGTATGGTGGAGTGTCAGCTGGGCTCAGGATGCATCCTTCCTCTGATGAGACTGGAGATGCTGACTCACTCCTACAGCTATAGTGGGTGATTAAAGTGTAATGCCATGTGTGCCACCTCCACATGCTGCACATGCTGCACATGCACACACACACGCACACACACAGCCTGACTGGTCATGCAAAAGAAACAAATCTCACACTCACAACTGCACATGTACAAACCAAAGTAGTCATGCTGGTTTGTCAGCGTTTGTCAGAGAGTGTGCAATGTAAGATCAAACCGCAGCTGTAACTTTCCTGAAGGCCACACTTCTCTTCACGGTGAGTAACGCACACCGGTTAAGGACATGGCAAACACTGTGTGGAGGCTCGTGAAGGATGTAGGATGCTGGATGAGGGACTAAGAGGGGGAGGCTATATTATCATTTATACGTCTTCAGTCAGGCTTTTTACTCTTAAGAAAGCGTCACACAATTATTAAGAAAAAATTTGTGCGGTGTGTGGTCCCGACCTTTGCTAATTACCAAAGACTGCACACACACTGTACCGACATATTTGCTAAAATGTCAGACGGGCCAAACGGAGAGTCTCTCACATATCACAAGCTTTGTAACGACGCTGTACTGTGAGAGAATTGAGAATTAAAAAGCCAAACATGTTGCTTTGAACTTATGTGGATCTCAGTGTTCGCACCAGTGTGAGCCAATTTGGAGGGGTACATTTCATCCCTCGCTCTCTCTTACAAAGTTTACGAGCTTGTCAAATGCTCGTCGGATTTTAAGGGCTGAAGTAAACAGCATGCATGAGTTCCAAATCCCAATTACCTCTAAATATTGGAGGATTTGAGGACACTTCCTCTGGAATAAACTTTTGCTCCAGGTTTGTTTGAAAGGCCTGTCAGTTTTCTGAATCCTATTGTATACCTAGTGATCAAAAGGTTAACCACTTCTTTTAAGGATTCAAAGACTGACCTGCGATTGGCTGTGGATGGCTTGGTGACGATGACGCAGCCAATCCCAGGCCTGGTTGGTCTGAGTAGGCTTTCTGTGGGATAAACCTCTGGGAAAGGGTTGTTTGAAAAGTCTGTCCATTTCGGATTTCTGGATCTTATTGTATAAAAGAGTTTAGTGATCAAGAAGCTAACCGCTTCCTTTGACATCCACAATACAAGGCTGACACTGGTTGCGGCTGGAGCAGTGATGATGACACATCTGTCACGAGGCAGCACCATGTTTCTTCTCGTCCCTGTGGTGGTGACCTGCCCCCCCCCCCCCCCCCCCCCCACCACCACATGCCCACCCTCAAATGCATCCCACTTAGTGCCAGGCCTCTCTCTGTCTCTCTCTCTCACTTTCACGCCGGTTCTGCCCACTTCACTACATAGAGAGAACGAAAATAATAACTTCATTATAGATCTGCCTCAAAAGGTTACCCTACAGCTCACCTACACCTATTCCGTCTCCCACACTCTCAGCTAAGCTTATTATGTGTTGATGCTTCTCATTTATAGTTCTACATGTAGTGCGATGTGGTTGCAGTGCATTTGTCTGCATGTATATGCTTCTCGTAAATAGCCTCGCTGATCTGAATCCATTATTGACCTCTTCTATAATGAAGTGTGTGGTTGGCATAGAGCTATAACATGATTCCTAGAACTGAGTCTCATTTGTGTTGTTTTGAAAAAGCTGTATTCAAATGACAGTGGTGATAGAGGTTTTCTGTACGTTACTGACATTAATGAAAATGAATATCTGTACAACCTTGACTAAACAAAAGCTACATGTACATTATTGCCCAGGATAAAGGTAAATCAGTTTACGTCTATCAGTGGAATATATATTCATTCATTCATTCATTCATTCATTCATTCATTCATAAATACCTATATTTACATTATTACCCAGGAAAAGATAAACTCAGTGTCCTTCCTATCATAGAATATTTATTTATGCCTTTATTCATGCATTATGCATGAACAAATACATGCATGCAAAACAACAGTAAAACAATAATGACAAACAAAACAAAGTAGAAAGGCATTTTTATAAAATGAAAATGTCACAACTTGACCCACCCTGAAATACAATGTCTTTAGGACAAAGTACAACTTTTTAATTATAAACAGAATATGATCGAAACTTGCTTTAATGTATCCCAATGTTCACTTGTTTTATCCATTCATATGATTTGTGAGCTTTATTTCAATATGAGGAACAGACCGAAATGTAAGTCATGAAAATCAACCTAGAAAAAAAATTAATAAAAGTATTATATATATTATATATGAACCTACATGGCGGGGTTCTGGATGTTGCCCTAGAGGAATTAACTATTAAAGGGATAGTTCACCTGAAAATGAAAAAATCATTAATTACTCACCCTCATGTCTTTCCAAACACATAAGACCTTCCTTCATCTTTGGAACACAAATTAAGATATTTTTTATAAAATCCGAGAGCTTTCTTACCCTGCATAGACAGCAACGCAACTAACACGTTCAGAAAGGTAGTAAGGACATCGTTAACATTCAAGCGTAACTTTATGAAGCTACGAGAATACTTTTTGTGCTCAAAGAAAACAAAAATAACAACTACATTTAACAAGCGTGCTACACTCCTGAACGAGAGGCGAAGACTGAGACGGAAGAGAAGAAATAGTTGAATAAAGTCATTATTTTTGTTTTCTTTGCACACAAAAAGTATTCTCGTTGCGTCACAAAATTATGGTTGAATTTTAACAATGTCCTTACTTTCTTTCTGGGCCTTAAATGTGTCAGTAGTGTTGCTGTCTATGCAGGGCCAGAAAGCTCTCGGATTTTATCAAAAATATCTTAATTAGTGTTTCGAAGTTGAACAAAGGGTCTTATGGGTTTGGAACGACATGAGGGTGAGTAATTAATTACAGATTTTTCATTTTTGGATGAACTATCCCTTTAAGCCAGTGCTGGTGTTTTTATACTGGTTTCCATGGTGATGGAATTGCCCTGAAAAATATCCATAAATGAACTGCATAATAGATTATACAGCTGAGCTGAATATTCAGACCAGTAACCCTGAACAGCTTCCAAACATGTGTTTTCTTTAAACATGATAAAGTGCCCCAAATATGTTTTTATGTAATAGAGAGATTGAGGAAAGCCCTTTCAGGCCATCTTGAGAAAGAATTGCCAGCTTTGTGTTTCATTACATTTGATTGTTTTCCTGAGAAGGTTTAATCATAATCTCAATTCCCTCTGGTCATGCAGTCATTCAGAAGATGTTGCCGCCAGCTGGACACTAACCAATACAGAAATTTGAATGCAAAATGTGGACAGCTATGCAGAGGGAACTATGGTGTCCTCATCTTACCAGGACAAGTTATCAATTTCACATTCATTTACAACTTTTTACTTTGATTTTGAACAAAAACACTGTCAGTTAGAAAGATATTTTGGGCACAGTGTTTACACGTGGATGCAGGAACTGTAAAAGCTTTTCCTTTACAATTTAGCATTATGTGCCGTGAGCAAGGGCCATGCGCCATCCCTTTGCCATGCCTAAACAAGGCTTCACTCACAGATATGGGATGTTTTTTCCCACTTTCAATGACCGTACAGTGATAAACAATCCAACATCCAACTCCAACCTTTGATAATTAAGGACTGTCACGCATGCTTGACCACATGGAGTTCTCTCTGTTTTTCTCTCTTTGTTCTGGATGTTGATGTGTAATCAGCCACATCAGAGAACGCTATGGCCCAACTACAGGGGGTATGAGCCATATGTCCTCTGCCAGTCTCTTCAGGTTCCTCTGTGAGTCAAAAACTGGATCACAAGTTTCCCTCCACTGCTTTGTTGTATTGTATAATTTAGAACACTCATCACTGGTCTCCAGGATATAGTCATAAATGAGCTTACGTTACTGTTGGAGACTGCTTGATCACAATTCTTAGCAAAACAGGTGCTATTCATTTATTTACATTCAGTGTCATGTTGATGTGCAGTTTATTCTAAAAAGCTGTGAAGAAATGACAGCACATGTCATTTATATTCAGACTTGAACAATTACATTGACTTTTTCAAAATCGAAAGTGCAGCTCCATGTTACTTACTGGTAGTCTATTTACAGTTTTATAATTTTATTTATTACTATTTATAGTGAATTCATAATAATGTCATTTAGCTAGATTTTATCCATCTGGAATTGATTGGATGAAACATTGACCAAAGAATTGCACGGAATAAAACAATGAACACAATGAAACTGAAGTAGCGGCAGATCTACTGTCGCGCGTCCTGCCTAATCTTCAGAGAGAAGCTTAATTTTCACCAGAAGGTCCAGTTGCGACATTTTGTTTTACAATATTTTGTTTGTGAAGGCTGTCCCATTTCTAGGGCTCTTTCAAATGTAGCCTCAAAATGCATCCTTCATTTCCTGGGCCAAAAAGAATACAACAAATGGACCCTTCATGGCCCAAATTATCCCAAGATTCATTGCACACCGGTGACTGTAGCTGTTTGAAAACGCATATTTTTCTCTCCGTTTTGGCCTTAAGTCCACACTGAGACAGTGTTTTTGTCAAGGAAAACAGAGCTTTTTGAAAACACTGTAGTGTGGATTGTGAAAACGGAGGCTTTTGAAAACGCTTTTGAGGCTTTTGAAAAAGTTTAGTTATGTGACCCATATTGTACCAATATACATCTATGATTATACCGGTTATTATGCCTGTTATGTGCTATTCACTTTCACACTGTTGCTAAAGGTATTTACTGTGTACTTTGTATTGCAGTCCTAAAAGATGACAGAAAATTTACTCACAGTTGCTGTTCTGCGGCAAAACATGAGGGCAGTTGCGTTTTAGATTAAACATGAGAATGACATGAGAACACGTCAGAGAATGATCAGATATTTCCATAAATGAAATGATCCTGCAAGAAGAATTGTGTGAAAACTTATTATGCCTGTTCCGTCTCAGTGAGCTTTTATGAGGTTTTGGATGAGAAACTTTTAGAAAAACATTAATGTGGATGGAGAGCGTTTTAAAACAAAAACTCTGTTTTTAAATGTACAGTTGCTATACAACAAGAGTAATTCTATGTAGGCTCGACCATCCCATTTAACAATGCTCAGTTTGACCTTTGACCTTCAGCTTGGCCTTTGAAGTCTGAGTCCTACCAAGGTTGAATTCAAAGGTTAATGTCACACAAACTCCACCCACCCTTCTTTTCACATCAATTTAACAAGAGCTCAATGACTGAGTTATGCACTTTCAACAAAAAGCCCCTTTAATAATGAAGCTATTTACATGGCACAACCAATGTTATATTTAAAAATGATTTGTTATAATGGAAGAATTCACATAGTGTGTCCGTGCTGAACAAAAATTGAGCGGTATTCTTCTGTGCAGTGACTAATTTAAATGCTACTGACTGGCCATTGCGTTCATGTGCTCACCTATGATTGGCTCCAAAGCTCAATGCTGCAAGAGCATGTCATAAATAGAAAAATTGGTGCATTGTGAGTACATCTATATAGAATGTTGTATAATCGTCAGTTTTTATGATCAGTTCATTGTAATCACAATTAATTGTGCAGCTCTACCTGCATACAGAACTGTTTGATGTAGCTCTCTGTGTTCTGATTGGGTTATGATCTGCTTGACTTGATCTGATTGCATGTTAATGGAAAGTACAGGTTTGCTGAGAATTCATCACTTGCAATCACAGGTGTGACAGTCGTAACAGGTGCACATGATACTCAGGCTCTGTCAGAATCCTCATGTGCAATATCACAATCATGCCAGGAGATGACTATAGGAGACTTACTCACACTGACAGTAAGTTAGACAAAATATGGCATTCCCAGGTGCCAGTGGGTTTGCGGTCAGTGACACGGCTGCACAGCCTGTAAATCTGTGGTTGTGTGCACAGGTGTAATACTTTAATGATCTATGGCAGCAGATTGTTGTGGTTGGATGGAGGGCGTCTGAGTCAGCAGTGTGGTTTTATTTGAGTTCCCCCTCAGAAAAAACTGAACCATTTTATTCTCTTCAGACATCCTCCATCCTGTACTAACTGGCACATATGCTTGTTTCACAAATGCACAGAAGGAAACGGGTAAATGTATCTGCCTTTGATCCTCCAAACCTGTTCTCCATCGAGGTCTCTGGCACCACATGGTTTCTTGATCACAACTTCATTTTGGCAACATGTGCAGTGTGGATTTTCATTTTTATGTTTCATTCAAATGCCATTTTTTAGTGTTTCATTCAAATGTAGTGTATTACGACAGAACAGGGCTCAATGGGGAGGTAGTGTAAAAATGACAGTATGCGAAGTTGACAACTATGCCTTTAAGAAATGAGTGGAGATCTTAACCTTTCAACATTTTCTCTCAACTAATATAGATCATATTTTGGTACATTAAAAATTAGAAGAAGAAGAAAAAAAAACCCTGTGAGTCAGACCAGGCTCTGATTTGCTCATTTTCTGACTCATTCACTCTGACTGTCATTAAGCAGAGACCATCTTGTTATTTGAGTCTTCATCACAATAATGGTAAAACAGAAGCAAAAAAGATCCTCACAATATTACACACACTGTAAATTTTAAATACTACAGTAAAACCCTCTTAATAGATTATCTGTAAGTTACCTTACCATATACTGTGAACAAATTTCAATGATTTAACGTCACATTATATGTAAATTTACTGTATACTTTACAATTTATTTTTGGAGATAAAAAACTTTGAATTATGTAATTTACAGTGAAAAACAGTGAAAGAAAAGTCCCTGTGTGACACATTACATAAATTATTATATTTTATTAAAGTGACAGGCCATTTATGATGAACACTGATTCATCATGTGTTTTTCTGTTGAACCACCTGTATTATTATGATGGTATCAGTTAGAATTGCTTTCTTACCTACTTAATTTGCAAATCTGTCGTGTTAAATTTAGCAGGAAATTTCAGTCTCCAATCATTCAAGCTCATGTGTTTACATCATGTCTACAAGCAAAGGTCCAAGTAACTTACAATTTTTTATTTCGTCCACAGATGGCGATAGAGAGCCTGGAAGTCTGGTTACAGGTCCAGTTAAAGGGTTAATGGAATTCACACTTGTCACACTCTTTTTCAGATATGGTCCATACCAGGTTACTTTTCATTAAAAACAAGTCATTTGTCCTTATTGTTCCTCACATTAGAAAGCATATTAAACTATCAACACTCAAATGCACTTCAATCAATCAAATGCAATCAAGTTAATAGTGCTGTGTTTTGCATGCAGTTCTGTGAGGATGACTCAGACTTGTAAGAGCATTACTATGGTTGGATTTTGCTGCCAATTAAAATGCCCATGTGTGTGAGCAGTGTGTGGGTTGGTGGGGCTACGCACTTTCACACAAGAGAAGCCTCAGGGGATCATTAATCTAAAGCTAATAAGAGACCTGGTAATTGGGCATGTGGTTCTGTGTGTGTGTGTTTTGGGAGCGGGTGTAATCATTATAGAAATACAGGCTTAATCACAAAAATGGACCTTGTGGACACCGGTAGGCAGCCTTCGGGGAGCATGTTGATTAATTAAAATGGTACCATTTCATGTGATCTATTTCTGTATATGTGTACTGATGACATGGGTCATTTTATTTTCACCATATGACCAATCTGCCCGGCGTGACGTGTGAAAACGGTGGTGTTCTCCATCAACACCTTCATTACTTAGCCTGCGTGATATGGCCGCCCACCCTGCATGCCTCTGTGAGTGACTCTGATTGGTGAGGAACAGGCCATGTGTGGGCAGAGAGGTGTCATTCTCATATTAGTGGCCCTCACACTGTGTGTACCTACACCCTGCCGTCCATTCCATGTCTCAGGGATGATGATAATGATGCTGATGGTGCCCACATAGTGTGGTCAAGGAATGTTTCATCCGTTACATCTAGCCACATAGAAGTGAGATGCGCACAGACGTGTTCGTGCATGCTCAAACGGGGACGTTATGGACGCAAAACGGTATAAACACACATACACAAACACCCACGTATGCAGACATCCTCTAACGGAGCTGCCCACACATCTCACTGTGTCAATAAGTATTCATCTGTGGGAAAGAGATAAAGTGAGGTAAGAGGGGATTCCTTCTGCACAGTCTCTTTCACAACTTTGCTCTTGCACCGCTGTAAAAAAAAGAAAGAAAAGAAAGCATGCGGTGGGAGGTATTACTTTTCTCTGAGTTGTGACGTCACAGTGAATGTTCAGGATGATATCAAGAATAGAAATGACGTCAGATTTTTTAGCATGAAGTTCTACATTTCAGGAGGGTAATTTGTACAATGCAAGTACATGAAGAACAAATTTCTGTGAAAGGCCTCCTAAGAAATTATTTAGACTAAATTATAAATTCTAAAGACCAGATGTCATGACATTCAATGTTCAAAGCAATAATCTGATGTGGTCATAATCATTAATGAGTCACCAGTTGTATTGTGTCCAAGTGCACTGAACATACATTAAAAAAACATACAAACACTGCTATTATGTATTGCAAGCTTATTAACCACTTAACTGTCACTCCCCTGTCCCCCTTTTTGAACATAGATTTGAAAATGTATCAGAATTTAAATGACTAAATTCATCAATGCTTTGCAATACAGACCTAAGGTTTATCTATTTTTAAAGAAGACAATCAGAAAAAAAGTGTAAAAAAGTTATTGACGTTTTAACTTACTGTAAAGAAGATGTACTGTACTACAAATATTTGACAAAATATTTTGGAATCTAAGATTGCTATAAAGTCAAACCAAATATCTAACTAATTATGTTCCAAATTTAAAGTTGATATCGCAAAAATGTAGGTTCCTGTGAGATTTTGTTTAGATGCTATACCAACAATAGCCACCGGGTGACACTCAAACGCAACTAATTTTTAATGCATTTTCCTGTCATAAATTTCTGTCACAATATTATTTCAATATTATTTCTTTCACAAAATAGTCATAAATATGGAACCTTGAGATTCAGACCTTTCCAACAATGTGTTTTGTCAAGATTAGAAAAACATTATATTATATTGTATATTGTATTGTAAGTATAAAATATTGTGGTAGTGTAATAGTGTAATATGACATTTGCCACCGCCCACTGGAGGGAGGGCCCCACTAAAAGGATTTAAAGTACCATTTCCATGGTAAGGCAATGTCTGATTTCAAATGTTCTTCCTCTGCACATTTATTTTAATTTAGCTTGAGTGCAATTGATAAACTCGTATATAATGTTAATTCATTAGAATAAAAATAAAAAATAAAAAAACAGTCAGTCCACTATTTAGTGACTTGTTCACAATGAAACAACCAAAACTCTGGTATATTTGCAGTAAGGGATACAGACACTATGACTTACGTAAATCAATGAAGAAACATTTTACTAGGAGCTCATGTGTTCAGGTTTCTTGGATGTTTTAACTCGCACACAATGGGACACAGCTGAGACTGACACTGTGGAACTCATTTAATGTCCACCTGTTTTCTATAAACTTTTCATTACCTCTGTATAAAATGTGTGTCTTACCAAAGCAGTGATGGCCACAGCTGACAAGAAGAGAGGCGAAGACTCTTCACCCTGAAAGTGCTTTAATCCATGCTGCTCCCTCTGGAGTCTGGGAACCTGCTACAGAGAAGTGTGAAGTTACACACTCACAACACTCATGCCATATCCAAGAACACAACTGTATGACCTCAGAAAAAGCCATTTGGATAAAATGTGCTGGCCACATGCACTAAACAATGTAAATGTAAGTCATAAACAAGCTAATTTCCTCAGTGGTTCCAGAGCAGTAGGCTGTGTCAGCAAGATGATAGGCTAATGTGCATCCCATGTGACAATCATTTCAGATGCTTTGATGTGATAAGTAAACAAACTTTCACATGAAAATCACAGTAATGCTCTCGGTTTTAGTGGTACAACAGGAGAGCGACACAAAATGGAGCAGAATTAACAGGAAAAAATCCATGTTTAATGCAGTGTTTTCATTCCCCTTGATCTTCCGTGGCTCCTATCGCTCCTTTCCTATAGATGAGTCATAGAGGCATCAGAGGTAGCTTCTTCAATCAATAGGCTTTTTCATGTGGTGGGATGTTGACGTCCACCAGCCTCCTGATCTCTAGATCAAGGTGACCTCTGGGTACAAACAGCTGCTCCCTGGTGTTTAGTTCGTCATGATGGTGACAAAGCAGTGCAACTCTGGGACATCTATGATGCTGGGTCTTTTTTATGCTAATGCATAGCATAGAAACTAAATTGATACTGTTAAAGGAATAGTTAACCCAAAAATAAACCTTTGCTGAAAATGTACTCACCTTCAGGCCATGTAAGATGTAGATAAGCACTGGAACAGATTTGGAGAATTTAGTATTACATCACTTGCTCACAAGTGGATTCTCTGCATTGAATGGGTGCCATCAGAATCAGAGTCCAAACAGCTGATAAAAACATCACAATAATCCCCAAGTAATTCACACAACTCCAGTCCATCCATATTGTGAATGCCTTGTGAAGTGAAAACAACAAATCTATCATGAAGACATTCTTAATACTGCAATATTCTAAATTGTTCATTTTGATTTCATGGTGATTTCAACTTGTTTAATCATGCAGCAAGAAATGTAAGACATAACTTTTAGAGCATACAGTGACTTGAATTTCTCATTGACTTGCTTGTTGCTAGTACATCTATCACAAAAACTGAAAATCTGCTAGATACTAATTCATTTTCACAGGCTTTTTTTCCAAGCAGCAGATGTGAAAACATTTCCATTTGATGGAGCTTCAGACATGTGGTTTCAGTCAAGTCTGAAAGTATGCACATCGTCCACTCTTGAAAAGTCCTCTTCAATGCTCTGTGGAGAGAAAAATCATTCCCAGCTCAAATCTTTCAAATGTTCCCCCTTGCAGTCAACAATTGACGTCTCTTATGATTCTATTATGATTGGCAATTTGTAACAAGTGCAGTATTTATGTGTTGTATTGTTCCTTTTTCTTTCATATCTTATAGTGATGTTGACATTACAGAGACAAAATCATTAAAACAGAGTGTGATGCCTGACCTCTGGATACTTGTTTAACAATTACATTGTGTATAAAGGAGAAACAGACTGATCCCTAATGCTGGAGGATAGTGTGACAGATGGTTTTTGGTTAAATGGAATCAGGGATGTATTAAATTAAGGTGAATTTGAACTTTAAAATAAATACTTGTACTGCATTATATTTTTAATGACAAAAGTCATACTTTTTAAAATTTAAAAATACTTTTAAAAAAAAAAGCATTTTGATACAATTTCATTTAGACCAGTGGTTCTTAAACCGGGGGCCAGGGCCCTAAAGGCAGCCTCAAAAATCACAATATTTCCTATTTTAATTCCTCCCTCAACAACGGCTTTTTTTTTCTTTTTTTGAAGAACCAGGGCTCCCACAGTCTTGAAAAACCTGGATAAATGAAGTCCTTTTTTTTTTTTTTTTTTTTAAATATGATTGATTTCTAGAACTAGGAAAGTGATGTAAATTAATAAAATCTCATAAAACCATGGGCATTTTATACATTTTATAAATAAAAATGTTTCTAGTTATGGCAAGCTCTAAAGCTCTAAGTAAAAATATTTTTAGAAATCCTCATTGTCATACATTGTTACAGAATATGTTTTACATCATGGCTTTTACAGCTAATGACATTAGACAACTTTGCTCATTAGTCCTTGTAAAGAGACGTTTAATGAGCCATGACAACACCATTTTGTAAAATTACAGACATTTTACTGAATTTAGGTTCTGTAAACTGTTCTGACCTGTATTTGGGAAAGAGAGTTGGAATATAACTATTGCCTTCTGATATTCCAGGATGGGATAGAAGCTGCTCAATTGGGTAAAATGTGCACTGCTTTTGCAACGGGGTGAGAAGCTCTTAATGTGATCAATGTAAGAATATCCGCTGAAGACAGAACTCACATGACACAGAATCAGTTACAGAATTAGCAACTGTTCACACTGCCGCACACATCTGCATCTTAATCATTCACAGACTGAGATTTGAATAGATTAAAAGATTTTAGATCTGTATTTGATTTTTTATGTGACAGAGGGATGTAATTCAGTTTATTGCTGCGAGCAATGTAAACTGATATTATTGGCTTGGACCTATATTTGATCTTCTTAAACTAATCAACTGCAAAATGCTTTCATTTTCTCAGCATTCTGTGACTTGCCAAAACCCTGGGCCTTCTTCCTATGACTAGATGCATTGTGCATTTTAATGATAAACTGAATTTGTTTTTAGTTTTACATGGAAACCTTAAAGGAATAGTTCACTTAAAGTTCTTATTTACTGAAAATTTACTGACCCCCAGAACCTTCTGACCCAAGATGAACTTGTTTCTTCATCAGAACAAATTTGGTGAAAAAATGTATCATTGTATCACTTGCTCACCAATGTATCCTCTGCAGTGAATGAAAAAGTCCCTATTGTCCTCTCATATCAAAATCCACCAACATATTTGTTTAGAACTGTTTTGGATTTTCTTAGCTTGTAAACGGGGCTTGATATTTGCACATTTCTCTCCTAATTTAGACAAAATTAATTTTTCACTGTAGAAAGCAATAATATGGACAGAGGAAGCAAGGGTTTGAAGTTTAATGATGGATTTGTGTCTTACAAACCTGTATCTTTTCATTTTATAAGATGTTAAATGATGGACTGGAGGGTGAGTAAATTTTCAGCAAATTTTCATTTTTGGGTGAACTATTTCTTTAACTGGTTAAAAAGGTTGCAGGTTCATAACAGCCAAAAGAATTGCATAATATTCAGGAGATTCCCCAAACTTCAGTTCCTAACAAATGTTTCCTTATATTTTGTAGTGATGTGATATGTCTTTTCGAATGACCAACACCTAGTTAAGAAGAGAAAAGTCAGTGAATAAAAAAATAAAAGTGTACGTGAGAGGGGATTTCTACAGCTTTACAGCAGCCAAATTTCAGATCCCTGGAAAACCACTCAAATCCACAGGGAGAGCTAAGTGAAAAAGTTTCAACATCTGACAGAAATGGTTAAGCTCTTTTCCTGTGCCGCTGATCTCTGCAGAAACACTTCAGGGTATCAGGTCTTTCCAATTTCAAGACAAAAGGTGAAATGTTAGTGGATGTGAGGTGTGAAAATATCTTTGAACACAGTGAACAGCTGGTCATAATTCATCCCAGGATATTCTCTCTCTTACTCAGGCTCTTTGTTTTGATTAGGCAATCAAGAGATTTAAATAATGAGTGCATGCAAATTAAGGCTTTTACAATGCCAGAATGAATTGTGTTGCTTGTGTGGTCATCTTTACACAGATACAGCACCTCCTGGGGAAAAAAACATACTAACTACAAAGCGGCTCCCACATACTCAAGGCCAAAACCATAAATCTCTTACCTCTGGCTCTCTTCCAGTTTTCCAGTTCGTGACTGCAGGTATTGCAGTTTGGAGACTTTTTAATGTAGGTTTCTCTAAAGTTGTATGTCCTCCAAAATGTGTATATTATCAATAGCATCAATTGTTTTAACACGATTTGCCATGGGACAACTATAAAACAGGGTACCTTATTTCCTGATGCTTTGGAAGACTCACCCCTTTAAATCTCATGGCCATGAATCCTTCCACTCAAATCCTGAAGCTCTGTGAATGAAGCCTGCAATGACAGACAATGAATCTGATGAATAAAAATTGCCCAAATAAGTGCTAATAACAGCTTTAAAAAAATCAACGTCCAAAAAAAAAAGAAGAATCTTTCAAAAAATTTCATTAATTCATGAATAAATTTGTTTTGGGAATCAATAAACGTGTTTAATATTTAATATAAAATATTTCATATTTGATATATTAAATCACAAATAAGCAACATGATTCTTCGGAAATCATTCTAATATGCTGGTTTGGTGCTCAAAAAATATTTCTTCTTGTTTAAAAATGGTGCTGCTTAATTTTTGTGGAAACCACAATATACACCATTTAAATGTTTGGGGTACATAAGATTTAAAAAAAAAAAAAAAAAAAAAAAAAAAAACTTTTATTCAACAAGAATGCATTCAATTTATTAACAATAAAGACATGTATAATGTTACAAAATATTTATATTTTAAATAAATACTGTTCTTTACTATTCATCAAAGAATCCTAAAACAAATCATTGTTTCCACAAAAATATTAAAGGGAAAATGAAAAATAAATAAATAAATAAAATTATGTAATTAATTACTCACACTCAATTCATTCCAGACCCATAAAACATTGATTCATCTTTGGAACACAAATTAAGATATTAATTTATTTATTTAAAAATATTACAAATGTATTAAAATAGAAAATTGTAATAATATTTCTCTATTTTTAGCATAAGAGACTTCTTTCAAAAACATTAAAATATCTTAAATATTCAAAACTTTTGACCAGTATGTGTGTCAATATATCCTATTAGTAAATTACCAGTACATTTTCTGTAATATTTATGAACAAGCCCTTCAACCCTAAAAAATTATGTTCTATGCAAAGCATATTTCACAATACAAGTAAAACACCTGTGAATATCTTACTGTGATCTACCCTGCACATGTATGTATAAGCAGGGAGACAATATAACATACAGACACTTTTTGTTATGTCATTCCTTGTTCAAAAGATGCTTCTGAAGGGGAGCAGAGAACTGGGCTAGAGGCTAGAGGTTAACCGAGGACTTGAGTGATCCCGAGAGATGCTGCTCTTAGGACGGCTCCTACAGGCCACTTTGACAGAAATGACAGCCCAGTGCACATAACTCAGGAAAATAGGTTGAATGTTAGTGTTATCCAACTGATAGAATGGGTTTGCAACAATCACTGGCAAATGAAAAGAGGTCAATGAGACTATTTTTTTCAGTAAAAAGGCTATTTATCATAGCTTCTGCCCTCTCTGTTTCAGTATACACTTGAATGAGCAGTTGATGGTCCATTCCTTCATTTATCCAGTTAAACTCAGTGTAAAGAATGAGAATTAGTAAGTGGAGACATGCTTAGCACTGGCCCATTAATGTGTCTGGCTCGTTGCCCTTTTGAAGTAATGGACAGAACAAACATATGCCGAAAAGAGGTTCAGACGGCAATGAATAGGCGATAGTGCTGTGCATTTTTTAAAGAAAAACCTTTCATTCCCAACAGGACATTGTGTGCATCAGCTACAAAGTATTGTGAACTCTTCTTTTTTTTAAAAATAAGATTAAAAATAATCCCATTGATTGCAGAGACAAAGAAGCTGCTGGTGAAGAAAATGTGGGTCCACACATGCTGACCCAAGTGCAAGGGTCACACAGTTCATCCACAGCAGAATTGGGACATTTCAGTTTGGTTAAGTAGTGCCACTGGATGTTCTCCAAAAGGCGCTCAGACACCTATGTACTCAATGTGTCCTTTAATCGCTTTCTGTGTGAATGTATAAGTCTATGCTTTTGCCTTTGCATTTTATATTTATGTGCTTGAAAGACCAACAGTTTAGAGAAATTCAGACATTTATGATATACACCACACCAGATTTCAGTCACTTCAGCTATAAGTGTCGGTTAAATGAATATTCTTCAGTCACACTTCATGTTGCAATATGCAGTAAATCATTAATTTTGCTTTTCATGAATACACTTTCATACAATGCAGCAAGGTACAAATTATTTTGCTACAGTCTTTGAATATAAGTTTCCACAATCTGCCTGTATGTAAAATTGCTTGACAATTTTTTAAATTAATGAAACTTGATAAGATGAGCTCAACAAACAGCAGCATGTACAGTGCCTGCCGAAAGTATTTATACCCCTTCATTTTTTTCACATTCTATTATGTTGCTGCCTCATGATAAACTACTTTCAATCTACACTCCATACACCATACTGACAAAGCAAAAACAGAACTGTCACAACTTAATTTTTTTATTTTATAAAAAAAAAAAAACTGAAATAAGTACATTGCATAATTATTCATACCCTTAACTAAATATTTAGCTGAAGAAAATTAATAGCCTCAAGTCTTTTTGGATATGATGCGACAAGCTTTGCACATCAGCATTTGTCAATTATCTGCCATCCTTCTCCTCATCTCTCCACCTCTCAAGCTCTGTCAGTTTGGATGGAGGCAGATGCACATTTTGAGGTTTCTCCAGAAATATTTGATTGGGTTCAAGCTCAGGCTGTGGCTGGGCCACTCAAGGACATTCACAGAGTTGTCTATAAGCCACTCTTGCTATGTGTTTAGGGTCATTGTCCTGTTGGAAGATGAACCTTCTGCCCAGTCTGAGCTTCTGAATGCTCTGGACTGGGTTTTCATCAAGGCTATCTCTATATTTTGCTGAACTGAGAGTCCCTCAGTCCCTGCCACTGCAAAACCACCCCACATAATGAGGCTGCTACCTTCTCTATCAGTTGCTCAGTTTGGCCAGAAGGCCAGCTCTAGGAAGAGTCCAGGTTGTTTCAAGCTTTTTCCATTAAGGATAATAGAGACTAAATGCTTCTGTGACCCTTCAATGAAGCAGAATTTTTTTCTGAACTCTTCCCCAGATGTGTAGATTGATGTGGGAAAAAAAAGTAATTTTAAGCAGTTTAACATAAGGCAGCAACATAAAAGTGAAAAAAATGAAGGGGTATGAATACTTCTGCAAGGCACTGCACGTCTAATCAGCGCTTATATATTTCTGATTCTGAGCCTATTTTGGCCACAAATATCATGCTGAACACAGCAGAAAGTAAAAATTTACTACAAATACATTCATTACCATTGCTAACCAATATAAAAAACTGGATTGGAACTGCTCACCCACTGTTTAAAAGAAGACATCAGCAATTTCTACACGCCGTGGCAAACACACAAAAAACTTTGTATTCAGTAAATCTGACTGAACCCAGACAATTCAAGTAGATCATAGTTCATATTATTAATTCATCACTGTCATTAGGATTTGTCCCAAAAACCTTCAAACTGGCTGTTATTAAGCTTCTCATTAAAAAAAAAAAAACTTCATCCTAGAGAATTAGTTCATTACAGACCAATCTTAAATCTCCCTTTTCTGTCAAAGATACTAGAAATGGTAGTATCATCACAACCATCTTCCTTCTTAGAGAAATATGTTATCTTTGAGGATTTCCAGTGAAGATTTACACCGTATCACTATCTGAGACTACTCTCACCAGAGTTACAAATGACCTGCTTTTATCATCTGATCGTGGTTATATCTATCTATTAGTGCTGCTGGATTTTAGCACTGCGTTTCACACTATCGACTACAACATTATTTTGAATAGACTAGAAAATTATGTTGGCATTAGTGGAATTGCATT
Source organism: Cyprinus carpio (assembly GCF_018340385.1). Lineage (NCBI taxonomy): Eukaryota > Metazoa > Chordata > Actinopteri > Cypriniformes > Cyprinidae > Cyprinus > Cyprinus carpio. The sequence continues at coordinate 11,287,318 of NC_056573.1, read as the reverse complement.
TGCATGGTTCAAATCATACTTATCTGACCATCATCAATTCGTAGCTGTGAATGAAGAGGTATCATATCGATCATAAGTGCAATATGGAGTACCACAAGTCTCAGTACTAGGACCGTTGCTTTTCACACTTCACATGTTACCCTTGGGAAATATCATCAGAAGACATGGTTTTAGCTTTCACTGTTATACTGATGATACAGCTGTGGCCTAATGGCTAGAGAATTGGACTTGTAACCAGAAGGTCGCAGGTTCGAGTCTTGGTGCTGGCATGAGTTGTAGTGAACAGCGCTCTCTTCCACCCTCAATACCCATGGCTGAAGTGCCCTTGAGCAAGGCACTGAACCCCCAGTTGCTCCCCGGGCGCTGGATATATAGCTGCCCACTGCTCCGGGTGTGTGTTCACGGTGTGTTCACTTCACACTGCTGTGTGTGTGCACTTGGATGGGTTAAATGCAGAGCACCAATTCCGAGTATGGGTTACCATACTTGGCAAATGTCACAACTTTTACTTTCTTTCACTTTCATACTCAGATCTGTATTTTTAGAGGCCCAAAGAAACATACCAATTCGCAAAACTAACAGAATGCATAGTTGATATAAAAAACTGGATGAATAGTAATTTCCTACTGCTAAATTCTGAAATAACAGAGGTGTTAATTATCAAACCAAAAACCTCTGCATGTTATAACCTAGAACACTGTATAATACTTGATGGCTGATCTGTCAGTTCTTCGTCATCAGTTAGGAACCTAGGTGTGCTTTTTGATAGCAATCGTTTCTTTGAAAGCCACATTTCTAGCATTTGTAAAACAGCATTTTTCCATCTTAAAAAATATCTAAATTACGACCTATGCTCTCAAAGTCAAATGCAGAAATGTTAATTCATATGTTCATGACCTCAAGGTTAGGTTATTGAATTGAATTTCCTATTTCCTCCCAAACTCTGGAATAATTTACCTAGCATTGTTTGGGAGGCAGACAAACTCTGCATTTATTAGGTCAACAGGAGCCAGGAACGCTTCCCATAACCCCGAATGTACTTGTTACATAGTAAGAAGAATGACATCTACCATAATATTAGTCTGTTTCTTATTGTGAGGTAACCATAGCCACCCAGATCCAGTCCGTAGATCAGATGGTCACTGCAGTAACCCAGACCCAGCCTGTATCCAGACCAAATGGTGGATCAGCACCTAGAGACAACCTCTACAGCCCTGAATGTCAGATGAGATGTAAACTAGATGAGCCTTAGAGACAGATCCCCTGTGAAGACCTTGTTGGCCATTGGCATAATTCCTCAGCAAAGGCTACGAGAAGTCCTCTGCTCAGTCTGACTTGTGTTGCAACCTGGAATTAAACCACACCATGCTGGTTTCGTCTGGCCAGAGGAGAACTGGCCCCCCGACTGAGCCTGGATTCTCCCAAACTTTTTTTTCTCCATTTCTGTCACCAATGGAGTTTTTGTTCCTTGCCACTGTTGCCATTGGCTTGCTTCATTGGGGACACTTAATTTCTGGCAATATTGTTGACTTGATTGCACAGACACAATTCAAAGATAAACAAAAAAATCTACACGATGACACCATTGAATCAACGATGAACTGACTTTAACAGAAAAATTTACTGTTTACTATTGTCCTCTTGCATTATCAACACTGTTTTCCTGTTTAAAACTGTAAAGCTGATTTTGACACAATCTGTAAGGTGACTTGACATTCTAGATTCTGGGGTTTGGATTTTTTGGGGTTTGTAAATTAATTACCATTTGGATGTAAATTCGATTCACTCCATTATGTAGACTGCCATATGATTTCACAAGCAAGTTGTCTATCTACTGAAATATTTTATAATAATTATAATAATTTCTCTTGCTGTTTGACCTGACAATCACCATCATGATCTTGTCTTATCAATTCAATTAAATTCTATTCAATTTTATTTGTATAGCACTTTTCACAATACACATTGTTTCAAAGCAGCTTTACAGAAAATGCATGTGTCTACATTACAATTTAGAGTGATCTGTGTTGAGAAGTGAATGTGTCCAAGTAATGCTCATTACACCACACACATAACAGTTCAAGGTAATAGAATCATACAGTTAGCTATCATGAATTAATTTCAGGCAGAAGCTCATTAAAGTGATTATTACAAGTGTGATCATAATAATTACAATATAGAGAAAATTTGGCAGTTGTGCATATGGATTCAAGTTGACATCATCTGGGGTCCTCACAGGGGTCAGCATCATCTCTTCAAAGGTGTTGGGTCATCTGAAGTCTTTTTATGAGGCTGGATCCACGCTGGAGGAGGTGTAATCTCTAGTTACCTCGAGATGGGCATCCCGGGGTAGGAATAGAAAAGCAGATAGAAAATAATTAATGTAGCTGCCGTTCATAATGTTTCAAGCAAAAAATATGTTTGTGACTTTTATCTGATCTAAATGGGAACAAGGGTGAGATAGAAACTTATTATGCTAATGATTGGCTGAAGAGATGCGTCTTTAATTTAGGTTTAAACAGAGCGAGTGTGTTTGACCCCCGGACATTATCAAGAAGACTATTCCAGAGTTTGGGAGCCAGATGAGAAAATGCTCTCCCTTCTTTAGTGGACTTAGATATCCTAGGTACTACTAAAAGTCTAGTGCAAAAAGAGTTTAGTGCAAGAGTGTGATGGATTGTAGGGCAAAAGAAGATCAGTTAAATATACAGGAGCTAAACCATTTAGTGCCTTATAGGTCAGCAGCAATATTTTGAAATCAATATGGAACTTAATAGGCTAGAAGTGTAGAGATGATAAAATTAGGGTAATATGATCATATTTTTTGACCTGGTAAGAACTCTAGCAGCTGCATTTTGGATTGAGTGTAGCTTGTTTATTGAAGATGCAGGACAACCAGCTAGTAGTAGATTTTTTCTAGAACCTATAGTATATTTATTATTTAAACTCATTATTCGAGGAACAGACACAGTTTCTATCGAATGGACTACACATGAGCTACTAAGTTGGTAGAACAACAAAGACTTTGATTTGAGGTTTGACTTACTAGTCATACGGTACATAGTGTCTTGGAGATGTGGTCCAACAGAAGATCCGCTCCTGTTCTGCTGAAGTCTTGCTTTGGGACCTCCGTCTACCACAGCCTGATGTCGTTCAACCCTGCATGCAGCACGTCAGCTCCGATGCTCTTGTTGCCCTTCAGGATGACGGGTACCTGCGCAGCAACATTGAGAAAACGAGCACCAAGAAAACCTTACTTTAACTGAGGTAGCATGGACATGCCAGACGATCAAGTCACTGATAACAACTGTGTTGCGTTCCGTCTCGTGAAGAGGGGCGAGGTGGTTCCAGGTGGAGATCTTGAAAACCGGGGCGACGGAGGGGGAGAGGTCCTTGCCTGGGGCCTGGCGTGGCCTTCCGCTGCTGAATTCGGATAAAACTAGCTATTTCAAACCGTTCTGATTGTTTTTGATGTTAATTACTATCAGGGATGTGTTCACCCGCTGTAAAATAAGAAAATAGCAGGTTATAGGTTAGTTTAAACAGAGGATTAACTATAAATTTGGCAGAGCTCCAAACTCAAACGAGCGACAGCATCACACGCATGGGGAGCGATATCTTTTATCCCCACATGTGCAGTGATATCTGGGATTAATCTCTGGGAGTATCACTCATTGTAAATTGCTGTCATGAACTAATAACAAGGGAGTGTCCACTCTCTGAACAACCTTATTAAATGTTCATTCCAAATCTGCATCTGTGGGACAGAAACAATTTAGACATTTGGAAGACCTGTACTGTGTGAAAGATGACGCATGGGATAATATATAATATTAAATAACATTATATAATATATATATATATAATATTAAATAACCATATTAAATATTAAATAGTTGTGCCTCTGTGGTGTCATTCACTCAGCTGTGCTCATACCTGAAGGGCAGGTCTTCACAAACCATGCCAACATTCATTATCCACTAAACTCTCACAAGGACCTTTGGAGCATTATTGCATTGTTAGTCAACTTAAGTCAGTTAATAAATGCTTATTTCACTAATTGTCATGTGTGCAACTCTCATCTCTCATTCTGACATTTCTACATCACATTCCACTGACTCAGATGCCTAAATGTGAATAGCTATTCATTATCAGAAGCTGATTCTTTAGAAAATTAGGAAACTATTGCCCACTTAATAACATAGATGAAGATTCAGCATTAGGAAATAGTAATGATCTTCTATTCCACTCTTACTGTTATTCTGCTCCTTATACGCGCATAATTAGATTTCCATTAAAAAAAATAAAAAATAAAAAAATAAAAATAAAAACTTTGAAGACGAGTCAGTATATTACATTATATTATTAAGTTTGGGGCCAGTTTAAGAAATTAACACTTTTATTTAGCAAGGACACATTAAATTGATACATTTCTATTTCAAATGCATTCTATTTTAAATGTCTATTCATCAAAGAAAAAAAAGTATCATGATTTCCACAATAATATTAAGTAGCACAACTATTACAACATTTGCAATAATAAGTAATGTTTCTTGAGCTCCAAATCAGCATATTATATGATTTCTGAAGGATCATGTGACCCTGAAGACTGTAGTAATGACTGCTGAAAATAAGCTTTACAGGAATAAATGACATTTTAAAACATATTCAAAGGGAAAACAGGTATTTTAATATTAACAATATTAATATTTCACAACACTGATGTTTTCACTGTATTTAGATCAAAATGCATTCATGGTGATCAAGGGATCATTTTAAAAATATTTTTTTTTTAAAAAATGTTATTGACTTATAATGTTAGTAAACCGATCAATGGTAAGCTGTGTGTGTGTGTGTTTCTATATCAGAATTGCCATGCAGGCAAGATAAATTAAACACCATTATGGCCTAATGGTTAGAGACTTGGACTTGTAACCCGAAGGTCGCAGGTTTGAGTCTCGGTACTGGGAGGAGTTGTAGGTGGGAGGGAATGAATGAACAGCACTCTCTTCCACCCTCGATACCCATGGCTGAAGTGCCCTTGAGCAAGGCACTGAACCCCCAGTTGCTCCCCGGGCGCTGGATATATAGCTGCCCACTGCTCCAGGTGTGTGTTCACTTCTCACTGCTGTGTGTGTGGACTTGGATGGGTTAAATTCTAAAATTAGAATCTAAAATTAGATTATTCATTGAATCATTTTTAATAATTTTGATAAATAAATGTTATTTAAATTAAATTAATCTAAAAAGTGCAGCATTCTCCATGATCAATTGTCCATCCAAAAGTAGCAAGTAAAGATTATTTCACAGACATACTTTAGAATTGCTTGTGGATATCTAGTTGAGCTAAGTGCCACAATGCAGGAAAATGGAGTTGCCTGATTCATCTTCTTTATCAGAAATATCAACAACTCTTTTCCAAGGTAAATTGGGTGTGCGTGAATATAAACTTCCACAGAAGGTGTGCGAGAGTTGTTCTTAGCTTGCACATTGGTTTGGAATGTCAAAACCATCACATTATCACCAAACAGAATCGCCTTTTGATTGTCATTCCAGAAGCAGGAGGAGTACACATGCTTGACTGCCATCAAACATGGTTACATCATCAAAAGAAGGATAAAGCGACTGAGTTAGGTAATCTGTTTAATAACATTTAAGTCAATCACTTAATGTTTCATTTATATAACCTTTTCCACTTTTTCAAGTACATGACTGGTACATGTGATCATCATAGATAAAATGTTGCCTTTAAAATGGCTTCATTCCTCAGTATCTGCTGGATTAAATTAAGTGTTTTTATTGACCTCCTCATATTTCATTTAATACACTCATTAAAATCCCTTTGTTCCATTTATGGCCTTTACAAGCTGTATAAAGGAATACTGTAAACTAATGAAACACACCTTACATAGTTATTGTTTCTGTGTCCACAAGTGTAACACTTAAAACAGTATTTGTTAGTATTAATTTGTGGGCCATGCTAAATTAATCAAGATGTGCACTGTTGTTGATAACAGGACAAAGTAGACAGGCCACCAGTATTATATAACACCAGAGCTATTATACGTAAGATTAGGCACCCATATTAAGATCCCAAACTATCTTGTTATATAATATTTACTAAACTATTATTTGATCTGCAGCTATCCAGCTATTTTCTTTTGTTTTGAAAAATTCCTGCATCACCCATCTCTCCTTTACCACACAGATGACGATGGATGTATTTTGAAGCCGAGCATGTTTTCCACCACTATTTACAGAATCGATTACTACCTCCATTCCAGATTTGGCAGGGAGGGCAAACTGGCATCTATTTTGGCTCAAGTCCTAATTGGTCTAAAAATACATGTATTGTCATCGATCAATTAATCTGTTAACACATACATTCTTTCTTTACACAACTGTGTTTATGAAACATTATTACTCATCAAAGAAATGGCCTTTCAAGGGTGCATTGTTTAATCTGAGAATAAAGGTTTGCTTGTGAAGTGAAAAAATGGAAGTTACATATCAGTCACGATTTTGGGATTTTATCCCAGCCCTTACAAAGGACAGCATAGAGTTGTTCAAGAAACTTTTTCAATTGTGTCACCCACACCTGCAAAAATCAGTTTGGATGTGCTGAGAAAACAAATTATTGAATTAGTGAAATATCCTCATAATACCCTAAAGCTCAAACAGGTGTGTTTAGATCTATCATCTTACGACTGGCATAAAAAACAACCAGCTGTTTTTCATGTTGTGGGAGATCAGACAAAGAAAGATTATAATTCCACTCTAAGGAATATTCAAGTCATTATCTAAATCAGTCCACTGCACTCTTCCCAGAATTCAACTCTCAGTCATTTATCTGATATCACAAGGATGCTATGCTGCTCCACATACATGTTCATGAATGTTAAATGAATATGGGTGGAAATCAAGTGCTATCTGGCAGAATGAGGATTGACGCTAGCATTACGTGCATTAAGACCAATTAAAACAATCCACAAAAACTTCTAAAAGTTCAAAAAAAAAAAATAAAAAAACTGCAAAACTCCCAAAAAAGCTAACAAAAATTGAAAAAAAAAAAATGACAATAATGCCTAGAAGTGGATTAATTCAAAAAAGTTTCATTCTGCTGCATTCTTGAAGGATGCAGGTGCAACCTACTGCTCACCTGAGATCTGTCACTGCCTTGAACTCCTCCAATTCCTGTAACAGATTCCCAGAGCTCCCAAATTCCATTAAGAGTCCACAAACAGCACCATTCATCATGATTTCTTAGTTTCCTCTGAAACTAAGATGAATGAGCATATTAGACATGTAGTTATTTAAGTACACTGCACCATTTTCCCATTCACCAAATTCAATGAAAGATGAAACATTTTATCAAAGACTGTGAAACGGTCCAGAGATGGCTCTTAATTTTCTTGCCAATGAGCCCTCAGTTGATCATATCGTCCCAAACAGTTCAAACGACAAAGTTTGAAGTGTCATAAAGAATCACAATGAAGCAGCCAGAGAGAAGTGGGTGTGAATAGCATGTGACCAACAAAGCATAAAGCCAGATGACGAGATTTGATTAATAGAGCATGAGTATACCAATGCTGAGAGATTCTAAACTTTAGATACCTCTGCACTGAGGTACTACTCAGTCCTTTGATGTACCAAGACCAATGGCATATCCTATTCCCAAACAATTGACCTCAGGCTTTGTCCATGAACTAGTGCCAATATTCCAAAAAACACTATTGAGCAAAAGACCTGACATGGCATTAACAATAGAATATAAATAGGACAAAGACTTGGGGCATGATCACTTGAACAGGTATGATCTTCTCCATGATGTGCCAAAGGCCAAGAGCAAGATTTTCATGGTTCTAACTGAAAGTTGGAAAGGATCTTCACTATTGCAGCTGACTTTTAGTTTGGGATCTAAACAACAAATTCCAAAGCGACAGAGGATAGACACAGGTCCATTAAAACAGAATCAGCTTTTCCTTAACACAACTAATGCAAAGATGACCTTTGTAAACAATTTTCAATTCAAGTTGTAAACATATCAATGAACAATAAGTTAATATGGAATTATATATATATATATATATATATTTATATATATATATAGATATAGTCTATTTTGCATATATATATATATATATATATATACAATATTGACAGTTACTTTGTCTATTTTGCCAATGAAAATAGATCCAAACAAAACGAGTGAACAATTCAATGACTCAAGGCTACATCCGAATATATCCTACTATATAGCAGAAAAAAAAAAAAAAAAATTGGTGAGATACTGAGGTGTACATTCAATGGACACAAGGATTGCTGGTAGGTTTCATGACGATTACATCAAGTCTTTTTAATGATTGCAAAGTATTGACACATTTAACAGAATTACTGCAGTGCTTGTTTTCAGATGCAACTTGAATTAATTTCTTGATTCAGACAGTCAGTAAGTTCCTGTATGAATCAGCATTTTGAATGAATCAGTTGAATGAATGATTCAGTCATAATCACCTGTCGCCACCTACTGGGTGGACTGTATATTAGCACTCATGGAATGCTCCATAACAAAAACAGTTGCTGAACAATTTGTATTTTTTTTCACACCACATTTTGCTTCTCATCATAACAAGAACATATAAGGTTTCAGGGTATTTTTAGGACGACAACAACAACAGTAAAAAAAAAAAAAAAAAAAAAAGAAATTGTGGAAGTGACTAGCCTTCAGTGAGTGGATGATAGAGGGGCATTTGAGGTGGGACAAAGTTAGTCTTGGAACTCAGTAAACATGGGAATTGGAGGGCTAGAACATGAGCAAAATCTAGGGTGTGAGGAAATAGGTCACTTGCCTGGGAGACTTAAGAGGGAACAGGGTTCATCTGAGTGCCACATTGTTTCTCAGTGAGATGGCATATGCCTTCAGTGACACAGTTTTGTCCCATAAAACATTTTGTACCTCACGTTTAGAAGACAAACGTATGCCTCATGTGCCAGTCTGCATTTTTTTGTGTGTATTTACTTGCTTGTTAGTTTGTTAGTTAGACTCAGGCCATGCCAGTCAAGCCTGCGTCTGATCTTTAGCCCACTAATGATCAACATTGTCTTTCTCAGGCAGGACAGCAAAACATTGTGGTTGGTTTGCCAACCTAATATCTGAGCTGAGAAATTTCAAACACCCAAAAACAATCTGAAAAACAGCATCCAAATGAACTAACGCCATGATTTAGGTTTACATTTAGGCTGCATCAATTATATACTTTGACTGCTTTTATGTTATAATATTGTAATGTAATGTTTATGTTACAACTAAACTAAACTAAACTAAACTAAACTAAACTAAACTAATGTGACTTCAACATCCAGGTTTGTGCTGTACATCAAGTCCCCTAAGATCAATTAAGGTAACACTTTATTTGCACCAACTTTATTATTATTTTCCTAAATTACTTAGTAGTGACATTTAGAAAATTCTAGTGCCATTGTGTTCTCACTGCAGCTGTTAGCCCTGGTGGAAGTTCCCAAACGTAATGTCTCAAGCTTTAGATTGCCTTTTAAGGCCACAATTTCTCTGTTTCCAAATTAAATAATAGGAAAAGCAAACACTGTTCTATAAATGAAACTCTGACACAAGAGTTTTGAAATGAACTAAATAAATATTAAAAGAAAACACCCTTGAACTCAATCCATCAGCAGTCCTGAATCAGAACTCACTGCAAACCTCTTATCCTCTCAGCACAAAACTTTGTCTTTGATGAATTATGATCTGTTTTTTTTTAAGAGCATAGCTAATAAAATACGAACGTGACCTCAACAGAGGACTATTCACAATAACAGGACCCCGGACCCCTCCACCCAGAGAGTGTAGGGATGTTTTTTTTTTTATGTTAATACTTTGCTATTTATTTTATTGCACATATTCGTTACACACATTAATCAGCTCATCGCTTAATCTTTTAATAAACTGTATAAAAAGTGATGGTTATACTGACCTCTACTGACAACTGAAGAGAAACAACCGTTTAGTTTCCAATGTACACTGAAAAAAAAACGTGTAGGATTTACTTTCAAATAATTTTCACTCAGACATTGCTTGTGAATTTTACAAAAATTCCTATATAAAACTTAAATCAACAACAACTATTAAAAAACAAAAATAAAAAAAAAATGAATACAATCTTCTTATAAAACATATTTTTTTTAATTCCGTTTTATTTACAACTTCGAAAAGTGTTTTTTTTTTTTTTTAGTGAAGCAAATTAAGCACAGTGATATAGCTCTAACAAATATCTTACAGTAAAATATATAGAGATATAAACACTGCTTTCAATAAAATAATAATAGGCTGATAACAACAACAACAATAATAATAATAATAATAATAGGGCTTCCCCGGGTACGAGTTCTTAATTTTACATTTGATGCAGGTTTCAGACACCTATTAAATATGAAACCTTTGTTATTTTATACTGCACTTTGAGAAAAGCACATACAGTGAATGAGAGAGAAAAATATACTACAGGAGAAAAAAAAATGTAGCTGTTCATGTAAAAAAAGGATCTAGCATTTACACATTTATCTCCCAGGTGGGCTACAAATATAAAACAAACAGCTGAAAAGTCCATCATGAAGTTCCATACTGGTTCGGTGCTGGTGGACCAGTCAAGTGGTCCATGAACAAAAAAAAAAAATTGGCTACATCTCAAAATAAATAATACAAATTTTAGCCAGTGTTTGCACGTTATTTTTATTATTATTATTATTATTTTTTTTTTGTTTACACAAATACTTGAGGTAACTACTACTGTCTGAACTACACATTCCTTAAATGGTTGGTGTTTGGTGGTACTTTCGATGATTAAATGGGTGTATGGGCGCTTGGCGCGCCGTGAGAATAGGCGGCAGTACTGAGTCTTTCATTGACTTTGTATTCAAATGATAATCGTCGAGACACGATTCTTGTTCCGGGTTGTGCTGTTTTGTTATGCTAAGTGGAAAACAGGTTTAAGAGCGTCACGTTATAAATACACTCGTCTTCTAAGGTTCGGGAAACAGAGAGGGAAAATATCAGGACGCGATGCAAAGACCACAGTTTCGCCATCCCCGCCAGGGCTCTGGTCCACGGGCAGCAGGCTTCCGCAGCCCGCCTCCAGCTTTCGACAGGACAGGGAGTATGATTCCATCGCCTCCGTGGGCATTTTCAACCCCACCGCCGCCGTTTGGACCTAGATTTGGACAGTGTTCTCCCAATACCCCACCGAGAGAGTTTGGTGGTAATAGAGGCGGCGGCGGTGGGAAATATTTTAACGTTCAGACTCCGGGTCACACACCGCGCAGATCGAACCCCAGTCCCCGCGGCGCACCGTTCAGACGCTCGCCGTATGAGAGTCCCGGCCGACACTCTGGATATCAGGTAGTTCACTAGCGTTCCAGGGCAAAATCAAAGTACTAATGCCCTATTTGAGCTTTTAAACAGTTTTATGTTCAGTAATTTCGCTTCTTTGCAGTGTTCTGCTGCTGTAATCCGAATTAATTTCTGCGATTTACGTGCGTTGGTTTTGTTGTTGTTGGTTAGGACACTGTTATACCATCTCTGAGTAAGTGTGGTCGTTTTAACGTCTTTCTGCATGACAATTTTCTCCTTAAGGGTTCACCACGGACATCTACACCGTTTGGGTCAGCGCATGGCAGGGAGAGAGGGACAAATGATATGGAAAAATATTACAAACCGTCAATGCTCCAAGATCCCTGGGCTGACCTACAGCCCATCGCAGTTACACAAGCCCAGTCTAAATGCAACTCCAAACAAACCAATACAAGCAGACAAGGGAGGTACTACAATTAAAAAAAATTATCTAACTCCGGTGAAAGGGAAAAGTCACTGAACAGTTCTTTTTATTTAGTGCACCAGTAGTGCACTAAACTTTTAAAGTCAAACGGAGCCAGCCGAACACATGGACCCGAGGCATGATTCACCAGCAATAATTCTTGAGAAACTGACTCCACAACATTTTTTAAAATCAAATGTACTTGCATGTATAAAGAGACATTCTCTTTTACTTTTATATCTGCACCTCAATGACAGGATCATAAAAATGGCTTGCTATTGTAACTGGCAGCCTATTCAAAGTAGTTTGCCATCTCTGGCCCACTCCCATGGAGTTTGTGAATCCTTCACTGAATTCAGAGGAATATGTCTTCAAGCTCAAAATGCAGTCTAACAAAAGATGTCTGATCAACACTTCCATCTACCTCTCAATATTGACTGTGTGCTGTTAACTAGAACAGGTCAGGTCAAGTATTTGTAGGTTTGGCTCCTTCACTAATTTTCTATGGACTTTTTATTTTTTGTGACTTTTTTGGTTTTATCACAGTCTATGATCTTTTCTTTTTTGTATAAATAAAAAACATGGACTGGCAACAGACATTGTAATCATAAACGGCCCACAAAAACTATTGTTGAATAATACCCAAATATAATTAAAAGTTGTAATGCAATACAGTCCTTGTCAAAAACCATTTCGAGTTGCAATCTGTTATGCTTTATTTACTAAAAACATGTTTAATATCTTAAAAATTAATCTTACCATGGATAATGTAGATAAAACACAGTAACATTATTACACATTTCTGCAAGTATTGTTTTTGCTGTACAATATACCATATGAATCTCATTGGAGGTCTAAAAAAATAGATTTTATTATTGTAACAGAAACAAAACATTTTACATTTTATATGTTCAGTATGCTTAAAAGTTTTTATTTAATTTTCATTCTACATTCATCATAATTACTGTTGTAATATTACATACAGTACATCGGTGCTGTTTTTTTTTTTTTTTTTTTTTTTGGTTTGGATGTCAGCTAGTTTGATAATGCTTATAATTTGGCCTTACCCTATTTTGAATTCAAATTTCTGCATGTTCAGCATTTTGCCACGAGACACCCAAAATATAGAATGAAGGTGCATCTAAGTGTATAAGAAAGAATCAAACAATAGAGGCTTATATTAAAATGTCATGTATTGTAAACTTTTTTTTGCACTCAAAGACGGTCACTCTTTAAAAGTAATGATGGGTCTCTTGAGGCATCAGTTGTTGATATGTCAGTATCATTGCCACATGGCACGCTTAACACAAAAACAGACCAATCAAGAGCTTGTTGAGGGAAAGTAATCTGTATAACTGATTAAACAGAGGGAAAGAAAAACTTGCATATGCCGCAGTGCACACAAAGATTTGGGTAAAGACCGTGGCAGAGTAAGCATTTAAAAGAAACAGTGTAGTTGTAGCTGCAAAAGAATACAAAATAGTAATGTGGAAATAAACCGTCAACCTCACATTTATTTACAAATGGATGTGCTTATTCAAAACCATTCATCAAAGGGTGACAATTCTTTTTTACTCCAGCCAGCAGGACCAGGTGTCTGCAATGCAGATTGTGTCCAGCGCTTAGCGTTTCTTAGTTTTAGTATGAGCGAGTATGATTTCACAATATACTCTTCCCCTTAAAAGAAAAAAAAAAATCAGAACATTTTAATTTACAATAGAAAATGTAATAAACGTAGCAAGAAATATTCAGTTGCATATACGTTATGATAAAGTACACAATTCAGTCTGTGTAATAAAACATTCCAACTTGTTTTCACAGTCAACTCAAGCTAGATGATGCTCTCATTTCTAAATTGTAAAATCTGTGTTATTTGGGACCCCTAGATAGCACAAAACAAACCTCTTAATCTGGTGCCACACACACAGGGATGAGTGAATGAGCCCTTCTGACTACAAATATTGGAAACAAGTTTGGTGCACTATTAGACTTTGGATATGAAAATGAAATAATGGACAGTGCCAGCTTTTCTGAAATGCATGGGCTTTTACACTTTAAACTTTGAATTCAAAGAAAGGTTTTGGTAAAAAGCCAATTAAGAATAAATTCCATTGATTCCTGAGTATATTAGATATTTTTTATAATTTGTATATTTGCTTGGGAAATACTTAGCATTGGCTATGTTAGGCAAAGATATATAGCTATGATTTTCTTTTAGAAAATCACCTAAAAGCATTTATGTGGCTTAACACCCAACATTTTTGTATACCCTAATATTAAGGCTTTACTTTAAGAAGTAAAACAGAACAGAAGGTTTAAATCCTCAAAACACACCGTGAACTTGCTAACAAATAGTTCGGAGTAGTAGTATTTTTCCTACAGTGTTAGTGTTCAGCACTCAATGTACTCACTTTCAACTAAAAGCAACTAAAGTGAACAGAATCTAGTTAATAATATAGTATTATTTATAGTAGTCAGTTATTGTGTGCTTGAGCTGAGAAATGTTCTTATGTGATATGTAAGACCTATGTAAGACATATCGGATGTTCTGCCCTTTTATACCATTGAGGAACAACAATGAGAAACAGACACAGGCTGTAAACCTAGATGTGTTTTTAGGAGATGATCTCCAGCATTTTTGCCTGGAGTGTGATGAAACCTGATGGATTTTTTTGGGAGCAGTGGAAGGGTAGAGAAGAGATGTTAGCATTATAGTGTGACCCAGTCATTATAAAATGCAACATCTTTCTCGAATTCTCTTTGCCAAACTTTTTCTCTTCTTTTTTCCATTTTTCTCTTTGCCATCTTCCATTTTTCTGGCTCTGATTTCACGCATGAGATCAAAAAACACCTGGAGAGATTACAAAGGTTGTATGAATGTATCATTAGTTCTGCTAATACTGATTCATTGTGCTTAGTGAAGGGATAGTTTACCCAAAAATGAAAGTTTGTCATCATTTACTCGCACTCAGGTCATCCAAACCTGTATTACTGACAGGCTTTCTTCTGTGAAGCACAAAAGATATTTTGAAGAATGTTTTCAGTGTTCGCGTCTAAAAGTCATTTTTTTTTCTTTTCTTTTTTTTTTTAGGGCTGTCAACGTTAATGCATGCAATTAATTTTACAATCCTTAACACGTTAAAATAATTTAATGCAATTAAAGGGATACTACACCCCAAAATGAAAATATTGTCATTAATCACTTACCCCCATGTCGTTCCAAACCCTTAAAAGCTTTGTTCGTCTTCAGAACACAATAAAGATATTTTAGATGAAAACCAGGAGGCTTGTGACTCTCATAGACTGCCAAGTAAAATACACTGTCAAGGTCCAGAAAAGTATGAAAGACATCGTCAGAATAGTCCATTTGCCATCAGTGATTCAACCATAACATTATGAACCGACGAGAATACTTTTTGTACATGAAGAAAACAAAAATAATGACTTTATTTAACAATTCATCTCCTCTGTGTCTCTCAGCATCACCGTAGCGCCATTTTGGAGAATATGGGGTGAATGCAAGCAGCGTATGCTCTTTTGTGTCAACCGCGACACAAGGATCTGTTTTCTACATGAATTTACGCTTTGATTTGAATGAAAACGCAGTTTGCGTTCAGCAGATGTTCTCCAAAATGGGGCTACGTTAATGCGGAGAGACACAGAGGAGACAAATTGTTGAATAAAGTCGTTGTTTTTGTTTTCGTCGTGTACAAAAATTGTTGTCGCTTTGTAACGTCACGGTTGAACCACTGATGACAGATGGACTATTCTGACGATGTCTTGACTATTATATGTCTTGACTAGTATATGACTATTCTGGACCTTAACAGTGTATTTTACTTGGCAGTCTATGGGATAGTCACAGTTTTCATCCAAAATATCTTAAATTTTGTTCCGAAGATGAACAAAGCTTTTAAGGGTTTGGAACAACATAGGGGTAAGTGATTTATGACAAAATTTTCATTTTGGGGTGGAGTATCCCTTTAAAGCAAAAACGCTGGATTTAGCAAATGATTTTGATGAATTTGAAGCAAGATAAATGGTCTAAGAAGTGTGTGAAAAAGAAAAAGAGTGTGATTAATATTTTTAGTCAGAACATTCTTCAAAATATCATCTTTTAAATTACACAGAGGAAAATGTCATGCAGGCTTGAAACAACATGTAGGTGAATAAATGACAATTTTCATTTTTGGGTGAACTATCCCTTAAAATATTACACGTAATGGTTGCCAAACCAGTTTTTGTAAGGCCTACCTTATCTACATTGGCACGGGTTTTGGCAGAAGTCTCGACGTAACTGACTGCCCACTGATCTGCTCTGGCCTTGGCCTCCTCCACTCCGACTTGCCGTCGGTCCTCCAAGTCAGACTTATTTCCCACCAGCAGGAAAGGTATGTTCTCCTCCTCCTTCACCCGAAGGATCTGTTCTCTATAATTCAGAGGTAAAATGAGAAAACTCTGGATATGTTTCGCTGCATGAACATGATAATTAGCCAAGCTTTTGACTTATACTGTGCAAGACCAGTATTGTGTTAATCACCCATTTCAAAGTCATCTCTCTACCTGAAATCAGCAGTAGCAGCAAAGGATTCAGATTCTGTGATGGAGAACATGCAGAGAAATCCCTCTCCGCTGCGGAAGTAGTTGTCCCGAATGGCAGCGTAGTCCTCCTGTCCCGCTGTGTCTAGGATGTCGATCTGGACCTCCTCTCCATCCAGAACCACCTTTTTTCTGTAGCTGTCAGCTTTGGTGGGCTCATAGTCTTCCACAAATTGAAAGAGATCAGCATAATTATACTTCGTGGTTAACCTCAATTTACACATGATGTCCAATTCCTAAATATTAAGTCTTACCTCATCATACATGAATTGCAGTGTTAGTGCTGACTTGCCCACACCACCGCTGCCCACCATTATCACTTTGTGAAGGGCCAAAGCATTCCTGTTAGCAGCCATGGCTTCAGGCAATAAGAGATTGGTGGTAGTGCAGTGAAGAAGTGAAAAATCAGAGGTAGATGGGTATTAAGGGAAACCTATAAGGAAGTCCTTTGAGAAGAACAAAGTAGATTTTAAAGCTTGTGAGGTTGATTTAATTGTATAAGACTGGTGTTTTATTTACAGCAGCAACTATTTTAGTCATACAGGAACAATTACCATCATTCATTACTAATTGTATACCTGCACCCTTTCAAGTGAGTCAAACATGTTTGGGGTGTTACTTATGAATAATCAGCTTTGTTTTGTTCCCAACATTCATTCTGCTTATGATGATGATAACACAGGCTTACTTTCTTCTCAGTCCCCTGAAAAAATGCTAAAACAATGAGGCTTCTCATGAAAGCTAGCACAGCATTTGTCAGTTCCCTTCCTAACTGACACTGATATCATTGCTCACTAGAATGAAGCAAAAACACAAACTCATCAATTCTCCTAAAGAACTGTTGATGGTTTGCCCAAAAATTTAAGGTCTGTCATCATTTACTCACCCTCATGTAGTTCCAAACCTGCGTGGCTTTCTTCTGTGAAACATGAAAGAAGATATTTTGAAGAATGCTGATAGCCAAACAGTTTTGGTGACCATTTAATTCCATTGTATGGACAAACAAGTTAACAACCAATGGGATATTTCTCCAAATATCATCTTTTATGTTCCACAGAAGAATAAAATCATACAGATTTGGAATCACATAGTAAGTAAATGATGACGGAATTTAAATTTTTCGGGGAGAACACCCCTTTAAATCTTCCTATCAAATGTAATCCACGTGGAATCAATGGATTACATATAGCCAAATAAATCACTTCGAGATAATCCTCAATATCAGGCAACTGTCCAGATGGTGAGACTATAGGTCATAGGTGCAAGTTTATACAAAAAAAACCTCTTTGAAAACCTGAAATCATAGGTGGAGTCACTACACAATAATACAGAATAACTGCTGTTGACTCAGACTGCTAACAACAGCAGTTGTTTTAGGTTTACTCGGTTTACACAGCTCTTCTGTGGTGTATACAGAGAGGGTGTGGCTACATTCTGCAGTAATGTTGACTGCTTCCACATGATTAACGCCACATTAACAAGCTTGGTACAAAGAGTCAGAAAAAAAATTGAATGGAAAATTTAAATAAGCACTTGATTAATGGGGCATCACATTTCTATAAATGTGCCTCAGTAGGCTTTTGTTTGTGGCCCTGGTTCATTCTAATAACAGATGAGAATGTTAAAGGGTTGCAATGTGACATAAAGTGAAGTTAATATCTTTGAACCAAAGACTATTGTTTTGAACTGTTGGTAAGTATTTGAATACGTTGAAAGGACCTTTTGTTAATTCATAAAGATTGCAAGGTCAGAGGAAACAAGTGAGAGCACCTTATCAGAAGATATCCTGTGCTTCAAAATTAATATTGTCTGTCATTATAGCAGTTTATTTACTCATTAGCCTTTCAAAACAGACCAAGCATCATGTCTGAGTATAATGCTTGTAAATTATATTTAAATGCAACCCCCCATATATATATATATATATATATATTTATATATATATATATATATATATATATATATATATATATAGATATATATATATATATATATATATGGATGGATAGGAAGATAAAGCACAAAGTTGTCCATTTATGGGAACAGCTTTTGTACCCCTAAAGCAACAATATTCTGACAGTGTAGATCATAGATATATATATGGTGTAGATAGCCAACGATATAAATAGTTACACAGGTTCTCTAACGGCCTTCATATGCTGTAGCAGCATCATTTAAAATCTAAAATACGTGCTGTGAGATTCACTAGAATGTAAATATGCCAATATCTTTTAAGAACAGGGTGCGGACTGTGGAGGACATACCGCTATGGCAAATAAATAAACTAACTTGGGGTAGTGATCCATTCCATGACAACTGAACAACGGCTACAATACATGCGCGATATCTGACACCTGTTCCGTTCGTACAGTCGTTTACAGGAAAGCAAGACTTGCGTGGATTGTATTAATTCACTCAACAGCCGCTAGAGAGTGAATTATTCTAATGCAGGGGTCCTATCATTCAAAAAGGGGATCGCCGACCACATTGATTCAGAAAGTGCTCATTGATACAATTAATGACAGCTGCTGAGCTAGCAGGGTAACGTTAACTCAACTGTGTCGAAATGACACACACGAGGGGCTGCTGTAGTTCACGAGCGCTCGGGAATATAAATCTCGAGTGATTTTCCTGTTATATTTAAATACTGACAGCGCGCTTACTGCCACTTCCGTGTTTAAGGGAGGATTTGGTTTTAGCACTCCACTGCTAACAGGAAAAACGTACTGCTTGAGAACTTAGAACGGGGTTGTGTATCAAACCGTCTAACAAAGTGAACGACTGGCAGTGGTATGTTACAATAAAAGTGATAGAAAAGTGTGTACAAATCAGATACTTGCCAAATGAACAGGCACTCGCGTGTTCGACGTCTTGTTAGCTTTGCTGCTACCGGCAGATTTGCTTCGCTTCAGTTCATGACTCAGAAGGGAGCAGCACCACTGACAGCTTCGGCTGGCTGGGCTTGATCTTCACGCAGACTACAGTTATTGTAAACAAAGGAAATATGTATCATATATGCTAAGATCTCAACGTGTTAAATAATGCCACATAACTCAATGGGTTACGTCTCCGTCATAGATTTCCATCTCAACTACAAATAGTTTTAGTGTTGTTTTAAAACTTTTTGTAGTTCCAGTGCCTTCTTGTCGATTATACGTCTAGAGTGTCGCGTGTACAGTACAGACTCAAACTAGCATGTTATGGTTTACGACGTCACCACCATAAGAAAACTGTCAGCTTAGAGGTCACCTGGGTAACTGTACAGTCCTGCCTGTCTCTTACTGAAGGCCATAGTGATGGTAAGCTGGGGCTGTGATATCAGTACCTTTCTAGTTCCTCTCAAATAGAATCATAACTAATAACATTAATAAGAAGTTATTTTATGAAATATTAAAATATTTTTCTGTCTTAATTTCATTGTGTTAGCTGCAAGGTGTCATGCCATGAGTAATCTACAAATAAATTATACTAGAGCTGACTTTACATTTTTGAGGCATTTTTTTATTTTTAATCAATCCATCTCAAGGTTCATGGATCTATGAAGTCGGTTCTCCTCAAGTTCACACAGGTGTCCTAGCAGAATAAGCACAGATGTAGTTAACAATAAACATCTTTTACAACCAGAGAATGTCTCATTCTTTATAAATTCATTTTGAGCAAATTGTGCTGTTTTTAAAATACATGTCACTTGTTTTGATATTAATAAATATCATTTTAGCAGCCGTCTTTATTGTCACATGATCTGTCAGAAATCATTCTGATTGGTGCTCAAACATCATTATCAGTGCTGATAACTGCTGCTCAGTATTTTTGTGGAAACCATGATACATTTCTTTCAGGAATCTTAAATGAATGAAAAGTTCAAAAGAAAGCTATTTATTTGAAATAGATATATTATAAATGCCTTTATATTGCAAACATTTTACAGTTATACCACAACATAACGTCAGGGAATCACAAGGAGATATTCTTCATGAGGTAAAGTCATTTGAAGCGTGTTTATTTGGTACTCTTATGAAAACTGATGTCACCAGATGAACTGGTTTAATAATCAGGTTTGTGAAAAGAAAATAAATTGAAATAATAATAATAAAACCATGAGGCATGTAGTTAAGAGCTTTGAAAAGAAAGTATATGCCTCTGTTTAAACACTGTCTTGACACTACATTTTTGATATAATCATACATTTGGTTAATTTGACATCACTGCTGGCCTTGCATTGAAATACAATCGAGGCACTAAGCTCACTGAGTTTACATAAAGATTGATGAGTGTCTGTATCCAACCAGCCATGCAATTTATTTGCGACTAAACAGTAGTGCCTCTCACGAGTGTCTGGCTTTAAGAATGATAAATAACTCTAGCCATCTGTCATACAATAACTCTGTCCATATCTCATACAATAACCTCCTGACATATGTGTTTTACAGCCCTTCAGTCATATTGGAGTAGCTCTCCATTCTTTTCCCTCAGTGAGTGCGCGAGGTTGGTGGATGAACACGCTGTATCGCACACCCTGGTTAGCAGCCGAGCGAACGAATCCACTATTCGCAGTCATAGTGATGGCCTGCAAGGTGTCCCCTGTCCCAAAGATCATCAGTGATCTACGGTTCACCTTTGAGCTCGTAACTAAGCGTCTGGTGCGCTCAGACGGCTGATCCGGAACTACTTTAAGCCTGGCCAGCAGCTCCTTGGCTCTGGATTTTTCTCCCGGGCCTCCTAACGTATCCAAGATCACACGGAAATCCTCAACCGCGGAATGACAAGCAAACAGCTCTTTTCCCTTCATGAAGTCCTCCAGCCGGGGCAGGACCTTCTCTTGGCGTTCCTGTGCGGCCTGTTCTGTCAACACCACTTCCTTAAAAGTGAAGTGACAGTTGCCGTGGCTGAGGGACGACACGTACGTGATCAAAGTGGTGATGTCAAGGTTCACCCTGTTGCACACGTCTACCTTCACTTCAGTGGGGAAGGCAAGGCTGGCCACAATGGTGTCTCGATCAACACGGGTGTGCATAAGCTCTGTATCATCACTGTCGTCGTTGTCATCAACTTCCTCTTCTTCCTCAACCAAAGCTTCATTCTCTACCTCCTGGTCCTCTTCCACACAACCATGTTTGTCTTCACTGTCTTCTTCATCCTCGTCCTCTTCCTCTTCTCCACCTCCAATCATTGTATTAACAGCAACAATGTCACCTCTCACAGATAAGCCCATCTCTTTGAGCCTGTCTGCCATAGGACTGGAGACCCCATTGTAGAAGGCAAATATGATGTGAGGGTTGCTGTACTGCACAGGCTGCTGCCGACTGGCCTCAAGGAAATCTTCTGCTTGTCGTATCACGCTTTTATCCCCGTACTGGCCACGGCCTTGCCAGATGTTATGCAGTGCCTCCGCCTTGCGCCCGATGGCTTTCACCCAAGTGTGTCCACTGTTCGCCACCACGTCGACCACCAACGTCTGCTTCTGGCCGTCAGGTCTCTCGTAGGCGAACACGTGCAGGACACTCACCACATTTTCTAGATTCTCGGCTGATTCGACGATGGCCCTCAGATGAGTGAGATTGGTACTTTGCAGGTGGGACTCCTTGATCACAACCTTGCCGGCCTCTACCTTCTGCAGGAATTTGAGCTCAGCCCGCAGCTTACTGCACAGTTTAGCACGTCCCTCAACCTCACGGTCTTGGCGGCTGCAAATCTTGTCCACTCGCTCAAGCAGCTCCTTGGCTACTCTGATCCGGTCCTGCAGCGTGTTGTAAGTAGCCATTGCTGTTGAACATTATTCCTACCGAATGAGAAAGAAAAAGGCTTACATAATGACCACAGAGCTGTAAGACAACATATGTTTGTATAGTACATTTAAAAATAACAGCTAATGCTTAGAATCTAAGATGTAGATGAGTTTCTTCATCAGAACAGATTTAGAGAAATTTAGCATTACATCATTTGCTTACAAATGTCATGTCCAAACAGCTGATAAAAAGATCACAATAATCCACAAGTTATCCACATTACTCTAGTCCATCAATTAATGTCTTGTGAAACAATGAAATGCATGTTTGTAATAGACAAATTCATCAAGACATGTTTAATTAACGCCATACGAGTCATCTATCCATCTATTTTGCTTGCTTTAGTAAAAAAATCCTCTCATCTGTATCAGGAGAGAAATATGTACAGATCAAACACCATTTACAGGCAAAAACAGTCCAAAACAGTTCTAAACAAATATGGTGGTTGATTTTAATATGAGAAGACAACTGGAGATTTTTTTAATTGGAGGAAGTGTTATGGATTTTAGATTATTTTGGCCAGAAGCAATGGTTTAAAGTTAAAATACATTACTGATAGATTTGTTTCTTCCAAACATGTTTCTTTTTTACCTTGCAAAATATTAATCGATAGACTGTAGTCGTGTGGATTATTGTGGTGTTTTTAACAGCTGTTTGGACTCTCATTCTGACGGCACCCATTCACTGCAGAGGTGAGCAAATTATGTAATGCTCATTGTTGAGCAAGTTATGTAATGCTATTTTCTCCAAAAATCTGTTCAGATGAAGAAAGAAACTCATCTTCATCTTGAATGGCCTGAGGGTGAGTACATTTTCAGCAAATTTCCATTTTTGGGTGAACTGTTCCTTTAAATAATCTTGGTTTTAATCTAGATCTTTCTGGATTTTTTTATTCAAACGGAAATGCTGGTCTACCGAGATTTCGCTTTTTAAAATCAACCATTAATGGCAGCAGAAGCAGTATACACGAACACTTTATAAGTAGTTGAACAAACAAAAATCATAGTCCTTGCATGAGCATTAAAGAAGGTTCGCTACGATAAATTAGCTAAGGCATGGTTGTAAGGAGGCACTACTGCATAATACATATATAAAACAAGATATTAGCTTTACGAGAATATCAATCAGTGCCCAGATTATCACGTTGTTTCTACACACCGGCTCATAAATACGCGGACTTGTCAGCTTGCTCGGTTAAAGCCATGGTTTTGTACAGTACATACCAGTGACACTTTTTCCTGCTTGCTTTAAATAAGAGAAGAATAACAGCTGACCGTTAAGGTGAAAAAACTAAATTAGCCTCTCCGGAAACTGTGAAATACTTACAGCTGCATACAGGCTCAAGTTCTGCCTTTTCTGTTTTTGGGCTGACGCTTTTCATCCACGAAGTAGAAGAAAGTAGTGCTGTCATAATGAGTTTGTGTCGCCACCTAGCTTGGAGGTTATATGAATTGCATGAATTGCTAGTGAGTTACAGTAGCGTAGAAATTCACTTCAGTTCCACACGTGACAAATTAGGGATTTTTTATTTATATTTTGAAAATATATTTTGTATTGTATACAAAATTCCTCCGTCTTATTAGTCTATTTTACAGGCACTGGCAATTTACTTCACATATTCCTCCATGCAGTGCATTCATTTGACATTTACATATATAATAAAAAAAAAACCGCTATGACAAACCATTTTAAAATTCATTCTTTTAAAATAACTAGCTTCTATTTCCATGTTACTATTATTATTATTATTATTATTATTATTTTAAATCTCATGACAAGTACAAAAGCTCTTATAACTAACAATGTAATGACTAAGTTTTATAGTTCAATCAAAATCTTACTACGGAGATTCAGTCTGTTGCTAATAACTACTGGAATATACATTAGTGCCTAATATGTTCCAGTTTTAAATAAATAATATAAAATGATAGATAGCAACTATTTTATGTCTAAGAAAAACGAACTAAAAAGTAGTTACTAGTAAAAGTAAAATAGGTCTGAGTAATATTAGTCAGACATGAATAGAATGAGTGGCAAAAATTTGCCATTTGTAGTAACAATAGAATATTTATTTATAATCATACTGAGATAAGTATAGTTAATATAAAAATAAATAACATAAAATAAAATATAAAAGTTGTTATTATAAGATTTTAAAGATAATTTAAGATAATTTTTGATCTTAAGATAATTAAAAAGTTAATATTAATTAATTAATTAATAATAATACTTTTTTTTTGTCTTAACAGGTTTCTTATGTAACCCGACTTTTAAAATCACTTTTATATGACCACTTTTATATAAAGCACTTTGAATAAACATTCAAGATTTATTTGCTTATTATAGCAAAGAATTCTTAAAATATGAATATTAATAAATAAATAAATAAAAATATTTGATTAAATATAAATAAACTTGCTTTGCTACATAAGCTAGTGAATAGGTATAGTAAAACTGAAAGAAAAAAAAAAATAGTAGGCTAGCCTAGTTGCTACGAGCAATTAAAAATAGGTAGTGGCAATATAAAATAGTTTTTATTCAACAATTCATGTTAAAACAGCCTGCCATAACATTAGGCATCGTGGCTTTAAAAGCATTGCGTTACTGTACAACAAAGAGGGAGGATATTAGGTCAAAGTGACTTGCGCTCGCAGCAGACGCTGAGCTGTATTCATGGTAACAGATTCTGCAAGAGCGTATGCGTGCTCCTGACGCAACATGTATCTGGTTTCCAGTCTCTCCTTTAGATGACTGCGCGCTGTCTAGAGACGAAGAGCCTTTAACATGAAGAAAATGCACAACCAACAATGTATCTGAAGTAATACAGTTTTTAAACTGTCGTTTGTGGAATTGCGTTGAGTTTTAACCGATTGCTCAGACTTTTGCCGTTATTTCTACTTTTCTAGTTGCATTACAGGATCGAACTGTATCTGAAAGCAGTCTTTGGCGGATTTTCATCACATCTTTTCTTTAGCCGTACGTGTTTTACGCATATGGATACTTTTCCAGAGCGCAGACGGTAGATTATGCATTCCACAGGATGGGTGCGAACAATGGGAAACAGAGCGGGAGTGAAGGTGAGTGCCAGAACCAGACTCTCACAGCCAGCCACAATGCTGCTTTTCTGCTGTTAAATCTCGGTGTACAGCAGCCATAGTTGTGTCAACGTCACTATTCCCCCTTATTCTTTGTGGGCAACAGGAGCCTTGCAGCAATCTCTTGTATCAACTATATTCCACTGCATACTTGTCATTTTCTGTTTTGATGTTTTGATGGAATTCATAACTCAGAATGTCATCCTTACTTAAAGCATGCTTAAAAGAAATGTAAATGTATGTAATATTATTCATTGTTTTTAGTGTATGAGATTTTCGTTGTTTATGCTTAACAAATCTTGCTACAAATCTAAGTATTTATAATATGTTATTTATTGCCATATATACTTTTTTTGTTTTTTGTCTTCCAACTCATTTTAAGTGTCTGCTTGAAAATAAATGCACATGAAAGGACTGATATCCTTTTCCATTTACCATTTGTCGCAAACAAATAGAAGATTTTGTTGCTGCTTTAAAAATATATATATTCTTAAGTTCTCATAAAATAATTAATGAGAACTTAAGAGGTTTGGGTTTGGCGCTAATAAGAAGCGAGTGTATGCCACTGCCAACATCAGAGTGCACAATGCAAGCTGAATGGTTTTACTAAAGTAAACATTAACGCAGGGTGTGTGTTCTTTAATAAGCCACAACTAACACAAACTATCTTCTTAACTTGTGGGCAGATTTCTGCATTTTCCCAGTGTATGGGTATATGACAGTGATTAGAGGCCAGGCCAGAGGCCATCCTTTACAATATGGATGCTGAAGGTTGCTACTGATCATGTCCTAATAACCATGAACAATCATGCCAGAGATTTTGCTCTCACAGAGTGAGTTCTTGGCTGCGTGAGAGACTTGTGGTCTTTTAAAGCACACCAGATTTCTCTGGAAGGTCAAGGTTTGGCCTCAAGACTGGCATTCAGTGAGAAAACCAAGAACTCCCCAGACGCATGCAGCTCTCCAATTTACATATTTCACAAAACACATATCTTTTGCAATGTTTGCTGTTATCTTTCGCTGTTGAAGTTCTTACAATGCTGATGTTGTCTGCTGATTAGATCACTTATTACTGATTAGTTTAGTTATTTCTACTTAGGACCTCCCTTAGGATCGAATTGAACATAGTAAGACAAGGTGATGTTGCATTCAAATGCACTGCATTAAAAACTGCAATTTGTAAGCCAGCAAATAGTAAATGTGCACTTTTCCATGTTAAGTGGTGTTTAAGTGGCTTCGGTGCATTAAAAACTTACTATTGTTTGTGCTAGTCTCACTTATGAAATGTTTTTCAAGAGTATGAGATGTTTTTTTCTTTTCAGCATTTGTTTTACAAACAATACAGTATGAGCATTTAATGCTTCATGGATGCATTAAAGCAAATGTTTGTTCATGTTTAATTTGACGAATATATGAACCTCTAACAGAGAGAGTCACAGACAAAGATCATGTTTTCCTCCTCAAAATAAAACCAGGATGTCCTGGATCTATTCCAGTGCAACCCTTTTTTAACCTAAATAAGTTATCCAAAGGAAACCAGTCAAATGTATAGTGAATGATTACAAAATAAATAAAGCCTACACCTGATAATACTGCTAAAATGGACTTTATTTTTGTAAGTGTTCAGTCACATAGATGAGCATAGTACCTATTTGGTTGGTTGAAGGCTTTTTTATAATTGTAACACTGCGATCTTTGGAACTGAGTGTCTTTCTATGTAACATTTGTACCTTGCATTTAAAAAGGTAAAAGTTAACCTACACACTGTTTTTATTATGAATACCTTGCTCCTCATAAAGTGGCTTATTTTTTCAAATTTCATGTGAGTATGGTTAAGGATTTATGGCAATAGCTTTGTAGAATTCCATCAACGTCACTCAATTAATCTCATCAGCAATGAAGCACATTCTTCAGAGACAATGAACAATAAACAATGCATGTGTTGTAACTAGACGTTGCATTCAAGGTTAGTGTCTGAGCAGATTCCACTTTGGTTCACTGATTTCACTGATCATTAAAAAAAAAATAAAAAAAGGCCTGAAATGTCTTAAGTGATATCACTGGGAGACTATTTAGTGAAAAACACGTTTGTTTACAGAGCAAAACACATTTTTTGCTCAGCAATGTGGAAGCTCCATCAGTCAGGCCATTTATGGTCAAATAAAAGCTTATGTGAAACCGGGTTGAGTTTTCTCTCTCATCGAGACTGTAAACATGCCTCATATGTGACCTGATGCTCTCAAGTGCCATTGAAACAAATAGGAGTGTTTAGGAAACTTTCACACCAGGGCTTGTTGTTTTAGTTTTACCGTTATCCAAAAAACAGAAATACATTTCTTCTGCTGGTTATTGGGTGTGTCGATTCAAAATAAATCCGAAACAAAGAGGAATCAGCACAACTAATCAAATTGCAAATACGAAGAAACATGAGGCTTAGGTTTACTGTTGTATCTTTCCTAATTTGGAATCAACTTTTCAGATATTATAAAACAAAAAGCTTTCTCGTGGAGCATTCCAAATAACTTCATCATCACAAAAAAATAAATAAATAATAATAATTAAAAAAAATGTTTTGGCTTCTAGTTTTCTGGTAACTATGATCACCTTATTATTATTATTTTATGTGATGAAATTTAGCTGGGACTAAGTTTATTTGGGCACAGTTTGAGTGGTAAAAAGCTTCAGCTTTCTTTTTTTTTCTTGTCCCTGCCATTGGGGAGTATCTGTGGGAGGCATCTGGTTTGTTATTCTAAGTTTGTGATGGACAGAAAAAGAATGCCTGGCATTTATCATAAGATTTGGTGAACCCTGTCGCATTCACTTCTTTTAAACATTACAAAGTCAATTGTTATTTGTGCATGCTTGACAGATAAAATAAAGTGTTGATGTACAATACTATGTTTTGTGTATTGTGAGCATTATAAACATACAGATGTATAAGTATGCTAAATAGGAGCAGTTCTGATGTTTGCATACAGTATCTCTTTCTACATCTTTTGCTTTTTAAGGCTAATACGTTGTTTCTTTATTAGTGTTGGGTGTCCTGATGTGTCCTGGGGTGTTCTTTGTGATTTTAGGGAAAGGCAGTTCCAGTATTTCCTCCGACCTGAGTTCAAGTACAGATCAGACATCAACCAAAGCTCCAAAGAATGCAGCTACCAGTGAAGGTAGGCATATGGTCTTCATTAACCTTCACTAGCTAGCCTTTCGTTTTTTGTTGTTTTGCTCCTTTTGACTTGTTGATTATTTTGGTGGAACTTTTTTTTGTGAGGCTTTAAAAACTTAAAAATAAACTGGCCTTCACAAACGCTGTGGAGAACATGTTTTATTATTATTATTATTATTATTATTATTATTATTATTATTATTAATCTAGTCTCCATATCTGATCCAAATCCATAGTGATGTTTAGAGTTTGCCTTGGGGAGAAGAATCTGACTGGGTGTGTTTGGATGAATTGTGTGGATACAGAAGAGTGGATGCAGAAGAGAATTGTGTGGATGAAAATAAAATGACAAATGCTGGGGAGCTTGTGAGGCTGGCTTTTGAGGCCTTTTCTTGTAAGACTTTCTTTGTTTATTTATTCTGGTGGGGTTTTATTAGAACACATTTTTCTCTAATAAATCATACCCAGAACGAACAACCGATGATTCCAAACAAACATTTAAAGACCCTATAAAGTAAAAATTTGTGTTTTGCGGCTTTCTGTCCAAGCCTGTTAGGTCATATATACACTACTGTTTCAAAGTTTAGGGTCAGTAAGTAAAAAAAAAAAAAAAAAATCTTTTAATCATAAAAGATTCATTAAATTGATTTATAAAAAAATATATATTTCTCTTCATCAAAGAATACTGAAAAAAAAATGTATCTCAGTTTCCACAAAAACATTAAGCAGCACAACTGCTGAATATTAATAATAATAAGAAATGTCTCTTGAGCAGCAAATCAGCATATTAAATGATTTCTGAAGTATCATGTGACACTGAAGACTGGAGTAATGGCTGCTGAAAATATATTACAGTTTAAAACATATTAAAATAGAAAAAATTCAGTTTAAATTTTAATCATATTTCACAATATTACAGTATTTTCTAGTGAAAAATGCTGCCTTGATGAGCATACGAGACTAATTTCAAAATAATTTAAAGTCTTACAATTCCAGACTTTTACAATTCTTAGTCTTACAATTCTCAAAGTTGCAGCGCTGAAAGTTCAGTCTTTTAAAATTCTGGCAGTGTAATGCCTACAAAAATGGCTGTTAAAGGGCTATAACAAGCTTCTTCCCAGGTCCGTTACGTCACGAACCCAGATAAACCCCGCCCCCGGGAACATGCAACAAAGGGGGCGAGGCCATGTTGTACTGCTTTAGAGAAGACGAAGAGAAAACTAGAGGTGCACGTAAAAATCTGTTCATATATGAATGGCAATTCTGTCTTCTAACGATTCTAATGGATTCACAAGTTTCAAAACCAATGTTCTAATGCAGAGGTTCTCAATCCTGTTCCCTGTTCCTCGTGTCGCCCTGCTCTGCATCTCTCTCTCTCTCTAATTTAACCACCCCTTTAAAATGTGCAGTCTCTCACATCTAGGAAAGTGGACCAGAATTATTGATGACTCATTCTGCACTACAAACTTTATTGTCTAATTAGATGCTCTCTACAATGAGAATATCCCTCACCTAATGCCTCCTCCAAACTAGCAAGTAGCAAATCTACTTCATAAACAATAGCCAGAAAGAAGTTTCCTGCTCAAAACTTCCTGTTTCAATAGGAAAAACAATATATCAACATGGGAAAGATTTCATTGGGTCTATAAATCAGAAGGTAAATAAAATAATGTGAGAAAGAACAGGCAGTAATCTGCAATTCTCAGTGGCCGTGGCTGTAAAATGTGCTGTACATGGACTTGGGTGGGAACATGAAGTAGATATGAGGGGGGTGGATAGCGTGTGCGGTATGGAAGGTTGTTCTCCAGTGAGGGCATCCTCAGAGCCAACCTGCGGTGTGTGTGTGTGTGTGTGTGTGGTTGCGGCCTGCAGTATATCCAGCCCTCAGTGAGAGCAGATCTCCTCTCTCCTCAGCCTGTCCACGGTAATGTCAGAGCGGTTCTTCCAATGACTGCCTCTGTGGCTTTGATTTACACCAGCTCCGCCTTAAACATTGCAGATGGGAAGACACTGTAGCCTCTGTATAGTCCAAGTCATCGTCTCTCTCTTTGCTTACAGTTTGGTCTGCAGAAGAAAGAAAGTCATACAGGTT
The DNA here is from genome assembly GCF_018340385.1 of Cyprinus carpio. NCBI lineage: Eukaryota > Metazoa > Chordata > Actinopteri > Cypriniformes > Cyprinidae > Cyprinus > Cyprinus carpio. The sequence goes on along the minus strand of NC_056573.1, from coordinate 11,256,755 downwards.
GGGAACCACATAAGGGTGAGAAAATGAGGACAGATATCATAATTTTTGGGTTAATTATCTCTTTCAAAGCGTCTTTTCATGTTTGTAAGCCTAGTAAATGTTACTTAAACAATTGGCTGAGCCAGAATTTGTCATATTGACAAACAAACAGGGCAATATTAACCTTGGATAGGAGAAAATACTTTAACATATTTTAAAATTACACACTTCACTTTTCAATGTAATATTACGCGTGACATATTTACAGCTTATAGGAAAATTTTGAGTAAAATGACAAAACCAAATTAGCAAACTCTGTTTATTCAAAGCTTGAAACGAAACCCACATGAATTGTGGGTGGTCATTTAGTCTCCACATGTTTGCATTTTACAAGGGTAGTTTATGAAATGTATTGTGGACAAACTTGGGAGTCCTTTTTTTAGATAAGAGTGCTAGCGAGGCGTTTTTGTGTCTTGAGTTATTTCATTTTAATGTGTATGTGTGGCTCCTCATTGTTTGCCACCTATTTGCTCCATAGTGAGTCATCTAGCCTTACGGTGTATCAAACCGAGCACTAAACTTGCCACTGTTAGTAATAAGTCATGGGGCCGTTTGACTGAGGAGAAGTGGGCAGAGCAGCTTCAGAGCTGTCAGATAGTATTGTTCTGAGAGAGCGCCCTTTCCTTACAGCACTTCCTCACTGATAACCTCACAGGAGCTTGAGCCCTGATGCTTGTGCTGTGGTGTGTTGTATTGTGATTAAATGTGTTACAGTGAGCAGTTAAAGATCAGTTACTTTAACTGGAATGTAGCACTTCAAACCAATCGGAGCATAAGGAACTTTTGAACTCCATCATGGGTTGCTATTAGGTATTATTATTAGGCTGTATAGTAATAGTCACCAATAACAACAACAATAATAACAACAACAACAAGATTATTATTATGAATTATTATTGAATAATGCTATTAGGTATGCTGCCCATTTAACCCTATAAGACCTACCTGATTTTGAAAGTTATCTTGGCTATGGATGAAGAACAGGCCTACCGCTTTTTTTCAATAGAAAGAATGATCAGTTGCGGGAAAAAAAAACATGTTAATGGTTTCTCCATATACTTAAATGCTTACCTCATGATACAGTACCATTCAAAAGTCTGAAATAAATGTTTCTTAAGAAATTATAATTTTTTTATTTAACAAGGATGCATTTAATTGATTTTTTTGTAGGTGTGCTCTCTTATTTTAAAGTTTGAAGCCAGGCCAGACGAGAGCATGGACAAAAGCTGGATTGATTTTATAAGATGTAATTAGCCTAGCTGGCTTTGCTAGTCCTGCTGGAAGTAATCATTAGCCCCTTGCTAGCTACATCTTTAAGAAACATATGTTCTCTGTTTTAATCCCTGAGCTTTTCACAATGCTGCACGGTTCTTAGTACATTTGGATGATACTTTTGATTTTGGCTAAGACCAAGCTGATTTATCAGAAGAAGTTTGTTTTAAATTATATGTCAAGGTTATTCCGAAGCAGGGCATGTTCAGCTGTTTTTAATTAAATGAGCTGATGGGAACGTAGTTCTCTTACATCTGAATTTTTCACCGTAGAGTTCCCTTATTTTTGTACAGTTTGTTAACTTATTAGCGATGACAGATGTTATAGCTCATGTCAAATGTCTTTCATTCTTCAGTTCGAACCTTGAAATTGGTGTTTGAAACAGTCATCCAGGTTTCCATCCTTTCAATACTTTTCTCCCTAGACATTACACTAAGGCTCTCACTAAGCTCAAAATAGTTTTGAATTCCTGTATGAAAGACTGTGAAAGTAAAAACTGCGTCAGGCCAGTGGAATTCACTCTGCTTGACTGTGAGTTTGAAGGAAGTGCAGACGGACTCCCCAAAGGAGGAGTAGTCTTTATTAGATTAGAAAATTATTCTATACCATGTTGGGAAATGGACAGTGGTAGACATTTTATTAGCTTCATATTCATATATCAGTCAGTCTATGTAAACAAATGTAGGAACACTTTGTGCTGTGCTTGAATAATGTCCTATTGTATGCATATCAGGCTCATCACACGCTGCTTTTAGACAAAGTGTCTTAAATTTGGAAAGCTCTTGAGAAGGGGCCACAAAGCAGGATCCTTGTAGCCTCAAAGGTCGCAAACTAATTTAGTAAATCATATAGTAAATCATTTGTATTATTTCACTTGTAGCGCAGTTAGGCAGTTAGGTGCAGGACAATCAAAAGAATAACTTTAATTTAATTTATTTTAATAATAAAATAATTTTTATGATACAGTTAACTCTTCCCCCGCCAGCATTTTTGAAAAATGTTGCCAGCCACCGCCAGCGATTTTGAAGATTTTCACTAAAATTTGATGACCTACAGTATATTTTGCTGTAGGAATATTTGAATATGCAATACACCAAAATAAAAATCAAAGCCTCTAATTTTAAACAAAAACAATCCGTTTTATTCTAGCTTAAAGCATTCTTTTTTATCAACACTTGAATATAGGTAGGTTTTTATAAAAATGTATAATTTTGAGCAAAAAGATGAGAAAATCAAAACCTACATCTGGATAATATTCAGTACGATTATCAAAGCTTAAATCCAGTAAATCGCTTCCATCAACACCTCCAAAGCTTGCACAGACATATACTTGCACAGACAAAGCTTGCACAGACATATAATACTTCCTGGATCATCATTTTCCTCCATAACATTATGCAGTTTTAATTTATATGCTGTTTATTGCCGATGATGGCATTATTTATCATATGCATCTGTTTACATAAGAGATCGCTAGTTTTTCCGTCCTGTTCACGTGTTTTTGTTCGTGAGGTTTTGTACTCATTCAGAAGATGTGTAATAGCATGTGTAATAGATGTGTAAAAATTCATCAATGGCGGTGAAGTGCTGTCTTCTAAATGACGCGATGACTCATCAATGGCGGGGAAAGAGTTAATAACAGCAATAACTAGGTCCTGTTTATTAAGATATGTTTGGGTGATCGGATCACAAGTAGACAAGGGAGACACATTTCCTTTTATACGTGGTGTATTAATCTGTCAATTTTTGACCACTTCTCTCCTGATTTCTTTGGAGGCAGGGTCTATGATCATGGGCTGTTTCTGATCTTTCGATCTAATTTTGCAAAATAAGCGTGCGCAGTTTACATAAGAATGCAAAAGGGGACAATGGAAAATGATACGGAGAGCAGCAGCTTTCATATCTGCTCAAAACTACGCCGAATCAGAATCTGGACATTCCTGTTTTTCAGCTATAAATCAAATTTATGATTTCAGCAGCCTAAGTTTAAATCCCGTCTGGCTAGTGCACTTCAGCAACATGTACCGTAATGGCAGTCTTAGTGGCTGTTCGAGTGCATTCAACCACATGAGCGTTTACACTACGAAAGCAATGCGGTGGAATGCATTTTCAGCTACCTCCGGAAGTGACTGAAAGTGGACAAGCTCAAAACCTTTCAGACCCCGTTTACAACTGTATAAAGCTTTGGATCAAAAAGGCATCTTAAAGGGTTAATTAGGCTGTGTTTTACTCACCCCCTTGACGTCCTAGGTGTATATGACTTTCTTCTTTCAGACGAATCCACTAGCCCTCTGCATCCACTAACAGAAAACATGGTGTTCAACTATCACACGTGAGAACAACTATTAAGGCTGTCTTGTACCCTAAAAAAATCCGAACAACCATAAACTCTCTCTTCAACACTAAACTGAACAAAGTGCGGGTCTTCTTAGTCTTCTTTTCATGAGGTGAGACAATTCTTTTTTTTTATTTAACTTCTTTTGGACTGATGCACCGCAAAATCTCGTGTGCCACATGAGACAAAACTCTTTTTTAAAATAACTTCTTTTAAACTCTTATGCACTGAAACACTGCAACACCCACTGAGTGCCATTAAACAGCTTGACAGATCAAAGACCATTTTTAATATAACTCTGACTGGATTCGTCTGAAAGAAGGAAGTCATATACACCTAGGATGCCTCTGGTGTGAGTAAAACAGCCTAATTTTTGGGTGAACTAACCCTTTAATACTACCCTTTAATCCAAAATATCTTAAATTGTGTTCCAAAGACGAGTTGCTTTGTACAAACTAGAGGGGAGATTTACGGGTTTTAAAGGAACGACCCCAAATGGGGGTAAGTGATTAATGACAAAATTTTCATTTTGGGGTGGAGTATCCCTTTAACAAAACACAGGCAGATATGAATGCAATATTTATGAAATATTTTTTTTAAATGAATGGAAAGTGAATAGAAGATAAAAGGAAGTAGATTATTGCATGCTTTTTTTCTGAGCAGAATAGGTGGGTGAGACTGTCAGATCAAGCGGATCTTTCATTACAGACATGAAAAATCGTAGTCTGTGGCCAACAGTTTCACAGCTGTTGCTTGGTCAGTTCAGGTCCCACTTTGCTTTAAATTTCCTGTCTTTGCTCTAGAGGTACAAAGCACTTGATTTGAACTTAGTAGAGCAGTTCAGTCTGCACTTTTTCTGCGAGACTCCAGTTCAAGTCCAAGTTTTATTATCTGAGCTCTGGATGGCCTGGTCTGGACAAAATTTCTTTGGCATGACACAGAGTGGGTGTTGGAGAGAAGTCTTTGGTAAGGAGGTATGCGGTGCAACACAATAGGATTTGTGAGGTTCCGCCTGGAAGATGGCCTTCATAAGTGTGTGCTGAATAATACGCCTCATCTAAGCTTTGAGCTGTGGTGGGAAAGAGATATAACAGTCTTTTGAACTCATCCGCGGCTCTTCCAAGAGAAGGCCAGCCAGATTTAAGAGTCCAGAACTGGATTAATGGCATGGATAAAACAAGATCTGAGAGAGATGTTGCTTAGCTGCTTATATAAGTTTTTGTGACTTCATTATCCTGCAAAACCCATTGTGAGTTCTGAACTTGGGAAAAATGTTTAGACTGTAAAAAAAAATGTTGTAAAATCTCTGAAAGGCCATGTTATTTCAGCACTGTCCCACAAGTCATTACAGGGCAACTTGTATTAAAGGACATATTTGAGCTTCATCATTGTGCCCTTAAATTATGATGAAAATAATTATAATGCAGATTTGCAAATTTCCTTTATTAAGAAGGCAATCCCAGGATGCACTTCAACAGTAAAAAAAATCTATCCAAGATAGTGGACAAAGCTAGAAAATTGATGATTATTTTAAATTCAATGCATACATACACTACCATTGGGGTTGGAAAGATTTTGTATGTTTTTAAAGAAGTCTTATTATTACAATTAAAAAAAATAGTTTTCTATTTGAATATATTTAAATTAAAATGTAATTTATTCCTGTGATGCAAAGCTGAATTTGCAGCAGTCTTCAGTGTCACATGATCCTTCAGATATCAGTCTAATATGCTGATTTGCTGCTCAAGAAACATTTCTTATTATTATCAATGTTGAAAACAGTTGTGCTGCTTAATATTTTTTGGAACCCATTATACAATTTTCAGGATTCTTTAATGAATAAAAAGTTCAAAAGAGCAGTATCTGTTTGAAATCGAAATCCTTTGTAAATATCTTTATTGGCAATTAAAACAAAAGTGCAAAAACGTTTTAAGTAAAAACAAACTATTTTTCCTGAAAGTGTATGCCTTTTGGAGTATTCTGCCATAGAAGTGAGATCACTATGTAGGCTTTGTGCAGCAAGCTCACTAGGTTTTGAAAAATCTCAGACACTATGAAAGGACTATAGAAAAATGTATTTCTCCATTTGGCAACTTTTCCCAGTTGGCTTCACCAAAGTACCTGTGGTGTGGAAAGCTGCTCCTCAGCAAAGGGAAGTGATTGTTTTTCAAGGGAAATGTCTCACAGGTGTCTGTTACAATCCTTCCCAACACAAGGTTTTGCTGTTTTGTTTTAACCTCTGGATGTATAAGGTGAAGTGTTGGCCAGAGTGTCATGACAAAGCTCTGTGTCTGTGAGGAGGTGAGTTTGGCCACAGCAGAGGTGAGAGGAACCTGCACCAGGAGAGCAGGGGTTGATTAATCCCAGGCATTGGGCTTGTATTTTCTTTGTCTGCCTGTTTTCACTGCTGCAGAGATTCAACAGTATATGTTTAAGAGAGGAAATTCATTTGATGTCTGTAGACACTTGGCAGAGCATGGCATTTAAAGATTCCCATACTCAACCACACACTGTTTTTCTTTCCACAGAGCTTAAGTCTTTGCAGTTCTGAGAAAGGTTTGGTAATGGTATTACTGCAGGTTTTCAATATTTGAGTCATTCTCCTACTGCTATTTTACCCTTATATAGTGCATTAATAATACGAAGGCAGATGTGCACATGGTATTTCTTTAAACTGATCTCATGAAAGTGCATTTCAATAGCACAATTTTCTGTTTCTGTTTGGCTAACTATTTATATGCAGAAATTGACTTTGGCGTTCATGATACGCAGTGGTTAGGTTTAGGGGTGTGGGGTAGATGCGTATTATATGTTCACCAAACTGCATATCATATGCACACAAAAACTGTGTATTATATGCACGTCAAACACTTGCATATCACATGCATGCAAAAGTCAATTTCTGTGTAAAAATAGCACACCAAATAGAAACAGAAAATTGTCCTAATGATATGCATTTTCATGAGACCGGGCTATTTTCTATATTAATCATATAAATTATATAAATTATACACTATTATGTCTAAATAAATACAAATTTAAAACACTAAATAATAAAATCAGTCCTTTTAAATGCTGAATTAAGTGAATTTCAGTCTTACATTATAATGTACTGCATGAAAAACAGGTAATCATTTTGATATTTGCTTTTCACATTTATTATCATTAGTGGTTATTAGTGGAATTAGTGCAAAATTCTTATGGAACTATTATTTGTGCAATTGGATGCGGAAGTTGGGAAGTTGTGTCACTGGACACCCATGATTGACAAACTTTAAATCCTTGATTTTAAACCATGCTGTGCAATATCCAGTTTGCTGCTATGTTGTATTCATGTCATATTCATTGTGCTATATGTAAAATAAACTCTAACTTGGCCTGATTTGAAAAATATGATTCCCAGTACTATAACAGAATTACAGAAGTTGCCATTTAAATAAATCTCTTTATTTTACAGATTTATTTTTTATCAAATTTTATCAAATTGATTATCCTTAAATCCTTAAATTTTCTATTATTTTATTATTATTTTATGCATTAAATTATTGGTGTTTTTAAAGATTATCTTTAAATAAGCATTATATAATGGCAAAGGGAATAGATAGATAGATAGATAGATAGATAGATAGATAGATAGATAGATAGATAGATAGATAGATAGATAGATAGATAGATAGATAGATAGATGTGACACTGAAGAGTCTCATAGAGAGCCTCAAATCAGATATGAATGTGTTGGAGCATTCTGGGCCAGATACTTTAAACTCTTGTAAGCTCTTCAAAAGACTTGATTTTTCATGCCAAAGGACAGGATGATTACAGTGACCACAGCGCACCCCTGATTAGTGACATGTAACTATGTGAGGGAGAAGGGTGCTTTGCTTTTTGGTTAAAGAATAAACAAGACCCCCGCTGGACCAGTTTGATGGTGTGGTGCTTTGGTGTGGCATTCATGTAGATACCCAGTCTGCCATCCTTTACTTCAGAACTACCATTATGGGAATGTAGGTGTGGTAGCATGACAACTGTGCTCAATAATGGCTTGTCTAAAGTCTTTTGTCTAAAGAAATTGTCATTTCCAGTAAAAATGGCAGAAAGGAGAATCACCAGCATTTGTCATTCTGCATCACTGGCATATGCGGAATGCACAATGTCTCCTCTTGGAGTACAGAGACCTTTGTTTCACACGGTTGTTTCCTGTAATGGGGAACAGTAGAGAGAACAGGAAATCAGTAGGCAATTATTTCCATTGTGGCCCAACTACCCTGGTGAGGTCATTGCTTCCTTTTAGGAGGCCAGGAGCTGCTTTATAAAAGCATAATTTCCAGTATGAATGTGAAATAATATTGGAATCCTTTTATTTAGCTGGAGAATTGAAATGTGAGTAAAATGCATTTATTAATATAAATGTTAAAATTGATTGCCATTGACAATTTAAAATTCTGTCACTAATTACTCACCCTCATGATTGAGTATGGAACACAAAATAATAAATTTGGAAAAATGTTTGTGTTCTGTGTGTGTGTGTGTGTGTGTGTGTGTGTGTGTGTGTGTGTGTGTGTGTGTGTGTGTGTGTGTGTGTGTGTGTGTGTGTGTGTGTCTATGCAATGAAAGTCAGTGGGGTCCAATGGTGTTTGGATTTTTTTTCTTTTCTTTTTTTTTTTTTTTGGTGAACTTTCCCTTTAGGAAGCAGATAATTTATTAAAATAATTTTATCATTTATCCTGTTCCAAACATGTATGACTTTCTGACCTCTTTGGAGCACAAATGAAGATATTTTAAAGAATGGTTTTAGTTACCATTGCCAAAATAATACCTTGGAACATTTCTCAAAATATCTTCTTTTATGCTCCACAGAAGAAAAAAGGTTTGGAAGGAACAGAGGTTGAGTAAATGATGACAGAATTTAGATTTTTGGATTATCTATAATGTTATTTTAGGTAAGGGTAATTTTAAGAAAAAAAAAAACCCTTTGGATGTATGGAACGGGTCAGTGGAAGACAGATAACCTGTAATATTTCATCCAGACTATGACAGGAACTCTGTAGAAGTACTCCAGTCTTTTTCTGGATTAACAGTATGTTTCCATTTAGCCATGAAATGCGCGGCCCAGTTTGCAGATTAGCTCTTTTAGGTTTTGGAGATTAGATCAGCATAGCACTAATAAGAATCTGTGAATAATGAGCTTTGAGGCCAAATGCTTTGGCTGCTTTTCATGTATAAGGCAGAGGGATTGTTTGCGTTCAGCATGGCATCTGACAGCCACTGTGAGATTAGGTTGCTTAGTGGGCTAGCCAATCACAATTCAGTATGACTAGTTTCTTAGATTTTACTAAATCTGTTAATCCTCTGCCAAAAGATCCATTTAAAGATGTATTTGTGTGGAAACTTCATCTCCATGATCTTGTGGAACAACTCACAAAAAAATGACGGACAAAAAATGTTTCATTGTGTTTGCTGTGCACACAGTTTCTTGTATTTAATTTTCTCTGGACGTCATCTGCTAATGTAGAAATTTGTGTGCAGGCAGAGTGTACATGTGGTTAATTTGTGTAAGGGGGCCCAGGCCAGGACGAAAGTGATCAGGCTTCAGACTGTTTCTCCAGATCCTCTCTGCTTTATGCATCACCAGCCAGGCTCTCCAAACTGGGGAGAGGAGCGAATGAGAACAGGGCAGACTGGTTAGGAACATGAAATGCCTTTCCTTCGCCTCCTTTACTGTGGCAAAGGCCTGGTTTGAACACCAGATGTTTGAACATTTCCTTTATGATGTTTTTGATTAAATAAGATGAGTCCTGGACCCATAAGAAGGAATATTTCCAGAACAATATTTATGGTGACACGGTTACTTCACTTCTTTTTAATATGATAATTAGAGAGTGAAAACATCAAAAGGATGTGGTGGTTTGACTTCTCAGTGCACTGTTATGAATAAATGCATGGAATAAAATAAACAAATGAAACACAAATTGTATGCTCATGCCGAAAACTGAACATGTTTTTCTGCACCTAACACTTTGATACCTGATACGGCTTAAGAAGGTGAACTTTTGAACAACTTTTGAACTGTGCACATTTTTAGCTCCCACCATTTTTCCCTTGTTTTTACCATGTAGGATAATGCAGAACACATATAAATTGCTTATTAATATTCAAGTTACTGTCAAAATAAAGAGGGATAACGTGAGTGATTAGTCCATGTGTTCGCTGGTAGTGCATGAACACAGCTGCTCTTAAATGCACAAACACTGCAGAGCCCCAGAATCTTGCATGAGAAGCTCTGAAGGCATTTTAATCAAAACAAGATGCCCCTCTGGAAGCTGGAAGGGGCACAGCTGAGACATATGCAGGACCAGCGTCTGTCAGGAACTGTGGTTAGACTGACAGATGAGCCAAGCGCAAGGAGTGTCTGTCAACAACCTCTGAACGAGTCAAATGCTGCCGCTGCAGATGGAAAGATCCGTCTTTGCTGTCATGTACCCTAGTCCTTATACATTTAAGATTATTTTATTTCTTGGCATGACGTTTGAGCTTAATAGTTCTGACACTTAAGAAAGCAAGTTTTGCTGAATCAAAGTCCTGCAGTGATGGTCTCTGGCCCCCGCCACCACAATGTTACAAGTTACAGGGTTGCGATGTGAGATCAGATTACTGTCTGCTGCCAGAGGTCACACTTGGTGTCAAAGACACATCAGAGACACATCTGAAGAGATTACATTTTGTTTCTTTTAACTAAAACAATGAATAGATGGTAAGAGTGGGAGCTGAGGCCATGAGATTGAATTGCAAGCAGAGTATGTGAACTGCATTGATATGTGTGTTTGTGTGTGTGTGTGTGTGTGTGTGTGTGTGTGTGTGTGTGTGTGTGTGTGTGTGTGTGTGTGTGTGTGTGTGTGTGTGTGTAGTTAAATACGATTTGTGAAGAAAATGGGTTGTGGATGCTTTTGAAAAATTTATAGAGAGACAGAGAGAGAGATATTGAGGTCTTTTTATGTTTTTGAAAGAAGTCTGTTATGCTCACAAAAACAGCATTTATTTGTGTTCTGTTATGTTTTCTGTTTTATTATTTATTTATTTTATTTATTCCTGTGTTGGCAAAGCTGAATTTTCAGCAGCTATTATTCCAGTCTTCAGTGTCACATGATCCTGCAGAAATCATTCTGACCCTTTCATCTTACTGACCCCAAATATAATTTTATATATTAAAATTACATTATTAAAATATATACAGGTGCTGGTCATATAATTAGAATATCATCAAAAAGTGTATTTATTTCACTAATTCCATTCAAAAAGTGAAACTTGTATATTATATTCATTCATTACACACTGACTGATATATTTCAAATGTTTATTTCTTTTAATTTTGATGATTATAACTGACAACTAAGGAAAATCCCGAATTCACTATCTCAGAAAATTAGAATATTGTGAAAAGGTTCAATATTGAAGACACCTGGTGCCACACTCTAATCAGCTAATTAACTCAAAACACCTGCAAAGGCCTTTAAATGGTCTCTCAGTCTAGTTCTGTAGGCTACACAATCATGGGGAAGACTGATGACTTGACAGTTGTCCAAAAGACAACCATTGACACCTTGCACAAAGAGGGCAAGACACAAAAGGTCATTGCAAAAGAGGCTGGCTGTTCACAGAGCTCTGTGTCCAAGCACATTAATAGAGAGGCAAAGGGAAGGAAAAGATGTGTACAAGCAATAGGGATAACTGCACCCTGGAGAAGATTGTGAAACAAAACCCATTCAAAATGTGGGGGAGATTCACAAAGAGTGGACTGCAGCTGGAGTCATTGCTTCAAGAACCACTACGCACAGACGTATGCAAGACATGGGTTTTTAGCTGTCGCATTCCTTGTCAAGCCACCCTTGAACAACAGACAGCGTCAGAATGGGCTAAAGACAAAAAGGACTGGACTGCTGCTGAGTGGAAAATCTATGGGGTATTGTGAAGAGGAAGATGCGATATGCCAGACCCAAGAATGCAGAAGAGCTGAAGGCCACTATCAGAGCAACCTGGGCTCTCATAACACCTGAGCAGTGCCACAGACTGATTGACTCCATGCCACTCCACATTTCAAAAGTAATACAAAGAAAAGGAGCCCCAACTAAGTATTGAGTGCTGTACATGCTCATACTTTTCATGTTCATACTTTTCAGTTGGCCAAGATTTCTAAAAATCCTTTCTTTGTATTGGTCTTAAGTAATATTCTAATTTTCTGAGATACTGAATTTGGGATTTTCCTTAGTTGTCAGTTATAATCATCAAAATTAAAAGAATTAAACATTTGAAATATATCAGTCTGTGTGTAATGAATGAATATAATATACATGTTTCACTTTTTGAATGGAATTAGTGAAATAAATCAATTTTTTGATGATATTCTAATTATATGACCAGCACCTGTACAATTGTATATCTATCTATCTGTCTGTCTGTTTATCTGTCTATATATATATATATATATATATATATATATCACATATTATACACTTCAAACATATTTACATATTGTATCATATACTATAAAATATATGGTCTATACAAGACCTACACCTTTTCTGAATCTTTCTTTAAATTTAATTCAATTCTACTTCAAATTCAGAAATTCTTTTCCTAAAAGGACACACTCCTCCTTGCAACTGTACATAAATTGAACAAACATGATTTTACTTAATCGACACACACACACACACACACACACACACACACACACACACACACACACACACACACACACACACACACACACACACACACACAGTGGAGCAGTAACAGTATTGCTATGAAACAGACTTGGAGTGGGGCTTTTCTCACCAATGAGAATAAAATTGAAAACTTGGAGTGGACAGGTCACAGATGCTTAGAACTGGGTGGAGAAATTGCTGTTGCTCCCCTCACACACTCTCCTATCAGGTAGAAGTGGGGGAGAAAGAAAATATCTTGAGGGTTTTTCAGTGTAATGTGAACAAGATGGATTATATACCAAATTTGCAACTTTGATTGATGTGGCATTTGCAGTTTTGAAATCTGCACTGCATGTTTAACGCATCTGCCGGAGCCGAATGTTTCGTTTTGGCTAGCAGTGATTCCCCTGATAGTGGCCTGTGTGGAGCTGTGCAGTCATCTGTGCATGAGTAAACAACATGAGTGAGTTGGTCTGACCTCCTGTTCACCCTCACTCCAGACACTTTGGAGTCTGCTCAAAACATAGAAGCTAGCCCTAACTCCAAACATCTCATTTTCATCCTTCAAAAGGTAGAAGATTTTGACCGAGATTATGGTTAAAGGGTCCTGTCTTAAGATAAGCACCAATCTGCATTAGGCATATTTGCGAGCAATTACCCCTGGATCACTCCTGAGATGAAACACAACTTTGTAAGCGTGATTCCTTCCAACCCCTCCTTTTCTGGCCATTTTTCCACTTGGTGTTTTCAAAAGGAGTTAGTTCTATGAGCATAGCGTATCCTTGCGATCAGATTTGATTATTCAGAAGCAGACTATGAAGTATTTATGAACAAAGGTCTTAAAGTTCAACAGCAGGAAGCTTTTGTAAGAGGAACAACTAATCAATCCCAGAGCTGACAGCTGTGCAATTAATAATGCTTGTATGGGCCACATGAGCAGCGTCGTCTTGAATTATAGAGGTGTGCAGAAACACATTCCTGCTTGACGTTGTTCAGAGGTTAGTGAGTGACGGGATGCTGAACAGCTGGAGGAGTGACGAGTCTGAGAGTTCACAGCAGGCTTTGCTTAAGTGAGCTACAGGGTAAAATGGCATTCCTCACATTCTCATCGCTCACTGTTTGGTCTGTGTTTTTAAAGATCTTTCCCTACACCTATATCTCGATGCTATATCAGCTCAACCTGATTTCGAACATTTGCTCTCAATCTTTTGTTTAAATGAATTGCATGTTTTTTTGTAGAGCTTTGGCAGAGTTTTGTTGAATGAGTCGCAGAAATGCTGTGTTCGGTTAATGTTTGGAAATTGTTTGTGTTATTTGAATGTTGCAGCTGAAACTTGAATTTCTGATTATTCAGATTCTTTATTAAAGCCCATAAACACTGTCTTAAATAGAAATAGGATGGCTTAATGATTATCAGTGGCATTTTTATATTGTATTCACACAAGTTTTAGTTTTCACACATTAGTTTTCTCCAAAATGAAAGTTCTGTCATCTGCAGAGCACAAAAGAAGATACTTTTAAAAATGTTTGTCATCATTTATTTACGTTTGTGTCATTCAGTAGGGTTCCAAACCAACATTAGACCACACTGAATGACTAAATGATGACAAATGTTTCATTTTGTTTTGAACTGTCTCTTTAAATATTTTGTGACTGGTATATTTCATTTAATAATTGAAATTAAATATCAAAATCATCAAGCTAAGCAATTTTTTTATGTGCCATTTCATAATCAAAGGCTTAAGACGTATCCCATCTCCCTGTTATTTTTGATCAGAGATTTGAAAGAAATGCTGGGAAAGGTAAACTGTGTTACTTGGGTTGCAAAGCTGAATTAAAACATGCCTATTCAAACAGGGCTTTTTGCTTTAAAACATTGGAGGCTTTGTTTTTGTCTACATTTTTTTTTCTTTTGTCAGAGCAGGTATTTGTCAGTGGATTAAAAGGCTAGTTTGCATCTTGTCTCTGGAATAATTTAATGTCTGAGACCCTCATTACACCTGCCTGGAATACCAATCCACTGTCTATTATGCACGATTGATGGACTTCACCTCTCTGCTGAAAAGAGTAAAGAGACAACCCCTAAACAATTCAAACAAACAGCACAAAGGTATTTCACATTTTTCAAGGTTCGACTACCAATGATTTGTAGGAAAAACCGTTTAAGTTGTACATTGACATTAATAATGTTTTTGTTCAGCTTCAAGTTTCATGTTTTCACCTCATTTTCATTAGATTGTGACCAGAATGGGCATGGAACAGTCTTAAAATAAATGCAAAAATGAGATACAATTTGTGGCTTGATGTAATTATGGCTCGTGTGGCATTATTTGTGGTTTTGGGTTAAATTTGGCCAAGTTACTCCTTTAATCCAGAAGTTTGGGGGGATTTAGAAGAAAATAACTGGAGCAAATAAAACTTGGAGGCTTAAAAGGAAAGAAATCCTACATTGCAAACATTACTAGAAATTCTTTAATGCTAAACAATATATATTCAAGATGGACTGTAAGAAACTGTCTGAAAATGAAGCATAAGAAGCAGGTTTCTCCATATGTTTGTGGTCATTAGACTGGTGCGCAGCCACTCTTGTGGAGGTTTCACAGATGAGCCATTGATTTAAAACTAATGGAGGATTAGTAGGTTTTTAATCCTGTTCTTAGCAGCCTGACATACACTCTCCAGCCCTTAGTCCACATAGCTTTAAACTGCTGAAATCCCATTGTGTGCTTGAGTAATGCATTATTATGAATGTGTGAAACAGACACTGGCACCCTGATTACGGTTGCTGCTTTACTGTTTATTCAATCTGTCAAAGAGAACAATCTATGTATTTGAGTGTATAAACTGTTAACTCAGGAAATGTTCTTTAAGCCTCCTGTTGAGTTCTGACAAAAGGCAACTTTACACTTCATTTAGCAAGATAAATTGAGCAAGACATGCCTTGGTGGTTAAAACCCATGTACAACTTTCAGACATGCACTCCAGTATTCTTTCACAGATTTATGGGGAGCAACATAGTGACACTGACCATGTGGACGGACAGATGGTCAAATGCTCATTGGATTATTTTCAAGATGCTGGAGAACGTGATCATAAGGTTTAAAACATGTCATGGGGTTCAAGCAGCTGGCTTTGTCATTAAAACAAAAGGAAAACAAATCAGAAATTCATTGTTTTCACTCAAATTATAATGCTGATAATATTATTTGTAATGCAAAAAATAATGCAAAATAGAAGCAAATTCAGTTGTAGTCTTCTGATAAGACGGCAGGAAGGTCCAGGTCAAAACCAGTTCGACCAGCTGATAATTTGGCTGATCAATCAGTTTGGACAAGCTAATGAGCATAAATTAAACTATGTCAAATCAGCTATACTGGTTTTTCTATACTGGGTTGATATTATAGCTTTGAAAATGACCAGCACAAGCTCCTTCTACTGTTTGTTCAATTAGGAGCTAATGTTTTGCATTAGCTATGCAAGGAAATAGCATCTCCTCATGGCAGTGTAATTCAGATGGTAGTGAGGGCAATAATCTAGCGTGTGAGTCAGGGCTCAGTGCCAGCCTGCAAGGCCACTTCCAATTCTTTGTCTCTAGTGGTGACATTAAACCGTAACTGGCTTCTGCTTCTGCTTCTACTGCCAACTGTAGTGGCTCCCCATAACATTATGGGACTTTGGCTGCTCTAAGGACTTAAGTTTGTGAATGTGGTGGCTGAAGCCTTTCAATCAAAGCTAAATGTCTCACTCACTATATTCCCTTCTGGCACTTTTAGCTGTGTGGTGGTTTTGTCCTTACTGCTTTTTATTTCTGATAGCATTTTGTATTTACTTTTCTATTAAAGTTAGAAAATAACTAGTCCTATAGAAAATCTATTTATGATTTAAAAAAATACCAAAATTGAATGTCAAGCATTCTTCCTCTTGTATGTACTGAAATACTAAAACACTGCTGAATAGAGAGCGTGACCAGTCTAGTCTGATTCCCCAATAAATGACATTTATGAGCCTGTTCTTTTTCACAAACGTTCAACACTGTCAGTATAGTGCGATTCCAGAACGAATTACTTTAAAGAGCGGTTCTTTTTAAGAAATGAAAAACATACAGCGGAAAATATAGTCTGGATCCTGAATGAATGATTCTAATGAGTTGCATCTTTGTAATGAAACAAACACAGCTTAGAACTGACCGTGAGACTAACTGGTTCCCAGCGAACAGGGAACATTATGAGAAATGTACCTAATGTTCTGGCAAGGTTCTCTCCAAATAATGAAGAAACATTATTCCAAAAACGTTAGTAGAATGTTCATTTTAAGTGATCTTGTCTTTAATAATGTTCTTAAAACGTTAGAACAAAAATATTATTTACAGACCATTCATGGAAGGTTTTTTTTTTTTCCTGAAATGTTTTAGTTGGACATTCACCTTTTTTCAGAATATTTAGAGAACATTAATAAGTAATGTTTGCAAAATTATAAAATGGAATGTTCCCCTTAACATATACACAACCCAAAACATTTGGAATGTTTTGTAAAATTACAGAAATAAACTTTTCATAACTTAATCTGAACGTAAGCAAAACGTTCTTGCAACATATTTTGGTTAGATGGGTTACTCATATGACAACATATAACTAAATATAAACATTATGCATTTTTCATACACATGATAATTAATGAAATATGTTACCACGTTTTTGTTTAAGTGTTGTTGTTTAAGTCATTTAGAAATTCATGCTGTGATTGAAAAAAGATTATATTGATTTATTGAAATTATATTGTCTATAATAATATAATATAATATAATATAATATAATATAATATAATATAATATAATATAATATAATGGAAATTGGAACTGGAACTGGAATTTAATTTTTTCTTTGTCGATCAATGGGCTTGAACATGTTGTGGTGTTGTAGAGATCTGGGGCCTCATTTATAAAACGTGCGTACACACAGATTTGATCTTAGAGTGTGCGTACGCTAAAATCCATGGCAACGTCCATATTTATAAAAACAGTCTTTGACGTGGAAAAGTACTTACCGTCACATCATGGTATGTGCAGGCATACGCACTTTTCCTTGTGGCAAAGTCAGATTACTGCAGCTATTTGAAAATTAAGCTGCAATAATAATAAAAGCGGTGTACGTGCAAGCACTAAATTCATCATAAACAACAAAGATGCAGTGCAAGAGATCAACTGTGCAGTGTAGTCAGATTTTTTATTAACAGGAGTTTTTACGAGATTAAACTGATCTTTTTAGACGCCTAATGTTGAGATTCCTTTACTCGCTTTCTGTACACAGTTTATTCCATGTTTTTTTGTTATTAATTTATTTTACAAGAGAACTTGCAAAGTCTTGATTTACTACTAATGCATAAAATAGAAAAACAAAAATGCATAAATGCATCTCCGACTGTTTTGTCTGTTTGGCCTATTAGAATAAGCCTATGCTGTGCAATAACAGTTTTAATATATTCTATTCAATAACATTGTTAACTGTTTTTATTTATAACATCTGCTTTGCTTGTATGAAAATGAATAGAGACAACACCCTTAAACTTTGTTTTTGTCATTTACATCAGTTATATTTGTATAAAATACACTATATATTTTTGTGTCAGTACATTAATGGCACATTTGAGCAGCATTAGTAAACTGTGTAAATATAAAGAAATGCAGGTTTTTCATGCAGGTTTTTCAGACCGGAGACCATAATCGTGTAATAATTTATTTTATTATGATATGAATAGTCCAATTTTTCAAGAAGTTACAAGTTTTCACAAGTTTTGCAAGAATTTCGTGATACTAAACTTTTATCATAGCATTATCACATTGTCATAGCATTTGATTTTAAAAGTAGGATGGCTCACTTGTTAGAAGATGACTGAAAATTTGACTTGAATTCGTAGTTTATTCTTACTTTTTGAAACCTTATTGTTTTATAATTACTATTAGGCTATTATTATTATTATTATTATTATTATTGTTGTTGTTGTTGTTATTATTTCTGTTGTTTCTAGAAGTAGTAATTTTGATAATAGTCAATAGAAAAAATATAACCAAACACACATTGTTTGTCCACAAAATAATTACACATTATTAAATAAAAAGCATCCCGCACGAACCTCTCCGCCAGCAGGACCTCAATTTCAGACTCAGTGAAGTGTATTTTTTATTTATTTATTTATTTTTTTCTTTGTGCTCATCATTCTCAAGATCTGACACCAGTCAGCTGCGCACAATTTCAAGATCAATTGCAATTTATAAATGTCACATCTGGAAGAGAGGCGTACACACGTGTTATTGTGTGCACGTTCGTTTTCTCTCAATCGCACTTACGCACTTTTGAGAAATCATCTTAGAACAAATTTATGACGGTTTATACTCAACATTTTATAAATGAGGCTTGTGATCTTCATGAAGGCAGTGTTTAAAGACTTGATTTATCATTGTGCCAGCATGCATTCTCATCAATAGAAGCATATTCCTCATATATGCCATATGATCACATTCTGCTGTTTACACAGCACACTGTGAAACTGTAGGAGACTGAAACATCTGTCAAAGGGAACAATGGGGTCATCATGCCCATAAATTAATGGAAATAACAGACTTATGGCTTGAGTTCTGCTGAACAATACATATTGCGGTTAAGCAGTTTAATCAAATGGAATAATAAAAGCTTGGTAACCCTTGATCCTCATGCAGTCATTACTGCCCTGATGGTTTGGGAAGGACTAAATAAGCCCAGATACATTATATGTCAGTGATATTAGGCATGGATCAGGCAAGATCCTGCAGTGGAAGAAATTCACGGGATATTAGTATATGAATGTGGTTTTTGCAGGCCGTGTGTACATGCTAGATTTCAACAAGAGTGCCAGAGTCATTTTTCTTAAAGCTATGAAACACTTTCTACCTCAGTCATCATTGCGAGATGAAGCCAAGTACATCGCTTGAGCAGAAAGTCAATGCATTAACTGAGGAAATGATTTGGAAAGGAAAGACTGCGATTTGTTTAAATTATTTCAACAACTTGTCTGTGTTACATAATGATGTTCTCAGAGTGGTTTGAGTGCAATATCATAGTGTGTTCTTGTCTTTCTCTCTATTTCTTTCCTGTCTGTTTTTCTATTTCCCCTCTTCCCAGACTCGGACCTTAGCATGCGAACAGTGAGTACGCCAAGTCCAGCTCTGATTTTGCCACCTCATTCATCTCCAGGCGTGCTTAATGGCTCCTCCACATCTTCCTCCACGTTCGGCACGGAAACCATCGCCATGGTCCACACACCACCTACTTCCCTCACCCATCCACAAAGGAGCCTGCGGCAGCCGAGGGACCAGCAGGGGGCGCCCATCGACATCCTTCCTGACCATGCTTTCCTACAGATCTTTACACACCTGGCCACCAACCAGCTGTGTCAGTGCGCCCGTGTTTGCCGTCGCTGGTACAACTTGGCATGGGACCCTCGCTTATGGAGGACTATTCGTCTGATGGGAGATGTGCTACATGTGGACCGCGCGCTTCGGGTTCTCACTCGCAGACTGTGCCAGGACACCCCCAATGTGTGTCTGACCCTGGAGACAGTGGTGGTCAGTGGTTGTCGGAGGTTGACCGATCGAGGACTGTACACAGTGGCACAGTGCTGCCCAGAACTCCGTCACTTAGAGATGGCCGGCTGTTACAACGTGTCCAACGAGGCCGTGTTTGAGGTGGTGTCACGCTGCCCCAACTTGGAACACCTAGATGTTTCAGGTAATTTATCTTGAGTGATAATGTTTGGTTGTATTATTAGTATTTCTGTCCTAAACAGTTGCTGACCATATGAGACCCAATAGCTCAGTCAATCAGAAGATATTTAATGCTTAATGTACAGTTATAGCAGGATTTTGGACCAATGAGATTTCACATTGGGCGGGGTTACCCAGCTACCAAAAAAAAAAGGGAAGGAAGGAAGGAAGCAATCATTAAAATAGTGATCAATTAAATCAAAATACTGAGAAAATCACCTTTAAAGTTGTCCAAATAAAGTTCTTAGCAATGCATATTACTAATCAAAAATTAAGTTTTGATATATTTACGGTAGGAAATTTACAGAATATCTTTACTTAATACCCTAATGATTTTTGGCATAAAAGAAAAATCTATAATTTTGAACCATACATTGTTTTTTTGGCTATTGCTACAATTATACCCCAGCGACTTAAAACTGGTTTTGTGGTCCAGGGTCACATATATTGTGCCATAAGTCGATATATTGATTACTACGACAGGCCTAGTATAAACTAACGTATAAAGTACTGGAGTCTGTACTAACACAATCATAATTAATTTGACATTCTCAATAAAACATGTCAGTAATGTAGCTGTGTTGGTCTACAAACTCTCTGAAAACACAGAAGGATTTTTATTCAGCTGTATAAATGACTTCCTGACTCTGAGCCAAACAGCCTGTGCTTCACCTGCTTTGTTGTCACAGAAGACAGTTGAGTCTTTTTTTTCTCACAGAGATTATTCTGAAATATCCAGTTTTTCCTCTTGGAAAAGCTGGAAAATGTATTATAGCTCTGGCATTCTGTCTGTGCTCTATATACTTCCCAAAAGAAACATAAGCCCAAGCAGAACCAGGACCTCTGACTTTAAGGTGCTTAGGGAAAATCTGCTACCCCAATTTAGAGAATCAATGATCAACTGTGTTTTTCTATAAAATGAATAGCTATAACGTCAGACTATTTCAAGTGCATATAACTTTAAATCATTTATAAAAAAGTACCTTTTATATTAATATATCCATAAATCCATTTGTCCAGTTAGTATATATATATTATAGCATATTTATATAGTTTTATCTGTTCATGTTTTTAATGACTTTACCTGGCAACCTTTTATCTGTATTTGTTAGAAGCATTATATTTCACAGAGGACCATATAGAAGTTTACAGTTTAGGATTTAGTGAAGGAGTATGTCAGAAAATAATACTCCTACTCATGTCCTCAAGTCTCTTCCCTGGTGTTTTATTTTCAACTTCCTGCGCTGCACTTCCTGTTCAAGCGTGTTGTTTTTTATGTGTGAGTGCAGGGGTCCGGCTGGGGTCCCTCTGCCGTTGGACTGGAGCACTGCATTCTCAATGTGCTCCTAAAGGAGAAGTGGGGCGATCCCATCCCCCACTCCTCCTGATATAACTCCTTTCAGATGTCTCTCCAGGGTTTAAATCAAACCCTCCGCTGCCATTTTCAGGTTCTTTAGATATTCTGCAATAACCTTCAGCTTTAGTTCTACTGTAAAGTCTTTTGTTTGTCTGATTGTCGGTGTTTCATAAGTTAAATCAGATGACAGAGGTGAAGACCAGACAGCAGAGTGGATACATTTCTCAGATGGCATGTTTCACATCAAGGCTTTCTTCTGTGATTCCTGTAAAAACACATTTGGTGTTTCTTTTCATGTGCATCTGACAACATGAAAATGTCTTCAGTCTTTTGGGAATAAAATCATCACATACACATGGTTCTGAAGAAATGTTTTTGAATTTTCCTTTTTCATAACGGTCAAAGCTGTCCCTATAAGTTATCTTCAAAGACATAGTTTAAAGCTGAAATGTGCATTTTTTGTTAAAATACTTTCTCCTATGCCAGCTTAACATGCAGAGACAATATAAGTAAAAAAAAATAAAAATTGAAATTTTTTTTGAAGAAAAAAGTATTATGCAAGAGCGCAACTATTTCTCAAATAAGAAAAAAACTAAGGGTACTCCAGAAAGATACAAAAATATATCAGTGGATATATAATATTTATATAATATGTATATTATGACCTTATGTGAGAGCATAATTATATTACAGGTGTATATATATATATATATATATATATATATATATATATATAAAAACATTATTAGAGGGGCTACATCTTTAAAAACACCAATGTGTGACAGCTTTTTAATGTTAAAATCTATATGAGTGCCTGGAGGTGAAAGTATGCAAGGAGATATCAACTAATATATTAAAACAAACAAAAACAAAACAAAACAAAACAAAACAAACATGTATATTAATATATTAATTCCAAAGTTTATATTTGTTATATTATATTTATATTATATGAATTTAAATAATTAACAATATTTTAAATCTATATTAAAATGTAATATAATTGCTTAAGGGTAATCCATTAAATATTGTAGACAGAACTAGAGTAACCTTTTATTTATAAATATAATTACATTATATATATATAACTATATATGGATTGTATAAAATATAATTAATATTTATTATTTGTGCTATTCATTGTGGGTATAGAAAAGAATCACTCCCCTTTAAAACAATCAAATTTTGTTGCTTTGCAGCCTGAAATGAAGACGGACACAGTTTTTGTTTTATCCAGCTGTATTTACTCAGGGTAACTTATAACTTCCAAGTGAAAGATATCTTAATGGTAGGTTTTGGCAAACCTCAGTCGTGAGTGCATGTGGCCTTTCTTGATGAGTGGCTTTTTTTTCTTGCAACCATCCCATACAAGCCACATTTGTGGAGAATGTGTGATATTGTTGTCACACACAAAATGACCAGTCTTTGTCATAAATTCCTGCAACTGCTTCAGAGTTGCTGTAGGCCTCTCGGTAGCCTCTCTGACCAGTTTCCTCCTGACACTTTCATCCAGTTTACAGCGACAACCTGATCCAGTGAGGGTCTGTGTTGTACCAAATACCTTCCTCTTTTTTAATTATAGACTTCACTGTGCTTCTAGGCATTGATAAAGCCTTGTTTGCTTCAGTAGCACTACCAAGGACTGAGATGCTCCAGGAAAGCTCTTTTCATGCTGAGCTAATCAAAATGACCACAGCTGATCACAGCTGAAAGTCAAGTAGCTGCGAAGGATCAATAACTAAACAACGCAGACAAACTTCAAAAAAAAAAGTAGCTGTCTCTCATTTCGAAGACTGCATACGTCATCGAGGCTGTCTCATTTCAGAAAAGCAAGTACGACACTCCGAATGCAACCTTCTTTCACAGGAATTCGGAGGATGCATGAGGTGTATCTTTCGCTGCTACAGATAACCCACATTTTCTTTGCGTCGCCGTATATACCAGTTATTTATTTTTAAAAAAAGGCCGGCGCCAGCAGATGTAGCATTACACACAAGCGAATATATAGTGTTTAAATATAAGTATTTTCAAGTTCTTCTTTTTTAAGTTGTATTAACTCAGTTGGTATGTGGTAAACAGGATTACAAGTGTTTAGTGATTTTTATATGTTGAGAACAGTGCTTTGCTAGGAAGGCGAGAAATTGTTCATTTGTTTAACCCTCTGGTATAGTACATTTAACTAGTGTGAGAGCGCAATTACACTATAAATGTGTTGGCATAGCAACGTGATACTTCCTGTTTCCTTTTCCACCCATCCTACAAAGGCCATCTCGTTTAATTCTGGGTTGAGGACACTCCAGAGGATGCAGCCTTCAAAATGAGACACAGCGAGTGATCCTGTTTTTTTTTTTTTTTGTCTGACATGTTGGTGTTATATCTTTCACATGGATTTTATAAGTTGCACTGAGTAAATACAGCTGGATAAAAAAAACTTTGTCCGTCTTCATTTCAGGCTACAAAGAAACAAAATGTAATTATTTTAAAGGGGGTGATTCTTTTCTATACCCACTGTAATATTCTAATGCTAGAAGCAGATAAATTGCACACTTCAAATACAAAGTTTTGGTTAAATGTTTCAAATGAGGTTTTGAATATTACATATTGTGTGTGCAGTTAAAACAGTCCAGATTAAGTTTTAGGGGCTGTTTACAACCAAAAATGGGAAACTTTTTATGCATTTTGACTGTTCGTTTTAATGACAACAGCGTTTTGGGGACTGAAAACACACATTTTTAAAAAAAAAGGGGTTTCAAAGTGCAAGTTTTTGAAAACGCCACCATTATTGTTTCCATGTAAACACCCAATACAGGAATATTTGAAAACGGTGATGTCATGCGCGTGCATAGTACGTGTTAGGTTTTTTTTTTTTTGTAATATGTGCTAGGTATGTAGACATTTTAAAGGCAAGCGCGAACAAACATACACAACAATGGAGGAGTACATGGTACTGTTGTTGCTGCTCAAGAGTTTGCTAATGCTTCTTCAGAAAACTGTGGATTTACTTCACCAATATAACCAAAGTCCCTTTAAGACTTTAAGAGTATTCTGTAGTCTTTGATGTAACAACCAACAGTGGAGACGCATCATATATAACATATAATCCTCACTTCCCTACAGGTACTGTTTACTAACAAGGTGTTAGCGCCAACTACTGGCCTGGCATATGTAACGCAGTGTTTTTGACTGTTTTCGCTTATACGTGTAAACGCGGATTGTTTTGAAAACGTTGTCGTGTATACGTGAAACTTTTTAAAAACGCAAGGGAAAATGTTTTTGACTACTGTAAATCGTATAGCCTTATTCAGTTAATATTCTTCTATAATTCTGTCTTTGCTCTCTGCAGGGTGCTCTAAGGTGACCTGCATCAGCCTGACACAGGACGTGTCCGTCAAACTCTCCCCTCTTCATGGGCAGCAGATCTCCATCCGCTATCTTGACATGACTGACTGTTTTGCTTTGGAAGACGAAGGCCTGCACACCATTGCTGCCCACTGCACTCAGCTCACCCACCTCTACCTGCGGCGCTGCGTGCGCCTGACTGACGAAGGCCTGCGCTTCTTAGTCATCTACTGCCCGTCCGTGCGGGAGCTCAGTGTCAGCGACTGCCGCTTCATCAGTGACTTTGGCCTGCGGGAGATTGCTAAACTAGAGGGCCGCCTGCGCTACCTTAGCATAGCGCACTGCGGCCGCATCACAGACGTGGGTGTGCGTTACATAGCTAAATACTGCAACAGACTGCGTTACCTGAACGCTCGTGGCTGCGAGGGACTGACAGACCACGGCGTCGAGCACCTTGCCAAGAACTGCCTCAAGCTCAAGTCCCTGGACATTGGGAAGTGCCCGTTGGTGTCAGACGCCGGCCTGGAGCAGCTTGCACTAAACTCATTCAACCTAAAGAGACTGAGTCTGAAGTCGTGCGAGAGCATCACGGGCCGTGGGCTGCAGGTGGTGGCGGCAAACTGCTTCGACCTTCAGCTGCTGAATGTACAGGACTGTGACGTGCCACTGGAGGCGCTGCGCTTTGTCAAACGTCATTGTAAACGCTGCGTCATTGAACACACCAATCCAGCCTTTTTCTGAGAGCTGCACTCATTGGATTGTGTGGACGGATTTGAGAAGATAATCTCATTTGACCGGGGCCGGTGACGTATCTTCTAGACAACACATCGGAGATCTGCACTGCTGCACCTCTGTATTTAATTTGCATGGTTGGGAGAAATCTTAACTTTTTTTTAATCCATTTATTTATATTTTTATTCACTTATATATTTTTGATTACTCATCTTGTCTATGTCAGATTGTATTACGTGTAACATGTACATTTCATCATGAATGCAAGTTGTTGACGCATAGAGGATTACATGATGTGACGTTAACCAGAAATTAAACTAGACACATTTTGCAGGAGTACGGTGGTCCACATTTCAGTTTTTTATTGTTTACATTTGATATCTCTGTTATGAATTTGTTTCATCATGTAAGCCTTGTAATTGCTTGGTTTCTATCATGGTTTCATTGCCCAGGAATATTACCAAACAGTGCCATTTTGCTGTGACGTTCACCTTTGTAATGGTCAATAAGGCTTTTTCAGGTGTTTAACGAATGGAAGACCACAGTGGAATAAAGCGGTCTAAGCCATATTAAACAAAATCATGATGTCTGCTTTTATGTAGCTAACCTGCATTAGCCAGTTTCAGGATTGAGAAAACAGAGCAAAATATGCAATTCATAGTTTTCACGTGAAGTCACACCCTCACAGGAACGCCCACCTGGAGGCCAAAAAGAGGATTTCCTCCACTGGCCGCAAGTTATTTTTATGAGGTTTGCATTAAGTAGTAATACAGTAAGACAGTGATATTAAAATACACATTGATGCATACTTTGTACAGGCAAACAGATGAACCCTGAATATACAAGCAATGCATAAAAAAATGTTTCCACGGAAAAACCATTATAAAGAAAACAACCATTTAGCTCATTACTTTCATATTCTTGCCTGTATAAAGTATGCATCATCAATAATGTGTATACTGAATTTGATCTATTAATAAAACTGTTTTAATACATTAAGGCACTTTAAGTTTTTTTCACATTAAACGTTTTAGAATGTCCTGCGGTTGTTAGTGATTGAAATATTGTGGCGGGTGCTTATATGGATTGCTTATATGGATTGCAAATGGCCAAAACTTGCATTTCGTTCACATATCTTAGTTTTATTCTTTTGAGAGGTGATCTAAATATTTGTGGATTGGAAGCAGATGAAAAATTGACAGGCTTGTGCTGCAGTTCTATGGATGTTTGGCCCTCCACGACTTCGAGCCAGTCACATGACTGAAAACTATGAATTATAGTGCTTGTCAACCTGTGGGCTGCAGCCTCCTAAAGGACCAGGGACGTTCTGCAGGATGCTTTTGAATTTTTCTTTTCTGTAAATGAGATAAATTAGTCAAAATAAAATAGCACAATTTCTTATTTATAAATTGATATATTGTTATATTATATTAATATAGTATGTGGGCTGTGGACAATTTTAAAAGAAAGAAAGAAAGATAACACTAGACAGAAAGCATTTTTTTTCATTGTGCATTATTGATCAGTATGTTAATGTATAATGAAACATTTCAAACAAACGTGACTTTATGTTAATCTGTTTTAGCTATCATTTAGATGCTAACCGACACCTTGGTCAATTGCCACAGCTAGCTGGCTAGGCAGCTGTGAGAAAATAAAGGGAAATGTAATCAGATTCATTTGAGTCTGACTCAATTTCCCAGTGATAAAACAGCAGAGAACAGCAGCACAGTCCAGTGTAATATTACATCCCAGAGCAGCAGCGCAGGCCAGGCTAACAGACAATATACCGCTGATTAACATCACAGCAGGACAGAGAACTGAGTTTCCCAAACTGTTAGGGAAATTTGAATAACTGTTTCAGTGTCTTCTACAGGAACGTAGGATGTTTTGTATGGAAAAATTGTGTCACTGTGGTTATGCTAATTCTTCACAGTTACTGACAAGGGATTGCAGAGTTAAATTCAGAGATACTTTAAAGGACAATAATAGTTTTACTATTCAGAACATCTTACATTACAAACACAACAGATGCTACATGGACCAGTACGCCTTACCAAATAACTCAAAGATTCAAATGACAGAACTGTATTTTGCATTACATCCGTAAAAAACACAGACCTGCTTATCATCTGAAACTGCGGGACTAACTTCCCATTTGAGACTTCGGGCCTGAATGCTGTCACTCTGGAAACATGACCAGATTTTTAAGATGGAAACATTATAGTTCAGTGGTCAAAATATTATTGAAATCTCAATTGCTATTATCTAATTAAAAAATGGGGACAATACATTTTTATATGTTTTTCTTTTTTAATTGTTTTGGGTTCTAAAATTGTGGGTACTATTATGAAAAATAGTAAACACTGCAACTAGCAAACAAATCAAAACAGATTATATTACAGCATAATTGAAACGTTACAAAAGCATAATGACTTTACAAAAAAAAATAGATGTGAGAACATATGATTAATTAATATTTTAACACCAATTGTAATTTACATTTTTCGTTTTTCTGTTATTATTATTACAACTTCTTAATGTTTGAAATGTTATTTTATTTTTGTGCTTTTTGGAAATATAGCTATCCCTAATTAGACAAATTATTTTACATTTTAAGCTCATTTTGAGCCCAAAGGATGTGCATTCTGCATATGTAATTGTTTAGTTGATAATTTTATATATATATATATATATATATATATATATATATATATATATATATATATATATATATATATATATATATATATATATATATATTATTTATTATTATTATTATTATTATTATATTATTATTATTATATTAGTAATATATTTGGGTATATATTAGTAATAATAGTAATATATATATATATATATATATATTATATATTATAATAATATATTATAATAGTGCTCTGCTCTGGTCCAGGTTATGTTCTTCAGGTAATGTGACTTGCAGCTCCCTCTGTTGGTGATAATAATCACCACACGATTGCTCTGATAATGTATGTCGGTTGGGCTTTTTGCCGTGTATTTGCGCGGTGTTTTGAATGTGCTGTAAAAACTGGAACATCTCGGGCACAGCCTGGGGCAGGACACCAAAATCCGGGGCTATCCTCGGAAGACGGGACGTCTGAAAGGCGCTGCAGGCCTGAATACTGCTGTCTGCAGTTCTGCAGAACTAACTTCTAGGTAATATAATTATTAAAACAGAAATTACTATTGAGGAAAAATAACTATATTTATATATTTTTGTTTTCGTGAAAAAAGTACTCCTATTGTGAAATGATGATCATATCGCTCACAACAGCATACTTAATGTGTTTAATAATATAATTGAAAGTGAAATTTTTCAGCATTGGAATTTTGTTGCAAACATTTTTATATGCAAACGCAACGTTCACACTAACATTACCTTAAACTGCAGCTTTGTATGGATTAATAAATAAAAACAAACTATTTTAAGTTATGACCTCTATTATTCAGTAACTTTTTGCCCTGGTATCTGTTCAGTACTGGTACAGAGATATTTTAATCAACACCATTTAGGCTGCTGAGGTCTATTCCTTATACACTAAAAGATATAGGCATCAAACGATGACACATAATTTTTATTGATATGCAGATTAGGCGTCCAGGCAACTACACAGAGATAAAAGAGAAACTAAAAATACATTACAAAAGTCGTCGAGTCATACTAGACTAGATAAATGAGACGAGACATTTAACTTACTGGTGTGAGGTTTGGGCACCACCTGCTGTCTTGACATGTTAAATTCACCGAAAAGCTAGCGGAGAAAAATAATAATAATAATGAAAACAAATACATAGAGTGGACAGGTGTATGCATATTTAATATTGTGGCAGTTTTAGTTTGAGTCATTTACTTTCAAAATATCCCCGTATTTTGGTTGTGTATCACTAGTTTTTATTGTGTATTTTACACCTGATTTCCATCAGCCCGGCTAGCTCAGTCGGTAGAGCATGAGACTCTTAATCTCAGGGTCGTGGGTTCGAGCCCCACGTTGGGCGCATATGTTTTTCACTTCACAGAGGGTTACAACGGATCTCCGTTTTCCTCCATTTAATTCCCATTCAACACATTAAGTATCTCTTTATGAAGTATTAATAACTAATAATAAATATAGCTTTATTAAATATTATAGGGCCTATTGACAGTAACCAGGGTAGGACATCTCACATCCCTCCAGCATGTCCTGGTCCAAAAAATCTATAGGGTAGTAGAAATTTAATATCAGTAGATAATATTAGGGGGAAAAAATGGAACATTATGAACTTTACAATTTATAAACAGAACAACATCTTGTTCAACCAACAGGGGGCAGTTCTGGTAAACAAGTACGTATACTGTATTTGGTCAGGCTTTCTCTCTAATGACAGATTTTGGACTGAAAACGTTTCAGATGTTTTTAAAAAGGTTAAGGCATGTGGAGCATTCAGAGCACAATTCTCTACTATACTTTGCTTTTCAGTTCAAAGTTGTTTTTCTTTCTGTCTTTTTTCCCGGAAGTTTCATTTTCATTCTCACTTTCTCTGAGTGAAATTCAAAAGAGTCATTGCATATATTTTTTTATTTATTCTGTTGACAGCCCTAATTTTTATTAGTAAGAAATGTGGATATAGTTTTGTGAATTAAGTGAAATAATTATTTCAATTATTATATATTTAAAATATAATTATTTCACTTATTTGTGAAAGAAGTTCCTCTCTGTCAAAAAGGGTGTTGTAGGCATCTTTGATGTCTCTGATGAGATCTGTTTTACTGTTATTGACAATATTGACACATTGTTCATGAAAGGTGGGAAGTAAATGAAATCTGTATGAGCAGGAACATTTGTTTGTGAGGATGTTACCCTGGGCCCTTCTGGCTGTGGATAAGACACAATGTTTTGAGGTAGAGTCTAGGTTTGGGTTTTGCAACAGATACCTGCGATTCCAGTCCATGGGTTTTGCTCTACTTAATTTATGCATGCCTAGCCAAATCTGTGTCAGTGGAACAAGTATGTGCACACAGCTCTTATGGACTCAGGGTGGACTGGAGATCAGGCAGTTATCATGAGCTATGGAATAATGAATATGACTGTCAGACTGATAATATATCTATATATCTATATGTAGATCTACTATATCTATATCTATATCTATCTATCTATCTATATGATATATATATCTATCATATATATATATATCTATAATTATATATATATGATATTTGTAAAAATCCCTCAAAATCAAGATTATTCTATCAATATAGACTTATCTGTGTGAGATATTTCAATCTAACTGGAGATATATCATGAGCTATGGAATAAAAATATGACTGTAGACTGAGGGATTTTGATTGTATATCAATATATATCTTATATATCTATATCTATCTACTAGCTACTATCTATCTATATCTATATATATATATATATATATATATATATATATATGACTGGCTGAAAACAGTTTGTAAAAATTCCCTAAAATCAAGATAAACATAAATCAGTTCCAGTCAGTAAAACTGAGACTCTGTGATATATTTTCAACACAGCATACAGTAGGCCTAGCTATAGTCTAAATTGTATGTTGTGTTGTGAATTACACAGCAAATAAGATTGTTTGCTAGGAATTCACCATTTCTTTTTTAGATGACAATGCTGAATTGTAATTCAAAATAAAGGTTATGTGAAAAATGTCAGTCAGATTTTGTCTTACCAAAAATGTCAACTGACAATAGCTAATAACAACATTGGCAATTATTCTGCTAGACATGCTAGATAACAGAGATGATCTAAACAAAGGCACTGATATTATTCCCAAATAAATCAAATTAAGCACAAATTTCAGCATTACATGGAAGAAAGAAACTTGAAAATAAGGTCCTTTTTGTCCCTCAGAAGAGAGGATGTGATATAGGTTTGAACGCCATAAGCTAAATAAAAACTAAATTTTCATGTTATTAATTTAACGTACTAAATTATGTTGTTATATAATGGTTCATTCTTAAATTTAAACCAAAGCCATTAAATAAATTGGATGACTTTTTACACTGCTATTAAAAAAAATTGAATTATTGTAGAGGCATTTTTTTTTTACCTCGTTAGCGCCAAATCTGATTAATATAAATAATAAAAGTACTTACAACACATTTTACTTTTATCCGGCCATGCATTTTTTTTCACTAGTTACAAAATAATGAGATCCAAACAAAGAAATGTCCTGTATAAAACTTGAACATTTGGTTCACTACATGTATGCACTACATTTAATTTCCAGCAGAGGTCCCTCCAACAACGACTCTAAATCTGACTGACCATGTGCTTCCTGTTGCTCGACAGTTTCATCTGTCCTAAAGTGTGTTTTCAGACGTTTTTTCTTGATCATGGAGGAAACTCCTCAGCCTGGCTCTGTTCAGATTTACTAGTAAGGAAAAACAACAAATATTTAAGCAAGGATACATATAAGCATGCAAAAAATGCATATTAACTCACAGCGCAAGCCTACAAGTCTGATTTTGACACTTAACTATAAATGTGTGATAGATCAGTTTTCATACCTACATGTGATTTTTATCATGTGAGCCTGGCCTTCTGTGTGATCTACCCTGTCAACACTTTCTGAAAGCAGCTAGGGGCTTATTTTACCACTCAACATGTATAGTAACGGTGAAATGAATTACACAAAAAACTGCCTGAACTTAGAGGGGATCAAATGATGAGAAATAGTCTCTTTGCCCAGATATTACTGTATGAATGAATTCTCTCACAGTGGCCCTAAAACAAATGAGATTACAGAATCACTCTTGACATTTGCATTTGTATCAACATTTTATGGGAGCCTACATTAAGCTTTCACCTTTGTAATTTCTATGCTTTTTAAATATCACTTGGCTTTTATGCCTTCTTTTATCTTGTCAGGCTTCACAGCTTGTCATTTCAGAAACAGAGATCTGCTAAGGAGGACTGTGGCATCAGTGCAGATCCATGAACTGTCCTCCATTAGCCATCAGGACAGGGGGAGGCCGGTGTGGGGGGAGGAGCTCTTTTGTCCTGAGCGGCGTTATGGCTAATCTAAAGGCCTGTGATGGACGCCTCTCTGGCAGCACAGGCCGCTGGACTCCACCCCTGAGAGGAGCGGGGAGGATGGGGGATCGCGTGAGAGGGCACGGGGGGAGGGGCGGAAGGAGGAAGAAGAGGAGGAGGCGAGGGCTGGGGGAGGGGGGGAAGGTCATTAGTCAGCATGGCAAAAAGGAGAACAGCAGGACACAGTGCCACACATTACAGCCCCACCACCTCCTGCATTGTCCTCCCTCACAGGCCAATTGACTGCTGGAGGATCCACCGAGTTAAGTTTCTAATCTCTTGTGAGGGGGCTGGAGCTCCTCTTTTGTCATGGTAATCTAGAGTTTTGGGCAGGTAACACTTGTAAATGAATGAGTCCTTCACCAGAAGAGGAGATGGGAACGTTTGGTTTAAGATCAGGATCGTGTCCAGTCAATTATATGTATTGGAACCCTGTGTCCTTTGCTTCTATCTTTAGACTTCTATGGGCACCCCTGTGTGCGTGACTGCAAAGAGTAAATGCAATATTTTTGCGCCCAGCTCCATCAAAAGTGACCTTTACTGCTCAGCGTGGCATCACAGCAACAGACACCTGCTGTTCCAGTCCTCGAAGAGCCGCTAGGCCATCAAACCACACGTCTCTCGTAGCAGACACCCTCAAAGAACTTCCTTTGTGATTTAGAAAGGTATTTACTACCGTGGTTGTTCTGAAGAGTGCAGTAAAAGGTTAAAAGGAAACTTGATGTGGCATTGTTGACGGTACTGACTAGTGTTTGGATGTTGATTCTTAACCGCCTCAGTAGAGCGTCTATGTGCAGGCAGCAGCCAGAACTCAGGGCACAGACGCAGTCCAGACTCACGGCTGGGTTTGTGTTTCATGCTGATAAGAGATGCAGCTGGAGGGAAACCAGCCTCACTTGGTCAAAGACAACGGCAGAAGATGCCAGAACACAGGAACAGATGAATGGGGTCAAATGCAAAGTAGTAAAAACCAAAGAAAACTACCAAGATGTTTTATTCTAAGAAGTGTATTGCAAGCTTCTCAACAGGATTTGCTTCAGAACCCATATTTTACTTTGGACAAGTGATGGCCCCAAAGCCATTAAAAATAGTGTATTGCATGAAAATAAATGTAAAAAAGTATGTAAAATTAATCATTAAAATATTAATATCGCAATGAGCTACATAAACCATCATTTGCATTAAAATGGCATAGGTTGAAAAACGGACTTTTTATATTATATTGTTTTGACAGTTTGAGTATTAAGTTAAAATTCATAAAGAGATCATAAAAAGAAATCATACGTATTGAGCAGTTTGATCCAAGTGTTCTGAAGAGACACAATTTCTTTATATGATAAGATTTCATTTTTTAAATTCTTGTGTAGTTTTGTTAATGAAATCATTATCACAAGGACGAGGGCTTGTAAACTACCTTTACATATTGGCATCTATTTAATTTGAGCTTCTACTAAATGACAAATGAATTTGCACCAACATATTCTATATTTTGACAAACTTTGACATTAAAGATACGGACATTTAAAACATTAATTAGTCTATTTATGATTCTATCCTCACTATTTATTATTGTAGGGTTAGGTTCATTTTATTATTAGCATTTAGCACAGCATTAGAACAGTCAACCCCCCAGAACCACTGACTTTATGGTCTTGTTTACACTTTCTAATAACAGGACAATTTATCACGCTGAGACTTGGGGATTTAACATAAATTTCTCTCAGAGATGAGAAACTGTCATGTGTTAAGTTATGCATTCCTCTCCTTCACCCCCATTTCAGCAGAAGTTGAGCAAAACATTCTGCCGCAAATCTTCCTGGGCGATCACGCTATAATGAGGGTGTTTGTGTAGCGCACGAGTGTTTCATTTCACAGTGAAATACAGCCCGTCTCTGGGGCCACATAGCTCACAGACACTGACTTTGGGCAACATAGCTTCTGATGAATCATACCTGTGCTAAATAATCAGTCTTCATCTCATCTGTGTGTAAGCACAGACCAGCTAGCAGGATCCTCCGATTAAGATTGGGATTGTCTTTTCTGCATATGCACAGGTGTAAAATATGTTTTGTGGCCATCAGTGTCATTTTTTTTTTTTTACGTTTAAACCTCTAGGATTTTCACCCAAATATGAGAATTATGTCAATATTTACTCAACCTCATGTCGTTCCAAACCTGGCAACGCAGAATCCTTTCTTACATTAAATACAAAATTAGATGTTAGACAAAATGTTCATGCTGCTGTTTTTCACACAAATAAAGGAACAAGAACCAGTTACATATTTGGATATCCATTACTGTAAGTAATATTCGAGAGCTGCAGAGCATATTCTCAATAAGAATTTAAAATTCACACAAAACCTTTTCTCACAAAAAGCTACGATGTGACTTTCAGAAGACTTAGAATATAGTGTTTAAGTAGCCATTCTTTCATGGTGCTTTTAGTCATTTTTGAAACTTGCCAGCTCCTGGTCACAATTAACTTTTGTTGTTTGGAATAGAGCAGCGTGAACATTATAATAAATTTCTCGTTTTGTGATTCCAGCAAGGTTTGGAAGACTCTTTTTAAAAAACTCTTATGGATAGGCTATAAATTGTGTTTACAGTACAGAGTAATTCACAAGCCATATGTGCAATAAAGAGAAGCTTCATCTCTGACAAAGAATAGAAGACATTTGAAAGTTTGTTTCTATCAAGTGCTTTCTTTCTTTTCTTTTTATTTATTTATTTTTCTTTTTGTTTTATTTATTTATTTATTGTCTTAAGACAAAATAAACCAGTGTGCCTGAATGAAACTGAATTGCTTACATTTTCAGACCTTTTTTAATATATTTACAATTCTGCCATTTAGTTCTGATTCCAAACAGCGTATCGAAAACTTTGCCGAAATATTATCAGGGGAAATTATTCTCGGTTTAAGGTCTCCATTGGCAGATGATTTCACTGAGGCACAGAAGTATTACTGGAGCTCGTGTCCCATTAAAAAGGCTCTAGCGCCGCCCCTGTTTCAAACGATATGAGGATGAGTAAATAACATGATTCTGGAGAGCACTATCTCTTTAAAATACAGGCATATTTCTATTTTTATATCCGTCGCTCTTTTCCTCAAGATGCTGTCGGTAGGTTTAAGTCAGGATGACATCTGTTTGCACTACTGAGTGAAAGCGCCGTGCACAAGTGTGTGTGCGCGCAGTTTGAGAACAGGCCAGACGAGCAGTCAGCATGACACTTATCACCCAGTCTGCGATTGATGCTCTGCCTCTCGCCCTCAATGTCACGCACGACACATCCGTCTCCGGGGGAAACAGGAGGTGTGAGAGCGTGTGACAGTTTTAAATCCCCTCAGCCGTAGAGAAGGACATCGGCGCTGCATCTGAAAGAGCCCGGGTACGTCCCTCCCCCGCCTGAGTCACCGGCGCGGGATACTGCGATCAATCACGGAACCAAGACGGTGAGGCACCAGATCGTCAAGGCGACCGCAGATCGCTCTTTATCGGAGAGCCGCAGAGACAGGCCTGGTCAGCTCCAGCTGGAAATGACATGTTTATTGGCTCAGAATAAGAATCAGCTGGCCAGAGCCTGACATTTGAAGAAAACTGTAGTTTTTAGGCTCATTGGCTGGGTGGTTTCGCGGGGGGCCAGAGGGATAGACGCTGTGTAACTCATGCTTTTTGTGACACATCCCCTGGAATCGTGTAAGAGGAAACTGCAGGTCACTGGGCTCACATTCCTGTGCATTAGCTACTAAATCCTCGAAGGCTCTCCGTTGAATATCAAATCAGTTCAGCAGCTGAACGGAGTATATAGTGAACGAATTAACAGACGCAGGACCTCTGCTTCTAGATAAGTGTGCAGAGCCCCAGGCCTCAGAGACACACCTGTCAGGACAGCTAATGAGCGGCTCTCATTAAGGGAGCGTTTACCAATTAGCTGCTTATGTAATAATAATTTTGATTAGTCGCACCTCGATGCCTCGGGTCATTCTTCTGAGAGACCGTACCTGCGTCCCTGAATCAATGGAACATTAATATACTGTCAAAAATGTGATAAATCTTCTGTTTTGTGTTGGAACCATTGGCGGAATCTTCTGTATCTAAATGCAAAAATGTTCATAATTGTTTAAATAAAAGAGACTAATGGGGAAAAAAATCTGAATATTTATCTTGTGACCATCTTTAGACTATTTTAACAAAAGCAACAATAATTGTAATAATAATAATAATTAAGAGTACTTCAAGTACTTATTACAACAAAAAGAAATATGAGCAATATATAAATGCCTAAAATAGTCTGACAGACAACAGTGGCAACAAAATAAAGGCTACATTTTGTAATTTATTTGTAGCTAGTTAGTCTAATTAGCATACCCATACATTTCATTTCAATTTTGTGCGTAAGTACAGTGGAAAATGACATAGGCTGCTTAAACTTAATTATTTCATTTTATGAATGTTAGATTATAGTCCTAGTCATGGTTTTTTGAAAGACATTTAGACACTTTTTATTGAATTAAAAGCAAGCAGTAATGTAACTGAAATTAAAACAACTACTGAAGCTTGAATTTATTTTAAAGAAAAAAGTAAAATTAAATAACCAGTTAACATTCCACGGTGTCAGTGTTGCCAGTTAAGATGTTCTAAAAAGGCTATTTTAAAATACTACATAAACATCAAGGGCTAATACACAGTCATTAACTTGTGATTTTTATCTCTATATTGATATTTTTTTCTGCTCCTCTTCTTTGCATTGCTTCCTGCCTTGTGCCCCTAAAATTTTCGAATTTAGGAATTATACTTTAAGAGCACATAACTGGCAAAACTATTTTAACTGCATGTGCCATGCATAATTAATGCGTTATGATGATGTATTATAATTACATCATGACACAGAAAGTGTTTAAATCAGTCCAACATGACATGTTGTCAAAGCTTATGATTTTTTGTTGATGTCAATTTTATTTTATTCTAACATTATTTTAATCAGTTTGATGATGTGGAATTAGCAACACTGTGATGGATAGTAATGAAATAAATAAATAAATAAATAAAAACAAAAAAAAAGCATCTTATTTTTAACATAAGAGCGAACCAGCAGGCGAAAAGATTAAAGCCGTTAAAAAAAGATTCATGATGCGAATCTCCTGTTCTTCCACATTCCAAAGGTGCTCTGTTGGATTGAGATCTAGTAACTGTGGAGGCCGTCTGAGTCATTATAATGAACTCATTGACATCAGGTTCAAGAAACTAGTTTGTTAAGATATAAGCTTTGTGACATGGCATGGTATCTTGCTGGAAGCAGCCATCAAAAGACGTCTGCCTGTTGCCTTTCTACCAACCACAACCACCACTCCCATCCAACTCTAACCATCAACAACAACAACCACACACACACAGCTCACTCACAATGACTATTCTCCCCTTCAGTCCGCACTCCGTAAACCTCAAACCCTAGAGCTGGATTTGCGTGAAAGTCCCAGTAGATCAGCAGTTTATGCCACACTCACAGGCACTGATTGAAACAACATAGCAAGATGTTACCAAACGAGTTGCTGATATACTGAATATCATTGGAAACTGTTACACTAATACACAAGGGTAGATTTTCTGAGATCAATCACCCTTTTATGTTTTGGCAGTTCAGTGCAGCAGCCGTTGGTCCTCTTTTACACACTACTACAACAGCACATCAGCACATGAGGGAAGCATTCAGTCTGGCCTTCTCGAGAAAAGGCCTCTCCCAAGGGGAAGCTGCCAGCTCTAATCCCAGTGGCCCAGCGTTAGTGAACTGTGCTGTGTTACCATGTTTGACGCTCAGTGGCTAACCACAACCTGCCTCCTCGCCAATGACAGACTTCACACCCAGCAGTCAGTGGTTTGTGAAGGAGGCACGGTGACGGTGGTGACGAGCCCTCTGTGAGTGACTGCGCCATGTGTCAAGATGGCACATAATGACTAGGAACCACAGATTTTCACTGCCACAAAAACCGCGCTGACAACACGAGAACTCGCTCTTCATTAAAAACAGGAAGTGGAGAAATACTATTCAACAAGAACAACAGCAGTTCACCGTTATCTGCTTATAAAGGACAAAGAAAAACATTTCCCACATCCAAAAACTCCATTAACTTACATTAACACTCTTCCAATGCAACAATAAATGGCATCATTTTGACAACTCCGTGCACAAGAACTTCCGTTCCAAATCTCAGACTCTAACTCCTGCCAAGAGCAGCATGCTGGGTGCACACGAGACCTATGGATTTCACGAGCCACTTCATCGGAAAGTGCAATTATGAAAGATGTCTGTCGAGAGAGGGGAAAGCAGCGCTTTGTTCCAGGCGTTAGGCTCATAATGGCTGGCTACTGGAGCGGACAGGGAGCCCCTGCCATGTCCTCTCGTCCTGTCAGAGCACGTTATGTCAGCCGCTCCACAGGACTGATGGTGTTTATGATGGCTAGAGTAAACAGGCCTGTCGGAGCCTCTCTTTCCCTGGCAACCAGGTCATGTAGTGCTACAGAATGAGGCATCTACAAATTGTAAGTAAATATTTAATATTTTAAATTGCATTTAATGGTTTCAAGTGTGAAAAATCAAATACCTTGCACCTAAATTCAACATTGCTCTAGCTGGAACTACATATATTTGGTGCTAATGATTAAAAAAATCCTTACAGTTATTTCTAATAAATCTAATTTGACAGATCAAAGAGATGAAACTTGAAGTGAATGAACAATTCATTCTGTTAGATGGTATAAAAGCTTTGTTGTCGTCAGAGGATGCTGTTTGACATCCCCACAGAGCTACACAAACACTGTTTTGGTTTCCTAGGCGAATATTGTGTCACTTTTATTAAAAGCATCATTACTACAGTTGGCAGAAATTTACAGTTCATCATACATGATGGTTTCAAAAAACAAAAAAAAAACAAAAAAAAAAAAAAAAAAAAGGACACAAAAGGAAATACATTTACAACATTTATGTCTGTAAACTTCAAGGCTAGTTAGAATTGAGGTAATGCTGTTCAGCTTTGTGGCTAAAGTAACAAAAGTCCATTCAAATAGATAAAGGTACCTGATTTTATTCTTACACCAGTGCATTAACATGGATACAATGAGACAATTTGACTGCAGTAATTTCATGTCGCTTTTTCACACTTTCTGGTGTTTAGTCAAAAGAGTAAAATTGAACATTCAAAAGCTGCCTTCGTTATTGCTGTCTCCACAGGTTGAGAGGTCTCCTCACCCGTTTGGATTGTCAGTGTGAGAGACTGGGAACAGTCCGAGTGTAGGCTATGATATGTGAGAACTTCACCTGCTCCTCTGAGCAGAACAGTACAACCAACACCACGATACTTCCTCAGCAGCGGAGAGTGACTTAATGCCGTTAAATTGTACACCACTGAATTTTACGAGATGCTACTCATTGTTACAATATCAACAGTAGAGAGAGAGAGAAAAAAAATGACAACAAAAACCAATAATAATAATACAATAAGAAGAGAGCAGCAGAGCACTATCGGAACGCTTAATTCCTATAATATTTCAGGAAATTTCCATCTCATCTAGAAGGCACTCACACAGTGCCGAAGACTGAAAACAAACAAAAAAAAAAAAACAGAGAAGAACAAAAACACCCTTTTGACATCCGGACAACGGTTCACGTCATCCCTGGCTATGCTAATGGTTACAGTGACAGCTCATTTGATTTCATCTTAATGTTACCTGTCAACAAAAACCAAATGACCAAAGTGTTTTGGATATTGAGTTGCCACGTAAACAACTGGACTAACCATTCTGTCAAAGTTCTGTCTGCGTCTCCTCAGCCCTGGGGAAATGTTAGAAGGCCCGATTCAGTTTTTTAGTCACTCTTGTCATCCTCATCAGCAGGGTCATCCTCCTCATCATCATCGTCCTCATCATCCATTCCACCCTCCATGGAGTCCACTTCCTCTGCCGGCTCTGCCAGGTCATCATCTAGTACTGATGAATCAGCAGTCTTGTTCTGGCTCTCCTCTGAGTCACTGTCTTCAAGTGTGTTGTCAGCAGTTTCCATGTCAGCCGTGGAGGCGTTCTGGTCCTGATTTTTGAGGGGCCCCTTACCGGAATCCTTATCCTCGCCGGTGGCCCCCAAAGCCCCAGACACAGCACTCTGGAGGTCAGCTAGATAAGCTTGGGGGAAGCCTGGAATCCCCAGGCCACCAAGGCTTGGGGGTAAGAACATGGATGGGTAGAAGAGGCCTGGGGCCATGGTGGACAGCAGGAAAGGGTTGAAGGCCAGCGGATTGGTGGACAAGCCGGCGGTGGCGGCAGCAGCATCACCGGTTGCCTCAGCAGACTCCGTCTCATTCGATTTCTCTGCTTCCTTCTCCTCTTTCTCATCTCCTTCATCCTTGGTTTCCTCGTCAGTCTTTGTCTTGGGATTCTCCTCAGATTCGGCCTGTTCTGTGCCAGATGCGCCATTGGTGGCCGTTGCAGCAGCAGCCAGGCTTCCTCCAAACAGACTCCCCAGGCTGAACATGCTGGGGAGGCCACCCATGCCAGGAAGCATGAGAGGCAGCATGGCTGCAGCGTGCTTGGAGTCTGCTCCCCCTCCGAGAGCAGGGGGAAAGCCCATGAGGCCAGCAGCCAGCTGGAGGCTCTGAAGGTTCTGCAGGCCCTGCAGACTGGTCAGGTCCATACTGCCAAACAGCCCATTCATCAGCAAAGGATTAACGCCGGACGTGGAAGCCGCTGCTGAAGCTGCTGCTGTCGCCTTGGCGATCTCAGATTTGGGTCGCCTGCCTCTACGGCGCACACCCTCCTCTCTGACTACTGGTCCAGTCAGAAGACGGTCAAACATGGACTCTGGGAGAAAGCCCTGGAAACAAAAAGAAAACAATTTAAGTATACACAAAGTAAAGTCAGGGGTTATTAAAAGTTTTCTCATGTTTTTAATGAAGTCTATTAGGCTCCATTTATTTAATCAAGATTACAATAAAAACAGTAATCATCAAATACTACAATTTAAAATAGTTTTTTATTTTAAAATATTTCAAAATCTCATTTATTCCTTTGATGGGAAATCTTCAGTCAGTCTTGAGTCACATGATCTTTTAGAAATAAATATTCTGACTTACTGCTCAAAAAAAAAAATTGTACTGAACTCAAACGTTTGAATAGTAATAGTATACATTATAACAACCCTCTACATTGCAAGTAAATCACTGGCATATGCGACTAAATCTTCACTCTGGGTGATTAAATGATTTCTAAAATTAGCCAATAGCTAATAAATTCTCAGATTTTACTCGCTAATATGTGAGTTGGATGTTAAGTGAAATTTTCACACACATATTTATGCATGGTTATTGAGTTTTAATTCTAATTTCTAAAGTTCTATCATTAAATGATATTGATTATCATATTATAATGCTTGACTGACTGATGTTAAGAGTGTACTTTCAAATACTTAAAATGTGCCCTTTTACAAAATAAATAATGTAAAAATTCCTTTTACAAAATAATAATAAAATATATTCTATATATATATATATATATATATATATATATATACACATATACACACATATATATATACATATATACATATACATATACACACACACTTATACACACACATATATATATATACACATACATATACATATACACACACACATACATATATATACATATAGATATATTTTTTAATCAGTCTGGCGAGTAAACTAAAACATTTACTAGCCAATGGCGATTCAATTGCCAAGGTGTCCTTAGAGGGTTGTATAAATATTTTAAAAACAAAGCAATAACCAATTTGATACATGCCAATTACTAAGAGTTTAAATGACCAAATAGTGGCTCAA
Organism: Cyprinus carpio; assembly: GCF_018340385.1. Lineage (NCBI taxonomy): Eukaryota > Metazoa > Chordata > Actinopteri > Cypriniformes > Cyprinidae > Cyprinus > Cyprinus carpio. The sequence continues at coordinate 11,214,264 of NC_056573.1, read as the reverse complement.
TTGATCTGAATTCACTCAGTTCAAATAAAATACGCACCGATTGCTTCACAATATCCGTCCAGTCAGGGGCGATGGCAAATTCTGGATTTTCAACCAGCCAGCGGGGTAAATCCTTCATTGGAGGGGCCATGGCTCCTCCCATCTGTAGTTATACAAATTATAAACATTACAGCGAGTGTAAAGATTATTTTGTGGGGAATAAACTTAATCCATTCATAAACATTAATACTTGCCTTTCTTCCATTCCTAATGTTAACAACAGGGACTCTCTCCTCTCCAGTCAGCGTATTAATGTCGATCTTGTTGGGATTGCGGCATCTGTGTCTTTTCTGTTTGGGCTTGGCAAACTGAGAGAGGAGGTCCTCATTTTCTAAGAACAAGAACAAGAGAACTCTGTAAGATAAAATGCACAGGACATTCCCACATCAGCCAACAGGGCAGGCACAAAGAACTGCACTCACTGGTACGTATCCAGGCATATCCATAGTGTAAGTGGGGTGCTGTCTCAGCCACTCCCGTAGGTCCTTAGTGCTGGGTCCATCTTCTCCTGTAAGATGGCTTCCCTCTTCTAGGCCTTCAACGGAGGCCTTATGTGCAGGAGATGACATGGGTCTATGTGCCTGCCCATCCACAAAAGCTTTGGTCCCATCGGAATTTTCCTGTAGATGCAAATGAGAAAATGAGAAAAGGAAGTGTTTGTGCTTAAAAGGTAAGAAAATCATGTCAATGAACCACATAAAAATGGCATCACATCCTGACAGGATACGTACTGCATTGAGTTGTCCTCTCTTGTTCCCCATAAAGAGCAGTTCCAACCCCTCCACATTTTTCCTGCGACCTCTCTTTCTCCGGTTGGGGGGTTCAGTGTCAAGTAGAGAGCCGTTGGCTCTTGGTCTAGAGGAAGCGCCTGCTTGCAGCAGCTCCATCTGTGCTTTCAGGGCTGCGGAGGAGGCCATGGCTCCAGGGAAGGCAGAGGAAGAGGTGGACACGCCGTGCAGGGCCTTGGTCAGGTCTATGGCCTGTGCTTGGCCTTCTGCAGCATGGGACTCTCGTAAGTGAGCGACCATCTCCATCAGGTTCCTGCGCTTAGCAGCACGCTCAGCCTCAATTTCCACCTTCCTCCTCCTGCGTCTGCGCTGCCGAGGTACTGACAGGCTCAAAGCATCATCCTGGACAAGAACAACGAAAGGATGTTTAATAAACATAACTATTAAAATCCATTTTATAATATAGAACTACTTAAAAGACAACAGGTGCATTAGCACCCATGGTGAGGCCCAGGGAGCGCAGCAGGCTGGGTTAGAGGCGGGACTTGCCTTGTTGACCTGTGGTGACATCGTGAGGTCCTCACTGCCACTATAGCTGGTTTGACCCACCATTGAGAGATCACCAAGACTCCGCCTCTGCAGGGGGCTGTCCGTTGCCATGGAGCCGTAGCCAGGCAACAGGCCTGGGAAGTCAAAGAAATGCCTCTTGTTGGAAGGCCACTTGCCCTTCATGACCGCTTCACAGATGTTGTCCATACGATTGATCATTACCCTGTCCTAAAGTAAACACAGAAGAGCAGCACAAGTGTGAGTGAGTGTGTGCGCGTGGATGCATACATAATGACTAGAGGGTACACAAAGGGTATCTCATTTTCTCCAATTCAGCTCTGGTTTCATGTCTCAAGGATCTTATAGTGCAATTTTGCTCGGTTATTAAAGGAGGAAGCTCTGAAACTATAAGTACAGTCTTTTCACTCTACATTACATCATCAAGTTTTCCTTAAAGCATTGGGCTTGGCTTCATTTATCTTTAAATCACTTTTCTGGCAAACTAGATTACTACATGCTAGAAGAGGGAGAAAATGAATATAGAATCTGAAAGTTAATCTGAAAAAAATGTAAATTGACTTGACAAAAAAGATAAGGAAATTGTGAATGAAGTGGGGAAAAATGGTTTAACTAACCTTGGGCCAGAAGGAGAACAGTGAACGTTCACCGAACATCTGAGAGGCTGGCGGCTCAACGTCATCAATGCTGAAACAGTCCCTGGTCTCATCACGGGCGGTGCTCAAGGAGGCGTTACTCTCCTCATCGAAATTCTTTCTCTCAGAGGCTGCTCCAGCTGCAAATAAAAATGATCTTTTAATACAAGCTAGACTTAAATAATGCTTCTCAAATCAAAATATATGCAGTTTTTGTTTTGCCAAATGTACTTTTGAATCTTGAAAAAGTCAAGTGTGTAAGTTCTTTATATCCCAGTATAATATGAAGAGAAAACTGCTGAAAATTAGTTGATTTCCCCCTCCAAAATAAATACATACTTTCAAAATATTACTTTTTGAGCATCCTGACCAGCCAAGAATGTGACACTGGCTCAACAAGTGGACTAAATTTGAGGCAGGATAATCTGTACAACCAATGGAATATACAGGGAGAGTGTATACAGGAAAGGAATTAAAACAATTTCTGCAGTTCTATTTGGTGCCAGCCATCTTTAGATATTTTATTAGGAATTTGAAGCTAATTTAAGGTGTTCCAGCAAAATAAAATGAAAGAAGATGGAGTGGATTTAGCCTAATCCTAGATTAAGTAGCAATTTAAAGTAATTAAAGAAAAAGCTTGGCCCAAAACGGTTTTGATTTGTTTTTGGATCATCCAAAAATTTTGGGGGATGTTTCTGATGCAGACACAATAAACGCAGTGCTAAAGGAAATACAATATCAAATAGGATTGGGCCAATTGCTGATGGCTGACAGACATCAAGATGTTGAGCCAGCATCGTGATAACCCCAGGATTCCTCCAATTGTGCAAAAATGGCAAACAAATTATGGGCTAGATGTTTTAAACTAAAAACAGCAACAAAATTCACAATGATTTAAATGAAATTAGATTAAATAGATGGACGAGCTCAACGACCTACTTGACTTGCTTTGACTCAACAATTACCTCAACCTGCACAGTTTTATGTGGACCCTCCGCGCAGTCACAAAGATTGCGCTGCACGTGGAGGAAAAATAAATTGGCTGTACATGGAGAAAAAAATAATATTGGGCTGCACGCAGACAAAAACCACCCCCTCCCCGATGTCACCGTACATCGATGTTTCACTGTAGATATCGTCCGATGCCAATTTGGTAAACATTGTCCAACCCTAATACCAAACAATGCCTAATATTCACCTTCAGCTTGTGAAGATTTTTCTGATTTGTCGTCCTCATCCATCTTTTCTTCCTCATCTTCTTTAGAGGTTTTGCCAGTAGAAAGTTTAGTCTCGGTGGTTGAGGGTGGCTCTTCTTCATCCGGAGCATTTTTGTCCTCACGGGTAGTGGGCTCCTGATTCATGGGCTTCTCATCAGCCATACCATCCACAGGACAACCCTGCTCTACCTTGGGCTTAACATCCATTACATTATCTTTCTCCTCCACTTCCATCATTTCCTCTTTAGGTTCGCAATTAAGACCCAAATCATTTACTTCCTCTTCTTTCTTCACTTCATATTTAGGAGAGAGGGCTTCAGATTGTTGTTCTTTGACCTCCTCTATGTCACCATTCTCCACTTTGGGCACTAACACATCTCCCTGCTCTTCCTTCACCTCCTCATCTTTGAGCAGGTTCAGAGGTGTAAGAGGATCAGACACGATGGACAGTTCCGCACCCTTGCTTTGTGTGAACTTCCGATGGGCCTCCAAGAAGCTCAACTCAGGGTCGTTGAAGATGTGGTAGTCAGTGCGGCTGACACCATGCTTTGCAGCTCCCCGCAAGAGGTCTCGGTCATGGCGCCCGGGCTCCCACCAGGCTGGGAGATCAGGGCTTGGTTGGCACAGACTCAACCTCTCATCCAGCAGAGGGTGCGGCAACACCTGCTCCCTGATCTGCCGCAGCAGCTCGATACGATAGAGCGTCCGTGAAGCCCGCTCTTCTGTAATGGGGTCAATGATGAGGGTGGGGTCTGGCAGTTCTGTAAGCAGAAAGATGATGGGCAGTTGCATAATCCAAAATGAGTAGATTCAATTAAAAAGCAACAAAAGCAACAATATATAAAAAATTGTATACTATCTTTCTATGAATAAATGTTTTTATTTTTGTGCTAATTACAAATCAATTTAGGCTTCACAATATTACAATGTCCAGTATTAAGAATAGATATCTAAGCTAATATCAGTCCTGATATATTTTGCATGTTTTTTCTGATCTTTTTTTCTCCAGTTTAAAAAAGAAAGAAATTTACCTGTTTCTGCTGCAGGTTTGACCTGCATCCGACACACCCGCTTGCACATGGCCACAAAAGAGTAGTAATATTTTTCCAGGCTTTCATCCGTCTTCTTGTCTAGACGAGCAAAAGCACGGAACTGGGACCAGTCAAAGCACTGTCTGTGCACGTCATAAACCACACCAAATGTGGATACCACACGGTAGAAATCGGCCTCTTCACGCCTTGTCCATCTGCAAAACAGATGTCGATAAATGGAAATGAGGTGATGTGTGACTAAAGAAGAAATAGTGTTTTTTTTTTTTTTTTTAATGGAATATCTATGTAACTCACCTCTGCCGACGCTCTTTAAAATAAGCCGCTCCATCAGCCAGCAAGGCGGCGCTGTCGGGGATGAAAGGTGATCCCTTGGCCACGAAGGGCCCTCCTTCAACCATGAAAGCCATGGCTCCATCCGGAGCATAAGCTCCTCCCTCTGTTACCATTGCAAGGATGTCATCACGCGGACGGCCTCGGCGCCGATCAGACTTGGTCATGGCTTCCTGCCTTAGTTGCTCACGCTTGTGAGTGCGCTGATAGGCTGTGATGAGGCGCCGCAATCGGGCTGTCAGGGCAGAGGCTGGCGGCCAATATAGACTGCCTGCTTTCCCATTCTCACCAGGCTTAGGCACTGAGAGTGGACAAACAGACAGCAATGATGAGCACAGAGAAGTAAAAATCCCAAGTATGATGGGTAACACCTGTGTGCTGGGGAAATAAATACCTTCTCCAGTCTCGCCCTCCATCTCTTCATCTTTATCATCCAGAGGAGAGTTTGTAAAATCCTGTGAACATGGCAAAGAAAATGTAACATAAGCCAATCTATTATCAATGCTGATTTTAGACAGTCTAATAGACAAATATATTTCAAAACTCACATCCAGATCGTCTTTGAACGGCATCCTTAATGGCTTGTACTCCGGGTCCTCATCCTCTCTATTGTGAAAAAGAGAAAGGCTTTTAGTGTGGGAGAGAAAAAGAAAAGAACTAAAAGAAAAGCGGGGTGAGGCATAAAGAAAGAGGGAGAGAGTCAGAGAAAGAAAGAGCAGAAGTCGTCCCTCTTGCTGGGGCTGTGATTTCGGGCCAAACTTACCCCTCGACACCATCTGCCATCATGTCCGCTCCCCTCTGCTCGGCAGCGATGGCCTTGGCATCAGGCATGCCCACCCTCTCCAGGAAACACAGGGTGGGGTCAGCACACATAGAGTTATACTTCTCATAGCCTAGCGGAAGAAAAGAGAGCAGTGGTGAACATAAAATATGCATAATTACAGGCTGGGCTGTGGGCTGGCGAGCTATTATTTCCCCTGGTGTTGTGAAAGCAGAAAGTAGTATTACTGGTGTGTCAAATGTAGCTTAAAATGAAATTGAAAAAAATTAACGTTTAAATAAAATGTCAGTTGTGTGAGGTGCCGCAATAAACATGTAATCAAAGCCCTTTAAAAAGCTACCAAAAGAAAAAAAAAATCCTCAGAAACACTGTGTAGAAAAAAACCTTTAAAAAAAAAACAATCAACATCTTAATACAAAGTGAAATCCTTTCAAAAACTACCAGAAGACTAAATCAAACCAAAGAAAAAAAACTAAAAGAAACAAAAGGCAGCCGCAGAGCCAAAGGAAAATGCCCGTTGAAACTGTCCAAGCAGAACAGATTCGAGCCTGCGGATCCCTACAGTGCACAACAGGGGAGGCGATTGACAGGCTGGACCCACTTCAGCTGAGCCGCTGATCAGACGGGACTCGAGCACCCCCTCCCCCGCTAGAACATCACATTTCAATTAGGATTTATGCAGTGACACATTGTTCCTAACTGCCGCCGCGCCCCGAGCCAAACTGTAATCATGAGGGGGTTTATAGGCCATCACTCTTTCCTCTGCAGTCCAGACCTGCCACCTCTCCTCTCCCCGTTTCCTCCCCAGACCTCCCTACTGAATTGGGATTATGATTAAGAACAGGCTGCCTGTGTTATATACACATGCTCCTGTGTGTGTGCGCGCATGTATGGAGGCCAGCTGAGTTAACGAGGCAGCGCAGCGCACCGGGGGAGACCAGAGAGAGAGCTCTCTGTACACACATTCATGAAAAAGACCAATCTGAGAGAAGCATAAAAGCCCCTCGCCAAGATTAATATCGGTGGCAAGAGCAGCAGACATTATTAAATAAAGTGGCTATTACTATACTTAATACAATTAAAAAGTCAGCAGCTGAGAAACCCCTCTCCATCTCTGTTTAATACTGCTTTTGGCCCCGTTTTCCCCAAAAGATAAATTGGGACAGCTGCGCAGCTTCACAAAAGAAAACAATCATGTCCCAAGTTGGGAATTTAGCAGGTTCTCCCAAAACACTTCTTAACACTGTGGGTCAATGTTAATAAAATGTGCTGAGAGGTGCCTGTTGCCTTTGATGGATTAGATCTCGGCTCTTTCCCCCATCCATTTTCCCAGCCACCCTGCATCAAGCACAGGATTAGCCATTCGGAAAATATCATCAATCTCTAGGCAATATAACAATAGGTCAACATTAGCAATTATTGTCACCTGTCACCGCAAATGCACCAATCAGAGAATGTCAGCTGTGAGGAGGCGGAGCTTACCATGCTTAAAGACACCGATTAGGAGGGACTTGTCCGCATCGAGATCCCACCAATCAGTGGGGACGTCGGCATGGAAGGGTTGTGGGATCCAGATATCCAACTCACTATAAGTGAAAGACAAACACAGGAAAGAGTGATTAAAACCAGGAGATGGCCATAGCTTCACATAATCTAATGAGAGCGGCATTAATGTCTATCTGCAGACATCTGGTAGGAAACGCGAGCATTAGCAAGCCGCATCTCATTTAGGCCCATTTCTCATCTTGTTTATTCAAGGCCAACCTGATTATGGCTAGAGATCTTAGCCATTCGCTTATCTCACCCTGCGCACTTGTGTGCACACACAAGCCCCTCGCAATCATTAGAACTTCAGTCGAGTCCTTGAGAGCATCAACATGGCAAGCACGTTTACACATTATAAATGCATGCACATCTGGGTGGGGGTGTTGTCAGAAAGGGGGAGGAGGAGGAGGAGAAGGTGATGGAGGGAGAGGAAAGATAACAGCAGGCAGGATTCGGTGGAAGGGAATGGAGAAAAATGCCAACCTTGAATCGGTTCCCTCCAGGATTCTGTCTGCATGGTCTCCGATGACTTCTTGTCGCAGATAGTAGAGCATGCGGACTCGCAGCAGCACTCTGTCAGAGATAGAGCGAGCAGGAGAGAAAAAAAAAACAAACAAAGATGAGTTGGGGTTAATGGAGTGACACACAGATTGAGAGGAAGGAAAAAGGGACAAAGGGAAGGAGAGAAGGCAGAAAACAAAAGAGTGAGTAAGTTTGGCCAGCTCTGAGCTGTGCCAGCAGCAGTAGCAGCGGCAGCAGCAGCTCTTTGGCATGTGCCATGGCTCATCCATCATGCTGCCAGGGCTGATTAGCCACGCTGTGCGGCAGCCTTCACGCCTGACAGATGGCTGCACATAATCACCTCTGTGTGCCGCCTTTCACCCGCTTCCAACAGGTCTGCCTGGCACCTGGCCTGGCAACGCGCTGCTGCGCTTGGGGAGCCGCCCGTACCCACCCTCGTCCCCCCATCCGCACATACGCTCTCTCCAGCACCTTCATCCTCTCATTTTCATTTCCTTCCTAATGCTGTTAGGTGCTAACGGGATGCCTCCAAAGTACAGAGGCAGAAGTTTGCAGTGTGGCGAGCAGATGGTTGGCGGTCTAAGCACCTCGCATTTATCGGCTTGTAACGTTTCTTCAGCTGTTGCTCTGTTTCCCTTCTCTGGATGCACATCAGAACTAGCAGTGCAAACAGTGTTTTGCTTTCTCTCTGTCACTGCCTAGCGTTAGGCAGGACACAACAATGCCAGCCTGGCAACAGAAATTATTTATCAAATGAAACCAGAGAGGCCTTGAAAAACAAAAGACGCAAGCCAGCGGCACACGAGGCATAATTGACGTGTGGGCCGAGAGGCAAAATCATCATGTGCTGCCTGATGAGCTGAACGATGAATTGAGTGCTCTTAAAATCTTTAATTTCAGAGATGAAAAAGATTCCTCACAGCCTGTCATTCATTATTTCAGGAATTGGCAGAAGCCTTTTCCTTAAAGATGGGACTCTTTCTTTTGCCAGATTCTCTACAGCTGACATTTTAACTGACATTCATTAGTCAAAGCTAAACTATGGCGGAACCAAGCAACTTAATGAAACATCTGCAGCACAAGGTAACATCGCTTACTAGCTGTTGGACACATTCAGCTATACTCGCAAGTTTGCTTCAATTACTTTAACTTGAAAAGCTCCTCAGGTTTTCAAATGCACCTGCTTCAGAGGAAATCAGGCTTGGAAGTCAAAAGGTTACTTTCAAACAGGACAGCAGCAGAAAAACGGAACAGTCTTTAAAAAGGTGGAAAACAAGAGGGAAAATATATTAACCATTACATGCAAGTGTAATGGTCCATAAAGGTGGGAAAGGGAAGTGTGTGAAATGGTACATACTTGTTGCAGTGGTGTTTCAGGTGTCTCTTGTAACTGTCCTCTTGAAGAAGGATGTCAGGATTACAGTCAGCAAGCCAGTCAGCCTGTGGCATGCGAGTTTGAACAGCCTGTGGCTTCCCCTTCTTCCCTTTACGCCCCCGGGGGACTGGGGCAGACAGTCCTGAAACCACAGAAATGCCACTTTTTAGCAAGTGAAGAGGTAGAGGCTGACAGAGAAAAGAAATTAGGCTATGTTTTCAGTTTGGTTTCAGATGAGTGTCCTACCGGAGTGGTTGGTCAGTGTGCGGCTCTGGCCATCCTCAGTAGGGGTTATGAGGTCCCAAATGAAGCTCTTGATGTTCTCGTCTCCACGGTAGTGGAGCAGGCAGTAGGCCAGGAGTGCACGGCAGATGGTCTCTACGTCTCGCTCCCTCAGCGGGCGCTTAAAACGTCCATGGGACAGGATGTCACCCCAGCGGCCCCAGCTACGCACAAAAGAAGAAAAGTTAGACAGAGCAAATATAGCATGTGAAAACTTCAGTTTGTGTCCTTTCAGTTACTTAAAAAAATTCAAGCAGTTTTTTTTTAACTGCAGTTGTTCAGTTTTGTAAAGCAGCGTGGAAAAATGTCACTGACAAGACTAGATAAACTAATTCAAAAATTGCATTTATACTGTCTGGGGAAAAAAAACTAGCTCAGTGTCAGGATCGTTTAAGCATAGTATTACTCTATGATTGTGCCATTTCACACAAAGTGAAGGAGATGGCGTGGCACTACTGCATTGCTGGCATGGTGCATGATCATGAGGAGACCCAATGCCCTTGTTATTTGATGAAGTACTCAAGCACTCTCTAAGCACAGGCCTAAAGGGCTTTTTGGGAAAAGAGAGGGGGGAAGGCTACTCTGATTTCACAGCCCTACACTGCTTTTTTCCCCAGAAAAAAAAAAAAAAAAAAAAAAAAAAAAAAAGAGACAAAGCCCTCAGACTTGATGGATCTAATTTGCTGTATAGCCCAGGGGTCTAGACATGTCTGACTGAAAATAAAAAAAAATACTGGTCAGACATGGTGCGTGCAGCCAGCCATGATTAGTGTTGAGTGCACTGAGGCCTGTCGCTTAATTAACTGTGCGTTAGATAGCGCTGTGTCTGCCACTGCCCCGGGACAAGCAAGCGTGACAAACTCGGCCACTGCACTGGTGGGCTGTGAGCTACCAGATATTCTCATTCCAAATGGAAAACAAGACAAGACAAGGGGAATTTGGATGGTGATAAAACAAAGCAGGAAGCTAAATATCCTGTCTCATGGCATTGGGATGGACTTCCTGCTAAAGCTGGTTTCCATGGCAAGCTACGATTGAAGGAAATGGAGATCTATTGATATTTTTGAGGGATATGGACAGAAAAAGTCTGATGGATAAAATTAGTTGATAGCAATAATTTTAACTTGTATGTTTCTATGTGTGAAATGCATAGGCTCATGTATAGTTGGTACACTCAAAGCAGCTTTCGAGGAAAAAAATCCTGCATCTGCTAAATGGCAACTAATTATAGGGATAGGCCCCAGGGACTCCTCAAGTGCAAGATGGTGATTTAGCACAACCTCCGTAAATTTTCAGGCTAGAGCAGCCAACTAAAAAGTATTACAAAGCCGTTAAAACCAACAACATTATAAAATGACCATTTCCAGACTGTACTCACCCATACACAAGCAGGTTCTTCTCCACTCTGAAGCACTCACTGCGGGGATACCCCTGGGTTCGGTCCTGGGGCCTCCGTGGTTTCTGAATGGGCTTGTCCTCTGAGTCACTCTCAAGCTCTGAGTACTCCATCAATTCATCCTCCTTCATAGAACTGTAGTGTCGAGTCTGCTTCCGGACCCGAGGAGTGTCAATCACCAGATTATTCTGACAAAAGATACGATCTGTGGTTAGAATACTTCCTCAAGAGTTTAAGACAGCAGAAGAGGATTCCGCGTGTTCGGCACTTTTAGTACTATACTATGGTAGCACCATAATATAGGTGGGGGTGGGTATCGTTAAAGTTTTAACGGTATTACTACTCTTACCAATACTACTAATCGATCCGGTACTTTAACGGTATTCTTATCGGTACTTTTGTGTGTGTTTGTATGTGTGCGTGAAAGTGAAAGTGATATAACAAATTAAGAGCTGAATTAACATTGCTTTACATTCTGAAATGTAAAAAATATTTAATGAATAAAACATCAATTTGTAAATGCACCAGTGTGAACTGTTAACGTCAGAGCTAATCGACTTTCATAATTTAGCCCCGGGGCCAATTTAATACTGGGTTTCGGTACCCATCCCTCGATATAGCTGGCCATTAGACGCCAAATATGGAAGACTTCTGCTCAAGGACACATGCAGAAAATACTGTGATAAAGCATTTTTATTTAGACATAACATGGTGTTTCCCTTCAAGCAGATATAAGCTGCTTAGGACTTCCAATTCTCCTGAGTGCAAAGAACAGTGGTAATTACAGAAAATGCTTCCCATGGCCAAGTTTAAACAATTTTGCCTTTGCTCAATTATGGCTACATTCTACGCACTGTTAGCCTGGGGAAATCAGCCTCATTAATTATGCCCAGATAGCATATTTATGAGGAGTGACAACACAGAGTGTGGTGGAAACTATCCAGATTTGGTTTCACACCATCTTCAGTTATCAATTGTCAGGCAGAATTATGAATATGATACCTGTCAAAATCTGCTAATGCATGACCCCGGCATTAATGAAACAATGAATAATAGTCAACTGTATGTGCTCCACACACGATTACACAAGAGAGAGGTGCTACAGATTAGTGCCTCACTTCTTGCAACATCTCCTGTGAGGCATTTCACAGCACAAGAGAGCTCCTTTTCAACGTTAAGTTGCAGCTTACCCTGCCGTTGATCACATCCAGGTCCAGCTCTGCTTTCTTTGCCCATTTCTGCCAGAAATCTGGGTCCTCCAGAGAAATGTCGCTTCTGTTCCCAGAGGCCACAAAACTTGCCTGGTAGGAAATTTTTTTATATAAATTGTGAGATCAGAGACACTTACCCTTTAGGTTGCACTATTTTAAGAGCAAGATTAAATGGGTAGTATTGCTTATATAAAGGTAATAATGCAATAACATTGATAGGTGGGTCAATTTTTTTTGTTAATATCATCATGACTCTTGGCAGAAAGACTGAAAGTTTTTAAATGTCATCACCTTAGCAAATGTTGAGCCTTTGCCTTCTGATTCAATGGTAATGGTCTGTGTTCGTCTCTGCAAAATCTGATCAATGTCTTCTTCACAAAACTTGGATCCCTCATCCTCCTCATCCATTAGAGCACCATATGCTCCTTTCCTTAGAAGATCCTCAATCTCCTTTTTAGAGAGCTGCTGAACCTAAAAAAAGGTGGGGGTGTGGCGTGTGTGTGTGTGTGTGTGGGGGGGGGGGGGGGGTATGGGGTAATGAATGAACTTCATATAATACAAATCTCAAATTTACTGTTTTCATTTTGAAGATTTTATGGAGTGGACAAATTTAGGCAGACAGTATAAAGGAAAATAAGGCACAGTGCACCAGAATTAGAGGTTTTCCACTGACTGTCAATATGTGCAAAGTATGTTTGATTAATGAACCATCTGGAACAGTGTTTCAGTGAAACACCACAAAATGGTGATGCTGTGTGCAGCTCATACCCCATTGGCGGCATTCTCCCTCCCGCTCATGGACTGAAGCACGGCCTTGTCCAATCCTAACTTCAGACTGGCCTTGTCAAACATCTCTCTTTCGTAGGAGTTTCTAGTGACCAGGCGGTAAATCTTCACAGCTTTGCTCTGTCCTATCCTGTGGCATCGAGCTTGTGCCTGAAGGCAACAGCACAAAACGGTCACACAAACTGCCTTTGAGGACTCGCATATACACACACACCCCCCATCCCAGAAAACTGCTAAGGTTGCATAATGCAGCTAAAAGATGCTTTCTGAAATAAAATGGCCTCCAACACATATGGACCATATATCGTAGAACACTTCCATGCTTACCTGCAAATCATTCTGAGGGTTCCAGTCAGAGTCAAATATAATGCAAGTATCAGCTGCAGTTAAGTTTATACCCAGGCCTCCAGCCCTGGTGCACAGCAGGAACACAAAACGGTCAGAGTCTGGTCGTGAAAAGCGGTCAATAGCTGCCTGGCGGAGGTTTCCTCGAACTCTGCCATCTATACGCTCATATGGATACCTAGAGAACAGGAAATGGAGTATTAAGTACAAATACCTAATAATGCCATTTTATTAATAAAATAACAGCTTTTTTTAACAGAAAATTCTTAAGTTATTCTTTCAGTTTCTACCCAATATATGAGAATGCACATCTAATCACATTAAAAAATTTGTTGGCAGTGCTATGGGCTCAGGCATCCTACCGTCTCTGGATGAGGTAGTCCTCCAGGATGTCCAGACAGCGCACCATCTGGGAAAAGACGAGCACACGGTGACCCCCAGCCTTCAGTTTGGGGAGCAGCTTGTCGATCAGCACCAGTTTTCCTGCAGCCTGGATCATGGCCTGGAGGTGGAACTCCGGGTGGTTTAAGGGGTGACTCTCCCTGAACTCCTCCATTATCTTCTCCTCGGCTCCTACAGACAGAGAAAGGAGTGAAATTTCAGTCTGGCTGACTGGAAAACATTATGATATACTTTAAGCATACACTTAACAAATAAAAGAGTTTTCAGTTTACAGTTTTACATCAGAGTCTACTGCTCACCATTGATGAGGTAGGGGTGATTACAGCACTTTCTCAGCTCCATCATGGTGTTCAGCAGGTTGGGAACATTGGATCCTCCTCCTCCACCCCCGCTGCCTCCACTCTTGGACAAGAAGGCAAAGTTCTTCTCCAAGATGGCACGATAGTACTTCTTTTGCACATTGGTCAGTTCCACTTCAATGATGGTCTCCTCTTTCGGTGCAAGATTCTTCTCCACGTCCTCCTTCAGTCGGCGCAGCATCATAGGCTTCAGAATGCCCTGCAGTTTTTGCACCTGAAACCAGAAAGTGAAAACCATTAGAAAACATTCAGGCATCTCTGAAATGTATTACACACACCAATGGCAGTGATTTAACAAGTGCTAATATTCCATACCTGTTCTTCTGTTTTAAGATCTCCAAACTCCTGCATGAAGATTGACTCGGAGGGAAACCTGTCAGGCTCCAGGAAATTAAGGAGACTGAAGAGCTCCTCCACTGTGTTTTGCAGTGGGGTTCCAGTCAGCAGGACTTTGTGTTCCTATAGAAGATAGAAGAATCATATTAAGTGACATTTTTCAATACAAGAAACTCAAAAAATAAAATATAAAATAAAATAATGTAAAGTTTCTCCACCACTGTTACAACATATTTCTATTACTTTTCAAGTCATACCTGATTACTGGATAAGGATTTTTATTTTTTTTTTAATTCAAATTGATTCCTTAAGGCAGGGGTTCCCAAAGTAGGGTTCAGGACCCCCCTGGGGTCGCGAAACCATGAGGAGGGGTCGCAAGTTGTGAAAACCTTTGTATACTTTAACCACCTCAGAGGAAAGTGGGGTCCCGAGGTACTGGCACTGTTATTTTGGGGGTCGTGGGCTGAAAAGTTTGGGAACCCCTGCCTTAAGGCATTCAGACCAATTAGCAAATTGACAGGTTTAAAAAAAAAAAATAATAATAATAATATTCTACGACTTAATTTGTCATATTTCAAAAGCTTGAAAATATTAAAATTCCCTGATATTTCCAGGTTTGCCAGCACTGTGGGAACCCTCTATCTAGTAAAAGTGAAGCTAGAGCGACATTCACAGCAGGTTATTTTCAGCAAAATCATGTTTCTTGGTGGAAAGCACTAACCATGTCCATCATCTTTAGGCCCTCAAGCAGCTTGCAATTCCTGTTCTTGAGCCTATGAGCCTCATCAATGATCACACAGCGCCACGGCACGCTCCGTAGCTCGGGGCAGTCCGTAAGGATCATCTCAAATGTGGTGATGATTGCATGGAATTTGTAGGCTCCCTTTATTACACGACCCTGCAGGAAGAGAGGTTTTGGTTGCCACAAAGGGCCCTTTAGAACACAACCCTTTATATAGAACCTTATGTATTATCTGCAGAAATCAAGAGAAACATTAGCTCCAATAATTCCAATATTATAAAATGCATATCAAATGACAAAAGTAGCATTATGTACCTGTGTGTCTTTGTAGTACATCTCATAAGCCTGAATGGTCTTTCGGCTGGCCTGGCTACCGTGATAGACCACTACGTTTAGCTCGGTCCATGTCCTGAACTCCCTCTCCCAGTTGGGAATGGTGGAAAGAGGTGCAATCACCAGGAAAGGACCATGGATTCCCTTCAGGTATATCTCATAGAGGAATGTGATGGACTGGATTGTTTTGCCAAGGCCCATTTCATCAGCTAAAATGCAGTTTCGTCTGAAAACAGGAAAAAAAAGTACAATTGCACCATTAAGAATATGAATTCTCATACAGAGGCTGCAATTCATGACATCACAACATTTAAATGGTATCAAAAATGCACTTCAGTCTCTGCACGAGTGAGCAGTGCAGCTGGACGGCAGGGTAATTGCATACATACGTGTTGTACCAGTTGAAGAGCAGCCAGTTGACTCCCTCCAGCTGGTATTCCCTGAGCGCATTGTCGTTTTTATATTCTCTGGAACTTTCGGATTTCTGCCAGTCGCTGGCGGGAGGTCGCTCCTGTTTCAAATAAAACAATTCCCGTTAGTGGTTTCCGTGCAACCGCAAGAACGTGGCCCTCTCCCCTCACTTGCTCAACACTCCAAAGAGAAAATAAAGAGAGGGCTAGAGGAGTGCCAGCTCTTACCACGCGCTTCAGCTGCGGCTCACGATCCATCACTCTCTCGAACTCCTCAATCTTCCCTTGGTCGATGTCAGCTTTTAACTCCCACGTGCTGTCCTCATAGGCCAAGGAGCACCACTTCACTAGGTACAAAGTTAAAGGCTGCAGGAACACACGTCAACACAACAGTTATCCAAAAGTCTGACTGACATCTTCACAGCAGCAAAATATCTACTAAGAGCTTTAATCAAAGGCAATCTATGTTGTTTGGAGAGACAGATGGATTGAGAGAGAGAGAAGTCATACCTCTCCATTTTCATCAGTGCTTTCAGACACATCCAGAACCCTGTCCACCTCCACATAATCTGGGTTGAAGGGCTCATCATCCATCTGTCAATAAAGGTGTGATTGATTGGTTAGATAGAGCATTGCAGAATGGCGGTTTCATTGCTGCTTGAGCCGCAACTACTATGAACCTCTAAATGAGAATCTACCAGGTGGAATATTTTCAGAGCTTTCTGATGTGGGTAGCATAAATCTCTCCGGGAAAACCCCACCAGGTTTTGATTGAAAAGCCCTTTCAAATGTAGTGTGGAGTTGCAAACCAGAAATGAAAGTCTTGACATAAGATTTCAATGCAACTGCTTGAATTACTTTAACTTGTGAACAGAATTAGGCAGCATGTGCCGAGAGATTGCGTGCAACAGAGATAAGGGCTTGAAGCAAGCAGTTTTATTGCCTTTACATGGATGATATTGTTCAGAAAGCCACCATAATACCAGCACAACACACCACTGTTGAGCATACATACTGCCACCATTATCAGTAAGGGCCATAAAACGAGACGGAAAAAAACAATGAAAAAAAAAAAAGGACAAAATGGTGGATGACATGGAAAATGGAGGGCTGATGCTAACCTCACTTAGGAAGTTACTAAGGGCCTGCTTGGCCTTGAACCTCTTGACCTTCTGCTGGATTCGCTTATCCTTCTCTAGCTCTTCGATGTCTGCCCAGCGACAGTGCAGGTAAGAGCTGAAAAACAAAACAATAAAAAGTCACTTCCTGGGTGACCTCAGTGAAACTATAGCTCAGAAATTAGCATGTCAGATAAACAAGACTGAGGATGTTTATGTAGGAGCACAGTAAGGAATCATGTTCTTAATTAACAGGAGTGTTAAGAGGCCATGATTCATCTGCATGAGAAGTTTTAAATAATAAATTCTGACGATTTACTCAGTTTAGTAGCTTGTCTGAACTATTTTGCAAAAAATCTATTAATATTTTACTCTATAAATCTAGTAATTATAAATTGTCCTTCATTATACAACAAAGTGATATTGGATGGAAGGCATTCTAAAACAGATACTCACAAGCCTTTGAATTTGACATAAAACTCTTCAACTTCAACCTCTTCACCAGATGGCAACTGTAAAATAAGGAACAGGAAACATTATTTGGTGATGAAAAAGTGTTTATAACATGTTTGGATCCTTCAAATCACTAGTGTGCATAATTTCCACCCATTACAAGTGTAACCCATTTTCTGTGACAAACAACTTTGCGTTTTGGCATTGCTCTCAATTGTAATGCCCCAGGACAAAAGTAGAGGATAAAAAAAATAATTAAATAAAAGAGCAATCCTCCTCTTATTCTCTTTCTCCAGCTAGTAGTAAGTTGTGCAGTCGAGTCATGAATCACTTCAGCTCCTCTACCACACACAGCCCCATTCACAGGGAACTGACCCGGGGCCTGGCTTCCTGCCAAAACCACAGAGCTACGGCAGACGCCAAACCTACCATTTCCTCGGGCGGGAGCCCATTTGCAGCTGCGCTACTAAGAGCCATGCACTGCGTATTATTTTTGGCCAGGCTTTGTTTTGTGGAACTGTTTCAAAGGAGTAACGTTGCACGCTGCCATTGCCTGCGTCTTAAGGGCCTGAGATTAATCACGCTGAGAGATAGTTTATTCTTACAAGGCTTCACCTCAAGACCTTGCACCGGCTTTGCTCTGAACCGGCAATGGCCTTTAAAGGATTACTACTACTACAGTCAGGGCGAAGACAATATCAGCCCACTCAGGCATCTTCCTGGCAATCACAGGGTCTGGGGCAGGATTTGAGACAGCTGTTAGGTGTAATCTGCCCTGATCCAGTAGACCGCAGCGGTTAAAGCTCATGTGATAGGCTTTTGACAGCTCAGCTCACCTCTTTCTTCCCTATGCGCATCCCCATTATTTTCTCCACCACAGGGCCCTCTGCATCTGGCAACTCCTACAGCACACAAGGGGGAAAAAAAAGACAGAGCCCGTGTGAGAACATCCATAATGCATAACAAACAGCAGGTTACATCAGCAGTTTTCCAACTCTACTGTGGGGACTGTTAATCAGCCATCAGCATAATCATAAATTTAACACACACAACACATCCCTAAGTTCACAAGACAATGACCTGCTGCTCAGACGTGGTTGAAGGAGACTTTGGTCCAGGGGAATCATCTCCATCATCATCTTCATCAGAAATTCTGAACTCCAGCTCCTCAGTGTAGCGTTTTCTTTTCACCTGCCGGCTAGATCGCCTCTTCTGCAGTCAACATACATTCACAAAAAAAAGAATATAATGGAAAAACATATACAAATAACTGGCCATAACATTTTTTTTTTTGTACGTGTACAATCAAATCACATCTCATGTGTCATCACTATAAAGATGACATTTGATCAGCATTATCTAGTCAATCTTTAGGTATCGGTTTTAACCACTGAAAAAACCATATCAGTCGGTCGACCACCAGATAAAAACAGAGCATTGAGACTTTTTTTATAGCGACAATAAGAACGTTATTAGATAAATGGCAAGTGAACACTTCAGCGATGTTTACCTGAACACCATCATCTTCCTCTTCCTCCGGTGAATGCGGCGGTGTTTTCTCCACATCAGAGGTGACTGAAGGCTCTCTCTTGCGCTTGGTGTCTTTCTTGGTGCTGTTACTGGACTCAGAGTCAGCCTTTTTAGCACTGTGGGTAAACGGAGGTTTGGTTAATGTAATAGTCACACCAATAAACCACAGATTTGTCTAGTTCAAATGTCAAACCATTACACCGTTTAGTTTTAGTAAATAGCAGAAATAGTAGAATAAAAAACCAACCAAAAAAAAAACATTCAATCAATACAGACAAAAAATATATAAAAACATAATAAAATAAATAATATTTTCTTCTCATCATTACTTTTACAACAAAAAAAAAATAAAAATAAAATAAAAAAAAACATGTCAGTAGGGCTGCAACTAACGTTTATTTTAATAACCGATTAGTTGGCCGATTATTTTTGATTTATCTGATAAAAATACTTTTTCAAAATGACAACACAGGTTTCCACATCCCACCCAATGCTGTCCTTCAAACAAACGTTCCAAGTAGGGCTGCACGATTATGACAAAAATCATAATTGTCGATTATTCCCTTAATATTGAAATATCGATTATTACGATTATCACAATTTACATTGAATGATGTTTATACCACTGTTTGATGCAACTACATGCCGTATATTTATATGAAAATAAACAAGCTGAAAAACTTTGTGCTTTTCTATAGTATTAAGCCTAAATTGTCAACTATACATCGGATTGGTTTCTTCTTTAAATTATAAAAAAGTAAAGATATGAATGGTATTATAATGTTATACTAAAATAATTGGAAAAACCCTTAGGATAACATGCAGAAAGAAAAAAACGCATCTTAAGCAAGCAGAATAACATAAGTGAACTTTGAACGATGAATTGCCGCTTTGAACCATTACGTAATTGTGGCATACATAATTGTAATTGCGATTAGAAATTCGATTAATTGTACAGCCCTAGTTCCAAGTGAATGCTATTAAAAAATACTGTATGGTGAATATATCCCTATGCTATACATTGTGGAAAAGTGTTCTAAACCACAGTTTAAAAGGACAGTTTAAACAAACTGACAGAGGACACTTTAATTCCCTATATTGAAAATGGGAATAATAATGATGAAAATAGTAAAGAAAAACACAAACTCAGTGTTAACAGATAAGAGGAATGTTCTGCAGGAACACGCATTCACACTGAACACCAAAACCTGTTACTGTCATTTCTTTATTCTGTAAATGTAAGAAAATGTCTTACATTTATATTTAAATCACACTGTTATCCCTTTACAGTTACTATCAAAATATTTGAATTACATGTCGACTTTTAAACCTAAATTTAACGTCCAATAACAGATACATCAACAAAATTAATATTACTGTGCTGAATATAAATTTTCTCCCTCTTTACTGCATTCTGTATGTTTGACTTACATGCGCGCACCGGCGCTCGTTCAGTGAAATCTGAAGTTTAATGCAGACTGTCAGGACGAGTCTTCATGCAAAATAGAAACATTCACGTGAATATGTAACATTTACAAGAATATAACCGTAAAATGCAGTTTATGCACTGAGAAAACACATCCACACATTAAATAGCACATGCATCTGTCAAAGCGCCTGACAGGACAAGCAGTGATAAACATTACGCTAATGCATTAGCTTGAAGTTTTAAAATATAGCATTCTTGTGTTTCGGGCAGCTTGGATCACGATTCTTTTCCGCAGCAGCTCACTCCCAACCACCCGAAATTTTCATATACATTTCGACAAAAGAAACTAATCAATAACTACATCAATTTTTTTCAACTATTATCGGTTAGTTGTTGCAGCCCTACATGTTAGCGTCAATAGTTCACTTGAAAACTAAACAGGACAATTAAATGTTTTAATAAAAGTTTTTCCATTAAGGCGAGATGTCATAAATACATGTAACTGTACAATAATTGGAAAACATTTTAGGTGTATATGATTCACTGAATAAAGCTTACTGCTGAAACGTCTAGAATATGAGGGGGTATATCACCACCACAGGACACTGCTGTTGTAAAGTCATATGAACATGGGCAACGTTAATGCAAAGTTTGTATACAAGAAATAATGTTTCTGTACTCTTCCCCTACAGTTCTTTCTCCATACTATCTTATGTTCACATGTACAGAAGGTGAGAAAAACAGATAAAGCTTTATAGCCCCTCCCCTCTTAAGTTTTGTTTCAGACACATAAATGAGGGAATGAGAGGGAAGACCAGAACTAGTTAACTCCACTTCCAGTTCAGAGTCGTGCTCTCTCCCTGCCACAGATTACACAATGCCCTGTTGGCTCTCGAGCTCACTCGCTCTGGGGCCCCCCTCTCTTTTCATTCACACGCCAAGAGCAATCAAATCGCCCTGGTAACCGGCGGTCACGTGACCCGCACCTGTTCCTCTGGCTGGACGCCACTGGCTAAAGCCATCTGCTTGCCTCAGTCAGAGTTTCTCTCTCCAACACTCCTCAAGCACCTGCAGCCGCACTACTCTGTGGCTTTGGGTTTCATACTGTCACTGCTCAGCAAACATAGCCAGAAATAAGGATAAAAAAGGCACACACAAAAGGAAGGAAGAAAAAAAGGTATAGGAGGAAAAAAAAGCCACGAGGGCAGTAAGAACATTCAGTTTAAGGGGGAGGGATGACAGGCTTCCTTTCGATGGCTGACCTTTATGAATCATAAAAGACAAAGAGCTGCTATAGGATGCAGGACACACTGGAGATCCAGCTGAACAGGCCAGCAGGGTGGGCCGTGGCACGTGTAGTCTTTGAGACGAATGGGCAAAGAGAGAGAGAGAAAGAGAGAGCGCGAGCGAGAGAGAGGCTAATTGACATTAGTAGAGGGAGGGCGCAGGACCTGCTGCAGGTTTGTATGAGACACACCGCTCCAGTGCTGACACTCAGGAGGAGGAGAGAGGGCCAGGGGGTTAATGGGACACCTGCTGTCGCCAGTGAGATGACTCATCTTCAGCTGGACCCCCCCCACAGTGCTCACTCTAACAGCAGCTGCTCACACGTATACACACACACACACACACACACACGACTGTTTACCCTCAACAGCTCTTTTACAGCACAGGCGCAAACATAAATACACATACATAAACAAGGACATAAAACTGCAGAGAACAAACATGCTATGGCAAGTTAACAAACGCAAACAAAAACGTGAGTCTGTATCTTTCAAAATGAGCAAGCTAATTAGGAACCACCAGACAAAACAAGGTCACTTTTTGTTTTTCAAAGGGAGACAGGACCCGAACACACCCTGTTAGTCACAGAAAGTGGAATCAAAGGAGGCTGTGCAATTAAAATCGCACTAAAACCTGCCTGAATTAGGGGAGGGGAAATGCCCAAGTGTGGCACTGTGAGGGAGAAGGTGTGGAAAGAGGATGTGAGTGGGTGAGTTGAGATATGTGAGAGAAGGAACACAAACTGTGCCGTGGAATGAGAGGAATGGCTAGAAAGACACTCGGCAGAAGGATCGCAAGCATGTGATAATAGGTGGAAAAGGACAGTGTAGGCTTGCAACAGTGTGTGAAAGCATTAGAGGCCCAGTTTAGGAGAAACACAGGAAGAGAGACAGGGGGAATCAGTGATTATTTTTTTAAATTATTTTTAACTCCGTTCCTGAGCATTATAACCCCAATTTGGTTACTGAGGACAGCTTCCACAACATGAGGGAGTACAGACAAACAAAAGACAATTCCCACTTTGTCAGGACAATCTGCTGTAGCTTCATCACAGCCACTAAGTATGCTGCTTTATTTGTTGTTGTGCGTGTTATTTACGTTTCACTTATTTTTAAGCGGTTGTTGACACTGTACCTAAAATGTGATTTAGCCAAAAACAAAAAATTATAATAATGTTACCACTCTAATATGTCTTGCATGCAAAGATTCTGCGTGACCCCCTTGTTCAATATTTTTGGGGTCTGAATCCGGCTCAGATTGATATGGCAATATTGATGCCATCCTTAACTATACCAGAGCAGACGGAACTTGCATGGAGAAGTACTGAAAAACCATCTTAGCAGTCCGCCAATAACAATGCACTGGGACAGCTAACCAATCAAAACATTTCTTTTTTCGGAAACCTAAAACTTATTGAGCCATTTGTGCCAGGCTGGGGTGAAAGGTATTACAAGGTAAATTGTAAGACTTTTTAAAAAGAGCACAATAGGACCCCTTTAAAATATATAAATTCATATGTTTTTGTAATATGTGTTTTTAACAAACTTGTGCCTGAAAGAGAACTTAGTTTAGTACTCACATGCTGTGACAGCCGCTTTCAGTATGTGTGCACTCAGAAAAGCACATATCAGAAGTTTAAACTAATATCGTTTTAAAACGCATGATTTTAGAGTGATAAACATGATGATCAGAGCCAAAAGATATGTTTTTTAGCAGGTATGAGCTGTAATGGCTCAGCTCTATTTTGGAAAAGGGGGTGGGGAGCAGCAGCTCATTTGCATTTAAAGAGACCGGCACGAAAAATAGCGTGCTTCTGCTTTCACTCAAAATGGGCATTTTCAAAATGATATAATAAATGATCTGTGGGGTATTTTGAGCTGAAACTTCACAGACACATTCTGGGGACACTAGAGACTTAAATTACATATTGTAAAAAGGGACATAATGTGTCTCCTTTAAGTGAATGGAATACCATTGAAAATTTGAACGGCCATATATCCGTAACGGTGGATCCCTTCAGCTCGAGAAGCTCTCTAGAACGCTGAATCAAGTGTACCTCTTGAGGCCCCCTTTCGAATGAGAATGAGACCACCCCTGTGTCAATAGCCCCCCAAGTTACCGGCAGTCAAAGTCACGGTCGGGCACCGACCGATCTGGCGATCCTGGGGGGCTACTGATGCGCGGAGGGCGGAATTCGAGAGGACTCATCAAGCTGAAGGGATCCCCCCAAGGAAGTCTCTAGTTCAGGCAACAGCATGACTCAGAGTCAAGCGTCTTCACGACTCAGTCAAGCATTGTCTTAATGGTAAGCTGCTAACTAGTTTGTACGGGGGTGGCTTGAGTCTGTTGAATGGTGATTTAGTGCTTCATTGTCACCTAGTTGGTGAAACGCGATGCTGTAAAGCAGCGATTCTTAATCCTGTTCAGCACTGATGTCAGACTCATTTTGGATTATAAAAGTATTGTTAAATACCCTGCCTCCATTACATATCTCATGTGATTTAGAATTTCATCACTACATTTGAGTGATCACTGCAAAAAAATTTATGTATATATATTCTGTTGGTATGTATAATGCAATCTATATATAGTACCAATCAGAAGTTTGGACACAAATGGGAACGTGACTGGTACTGTACTAATATACACAAAGAATATCGGGCGATATATTGATATCTGCCTTTTTTTACTCTTTAATATCGGTATCGGCACTGGCCCTCAAAAAACCCATATTGTTAAATATTGTTGAAATATTGAAATATTGTTAAAATTGTAATTATTTGATTTACCTCTGAAAACTTTAATAAAAGAGCAAAATCTTAATAGGTCAATATAACCCTACTTATTAAATTATATATTACTGTGTTTCGGTAGTAACAAATTTGGGGAGAGGAAAAATATTCCAAAACTTTCTGAAAATACAAAATGAGAATCAACTTCACAATTACTAGAAATGTTTACCTTGAAGTAGGGCTGCACGATATTGGGAAAAAAATGACATTGCGATATTTTATTTTTCTGCGATATATATTGCGATATGAAATCTAATCTAATTTTTTCTTACAAACAAAAATGGTGTGAGCACACTTACATTCTCATTTTAAATGATTTAAACAGTATTATTTAAATTAGAGTAAATTATTTGTTTGTAACTTTAGGATATGGTTTGAATTGTTAACATATTAACTAACATGAACTTACCATGAGCAATACTTTTGTTACTATATTTATTAATCTTTGTTTATCTTAGTGTATAAAAACAGATGTTCATTGTTTGGGAATGTTACTTCACAGTGCATTAACTATGTTAACAAATACTGTACAACTTTTGATTTCAACAATGAAGCCTATAGTTGAAATTATAATTATAACAGCAGTATAACGTTGAAATTAACAATGTTGTAGAAGTGCAGTTTAGTAATAGTAAATGTTAAATAATGTAGTTAAATAGTTTAATAAATAGAAGATTATTATAAAGTGTTACAGATTTTTTTTATACACCAATTCAGACGTCTCGTGATTTCAGTGTTGGACAGGTCAGTTGTTTAAACCATTCATTAAACTGAATCGGTTCAAAGGAGTCATTATTTCTAGAATCAGACGTGTACGGCACGCGTTGTGTAATTATCTCGGCAGTTTAGGATATCGCACAAGATTTGACAACACAGAAAACATTTCATCACTGGATAGTTTTTTTTGTTCGACACCATCGTGTCAATTGATTTTGATTAATATGCGCGAGGGAGAGAGAGCAAGACAGCGCTCGTGTTGTTTGAAGACGATGAAGGTGAGCACGCGCGGGCGGCCGGGGCTCTCTCGCCCTCTGCTCGTTCTTATATGCGCCCTGTTAAACTGACAGGACTTAAAAACACTTACACTTAAAAACTGTGCAATTAATCCCCGAATCACATTCGTCAAGGGCCGGGGAGCAGCTGGCCCGTACAGTTAATGAATAACGGATCAACTACGACAGCCTACATCGCACATCCTGCGATGTGACTATCGTGGATTCGTACATCGTGATATCGATGCTTAAACGACACATCGTGCAGCCCTACCTTGAAGATTATACAATTTGCATACATACAAATTTTGTGGAAAAAGATGTTTCCACCTCTGACTGCAACAATTCTGTAGAATGGCCCATATATTTGTATTTTTCATCCCTACCCAGCATCACTGAGGCCGCATGTTTATTACCGAGACAAAAACACTGTGACAAACACGACTTGTTTTTCATTGTTCTTGTGCAAAAACAAAGCAGCATACAGTGGAGATCAAAAAATTAACAACCTGTAATTTCCTTAATTTCAAGGTCATTACTTAGTCCAATTTGAAGTTATCCTAACAGGAGTGTAAGAACAGCTTAAGCATATTTCATAAAAAAAAAAAACTCATAAACACAAAAAAAAAAAAAAAATTCTAAAAAAAACTAAAAAAAACCAAAATAATAGAACACTGAGATATCCAAAATTAGAGAACACTTTAACAAGTTATTGGTGTAAATCTTGCACCTGGTCCTAATTTTCTTGATTATATGACAAACCCTATTTAACTGGCAGTAGTGGTTGACCGATATATCGGCCAATATATATATATTTTTTTTAAATATCGGCATTGGTCGATAAGTTTTTCTGTTTGGCCGATGCGTTCGAGGCGGGACTTATTTTGACAGCGCTGAGAGAGCGGCAGCGCCTGAGCACACAGTGCTCACATTCTCCCTCCTGTTCACCGTCGTCATTAACAGTTCTGTCTAATACGGACAGAAGTCTGTCTAATAATCCGATAGAACAGTTAAACAAAGGAATTAAAAATGTATACAAAAAGTATAACGATTGCCTCTATATTATTAGTAACAGAAGGGCAAATATTATAATCCTTTCTTGTTTGCTGCCAGCATTTAGCAAATACACATTTACATCATTTAAACAAATCTTTGAATGGCTAATGATAATTTAATTTCAAAAAAACTTGCAAACTTAGTTGAATCCAGTTGTGAGATCTTGTGAGGTGTGCACGTGACCTGCATGATCATCTGTTCTCTGCGTAACTTTTGGTCCATGCAAATTGAATGCTTTAAACATTAAATTTGGAATTTCAAACTATGCTGCACTTTATGCATTTGCCCACTGTCCTATTCATGTCATTTTCACTGTGTGCTGTATGTAAAATGAGTGTTACCCTTGGCTTTATTTAAAAAAAAAAAAAAAGTTGATTCCCAATGCACACAATTTTCCCAGAACACTGAGTGCTCTGTTGGTTATGGTTTACTTCTTTTAATTATATTTTTATTAAATATTTATTTGTAAAAAATACTTTGTCATCTAAAGTACAAGTATGTTTTTTACAAATTTATTTTTTAATCAATTTTCAAATGATTTCAAATTTCTTAAATATTAAAATAAATACAATTATATCAGCTTTATATCGGCCATCCTGCTTTCCAAGATATTGGCATTGGCTGTCAAAACCAATTTCGGTCGACCACTAACTGGCAGCAACCCTCCAATTTTCACTGATGTTGCAAGATAGCAAGCCGCTCTAAGGTGACTAAAACAATGCCAAATGAGGTTGTCCAGATGAAGGCCAAAGGGATGACCCTTTCAGCCATTGCAAGAGAAGCTGGTCATTCCAAATCTGTGATTTCTCGAATCCTGCAGGTTTAGAATGACACAAATTAATTCAAGATCCCCCAAAAAGGCTGGTCGTCTATGTAAGTCATGCATGAGAAGACAGGATAATGCAGCGTCTCAATGGGCAATCAGTTCAACACTGCAGCTGGAATTGCTTGCCAGTTCAGCGCTGAACAGGGTAAGGATCTGTCTCGGCATGTTTCTCGGCAAGAGAAGTTGCACTGAAAGTGTACTCTGCAGTGACCAAGCCTTTCAGCAGAAAGAATCAAAAGGCTAAGCTCACCTTTGCTGAGGAGCATGATGAGTGCAGAGAGGAGAACCGATCCAAAGTTCACTTTAGTGATGAGAGCAAGTTTAATGTGTGTCCGATGAGAAACACTGTTCAGTGACAAACTGAGAAAAGACTGAAGGCCAAGTGCATAAACAAGTCAGTGAAAGCTGGAAGAGGAAGTGTCATGGTTTGGGGGATGTTTTCTGCAGCAGGAGTTTTGCCTCTTATACAGACACATGGCAGAGTGAATGCAAATGTTTATCAGAACTAGGGATGTACGATACTGCATGACATCCAATATGCCGATAATTTTCAACTCATTTTGGCTGATAGCTGATGCTGATGCCAATGCTGATACAGATATAATTATTTTTAATTTTGGTTAGTTTTTAACAAGAACTTACTTGTTAGAATTAAATAAACAATAATAAAGTTATTTTATAATTACAATATTGAAGATTTGATAACTATAAATAAACTATACATTAAATCACTGCATTTTTTTCCCCCAGAAAGATGCAGTGGTAACTAACATTTTATTTTATGATTTAATTTGTAAATTTGTAAAGTGTTGTAAAATATTTTAGAGCTCATAATTCATTTAAAAAATAACATTACACAATGAATAAATCCGTATAAAATTAAGTGTCATGTTTGTGATGATTATTTATTTTTTGTTCATGCAAGCTATAGCTTTTGACCTTTAAATCAAAACATGCTAAAGGTTTTTGTTGAAATGCCTTGGATATTTTGTCAAACATGTTAGCAGAGCAGTGGTATACCTACAGCTAATTTTCCTTCAAATTTTGAGAGATGAAGATTAACAATATTTCAGAAAAAAAAATCAGGTATTTATAGATTGTTCTCTAATTTTGATCTCAAATGTACATATTAAAGTGGTTAAATTCCCCAAGATAATATACAAAAAACTTTTTTCAGCCTTCTAAAAAAGTTGTTTCAAAGCGTAGGATATTTCATGTGCATAGTGTGTGTGTGTGGGGGGTGGCACTTTGTTTTAAACGAGGGAGGCTTTGAAGGACGGCAATGTGCGTCTTCACTCTTGCTTGTCCCCCAGTGGCTGCGCACTCAACATTCGGCACACTTCTCGAGTCTATTCACTGCATCATCTCACTCGCTCACTCTTTTGATGTGGTGGCCTGTCTGATCACCAAAGCAGCGACACAAGTCTTCACAGGAACTGAAAACTCCCAAGGCCCGGGTGGGACAGGCATACTAGTCTTAGAAAGATAAAATAAACAGGGAGGGCAAAGTTGGATGTTTGGCCCTTTCCTTCTGTTGTGCCATCCACCTCTCTGCACTTTGTCTTTGAGGGTTCAATGTCACTCAGAATTCAACTTTTTTTTTTTTTTTCACTGGAGCCTCGAGGGAAGACAAAGCGGAGCGTTTGTTTGAGGACAAATAAGCAAGCAGTCTGGCGTAAAGGTGCTGTAGTTAGACTTGTGATCAAACAGGCACGCTGGTCCTGCGAGCGAAGAGCTTTGAGTACACACACATTGCAGCACTTCCTATGCAACCGCGACTGTTGTGGTTTTCGTATCTGAGTGCACAGGATGTAGCTAAGATAATCTACGAAAGAGAAAGAGACTCCGCTTCGACATGAGATGGAAATCAAAGGGCCGACAGAACCCTGCCCACCCTGGTTAGCTGGTGATGCAGTTAGAAAACAACCCCACTGACTAAAATGGGGGCTTTGCTATAGGTGCTTGGGAACTTGCCAATAAATTGAAGGTGAGATGTGTGTATTTGCAATGCAAAACAGTCTTTTCGTGGGGGAAAGAGCCACATACAATACAGCACTGAGGAGGGATCTTTCTAAAGTATTTGATGGCTGTGTGTGTATATGGAAAACAAACCTGGGCACACAGACACTCACATTTTACCCTGGGTGTGGTCTGAGAATGACTATTTATAGTTGTACTTTGTCAGATAAGAATTCCAACAGACACGAGGCCAAGACTTTTAATGTCCAACCTAGTTTCCCATACTCCACTCGCAAAAAAGAGTAACTAAACAAGGAAAAGAGCCAATAAGACAAACAAATGGAGATGGGGGAAGGAAATGAATGACATACTCACATCAAATGTGAGATGTGCTATATGCAGCCCACTTTTTGAGAAACGGGGCCACACAGTTTAAAAACTATCCACAGGGGCTTGCCAACACTACACATCCAGCTCTGTAGCAGATTTGGTGAAATTCAGGCCGGCATGATTAATGAGACAGTATTGTGGACTAACTAGCATTAGGTGCCATTTTGAATGGAGACATCCCCCTCCCCCCACCTTTTCCTTTTTCACAAACACACACACACACACACACTTGTCCCTCCTCCCCCTTCAGATGACCTACTGCTCTGGCACTGCGCTGCATATGAGCTTTCTTGGCCCGGCCCTTTTCCTCTGTATGAAAGGGACACGGCGGTGGAGTGACGGGGCTTCGGATGGGCGGGGGGAGGGAAGGAAGAGGTTAAGGGGGAAGGCTGACACATTCCTCAGCCAGATCATGTTACTACCTCCGCTAGAGGAAAAATGGCCATTCAACCTTGTTCTGCATATTCAGGATGGATGCATTTTCTTTTCTTTCTTATTTGAGGGGGATGGGGGTCGAAGGAAAAAAGGCATAGTTTAAATGTGATGAGCACCATTATTGTGAACTGTATCCAGAAGAGAGATGGTATATGATAATATATCGTTTTAGGCAGTATTAACACCACATACTGATGACTTCTCACAGAACAAATGACCAGCAAAGATGAGATGCGAGTATCTTTTCACAGGCCTCCAGAATGAAGTTCAGGTAACTAGCAAAGGTCTAATCAAAAAGGTGTCAAGTTTGTGGTTTAGCACTTGCAATTCAAAGCAAAAAAAAAAAAAGCTGAAGCATGTCTTAGACATTATTAAGTTCCTTGTGTCTCAAAAGCATAATAAAACAGAACACCACCCATAACATCTCTGAACTGACTGAACTCTGATACAGCACCATTAGCTCGTACCAGATGTAGCAAAACGCATTCTAAACATATCTACAGTTCAGTGAACTAGATGATCACATGAGGCTTTTTGACTCCATCCACACGTTCACGAGGAGGTACAAGCAATAAAGATCTCACGTTTGGAAGCTCATGTAAATATGGGGCACATCTGCAACATTTAAACCTTCTAACTAGGGGTGTAACAGTACACGTATTTGTACCGAAAATTTTGGTTTGGTACGCATGTGTAACAAACAAATACAGCATTGTTTTAACCACTGCACGAGCGGAACTTCATCAGAAACTTCCATATTTATAAATAGTTACTTTTGATAAGAAACAAAGTCTTATCTTTCAAGTTATGTCCTTTTTCAGAAAATTTTAACAGTAAATGCCGTTCTGACGATCACTGATGTGGCAACAGATCGCCAGCGCCACCATTTCTTCCTCTTTACTACTAGTTTTAACGTGAAAAACATGAATGAACATCATGCCTCATGTAATCGCTCAATCAGCATTTCAACTGCGGAAAGACGGCAATAATACCAGTGGCGCCCCCAGAAAAGTTTAATAGGGGTGGCCAGATGAGGCCACAGTAAATCTTGGGGTGGCACATCAAAAAATAAATAAATAAATAAAAGGGTTTGCAATACCTACAAAAAAAATGATCTCTGTGATTTCTGGGATTTTATCGATAACGAAAATTAGACAATATTTTGCTGTGTGTGTTATTGTGCTGATATCTTATTTCTAAGTGTGCTGACAGCTGAGGCTTTTTTTTTTTTTTTTTTAACCTTTACGCCATTTTTTTCTAAAAGTGTGCACCATCTTTTAAGTCAGACACTTACATTTGGGCTGTTACCAAGCAAATGCAATCAGTATCAACAAAATTGATCTTGATCTTTGCAATGCAGAGAAAACAGAAACTGCATCTTAAGTGCCATTTAGATGTTTTTACACACTGTTTAATTGAGCTCTGAGGGACATGGAATACTTTAACCTGGAGTTACAAATTAATAAATAATGTTTTGATATTTTAAACATAAAACATTGAAAACTGATGTTTGAAATTTTTAAAAAATTGAAATGGTACCTTAAATGTGAAATTAAAACAGCCAGTAGGTGGCAGCGAGTCACTGTTAATAAGTGAGTCATTGTGATTGAACCGAATCATTTAAACGGTTGATTCATTCAGGAACGAAACACTATCATGTTGCTCAGAGACGCAAAACAGTGGCTGTGTTTGGAATGATTTTTGTTTTTAGAAATAGAGTGCAAAAACTGAATATGTTGTCTAAAACGTAAAACTCTTGATATTAACTTCTTGTTTATTGAACTGTTGTATGAAATCAATGTCACAATTGCAATTATGCAGACTTCTGGAGGAAAACGTCACTCCTGGTGTGATAGTAACTATATTAAATGATATATAAATTATATAGATCTAAAATTAATAGATTTAAAATATATTAAAATTAATAGTAGCCACTGCAAATCATCCTAGGGGTGGCCAGAGTTTATACAGGGGTGGCCGTGGCCCTTGGGGGCGCCCCTGAATAATACAGCTTGTTAACAAAACGTCACTTATTTAATTTATTAAATAATACTTATTTAATTTACCTCAGCAAGTCATAAGTGTCTACAGCTCGTTAGTGCGCTATAAATTAAGTTTTAGAGAAGAGCATTTCATGAAATATTAGACTATATACTCATAGGGCTGGGCAGTATGAAGGTATATATTGTTACTGCAGATTAAAGTGTCTATCGTTAGAGATTTTGCTATATCGCATATTCCCACTATGCAAATATATCTGCATAACAGTACTATACTTACGTTATATACACCTTTGAGTGATAAGGAAACATGCATGAATGAGAAAATTAAGAGTGGGAGGCGCTTGATATAGTTAAGTGCAATAAGCAGTGAAAATACTCAATCCGCTGCTGGCGCTGACTGGCACACAGCCAAAGCGTGCACACTGAAAGCCCCTCCCTCAGACAGCATGTGATAGTGAAAACGGATCTCTTTCGTGTTTTATTGTGCTCAAGTGGTCAAACATGCACACAACTCTCTCAAAATGCCAGTTGTGTGGAGTATTCCCATAAACAGTCAGTTGTGTGTTAAATAAATGTAAACAGCTGGGTGAAAACTGGATGTGTATCAGTATATTGGATCCATGCAGTTGGGCTTAAAGGGACAGCAGTCTAATTTACCTGCTGCTGTCTGTCATTATTAATGTTAATCACTCAAAGCATTTGACTGAATCACTTTTGGATTTTTAATAAGTTCATGTTTGATTGATACAGTGAAGCAATGTTTTATTTATACACTTTATTCAATTTCTGTAATTTCTTACTACGTTAAATAAACCTAGACTACCGTAGCTGAATAAATTAAAAGTTCATTTTATATTTTTGTTCTATTGCGTTTGTAATTTTTTTATTTTTTATTTATTTTTCATAAATTTGATTTTATATTACAGAAATCTGACTTTATTCTCGCAATTCTGAGATTATGTCTCACTATACTGATAAGGATAGTGGATACTGATAAGGAAAAACAACTCTCATTCTCTTGGCTCAGAATATATGTCCCACACTCCTGGCTTTTTTCCCCTCAGAATTGACAAACTCACTATTTTTTAGTTAAATGGAGTTGTAAAGTATGAATTAGGAGATATAAACTTACATTTGTGAGAAATGTCAGAATTGTGAGAAAATAAATGTTATGTAAAATGTTAGTGTTAGGTTTAAATATTTCATGCTGTAACTGTAGGGCCAAGTTAATACAATAAGTCCCCTATGAACAGCCTAAGAATATTATGTAGACCTATTGTTTAAATCTAATTTATGTTTTAAAAGTAGAGTAATCATAGCAGGTTTCATCCATAGTCTGTCCGTTTAAACATCTGCGTTTAGCTTCAAATGGTGTCTTTGACGACAGTATTCTATAAAAACTATTTGCATTCCGATTCTAACAAACAAAGGCACAATACTTTTTTTTTTATTATTATTCTATGGATTTTACCCGTTTCCCTCCACTTGTTCCCAGTGTTTTTCTGCCACAACAATGCGTGCGCAGCTGCATGTGACATAACTGTGACATCTACTCCAAACTGGTCTATAGTTTAGAGCATAAGCTAAGGGTAGATTTCTATCCCTAAGAAAATTTGAATTATAATTGCATTTATTTAAAGGAGCAATTTGTTCAGTAAACCACTGTTTATAACCCCCCCCCCCAACAATCTTGTTTAGTTTTCCTCCCGCTGTACTGAAACTGTACTGAACCGTGACATCAAAATCAAGGTACGTACCGAACCTTCATGTTTGTGTACTGTTACACTCCTACTTCTAACACACAAAATGCAGTTTAAAACCCTAGATGAGACATGACTTTTAAAGGCTACAGGAGGCTCGATTTTCACATACCTGGACTTTTTGGAGCTCTTAGGCTTCGGGGTGACAGTCTTCACTTTTTTCTCCTTAGGTTCCTTTGGTTCTTTGGGTGTCTTGGGAGTCTTCGGGGTTTTAGGAGTCTTGGGCT
Source organism: Cyprinus carpio (assembly GCF_018340385.1). Lineage (NCBI taxonomy): Eukaryota > Metazoa > Chordata > Actinopteri > Cypriniformes > Cyprinidae > Cyprinus > Cyprinus carpio. The sequence continues at coordinate 11,180,614 of NC_056573.1, read as the reverse complement.
CTTTCGGTTCCTTGGGCTCCTTCTCCTTTGGTTTCTTTTTGCTCTTCTTTTCAACAACAGACTGTTCCACGGGAGTCATAAGAGAGTCTCCCTCATTCATCAGAAAAGTTGCCTCTCCTCCGGCCTCACCACTGATGTCCTTAACCTCCTGGCCTTCGCTTGCCTTGGCTTTCTTCTTTTTCTTCTTTTTTGGCTTGAGCTCGCTCTCCGTCTGCCGTATGTCACAGTTGGCTGGTTGGAGGTTTGGGCCCGAGGCAGGTGTCTTACTGGATATTATCATCTCCAGGGAAGGGTCTGATGGAGAATGCTGAAGATGAGGAGAGACAGGAAGATGTGTTAGTACAAAGAATGAAGAAATAAAAACAAGGCAGGAAACAGAATTAGAGGATTTCCTTCTTGCATTTTTGCATATCTCACAGCCACAGAGAAGCCAAACAAAGCTCATGGCATCGCTGCTTCATTTCATCGATCAAAACCACATATATCAAGTAGCATTTTTTTTTATTCCCCGCCAGAAATGCTAGGATAAGTGGGGGAAAAGTGAATAAATGCATCATCACATTTTAATGTACTCAAACAGCTGTCTATGCCGCTGTTGGACCTTAAGGCATTCCATGTTACTTGGTTTGATTCCCTTTGCTCCCATTAGTGCCAGTGTTAGCTGTAGCTCGGCAGAATTAACGCAGCAACGGTTTTGCGTCTCTCTTTGCAGTTATCTCTGTTCCCCTCTCCATTCATGGCAAAGACAGACTGACAGGAAACATGTTGGCAGCTGTGCTAAGCGTCCAGCTTCCCAGAATCGCTGCAGCAGATGGGACTGAGGCATTATGACACTAATAAATGATATCTATACTTCATAAATGCCTCGGTTTTAGACATCAGCAAGTTTAATGCAATATGCTAAAGCTTTCAAAAGGCATACACATAAAAAAAAAAAAAAAAAAAACTGGCCTGGTGAAATCAGTTTCCATCCTGGTAAATCAGGAAGAATATTGTGTATTCCCTATAAGCCATGCGTTGATTCTAGTCTGGAGTTTTATTGCATACCATGCATATGCTTTTAAAACATAAGACTTTGTAAACCACATCATTGTGGTGATGAAATGCATATTTCCTGTAAACAACAGCATGAGAAATAAGGGTGCACCATGCATGCCAAACAGTGGCAAGGTCACAGGAAAGTGCCCAACACCCAGTCCAAAGGTGATCATTAGAGCAGCTGGAACAGCGAGTGTTCAGCCACCACTTTAACGGATAAATGTCTCTCCTCTTGTCAAGCCTCCCCAATAATCAATTGCATGAATGACAATAGGCCTAGTGTACACGCTCTCTGCATTTCTAATTTGACAGCAGCAGTCCAGAATACAATATATTCAATATAGGATTTCATCTCTCGGAGGGAGAGACTGACGTGTCAGTTAATCTAGCAGGCAAAGTGCTCACTCGGTGAGCTAAATACTCCCTGAAAGAGCACTGCACTTCGGCTCAGCACGGCAGGCTTTTTGCAGGGCGAACCCATGAGTTAACACCCAATTCATCTGATGAAAAGCTGGCTCCCAGACACAGAGCCTAACCCTTGCAAAACTTTATCTTCAAGATTCATTGCTCACTGCTGTTGAACTTCAGTCTGCTTCTGGCTGAGAGCAAATCTAAATCAGCTACAAATTTATGGCACTGAAACACCTAGATACTGTAAGCTACTTACTAGCAGCTAACTACTCCAAATAAACTCTCCCACAGAATAAAAACGTTTGAGGATGCCAAAGTATAGCAAAGGCTTCCGACCTCTGATGTCACAGAATTTATGAAGCTCTGAGCTGTAATAACCGTTAAATTGGACCATGAACCCAAGTTAGGGCTTACACATAACGCTGGTTAAAGCCTCCTCTTCAAGAATAATCAATTGCATGAATGACAATAGGCCTAGTTGTACACGCTCTCTGCATTTCTAATTTGACAGCAGCAGTCCAGAATACAATATATTCAATATAGGATTTCATCTCTCGGAGGGAGAGACTGACGTGTCAGTTAATCTAGCAGGCAAAGTGCTCACTCGGTGAGCTAAATACTCCTGAAGGAGCACTGCACTTCGGCTCAGCACGGCAGGCTTTTTGCAGGGCGAACCCATGAGTTAACACCCAATTCATCTGATGAAAAGCTGGCTCCCAGACACAGAGCTAACCCTTGCAAAACTTTATCTTCAAGATTCATTGCTCACTGCTGTTGAACTTCAGTCTGCTTCTGGCTGAGAGCAAATCTAAATCAGCTACAAATTTATGGCACTGAAACACCTAGATACTGTAAGCTACTTACTAGCAGCTAACTACTCCAAATAAAACTCCCACAGAATAAAAACGTTTGAGGATGCCAAAGTATAGCAAAGGCTTCCCGACCTCTGTGTCACATGAATTTATGAAGCTCTGAGGCTGTAATAACCTTTAAATTGGACAATGAAAAGATGCCAAGTTAGGGCTTAACACATATCAAAAAGCCAGAAAGAGTTACTAGAACATTTATGCACTTGCCATTTTACCCATTCTGTTTTGCAACTTCCTTTTACAACATTTTGTTTGCGCAAATTAAAGAGCAGCAAGTGCAAGCATAAAACTGTACCCTCCTTGCTATATTCTGAATATTTAGGAAGTACTGTTCTGCTTGCGTCTGACCCAAAGAGAGTATGACACCACTAAGATGACAGACAGCTGCTGTCAGCAGAGAGTCTCAGGAGGCTGGCACCTTGCATGAACTGCTTAACAAAAAATAAAGGAATCATAAACATGGTATGCATTCATGGATTCCCATATGCACTTCTATTTTTGTTCTTAAAGCCCAGTGTGATGCTGGGAACACTTGCGCTTGGTACCAGTTTGACTGGAGCCACAATAAAGACTATGTTCCCTCAGATGAAGCACTGCTCTACTTAAAGGTCACACTCATTTATTTCTCATCAAACCTCTCAATATTCCATGAGTGACACAGTTCTGCCGTTTAAAAGTACGAGAGGTAAGTGCTGTACATTCTAAACTGTGCAAATGGGGGCTATGCTTCTTTGAAAACTTGATAAGTGCACCACGTTTGACTCACATCATGCCAACTTCAAGTATAGGGGCTTATATGAACCACAAAACGGAGGACTTGAACTATTGGTTATGAATGCAATTTATGTTCCTGCCCAAATAGTTTTCTGTAACCATTGCAGATTTCAGAAATTTGATAATATAACCTGATAAATAAGTATTCACAGCTGGTCTAAAACAGAGTGATAAAGTCATGATGTAAAGGAACTGACAAATTATTCATTTCATATTGGGACATACTTTTGAGTAAAACAGATTGTTTAAAAAAAAAATGTAGGGACAGGAACCTGGTTTTATGCATCGGTTGTTAATTGGAGACAGATCTGATATTGAGCTTGCAGTCATTTGTAAAATTATCAGACTAAATGATTGGAGATGTCTATTATACGTCACCAGAGAAGTCTGTTGTTTCACTGTAAGATCAGTTATAAAACTAAGAATTGTGAGGTCAATTTATTCATTTATTCATTTATTAATTCAAACACAAGCACTATCAAAATCAAAATTATAACACAAACAAATTCCATTCTTTCTTCTTTTTTTCAGTTTAATGTGTTAATTAACTAGGGCTCCAACAATGATTTTTTATTCATTTGTATTTGCATTCACTAAAAAAATATTCTATCATTAGCTAACTGACATTGGACAGCTGCTTTATAGCAGAAAATCAAGTTGTCACTCAAACTGAAAGCAAGACTGACACACACAAAAAAGTGGAAATCAATAACTTTTGCAGCTTAAAGGATTAATCTTTATTTAAATTAGAATTTAGTGTTTGATAACTTTATAAAATTTCTGTACATTTCCTACCTTTTGAAGGGCACAGGTAGCTAAATATTAGGGATATATCGGCCACTATGTCGGTATTGGCCGTCAAAATGTTCATTTTTACTGTTATCGTTATAGAACGAAAGTCTGTCATGTAGGCTACATAAAATTAAAATGAGAACATGTACTGTAAAATAATGTTGTGGAATCTTTGTGCGGCTGTGTTTCAGCACACTGTTATGAGAAGAGCGCATTCACAACGGAGCTAGACCTTCATGACTAGCAAAGTTAAGTTCGCTTGTGCATTTGCAGCCTTTTGTGCATTTGTACATTGTAATATTGTCTTTATTTTATGGATATATATCTAATTTATCTCCTATAGAATTTGTTTGGTCAAGTTAATAGAGCACTTCAGTTTACCGGTGATCCTCTTTAGCTCAGCGCATGCAGCTCAAAACATTAAGTACATTGCGACTGTCATATATATAACCCTAACCCTAACTATAAAAAGAACACTATTAAAATAAAACTAAATTATTTCAGTTTAGTTTCCATGTTTAAGCATGTTGTTGTGGGAAGAGCACATCCACAACAGAAGTTACACACTCTGACTAGCATGTATCAGTTCAAGTTCACTCGTGCATTTGCGTCTTTTTGTGGATATGTTTTAATATTATGTTTATATTTGATTCTTATATAGCCTACTTAACCTGCCAACAATGCATTTAAGTTTACTGGTGTTCATTCAGTTCTTCAGCTACAGCGCATGCAGCTCAAACAGCAATGCTGCCATTTAAAACAGTGGTATTAAATATACTTTTTCAAAATCATTGATACATTAATAACAACCATTTTTATTTTTTATCTTCGTATTTTCATCAACAATAGTTTAATTAAAATTATTTCATTATTGTCCGCGCAGAGGTTCTTCCGTTTTATTTATCCATGGCACATGCATTTTGATTCTTTACATGCATGTAATGTTGTCCAATTACATGTTTGCATCATTTAAGCATTTTATTTACTTGTTCAAATAAAGGCTGGTTCAAACTAGGCTGCTGTACTACAGTATATGTTTGATTAAAATTGTAGTGTTTTGGACATGGCTTTTAATGGTGAGAAATTTTTATGTATTCATGCACTGAAAAATTATATAACACTTTGTATTTGGATTTAGATTTATCAGCCAACATATCGGTTCTCGGCTTTACTAAATATTACATTAATTATAGTGGGTTTATGTGAAGATTGTTTTAAAGGGTCATGAAACTCCCCATTTCAGCATTGGTTAATTCTCACCACAGTTTTAAAAAATGCTAAAAAAGTCATTGTGGTGCGCAGTGGAGTGGAGGAGGGGGAAGAGGGGAGACAGACAACACGCACAGCTTTGCGTTCAGACGGTTTCATTTCGTTCCCATTGAGTTAAAAACACAAATAAATGCAAAGGCATTTGCACTCTGCATCAAAAACATATACATGAATGCGCTGTTGAACCTCTGAGAACTTTTATGGCTTATTCTGTGGTGTTTATATAAGCCTTTTGACAGGTTGTGTCACAGAGCTGTAAAGACGGTTATGCGCACCAAGTGAATGAATTGTGTTTGTGCCGAACTCTTATTACAAAGCAAAAACAAACACTTCTTCGATCCATGAACGTTTCTCAGGTAATGTGCGTGGTCATCTCACAGTCTGAAACGTCTGTCATAGCAAATCAACACATGCTGTTGTGAATAATTAAGCGACACATCTTCTCATAGGATTAGAACACGCAGTCTCATGAATAATTTAACAGACACCGACGCATCATCGATGTACTATAGTCCATTGCTACATCACAAATTGTGACGTCAACACAATGTAGATTTTAAACCCAGATGATGAAAATAGTGCAAAAAAAAAAAAGCTTAAAATTAGCCAGTTTTCTCCAACAGTTAAAATTATCGGATGCTAACATTGTCTTATGATGTGCAACACACCTCTGCTAAAATCTCATAAAAAGTAGTCTGGGGTTTCATGACCCTTTAAGTTCACTTAAATTACAAGTTTATATTTTTTTAAGTCTAAAAATTGATAGCTCAATTATACTGTAATGTTGAATGGCTATAGTCAATGGTGTAATATTAGGGGAAAAAATTAATAGAGAACAATTTCAGAGATGGATTGTGCTTAATTTCAGTAAAAGATGTGCGATTATTTTTTTTTTAATTAATAATATGCACAGATTAATTGTTCACAATTAGATCAGCAACATATAGAAAATTAGGCTGAATTTTTATTTTATGCCAACTTCGAGTTAAATCACACCATAGTAGATATAAAAGATGTTAGGATTAAATGTCTTTAGGCAATTCATGATTGGGACAAAAACAAGATGGCCTATTAGCTACAGTGAAAGCATTCCACTTAAGTCTATGCGCTTCATCTAGGTCACAAATGAGGTGTATGAATTAATACTGACTGATCTTAAATGTCAACCACAAAATTAATATCACACAATCAGCCAGACACCACCACTGACATTGATCCATGGTTGTCAACAGTGGTATGAGTGAGATAAAGAGACACAAAAATGCTATGAGCGGGATGTGCATGCTGGAATAACAGCAGCCATTGTGTGTGAATGGGTCACCAGAGAAAGAGGCTAATGGCATCAGAAGCATGTGACACATGCAGCTATTGAGCTGCTAACCTCCCTTTCCCACTGGCTCCCTCCTCCACCCTCCCAACAGGATGCATCCTGCTGTACGCCATTAACTCACGCATGAGTCCTCTGAGACAGGCAAAGCAAACAGAAAGAACAGAGCGAGAGAGACAGAAATGATGCAGACAGAGAGTGAGCAAGAGTGAGAGGGGAACGGAAGGAGTGCAGACGGGGGAGGAGAGTGATGCTTACTGCGAGCAGGAAGGGAGCATTTCCCCTTCAGAGTGGGAAGGGGGGAGGGGTGGGTGTTAGGAGATTAGCACTGTGGCGCCTAGGTATTGGGGAGGCCCAGGATATGCAGCGAGGAGGAAACAAACAGCTGTAAAAATCCATTCTCACACTTGTGGGGCACAGGCGGCACCATAGCCGGTAAAAGTAACCCTCAAATGGGCCTTCTGCCACCCACGTGTACAACATGGACTTTCCAAAAGACTTTTAACGGCAATGGAAAGCATGCTTCATTTGCACAACTCACCTGCATGTGAGGCACTTTCTGCATGGGTGGAGGTGACTGGTGAGGAGGTGCCCATGCATGCTGAGACGGAGGGGAGCTCTGGTGGTGCACAGCCAGGTGTGTTTGTGACGGGGGAATCGAGGGAGGGGTGTGCACCTGCTGCAGCTGTTGCTGCTGGAAAGGCAATGGGGGCGTCTGCAGCTGCTGACGCGGAGCTTGTTGGGCAAGCAGCCTCTGATCCTGCGGCTCTGTGAGGTTCGCACCCGGTCCTGCTGGAGGTCTTCCTTGAGCACCTGTGGCCCTGTGATTTGGTGACAAAGCAGTGTATATTTGGGTTGGTGGAGGATGTGGGTGTGAGGGATGTGATGGCAATTGTTGGTGGGGATGGTGCTGAGCTGCATTCATCGGACAGGCTCCTCTCTGGGCATGAGCCATTGGGCCTTGAGATTGATGCGGCACGCCGGGGTAGCCGCCCACATCAGTTCCCAAACCTGCACTGGGTGGGCGGCCCTGCTGGGGAGGAGGGGTGCCTGCAGGGGTAGCCAGGTTCCTCATGGGTGACATGGAAGGAGGTGAGGTGTATGATCCCTGAGGTGGGGGCTGTAAATGCTGTTGCTGCAGCTTCTGCTGGGCTGTAGCCTGGTTCTGAGCTGGATGCATAGGCTGGGTGTTGATTTGGTTCACATGAATGGGTTGCTGGTGTATTGGTCCCTGTTGAGCCCCAGGTGTTGGATAGCACTGGGGCCCTGTCGGGCCAGGGTAGCGCTGCACCTGGGTCACGGGAGCATTAGGGTTGCTGTTGCTGGTAAGGCTCAAGTTGGGACTCATCCCTGAAGTGTTGGCTAATCCCTGATTAAGGTTGCCGTACGAAGGATAGGGAGGGTACTGCCCTGAGCTGTTTACAGTGTTGGAAGGGACTTGCTGGTTGTGCATGCTATATCCTATGTTTTGGTGGGGTCTTGCGCTCATGACCACCTGCTGCTGTTGTTGCTGCTGCTGTCGTGAAGGGCTTTGTGGGAACTGGGGGTTGTGGCTGGGTACAGTCTCTGGATGAACTGGACCCTGGCCAGGCCTGTGGAGAAATTGCTGACTGGGTAGCTGATGCTGCTGAGGCGGCTGTGCCGGGTGACGCATGGGGGGTCCCGACATGCCAGGATTCTGAGTCATCCCCACTTGACCCATGAAATGATTGGCTTCCTGAGGGAGGCCTTGGGGAAAGTGGTTTATTCTGGGAGGTGTTTGGGTCTGGTTGTGGCCCTGCATGCCATAGTCTCCACGGCCGATAAAAGGGCCCATTTGGTGGGCATGTCCTTGTGGTCCAGCAGGGCCATGCTGATGAGACGTGGCTTGTGGTGGTTGCTGCTGGAAAGTGGGTCTAGATTGATCGGGCACCTGCATAGCTTGAGTGCCCCACGCATTTCCACCATCTGGGAATGACTGGCTCCGTCCATCTCCTTGTGCTCCCGGGTAGACATGATGCCCTGCAGACCCTCCTGCACCTGGCGGAGGACCGTGATAGTGGGATTGAGGGGAGGACATGCCATTTACTGGTCCGTTGCCCATCATCCGGCCCCCCTGCTGGTCCATTGGATGCATCTTGGGTTGCTCATACTGATTGAAGTGATCAAAATGGTGGCCAATCTTGGCCTGTCCAGGTACAGCAGGTGAGGAAAGGTGAAGAGAAGAGGGGAGCTGCCCGTAGCCTTGGTGCTCATGAGGCATCTGACTCATGGGATTTGCCTGACCTTGGGGGTAGCCACAGTCCCCCAAGCTCTCCAACTCATCAGAGAACAGATTCCCATCGTCTCCGAAGAGGCTCATCATGCCTGGGTCAGCCATGGCTGCAGCGCTCCTGCTGTGCAGCCGAGCTTTAGAAGCAGGACAGGGAATGTGTGCTCACACAGAGGTGGATGTCCTCAAAGCCGCTAATCCACTAACTAATCTGCAGCATGTCACTCCATATTTCCTTAATTCTCTCAGAGAATGCAGCGTCAGGCAAAGTCAGGTTACAGGACCTGCAGAGGAAGGGAGAGAGAGAGAGGGAGTATTAACACAAATAGCTCTAGGTGAGAGCAAGCCTCTTCCGTTTTGTTAACTTTAACCACTTTGTTGAATTTTCAGGCAGTGAGTCACAGCTGTTGAGAGATACAAGAACAGTTGAACGGTAATGAGACTTATTTTTTTATTTTTGCAGTTAAATCAGTTGTAACTGACTCTTTGCCAACCTTTGGTCCCAGCCCCCACCCTCTGTTCTTTCTGCTTCCAAACAAAAGGGCCAACACACACAGGCACCAAGCCTAAATTCATTCATTCTTTACAATTCGTTGATGGTGGTGAAAGAACAAAGGAGTTTAGAGTGAGGCAGCAGAAGAAGCAGTGGTAGTTAAACAACAGCACCTGCCATACTAGGCAGGCAGATGTACGAACACAAGCAGGCAGCCCACCTGCTCAAGCCAAGTCTTAAAACCAGCCCTGTTGCCGGCTGCATTTTTGCGTTTCTGGAGCATTTTAGAGGAGTATGAGTAAGGTGTAAATTCATATACACTTTGCATTCCTAACCATCTCGTCCCATGTGTGAGGTAATCAGATGAGCAGGGGGAATTATGTAGATGTGAGATAAACCCAGCAAGGGTGGGGAAAAATGCGGCCTGCTAAGACGTCCTACTCAACCACAACTACCTCAATGTGTGCATTTGAATTAGTGAGTTAAAATGCACATGTAGGAGGTGTTACATATGTATGAGAGGGGGGTGGGAGAGGAATGCGCCGCCTCAACTTCAACTACCCCACAAGAAATTTTTTCCACCCCCGTCTCAATCTCCTCCCATTTGGTTTCTCCTTCACCCAACCCCCAATTTTCCTCTTTCTCTAGGCCTCTCCACATGGCTGGTAAAACCATACAAGTGAAAATCTGTACTGACCAGCCTAATCTGAGGATCAAAATCAAAGAGCCACACTGAAAAAGACAAGCTTCAGCATGTTGCATCCTTTTATTAAAAAAAAAGAAAAAAAGAAAAAAGAAAAAAAAAGTGCCACAAAAGTTATGAGGACAGGAAGCTTCGTTGTTCATTGCTATTCAGCACTACGGTAACAAATGAGAGAGAGAGAGAGAGAGAGAGAGAGAGAGAGAGAGAGACTGATAGAGAGAGAGAGATGGAAAGAGAGAGAGAGAGAGAGAGAGAGAGAGAGAGAGAGAGAGAGAGAGAGAGAGAGAGAGAGAGAGAAAGAGAGAGAGAGAGAAAGTGTGAGTAAAACTAGATAACTTCATAATGAGCTAGTGGTCGTGTACCATGGCAGGAGGTGTCAAGGCTTCTTGTAAGGCAATATCAAAGTATACAGTCACTGCTAAAAACTACACAAAGCAAATATTCATTCCACAGGTAAAGAAAAAGACCATTGATTTATAATTTTTTTTTTTAAAAAAGCAGGCATCCCCATTTGAGGTGAACTTAACCATCCTTAACTTTTTTTTTTGTACTGAAGCCCTAAAGGTGGTGACACAGACTGACCATTCCAACCACAGCTAATCTTAATAGGAGGAGTGATTGGGAGGCGATGTCTGCCTGTGGGTGACAGCACCACAGCTTTAATCTCCTCACAGCTCTAGTTAAGAGCAGGAAAAGGAGTCTCAAAAACACAGCCATAAATCAGTCCCTATTCACCAAAGTGCTATGCTACTCTTGCTGCATCGGCGGGGGAGGGTGGGAGATCCTACAGAGCCATGCCAAAAGCCGCAAATTTGAATCCCTATGATCAGATTTGGCGTCTAAGCCGGCAGGCTGACCGTTCACCCAATTCTCTTTGGAGAGTGACAGATGTGGTGAAGTGCCAGAGTGGCTCCTTCTGGAGCACCACACCCCTCAGGAGGAGCACAAGCCATAGAGCAAGAGCACTATGACGTACACACTTACTCACATCGTAACCGCAGCGAGTGGGTGGCCAGGCTTGCCCCTGACTAGAGGGCAGAACAAAAAGTGAAGCAGAAGCCAATCACAACCACATTTATACATAATGTCACTAAAATAACCTTTCCAGGTCAAAAATATATTTAAGCTGTGTACAATATTTGCATCCTCTAAGACAAAAGCATCATGGGGCAGTTTCACTAGTAGAGGCCAAAAAAGTAAAGTAAAGAAGAATTTTAGACTGCTGGATTTGTAAAAATGTATTAAATTGTTCTGATGCTGGAAAAAAAACATAATAAAATAAAAAACAGTTCGAGGCTAGGAAAATACTCACCATCTATAAATTAGAAAGTAAAATTTTTATTCCCTTTAGAGCAGGGCTATTCAATTGGTGGCCCGCGGGCCCAATCTGACCCACCAATCATCTTCATCCAGCCCAAGGTAAGAGTACATGCAGGTCGTACATATGCCTTGAATAGTTTTTGAACTAATTAGTTTGTCCACAAGGTGGGAACATTGGCCCGGGCCGAGCATGCTGAGCCACTTCAGACAAGTGCGCCAGTAGCACTTCAATGACCAAAAACACACACAATTATGTCAAAATACGCGGTCTTGGCGAGTGACCTCGTAAACACAGTCTTAAATGAGTTATAAAGTCCTAAATGACTAAAGTGTTGGGAGAAAATCGGATGCATGTCAGATCCACGTCATGTGCATCAGGTTTTAAAGAGGCAGCGCTGCTTTTAAAGTGAAACCTGATGAAGTCTCATTTTTCACAGAAGGAAAAGAAAAGGTTGTGTAGTCTCAGCCTCAGACGTCATGCCCACGGACCGTTGGCTAAACGCATATGGAACACAAAATGGAAACACTTCAGGAGTGTCGAAGTCATCATCGGATTGTTTGAATTGTACAGAATTTCCGGGAGACGTGTGTTTCGCGTTCTTTAACGTTCAGCCTTGAAACAAAGATGCCATTGTGCCAAACCCCTTCACAAAGCTGTAGTGTTTACAAATGTGACGACGAGCGCTTATCAGGATCAACTAAACACTGGAGCTTCAAAAGTATGTTAAATATTTAAAGTTCGCAGCATAGAATCTTTAAAATACGCCCAAGACTTTTACACACTGGTCTGTTATTGTGGCGACATTTCCACAGCCCGAAACGTAATGCTGAACTGTGACTGGTTGTTTGACATGTCAGTCAAACGACCTCATGGGTGGGCCTTGGCCAATGAAAGTTGCCATGGATTCCAGACCTTCAGCCATCAGTCTTAAGGTCTGGCTATGTGAGACTAGGGGTTGCAGTTAGGGGGTGTTCCCGAAGCGTGAATCCTTATAAGGGAAAACAACTAACGATTCCTAACACCGTCTCTACACTGGATGCAAGTGGCACGGTGCGATGCGACAAAATACTATAGAACCACTGATCTATAATAGAGATTCATTATATATAGATCAGTCAGTAGAACTCAGTATAATCATTGATGCCGTCTACACTGGATGCGACGTGTGGTGTGGCGTGACAGCACAGATCCCTGACATTAAACTGCTGCTGCGTTCTATTTATGAAGTGCTGACACAAATTTCAAATGATTTTTTAACGTTCGCTTTGTCGCATCCAGTGTAGACAGTCTTTAGCTGATGCGTCCGGTGTAGACATGGTGTGAAGAGAGATGACTGAGGACGATGGCGAATGATTTGCAGGTCTGCAGTACCACTGATAAACATATAATCTTGTAAAATGTGTGGCAAGTACTGCCACTCCATAGTGTAAATAGAGTACGTGCGATTGTGAATCTCGAAAGTGATAGTGAAACTAAAAAGCAATCGTACATTCAAAAAGGGGGGGGGGGGGGGGGGGGGTCATGATGCCGGCGCAATATCGTGATGTCTATCAGCCATCGTCCCAACACCAATACCATGTTGTTGCTACATTAATTTGGAGGTTCAATGTGAAATTATGACAATGTTAATATGCAATTAATCACGATTAATTGCAGAAAATTGTGTGATTAGTAAATGTTTTTTTTTTTTTTAATCGACTGACAGACAGCAAATTTTTCCTGCTTTGAGAATTATGAGGTGGCCGCCTCCACGAAAATTTGTGCCGCCTCTGGTTGTCGACAAAACTCACATGCAAGCATCACTGAATTGCTTCCATTACAACTTTTAGCTCAAATTTGGAAAAATACAGATATTTATATACACGGTTACTTCATATTTCTTTACACAGAATCATAATTTCTATGAATTTTCCACTGATTTACGCGATCTTATGAGCATTAACTCATATTACACGATCATATCTCTGTATGAATGAATGACGCATGGTTCCGTTTACTACACACACACTGAAGTGCGCAATGCTCTGAGAGTCACTCCATGAGTATTTTACCATTTCATTTGAGTAAAACTAGCATCATATGATTTACACACAGAAGGTATTCACAGCAACCCGTCAAAATAAAAGTCTGGTTTACCTTGAATACATGAAATGACTTTTGTTCAGCAGAATGTACATACTACTACTAATAAAATTATTAAAACTATTTAAGGAACAATCACACAACATTCCTTCCATGTTTTAATTTGAATAGTGAATCTCCTTTGTTTGCCAAAACAAAGTTTAATGTTCAGTAATTTAAAGATAAATAAACTATTTAAACAAAAATTAAATAAACATAAACAAAACAAAAAATCAGACAGAAAACTAAAACATTTCATAAGGCTATTTCAAGAAAAATTAAGTGGATTTTATGCATTCAAATAATTAGACATGCTACAACAGAATTTGGTAACAATAAAACATGGTGAAAGAAAATAAAATATTTCATAGGGCCCTAAACATGTCATTTTTGTCAAACTTTTAATAAACTGATGTGACATTGTATAAGTTCCATGATTTTAATTAATTAGACATGCTTTTTGATAATAAAAAGTAATTTCACCATTAAAACGGATTCTAGAAAAATTTGAATGAAATTTGGGAAAAAATTAAACCGATTTCATAGGGCCCTATATTTAACACACAATAGTATATGGTTTGTATGTTATTTTAATGAGATTTGGGGTGTTTTCTTAACAATAAAGAAAGTTTTCATGAGAAATGCCAAGCTGGTAGTTTAGGATAAAAACTATAAATAAGTTATTACAAACACTCGATGCTGAATTGAAGTGAGATTTGAGTAAAAACTTACTATTCATTTCATAAAAAGTCTTAGCTTGGTGCTAATGTTAGCTATAATGCACATTACCCTGGTGCAATTTCATGATGTATCAGAAGAATTCACCCAGGTGGCACTAATGGAACACCAGGCATTTAAAGGCTGCTGCCCCTTTAAGACCGAATGCACGGATCCAATATAATAATGCACATGAGATTTCTTTCTCCACTGTATACATTGCGTCTCACACACACGAGCGCGACTTTCGCACTATATTTTGAAACTTTCAGACCCTTTTAGCATCTTTTTTTCCATAAAAGGTACATACTGACAAACCTAGAGACTTTTTTGGATAAACTATGGATATTAGCTATGGTTTTGTTCAGTTGGAAGATTTCGCCATTGCTGCCCCGCGAGCACGAGGTCTGACTTCCCCAGCGCAGTGTTATCTCTCTCGGCATCTGTTCTGTGCAGTGAGCGGCAGAGAAGCAGTGCGTTCAGTTGGCACAAAACAACCATACCCGTCAGTAAAGGAGTATAAAACGGCGTTTCCAAGACAAACAAGAAAAAAAAAAAGTTCGATTGTTAATGTGCACAGTTTGTTACTCAAATGCAGGCAGTGTGCAGCATGAGGCAAAAAAAAAAAAAAAAAAAAAGAGGTAATAAGGCCAAACCTACCGCATAGAGGTAGAGGTATGTTGATTTTATCAGACGATGTCGCTCTTATAAATCAGGATTTAAGGAGTAAAGTGAGATTGACTCCTGGATATTAATAAAATTCAAATTTATTTATATTTGTTTTATGACAACAGAAAAATTGTGAACAGCTTTTTTGGGCATTCAGTTGTATACAGTATGTGAAAGTTCAGAGAGCAGACCAGATCCAAGGTGCTGAACGCAAACCCGACATCATGACGTCATAAATATCAGGGCTCTAGATTAACTTTTTGCACTGGTGCGTCTAAAAAATTTTTTTTAGGTGCACCAGCACAAAAGTTAGGTGCACCCAAATTTTTCGACTGCATCACATTTAACACCGCAGTTTAACAAGTTCACTTTTTTTTTTTTAAATCACTGTCCATATAGGCAATATTGACTCTGATTAACTAACAATCTGGTTAACATAAGTTCTTTATTTGAAGCACAATTCTACAAGAAAGGTAACTTACTGAAAAGGTGTTGGTGCTTTAATGAGCTGAGCTGAAATTTAAACTTAAAACATCTCAAGATAAATTAAATAAAAAGAAAATCTAAATTATGGCTTTTAAATTTATGGTTTTAAAGGCTTCAAACTGAACATCTCATGGCTCAATGTCTTATGGACTATCCTCCATTGCACTCACATGCCCCTCGGATGGCCAACTCCTGTAGTTTTGCCTTCTTGATCTTTGGCCTTGGCTAAACCAGCTGGCCACACTCTCTCTAGCATCAAAATCTTCCAGACTTGGCCCCTCTACACTGATTCTTATCAGATCTTCCACTGTGTCTGAATAAAGGGATGCTCTAGTGTCTTGCTCTAGTGATTTGAACAGCTAAACAGTTCTTAAACAGCTAATACTACTGTTTCAGCTATTAAAATAGTTCGTTTTTGTATGTAATAGCAAAGTGATTATATTTTGTTTGTTTTTTTATTAAGTTAATTTAGAAAAACGTTGAGCATTTTTTGTTTGTAAAATATAAGTTTTAGTTTTTTTTTTTTTTTTTTTTTTTTTTTTTTAAGTAATGACCAAGCGGCCAGCGTAGTGAGCCTATGTTTGATCAATTTAGCCTTAAGTCATCACGACTCACCTAAAATAAAATCTACAGATATAAAAGTTCAAGCATATAACAATGTTTAAACGTTAGACCCAGATAAATGTGCGCTATATACAAAATATTTTGCACAGATACTCCACAACACATAGACACCACAGCGATAACACTCACATTTTTCAGCAAAAAATACGCCGTCATTTTTGCACATAAGAGTAATAACATCATTCGTAACTGCAAAGGATCTTTTATTTGTGTGCACTCACAATATCAACAAAACGTTGTGCTTTTATGAAATAAAGAAAACAAACACGATGCGCTTTCTGCGTCTCGTCTACAACAGTACAAAAATGAACCAAAACTCATCAAAAAAAACACTCCCAAAAAACATAAAAAAAACAACAAAAAAAATCAAAAATTTACTAAACAAAAAAAAAAAAAAAAAAAAAAAAAAAAACTTCAATAAAAACAACATAATCTGTAAAGATGCACTTTCTCTCTAAAGGCGCGTCTAATGAGATAGCGAGACAGGATCAGCAACTTCATCCTTGCGACACAGACTCAGAAAACACTTGTTTATTAGTAAATACTTCAAATATCTCCGTACTATTTCCCCCTGTCACATTTATGGTAATTACTTTTGCCAGTGCTTTACGGCAAGCTTGAGGCTGTATTTGAACAGAGAACTGTTCAGCTGTGCTGCGGGACACTAAACACAGTCCCGCCGCTCTTGACAGTCGCGGTAGCACGGTCTCATGTTGTTTCCAACAGCGCGGCAAATTTATTTATTTTTTTTATCACTAATTGATGGATGTCTAAAATATAAATGTAAGGAGAAGTCTAAAACAGACGGGAGGCCCGGCCCGCATCTGAAAATTATCCCGAAGGCCAGCTCAAGGGACGTAAAAAAGTCGGGGTCCGTCGGGCTCGGGCTGAAATGCAGGGCTCTAGTGTCTGTTGTTGAACCACAGGGAGACTTTCAGAGTCACAGAGACTTTTTTTCCCTCGAACGGCTGGTCGCACCAGTGCAACCTCTGATTTTTATTTTTTTTTAGTCACACCATTGAGAAATTAGGTCGCATGTGCCACCAAATTGGTCGCACTCTAGAGCCCTGAATATGCTAATTCATGTGACGTCATTTGCTGCCACAAGTCTCACAAAATCTTGTGGGAAACACTGGACACGTGAAAGAGGAATCAATTCTGTGTACGCGCATTGTCTGAAATGCGGCTCTCTGTGCGCTTTGAATGAGTGCGCGCAAGCTCCGAATGCATGCAAATGGTTTAAAACACTTGAATATTGAAATCGGCAAGACTTAGAAAAAAGTGCAAACGGTTGACTACGATCCGTTTCACCCCTACAAGCGAGTGAACAATGTGAATCAAGTTAGGAACTTTACATCACTATTTTTTACATTGCTATTTTTTAAATACACTTTTTACATTGGGCAGGTCAGTGAAATGTTTTGGTAGCCTGACTGGAAAACACAATAGCCCTGGGATGTTGGCCTGGTGATTTTGTGTGCCCTGTTGGTGGTGTTGGCAATATTAGTTCATTTTACTGCTGAATATGCATTTTAATTTAATTTCTAATTGTATAGCCTCCCCCCAGAAAGAGATCAGGATGGCCCCCTTCAAATTGTCAATTTGATAATCCAGCCCTCAAATGAAACTAATTGAATAGCCCTGCTTTAGAGGAAGCAACAGCACTTTTGATTTGTTTGCACCAATCAATTCTGTAAGGAAAGCAAATTTGGCTTTTAAAAACATGCACTGCCACATTGCGAAAATGAGGAATTACCATTATAGAGACAATCTGTTTTAAAATTGTACATCCTAACTCAGAATGTCAAGAGGAAATGACAAAGTTCTGGGTGAATAAACTCTGGCAACATTACAACATCCGTCTGTGATTACAGTGATTCATAGCCCAAGTTATATAGGGTAAAAAGCCCAGAGCATGTGAAAAGTGTGGTTTACTGTGCGACCACTGTGCTGCATAATAAATCTGAATAAAGGTCCACTCTGGGGCAAGTTATTGCCACAATTCCCAACCCTTCATTGAGAATAACTCATGCTGGCAAAGCAAAACTGGACTATTCTCAAGAGACACCGTGCTGATCATGTGACCTGCTGGTCAGTTTAGACTAGTTTAGTTTTTTCTAGGGTTAGGTATGGTTAAAAAAAAAATATATAAAAAAAAATAAACAAAGATAAATACCTTGATTTCGGTTCCTGAGTGATACTTTTTTCTATAACAATTTTATGAAACTCATTTTATCAAGATTACATTACCAAAAAAAAAAAAAAAAAAAAAAAAAAAAAAAAAAAAAATCCCAAAACTATTTTTTCAGTTTGTTGAAGTTTCTACAGACTCAAAGACTCCTGAACCACTGCACAAAGGAACAAAATGTAACCAACACAATAAATTAGTGCAAATAGTTAGTTCAAATAGTTTTCAGTGCAAAATTAACAGTTTTAAGTCAGCATGTGAGGCTTACTGCTGCATGCTTAAGATATTTAAATCACTCAGTTCTTCAAAATAATAATAATAATGGTTTTACCTGGAATACCGGTGACGCTTTTAAATTACTTCATTATAAAGAAAAATCGTTTAAATAAATATAGAATTTATAAATCTCTGTGTGGAACTGATAATCATTCTTTCACAATCTACTAAATACAGACTACTTCATTATAAAGAAAAATGAACAATAAATATGAAAAAATATATGTATATTCATAATCTATGACAAAAATATATCAAACTAGGTTAGTGGATAATTCGGCAGCAAAAGTCATTCTAGAAAAATCAGTGCACAATAATTTTAGAAATCCAAACATTAAGTGAAAAAACTTTTGTGGGGATCAAATAAAAAAAAGTGTTGCACTAAATATGGTAAAATTTTACACATTGTTATTTGTATTATAAAATCCATTAATGAAAAACATTTATGAATGTATTTATATACAAGTATACACTATAAAATTAAGGGTGTATTCACACCTGTCTTGTTTGGTTCAATTGAAACGAACTCTGGTTCGTTCCCCCCTTTGGCATCGATCTTTTTGGCAGGTGTGAATACAGCAATCGCACTCTGGTGTGAACCAAACCGAGACCCAGCTGAAGAGGTGGTCTCGGTTCGGTTCCATACACACTCTGGTACTGTTCGCTTAAGGTGTGAATATGATCCGACCTCGATCTGACCCAATTGCAGAAAGCACTGCGCCTTTGGAGTTCACAGTCTGGAGAAGACGCATAAAAATGCGAATGTGTTCAGCGAAAGGATGAAGGAGAGGGATTTGAGCGGTTTCCCACAAATCACGTGGAGCAGTTTCTTCCCCATAGAAGTACATTATAAGGAAACATAACGTGGTTTAACGTACCTTAAACTTCGGTCAGATTTTACTTAAACACCATTTTGCATCCACGTTAAGCTGTTTCCATATAATGGACACCTGTGGGGGAGAAAGTTATATTAACTTAACGAGATATTATTTACTTCATACACTGAATAAGAGCTCATTCTTATGACAGTAGCAAGTGATTATTATAAGTAAAATTTGACAGATGTTTGGTTTTCCACGGTCGTTGT
Source organism: Cyprinus carpio (assembly GCF_018340385.1). Taxonomy (NCBI): domain Eukaryota; kingdom Metazoa; phylum Chordata; class Actinopteri; order Cypriniformes; family Cyprinidae; genus Cyprinus; species Cyprinus carpio. The sequence goes on along the minus strand of NC_056573.1, from coordinate 11,161,198 downwards.
TAAGGTAGGCTACGTTAAACCACGTTAAGCTGTTTCCTTATAATGGACTTCTATGGGGGAGAAAATGCTTAACATGATATTAACAAGATGGCACTCATGGAGGAAGAAAATGAACGGCATGATTGCTTGTAATAAATATTTTAAAAAAGGCAGTAGAGCGGACTATTTCTGTCAATGGTAAGTTTGTGATAACGTAAGAAAAGTAGTTTAAATGTTTTGCCACTTGCATGAGCAAATAAATATATAAATCGAGAAGTAAATGCAAAAGTAATAACCTATGGAATAATCTGTCTTGCTTATGCCATTTCATACTTGTAAACAATGCTTCCCCTCTCACAAGTCACCTAAATGTTTGGATTTAAAATCAAAATAATGGATAAATGTTGTGTTTGTGGTAAACAGCCAAGGTTCAGTAGTGGACTCTTGCGTGAAAACACACCCCTCACAACTCACCCAATAACAAAACACCCAAACTTTCAAAAATGAAATTCAGGCCCTGACTATATATAGTTATAAATTATAAAAAGAAGCCTTTAAAAAGACTGGAACAACCATAATAAAAATACAAACAAACAGACAGACAGAGAATCTTGCCTTTATTACACCGTGTCTACACCGGTCGTGTCGCGCCGCAACAGCTAAAGTCTGTCTAGACTCATCTTGCAACATTACAAAAAAAATCACCGGTCGTGTCGCGCCGCAACAGCTAAAGTCTGTCTAGACTGGACGAGACCGTTGAAAATCATTTTAAATTTGTGACAGTACGTCATAAATAGAATGCAGCAGAAGTTTACTGTAGGGAATTTGTCGTGCCATGCCATGGTGTCGAGAGAAGGAAAAAAAAGAAAAAAAAAAAGTGAATGATCATCATTTATAGTATTTATTAATCTTGGTTAATGTAAGGTATGTGCTTAATGCATTAACAACATTAAGTCACAACACACAAAACGTATTAGTATATAAATAATCTACAAAACAAAAGGACCTACATTAATAAGTGCTGTAGTGTACACGTTATTATTTCTATAACAAATGTTTTTTTTTTTTTCAGTGTTATTCTAACAGTTAAAGTAATTCAAAATCACGTTATTATTTCTCTCTCCCTTAAATCGTTTTCAGATTTCAGAATCAGATTGGCAAAGAAAAAGCTTTAAATCTCGCTCTCTCTCGGTTGGTTCATGTTAGCAGTCGTCAATGTAGCAGAAACATTCCCTTCATATTATTGATACTAAAATTAATATAAAAACTGTCTAAAATTAATATAAAAACTGTCTTAAATTAATATTTGACTGTTTGAAATGCTAGTGCAAATATGTGACCAAAATGTCACTGGTTCTAGCGTCACGTTTGAGCTTTCGTGTTTATGGCGCCACATCCTATGTTTGTGCGTTGATCAGTTGTGAATAAAAGTTAAAATTAAGTCTGAATTTATGAATGATGCACTAACCTGTTGATCTCTTCATTCTCGGAAAAGATCAGGATGAGCACACAACAAATGCTTCCTGTGGTCAGTTCGTTCACCTTTATCAACTGTTTTGTATGCAAAGTAATTCCATATTTCACTTCTACTGTTCTCTGTATTTATTAGTTGCGGGCACGTTAGAGTTTCATCTGTTTGATCCATGGTGTTGCTCTTCAGTGACTTTGATTAGTTTTCTGATAAATCTCTTTGTTGGTGTAATAATGGGGGTGCGGGAAGTTGTTCCTGAGAGGTGTTTAAAGGTCCAGTTTTAGTGAAGCGCAGCCAAGCTTCTGGCCTGACAGTGGAAACGCATCGGGATTTTGGGCCATCGGTGAACAGTTTAGAATTGCCAAAATAGAGCTACGCTGATTTGGAGAGACACAGAGGAGAGAAATTGTTGAATAAAGTCATTATTTTTGTTTTCTTCGTGTACAAAAAGTATTCTCATCGCTTCCTAATGTTACGGGCGAATCACTGATGGCAGATGGACTATTCTGACGATGCTTTTCATACTTTCCTGGACCTTGACACTGTTATTTGTTAATATCTTAAATTGTGTTCAGAAGACGAACAAAGCTTTTATGGGTTTGGAACAACATGGGGGTAAGTGATTAATGACAAAATTTTCATTTTGGGCTGGAGTAGCCCTTTAAAGGGTCATATGATGCGATTTCAAGTTTTCCTTTCTCTCTGGAGTGTTACAAGCTCTTGGTGCATAAAGAAGATCTGTAAAGTTGCAAAGACTAAAGTCTCAAACCCAGTCTGTAAGTACGTTTCCATATGTAAAGGATTTGCCACTGATGATTCAAACGCGAGTTTTGAACAGTGTAGAGTGTCAGTTCTCAATTCCAGTCCTCGCGTCCCCCCACATTTTTTATGTTTCTCTTATGGCTTCAGACGTTTGTTCCATTCGAACAGAAGTTCCCTGCGAAGTGGACATCACAGGATATTCCAAAATGATTCCAGTCTGAACCGAACGTATATGTTCCATTCAAATTGCATTGAAGTGTGTGAGACGTGCATTTAAATTGTATTTATTTACAGAGGTATATGATGTCACTTGTCCATGTGTGTGAAGATGTTGTGCGTAGATGTTGCGCAGCGCAAGGTTCAGTGAATGACTCTTTCCGAAGTGAGGTAACCATGTCAATGGGATTCCCCTGCTCAGGGAGTAGGGAGCCACGAACACAGTGTAGGGACCATGTCAATGGGAACACAATTCATGCACGGAGCTCACTTCTAACGAGCTGATTATCCGAATTAGGTGTGTTAAAGAGACATGCAAAATATGCAGAGCTGGGGGCGCGGGGACTGGAGTTGAGAACCGCTGTAGAGTAGCACTTGTTGTTTGTCGTTTCTCTAATCAAAAATGCAGACATGATTTTATGTATAACCAATAATAATCCAAAATCATGTACCCACAAAACACAGTATAAGTCATTATAATCCGTAATCATGTCCCCACTGGTTTCAACAAATGCCTCGTTTGTAATGGGATTTATTGTTATTGTTTTGTCATGCTGGTGTTTTGACCGGGACACGCATCACAGTATGGCAAGGGGTGTAACATTTCCGTCACACGCTTGAGGCATTTGGCCAATCACAACGCACCTCGCTTTTCAGATGGATGAGTTTTGAAAAAACGACGCGTTTCAGAAAGTCGGGGCATAGAGGAGAAACAATAATGTACAGTTTGTGGAAATTAATTGTGTTTTTTGAACCTTAAACCGCATACACATTTCATTACACCAAATAATGTTCTTTTTAGCAACATCATATGACCCCTTTAAATATTTATGAATGGCAAAAGTATGTGAATCTTTGCTTTCAGTATCTGGTGTGACCCCCTTTTGCAGCGATAACTGCAAGTAACGTAACTGCAGATCAGTCCTGTACAACAGCTTGTAAAAATTATCATCCCATTCCTCAGTACAGGACCACTTCAACTCTGTGATGTTGGTGGGTTTCCTCCTCTGAACTGCTTGCTTCAGGTCCTTCCACAAAATTTAAATTGGTTTAAGGTCAGGAATTTGACTCAGTCATTCCAAAACATTAACTTTGTTCTTCTTAACCATTCTTTGGTAGAACGACTTGTGTGCTTGGGGTCGTTGTCTTGCTGCATGACCCACTTTCTCTTGAGATTCAGTTCTCGTACAGATGTCCTGACATTTTCCTTCAGAATTTGCTGGTATAATTCAGAATTTATTGTTCCATCAACGATGGCAAGTCATCCTGGACCAGATGCAGCAAAACAGGCTCAAACGATGATACTACCACCACCACGTTTCACAGATGGGATAAGGTTCTTATGCTGGAATGCAGTGTTTTCTTTCTCCAAACATAACGCTGCTCATTTAAACCAAAATGTTCTATTTTGGTCTCATCCATCCACAAAACACCTCTCCATTACACATCTGCATCAACCACATTATCTTAAACAAACTGCATACACCCAGCAATGTTCTTTTTGGAGAGCAGAGGACTCTCTCATGCGACTCTGCCATGGACACCATGGTTGTTCAATGTTCTCCTGATGATGGACTCATAGGCATTAACATTAGCCAATGTGAGAAAGGCCTTTAGTTGCTTAGAAGTTAGACTGCAGTCCTTTAAAACCTAGTGGACTTTTACGTTACTTGCTTTTAAAGTGTTTTGTTGGGGGAGCACTCCTGGGGAGGGTAACAGTGGCCTTGAATTTCCTCCATTTGTACACAATCTGACTGCGGATTGGTGGAGTCCAAATTCTTTAGAGATGGCTTTGCAACCTTTTCTAGCCTGAAGAACAACAACTCTTTTTGAGGTCCACTGAGATCTCATTTGTTTGTGCCATGATACACTACCACAAAAATTACCAAACTTTAAAAGATCCCTGCTCTTTAAATAAAACAGGGCACACACTTACACCTGATATTCATATCACTTATTAAAAACATCTCTGAACAGACAGGCTCTAATTTTACCTTCAAATTAACAGCCAATCCTAGAGATTCACAAACTTTTGCCACTCACAGATATGTAATATTGGATAATTTTCCTGAATAAATAAATGACAAAGTATATATTTTCATCTCATTTGTTTGAATGGATTCTCTGTCAACTTTCAGGACTTGCATGAACATCTGATGACTTCTTGGGTTAACATTTATGCAGAAATAGACATTTCTGAAGGGTTTACAAACTTTCAAGAAGCACTGTAGCACTGTTCTGCCTGCTACAGTATTTTTTCTTCTTTGTGTCCGTCTTCAGCATCTCTGGCTTCTGTTAATGTCCATTTACAGTTGGTTTATTTGCCTAGTTAAAAAATTAGTTATTAATAGTTATTATTGTTATTAATAGTTCTAAAAGTTCTCTAACCATTAGTCAAAAGTGTATGCAATTAACAGGTATCCCCTCTCAATTTACAATGACATCTACGTTGCTTAGTTACTTGTACCGGTATGCTAGTTTTTTTTTAAAATATTCATACCATGTGCATAATTCAAACAGGTTTACTATTTGAACTGGTATACCACCCAGCACTACTTTTTAAAGAAATAAAATTCTGCTGTACTCTGACTTAAACTTTTAAAGTGCATGCAAATGCAATTACTGAGACCATAACATGAGAAAGGTCTCATTCATGATCAAAATGCCCTGCAAGAGGCACACAAGATGAAAACACTTCTAAACTAGTTTCGTTTCTTAGTCTTCTTTTGCTGGCTATGTGCAAATGGAAGGGATTCATGCAAGTTAAGTTACACAATATGTGAGAAAGCTAAGTCACTTTCATAACAGTACTAACCAGGGCTTACACAATTTGGTCGCAGAAAGACTAATCAATGGTCGCACTACTAACCAGCCATTCTAAGGGGGGACCAAAAGTCTGGTCTCTGAAAGTGTGGCTCAACAACAGACCTAAGCCCTGCATTTCAGACCCGATGGGACCCTGACTTTGCCCCTCGAGCTACATAAAAAAAAAAAAAAGGCGACTCCTTCAGACTTCTCCTTACGGTTTTAGACCCATTTATTGAAAAAAAAAAACTGCCACGCTGGTGGAAACAACACGAGACCGTGCTGCCGCGACTGTCAAGAGCAGCTATACTGTCCTCAATCAGCAGCACAGCTGAACAGTTCTCCATTCAAATACATGCAATAGGCTCAAGCTTGCCCCAAAGCACTGGCAAAAGTAATTACAAACGGGGAAACAGTAAGGAGATATTTGAATTATTTACTAATAAACTAGTATTTTCTGAGTCTGTGTCGCAAGGATGAAGTTTTATTTTAGGCGAGTCGTGATGATTTGAGAAGGCTAAATTGATCAAACTTAGGCTCACGGTCTAATGCTGGCTGCTTGGTCGTTACTTATATATATATATATATAAAAGTTATTTAACAAACAAAAAAAAAGCTCCAAACGCTTTTCTAAATTAACTTAAAAAAACAAAACAAAACAAAATATAATCACTTTGCTATTATTACATACAAAACTAAACTATTTTGATAGCTGAAACAGTAGTATTAGCTGTTTAGGGACTGTTTAGCTGTTCAAATCAGACACTAGAGCATCCCTTTATTCAGACACAGTGCAAGATCTGATAAGAATCAGTGTAGAGGGGCCAAGTCTGGAAGATTTTGATGCTAGAGAGAGTGTGGCCAGCTGGTTTAGCCAAGGCCAAAGATCAAGAAGGACAAACTACAGGAGTTTGCCATCCGAGGGGCATGTGACTGCAATGGAGGATAGTCCATAAGATATTGAGCCATGAGATGTTCAGTTTAAAGCCCTTAAAACACCTTAATTTATATTTTCTTTTTATTTAATTTATCTTGAGATGTTTTAAGTTTAAATTTCAGCTCAGTGAAGCACTTTAAGCACCAACACTTTTTCAGTAAGTTACCTTTTCTTGTAGAATTGTGCTTCAAATAAAGAACTTTATGTTGACCAGATTGTTAGTTAATCATTTACAAGTCAATATTGCCTCTATGGACAGCGTTTTAAAAAAAAAGTGAACTTGTAAAACTGCGGTGTAAAATGCGATGCGGTCAAAAATTTGGGTGCACCTAACTTTTGTGCTGGTGCACCTAAGAAAAAAAGTTAGGCGCACCAGTGCAACCAGTGCAAAAAGTTAGTCTCGAGCCCTGCTAACTGATGTTACATTGGCTACATGAGTTGCTCACTGAGGCTGTCGATGCCCCTCATAAAAAATAAAGAGGAGCATGTGGTATTCATGGGATAAACAAAACCGGCATTAATGTTTGATAAAACCTTATACTACGAATACATATTTGATGAACATTATATGTCCCACTGACATCCTTTCCATCTTGCATGAATGTTATACTGAAGGTCACTGGAGTCTTAATGTAGAATCATATATTGGAGATCTGCTTAAGTGAAAGAAACAAAAAGGTTTGCTACCTTGTAACAGGTGCCACAAAACATTAATATCTCTGAGATAATGCAAAGAATTTAAGCTCACGTTTATAAAGGTGAACAAGTTCACAGTCATTCATCACTCAACAATCTTCTTTTGACAAGAACGATAAACATAAAAGCAGTCTGAGCCGGTTTTCAGCCATCTGTGTCAGAGCACCAACCCGCATTGTTTTTTTTCTCCTGAAACCAAATCAACCAATGTGGCCTTGCCAAAAGAGCAATGCATGGTGATACTAGCACAGGAAAAAAAAAAAAAAGACTAAAGGGAAAAAAAGTGGGGGAGGAAAGGCCCACCAAGTGCGTGTGATTGCAGTCATTAACACCGACAGTCTCTTTAAATGCACTCAGCAAGCAAGTCACTGATTAACCAATCCTACCTCCCCAATTTTCCCATTTCACAGGGAACTTTAAAACCCTGTTAAGAGAGGGCAGGTCTATGGCCACCTGTGGTTTGTCTCTTGGATTTAAGCTTAACATACATGAGGTGTGCATCGTAGCAAAAAGGAGGGGCTGCATTTAAAACAAGCTCCTTGCACAAATGCTCCAGCAGCATTCCTTTTATTTCATTCCCCTCTTCAACAAGCCCCACTAGAAGCTCTAACTGCAGCTGGGCATAATTCATATCTGTGCTCCTCCACATTATATGCATGGGCGGGGGTTTGGAGGGGGTGTATCTGTGGCAAGTAACAGAGCACAAAGACACTGTGAGGGTGACACAGGATGCAATGGGTGGGTAGCTGGAGAGTGAGCGGGGGTTAGGGCTGTAAAGCTGTTCCATTTGTGTGAACTGGTTCTTTTACACAATGCTGCTGTAATAAATGGATAATTTTTCTTCTTTCATGATTAATCGTGCAAGCTCACCCAAATGGGGTTAAAAACTGTTGGTTGGGGAGAGCTGTGTGTGCTCTGACGTAATGCAACACTCATTTCACCCCAAATTTGAAACAGTTACTGTTAGAAGGACTGGTTAGATGGCAGCATTTTAGCACACAGATGAAAGCAAGAGCTTGTGTGCACTAATAGTCACAGACCGTCAGAGTAGGCAGATTTGGGGAAGAAAAAAAAAAAAAAAAAAAAAAATAAGAGGAACAGAGAACTTTGACCTTCACTTCCAGACCTGCTGTCACCCAGTCTGCCTCCGGCACTTGTCTACGTGCCAGCTGAGGACCTGCAGGAGGGTCAGCTGGGGCAAGAAGCCATGAAACTTCACTGTTCCTCTAGAAGACAGTTAAATGCTTTAAAGCACAATCATCATAATCATGATAATCATAATATAGTACAGAGGAAGCTTTACTAGATCTATTTCCTGAAGGTGATGTTGAATTGAGTACTTTTATTCAACAAGGATGCATTAAATAATCAAACTGACAGTAAAGACCTTTATGTTACAAAAGATAGCTACTTCAAATAAATGTTTAAATGTTCTTTTAAACTTTCTATTCAAAGAATCCTGAAAAAATATCATATAAAAACAAATGTAAAGAAGCACAATTGTTTTTAACATTGAGGAATGTTTTTCAAACACCAAATCAGCACATTAGAAGGATCTTGTGAAGACTGGAGTAATGATCGCTGAAAATTCAGCTTTGCAAAAATTTTATAACTACTCTTATTTTCATACATTTCAAAATAGTTCATTCCCGTGAAGGCAATGTTTCACTATATATATATATATATATATATATATATATATATATATATATATATATATATATATATATATATATATACATATATATATATACACACACACACACACACACACATATATACACACACACACATATATACACACACATATACATACACACACATATATACACACACACACACACACATATATACACACACATACATATATATATACACACACATACACACACACTGTTTTTACTGTATTTTTGATTAAATAAATGCAGTCTTGGCAAGTATAAAAAACTTCTTTCAAGAGACAGACAAAAAACATTTTACTAACCCCAAACTTTTGAACAGTAGTGTATGTATACTTAGAAAAGTACTCATTTGACGTTGGGGAATGACAAAACAAAATAAAATAAACCAATACAATACCATCCTATCATAAAAAAAAAAAAAAAAAAATTAAATTTTGATCTTATAAGTTGTCATGTCAATGTTAGTGCCAAAACTCATTTTGATATTCCCTCAGGGCTGATGATTTTAAGGTTGTATATCCTAAGGCTCTGACAACTGCCTGTAGCCACATGATAAATAGAAGTGACCTGAAGGGAATTACTACATTAAATCTGCTACCAAAAAAGCTGAGGAGACAATGTGGCTTTAAGCAGCAAGTTGTTATATGAGTGGAAAAAGGCAGCTTTGTTAAAAAAAAAAATTGGGGAAATGGCACAAAACCATGCATGAATTGCATGCACGCCCATATTAACAGCGGATGTGATTATGAAAGCGTCCATAGATATTTAGAAAGGTCTGATAAAACACTGACAGAGAGGTCAGATGGTAGATTGTAGCTATGTGATTGTTTTTTCATTATTTCCACAACTTTGTTTATTGCCCATTTAAAAATTTATAGAAACTTCATGAAAAAAATAAGAGAAACATGCAGCAAGCTCATAAATTAAAAAACAACAATTTTTAAATATATCTAAACTCTCAGAGAAACAGCTTTAGCCATTAAAGGCCAGCAGTTCTGATTTGAATATTAGAAGACTTATCCATTCCAAGCTATTCATCTGAAACTGTTCCTCCATCTTCTGTGTGGCAGGGAAGAGGGGGATGGTCAGTGAAATGGGGAAAAAAGCCTGCTTGTTTTGCAGCACAACAGGCCACTGCAGCCCCTCTGCTAACCCACGGCTAGTGAGGAGGGGTTGGAAGGAAAGGGCCTGCACACAGCGGTGCTGTTCCTGGCGCAGATTGGAAGCATGTTGTCAGATAACTGAAATACCAGCCTTGAAAACGCTGTCCAATGCCAGTGTTTGTGTGCACGTGTCAATGCAGGGGGTGCCTGACCCACATCTACTGCAGTCCTAAAGATTTGTCACAGTCAGTCATTGGCTAGTTAGTACCAGGACAAGTTGCATGAATTTAAAATAGGTAAAAACTGAAACAATTAATTACATTCATGCTCATTTTTTGTGCTACGTAAAACTGTGATGGATTTCCATGTTCATTGTATCATTAAGGCCTACAGTTGACTTTTCCAAGTTTTATTCAGACACATACTAAGGTATTCAGTTGGTTTATTGCTGTAGCTTTAAGATGTCTAAAGGGCAAGTTAAAGCATTCCAATACCAACCCAACATTATCATTCATATGCATTGGTGAACATAGCTAAATGGATCTTGTTCGTATATCTTAGGCAACAAATGATTTAAGTACATTCTGCAAAATATGCCATCATGTGTCATTCTTGCATTGTCACAAAACTACAATTCATATTCAATTAAAGCATAAAAATTAATACAAAAACTTAAACTTGGCTGAGACAAAACATCCCTTAATCGTTCGTTTAAAGTGGCAAAAAATGGTTATAATATCGAAAATCCCGTTAGTTCAATAAAAAGTAAGGTGTACTAAATCGATAAGAAATTCTCTGAACTCAATTTTAAAGCTTATGTAACTCTCGCAAACAATGTTTTCTCTGAAATCACTCCAGTATTTTGATAAGGGCGAAGTTATGCATTGTAAGCGACTTTGCACTAGATACGAAATGTTTACTGGAACAACATGTTGAATTCAAACTTTTCTCTAAGGACAAAAGAGGAACCGGCACTTGACTTTTCGATTTATGCAACTAGTGAACAAGCCCCGGCAACCACAAGAAAAGGCAAGCGAGATGAAAAGCCTAAAGCGACTACAAAGCAGTCACACATCTGCTCCGCCATACCGGCTTCATATCTGCTCACTGAGTGAGTGGACCGACACACATTAAAAGCTGCCATCTTAGGTTAAAGACTTGAGAGGCAGCGAGACAACGACGATACCATCTTCAAAGGATTCTTTGTTAGATAGTTAGCTGAAAGTATTTTAAATAACTATCTAAACACTTAAAAAAAAAAAGTTAATTCAAACGACAAAATACGGATGTGTTTTAAAACGGCATCAAAAACACTACAGGATAAATGAGCTTTTTCTCCGTCTTCGTGGCTTCAGAACGCTGTGAATGAAGCAGGTGCTTTTCAAGTTCCGTGTGAGGCTTTAATATGGAGTTTAGCTACTAAATCCTGTTCGACTTCACGTATAGTACGTGATAAACAAGACCGAAAACTTTTGAAAACACGGAAACTCGTCCAATAATAAACCAGGTGCATTTTTTCAGTTCCCCTCAAATAAAGTGTCGTCCGATCCCCCCACCCTCCCTCTAAACCCCGTCTACCTGTTGAGAGGCAAAGGGGACAAAAGAAACGTGAGACGAGTTGTGTCCAGCTAGCTAGTTAGCATGTTGTGAGACAATGAAGTCGACGCTGTCCGTCTCGGCCACTTCCAAGCAGCTAATTACCTCTGCGCACGCCTGCCGCTCCGACGCATTTCTCAGAGCCGACCGAACGATTAATATAGAGCCTTTCCTCAGCACAGAAAACAAGTCACGTCTATGAATTGTTAGTAATAAAATACAAAAGAGCTTTAACTCACACAAACGAATAAATAAAGAAAACGAGGGAATGACCATCTGGCCTCAAGCAACCTTCCCAGGGATCTATATTGTCCTTCGGACGAGCGCACTTTCTGACTCGCTTTTCTGTTTCCAAAAACCATTTCGAGCCTCATCCAATGTTCTACGCGAAAAAACACTAGCACGTTAACCTTGATATTATCCTTACGTGCAGTTTTGTGTGCTTTAAAACTATTTTTTGAGTGTAATTGTTGATACGAGGGGTCGGGGATCTCCCTCATTCAGCTCGGCCAATGACTCACCTCTACGTTCAAACCACCTCGTGTCTCAACAATTAGCTTGCTAACGAACGCTCACTTTGTGTGATTTTGAAAAAATCTATTTTACAAATTCGTGAAGGATATAAAGAGTATAAGCATCGTTTTGGACCTTGAAGAGAAGTAATCGTTTGTACGCAATTTAACTAACATTTCTCGCTTCCACTCCTATCGGGATCCGTGCGGCTCTATACAATGCAGTGCGTGTGAGCTAAGCCAGCTAATGTTAGCATGTGCTCGAGCTACTTTGAGATTCTTCGATAAGTTAAAACACAAAGAAACGAAAACACCAGCGTGCGGTTTCGGTTTGCCCTGTGAAGATTTGAATTAAAACAACTTTTCGCCGTTTTAAAACACAGTTTATACCGCGGGCACCACCATGGTGGAAAACAAGTTAAATGTACACTCAAAAACACTTTTCTCACAATGAAAGTACGGGTATATTTGTACAACAATGGCAAAAACTTTGAAACTAACTAATAAGTTTGTGTATGACTGATAAAGTCGGTAGATTTATATTGTATCATTAGAAAGAAAGGCGATTCCTTACCCTACTCAACGCGGGTCAGTTTAGGGTTTTCACCAATTAACTCCTCTTCGTATATCCCGAAAATCCGTTTAAATACGTGAGTAACTGGCGAAATTCAAATTCTGTCGGTAAAGTCGGCGTCTCAGCGTCCCGTCCTCGCCAACTCTGCTTCTCTCTTTTGTGTTAATTTCACTCAATTCGAGTTTAATCCGATCGATCCAGGCAGTCGCGTTCTCGTGTCCTCTCCTCTAGACACTCGCGCTCACCTTCCACAGGCAGGGGGCGCGTGCATGACTTGCTGGATAAACATGCGTGCGCGTGAGTGACCTCGCCGGGCTGTGACGCAACTGCTTTTTTTTCTTTTACTTTCCAGGTCTTTATACAAAAAAATGGTGAAACGTATTGTTTCGATACTGCAGTTTTTCGTGGATAAATTCTTCAATATTTTCATACTATATTTCGAGTTTTTGAAACTTTAGAACGTTTGTCATCTAACAGTCATTTTAGTAAAATAACATTATGCGTAAAAATAGACCCTTGCTATCTGATTTTGCGTTTTATCTTTACGTTTTAAAGCATGTCTGTGTGCTACCTGAAAAACTCGTGTAGAGATCGCAATGTACAGCTGTTTTATGTGTAAACAAAACAAGACAATGAAACATGATGTGGTTGATTTTCCATTCACTATTTTACAATTATTAGAACAATTATAGGCAACCAAGCTATACATATACAAGCGGAATTTACCTGTATTGTTGATCAGCCAATCTCTGTTGGCGGCGGTACCCCGGATGTTCAGGCCTGCCCTTGATCTTTACGTCAGATCCATATGCACGTAAACACAGTTGGGTTGTTGCATTCCTCTGGCGCCATCACACAGTGTTTTGTTGTTATAAGTTGTATTATCAGATGATTTAACTTTAATATATTTTCTATGCAAAAAATTAAACACGAATAGTTAGGAAACCGCAAATACACACACACACATTATGGAAACTTTTTTTTGTCGTATGCAAACCACCACATAACTAGAGACGTCGCGCACACACACACACACACACACACAAACACAAACAATACATAAGAAAACTCAGTTTAGAAGGTTTTATTATATTTATTTCGTGATAGCATTTAATTTGAGAACACAGCAAATAAAGTCGAGGGTCACAAAGTTACTCCAGGTTTGGCTTTATCACACCCCTTTTACAACAGACAAGATGTTCACCATATATATCTATTAACAACATAGTGCCAAGAGAAAGCAAGTCTTTACACAATTACTCAGACACCTAAATTAATGTGGATCTGCACTGACTTTACACAGCGGACTGCATTGGAGAAAATTAACTTTGAAGAGATAAAAAAAAAAAAATAGATACATTTATATGCATACAAATGCATGCATATGTGACGACTTGTATGGATATATAGGTATAGGCATGTATGCGTGAATGTCTGTCTAATGGATAAGTGAGTCTAGCGTTATCATATGCAATGTACAATTGCACGTAATTACTGAAATGATCCTGTGTAACATGAATATGTTATTTTTTTTCTGAAGTCCCAAAATCTTTTAAGGCAAACAGCAGATCTAGTTTTGGAGATGTGATCCATATCTGGAGCCATGATTTTAGAACACAGGTAAACACAAATTTGGCATTAAAATAGGAATATAGAGCCAGAGTTTCTATACACTGAGGAGGATCGGGGGCACGGATACGAGGAGTCAAGGCAGATGGCAGGACCAAACTAAAATAAATGAAGTAAAAGATTACCTTAAAATGGTGTCAAAGCAGTTTTGGAAATATCACAATACTGTTGCAGTTTCAAGCTCTATTCATACAGTATAGAATTGAAGCAAATTCAGTACAGAATTCTAGCTCGGTCAACATACACCAAAGCAAGAAATGATAACTATATATACAGAATGTGAATGATAAATACAGATTTAAAACAGTCTTTTCTTCTTCTTCTTACTTCTTCACTTTGATAACAGCTGTTTCTTTTTAGACCAGCTCTGCGTTCCTTTTATTTTGACTTCAGGGTTCACCACAGTTTTCATTGAATTCACCCACATAAACCGATTAAAATACTATAGATGACTTTTGTAGTGTTTAATACAGTTCAACTTAAAGTCAAATGGGCAAAACAAAGCAAAAAACAAACAAACAAAAAAAAAAAACAACTTGCTGAGAAACAAACATGATATATTTACCATAATAACTCCAAAGCTCCTGTCTTTTTTTTTTTTTACTAGTAACCATATAATGTCTACTGTAGCCCAAACAGGCTTCAGGAGTTTGTCAGGAGGTTTGAAGTGGACCTGGGACTTTATAAATATTATATATATATTATATATATATATATAGATATATATATATATATATATATATATATATTGTTTTGGATAGCCATCTAACATATGATTTGAATCCGGGGCCTGGGCTGTGGGAGGTTAAGAAAATGTTAGTGAGCCCGACCAGTCCAGTAGAAACGTAAGGGGCGGAGAGGGACGTGGAGAAGACTGGAGGGTAAAGGGTAGTGCTCAGCAACAGCCCCCTCCGGCTTGCTGTCCTCCCTGACTGCCGCCCATCGTGGAGTTGGTGGCAGCATGCTGGGGTCCAATCTTAATTCCGTTAGCCTGCACACAAATCAAACACACATAAGACACTTACAAACACTCATTTCCATTTCTGATAACAAGACCTCAGAGAAGTTAAAAGAATGCATGTGAAATGGTGGTGATTTTGTACTGTCAGGTAACTCTGTATTAAGCAGAAAATACAGCCCCTGTAGGCCTGAATTACTGGGCCACTTTAGTCGGCACTGAGGCGGGAGAACCTCTAGAGTGTTATTCCAGCGGTAACACAGGGAAACCTGCCAAAGCTTTAAAAACACACACACACACCCAAGCTGGTGGCACTTTCATTCATCACACAAAGGTGTCCTCCGTGCCAACTTTTCCCTTAAGCGGGCTCACGTTCAAAAAACGACACGCCGTAGCGAGGCTGCGCTTTTGTAACATTCTCAGGAAACTACATTGCGCCAAATCTGATTTATAGTGATCTGAGGTGAGCTCACATGTGAACTTTGAGGTTCCTGGCCAGGATCTCTATCAGCTGATGTGGTTTGGACTCTGTGCCCTAACCTTAAAAAAAAAAAAAAAAACCTTTTCCAACTACTCCAGTAAAATAGCTGCAGTGGGCTCACCTCCATCAAATGGCTTTAACTTGCAAGATGTGAGGAATTTATGTGTTGGCTGCCAGCCAATAGAGCGAAACTGAAGGGCCGGAGGGCTTGTGTGGAGCTTTCCCTGGAGTACATCTGCGTTCCAGGTAAGTCATCGTCCTGCCCCTTCCTCTCACTTCAGTCGTACATGCATTTATACCGTTTTACAAGTATTCACTACGATTACATTCCTGAACATTTTATCGGCTGTTACAATGCCTGTAATCACATGCAAACAAGTATTATAATAACTGATATGCTCCATTGGCTATTACATCTGAATTTGCATAGATTTGAGGACAACAATGTGGCTACTGTGGGAAAACAACACCACAGTGCAAAAGGTATCAATCATCCAATGTGAGACTAGAATATGATTTTACTCTTTTATTAAACCTATTTTTTGATGAAAAACAATGAAGTGTTTGTCAGCAGTAATTTCTACTAAAATTAAAGGTAAAGCACATAATTTAAGTGCCATCAGCGTCACCAAACTGCAAGTTAAATAAAATAAAATAAAAAATGAGAAGAAACCGGGAACACAGTTTGGATTAACATACAGTCGTCCACCTTGAAAAAAATATTGCACCATTGGTTAGGCTGGTCACAGAACCACAGTATTTAGTTTATGGTGGTAAATAAAATCATCCTATTATAATTGTCTCAGTATATTAAATGGGGAAATTTTAACACAGGAAAAAAAAATTCAATTCACCATTCTGGATAAGGTTTGTTAATCTATCTAAAAGCTAATCAACTGTGCTGAAAGTTTCTAAATCTATCCACCAGACCATACATAATGGATTTCAGTGTAATGCTACAGGAAGTCCTCTTGACCCAATTATTTTTAACTTGTAACAGCAAACAAAGAATGTGCTTCCTTGTCATATGTTTACCTCATTGTTTATATCAAAGACTCCCTCCTGGATCTTTTCATAAATTTCCTTTGCTGTGTTGATAAATGCCTGAAACACAAAGAACCATATTTTATCCTTGTGATTAAAATGCCATCCTTCAGCTGTTTAAGCTGATAAACTCAAACAGAACCTAAATGAGACCGATGTAAACACAACCAATACTGAACACAAAACAATGCATACTGGAATCAATATAAGTCATGAATAAATTAGATCAGCTTGACATATTCAAAGTCACAGTTTTTACAGTTGATGGCTGGTGCCCCCATCTGGCTGAAAGTGATGGTGTGTATTATTATTGGAATCAAGCACACATTGGTCACCCAGAGAAAATAAACATGGCCGTGTGCACGGTTACCTTTAAAGTGTTAAGACCTGGCGCTGGCACTTTGTAGACTAATTAACAGAGCTGCTTTGCTTTTTGGTGCAGCTGCCTTTCAGCTCTCCAGAGCAATCAGTCCTCTACGGCTCAATTACCACCGAGAGAGAAAGAGATGGCTGAGCCAGTGGCGCAGATGTGTGCGCTCGTATTCATGCATGTGTGTGTGTGTGTTTGTGTGTGTGGCAGGGAATCTATGAATATGCATGAACCTTAAATAGGAGATTGAAACGTCATAAAGGGGTGGGGGAAGGGTCAGGAGAATTCACACGACCCTAATGAGACAAATTAATCATTGAGGCGTCTTATAGTGGGAGGATGGGGGAGGGACTTCCACAATTTAACACCCCGTTCTTTTAAAGCCAGCTCTAAGCCCTGCTTTAGCTTCTTGGCTTCCACCACAGAGATCCGAAAGTTTTTCTCCCCAGTCTGTGTGTCCCTAGGGTGTTATCTATATGTATGTATGTGCACGTTTTCACACAACAAGCCAAACATAAATCACGACACAAGCACTGAAGACCTCTGAGCCACACAAGTGCTGTTTTACCTCTTCTACGTTTGATGCAGTCTTTGCAGAAGTCTCCATGAAGATCAGTCCATGTTCTCTGGCAAAGGCTTCGCCTTCCTCTTTCTTCACCTCTCTCCGTGACTCCAAATCACTGCCATGAAAAAACAGATCAGATTTTAATTCAGATTATACTGGTCTGTGAAATAAACTGCCATTCAAAAGTTTGGGGTCAGTAAGATTTTTTAATGTTTTTAAAAGTCTCTTATGTTCACAAAGGCTGCATTTATTTAATCAGGAATACAGCAAAAACAGTGCTACTGTGAAATAATATTACAACCTAAAATACCAGTTTTCTATTTAAATATTTTAAATGTCCTTTTTTCGGTTTTAACATTTTAACAGAGGTTATCTACTAGTTCCAAAAAAACCTTAAAGCCACGTCAACTGATACTATTTTGAAAATGGAAAATTTAAACTGAGTAAATGGTGTAAATTTGTGCATTTGACGCCAGGGTTTAGATCCATAAGTCACTTTAGAAATGTTCTGTACTCTCATTTCTCTCATCTCAATTACTGTAATTAAATGGCTATGTAGCAAAAAATAAAAATAAAATATACTAAAAACTGCATAACCAATTTATATCAATATGTACAACATAAATAAATAATAATAATAACAGACTATTGGTACCAATCATAATTAAAAAAAAAAAAAAAAAAAAAAAAAAATGCATACAGACCTTTTATTTCCGATGAGCATGATGACCATGTTAGAGTTGGAATGTTGACGAGCATCTTCTAACCAGGTTGTCAAGTGGTTAAAGGTGTCCCTTCTGCAAATATAACATACATCCCCACCACAAATAAATAAAAAAACAAACCTAGTGATTTAAATCAGAATAACCTTTATAGAGAACTACTGAATCTAGAGTAGACAACATAGTAAAGCAATGGAGCAACACAGCTTAGTTTGTCTCACCTTGTGATATCATAAACTAGCAGAGCCCCAGCTGCACCTCTGTAGTAGGACCGGGTGATTGAGCGGAAGGACTCCTGTCCGGCCTGAAACACACACAGAGATCACACCACCAGTAAAAATCTGTTTACGAGGAACAATCAGGTGCCAACAATGTCCACTGGGTATGTTGCTTCTTCACCACAATCCCTCCAGGCTGGTGTTGCCCTAGGAACTCCAGCTCTAAAAGACCACAGTGTCTTCTCACCACCGACTCTCCATCTCACAATGCTTCTCTAGAGCATGACGCCTGTCCAATCTGCTGGCCCCCAGTGCATGGACACCGTACATCAGCGTGCCACAGTGTAAGATGGCCTCTGGTCAACCCAGCCCCTTTGACAGCAGGCAAATAAGCCAGGAGCACGTATTTGAATTCAATAACCCATTCCCCGGGGCAGCTGTTAACATTAGAGTTAATGGAGCCCATTGTGAATAAATGATGAATGACACCGTTATGCCTGCCATCTGCTGGAGTGAAAGGTTACAGGAAGGCCAGAAATGCAGATTTCTCCTATTACTTCATCCAACACTCCCCCATCTTCTCTAGTTTTATCACACAGCTTGTTGAAATAACCTTGAAATAAATTATTTATGATTCATTTAAAGACACGCTACAATCCAGGTGACATCATCGCAACAAAACCACAGCGAACAACAACTGCATGATTACCCCTAATTATCCCAACATTTCATTTTTCATAAGATAGCCTCACCCATACAAACCCCCTATAAACAGGAAAACATCTTACTTAATGCTTAACATGACTTAATTTAATTTGCACATAGACATTATTAAAAATAATAACTGCTGTGCATCTCTTCATTACTTTTTAAAAGACTATATAAGTGTACAAATGGAAAAAAAACAGACATTTTGATGTATAAAACATCACTGATGCTACGATCATTGATATGTTGTCTCCCTCTGCTGGCCAAAATGTTTATGTGCAACTGGGACATTTTCTTTCATCAACATTGTTCATGACTGCATTTCTTATAAAAGGAAGATTGAACAAGTCTGCTCCTGAATGTGTCAAAATATTGACTGCTATACTGTAAAAACATTTATACATGTTGGCAAAGCACTGATCCAAGTCAACTGAGAATGTTTGAAAAAGCTCTGCCATTTAAACAAACACACTCAATTACATGGAATGCATGGAGTAAAAATAAAGTACTTTTCAAGGTGGCACAGTTTGAAAGACATAAAATGTCTACGTGATTCACTGAAATATTTTTATTTAGGTATTTTCCTATGAAGAGCTGCAGCTGTAATCACAGAAAAAAGGGAAAGAAAAAAACAACCTTTCAAAGGCTTATTAAATTGATCAAAAGTGACAAAAGAAATGTTACAAAAGATTACAATTTAAAAAAAATGCTGTTCCTTCGAACGTTCTATCATGAACAAAAATGCATCACTGTTTCTTCAGATATTCAACAGCACAGCTGTTTGTTACAATGTTTCTTGAGCAGCATACTAGAATGACGTCTGAAGATCATGTGACACTGAAGGACTAGAATAATGGCTGCTGAAAATTCAGCTTGGCCATCACAGGAATAAGATACATTTTCACATATATTAAAATAGGAAACTTTAAATTGCAACAGTATTTTACAATATTACTATTTTACACAATATAATGTGAAATTGTTATTGTGCCAATCAGCATTGTCATGGCATCATTTTCCTGTATCTCTAGAGTCATTAGTCACATGACATTTAGGTTCAATGTCATGTGTCAGCTCAAAGCAACCTGGCAGCAGAACTGAACTCCCATGAGCAGCCTTAGGCATATTGCTGCATTAGCATTTCTGTATAGCCAAATCTGTCTAATCAGGAAATGCACACTCCCACAACACTACCTCTAATGTGTCAGTTTCATATATCAGCCATAGTAACACTTATGTCATTTACTAAGGGCTAACCAACATGAATAATCAGATGAGATCAAAACAAACTTAAACAGCAGAGCAAAACAAGTCAAATCAATTTCTTGACAAATAAGGAGCATGAAAAATCAGATGGTTTTAATCTTACCGTATCCCAGATCTGAAGTTTTATCTGTTTGCCATCTATAGTGATCATTCGCGCTCCAAATTCAACACCTGTCAAGACGAATGAAGGCAGAGCTTGATACGTGACTCATGTGAAAGCACAGGGCACAGAACACATCACCTCAGATTTGAATCAACAGATCAGATCTTTCATTTTAACGCATTAGTGATTTAAAACTTGACAATACAGTTATCAAATACCAACTTTAAATACATTTAAATACATTTATTTACCCATGGAGTAGATAGAGCCTGTTCAACCTCACCACAAATTTCACTATTATGTGCTTTCAGAAGTTTCCTTACAAAAACACTCTGCTTCCTGTGCTAATGAGACCCATTCCCGCTGTTTTAATTAATAAGAGAAAATGTGACTGGGTTAAAAGAGCCTTACCGATAGTGAGATCATGCACTGGCTGAAAGCGCTTATCTGTAAACTGTAATAATAGGCACGACTTTCCCACACCTGTGAAGCAAACACAGAAGATCACACGTGAATTGTAAAAAGTGACAGGGTTATTTCTGTTGAGTCTAAAATAGGCCTTTCCCCTCTTATCTTATTTCCCAACAATGTGCATAAACATACATGGTTTAATTAAAGCCACTGTAATACCATCTCATCATTACTGCTAAAATGAATGCGAATAAAAAACAACAACTCATGCACAGAGATCAATATCAGACAAATAGAAAAGACATAATTAAAGTGAGACAGGGCAGATACAGCATCTAAGACCTGATGGACTGATAGCGAAATCAAAAACATCTCTCATATTCAGTTTTCAGTGTTTAATGTTAATCGAAAACAAAGCAAACAAGCTAATAAATAAATACAATCTCACATTTATTTTGTTTTTCTGTGTACTTTAAATTACAAACTTCTTTCTTATTAACAACATGTAAACAGCTCCTTGGATTTGATTCCATATGAAATGAACTACATTAACTGAATTAAATAAAATCATCAGTTCAAGACATTTTATATTACAGCATAACTAAATAAACCCATACCCCGAAATGAGATTAGAGGATCTGCCATGATACGCAAACAGGTTAAATGCTTATGACATAAGGAGGAGGCGTTACCATGAGCAACAGCCGTTGCTAAGCAAACAAGCAGCATTCAAAGAGCGCTCACAAGAGAGATGTATGGAGAACTAACAATGATGAAATTACAATGTGCAGACTCACCTACAACAAACACTACACTCGACCTACAGAACAACATAGCAACTATCTTGGAGAAGAAAAAAAAACTTATTAATATGCTTTCAAGACCTGTTGTTTTGTCTTTTGTGAATAATTGTGACAACAGCTGGATGTTATCGCTTCAGTGTATAATACCCTGTAGTATAACACCTACGCCAATATGATCACGGCAAGCAGCTGGAATCAAACTAATAGGGATGAGCTGCTTTCAAACACTTAATTGTATTTGGCTTTGCCTATATCAATGTACCACTTTATTAAGAAAAAACCCTTTCTTTCCTGTCTCAAGTGAAATGTAAAGTAGCACTACTTGTATGATTGCATATGTGAAAACAAACACATGCTTATTTTATTCTCATTTGTGGGTAACTTTGAATAAAAGCTGAATAAATAAATACAAATGTGGTTTGTCCTAGAAATCAAGCAAAACATCACTCTGTGCCAGTTTTAACACTGCAAACTTACACCTCGAGCATGAATACAGACTATACTAGAAGCAATCTCATGATGGCTAGTAGACTAGCTAGATCAAGTTTCAGATGAGCATCATCTGACCCGAGTTGAGCAACATGCAAAGGCATAAGCCTGTTTACACATCACTTTTACAACCACAACTGCCTAAAAAGTGATTAACGCAAACCCAATTTCTCTGTTGTTCAGCTTTTTGTGAAATGCATTTGGGATTGAAGAGTTTAAGATGGTTGCTTTTGACTGAAGCGCAATCCAAGGCCTGATACAAAAGGAATAATCTCAGTCACTCTAAACAACTGCAGGTGGAAGAGTCAAGTTGGGTAAGATGTTGAAATGTAGTGGCTTCAGAACATACTGATCTTCAGATGTTATGGCACAACCTGTACTAAGGCATAGGTGTGAAGATTAAATGGATACTCCATCCAAAAACTAAAATTTTGCCATTATTATCTCACCACGTCATTCTAAATCTATATGGCTGACATTCTTCTGTGGAACCTAAAAGATGTTATTTTGAGAATTGTTTTTTTTCTGTGTGTGTGTGTCCATATGATAGAAGTCAATGATCACAAACCTGTTTGGTTATCATCATTTTTCTAAATATCTTCTTTTATGTTCCACAGAAGAAAGCTATAAAGTTTTGAAATGACATGAGGGTGTATAAAGGAAATATAAAAATATTCTACATGGTTCGGTTTTCCGAAATTTTTTGAGCACCACTTTCCTCTCCACATAAGGCAGGAAAGACATTTTTCAGTAAATGAAACAAACTAACCTATTATTCTGTTGATGAAAAGCGTGTTAAAGGTTATGTTTGTACCACAACAGACCCCAGTTTCAAGTACACCAAAATAAAGGGAGTCTTCCTTATGATGATTTTGATGCTGTAGGTTTCAGTGCAACACAATCCTCAATACAACATTAGTCCTACAGTTGAATCTAGACCTTACTAATGTAGAAAAACACTAAGCATAAGATTATTACAGACCAATTTATGCAGAGAAGAAAATTGTGGCATTATTTGGGGGGAAAATCTCTCAGTCCTTCTTTATATTAAGTGTCTTTAACTACTATGTAGTTAAAACATGTATTGCAAAACATCTGCTGCCGTTGAGGTGGGATACGGGTGAGGTTAGAGAGAGGTTTTATGGTATGATAGGGTGGGTTAAAGAGTACCAGTAGTGTAAATGTAGATGTAACTACAAAAATTACTTACAGATGTAATCAAACATATTATTTTTTAAACACAAATTCAACAAAAACATATCTGCGCACAAAAAGTGCATCACATTATTACCTTTAATGTTAGTACTTGGTAGTTAAATACACTTAATTTAAAGTGGGTTTGAAACAAGAAACAAAAAAAACAACAACAACAGGTAACCTGGAATGAAGTAGATGCAAAATCATATGGACAGCGTTGGATGGCATTAAACATGATTAGCAATTTTATGAATGTGTTTATCTTATCTATCAAACCATTAATTCTGTTAAAAAAACAAACAAACAAAACAACTATGTTTACATGTTAACTATGTTACAGATGAACACTTCTGAAGGCAGAAGTGCATCATCTGCTGTTGCCGTTTCTCTTGGGAAAGGCCTACAGTGGCAGAAATCTGGTGAGAACACCAGCAGGCCACAATTACACGGGGTTACCAACATCGAAACACAAACTCTAGGATCCTGACTGATCAATGTGAGGCTTGAGTAATAAAACAAAGAAAGGTCTTTTAGAGTCATTGCTTATTAAACGTGTTTATCCTCTGAAAACGCAAATGAGCCAACGCCATTTTCAGAAAGAGTAAATAGCTGCTAGCGATGTTGGCTAACTAGCCAGGCTGTTGTGGCCTTCGGTTGGGTTAGAATAAGATGCAACCAAAGCGAGGGAACACTGAGCTAGACGCACTGACACGTACACAGCATGCTGGCTGTTCGCTCCACATGTCATGCTAATAGAAACAGAGATGCTGCTGTTGTTGTTTTGAGGCACACAGCTGATGTGAAGCAGAGGTTAGCTTGCCTGCTAGCTCCCCCCACCCAGCAGAAAACAAAAGATCGTGACAGCCTCAGAACCGCACACCGCTGCCGTGACATGATGCACATGCTTAGTAATTGACTTTATGGATGCGAAAATAGTAAGGCTAAGCGCTAATGAGGCAGATGGAGAGAAAGGCAGAGAAAAAGCAGGCTGTCAGTCCTCCCAGCCCTCGCGCCTCTGCCTGAACCACGTCATTGACTCCAGCACTGCGGAAATAAGAGGCTCGCTGCTTACCCGTGTCTCCGATTATGATGTATTTGAAGAGATACGCGTACGCCATGGCCAACCGGTCCTGTATTAACCTGTTTTGGCCTTACTAAATTGGCTCCTTGAAGCTAAAACCGCAGGGAAAGCGTGTTTGATATATGCCTCCGCTAAGCCAGCCCTTTTCTCTCTTCGACGGGAAGGAACAATAAACACCTCGAGCTCCAGCCGGCCTACGTCACGCGTCCCGCCTTCGCCACGCACGCAGAACAGGAGAGGCTCTGGACTTCACCGGAAGTTCTCTCACCGAACCGCTATGTGTCAGGTCAATGGTCATCGAGAGGGCTGAGGGACAGTATGTCCTTAGACATCATGTTCGAGGGTTTATGTTTGTTTGTTTGTTTTCTAGACACTTTATAAGAGAATACTTATCCTTCCAAAGCTTCAGACTTTAGTGATGTGATAACTTGAGAAGTGTAAGTGGCAATGAGTGAAGTTCAGAATGAGCATCCCTAACAACTTTGAAACAGCAAAGCTGACTATCTCCCATTTAAAACCTTAAATTATTCAGCCACATTTAATGACATTTATCACTCTGGGGAAAAATGCACAAAAATTGGGGCAATACCTTTAAACGGACCTTTTGTCCCCAAAAGGTTTATAGCTACCTTAAAGTTGGCATGAAATGAAAAAATGCATTTATTTTCTCATTGCATGCATATGATGCTTGTCTTTGGATTGTGAAGGAAACCCACACTGACAAAGACAGGACATGCCAACTCCACACAGAAAGGCTCGAACATGAGACCTTCCTGCTATGAGGCAACAACACTTCTGGTGAAAATAACAGATTTCTTTTCAGGTGATATATGCAGGACTTCATTTATTTAGTCCACTTAAACCCACCCCTGTAAGCTCACATTCACCTTCCTCCACTTTTACAACACCCACCACATCTCAATCCAATCAACAACCGATGCATAGAAGTTTTCATCCTACATTTTTTCAATAATCTGTTACTCTCAGAGGAAAAGATCTTTTTCTGTTTGTTTTATCATGACTTTAAATGGATAGTTCACCCAAAAATCTAAATTCCATCATCATTTACTCACCCTGAAGTTGTTCCAAACCTGTATGAAATTTTCTTCTGCTGTACAAAAGCATAAGATATTGTGAAGATTGTGGGTAACCAAACAGTTGACGGTAACAGTGACTGAGAATGAAAAAAACAAAAGTACTATGGAAGCCAATGGTTACCCTTAACTGTTTCATGATGAGTAAATGATGACAGAATTTTCATTTTGGGTGAACTATCCCTTTAAGGTTACATATTAATACTCTAAGGTACTAATATGCACATTTTAGGGGTAGACAAGGTATAAAGTTATCCTTTTAAGGGTACTGCCACAGTAACAAGCTGTTGTATTCTTAAAGGTAAAATTTTATGATGTTTTTAGTACATGGCCCCAGCCTTTTTTTCTGGTTCTTTGTCATTTAGAATTTACTTTTTAAGCTTTGTATCATTAACTATATTTAGGCACCACTGCCCTCATGTAGAAACCTGTCCTGGTTTACAACTGGGAATGTTGTCCCGTGCACTGTGATGAAGAGGGCCCACTACGGTCCTACCCTTTGAGCCTGGTGGAGAGGGGGTCCACCCATGAAAACATAGTCCCGGGCTGTGTAAATAAGAATACATTTAAAATACAAATAGGTATATAAGCCTAAAAAATGAATAGACAATGAGAAAATGCTACTATTTTGACTATTTGGATTTGTGGTGAAGTACATTTCATGAATTTAATAATATATATCAAAAGAAAGTGTAAAATTGTTATAAATGTTATAGCTTACTACAAATCATTTGGATTTGTTCTAAGAATTAATAACTTTTTAGTTTTCAGACACAAGCAAAGAATATTCTACAAAGAAAAAGTACAAACACAATGTATATTGTGAAAGTGTGGTCTCTAGAATAGTTCTATCGAATCACTAACACAATATTTCTTAATATTTCACATTCACCATAATTTTACAATTTATTATCATCCTAATTTTATCCATATTTCTATTTAAATGATTTTAGTATACTATTTATAGTATAGTATACTATTTAATTTTTGTTATAATAATTAAATAGTAATTTTAGGCAATGTCTTCAAACCTCCCCTTACCAATCTCCATTTAAATGAATATATTAAGACATTGAAACATTTGTAATGCACTGTATATATCTAATAAGCTAATGACAGGAATAGACCATGTGAGCTTTACGCTAAAGACAGTTGGTTAAGGTATCAGAGATGAGAGAAAGACCTTGACATTGATGAACTATTGAGGTAAACTATTACTGAGCTTTAATGGACTTCCCCTGCAAATTTCTGTATAGACTTATGTACCATATTTTTGACTTAATTCACATTTAGTCTTAAAGGAATAGTTCACCCAAAAATTAAAATGTTAAATTTTAATCAAGCTTAGGCCATTCTAGATGTAGATGAGTTTTCTTCATCAGAAAAGATCTGGAGAAATGTAGAATTACATCACTTGTTCACCAATGGATCCTCTGTTGTGAATGGGTGCCATCACAATGAGAGTTCAAATAGCTGATAAAAACATCACAGTAGTTCACAAGTAATCCACTCAGCTACAGTCCGCCAATTAACGTCTTGTGAAGTGAAAAGCACTGTGTTTATAAGTAAAAAATCCATCATTAAGGAGATTTAACTTTAAACCATTGCTTCTGGGCAAAATATGATCCATCCTATGTTGTAATCTCATATCAAAATCCACTGACATTTGTTTAGAACAGTTTTATACAGTTTTTGCTTGTAAACAGTGTTCTGTGCATATTTCTCTCCTGAGTCAGACAAAATAACATTTTCACTGAAGAAAGCAATATTATGGATAGATGACTCATATTTTAGCTGGAAGCAACAGTTTGGAGTTAAAAACCAATTCTTTTCAATGGTCCTGCTCATTTATGAATTCAGCATGATTTGTTGCAGCAGTTAACAACACACTGATTCAATAGAGTCAGGCCTGATGGTCATCCTGCATTGATATCTTAGACATTATTTAGTATATTTGTTTGCCCCCTCTAGCTTCATAAGCAAGGTCAAAGGTGAGTCAGAAATGGACACGTTCTATTATTAATCGTAGCTTTTTGTACCAAACCACTTACATTCTTCGTCTCTGAGGATATTGTCATGTCTTGTAATGTCCACTAGAGGTCAGTGCTGTAATCTTATGAACTCAGTGAAATAATTATTCAAAGTATTCAAATGAATTCAAAATTCTCAAACACCATACCAGAGAACACCTTCCTGATAAAATGCTTGTTTTGATGCTTGCTAATTCAGATTTCCCAAAATATCTGATAAAATATAGATTTAACATAGAGGATCCTGAGATCACATGACAACCATGTTCTAGTCCCTGAGCTTTGGGGAGTAAAACGACCTACTTATAATTAATTAGGTAGTGATTGCACTTTTGTGTAATGTGCTGTCTTTAATTTTAGAAAATTAGGGTCAAAGTAGTTTCTAAGTATAGAATTCAAGGCAATGTGCATAGTGTTCACTTCCTCCAGTTGTTAAAATATTTTATCTGGGTCAATCAGTGCATTCAGGAGACTTTTATACATCCATCTAATGGAAGTTTAAACTGTTCTTGATAGCATAATCAAGCTACTGTTGTCCAGCTGATAAAATAATATTTAGCATTGTTGAACCGAGATAAGAGTTGACTGTGCTGACAAACAACAAGGTCTTCTGCAAACTTCTAATTTAAAAGTTGGTAGAGCTGTTTCTGGACATTTGTTTCACCAGTGAACAGGAAATAACTTGCAAGAATAATAACCATCAGCCTTGGGAAAACACCACATGGGCCCTTCTCATCCTTACCTTAAAAACACCATCAGTAATATGAAAAGCAAACAATAACAGACCTTCCCTCTCTTCAGTCTCTCCTTCTTCACCCTCCCCCTTGTGGGTGGGTGTTTTTTTTTATTTAACCACACCCATTTCCTCCATTGTGGGAGGAACTCTCCAAGAGCAACATCACTCCTGCATTCCTGCCAGTGTGCACTGTGCTTGCCGTGGCCTGACTGTAAACCAGGCTGGACTGCTGGACTGTTTCTATGGTGCTACATCAGAGGCTTAAGAGTCACTGCACGCAGCCAATCAGATGGCTTGTGGGGGAACCATGTGGACTATAGTAGCTAATAGAGTGAGTTTGTGAACTTACTTTTGGTTGGTACAGAAAGGACAACTTTCATAGAAGAGAACAGGAGAAGAATACTCATCATCTTCAATGGAATGACGACTGGTTTGTGTTGGCTGCAGTCTCAGAGTGGACATTGTGTCTTTGAAGCTATTGAGTTCAATCTCCTCCACTTGTGTTGTTAAAGACCACTTTCTTCATGTTTTATGGATGGGAAGTGAGCAAACGACGAGGAAGACTTCACCGTGAAAACAGGTTTGGAAAGAACTAGTTTTTGCCATCTGCTCAGGACATAACATAAGTTGTTCTGAAAGCTGTAATTCAGTGGCCATGGCAGATAATGTTATTGAGGAGACCGAGAACTACCTTGGCAAAGATGAGCTGAACTGGGGCTATGAAGAAGGTAAGGATTCAGTGAGAGAATGACTGGCTAATTCTACTCTTTGTGAAACATGAAACTTTATTGTCATACCCATGATCAGGAATTACTATAAAAACAAAAACGATTCTTTAAATACACAGACAAAAATGTCTGTGCTTTTTGTGGTCAATAATAACCACTTCAGATTTTTTTTTTTTTTTTTTGAACCAGCAATCTATATTTTTAACTTGTAAAGTGTGTTTATTA
Organism: Cyprinus carpio; assembly: GCF_018340385.1. Lineage (NCBI taxonomy): Eukaryota > Metazoa > Chordata > Actinopteri > Cypriniformes > Cyprinidae > Cyprinus > Cyprinus carpio. The sequence goes on along the minus strand of NC_056573.1, from coordinate 11,132,007 downwards.
AATAAATACATAAATAAAAAATAAATATTTTAAGCATAATTGAATAATGCATGTTTATTATGTGGAAAAAAGCAGAGGGAAAAAGTCATTTAAAACTGTATTCAAACCAAGATTGTTCTTTTTGTGAAGACAGTAGTTTATTTATGTCTAAGCATTCATTTATAATATAATGTGTTCTTTAGTAGTGAGATTTAAGATAAGATATTTACATTGTGAATAGTAAAAAAATAAGAGAGAGGAGTGATTAATAGACAGGGTGAGATGAATAGCGGTAGAGGGAAAAAATGAGTACATCCTGTATCCCCCTGTGTCTGCTATTCCTGTTGGACACCCCAGTAATGACTTTGAGACACTGGAACTCTGGCGGCCTTCATTTAGTTTTAACACTGGGACAAAAAAAATGGACCACTGTTTATTATCTGTGGCAAGGCCAAATATTTTATGTCTATGCACAACTAAATTGACACAAAGTATCATGGTGAAAAAGTTTGATTGGTGCAAAAGTTTCAAGGTTGATCAGTGGGTCATGAACAAGGACAGTGTTATCCACTCAAAAGCAAGATAAGTATGCTTTGATAACTGCATTAGAATAAAATGCTATCATCATTATAAGGTTGACTGAATCAAAAAAATGTGTCTTTTGTGAATAAATCCAGGTGTTGAATGGGGTCTTCTGTTTCCCGAGGCAAATGGAGAGTACCAGTCCCCCATAAACCTTAACTCTAGGGAGGCCCGCTATGACCCGCGGCTCCTGGAGGTGGGGCTTAACCCCAACTATGTTGTTTGCAGGGACTGTGAAGTCATTAATGACGGTCACACTGTGAGGATCATGCTCAAGTCCAAATCAGGTATAACATGCTGAAAGTTCTCTCTATGTTTGAATGTAAAGGAATAGTTCACTAAAAATGAAAATTCTGCCATTTATTTTCTCATCTTTTTGCCTTGTTTACCAACATTTGAACACCAAAATAGATTTATTTTAACTACAATTGACTTCAACTTTCAAGTTCCAAAAAGGACAGAAAAACAACTAATAAAATCATTAAATAACTCATTAAGATTTTTGCCAGTGTCCTAGTCTAAATTCAAAAATTACATTCTAGCATTTGACAGGGAGTAAACGTTATCAGTGGATGATTGCTACACTCTAAAAATGCTGGGTTATTTTTTCTACCCAACCGCTGGGTTGAGCCTGTTGGGTCATATGTTGGGTATGTTTTTTCCAGTGCTGGGTAGTTTTTGTGTTACAGCTGTTAGGTTAGTGGCTGGGTCAATCTCACAGACAGCTGAAACTCTACACCCCTCCCCCTCCCTCCGATAAAACAAGCCAGCGAGGGCTTACTACAACCCTGCTGTTGACTTACAGTCAGAGCACAGACTTTTTGCATCCTCTCCAGGAGAGAGCAGTTCTCAGCAGTTTTTAGTGTAAAACATCTTAAATCTTACTTTGTTCACACGATATCGTTTGAATACAAAATACTTACAATAATAATAATAATATATTGCACAAGTCAGGTGCAGGGTTATTATAGTTAACTAAAACTAAAACCATAATTATTTTTTTTTTTACTTGAAATAAAGAAAAATGTTAACTGATGTAAAATAAAATACAAAAAACATAAACGTATTATATTTCAGCTAGTTTAAAAGGCAGAATTTCTCATTTCTATTTAGTTTAACTTGATGTACTAAAATTACAAACTGAAATAAAAATGAATAAAAACTATATAGGAATTTAAAAGTAACAAAAACTATTAAAATGACAAAAACACAAAATTCATTAACTTAGAATTAGATCTAATTCAAAATATTAACAAAACCTATATCTCATTTATACTAAAAACACTGGTCAGATGGACTAGTTTTATGGTGCTTTTTGGTGATTTTTAAGTTTGACAGGTAATGAGCTTAAAAAACATTTAAAAACAGCAAATATCAGGCATTATATCTGCCTTGGATTTATCAATTTAGTGGTTGCCCACTATTTGGAACATAAGGGTGATTAAAAAAAATAAGTTTGATTTTGGCCTGAACTATCTCTTCAACAATGATCACAAAAGTGGCATCACAAGATGTTTTGCTTTTCTTTGTCACAGAGAGGTTAAATGACATAAATCTGCTATCTGTAAGAAACCTATATATATACTGCCTATGCACATTGAGCTTGTTTTATGTCATTTCATCCTGTTCTCTTTCCTGTGACCTTTGTCTCAGTTGTGACTGGGGGCCCGCTCCCTAGTGACCATGAGTATGAACTGAACGAGGTGCGCTTCCACTGGGGGAGAGAGAACCAGAGGGGATCTGAACACACTGTCAACTTCAAGGCTTTTCCTATGGAGGTCAGTGTCACTCCGCCAGATCTGTCCGTATCAGGATTTGCTCTTGTTGATCCTCTCACTTACTCATCCTTTCTGATGTTTGAGGGACAGACTAAAACAAGCCTGCTTCACACCGCACACATAAACAGCACATATTTATTTTGGGGCCTATATTAACAGGTCACAATATTCACACTGTACAAGCCATGCAGGTAACACCAGCACGTCAGCTGCTATATCTATTTGGCTTATAAGGAAGGAAGCCTTTTTTAGCTACAAAACCATAAACTGGGACATCAATCCATTTCAAAAACAACAATACCACATGCTCAAGTGAGAGATTTATCATCAAGTGATCTATTCATGTCGCCTGCTTCTGACACCTGCTCCCTGCTCCTGGTCTTCTGTACACAAGGAGAAAGATAAGGACCTGTTCTCAACATGTTACCATGTTTATCAACCTTTTACCATATCGCGTTTCCTCAAGTTGTTGGCACAACTGCGAGTCAAACCAGTTCGAACACGGAATTGGCATAAACTTATCACCAACTTTATGATTTGGGATACTTTGTAAATGTTAATTTCAGAGTTCAGTTTATTGCAGATCACTCAATTAGTAATAAATATTTCTCACAGCTTCATCTAATCCACTGGAACTCTACATTATTCAACAGCGTGGAGGAGGCCATGGGCAAAAAAAAGGGCATTCTCATCATCGCCCTATTTGTGCAGGTATCACATTTGACTTGCCCACATATTAAAGGTCATGACAGACACAAAAGTACCCAATAGGGTTATGTAAATAAAGATGGTATAAGTGGTGTATAGAAAGCCTTTCAAGGAAAAGGCTGATTTGTCTTGCAGTATTTCATGCTCAGCTGACCTTAGTACTCTTATTTGTTCTATGTAGATTGGGAAGGAACATCTTGGGCTGAAGGCCATCACAGACGTCCTGCAGGACCTGCAGTATAAGGTGAGTAGAAGAGCTGGCTCACTAGAGACTATAGCCAAAAATATGACTCATACGCCTGTGACCTAAAATGTCTTTTTTTATGTGTACAGGGAAAGACAAAAATAATTCCATGTTTTAACCCCAACACATTACTGCCTGGTAAATCATTCATTTTCAATTCATAATCTATTATACCGATATTTGTGTTTTATTTGCATGTTTTGATATTTTTTCTTTGCTAACAACATCTTGGTATATGCTAATTAAAGGTTAGCAGTGTGTATCTGACTGCCTCCGTTGGTTTGTCTACCTCCTCAGATCCTCTCTTAAGAGATTACTGGGTGTACGAGGGCTCTTTAACCACTCCACCCTGTAGTGAGAACGTCACCTGGATTCTTTACCGTTACCCCCTTACCATCTCCCAGATGCAGGTAACACATCAACAACTATTGTTAAATATTATTATTACTCAAGTACGTGTGTAACATAGTATAGTCATATATAGTAGTGGCAAAAAGTGCCTGACCTAGGAAAATTGCTATCTTTGCACTTTATTCAAACAGGATCCAAACACAGCAGCTGTGTAAGTAGTGTAAAACTTTTGTGTGTACTCTGCATTTCAATCCTCTCATGCATAGAAACATGCTTACTGAGGAATGCACAAACAAATACAAGGGAGACACAATATCAAAATATTAATAATATTAGAAATATTAATAACTGATTATATTATAGTCAATGTGTACTTCATTTACTGTGAGCTTTTTGTTTTTTTCTATGTAATGTTTGGCATAGTAGAGTAAAACACATATTCCATGAGAAGTAGTAGTTTGCCTTTTTTTGGCCAAATAATTTTGTCAATTAAATACCTTAACCAAGTTTATTGTTTGTTTATTGATTGCTCATCATCTCTCAGAACACTTATATATATGAATACATAAAAATCTGAAAAAAAACTTGACGTGACTTGAACAGACTGAGGTTTGCCACAGTGATATAGTACATCATAAGTTGAATAACAATATATGCTGTTTGTCTGCATCTGCTTTATCTTTGATCTCAATGACTGGCAGAGCAGGGGTACTTTCAAGTAAAGGCCAGTCATATATTGATTATGAGGTCAAACATGAAAGCAGGTCAGGGTCTTGTCTGTGTTTGATGACTATAATAACATTTTTTATATAAATTGTTTTCTTTTTGGATTAAGTTGAAATGCAACACTGATATGTTATCTACATTTCATACTTTTACAGTGTATATGACCCTGCTTATGTTATGACTTCAAATAAATACTTCAGACTATTATAATAAGAAGTTGCAATGGATAAATAATGGCAAAAAAGAGGAAAAAATAGACAAGAAAATACTCTTGCTTCATCGTGTTTCCAAAAAAGCTCACACCCAGGGTCTAAATTCAACACTCACCCATGAGTAAGTGAAAGAATGGTAAGAGTTACTTACCAGTTTTCTGCCCTGTCAAAAAATTCAAATTATAGTCACATTTAGCAGATTAGGTCTTGTCGAAAATATAGTATATAAGCGTAGCTTCCACAGAAATAATCAAAGCACACCCTCAGTTATGAAGTGGGGACATAGGTGTAATGGTGTTTTATACTGTACAAACTGTATATTTCTATCGCCTACACCAACCCTACCCCCTTACAGGAAACTTTGTGCCTTTCTAGGTTTATAAGCGTTTAGGGGACAGGGTTTATGTCATCTCATAAGTCACCCTCTCCTAATACCTGAAATACCCATGTCATACACAAAGTTGGTGTCCTGATATGTCAAAAAACAGCGCAACACGACACAGTATGAGATTTGCTATATAATATATCTATATATATATACTATATTATCACCCAGCTCTTATGTCCAACATTATTCCTCAACTACCTGTTTTTTTATTTCCTTGCAAAATGTAACTATATTATCACATAGCCTCAAACACAAATCTAGCAGATTAGGGCTTGTCGAAAATATAGTACAAAATATCCCACAAAACAAACTATATACCGCTTGTATTAGGGCTTGTCGAAAATATAGTACATATTTTGCGACAATACAAGCAAACAATCAGTTTATATCTACTATATATCACTTTTAAACTGAGTGTATACTGAATATATTCAAATAAATAAGAACAAAAAAACAGTTACATAATATAGTTACATTTTGCAAGGAAATAAAAAAACAGGTAGTTGAGATTTGCAATATAATATACATCTGTTTATGTGACTATATATATATATATATATATATATATATATAGTGTGTGTGTGTGTGTGTGTGTGTGTGTGTGTGTGAACCAAGTGATCAGACAAATTGTGACATATCAGGAAAAACTTTGCACAACATGTTTCCTGTAAGGGGTAGGGTTGGACTTTTTAGGATGTATGGCGATTTTTCAGCTTATAAACCATACAGAATGAGTTTTTTTTGTACAAAGTATAAATGCACAAAGTTTCCTGTAAGGCGCACTGAGGGTGCTCACTCAGTGATTATTTCTGGAACCTGGTTAATACGCTTTTATTTCATAGGCGCACTGAGGGTGCTCACTCAGTGATTATTTCTGGAACCTGGTTAATACGCTTTTATTGCAAAACTATATACAAAAACAACAAAATACAAATGCACTTAATAAAACAATTGAATAAATGCATATTTATAAGTTAAGCACTTAACTAAAATAAGTAGGCTATTAATAAAATAAATAACTAGTAAAGGCTGACTATAATCAGCTTGCTTCCATTTAATGAGATAAGCCTACTCCTCATCTGAATTAGAAAAAAAGCGCTTCTAGTCTTCAGTGATGCAAGAACGTTTGAGCATTCACGATAAAAATCAGCAAAAGCAGAGCCAATTCATAAAAGAACAATGTATATTTAAAAGCCCACATCCAGTTTTGTGTGAGTGAAGGAAATCCACTTGCGAGTGGAGATTCGTGCTTGCGCATTACATGGATCACGTAACATTATGCACGCTCGATATCTGTCAAATATCACGTTATAGAAACCGCCTAAAATTAAGTATAAAGAGGAGAAGAAAGCGGCCCTAGGCAGCTACACATGCCAGGATCCGCCACTGCCAGATGCAGTTAGAAATTTACTAAAAACAGCCAAATTTCAGGGGGGGCCGGTGCCACCCCTGGCCACCACATAGACACGCCTCTGATTCAGCCATCAATGCCCTCTGTGGAAAGAGTTAATTTTGTCTCACACCTAACCCACCCACTGCTGTATAGAAACACGAGGTCAGACAGTACACAGATGAATTCTGGCCTTCTTTCAACTAACATTCAACACTTTTCTCTGCCCCAGATTGAGGAGTTTCGTCGTCTCAGGTCCCATATTAAAGGAGCAGAGCTTCTAGAAGGCAATGATGGGCTGCTGGGGGACAACTTCAGACCCACCCAACCCCTGAGCGACAGGGTGGTCAAGGCAGCCTTCCAGTAAAGCCCCCACTGCAGGATCTATTTTTAATCTGCCATGGGTAAATTTTCAGGAGATTGCATTCTGTTCTTTGTTTATTCAAGAGGAGCGCCCTCATTTGAGCATAATGTGATGGCTTATGTATGGCTTTGGCTCCTCTTTGTAAAGGAGGAGTTAGATTAGGCTCTTCACATTAGCTGATTAAATGTCTCATTGTCTGTGTTGCAACAAGAGCCCACCTGGATTTTCCAAATACAAAACTGTTAGCACTTCCAAAATTAAACAAAGCTGAAGATTCATCTCAATGTGACCATTATTCTGACCAATAACTGTACAAAAGCTCCTGCTTAGTGTGAAGTGGCTTATCGGAAATAGGCCAAGTTCTCTTAGCAATATTAGCATCACTATACAATAGAGCGCTGCAAAGGTTAAAGTAATAGAGTAACCTACTTCCTTAATCTAGGACTAGCTGCAGCATTGTGTATGGCTTTGTCTATTTCTAGAGCTCTCAAAGGGACGCCTCTGCCTGCATATTAATCATTGTGAAATGAGACATTGAGCAGACTAGGCCATGACGATGCAGTGCTACTAAAAGACTCTGATGATGTAAGCTAAAGTATTACTTTGGTACTACTCTTAATATACTGCACTTCCGTTAAAAACAGAAAGGAATAGTTTTAAAGGAATAGTTCACCACAACATGGAAATTTGCTAAAAATGCACTCACCCCCAGGCCTAAACAGCGGATAAAAGCATTACAATAATCCAGTTAATTGATTAACATCTTGTGATGTTAAATTATTGACTGATTCAGATGAGATGACTGGAGAATGCAATATTATGGACAGAGGATTTATATTTTAGCCAGAAGCAACAGTTTAAAGTTAAAACCATCCTAATGATGGATTTGTTTATTAGAAACATGCAGCTTTTCACTTCACAAGACATTAATTGATAGACTGGAGTTGTGTGGATTATTGTGATGCTTTTATCAGCTGTTTGAACTCTCATTCTGACGGCACCCATTGACTGCAGAGGATCCATTGGTGAGCAACTGATGTAATGTTAAATTTCTCTGAATCTGTTCTGATATAAATAGCCTGAGGATTTGTACATTTTCAGCGAATGTAATTTTTGGGGTGAACTAAGTGCTTTATCATGTAACTTACAGTGCTAAATAATAGACTTTAGAAAAGCTACTCAAGCACTCTTCTACTGTTCAGCACAGTTTAGCATTTTCCCTAGGTTTGTTTGATATGATGATGAAATACTGTCATTCACCTCAGATTTGATTCATATAATTGACTCATACAAGCCATGAGCTTGTATTTACACCACAATAGACAAACACCCTTCAAACGTCATTTCCCACATCCTACATTTTATATATACAAAAAAAAAAAACTAGGTCAAGTTTGTTGCAATCATTTTCAAACCATGGCCATGAGCTGTCAGTAAATCAGACTAAAGTCAGGATGTAAATTAGCTGAATCAGTACTAACAAGTAAAATTGATGTCAGTCAACAGATTAGGCAATTATAAGTCACTTCACTGATAACATTTGAAAGGTCTTCTCTTTATTACTAGGCTAATTAGTAATGTTAAGACTGCTTTCTCTTCAGCTACATGTTTTTTGTATTTTTGGCTTACATACATATTTATACCATCACACATACATACATTTTTCCATCGCTTTTACCTCTGGCTTTAATTATCTCCCCCACCTCTCTCTGTCTCTCTCTCTCTCTCTCTCTCTCTCTCTCTCTCTCTCACACACACACACACACACACACACACACACACACACACACACACACACACACACACACAAACACACACACCCACACACACACACACAGGATGCTCACACTACTTCCTCTGTGCTAAGTAACAGAGAGCACATGCATGACAAGCTGATGGAAGCACAGTGAGATATTGTTCAGGTGTAATGGATATCTAATGGTGACATGACTGCCTCACAAAACAGCAATGTGTGGTCGACATGGGAATTGGGGGTCCACAGATCCTAATTCTCTTCCTATTTCAAAACAAAAAGTCCCAGTCTGAAAGTAAAAAAAAAAAAAAAAAAAAAACCAAACATGTTAGTCATAATTAGATACTGCTGACCGGAATCTATACTTCTGTAATCTATAACAGCATGACACTTATTTACATTTCATGTCTTTAGGTTAAATTCCATGCTTATGAATAGGGACTTTCAAAATGGTTTCTATAGTGATGAACTGAAATGAAAAATCTTGGCTAAAAACTGAAATGCATTTATGAATGTATTGGTTCATTTTTGCATTACGCATCCTGCACAATGTTTGTGTATTTGTGCATTCTTCCTGTGCGTGGATGTTTTGTGTGCCTTTGTTATAGGTTATAAGTCAGCCTACTGGTTTTGCTCAGTAGGTGTCTTATTCATAGTAGAAGCAAGCTCTCCAGCAGGACATCATAATTAAACAGTGTTTACATTAAAACCTGGATCATATCACGTACATTAAGTATTATTGGATCTGTTAAAGTAACAGTTTCTGTTCTGTTTTGTTCTGTTCTGCAATTTCGGTCCATCCCATTTTACTTTATGCCACCCACACCCTACACTATATCTGTATCTCTATATCTATCTACCTAAATATAAATATATGTATCTAATATATATATTTATATAATATATATATAAATATATTTCTATTCATGTAGCATATTTAAACCTCTTTTTTATCTTTCAGAGATTATAATGATGAAGAACTATAAATGAAGGCTCTACAAATGTCCTGGCTAAAGTGAAAATTCATCACTTCCTGTAGAGTTTTGTAGTTAACTACCCTGAGTATGGCCCCGATGTGCACAAAGGCTGCTTTTACCATTCATTTAAAAACACAATTATACTGGATTTCATGTAAACAAGAGGAAGCCAGTGAGCTTGAAGAGACGCCATGTGATAAGCTTACAGTTGTATAAGAAAAATTGAAGGAGCATATTAACGCTTGATGAATATTGTTACAATACTGCAGTTATGAAGTTTAACAATATATAGCATATGTGTAGTCCTATAAATGTGGCTTTATAGGAATGTAATACTAGAGAGGAATAATATACATGACTGACACATAATGTAGGCAGACACATTTCAGTTTGATATTTGATTATTTCTGATATTCTGATATAATTTGACATTGTCAGAATCAGTTTAGTCAGATCAGAAGGTATAAATGTCTGTACATTGAATGCATTTAAATACTAGCACTGAAATAAAATCATGCGGTTGAACTGATTAAATCTCTGGTGACTGGTTAAGTTTTTACCTGAATATGAAGGACTGTTGGTGTATTATCCTGTGTTTAATGTTTGTTTTAAATTGACTTTGATAGGCAATGTGTTTCACAGCTTCTGGCTCAGCAGGTGGCATACAGTAGTTTAATAGATAACTATATTGGTCTTTCATTATCTTGCATAACTTTTTAGCAATGCTGTCCATCTCTTTGTAATCTTGCATAAAAGGAAACATGATTCATTGACAGATATGTGTGTCTGTATGCCGAAATATTTTTGAAACCTGAAAAGCCACAGATGCTGTTGTTCTGTTGTTCTTGTGGGAAACCATGTTCAGGTGAAAAGAACTGCTTATGCATACCTTGAAAACCCCCTTGTCATCATAATGATTGACATGTAAGGAGTAAGCATATACAAACCTGACATTTACAATAGAAAGCACAGTCATTTCAATAAGATTCTCACTGTAATTTCTGACTGGATATTTTTTATGGGCAGCACTTATGTCATTACGAAGGCCTACCTATATGTATTGTATTTCAAATAAAGTCAGTTTTGAATGCATTTTATATTTATATATATTTTCAATTTAATTTTAATGTGTTTTAATAATTTTATAAAAATATTTTTATTGGCATTTTAGTTTAGTTTAGTTTTATTTAATTTTACTACCTCATGCTAAACTTATTACAGTTAATTGCCAATATCTAATTTTCAGTTTATTATTATTTCTGCTTCAACAATAACGTTAATTATGTTTCATCAAGTGACCACCAGTCCCTGACACTTCAGTTTCATATAAGGAAACCTTACTGAATATTTGCTTCAACTGAATATACACTCAGTCTACACACAAAGTTACCCCAAAATCATGACTGAATATCTGCCATTATGATGTTAGCATGCTGCGTTGACATGAAGCACTGAGTTAATATTGTAATCACACGACCTATTCTACTGGAAATTATGGCATCTAGCATATGCAGCTGCACCCAGCAGCTTCAAAGCCTCTAAAACAGTATATTGAAGCACTGAAGTTGTTTGTCTTCTGAACACTATGAATAAAATCCCATAAACTACTAAAATTTCATAAAAAATGCATGCAAGCATTTAAAAGGCACACAATTATAAAAAATAACACCATAACAAAAAAAGTACCATGGAAACACACAAAAAAATAAGTCACATCAATAACATTATATTTAAATATCATGGTATATATTGCAGTACAATGGTTTTACCATCACTGCACCATTTTTTGTTAGGACCACGGTTGTATTCTTATTTCCTTGCTGCAATAGTGTTTCTGCTGTGGGTAGAAAGCCATATATTTGGAATTTGGACCAAACTGGCTGTATTTTTGTCAGTAGTAACGGCTATATAAAGAGATGTAGTTGTCATATCACTTTATGACTTTTAGATGGCTGATGTCAAATAACTTGTATCGACCGAAGACGGCTGTATTTTAAAATATGGCGCATGAAAGGCGCTAGAGCGCCCTCATCTGTCTGTGAAAGAAATGACAGCAACCAAAATCACTGACTGCTCATTAGATGCATTACACAAATGAGCGCAATTTAAATGCATTGCGAGGTTCACAACCCAAAGATAGCACTGGGGTCAGTATAAAGATTGATCACTTATGGAAAGCTGAAATTATAATCATCAAATCTTTAATGAGAATGCGAACAATTGGACACGAGAGGAGCTTCATCTTCAAACACAGTCGATGAGCAAATAGTCATGTTCTGACATCATGGTGAATGGTTAATTGAGGCAGTCAGCCTAGAGTTTCACTCCAGTAATCAGCAAGAAGATTCGCACAATACCCATCAGACAGCTAGTAATTCCTCAATCCTCTTGTCGTTATTAAGACTTGATTAGAGGGAAATTATAGCATGACAAATAAACAAGATACAGATGTTAATATGTTAATAGCTCTCCCCTGGGCCTGAAACAAGCAGATTATAACAATCAGTCACAAATCCTATCTGTCTAAAATGGAACAACAAACATGAGCAACAAGCGTGTTCACGCGCGCACACACACACACACACACACACACACACACACACACACACACACACACACACACACACACACACACACACACGATTGTCTATCATGATGATACTTGAGCTAATGATTTTCTATTCCCATACCCCAAATCCAAACCTTCACATAAAACTTTCTCCATTAATATATAATTTATTTATTTACTATTGCATTTGAAATACACCATATTGCTATTAAAATATTTTTCTTCAAAAATGCATACAAAAATTCTAAGGATAATTATTTTCATGTTATGATCAAAACTAATAATGATGATGATGATAATAATAATAATAATAATAATAACAATAACAATAACAATAACAATAATAAAACCAATATTTGTCTAAATAAATAGAAAATAAATAGTAAAAACTAGACATTTTAAATTCTATAAGTTAATTTAGGTATCACAACATTATAAATGTACAGTAAAAAAATATATTTTTATTTTGACATTTGCTAGAGATTATAATTAACATTAAATTATTTGAGATGATGACAAACTATATATATATATGGGAAAATGAGCATGTAAAATTAAATATTTAATCTCGAACAATACATTTAAAAAATATCTAATAACAGCCAATAACTAATACAATACCGACATACTGTAAAAATATGAGAAATGACCATGTACACTCTTAGAGGACAAAAAAGTTAATTGCGGTTCTATATATAACCTTTTAAGGGTTCCAGATATGAAGAGCCTTGTTATAGAACAATACATTTTAAAATCTCTAATATTAGCCTGTAACTGATATGGTACCAGAGCTATTTTAGTATCATTGAGATACTATTATAGTTTTAATTAACATTTTGAACTAGTTTTTATTGTTTTATTTTATTTCAATTAACAAAAATGTTTTTGTTTTAGTAAACTATAATAACGTTTTACTGTACTGTACTGATACGTTGTGCATCCCTAGCGAATGCACACACACACGTACACTTTCCACATTGTTCTCTTACTTAGACCATCCCTGTGATTATTCAGTCTTCACTCACTTCACAAAGACATGCTTTAAATAAACATACAGATTCTCAATACGCTTCTGTACAGTTACCATGTGTGTGAATAGTCCAGAGCTCTTTTATGTGGCATATACCTGTAAGTAAACAGACTGATTGTGAACACAGAGGAAGATGCATGAGCAGGGATCAGACAATGCCTTTCTCCCTGAATGTCACTGTTCCGAATCTGCCCAAACCTGTTTTGATCAAACAATTGTGCTTCCATGCGAGAACAGAAATGACTAAAGTGTGTAACCTGGAATAATTTGAGCAGTGTGGATGCAAAACGGATATGAAAATTAGCTAAAAAAAAAAAAGGTTCCATATTGTATTATGTGTTTTCTTTAAATGTTGCAGAAAACCCATTCATATTGTGATGTACCAGTGCACATAGTCTTAAAGCAAGATGATAAAAGATTTCATTGGCTTAATGGGATTTTATTTTCTCACAAATAAATACAGATTCATTCCCTCTAGTCTAGTTTGACATGATTCTTGGCACCAGGGTGCTGATAGCACACTTGTAGCTGCTTTAAAGAAACAGCAGGGGGAGCTCTGAGTATGCGAGTATACTCTGTTTCAACAAAGTATAGAAAGGTTTCAGGCCAAAGGCCATCTAATTGAGTGATCTGCCATGACCTTTCACGGTCAGGGATGGAAATATCAGTGACAAAGGATTATTCCATTTGACATTTCTGACATGATCATTCTCCTCCCAATATTCACATGGATAGTTTATATGTTGTTTTTGTTGCCAAAAGCACTAGGGCTTGCATTTCAGACATGGCTGATAAAGTTTTATCATGTAGATTTTAAACCAGAAAAGTGTAGGACTAATTTCATAGACTTGCATTTCAGAGTTATAATCTATATAATAAGATGCGCAACATGGATGTTCCGTCCTCTACATGGGTTCCACTTACACATGCTCATGCATTAAAACATGTCTGTGTTAAATTCAGTTCTTCATTGTTCACATCAGACATAATTGCGGTGGCTCTAATTGATTTGTTTCCATAGCAGAAGATTAGGTGGACCCAGATGTACTCTCGAGTACAGAGGTATCGCTTCCCCCTTTTGTTTTGCGTTAATTTACAAGTTTATAGATGTCATTCCCAGAATGACCTTTTGCTATTACGGCTCTAATACAAAAGAGCTTAAAGCCCAAACAGATGGTTGCTTCATCGGTTAAGGGACAACTCAACGCCCTTGTAAAGCTGGTGCATTTTCTGTCTGCATTACTACTCATTTTAGCAACAAAAATATACTATATGCCACGATGGAGACAGAGGGTCCCTTTACATTCCCTCAGCACAGATATCAAATCACTAGTTTCTTTTTTTTTTCTCGCATGTGAATAGAGAAACCATAGTTAAAAAAAAAGAGAGAGCGAGAAAGAGAGAGGGAGAAATTCCTGGGATGGAGTAGTAAATCCCAAGGGTCCCCAAAGCCCCAGGCTACTACACCTCCACAGACACTCAGATGGAGAAGTATTATGGAAAAAAGAATTTAATAGTGGGGTGTTCTAATGAGAAAGTGGGCTACAGAAAGAAATCAAACTGCTATAATTTCTATAGTTTATTCTGTTTGTGGACACAATATTCTGCATATAGCAGAAAATTCATATGCGGTGCAAATCAGCATTTTACTGGAATGGGATTCTGAAAGGGACATAATAACAACAGATATGAATCAAACAACAAAATCCATTTCACCATGACCTTTGTGCCCAAAAGAGAGAATGTGTGCAGAGAGAGAAAGAGAGAGAGAGACAGAGAGAGAAAGAGAGAGGAATGACTATTGTTCCATTAAGCTGCTCTAAAAATAACTACCATTTCTAACCAATGAGCTGTGGGTTTCTATAATGTCCATATCTTTATGCCAATGAGGGAGATATAAATGTGCAGAATGGAAGAAGAGAGGGGGGAGGGGAGAGAGAGGGAGATATTGATCACTCACTGGCAAATGGAATTGAGTGTGCTTGACAACACAGGGTTGGGGGTGCACAAGAACATGGCTTTGTAATTCTGTCCACAGGCTCCAAAAAATAACAACATTTGGTTTGAGAATATTCAAATTATTTTTATTTTTATTTTTTGCAGTTTGCTCTACAATTAGATTGCGTGGGCAGTTTACACAGTTGTCAGAATCTAGCAGTGGCAAAACAAAAACAAAGTGGTATGTTTTCAGACATTTTTCTGTTGTAATGTAACAGTTGCGGACTCCATCAGATATGTTTGCAAATTAGGCTGTTAAAAACATCAGTGACAGTTTTGGACAGTTGAGATATGAGAGAGAATCTCTGCAGAGACTCATTACGCTTCTATTTTTAAGCAGTATCACATGAGCAAGAGTGCTGATATTCAGTGCCACAGCCTTTTCACAATTCTTTAATACGTAATACATTAATATTGATCATCTTACATTTTAGGCACAATATAGCCAGTTCCATTGTCTTTTATCGCACCAGTGATGAAAATAATTCAAACAACGTCAAAGCAGAATCAACTGCACATCTCTGAACAAACACAGTGCAGTGGGAGTGTTTTTTCCCTGAATAATTCAGTGTTTTTGAGCGAATTGTTTGAGTGAATGATTCAATGACTCACTTATGAAAGCTCTCATTTGTTTCATTCCTGAATGAATCAGTGTTATTGAATGCATTGGTTGAATGAATTATTCAGTGATTCATTTCATTAGAAGCACCACAATTATTAAATTGTGTCATCTGTAATGGGGACATTTATTTTAACAAAAGTTTATTTTAAAATGCAAGTATTGAAAATCAAAATGAAGCTCTGTAAAAACTTGCATTTTTACAACACTATAAGTGTATCTCATCGAGTAATGAAAAGTTCTACACACACTTGTGGTTTTCATGCCCGCTTGAACACTTGGGCCAAACACAGGAAATACGTCAAGTAAGTAGACAAGAGGTCAAGTGCAAAGACTGCAAACAAGCCCACTTGTTTCTTGCCTGAATAAATCAATGTTTTGAACAAATCGGCTGTAAACGACTCCCATAGTCACAGTCTCTTGTTTCTGTTTTGAATTAATCAGTTGTGGATGCTTAGACTTGTGACTTACCAGCAACAGTTGCATCACTTTACTGCCATTCACAAATTCTCTACTGTGGCCTCATGGGATAGCAAAGTGTCCATTGTATGCCAGAAGTAGTAGGCCATCCAGGCCCTTTTTGCTGACTCTTATATGAGCACTGTGAATTTGGATATACTTATTTTGTCACATACTGTTTTTTTGCGATTTTGGGTGTAGCCTAGGTCTCCTGAAGACAGTCACTTGTTTTGTTCTTAAATAAATCAGGGTTTTTAAGTTAATGAGTTGAATTAATGATTCAGTGACTCACTCATTTCCAGAACGATCAATGTTTTGAACAAATCGACTGATAACTACTCTTTCATTAAGACTTGTCACCATCTACTGGTATAATGATGTAGCTTGCAGAAAGAATTAAATTTTTTTTACTAAACTGCACAGACTGATAGACTGAACTAAATATCAGCACACTCTGCCAATCAAATTCAAGGATAAGAACTGACCATTGTATAGTGCAAACCATTTTTTCCACAACCACTATCCGACCCTTTTAAGCAAATAGCAGATCAGATTTCTTCCTTCCTACTATCAATCTTTAAATCTAAAGTCACTTTAGAAGGCTCTTTGTCATGTTAATAATCTTGTCTAGAGTGTCAGGCCTGTGGAAAACAAAACTGCCATTAAGAGGAATATTAATGTTATGCTGAGTTGCAAACAGGGCTCAGATACAGTTAGCTGACTTATGTACACTCGATGAGTATAATCATATCTGCTGCAGTTACAAATATTATGTCAAGCTTACATTAAAATACTTTAGTGTTTGTCCCACAGAATTTTATTATTAGACATCATTTTTAAAAATTAAGTTGCTTCTCTTTAAAGATCATGGCGTACGGTCACTGCATCTTAGTATGGAAAGGCAGCTTTAAAAACAAGTGGCATACAAGCTTCTAGCTTTGAAATACTGCAGAAGTTTCTTCTGGTGACAAAATCCATCAAACCTGGACCTTCACGACAGGGGGTGTTTATTATGGCAGGGAATCGCACCCTGGCCAGAAGCAGTGGATGCAAATGGAGTGGCACTAGGTTTTAGCAGCCATTCCAGGCAGGCAGCAGAGCATTATGTGGACAGATTGGAGTTGATACGTGATTGTGTGAGGGCAGGGACCCAGAAAATGGGCAGTTATTGAGACTGGGCTCTGAGGGGAGGACAATGTCCCATTCAATTGGTGAATGTGACACAAGTGTTGATGATGAAATGTGAAAGGGAGAGACTCAAAACGATGGAATTTGCTCCGTGGAGCCTCTCAAGTTTGGAATTTCATCACACTCTACACTTACTTAGGCTCTGATTTTGTTCACAGGCTTCATGTTAACTAGCATTCCCATAGAGTCCTTTCCAGATAAATGATACAAGATAGCAGTCACAATGGACTCTTCGTTTTGTTAACATACCTCATTAAAGAAGAGCATTTGAAAGAGAGTCAGGCATAATTAAACCCAATGAGTGGTCATTTAAGTACAACTAGAGGATAATCAATATTGATTTCACAACTGTTTTAGAAGAGCATTGATTAAACATCACTCAGGAATAATTGATGTTTCTAGATGTGCATTACATGAAAAATTCATAAAAACTGTCTGAACATATAGAGCTACAAAATGATGGGGGTCTTGACAGGACCCTGCTAAAAGCGGGTCACTGCAAACCGTACTCTAACAGAGGCAATGACCCAGCAGAAAGAGATCATCAGAGCAAACTAGGTCTGTTGCCCCTCAAGTGGGCTGTGACAGGGGAATCAAATGACTATTAGAGTGGTATAAGATTCTCCACTGTCCCTGAACTATGTGTCCTTTCTCCTAAAGCTGAGCTTCCGGAACCGATCAAGCATCACTGAACCCACTGATTAGCTCATAACAACCTCTGATCAGGAGTCCACTGTCAGACCACCAAGACACAAAACAGAGTACTAATCCCAAATGCTGCAGTGGAAGTTGTTGATGATCTGTGCCCAAAACAACCCATCCAACCATCCACAGAAACCACACTAGTTCCGCAGCTCTTAATAAATATGCCTATTTAATGATTCTGGTTATGATTCCAGCTTCTCTTAATGATTCTGGTCTTTAGCTGTTCCATTAATGATTCTTTTAGTTTTAAGGAATGTAACAGAAATCCCAGATTACACGATCATTTCACTAATAAATGTAAAAAGCAACACTGACAAAACTCATTTGTATTTTTAACCACACATTATAAACAACCAATCATTAGGTACACTGATTTAGGCATCGCTAGTCTTAAGTATAACATAGCATGGTATCTGTTGCTTCATGTTGTTGGACAAGAAGAAATTAATGACTTGGGTTCTGTAATAAAAACTGATTCATGTGCTCGTGATTCATTAAAAAGAACAGGTTCATAAGAGTGTTTTGCTTGGGGATAGGACTTTGCTTGTCACCCTCTATGCTTTTGATTTTCTAAAGTAATAATTCAGTCAAGAATCGGATATGCTGTATGTTTTATTTAACCAAAAAGAACCAGTTCATAAAAGTTCTTCATTTGGTCGCACTGTACATTTGATATTTTTTCCATGAATGGAACTGAGCATCATGTAAATCAAATAATAAAATAACACTGGAAAGACAGGCCTATTTAAAAAAAAAAAAAAAAAAAAAAAAAAAAAAGAAAGAAAAGTGACTATTAATTATCAATAGTGAGACTGTTCAAGACAGCTGAAAAAAATTGTAATTGCTTGTGTCAGGTGTTTTTATAATAATTATGATCTTGAGAAAGTAAGATATCAAAATATTTGGCAATTTCATTATTATGGAAGCTCATTTCCGTCCGATTAGAAAAAAACATGCTTTGGTAAATAATAATTACAACATTAAGGCCTGGTTTCACATGCAGGGTTTAGGTTAAACCAGGATTAGGCAATAGTTCAATTAGGACATTTAAGTAGTTTTTATAAACATGCCTTAGAAAAAAAATAATACTGGTGTGCATCTTGAGACAAAACAAATGCGCTGACATATTTTAAGTTTAAGTTTCTTTGAGTTGAAACAGCTCAGACTTACATTTTAGTCTGGGATTAAGCCTAAGCCTTGTTTGTGTAACCGGGTGAAATTATGACAGAAAAAGGCAAAATTAGAATATAAAAAGTCATAGTTATGACACAAGTAGTATTATAATTATAATTATTATTTGAGAATTCCTTTCTGACATTTTACGTAATTGTTTTTCTCATAATTTCTAACCGAATTTCAAATGTGGTTGAAATGGACTTCCTTTTATGATTATTTATGATTTATTATAGATGGTGGGGGCTTGTAGGCCTATCTAGGTTGCCATGTCCTTCACTGAGCTCTCTGCCTCTTCAAAAGTCAAAGTTGGAAAATGTTTATGTTTATTCATGGCTTCACAGTAACAGACTCTCCTTTCATTTTGAGAAATCAGCACAAGTCCTTTGGACACGGGAGAGCCAGACTATGAAACTCCACCAGCATTATGTATATTTTATTTGGTGTGGTTTGTACCTTAGTGGAGTTTCACACCTCCTGTAAGTTCTGTAAGTTATGCTTGGGCTGTATTCTGTTTCACATTCATAATGAGAAGGAATGGAAGAGAGGAATGTAATCACAGCTGTCCTTTATAAAACCCTCCTTGTGTTTTGCAAACCACATGCCACACTGGGCTTGCTGTGCCAAGTCAAATAACATGCATTGTATAGTAACATTTACTGCGAGACAACAGCTTGATTGAACATATTCAGTTCAGACACAATCTCCCATTACAGTCCGAGGCTCTGGTGGCTTGTCATCAATGTATTGATCAGCAATTCATCATAGTTTGGATTTTATCTTGGCTCTTTGTTCACTAGTAAATAATGATCATTAAAAACGGTTACATGACGTTCCTCATTTTTCAAAAATTATACTGTTTGCTTGTTCTCCACTCTCTCAGTCTATAAATGTCAATGCTATCTCAGTAACAATAACATAAAGCTTTTGAAAACTGAGTGATGTGCAAGAATGTAGTTTTCAATGAATACAACAAGCTGGTTTCACTGTGCGAAGATAAATATTTAAGATAGAAATGAGATTTGGCAGAACCTAGGTCATAAAGTTCATGAAAACAAATCCATTCAGGGAATGTTTATATTGTTTGGTCAAACTACTGTGTGCTCAACAGTGTTCCTTCTTAGTCTGAAAATTTGAAAGAAGTGGAAAGACCACAACACATAATTAGATGTCCGTCTGTTGAAAGGATGTTTCAGATATAGGCATGGTTGGGTTTGGAAGGGTTTGGACTGTTGCTATTTTTGCCATATGTCAGAAATAGTTGTATGTTAGTATGCCATTCCGAATTCAACCCCTATTTTTCTTAGAAAGTGTGCTTAAATGGAAGCTCTGTATTTTTTTGTTGATGTTCCACCGTCCAATATGTTTTCTTGCAAATATTCTGACACCTAGTGGTGTGGGTATATCATGACACCAAAGCAGAAGCAGTTGTCTTCAGTTAAAGGGATACTCCACCCCAAAATGAAAATTTTGTCATTAATCACTTACCCCCATGTCGTTCCAAACCCTTAAAAGCTTTGTTAGTCTTCCAAACTCAATTTAAGATATTTTGGATGAAAACCGGGAGGCCTGTGACTGTCCCATAGACTGCCAAGTAAATAACATACAAAAACTTCCATACGGATCTGAGAACATGTGGACTGTGAAAAAGGCCTATTGTAAAAATACTATTCAGAGTAAGCTATGATCAATTTGTTGCAAAACTGACTGATAATAGAGAGAGCAAACGGAAGTTGGCTGGCTGGTCACGCCCACCCTAAGGAAACTACAATTTTCACCAGCTACAGATCTAGCCTTTTGTAGGGCTGGGCGATATATCGCATGCGATTGTCACGTGCATTTCGACAGTAAAGCCGGTTCCCTGATTACCGCTAAATCGCCGCTAAATCGCCATCACCTGCTTTCAAACAGAGCGGCATTTAATAGACAGAGCCGTAGTTCACTGACAACTGACAGATGAATCGCCTTCGATAATGAACACGATATTGCATAACTTGTCAGTGAACTACGGCTCTGTCTATTAAATGCCGCTCCATTTGAAAGCAGGTGATGGTGATTTAGCGGCGATTTAGCGGTAATCAGGGAACCGGCTTTACTGTCGAAATGCGCGTGACAATCGCATGCAATATATATCGCCCAGGCCTAGCTTTTTGCAAAGATGTCAGATGACACCAACATTTGTGAAGACTCCAGAATCCGGATATAAAACTGTTAAATTATTCTTATACTGTAATAATTACAAGGCAAGCACACATTGCAGGGTGACCATATGTTTTTTTTTTCCCCTGACATGTCCTTGCCAGAATTTCAAAATTGCCTTATATGTCTGGATTTTGGCTTTGTTTTCCTGTTGTTTTCATACTTGCTGAAGGAAATGACTGAAAGTAGTTTGACCAATAGAGTGCAGGCATTCTACATAACCGACCAATCGTGGCATGCAAGAAGGTGGGACCTACAGAGAAGGCTCAAAGCAATGCAGATAAATAGGCCTATAAGGACTATAAGGAGCACATCAAAAGGAAAACAAAGGACATTTTAGGCAATTTAGAAATCCCAGCTAGGATGTGTACAAGAAGAAGAGGACATATGGTTGTCCTTACAAGTTGTAATTGCTGCCCAATGCATTCATTGTGTCTGCTTAACTACATGACATGATCTATCCACATAACATACAGTATTAGTATTATAGCTGTTTTACTTACGGACATTACTTAGACTTATCTCTGGCTGATAACAGAATAATTCCAAATTGTAATAATGAAACAAGCATTTTCTGTAAAGCTGCTTTGAAACAATATGTATTTTGAAAAGCACTATATAAACAAACTTGAATTTCAGTATGTTGCCCCCATGAGGCGATTCGCTTCATGTAGAATAAAACAGAGAGAGAAAGAGAGAGAGAGAAAGAGAGGCAGAGAGAAGTTATTTACTGCATTGTTTATACTTTTTTTAGGCTGAGCTGCACCAACACAAGATAAAATTGACAAAAGATTAAAAAAGTTTTATATAATAGACTCACTGTCGATAAGTAAAATATGCTATTTCACAACAGCTGGTCTGAACAGAGCACAAAGCATCCCGGCAAATCATTCCTTCATCAAAATTTAGCCGGTGTGATCTTTACTCATTTTCTATTATACAACCGCTGCGCATAGCGACTCCACCCCACCCCCTCCATCACAGACACACATTGAAAAAAAAAAAAAAGATAAAAATTGAAATCCAAAAACTCATCTTACATTGTTTGCTCTATAACATTCTGAGCAGAGGATATCAGATGCATGGGCAGAGTGAGCCCAGGTGGAGTGGGAGTGCAATCACTCCAGAAGCAATAAAGAGCTGAAGAGATTGAGGTCTACACTGATCAAATCACACTGTTTCTTCTCATCAAAACGAGCACACTAATATTGATCTTGAACATAAAAAGCACACGCACCTGAACTCTTTTTCTGAAGTCGTCACAGGCTATTACCACATTCATTTTCCCCCTTCTCCATTTCCCTTTAATTAATATCAAATTGAATTTCTAGTGCTGGCCTAACAACTTGACAAATCAAATCAAAGATTTTCTAGCCTGATAATACAATACATTCACATCTCGGAGCCAGCAACACGCCCTGACTCTGCTGTGTGGAAGTAATCATTACGCCGCTGCTGTCAACAGCATAATCAGATCAAATTATACATGGGACTGTGTTTTTCCCGTTGTAATTGATTTACATTGGTGTGTACAGATTTGCAGTGCCGTCAGCTCAGCACTCTCCCAACTTCATTTTTTAAAGCAGATTCCAGTACAGATGCCGTGTATACAGCAGTTCTAATAAGGCGAGATGCAGTGGCTGTAGCTTTTATTCCCTGGAGCTTTAAGAGGATGGTGTGTGCTAAATGAATGTGGTACTACAGCAGCAACACAATATAAGTCATTTGCCATGGTCTCATCACTTCATATCTGTGATATAACTGTATCACTACGGACATGAAAAAACACACAGAAAGTTTAGGATAGTGGAAATGTAAAACAAAGAAAAACTGACGTCAAATGAAAAGACCTCCCCCACTAAGCTATTTAAACCCTAGAGCTGAAAAAAGGTCAGATGTTCTTGAGTCCCCAGAGCAAGTTGTAGGATAGTGGAAATGTAAAACAAAGAAAGCTCGATAGCTGTCGTTAGACGTCAAATGAAACATTTTCATTGTTATGCTTATTTCAAACATTACAGGTCTAGGGACACTAAGCCAATTTAAGGTACAGAATTTGTATGACCGCGCTGATGTTTCAGCTGATGGAACTCAAAAGGTCAGATTATGTTCTTGAGACATCCATCCTATTGAAGCACACAGTTTGTTTTACTTTGATGTTTAATAAAAAAAAAATAAAAAAAAAAATAAAAAAATCTCTGTACTGTTTAGAGCCAAGAAACATGTTTCATATTTTGTTTAACTTTGACACAAATTTTTTTATTTATTTAATCAGTTTATTATGAAAGTGCAGCTCGCATAGCTGTACATCATGTCGCCTATGAGACATAAGTAAGACATACATTTTCAAACATTGACATTGTAGCAAGACATTGTTCACTTTTCGTTTTGTAAAATGTTCTTAATGATCAATTTTATCAACCCATTGCCTGTATCAGCACACAATGTTAAGGTGCCGGCACTTTACTAACTGGACAGATACAGAATGTGTCATTTAATTGCTAGAATATGTTAATGGTACTATTCTACACTCAAGTTGCCCAGCAGCACCTTGGTACTAATCTAAACTCAAGAATACCATAATCATCTTATGTTTATATCTTATACACTATATCTTAATCCCACATTAAACACATTGTTACTATTTTTTATTTTTATTTTTTTCACGTTTTTTTAGTACGTTACTTGCAAGCACTGCCCAGCAGCACCTGCACTTCACAATACAGCAAGAGCTGAGTACCTTGCTGACAGACAGAAACCAGGCGTACTAATCTAACTTCACTGTTTACTTTTGTTCATATGCTCAGGTTTCTGTTACTTGCAAGCATTGCAAATTAACTTTAAGCAGTTCTGGACCTCTATCTATGTCTCTGCCAATAGTAAAAATGCTGCCATATAATACATACATGTTGTGCTATCTTTGAACAAATTTATTTTTTACAAAAATCACATTTTGGCTAGACATCTACATGTTTCTCTGTCATAAATGTCCTAATATTTAAAGATATATATACCGTTCAAAATTTAGGGTGTGAAAGATTTTTTAAAAAGAAGTTACTTTTATTCAGTGAGGGTGCATGAAGTTCATCAAAAGTGATAGTAAAGATATTTGCAAAGTTATAAAAGCTTTCTTATTAAAATAAATGTTTGTTTTGTACATTCTGTTCATCAAAGATTTTAACAAAGCTTTCAACAAGCAGCACAACTGTTTTCAATACTGATAAGATTGTTTTGACCACCAAATCAGCCTATTAGAATGATTGAAATATTAAACTCACAATTTGTAATCAAAATTAGGTGAATATTGGGATTGTTTCAAAATCATTTCAGTGCCTCCTTTAAAAATCCAGTTCCTTAAATAAAAATCCAGTGTGTTGTTGACATCCAATAGGAAATTACATCAATTTTTTCAATTTTATGGTTCCTGTGATGTTTTGTTGTAGTTTCTCACTGTAAATCATTCCCTCTCACATTGTAATTCTAGAAATAAATTTAATGAAAAATATCAAATAATTAAGCTAACTAACCTAATGTACGCTAACTCTCAATCCCTTAGTGAACAAAAGTTCATTATATCATGTTAGCTTCCAGACTAAAAGACATCCTGCTTGGTTTCTTCCCATCTTGTCTTTGTGTAAATAATCATGTTATAATTAATAAAATGTAGGCCCTAGAACTTGACCAGAGCATACTTCTGGAAGTCTGACAGCTAAAGTCTTTTTATAGACATACTTCCCTACATCATAACACAAGTATGTTCATTTTTAAAAAGTTACAGAACTCTATAAAACAGGAATGACCCTAGCCGCATTTCAGTTTGTCCCTCTGTTTTCAAACGATACAGTCTTTTCAGACAAGATGCAAAGTTCCATCAACATGCTAATGTTCTTTATATCGCTTTTCACTGATATTCAAAAAGCTCTGGCAGAAAACAGCTTCTTGCACAATGCTGACTCACTTATTTCCATTTCTGACTAAGCCTATTCAAATGCTGAGATGATATATGCATGTACACATACATCAGCAGTGGGTTTTTTTTGATAGTGTTAGAGAGAAAATATAAGAGAGGAGAGTAAAAATAAGACCTTTGACAGCACACAATAACAGCTGTCTGAATGCTGGCTCTGAATGTTTTTATCATAATGGTAAAACTATTTTATTTATTTATTTTTTGAATTACAGTCAAAACCCTTTAATGTTTCCCTGAACAACAAACAGAAGACTGAGTCATAGTCTGAGTACACTAACCATGTGCTGTTAAATAAAACTGCATCTGATTCTGTGTAGATGGAACTCAAGAACGATGGATATTAGATTTAGGTATATTAATAACAAAAAAATGCACCAGTCTCATTTTTTTTTTTAATTTACATATCATTTAAAATAATTTCCTATATGATCAGTTAACAAAATACCATATAAGTGCTGGCAAATAAAATAGGCATTTTGAAATGAATCAGCAACATGTGCACATGACCTTTCAGTTTCTGTGCCTCATTCAGAAACTGCTTGACTATACATTCTGTCCATTCCAAGTAATGCATTACATTAACCCATTACTTTTAGCTGTAACGCAGTAGTCTCCTAATTTACTGCTTATTATTAATAATTGCTACTATATTAATAGTTAGTAAGGTAGTTGTTAAGTTTAGGTATTGGGTAGGTTTAGGGATGTAGAATAAGTTCATGTAGAATAAGGCATTAATATGTGCTTAATTACTACTAATAAATGGCTAATATTCTAGTAATATGCATGCTAATAAGCAACTAGTTAAGAGACCCTGAAATAAAGTGTTACCTTAAGTTCTACTTCTGTAGTTATTTTGGTGAAAATACCTCAAAAGTAATACAGGATTCATGTAACTTGTAATTACAATTCTGAGACAGTAATATTGTAAGGTAAGGAATTACTTTTAAATAACAGTAACAAGTGATCTATAATATATTCTTGCACAACACTGTCTATATATATATATATATATATACAATTGTTGTACTGTAGCCAAAGCTAACTTTTTAAAATAAAATCTGGAAAATGCTGACTTTGTATTAAGTTGATGCTTTTCCTACCTACTACCCAAGATAAATATTTTCAGTTCATTTCAAAATGTATGTGTACAGTCCTTTTCACAATAGATATTGTTACATAATCATTTCTAATTATCTTTGGCAACCCTAAAACCATAATTAGTTTTTTTATTTTAGCAATTAAATTTTTATAAAAACTGGTTAACATCGTATTTTTTGTTCACAGTTTATAGTGTTCAACATTAGAATTGGTTGATTGTTGATGCTAGCAGCATCACTTTGTCTTGCACTTTTGCATATGCAAACAGCTGACTGCTGATGTGCTCTGTAATCACATATACAGGGACATTATTAGCATTGGAAAAAATTGTGGTCTTTTCACGTGCATCTAATCATTATGTAAAATTTTCAGTCAGTCTCACTGGTTGCAAATGAGTCACCTTTAGTTGTCTGCTTTGATTCTGGCTAATGCAAAGTAAGCTTGTGTTACAAACACACCCTGCCGTATACAATTACAAGTCTGCATGGCCATAATGTTTCTGTCTACTGGAATAATATCACATGTGTGGCTACTGAAAATAACCAAGAGACAAAGCTCTCAAAGCACAACTGCAAATTAAGGACAATTTCACCTGCCTGCAAAGTCATTTTGACTGACCTCGGGATCAACTGTGAATTATTCCTGTATTTATCTTCATAAAATTCCCTCACAAATGTGATTACATTTAAATGATAGATAGAGGCAATTTTATATTAATTATGTTAGAGAGCAGGGAAAAATGCAGAGAGAGATGGTTGCTTTGAGAAGGTTTTTTCCCTTATAAAACAAGTGTAAACAGAGACTGAATGATGTCTTTGAGTCAAAAGGAAACTGTGCTGCTGGCTCCGGTCCCAGAATTACTGAGAAAGAAAAGAGGAAAATGAAGTCATATATTAATCTTTGGTAATTGCAGGATACAGTGAGGTATATAGGACAGCCTTTGGACATCATTTGAGCTGAACCCAATGGCATGTTAGTAAAGCACCAATTTTGGTTTTGGCAGTGTACTGTGCTATTAGAAATCCTGGAGGAATGTAAAACCACATAGTTTCTCTTTCTGTCTGTTTTAAAAAGAGAACGAATTAGGATTACAGCTCGTGATTGGAAAGGTACAAGGTACTTGAAAAACTGTGAAGGCCTTTCAACATAAATACAGACCTCAGATATTTCACAATGATTGTTTAGCATGTGTTTGGACAGTATATTTCCTGTCCTCCTGTGCTAGTACTCTAGTGCTTTTACTATTTGTAAAAAGACAGAGTAGGCTATGACTTTTGAAGAAAATAAAACTGTTTTTAAACTGTTCAACTCAGTCTAAAAAGACTAATTTCTAAAATGAAAGCTTTCTTTTCATTTCTAAGTTGTTATGTCACTAAGAAGAAATGCACCAGTCTCATTTTTTGAAATGAAAGCTAATATTCTAGGTGCAAGGAAATTCATTCATTCATTATGTATGATTTATACTTATTCATACATGGGATATGGGGTAACACTTTACCTGGAGTCTTCATAATGGATTATCAAAGTATTTTTCATGCATTAATTATGCCTGGTAACACACCTTATAATGTATTGTATGATCTCATAATTAATTATAACCACAGTTACAATACATTATGATTCTTATCTATTCACACATTTAGAAAGTATAATGCAGTAAAAAAACATAACAAACAACCGATTTCAGATGCAGCAAAGAATAATATTTTGCATTTTTTTTTTTTTTTGATTGGAGAGCACAATGATACAGTCATAGAAAATAGATACCTGATATAGAAAATTAAAAATAAATATAATATAACAAAAATCAAATGACAATTTACTTGATCTAAAACTTTTCAGGTATATGTTCTTTTTATTGGAGAGATTGGAGAGATACTTATGAAATAATAACATTTAAATGATAACGTGACGTTACCATTTCCCATGATTTGTTTCAAAACATCGCCATATATAAACATCTTTACAGACATTGCAATTGCATCCTTCATCATTGACATCGCCAACAGATGTTGCTACTTTCACAACATTAATGTTAAGCTGTGTTCTTATGGCCTTAAAGAGCTAATCTGCACAATGACTAACATGCGCAGGTTCAATGTGCTGGCAGTTTTAACCCTTCGAATGAGGAGTCAAAGTACAGGAAGAGGCACAGCAGAAGTGAGCGTGCATCCTCATTACCTCTAAATGCAATTAATTATTTATCAATGCAAATTCTAACTTCACATGGCCCTTCCTTTTCGACAGAAAAAAGCTGAATTTTTATCATATTGAGAGGGCTGTATTAATAAAACATCAACTCTTTTCAATGTAGTCATCTTTATTCCTTACATCTTCCACCAGACTCAGAATATTCTGTTTTAGTGCCACAATGCACTCTAATGAAAAAGAGTGACAGGGAGGATTGCTTTTTTATTCAGAGAACCGGGGTGGAATGCACCTCATTTGAACACACCTGGAGGCTGTACAGGGAGGTTAGCGTCATTCATCAAAGAACAAACTGATTCGTGAATGTGAAATCTCTGACACGTACAGCCAGTGTATCCTATTTCAGGGACAAGGACTGCATTACAGCCGTTCCTCTCCAAAAAACACGACACAACAAACTGACGAGCCCATCTTAACCCAAGACTCACCAAACAATATATATGCACTGATGAAGGTGGATCCTTCAAATAAAATCCCTGTCTGGAGTTCAAGCACACCGACACCCCGCACAGGAAACATCTATCTCAATTTTTTATCTAAATGTGTTGTCTGAGAGGAAAGAACGAGGAAAAAAAGAAACTGAAATTAGCCTGTCGACAACAGGTCGACTAGATGCACAGATCCGCCCGGCTCTTTCTCTTTTTTTAAATCAGTCTGAAATCTCAGCGTTCGCACATCACTCTTAATTCTTTGAAGATTTACTGTAGTGAGATGTGTGAGTTAACGTAGTAGATGTGTACTGTACGGAAGTTGCCGATATGGCAACAATTAATTTATAAATCATTTCCTTGTGAGTAAGGTAGCCAATGATGTGCTGTTTTTAAAGTGGTGTCCTCCCAAAACTCCTTTTCCCACTGTCAAATGAGGCTGAAATCTAAATACATGAAATTTTTTTGCAACATCTTTAGTAAGGCATTCATAAAATCAATTTGGACACTGTATTCAGGTGCTCAACTCTGTAATGGACATGAACACTGCTAATTGCATAGTACCCCATGATTTTTTATAGATAGTAGCATCAACGAAAAATTATCACAGTTATTTAATGAAGTGTTTATTGTAGTATAGTTTGTATTTCTGTATAAATAACAAAATTATGTCTTCCTTTCAGAAAATGAATACAGCTTTATTTTTAAAAGGGCAATAGGAAGAGTGCAGACTTGGCCTGTCATTAAAGTAAATACCCTGCTTGCTGACAGATGCTGAATAGATTTCATGGGATGTCATGAAATGTGACTGAGACATGACAGTGATGAGTTTCAAAGTTCATCCCTAGCTTCTCTATCCTCATCTTTTAAAGGTCACCGGTTTTGACAGGAGTGTCGGGTGGGTGGAGATGAACAGTGCCAGAATAATATATAGCTGCAACTGCTCCGGGTGTGTGTTTCACGGTGTTTCACATCTCACTGCTGTGTGTGTGCACTTGGATGGTACACTGAACCACAACCAATAAATGCAAACCTCATTAAAGCACAGAACTATATATAGCACTA
This sequence comes from Cyprinus carpio, assembly GCF_018340385.1. Classification (NCBI taxonomy): domain Eukaryota; kingdom Metazoa; phylum Chordata; class Actinopteri; order Cypriniformes; family Cyprinidae; genus Cyprinus; species Cyprinus carpio. The sequence goes on along the minus strand of NC_056573.1, from coordinate 11,101,849 downwards.
GACTGCTCATATCTGCCTGTTAAACCACAACCAATAAATGCAAACCTCATTAAAGCACAGAACTATATATAGCACTAGACTGTTCATAGCTAATCAGACCCTTTTTGGATGTAGATAGTAAAGTAAATACTGTGGTAGTTGCTGATTTTTGTCTAAATTGAGAACAGAATTAAATTGCCTACAAAAACTGATAGTATCAAGGCCAAGTCCACTTAACATTCATAACTGCAAAACATGCAGGCCCACAGACATTATGTCCTGACTCCTGTTGCTTTTTCAAGAGCTTGGAAAGTTGAAAATAACTCCTTCATATTTACTGGAAGAATTTAAATAGAGAAAAAAAGCCATTTCATGGTTATAAACAGCACACCATCAAGACAGAAATTAATTAAAAAGCAAAATACAATGCCAAAATGAATCCTGTTGAAGTTATGAAGCGACCGTTCGAGAATTTCTCAAATCCAATTTTGTGGTTGAGTTTTGAAGAGGGAATGTGGATGATTGCCATTTGGATTATGGGGAAGCTTCATTCATGTGTTATTGATTATACTGCTGATGTACTTTTTCCTCTTTAGATATATTATATTCATATGAAGTCACCATTTTGTTTCCCCCAATGTCTTTTATGTGTTCCTTTTAATACAGCCATTGTTTATAGCTATATTGTTGGCAGAGTGAAAATTCTGAAACTGAAAATGGAATGTATAGTTGAACACATATTTAATAATGAAGGCATATCCATATAAAGACGCATTAATTAATAACATGTAGGAGGCCACCAACTGAGTACCACTGATAGGCCTATTTACAGCAGTTTGAATGTGATATAGATTTTAGTCACGTTTTTCCCCCTCACATAACCTTGATAAAAATATGAAGCAAAATACTGACCCATTTTCACAAGTCACAATCCACTCCCTGGACTTTCTGATTCTGGTGCAATATTTTTTCCACCTCATTTCTCCTAAATTATTACAACCTTTGTCGACTACCATAAGTTCAGAAGCTGGTTTTCTTGTGGTGAACGGATTCTCCCCATGCCTGCTTTACCTTTCTGCCATTTGAGGAAAAAAGGACAGCGTAAGGTTCATTGATTCATTAATTATATACATAATGGTAATTATTTATATTTACAAGTCTTATTACATATTCATTTCATTGCCTACCTTAATTTAGTATATTGATTCTGTTTTATTACCCATAAATATATTATGTGATTCACATTTATATCACATGACCATCCATATTGTAGCCAATGGAGACTTTAAGCAGCAGCTGCTAATGGAATGGCAGTTGTACTTTGCCAAATGATTAAATGATTCATTACACTGTCCCCTTTATTATTAAGTGCTTTTCGCGTTCTTTGGCTGTTGCAGCTAACAGTTTACTTCTGGTAGCCATTTCTGTTCAATCAGCTATATTGTTGCTTAAAGTCCCTAATAGCTAGTTCAGTCCAAATCGGTACACAAATGGCGCTTTTCCACTACGTGGTACGGCACGATATGGCTTGGTACGGTTCACTTTTGGGGGGTTTTCCACTGGGTACAGTACCTGGTACTTTTTTTTGTACCGTCTTGATTGAGGTTCAAAACGTGACGTGTAAACTCTGCTGATCACTGATTGGCCGAAGAGCATTGTCACTACCTGCGTCACTGAACTTGCGACACAAACACAACATAACGGCTAGATTTAAATCGGCACAGTGAGCGAAGGATTCGAACGCAACTGTTTTGAACAAATGCACCTTTTTTAACAACCAAAAAGTGTCTGTTTCATTGTCTGTTGGGGAAGTACAGACGTTCCTCTCGTTGATAGCACAGGAGCAGCTCCAGCGAGAGCTTGATGGGGCGACGCAGAATGAAAAAGTTTTTCACGAGTTGCGGCAGTAGAGGCGGCGCAACAATAATGACGTAAATAATCCTGCCCACTCTAAAGCGATACTAAACTGCAGTGGAAACGCAAACCGAGCCGAGCCGTGCTGTAGTTAGCCGAGCCGAGCCATACCACGCAGTGGAAAAGCACCAAAAGAGCTGAAACACAAATATTGTTTGCAAAACGAATCTTGAGCGAACAGTGCTATTGATCACAATGAACCACTGTGTTTAGGTCCTGGATCAGCTTGTGTGGTTGAATGAATCAATTGAATGAATGTGTTACGACCCTATAGTTTTTCTGTGTTTTGGTTTGTGTGTGTCTGCCCAGGTTTCTGCTGATTGGTTCCTGCAGACTCATTGCTGTTGTCCTCTGATTGGTCTTCTCTCCCTTAAAAGAGATGACAGCATTTCCTTTTGTGCTATGCTTGTGCTGATTTACCCCATTTGTATAATTAAATAGAGATTGTTTGGATATTTGTTGTTTTGTAACGGTCCTCTGGCTTACTCGACCCTTGCCTGTTGTACAATTTTGATTTTTGGATAATCCTCTGAACTGGATGTTTCTTTGTAAATATTTATTGTGAATATTGTAAATAGTTTTGGGAAAGTAAGGAGTCAGATGCCATCTTTGTTTTTGTGTATCGTTTGGATCTCTTTTTTGGATAAGGTAGTTAGGTCAGAGAATTGTATTTTTTTTTTTTTTTTTGGATAGGTAATTTAGAGGGTTTAATATTTAGAACATTTTTTTTATTATTATTTTGGCACCGTCAGCTCCTGAAAGTGGACTCCCAAATAAAAATTCAAAAGCAGTTGATTGTTCACACTTGTTTTTTGTTTTTTTTTCATGTTACACTCTACCCATTGGGGGCTCGTCCGGGATACATACAATGACTCATAAAGACGGTCACTTGTCTCCACCTACTGGCATAATGATATAACCTGCAGGAAAAACATCCCCTTCACCACCACCAGTTCATTTAACTGTTCTGTTATGTTATAGTGGAAACTGGTTTAGAGAAAGATGATGTTGTGAACTCATTTTAAATGCATGTCACAAAGTAAACACAAAAGCTGTTGCATATCCTGAGGGAAACATTTCTCACTAGATCTGTTAAGGATGCAAAATATAGTTCCCGAACTTATTAAAATTTGTAAATGTCTTGCATTTCTGTTTTTACACTTCTACGAAATGGTGATATGGTAATTTGAGTGTTTCTGTGGCTTATTAATGACTAACTTCTAACGCTCGGTATTGTGGGAGTGCTCTTCATTTATTTCATGTTTTTAAAGTAAGAAGCCCTGGCTTATGAGGACATTCTTGTTTCAGTTTTCTTTTTGTATACTCATATCTAATTTATGCAATACAACTGCAGTGATACAGAAGCCTGAAGCTAGACAATTTATACAAGTAGAATTGCCTCTTTTTGTTATGAGAAATATAAATAAATATCGACCTCTCGCAATAAAAACTAAGTGTATCACATGAACCTGTGTGTTTGTTTAGATGGTCAATAAAAGAGCATGTGGCTGCCCTATTGATGAGAAAATAGTTCTCAGCACACCTCTACTGCAATTCATCATATTGGCTATTAATGTCCAGTTGTACTGTTACAACCAACTATATGACTGCAGCTCCTTGCATGTTCGTCAAAGCTTGGTTTCTGCCCACTTTATATGCTTTTTTTTTTTAAATGTTAAAAGTTTTGTGTGTGTGAAACGTTTTTAAAAATCTGTAAATATGGTTTAGTTAGTAGTGAAACATGGTCATCCACAAACTGAGATGAAGTAGTGCGTTTGCAACACATGAGCCATCAAGAGCTATTAGTAATAAAATAAATAGTCAGGAGATACAGAGCAGTACTGCATATATAAAAGCTGCCCTGTAGTGTCTTCGCTGTCTCCAGGACAGGAGGAATAATTTTGCAAGATAGTTAAGAAGATAACCATTTCACAGAAGCATCCTTCACAAGCCATTATGGCTGACAGCCTATTACATTTCAGATTGAGGAGGTGAAATGATTAAGAACATTGTACTGTGTTGCCATGACAGCATGCATTTTTTCATCCTAAGAATGTAATCACTATAGTTTCAATGATGTACAATCAAACCAGATGATAATAAGCAGTAGAGACATGGAGATATTGGGTTTGGAGGGATGTTTCCATGGCAACTGAAATAATAATCCCCATGATTGATGTTTTCTTTTGCGTTTTCCCCTTTGTATGGCTGTAAGATTCAAAGCCTGTGTTTTTTCCCCCCTTTTTTCTTCTCCACAGCAGCTTCATATAGTTTATTAGTCTGTCAGAACAGTTTATGAGATGTTGTTGCAAAGGAAATAACCAAGTTCTCCTGCTTAATAACATGCCACATTTTCTGTTTACATACTTTTTGGGTATAAAACAAACATCAATGGATTCATCTTTCTCAAACACATTTTCCAGTTGCATCCTGGGTAAACAATTTTGCTGTCTATTAGCATCCAGGTCACACAAAAATGTCAGTGAGATAGGGCTTTTGGGCAGGAACGAAAATAACACACACAGAATGAGTTGCCACTATTTGTTCGTGAACGATATTAAAAGTGTGACACCCAATTACTCTGACAATAATTCAGCAGCCGGTTATTCTTCACAAATGAAACTCCATTCCTCCCCATAATGAAAATCTGATCAACTTGAAATAGGTTTACACACTGAATACGTGCTAGAATTAGTTATTTGTAAGTGTGCCGCTGTAACTTTGTAAGTCGTACAGTAATTAGACATGCATTTGTTGTGTGAAGTGTGGGAGCTAAGATTTAAAAGAACAGATGGTTCTTTCAGTATTATGCCAGTATTATACCAACATTATTATATATCCTTTTGGTTTTAGCAGCAAGACTCCCCTCGCATGAAGCAGAAGCAGGGCAAAAGTGAAAGACGGTCTTCAGTTTGGGTTAGGAACCAATTTTATAGCTAACACATAATGCAACATGCACGTGAGTACTGAGCATATGGTATACCAATTAAAAAAAAAAAAATTAGTCCAAATGGCTTTTTGTGTGTGTGTGTGTGTGTGTGTGTGTGTGTGTGTGTGTGTGTGTGTGTGTGTGTGTGTGTGTGTGTGTGTGTGTGTGTGTGTGTGTGTGTGTGTAAGAATCAGCGAGAAACTGCAGGTTGCCGTTCACTAAAAATTGCTCTTTGTTTCATTCAAAAAACATACTACATACTACAAAAACATACATAAAGAACTAATAGTAATAAAATGAATATTCAGGAAATATTGAGCAGTATAGAATTTGTTTCATTAAAAGAAAAAATACATTCAAGCTTGATGTGTCACAGTTTGTCATGTATGACATTTGTCATGACAGAATGTCCTTTTCAATATTTTTTCAATGAGAAAAATGGTATGTAAATATAGTCTAGTGAAGCAGTGATCCAATCTGGGGTGAAGTTGTGCGTTTGCAACACATGAGACAAAGAACTACTGTTAATTAGTAAAAAAAAGATTAGCCCAGAGATATAGAGCAATATAGGGACAAAAATCCAGCTGAAGCCCTTCACACAGAGTTTTGTAAATGCATCCTTAAGGTACAGAGAAACATCTAATAACACATGCAGGGCAGAATTAGGCCAATACCCTCTATTACTCCACACTGAGAAAAGAGCCATTAAATTTTGGATGCATCTAAAATTGAGTGACCCCAACTCTTATCAATTTAAAGCCCTTAAAAACCATGAAATGAATGCTGAAAAGAGCCCTCTCATTCAGCTGGTCCTGAGGCTCCACAAACAGACTAATCAGACTAACACGACTAACAATAACTAGCCTTCATCTACAGAATTCCGCCCAACCAAATGATTCTTGCACAAAAACAAAACTACCTAGCTTATTGGAATGAAACAACACAAAATCAAAGTAAACTGCAATGCTATTTGGCCCTAAAGACAGAATACAAAACTGCAGAATATCTGAACACAGTCTGAGATCACAAATTGAGAAAAAACATGACAAGGTACAGACTGAGGACGATACAGACAGACCTGGCTGCCCAGAGAGAGCAACCTTGTAACCAAGGAGAAATAGAAACAGAGCTACACTTCATAACCACCTCACTACACTCATTGTACATACTATAATGTATTACTGTTCTTTCCCAAATATTGCTTTTCTGAAGAACGACAGCAATACTGGCTTGGGGAAAAAAAAAAGAGACTCATACAACTAGCGGCCATTCTTGCCACAAAAAGAGAGGGAAAAACTGACAATTTTTCATACAATCCATTCTTTGTTTTTCTTGCCCATATAGACGCTTTGTCAATACAATATACAATCTTTCACCACCTGTTCATCATACAATCCATTCTTTGTTTTTCTTGCCCATATAGATGCTTTGGCAATACAATGTACAATTTGTCATGCCAATAAAGCTGATTTGAATTGAAAAATTGAAATTAGGGCAATATAGTGCTATAGTTGCACTCAAAAAGATACATTTAGGCTTGGTCATGTGACACGTGAGAGCCAATGGCATGTAAATGCATGTTAATGTTTACCCATTTTCAAGTGCTGAGTTACATACAGCACCAGAGAAACAGTTTGATGGCACGCAAATAAAATCCACAAGAAGTTTTCTTACACAAATGTGCCCTTTGAAGATTAGCTCAAAACAAGATTCTTCTGAGCAAATCAATACATGTACGTGTTTTACATTCTATATGTATATTTATATGCAATGCAGAAAATGCAGTGCTTTTGTTGATGTAATTTTCATGACATATTTTCTTTGCATTGTCGATGGAGCCACAGAGCACATTTGTGCATTCCACAGACATGAGGCAATTGTTTTTTCAGCACTATATGGATAATATGGAGAGAATGCTAAAGCTGAGTTTAAAGCTGAGTTCTTTAAGTATTCATGACAAAATGCATGAAAAAAAAATGTCAAGACATGTATTGGAAAATAAAAAGCATTTTTTAAAATGGATTTGAGAGACAAGAGTCTAAAGTGTAAAGTTTATTATATTTACACTAATACTTCAAATGTAATTTTCAAACTATTGACTTCTTTACTTAAGGAACGTGAGTTGATCTTAATGAGGATCTTATGTGCAGTATGACTAAAGTAAGTCAGTTCAGAATTTAACTTAAGATAATGTTTTAGCACCAAGACCTAGAAACCACTAAGAATAGAGTAGCTAATCTGTTGAAGTATGATTCCATGTGGCTGAATTAAATCTGAGATTTTTTACTTTATAATTACACACATATTTTTGGTGAGTGGAAAGAAAATGTGCCGTAGTGATAAATATGAAACTATGTAACTAAATTGAAACGTTGTCATTATTTCTGGTACTGGCCACACCTGTTTCTTGTTATGTTTTATTACTTTAGTCTTCATGCTGTTTGTCTTATGTATTATCGCTGCATCACTGAGACTTTTCCTGTTTTAAGTATAATTGCATCTTTGTGTAGGTTATTTACATTCTGCATTACATATATTTCTCAACTTTTTTTTGCCTTGATTGTGTTTCTGATCTTTTTTGGCATCATGGAGTCAAAGATATTGGTTTCAAGTGCCTCAGACAAAACTCTTTAAACTTAAAACAAATCCAGTAGCAAGTACTTCCTGTTAAGGTCATTGTAGCAGCGTGGGACCTGGTAAACACAACTTTGTTTCCCAGCAGACCTGTGCACTCTGACTCACCAAAATGCATAAAACCGGCCAGTGACATTGGACTTGAATTAGTGGCAAAGTTTGGATGGATGTTTGCTGGTTTGTCAATTGTCAAGAAAATGTCACATCAAGCTGACCACAGCAGTAAAGATCATGTGACCCAGACATCCTAGACTATTTTAACGGCATCCATCGTGACCACCCAGACTGTCTTTGGCCTAGAGGCAGGTCTTGTTATGGCGAGAGATTGGCTTCTGGAGCCAGCCCTGGGGTAAATTCAAGTCTGACTTCAGAGGTCATTAAGCCCATGAGCTGTATGGTTTGATGGTTTCAGGTATTGGTTACAGATGTTCCTTGTTGTGTTTAATTAGTTACCTTCTTGTTCTTTGTGAAACCTTGCATGTGTGCATCTTCAAGATTTCTCTTGTTCTGATTATAATTCCATATCCATATGCTTATTATTTGCTGTTTTTCCTACCTGAATTGTGTTTCTGTACATTGTAGTTAGATTAACTCTACTTTGATCTTAACTGGAATTATTACCTGTCAGTTCAGGGTATTTAGATTATATATGGCTTTGATAAAACAGTGGAATCTGGAATGCATATTGTAATTGTTTCAAGACCAGATGGATGTGTGTGCACATCGATAAACAAATGACATTTTTGTTTATTAATTTTTTTTTTTTTTTTGCCTGTGCATGATCACATCATCAGTAATCACAGCTTGCTGGATCTAAGTACTCACATAAACTTTATTGAATTGCCTTATCTTCTATAGCATAATATCAGATTTTATTTATTTTAGCTTTTAAACTGGACTGTAGTTTTTTCTAAACATCTACTTTTAGATATCTTACTTATTTAGAATTAGGTTGTTTTTTTTTTTTGTTTTTTTTTGAGAAGCACGCAATGATCTATCTTTATTTGGGTAATTCTACAAAATCAGTGCCACCTGTGTCCCACATATATGTGTAAAAAGTGACAAACAAGTGGCAAACAATTTCTGCTATTTGACAATACAGTTTTATAATTAAAACATAATAGACTTAGAGCTGCTCGATTATTGCAAAAATCATAATCACGATTATTTTGGTCAATATTGTAATCATGATTATTTAACACAATTATGAGTGGGCCACATGACCAAAAATTTATATGAGTGATTGATGTAAAGATAGCAATATATATTTTCTGTAAATAAGGTTGCTATGACAACTACATTCCAAATACCAGCGAAATTTCACAATTCTCGATACCAGTATCACGCTGGTTTTTGGGTTTTGTTTCTTGTTTAGGTATCCTTGTCTTTTATTTTAATATTTAACCATGTTTCATGTTCCTGTCATTTGTTTCCATACCCTGTCATGTGATCCTGCTATTGGTTCCTTTGTTCAATGTATCATGTTGTTATTAGGTGTGTTCGACTTCATGCAGCGCCGAGCAGACCTATCGGCAAGAGTAGCCGCTTGCAGTCGGGGGTGGAATCGAAAGCGGAGACGTGAAGTTGGACACTTTCTAGTCTCACGTAGCCAGACCTTCAGACTGAATGTCTGGAATTCATGGCAGATTTCATTGGCCAAGGCCCGCCCATAAGGCCGTTTTACCGACATGTCAAACAACCAATCACAGTTCGTTTCGTTCATTGTCACGCTTCGAGGCGTGGAAATAGCGCCACAATAACAGACTGGTGTGTAAAACTCTCTGACATATTTTAACGATTCTATGCCGCAAACTTTAAATATTTCACATACTTTTGAAAATCCAGCATTTAGTTGATCCCGATAAGCGCTCGTCGTCACAGTTGTAAACAAAACGGCCTTCTTTTTTCGTGAGGGGATTTTGCGCTACGGTATCTTTGTTTCCAGGCGGAACGTTAAAGAACAGGACACACATGTCTCGTGGAAATCCTGTAGAATTCAACCAATCCTATGACGACTTTGACACTCCTGAAGTGCTTCCACTTTTGTGTCCCATATGCATCAGAAGTTTATCCAGTGGTCCATGGGCGTGACGTCTGAGGCTGAGACTAGACATTTTCTGCTTTTGTTTCCTGTAATACTCTGTCAGTGAGTTTGTTTCTGGTCAAGTCAAGTCAAGTCTTTCTTTGTATTTTGTATTTTACTTTTTGTTTAATAAACTGCACTTGGGTTCATCACAACTTGCCTTCAGTTGACTAAATTGTTACAGAATACTCAACCACTACCTAGTGGTGGGCAAAGCAAGGCTTCATGAAACACTGAAAGAGTCGAAGCAAATGTGCCGAGGCTTCGAAACAATTTGACACCCGTCTCTATTCATTTTCAAGTATTGCTCTGAAACAGAATTGACAGTGAGTCAGTTAAGCAAATTGATGAATTATAAAGTATAAGTTGAGCTCAGCTTTCCACCATGTGAGTTGGGGGAGTGGTTAGTGTGCACAACTGTCATGTTGTGAGAACCTGTTACTTTAGATTCGAATCTGGTATGAAGCATAAATATAATTATAAAAAATATTTGAAAGTTGTGTTTTTATTGTTCTGTTCTTGTAATGTGTTGTAACATCTCTCTGACAACTGAATGAACCCTTTGTGAATGTTATTTTGGTCATGAAAAAAATTAACATCAATAAAAGACATCAAGCCGCAATGCCTGGCATTTTTACATATAAAGATTTTTATTTAAATATTAATTGTTTTGCTGCATTAACTCAACTTTTATACTTTGTGGGAGTTAGGTTAAGACAGGTGTGCGATCGTGTGGTTTATTTCTGACCCTGTCGATCAAAAGCAGATTCGGGTTCGAAACACTTGTGAAACGCCCTGATGCTTTGAATCACCGTAGTCACGTGACATGGGTATTTCAAATCACGCTTCGGAGCAATGTTTTGAAACATCTGCGATTCGAGATCTCAGCACCATGTCGAAACGTCAGTTTTTAGTCAGCCATCCCTACCACTACCATGAACCCAGCAGCTTGTTTATTGCGCCTTGGACAAGGCAACCAGGCCACTGAGGACTATGTGCCAGTTTTCTGTGAACGATGTTATTAAGTGGACTTCAATGACACTGCTCTCAAGGACATTTTCCATTTTGGCCACATAAAATAAATCTCTCATTTAATGCCACCACATATCCCACACTGGAGTCTAGAACAATATATTGACTTTGCTTTGCGGATGAGTGGCTCTGCATTTACAGTGGGCATCGCGGAGGAGGAACACAGCATCCCTCCAGAGTCTTCACACGATGTGGCCACCATTCCAGAGGCTTGTCCCATCAAGCCTGCCAAGCCAGAGCCTGCTCACATCATACCTGCCATACCAGGGCGTGCTCACGTCATGTCTGCCATGCCGGGGCCTGCTCAAGCCAAGTCCCCGGCTAAGATGGCCACCACGTCAGAGACTCATCATGCTACGGCAGCCATGCAAATTTCCCCTAGGTATTTTTTTGGAGAATGATTGCCAGTGCGATGGACCCACCTCTGGACCCAGGGCCTCAGCACTGGATGTCACAGAGGCTGTTCCTCTATCTACTATCTACTGCGCTGATGGCAGTCGCCATTTTGTGTGTCTAGGCAACACACTGCTCTCAGACCCCAGAGGCCTCTCCCGACCACGAGTCTGCCCCAGAGGCATGCGCTGCAGAACCTCCAGAGGTAGCGGCACCCTTTGAACTCACTGTCTTCACTGTTAGGGCCAAGGAGACTTTCCATGAACTTTCTGTATTCCCTGCTATACGGCCGAGGAAGCTGTTTAAGAAATCTCTGCCTGTCCTGTCACAACCATGGAGATTGACTGTGAATGTCCTGTGAAGGCCGTTGAGGCCACTGTTAACCTCTCTGTGCTTTTATTTGTAGTCTTCGGTCCCATCTGCTCTGCTGTGGAGGTCATCTGCTCCGCCATGGGGATCTTCAGTTCTGTCTGCTCTGATCTTATGGTCTTCTTCTCTGCCTTGGTTCCCTGCTCCACAGGCTTTGCCACTGCTCCACAGTCCAGGTCCTCCATTGCTACATGGTCTACCACTGCTTCACTATCCAGGCCCACTTCTGCTCAGCGGTCTAGACCTGCCCTTGCTCCTGGTTCCAGGTCCATCACTGCTCCACAGCCCATGGTCTTGACCACTGCTTCATGGTCCATGCAATGATCCTGTTCCCTTCCATGGGCCTGGCCATCCACCCCTCCTCCTGTTCTGCCTCCACTCCACCACCCTCCTGGACTTTTTGAGTTTTGTTTGGGTTGGATGTTATGTTAGGGTGTCTGGAGCCACCCTTAGAAAAATCTTTTATTTTGATATTTAACCATGTTTCATGTTCGTGACATGTGTTTCCATACCCTGTCATGTGATCCTGCTGTTGGTTCGTTTGTTCAATGTGTCATGTTGTTATTTGTTGTCTTAGTCATGTGTCTTGTTTCTCATTGGTTGGATTGTGTCATGTGACCTGTATTGTTTGTATAAGTAGCTCTCCTGTGGCCTTTAGGTGCGTTCGACTTCATGCAGCACTGCGCAGACTGATCGCAATCTGTCTTGAAGCAGTGCATGTCGGTTAGAAATTTTGTCCAATTTGAGATTGCGCCAATGCCACATCTGTCACGTGTGGCATCAAAGTACTGCAAGAGCGTTTCGAGAGCAGCCGGCTGACTCAGCCGCAGCAGGTTCTCCAGAGATTCACCAGCTGCATGGCCACAACGATCACAACGTGTGTTTTCAGGTTTATTCTAACCTTTTCAATCCCAATAATGGCCACAAATCTGTGGTTTTAGAATGGTAAAAGCTTTTTTTACTGTAGTCGCACTGTTGTATTGAGTCAAGTTTATCATACAACTATATAGCAAATATACCACTACTTGATATTATTCTCGAAAAGATGGTGCTGTATTAAGCAGTATATAAAAATTTTTCTGTTGCTCATGAAAATGTTTCTGGAACATCTTTGTATTTGACACTTGACATGTCTGTTTTCAACTCCGCCCCCGACTGCAAGCGGCTACTCTCGTTGACCGCCGTGCTTCAAGTTGAACGCACCTATTGTCTCTCGTCATAAATTTAATAGTGATAGAACAGGATATAGGATTCTATTTAATTTTTTACATAGCACAGAACTAGACAGTGATGGGAAATCGAGGCTTTCTGAATCGTTTGAGGCTTTCATGAAATTGTGCCGAAAAACAGTTCATTACTCTAAGCTTTTAACACAGTGCGCATTAACGATATCTGGTGGTCAAACTTGGTTTCTTCACCAAATCTAACAAAACATTGTGGAGCAGAGTATGGTTTGAAAGGGTTTTTAATCTGTGCCAACTCGTGCCATGCGTAGTCCTGTCAGTGGATTCACATATTGGTCAATAATATAAAATATACAAGTGTGTGATTATTAAATTAATAATTGACATGAGTAGTAGCAAAAATATTTTGAGTGAGCTGTTCGGGGTCTCTGAGACCCCAGCTATAGAACATGATAAAATGCAATAGAGGTGTGACGTGCATTCAGTTTCTGTCTGGTGTTGAGGTTATTCCAAACTATTCTAACAAATCCCAAATAAGTGTACACACACATACACACAACCAAGTCAATGTAAAGTCAAACACGAGAGTCATGCGAAGCACCGATTTTTCCAAACCAGCTGTCCCGACCTTCCGATACTGCATGATGTTCAAAGCTTCAAACGTCATCAGTCACATGGTATTTTCATTTCGATACAGTGTGTGATGCAATGGTGCTTTGAAAACTTTAACGGAGCATCGGTATCAATCATCCCATCACTAGAACTAGATAAAAGAATATAATATAAAAGATGTTCTGTTTCGGTTTGGAGCTTAAGGGGTTCAGTGTGGAGGGCGGACGAGCTGAACACGCAGCGTCAACCGATACCTGGACTCTGAGGGCTTCAGAGTTGAGACAGAACAATATCATCTAATAAAACAATAGAAAATTATGATTGCATAACAGCACAGTAGGTGGCGATGTGCTCAAAGATTGCAACTCGCCATAAAACCAAAATGAATAAGAAGAATTGTCTCTCGTTGAGCATTGTTTCCTGTAATCCTCTGTCGGTGAGTTTGTTTCTGTTCAAGTCAAGTCTTTCTTTGTATTTTAGGATTTCACTTTTACTTCACTGTAAGAATTACACTTCCTTTGTTTCTAATTAAAGCTACAAAAGTCCTTCAGTCAAGTGCAGTGAGTGATTTTCTCACTGTCTTTTGTTGTTTCATTAATATTAAGCACACAGTCAGCAGCAGGAATATTAGCCTGATGTCACTTTAAGCCCCTCACGGATCCAATTCACTGTTACATATTTTAATTTTCAACCGTTTATGTTTATATATTACATAAACGACAAGGGTTTATGTGAATAATCACCAAGCGCCGCATTTTGACACATTTTTACATGTATTTGATCGTTTAGGCACCCACCTTAAGCTAAAAGTTGACTTTACTTGTCTGTGATCTGTTCTGTCTCTGAGCGCGTGCACAGAAATCCTCCTGAGGAACAGCGCAAGTTCTCTTTCGCACATTTAAAAACATATAAATCTAAACAACTTTAATAAATCAAGCCTGTCCAATTTCTCAAAAGTCACTTTACATGATTTTACTGATTTGCACATGAAATTGGGCTTTTATGGAGGAGCAAAAGTGCACTGCTGGAAAGGGCGCGGAATGGGGCGCAATTATCGTTTTATCTCGATTATTGTATTTTCATAGCCTAATCATTGGAGGCCGAAATTGAAACCGTATTTCGATTAATTGCACAGCTCTAAATAGACTAAACATTTTACAGTTTCTTAAAAGACGTATTTCAGTGAACATGAGAAAAGGTTATGTGTCTGTTATCATCATATTTTCTCCATTTTAAGTAGGTGCTGATCTTAAAATGTCAACACTATTAACATAATTTCATGTAGTAAACAAGTGATGATTAAAAAATTTATATTTGCAAAAAATTTCAGCATGAAATTCTTTGCAACACCTTGTAGTTTAACGGTGCCATACTACAAGGCTTGTCATGTCAAATTAAACTGTAAAACTGTCAACCCTCCAACCATCAACCCTAAAACCTTATGGAGGCATATTTGCATTCCAGCATTTATTCAAATGTATAAATTTAGCCTGAGATAGCACAGAGCCATTTAGAAACGCTTTATTTTTCTGACAGAACATTTCAAATTTTACTAAAATCTGTTTATCAAAGAAGAAAAGGCCCATTTTTATTAAATTTCCCCTTTCTGAATTTGACTTAACATTATACTGAATTTTGTGCTTCACTGGGGAGGTTTTCCAGTTGAAGATGAGGAGGAGCCCACCAAGAGGACTGGAATGTATGATGAAGAGAGAATGCCAGAGAGAATCTATTTTCCATGAGTTCCTGTGACATTATTTAATTTAATGATGATGTGCCCGCTTTAAGAGGCTGAATCAATCTCATTGTGCCATTGTGTTAGAGCGCTCAAGCGTTGAGTGTGTGTGTGGTGTGGTGTGTACCATATTTGTTTATTTGTGTGTCTACACATGTGTAGTACAATAATTTTACACTGCGTGTATATGTATGTGTGTGTTTGCGCATGCATGACTATATGAGGTGCGGTCTGATGTTTGTGGTGTAAATGTGGGTTTGTGTGTGCTATGTTCATTTTGTTGTGTGTGTGTGTGTGTGTGTGTGTGTGTGTGTGACAATGGGGTCAAATCAGTCTGTAGAGAATGGAATGAAACCCAGTGGAACAAACTGCTGATGAGGCCGCGCTCCCCCTCTCCCTCCCCCTCCCCCTGCACCTTGTAACTCAAACACTGGCTATAATACATCAATACTAGCTAAACCAACACCTCATGCATACTTTCATTGTCTTTTCATTGTGAGATATCTTTAGAAAAAAAACATAAATCACATCAAGAATACCAAATTAGCTTAGTTATGTCGACATATTCAGGGCTTTTTATGAATACATGGACCTACCAGGGAGAGCGATGGCTGATAATGCACTCTCTCTAATAAGAACTAATGAACCAATGACAAACTTCAGCTCTAGTTAGAAAGCATAGGGTGCTCTGCTGGGTTTTGGCTTTAATATGTGGAGCTGCTGTTACAGTGTTGCTATGTGAAGAACTTAAGCCTCTGTCCACTTTATTGTGCAACGCAGCTATTTTCTGTGAATGTGCAAGACTTCTGATTCATTAGCTGTAGTAGGACTTCTATAACAAGAAGAAGAGCTAAGTGCAGTGAATTGTAAAACTTTAACATAAACCGGTGTGTTTGCAATTCTGACAATGCATTAAAATAATATGATAGGAAACACCTCTTTTCAATATCAAAAAGCATAACAGGCTATTTTGTACAGCTTAAAATAAGCCTTTGCACATTCAAGTTACAAATGGCCGCATTCCCCTTATGTTAAAAATAAGTTGGATATGGCAATGTTTAGAATAACGTATGATTTTTAGTGTAATATGTCCTGGGTTATATAATAGCATATATTAAAATACATCTCAATTTAACTTTGAAATTGCAGTAAATTAAAACATAACATAACATAACATAACATAACAACATAACATTACGGAACCTTTTCACATTGGTTTTCAGAAGCAGAAATCATCACAGATAGACACCAGTATTTGTGAATTGAAACTACAACATTTTTTTATTTATTTAGTTTTGTTTGTTTGCTTGTTAGCTTAAAAAAATCCATAGTAGTGTTACTATGACTTAACAAATGAGGAAATATTGAAAGACTGATTACAGCGGTAGAAGAGAGAAAGATGTCAAATTTGCAGTTTTATTACAAACACAAAAGCATTAACTAATTTTCTGTAATTTAATGCCAAGGTAATAAATTATATTACATATAATATATTAATACAAATAATAGTGTTATAAATATAAATTACATTTGTAAAAAATGCAAATACTTTGATTTATGATGCCAGTAACTGTGGAAACATCATCACAGGCTGTGAAAAGGGTCCATATTATATTATATTATATTATATTATATTATATTATATTATATTATATTATATTATATATATTATATTATATTATATTATATTATATTATATTATATTATATTATATTAAAATTCATTTAATTTGCTGTCATATCAAATTATATTTCTTATACAGTAATGGGACGTTCCTAAACAGAAACACAGACAGACACTCACTTACACACACAATGCAGTTTGTGCAGACAGCTGTGCACATAAAAGTCAGTCACCAAAAATTGTCAGTGACATAATGCCATGGCACAAAGTAAGTCTCATGAGTTTTAAAGTGACATCTGAGCAACATCTATTAATATGAAGTCAAACACGACAACAGGAATGCAGTGGAACCTTGCAGTAATCACAAAAATATTACAAACATATGGCGTATTAAACAGCTGAAGTCAAACTCTTCACATTCCGCTTGCTTCCTGCTGTTTTGAATTATTTTAGAAAACCATTAACTCTGTATATATTACCCTGTGTTCCAGACCTCAGGTTTTAGAAAAACAAGAGGACCCCAGGAATGAACTTCCCAATCTAGTGTAAAATAGCAGCCTTGTCAAATTCTTAAGTCTCCAGGCAGTATCTCCAGTCTACACTATGTGACAGGCAAGAGACTTCCCGATCCAAAATCAAAAGCAAAATTGAATTTGATCTGATAGATTCAAAATAATCTGGTTGTCTTGGTGACGGATGTGAAAATCAGAAGCAGGGGAGTCAGAAAGTGTTGATATCAACAGAGAACTGGACAGGCTGTCATTCCTGGCACAATCAGTTTTTATCTGACACACTGCACACACACACACACACACACACACACACACACACACACACACACACACACACACACACACACACATACACACACACACACAAACATACATACATCTACAACACATGGGCTGCATGCAAAGGTGACATACTGATGTTGATGTCATGGGTTGAAAACAAAAATTAATCATCACAAAAAATTATCCAAAATTTTATCAGGAATTTCTCCCACGGCCCCAAACACAATGCAAGGCTCATATGCACTTAGCAGGTTTGAATGAGAGAATTGGTGTAGCACTAACAGGACATTCAGCAAGTTAATGAAAGCATTCAGGAAATGGACCAAATCAAGCTTAGACCAATATGATGTAAATGCATCATTGAATTTACAAGAAAATGTACTGGCAACAAATGCATTAAATAATGATGAGATTTATGGAGAAGGAAAATGGAAGAAACCCTGAATGCAGAATGGCCCCTGAGCAATGAAAGTGCAAATGTATTCAATGTACACTACTTGACATTCATCTATTGAAAGACAGACAGATCACCATGCAAGTGTGTGTGTGTGTGAGAAAGTGTGTTTTTATGTGTGGGTGGTTGAGCAGTGGGGGATGATTACATTTGGTGTTAGATACATTTTTTTTGATGTAACAGAGCTCATCAAAAATAGGACTAGGGTGAAACAGAAGAAAAAGGAAGCAGAGAATAAATTTGAATGTATGATATGATGTATTCAGCATGATGCAGTGATGATACCTCACCCACAGCCTGCAGGTGAGATGCATACAATGTTTCACTGGATTAAGACGCTGTCAGTGTGAAAACATGACCCTACATAATGTCTCTGCGGCAGCATGCGGGCATTCTGTGATTTCATGGTGAAATCTCGGCTGTCAGTGATCGAGAGCTAAAATGCTGATCCTGCTAATTCTGCTCAAAGACACGGGAAGAATTCATAAGCAATGCTTAATACTCACTTTAAAAGTCTGTGGAGTGTATAAAGCATGGATCTAATCAAATATTCATTTTTGGGAGGATAACTAAAGGTAGCTTTTTAAATTTTAAGAGGTCGTCATTTGAAAAAAAAAAAAAAAAATACATATTGATTGCTAATCTGAATATTATGTCTATATGCCCTGGTAAAATGGCCAAGATTAGCAATCCATAATATTATTAGGCATTATATATATATATATATATATATATATATATATATATGTGTGTGTGTGTGTGTGTGTGTGTGTGTGTGTGTGTGTGTGTGTGTGTGTGTGTTTACTAGCATCACTAATCATAATATCAAAAATGTGCATATTTATTATCTGTAAACTAAACACTTACAGAGAACAGATACAAGAAAAAAAAAACACTTACAGAGAACAGATACAAGACTCCTGAAATCATTAATTTGACCATTTTTATCTTTCTAGGGTCTTCTGTCGTTTTCCAGGCAGCACCAATGAATATTTAATACCTTCCTCTGCTTCTCGCTTTTAAAAAAATAAGATTTCATAAAACGCATTTGTTGAAAATCTGCTGCTTCTTAAAATCTAATAGCTATGCATAGTGTGTGAATGTTTATGATTTATTAAAAAATGTTTTGTGAGTGTGCGAGTGAATGAACTTATGACAGATTATCTGGCTATATCTTGAAGATATTATATGTACAGTTTAAGACAGCAGATACACTGCAAAAATAGATTTTGTCAGGTAACCTAAAAAAATGTGCTTTATGCAGTAACATTTAAAGTAACTCGTTTTATTTGAGCCAAAAATATTACTTAAAATGACTGAATCGGGCTGAATACCTCAGGTTATACTGAAAGTCATTTTTAAGGATTCGATCAAGTAAAAATAACTCTTTAAGGTAAAAACCACACAAATCCACAGCGAGTGTGTGTGCAGTGTGTGCTAGATATAGATTTGTGAAAATATACATATATTCACAAAAATCAAACTGCACAGTGCATGGGGGAAGGTTGTACATTTCTGTGGGGGAAGGGTGTGTGTGAGGGGGTTGTTTGAATGTACTTAATAGGTAATACGGCGGGGGATGGGAAGTTGACATTCAGGAGATGCCTGTTTCTGAGGTAAAGTTATGATTCCAAGTATCCAGCACCGGCATGTGCTCGCTCTCTTTAACACACAAGAGACGAAACAATAGGCTATCAGAGTAACCATTGCTCATACAATTAGAAAAACAAAATCCTCCTGACACACACAACTACATGAACAGACTCAATTGCAACTATAAAAAGAATCTGAATCTTTGTTCAACCACTGTTCAAATCCAAACTCCAGCACACGTGACTCTTGATGAACGTGCACTTTTTAAAAAATCACCTAAATTGCTGAACTCTGATGAACTTCGGCTGTGAGGAAGTTGGTTTAACGCTGCTGGTTATATTTGTAACTATCATATGTTTCACATTGTGAAATCCCATTGATTTTTGCTTCTGTGTACATCCGTTGAAATAACATATCGACTAAAATGGAACTTCCCCATGGACACAACCTCAAACCAAACACCCTTCCCAACCGAAAGCCTCATCCACAAATAGTTTGGCTGCGTTTGGGGAGTAAAATTAAACAAATTCTTCAACTAATATCCTCGTTCTGCATTGTTGACCTCTTGTTCTACATTTGATAAATTAACACTGTGTCAGCCAATTGAAATAAATCTGTTTATGAGCTCTCTCATGATGTGGTAGCTGAGAGCTAGACTGCCAACACAATGCTTTAAATGCCAGCTGAAACTCAAAGGTTAATGGAATAGAAACCTCATTGTACATTTATTCACCATATTGTTCTTTAACAAAATGTCAGCATAACTCAAATGTTAATGATTTCTAAAATTTCTTCAGCTTTGAATTTGTCTGCAGCTTTCATCAGGCTACCTGTTTCTGTGTATGTACAAAACTTCATATGAGATTCATGCAGGCCAGTGTGTTGTTGTAGAAGTGGTAACTGTTAAACTCAACTTTCATCTCTTGGAAGCAGATGTCAGGGTATTATATAGTCCATCTTTTCAATAATAAAGAATAAAGTTAGATTTTATGGCTGAGAATGTCATGAAGCTATTTTTTTTTTTTTGGCTGCCAGTCACAAATTGTTCAGAGATTAACAGCCTTTGAAAAAAAAATGCTGACATGACTTTGACCACAAAAAAGCGAGCTGTTGTGTACACTAGCATTCAACATTAAACGGGCCGTATCCAAACAGAACCAGAGCAGACTTTCTTTTACTGTGGCTTTTGATGCAGAAAGACCACTGTAATGATACATTCTGATTTGGTACATTCGTTGCCAAAAAAAAATGATTCCAAGAGCAGCACTGTGTATCTCTATCATCATCAACCTCACCATCATCATCATAATCATCGATGAGAAATGATGAATAATGCCAGTTTCTCCAATGTAATTGACAAGAAATAGGACCACCTACACCTCCTTCATTTCCATTTGTCTGAGGAAAACATAACGTACTCATTTCACACCGAAAACATTATGCTCTCATGGATGCCATTGTTTTTGTGTTTCTCTCAAGCTCTGATAACGTAGTTCCCAAACAAATGAAAGAGAGAGAGTAGATAGATAGATAGATAGATAGATAGATAGATAGATAGATAGATAGATAGATAGATAAGATTCCCCTGAAATCCTCCATATAGCTTTTTTTCATCTGGTGCAATTTTGCAACATGACCCAGCACACAATGTCTCAAAGAATGCATATGTGGAATTCTAAGAGCAAAACTAGAATCCAGAATAACTCAAACTCATCTCATGTCTGTGCACAGAGCTGCTTAATAGACTGTGTGCTGAGGTCTGGAGGGAGTAGTGAAGCCTGTCAGGCCTCTATTTTAATTCTGTAAAAGCTGCTTTGGTTGTAGCTGCTAAGAAATGACTAGGTTCATCTCTATTGATTTTACATTTCTTAAGATTGTCTGGCATTTGAGATGTCGCTTCTGGTAGAATGGAACAAACGATTTCAGAACCTAGTACTGATAGTCTCTGTTTGTGGAAGGCAGTTGCCTTATATTTATATGTAAAATAAATAAATAAATAAATAAAAATATTTACAAAGTCTATGAATGTTCTGACTGATTATTAGTGGAGAATCAACTGCCTTATCTATATCAAAACAAAGCAATGTGAAATGTCAAAAAGCTTCCCAAGCCCTTGAGAAAATAGATTCTTGGAAAAGCAGAGAAGCAGTGACATTCATAATTTATGGTCAGTGTTGGGTAGATTACTTATGAAATATGGCTATACTGTTTACAAATTAGAATTAAAATTAAAATGAAATCAGAAACCTAATCTTTAAGAATTACTTTCCAAAGCATTCCATCTAATATTTTTCTTGTGAGCAGTGCAGAGTGGAGGATCAGCAAATGGAGAGGGAGAAATGAAAAACCAGTGGAGGTTTATGACCGTACGGAGGGCTCAACTGTGTATTATTTAACATATTCCTTTCATAAAGGCTTATATCTTAAACATACACACTTCCAGTTTCCAGTTTTCTTAATTTATGATTGCCACAACTATCAGTAGACTGTTCGACCAGTGCTTTTTAGACTACTTTTTGACTCTCATCATAGTGTTGATACATTAAAACTGATTACTCTGATGATTCCATAACTTTCAAGACCTGCATGTTCTTCAATAAAAACAAATTAAAAATATGATGCCAGTTTACATGCTTTACTTCCTGATTTTTTAGCAGGATTCAGAGTTTAAAATGTAAAGTTTAACTTGTAAACTGCATGTTAAGTTAAACAATATTAAAAGATAAAAGACTGTTTTAAATACTTCAGTTCGTCTTGGGTCCCAATTTGGAAGTTTGCTGAGTCCTACAGGTTTGAACCACTGCTGTAGACTCTTTTTTATCATTACATTTTAATACATTCTGAAGACACTCCTGTCGAAAATGTGTTCGTATTGAAGAGCGATACTGGCACAGCTAAACGGAATCTTCCGTCACCTAATGTTTAGACAGTATCATACGCAAAGTGATGCAAATCCTGAAGCTAGAGCGCACGTCGCAGCGCCCCCTGTGGCCGCTCAGAGGTAGCGCCGCGTGCCTTGCGAGTCTTTTGTGTGAACATTGGCAAAGCGCTCTCTTCTCTCCATAGAGCAGTTACACTGAGCCACAGCTGCACCAAGAAGATACACATCTCTACTCACAGCAGTCAACACAGACTCACCAGATGCTCGTGTTCTCTCCAAACCTAAACGCTTTTTTTTCTGCGCTATCTTTCTATTGTAAGACTGAGGTAGAGGTTCATTTAAAAGTTTTTGCGAAAACCGCGGAACGGATGTGAGGCGCAATAGAGAGCCTCTTTCAGTCTTCACTTTGCACCTTCTGCTCTTATTTGCGTCGCGATTTCTGAGTAAGCGAGGAACACGCTTTCTAGTGGAAAGGCAATAGGAACCGGTTGATGATTTTATTGAAATGGACGTGAGATTTTATCCACAACCTCCACCACCATCAGCAACAGATCCTTCCCGACTGGGACAGTCACACTATTCGGACTCTCCGTACTGCAATAAGGTAAAGCTTAATTTTATGATGCATGAACTTTTATGATATGAATATTCATGAACGGGTTTTGTTTGAGATTTGCCCGGCTGAACTTAAATGGACTGTTGAGGACTTGTTCAAAGTTTGTACTTCACTCGACTGTCACAGAGAGTCGGGGAAAGTAGGAGCGATTGAGCGCGGCACCACAAATGTATCCAAACCGGGTGACTTTGTTTATTTCCCTCACTATACATTTTTAAAATATATTTTTAACTCTTAAACGCGCGCATCAGCATTTTCACTTGCCTTTTCCGTCTCTCAAAAAACTTAAAAACGCTGTTTCGGGTTGTCATTGAAACCGCGCGCGGATGGTAACGTTAAATAAAATGCAAATATAAATAAAACGCACCATGTAAGTTAGTAGCAAGAAGTAGCGTGCTTTCTTAAATACACCTGCTCTTCATCACAGCCCCAAACTCATGGACATCAACAAACTGTGCTTTACACAACATGCACAAATAACAGATAGTAACATAGGCTATATTGAGTAGTGTGTATGTTTATTAATGCGGTTCACATCATCATACTTTATACCTATGGCATTAATTTATCCTCCGAGTCCCTGAGGAACAACAGAGATATGTGGGGTTTGTATTCCTCTATTTCTCCTAATGATGGTGCTGTTACTGTGTGTGCAGTGAATATGCGCAGGATAAAGAGAGATGGGGAAGAGTGTGTGTGTGTGTGTGTGTGTGTGTGTGTGTGTGTGTATGTGTGTGTGTGTGAATGAGGAGGGGGTAGGGTTACTGTGGGGTGATATAGTGGGGGTTGGGGTTGTATTATTCCTTTCAATGCTTCTTGATTCACTGCCATAGGTCTCATATCCATGTCTAAGAACAGTTACATACACAGTGAAATGTTTTATGGATGTGACAGACTCTATTTAAGAAAATCTTTGAAAGCACAATTTCATTGCTTTGTTTCAGTGATTCATTTGTTAGATGTAATTTTGATGTGCAGCAGTAAATTGTTAATATCTTTGCTGAGTTTCTAAAACCAGAGGAGAGAAAAGAGGTTGCGGGGGTATAGGGAGGGAAGGAAGAAGGAGGGGAAGGGCTTTCAGATATAATCTATATAGTGTAATTTTACTGCAGAAGCAAGTCAGCCTATATCAACTCCACTCGAGATTTTTCATCTTAGCAATTCAGAAAGAGAGGGAGGAGGGGAGCTGGAGTTGGAGGAGTGAGAAAGAGGGGGTGGGGGGGGGTACACAGCAGAGCAAACAAGTGAGATTGTGACAGTGGTGTGTGGTATCTACAGAACAAATAGACAGAAATTGATGGTATGTGGCTAAACGGGGGTCACGCTGCCAGTGGGACTGATTCAGTCTGTGCACAAAGCCCCCCATCTGATTACTTTCCTCCCTACCTGCTCTCCTCAGATCCCAGAAGACTGTGGTCCACACTCTGTCTGTTTGATGTGGACAGAAAGATATAAAAACAAGCACTGTATCTTTATTCATACGCTATGGATTTAGTTCCGAGCCTTGGAGGCATGTGCTGCTTTAAAAGCGTTCAGTTGCAGTGCACTTTGTTGTGGATTTTCTGCAGTTCAGCAAAACGTGTAAATGCAGGAAAGTCTGTGTTTGTCTAGCATGATGCTTTTTGTGCAGTGAAAGGTACATGTTTCGAGCCTGAAGTTATTGCTGCAAGGAGAAAAAAACTGAGCAACTTTGAACACTAATGCTCCACACTTCCTGCGCCATAGAGTTTGGTTCTTATCGCCCTTTGCTTATCGCTCTACCTACTCAGATATTTTTGTCACGAGATACAGTGGCGGTTTGTTAAGAAAGTGTTTGGCAAGCAAATAAATGCAAAAGCAATTAAATGTGAATTTTGAAGTCCCTGTAGAGGACTCTTTGAATCTGAATCTGCACCTCAGATGTGTGCTTTAATACACGAGCGCTGTTAAGGAAGTCAAGAGTGGTCTTGAGGGGTACTCTGGAGAGAGAGAGTGAGAAAGAGAGTGTGGCATCATGGGTAGGATTGGATTACAGACTGTTTGGGATTATGAAAACCGGCAAAGATGCAGCCCCTGACCATTAATGGCCAACAAAACTACTCCGCTGAAGCCGACCTATATCAAAGTCAATGTTTTATTTCATGCCTAATGACTTTCAGCTGGTGCTCAAGTCTCTGCTTTAATGGAGTTTGCAGGCTTGAAGTTATTACAGCCAATGAGATAATGCAAGCAAGCTGTTAACACTACGCATGACTCATTGTCTTGTAAGTTCGTCGTTGATGTGGTTTTAAGGAATGGTGAAAGCTTGTACATTCCCAGATTTCACAGGTTTTGCTTGTTTACAGTCTACAATCTTGTGAGCTGTCAAGTGTTATGATAGAAGAAGTCCAATCTAAATAATTGGGATTTGTACCTATAAGGTTTGAATGATGTTTACAGTGTAGAAATGTTTTTTTTTTCTTTGAAGTTGCACATGAAATATGTCCTACAAGAAAATACTATTTCAGTTTTTATTTCAGTTACTTAAAAATTTCATGTTTAGTTCAGTGTTACTTGAAATTTCTTTGTAATTTATTTATTTATTTTTATTTTTTGCAGTTTATGAGTGAAAATTGTTTCGAAGTAAATCCTACTCCATTTTTTTTATTAAGTGTGTAAGTTAATTTGGCTCATACCAGATGATTGAATTGCCTGGGCATTAAAAGCAACAGCAAATATTAGAGTTGGTGAGCAGAACAGACCTGTGTATTGTATTTTTTTGATGTACATTTTTAATACCCAGCAAACATATGGCTTTAGTAAAAAAAAAAACATCTCAAGAGACCTATAAACATTTGTCAGTGGAAAACCTGCAAAATTATATTCAGGCTCTTTTGATTACAGTTATTGGCAAAAGTCTCCTGAATCGTCTGTGTGTGGTTTTGATGTCTGTAAAAATGATAGTACATTCCTGCTCTTAAGGAGATTACATTAAAAACGGATGAGAAATGAGATATCTCAGATATGTATTGCTGTCATGGTCATGGGCCATGCATGCTCCGTAATATAAAGTCTGCTGTGTGCATGTCTTAGCCACAGGCATTTTCAATTAAGTAGAAATTACTGTGATCTTTGGTGGTCCTGGATGTCAGAGGGTCCCAGGATGTTGACCGTGACATAATACGCTGTCGTTTGTGTTTGTTAGTCAAGAGCAGTACTCAAACCCCACTCTAAAACTGGCCAGCCCCCCACCACCAAAAAAGTCCTTCTACTACTCCATCTGTAAAGATCATTACACGCATGTGCATTTTAAACAAAGGAGCTAACAGACTTATCATCTGAGAGCACTGAAAGAAGCTGATTTGACTCGGAGAGAAGGATAGAGGAGCTGGCACGGGTAATCTCTGTTTACCAGGTCACTGCTTCTCAGAAAGAGTGATGTGATGACAGGGTGAGACTGAGTGGGCATTTCATTCGTGCCCCCCTCCAGCCTCTGCCTTTAGAGCACTGATCAAACCACATTCCTAAATGTGAGAGGAAATCAATGCATGCAGCAGTCTGTTTGTACTTGATGTTGTATCGTTCACCTGATGTCATAATGGTATATGGTTTGGTGTAAAAAATTCCACATTTCTTTATTGTTCTTGGCTCAAACTGAAGCATATAAATATAAATAATGTGGCCCTTTCCATGAATCATGTTACCAGGATGGTATTAATTTGTGTGAAAGAGACTTTCTATATATTAGTGTTAATCGCAGCGTGTGGAAAAGCTACTTGTGATGACATTTTTTTTGGTTGTCAGTATATTATAAAGCTATAAAACAGATTTTAATACTTCACTAGGTCAGTATGAACATTGTATCAGATAATTAAATATACATTTTTCCTGTTACCTGGCAACCATAGCTGCTTTTTTACTTTCAAATTTACAGATTTTTAACCATTGGAAGCACAAATTGTAAGATTTGAGAACTATTAGATGTGTTTAGTAAACTAAAATAAAATTAAATTCTGTATTTCTCCATTGAATTAATTTATCTTTATTTATTTATTTGTTTCTTCTTTTAAATATTTAATTTGCATTGCTTTACTGCTAAATAAAAAAAAATCAGGTTTTAAACGGTATTTAGACCTACATTTTGTTAACATGGTTAGAAAAAACACAAACCTCATTCAAAATTAGCAGGCTATTACATTAATAAAGTAAAAAGTTCATACAATATATAATTTGTTGATCAACATTTTCTGAAAGTTATCACTGCTCATTTGTTTTAAAAAAACCTTAAGAGTTTTTAGACTCTTTTTTTTTGTCAAAGTGGCATGTATTATTATGAAATATGCAGTTTTAAAACATTAAAGCCAAAAATTTTATTTCTGGTTTGTGTTTTGCTGAATTATATGCATTATTAAAAGTTATGTCCGTATGCCTAGACAGGTGATAAGTGTAGTGTTTAGGGCTTGTTTGACACCTTCATGTTTGAATAGTTTTGAAAGCATTGTACTGTAACTCCCAAAATGGCTTGCTCTCCGATTTAAACAAAGATGTCCTTCGACTGACGGATATCTGGGAGTTTTTCTTATGTCAACAGCATATGTCAACATTACACCGGCTGGCCACACATGGGTGGATTGTCATAAATGTGAGAGGTTGACAAAAGCTGTGATCTTTGCTCATGTTGTGCCTAGGTCAAGCTCTAAGCACAACAGCACAAAGAAGTGGCGCACATCACTAACATGACATTTTTTTTCTCAGTGTTTTCCTATGATGACAATTATTAGATCCAATTATTGTCTCATCTCCACAATATCCATATATTCTCATTTAAGGTCAACTTAATTGCATCCAAATTTGGTTTTGCTGGTAACAAAACTTAATTGCATTACTGTTGGACTGTTGGAGTTCCTGTTCAGTGGCTAGCAGGCACGGTTCACTGGCTACCGTCAAAAAGGATTTGCTTCTGATTGACAGCCTCACTGGAATGTGAATAGAGTTTTTAATTGCATATCATGTGTGCATATCTAAAGAGACTCTGCGGCTTAGGCTACTGTTCATTACAACTCTACAGGTCAATGTATAACTCAACTACACAATCATAAACACAAACACACACTCATTATAAAAGACCATTACTTGTGAGCATGTTTCATCTCACTTCCTTCCATTATGAGGTAGAAAATCTGCTTGGTTTGTCCGCTTGGACTTTACAGACATGTCAACATATAATTTTCCAGTATGTGGATATTAAATACATAATATACTGTCCAAACACTCACTTGGGAACTGTAGCACAGCACCAATTTATTTGCACATCATAAATGACGCTGTTATCAGTGACTCTCTGTTGCTTTCTATCGCATTTCTTTTGGCATCCATTACCTAGATACCAGACATGACTGATCCTGCTCCTTAAAAAATCAAATAAAAATAAAACCATAAAAGTATTATTAATGCAGTCATATGACTTCAGTGCTATATTCACAGTCATTTGATAGCTTTGTGAGGAACAGACTAAAAGTGAAGTTGTTATTCACAGAAAATCAGTCTTCATTCTGCATATTCAAATCGGTGTGTCACATCTGGCTATGAATTTAACCAGGGTTCCAATAAATGGGTTACATATATATATTTTTGTTGTAAAAAGCAAAAACGGCTTTTTACTGTTACTGTTAATGTTGCGTAATCCAGTAGCCTAATTCAGGGTTTGGGACACACAGGGGGCCTCAAGGGGTGCAAAGTGGTCCACAAAAAAAAAATGTCTAAGAAAAAAATGAACGAGCTATACAAGTAAAGAATATATATTATTATTAGTTAGTATTAGTTAGAATTATTGTTAATTGATTAAGTTATTATTTTCCAGGCCATATTTGAATAATTTCTTTTGCTTTTAGTACAATGACAATTTAAAAGGCAATTATTTAATTTCTAATATCGCACTTCAAACTATATCAAATATATAGCTGCCTATGGGGTTCCAAAGCAAAACCAGGGAACTTTGGCATTAAAAATTTTGAAAACCTCTGGTTTGTTTGTTTGTTTGTTTATTTATGTTGCAGGCTTTTTTCTTACATATTTGTTTTTCTTATGCAATGTAGTTACAAGTTGTGCAGCCCTAGTCAGTGAATAAAGGTGTACAGTGAATAAAAGAGCTTCTAGTCCAGAATGATTGCCAGTCATGATCTCCAAGCCCACAGAAGTGTTGTTAATTATGCTGGAAGAATGATTATTGTTGTCACTGCTCGTTCCACATCCCAAAGGGCCAAACCTGCAAAACAGATTTGAGGAAAATAATGTGGTATCTGCAATCAGCCTAGGTGGTTTGGGAAACCTATCAGGGATGCATTTAAATGCGAAAATGACAAAGAAAAATCTGCATAAGTGGAGTATGTTGTAAAGAAGTGAAAAGAGCTTGTCATAGTCAGTGAGAAGAGACCTGTGCTGAAGTGCTAAGGTGTCACTTTGTGTGTTGAGATTAAAAGAGGGAATTTTGCTTGCTCGGTATGTTCCATTTTTGTCTTTGTCACTGTGGAAAATGCAAGGCCGTAAACACCAGCATTCCTGTGAGAAAGACAGCGTTCAGTTGCATTTTACAGCCTTGAATTTTAGTGACATGTTTACGTCGTCTGCGTCTGTGTTTACGATGCTAGTCATCAGTCCCAGTTCAGCCCTCTCCAATCTTCGAGTCTGCCTTGCGTGTAATTCAAACAAATGTGACATTGCGTTGCAGTCATGTTTGTTACAGAATAAGATTATTTTCTCAATATAATTAGCTTCCTTCTTTGCTAGCATATCTGCCAGTGCAGTGTGATGCAGAAAATGCCAAAAGATCAACTCATTAAGTAGCTGAACATAATGATCATAAAATCTGGACATGTGTTCGCTTTATTTTGGCTGGGGGAAGGTTTTTTTTTTTTTTTTTTTTTTTCAGGGCCGCCATGCGCGTCGAGAAAACTCTGGCACAAATCTGTGATTGCGATTCATTGGAGGCATCTCATTTTTTGGGTCTGCTTTGCCCAATGACAGCCTACATATGAATAGCTGATTAGGCTCCCAGTTTGAGGAAACATCCAAACAGATGGCTCTGTGAAAACCAATCCAGAATAGCTTAATTGTTTGGTTTAATCTCACTATGAAACATATTGCAATCATTTTCACATAAAGGCTTTTTTTTGTTTGTTTTTTTCGCATAATGTAATGAAAGTTATGGTGCGGATCCAGGATTTTTGGAGCAGGCTGAAAATATCCCAAACTTTCTTTTGCCATCGGTCTAATTGCTAATATCTTCGAAGGACTCTCACCATAATAACTCATTTTCCATTGTTTGTAGTTTTTGAGTGTGTATGTGTCATCAACACACAAGGCGGATAATCCACCGTTTATTTAATTAACAAACTTTTCTGTATTATTTCATGGCATGTGCACAGTTTCAATGAGTCCAGCATCTGTTAAACACACATTTGTCTGTTTGTTTGCATACTTGGTGAGTTATTCTGACCACAATAATAGTGCCATCCTCTCCATTGTGTGATGCTGTTTCGTGGAGGGACTTCCAGCAGCACATAGGGGCTGATACGCACACGGCAGCTTTGTGAAGGAGCACACCCTGGTCTTTGTGGGCCCATCTGTAGGTGAACTAATGGCCTGTTGC
Organism: Cyprinus carpio; assembly: GCF_018340385.1. Taxonomy (NCBI): domain Eukaryota; kingdom Metazoa; phylum Chordata; class Actinopteri; order Cypriniformes; family Cyprinidae; genus Cyprinus; species Cyprinus carpio. Next base: position 11,071,418 of record NC_056573.1, on the reverse strand, counting down.
GTTTCCCCTCATTCAGCTCAGTCTTTGGTGTTTAAGTGGCACCTGTCAGCCTTTTGATGCCTGGTCCTCTGTTCTCCTGTGATCCGGAAGGACACGTTGCAAGTTCCCGATCGCTGTCCTGTGACAAGTGTGAGATCATGTTTCAGCGGCTCTAGAACAGGTGGGCCCCACACCTTTCTCCTCTGGAACATAATCATCAAAATGGACTCAACGCTCTGAGGCTTATCATTAGCTGTAATCAAAACCTATAAGTGCAAAAAGTAGTGTGGTGTGCAAAACATCAGTACTGCACTAATCGTGATGTTGTTTCAGCATGATGTGAGCATTCTGATGCCTTGGTTCACATTATTAAATAGCATTGAAACACACAACCGTTCATATATTTGAAATTAGAATGTCTTTTGGAAGGTGCTAATACTTTTATTCATCAGGGATGAAACTGTTCTTCTGAAGAATATTTTATTAAGCAGCATAAATGTTTTCAACATTTATAATAATAAGAAATGTTTTTTTTTTTGAGTTGCAAATCAGCATATTAGAATGATTTCTGAAGAATCATGTGACACTGAAGACTGGAAAAATGGCTGCTGGAAATTCAGTTTTGCCATCACAGGGAAATAAAATACATATTAAAATATATTGAAATAGAAAATAATTAAATTGTAGCAATATTTCTGTTTTACTGTATTTTTGATCAAATAAATGCAGCCTTGGTGAGCATTAGCTTCATTCAAAAACAAAAAAAAATCTTACTTACTCCAAACATTTTGAATGGTAGTGTTAATTTGGAACATTTTGAAACAAATTCATAACAAATTTTGGGTCTTACTTTTGCTTACTATGTGAAATATATTGTTTTGTAAATTAGAACCAGCTGTAAAATAATAATAATAATAATATTAATAATAATAACTGTGCTTTTGATGTTTTGTGTGGTTAACAGAATTTAAAAAACAACCATCATATAAAAAAAAATGGCTTAAATTCAACTCAATTAAATTCCAAAAACCAAATATAAATAGAAATAAAGAAACAAACATATATATATCCGATATAGATAGATAGATAGATAGATAGATAGATAGATAGATAGATAGATAGATAGATAGATAGATAGATAGATTAATAGATTAATAGAGTAAAGCAGATTAAGGAAATCTAGGACTTTTCCTAAATATAAAAAGTTAGCTTTATGGCTTTATTTGTATACTGTACTTGAAAGTCTTTTAGACTTTTTCTCTACATGCAAAATTTAAGAGCATCTTAAACAAACATCCCTTTTATTTTTTGTTTTTGTCCTTACTGCAAGCAGCTGTGTTTGAGGTTAAAATCGACTCAAAATAACAGACTTAAAGTTATAATTGCACGCTTGACTTTCAGAGAAACTCCCCTCAGTGCTTGTTCATGGTCTGGTGAAAAGTTTTGACCCAGGTCATTTACTCAAGTTATTATTTGAGGGGTTGAGGCTGATCGATGTTCCATATTTTGGGTGTTTACACATTCAGGCTTTCAGAGGACACACTCAGCCAACTCAACTCCACTCATGAGCCTAAAATTAGGCATGAAAATATGCGTTACTCTGACAGCGGTGCACAAGAGAGCAATTAATTTTAGCGCGACAAGTGTGTACACCATTCATAAGCAAAAGAGAAGGCAATTCAAAGAGACTTAAACCTTATCAGGACAGCTACAAGTGAAATGGAAATGAAAGGCAGTGGACAGAGAAAACAAGGAGCTCATTTCAACAGGAAGCCAGCAGAAAGTCATACTCAATTTTGTTTTGTATTAGTCATACCTTCTTTGCGGTTTCCCGCTGAAAGAATCAAAAATGGTTCCAAACCCATTTGTTTTATAGAAACACTTTGAAAAGTTTTGCGGTTGGGGCTTAGTATTAGATTTGTTGGGATATGAGGCTGTCTGTCTTTAAAACAGCCTTTCATCCCCTACCATTATTTTAAACACTAAACGTTAAAATGTGAGCTTTAAAGTCATTTAAAACATTCATTTCCGCATAGCTTTCAATTGAAACAGCATCTTGTGGTCCTGATTTAGTAAAATATGATTCTCGCTGCGCAAGACGAAAGGCGCAGTATATTAAAATCTGTCCGGGAGGGCAAGTTTTCTAGCGTATTCTGGATAAGAGTGCAAATGAGTCTGTCATTACAAATATTACAACTGATCTATAAAACAATTCATGAATTTTCGAAAGCCCCTGGGCATTCAGTTTCATGCCTTCCCTGTTCATGTAAATGCAAATCAGTATGTGTGTTTTAAAAGATGGAAATAGTTCCTTTGTCATTTTAATAACAAGATTTTTTTTTCAACCTTGCAATTCGAACGGTCGAGGCTTATAAGTCGAACCACAAAATCATCCTTTTTTCAGTACCTCTAAGTCTGATAGTGGTGGACACTCTGTGTTTTTGCTCTCCGCAAACAAGGCCCTGAAGAGAGAGATAAAGAGAGAGTGAGAGAGATATGCGCACGCGCACACACACACACACACACACACACACACACATTCAAATATATGACCCCAGTGTAAATGAGGAACAGCTGCACCATTGTAATTAAACATGGGCAAAGAAAACTACACAAACAAATGAACCTCACAGCCGTAGGTCCTGAGGCACATTAAGGGGGGAGAGAGAGAGAGAGAGAGAGAGAGGAAGAGAGAGAGAGTCACAAAGCTTCCTACAGGTGGTTAAAACACAAAATTGCTTTTTTGGAAGACAAATGAAGCACGCTGTAAATTTGTCAGATAGAAAGTTAATCCTTTTAATGCTGTTAACAGAGATCAGGCAACAACACTCGCATTTGACACGTTTCACTGGGTGGAAACTCACGGTGCTCAGCTGTAGTGAGATTAAGCCAAATATTATTTTAAAACATTATCACACTAATATGATGCTTTAATGAACATTTTACAAGAAAAAATAGCAATCAAAGCATTTCCACTTTATTGTAATTGTGTTGTTTGTGATTTACTGATTAATAAATGCGATTAAAGAGATAGGTTTTTAATGTTTTAATTGTTTTCTCATGTAGTTCCAAACACATATTTTTTTTTTTTTTTTTTTTTTTTTTCCAGTGGAAATGTTCTTGAATGGTCATAGTGACCACATCTGTCAAGTTTCAGAAAGGGAAAAAACCTAATAAAAAACACTATAAAAGTGATTTTTTTTTTATGACTTGTTTGATATATATGTATTTTGAGCCCATAAAATACATTTATGAAACAGACCAAAATCAAAGTTATATAGCAAATATCACATGGATTACATTTATGAAACCTTTTTGGTATTTTCATTTATTTATTTATTTTGTCTGGTTGTATGACAAACGATTCTACAAAAAGTAGGGCTGCACAATTAATTGAATTTCTAATCAAGATTACAATTGCGGATGCCACAATTATGTAATCGTACAAAGCAGCAATTAATCGTTAAAAGTCCACTAATGTAATATTATTTTAGTGCTAAAGATTTTTAAGTTCTTTCTGCAGATTATCTTAAAGGGTTGCTCCACCCCAAAATGAAAATTTTGTCAATTATCACTTACCCCCATGTCATTCCAAACCCGTAAAAGCTTTGTTCGTCTTCGGAACACAATTTAAGATATTTTGGATGAAGACCTGGAGACTTGAGACTGTCCCATAGACTGCCAAATAGGTCCATAAAAGGTATGAAAGTCGTCGTCAGAATACTCCATCTGCCATCAGACGTGCAATCTGGGTAATATGAAGCAAATCAAAGCTAAATACACATAGAAACAGTGCATCCTTGTGGCTTGGATGGTACAGAAGAGCATACGCAGCATACGGTGATATGGAGAGACACAGGGGAGACCATTGACAAAGGAATTATTGAATAAAGTTGTTATTTTTGTTTTTCCATTGTTTTAATTTTAGTTTTCGTATAACATTATAATACCAAGCATATTTTACTCTTTTTTTATTTACAGAAAAAAAACAATCCAATGTATAGTTGACATTTGAGACTTAATACTATAGAAAAACAATTTTTCAGGAAGACTGAATAAACAGCCTATTTATTTTCATATAAATATATGGCATGCAGTTGCTTCAAACAATGGTAAAAATACCATTCAATGTAATCATTGAACATCATTCAAATTCAAGGGAATAATCAACATTGATTATAATTTTTGTCATAATCGTGCGGTGCTAACAAAAAGTCAATTTCAGTATATCAGTTTGAATTTGAAACAACATGAGGAAGTGAAAACAATGACAGAATTTTCCTTTTTTGGTGAACTGTCCTTTTAAGTAAAAAAATCTATTGTACTTGACAGATGAAAGTGCTCACATGAAATTACTTTTGCCTTCATTATGGTTGTGATCGTAATGCAGCAAGTATGAATATCATATCATCAAGATATTTTTAGTCTTTGTACCCTCATAAAGTCAATGTGTAGCATCACTCTATTTGATTAATATCATTACACGTCATGTTTTCCTAAGGAAACTTCAAAGTAAATTTGCAGCTCAGGTTCTCCCGCAATCAATACTGTAATATGATAGAGATATTTTTGTCCTCTTAGCAAATATGCTGGCAATTTGCAGACTACAGTTGGAAAGATAACTTCCAAGGCACCATTATCCAAGTAAAAGAAGAAAGGGATAAGGCAGGTTTTGTTCTCAGGTTTAGTCCTTAATCAATAGATTTATGTAAAAAAATAAAACTACAATAGTGATGACCTGCAGTCGTCTGGATAATAGCGATGCAGCCGCTGGGCACATCTGTGGATGCCTTGGAGACCCATCTGATTCTGATCAGGCTGAAACTCATTAGCCAGGCCAGATTTGTGCGAATTTTCAGGATGGCGAAATCCAAACGGATCTGGTGGATGCTTGTCATGGCAACAGCATGTATCAATAAAGCAATCTTTATTTCCTGACAGGGAACGAGACCTGCATTCTAATGGAGGGGCTGTTATTGCATCTTAGCTCGGCACTGTGGCATAAACGCTGCAGTCAAACTAGCTTTAGCTAACCCATATGTTTCGCTGTTAATGTATCAGTGCAGACAAGCGGATTCGATGATTGACATATAATGGGATGTTGTGCCCGGTAGTGTCTGAGCTTGTTTTTCCATCTATGTTTTTAGCAGCGGCTCATTGGTCAGGCCGCATTAATTTCTATGTGTTTTCCTAGCAGGAGAGGTAATGAACAGGAAGTGATTGTGGTCATGTGTCCAGATAAGAGAGCTTGTGTCCCAGCATCCCTGATGCTTATCACCCACCACACCAGGGCGGCAGCTGCGGAGGAAGTACATAGCGCCATAGCAACAGCCCAAGAGAGGAAAATTCACTCTTAAGCTCACAAAAATGTCTCAGGTTCAGCTCCGCACAAAACTGGGCTGTGAAGTCACCTGTTTGAATTATTTTCTCTCATAGTCGCGTAGATGCAGTATAAAATGGATATTTCTAATTCTAAATTCTGAATCCGTGTTTAAAGCTTGTTGCAAAATGACTATAAATGACTGCAAGTTAGTATAGTGAAATATATTACTTGGCAGAAAAATAGTTTATGATTAGAATAATAAATCTGAGTCTTTGTTGAACATTGATGTCTTGTATTATGCTGCTGTTGCCACTGTTTCTTATAAAAGCTACTGGAGAAAATTAGCGAGCAATATTTTTTTATTTATTTGTTTTCACTAATATTCAGACTAGCTTAACTGATTACATGTAGTTTAAAAACTGAATCGCACTATATATATATATATAGAATAGCACCCAAAAAGGATATTCACAGGTGCAGTAACTTTAATTAATTTCATGTATTATATAACTAAAATGCTAAAGTGCTAGCAATGCCATGGTCCTGGGTTAAAGTATTATTATTATTAATAATAACAATATTATTATTATTATTATTACTAATTATTATTAATGACAACATTGATTAATATTATATATTTATATATATATATATATATATATATATATATAGATATATAGATATATAGATATATATATAGAATTGTTGGTGGGGGTTGTAAAGAAATGATGATAATAATAAAACAATAATAATACAATAATTAAAAATAGTAATAAAACAATAATTACTTGAAGGTTATTTTGGTTGATCTCTACCTGTAAGCCCTGGTAAAATCACTGTAACACATTTTTCTTTTGAGGCTTATTGCTTTATTGACACACACAAACAGAATACAAAAGTGCAGTGGTATGAATTCAAAGCCTGAGTCGCAGATTGAATGGAACAAATGTGGAGGGGATGCTTGGGATTTTTTTTCCCTATGTATGTCCACTGCTGATAGCATTCCTGTTCTCTTGTGTCGTGTCGCTGTAATAGGCTGTGCAGCGCTGACGATGTGAAGCACTGCTGTGCTGTTGACTGAAGCTGAGCTGAGGATGAGAACACAGTGGCCCATTGTACTGCGTTCAGATACAGAGCCTGATGTGTGAGTTCGGTCAGTTCCTGCTGGGAGCTTTTGTCAAGTGGAGTAGCCCGCTCAAGGGTGTCGCTTTTTCCCCCTAAATACATACATTTTTCTGGGAGATTTGGGGAGGGGCCTGTCATAATGAACATGGCCCTTTTGATTTGCTAACAGTGTCTGCAACGAGCCGCACATCGGCCCTCTGTCAACGTAGTGTCAGGTTAAATGATAGATTAGCAGATTGATTTTCCTGGATATTCCGCTTAATTGTCTTTCGTGTTTTGCAAATTAGCAGGAAAATGACAGAACATGACTCTCTTTGTGGCTTTCTGTGTTGTCACCAGATGGCAAGAGCTCTGCTATTGATTACAACTGTAAGGTGAACTTAAATTAATGTAAACAGCAGAGTTCATTAAATTTTCATTTACTAGCTCTTGCAGTTGATGAAAATAGCTGAATAATTGTGCTCGAATGCACCAAGTTACCTTCTCCATGTCAATCAGGTGTGACGAGGGCACTTCCTAATTTAAAAGAAGGCGGATTCATTGTAATACATTTTAATAAGCCACCGTGCATGGCATTCAGCCATGAGCTAAGAAAAAAAAAAGACCCAACATCTGAATTAATCGCGTTGGAGGTTAAATTCAATTTCACGTAATGGGACTTGGCACAGTTTTTTTTTTCCTGTACAATAGCTGAAATTGCAGCCCTTTCAGCTGGCTGCTGGCAGCCGTCCACCCAGGTCATCCTGGCTCCTGCTTCTTGTTGTCTCTTTTTTCCCCACTGTGTATAAAGATACAGGCAGAAAAATGTTAATCCTTTCAGTGCATCGCACCTGTTGACATTTTTGGGGTCTATCGGTTTTGCTATTAGTGTGTTTTAGTTTTGGGAGGTGGGGTTGTATCCATTTTCCTGATGCACTAGGACAAATTCTTTGTGTCTGTTGAGAATGATTAGATTTCTCAAGGGTCCTTGTCTCAGAAACACTACCCTACATAAATTACTCATGCTCTTCTCTCATGGGACTGGCTGCCAGCGCTGGAACACATCAGCCATGTTTAAAGGTTAAATAATACTAAGTACTTTTATTTAGCAAGGATGCATTAAACTGAACAAATGTAAATACTGTAAACGTTACAAAAGAATTATTTCAAAAAGCTGTTCTTTTGAGCTTTCTGTTCATCAAAGAATCATAAATTATCATGGTTTCCTCAGAAATATGAATCAGTACAACAGTTTTCAACATTGATAATAAAAATAAATGTTTCTGGAGCACAAGATCAACACATTAGACTGATTTGAGAAGGATCATGTGACACTGAAGACTGGAGTAATGGCTGCTGAAAATTCAGCTTTGCCAGCTTTGACATAACAGCAATACATTTTAAATTATTAATAGGAATATATTATAACAGTAAACAGTCATGTTACATTGTAGTATTTTTCCAGACTAAACTTTTTTTCAAAAACATTTTAATCATATGCATTAACCCCAAAACTTTGATGGTATTGTATATATATATATATATATATATATATATATATATATATATATATATATACTGTATATATATATACACACACACAGTATAGGCCCAAAAAATATTTACATAGTTAAGCCACAATTAAAAATTTATAAATGTATTTGCTTTATAAAAAAAAAAATTATCAAAGCGAGTGGCTATTAATTTAACTAAATATATAAATAATCATCCATAAAATAAGATTTCAAATATGAAACAATTGATATATTGTTTAAAATTATGTCTTGTGAAACTTTGTGGAACATGTTTATTGTTAACATAATGAAGTAGAGCCTGGTTGATATTTTGTATTTAATTCAGTGAGCATTTTTTAAATGTGACCTACATGTACAATTATCCATATATACTCAGTATAATGATGAGGAAGTTGCACTACAACACTGTGAATGTGTTGTGTAACGCTCTGTACTGGTGACAGTGGTCTCATGTGGCTGTTTGTAAGAGGTCACCATGTCATGCAGAAGGTTTCATGTCTTTAACTAGCTGTTCTGTGGTTGAAATGCATTGTGGGACATTGGTGTAGACGTATGTCAGACTGCATCCCAGACACCAAAAGTAGCACACACACACACACACACACACACTCACACCCCACTCCTGTTGAGATAAAAATAACGTGACCTACCTTTCAGCAGCAAACATCCTCAAGTGAGCAGATACACTTAAACACTCTCCCACATGAGTTAAACACCGTTGACCTCGCACAGCTGCACCAAAATATGCACCATTTATCAAAATACAGAAACGAAACAGACACCCAAGACAAACAAAGAAAATAAATGTTGTCTTTGGGCTTTCGGTGCTGGAAAACACTTGTTCAGACAGCCTTATCAAACCAAATTTTCCCCTCAACCAATCGTAAAATAAAGCAATTAAGTGGTCATGTCACCATCTATTGGTTTCCAGTGAAATATGCCTTCATTTACCTCCATCGGGATTCCTGAGGCAGTAAATTATGATACACTGTAATTTTGTCTCACTCTGAAAGGATATTTAACAAGCCACTGGCTGCTCACTCTGAAACTTAATCATTTTTATCCCCAGTCCCCTGTCTTTTTTCAGGTCAGCTCTGTTTTAGATGAGATTCAGTTAGTGTTGAAGCATATCTAAGGACTTGGTTAGGGGAAACAGACATTAAAGTTCACTAATGGTTTAATTTAAGATAATTGCGCCAACACAAGTGACCAAAAACCATGAGCCGCAGGAACCGATAAAGTGCTTCATGGCAAGAAAGAGAGAAAGGAGAAAAGCAATATGTCATCATTCATGAATCATTAAACCAATAAAGTTTCCCTGAAGCTCTGCTGTCTCTTTACAGACCGGACTGCAACAGGAGAGCTGCGTCATCGCGTTATTCCCCCAACACAAATTGCCATTCTTCCCATATCTCAGTCGGGCCATTGTGAAGATAATTGCAACATAGGAGGCTGGTTTAGTTCTCGGTGTGAGGCTTTCACCAATCAACTGATAGAAATTAATATGTGCATTACGTCGCAATACATTCGGAAATAAATCCGCACGGTGACTTGGAGGCAAAGCGCAGGGGGAAAAGCCCAACATGGTTTCTCGGCTTCGACATGAATTCGTACCAATTCAATAAGAGCTAGGCAGTGATTTATACTTCATCCTCATCTCTGGGCCTAATATCAGAGTGCCTCTATAGGTAGTCATGAAAGTCACTCTAGCTCACTGTAATAAATTACAGTGGTGGAACACGAATGAAGACGCTTTCAGTTCAGCTTCAGGCTCTCAGAAAATTGCCATTTTGAGGAGGGGGGGTGGGGGGGGGGGGTTTGGGGGGGGGGTTGTTGAAAAAGAAATCACTTTGTGCCGTAATGCAGTACAGACAAAGGTTATTCATCAGAGGAATGATTTGAAGTCAAAGATGACTGTCACTCTTGATATTGAATGCTAGGGAGCAAAGACATCTCTCTCCCCCCCTTCTCTCTCTCTCTCTCTCTCTCTCTCTCTCTCTCTCTCTCTCTCTCTCTCTCTCTCTCTCTCTCTCTCTCTCTCTCCCTTTGCCTCTATTTCTCTCCATGACGACCCTGACCCACTTTTGTGGCTGCTTATTATTCAGGCTATGGTTTATCCATGGAAAGAATGTGTGTAATTTGGTTTGACAACAAACCCCTGCGTGTTTCTCTCCGAGAAGTGGTTGCTATCGACAGTGGCTCATATTGAGTAATTTTTTATTTCTTTATTTTAATATAAAAGAAATCATAATGTACTCATATCTGGGGAATAAGCTGTAATTTTCTGCACGGGAAGCATTTGAGTGTGCGCCTCGCGCAGAACTACTGCTTTTAGTAACAGCGTTTGACCTTTAGATTTCAGCTGAAATGAAACCTTTTCGCCCATACGTCCTCCTCGCCGCTGTGTGCCATTATGCTCACATTTTTCTTGCCCTCTCTGTGTTTTATAAACGTTGACATGTTTAGAAAGTGAAGTTTCACTGGTGACTAATTACACTGGGGAAAGCAAAGGTGTACATTTGGATGTTGATACTATTCGTCGCTCGAGCATCTGCTGATCAGAAATGAAATGGAGAGCATTTTTGGCACGTCTCCAAGACAGCATTAGCATCTTGCGCGAAGGCAGAGGAATATATTTTATTACCTGACATACTGCAGCTTTTAAGGGTCCACACATGTTGACATAGGGAGGTCGGCAGAAGGTCTGAAAGGCCAGATGTACATTCAAGTTGATACAGAGCGACTGATAACAAGATGACAGGATTAATTATTTCCCTCAATCTGCCAACATTCTCTAATGCAGACATGTATATACAGACGGAGCAAAAGGTTTTTTTATAATATATCATCTTATGAATGTTTTAAAAATGGAGGAAAGAGTGGAGATGAACTGAATTTAAAGAGCACTTCAATCTTTGTTTAGCACAGGCAACACAATATATACTATGACAATGACTGGACTCAAATATAAGGAATCATTTTTTGTTATACGTTTCCATCCTTCTCTTCAAATCAACTTATATAAATGAACTAAAACTCTCTCATAAAATCCCCAAACAAAATCTCTCTCTGTCTCTCTCTCTCTCAAAAAAAAAGACAATTTGACTGTTACATACTCAAATAAATTGTAAGCTTTTTTTGGGGAGTATTTTATAATCTTATTCACATTCACATTTATTTGCCCAAAACAAAATAAAAGAATCTTAGTTTTACCATTAATTAATTTGATTTTAATTATTTATTTAGCATTTTAATAAAATTTAATCTGAACATTTCAGGTGTTCAAAATGAAATGAAAGCTAGAGATAAAACACAGCCGTGAAGTATTTCACGTTTAAGAATTACATTAGCATTGAAAAATGCATTATATCCATTTCTGTCAGTTCAAGAGGTTTTATAATAGATATTTTAAGGGGCCCATATATTCCAGCGGCTCTGAGTCCAACATAAAAGGGGACGAAAATGAGCATGGTGCTGAGTAGTGAGTGCATTTAAACCACAGGGTGTGGAAAGAATACACACTCGCAGTTTGATTTTCCCATACTCTGACCTTCCATAAGAAACTGATGAGGAATGAAATTGGTTCCAGTCTCGCAAAAAAAAGAAGCTCTGATTCACATCTGGACTTCTGAGAGAGAGAGACACACACACTCAGACACACACAAACACACTTTCAAAATGTACTAGTTGGTGCAGCAAAAATGGTTCCTTACTTTCAGACAATGCGAAAAACTGTCGTACTAACAATGAAGAGCTATTCCACATTCCTGCCAAGCAACTGCATTTAATGACTGAAAGCTGTACCGCACTAAAACATTTGTGAAAAAAAAAAACTTGATGCCATTCACATCTGCGTCACATGAAATGATGAGTACAGCACAGCAATAAAGTCTGAGCACAGGTGCAACGCCAGAAATAGGATTCGTTCTATTTGATTACAGTATGTATCACTGAGCAGGAGAGATGTCACTTCTAGACATATCACCCAGTGCCAGAGAAGCAAATGCATGAAGCCAATTTGACAAAGGGGTCAATATACAGCATCCAATAAAGAAGAAATCTACAAGATCTGCCAAGAGCTATAAACATCAAAATAATGGCCCCACTGTTCAGCAAATATATTCAATTGGCTCCTCTTTTCTTATTTGTTTCTTGGATCATTTTATATTTTTGCCATTTACAAAGTCGTAGAAGTCAAAGGTGATGCATGGCGTTGAAAACTATGCTGTGTCTATGGTGAAATGTTAGCTGCGTCTATACAACAGGCAATCACGAGAGATGATGTGGGGCTCATTGATTGCACGCAAGTTGCATGATTATGTTCGACGCAAAGCGTTCCATTGCACTCATATCTCATTACCTTTCTTCCTGAACAGTGGCCATTTTGATTGGGTCCTGCTACAGCAGAGAGAATAGCAGTGAAACAAGAGAGTGCCATCAGCCTCCGGTTCCACAGGAAATGCATGATAATCTGTGTGGCTTCACCAAAAAGGCCTCGAAATGTCCTTTGTTTGTAATCTGTTCTGTCACCAATATGTCTGCGGCATCATGTATCTTTCCTCGGCTCCCTTCCCCCCTTCTTATGATATCTGTTTATATTGGATCTGTACAATATGAATAATGTAGAGCAACCAATCTCATTACCATGCTCAGATATAGAATACAGATTATTGTATAACATTTGCATAAAATTATGGCTCTTGTTGAGGGAGAGGGAGCGTTTCTTTCACCATTTGATTTATTGGGTTCATTTATGGTAAGAAAGATTAGGTTTGAGTTACATAAAATTGGCTCGAATGTGAATTTTATGATACTTAAGTCGGAATTCAGCACCTTAAAATCAGATTATAATAGCTGGAAATTGTAGACACATTTCAGTCAGAGTGACTTTTCAGGAAGACCTTTATCATCATTAGCACTTTCGAAATGAAGTTGTTTCATAATTGCACACATGCATACATTTTGCACCTTCTTTTGCATAATACGCTCATTTACAAATCCTCACTGAAGATGTATTTTGCTCAACAAATGCAGCATTTCATAGCTTTTAATGTATTACGAGTAGTACGAGAAACAGACCAAATGTAGTTTTGCCACAAATGCAATACTTTGCTGTGATTTGAAAGGCCTTCATTTGTGTCTGTTTTGCAAATTGTAGCTGTGCATAAATAAATAGCATATCATGTTGATATTACAGCCCATAATTCTAGTTTTGGAAAAACAGTGGCACACTGTCAAATATGGATGTCTGAGGAGTTTTTTTGTGAATGCAGTACAATATAATTAGCTGTAGTGGCCAAGTACTTCGCTCAAGGGCACAGACTGGTCCTAACATAAAACATAAGGGTTTAACATCATCCCAGCTTCACAGCTTGTTTTCATTCCAGAACCTTTCAGAAGTCCGTCCCGGCCCAGCTAAGTGGGAAACACTTAAGATTAGAGGAACAGAAGTTCCTCGTATATTTTAATAGAGAGTTGTTCAGAGCTGGTTGGGGTGGCAGGGTGTACCTGGTACCTTCCTCCTCAATAGCTGGTACTCTTATATAATAGTGTATGCCAGGAAAAAGAGTTTGTCAGGAGGAGTGGGGGAGCTAGGGAGTGGGAGTTATATAGGTTTAGCCAGAACGTTTCCATTTTATCTGTGTACACAGTGGGATGATGAGGCCAGGCAGGGGGGCTCGGCAGAAATCCTGCTGACCTCTGGAGAGCTCAGAGAGCAATGTACTGATACAAGCTAGTCTCAGACTGCAGGTGCTGAAAGCTATTACTCTCTTGATTACAGATGGGAATCTCAGGATTTAACGATTTTGGTTCCAATTTCGCTTAATGATTCCGGTTTCTTAATACCGTTGAGGAAGCACCAGATAATTGATCCTTATTACATTGACATTTCATTTATACAAAACTCTGTTCTTAAAGTGTGTTTTCACCTACATATTGCCATATAAACAATCGGTGCATAACTGATTTAAGTCTCATGAGAAATTATTTAAGTCTCACATAAACAGTAGTAATAGTTCTTGGTTTAGTTTTTGATGAGTCATTATGAGTTTGTGATTCATTCGAGCCAGTTTGACATTTATTAAATATAATTAATTTGAGCCAATCTGACATTCATCATTGTATTATTAAGCTTTATTATTATTCAATTCAGCTCAGCTGAAGCATAATTTAGCATAATATTTTGTAGATTCAATAACGGTGCAGTTTCATTCAGCTCCCTCTTTCAGTAATCAAAGTACTCACTAGGAAGTCAGATATTTTAAGGGCTGTGAATAACCTTGCACTGGAATGTCTACTTCTATCCATCCATCCATCCATCCATCCATCTAAATAATGTTATTAAGATATCAGTCATGCCTGTTGTTGATAATAGTTTTAGTACTGTGACCTGTCCACATTACAAGATGCACTAACAGAAGAACTGCTAAAGTTCTGGTACTTGAATCTGGAATTTTTTAATATACATTTTTTAATTAAACCAGTTCTGAATAACATTCACAGCCTTGCACTAATCCTGATACAGCCTAATTAACACAATCTCATGGCAATTCATAATTATGCTACATTTTGGCAAATTGGTGGTTACAGTAATTCATATGAATGCGTACAATCCCATTTGTCTGTTTCCGTACAATGCATATAATGCATATAATGCTGCCTGTTGTTAGTGCTTTTTAGGTTGTTGTGTTATGAGTGATAAAGTGTTTTTGTTTGGTGAAAACCTTTGCTAGTGGTATGTAAGACTGCCTTAATTTGAGACATTACTGTAATTAATGGGGAAGTTTTGTGGCCTAATAGTTAGAGAGTTTGACTCCTAACACTAAGGTTGTGGGTTCGAGTCTCGGGCCGGCAATACCACGACTGAGGTGCCCTTGAGCAAGGCACTGAACCCCCAACTGCTCCCCGGGCGCCACAGCATTAATGGCTGCCCACTGCTCTGGGTGTGTGTTCATGGTGTGTGTGTGTTCACTGCTGTGTGTGTGCACTTTGGATGGGTTAAATGCAAGCACAAATTCTGAGTATGGGTCACCATACGTGGCTCTACGTCACTTTCACAAGTGTTTTGGTAGTTTTAGTGTATTTTGAATGTTAAATGAACTGCTGTCAAGTTGAAAGATGGTTAGGAGAACTTTGTGAAGAGTTTTGAAAAAGTGACTTTAGTATTGAGAAATGTGTCCTAGCAATTGCAAAAAACTTAATTGATTGAGGAAATTTTGAAGCTAGTGTCGGATCAGAATCAAACGCAGCTCTCTTAAAGTGCCCCTATCATGGGTAATGAAAGTTCATATTTTGTTTTTGGGAGTACCCAAAAACATGTTGACATGCATGCAAGGTCAAAAAACACTTTCATTGTCTTATAATGTGCATTTATTTTTACCTTACCGATTCGCTTAACGATTCATTTTTCCAAACCCCTCCTTTGCGTGATGCTAATCTGCAGTGATTGGTCCGATTGGTCTCATTTTCATTTCATCATGCCTGTAATACCTGATAAAGCAGTGTTTGTGAGCGCAGTGCTGCAATGTATACGGCGTTACGGGGAAAATTGCTATTTTACAGCTCCAAAAGCAGCACCTAGTAGCAAAGAATGAATTTGCATTTTCATTCAGACCAATGCGAAAAGACCAACAAGTGGGCGGGCCTTATGCTAATGTTTCATGTTGACGTCAAGATGAAATGGCTTGGGATTCATTTTAAAAACGACTTGTTTCAATGATTCAGAGTCGACTCTTTCTTTTGAGAGACAATAACTTTGCACTTTCAGATTTAAAACTTTGCAGGATGCTTTCATTCACTTAGAGCTGTGTTACACACTGCATGAAAGGTAATTTTCAAAAATCCATAATAGGGGCACTTTAAACACCTCATTGTGATCGAGCATCAATGCTGAGACCCTCCAGTGACATTAATTAGAATAAATTAACAGAAAACTCCTTGTAAGATAAATACGGGAACATTAGCGAATGAACACATCCCTGGCCACAGTTCAGTCCCTGCACACACACTTTGGCCCGCAGGACTCGCTTTTCTAAACCAGGGGAGTCATTTAAGGATGAACAGTTTAATTACAGAGCTAATAAGTGTTGCCACAGACTTTCTAATATTATTCTGGGAGAACACTAGCATGTCATTACCTTCCTTCCCCTGAGGAACACTTCCTATTAATCATAATGAGGAATTTGTTAGCATGTGGTCATGTCAGTTGGGATCAATTTCTTTTACCTAAGCTTCCTATGAAGCTGCCAGACGCTCGGGGCGGAGTGTGGAAGGGATCGATTTACAGTGCCGCAGCCATTAGGCCCTGTTTTGTTTTTGTTGTTTTTGTTATTTGATAGCTCATTTGCATCAGCGCGGCAGCTGCCGAATGCACATTGTAGTCGTTTGTTGACCTGCTTGCACAGATACTTTCTTGCTTTTCACACTAAAATGGATGTTTGTTTTAGGATGTAGCTGATGCCTGTGGCCCTGAAGTTTGATGATGGACTCTTGTGTTTTTTTTTTGTTTGTTAATAATGTAATAATTTGTGTAAGTAGCATATGCAGTCAGGCTGTCAGATTTTACAAAAGCAATCTACACTGGCTGTGGTTTTATTGGTCATGTAATGGCACCTCAAGCTCTGAACGAAAAGCTACAGTGACACAAAATGGCTCCCAGCTTGCCACAAGACTGAGAAACAGTAGTTCACACGAATCAAGGAAAATATATCAACCTGTACAGCTCGCAAAATGGAGTTCACACATTTGCCAGGTCTGCTCCGAAAGTGCGTTCGGCGTGTAGGTGAAGTAGGGTGTTGGCCAACTGTTGCTGGATGGATTTGGTGTCAGTTTGATGGGTTTAGCTCTGAGGTTTCACTTTTTCAGCTAAGGCCGCCTCACACTTTCCACTGACACATTCATATGCAAATAGTGTCTGATAGAGGGTAAGAGCTAAGTAGATAGAACAGTGGACGGACACTGAGAGAGACATGTGAAAGGTCTTGGCAGTGAGAAACTAGAGAGAATCTTTATAAAAATGGATATGGTGTGAACGGCTGCGTCTCGAACCTTCTGTTATAAATAACTGGCTGCCATGTGAGTGGGAGACAGTGGTGTTGAAATGAGGGATGAAGTTTTATTAATTAACATAACCAGGAGAAGAACCAGACGCAAGCAGTTTTGCAGTGCTGTATTTACTGTCAAAGCATATTGTTTTGGAAACATACTCTTGTTCTAATTCTGATCTATTCCTGTAAGATGTTGGTTCTGTTCTAAAACCTTGTGAGCTTCCTACTGACATGAAAATTAATCATGGGGGGGGGGGCAGGTAAAATAATGAATTTATACAATACCAAAAAATACCTATACCTGTATTTTTACCCACAATGTTTATGCTTGTTAGAGTACTGAGAATAGGGACATACTGAAATCTCAAAAACTGCTTATACGATCTGACATGAACTGTCCTATACTGTAAATGTTGTTTTTTTATCCTTAAAAAGCATATATTTCAGGTCACTCCTGCCAATATGCATATGCAGTCCAAAGCGCAAGTCTCAGGTCACTGACTGTTTCTATGGGATTTCAGTTGGCATTTGGCTCTTTAATTTAGAGGGCAGGATTTACTCGGTCTAAAACCAATAACTGCAGCATAGCTGAAAAATTATATGCTTTTTCAATATTTTGAATAGAGTTATGAATAGAGGCTTATGACTAGGTTGTAGTGGTGTTTCAGAAAACAGCACATTTCATAGTTTAAGAATAGCCACATCTTAGAACAGTCTGATCACATTAATCACAATCAATAAGCTAGCATGAAATTAACTGTCATCTGTGTGCAAAAACCAATCAGATTGGCCCATCAACTCGCACACTTAAAAGGTTGCAATGTGATAGGCTTTCATTAGGATTATTGCCATTTCATTTCCATAGAATTATCTCGAGCAGGCATAATGAAATGAGATGTGCTGCTCGGATGAACAGAAATACAAACATTCAGCTACTGACAGGCGTCAGCCACGAGTTTCCTCTCTCACTCGGTTTACTCTCCTTCGTGACACCCTCTCTCATTCTTTCGTAACACTCAAATAAGTGTCTTGGATCTCTGTTAATGACAACGCTGTCAGGGACCAATTGCTGAGAAAGCCATTCCCTCACAGCCAACTTACAACATATCTGATTTTGCTTTTGATATTAATCAGTCATTTTTCATGGGCTTTTAAGGAAGTGGAGCAGATGTAAATTGGCAGGTATTTGTTCAGGCAGGCATGTCAGCAAAATCTGTGTGTGTGTGTGTGTGTGCGTGTGTGTGTGTGTGTGTGTGTGTGTGTGTGTGTTGCTGAGTGGACGAGAGCAGGCAGCCAGTGTGGGCTGCTATAATTTCCCAGGTGTGCTGCACAGCTGGGTCACAGTCTCATTCTCCTTCATCCCACAGTTAACCTGCACTGACTCAGCTGAAACTGTTTTGAGCGTCTTCAGCAGGTGAATGCACAAGCTGCTTGTTTATTGTAAAAGACACACTGGGTCTGATCTGATTGATTGCTCTTTGTCCTGTAGGTAGAGTAGATGGATTAACAATTCTGGTTTTATAAACATTTCTTATTAAAACAACTTTAAAATCAACTTGAAATACCACGTGCAACCCATTTTACTCCTGTAATCTGACATATCTGAGTGAAACAGGATATTCAATAAGAAAAAAGGCTTGATTTTATCCATCTGGAATTCATTTACATACAGGTTACATGCCAGAATAGAGCCAAATTGTTGGAAGGAAAAAAAGACAAGCTTTTTCAGAAGTGGAGCATTTTATTACTTTTTTAAATAAAATACAAAAACTTATTTTGTTAAATGTATATTTAATATTAAACATCTATAAAAATATTTAAAAATATATTATTATTTATATTATATATTATGTCATATTGATATTTTTAAAATTCACTAAATAGGTACTAAACAAATGTGATATTTAAAAAAATACATAATAAAAACTTTGACAAACCTTTTCTTCTGTTTGGAATAATATGCCCAAATAAATCATGCACAATAAGACCAGGACGCTTTTAAATACGCTAGCTTATAAATGCCCATGCGCATTTTACTTTCACTTTCAAATTTGCGGCAATTCCACGTCAACTGCACGTCATTAAAAAAACTGAAAATCAGCAAACACTGTGGAAACAAATAAATAAGAAATAGGTTATAGAATGTTTATTAAACTAATACGAAAGCTGGAGACACAGCATACACCTTGATATAAAATAAATAAAAGTTTAAATAAAGTAAAAATCAGCAAACACTGTTGCTGCTGTTGGTTATTGCTGTAGTTGTAGATTATTGCTGCTGCTGCAAGCAAGTGCAGGAACTTGCTACTGCCAATGCATACGGCGATTCTGTGCCGTGAATATTTAAGACATACTGCTGCTTCAAAAATAGCATAAAAATAACCTGTAGCAGATATATACAGGTGGAGCTGGGGAAGTTGGAGGGTTTCAGAGAAACTAAAAGCGCGCCACAGGAACCTCTAGTGAATGCTAGCCAGCTATATAAATGCAAGGCAGTAAGCTCATTGGCTGCATATGCAGCATGAACCAATCAGCTTGTGCCAACTCTCTGAATATCATCAGTTACATTAACAACCCAAAATACTTAAACAACTAAATCACAACCACTGAAACATAATTTGTCAGCCAACACTGTGAGCACAATGAGTTCATTTCATACTGATTGAATGGTCCGTTGATGGTAAAATAAGTTAAAATGACGATTTAACAGGTTTTTGTGAGTTTTTTTTATCTGCGGTGAGACACCTGGGTCTGTCCTACAGTCTCAGGTCTATCCTTGTTTGGGCTCATCAAACTCACATGACTCCCTCCGTTTTATTCCACTGGGCACATAAAAGCATTTAATTCATCCCCCTCAACCAGCAACTTTAATTACCACTGTACTAATTACATCAAATCATTGACATCTCCATCTGATACGGCAGGGACTTCAAAGACTAATTGTCTTTGAGCCCTGCGTTTTGGGAAGAAAGCACTGCACAGAAATACCAACCAATACCAACTCTAATTCTGTGGCTCGTATTGTGTGTCAAGTGAACATTTCTGACTGTTTATTTATTGTTTTTTCTCCTCTCTCTGTCTGTTTGCAGTACGACAGTGAAAACATGTTCATGAGTATGCCAGAGCCCAGCCAGGACTTTGTGCCAGGGAACCAGGTGGGTTAATTACTGCTCACTCCTTTTGTTTTAAGTCGTAATTAAACAAATTTAAGCCGGCGCATCGCAAATTAGAGCCGCTATCAGTCGCCACCATAATCAGGGGCTATTATAACATGTAAACAAAACATTTAAAGCTTTGTCTAAGCTTAATAAAATGAAGCTTTAAAGCATATTGTCGCAGGCTTTAATTTCCTCCATTTACACTTTCATTAAAAACTACACACAGTATGGACTGCAAACAAGGCCACGGGTCTATAAAAGGCAGACTGCAGCGTTTCTGAGCAATGCTTCTCTAGTTACGGCTGTTACTCACTGAGGGAAGTTTATTTCAGGATACTTGTGCTTGTTCGAACAACCAAGATAAAAGACTGTTTCATCAGTGACTCAAGCTAGATAGTTCAGAACATTTTGCTATAAAAAGCACAGCTTGATTAAATTTTTAAAATAAAGCATGCAATTCAGTGCATTAAGGTCAAGGGTGAACATGCCTGCTTGACTAGAGCAGGTTGTCTTAGTGGACCTTTTACATGTTTGGCTAATGAATTACGGCTACAGGTTAATTAGCGCCCCTCAGGATACCTGCCACATTCTGCTGTATGGAAATGAATGTGACAGGCGGCCCAATGCACCGTAGACAGACTGATTGTGTGTGCAAGTGAAAACTGGAATTAGGATTTTTTTCCCACAGTATTTCTCCTGACTAGTTTTATCAGCCTGCAGCAGGCTATATATGATGTTGCTGCTCTATTAAATGTTTCCTTCCTGCTTTTGTCATGAGCTGTTTTGGTTTGTCCTGTTTTTATAGACACATTGATCTGAACTACGTGCTTGCATTCCATGAAATTTAAGCAAGCTACATTTTGACATTTCAAACTTCGAAAACTATACACAATGGGATTCTGGAATATTACTCTAGGTTAAAAACAACTTTTCTGTAAAGTGCCTTGATGCAGTAAACACAAAGAAAGCACTGAATTCAATCTGTTTGTGGATCACAGAGTTTGGCCTTTAATGTAAGACATGTAGAGTGTAATGTAGAGTGTAATGTGCAATAGCTCCTGTTGTGAAATAACCCCCTCCCTCCCCATCTCACATTAGTTTTTTTCTTATTACAAATTTTAAAAAGTGTTATGAATAATTATTCCACTTGCAGAAGTAAATTTAATAATGAAACACGTTTTAAGAAAAGAATCTCCATATGGTTTGGCAGCCTGCTCAAAACATCTCCTGTCTTTTGGTTTGACATAAGTAACGTTTAACAGGTCTCCGTTCTGCTGAAATGTGTGAAGGTGCAATTCACACCTTTCTCACGCATGTCGAAAATTGTATATTTAAACTTAATCATGAACACATTCACTTATGGTTTGACAAAGTTGTAGCTTTTTGTGCACTGACAGAAGAATCTTTAAGTTTGTTAGAGAAAGACCTGGTCAAACATGGGCCATAATGGTCAGTCAATTGATTAAAGAGGTCAATTAGTCAAACTGCATTTTTAAAAAATAATATAATATAATATAATAAAATATAATAAGCAACAACAACAATAAATTATTATTTTTAATAATAATAATAATATAATTTACCATAGCAACTAGCCAGTTGGAGTATTACTGTTCAAAAAAATAAGCTATTCTAATCAAAATATAATATAATATAATATCATATCATATCATATCATATCATATCATATCATATCATATAATATAATATAATATAATATTATAATATAATATAATATAATATAATATAATATAATATAATATAAAAAAGTAACTATTTAGTCAAATCTAGTCTAATCTGTCAGTGGATTATATACTGATCTATATATTATATATATTTGGTTATATACAGTATTATATATATTTATGGCTGGCTGCGAGGCTGTTACTTGCCATTCACTGTCTAGTCAATCTGGGGTCTGAGTTTTAAATGCGCATGACTAACTATGATGTCATGTTGAGGTCCCATGATTCACTCTGGATTTTGTGCTTGAAATACATATAAACACAGTACATATACATAATCTTATGTGAGTCCTAAAAGCTCTTCAGTAAGCATTTACAGTGCATTGTGATATAGAGAATTAATGAGAATTACAGTCTAACCTGAAGGCTATAGAGAGTAAGCACAGTAGTGTTATGGCTTTCAATAGCAAGAGGAAAAATAAATAAATTATATTTGACTCATGTATTATTCAGCACACTGTGGCAAATGCATTCAGGAGAATGTAAAGGAAAGTGCACTAAATTACAGGTCACTTGTTTGTTTCATGTAGTTTATACCTCTTTAAACAGGAAAAGCTGCATATGGTCCTATTGTGCCACCCATTACATAGCCTGAAATTGATTTACAATGTGCATTGTCTGCATTGTACATTCCCGGTCACTGTGTTTAATGTGCTCACGCTGCATGTTTGCTGCAGCTTTAATGTTGGTGGAGATGAAAGATGCATTAAGAATATAAAGCAGCATGGAGGCACAAAAAAAGAGAATTGAAGAGTGATGAAAGTTGAATGGAGTCTTACATGTACTATTGTTTCTTGTTACCCTGCTGTCGGTTGACCCCTTGGCCTTGTATCCCACTGTAGTTCCGCGTGCCTGCCAGTCCCAGCCAGACGCACCACAGCAACAAACAGGCCGGAGGCCCCTGGAAAAGAGACACCCCTTCACACACGGATGGCCCCCGTCTGACATGGGTAGATAACCCCACACCAACACCGAGCAGACGTCCATCAGGCCAAAATAACAGCAGCTTACATCATTTGTGTGTTACGTGCTGTGTGTCTCATCCATATGGATCCTTTTTACATCTACACTATTTTTTTTACATTAACACTTTATAAAAATAAATTAAACTTAGACACCACAGCAAATGTTACTGCAAATATCCTTTTTGTTCAAATAAAGTTACTTGGCATTCTAAAAGATTTTAATTAAGATCAAATATATTAAAAGATTAATAGAGAGATAGATGTCAACAATTTACTTTCACTTCCTGTTTTTGAAACTGTATGTGATGATGCTATGGTATAGCATATTAGCATATCAGCATTTCTTACACAACATGAATATGAAGCACACTAGCTAGCTAGAATATACCCATCTATTTTACAATTGAAATGTTGCCATAGCTAATGCTAATTTGGAGAATGTTGTAAAGCGACCCCCTAAACTCTTTTGCAGCAGTACTGGCTACTTGGCTAGATTTTTTGATTAATTCCAAGGTAATACAACAAATGGCACTTATATAAATATACATTAAATTATGTACATTAAGAGAGAGAAAAAATAGCTAACCAGCTAGTGAAAAGTGAAAAATATACAGTATCAAAGTCTGTGAAAAGGGTCCATTGTACTGTATGCCCATTGTACACATGTATGAATAGGATTGCTGAAATCTTAGAGCTGCTTTGAGTCTAGCACTACTTTTATGTTTCCCTTTGAATCTTAAAACTCCCTTTGTAAATATTACTTCCTCTTGCTTATGAACTGCAGTCTCTATTTTCTGCTGTTTTCGTGCTTCCTTGCATCTCTCTCTCTCTCTCTCTCTCTCTTTCTTACTCAAGACAGACTTCTCTCTTTCCCTCTGTTGGGAACAGGTAATTACTTTTATTGGCAACAACAGTTGAATTCACCTTGACCTCAGTGTGTGGTACGTAGCCACAAAGCTTTCTCCTGCCTTTAAACACACATTAACCAAATTAGAGAGAAGTGTACCCCTGTGCCTATTTTAAACTTCACACTCAGGAAGCTAAAACTGAAGCTGAAAAGCCTCCGCAGGCAAAACATGGACTGCAATTGTGTCTTTTAATCTGCTCTATAATACAAACCAAAGGCAACCTGGAGAGCGCCAAGGCCAAGTGTTAGGATCATGGCTATTATATGAATGGTTAGAAAAGTACTTTTAGTTTGATCTGATAGTTTTTAGGTTGATTTTAAAGATCTAAAGGCTGCCGTGGTCGGTGCACTTGTATGAACAGCACTGTTACTTTCATAAGCCGGTCCTCAGAGTGATCGGTGAGATCAGAGATGTTGAGTGTACCGTTACAGATGTAATTTATGTGCAGAGATACTGAAACTAGAGGTGGCTCTTCAGATGGATGCAGTTGAAAGAGCAAAGCATCATGGACAGTATTTTTTTAAATTGGGATTTTGGAGGCATGGGGACCATAAGATCTCGTAATGATCTTGAATGACAAAAACTAGACTGCATCAAACATGCAAAATAGGATGGATAGACAAATAAACTGCTTAACCTTTTTCTTGTGATTCAAATGAGGTGAAACACCATTCTGGCCCTTGGTAGATCTAAAAAAACAAAATATAAATGTTAGGCTATGAGGAACTAGTTATCATTAATAAGCCAGTTTTTGTACTGACACATACAGTACCTTAAAATCTCAGTTACAAAGAATAAATAAATACATAAAAAAATAACAGTTTGATGTTGCCCAGAAAAAATATATAGTTTGTATATATATATATATATATATATATATATTAAAAAAATATATATATATATATATATATATATATATATATATATATATATATAGAAACACTCATGCAGAAGTGTTAGCTAGTTTCATATTTGAATAAAAAATATTTATTTATTTATTTATTTTCAGAAAGGGACAGTAAACATAAACAAACAATCATAAATTATCAATTTCAAAAATAGACACTATACATCAATCAACATTCATGAAAATAAAAGTACCCCAGTTTCATTGGTAGTCCCTTTGCCATATGTTATTAGGTGTAAAACTAAAAGGAAATAATAGTAATAATAATCTTTTAAAATCTTTACAAATAATTAAATAAAAAAATAAACCTTGGTCTAAGGAAACAGTTACAATTTTCTATTAAATTCTGTCTTCAGTATATAGTTAAATCTTATCAGAATGCTTGTCAATGGTTTGATTGTGTTTACATCTTTACTCTCGGTTTGGTAGACAGAATAGACAGAAACAGATATTTGAATGTAAGGGAAATTTACACGAGAGGGACTTTTTATAAAGGAAACGTGTGTTAAAATGACATTTAAAAACTGCTGTTAATCTCTTGGTTGAAATCTGCCTGACTTTATTTCCATCAAAACATTCCCACTGACTCACAACAATTTTGAAAGCCTCGTAGCTGCTTGAAGTGACAAAATGTGATACTGTTATCCATCTGAACATCTCTGGACATGAAGAACCGTTGCTTTCTGAAAGACATAACAATAATAACAGCCTACAAAAAAGTCTGAATCAATGAAATGTTAAAATACACAGAGCATTCATCAGCCAGACTGCACCTCAGCACTGTCTGTCTGCACACAGCTTCTCTCCTATCTTAGTATCTCCTCTCATTCCTCCTTCTTCCAACCTAAACCATGTGTTTCTTGGCCATTAAATAAAAGCCACATTTATTAACCCAAAATGGCTGGAGTGCTGAGCGCATGTCAGCCCACAAGCGCTCTGTATCAATGTTTATTTATTTTAATGCAGCAGCAAGATGAAGTAGTGTGAGCCAGCGATGCTAGATAAAGCCGACTACAGCCGAACACTAAAAATATACACACTTCTCATATTTCTGGGCTATGCTCAAAGACACTACTTGTGAAAGTGCCCACTTTGACTCACAGAGCAAGCAATGTTTGCCTAACAACTGTTGGTTTTTGTTTAAACCTGATTAGACTGGTCTGATCTGTGTTATAGAAGATGCAAAGCAGCATTCAGGAAGAGTTTTTGATATTAATACTATCCTTAACTATAAGAGCAGCACAGATACAATATGTTATTTATTTGTTTCTTGCACAGAATGTATTTGCCTACCGTGACGGTTTGACATGTATATATAGTCTCTGATGAGGGGGGTTGTCAGAATTCTGTGTGGGTTTCTGTAGAGGTGCTCTTATCTATCCACCACCCCCCTCCCCCCAGATGTTGCAGAGCTCTTGTGGGACCAGGAGAAAGCTGTGCATTTTAAACATGCATAAACTAACCTTGTGCTCTCTGCTGGGACTGAAGAGGCCCGTTCTTACATGTGTTTTTTGGTGTAATTCAGATATAGAAAAATGTTCTCTTGAGCCAAACCCGTGTTCGTATACAACATATTTATAGAATACTTTAAAAGAATCAGATCTTGAATACTATTTCAAGCATTGTTTTTCTCATAATATATACATTATTCAGTTATTCATGAATTGCATATTCATGCATGCATGAGCCTTAAGCTGCTCAAAGGCATGGAAGCAGCATGCTGGACAGGGAGTGGTCATTCATGGACCATGCCAGTTTGCTTTGATCCCGTTCTTTTTATAAGACACGGCGGAGGTGATGCCACAGTTCAGGTCAGATGATGCTTCACACGCCCTTGTGTCCCCTCCATTACACAAAGTAAAAACCTCCTCCAGAATGCTTGACCTTGATGCTTGCACAAGACAGACAAGCCCTTCTGCATTTATCCAGAAGCTCTCAACAGTAATCGGCAGCTCAGCGGGTCTGAGGTTGTTTTGGGGGCCCGGCCAAAGAATGTTGGATTCAAATGATCACTGCCCCTGGGTCCCAGAGGTATTCATTACAGGCTGAATTGCTTTCATTGCCTCTCTCACACAATCCCAGCCTAGATGGCAAATGAAAAGCCATTTGAAAAAAAGGGCACCTTATTAAGTTTAACTGCTGTAGCATTTAACCTGACATCTTCATTATTCAAAATTACATTATGAAAAAATCGCTTCATCTGCAGGCGCAGGTCACCATTGTTTACGCTTCCTTTTGCTGTTCTTTAGCAATTTAATTGGTGGAAGGGCATGACAACATGTTGGAGCACTCCTCGTGCCGCATGGAGCTCTGGGTAATGATCCACAGCCAGTCCTGGAGTGGTCATTTAAATAGAGGTTTATTTCTGAAAGTCAATTTCTGCAAAGGCAAATACCTTAAAGTGTTGCCTATAAAAATTAAAAAAAAAAAAAAACCTTTTGAAGAGTTGCACTGCTAATGCCTAAAAAAAAAGACACAGCTCGTTTAACGCTCATTGACATTTTTGCCCCAGTACTGAATATTGTCACAATGAAATGCACAATGAAAATGCCATTTTACTGTCAATTATAGGCTTTCAGCAAAAAAAAAAAAAAAAAACAGTAAAACAATTATGAAACACAAAACAATGCAGCGAATCAGCAGTTTTTATTGTAATATAATTCTAATAAAAATGCAGGTGACTTGCCAGAATACAGTTTTAGAATATAAAATGAACAACAAATTTATTATTAATAAATAATAGTAATAATTAAAATGTATTATTATTATTAAGATAATTAATAATAAAATGAATACATTTATTTTTCTCTGTGTAGAAATATTTTTTCTTTATCATTTATCATGTTTATAAATGTATTTTATTACTACAGTTATTAATAAATGATTATTAAATATAACACAAAACCACAGCTAGAGATAAAACCTTATAGTTCCTGAGATACAGCTTCCCCATGTGACAACTAGCCTGAGTCTCACTCATCCATCTAAATTGTATTTCTATCAGAAAGCATCTCTCAAATTTGTTTTAATGCATTTTGTGGCATAATGATGGGGCGTATCTCTTATCTCAAAATGCATGTTTTCTCATCCA
Source organism: Cyprinus carpio (assembly GCF_018340385.1). NCBI lineage: Eukaryota > Metazoa > Chordata > Actinopteri > Cypriniformes > Cyprinidae > Cyprinus > Cyprinus carpio. The sequence continues at coordinate 11,043,656 of NC_056573.1, read as the reverse complement.
CCTCGTATCTCAGTACGTGTGCACTTCTTTCATAATGACGAGCTGATTTACGCCTGTCAAGATGGAAGGCTTATAAACAATGCTGCAGTAATTTAATGCATAATTTCTGCTGCCGAAGCATTTCTGCCACTCACTCACTGCACTATGTTAAAAACACAAGAGCTCTCCTCATATCTTTCCACACTCTCTCCCGCTCTCATTTTTTCCTTATTGTCAGTGTAAACCACATCAGATACATGACTATTCCCCCAGTTTATTCCTCTCTCCCCCTCCGCTGTGAAGCTTTGATTGACTGCTGACTGTGAAGTCGCCCATAGACAATGATTCCATACAGCCATCATGACCATCATCAGTAATTGATAGTAGATTTAAATGATTCTCCTGCTCATTTGCCATTCATCTCCCACCAGTCCCATTACCCTTGTGCTGTTTGACAGGCAATCACCTCCCTGAGAGATTTGTTGTCCAGTCAAAATGATGTCACACCAAATGGACAAGGACTTTGCACGTTGTGGATCTCAAAACTTGTCGTTTTTTCCCCTTCCCCTCCTTTGCATGCAGGGCCACTGCTACCTATAGGCAGAGCAGGCAATCGCCTAGGGCCTCGGGCTTTGAGATGGGTCCTCCATAACCGTAACCTCATCTAAACGCTAGTCCATGAGTCAAGACAAGCAGCAAAATACTAAAAAAATATATTTTTTATTTTTTTAAATTTTGTAACCACTTTTTAGTCATCAAAAAATCCTGAAAAACATATCACAGGTTATAAAATAAATATTCAGCAGCACAACTGTTTCTAACTTTGTTAATAATTCAGCATATTAGAATAACTTCTGAAAGATCATATGCCACTGAAGACTGGAGTAATGCCTGATGAAAATTCAGCTTTGCATCACAGAAATAGTTTATATTTTAAAGTGTAGTAAAATAGAAAAACAAATAAATGTAGGCTTGATGAGCATAAGAGACTTTCTTCAAAAACATTAAAATAGTAATGTGTCCAAACTTTAAAATGAAATGTTGTATAAATAAAAAGGCTAGAAATCATATTTGTGTCATATAAGTTCTTTTTATTGGGGGTGGGGGGCCTCCAATATGAATTTTGCCTAGGGCCTCCAAATGTCTAGAAACGGCTCTGTTTGCATTCAGTGAGAATGAGGGTTGATGGGAAACTATGTGTCATCCAAAGTCCTGATTTACACAGAAATTGTAGTTTTTCTTCAATGTTTCGTTTATTGTTAAATGAAAAGCTAAGCTTTCAGTGGAAAACCGCACAACTAAATTATGTTAAAATTATACATTGCGATCTGAATGTAACTGGATCATAAATAGTAAACACTGAACTGAATGTACAGATATTGTGTGGGTAATTTCCCTCAGCCCTGACTCAATATATAAAAAGTTCATTTACTTCAGTTCATATTATATGATTCAGACAAGAACTTTCTGACCCTGTTTTATTCAATTACATAGGATGATACAAAAATATTTCAATTACCAATGACATGACTCCAGATTGAAAAATGAAACATGTTTAAACATTTCTTTCTTTTTTTTTTTAATATGTGTAATTTTAGAGGCTGGAATTGGAAAAATGCACTGACTCATAGCACATATCCCTTTAGAAAATGTATTTATTCAGATTAGCTGGAACATTTTTGCAGTTTTTAGTTAAATAAGTAGATCTGCGTCAGATGACACCATGTTTTGATAGGTTTGCATCCACGGCTTCACCTAAAGTCATATTTTTCACGACAAAAACACACAGATGTAGGAAATGTTTGCAATGCTCTTAATTTTTGTGCATTTCACCTTTTTTTTTTTCTCTCAGAGCCACACACCACAGCACAGGGTTATTTATTTCCTGTGTTCTCTTTCTTGGCTGCCTGTTTACGTATCTCAGTGTCACAAAAAAGGAAAGTGTAAAAAAAGAAAGACAAGAGACTAAGAAACATCACGTATATAACCTTTAGAACACATAAACATAATTGCACCTCAAAACGGCCATCCATTCCGTCTTTTATTTATTTGTCTAATTTTCAACCTAAATATAATAATTTTCTTTTCTTTCTCTTCTTTCGACAATAATTACACGAATAAGTACATTACTCGCATGTATCAACAGCAATGTAAGCCACTGCAAACAGTCATCTTGTTTTATTTATTTATTTGATTTAATTTGGCAGTAAAATCATTCCTCTAAGGGCCTTACTGTATGAATTATGCCAGCATATTTCCTGCAAACAAACGCAGACATCTGTGAGGCACAACACAATCAAATATGCAAATGAGCACGATACATTGGCTTTTAGAGGCAGAAGTAGGAAGCTCATTAAAACGATTATTGCAATCCTTAAAAGTAACAGTTGGACTGTTATTTGAGTTGAGTTTGAATTTGGAACCAATTTCATACCTAATTGCCTGTAGTTGGCTGTCTGACAGGTTCATTTAGTTTGCTGCAAATAAAAGCTATGTATTAGAGATAATAAAGCAGCAGAAAAGAGGAGCCCCTTTGAAGGTAAAAAAGAGAGGGATCGTTCGAGTCGAATCAGAGGCTGAGGCATATTTGTGGTTAGCATTTCGTGAAGCATTCGGCACGATGTTTTATCGGGTAGAGATAATAAACTCTCTGCCTTCTGATAACTGTATATATTTTTCTACAGTATTTTACTCCAAGAGAGAGTGTTTACAGAATAATTTATGATTTAGCTTGGATTTGTACAGCCTTTCATCTCCTTATCTGCTTTACATCTTTTTCATCACAGTCTACACTGACAGGGGCTGAAGGAGGCAGCCAAAGCAAACTTCACAGCCAAGCGCAAGTGACTGTTCAGCCTCATAAAAGCAGCCTTTTGTTATAGTCTAATGAGACTGATTGACCATTTGCATATAATTTTACTTCCTCAAAGGCTCAAATAGCAGGAATGAATCACTGTAATGTGCAGCGCACTTTGATGTACTTTATTCAGCATTTCATCTGCTGCGTATATAGTTGTGATTAGTCTTTTTTTCTGTTATTGATACAGCATGAATCATTGCCGTTGCTGGATCGCTTCAGTGGCAGAATATAGAGCATCAAAGAATGTTGGTTTTCAACAAGATTTTTATGTTCGTGCCGTAACCCATTTCATTCTCTTATTTATAAGTATCAAATGGACACTCTGTCCTTGTTCTAGCCTACGGTTCACCCCCCATTGTGCAGTATTTCAGACTAACTGTTTGGAAAACCTTTTCATGCTGCCTTTGGAGATACTCTTGACAAGAATGCTCTTGAGATTTGAGATTGAGGTTTTCAATGTGATAGCATTTTTATTCGATTCTATTGTATTTACCTCTGAGAAAAATGCATCATATTCATCATCACTAATGACTAGTCAGTCGTAAATGAATCATCTTTTGAAAAAGATGGTTTTGTCAAGCGATCACCTTATGTAATCAGCCAATCAGTGTTCTGAAGGGTCACGTAACCTCTGTCTATTGTGTCTCTGTTCATCACAGCAGTCCTACCCAGTGCACAGTCTTGGGGATGAAGACTATAACATCCCACCCATCACACCCCCCACCCTCCCCGAACACATGCTGGCACACTTGCCCGAGTCTGAGTCTGGAACGTACCATCCCCTGTGCCCCCCTGTCTCCCAGAATGGACTGCACCACTTTCACCTGCAAGGAATGGACCTGCAGGGCATGTCGGTCCCCAACATGTTGGGTCAAGACGGCGGCCTGCTCACCAACTCCCTCTCAGTGGTGAGTACTGGCGCTCTCTGACTAAGATCTGGGGTTGATAATCCAAATAATTATGGGATAAAGTAGTAGTTGCATTGTGAGATATAAAGTCACAATTATGAGAAATAAAGTTGTAATTGCGTGAGTTAAAATCGACACTGTGAGATATAAAAAGCAGCATTTATGAAATATATAGATGCAGTTGAGAGATATGAAGTCACATTTTGAGATTTTGAGATAAATCATGTTGTAATTTAAAGAGATAAAATTATGAGAAACAAAGTTGCAATTTGTGAGAGAAAAAAAAAATTACAGTTAACTTATTTATAATTTTTACCCTGAGGTGGAAATGTGCTTCTATATAATCTAGTATGAAAAAATGACCAAAAACACAGTTTCTTTCTGTGTGGAGGAAACTTTATTTGTTAGATGCACATGCTGTCCTTTGAGATGTCACTAATGCATTTCGCATGAAGGAATTACACAACACCAAAGTCGTTTCAGTGCCCAAACAATGATTTAATTGACACAAATGAAACACCTCAACAGATATTATAAGAGGTTGAAGCGGCATATAGAATGATTGAGATAGCACCCAGCAAATGAGAGCTAATGTGATTTAACGCACAGTGAAACAATGCCAAATTCCCCATTGGATTAAGTTAATTAAATATAATTTAGCATCAAGGCACTCTTCCTGATGAATTCTGCTTGCCATGTGGCTGTGCTAGATAGTTGTATAGTACATTCAGAAAATGTAGATACATTTTAAAAACTTTTGAATCTTAGAAAAAAAAATCTGAAAAATAAGGTTAAGGCAAACTAAAAATAAATGTTACAATTGAATCTTTAAAATATACAGTATATACAATAAATGTTACAATTGAATCTTTAAAATATACAATATATATATATATATATATATATATATATATATATATATATATATATATATATACTTTATATATATATATGAAAAACAATTAATGAAACAGCAAAAAATACATTCAGAAATATAAAACAAAAAAATTAGTGAATAAATATATTTATATTTATTCATTTCAGAAAGGTACGGTGTACATTAATCAACATTCATGAATGTAAATGTACCCCAGTTTCATTGGTAGTCCCTTTGCCAGATTTTATTAGGCATAAAACTAAAAGGAAATAATAGTAATAATAATAACAATATTTATAATCTTTTAAAATCCATCACACATAACATTTTGTAACTATATATACCATGTATACTATAGTTATCAGAATGATATGGTGAAGAAAAAATTTAAATAAATGTTACAATATGTACAATATATGTGCTAATATTATGTGTGTGTGTGTGTGTGTATATATAATATATATACACACACACACACACACACACACACACAATATTAGCACATATTACATATTATATATAGTATATATAGTTACAAAATGTTATGTGTGATGTATGTGTGTGTGTGTGTGTGTGTGTGTGTGTATATATATATATATATATATATATATATATATATATATATATATATATATATATATATATATATATATATATATATCTATATATATATATATAGTAGATGTAATATTTTATATAAATTGATATATTACACATCGAAATGTTTTATTTGGTTTAATAATTGTTTTTTATTATTATTACTTTAACTTATTACTTTATCCCTGTCTTATCTTTTTAAAATGTTAATATTGATCACAAGGATCTACAATGCGCTGCTACTTCTGGAGAAATGAAACCCAGACCTTAAATTTTGGTTAGGTGCAAGAAACCTCATAATGTGATTATGAAACATATGAAGTGCTGGCGAGCTGTGACTAACTGTGGTTGAAGATGAATGTGAGATGTGCTGCTAATCTGATGCTTGATTCAAACTGAAACTTCTCCCCTTCATCTCGCACCTATTGTTTTCCATAAACTCCATGTTTGGGGCCAAACCTAAATATTGAGCTTTATTTCTGTGTGTGTGATAAACCCTGCTTACTTTGCTTTTTTAAATCTTGACCTTTGTTTGATAATATCAGCACAAATTATTTATCTTTTATCAGAAATGGGCGCATGAAGGAGAAATGATGACAACCGTAAGAGAAATAATGGTAAAAACAATATTTTGATTCCTTTGTTGCTCTTTTGGAAAATGCACCTTCGTAGTGCCCATCTTAAACTTACATCAAAAAGATTATTGAAGAATAACATACACATGAGTGGCTAAAAAAACACATACACACAGAGTGACATGCACACTGAAAGATATTGAGATTCACAAAGGCATTTGTTCTTTTCACCTTAATGTTCTCAGTGCTTGGAGAACATCCATTTAGAGCGGCTATGAATTATGGTTGCCAGGCAACGGGACAGAGAGCTTGTAGCTGCAGTGGAGAATGAAAGAGCTAGCTGATGGAATTAATTTTCTTTCAGCATTAGCCTGTTGGAGCTGCTTTCTCTGGTGGAACAGAGAGTGCATTTATATGCCTCTTACATTTTGCATTCATTTTATAGGTCTTAGAGTTTGCATTGTTTAGCCAGCAGAGATAGTTGAGTGAAATGTGCTTTACCTTAAAAAGTATTAGATTAAAAGGAAAATTATCTCGTAAGGTTTCACCATCTTAGCTCGTTCCATTAAAAAGAATGAAAACAAATGCTGTGGAATGGCTAAATGGATCCCCTAGTTCTGAGAAACGGGGAAGACTTTTTTTTAAACATATAATGTGAGAGATGAGATCTCATCGGGCCATTCTGATGAGTTCTGTGATTCACATAAAATGCAACAAATTTATTGGAAACGCTCAGGTAAGGTTTGCTTTCCAGAAAGCCACATAAGCACAAGTTGATGTGTGTAAAATGTGCAAATCTAAACAGAGCTGACAGCGGAGGAGAGAGAGAGGCAGTGAGTGGTAAAGAGCAGAGAGATCGTCCATCATCAGCGCAAAAGCCACTAAATCCTCATCCAGCAGTGGCCTAAATAAAAAACAGGAACAGTAATGGATATAAATCTCCATTTATTGTCAATTTGCAGCAAAGAATATAGTTTGCAGCACTTTGCTGCACACTGCAAAGCAGGCACATTTGAGACCTTGAAAGTACAGTGTGACAAGCCACTTCTATTAGGCTGCTTTTGCATAGATCCTTTACAGTGAAGTTTAATAAGAGACAGGTATTTGCGTGCGGTCGTGTAAAATTCAAGCGAGAGCAATTAAACTCTGGCATGTCCAAATGACAGATGGTGTAATACGGCTTTAAGCTTTTATACTCCAAATTACCTCACTTCTCGTATGTACTCCTGCATGTCATAAATATTGGGTGTTTCTTTCATGTAAAATGTGACAAGCTATTATTACCCTAAAAAAAAAATAACAGCGATTTTAAAGCGGATTATCTCAAGAGGAAAGAAATTAATAGCTAAGATTATGCCAGATTATTTTTCAAATTCATTCTAATGATCAAAAGGGTAAACAAAAAGCCAGTGTGTCTGTTAGCTTATAAAGATCTACAGTAACACAAGCACATGAAATACACCCTCATTACTCTGAAAAAAAGTCCTTATCATTGGGATGTGGTTTTATTACCCTGAGCAAACAATTGGCTCTGATCTAGTCCAGCACTTAAGCTATTTATACCTTTTTAATGGAAACAGAAGGACATGAAAGTGCCCCTGAAGTGACAGCCGGAGTAAAGTAGACATTATTTTCCTCCCTTTAAAATGTCATTGGGCTGCATGGAAAGCTGGGGTTCTCTCGTCCCTTTCATACGTCTCTGTCGCGCACTACAGGAAGATAAGCATGCAAATAGTCTCCTACTGTACATGTGATTACAATTTGCCCTGTGATTTAAAGGAAATTGATATCAAATGAGTATGACCTCCTTTGCAACACGGGTCAGTGGGTCTGATGAAAAAACAGGCAGCCCAGGCAGCCATTTGTTATTTAAAACTTAAAAAGTGCAGAACAGGCAACCTTTAGGGCTTTTGTCTGTGACCTCGTCATGTGACCTCTATTCATCCCTAGCAAGCCTTTGTCCTCCGTGTAGTGGAGATTAATGGTGAGCTCATATGATAAATACCATCACGACCTCGCTCTGACATTCAACGCGATTTGAATTTTTTTCTGCAGCCATGTTGATTCTCTTGCCGTAAAGTTTTACTCGTTGGGAAATTTCACTAGTTATTGCAGTATGATTAAACAATTTGTCCTTGATTTCACTCTTAGTTACTGCCAGAAAGCTTGTCCCTCCAATAATTTTTTTTACAAAAAAAAAAAAAAGTTAACCTTAACAACAATCCTTGTTTTAAAATTAAAAATGTTTTTTACACAAAAAAAACCACAACATCTTATTACCAACAAAAACAAGGTGGGTATTGTCTCGTTAAAAAAAAAAACAGAAAAAGTCCCCCTCAAGAAAATACAGATGTTTCAAAAGAAATCGAGTGGGAAGGGGTATAATACAGAAAACACAGAGCATATTAATGAGGTGTGTGTGATGGTGAACGCATTTCGCTGAAAAAGGAAACTTCCTCCTATCCATTAACATTGTAATGGTTAAACCCCCTGAAAAGTTGAACAGTTTTCCACTGCGACCTTTTTTCCAGCCATTTCATGAGAACTTGACCTTTTCACCAGTGTCAGTTTATGATTAGTCAGTTAACCGCTGAAACCGCACTGATTGGAGAATTTCCTCGCTGTTGCTGTGTAATGTTGTCACGTCGTTAGTCCTTTTACATCCAATCAGCTGCTTTCGGATACATGCCGAATTCTCGTAAATGAATAGTTTTTCTGATGCTCCATGACACGACATCAAAAAACGCTTTCATGTATTTAACTGATTAATCAAGTTAAACAAATGAAAGTCTTATTGTTTGCTAAAAATTAAAGCAGAAATGCATAAAAAAATTCAACTTTGTATTTAAAAATATATACAGCATCACTTAATTGATATTGAAAAATTTAGTTAAAAAATTAATTAATGTAAAAAAAGCCCTGGCAACCATCCAGAACACATTAGTATCATGGCAGTGACTTAAGCATGGACAAGCACCTCTCAAAAATGCATGTGGATGGCACAACATGTAATGCATTTTTCAATATTAGACACTTCATTTCCCTGTGTGACTGTCAATGTCTGACAGTATGAAATATGTTAAATTTTTGCATTAGCATTATTCAGTGCTCTCACAGGCTCTCTTTGAAATAAGAGATTTTAGAAAGCAATTTCAGTATGTTTTGAGTAATGAGGGTCCAGTGTGTCTGAAGTGTTTATGCGGGGAGGGAGACATAGAGTCACCTGTCCTTCAGAGAAATGCCCGTAGCTTCTAACCCCAAAGCTGCACCTGTCGGGGGCATTGTGTTGCATACAATGGTGGGCGTGGGGTACATTTCAGGTCACCTGTTGCTTCAGACAGTATCAGGTGACGGACTACAGCTACAGGGCTTGTCCTTGTCGGAAGTGATTTATCCCCCAGATACAGTGTGCAAAAGCAATGTTTCTACACTCTGCTACAGACTAGCATTCATAGCAGCAGGATGGTGAAAATCCAAACCAGTCATAAGGTATGGATCGAGACATTAGTGCTAGTTAACAATGGGATTATGCTTGTATGTATAGGTAGACCTTTAAGGGAATTCTATTGTAACTGTTCTGTTTAGCCGAGGTTAGTTTTAATAAGAACAGAACTTTTTACTTTGTAAAAGAATATTTCAGGTTCAGTATAAGTTAAGCTTAATCAACAACTTTTGTGACAATGTTGATTACCAAAAATAAATAAATAAATACATTTGTTATATTCTTAAAAATCCTTTTAAAAAATGATTTCAGTGAGTCACTTACAATGGAAGTGAATGGGGCCAAATCGCATATATTAAAATACTCAGTGTTTCAATAATATAGGCACAAGGAATAAACAGCATGATCTTATTGTGAAGAAATCACAATTTTATTTTAAATCCTAAATCCTTAAAATGATTTAAACAACTTTACAGCTCAAACAGTTTTAACAGAAAAATTAAGGAAATTGCTTTTGAGGTATATATATATATATATATATATATATATATATATATATATATATATATATATATATATATATATATATATATGATTTTAAAAATGTGGCCCATCATAAGTGCCCTATCTTAACATATCATAACTTTTTTTTTTTCAGTAAAACAGTAGTCAAGTTGATTTTGGTACAACATTATGCTACAAACTTTCATTCAACCAACAGTCAAGTCAAGTCAAGTCTGCTTTATTGTCAATTCTTCCACATGTACAGTACATACATACAGAAAATCAAAATTGCGTTACTCTCAGACCCCCGGTGCATACAGATAACACTAACAGTAGAGCCTAAAAAATCTAGATCAAATATAAAATATAAGATAAAACTATACAATAAGGGAATGTAAAAAAGACATAATAGAAAAAATAAAATAAAAATAAGGTTAAATAAAAGCAGCGCAAGGCACATGGCAGATAGAGTGCAAACCAGTGAACAAACAGTGCAGATAAAAAGATTTTTAGTGCATAAAAAAATATCTTATTCAGTCTGATTAAAAGTGACAAAGTGACAAAGGGCTCAGAGCAGTTATTTTATTAACTGACTGATGAGGAGGTAGAATGATGTCAGATCCATGGTGAATGAGGTAGTGAGCAGACCACTGCTGCACAAAGTGACTGGTGCATGACATTCGTATGTTAGAGGGAGGGGGGGTGGAAGGACCTGGGGATGGGGACCTGGGGGGGGGGGGGGGGGGGGGGGGGGTTTCATAGTTCAGTGGTGCCCTGAGGCAGAAGAGGGACGGGGGGGTAAGTTCGGGAGCGAGTTCAGCTTCCTGACAGCCTGATGGATGAAGCTGTCCTTCAGTCTGCTGGTCCTGGCCTGGAGACTCCGCAGTCTCCTCCCTGATGGGAGCAGACTGAAGAAGCTGTGTGACGGGTGAGTGGGATCACCTGCAATGCAGAGGGCTTTTCGAGTGAGACGGGTTCCATAAATGTCCTGGAGGGAGGGGAGAGAGACACCAATGATCTTCTCAGCTGCTCTCACTATGCGTTGCAGAGTCTTCCGGCAGGACGCGTTGCAGGCGCCATACCACACAGTGATGCAGCTGGTCAGAATGCTCTCGATGGTGCCTCTGTAGAAGGTGTACATGATGGGGGGGTGGGGCTCTGGCTCTCCTCAGTTTGCGGAGGAAGTAGAGACGCTGTTGTGATTTCTTGGCCAGTGCTGCGGTGTTGTCGGTCCAGGAGAGGTCCTCTGTGATGTGCACACCCAGGAACTTGGTGCTGCTCACTCTCTCCACAGTCGCACCGTTGATGGTCAGAGGAACATGCTGAGTGTGCGCTCTCCTGAAGTCCACAACAATCTCCTTCGTCTTCTCCACGTTCAGAGAGAGATTGTTGTCACTGCACCACCCGGCCAGGCGGCTCACCTCGCTCCTGTAGTTTGTCTCATCTCTGTTGCTAATGAGACCCACCACAGTCGTGTCATCCGCAAACTTAATAAAGAGGTTGGAGTTGTGTGACTGTGTGCAATCGTGGGTCAGCAGAGTGAAGAGGAGGGGGCTCAGCACATATCCTTGGGGGGCCCCAGTGTTCAGTGTGATGGTGCTGGATGTGTTGCTGCCGACACGTACTGCCTGAGGTCTTCCAGTCAGAAAGTCCAACAGCCAGTTGCACAGCGAAGTGTTGAGCCCCAGCTCGACCAGTTTGTGAATGAGCTGTTGAGGGATGATTGTGTTGAATTCTGAACTGAAGCCTAGTGAACAGCATTCTGACGTATGAGTCTTTTTTCCTCTAGATGTGTGAGTGCTGAGTGGAGGGTAGTGGCGATGGCATCATCGGTCGAGCGGTTGGACCAATATGCAAACTGGAATGGTTCCAGGGAGGGGGGGAGGGCAGACTTGATGTGGTGCATGACTAGCCGTTCGAAGCACTTCATGAGGATGGGAGTAAGTGCAACAGGACGGTAGTCATTGAAGCATGATGGAGATGGCTTCTTCGGGACTGGAATGATGGTGGTAGCTTTGAAGCATGTGGGAACAACAGCTTGACTAAGTGAGATGTTGAAAATGTCTGTGAAGACATCAGTGAGTTCTGCTGCACAGTCTCTCAGTACACGCCCAGGAATGTTGTCAGGACCCGGAGCTTTGCGTGCATTGATCCTGCTGAAGGATCTCCTCACGCTGTCTGGGGTCAGCATCATCACCTGGTCACTGGGAGGAGGTGGAGTCTTCTGTGCAGTGGAGCTGTTTTGTGCCTCAAAGCGAGCGAAGAAGGTGTTCAGCTCGTTCAGCAGAGAGATGTTGCTGTCACAGGTCCGCTGTGGGGGCTTGTAGTCCGTAATGGTCTGTATCCCCTGCCACAGCCTCCGAGTGTCTCTGCTGTCGCTGAATTGATGGGCTATCCTCCTGGAGTACTGTCTCTTAGCCTCTCTGATGCCGCGGGATAGGTTGGCCCTGGCTGTTCTCAGGCCCCCCTCGTCTCCAGCTCTGAAGGCAGCGTTCCACGTCTCCAGGAGTCTCTAGACCTCCCCTGTCATCCACGGCTTCTGGTTGGCCCGGACAGTAATGGTTTTTGTGACTGTTACATCCTCAATACACTTGGTGATGTAGGCAGTGACAGTCTCCGAGTACTCCTGGAGGTCAGTGGAGTTATTATAAGTGGCAGCCTGCTTAAACATATTCCAGTCAGTTGTATCAAAGCAGTCCCTGAAGAGCCTCAGACGATCCTTCTGGCCACACTTGAATCTGTTTCTGAACTGGTTTGGCGACTTTAACGAGCGGTCTGTATGCAGGCATTAGCATGACAGTGATGTGGTCTGAGGCACCGAGGTGGGGGAGGGGGAGGGCTTTGTAAGCTCCTCTCTGTGTGGTGTAAACAAAGTCTAAAATGTTTTTACCTCTTGTTGGAAAGTTAATGTGTTGGTGTATTTTAGGAAACACACTCTTTAAGTCAGCATGGTTGAAATCCCCAGCTATGATGAGAAAAGCATCGGGGTGTGCTGTCTGCTGCTCACTGATGTGCTGGTACAGTTCATTTAGTGCATCGTTCCTGTTGCTGTTGCTGTTGTTCGGGGGAATGTAAACCGAAACGAGCAGTATGGCAGTATATTCCCTCGGCAGATAGAACGGCCGGCACTTAATAATCATAAACTCCACCAGGGGTGAGCAGTGTTTGCAGATCACAACAGCATCGCGGCACCACGCGTCATTGATGTAAACACAAAGCCCGCCGCCGCGGGTTTTTCCCTCCCGCGACGCGAGCTCTGTCTGCTCGATAGCACGTCAGCTGGTCGAGCTGAATGGCGCAGTCCGGAACGCTGTCGCTGAGCCATGTTTCCGTGAATACAAACACACAACAGTCTCTTACAGTCCTCTGAGTTGAACGTAGTAATCGGATGTAGTCCAGTTTATTGTCCAAAGAGCGTACGTTAGCCAGTACGACGGTGGGGATGGATGGCTTGTGTGGGTTTAGCCGTTAGCCTAGCCCGGATACCTCCGCGCTTACCCCTCTTCTGCTTCCTCTCACGCCGCTTGTGGCGCCTCCGCTGTGGGCGAGATGCAGTAGAGGGGGTCGGTGATGATGTAGGCCTCCGGAGCAGTTCGAGATCTCGCAGCAGTTCCGCGTGCGCGGAGTTTAACTCTAAAAAATGCGGCTCTGCCGACATCCAGCAGAAACTCACGACTGTATGCGCGCTTAAAGACAGATAGACGCGATGACGACGTACAAAAAACACTGCGACTCACAAGACAAAAAACACGAAAACACCGTTCTGTCGGGACAGAGAGAAGCCGCTGCGTGTGGACGCGCCGCCATCTTGCAAGAGGTTCAGTTTATTTGAAGGGTTCATTTGGAAATCTAGGTTTTTTTGTTTTAAATTAAGTTTTATTTTAATATTCCAGATGCAACAAATGGTCAACTCCGACTCACGTTACGGCGGCCATCATCAGGTGGACACGCTCAGACCCAGGGTCCAACCTGGCATGGTTCCTCAAGGTCAGCTGGCCACTATCAACCAATCACAACTCAATAATCAGCTGGGTCTGAATAACAACAATGGCACCCATGGATCCCCATCTCCTCCAGAGAGCAAGTCAGCCACACCCTCCCCCTCAAGCTCTGTGCATGAGGACGATGCAGATGATGTTGCCAAGGTGAGAGAGAGAGTGTGTTACCCATTCTATGATCTCATGAATATAAAAGCTTATCTTCCTCACACACACATACACATACACATAGACTTATTTTATGCACTGTGGCAAAATAGAGTGTATTAAAAGGAATGAGTCACTGCTGACCTTTCAGCAAGTTGCTCTGCCATGTTTCCTTAAACATAGATTTGCTAAGACACTGATCTGCCTCAAGTCTGTTCTTCACAGCCAAAATACTGCACATTTTCTCCAAAACTCACATCAGTACTGATCCTCTGGAAAGTGTGGTCGTTTATGTGCTCTGCTAAGATATTTGTGTGTCTTGTTTCCTAACATAGAAGACACGGCTCAGCATTAAAAAGTCCAAACTACACAATACTACAGCTACTCGTGTTTAAAAAAATGATACACAATCCAATAAAACAAAAACTTAAATTAAAATTTCATATACATATTATTATAATTATTATTAATATTAATACTAATCACTAATATTTAAAATCTTAATGTCATAAGAGTAATAAAATTAAATGTCTGTTTGGATCATTTAACAGTTACAGTGTTAAAGTGTAAACTTAACATACATAACCTTAACATTTTGTGATTTAGTTTATATCTTTCTAATCAATATTTAATATTTAGATGTATTTAAACTGTTAGAATGACATATATAATAGTTTAAACATATCTATAATAAAATATTTGATTGGTAATTTTTAATGCAAAAATTACTGGTAAAATGTGCATTTTATAGTATTTCTACATGCACTTCAAATTCCCTTATTTGGTTAGGCATATCTGATTGCCTTTTAAAGTGAACAGATCAGCAACCGTAAACAGGCGATTATGTCATAATCACAACGCCTGCATATTAAATTTAATATTTCATTGTCTAGAAATTGTTCTTTGCAACAGCAGGCTTTACATAAAAAGTTATCTAGTGATCACAAACAACTGCAAACGTCATGGAAAATGATGGGTAAAAATGCGTGGGAACCCGGCATATACGAATAATGCACGATAGTCATTAAAATTTAAAAAACAGCTCCAGGCTTTTGAGACATGGTTCTCTAACTAGCTTTAAGATGATGATTCCTTCATAAAGCTGTTATTAGGGCTTAATCTCATTGGATATCTATTGTTTACTCTAATGAGCTCCTCTCTTTTCAGATGAATGGGGCAGAGAAGAGAGCAGCCACAGACATGGCCAAGAAGCCCAAAACCCCCAAGAAGAAGAAGAAGAAAGACCCCAACGAGCCTCAGAAGCCAGTGTCAGCCTACGCCCTGTTCTTCAGAGACACACAGGCAGCTATAAAAGGGCAAAATCCCAATGCCACATTTGGGGAGGTTTCCAAAATAGTGGCCTCCATGTGGGATGGTCTAGGCGAGGAACAGAAACAGGTGACTTTCTCACTTTAATAAACCTTGCTCATGTGCAAATGTGAAAAAGTTACTTTATCTTGCTGCGATCTTGTGGCTGACTCATAAAGACTTGAGGTAATACAGCAGGAATTAGATTACTGTGTTTCTATACATGCAGCACGTTTTCTTTATTAATTAAGGTATAATCTACAATAGTATAGCCACATAAAGATTTTTTTATGACAGCGGATACAATGATGCACATGTTGGTCAGAACATTTGTTGATTTCCCCTTGTGCAATCAGAGAATAACATTGCCTCTGCAGTGGTGTTGTGGTCTAACATGGGTGTGCATGTAGGGGAAGTCTTAAAGTCAGGTGTGAAAACAGTGCAATATGTGAGATTTTTTTTTTTTTACTTTTTTATTGGAACATAACAAAGGTTTTGTGTGGTCTGCTAGTCGCTTTATCTAGTTCCGCTACACATTTGGCACGAATACAGTCTGTGATGTAGTATGCTGTAACATTGATGTTTTTAGCATTTTTAATTGTATTCTGAACAGGTTTAAAAGTTGATTTTCAAGTTGATTAGTTGAAATTACTACTTGAAATTAATAGTTCACCACTTAAAACATTTCAAGAAACTAAAACAAAAAATTCATAGTTTATCCCAAAATTACTAAACAATACAAAGTAAGATATTTTGAAGTACATTTCAGCTGTTTTTGTCCATATAAGGAAAGTCAATGGGGTCCAAAACAACACTTGAACTGTATGGACAAAAAACAAACAAACAAAAAAAAAAAAAAAAAACGGTGAAACACAATATCGGCTTTTGTGTTCCACAAAAGAAGGAAAGTCAGATTTGGAATGACAAAAAGATTTTCAGTTTGAGGACTTTTAAGGTACACATTAGATCTTGCAGTCAAAAAACAATTACTTTTCATTTGCCCTGCATTACAACAAATGTGTTTGTCAAAGTGTTGTATTAGCACTTATGTCTTACAGTAAATACCCTTGATATGTTTAATATCCTCATTAAGGTTCCTTTTCAGATTGAAAGCAGTGACGATAAAAAGACTGTTTTTAGGTGTGAAGAATGACATGACTATGAGAGCTGCTTCTGATTTCAGAATAAACATAACCGAAAGTACCTATTTCTCTCACCAAAGCCACCAGACAGCATCTACAGTCATAAAAAGCTGTTTTATTTTTTGTAATAATTTATTTTGTGCTCTTTTCACTATGTAAAACACTCAGCCGGAGAAGCTGATGAAAACACTTAAAAGTACTTTTACTCAGGAGAGGATGTTTGCCTGATAAAAGAACATCATGTCTCTCTGCTGCTTTTTTTTCTCTATCTCTCTTCTGCTCTTGTCTTTTTAGTAGAGGTCTATTGGTTGAGGTAATAACAGCACAGATGTATTGATGGGCAAATAATTACACATATGCTGCAACTGAAAGGGGGAATATGGACAGTCCATAAAGGCAGAAGAACAAGCGATGGATAAAGTGGGCTGCACTTAAGCACCATTTCAGTGCTCCAACAACAATTACGCATTATGGCTCATAAATGGACTGCCATTAGATCCCATTTCTAAGAATAATTGTGTACAGGAACATGAAGAACAGCTTTGGCCTCTTAATATATATTTTTTTCTTTGTTTGTTTATTTTATCATGGCAGATGTACAAGAAAAAAACAGAAACCGCAAAGAAGGAGTACCTCAAACAGCTGGCTGCGTACAGAGCAAGCCTCGTGTCTCAGGTAAATGACTCTGGGCTATTGATATGGGTACATGCTTTAAAACAGTGACGTTTAAGAAGGGATTTCGAGATGTTCCTGTTTGGCAGTTTTGGGATGTTTTTTAGACAGCTTGAGTAATAAATAGACTCCCATTGCACACCTAAATGAATGAAATCTCATGCTATCATATCTTGCAAGAAATGTTATATTTAATATATATAACGTGTAGGAACATTTAAGGCATGCAATCTGAATGGAAATATGGCAAGCAGGATTAAGCAGAATATACAGAGAAATCCAATATTAAATATATATATATATTTGTAATTTATGTAATATTTATATACAAATCTAAATCTACAAATTAATAAAATGTAGATTTGAATTATTTTATGTATCTGAAATTTTTCTGAATTTATCAAATGTATTTTATATATATTTTAAAATAAATATTTATTAGTATAGTATATACACATACATTTTAAAAGAACATTTAGGTCATACAACATTCATCAGGCTTTTAAAAGCAGATAATGACAGTGCAGTCTTGATTAATCCAAAAAGGCCGGTTTAACATTTATGCAACCAACAACTGAAACACGTCTATAACTTTCTCTAGAGCTACAACGACCCAGGCGATGTGAAGGCATCACAGGCCTCTCAGATGCTCGGACCCAAGCCACCAGTTTTCTCCGGGGCAGGCCAGTCTCACCCAGGTCTCTACATGGGTCCTCCGTACCACCAGCAGTCAGGACTCAGTCCCCACCTGCCCCCGATGCAGCCAGGCCTAGCCCGAGGTGGTGGATCCCGGCCAGGAGCAGTGAGCATGGGCAGCATGACATGCTCATCCCCACCTCCACTGCAGATCAGCCCCCCCTTACACCAGCACCTCAGTCTCCACCAGCAACAACAGCAGCTCAGCAGCCACCCGCTGCCCCTGCACTCCCCATCCATGGCCCAGGTGAGACATATACTGATAGTTTTCACAATTAATAATGCACTTCTTTCTTTTTAGATACTTTTGAATTTTGAGACAACACTTGTATATTTTAAATAAGTTCCTATATATACAATACCATTCAAAAGAAAGAAAGAAATTGAAAGAAATTCAGAAATTTACTCCGCAAAGATGCAATAAATTGCACAAAAGTGACATTAACGACATTTATGACAACAAAAGAATTCTATTTTAAATAAATGCTGAACTTTCTTCTGAACTTTCTAGTCATCAAAGAAAAAAGTAGCACTGCTACCAGAAAACAGTATTAGGCAGGACAACTGTGTTTAAAATTAATAATAATAAGAAATGTTTTTGAGCACCAAATTAGCATATAACAATGATTTCTGAAGGATCGCGTGACACTGAAGCCTGGAGTAATGGCTACTGAAAAATTCAACTTAATAAATTACATTGTAAAAGAGGAAACAGTTATTTTAAATTGTAGTAATATTTCAAAATATTACTGTTTTTACTGTATTTTTGATCAAATAAGCACAGCCTTGGTGAGAATAAACCTTTAATGATTTTCAGAAGTGTGGGTCAGTAAGGTAGATTTAGTCTTAAAAAGCTACATTTAATGTAAAAAATATATTTATGTAATATATTCATTTAACTTTTTATGATTGTACACATTCAAAATCATAAATATTTAAATTCACACTTTCAAACGAACTTAAAATCAGCATGAAATTGACTTCATTTAATTGAATTAATTTAAATTGACCTAAATTAATTGATAAATACTGTATATTATCTTGGACTTCATGTGAACGGTTCCCCCAAACCAAGAACTGCTCATATAGAGAGCACTTTTCACCATCCAATCAATTCCTAATGGATAGCATCAAGCCCCTCCCTTTATTTGTATTTTTCTTTTGATGTGAAATATATCAGATTCTGAAACTAAAATAGGTTGCAAACTCTATTTCATGTTGAATTTAATCAAGAAAGACATTAAGCAGTCTTTTCACTGTTATTAAAGCAAGACCAAAAAGAGGCTAAAGGATCAGCTCCCCCACCAATCTATTTTCCATAAAGCTCTTTGAGAACCCCCCTTGTCGGATTCTTCTCCAATTTCCATTATACATTATGGTGGAACAGATAGTGAAGCGTATATGTGTGTGTATGAATGTGAGAGTGGAGGAAGTGTTGTTTATGCAGCAGATGCAGCACTGTTTCATTTTTCATCATTTCCGGCCCCTTCAGCCTATCTCTCGCGCCGGCGAATGAGGTCAAGAGAGGAACCATTAATATCTGCCAGCTTGTTTTATGTCCATGCTGTGCAAAAAAATCCCAGCATATCACACAGACAGATTTTCAATTTTCTCTCTGTAATAAACAGATGCATTAGGATTTGGATGTGACTTAAGGTTGCACAAAAAAAAAAAAAAACCTCACATTGAGATTGATGAATACATCAGTGTGGAAGACAAAACGCCTCAGCTATCTGATGAAAACAGTTTTTCAGACTGGACCGAAGGAAATGAAATTAGTTCTCTGTTAAAGTGTATAGGAGGAGAAGGCTGGTTTTTGAGGACGTAGAAAACAAACAGCAAAACAAAGAAAGCAAATAATGCCTCAACCCATTCACACACAACTCCAAAAAAGATCTAATTAAAGAGAAAATGTTCTCTTTTGAAATAACATTCACTGTGTTTATTGCCTCTCCTGCTTTAACGTACAGTAGGAGGAGGAAGAGGGCGTTTCAACTGCAGCCCCACATTAACACTCAGCCTCATTATTAGCATCAGTGCTAATTAAACCCTCGTTCCTCTAATAGAGATCTCAAGCAAGAGGTGGTTAAAGAGAGGTTTAAAGCCCAAGTCTTCTTAAGCACTCGCGGTGACTGCGAGAACACCATTAAGAGTTCGATCTTGATCCGTTTCATGTCTTGATAGCCTTGAGTTGCGCTTGAACTTCAGTGGGATTGAGATGAGGTTGTAATAAGGTCCTAATGAATAGCACCCTTGTGCCTGGAAGCTCTTTAAGAGATGAGCATCAGCTGGGAGGCAGGACTGACTGGTGCTGGAGAGAAGGAGAGGGCGGAGAATCACATTGTCTTGGGGTAAACAGAGATTAGCTTCATAAAGAGAGATGAATCAGGTGGTCAGGAGAACAGGTGACACGCTATCCAATGACAGCAGTTTGATCTTTCACCAAGGGATGCGCCTCGCTGATGTTGTCGAGTGACGAGCTGTTTGTGTTTGAATTGTGTTTTTTGGAAGGAATAATTAAGGAAATACATGGCAACGTATAGATTCCATCAAGAATGAAACAGAAAAACATATTTCCAATTCAAACTGTCGCTGCAAAAGTTCGCCATTCACATCTGAATATGAAAGGCCTATTGTTGTAAGTTTCTCTTCCTGTGCCCGCTGGGAATTCTGGGAAACGTTGTATTTAAAAGAGCAACTGCTCGATTGAATTTCATGTGCTTCTTTTTTATCACTCCTCTGCAGGAAAATGAACTATTGCTGTGGATGATCATCGTCGTAAGGCAAAAAAAAAAAAGTGTTTTAATTTTCATGCAGATTATAGTGTGAATTTGTCTGAAGTCCAATTTTAGATTACCACAGGGCTCCTTGTATGGCTGTGTCAATCTTTTGGAGGAGAGTACGAATGCTTAAACTTGGCTTTTCTCTCCTCGGTTTGGGGAGTTCTTAAGCCTGTTCCACAGATCCTGCTTTTATGGGAGAATTTTTAAATCCAAAGGGGAGTAATAATCCTCGTTCATTTTTGCATATTTGTGGAGAGCAAACAAAAACGCGCGGTTCAACTTTTTCGGTGAGCTGAGGCGGGCTGGGGGGGAGGTGGGGTGGTGTTGGAAGGGGGGACACAAAGGGGCAGATGGAGCCTTTGTGATCGAATGAAGGAGAAGAATTTGAGGAACAATTCATGAATAGGTAGAATCTCTGGAGGGGGAAAAAAACGCAGCCACCTGCTGTCTTGCTCTTTCAGGCAGATTCTCTTGTGTACCACTGAGATTAACTTCCTTTTCACATGCAGTCTTTCGTAGTCTAAGAACAGAGAAGAAGTCTTCAAATTAGAATATCTGCTTCGTTTATTTTTCGTCTCCCCAACCAGCGAATGCAGTTCCTCATTAATGCTCATTTGAGGCTGCTTGCATTACACTGTCATCATGTCCACTTCAGATCGTTTGCTGGAATTAGATTGGACGAGCTGCTTTGCTCTGGTTTCTTTCAGAAAAACAGACTAGTTCAGCATTTTGTTGCCAGACTTTAATACAACTCAATGTTAAATTATTGAATTAGTGGGACACTTCACCCAAAAATGAAAATTATGGAATTCCAGACCCATTTGCTGAGTGGAACTCAAAAGTAAACATTTATGAAAATTCATGACAGAGGTCTTGCCACACAACTATATCTTTAATAATTAAAAATAATTACAAATAAATAATTAAAATTAGTCCATACAATTTGTATACTATATTACAAGTGTTCATTTGTGTGAACGGATCCAAATTTGAGTCATTATTCACTGATAATCTTCTAAACGTTTGAGGTCAAATGTATTTTTTTGAAAGAAATTAATACATTTATTCAGCAAATATACATTAAATTGATCAAAAGTGACAGTAAAGACTTTAACATTACGAAATGATTTGATTTCAAATAAATGCTGAAAATAAATCCTGAACTAAAAATGTATCATGGATTTCACAAAAATACTAAGCAGTGCAATAGTTTTCAACATTAGTAATAACAAGAAATGTTTCTTGTGCAGTAAATCAGCATATTAGAATGATTTCTGATCATGTGACACTGAAGACTGGAATAATGATGCTGAAAATTCAGCTTTACCATCACAGAAATAAATGAAATTTCAAAATATATTCAAACTGTTTAAATTGTTATAATATTTCACAATATGTGTATTTTTTGATCAAATAAATGCAGCACATGTGAGCATAAGAGACTTCTTTTAATGTCTTTTATGTGTAACCAAAGACATCATTACTGACCCAAACATTCTTACATGAGATGTTTTTTTTTTTTAATTTTTTAAACCTAATATTACTTACATTTTCATCTACTACAAACAACACATTTAAATTTCAATTCCCCACACAAAGCCATTGTATGGCTTTAAAACACAATACAACTGCTAAACAACCCCTAGTCACTATACAAGCTGTTTTTTTATGACAAGAGCTGTGTAACCATTTCTTAAAAAGTCTACTTTAGCATTGTGCTGCAATACTTTATTCTGGCATATAAATGATTACCATTATTGTCATATAACAGATCCCATTTGCTCTCATAGCTCTGCACTGTAGGCCTTGACTTTGTGGGACCTGCAGCATGTAAGATCTTATATGTAATCTGCTATTGTGTTCTGCTGTCCCTCTCAGGGTTTCCCGCTTCAGGCAGAGTATCAGAGCATGGTAAATGTCACATCCTCTGCCGGACCTGGCCTGTCCCCTTCAATGGACTACCGCACCGGCTGCAGGAACGGACCGACCCAGGGCCTGGACTGGACCTCTGACTACTGCAGCAACGGGTGAGCAGACACTAGCGAGATCAACCACCATCATTCAGGAAAAAAAAAACAAATTCTGCGACATCCATTTTGACTTGTTGGTATTTCCCTCCACAGAGCTCTGCAGAGGGACAAAGCCCTGTACCTGACCTGATCGACATGTCCAACCGCACGCTCCTTCACGCTCACAGGACCAAGGCAGTTCCTCATCCCAGTTCACCTATTCAGGGCCTGATTGTTCAGGCCTTACTTTAGACTAGACACAATCCACACATCAGCAAACCAACGTTTGAATGTTTTCTTTCTCATGGCTCACACTTTAGTGCACCCTACCATGGTGGCTTTGGAATTTGTATCTCCTTCTAGCTTCTGACATTCAGACATTTTGGATCTTTAAAATAGAGTTTAAATCATTGAAAGCATGAACATGTAAATTGTATGCTAAAATTAGTTTAAATGCAATCACCTCTCTAATGATATATTGACTTTTATCGCCCTCCTATTGTTCCGCGTCCTCGTTGCGTACCTAATAAGAGGCCGTGTATGGAAACCCCCTATAGACGTGTGTTTTATTGGAGATTGCTCATGGTTTTTAAGACGCTGCGTAGGTCAATTTGCCTCGCAGGAAGGTTGTGTCAATCCATCGGTTTCTAAGCACTTACCGCTGCGTGTCGGAGACTCCAAGCTCTCGCTGACAAACGGCGGAACGAAAACCAAAACAGAACTTCTTTTCTGTACAAAGAGGAAAATCACAATCCGAAAAGAGAAAAGAAAAACAAAAAGCCACAAAAAAAGAATGCAGATGATATGACTCCTGCGTCTCACCCCACTCCTCTTTCTTGTCGTATCATTCTTCCTCTCTGTAATAATCTTTTCTAGTCAACTGCCTTAGAAACAGAGTTCTGTTGTAAGTATAAAACAGTGGCTCATAGGAACGTTATGAACGGCCGGATGGGTTGTTTCACGCAGCCCTCGTTTCAAGCTGTAAATAGAATCTGTGTTACTCCTAGAGTATAAGAATTCAACTTTTTTTTTCTAGTAACAATGTGATTTTGAATTGGACCACACCAGTTCGTTTAAAACTCGAAAAGGGATAATTAGCCAAGAGGGGTAATTTCTTGGCAGAGGAAGTCGCTGTTGATTAGACGGACAAAAGAGACTAAAAAAGTATTCTTTTCCCAAGTTTAATAACTTAAAGGTTGATGGCATCAACCAGTGAGGTAGCATGAAATGATTCATTAAGGAACGTACTAAAGAAAAGTTTATTTTGTATTACGCAAAATACTTCTTTTGTATCACTTCTGGCATACTGATTAATGTCATCCAAACTATGTGTATGAAACTGTCAGATGCTTATATGGTGTTAATTAGAAGAAACAGTGGCAGATTGGAGAGTTGCTGTATAACCCTGGCATATGGCTGATCATTTAATATTCCTCTACACTGTGTCTATATGAGATCTTTTTATGGTACTTGTTTGCGCCTATTTATGAAGGAAAAAAATAACTGTAGGTGTTTTTTGAGTAATTATGTTAGAGTTCCAGGGATGTTTTTCTGTTCATTTGTTTAGACAGAATTGATCCAGGCAACAATGTGAATAATTCTTATTTAGTTTTTATTGTGTTTGAAAATAAATAAAGGCAAACCTGCATTTTTGTGCAGTAATTAATCAATGAGTGTCACGAGTGTTTCATTTCGAGGAATTCAGGGCAAAATATTTGTATTGCATATTATTTGAAACATTTATAACTCTGCCAGAAAAAGGTCAAGCTTAAGTTTATGTATAATGAACACTAATTCACTTCCACACTCATATCTCATATCTGGGTCACAGTGTTGTTGATACAGAGTGTAATAATAACAATCCATTTTCCAACCATGAACACAGCACAAATAAACCTCCCAATGTCAAGAGCACATTCCTGCCCTGCCATACAGCTGCCACAGACACATTCACCTAAGCTTTTACATACTGATCTCCCTCGAAATGCTTCCTTAGTGTCATTTAAGTCAATGTTTTCCTGCACAAACTGTCTTTATAAAGTCCCCATTATGCATAGAAATAACTATAATAATAATAAATGCATAGAATTTTGTCTTATTTATGTCAATGTTCCCGAAACTATTTATATAATTATTTATATTATCAGGAAATATACTTTGTTGCATGTTATATAGCCTAGTTATCTATATAACATACAACAAAGCATCTCTCCTGACAATATCATCCACCACTCAAAATGAACAGACCTAAAATAGTAGGAAAAATTCTGGATTGTGAAAGTACAAATCATAAAACAATTATGTACAGCTGAGAGTGTTTTTATTAGTAAGGTCAAAGTTAGGTTCTGTAAATAGAAATTAACTTGCTTATGACCTAAAACCCTATTTGGATAATGGCCAGCCTTAGTGGACTTTGTATAGGACTGTCAAAGACAGATTAATAGACTATCTCTTATTATGACTGCCTTGCTGTTTTTGAAAGCGACAGCTCCTTGTCATGGAGGTCATGTTTGGTGATGGCAAAATATTGCCATCTAGTGGCCAAAGGCAGAACAGCAGCGGGCCTATGGCGTGATCTATGACGAGAGAGACGCTGGTTCATAAAACAGACAAATGCTAATATTATTCATAAATGAGTTCCCCATTAAATGATGATTCATATTCCAGTTAAACCAGATTTAACGACAGGTAAATGTTCGCTATGAGTAACAATGTGATTTACCAAGGTGACTCTGCGGAGCTAACAGATGGAGCAATAGTGACTAATGTTACTCTGTACTGATCCTTTTCACTTTATCCAAAACAAAGACTAAAAGAAAACAGAAATCTTCCCCTTGAAACCACCCTTTCCTACATGCTCACTGTCCAAAAACAGTTGATAAAGTGTCCAAGCACCAAAAAAAGAAAATAAAAGCGCAAACAGCTGTATGTTTTGCCTTTAATTTAAATCCTTAACAACCTCCCCTGATCAGAACTATAAAGTAAACTATCAGGACTTTGTTTTTCTGTGAAAAGACTGGCAATAAACACACAAAATGAAGATCTATTAAAGGGATAGTTCACCCAAAAAATGAATTCACCCGCCACTTGTTCCAAACCTGTGTGACTTTCTTTTTTTCTGCTGAACACAAAAGAAGATATTTCAAAGAATGTATCCAAACAGTTGATGGTCCCCATTTACTTATAGAATATTTTTCCATATCATGGAACTCAATAAGGGAACATCAGCTGTATTATTTAAAACATCTTTAATGTTCAACAGAAGACAGAAGAAGAGATCCATACAGCTTTGAAAGAACTTGAGGGTGAATAAATGATGACAGAATTTTGGGTAAACCATGTCTTAACTATGTCACTAATTACAAACTGCACATACTGAAATTGAAATGTATAATGATGAAATAATTTAAAATACATCTGTGTTCCCTATTGTAACACAAGCGGTTGTGGGAAATATTAGCTCTAAAGCATGAAAACAAACACATGTTGGTATTGGTGGTTTACGGGGACTAGGCGTAATGGTTTTATATACTGTACAAACTGCATTTCCTATCGCCCTACACCCAAACTGTATGGCAACCATGCAGCTTTGACATACTATTTTTACCATATTGTTGTTTTGGACATACTAATCCTAATCTTGTTTGCTTCAAAGCAGACTCAATTTTAGGAAACAGCAAACATCAGTTTGTGTCTGCATTACTTACTATTGATATAATTAACAGGAAACAAAACTGAATTAACTAAAATATCTGTTTTCTATTTTAATATATTTTCAAATGTTATTTATACCTGTGATGCTAGCAGCCATTACTCCAGTCTTCAGTGTCACATGATCCTTGCAAAATCATCTCTTATTAATATCAATGCATATTATTCTTGAGGAAACCGTGATTTTTGAGTATTTCTTTGATTAAATGAAAGATCAAAAGAATATGAAGAAACCAATTCAGCGACAGTCCAACTCTTGTTGAAATGAATTAGTCAGTTTTACTTTTACAACAACAATGCCTGTTCTGACCTTAATTTGACTGGCTTTGCAAAAGGTTTTTTGATAGCAACCTGTTTAAACTTGCCCATTGTGTAATCCTGTCGCCAATTAATATTGTTGTCACTTCACTGAAAACTTAAAACAGAGGGCTTGCAGCTGCATGTTAAGTCATTTATGTCTTTTTGTGACATAATGTACTCCAATTTCCACTATTAGAGATAAAACACTCTGCTTCAGATTCTCTATATGCAATAACACATTTTATTTTCATCAGAAGCAACAGTGAATTCTCTCATCTGTATGAGTACACAAACCCTTATTTCAACCCCTAAACTGCACATGTGGGATGCAATTAGAATCATATTCTTTATAAAACTACTAGTTTAGTCAATGTTTGCATGTAATTTTGTGTGTGTGTGTGTGTGTGTGTGTGTGTGTGTGTGTGTGTGTGTGTGTGTGTGAGAGAGAGAGAGAGAGAGAGAGAGAGAGAGTGTGTGTGAGAGTGCCTAAACTCAGGTTGCTCTAGGGGGCCTGTCACTGTAATTAGTGTACATCTGCTAAATGACAGCTTGATGTTTATGTTTTTTTTAACATTGCCTATCAATCCTTAAAGATAACAGATGTAAAATGCAAAAAAAAAAAAAAAAAAAAAATGCCTTAATATGGAAACCATATGTTATTAATACAAACTCCATTTTAATTTAAAAAATTGCAAACTAAATGTGAAAACAATTAGTTCATATAATACAGTGAAAAATGCAGCAATGTCATACAGCATGGCACTGAATTTCAAATAAATTTCTATTTATCAAAGAATGCTAAAAAATGTATATATCACAAGTAGAAGTGTTCAACACTGATATCAATAATAAATGTTTCTTGAGCACCAAATCAGCATATCAGAATGACTTCTGAAGGATCATGTGACACTGAAGACTGCTGGCTGCTGAAAATTCAACTTTATGTATAAGGAATAAATCATTTTAAAATATATTCAAATAAAAAAAAAAAAACAGTCATTTTACATTTTAATAATATTGCACAATGTTACAATGTTTTTAAAAACACTATCATACCAACCTCAAACTTCTGAACAGTAGTAGAACAGCTAGACTGTTTTTAATTTAGTTTTGTTTCGTTTTTAAGGGTTAAACTCAGCCTCTAATCTAGACCCATGAAATGCCGTCCTATGACTTTATGTAAGTACTAAATCAAAACCTGATTTTCAAAAAAGTTCCAGATGTTACAAGACCAAAAAAAAGTACAGCTTTTTGTATACTATAATACAATGTAACATCAGACTATATGAACTGTAATAGTCAGCATAACATTGTTCAAATGATCGATTTTCTTTGCCATTTTCTAACCCACTGTTGTCATTAAAACATCGTCTTCAGGCATTCCAATTAAAATACTTGTTTCTGTTCATTCGTACCATGGCTGTGGAAAGCAAAAACAATACAATACAGCCTGTGTCAGGATAGACTGATTTTTCTTCTCAAAAAATGTTTAAGTCCCTTTTTGGAACCTCATTCTACTTCACACAGACCTTTTCAGTCTTATTTGCACTTGCACTGATTTATCTGTCTCTTCAGGTATTAAAAAATCAGACAAGTAAATCCACTGAAGACATAAAAATTGCCAGCCTTTGGCTACAGCAACAAACTTTGCTTCTGTATAGTCCATTTCCATATCTGAACTCCGTATTTGAAGTATTATCCTAAATTACAGTGGCCTTGAGATAATCTTTATGAAGCAGTTAAGATAATCAAAAACAATGAACTACGCTTCACTTTTCAGTTACAACCACCATATACTTTTTCTATCAACTAATGATACTCCATCCAAATGGCAAAGCCTAAAATACCTAAAGCTGACATGCAATATACAACATGACTGATAATAACCCACAATATCGTGACAGACATTTCCTTTTTATCATCTTGCACAAACAACTGTAACCCTGTAAAAGGTCACAAGCAAACAACTAATTCAGATGTATTATTTACACTGGCAAACAGCATCAGTCTGCTGACTGTCATCGGGTTCTGTGGAAAAGGCAAAAGAATCACATTTCTCATCTATCACTCCCTAAACTGGATATAACTCTAAAATTCTTCAGAAATATAATTTAACACATTTCACTATTGCACATCCCCTATGAGACCAATAGTTATCACAATCTGAAATATAACACATAATGTTACCATAAGATGTTGACTGACTGATCTGTTTGAGGCCCGTTTTCACCACAGTTGAGTGAAAAATATGATTCTGGAAGTCATAATCATAAGAAGCATGCTCATAACTATAACTTAGTTACTCATAATTATGACTTCTCACAATAATTTTCTCATACTAATGAAATACTATCTCATAATAATGACTTATGAGGCACTTTCTCATAATAATAAAAAACTTTATTACAATAAGGAAATACTGTCTCATGATAATGACTTAGACACTTTCTCATAATAATAAAAATCTTTATTACAATAAGGAAATACTTTCTCGAAATAATGACTTAACATTTCATAATACATTTTTTTTGTAGACTTTAATGAAAACTTGCCATGTTAACTGTGTTCTCACATTTACACAAGCGTGTCATCCCTCCCTCCTTTGCACATGTGTACATTAAGTCAGAACTAGAAGAAACTGTCTCATTAAGTCAGAATTAGAAGAAAGTGTCTCATTACTGTGACTAACAGAATCATATTTTAAAAATGTGTTTCCATAGATCAGTAATTAAATTGTAATTATTTAAATATTTAAGACATTAAATGCTGAGTTCAATTTAATGCAGAGTGATCTTTTGTAGTTTGTGTTGGCAGGTTTGTTACATAATCAGGTCAAGGTCAGCGTGTACAGCAGTGGACACGAGTACACTTTCACGTTGTACCCTGAAGACAGCTGCTCGGGTTTACTAAGTGTCACTTTAATATTTGCATACCTTGTGCTCAGGCTTATCAACAGAAGAGGTGGTTGCTAAGTGTGTGTCCTTGACACAATCTATATGTTTATCAACTAGATTTATGTCTATGTCAGGATTACTTTTGACCATTTGGCATTCTCAGATGTTAAGGAAAGGGTAAATGGGGGTAACAAACACTGACTTGCTGAAAGAACTGTGGGCTTTTGAATATTTATTGTGATTGTGCATAATCCATTGGCTGGATTACATTATTATTATAAATATTGTTGTTGTTATATGTTCTAATATTATATCCTATCTGGTTTAAAGGGTCATATGATGTGATTTCAAGTTTTCCTTTCTCTTTGGAGTGTTACAAGCTGTTTGCAAATAGATACGATCCCTAAAGTTGCAAAGACTAAAGTCTCAAACCCAAAGAGATATCCTTTATAAAAGTTTAGACACAGAGTTCAGCGTGATAGCTACTTCATCAGGGCAATTATTACATTGCTATTTTACAATTTTCTGCATTTCATTCAATAGCCTATAAAATTGCTTACAGCACCTTTTTGGTTTAAAAATCCATTCTGTACATTCAAAGTAAAATTCACTTACAATTAAAAAGCACATATCATTTTACAAGAATGGAAAAGAATACTAATAAACATAGCATAAGTGCAATAAATGTTACTGAATTGTTTAAAAGGAAAGCTCTGATGTTTCTTTCAAACTTAGTAAAATCTCTCTCAAATCAACTTGAATAGAAAGAAAACACAAGTGAGACCTATTCATATTTGTGACACGATGCAAAATGTACATTATTTACAGTTTAAGTCGACAGTCCGTAAATTGTGTGAGATTCCTAGTGAGATTTGAGCCTGTATCGAAAGTCAACATCATAGGTGGGCTGCAAAACACCCAGTCCGGCCCGAGACTGGTCCAACGGCGGTTCTTTCACATCAGGGTCTAAAAGTTCCATTTCAAAGTACGCTAACAACAGAGACAGGAACTGCTTGATCTCATGCACAGCAAAGAAGCGGCCAGGACACTTGGTCACCCCAGAGCCAAAGGGCATGTAGTAATAACGAAGTTTGCGTCCCTTTCGGTAAAAGCTGGTTTTTTCCTGTCCATTCTCGTCAAGGTATCTGTCATACTTATATGTCTGTTTGTGGCAAGATGCAAAAACATTAATGAGAAGAATAATTCTTACATAATTTATTACAAAGTTTATTCTGGTGAAAGCTGCAATTTATCTATTAAACACCAGAAAAGAACATAATACTCACCAAAGGATCTTCATAGATCTCAGGATCAAAGTGAATCATCGGGGGGTACAGAGCTATTACATCATCTTTGCGGATGTGGTAAGACTCGTTGTTGTCCAGGTGAAGAAGGAAATCGCTCTTGGCTATTCTCACATTCAGTGACGCACTGGACAGCCTCATAGCCTCTTTAATGATACTGTCTGTAATAACAGAGAAGCTTTAGTCTCCATGACATTTTGGTATGCTAATATTATTGAGTAATAAATTGAAATATTTTCAATGTGTTCCCACCTAGAACTGGCATGTTGTCCAACTGTTCCCTTGTTAGTACAAGTCGAGAATTCAAGGGATCGACTTTCTGATAAGAACTTTCAAATGTTCGCATCACTTCCTTGCTAGCAGCTTTCATGGCCTCAGGGCACCTGCAAACAAGCAAAACTTGCGTCATCAGCTTAATAAATACATTGAAAAAAAATTATATTTTTTGTGGTTATAAATACAGATTACTAGAAAATACAATGTCAGTCTTTATACTTTTCATTCAGGGTATAACTTGCTGTTTGTTTGTAAGTCCTTTTGAAATTTAATAGAAATTTACTAGTGAAAATTGGTTCTACACCATTTTTTTTTCAGTGTTCTCTGATGCATCAGAGGAAAACTATAATTTCATGTAAATTAAAAACATTCTACAATAGTGTTGATCAATTTCATGGTTTAATGCTTCCAAATGCAGGTACAGTATGATCTTTTTCCAAGAACACTCTGAAGTAATGCTTATCTCCAACAATACAATTAACGTATTTATCTGTGCTGATTGATAATCCTTGGTAGTGACTACTGTGCAGCTTTACACTTGCTGAGTATGAGTTGTACCTGATCATATAGAACAGGGTCCAGAAGGTTGCAGGCAAAGTGTTGGCTTGTGAAGCCCACAGCATGGCCACATGGGTCCTGGCTTTGCTCAGTTCATTGAAGGTAGATAATGTGTCATTCAAGAGCATGCGCAAGCATATGAGGTCAGACACATTGGCACGCTTGCTGAGGTTCTCGTGGAGCATCGTCTTGGCCAAGTTCTCGCGAGCGCTGTAGGCACTCTTGAAAACGTGAATCGGGAGACCAGCGATCAGAGCAGGAAAGATCTTATCAAACTCTTTAAAGTTCTCTAGTGCATTGAGCACCAGAGCTTTTTGGGCCTGTTGACGTGCAATGCTCTGGTCTCCATCCAATTCTTTTCCAAAGAGGGTCAGGTAGCCTGCTTCAAACATGATCTTGTAGCAGAAGGCAAAAATACCATCACTCTGCCATTCGGAAAGTTTGGGCTTCAGCACACCTGACTGCAGCATGGTGC
This sequence comes from Cyprinus carpio, assembly GCF_018340385.1. Classification (NCBI taxonomy): domain Eukaryota; kingdom Metazoa; phylum Chordata; class Actinopteri; order Cypriniformes; family Cyprinidae; genus Cyprinus; species Cyprinus carpio. The sequence goes on along the minus strand of NC_056573.1, from coordinate 11,011,641 downwards.
TCTGTAGGTTTTCCATCATGGTCTCAATGAGAGGAGATAAAGCCTCCCCTTGCAGGGTCTTCAGGAAGGTCTGATGCAGGTTCTCGGTAGTGTAACCGTGACTGGGATCCATGCTCTCGTGACCAAATGCCTGCAACACATGCACATCATTACATGCCAGTTTAAGTAGTTAATTTTGCTGTTAGATTGTTGTTAGCAGTAATCAAGAAGTTATTTCATTTACCTTTGCAGAGGCATCAAAGTGAAATTTCTTCCAGTCTAGATGCCTTCCTTGGCGGATGACGGCATGGTAGGAGAATGGATCACAAAGGAAATGGACATACTGCCCAGCGATCTTGCATGTAAAAATGTGACCATGTTTCTTCTGTCTGCTCTGAAGAAACTCCAAAGGATTGGCCCCAAACTGAAGAGCACAACCAAGGTAAGGGATCCAACCATTTTCTACTGGAGGCTCCCCAGGCTGTCTGAAACCATTTCAGCAACAAACAGTTACAAAACAGCTTATAAAATCAGGGTTTAAGAACAAGAAACAAGTTCTGTCATGTCGTTCAGTTCTTATGTAACTTATGTAAATTACTATTAATTCCATTCAGTGCCTATCAAGTAATGCATAGTGTCCAAACCAGGCAGTTAGTCTCTCCGACTGTTAACCAATAAGTTGAACAAGATTCAGACACAGATTATGCCCATACCTATCAGTTAGAACATGAAGAGCATAGTTCAGAATCGGAAACAGAAGTGTAAATATGTTTTAATGAGAATTTTCATTAGCTTGCAATAGATCAGAGTCTATACTCACAAAAATAGCAATCTCAAGCAATTTCTTAACTTTTCTTTAGTAAAGCACAGGGATGTTTGATGAGTAAGACAGTCTGTCTTAAAGTGGTCATTGTGAGATTCTATAACACCCCGTGGCGTTCTGTACCCCCGTTGTATGCATCAGCTTACATCACTATCACAAGACATGATTTATTTAACTGTTTTTTCCTAGACTGTCTCATTTCCTTGCTTGTGCTGAGTTTCACTTCCTCAGTCATTCTTTGTCCCAGGTACCAGCTTCTGTGCTCCTCCACTCAACTTCGATCTGATCTTCTCAAACAATTTATTCTAACACATACAAAGCCAAAAAATGAAGTACCCTGCAAACGTGTTATTTAGCATTAGAGATTGTAACACTACATAACAGTTTTTTTTAAACAGATATGAATCTCGCCATCCCTGAGATGTTCCCAAGCTTACTGAAGCTTTTAGTCAAAAATATGTGAGTATTTACCTTCTGCGTATTCCTGTAATAAGCCAAAGACAACAACAGACCCCAACAACAATGGTCCAAATGAGGGCAATGCTTAGGATCATGACTGTTGGAGAGACAAAAACTGGAACTGGTTGTAATCCTCAAAGATGCACTCATGTGCTCTTAGCACTGTTTTTATATGATTCACCACATGCTGCAAGCCACAGCCCTTGACGTAACTCCACAGCTAATGACTGCCCTCATATTTTTTTTTTTTCTGAAAACGTGCCATATGCCTTTAAGAAAAAAAAAACTGGATAGGTGTTTCTGTATGTATGTGTGTGTTTGTCCTTGAACCATGGACACCTCCACCTGACAGCCAGTAGACTGTACTTTGATAGTATTGCAAGGTTGGAGAAACAGCTTCAAGGTCTTTCATATGTGTGATTTCATTTTTTTATTTGTTAATTTTTTTTTTGGGGGGGGGGGTAATCTCTGAAACTTATTGATAAGATTTAAGTATGTTTATTTATTAAAAAGGAAATTCAAGTTTTCAATTCAATTAAAAAATCAATTAAAGACAAAATCAAACTTATAGCAAAATTTGGTAGTTCTGTATGTTGTTTCAGGGTTAGCATCATCTGAGGTCTTCTGAGGGGTTGGCATCATCTCTTCTCAGGTGTTCTGGATCCAGACTGGAGCTTGTGTAAATCCTAGTTACCACAGGATGTCAATCCCATGGCAAAAACAGAGAAACACATAGAGACACAATTAGCGTAGCCTAGCTGCTGTTCCAACCAAGCAAAATTAATTTGTTTAACCCAAGCTAAAAAATAATAATGTGCATTTGATCAGATATAACTGCAGTACAAGATTATGAGATGCATTATTTGAATGCTTGGCCAAACAGATAACACCAAGATTTTTTACTGTTGAGGAAGTAACAGTACATCTGTCTAAACTGCAAATTGTAATCCAAGAGATTCTGTGTACTGTTTTTTGGTCTAATAAATAATATCTATGTCTTATCCAAATTTAATAGGAGAAAATTATTGGTCATCCAAATTTTACGTTTTTAACACACTCTGTTAGCTTAGATAATTTAGAAATTTCATCTGGTCTTGTTCAGATATATAGTTGAGTATCATCAGCATAACAGTGGAAACTAATCCCTTATTTTCTAATAATATCACCAAGGGGCAACATGTATATTGAAAATAGCAAAGGACCTAGGACGGATCCTTGTGGCATTCCATACTTTACTGGTGATAACTGAGATGACTCCCCGTTTAAATAAACAAAGTGGTAGCGATCAGACAGGTAGGATCTAAACCATCTTAAAGCCTGCCCTTGGATACCTGTATAGATTTGTAATCGATCTATGTGTATGTCTTGATCTATGGTGCCGAACACAACACTAAGATCAAGTAAAACTAGCAATGAGATGCAGCTTTGGTCTGACACAAGAAGCAAGTCATTTGTAATTTTAAAAAGTGCAGTTTCTGTATTATGGTGGGGCCTGAAATCTGAATGAAATTCTTCATAGAGATATTTTTTTTTTTTTTTGCAGGAAGGAGCACAATTGAGCAGACACAAGTTTTTCTAAAATTTTAGACATAAATGGAAGATTTGAAATGGGTTTGTAATTTGCCAGTTCACTAGGATCTAGTTGTGGTTTCTTAATAAGAGGCATAATAACCGCCAGCTTGAATGGTTTTGGGAGGTGACCTAAAGATAACGACAAGTTAATAATATTGAGAACCGGTTCTTCTGCTACAGTTAACAACTCTTTCAGTAATTTAGTGGGTACAGGATCTTATGAACATGTTGCTGGTTTAGATGCAGTGAAAACTTTATTTAGCTCTTCCTTTCCTATAGTTGTAAAGCACTGCAGTTTTTCTTTGGAAATGACCTAACCTTTATTTTGAGATTTTTATGCTGAAGTCATGCTATGCACTTATTAGGAAAATAAATTTCCATGGATGTATTGCATAATATGGAAGCTATGCAGTAATATGAAATATGGAAATATGGAAATATTTCACCACCATTGGTCTTTCAGAGTTCACAAAATAAAACTTTATTGGCTTTAACAATGAATGCGCACCTCTACAAACATTTTTTTAAATGTTTTGATTGAAACACAAAACCTCTACAAGTATCTAAAGGGTGATGACTGAAAGGTTGAGGTTACATCAGTGGAATTCCAATAAATATTTTCTGTTGTCACAAAAAAAAAAAAAAAAAAAAAAAAAAAAAAAAAAACAGTGACATCCATCATTTGAATATTAAACAAACAAACAAACAAACAAAAATTATACCACACCTAAGGTAGGCCTATTTAAAATTATTTATAATATAATATTATTTTGTATTCAAAATCCTGTTTTGTTGCGTCAATTGAGCAAGTGGAGCAAACGATTAGTCATATTTTCAGCTGAGGTTTTCTAAATAGTTCCCTCACTGGGTGGTAGGGAGAAGTTCAAAAGCTGTATGAATTGGCAAAGTGTTTATTTGCTGGACAAGAAGTTTATACTATTGTAACCCTAATTTGACGGGTCACTTCTGGATAAATGCTCTGCCCAAAACCTAAAAGCATCAGTGAGTTCAGTCAGTTCAAACATACTGACATGAGCTACACTGACAACTGACATGAGGTAGTAAGTCATTTTTTTTTTAAATATTTAATAAAGACATAAATACAATGCATAGTTTAACATGATTGCACACATCATGCAAATAATGAACATAGACATGATTTTAGGAATGGATAATTACTAGCATTGTTTTTTTTTTTACCTTTGGGCATTTAATCAATTACACTTGCATGCAAATTTAAAATTAATTAAACATTCTTCTTGGATTCTCTCGATAATCAGCTTTAAGTCCCAATCTACTGCTGATCTTATCAAAAGCAGTGTTTGAATCTCTGAAATGAGTTAACTCCTTTGATAAGGTCCAGATGAAGGCCATGTTCATCAACTTTAATAATTAACACCGTGGCCAGGCATTCATTTGACCTTGAAACTACAGATAAAACAAACAAATCTGCAGCAATCAAATCATTCTATGCTATAACCTCAAAAGCCTCTTTCTACTTAGTTTATTCACCTCACAAACAGTTACAAAATGTTTGAAAAGTGAAATGTAGCATTATATGGACATACCAATAAAAAGTGTGAGGGGATTCACATATAGCATAAAGGTATTCATAAAGTTTTATGGCTGCTGTAACTTTTCATGTGCATTCAAAGAATAATTTTAACTTAAAACAACTTTGTATAGTCTTTTTTAAACAGTTGCTTTTACTCCAAATCTGAAGAATTGGAAATACCATATTTGATTAAGTTTGTGTTGCTGAAATAGTAAAAGTACTCTAACTCTTGGTTGGGAAACTGAGCAGAGACTCCAGACCTCAACTAGTTGTGTTGTATAAGGGAGTGTTAAAAAGCCCCTTGTTTAACCAATTAGGTGACTATTTCTGTCACCTGATGGAGTTTGGGTTCCTTGCCACTGTTGGCTCGCTTAGTTGGGATTTAAATGGCACTTAATAATAAGTAATATTATCAATTTGACTGCACTGACACTATCAGATTAGAACAAAACTTGCACTGAATTGAGATGAATAAGACTCTACTGCTTTATAGCCAAATTGAGTTTTTTTTTCTCACAACATTATGAATTTTGCAACATCAACACTGTTACTGAACTGAACTGAATCAACATCGAACTCCTTAATTGATTCTGTGCTGAAACGATCTGCTTGTAATGAACTATAAAAATAAACACTTGAAGTGAATGTGAATGTTACAAGTGAATGAAGTCTACTGTACGTCTATCCACATCCACAACTGACTTAAAACTAGCACTGGAATCACATTGATGAAAATAATACATCAGAGACATATTTTGAATTTGTGTAGAAAATCACATTCCACTGGTTTAAACTTAAGTTGGTGCAAGCTGGTACAGGTCTTTGCTACTGCACATGTACTGTCAGCTTTCTCAAGTAATTATCCATATACTTGAAGTTACATGCAGAGTATGATCTGTAATTGTTCTGTATAGAACTATGGAATGTATAGGGCAATAATGTAAAATATATTTCTAAAGAGCAAAATATTTTTAGTATCATGCATAAACATAAGCATCACACATCTTTGCCACAATTAGCTACCATTGGTTGTCCTATAAAATGGTTGTGAGAATGTACCTATTGTTTGATGACCAATGGCCAGACTAATTCTGCATTGCATTCTACAGTCACTTTGAATGGATGACTTCCAGGGAAGGTTGTGAAATAAAAGGGAGCCTGGTTTTGAAGAATGGATAATGAGCTGCCAATCTGATATTGTAATATCATTAAAAAGTTTAAATGATTAGCATTTCTTGCACCTCCAAAAATAAACTAATTTATTATTTAGAATTGATCAAACATTTACAAAATGAAACTTATATGCTGTGCATTGTTGTCTCTGCATGTACAATTATGCATTTAGCAGATCCTTTTATCCGAAGTGACTTAAATTGCATTCAAGCAGTACATTTTTTCTCAATTTGTGCAATTCTAGGGAATCAAACCTATGAGCTTGCTATTGCTAGCATAATTTTCTACTGTTTGAGCTATACAGGAAGGCTATGCTCTACTGCAAGCATTTAACTAGTCCTTCAACTTTACTTGAATATCAATATTAATTTTGATAATAGCATATGTTGGATAATTATACATAAAAGTACTAAGGCATTTTTGTCTGTCAGCATCCACAAATGCACTATGACCCTAACAGTGCCATAAAAGGAAAACATCATGAGATTAAAGCAAAACTATAACTAACCTTGCAGGTGGACTGGTAGTGTAGAGATAAAAGAACAACTGTTTACTGCAGCCTATTAAAATACTCCCCCGAAATCAGCCAAAAGATACTTCCAACATCAACACTCTTAGAGTCCTTCATGCTAACATGTCAGCAAACCAGACATTTTTTGGCAGCCCAGGGAGTTGGAGGCCTGTACATTTTGCAAAGTCCATTTTTAACCCCAAAACCATAGCCACATTAATTTAGGGCTGCACTATTATGGCAAAAATCATTGTCACTATTACTTTGGTCAGTATTGAAATTACTATTATTTAACACAATTCGGGGCAAAGTTATTTAACACAATTCGGAGCAAAGTGTTTTTGACTGCATATAAAAAAACCTTAAGCCTTTTTGACTGTATAGCCACACACCGGAAGCCCATCAAAACTTTGCTTGTCCGTATTTCACTCCGTCTCATAGTCTGTGGCCACGTGCACAGAAAGACTGCTAATGCAAACTTAACCTCAAAAACAATTATCCTTACCAGTATGGACCACGTGATGTGTAGCTGTTTAAGATCAGTTTGCATTTTAGTGCACTCTGTGAAATGCTAGTCTACATCAGTGACATTGAAGCATTGGTTTTTCCTGGCCAGTGTTGGACAGTATGTTGAATTCATGATCCAGTAAACACGCCAGGCTACTGTTATCTGTTTGAACTACGAAATGAGGCAAATACCCCGACGTCTTCAAAAAATACTCAACTTCAAAGCTCAAAATGTAGAGGTTCCTTGTCCTTCTGATTTCTTGTCCTATTCTGACAATATACAAACATGCCAAGAATTTTGGTGTTTTACATGCCAGCAATTATGGAATGTATTTTTCTTTTGAAAGTTTTCTTGACTCATCTGTGGGTTGAATCAAGCTTAAACATGAGAGATAATAACTCAAATGACTGACATTTGCAATCAGTGCAGCAGTTGCTTAGACTCAGTCATTCAGATCCAGCAGTCTAACTTTCAAGTTATATTATCCTTTATTAATTTACTCCTGATGACACAATTTACTATAATCTTGAGCTGAAATCTAACTCCAGTCAGTGTGCAGATCAGAGGTAAATTGCATCTGTCAAGGTGCAGTTTTCTGATTTATTAAGCAGCAGCAGACGCTTCTAAGTGTACCATCATTTTCTCAGACATTCATGATAGAAATGTTTCTGATTTTACAATCCAACCATTGACAAGAAGATCATAAATGTATTTCTTGAGCTCTGAATAGAAGAGAATTAGAATAAAATTTTATTAAAAAAAAAAAAAAAAAAACATCATTTTATGCAATCAGCTTTATCAGCTTTGTTTTGCATTATTTTTATTGCTACCTATAGCAACAGTATTATCAGTCAACAGACTTAAGTGCATCTGTCACTTTAGGTCGAGGCTAGGCCCTAATAAACTGTGCATTCAGTATACATATTATGGATGTTACATGGTTTATACTGCATAGTTTCATGCTAACATCTTGCAGGACAACATTCAGCAGGACCGTCACTATAATGGTGGGAAGGATAGAAATTATTCTAAGAGATTTCGCAATAACTCTATTAGGTGTGCTGTAGAATCCAGTAGAATTCATTCAGTGTTTATGTAACTTCACTCATAACTAATCCACAGTTGTATGATGCAAAAGAAGGTGAAGAAAGCCAGAATCAGTTGAATTTGTTATACTTGTGGCACAGTGGGTAGCATGCTGCTCCTGAAGACCTAGGTTTGAGTTTTGTCTGTCTTGTTTCTCCTCTCTCCTTGTACTTGCATGTTTATTTATTTGACCTCTGCCTTATCTCAAAAAGGAAAGAAAGATAAGTTTATAAAACAAGCCATATTAATATAAAACAATGCAATTTATGACACAAGTCAGAAAAAAAATGAATTGAAGATGATCAAAGACTTATTTATGACTGAGTTTAGCTAACTTTAAAGGATAAATACTTTGCAAAAAAACTCAAAATAAAGCCAACATGCTGAATGAATTAACAATTTACTTATGAATTAAACGGTTCAAATTAATTTACTGTAATCATATATGTTATGTAATTAATCTAAAACAAATTAATATTATAAAACTAATAACACTGAATAACAAAATAAACCAATTATTCAAAGAAAACACACACAAAAAGAACAGTTTGCCATTACAGTAAACATCCATGAGTAACTTAAAAGCTACATGACATTTCTCACTAGCGAGGTAATAAGGGCACTGTTGTTGAAGCAGATGAACTTACAGTTTCGCTATTATTAGAGATGCTGCTGCAGAACACTGTTGAGAGACACACAGACTCAGAAAATTCACACATGCTTAATTATTCTCTCTCTCTCTCTAATAACTTAATAATTAGTCTGCTATCAACAGCTCAAGCCTCCGTTACTAGGTCTAAAATGACATTTTGGAATTAGCTACGGAGGTGTGGGATGAGATGCTAAGAAATGAATCCTACACACAAGAGCGTTTTAAGGATCAAAATCTGATGAATGTCTTAAAATACAACATCTGAACAATGTGGTAACCTTGAGGTGTGGTAACCTTAGTGTGAGCAGAATATTTGACGAGGGGCCATTGAATTATTAGAAGATAATGCACACCTGAATAATGCACTTCTGCGTTTTCATATATAAGAAAAAAAAAACAGTTTTGCTATATTGGCCATGTTGAAAACGGCTCTCAGGTCACTCACAAACTCAAACTAGAGCATGAACTATATGAACTTCACATAAAAAAGTGACCAGTCCTTTTACAGCCCTATATCAGTCCTGTTGACCTTTATAAATTAATTATTAAGGTGTCTGATGCATACTGCATTTTCCTTATTCTAATGTGACTCTGTGACAGTTTTCTACGCTCAAGTACTGTCGTATCATCATTACTGACGAGTCTTGTCCTATACTCACTTGGTTTTATGATATAGGAGTCTCTGAATTACTTCCTTTTCAGGGTAATTAGTTCTCAGACTCTCCTTAATCTGTCCACACAGTTTGCTGACTGTCATCCACCTATCCTTGTTGTATTTTCAAATACCCTGCCTTTCAAGAAAGCCAAGTCCCTCAGGAGAACACAAAGTCTGCTCTAGCACTCGATGAGCCCTCCAAGCTAAATGGATGAGATGTGTCAGTGTGTGCTGTTGTTGGAGCCTGATTTGCCTAATTTGGGAACAGTGTGCCATTTTATCAGCTCCTAGCAGAAAATTTTGAAGATAAACAAGAAAAAAATGTCTGTCAGCTAACTTTGAATGTTGGCTTGACAAAGCCTTAAAAAGAAAGGTTATTTAGACTGTGTGTACTACTAATACTTTGGAACTTTGCAAAGAGAGTTAAAGTTTGAAGGTTATAAGCATTGTGTATTGTGAATACCTCGGCCATATGAAGACATAAGCAAAGTTTGACAACATTTAGACATTGCTAGGAGGTTGCTAAGGTGATCTGAGTGGTTGCAAGGCAGTTGTTTAGGTGTTTGGATTGGTAGACAGACTCGTAGAATGAGTAGTTTGAAAGCTCTAGGAAATATTAGTACAATTTGATCCATAAGTCAGAGCTGTCTGTAGTCTGTGCTAACTTTGGTGGATGCAAAAATCTCTACGAGTCCGAAAATGGTCAGGGACTTTAAAAAAAAGACTAACACCAGTTTTTCATGTCAACATAATGATTACTGTATGATAAATGTCTTTGTCCCTGTAAGTCAGTGCAGGGGCGTTGCACAAGATACCGGGCCCTATGCATAGGCAGTCCTGATGGGCCCCCATGAAAATATCCAGGTAAAATAAAATAGGTTCCAGACTTTTCAAGGGCCCTCTCTTCCTTTGGGGCCCTGGTAATCAGTACTGGTTTTACCCCCAGTCCGACGCCCCTAGTCAGTGTGTGGCTAAACTACTTTTTTCAGTCATGAAATTGAGTCTAAACATACAACACTGGGGAGAAAAAAGTATGTCGGATTTACATGATCATGTACATCTGTTCCACGTTAATTAAATTCATAGAATTTGAATGAATGAAATGTACACAACATTGAACTAAACTGACTGGCTGGAGCTGGATACGTGACACTATTGTCTTTTTTTTTTTTTTTTTTTTTTTTTTTTTTAGTTTGCATCGATTATGCTATTTTACTATTAAATAGTTTGAGTAATACTTATTTGAAACAATCTGTATTGCATAAAGCACTATGAAAATAAAGGCGACTTAAATTTATTTGATTATACGGTTCCCTGACAGGATTAATTATTTCATCGTCATATATTTTTGTGACACATTACTAAATTATTTTCCTAGCTAACAAACTGTTAGCAAGCAATAGCATTTAAATATGAAATTAGCATGGTAAATATTAAAAGCTACTTGGGTAAAACAACAAAACATGTTTCCACCCTCAGCCTAAGAAAAAGCTCAGGTTTAATTGAAATGGTTCCAAATTCCAAACGATCATTGAACACCATCCCTCTTCTCTAATCTTGCTCAAAAACACATCAAATAATACTCAATTTCAACATGTTTAGTCTTCCTATTAAGTCCCCCTGCTGGGAACGAGTAGTGCTGTTTTAGTAGTGTCAGTAGCAAAAATACATTTTGAGTACATTACTGATTCACATTCATGGTCCTAATTTAATCCTGTAGATTGCAAGTTTTCAAAAGAATGCATAAACTGAAAGCAAAGAAATTAAGTTCAGAAGAGAAATGCAATTTTGTTGCACAGATCACAAATATTATCTAAATCTATGATTGAGTATTCCATGTTTTTTTTTTCCAATGTAGTTTAAAAACTCAAGTTGACAATATCAAAAATTGCAAATGTGAAAACCTTTGTCCTCTAACTTAAGACTTTATTGAAAGGCAGATAAAAGCAATACCACTTTCACTGTCATTAGTATATCTGGGCGATGCTGTTTATCTGCAGTATTATTAAGGCTAAAAGGCAGTGCTGTTATAGATATAGATATATTTTCGAAGTATTCAGTATTCTGTACACTGGAAGAAAAAAACTCACAAAACAATTACAGCAAGTAACGCATTTAACTGAACGTGAAATTTCAAAATAGTTTTTTTAGTAAAACATATACAGTGCATAGAATTCTTAACTAGCTTACTGCAGCATATTTGTCAAAACATGCCATATACAATAGAGCACACTAAGTATGCTGTATCCCACAATCCAATGCACTTCCATTTCCAACATGATAAATTAACCAGAATATCACATTTTCTTGAATTAAAAGTTCTAGCAGTCACACCACTTCCTGTATTAAAAAAATACTCTGATGAAGTCATGTGACTGCATTTATTATTGTATAATTCACTCTATTTTACATAGTAAGCAATGAACATATGCTGTATGTTTCCAGTAAACTAGTATTCCTTTTTGAACAGCCAAAACATCTACAGCATGTCTTTACATTAGGATCATCTCTGTGTGTGTGTGTGTGTGTGTGTGTGTGTGTGTGTGTGTGTGTGTCATAGTGTGTGTGTGTGTGTGTGTGTGTGTGTGTGTGTGTGTGTGTGTGTGTGTGTGTGTGTGTGTGTGTGCTGCCCTCTTGAGGCTCTGTGCATAGCTATAGATTTGAATGGACTGTTCACACTGTTGAACTGGTTTGGTATTTTATTCTAGTTTCAGAAGTGCACACATTTTAAAATATTAAGCACAGTATATAAATGTTGTTTAGAAATGTAAAATTAGATTATAAAAGTTTTTTCTCTCTCTCTCTGTCTATTCTTTGTAGGAAGCAGAAATCTCCACCAGGGGACAGTCTCTGTTTATCAATGTAGTTATTGTTCATGCTGATCTGGAATGAATTCTGCCATCTGACATTAAGCACCTAGAATTAACCACTACAGATTGTTTTTGAAATAATGTATTGAGTAACTTAAATTTCTTTGCACCACACATGCACTGTTTATAGTAAAATTAATCTGAATGTGAGGAACATATTTGAATATCACCATGGCTTACCGTCACTGGATAAGGAAACAGGGTTTCTGCTCCTCCTCTGGGGGCCAAAAGTTTGATACAGAACTGGGAACTGAAATGAAAGCTTTCTAGGTCAATTATAGTCCTGCGTGACTGACCATTCATCTTCAGTGCTGTGACCACAAACCTGCGTGTGCATTGTGTCCTTGAGATGGCAAATGCATGTGTATGTGAAACTGTTCAGCTTATACACATAAATTACTAGTAGATTTTATGAAATGTTTCTGTTCCACTGAAGGTAACTTAAAAAAAAAAAAAAAAAAAAAAAAATCAAAGGCTTTCTGATGGAACAAAGGCTTATACCAGCATACAGCTAGATATAACCAAGAAAAAAATTTAAATGTAATTTATTCCTGTGATGACAATGTGAAATTTTCAGCAGCCATCACTCCAGTCTTCAGTTTCACATGATCTTTCAGAATTCAGGGAACATTTATCATTATTATTAATGTTGTAAACAAATTGTGCTGCTTAACACTGAACAAACTGAACAAATAAAGTCACCCCAGATGAGATGGGTTACACATACTGTCCTTAACACACGGCCCAAGTAAAAGCTTTCTTTAATCTCAATTTCATATGCAGGCCCTACATGCATCAAACTAATACTGTAACAACATCTGTGTCATCTCAGTATAAAATACCCATTAAAGATATCCAGAAATGGAAAACACTTCAGATGATGGTTGTTGAACATATTTGAGAAGACAGTATTAGACCAATCTCCAATATATGTTAAAAAACATGCTTCTGTAAATCAAATTAATAAAATATACTTATTATACACTGACTTAAAAAGATATGAGAACCTACAATCAACCTACAACAATCAATCATTTAAAACTGATTAAAGCAACACTATGTAACTTTTTCTGTGTTCAGAATTTTCAAAATGTATATAATGAGCAAGTACATCATAAATTCATCTACCAAACCGCCTTTTTTGTCTTATCCCAAATCACTACGGTATATTTATAAGTGATTATTTTTAGACTATTGTAGCCTGTTCGGGTCGTCACCGCTGCGGAGTAACACAAACCTGCGTGAATCGCCATAGACTTAAACTTGCAGAAGTAGCTCCGGTTAGAATGTTCTTCCGCGGGATGCGTGCAGTTCTGTTTTACCAAAATGTACACGCCAAAATTTAGAAAGTGTTGCTTTAAGGCTCGTTTAAAGAAATCTGAATAAACATACAAAAATTATGGTAATAAATAGGAGTAGTAATTTTACATTTGGCACTAAAGATATTAGGAAAACATTCTAATGTCTTACAGTATCACATTCATTTCCAGCGTTCCTACCTAATAGTTGGGTTTTGGTCCTGCTATTTCTATGATCTTTGTGAAAATGTACTCATAAGACTGCATAAAGATCAATCAAATTATCATAACTACAATACCAAAACTATAATATATTATATTATATTATACAAAATAACATTAATATATAATATAATATAACATTATACAATAATATATTATATTATATTATATTATATTATATGCTTCAATAAAAAAAAAAAAAAAAACTAAACAAAAAAAAAAAACAACAAAAGAACTTAACACATGAGCATGCATTTTCATTTTTTAACCTACAATAATCAAGTAACTTCAAAAAAAAAATAATTTATATTAAAAATAACTTTTTTTAATTTTTGAAAGCTACATTCCAAATTCACGTGGTTTATAATTCCGAGGGGCATGTGCTTTTCATTACAATATTGATATAAGATGTAGAGTTAAAGGAATCTCTGGTTATTAATGCTGCAGCGTCACAGATGAAACACTAGCAATACAAACAGGGACAAAAAGGCCACATTCAGCCTATGACACCACATGATCACTGTGAGTCTCTGGCCTGAGAGAGCCGCTGAGTGGGAATCTGTGGTAAATGTCATGTTAGCTCACAGCTGTAAGCGCTGGGCTTAAACTGCTGCATTAGAAAAGCATGAGTCAAAGAGATGGAGAAACTTGCAGCCTTTGTGTTGCTGAGAGAGGCATGCAGGGGAAATGATGACAGCCAGTGAACCCCAACAACCATGTCGCAGCATCCCTCCAGTGGAGAGAGAGACGGCTCAAACATGGCTTGCTTTCATTGCCTAATCTTCTGCTCCGCTCCTGCCAGGGAAAGTGAGAAGCAGAGACAGAGAGAGAGAGAGAGAGAGAGAGAGAGAGAGAGAGAGAGAGAGAGAGAGAAAGGGTATTCATCAATGCCTCTTTTGTCAGGCATGCTGAATGGAAATTAATGAAGGTGTTCATAAGGGGGTCTGATGTTATTAGTGTAACTTCAGGAAACAAAATGGAAAATTCAATTTACCTCCTTATTTTTATAGTCTTGGTTTTGCCCGGGGTGCCATTTTGTTTCAATCCAGGTCCTGACAGGGAAAGTAAGGCATTTTTTGCCATCACAGATCAACAGTCTTATGTTTTCCTCACATGAACAGAAATTATTTTCATGTAATGCAAAGCCGGAGGGAGGATTTGCTAATCCAACATTACACGCTTTTTCTGGGGGGAAGGGGGGTAGCGAAGAGGGCGTGCATTGTGTAAATATTGTTTAACAGGCACTCAAATGCTATTACAAATCATTTTTAATTTCCCTATGTGGTTCCTAGGGTGGTCTTGGGCAAGAGATATCAAGAGAGTCCACAATATTCTGGTCACTAGATAAGCCACATGATTTGAGGTATCATTCATGTCCGTAGCACAAACAATTGACTAGTTAAGCAAAGTTTAATAAGCATGTAGTTACACTGAGGCTTGCCTTAGCAAGCACCACAAAGCCCAATTTAGTGTTTTCTATAGCATCAAGTTGAAGGTCTTTTTTCTAAAATGCAGAGAAAAGTGGGTGAAAACATAAGGTTTCACGTAAGTGTTCCAGATTTTGACCCGTAGATCCCTTGAACTCGTTGATGGGAGTGAGTTAGGTGCTCTAGGGAGTGAGGGGGCCTCTAGTGCAGTGGTCTGGCATTTCTAAACATTTGTGATGAATTAGATCATTTCCTCTTGCCCTGAGAAAGCAGGCAGCGCAAATGACTAAATTAAAGATACCTATCCTCCTGCGGACAGCCATGCTCTGCAAAGAGACAAGGGCTGCAATGAGAGAGCGAAATAGGGTTTCAAAACAGGGGACATCTTGCCTATGCGCAAATCGTGAGGAAATAAGACTTGACAGCTGTTTTCTCAGCGTCAGCAATGGAAGAATCACATGACTGGCCTTTGTGATTTTTCCACCACTATCTACCCACTGTGTGAGCTGGTTTAAAAATTACTCTATGACTGCTTAAAGGGAAAGTTTGTGGGAAAAAAAAAATTGTTTACTCATTGTTTACTCACCCTGATGTCGTTCCAAACCTGTTTGACTTCCTTTTTTCAGAGGAACACACAAAAAAAAATATTCTGATGTTTTTCCTTAAGAAAAAAAAACATCATATGTATGCATCAAATAAATATAATATACATTCAAACATTTGAAGTTGATGGCAAAAGTTGGCAAAATCAGCCATTTATTGAAATTAAAAAGAACTAAAAGTGAACAAACGTCTTGATGACATTTTTAAGTAACAGCTCAAACTTCTATATACCGAACATATACGTCATTGCAACAACAGTGTCATACAGAATCCCACATAGACAAAAAACAAAAAAGCCTTTAGCTCTGGGAACAAACAGACAAGGAGCTATGGAGAAACATGGCATACTCGTCATCACACAATGCTTTTCCGACAACTCTGAAAATTATATACATATTCTTACAGCATTTACACCTTTCGAAACAATAGTACCACAAAAATAATCAACCCGCCAAACAGGAACATTATGGATGACAGACAAAGTGAAAACAAACCACATGAAGCTGAATGGTGTCATGATACTGCTGGAACAATATGACCAGTGCAAGGCTGACCGAGAGAAGTCAGGCGGGTGAGATCTCGAGAACAGACTAAAACATGCTTCTGCTGCGTCTATTCACAGAGGTTTATGTACATACATATCGTATCCATCATAAGAACCAGTAAAAAAACTGACAGAAAGAGAGGATCAAAAGAAGTCTAAACACACTGCAGCTCTGCATTCATACCGATATGGCTTCCTGGCTCAGTGCGCCCAAGTGAAATAAGAAGCACCTGAAAGGTGCTGGCATCAAAACATCTGACAGACAGAGGCAGAAAGAACAAAAGAAAAAAGGAAATATGAGTTGTTCTCTGCACAGAGATGGCATTGACGCAACCATCTTTAAAGAGGCTTCTACATAAGCTGCTTTACCTTGAGGCCACAAAGAGGCCGAGTTTCTAAGGAATTCTGCAGATTCAGAAGACAGCAAACACTGAATGCAAAAAGTGACTAAAAAGCGCCGTCAACTCAAAATGCTTTCCCATGTAATCTTTCGAGATTTCAAAGACAAAAAAAAGCAGGTATCAAGTCCACACCAAGCTGGGGTTCCCTCTTTTAGACATGGGAGACTTTCTGAGAGTCCCGTGCCTGCTTGATGCTGTAGAGCCACTTAATGACCCGGGCATTCCGTTCAACGGCAGAAATTCCATAGGGAACACGCTCCCCAGCATCGTCTTCTTCATCGGTCAGGTCATCGTTGCTATGCCGTGACTGCTCACAGTCTGAGCTGATCATGCTGGCACTACGGAAGTTGAGCGACACAATGTCAGAGTTCGCTCGGGTGAAGCTTTCCACACCTACGCTCTCCAGCTCCTCTGGATCTAGCCCACAATAGTTGAAGAAGCGCTCCACGTCTGCACCAGCCCGAGCATAGCGGTCACTCAGGTCTGACTTGGAGCGATGAAGAGAGGGCCTGCGGGCCACAGAACTGCCCAACTCCAGCTCTGTAGCAGTGCTAGATAGTGTCTCTCTTTCAGAGGAGCAGGGAGCATTGTCACATGCAGCCAAGGCCTTGGCGCTAGGCTTGGGCGGCAGTGGTGGTGCGGAAGAGCTGCTGCTGCGGGCCGCTCTCAGTGGCTTCCCATTGCACATGCGCCGAATGTCTGAGGAGCTGAGGGAGGCGTGCAGTGGCGAACGCTCGCCATCAGCCTCGCACGACCTCTCCTCCAGCAGCCTGCGACTCAGGTTCAAGTTGCCTCCCTGTGGACTGTGTCGACCTTGCGTGGTAGGTGGTACCTTGAGCGAGTCAGCAAAGGAACGACATCCAGGTTCCAACAGCTCAGATGAGCGATGCGGCGCCCAGCTACGTGCCCCAACTTTGTGCGACGTCCCCTTGATGGGCCCCTCGGATGAGGAGGAGCTGTTCAAGATGTTCTTCAGGATCTCCAGGTTGAGATTCTCCCGTTTGGTGGTGGTTGCGCAGGTGTCCGACTTGGCATTATTGTTGGAGGCTTTCAAGCCACATCCCACACCGCCACTTCTCTTGACGGGAAGTGGGCAGACAGGGGGCTTGGCCAGTACCTGTGGCTTTATGGGTTCCTGCTTAGCGTTGATGACCTCCTGGCTCTTCACGTACTTAGCCTTGTCGGCCTCGAGCCGCTCCACGGCGCTCAACCTCTTTGGGTTGGGCTCGGTCTGCCGGCGGAAATAGTCAGGCCCCTTGTTGAGGATGCGGAGTGGGACAGCGGAGGCAAAGGCCCCACCCTGACCGGCGGGCTTGCTATCTGCCTGTAGAGTCTCGGTGGGCATCTCTGCTGGTCTCTCGGCGGCCGCCGTGGTGGATTCCGCAGTGGACTCTCGTCAAGGGGCAGCCTGGAGGCACGCACATCAAGCCAGATGACCGGACTATTAATCCTGTCTCCACTGGCTGTCAGCAGTGAGGCCTCATACTCACAGCTCATTAATTAGCCCCCACTTCCTCCACACAGCCAGACCCTGCACGGTGGAAAAAGAGAGCACTCAGATCCAGTTAGTGTCAGCACACCCGTCAGGCTCGGCCAGCTGGGAGGGAGCACTAGAGGATTGTGGGGAAAAGCCTTGTTGCTGCTCCTTTGTTCCTGGCCAAGGCTGAGAATCTGAAACACACAAGGACCAACCCTGTTAAGGGAGCAGGTGACATCACATTCCTAGCAACAACAGGAAGAGCTATGACTCTGGCGTGCTGTTGGCCGATGAAGCACTAAAAAACAACTAATAGAAACACATGCACACCTCAGTATCAGTGGAATTAATATAATTTAGGTGGTGGTGGTGGTGAGTGTAGGTGAGACAAACTTGTACTTTAATCTAGGAATATTTATGTAGGCTAGATCCTCATATTAAAATACTTATAACTAAAATTAAACTATCAGTTATACACATAAGAAAATACTTTATAAAAGAGAATTTGACTGTCATTCATCTGTATAAACATCCAATAAAAAAAAAAGAGAATTTGATTAGCTATCTTTCTTATTTATTTCTTATAATCATTTCATATCAAAATTATATTGATATATTCTCATATAAGTGAAAATAGGCTTATTATTCTCATGCAAATGCAAAGAAACATTGATTCAGCAAATTTTGTGTGAGTGTGCAAGTTTTCTTTTTGCAGCCAGAGAAATACAGACGTATGATCAGGGCTCATGTTCCTGCCAAAACCCAGAGGTTGTTTGCAGAGGGACAAAAAAAAACATTGAGGAGAGGAGGAAACACAAAATGGTGGAAAACTCTTCTGGTCTCATAAATAAAAGTAACTACAGAGGTTCTTGGACAAGAGTGTTGGTGCTGGCCACAATAGTTCTGGAAATTGCTATGACAAAGCATTTTATGGCACAACAGTCAGTTTGGGACAAACCTCTGATTCTATCTAAGGGCTGCAGAGATGAGAAAAAGAAATAAACATCAGCACAGCCTTTACTGAGGCAGCAAATATGAGGTCTCTCCTTTGTGCTCAGGCCCATCAGAAGCCTAAGGTATTTAGATCAAAAAGTTTACCCTTTCTTGCTTATATAGCTCGACTGTAAATGGTCTATTATTTAAAAAATCCAGTCATATTTTTTGTCAGGCCGTACAGAATGTTATAATGATGACAAGGTATAGCTAACGTCAAACCTGTGTGAAACATCATCTTACAATGAGACCAATATCTGAGGTATTACACTCAGTTCTTCCTCATTTTTGTACATCCCAACCTCAAGCCATTCAAATCCAGTGATTACAAGCTCACTAGGGATTTTATTGTTGTATAGCAATCAGCTCTGAAGAAAATTTAAATCACAAAAACCCCCATTAGCAAGTGAACCTCACTGGACCTGAAAGCATTCATTTTTTCCGCCCAAGCACTTAAAACATCCCGAGAGTCTCTTTTGGGATAGACAGAAGCTTTTCAAAGACTTAGAAATGTCAAAGGAGGAAGTATTAGACAAAATATTAGTATTAAAAAAATATTAAAAATAATAAAAGTATTAGGCTTTAAAAAGGACAATTCTGCTTAAGTTAAACTTCACAAATCACACTGAAGGTTACATGATTATAATGGAAGTCTAAGAGCAAAAATACAATATGTATATACTGTACATTCTGTATGCATTTTTGGAAAAATTAAGGCACATTTATATTTAGTGGCAATTGACAGCATGCCACAGATTAATAAAACTTAACTCGCGTTTAAGACAGAATATTGCAGGTGAACAAACACAAACACAGAAAAACACATACAAAAATAAAAATTCTACTAGAATATGCATGTGAATTATATGTGACAGTCAGAGAGTGATATCATAAACACACTGTAATCTAGTAATCTTAAGAAATTCTACTCTAAACTAACCCATTTTCCCATTTGCAGAACATTGGCAGGGCAAAAACAAGGATATACAGCAAATAATATACTTGGGATTTCACCTGGGACATAATATGAAAAGACTGTAATGAAAACTCTGTTTTCAGTTCTTTAATAACGCTTTCAACAATGACTGTTTATACATTTCAGCAAGGGGTCAGTGATTATGAGCCTAAACAGCATAATGGCAATGGGCCTTTCTCTTTAAACATAATTACAGAACACAGAGGAGTCTAAAACGCGGGTCATGCAGAGAGTAATAATTGTAACGATCTCCCTAAACGCCCCCACAGAGAAAAAAAAAAAAAACCCTGTCTCCTTTAATCCCCTGTGCTGAATGCTGTAGCCCCTTCCCCCAAAACAGAGTAAGTCCATCTGTGGGACTCCAGCCAACAGCCATCTCACATCATTTCATCTCCCTCCAAAGCCCTTCTGAATTATCAGAGCCAAAGACAATCCCCACAGCTTTCTCAACGCACCCGCTCACCCTTATCGTCCATGTAAGAATAACACTTTACCTCATCGCACCAAACCTGCGAGTTGGCCTGCTGAAATTAAACAGCGATTTGTAAAATGGATATTAGAATGACTTGCTCCAGGATCAGTAACTCATGCAGGCCTTCTTACATATGGAGACCTCTGTATGTGATCCTGTGCTTATGAGAAACATACCCCTCATGCGTATACTCCAGTGTGTACAAAGACCACAATGAGTTCTGTGGCTTTAAGTGATAAAGGCTTGACAATAAGGTTCAATTTGTTAACACTAGTTAAATGCATTAACTACACACATGAACATTTCATTACCATATATATATGTCAGAAAATTGCTTGTCATTTCATGAGGTTTTCACAATTTCCTATGTACAGCTAGCATACCATAAAGCACATAAACAAGTGCATTTCCCGTCTTAGGAATGTGCTCTCAGCTGTATTAGTGTTATACTGTATGATGACCATTTAAGCCATATTCCAGTGTGCCTCGGGTCATAAAATCACAGAAACACACACAGAAAATATGCCACATCAGCTGAGTCATTTGGCGATGTAGCAATACCGCCATTAAATCCAGCTTGTTGTCTGAGAGGCCAAACTTCTTTTCTTTTCTTTTTTTTCCTCCAAACACATGATGATCACGCGAACAGTTCTTAGGCAGTTTAAACAGAAACTGACAAAAAAAAAAAATGCTGCTTTGATGCCACATGACTTACAACAATATAAATGTCCACATTACTGTACGTTACTTCTAGATTCACACAGGTCTGTTGCGTTTATCAAGTCTGAGATGATATTAAGCACTAATGTCCCATTGGGTGTATCGTGTTACAAAGTCGTGTATAAAACAAAGAGAAGAGATTAGGTTTCAGCTAAAATCCTTTTATCACATTTGCCTAAAGGCTCGTCCTCTAGTAACATTTCTCTTGAGAGGAGAGCTACAGTATGATCCTGCTTCACAGCAAAACTGGTTTTTATTAAACCTGCTTTGCCTGTGGTGTCAAAACAAATGCATTTTTAATTAAAAATATATAATAAAAACACTACTGTGTAAAAGTCTTAGGCCACTAGTATTTTCACCAAAAAAATTTTTTTAAAGTTTTAAATTTAGTTATCTCTATCTTTCTAAATATCCCTTTTGCCATTCATTGTAATAATATTATATATATATATATATATATATATATATATATATATATATATATATATATTATAATATATATATATATATATATATATATATTATTTTTTTTTTTTTTTTTAATCCAGTGAGACATTTGTGTGCACAAGGAGTCTGACAGCAGCTGGTGCTCCTCACACATCTGATCTCACCATCATTTAGTCTGTATGGGATTACATGAAAACAGAAAAAAACTGAGACAGATTAAATCCAGAAGAACTGTGGCAAGGTCTTCAAGACGCTTCAAGAAACCTGCCTGTAAAGCTACCTGAAAAACTACATGCAAATGTACCTAGCTGTTGTAAACGCAAAGGGTGGTCACAACAAATGTTGATTTAATTTAGTTAATAAAAGTAAATTGATAAATAAAATATTACATTTATAAGATTATTTTTGAAAACATTCCAAATTTACAGCATTTGTACACAAATGCCTAAAACTTTTCACAGTACTGCAGATTTGCAGGTAGGTTTCTTCAAGCATCTTGGAGGCTTTGCAACAGTTCTTCTGGATTTAGCCTGTCTCCGTTTTTTTCTGAACCGATTGACCGGCCAGGGACCAGTTGTTTAAGTGAGAGAACATCTGTAATTTAGTCCAGATTAGGGGAATTGTAATGTTTAAAAAAAAGTAGATTTTTGTTTGTGTTTGCCTTCAAAATCGGCAAAAATCGGTATCGGCAGGTCACGCTTACAAAGAAAATCTGAAACTTGAATTGGCCAAGAAAATTGCTATCAGTGCAACTCTAGTTTTTTTTTTTTCCTCACGTCATCCCAGACATGATGAAGGGGATGACGGGGAGATCAGATCTCTGTGTGGAGCAATGGCTGTTGTCAGACTCCTTGTGCATACAAAAGTTTCACTGTATTATTACAATCAATGGTAAATGGGATGTTTGGAAAAATAAATTGATATTTCTGACTGACACACTACAGCAAAAGATAGAAATAACTGACGTAAAACCTTTTTTGGTGAAAATACTAATGGCCTAAGCCTTTTGCACAGTAGTGTATCTCAATTCTAAAAACAAACATGTACAAAATTATTTGTTAACATTATTTGTAAATAATACATATTATTGTTTAATTAATATTTTTACATGTAAAATAATATTGTATATAAAATAAAAACTTTTTTTTATAAATAATTATTGTTTATAAAAATATCTTAAGTATCCTTTTAAATATCCTTCTAAAAAATCTTAATCATTGTCATAAAAGCACATATGCAAAGGAAGTTGATTTGAGATTATCTGGAGAGCATCTTGACTGTAATGGAAGCAAGACATTTGGACCTGACTGTATATTTATGTGTTCGCAATAGTTTCATAAGATTACATCACAGCTAGCCATGATGGCACAGAGCTAGAAAGAACGAGCAGTAATATTGAGAGTGTCAGTGTGCTGATAAACTGCTATATAAGCAACAGATTCTAGTGTCCATCTGTTATCTGCTCACACCAGCAGCAGCAGCAGCAGCAGCAGCAGCAGCACGAGGCTGTGACATTAGAGCTGGTTGTGTGCTGTGTGCAGCGGGCTGGACTAGTGACTCATGGAGCCAGCAGATGAGCTCCGTCCCTCAGGGCAGAGCAGCTCATTGGCTCTTTCCTCCTGTCACTCATCCAGACATGGGACTAACCTCACAGCAGGTGTGTGCGTGAATGTGCCTGAGCCCTTGTTACATAATAATAAATAATATGATGTATAGAAGCTAAAGACCAGCACGGCACAACAGCTTGACTATAAGGACACATTATAGAGAAACAATCCAAATCCAATTGGACTTCTTTGTTCTCCGTGACAAGCAGGTGTCAGAAACTGACAGTTACACAATGCTTTGTGTACCAGGGAAACCGTGGTTAAGGGGAATTTCTGGTTTTCCATTCCATTTTTTACACATTGGTCTGAAGAGGCAAATCACACGAAAGAATTGGACTGAATTTTTGTGCCAAACATTCAATTTTGTCAGGCCTTTAGAGTCTACCATTCTGCAAAAACAAATATAAGCT
Organism: Cyprinus carpio; assembly: GCF_018340385.1. Classification (NCBI taxonomy): domain Eukaryota; kingdom Metazoa; phylum Chordata; class Actinopteri; order Cypriniformes; family Cyprinidae; genus Cyprinus; species Cyprinus carpio. Next base: position 10,988,201 of record NC_056573.1, on the reverse strand, counting down.
TAAAGTGATACTCCACCCCAAAATGAACATTTTGTCATTAATCACTTTACCCCCATGTCGTTCCAAACCCATAAAAAGCTTTGTTCGTCTTCGGAACACAATTTAAGATATTTTGAATGAAAACCGGGAGGCTTGTGACTGTCATATAGACTGTCAAGTAAGTTACAGTGTCAAGTTCCAGAAAAGTATGAAAAGTATCATCAGAATAGTCCATCTGCCATCAGTGATTCAACCGTAACGTTATGAAGCGATGAGAATACTTTTTGTACGAGAGTAAAACAAAAATACTTTTCTGGACCTTGACCTTGAAAATTGTAATTTTGGGGTGGAGTATCCCTTTAAATTGAAAGGCCAGCGTTTAAAGAGCACAAGAAAAATACCAGACATCCCAAAAAACCCTAAAACTCAAAGACTGATGTTCGGAAGAAATGTCAATATGCATCACACATCAAGAGCCACAAATCAGTCTCTGGCATCACTTCCAGTTCACCATCACCATCAGACATTGCCTGTGCCAAAACATCCTGACTTGAAGACATATTTTTCTTAAACACTTTAATTTTATATGTGATGCTGGCACTGAAGGGCCCACAGCGTTTTCAAGGATATTTGTGCTCTGTGATAGAGGAAAGGCTCTGAAAATAAAGCCTAAGGTAAATAGCGAACCTATTAAAAGGCATCATTCTGACATCCAGACCACACACAGGATGTACTGTGCCTTGTCGGGGGACACCTGGCAGGCACAGGTAGAAACAGTGCATCTATTCTGAGGAGGTGCAGAATTTGGCCTTCTATGGCCCAAGTAAGACTGCAGGTGAGCTTTTCAAAGCACAAGCACGTTTGTCTGTATTCTTCAGAGAGCAACTTCGGTTTTTAGCACATTTAAATGTGCTCTCTTCCCTATGGGACACCCTCTAGGAATGCCCTTTAAACCACTTTCAAAGGTCATGCTAACAAAAAAAGCATTTGATGATTGGAAAGTGTTCATTTTGGACCCTGGCTACATGAATTCACATTAAGAAGAATAAAAGTTAAGTGGAATCTCTTTAGATTCAGTAACATGATTAAAATCATATAGTTGATATTTTTCTGATTAGAAACAAGCATCAACAAATATTCTGATTAGAAACAAACAGCAAGTTTTTAAAAAGCAGTGTACATACAAAAGCAGGGGTGTAAAAACAATCCGAAACATCCTGAGAGAATATAAATGTTCTAGCAAAGCTTAGTTGTTCAATACCTAACTGTGAGTTCATGAGAACAATGTTAATCTAGTTGGTGTAAACGGATCTTAGGGACATTAACCCAGACCGAGGTTCCTTTAGTGCCAAGCCATGACCCAGATTATCCTGTACTAAAGCTCATGGAACAAATCTCATCACTCATGACCTTACTCTTGCGCTCATCACTCCCAAAGCTTAGGGGCTTTGATCACTCTTAGAATAGTGAATAAATAATGACAATCACCATACACTTTGAGGAACCAACAGTAGACTCATCAATTAAAAAATGGATGGTGTCCTCAATGAACAAAACCTGAGCTCTCGTGAAGTTAATGCTTTATCCATCCTGGATACGGGTGATATAATCCCATTAGTGCTACTCGAGGAGCAATGAGAGGACAGCAGTGACGAAGAACTGAGGATGGCTTTAGTTGGCTAGTGATCCTGAAGCTGTGGATTGGATCACTTTACCGTCTCAGTCAGCATATATATTAACATGATTCAGGTCCTGAAACTAAGGTAGTGTGATTAAATGAGGAATGCATCCCAATCATAATGCGATTACATTTTAATGGCTTGTTACTGAGTCTGGAACACCTTGACTTCATCATTGCCTTTACCCAGATGACCGTACTGAGATCTGCACTTCTGAAGGGTTGGGAATGATCAAAGGGAATGTGTCGGCTTGTACACCCCATAAGCTTAAGCGGAAATGACATGGGAAAAACTTATTCTGCACTATAAGCTGCTCCCTCAAGTAACTCGTGTTTTTCTGTGAAGGAACATCTGCTAATGCACACAATAACAAACACAACACACTAAAAGGACTTAGGAAAGGAAAAAAGACTCTCTGCCCCCAGTACTGCGGATTCATATGAAATGTTCGTTGGTTTATAAACAGAGGGTTTGCTGTTGTTTTAAGTATTGTCTTTGCAGCTAGTACTCTGTAAGTTATAATGGATAAAAACAAAGTTAGTCAATTTTTTAGTAAAACAAAAAAAATACATACAAACCTGTGTGTGGCTCAGGTTTTAACAGGCTCCGAGCTGCTGTCTGAGCTGACCTTGTCCTCCAGCTGCTGCAGGTTATCAGTGGGGGTGATGCCTGGGCAAGACAAAACAGCAGGTAAGATGCTGCCATCACAAATCAAGGTAAACAGTGAATGTTTTTTTTAATTGTTTTATTACCATGATAAGAAAAAATGTTAGTTCATGCAAATAATAATGGTTTTTAAAGCTTTAAAGCTAAAGCTTTTATGCAAATAGGAATTCTAAGACATGAGGACTAGGAGTTTTCATTTTTTGATAGATATCAATAAACCCCACCCTCAAGACTGATTGACAGCTGACTGTGATTGGCATTGGAAATTCAAGTGCAAAGGGGATTGCGATTTCATTTGAATTTTGTGAGGGTTGGAGCAGGACGCGGAGAAAGTGAAATAGCAAATGAGTGATTTTCTATTGCTTTCCGAAATGACAGAATCATAACTTGTAAGACATTGGAAATGCAATTGAAAATGGACTTTGCGTTTCCATTGAAAATATGTCAGACATGTTACATAAACGGAAAAGAAAATGGAAACAATTTGCAATTGCAAATACAATGTGTAGTTCCTTTTGAATACAGTTCTATATTCACTGTGTTCATCAAGCTCAACTATTACCCAAATTATAAAAAAAGAACAAACTATTTTTTTTAATTATCATTTTAAAATTATTTTGTATTACATTTTAAATTGTTAATAGAAAATATTTAATTACCATTCAATATATTTCTAAATAATAATAAATAATTTTTAAATAATATAAAAATCTTACATATATTCACCTATACATAAAAAAATATACATATATAAAAAAAAATATCATTATATATATAATATTCATTAAATTTTAAATAGAAGTCATAGGTCATCAATTATTACAATATTTTCAAACTTATTGCCAGCATATTTTGGGATACAATGTTTTTTTACCTTAATTTTAAAGTTACACAAATCAAGCATCACATGTCCCTAAATTCTATAAACATTTGCAAAAATGCCAAACTACATACAGTAAAAACAACTGTGTGACCTCTTGAGGTTTTCAAATCAACAGTTTGTTGAAAATGAAAAAAGAGAAAGACAGAAAGATGCCCTTTTTTAACCTTATTCATTATTAATGTCTAGCATCTGTGGCATCATTTTTCAAAGATGACCAAAGTAGTGTATGTGGGGTTAAAGGGCATTTTAAATCTGGTAATGCTGAGCAGTGCAGCCTGCTGCTAGTATTAGCAGTGGAGAGTGAGTGAGGAGTGTTTGTGTGTTCCTTCCCTTATACTGTGCTAATGAATCATCATGACACTACAGAAAGCAGCAGATGTTGGAACTTCACAGGCTCACAGGGCTACAGTTTGTCATTTTATAGGGAAGTTCCTCCCGACAACACGGACATTTGTGTAATGAGAAAACCCCGGTTCAAACTCGCTGCTCAGGGCTCAGCAGCACTTTCATGAAGCATTAACCATATTATTACCTCATTCAGCATTGTGACCTAACAGCAAAACTCAAGATTTACAAATTCAGAATCACTTTATTAATGCTCCATTTTGTTTAGTTTTTCCACAAAATATTTTTTTTTCTCAGACTTATCAAGACACACAGGCATATTTATCATCATCCCTCCCTACAACATTCATCATAGGGCACAGTTCGTGTGATTAAAAAACTCACATTTACAGTCAGCTTATTCCTCCATACATTGCACGCACTTTGAGATATGACTATGAGACTTACAGATCCATCAACAGAATGCAAGGCATCTACTTTGAGAAGCTTACAGAAACAATTAAGTGGATGACCAATGGCTCTCTATATTTCCTGGGTGTGAGATGGAGGATTTGCCTCACTGGCACAGGTGCAGATGCATGATAGGGGTAGGTTTCTCACAGGATGTACTAGAATGCAAGATCTCTACTGGCAGTGTGCGAGAAGGTGCACCTGGTTTTGGTATGAGAAGACTCCTTGGTGATAAGCAAATATTTAGCAACCTTTATGTACTTTCTTACAACAAATATATAGGCCTACCTACTTATTTAAAATATTTATCTAAATAAATGTACTTTATTATTACGCAAACTGCAAATACTTGTTTATATATGCATTTACATTTAGTCATTTAGCAGACGCTTTTATCCAAAGTGACTTACAAATGAGGACAACAGAAGCAATCAAACCAACAAAAGAGCAATAATATATATAAATTAAATTAAATAAAATATATAAATAAAAACATATTTTAAACATGTTTTTATTATTTAAATGAGCAAATAAGTAAAATATTTATTTATATAAATTATTTAATACTTAAATTACATAATTATTATATTTAAATAATAATAATAATAATAATAATAATATAATAAAGTATTATTATTGCATGATATTAAAAATAATTCATATTACATGATTATTTTATATTGTAAAAAATAATGTATATGATTTATTATTCAATTAAATAATAACTATTATTTTTATTAAATTATTGTTATTAATTATTAAATAAAACAGAAAATAAATAAATATTTTTAAATATAATAATTTAGTTTATGTAAATATATACATTAGTAAAAGAGTAAATAAAGTAAATAAATAACAAGAAGAAAACAACTAAATCCAACAGTAGTCCTTTTGACACCATTAATGCATTCATGTAGGTTCTTTTTCAGTCAAGCATTCTAGGTTTAAGGGTGACCATGTTCAGAAACTTCTAATATAGCAGAACATAAATCCCGCTGAAAGCTGGTTGAGATACTACTCAAGCACAGAGACAGCCCTCGCTTTTCACGTGGACATTTGGCATTCCGTTCAGACAGCACTCCTAACAGAGCCAACCGCCGACTTTCACAGCTTCATTTATCTGTGAGCAAACACCAAAGCCTGCATTATCATTCCAAACGAGTCCTGAGCCATGAATCACAACAGCATGTGAGTCAGTTCCCAAATCTACAGCCAACAGTGTCAACTTCACTTACCACAACACACTTATTCCACTTCAGCATGATACTAAAGAACAACACAGAACGAAATGGTGTGAAATAAGAACACAGATCTAACAAACGATCATAGTAACATCCCTGAAACAGTCTGTAGACATCAGTGAAGCCAAAACTCTAGACATCAAACATCAGCCAGATGCGAGAATACCATTATACTGCTGAATGCAAGTGCTATTTATGTTCAGTGTGTCTCTTTCATGCACACACATAAACTCAAACTCTTCACCTTGGATGTTATTTATCTTTGATGGCACTCCCATCATGCCGTTCTGCCACCAGCAGCAGAACCAGCACGCATCTCTCAAAGCTCCAGTTTTAATGAGTGAACAAGCTACAGCAGGGAGAATTTACATCAGTGGCTGTTAACTGTTTTGTTTTTTGGTGTTAGATGATTTTATTTTGGACATCATATGGCAACCCAAAACAGTGTTGTTTAACAAATATGTAGACCCAACGGTACAAAATTATTAATATCATGAGCTTCAGTAAAGAAAACAACAGCAACAACAACAATAATAACAATCATTTTTGTTTTGAAATCTTACATTTTAGTGGTTTCTTGCTCTCGGGAGTCAATCATTCATGGTTTGAGGGTAATGGCATGTCGCATTTATGCTGACCAAGGAATATGCTGAAAAATACATTAGTTTGTTTGAATGCACAGCTTTTTTCATCTACAACATAATATATGGTGAACAGTTTCTCCATCCTTTATAAGCCAATAAACCCATTTAATTTGCTATCAGATAATTATGAATGGTTATATGGTTAGTTGTAATAAAAAAAAACAAAAAACAAATATATATATATATAATATATATATATATATATATATATATATATATATATATATATATATATATATTAATATTATAATTACATTTAAAAAAAATTCTCTGCATATTGTCCTCTTAAAAATATATGGTCATCTTAATAAAAACATTTTTTTTAAATAAAATACAAAAATTAACATTTATTAATATTTGATCGCTGTTGTCCATATCTGGGCTTGCCACAGAGGAGATGCATGGCTGGATTTTCACGTGTTTAAGGTAAATTTGCCTTTATGTTTTAGATTTCTAATACATTGGTCCGTATGCATTTCGATAGTTTGATTCTTGTTTACTTGACTCATTATACATTAACGTTCACCTTAATCACATAACCTCTTTAAAGTTAACTTGTGTGCAGTCACAGTGAGTGATATTTCAGCGAAAATGTTTTCAATAGTTTAGAGATTCACAAAGCACTGTTTTTCATGTAAAAACCTGAGCACGACTGGAAATGACTGGAAATTATTATGATATGTTTTAACTGCTAGCTAGCTAATGTTACTAACATAAAACAATTGCATGTAGAATAAGGTTAGTTTCTGTTATTTCAAAGACTTGACTGACGTAATACAGTGAATTCAGAGTAACAACATTGTAGTAATATCATCTTTTCTTTTGCTCAAACGTTCTGTAATTTGTTGTTTATAAAGCAAAGTCTTATGAACATTTGTTTCTACCAACAGGAAAGCTTTGGATACACTGCAGAATAGGCCAGAATGTAAGTTGAGGACTATACAGAACAGGGGTCAGCAAACTCGGTCCCTGGGGGCCAGTGTCCTGCAGAGTTTAGCTCCAATCCAAATCAAACACCTGAACCAGCTAATCAAGGTCTTACTATGTGTACTTGAAACTTCCAGGCAGGTGTGTTGAGGCACACTGGAGGTCGAGTACTGGGGTCGAAACTGTGTATGGTGCAACAAATGCAGTTCATGTAATGGAGATTGAATTGTATTAAAGAACAGTAGCCACTTGAAGTTGCATTCAGTCATACTTTATTTTTTATAGTTTCAGTAAACTAAATATTACCATTCTATACCTGTGGAGGTATGCATGTTATGTTGATTAATGTCACTGTTAACATTTTTTTTTACTGAATGCACCTTGAAAAACTTGTGTCCATACTTTAGCAGGTCATGTGAATGTGACTGATTCACTTTCATTTCTGTTGGGAAAAAAAAAAACTGTTTAATTGTATTTTAGTGGTTTGATTTGTGATAAAGGTATAGACATGAGGTTCTCAACTCTGGCGCTCTAGATCCATGTTCCTGCAGAGTTTACAGCATAATGTTAGAGCTAAACTCTGCAGGAAAGTGGGAACCCCTGGTATAGACACAATTAATATAGTTTATCTGGTTATATTAATCAAAAAGAAATTAGCAATGTTTACATAATCATAGGGAGTAATAGCTATTCATAAAACTAAGTAAATGGAAATCTCGAACAAAGAATATATAATAAAATCTACTTATTTACTTCATTAAATAGTAAGTTAATTTATAGTTAGTAATTTTAATAGTAAGATTTGCTTATTATTTTGATAAATGCAAGATAAATGCAAAGCATTATTATAAATTAATAAACTTTATTAATTACTTTAAATAAACAACTTCTAAATTAATTAAATATAATTAAGTAATATTTACTTAAGAGTTCAATTAAATTTACTTTTTATGAATGTTAAGTTCAGTAGATTTTACTTGATAATAGCAAGTTTAAGCAAATTTACTTTAAATATATTAGTGCAAATTGTTACAAGGATTTTTTCAAATAAATCTTAAAAGTTATTTTTTCAGTGTATAGCGAAACATAAAAGGAACCACTTCAACAGTCCATAAGGAAACCATCCCTGCTTCTCTTGGGACATCTGACGGTTGGGGAAACAAACTTTAAGAGGCTCTCTTTAACTCAAGTTCTCCTACAGGAAAGCAGGACAGTCCCAAACCACTAAAGGAACATTCCCCATCGCCACACACCAAGGTTTATTTTGAGGAAACAGGCCCCAGTGGGGCCAAACAGGTTGGAGGTGTGGTGGCTTTTGCACAGGCCCTTTTGTTTACCAACAAGTGTGGGAGAGGCTGGCCTCCTTTAAGGGGGAGATGAATAGGTTTGTTAGTATGTTAAAAGCGTTAAAGAGCGTCTCTTCACTAAAACATCCTTACACAGCAGTTCTGCTTTGAGAAAGAGCCCAAGCTAGGGGCCGGCACCCACCAACAGCTTAATGAGAGCTCGTAAAGAGAGGGAGGCAACACATATACGTACACACACTTCTGGCACACAAAGCCAGAATCCCGCTTTCTGCCATAAATAACAGTGTCAAGGTCCAGAAAAGGTATGAAAGTCATCGTCAGAGTACTCCATCTGCCAAAGAAATTGTTGAACCGTTTTCTTCGCTTACAAAAAGTATTTTACTTTTCAAATTAAAAGTTGACTTTTAAAATTTATTTTGGTTATTATTGTGAAAACTCAGGAATGCACAAAATATTCGGAATTAATAATAAGGAAGGTAAAAAGTTGAAAATAATTACTAAGATGTATACACTCCTTTTACATGTATTCACTGTGTATGGAAAATATATTAACGTTACTATATGCACTAGTGTTAAAAGTTTGTGGTCATGACATTTTTTTTAGAGGAATTAATACTTTATTTAGCAAGGGTGCAGTAAATTGATCAAAAGTGACAGTAGACATTTACATTTGTTACAAAAGTTTTCTATTTCAAATAAATGCTGTTCTTTTGAACTTTCCTAAACTTTACTAAAGAATCCTGAAAAAAATCATACACTGGTTATACACTGAAGACTGGAGTAATGATGCTGAAAATTCAGCTTTATCATCACAGGAATAAATTACATTATAAATTATATTACAATAGAAAACAGCTATTTGAAGTTATTTTTGTAATAAAATTTCACAGTATAACTATATTTACTGTATTTTTGATCAAGTAAATGCAGCCTAAGAGACTTAGGAAAACAAGATAAAAGATCATAATGACCCCAAAACCACAATCATATTTTGCGCAGCTTGTCAGTGAACAACGGCTCTGTGTAGTAAATGCTGTTCCACATGAAAGCACGCACATGTAGAGATTTACTGCTCATCACAAAACCGACATAACACAATATAAACAAAAAAAAAAACAACACCATAATTATCATGCACCAAAAACACTTGTATTTATTTGTGCTGTTGCTTGTAGTTTGATTCTTTTAGCTTGTAGCTTGTAGCTTGTTCTTTATTTTTAATTTTATTTGACCGTAGACCTTTTTCCCCTGAACATACGAACCGAACCGTGACCCTAAAACCATGAACCAAACCAAACCGTGATCTGAACCGTTACACAAATTGTGACAAGCATGGTATAATTTGCTATTTATTTGTTATTATTTCAATACACTTTTTTTTTTATAAATAACTATAATTAACCATTTTATAATTAGCATATAATTTATAATGATTAATTGTTTTAATATGATTCCTTTTGAATAATAATAATTGGATTATAATCTTCTAATAATTTATTGGAAGTGTCAGTTTTGTTATCCATACAAAAGATGAAATATAATATAGACACAAAATATAAAATATTTTATAGGCAGTTCAGGATAGTACTTGGTATTGGATTAAAAAGAAAATTGGTCACATCAAAAAAAAAAAAAAGAATGATAAAAAAGTGGTAAAGGAGAGAGGGAGAGAGCAAGAGTAATGGATGTTATCACACACCTTCCATCAGCAGTATGGGCCACACAACTCATGGTGCTGGATTACAACTAGCCAGTCGTGACATCAGCCGTGTGTGTGATACCAGGAGAGAGAAACACACACACACACACACACACACACACATACTCATCTGCCCACTGCCACCCACTCCTCTCTAATCTAATTACAGCCCCTCAACCAGCTGCTTGTGTAGGCACACAGCAGCGGCAGGACGGAGGCCGGTACAGAGTATCAGCTATATTAAATTTTCATAAACTAAATCTTTCGGAGACAACCAGATTCTGCTGTTCTTTTAATAAGTGGACCAGCTGGACAAAGGCACTGTGGATTCAGACCTCACCCAGTCTATTCACTAAAACCACAGTCATCATCATAACCTTACCTTCAAAATGCCTTAACACACACACACAAAAAAAATAGAGCATTCAGCACAACACCACACCACATTTTTCGAACACAGCTGAGCAAACCCTTGTCATGGCAAACATACTGAATTCTCAGCTCTGTCCAATTAAAAACCATGGCAGGATAAGCAAAGAACTGCAGTGTCAGATATTCCTCTTCCATGGCATCATGGAGCACCTTCAGACCAGGTTACACCATCAGCAACTATACCGCTAAGTCACTATTAGCAATGGCCCTGAGTAATAATAAATAATAATAATAAAATTTATTTAGCATAGCGCCTTTAAAAGAGTACTTTCTCAAAATGCTTTACAACACAAGCAAACACAACAATCCAAAGTAATACACAAAAATACAGAATAACAATCAGTTAAAAGCAAGACGAAAATATAAAGTTTTAAGACGAGATTTAAAAATGTTCGAGTTTGCTTCCCTGATGTCAGCCAGTAGAGAATTCCACAATTTGGGGGCATAAGATGAAAATGCCAGATCACCCCCAGAATGGAACGACTAAAAGACCACTCTCAGAAGATCGCAAATTGCGACTAGGTGTATAGTTAATTTAAATCTCAGCCAAGTACTGAGGAGCCAGACCATGCAGTGCCTTGTATGTTAACATGAGAACTTTAAAATCAATCTGGAATCTAACCGGGCGGGAGCCAATGCAACAATTCAATCAGACATCTCTAAGATGCTGCTGTATTGAACATGGCACCTGATGACTAATTTAGTATTTTTTGTTCCCTGTCATTTTGCTTTATTTGGTGTTTGATTCATCGCGGGTTCCCTCTTACGTCTTACTCTGGGGTTCCCTTATTGGTATTTAAGCACATGCGCACTCTTCAAAAACGGCACTTTTACAGGACACGCAAAAATACATCGATTAAAATGCATTTATATTAGATAGAATGGAATATATAGATTAAACCTAAATAAAACAACAATTCAAAACAACACATATGTCATAATAAATCCCATATGTCTTACTAACAAGAAACTATGCTTCTAACCACAGGTTGAGGGCTGTAGTTCCAACCACGTAAGTTTGCGATGCTGTTTGCGAATGTTCGTTTGCGAACGATGGTTTTGGGAAACACCGAATCGTTGAACCATGTTGGTAACTTGTTACCATAGTTGGCTAATGATGCTTTTAGGAAACGCACCTCTGGTTTGGAACTACATGAGGGTAAGCAAAATGTCAAATATTATTTTTGGGTGAACTTTCCCTTCAAAACTGTTTAATTATGACACGCATAACCTCCATCAGCAGCTTTGTTACTGCAAGTCACCAGCAGTCACTGTTTCTGGCATTTTTGGTTGCCCTGGTAGCAAAACTGCATGTTGACTCTGACCTTTTTATTCTTCTAAAAATGAACATTCTGGAGGGATTGGTTGTAATGGTTGTAAATAAATCACACCAGTTTATAAAGCATCATACAAAGACTCTGACAGCTGTTTTTTAGCCAGTGAGAAGACTTTGAGATGCTCTTTTCCTGACCGTCATTTCGCACTGTTTTGATAACATGTCTTAAGAGGGTGGGATTTTGGAGAAAGGGGGGTCTAATTCAGTCCTAGGAGGTCTGTAATAGGATAAAGGTATCCTTGGGTCACTCAAGGACGTCAGTCTTTGAGGGGCTCAACCCCTTGCAGTTAAGCCTGAGCAGATGTGGCTCAGAGGAATAATTCATGCCTTGAGTGCAAGAAGTATGAGTTTTAATCTTGTGTGACTGATAATTAAAACAAGAAAAATACAGAAATTTCATCTATTTATGAACAGATTTTGTTGAAATATTTACAATTTATATGCTGTTTGGAAAAACTGTCAGAGCACACAGCAACTTTTAAATTGGTGTCAGTGGAAAAAAATATATTTTTTGGGTCCAGATGGTGTAGCTACAGTATCTACCAGCATGGGCTAACTCTTCCATGCTAGTAGCCAGCCAAACTTCTTCAAAATTCTTTGGCCAAGTCTGGTGTAGGTTAGCAAAACAGTTAACATTGCTTGCAGCTCCTTTAAATGAGTCTTTTGACTAAGTTGTGCTAATTGTGAATTCATCATGTGACATTACTGCTGCATAGTATACATGTTAAAGAGGACATATAAACCTCTCTGAAGCTACAACTTCTGTTCAGAATGGAGAACTGTGAATCATAAAGGCATGTTCATCGATTAGTACTAGCCTATTTAGCTACATGCAACAAAACACAACTCAAATGGGTACATTTTCCAACACGAGAGCTGAACAACAAGTATAATTTGGTTGTGACTGCATGGACCCGTAGATGTTTTTCAGCAAGGGGAAGGTTGACTCACAAAAAAGGGCCACTGTGAGTCAGAGCTCTTAATCCCTCCATAAGCGCAATTTCACCTTTTTCCAAGTTGTGCTTCTTTAACACTGTGGGAACATGCTGAGAGAGTACAGCCAGCTTTTGTACATGGGAATTTAATTTCCACAGAGAAAGAACATCCAGCTTGTTGCTGATCTGTGTGATGTTGTTTCAAAGTTTCCGCTACATAACGGCACATACATCATTTAGGAAATTAGCGAAAGTCAATTTTACTCAGCCATATTCATGTGCGGTTTTGAAACACATTTGCAGAGGTTGGAATTCCAATCAAAATGTTCAAGAGCATTCACAAGACAAATGCATTAAGACTCGTGACTGTCTCATGAACTGCTTGTCCTACAACAAGTGGGTCAATGACAAATCAGACTGTCTAAGATAAAAGAAAAATCTAATATGCACTACCATTCAAATGTTTAAGGTCGATAAGATTTATAATAAAAAAAATAATAATAAAAAGTTTTTATGCTCTTATGCTGAACAAGGCTGCATTTATTTGATCAAAAATACTTTAAAACAGTAATCTTGTGAAATGTTATCACAATTTAAAATAACAGTTTTCTATTTTAATAGATTTTAAAATGTCATTCATACCTATGTTGTCAGAGTTTTCTGCATCATTACTCCAGTCTTCAGTGTATAGCCAGTATATGTTTTTCAGGATAGTGAAAAGTTCAAAAGAACAGCATTTATTTGAAATTGAAAACTTTTGTAACAAATTTCAATGTCTACTGTCACTTTTGATCAATTTACTGCACCCTTGCTAAATAGTATTAATTCCTCTAAAAAGACCAAAAACTTTTAACACTAGTGCATACTGTATATAGTAACATTAATATATTTTCCATACACCATGAATACATGTAAAAGGAGTGTATACATCTTAGTAATTATTTTAAACTTTTCACCTTTCTTATTATTAATTCCGAATGTTTTGAGCATTCCTAAATTTTCCCAATAATAAATAAAATAAATTGTAAAAGTTAAAATAAACTTTGAACAAAGTAGATATGTATTTAAGTCACTGCACGTATGAACTGCACTTTAATATATTTTTTAAGATTTTTTTAACTAATAATAGATCTGGACAAAAGAAAAATGAGTGTCATTGACCCTAGCAACAATTTACATCAGGCAATCTGAAAAGATATTCATCACCCCAACCAGAAGTTGTTAATTAAATCCAAGAAAGCCCCTATACATCATTAAAGGACTTGGCATTTCATCATTTGGGTCTGACCAATGCTAAATTCCTCTCGCTTGCTGAGGTGATTTATTGAAACAGCTCTAGATCAGAATAATCCTCTCATGATCATTTATAAAGAGATTAATTCTGGCAGTCATCCATCCAGACAGACAATAATACAGGTATCTCTGCTGCCCACTCCTGAATCACAAAAGCCCAAATCAATCTTTAATATTTATTAAGGATGAACTACAAAACGACAAAGAGAAGCTTGCTCAAACAATTGTTTGCCATTTAAAAACACCAAATAAATTAAAATTACGGCATTAGGAACTTGACGTTCATTTGTAATAATACAATATACACTAAATAATGCTGAATATGCCAAAGCATCAAAAACCTTGAAAAAAAAACAGCACAAGATACTCACGTGATGAAAATTCCTTTGAAATCCACACAGAAATGACACATTTCCAAAGTTGGCGTGCAAGGAAACACAGGATCACAGTACACATCTTTCGACATATTTCATTGCCGGGTTTAGTCCCGTAACGGTGGCAGAGGAATGATAGTGTCCTGCAAACTAAACAAAATCTTACAACCGACTGGATACACCGATAGCAGGTAGCCCTCAACCTCTATTAGTCTAATACAGTCTGACTGCCTTCCTTAATCACAGGTCAACATTGAACTTCTTACCCTCTTTCCTAATCTTCAATTTAAAAAACATGTTAATGATAACAAAGACTTTATGCACAAGTCCAATATGTTGCTGCGAGACCATGTATACAGGTCAAGTATTGGCCCACAGAGACGTAGGCTAATTACAGTTCAGAAGCAGTGCTTATAGCAATAAAGAGTTGAGAAACGTCTTAATCGCATCAGTGGAGATTGTAGGCCAGATTTCAATGGGATTACAGTGTCATCGCCGCTCTCGCTGCCCACAGAAAGCTCCGTAAAAAAACAGGGACACTTTTAAATGTCCTTGAGCCTGTAATGACAGATGTGCAATGAGAGGAAAGATACGCTAACATCAGGTTGAGATGAAGCGTTAATCAATTTCATCTCAGGATTTATGATATTATATAATGCCATGAAATTTGGTAAAGAAAAATTTTGGCATCAAAGACAGTGATTCTCATGCAACAACTAGTGAGTCACTGAAAGCCTTGCCGAAAACTGTGAGAATTTGGCCATATTGTGACCGAAAACAATATTGTAAGGTTTTTATGTGTGAAACAAAATCAAGGCAGACTGACTCCCTGGAGGCCTTTATAATGTTCTCAGGTCAGATCAAATGTTCCCACAAGAATATTAAAACTTAAAATCACAAACAAATTGCCAGTGTCGCTTTCAATTAGAATTAGAGTTACTTTAATTCAATTTTTACTATAAAGCAGCTCTTCAGTTTGTTCATGTGGGTGACTGACCTCAACGGACTGAACAGAAGAAATGAACCGCAGAAGATTTCCATGTCAAAGAAGGCGGAGCCCCAGAGCACACCTACCTATTCCGTAATCACCGCGGACCAATGGTCGTTGAAAGGCTTTAGTGACCAGAGTAAACTTTTGCTTGAATTTCTTATTTTATTTTTGCTCAAATTTTCTTCAAAG
The DNA here is from genome assembly GCF_018340385.1 of Cyprinus carpio. Classification (NCBI taxonomy): domain Eukaryota; kingdom Metazoa; phylum Chordata; class Actinopteri; order Cypriniformes; family Cyprinidae; genus Cyprinus; species Cyprinus carpio. Next base: position 10,972,831 of record NC_056573.1, on the reverse strand, counting down.
TATATCAGACCCTTTATAAATAATGTCTTAATAAAACACAAAAAGCTTTGTTTAAAGGGATAGTTCATGCAAAAATGAAATTTCTATCATCATTTACTCTCCTTGTTGTTGCTCACACTCTGCTTCATTTACTCTGCATTAATCACAATTTACTAAACTGTGCTAAATTAGCCCTACCAAACATTCATTTAATGATCTCCTTTTAAGTTCTTCACAAGACAGAAAGTCATATGGGTTTAAAAAAATAAGAGGGGGAAGAATTGATGACAATTTTTATTTGGCAGGACATTTTCTTGAAGGGCTGGGGATATAATATATAATTATCTCAATACAAAAAATAATACAAGTTAAAGGAAAGTAACCAACATTAAAGAAAAACAAACATTTATGTGTGTGCACAGGCTACATATCTGCATTTCTGCCAATACTGTGCCACAAGAGAGAACTGGCATTTGGATCGTGTTAATGCACTGCCACTTGAACCGACCCTGGGGGTTAAGCACAATTTTACTCTGGCCAGGACTGACTGAGACTGAGTGATTTATACGTCTGCACAACCTCCAGGGTGCATTAACTGGGCACACCATCATGTATTTGTCGCTAGATGCCCAGCGAGTGAGCTAGTAATATAACAGTCTAACCCCATCACATAACAGCCCATTGCATGAGGGTCATTCGCACATTTCATATAATGTAAAGCAGCTGTTAGCAGCTAGCTGACGTGACCATTGCAGAAAGAGAAATAATGCCAAAACATAGCACAAACAGTGCCAAGTAAATAAGCACATGAAATGAGATGACAGCAGAGACTAATTCATCTCTTCTCTAGTCTAGCACACTCTGGACGACGTGAAATAGGTTAGTGTTTGAGTGTCAGGCTTGGCCCTCAGCCAATGCTCCCAACTACTCACCGATCCGCTTTTTTTGTTGTTTATTCCTTTATTGGTGATCTCTGTAAAGGCAGTCATATGAACACAAGCTGGCAGATGATGTAAACTGCAGACATTTTATTCATTCTGCTAGTCATGCTGCACTAATAAGTGAGTGATGGGGAGAATCTTTCATTTTGGGTTGAAGCCTTGGGAATTTAAGTAATCCTAAAATGGCGGGAGATTGTGCTTCTCTCACACATGTAAGGCTAATTCTATTGTTTGTGTTGAAAATGTTCGAAATGATACTGGAGACTGAAATAGGAAAGAGAATGGGAAATAATATGACAAAAATATCCTCACAAGATCAAATGCCTTTTCTTCACATGGAGTGAGTTCACATAGGTGGATGAGTCTCAGGAATTGCTTGGATCTTAACATGAACAGCCCCATGGCATGTTTAACTGTAATTGATGCTGCGTTCCAGGCAGGTTTTGAGCCCGTAAGTCACGACTTCAAGCCACAACTCACGACTTTGTAGCGTTCCAGGCAAGTCACGCCAAACTGCCAGAGCGCAAGGAATTGGAGCTAGATTATTAATTTTATTGCAACGTTATATTGTCCTAAAGTCTATTTCTACCGTGTACGACTTGCATAAACACCGCATCCGTAGGCAATATTATCCGTAGGGGCTGTCATTGTTGTTTTGTGGGCTATGTGACGTCAGAGCTCGGAACTGGGAGTACATCGATCTAGTACGAGTTCACGGGTGGGAAGTCACGGGTTTGACTGCCGTTCCAGTGCACTTTCACGGGTAAAAGGTTGGAAAAACACAGGTTACGGGTTGCCTGGAACGCGGCATAAGAGCCCCTTCCCTAAATAGAGTGGTGGAACTATGATGTCACTTTGTAGGCAAAAACCCGGAAGCAAGTTAGCATTTAAGCACTTCCGGTTCCATCATCCCAGAGTCAATGGTTTTTTTGAATGGGATTTTGGTTAAATCCCTAAAATAATGTCATAGTTTCACACAAGCTCAAGATACTTTCACATTTTATTCTGCAACATAAAACACACCAGTTACACCCGACTCGTGATTTTTTGACAATGTTACGTTTCTTTAAGAAGACGGTTGCTAACAAGTTGCTAAATGGTACTACAGGCGCTGTGCCGCTATCGGAGACATATAACGTCATCATATCGAACAGTAATCAACTTACAGCATTTTCCAGTCATAGTATAATTTGTAATACAATTAATTATAGAATAACCAATTAATAGTTTCCCGCATTTTATATTGTTGTTCGACAACGTTTTTTTGTTTTGCCCTGAAATGCAACAAGTCTTTGTGGTGAAAGTGATACTTTAACGATGCATAGTGCTTAAAGCCACGTTAAAATTAAATGTTTACGGCCACATGAAGCTGTTAGAAAGCATATGAGGATTTTCTAGAAGCAAGGATAAAATAACATTTTGTATAACTTACCCACCCTAACAAAGTTGAAATGTGGTACTTTATTCACTAAAATAAGTTTAATCTTACCATATCCAAAAACTCACTCACTCTGCTGTTATTTAATAAATTAAATGCACTAGAATTTTATTGAATATTACATGCAGACACGTTTTTAAATAAAATATTAATATTAATCAAGGATTTATTGACTTTTAATGCACCTTATTTTGAAATGTGCAGAAATACGTGCTTTCAAATGTCCTTTAGTTATGATTATTTCATAATTCACTATACTATTTACTATTAATGTCTTATTTAAGTTTTAGTTTGGCTCTAGTTTTGCATTTATTCCAGTTTATATTAAAAGGTTCATGTAGCATGGTTTAAAATTCACACACAGAGTAAATCCTTCTCACTGTACACGTTATAGATTATCTTGATGGACAAAACTTGTAAGTTTTATGAACTATGATTGAACACAGAGCTTATTTTTTGCGATAATCCAAAAGCCTATGGAAAAATCCTATAGGCTTTTGGTCGAGGGAACCAGTGCGATGCGAACAGCCGAGCCGCATACAAAGTGACGTCATAGTACCCCCACTCTATATGAACACCAATCACAGGTCCACACATGCTTTTCATCCTGTCCAGAGGATTTGGGTCACATTTTAATCCTGCAGTCAGACATGCCTCATAAAGTTCAGCAGTTAATTACTTTAATTCGACATTAATACTTATGATACTTTTATAATACACTCTGCTTATTTACATAATACACATTAAACTGTATTGCAATGAATTAAACATTCATATTTTACTATTGATTCATTTATGAAACATTTATGAGTGCTTCTCCGACTACAGACATTTAAATGTCCCATGGGGTTGATTTCTATTAAAACTAAGAGATTTCAACATTTTTCTGTTATATAAAGGTCAAAATATCTAGGAAACATTTTACCCAGTCTTTATTGATTTCTGCTACATTTCGAATGCAAATGTATTTATTTTTGGTTTGTTTGCTTTTGCACTTGTGTCATTTTTTGCTTGAGTTATTTAGCCATTTTTGAAGTTCAACAACCCTCAACAACTATTTTAGCCCAAAAGGTTTTTATCAATAAAATGCAAGAACTTACCAATGTTACTAAAGTTAAAACAAATAAAACAAATAAAATGAAAAAAAAGAAAAGAAAACAAAGAAAAAAATAAACAAAATCAAAAAAACAATTCAAGGTCCATTTCACATGAATATTAATATCACTGATTATTTGTTATTAAATATAATTTCCAATCAAGCTACTATTTTGTAAAATTATACAAAAAATGTGGAAATGAATCTGAATCATACAAAATTCTACATATTCTTATTCTTTACATATAAATATTCTTTGGACACTGTTGGCTAACTTGGATGGCTATTTAACTTGAGTTTGAAAAGTATGTTTTAAGAGAATTTTTGTCCTTTAAGTTCTTAAAGACCAAACATGCTCATAGCTGAAGAAACACCCTTATACAGTATGTGATTGTCATATATTAGAAAGAATTCCAATATGTAAGCAACTGCTGTGAAATGAGTTATGAGGGAAGCTTTTACAGGCAAAATATTTAAAGGTGTGAATGGCAATATAAACATTCATAAAACTGATTATTGAGAACATAACAGTGACAGCTATTCCCTGCTCTGCATCCATATCCATCACCTCTTAGCCGGTAAAAGCAGGATATTATAATTCTGCCTCAAATAAAGATCATCACCCATGGATAAACCGATTGAACGATTTCTAATAATCCTCCGGAAGTGGGAGAAGGAATGTGACCTGGCACCCAGCATCAGTTCCCATCTGCTGTGGAGCACCTCCATAGGGCTGCTTTCATCAACACCTTCTGTTGAGCTGTTCACACTCACAGCAGTGTGGCCTTAATCCTTCATCAGCTGACCCAACGTTGGGCCACTTTAACTGCACAAATATTACTCAGGAGCCTGTAAACAAGATGCAATTGCATTTCCCTATGATATGAGTCGACAAGCCCTGAGCTGGAATAAGTGCTGAAAGATTCAATAAAGGCCTGATCTGCTGTGCTTACGCAAGGATTTTATTTGTCGATGCTTTCTGTAAAATCAAAGCAATATTTAGTAACAGGCCCTGTAAAATGTCTGCAGCAGTTATGTAAGAACAGGGCCTCTAACTCTATGAGCCCAAAACAAGACATTAAAAAAAGCAATAAAACCATAATGGTTTGAGGTTGTAGCCACATAATTGGGTTACATGACGAGCACAATAAGAGTGGACCAATAGCCAGATGCCCCAAAATCAGGGACTGGGATCATATTATGTTCATTGAACATATATTCACATTTTTATGCCTATAGAACTACCGATGTCACACTGGCACTAAATTTGATATTTTCTACATTGCTACTTTAATTAGCATGCTAGCAGTTGGTTGTGATTTTACTGTTAGACAGTAAAACCCAGTGTTCCTGTAGTTCAAACACTGGGAGCACTGGGATAGAACACCAAGGACATGGGTTCAATTTTCAGGGAATGCCTGCTTTATGTCTAACATCATGTATGTTACTTAAAATAAAATGTAAAATTTATGGCAGTTAAGTTGATAATGGGGAAGTCGTGACCTAGTGCTTAAAGAGTTTGACTCCTAACCCTAAGGTTGTGGGTTTGAGTCTCGGGCCGGCAATCACTCACTCACTCACTCATAATATTATTAAGTCAAATACAAAGTTGACCTGACCGGATCAGCAGAAAAAAAAAAAAAAACATTATTATTGTGCCCTGTAGACTTCAGAATGTGTACAGTGTTTGTACGCGGACAAAAGAGCGGTGGTTCTGCAGACAGGACACCTGCACTCATCAGCATCATATCAAGCTTGACAGCTTTGCATTTTCTGTTGTGACTAACACGCCACCTACTCTGAGGACCTTTTAAAGCAGACCAGTGGCACACGTCCTGAACAGAAAGGGGAGTATGGCAGCTATGTATATACCCACGTGCATGTACTCAGACACAAACACACGCCACATTACAAAAGCCTGCTGGGGGTCAGGCTATGCAGCTGCGGCTCCTATTGATGTGAAGATTCAGACAGATGGGCCTAAACCGCCCCAGGAGAATAAACAATATAAAGGCAACATGAAACCACAATAACGCAACCCAGGAACAAAAGTGTTTCATCATAACCACTAATAACTACTTGGTCAGAAGGCATCCAAACTGAAATCAGTCAAGCTACTGACCATGTTAAATCAATATTAATTGATCTTTATTATAAAATCTCACAGAACAATGGCTTTTACACCAAAACTCTGTCACATTTTGTGTGATTAACTGTAATAAATAAATCAAATAAATCCAAGGTTTAAGCTTAGGGCCAACTGCAGCGAAAGCACAAACACCTCCATTTCAAACTAGATCCATCAACAGCACTTGGTTGTTCGACATTATACTTGTAGCAAAGTAAAAGCTTCTTAAAATGAAAACACACAGATACTTGAAAAATGCAAATACTTTAAAAATACTTTGTAACTATCCAATACTGCATATAAGAACAAATGAGTTGTACACAAACTTGCTTGAAATTACTCAAAATCCACACACACACAAAAAAAACTGTTCTACCTCTGATAGACTGACAGCACGTTTGCAAAATAGATCAGTGTTGAATGCAGACCAATGACGTCTTATTTTTAATGATATGAAAATAAAACAAGCAATATATTGACTCTTTGCAATGTCTACTTAGAATCGTTGAATTCTCTTAATTTGGGGGATTTTTCCTAAAGCAAATAATAATATACAGGTGCACAATCAACAGATTTATTGTAATTAATCAATTGGTATATCATGCAATATCAAAAAACTACAGTCAGCCATAATTATTAGATATTTCTAAAACTTAATCAAATGTTAGTGGTACCTAGCTGAAAGTTTGAATATTTTTACCATAACTCATTCACCTTCTTTTATTACGTTCTTCCATGATATGAAATATATGAAGTCTAATCTGAGACACTCATTATTATGTTTTGAGACATGACCACATGGGTATGTCCTGTCCGCTTCCCTCCCATCTTCTGCTCTTTAGATTAACATCATAACAGGGGTCTTCTTCATGGATGTGGCTCAGAGTATTCAAGATTTTACTCTTTACAGGAGTTTCAGCAGATTTGACATAAGGCTGAATTTCTGTAAAAGTGATAAAATTGTTAAAGCTGTCTCAGCATATTAATCTGATCAAGCATTTTAAAACATAATATATATACAAGGCATGTAAGGAAATGCATGATAGACACAAATGAACTAGGCTACATGAAGGGAGAAAAGAACCGTCTAAAAGAAAACCCGGTTGAATTCAGCCTCAGATTTCGCAAGGGTTTAAAAGGCTGATATACCTACTGGATTTAATTACTCTCATGATTTATCCTGTGATTCACTGCTTGTACTGTGAGATGATGGAAAATGCTCAGGACTTTCCACATGTCAACAACAAAACTCACCCTGAATGACCCACTGGATCATCCGCTTATGACCCAATCACAGCTGGCTCGACCATGTAATGCAGGGTGCCAATATGATGTCAAAATCTGACCACTCCGCTGACGTTTTTTAAGACAAAGTGGAGACTGTACTCCGGTTCTTTATTTCCTCAAAACCTGAGAGCAGTGGTAACTGCATTTTCATCTGTTACCTCTAAATGCAGTTCATTTCCGCATCTCTGCTGAAGTCATCATGACATTCCTCATATAATCATGGCTTTACAATCCCAAGACACTGTTCCAACTCTGCTCTTTTCATTCCACATCCCTTCTTACACCACCGAAGAAGACAGAGCACTACATTCCTGTTGTGTTATTACCATCTTCTGTAAGTTTGATGCAATGTATCTTGTAACCAAAATGCAAAATGGGCAAACGGACTAATTAAACGTATAAAGTTAATCAAAAATGAATCTTACATTACCTAAACCAGCTGTTTTGATTCAAAACCTAGCTTTTGGCGACCCAACTCACTAATCTAAATTGTTTAACGTATAGCCGAAAAGTAACAAAAATGTCTTTAAACCAAACATGAAAAATAAAAATGACATGTCAAACAATCCAAAAAACACAAATTACATACATTTGTACAAAAAAAAAAACAAAAAATACGCATTCAAAAATGCTTTAAAGTTGCGATCATGTAATGATCCCTTAATTTGTTTTGTGACAATTTGAGTCACAATACAAAAATGTAGGCGCAGACTTGGTTCCATTTATTGGTTGTTGATTGGATAAGCTAACATTTCATTTTAAGAAAAGACTAAAAAACAGGTGAGTCTAAGAAAAGACAAAAAAAATGGACTAAATGATTGGAGAAGTCGTTTCATCGGACGATTGGAATACAACATTTTGATAAAAAATATATGGTATGTGTGTGTGTATATATATATATATATATATATATATATATATATATATATATATATATATATATATATATAAATGAAACATATGCTCAATAAAATGTACTTAAAAATAGATGCATGATACACAATATATGGTTAGATGTGTTTTTTTTTTTTTTTCTGCATTTAACATTGTTTCCCTGCTATCCATAACCTGTGACCAACCAGTTGAGTTTAAACTTACCATTTTTATTGAGGGAACCAACAATGATTGCATTTAAAAGTGACGGTTAGTTCCTTGTGCTTAGAACAGCCATTAGTCTGTGGTTGTTCAAACTGAATGGCCTAACATAGTGAGATTTTGGCTAATGACTAATGCTTGAAACAAGAATTTTGAGATGCGAGCTCTAACTTTGTATGACCCTCCCCTTAAGCAGCTATCCTAATCCAAACAGACAGCATACTCCAATCAAACAGCCTTTAAATCTGGTTTGAGCAGCTGTATTTTATACAAGCACTTTTTATAAACACAACAGGTCAGGCAGTACCACAATGACAGGCCCCCTGCCAAATCTCGGATGTCTGGATGACTTAAGCTGTCATTCTGGCTCATCTGATACCCTTCAAACCTCTATTTGAAGCTTAGAAAGACATAAGCAACATCTAAACAGTATAAAATTTAAGAGACAAGCATATGGAGAGAGTCGAAAGAAGTAGGCATGTGTGAGTCTATGTGCTTGGCATGCTGGAACTTCATTAGTAAAGGTCCTGATAGACAATCAATTACAAGAAGCCAGACTCATGCATCTACATTATCAGACAGCTACAACAGACAAAACAAACTCATATGTGGAGGGGAAAAAAGCCTGCTGTTACTTGAAGCGCATTTATTGTCTGTCTGCTCTGTAATCCATGCGGTTTCAAGACAACAGCAACATTTACACCTTTTGCTGCAAAATGCAATTACGGAGAAGAATATACTGCAAACACCAGCTACACTGAGCAACTTACTCTTCATATATGCTGCTAATACATCAAAATAGCTGAAGATAAACGCAGGGGTGCAAATCACATGCAACATGTCATTGGCAGCGTTAACGTCCACGGAATGTGGATGTCTGCAGTTGAACAATAGGTGAAGGATGCTAGACTGTTATTGAATGGGCTGTAATGAGCTCTAAACAGACACTGACGCGTCCTAAATACAGCGTTAAATAAAATGACATTTACAACAAAGAACTTACCTTTATGATCTGAGCGTAAACACTTCAAATGAATGAGGATGCTGCGGTATATTTCCGTGCTCATTCGTTGTAGACTGGAGCTGAAAACCTCGCGTTGGGCAGCACCTACCAGCTTATTGAATCCCACTGCATCATGAGCCTTAGATCCAGAATAGACCGTTGTGCGAAAGAGGGGGAATCGGTCAAACAGACTGTATCATTTCCTCTTAATAGTAGTAGTTGATGTTCATTTTCACAGTAGCTATAGAAAAGAATACAATGTAAAATAATAAACAGATTAAATATTCAAAATGTGCCCTCTTTGTACAATGACTTTTCGGTTCTAAATGAACAGTTCACCCCCGTTTTCAATATACCTCGGTCCAATTTTCTTAAAGGGGCCGCTACGTTTACAACGCACAGCTGATGATTTGTGGTCCGTTACATGAAATGTCAAATATAAAAAATGCACTTGACCTCTGGGTAAAATTATTAATGTTAAACACACTGATTCTTTTAGACGGGTGTTTCCGTTGTTTTTCTACTGTATTTTAATATTTTACGAAAGCTAAAAAGAAAAAAAACTGTATGAGACTGATGTATTCAGTCGATATTTGCTTAAACCTCAATGCTTATACATTAATTTAGATATAATTAACTTACGCATTAATTGCCATATTATTATTATTATTATTATTATTATTATTATTATTATTATTATTATTATTATTATTTGGAAAAGGACCATACAATATTAAACATAACCCTTTTGTTTTGTTTTGTTTTGTTTTGTTTTGTCTCTGTGTCTGACAAAAACCTTATAAGACACATTGGAAGATAAATCAATTGCATAAATCATGTCACCTATAAAGTACTAAAATATTTGTTCAGTGGTCTGAATAATTCAGCTTGCTTAAAGAGCATCTTTTTTAATCATACTTCTAAACAAAAACAAAAAATCACTAAGAATAAAAAGGGGGATGGGATCTGTAAAAATGTAGCAGAAACCATAATGTTGTAATATAACATTTGCTGCTATTTCTCCTGACACATGCTTTTACTAGCTAATTTGAAGAACTACACAAAGTCTTTGAAACTGTGGTTATATGAAAAAATACTCTAGTAATTTATAGTAAATACTATAATGTTTTTGAAATACTATAGTACTATAGTATAGTAAAGCACTTGAATTAATTTGTTGTGGTAATTCTATTGCTGTGGTAATATAACAACTATAGTAATATAAACAGATTACTTTACCCAATACCCAATAAGTTTTCTACATCTATAGGGTATATTATACTACAATACACTACAGTTTCCTGTAAAGTATACTACCGTATTTACTACAGTTTATCAGTTCATTATAGTTAATACTACAGTATGATGTAGTATTCATAGATAGCTACATTATTACCTGAAGCTCCACGGCGGCTAATGTCAAAATCATAATTGCAAAATGCAAGATTTAATGTTAAACATTTTCCAAAGGGTTAGCAGTTAAGAGATATTAGTGATATTTTACTCTGAAAGGGGGACTGTTAGGGGTTTCACTTCACAGACCTTCCTGTTGCCAAGCAACAGCTAAACTGAGCTGAAGCTTGGAATTCTTGTTGTCAGGCAGAGGCAGACTCAACATCATTTTACATCCCTAAACTCAAGACATATCAACAATTGTTGCACATTTAAGAAAACTGAGTTCAACACATAAAGAGTGAAATCCTCTTGCTGTATTTACGTTCAAATTTTTATATATAAGAAATAATGTTTTTAATTAAACCATGAAATATTCACCTCATCTCAAAGGTGCCACTGATTCACTTGCCATATATTTTTGTCATTATACACAATAAATTTACCTGATACTGCGTGTTACAAAAGAAATTGTATGTGCTCCTAAAATTTACACCAGAGCTGATATGGAATGATGATGCAAAATTTATTATATCACACTTTACTCACTTACTATTTTCTTTCTTTATCAGGCTTTGAGTCATGAATATGCTCATTGTAAAAGCTGAGTGAGGCATTAGCATATGCTCTCCGTATGTGAGTTTGTTGTTCCAAGAGAACTACATGCTGCGCTGAAGGAGCCGCCAGACATTGTGTTGACACTGAGAGAGATTACGAGTGACATTTCAGCCTCTAGTCCCATGAGGCAAAGCCCTAGCTGACCCACTCTTGAACCAGCCGCCAGTACCATTACACATGCTTGATTCCAAGCTCCTGAAATGCAATGTGATTTTTTAAATTAAGCTGATTTAGTCCAACACATTATCAGTTTATTGCCATGTTTACACTGTAAAGGCACAGAAACTCCATCGGAAGTGGCAAATATATACCAGGAAAAGGCACATTTACAATGTAATGGATAAATATATAGATATAAATAAATGAACCACATATATCACATATATGAACCTACGAGTACTGAGTGTTACAAAAGACTTACTCTGGTGTAAATATAGCTTTTGAAAAAGTAAAGAAATCATATACAGTATATATATGATTTAATCCAAGAATGATCCAATTATAAGCCATACATACAAGGCAATTTATATGATTATTAAGATAAGCTACACATTAGTTTGAAGTGCATGCTCTACAGTCATGCTCATGTGATTTAAATCCATGGAAAATGTATTCATGCAAGAAGGTCTGAGTGGCAAATCCGCTGGAAAACCGCAAAAGTGGAAAAGTGTAGTTTCTCACTGAGTCATGCACTTGGAGAATATAACAATATTTTCATCCATAAAGAGCCGTGTTCTCCTTTACTTCATTTTTATTCCACCTTCTGGGCCACAAGTTGTGGTGAAGCTGCAGTGAAGCTCAGAATAAATCAGTGATCTCAGAGCTCTGTTCAAAACAGAATGACTGGTTTGATTCTCCACACCAGTGTGCTTCTGTGTATCCCTGGAGTACTTTGAATAAAGTCGGTAAAATGTGCCATTTTGGTCTAAGAAAAAAAAACTCTTAAAATATGATACAGCTTAACTGTTTATATGCAGTGCTAAATGAAATGCTTCAAGACACATTTGCTACCTCAATACTGAACAATCAATATCAATAATGAGTTTGGGATTCATTTAAATGTCTAATGGATAAAGCTTGGTGGATCTTCAGCATTTGCTGAATCAACTGCAGGTTCCCTTTTCAACAGGCAGCATCTGCAACCAATCCAAAACACTATGTAGGTCAAGTTCCCACCACCCTTCATAAAAACTGGTTGAGCACTGGCACATCCACAAAATCTCTTGCTTTCATTACACAAAGGGATTTCAGCTAGATCTCAGTGTCGAACCGTTCCCACAAATGGAACCAAACAAATAGGACCTCAAATCTGAGACCAAGAAATAACAAGAAATAAATGTGCATGAGGTCATGATCAGGAAAGAAAGGAAAGCATAGCAAGACCTGAATTGAACTATAAGAGTGGATTGGGATAAACGAGAGGGTTCTAGAAACAGAAAGCCTCATCTGCTTTGTTTCATTCCACATTCCTCATAAAAGCAGCCTCGCTGATCATATGATACCGACTTGCCCTCATGCAGGAAAGAAGCGTCTACTGAAACAGCAGCCTAGCCAGAAGGCTGAAACGCTCCAATAAAATACAGAGATGGACAGAGAAACAGGAATAGTGAGGGATGAAAGAGTCAGAATTTCTTATTCAGCAATACTGAGTACAAAAAAGCTTTTATCCCATGCATCTGCATCACTTAAACGGACACTGGCAGACACAAGCAAGGCTTTGTCAGGAAAAACTTTTGGCAAAAATAAGAATCAGTGCACACAGTCAGCCCCACTTGATGTTTTGAACAAAGGTCGTCTTCGGGTTATGCTCACAGCACAGTGTAGAGAGGTCAAAGGGGTGTTGGTATTTTGCCAATATCATTTGGAGCGACTTGGTGCTCTTGTGTAGATTAATCCTACAATATGTCCCTCTGAGAGAAACCCCCCTCTCAGTGTTGGCTGTATTGTGCTTATTCCACATGACTGGGACAAAAGTGCAATGAGCAGTTGGGGTAGAAAGAGCTCTGTTTATATGAAAGTTCCATTCAGTGTAAATAAGCACAAACATTTTCCGGGAATGATAATAAACGGGGTTATTTATGTACAATGTTTTTGAAAGAAGTCTCTTATGCTCACCAAGGCTGCATTTATTTGATCAAAATAAAATGACATTTATTCCAGTGATGGCAAATTTTTAGCAGTCACTACGTCAGTGTCACATGACCCTCTAGAAATCATTCTAATATGCTGCTCAAGAAACATTTCTTATTGTTATCAGTGTTGAACAGCTACTTAATATTTTTGTGAAAATCTTACTGACCCCAAACTTTTGAAGGGTGCTGTATCCACCTTTTTTAATGTAAGAGCGGGCATTTGTAACTTGAATGTGCTACACTTCTGGTGTTTTTCACTTCCAGTTATTGTCCAAAAAAAAAAAAAAAAAAACAAGTCTGTTATGCTGCTTGAGACTGCAAAGTTGTATTTCTTATCATATTATTGAAATGAATTATGATAATCTGGTTTGTAGTGCGCTTGCTTACCACACTTTGTTATTCTTAGTTATTTAAGTTATTGGTCAAATGAATCAGATGTCTGCCACATTCAGAGGAAATATCAATAATAACCAACCAACTGCATATTATTTCGACTAAACATAGTGGATAAGATAATTATTTGAGTTTAAATTATCTTACCTGCATTTTGTTAAAAAATTTCTGCTAAGAAAAAAAGTAATCCATTACAACACACCTGGCCTACCAAAAAGACAAGCAATAAAACTACAGTAATATTAATACTGAAGTGCACTTTCAGTACAATGGATAACGGAGATGGCACCAGTTGTGTTTGTATAGTAAAATCTATCAGTACAAATGCCATGACTGACCAATCAGAATCGAGTATTCCAAAGTGGGCATAATAAATTATTGTTCGCAACAAAAACGACTGTAGATAGATTACGATGATTTAAATATTTCCATGAATTCCCCACTAAATGTTCTCTGAATGTTCACAGAAAGATCATCATCTACGAGTATGTGTGCTTGCATATGTTATTGTTTTGCATGAAAGGGGGATAGATAATAATGTAATGGAAGAAATGTGCTGTGATGTTTCAAGAGCAGCAGTAACTGCAGGCAGAGCGCATATGGAATTCATCAGAGTCAAGGAGCGTCTACAGTCCTGTGTTTGGCAAGGGATCTGCCACAACTACTGCCCCTGGACCCCGGGAGGGCTTGTATGATTTTACTCAACCTGAGAGAAAAGAAAAAAAACCTTGAAAACAAGTACAGTTTTCCCATGCACAATGATAATTCGTCACAGACAGCATTGTTTTGTGTATGCTTTTGGAGCAACTTTCGTAACATCATTTACATACCGTCTATGACTTTCAGTGTTTGGAAGGTTTTGTTTGTTGGACTTGATAATGTTAAAGGAGACATATCATGAAAATCAGAATTTTTCCGTGTTCAAGTGTTATAATCGGGTCCCCAGTGCATCTACAAACCCAGAAAAAGTGAAAAAGGACAACCCATTTACTTTGTTTCGGTAAGCCTTTCTCTGCAAGCATGTGAAAAAACGAGCTGCTCAGATTTCGCTTCCCTAGTGACGTAGGAAGGGGATCATATAATTATATTACAGGCCCGGCTCCACAGGGGGTGGGGGGGCTCAGGGTGGGCCTGGCCCACCCAATCAGAAGCTTGGTCCACCCTGGCCCCACTCTACATAACAGCCAATCACAAAATTGGTGCGATATTAAATTGAGCTCCATATATTTTCTTTTTTCTTTTCTTACCGCCCACTCCCACAACTAACGTGCTAATGTTGTATATAATTTTCTATTCATTTCATTGAAATCGCTTTTGAATGAGTGTTTGCTGTTCACTTTAGATTTTGCGATCATGCGCCCTCTGTGTAAAGGGAGCAGATCTTACGAGGATAAGATATTTGTCAATGAGCTCAGGATCTGTTGACAGCAAATCCTCTCTCCTTACTCTTGACCCGTGATCAGTCAAATCTGACTCCTGTAGTTTGTGTTGGATGCAGGGTTATCAAGTAAGGGGCGTAACATTTCCGTTAGACATTTGAGGCATTCAGCCAATCACAACGCACTGGATAGCTGGCCAATCAGAGCACACCTTGCTTTTCAGAATGATGAGCTTTGTAAAAAGGCGGGACATAGAGGAGCAAGAAACATGTACATTATGTGGAAAATAATGTGTTTTTTGCACCGTAAACCACATAAACACATTGCATTACACGGAATACACAAAATAATGTTCTTTTGAGCAACGTCATATGACCCTTTTAATACTTACATGCCATGTGACAGCCGCTTCCTGTGTGCGTGCTTTGGATGTGTGTGCTCAGAAAACCGTATATCAGAAGTTCAAACTGATATGGCTTTAAAACGCATGATTTCAGCACGATATACATGATAATCAAAACCAAAAAGATGTTTTTGGCAGAGTATTTGAGGCCCAAGCTGTAAAGGCACAGCCCTATTCTGGAAAAGGTGGCGGGGAGCAGCAGCTCATTTGCATTTAAAGACGCATGCAAGAAAACAGCTGTTTCTGCTTCCACTCAAAATAGGCATTTTCAACGGTATAATAAATTATCTCTGGGGTATTTCACAAACACATTCTGAAGACACCTGAGACTTATATTACATTTTATAAAAAGGGGCATAATAGGTGCCTTTTAAAGCGATAGTTCGCCCATAAATTAAAATTTGATGTTTTCATTTCCTGAAGCTAAAAATCTTCATTTGTGTACAATATACAGCTGGCATGGACATGTAAAGCAATGCAGGTGGGAAAAAGGAAAAAATGATCAGCAAGCTCTCGCTGTCAGTTACATTCCACAAGGGTGTGCTATTAAACTGTGAACTGTGATGTCGAATTCTTTTTGAATGTCAGATTTAGGACTTTGATTTAAAGCAAAGAAGTTCCATTCTGGAAATGGATGAATGGCACAGCAATTTTTTCCAAGACCAGACTATCAAAATGTGCTTGTCTTTTCAATGCTAACTGATGACTATAGCTATTGGAGCCAATTATAAAAGAATGACTCTAAACACATTGTGTAAATCTGTGAAGAGCATGATGTGCCAGACATGTGGCATGAATCAGTGATTCAGAGCTATCTGCTGCCAGCAGAAATCTGCAGACTATACAAATTTACATTAAATATTTATAAGAACTGTACACTACTGTTCATAAGTTTGGGGCCAGTGTTTTTTTTTTAATTAATAATTAATTAATTTTTATTACTATTATTATTCAGCAAGGATGCATTAAATTGATCAAAATATCAAAAGTAACAGTGAATACATTTATTTGGTCCCACTTTATATTAAGTGGCCTTAACTACTATGTACTTACATTTAAATCAATCATTGGTACAATGCACTTGTGTACATACATGTTTTTATATTGTACTTATATTTTAAAAATATCTGCATGTAATAACACCTGTAGTTAATTTCTGTAATTTCATTTATAATTACACTGTTGACCCCAGCAATACAATATGAAAATACCATCAAACCTGTCCCTCCCCAACCTTACCCGTTTCCCACCTCACTAGCAGCAAAAGTGTTTTGCAATACAATATGAACAAAATAAGTACATTGTACTTATTTTTTGATGTAAGTACATAGTAGTTAAGGCCACTTAATATAAATCATCTATTTCAATTAAATGCTGTTCTTTGAGCTTTCTATTCACCACAGAATCCTACAAAATGTGTCATGGTTGACAATAATAATAAGTGTTTCTTGAGCAGCAAATTAGCATATTAGAATGATTTCTGAAGGATCAAGTGACACTGAAGACTGGAGTAATGATGCTGAAAATTCAGCTTTGTCATCACAGGAATAAATTACATATTAATATATATATTTTTTTATATAAAAAATAATGTTTAACCATATCCTCTGTGCAAGAGACTCCTTTCAAGAACACTCATACAAAACATATAGTTTTGTGATAAAACGAATTATTCTGATATTAAAACAAATGTATTCACTGTAAAAAAACAAACAAATGTTTGATATTTACTATTACTATTACAAAAATTACTATTTATTATTTTAACTATAATTATTTAGATTATATTGGTTTCTTGTTTAGACACTATATTTGAAACTCATCCAACAATTGGTCCACAGTGAGTACAACCAAAATGTCTGCTGACATCTAGTGGTGAAAATATAACTATCACAGATCATATGTGCTGCTCAAAATGCTTGTAAACTCGAAGCAAGAAACCTGTGTTGAAAGTTTGCCATAAATAATTATGACAATGAACTCTTATATTGTAATAAAATTTAGTCCGCTAACAGTTTGGTATTTATTAGTGCAGATTAGAAATCAAATATATGCCAAAACACCTCCCACAATGGCCTGAAATGGGAGAAGAGGAAATAAACAGACAAGGTTTAAGTATTAAATCTATTATTATTATTATTTTTTTGTCATGAACAGTCATATCACTTTACATATGAAATGCTATAAGAAAAAAAAGTCACACAAAAAAATTAATATGAAAAACAGTTTTATTTGTCTGTGCGCTAATGAAATTGAGGTTCAATTCATTTATTTAACCATTTAAATGAAGAGATTGCACCTTCTCATACTGGAGTAGAGCTCGAAGGTTCCCACCATAACAACATGCTCAGAGAGTTACACAGGGTCTTCAGGCCTCACATTCCAGGGACTGGTTTACTGTCAGGCCTTCACTAATGTGCAAATCCACATAAACATGTGCTTCTGAGGAGTCCCCACAAGCTTTACCAAACCAGCATATTCAACAGGCTTCACTCAGACACAAGATGTATAAAACCACACAACATAAAAAATACAAAAAAATACACAACAAAAAAAACAAAAAAAAAAACAGTATGTCCTGATCACTTAAACTCAAACCACAAACTGATGTGTGTACTTTCAGAGCCCCTCACCCCCCCCCGCCAAAAAATTATGTTTTTAATGTCCATTATTAAGCACAAAAATTAATTGTGGTCCTTTGATTCAGTTGAAAATCGGACTTCAAATATGAAACTGTGAGTCTAAATTCGTTCTAACTTCTCACTAAGAAATTCTTCAACGCTGTCTGTATTCCACTTGAGGATGCTGAGCTCCTCCGCAATGTTCCCGTTATCGTCCAGCAGCTTTAGCACAGGGTCTGAGCCTCTCACATACTGGAATGAATGCAAAAAGAACATCTAGAATTAACCAGAGCTTAAACCAAGTATACAAGCAATACAATCTTTCTAGACTTATATTAATATTTTGTACAAAATAATTGTATTTTATATACACATACACTACCGTTCAAATGTTTGTGATTGGTGAGATTTCTTTTCTTTAAAGCCAAAATACTTTTAAAAATTTAATATTGTGAAATATTATAACAATTTACAATTATTACAAATCAAATGTATTTTATTTAAATATATTTTAAAATGTCATTTCTGTGCTGGCAAAGCTGAATTTTCAGCATCATTACTCCAGTCTTCAGTGTCACATGATCCATCAGAAACCATTCTTCTACTCTTTATTGACATTTCTTTGATTACTCTTAATTCAATTAACAGCATATTTGAGAATTTGTTAATCTTAACTGTCACTTTTGATTGATTTAATGTATCCTTATAATAAGTAAAAATTTCTTTAAAAAAAATGCTTATTACATTTATAAAAAAAAAAAAAAAAAAAAAAAAAAAATACATACTTTCGAACAGTAGTGTATGTCCATGCCCATGCTTATTACCTTTATTTTTTTTTTTTTACTATTAACTATTACCAATTTTATTTTATTTTTTTTACCTTGATCTGAAGACCCCTGAACATCTTTGGCTTGTCACTCCTGACAAAAGCTGAAGGGAAATATAGTCACAAAAATTTCGTAACATGAGAGCAAAAGTAAACACTCTAGTAGTCTGTTCCACACAACAACAGCTGCTACAAGAAAAACACCCTTTGAAGCATTTCAAATTAACATGGTTTGTTTTGCTACATTTCTATGCCATTTTTGTACAATCATCAAGCAGCACAAAAATTATTAAGTATAAATTAGTCATATTTGAGAGCAAATTTTCAACCTACCTTGGACTTGAGGGAACCTCCCCAATTTTCATCCACAGACCTCAAGGATGGCTCCTGGATAGAGCTGTCAAAAAAAAAAAAAGAAAGGTAAAAAGTCAAATATGCATTAATATGGGTACAAACAGATTTTCACACTGGCAAAGCTAATAAATAAATATACTGGTCTTTGTAATAATGATTTTATTAAAATTAAGTGATATGACACCAAATAATAAACACTCTGGTCTCTGGCTTGTATCTAAATATTTGTGCTTTGACAAAAATCTTTACGCATTTTTCATTGTTTGGTGTGTAAAACTGCAGAAAAGCTTCATTAAAGCTCCAGCGCTCCATGTTCACTGTAAGACAATGACCTTGTGATTTGGCTCAGAAGCTGAACTCACCTTCCTTGACTCCAGCTGAGCCTCCTCTTGGCAGCACTGCCTGCAGGGCAGGTCTAACTGGCCCAGGCTGAACTGACCCAGGAGATCACAGGAGCTGCACAGGAGATTGCTGGAGAAGCCCATCTCCCTGCAGGCCTCAGAGGAGAGCTCCGCTCCATAAGACGCCAGCTAAGTCAAGATTTAAACCACATTTTACACATGAAACAAGCAGTAGATGCAATTCTCTAAGCACTTACACCAGTTGAGATTTAAGTCAACATCTCAAACTTATTATAAATTCTCAGCTGGTTTCTGAGAGCATCTTTGATTGATGACCCTCAAAGGCAACGTCAAAGAACAAGGCAAACTGAGGGTAGAGCACAGGTGCAGGGATTCGCAAGCTTTGGCTACACAGCTATGATAACAAGACTATTCAGTTTATAGCTAGTGGTTGACACATCTCGCCTCCTCGTTTCAAACAATATAATTGAATAAATAAATAAACAAACAGTATAGTTGATACATTTCCGTTTAAGAATAAACAATCATTTAAATATTTTTTTTATTATTTTGGAATAAAGGAGATATTAAAATTTTAGACAACAGTTATAATATATAAAACAAAATTAAAGTAAATTAAAACCATAAAAAACTGTTGAAATAAAATAAACCTTAACTGAAATAAAAATAAAATATTGGAGAAAATAAATTCAGCTAGTTGCCAAGGCAACATTATTTTAACTTGATGAATGAATATATATATATATAACAAATTTAAAAACTTAAAAAAAAAAAAACTAAAATTAAAAAAGGCTAAAATTAAAACGGAAACTACAAAAACAAAAACGTTGCACAACATAAAAAATTAAAACTATAATAACATTACATAACTATATCTCTATGATACTAAAATAACACTGTTTGAGACTTTATAATTGAATTGCAATGACTTAAGAATTGTTTGGACCTGGAATCTGATTGAATTTCATATTTATACCCCATAATATGGTCCTTTCTAAGTTTAATCAAGCCCTTACAGTATGGAACTTCTATAGGGAATTCTTTTCCTCTCCACACAAGAGACAGGAACAGCACTTCGTGAATTTGCTTCCTTGTTGCGAGCACTATCAGCTACTCTCGGAAAATCCAAAAAAAAACTTGTGTTACTCGTGTAAAGATAAAGGAAAATATATTTTCAATAACTGTAATGTTTATTTTAAAAGTTACGTATATCTAACGTTACAAGTTCATTAATTGCAGGTAATCTAGCTAACAGTTTTAGAACTTAATCATTACGGAACACATGAAAAACACTGTCTCAAATTTTTTGCAGTAGGTGCACAGTTAGTTAATGTCACGGTTAGAAATTAAATCTGCGATATTATATAGATTTGCTATACATTATTTACACTATCAACCGGATGAGCCACGTCATTAGCTAACATTAGCGAGCCGGCTAACCAGCGCCTTGAACGTAAATAGTCCATATTTTACATAAGCATGTGGATTACTTGTCATTGTTGAGTGTCTTCTTTCAAAGATGAAATTGTACAGATATTGTTTCTTCACCTACCGTCTGTAATAACGGCAGTAACCAAAGCAGGTACACCTCTCCCGCCATGAATGACTATCTTCTACTCGCTCTTCCACTCAGCAGGAAGTGCGTCACAACACACACATCGGGCTTATTAATAAAAGTCTTACCATAACCAAAGAACTATTTGAAAAAAAAAAAAATCGTTTTAACCTTTGATTTAAAGAAAGATCAGACTGTTTTAACAATTGGCAACAAAGAGATTTAACAATAACAGGCAGTCTTTTTAACTAAACTCAAGAAGTGTCTAGACTTGTCATGCATTCATCATCATCACTTCAAAAGTACAATGGTTCAGGAATTGTTTAGAATTTTTTTTTTTTACCCTTTAGTATTGTTCTTTCTAAATATTATCAACAAGACTTTATGGCATGGAAATTCTGTTATGTGTCATTGCAGAACTGGAAACAAGGTGATTTTATGTGATCTTTTGCTTAATTGTATGCAATAACAATTTTTGAAAATGGTAGAAAATATTTGGACATGGTCACTGACGGTAAATATGATGATGTGGTGGTGTCAGAACAGTGAATGCAGAGCAGTCGTATTTGAGTGAAGTGAGATTCTTCAGTCAGCTGATCCACGAATGCGCATGCGCACTGACACAACGTGCCTCACTCCCAGGACTGAACAACAACTGAGCGTCCACTCCAGCTGCTCCTCAAGTGAAGGATAGTCTGAGCTGTTCGGATTCAATAAGCATACAACATTTTATGCGGAACTGTTTTTGTTATAAGTGTCCGTTGTAGTGTAGTTTGCTGTGTGTGTGTTTATATTGGACTCTGGGAATCATGAAATAGCAGTCCTGCTCGTTGCATCCATGAACTGAGTGTCATAAAGTTCTCGGTCACGCCATGTCCTCTCTGTGCTGGATTTTTTGATGGGGTTTTTAAGGTTAAAGATGCCGCCGAAGTTTCAGCTCCTGGCTCTGTTGGCCTTCGCCATTGCGATGATCTTTTTGGAAAACAAAATTCAGAGGCTCGAGGAGTCACGGGGGAAGCTGGGTAAGATTTTCCTTTCCAATAAAGTATCTCGAAATCATTTGTAGACTAGAAATCAGCAGCAGTCTGATTTGCTTCAATTTGTCAACATTTTCATGGTGTGATTTGTTTCCTCAGTACTATTTTAAGGGAGTTAATGAGCACTGGTGTGTGTGTGTTTGGACTACATGGTCCATCATGTCTCAGGCAGCAGCTGCATTTTCATTCAAGCAAGACCCAGTATCAGTTTTGACTCAACTAGTTGTGCAATGAATATTTTCCTTCGTCAGTATTCAAGCATGTATCTGTTGCACTATGAAGCTACTGCATCAGACATGCCGCTCACTTATGCTCGAGTCTGCAGGGACAAAATAAGATGAAGAATTGAGGAACAACTGAAGAAATAACAGCTTGTTTACCAAGCATTATTTTGGATTAATCTATTCAACATGTTTGGTAACATTCTCCAGCTTACTGCTCGTTTATTTTGTTTTCCATTAATATTGTTCAATACTGTTAGATATAAAACCATATCATTATATATTTATAATAACTACTGACCAATAAATATAAAAATAACTTAAGTGAACGAATAAATTGAAATTACAGGATGTTTTCAAACTGATTTTCACCTCCATCAACTAAATTGTTACCACAGTCAAAAAATCTTACAGTTTTGACAAAATCGCCATGAACGCATATTAAATCCATTTAGCCATAAAGTTATTAGTTTTTTCCTTCCTTATGCTGTTTCTAGTTATTAACAGGACATGCTTAGAACTTGGGGAATTATCTAAAAATCTGGGTCGGTATGATTTTCACATGTAGACTAAACTAATAATTTGACTTTCAGTTAACTCATAAAACTGATGTACTATTCATATCTTGAGGTATAATAAAGATTTATGCAACAATTTTTAACCCTGACAAAATTCAGTGTCACAGAGTATTTACTAATGTTCACAACCATTTAAAATGTTGGGGCTCAAATGACCTTTATTGAATAAGGATGCTTTAAATTAATCAAAAGGTGTTTATAATGTTACAAAAGATTTCTATTTCAAATAAATGCTGTTCTTTTGAACTTTGTTCATCAAAAAATCCTGAAAAAAAATCAGTTTTCACAAAAATATTAAGCAGCACAGCTGTTTTCAGCACTGTTAATAATAAAAAAAAATGTTTCTTGAGCAGCAAATCAATGATTTCTGAAGGATCATGTGACACTGAAGACTGGAGTAATGATGCTGAAAATTCAGCTTTGATCACAGGGATAAATTACATTTTAAAATGTATTAAAATAAAAAAGCTATGTTGAATTGTAATAGTATTATTGATAGTAATCGACATATGATTTAACATTGAGAAGTTTAAGAACTGGGTGATATTCTGATAAAAATTATCCACTGTTTGAGATTTAGCTATTTTGTATAATAATATTTAAATGTATATCCTTCATATTTAGATTAGGATCTGTGAATAAGCACGAACGGAGGATGATAATATGATGATAAATTACTGTAGTTCAGAAAGACATTGGGAAAAACCCACAATTGTGTCTTAATTTTATTTTAAAGCACAACCGTGGAGACAAATAAGACAATAATACCTAATAACCCTGACCATCAGCGTGAACTGGGATTTTATAAGTGTATAATGGGAATAAAAATCTTGCAATGCTGAAACAATATATCTTTGCATATATTTTGAATGTTTTTGTTTACTAAAACAGCTGT
The DNA here is from genome assembly GCF_018340385.1 of Cyprinus carpio. Taxonomy (NCBI): domain Eukaryota; kingdom Metazoa; phylum Chordata; class Actinopteri; order Cypriniformes; family Cyprinidae; genus Cyprinus; species Cyprinus carpio. Next base: position 10,949,098 of record NC_056573.1, on the reverse strand, counting down.
TATTAAATCTGATCTACAGCAAATATTATTATTATTGTGCTTAAGTGCATACTTAAGCAATAAATGTTCATATCACTTCTCTGCTGTATATTTTTATTTATACTTTTATATGTAGGCTATTTATGCATAAATTAAATAGTTTGTTTTGTGGCACGATCCTCGAAACAGGAATCACTGTAAAATAGAACTATATGCTTTACTGAATATCCCTTTTAGATTTTTAGTGGTTATAGTCACTACTTAGCCTCATAAATAAAATTAATTAAAAAAAATTATCACAATGAAGGTCTCTTTTACTCACCTTCTTAAAAGTCCTCACGTAGCCTACCTACAGTGGGTACGGAAAGTATTCAGACCCCCTTAAATTTTTCACTCTTTGTTATATTGCAGCCATTTGCTAAAATCATTTAAGTTAATTTTTCCTCATCAATGTACACACAGCACCCCATATTGACAGAAAAACACAGAATTGTTGACATTTTTGCACATTTATTAAAAAAGAAAAACCTGAAATATCACATGGTCCTAAGTATTCAGACCCTTTGCTCAGTATTTAGTAGAAGCACCCTTTTGATCTAAAACAGCCATGAGACTTTTTGGGAAAGATGCAACAAGTTTTTCACACCTGGATTTGGGGATCCTCTGCCATTCCTCCTTGCAGATCCTCTCCAGTTCTGTCAGGTTGGATGGTAAACGTTGGTGGACAGCCATTTTCAGGTCTCTCCAGAGATGCTCAATTGGGTTTAAGTCAGGGCTCTGGCTGGGCCATTCAAGAACAGTCACTGAGTTCTTGTGAAGCCACTCCTTCATTATTTTAGCTGTGTGCTTAGGGTCATTGTCTTGTTGAAAGGTGAACCTTCAGCCTTGTCTGAGGTCCTGAGCACTCTGGAGAAGGTTTTCGTCCAGGATATCCCTGTACTTGGCCGCATTCATCTTTCCCTCGACTGCAACCAGTCGTCCTGTCCCTGCAGCTGAAAAACACCCCCACAGCATGACGCTGCCACCACCATGCTTCACTGTTGGGACTGTATTGGACAGGTGATGAGCAGTGCCTGGTTTTCTCCACACATACCACTTAAAATTAAGGCCAAAAAGTTCTATCTTGGCTCTCATCAGACATTTCTCTGTTTTTTAGCAAACTCCATGCGGGCTTCATGTGTCCTTCACTTATCATACACTTACTATAGGCTTCCATCGGGCCACTCTGCCATAAAGCCCCGACTGGTGGAGGGCTGCAGTGATGGTTGACTTTCTACAACTTTCTCCCATCTCCCAACTGCATCTCTGGAGCTCAGCCACAGTGATCTTTGGGTTCTTCTTTACCTTTCTCACCAAGGCTCTTCTCCCCTGATAGCTCAGTTTGGCCGGACGGCAAGCTCTAGGAAGGGTTCTGGTCGTCCCAAACGTCTTCCATTTAAGGATTATGGAGGCCATTGTGCTCTTAGGATCCTTAAGTGGAGCAGAATTTTTTTTTGTAACCTTGGCCAGATCTGTCCCTTGCCACAATTCTGTCTCTGAGCTCTTCAGGCAGTTCCTTTGACCTCATGATTCTCATTTGCTCTGACATGCACTGTGAGCTGTAAGGTCTTATATAGACAGGTGTGTGGCTTTCTTAATCAAGTCCAATCAGTATAATCAAACACAGCTGGACTCAAATGAAGGTGTAGAACCAACTCAAGGATGATCAGAAGAAATGGACAGCACCTGAGTTAAATATATGAGTGTCACAGCAAAGGGTCTGAATACTTAGGACCATGTGATATTTCAGTTTTTTCTTTTTTATAAATCTGCAAAATTGTCAAACAATTCTGTGTTTTTCTGTCAATATGGGGTGCTGTGTGTACATTAATGAGGGGGAAAAAAATAACTTAAATTATTTTAGCAAATGGCTGCAATATAACAAAGAGTGAAAAATTTAAGGGGGTCTGAATACTTTCCGTACCCACTGTATATTGCACAGAAGAACAAGAGGTGCCGTCACCAAGCATTTATTTGTAAACAATAACTTCATCTAACTAAAATGACCATGGTTATTAAACAGATAATAAGATACGATTGTAGAATTAACACATAATATTTCTGTAATATGGCCAAATCAGTTACATAATCCAACACAAAGAAATGCGCAAGCTCATTCTTCAAGCGTCTACACCAATAAGATTTGCTTTTTTATAAACCAGTGGAATTGGGGGTGGGCCTGTCACCCTGCCCCAATGTGTGGGCCCACCCCATCGTCCAGCCTGCACCCTGGGGCTTTTCGGGACGTCTGGCTATCGATTTTGCGAGCCTTGATAACATTCAACCCTTTTGCATGTCTGTCTGTGAAAGTAAAAGGTTTTCCGCTTGTTACATCGAATCTATTGAAATAAAGAAAATCAGTTAATTTAAACATCTGTGAAGTACATGTGTCAGCAGGGCTTTTGTATTTTGGTTGAGTGCTGTGGTCCCAAACACAGGCCACATGTTTAACAAGTTGTGACACGTCAAAACCACATGCCTTGAGTGATCAGATATGGGCTATTTCAGGTCCAATACAGGCTATTCTGAATGCTCCACCGTTTGGACTGTAACTCATCATATCTGTTTGTCAACATTCTTTCCATTAAAAATTGGCAAGCTGCTGTTGTTTGGGTTAGCTGGTTCCCATCATCCACCCTGAGTTACTCACATCACGTCTATGAATAGCTGCACAACTGCAGAGGAATATGAGACCTGTTAGCAGGCGGAAAGGTGAGAGGAAGGTTTTCCATCTTGTTAGACCTGGAGAAAGCTATCAGTCTCAGCACTGCATAAATTGATGATGTTTCTGAACCTGTCATCTTGTTTGAGAACAAATGGAGTCTTTAGCACATACCTAGTGTAAACTGTTTGATTAATTTGACTCAATATTTCAACAGTGTTTTTACTGAGTATATTTTGTGTCACATTTTGAAGTGTTGATTGTTGATTTATTATTGTTCCATTTGCTCTAATGATGGCATTTGACATGTACTTTCACGGTTCATGAGCATCGGAAAGTTATTTGATATCTAACCTGATAGTAATTTGTATCCATTTGCTAATAGAAGTTCTGGGATTCCCTTTTTGAACATGTTTCAGATTGTACTGTTAGCCCTGATGGGACTGTGAAAAAAGCAAAACCTATGTGTTATGGCTTGTAGGGTTGTTTGGTGTTAATTCGTTTGCCATTTTTACACAATATAGGCTAATCTTTACTGTTTAAATTGTGTTCATTGAACAGTTTTGAATGTATAGTATGTGATTGGGAACATCTTCATTTTGTTATTATGCCAGCTCAGCATAATGATGTCTGTCAGCCCTCGGAAATGAATGTTGGCATCATCTATCGGCCCAACCCTTATGTCTTGGCACCGACACATTGACTACTGTGCAGTTTTAGATCCAAAATAGCTGTGTTTATGATGCTTAAAGACTTTGAAAGCTTTGTTGATTGTTGAAGCTTTCATTCAAAAGTTGCTGGTAAGAAGCCGTCTCTTAAGGCTGCATTTATTACAGTATTTTAATACAGTGAAAACAGTCAAATTGAAATATTATTACAGTGTAACTGTAAACACTTTTTTTTTTTTTACAATTTTAACTGGAAAATAGTTTAATATTTTAAAATGTTTTAACATTTTTATAATTTATTTTGTTTTTGTGAAAACTGTAAATCAATTGCTATTTTGTGGTCTACAACATAAAAGAAAGCCATTATAACATGTATATGAAAAATGTAGAAACATTGGACACAAATATGGGGCGCCATTGTGCAGCAGCAAGCATCACAACAAAAAAGGAGCCTCATGGTTGATCTAGGTAAATGTGTGCAAATGTATATAGAGCCCCATTCTTATATTTAGCCTGGGGCCCCCAAATCACTAAATCCACCCCTGCATACTAATCTTACATATCAACAGCAAATCTCACACAAACAACAATTCTTAGTGTCAGTTGGTATGTCCTGTTGTGTGTAACCAGATGGTACATAACCTGGGGCAGATTATGAGCTTAATGTTTTACTGACTGTTTATTAAAACTTCAGAGCCCCCCTGAATACCGGAGGCGTACAGCTGCTTGGCCTCTTTGTACACAGGACATACTACAGGTCTGTTTTTCTTTTGTACTTGAGGCACTGCACTACTCCATTTCTCTTACTCAGCCTTAGTCCTTCTGCCAAGGCTGTAAATGTCCTTGTGTTATGATAATGCAACTTCTGGAGCTAACAAGCTTGAACATAAAATGACCCCACAGTGACCTCCATGTAGAGTCTCTCAGAGGCAAACATTACTGAAAGAATGCATTTGTTCTATCTAAGGAAAGACTGTAACCTGATTTGAATCATTGAAAAGACATCAGTCAGAGTATAACTTGTCAGGTTTGGCAGCTGGCTGCAATAAATCCTCTGCTCCTCCTGAGCAGCTTGTAGATATTAAATTTAATATCTACACTTGTAGATATAAAATTTCATTTCCTCATCTTATTATGTTTGGCCTTTACTGGTGTAGCGTATCAGACCCGAACCAGACAAATTAAAGATTCGATCGTGAGCATGGTTGAAACTTGAGGAGCCGAATTCCACAGAAAGGCAACAGTATGTTGTAAATCAACTCCTAGCACCACAGTCTGAAGCAAGATAACCAACCAACTCTTTCAGAGAACAGCTTTCAACATTAACACCATTAGAACAATTATTGACAATTTCAATTCAGAGAAAAGATTGTCAAATTTGGGGAGAGGGATCGAGATTGCTGGTCAAAGAGATGCACAGCCTGACCATCACGTGTAAACTCATGAAAGTAAACAAGATCGCTGGATTGACCCCCCCCCCCCCACCACCTAGCAGAACCAGACTGAAATTCCTAAGGGGACCTTTTAACCTCTGGTTTCCACAGAACATCCTTATGTCAAAGAAAAGCAGAGAAACTGTCTTGTACAGATGAACACAAAAAGACTTCTAAAGGAATATCAGTCCATTGCTTAACTCCCTATCATTTATGAAACCCACACATTTGACTATCATGTTTCTAATCACTTATTGTCTATGTCTTTTTAATTAACTATTGAATAGCTTAAGTATTCATATTCATGTTTAGTATGTGTGTGTTCGAATCTTCTTGCTTGAAACGTTTCTGACCATCAGTTATTTGTCAAATGTATCATATTCTTATCATAGGAATCATGTCCAAAATTATACTCTGCAAGAGCGGGAAAATTCAAGACAACATTTGAGGTGTGGCCAAAAGGCCAGTTTAAATACTCAGGACACCATCAAATTTAGCTTTTAGCCTGCTTTTAGCTTTTGCTTGTAGTTTTAGCTTTTAGCCATGCTTTTAGTCATCACTTTTAGCGTTCTTCGAGCGCCGTTCTAGCGTGTTTCGGCCTGCACACCTGCTGCTGCTTAGCCACGATGAGAAGAAACACCACCTAGTCTCGTCAAACTTTACTTCTATTCTTTTACTTAAGTTTCTTTTCTTTTCCGTTTGAGAGTTTCGTGTTCTGAGTTAAGTTTTGCAACGCCGTGTCTCCGAGTCTGACCTCGAGTGCCCGTCTGAAACTTCAGCCAGCCCACAACTCTGCATCGTCAGCCAACGCCCAACCACGGGCTCCCCAAGACGTCACTTCAACGACTACTGAACTTCCAGCCAATCAGCAACCTCGGGAAACCCCCTTTTCAAGACAACAAAGGGAACCCCTTTTACATAGGCAACGCAAGTAACTTACCTCCAGACTAAGCTGAACTGGTGTATCTAATATAATTTTAACCTCATTGAGGAACTCAATGCGAGGGTTAATTAAGTGATTGATGGCTGTTCATGTCTATGCAATTTCACGTATTGCTGTAAACTTGGGATTTCACATTTTCATTCTCTTAAACCCATCCTTATCTAACTTTCTATCTTCCTGCAACTTGTGTGAATGTGTGAGTGCGTGTGCTTATGTGTTAGATTAGTTTATATGTATAAGATTCATCTAATAAAGCCTTATTCATATTGGAAAGAGAAGTATCTTGTGTTTTGTGCTTACAAGTTAATGTCTTAAACTGCCGATCTTGTTACTGTGCTAGTTAATAGTGTTTTCATTATACTTTGGATATTAATATCCATTGCAGATTTGATGTTATACCGCTCGTTCAGTGAATCGCTGGCCGTCTCAGTGATCAGCCGTGAAACATTGATTCTGTTCAAATTCCCTTTAAAATCTTAAATGATTCCCTTTGAGCTAAATTGACCTGTTTCCCTTACACTGGAACAATACACTCAACTTTACTATTAACATTCTTTATTTTTATAGTTTGAAAAAGTTTAATAATAAATAAGACAATTAGATGATATTTGAATAAAATAATAATACATATTATCCCATTAGCCTATATTATCTATTATCCAGATTCTTTGTATATTGTTAGAGTTGTAATTGTGTATTTATCTTTATGTATGTTCATTAATAATAATTTTAAAAAATCCTAAAAAAAAGGCTCTCTAAACACCTTCTTTCCGTGAGCCTACACTGCTCTGATTAGTCAGATGGCCCAGTCTGTTGTGATTAGTCTACCGCATACAGCATGTGTTGGAAATGATTGCCATAGTTCCATATTTTGAATGCTCGATAGAAAATATAAACATCTATTATTTATCATACTTACAGGTTGTGATTCAGTGGAGCCAACTGGTCCAAATAAACTGGGAACTGAGCCATCTTAAAAGAGCAAGCGTTTTGAGGATCCTGCATTGAACTCTCCAAGATTAGAGAAGCATTTGTCAGTAAAATGACACGTTTGAAGGAGGGTCAAGTTGATCGTGGCTGGCCAATGTAGGCCCTGTCCCAAACCACACCCTAAACCCTCGCGCTCTTCTTCTGAGTCCACACTTTCATGGTGTAATGCTGCTTCGACTGTCAGATAGAAGTCTGCTGCGGAGTTCGCTTTAGTGCAGGCTTGGCAGAAGTGTGTATCGAGGGCGCATAGTGGCCGCAAAGAGGGCGCTGGCAAGCATCCTTCTGAAAGTTTAAATGATGAATGGGACACCCTACCATCTTGTAGACTTAACAGACACGTGTATGCGGCGGCCATTGTGTCAGCAAGACCACAAATGCACATGAAGTGTGCCATTTGGGACAGAGTCATAGAACATAGGTGGGCATTAGGGTTGGGGCGATAGATGATGCCATCGTCCATCGCCGATGGCTGATAGACATCACAATGTTGCGCTGGCAAGTCCATGAATGAATGTTCCGAAGTGAGGTAAACTTCAACAGATCTTCAACAGTAGGCAGCAGTGAACACTGTGTAGGGACCATGTCAATGGGAACACCGTTCAAGCACAGAGCTCACTTCTAACGAGCTGATTATCTGAATCAGGTGTGTTAACACCTGGCGCCACACCGCATCAGCTAAAGACTGTCTACACTGGACACAACAAAGGGACCGTTGAAAATCATTTGAAATTTGTGTCAGCACATCATAAATAAAATGCGGCATCAGTTTACTGTCAGGGATTTGTGGTGTCACGCCATGCCACGCCGCATCCAGTGTAGACAGCATCACTGATTATAACGAGTGCTACTGACTGATCTACACTCACCTAAAGGATTATTAGGAACACCTGTTCAATTTCAACCAATCACATGGCAGTTGCTTCAATGCATTTAGGGGTGTGGTCCTGGTCAAGACAATCTCCTGAACTCCAAACTGAATGTCAGAATGGGAAAGAAAAGTGATTTAAAGCAATTTTGAGCGTGGCATGGTTGTTGGTGCCAGACGGGCCGGTTTCTGAGTATTTCACAATCTGCTCAGTTACTGGGATTTTCACACACAACCATTTCTAGGGTTTACAAAGAATGGTATGAAAAGGGAAAAACATCCAGTATGCAGCAGTCCTGTGGGCGAAAATGCCTTGTTGATGCTAGAGGTCAGAGGAGAATGGGCCGACTGATTCAAGCTGATAGAAAGAGCAACTTTGACTGAAATAATCATCGTTACAACCGAGGTATGCAGCAAAGCATTTGTGAAGCCACACAACATGCACAGCCTTGAGGCGGATGGGCTACAACAGCAGAAGACCCCACCGGGTACCACTCATCTCCACTACAAATAGAAAAAAAGGGGCTACAATTTGCATGAGCTCACCAAAATTGGACAGTTGAAGACTGGAAAAATGTTGCCTCGTCTGATGAGTCTCGATTTCTGTTGAGACATTCAGATGGTAGAGTCAGAATTTGGCGTAAACAGAATGAGAACATGGATCCATCATGCCTTGTACTAACACTGTGCAGGCTGGTGGTGGTGGTGTGGTTCGAATGGTGTGGGGGGATGTTTTCTTGGCACACTTTAGACCCCTTAGTGCCAATTGGGCATCGTTTAAATGCCATGGCCTACCTGAGCATTGTTTCTGACCATGTCCATCCCTTCATGACCACCATGTACCCATCCTCTGATGGCTATTTCCAGCAGGATAATGCACCATGTCACAAAGCTCGAATCATTTCAAATTGGTTTCTTGAACATGACAATGAGTTCACTGTACTAAAATGGCCCCCACAGTCACCAGATCTCAACCCAATAGAGCATCTTTGGGATGTGGTGGAACGGGAGAACTTCGTGCCCTGGATGTGCATCCCACAAATCTCCATCAACTGCAAGATGCTATCCTATCAATATGGGTTAATATTTCTAAACAATGCTTTCAGCACCTTGTTGAATCAATGCCACGTAGAATTAAGGCAGTTCTGAAGGCGAAAGGGGGTCAAACACAGTATTAGTATGGTGTTCCTAATAATCCTTTAGGTGAGTGTATATATAATGAATTAATATTATAGATCAGTGGTACTATAGTATTTTGTCGTGCCTCGCCACTCGCATCCGGTGTAAACATGGTGTTAGGAATCGTTAGTTGTTTTCCCTTATAAGGATTCACGCTTCGGGCACACCTCCCCCCATCCCCCCACATGTGGAGGCGGTAAATGACAACAACGCATGCACCATATTTCAGGTGGTATGGCAAGTGTAAACGCATGAATCGGATATGGGTCACAATTGAAAGAACGTGTAAACGGACAGCCAAAAAAATTGGATATAGGCAACAAATCAGAATTGGGCATCAAGACCTGCAGTGTAAACGAGGCCTTAATGTAGCTGTCACGGAAGTGGGATTCGAATTAGTAATGACTCGTCTTAAAGCCTTTTAGCGCCGGGTCACTGAGCCCACATGCTCAAAATTATGTAATTGCAATGTGTAGTGCTAAAATCTAATAAAAGACATTTTCCTTTAAGAGATAATTATTCATCCAGTATTCTTTGCAGTTTTGCTCCCTCAACATACAGTACTTTTAGTATTCCTTTATGATTCTGGTATATGGCAGTTTATTTTAATTTTTGAAATGTATTTTGCATTAATGTCTCCTCATCTTCTCCTCCTCCATTGCAGAACGAGTCATTGCCAGACATGAGGTACGAGAGATTGAGCAACGGCACATTCAAGAGGGAGCGAAGGTGGCCCTGGTCGAGGAAGATGATCTGGTGGTCATCTACAACCGAGTGCCCAAAACAGCCAGTACCTCCTTCACCAACATCGCCTATGACCTGTGCAACAAGAACCACTATCATGTGCTGCACATCAATACCACCAAAAACAATCCCGTCATGTCTCTTCAGGATCAGGTCAGTTTTGTATCACTTGTGCATGTCCACTGTTAGTGCTTCCCACTTACAGCCATCCAAACAACAGATTATCATGCCGGACAGATCCAAATGTTTACATTTACTGAAATGAACCGAACAGCCTCTAAATGCCACAAAGCATTTCCTTAATAGTGCACTGCAGCAGATGCTATAGTATGGTGGCTTTATATTATCCTGAGGCTTTAGGGGACTCATTTCTATCATTAAACTCTAAAAAGGTTGATTGTTTTTTTCAGAGCAAATCCTAAAGTGATTTATTTATTGTATTTTTTAATTATTATTTATTTATTCATTTTTCAGGTACGGTTTGTAAAGAATGTGACGTTATGGAAGGAGATGAAGCCTGCGTTCTACCATGGACATGTTTCCTTTCTGGACTTCACCAAGTATGTGTCATATGCTCCTGTCATTTTGCTCTGTTTCAGTCTGTTGTGGTCAATGTGTTTTGCCTGAGTAATGCTGTGTAGAGTGGTATCAGGTTTTGCATTCAGTGCCAACATGATTGAAAGATGATTTGCCAACATTCTGCATAACTAGAATCCTACATTAGCCACTTGTTCATTCATATTCATTGAAAGGATGTTGTTTTACATTCCCAACAACCCTAAAAGCAGTTTGATGCTGCTGACTCCTGGTGGCTATGAAAGGAATTGCAGCAAGCCTCTCACAGTTCATTTTAAACAATTCAATCATATTGTTAGTTTCCAGTTTTGTGTATCTTCCCATACCTTACCTACATGCATAAAGCAACTATTTAATTATGCCTAAATGCCCAAAATATGTGTTAGACCTACTATACTAATACATTACTAATTACAGTTCCATTCCCATTACATTATCAGATTTGGAGTGAAGAAAAAGCCTATTTACATAAATGTTATCCGGGACCCTATTGAGCGTTTGGTGTCTTACTACTATTTCCTGCGCTTTGGTGATGACTACAGACCAGGCCTGCGACGCAGAAAGCAAGGGGACAAAAAGGTGAGTCTGGTGGGTCAAGTGTTCGATGAAGTTGTTTCGTCTACTTTTATCCTATTTTTAATTTTTATGAATTTCACAACTATAAGGTACCTAGGTTTAAGTTCACAAAATAAATGTATTGTGTTAGTAAAAATTATTACAAAATAATAATAATATTAGAAAAAAATATATTTTAAATTTAAATATTATTAATATTGTAATATTATTTTGTAAAATGTATTATATAAAATTATTTTTTTACATATATTATTATGTAAAAAGTACAAATACAATTTAAAGTAATATTCTTAAATAATAAAATTATAAATTATTATTATTATTATTATAAATGATGATTAAAAAATCCCCAGATGTTTTATTAAAAGTTGTGCTATTAACATCCTGAATACTAGCCTTGTTTAATTAACTCTTATATTAATAAATAGAATGTGTTTTTATTCAGAGACTGATGTGTGAAAAAAAAACAAAAGAATGTACTTTAGGAATTTTGTCTTGTATTAATCTTAAATGTTTATATAGTTGTTTTTTTGTTTTGTTTTGTTTTGTTTTGTTCTGGCCATGAAGATGACATGACGTTACAAAAATAAAAAATAGTAATAAAACACTATTACTATAACCACAAAATGATCTTCTTTGCAGTTAAAAGAAAGCTTCACTTTTTTCCTTTCACACACACTGAACCCAGAACATGTAAACTGTCATCTCAAAGATCTGTGTGTGTTTCAGACGTTTGATGATTGTGTAGCTGCTGGAGGATCTGACTGTGCTCCAGAGAAACTGTGGCTTCAGATTCCCTTCTTCTGTGGTCATTACTTTGAGTGCTGGTAGGCTGTTCAGTGTCTTTTGGAGTAATTCAGATCTACCACTTTTAGGACTCTTGGTACATTTTCTCAATCCCCTTTTCATAGGAACATTGGCAGCAAATGGGCTTTGGAGCAAGCCAAATACAACCTGGTGAATGAATATATGTTAGTTGGAGTGACGGAGGAGTTGGAAGACTTTGTTATGATGTTGGAGGCAGCTCTCCCTCGCTTTTTTAAGGGAGCCACAGAGCTCTTTCGGACAGGTATGACCACAGAGAGAAAGTCTTTACAAGTCTATTAGATGATGAATATTGTTGTTAAATGTTTGTGTCTGTTTCTAAAGGGAAGAAATCGCATCTAAGGAAAACGAGCGAGAAGAAGCCGCCCACAAAAGAGTCCATAGCCAGACTGCAGCAGTCAGACATCTGGAAAATGGAGAATGAGTTTTATGAGTTTGCACTAGAGCAGTTCCAGTACGTTCGGGCTCACGCGGTGAGAGAAAAAGATGGGGAACTGTACGTACTGGCACAGAACTTTTTCTATGAGAAAATCTACCCAAAGACTACCTGAGACTCAGCGGTGCTCCATAACACTGTACGCTGTCAGAAACACTGGAGGGAGGACGCAATGCATTCTGCCTGACTGCTCTCCATCTGGATGAGTGCATTCAGAGCAACTGAAACTAGTCCATGCCACAAGGAAGAGTCTTGGGGCCAAATAGCTGTCAAGAGCTTTATCCCCCCAATACATATAATCTCAAAGAAGGCTTAAAAGCTCTCTAATGAGCTTTACAAGTGACTGAGGTCTTGCTCGTGTCATTATTCAAGACAAGCTTTCTCCCATAGGGATTTCATACAGGTGCTGCCACATTTCAGAACGTTTTATTGTACTTATTTAATGCATTAATGGTTATTGTTTTTTTGTTTTTTTGACTGATTGATGCTGTTTTTGGAGTTTTTACATCTTATTTTAAAGAGTAAAAAGAGTACTGATGACTACTAAACATTCTCGAAGCTCTTTATCAAGCTGAAAGAATTTAGTAATTTTTTCCAATTTAGAAAATAAAATGAGGAATGTGTTTAAAAATGTTGAAAGTGTTGAAATCATATGTCTTGTCCTTGAAATACCAGAATTTTTTTTTTTGTTGAAAAAAATGATCCACATTTGCTGTTTGCTATTTTTAAAACAACCCTTTGCCTGGGGTTCAGTCCTGCATTTTTTTCAGCAATTGCAGATAATATATTTTTTATCTACAAATATATGTAAGTACTGGTCATTACAGTTACAGTTGGACCAAAACATTCATATATGGGAGGATAAAGAATTGAAGATAAAATGTTTATCTGCATGTGGATCATTGTACTATTACTGGTTCTTGGTAAACGGCAATTCTTTTGTTTTAATTTGCTTTTATGTATTTTATAACTGTATTTTTTTGATTGTTTGTTTGATTTTTTTACGTAGTTCAAACATACTTTTTTCTTTCAAGCTTCTCATGGCAACATACCATTAGTCTGCAGCTTTGATTTAGAGATCCTGGACTTTAAATGTGTTCATTGAAAGAAAGACCCTGAATTCATCGAGACTGTGCCTTTTTTCCTAAAACACAGAGCTGTTATTATAGCCAGTGTAAATATGACTTGACATCTCAGCATATGAATTGATGAGGAATTGTTTTACAATTTGAAATGGGTACAGTTGCATCGGTGGTCATTATTAATATCAATGTGGAAATTGGCAACCATCATATGAAATTGTTTGCCTTGTTGATGGTACAACAAGAGTGGAACTAATGAATTTTGAAAATGGAAATTTGCATCCTGAGTACATTTTACAATTCCAGTGTTTATGTACATCTTTACTAAACACACATTTGTGTGTGAAATGGGTGCTGGATCGCACTTGGCCCTAAAATCTCCAAGACACAATGAGCAGAACATGTAAAAAAAAAAAAAAATTGTTCTAAGTTCTCTTAGATATTTTTAGAGTATCAAAACCAATATGTACTGTATTTGAAATGCTAGATTAACCTGTACATATAAAATAATAATATGTATTGGTTTTAATATCTTTTATTCCACAGTACCATCGTGAGCCTGTATTTGTTATTTGATTTTTTTTTTTTTTTTTTTTTTTTTTTTAATTTAATAATACAACATTAACAAAACATCTCTTACTGCTTCCGTCTCATAAAAATATTTAAAACAGATTTTTGTAAAAAAAAACCACAAAAAAAATATCTCTACTAAAAAAATTTTTATTCATTTATTCAAACAAATTATCAATGTAATTTTGATAAAATATCTCGGACTGTTTCTGTCTGCTAAAAATAGTTTTATTTATTTATTCAAACAAAGGAGAAACTAAATTATATGGAGGCTTTTATTTAATATTCTTCACCTTTTTTGTTACTGACAACACAAATGAAACATTAAACAGACAGTTCAAAAGTTTGGGATCAGTAAGAATTTTTCATGTTTATAAAAGAAGTCTCTTATGCTCACCAAGGCTGTGTTTATTTGATCAAAAAAATACAGTAAAAGCAGCAATATCATGAAAAATTATTACAATTAAAAACGACTGGTTTCTATTTTTAAATATTTTCAAATGTAATTTATTCCTGTGATAGTAAAGCTGAATTTTCAGCAGTCACTACTCCAGATCCTTCAGAAATCATTCCAATATGCTGATTTACTGCTGAAGAAACATTTATTACTATTATCCATGTTGAAAACATCTTCGTGAAAATACAGCATTGATTTGAAAACTTTGTCTTTACTGTCCTTTTTGACCAATTCAAGGCATCATTCCTGAAGAAAAGTATTAACTTTAAAAATATATATTACTGACTCCCAAATTTTGAATGATGGTCCATGTATGTCTTTTCATAGAGCAAAAAAAAAAAAACATGTAGGCTAACAAAGTTCGGGGAAGAAGGAGGCGGGAACCGTCGAACATTTCAACATAAAACTTTATCAAATAAACGAACACAATGCAAAAGTAAAAAAAACTACATAAAACTCGAAACAAGTGAGTGGCGCAGGTGTAGCTCCTCATCGTTTACTCCACCGGCCTCGCTCCGCCCCCACGGCTCTCGGCCCCGCCCCACTCGTCTCACACCACAAACCTCTTTGATTTAATATAACTGGGTGGAACCCATTGGTCTACCCTCTCCTCTTCTACAGAAGCGCTCACCATTGACATTATAGAAATACACAAGATGTGCTGAAGCTGTGCTGTGCACTGCTGCAATATTCATGTTATCTCATCAGAGCACATACATTTAATAAACAGAGCTTCTGATATGCTTTCGAGTCTATCTCTGTGGAAATGTAATCAGCAGCACAATTAAAGCATTATTGAGTCATTCTTTCAATGGCCTGGCCTAGATAATAGTGTAAATAATTAATTTTTCTATTAACTCATTGTTGTCTCTTCAGCTTGTCTCTCTCAGCACACTGGGAACAGATACCAGGCTGCCTTTCAGAGATATAATTTTTCTAATTAGCACTCGAATGAAGGGCTGTCTGTAGCCTCTGATGGTCATTGTCGGGGGGTTTACCTCCCCCTGGTTAGATCATGATGGGTGATTGAGCTGTCACAGCAACAAATAAAGGGCCTTTCAAACAATCCCTTTCTGTGTTTGATCGACAGTCAGGCTTCCCTTCATTTTTAATGAACATCATAATTGTTGGCTATCGTCAGTGGGGAGAGGATACATTAATTAGGGGGGAACTGTTTCGTTAAAATAACCAGCTAAAGTAATTCGGTAGATTTGTTTGGAAATGTCCTTCTAATTGCCAGAACAGAAATGCACATCATTGTCGAATGTTTCACAGATTCAGTTATAGAGCAATGGGACATCAGCCCTTTCCGGCTCTAAATAATGAGGCCTCTGTCTCACGCTTTCCATCTGATGTTTATCTAACTGTATGTGCTCAGACAGCTCACGCTCTTTGTTAATGTGACTCCTGTGCTTTACCTGAAACATCATAACATGCCACTGCTCAGTAAACAATTAAAGTAATGAAGCTGTGGAGAAAATGACTTATTTTCCATTACGCCCCCCCGCTTCCCACCACACAAATTTCAAACTTTGCACTCCGCCATTAGATCAACGACTGTGACCTCATTACATAAACATAATGATCCAGGAGATGGGGGGTTGCTGGTCTCGTTTACAGGAAATCTAGACTGGCAAAACCAACAATAGGGGCTGAAAAAAGTAATAGCTCATGCAGAACATAGTTAGTCTGGTTTCATACACATTCATATGTGTCCAAATGTCTCTTTTTAATATTACTACATCCCTTAATGTTGGATAAATAGGCTAGGGTTAATGGGAGTATAAGTGTGTAAAAACTGTAAAAAAAAAAAAAAGTGTGTAAAAATAAAATAAGTAAAAATGTCACAGTAAAACTCTGTTAACTGATTAACTGTATGTTTTCATATAAGGTGAAAACTGTAAATGGTTTAATATTACATTATACATATTTTGCAATTAAAAATGTAATTCAATTACTATGAATTACGGTATAATTTATGTTAACAAAAAGGTGTGTGTGTGTGGGGGTATCAGTTTATATTCAAAATGAATTTTGTTTCTTATATCAGTAATGTGTATTAGCGTGTTTTGCATCACATTTTTTGTTATTTATTTAATATGATGGTTATGATTTGTGTGTATGATCCTGTGCATGTTTATTTACTAGTACTGTTTTATAGATTGATTTACAGCTCTGATTTACCACGTGACTTTCTATTTTACCTGTTTTTGTTTTTTTTTCTTTTATGGTGGTTATCAGTACATTTTAAGGTAAAAAGCAGATTTTGGTATATTAACATTACATCATATCACTAATATTCAGGCACCAATATTCTATAATATCTGAAACATTTTCGAATACTTTTGATGGTGAATTTCTGGCAACCAGAAAGGTCAGAGCTAATGTTTGTTTGTTTTAATGTCAATTTAAACAGGATTTATTTATTTATTTATTTTTTAATAGTGGTGTTATGTATTTTTTCTCATACAACAATGTGACAGTGATGAACTCAGAAATGGGGGAGAACAGGATCCAAATGCAGATCAACTAAAGAGAATTCCAAAACAATGTCAAGAACAAAAACAGAGAACACCAACTAAACTAATCTAAAAAGTCCAAAACCAGACACCCAACGGGGAATGTGTGACAAACAGAGTGCAACTACAGATATTAGCAGCCTCAAAATCAAACCAAACATGGAGTTAGAAGGTTTTAGTTCCTCAAAGCAAACAGCACACTATATTGCCTATTAACACTAAGCCACCCTTACAGCTTCGTCATGTCATCAGAGACTAATTTTCTGCATTGAATAGTGACATAATACACCATAATGAGTGACAGAAGCCGGCAAACACAACCCTCTCCCCCTCTTTTCTCTCTCTCAGCTCCTACATCTCTGTAATCTAGAGTGTGCAGGTTTGAATTAAGATCAATTGACAAGATAAAACAGTTTTCACTGGTTCCCATGACTACCACTTTTCACCCAAACTGCTTTGATTATGTTTAATCCGATGGTAATCATGGCTAAATGACAGACAGATGATAAGAAAGGCAGGATCCTTTTCTCACGGATGATTTTCTATGGCCACCCAATCAGACAGCTGTCAAGGTTTCTTTTCATAGTGATCTGGCCATGACGCTGTGTGTGTGCTGTAATTAGGTCTTTAATATGGATGATTAAGGCCCCATTGTAAATGACTCCGAATGAGAAAATGTGAGGCAGTTCTTCTAAACTTCTTCAAGTCACTTTGACAAATCAATTTCTGCCAGCTAATTTTGTGATTTACAATTAAAATTTAAATAGTACATTAAATATAGTGGAATGCCAGGGCAAGTTACGAATGCGCCATGTTGAAAGCATCAATAATGTAGCATCTAACCCCTGCATCTGCTGGGCTGCTTCAGCGAGGGACCACAATTTAAGTGAGTGGTGATTGGCTGAAGCGCGCCTGACGTCACCTCACGGATGTTTAAAGGGGATAGAAGTCCGGTAATAGAGCAACGTAACAAGCGCCGTTAATTTACAACGCTCAGACCTTATGAGGATATGTAAGCGAGAGGTCATTTAAATATAGGTAAATTAAGTTATATCCGAGTTTATGACCTCTCGTTATTTTTTTGCCTAAAGACAAGATATGGACCGGCGTCTGCGTCTCTCCGAGCTGACGGACTGAACGCGTTCATCTGTTCTGTATTGATGAGTCTGTAAAATCATCTGGAAGCTGTGAAGCAGGTGAGTGCGCATACTTGTGTCAAACAAGCATAAGTGTGTGAACTTGTTTACTTTGATAAAATTGTTTATCTGTCAGTTTCATACAGATAGAGGCCCACTGGTCAAATTAATTTATTGCCTACTTACAAACTAATTGAATACAGTTTGTGTTTGTTGTCCAGTTAGTAACATGTTCAGCTGTTGACATGCATTCTATTCTAGGTAGTGACCCATTTATTATGGTGAACACTGCTTGTAATACACAAGCACCTCATGTCAGAATGGGGGCCCTGGCATGGAAGCGGTGCGTTGGATGTGGATGCAAGATTTCAGACCGCTTCCTGCTGTTTGCTCTGGATGGATACTGGCACTGCCACTGTCTCAAGTGCTCCTGCTGTCAAGCCCAGCTGGCAGAAATCGGCTCATCGTGTTTCACAAAGCGTGGCTTGATCCTCTGCAAAAGTGACTATATAAGGTCAGACTACAGGAACTGTTTTGTTATTGTCATCCTCTATGATATACTATCATTCACACCCTGAGCTACAAATTTTCTAGACAAATAAGAGAAATGATATCCTACATCTAATAAGTCTAGCAAAGAAAATATGGGATTTGACTTAAAAAAAAATAAAAATGTCATTTACGCACCCTCATGTTGTTCCAAGCCTGTTTGACTCTCTTTTTTTTCTGTGAAAAACATATTTTGAAGAATGTTGGGATCTAAACACTTTCAGTTCCAATTGACTTCCATTGTATGGAAAAAAAATGTAAGTCATTGGGAACGGGAACTTTTTTTTTATCATCATTCTTCAAAATATCTTTTGTGTCCAGCAAAAGAAAGAAATGCATACAGGTAAGAAACAACATGAGGGTGATTAAGATGACAGAATTTCATTTTTGGGTGAATTATCCCATTAAATGGGGAAAAAGTATAGGCAAAAGTTCAAATAGGCTTGCTTATTAAAAGATATATTTGTGGTTATGATGTTCACTACAGATTGTTTGGTCACAGCGGAGCCTGCAGGGCTTGCAGTAAGTCCATCCCAGCAAATGAAATGGTTATGCGAGCACAGGGCAATGTTTTCCATGTCAAGGTAATTTACTCCATTTAAATGCAGTTAATTAAAAATGATCTACTCCTTGTCTGTAGGTTGATATGCTGAAGTATGTTTTGGGGGAGACAGGGTGCCTTGTAATATGTTTTCCTCACAATCATTCCTTTCTTTACTCTTGTAGTGTTTTGTGTGCTCCATCTGCCATAACCAGCTAGTACCTGGTGACCGTTTTCACTACACAAATGGAAAACTGTACTGTGAGCAGGACAGACCGTCAGCTTCTGCGCACAGATGCGACCACTTGGATTCACTCAGGGAGCAAAACATATCTGAACAGAAGTCCTGAGCTCATCATTTTTTTGCTGAGCTCTGACAAAGAGACACTAATGGAGCACCTAGTTTCATATTCAAGACCTCATAACCCAGTAGCTGCTTTGTCAGCTACAGACTATTTTATGAAGGTCTAATATTGTGGAAATTCAACATATATGGTAATATCTGGCAGTTTAAATGAGGTTAACCATTGGAGCTGAAAAGCAATATCGGCGAGCATCCTTGCGTATCATAATCAATTATGAATTGGTTTTGCACGGAATGACCTTTCTTATATGTTGTGGACCTGCAATTTAGTTGTGGTGTCTGTTAGTTTTGAAATAGTGCTGTGTGAGAAAACACCACCTTCCTCTGGTGTGTGTAAGACATTTATCTTTTGGTTACGGGACGGCTATTCTTCCTGGTCTGCAATTACAGTATCACTGCTATTAACCTGTCCATAAATCAGTTCTGGTAGCATCCAGAGAGTCCATGTTCTCTGTATCCTTTGAAGCAGACCTCCAGATGATCTCTTAGAGAGCATAATGTTTTTTTTTAATTCTAAAACATTCTGAGCTCGCTATAAAGGACCGATCTTTAAAATGTGTTGTGTGTGAAGTAATATTTGCTTTATTCAGAATAATTAAAAATCTTTAAAAACCCAAGAAAGGATCTCTTCACTGATTTTGAGCTATGCTTTCAGTTGTGATGCTTTCTAAATAATGTTGTCAGACACAGAATTTATGGAGAACACCACCCTCTGTTGGCTGAAGGTAATTCTGTCAATTCCAATATTAACCCTTTATATAAGCCTTTGTTAAAAAAAAAATTAGCTTTTTTTTTCTTGTTTAGTAAATGCATCTCTCATCATGATATGAAGCTATGTGCAGAAATATTCTGTTGCTTTATGAATTTAGAAAAACAAATACTCAGAGGGAACATTATATAAAACATTTTATAATTGTTTATAAATTAAATAATAAAATACATTATTAAAGTGTCATGCTGAATGTCATATGTTTAAGGCCATTCCATCATGTCCTAATCTCTGATTATTGTAATGTGGGTATTTTATTCTAACTGATTAATATACCTCCTGTCTATGCTTTGCCTTCTTCACCAGTCTGACTTTTAGTCCATGTTTCTGATGAAAAATATTGATTCATTAACCATTTGTCCTTTATATGAGTTGTAAAGTAAAATACATTGGGAGCTGTTATAAAATATTTCACTATATAATAAGTGGTGCTGCCTTTGCGGAGTAAATCTAAATTAATTGACCTGAAAACAATAAATAAATAAATAAAACTCACACTGAAATGAATGTGGTCCTGCACCTATAGATGAATAATGAATTAGTTGCTTCTACAGAATGTCCCTATAGAATAATAATACAGAATGCTATTTATGATTCTATAAAATAAATCACAAAGAAATGAGTTGCACTGCTGTAACAGCATAGCATCCCTATAGAAGTCAATATAAAATATAAGCGCTCCTGCTCTTATAGAATCACAAAATGACTGTTGTATTATTTCTATATAAATCCTTATATATTAAGTAATACTGGTGCTATAGAATAAGCTGCAATAAAAACTAAATGTGTTGTTATACTCCTACAGAATAAATCACAATAGAATGAGTGCTGTGTTATGTGGAATAACACTATATTTGAAGACCCCACCTAATTATTTTGTGATTGAACTGTACATGCTTGAATAAAATTGATCGTTATTGAAGAAGACAAATGTTAAAACAAATATATTTGCATCTTGCTTTTTTGATTCTTTTTAAATGTTAGCATTTTAATCGACATTATTTTAATACAATTAAAACGATTTTTAAGTCATCCTGTGACTGAGGCCAAGTTAAGAACTACTGTACAAGAGTTCTTTCCTCCTATACTAGTTAAAGTTATATCCTTTAATAGTTCACAACAAAAGAAGTTGTGATTCCCTATAAAAATATAGAATGTGTTACTGCAAATAAACTACATCGGGACAGAAATAATTTTTCTTCTGCAGAAACTTCTACATATGAAGTCCGTACATCATAAATCATTACAGTGCTACTGCTGTAAAATAAGCCCCAATGCAATATAATTCTGCTAATCGCAGTACAAAAACTTTTGTTTTAACAGAATAAAGTACTTCTAAAGTAAGTCCAAACAGAATTCGTGGTCCTGCTGCTGTAGAATCAGTTTTGCCTGTGTGTTTGTGAAGCTGTTATTGATCACATGATCGAGGGTGGACTGGCCGTGGCTGAACTGGGTGCGGGAACAGAAACTTGCACTTGGGTCGTTCTGTCACCCGCCTCCCCTTGTTCCGCTCTGCGTTCACCCCAAAAGCGCGGATCTCCGCTCCGAGCCCGGGTCTAAACCCTTGCGTTTACAACAAACCGACAGGCGACAGCTCAACAATGGGACCCCCTCCGTATCCCGGCAATGCTATGGATCGTACCCCAAATAAAGCGATTTTTGCTTGAGACGGAAACATAACAGGCTTTTTTTTGGGAGTGACTCACCTCCCCTTCCCCAGAGTTTGATTCAAAAAAAGAGTTCACAACCAAGATGGCCGCCGATCCCATGCAGGTAGGAAAAGTTTTTTATTTCATACTGTATAGATGTAAAGAATCTTAAAGTATGCTTTAAAAACCTAGTATGCGCCATATGCGCAGCTCTCTCGCGCACTTTCAAACCACTACTTTTTCTTCCTTCGGGACGAGCTGCTCCCTCTGCCGAAGAGCTCATGACACGGGAACACGGGGAATGGGATCCGAAAAACACTTATGACAGAAGTTTAGAGGTTGTGTTGTTCTCGTACAGTCATAGTAGCGTCCCCAGATAAAATGTTATGTAGATTTTATTGCATGTTGCCTTTGGAAACACGGAGTTGTGATGGATTGTACACACTGGCTGTGTCTCAAAACCTAGTGAGCTGCCTACATAGACAGCAAAACTAGTTGAAGAAACGAAAACAGATTTAAATGAAGTTAATGGACAGTAGTTATCTAAGTCCAGTGCCTCTACCATATGACCACATTATCCATACAGTGAGATGTGGGAAGTTTAGAGTGAAGTTCTGTTCTGTTGGTTTATGCTGGCATTTTTCTACAAATGATTTTGTAGTTATTTGGTTGGGGCTTGTCTTTTTGCTTCAGTCTTGTTTATAACTCTTTGAAAGTAGTTATCAAGATAATCTGAAGGTGTTTACAGTCTAAACTTGTCCTTTAATAACTGGAGTGTTTTGTTAGTTAATATGAATTACAAACTAAACTATATATAAACTATTCCGGTAAAATCATTATTTTTGTACTGTTTACCTGCCTTTGAGATGCCTTAAACATCAAGATGTAATTCAGTAACTGCAATGAGCTGTCAGCTATTATAACTCGACTTTATTAAAGTGCATTATTGTGAAAAGGGACTTCTAGATAGCCTTTCTTTCGTACTACAATAGTTGTTTGAGTCCAAACCTGGTCACTTTTAATGTTGTTCACAAACAGACATGATCACAACGTTTCTGAGTATTTGTAAAGTCAGTTGTCTGGTGTGCAAAAAAAATGCTCTAGCTGTTAGATGTCATTTTGCCAGCGCATTCAAATTACAACCAGGAATCTGTTGTGTTTTTCTCCGTTTTTGTAACTGGAAATTACACTGTTTTTACTGAAACATGTTTTGTCAGTATTTCTCCCCATAACTGATAAGTCCAAGAGTATTATAGAAAGTGGAAGAGACACTGCTGCATAATTTGGTTTTATGCGGTGAGTGGGAGGTCTGGAGACACAATTCTTGGTTAAAGTGCTCTTCGGGACTCTTTCAGGCATATGAAGGGAGATTTTAACCCTCATCAGTTTGAGTATTAATGAGCAAAACACATTGTCCCGCAGGCTGTGCTGGTTTAATATTGATCTTGTGTGTGTCCTGAGCGTAGCAGCACAAGTGAGGAAGAGATAAGGTGCAACTGGCTTTTTCCTCTCATTACCTAAAATGTAGGACAGTTGCTTTTCCATGACCTTCAGTTGACCCATGGGTCAGTGCTGTACATGCAAGCACAGTGTCAAAACATACATACCAGTTATTTTTTATTTCTTTTATTTCTTTCTGCAGACAGTGAGAAGTCATGGGTGAAGGATATAAACAAGAGGGTCACCAAAGCTAAAATTTCAGAACATTTACTCCAGTTCAGCTTTATATTTTGAATTAAGGATAGCGACCATTATGGAATCAGATGTATTTTACCTTTTAACTGTGGATGGTTGTTGAACCTCACTTCCTCCCTCTTTTAGACCTGAATGAGCACATTCTGCTGAATGTTTTTCAGCCCTTTGTTTTTAAGCTTTATTTATGGCTGCACTTTCCCCTGGAGGAAGATTAGAGGAGCCGTGTCAGTTCTCTTACATGTTGTCAGTGAGCTCATGAAGAGCTGGGCTAAGCAGGATTTGGCTCACCCACTCAGACCAGTTATCCTCCCTGCTGATGTCAGTGATACTGTGTTTCTTTATGTGTATGTGTACCTCTGTGTGTTTTCGTTCATGCTTAGTGGTTAGTGTGCAGGGTGCACTGGGAGATGTGAATGCAATATATCATGACTCATGTTCCTGCAGGAGACAATTATGCCTTAAGAGGGAATTTCCTTCAGGTGTTTACTTGGAAAAAAAATTTTCTAAAGAAATTTTATATAAAAGGTGAAGAATATTGACATCAGAATATGGTAATATGTTTTGTGATTACTGTAAAATGTTTATTTTGTACAGGCTCACATGGTTTCGGACCAGCTGGGCCTGGGGCACAACCTTGACCTGTCTGATACCATGGTGCAGCAGAAGCTAGACGAAATCAAGGAGCAGATCAAGAGGGAGATCCGCAAAGAGCTGAAGATCAAAGAGGGGGTGGAGAACCTTAGAAAGGTCACCACGGAAAAAAAGAGACTGGCATATGTTGATAATATGCTCAAGAAGTCCAACAAGAAGTTAGAGGAGCTTCATCAAGAGCTGCAGGAGCTCAACGCTCATATTGTGGTGAAGGATCCAGAGGATCTTCTCTTAGGTATGAGCAAAGCTTTCAGCAGTAAACTTTATGTGTATAAATATAGCCATCTGTATTTATACACACACACACAACCATTCAAAACTTTGAGGTCAGGATGAAGATATATTTTTTAAAGAAACTTATACTTTTATTCAAGAAGGATGCATGAAGTGGCAATAAATATATTTATAATGTAACAAAACTAAAGCTGTTCTTTTGAATTTTATAATATATTCAAATAGTAAGCAGTCATTTAAGATGGTTATTAATATTTCACAATATTTAACTCTTTGATAAATAAAAACAAAAAATCCAATACAGCTTTCTCGGTTATATACATCCAGTACAGTTTTCTCATTATGAAAGCACTACGTCTTGCAAACCTCAAACTGTAAAAGTCCAGTACAGTTTTCTCATTATCAAAGCACTACGTCTTGCAGGGCTCCATATATTTTAGCTTCTTCTTTGAATAAAAAGAATATTTTTTTAATGGACAGAAACAGGATTTTTTATTTAATGTTAAACATTTCACCCATTCTTACTGATCCTGACAAAACTTTACAAGTCATTTTCACAGTTTCCAGTGGGTCATTCTCAAAGTTGAGCCCTACTATTTTTATATGACGTGCTTCTCCACAGTGTCCACAAATCACTTTTTGATTGTTTGGAACATAAATAGTCTTTAAATGTGAGATATGTGAGTCCAGACAGTAAGCGGTAGCAGGTCATCTAAACTGAATAGTTACAGAGCAACCTCCTCTAGACTACAATGTTTAGTTGTGAGCATATCTGCCAGAAGCATGATCAGATCTTTCACCCTACTAACCACATCCTTATACGGGACAAGATGTAGCCTGGCATGGAAACCTTATCTGATGAGAAAGGGCTTTTGTTTGGTGACTCAGTGCAAGAGGAATGTCGCCGCGTGTCACACCTCTGTGTTGACCTCCTCAGTCTGTGTCTGCTAAGCAGAAATCAGCAGATGCCACAGGAAGACAACAGCGCTCCAGTGCCAGTGCCTCGCTGGTGATGTCATAGTTGCTCAGCACTTGTTGGGAGTCAGGACGGTGGAAAAATAAATAGTTAGTCCAGTGTGGTATACCCGGGTCAAGCTTCTGAATTTGCTTTATCATACCTCAATCCATTGCACAGACACATCTATTTGCTTTTGTGTACGGCAAATAAGTACAAAATAAATAGTCCAGTGTGGTATAGGGCTTTGATCAAATTATAAGCATCTCTGAAGTCTCAAAGTCTGTAATAGGTTAGTAATACCTGCTGTGTGGGTGCGTTATTCCTTACCCTGCGGACTCTGTTTATAATAAGAGGCATCTGTATTTATGCCTTGCATAATGATGTGACTCAGGAGTCTCCAGGTGCTTAACAAAAGACGATTGTTCCTCATTACCATGTGCTTCCACACTAAGGTGCTTTGTGAAGATTTATTTATCACAGACGATCTCCTCGGTTCCGCTCTGAACCTCAACATCCTACTGGAGGTTTTGAGTAGGCTAAATCGTCACGTAGAGAGGTGTTTATACTCTGTCTGTGTTGTCTAAAAATCAACACATTTTTTGGAGATATTTTATAATTTGAGTTTGGTGTTATTTGAATCTCATTGATGGTGCATATTGTTTGAGGCTGACTGTAACGCGTATATATAGAGCCACATATATGGCTAGTTGATATAAACAATAATCGAGATTAAAAATTCAAAATCTCAATATTTTCAGGCATTTGATGATATAAAATATATAAACTGCTGCTTTAAATGTTTTGAAAGAAGTCTCTCCATTGTCTCCAAGCATTTATTTAATAAGAAACAAAACAGTAATATTGTGAAATATTATTACAATTCAAAATAACTGCTTTCTATTTTAATATTATATTATATAAGTGTAATTTATTCCTGTGTAAAGCTGAATTTTCGGAAGCCATTATTACTCAAGTCTTCAATGATACTTGATCCTTCAGAAATCATTCTACTATGTTGATGTGGAGCTCAAAAAACATTTCTTCTTGTTATAATTTTTAAAAATGGTTATGCTGCTTAAAATTTTATGGAGACAAGGATTTTTGAGTATTCTTTGTAACATTGTCTTCACTATCACTTCCGATCAATTTAATACATGAATCAAAAATAATTTATTTTAAAAAACTGACCCAATAATTTTTTTTCTTCAGTCAGAGGTTTGGTGATTTTTAACAACCTGCCATTGCTGCCAATGTTAAAACACAGTAAAAATGTAGTTTAAAAAAAAGGCTTTACCAAATGCAGTTCTTTCTTTTTTATGCACCAATAGCAATATTGATTAATGTGTTTTATTTTTCAATTTATTTCGCCTTTTCTTACATGGGACCAAGCTGATTTAACAGAAAAGTGGTTCACCTAAAAGAATTGACCTTACCAACTGTATTGCCATTATTGCTGTTGAAGTTTAAATCAAAGATGCTACCAAAGCATGACAGCATATTTTTCTATATTACCCAGCTCTGCTTTCACATAAAGTGACTTTGTGAGAGCTGATGTTTTTGTTTGTTATTAGCAGAAGTCTAACAGGTTTCATTTATGTGTCGAGGTGGGGGAGTTTTTACTTGTCTGGACATGATAAGTACTGATGTGCTTCATTGAAATAATTTCAGTTTTCATAGTTCTTCATCAAAGCAACCCCTAAACATTCCAGGAAAACTGCAAAACGTACAGAATTAACCAGTCACCCTCATAAGAGTGCTCGCACCATGTGGCCAGCTTTCTGAATGTTGCTGCACCAAAACCACAACCACAAAAAAAGTTTTCAAATGATTCCAAAGCATGAATATTTTTACTTGCATTAGTGCAGCTTCTAATCTTGACTCTTAATGTTACTCAAAGGTCAAACAAAGAGTCAGGTACTCTTGTTGCAACATCCTTCCTGATTTGTATGGTTTAGCCAAAAATCTGGAAGTGGCTACAGAACACTGCAACAACTTAATTTCTGTTGCTCTCAGACTACTCAACTCTCTCTTCTGACCCAAATAAATTATCATTATTCAGTTGGTCCTTTCTGGTGCTGGTGTTGTGAAGTAGTTAAATAGTTATGAGCTTTCAACCAAACAGCATTGGAGTCCATTGACTTTGTATTGATAAGAAACACTTAGACATTTCTCAACATATCTTCTTTTAAGTCATACAGATTCGAATGACATGAGGATAAATAAATGAGACAGACTTTTCGTTTTTGGGAGAACTATCCTCTTAACCCTAGATTGTTCCAGGAAGTCTGTCCTTGGGATCTCTTTAGATCCTACTAACTTTCTGCCATTTCTTTCCCAGAGTGCCCTCTTACGCTGAACAGCCCTAAAAGTGAAGCACGAACATGCACTATCAGCAGCAGACTAGCAGCCCTGAAAAAACAGAATGACATTGAATTAAAGGTGAAACAGGGGGCTGAGAACATGATCCAGATGTATTCAAATGGCTCCTCAAAGGTAATGTACCATTTGGTTTTATTTAATGACTATTTTTACTTAAAGGGTTACTCCACCACAGAATGAAAATTTTGTCATTAATCACTTACCCCCATGACGTTCCAAACCTGTAAAAGCTTCGTTTGTCTTTGGAACACAATTTAAGATATTTTGGATGAAAACCGGTAGGCTTGAGACTGTCCCATAGACTGCCAATAAGTAACACTGTCAAGATCCAGGAAAGTATGAAAAGCATCGTCAGAATACTCCATCTGCCATCAGTGATTCAACAGTAACGTTATGAAGCGACGAGAATACTTTTTGTACACGAAGAAAACAAAAACAACAACTATATTCAATTCCTCTCCACATCAGCGTAGCGCCATTTTGGCAAATTTACAAGCCTCCCGGTTTTCATCCAAAATATCTTAAAATTGTGTTCTGAAGATAAATTAAGCCTTTACGGGTTTGAAACGACATGGGGGGAAGTGATTAATGACAAAATTTTCATTTTGCGGTGGAGTATCCCTTTAAGGCTTTTTTTTTTCTTTCTTTCTTTTAACCAGTGATGTAGAATCCAGTATTCTGTTGTTTACGAAGCACATGAGAGAACAACATATAACAATCTTGGCCCAGAATCTGCATACACTACCAGTCAAAAGTTTGGAGGCTGTACTTATTTGATTAAAAATATAATAAAAACAGTAATATTGTAAAATAATATTGTAATTTAAATTAACTTTTTTTTTTTCCATTTCACTAGATTTTAAAATGTCATTTATTCCTGTGATGGCAAAGCAAATGAATGAACAGTATCAAAATAGAAATCTTTTGGAATATTATAAATAACTTTACTATCACTTTTAATCAATTTATTGCATCCTTGCTGAAAGAAAGTATTCACATCCTTAAAAAAATCTTACTGACAGCAAACTTTTAAATAATAGTGTATGTGTATACAGACATAGAATATGCCTAAATTCACTTGGATAGAACACAGGTCCCAGAACTACTGCTTTACTTCTGTGAGTACAGCTACTGCAACTTCCCTGAGAGGTTTGGCCATAGGAGTGGCACTGGTGATGAGCTTATCCCCTCTGGCTACACACACACACACACACACACACACAGTGCAGCCCTATGGGAAATTAGCAAGGGCTGATGTCAACCAGGAAATGACTTGTAAATGAAAACCTTTCCTTCTCACACACTCTCAGCACGGTAACAGTCCCTGGCTTATGAGCAGCTTGCACAAAAGTGCTACCAGTGTTAAAATATTACATAAATTAATTAATTTAACATAAAAAAAAAAAAATTAAAAGGCTAATGAATTTAGCAGTAAGAGAATTTCCTGTCACCACATAAAATCTGTATTTGTTTTTGCATGACTTGACTTTTATGACACTGTTGTTGACCTTGCAGGACAGAAAACTGCTTGAAACAGCACAGCAGATGCTCCAAGACAGCAAAACCAAGATCGAGTTCATCCGAATGCAGATCCTCAAAGCCAGCCAAACCAGCGAGCTCAGCTTCGACGACAATGATGTCATTGGTAACACTCAAACATAGTTCCGCCAGCGTTAGCATTCACAGTTCAACAAACACAAAACTAAAATATATTTGTGGTGTTGTGGTGCAGCCAAACCCATCATCAGTCCACTGGACCTGCGGGTGGAGGAACTCTGCCATCACACACGGATAGAGTACGCTGTGGCCGAGGGGGCCAAGAATGTCATGAAGCTGTTGGGCTCTGGTAAACTGGCTGAGAAGAGGGCTCACTCAGAGGTATTTTCAACTGTATCATTGTCATCTTCACCTTCTGAACTGACCTTGTTGACCTTTAGCACTATTTTTAAGTTTAAACATGTCCATAGCTTTCACCTTTTGGCCCTTGCAGTCATGGAAAACAAGGTGGCCTGAAAGACCACCAGCAGTGTACGAGCTTGACATAGAAAAGAATAAAATAAAGTAATATATATATAATTTTTCATTGATTATTTATTAATTGTTTAATTTATTAAGTTTCTGGGTCCAAGCCTCTACTCCATTTCATTTGAGAATATTATCTCAACAGTCATTTATGAGCACTTTATATTTATAGCAAACATTTAACATATCAGGCTCAACAACCGAATGGAACATTGCTGTGTGCAAAGAGCTGCATGAAAAGTCTTTGTTTTAATTCCATGTAAAAATAAAAAATAGCATACAGGTTTTGGAACAACATGTGGATAAGTTACCATCCACAAAACACTGCATGTTTTTAAGGCTTAACTTCTTTACGACTCAAAAAAAAAAAAAAAAAGCTAAACATGTCTTATATCGTTTGAAAGCTGAGATTCTTGTGATTCGAATGATGCATTTTAGGATACAATCAACACAGCAGGTACAATCATTGTCTTTGTCAGACCGCCAACAAAGCTTCATGCTGTGATCCCATTGTGTTCTAGTAGCTCCCAGCTATAGTCATCTGCAGGTGTCTGATTACAAAAAAAAAAAAAAAAATGTTTTTTGTTTTTTTCTTAGTCTGTATAAAGTTCTATTACTTAATACTAGTTAGACTTACAATGATCTTGAGGTTTGTTCTGTTAAGGAACAAACCTCAGAGTGTCACGTTTTCACAAAACCATGCATATGTTCCAAATGGTTCAAAAACAGCATGCAATTTACTTTGGGTATGCCAAATACATAGGCAAATATTACAAGAATGCTGAGGGGTTAATAATGACAAAGGTCATTATTGGTGAACTATTCTGTTTCAGTTTATCATCTACAAGGTGAAGGTGCGGCCACATTACCGAAATTTCAGCAAATATTTGCTTGCAGAAAAGGTCCATAGTCTATTATAAGTAGTGTAGTGATGTATGAAGCACAACTTATATAGAAGTTACTTTCAAACCAAGCAGCTTTCTGTTCATCAATGCAGCGAATTTGCATGATCAGCTTGAGTATAATCAAAATCTGTGCTCTGAAACTCCCAGTTGTGCGGATTTCTGTTGCTAAGACTGGATTTCGCCCACAAAAATTTGACGAGCAACAGTAAATGTGACCGCACCTTTAGGTTTATATCTATGAATCTGCCATTAATTAATCTGCTGTAATTCTGTGAAATCCAGGCCCAAGCCAGATTTAATGAGTCCAGTCAGAAGCTGGATTTGTTGAAGTATTCACTGGAGCAGAGACTCAATGAGCTTCCGAAGAACCACCCCAAGAGCAGTCTGATCATGGAGGAGTTATCGCTCATGTCCTCTCCGGCCCTCAGTCCCCGTCAGAGCTTCATATCCACACAGAACCACAACAGCACTGTTAAAAACCAGTACAGCACCAAACCAGCTGCGCTCACAGGTGACCAGCACGTATTACCTTCAGATTTACCTCAATATGTTATTTAAGTGTTATATGAAGCTGTAAACTGGGGTTAGTAAGATTTAAAATAGAAATTAACATTAAGCAAGAACACATTAAATTATATTACTGTATTTTTCAAATAAATACAGGCTATGTGAGCATAAGAGGCTTCTTTCAAAAACATTAAAAAATCATACTGACCCCAAACTTTTAAATGGCAGCATATTTTAATAGTGATTGTTATTGACTAAAACAGGCAGATTAGAGGTTCGTCTCATGGGATGTCAGGACCTGTTAGACAGTGTTCCTGGCCGGTCTAAAGCCACGTCGGTGCCACTGCCCGGTTGGAGTCCCAGTGAAACACGCTCCTCTTTCATGAGCCGTGGGAGCCGCAGAGGAACCAGCGTTCGGAATCTCTCCAAAAATGATGACTTGTCCAGTTGAGTAGTTCTTAGTGCTTATATTCAAGTGGCTTTTCACAAGCCTTTCGTTAGACCGGTCAAGGAGCTTAATATGTGTATGTGTCTCTGTTTGTTTGTCTCCAGATGAGATAAGTGCTGTCCTGAAGCTTGACAACACTGTCGTTGGTCAGACCAGTTGGAAACCTGTCAGTAATCAGTCATGGGACCAGAAGTTTACATTAGAGCTAGACCGGGTAAACTCACTGTACATGACGTTTGTTTACACATAAAATGTTATTTACACATACTGATGTTAAGTTACACATAAAACATTCATAACGCTTCTGTTGTCTTGTTTCTGTATGCTTTGGCAAATGTTTGTTTACCACAGTCTCGTGAGCTGGAGATCTCGGTGTACTGGAGAGATTGGCGGTCCCTTTGTGCGGTGAAATTCCTGCGACTGGAGGACTTCCTGGACAACCAGCGGCACGGAATGTGCCTTTACCTTGAGCCACAAGGGACTCTGTTTGCAGAGGTACCTTTACGATATTGTCTCTCAGCGATCAATAATTTTCTCACAAAGAGGCCTCTGATAAGCCGCCCGGAGCTCTGTGAGAAAATCAAAGAGGAATTCCTCACGCTTCGTGGGCCCTGAAACCCCCGGGCAGGTTTTCCCACCTTTGCTTTTCTAAAGAAACTGAGCCTAGTAGATCTGAAGTGGAATTTGATTAGTTTTCAGAGCTTGATCTGAAATCTATTTTTGTTACAGGTTACCTTTTTTAATCCAGTCATTGAGCGAAGAACCAAACTCCAAAGGCAGAAAAAGATCTTCTCAAAGCAACAAGGTGAGGGTAATTTCTTTATGTTTAAAATTATGACTTTAAAATGGTCATATTAGGGTTTCTTGAACAAAACAACTGTTCAAAAATAGCTTTGTAGAACCATTTGCTAGACCTGTAGACTTTTTTTTGGTGGTGCAAATTCAAGGTTTGTATTTGAACACCAAAATTGCACGTAGTGTGTGCAGTATGCAGATTGTCTGTATGTATAGAATAACCAGATGACCTGCTGCATTTGCCAAAAAGAGTAGTATGCAACAGAGCTTTAATGTGCTGCTTACTGTATCCCACAGTGCAATACACTCAATGTTTTATTTCCAGTGTGAGGGATGAACCTAAAGTAATATCAGTCACAATTTTCTTTATTATTTGACTGGATTTCCAAAAGTTAAAACATACACAGAATTTGGTTAAATATGCAAAATAACTTCTTTCTTACAAGATGATAATAACTGGGTTTCAAAAGTTTGTTTGTTTTTTTTCCCAGAAAAAAAGTCTCTTATGCTCACCACAGTATTTGTTTGATCAAAAACTGAAAATACTGTGAAATATAAATATTGATTAACTTAAAATACATTACAATTAAAACATTGTATTGTAATATATTTTAAAATGTAATTTATTCCTGTGATGCAAAGCTGAATTTTCATTAGCTGTGACTCCAGTCTTCAGTGTCACATGATCCTTCAGAAATCACATGAAATCAGTTATTATTATTATTATCACATTTGAAAACTTTTGTGCTGCTTTATATTTATGTGGAAACCGTAATATTTAATAATGTAAAACTAAATGATTTTTTGATGAATAGTGTAGGAGCCTAAATGCAGTTAGCTGATACATAATTTTAATTTATGCGTTAAATAGTAATTTACATGATTCATTTTTGTGGAGGAAATTGCTTTTACAGTATTTACAGGTTTATGCAAATATTTACAGTAATGGAAGGAGTTAATTGTGTCATTTTCTAAAATGTGTATGGATAATTTAGAGTGCATATGACATTGGATATACTTTGGAAATAGAGGACTGTAATTTTTTATCTTTAATTGCATGTACCTTTAATTGCTTGGGAGACTCTGACGAAAAAAAAAAAAAAAAAAAAAAAAAGATGGCTTCTTTGTGGAACGGTCAGGCAAGCATGAAGTGGAGCCACACAGTTTTTTGACCTTCTTTTCTCCCTCTCTCTTTTTCTTTTGTCGGTAATTAATCATTGTTATTTTATGTAATATTCCTGTGCTGATGTTTTTTGATGCTAACTGAGTAAACGGATACGTTATTCTTTTGTCGTGGTTCTGTGGATTTATTGATGTGGATTCTGACGAAGGGAGTGGACAAAGTGTCAAGCTAGGGCTTCATTCAGTGGAAACCTACAAATAGAATACTCAAAATAACAGCATTTATTTGATTTAGAAATCTTTTTAACATTATAAATATCTTTACTGTCACTTTTGATCTATTTAATGCATCATTGCTGAATTAAAGTATTAATATTAAATCTTACTGATCCCAAACTTTTGAACGGTAGTGTATGCTGTTTTATTAAGTTTACTAGATAACTAGTATTCTTTCATAAACATAGCTACAGGTTTGCGTTTCTGTCTAATACTGGGAAGACTGTTTATTTTTTAAAATGTATTTTTTTGTGATGTCACAAAATCTTAAATTTCATAGCAAGCTGGGGAGAAAGCTACAGTATGTTTACATAGAAATTCAAACTGTTTATTTCAAATAGAAAATGTTGATTTTTAAGAGCAGTTTTTATAATTAAATATTAAAACCGTCACAAAAAGGCGAAAGATTTCCAACTATGTATGGGCCAATTATAAATAAAATCCCTTTTCATAATACAGGCATACTGCTTGTAATAAAGCAAAACCGTGATTTATTCCCACCTGTCAACAAACCTGGGCTTCAGTCCCAAAC
Organism: Cyprinus carpio; assembly: GCF_018340385.1. NCBI lineage: Eukaryota > Metazoa > Chordata > Actinopteri > Cypriniformes > Cyprinidae > Cyprinus > Cyprinus carpio. The sequence goes on along the minus strand of NC_056573.1, from coordinate 10,915,023 downwards.
CTGCACCTGCACCTTCTGAAAGCTTTCCTTTATGAAACACCATTTGGTTTAGTTTGTTATTGTCATTGTAGCTTCTTGTTTATATTACCCTGATCTCTAAGTAAGGAGATTTATAGGGGTCTGATAAATGTGTTTCTTCTCGTCTCCCATGTCTGCAGGGAAACCTTTCCTGCGGGCCCCTCAGATGAGCATCGGTACCTGGGGCCGGCTGGCAAGGAGGGCCATTCCCTCTCCCAATAACTCATTTAGTCCTCAAGTGGCAGTGCTGGCAGCTGAGACGCTACACAGCAGTCACCCAGGAACCCCTGCTCTGAGGAGGTACAGTATGAACATACAATACAATGAACACATTACTTTGTTAAACTAGTCATTTTTTGTCAAGGCAGTGCTTTCACATGTCTGTTGGTGTTTGTCTGCCCTCTCTAGTGACCCAATAGTGACAAAACTGGACTTTGACAAAGATGCTACACCAAAGCATTTCTCTCCTGTTAGTATAAGAGAAGTCCTGCCTGAGGACAAGATCCCCAACAAAGAGCAAAAACGGGTAACATCGCACACTATAATGAGATAAGCTGCCCAGGCATCTGCACTGATGTCTTCTGTTTCCTTGAAAGCACAGTTAAAGACTTCTTTAAACATGTAATTCATGTTTAGTCTCTCATCTGCCCCCTTGCACTTGAAAGGAAAAGGAAATGCCTTCGCCGTTACCTTTATTAACATAAAGATAACCGTTATCCAGTGTCATCTTGTATAAACAGCGGCAGCTGAAAGGCTTTTTTTTTTCTTCTGCAGGACACTTTGACCTCATTTGACTACCGAAATGACAGGAATAGCATCATTGTTCAGTCTGACCTTGAAAAAACAGAGGAACATGAGACTCAGCCATCAGCGTTACAGCTCATAACTGTCCAAAACAACACAGAAATAAGGTGAACCATTTATAGTTTTTATGTTATTCTTGTACTAGCAAATTTACACAACTTGACTACTAAATGACTTCTGTTGTTGTAGGGATGAAGAAGAGGAAGAACAGTTTCATTTCAGTCTTAAAGACTTTAAATGTGTTGCAGTGTTAGGCCGTGGACATTTTGGAAAGGTATGAGGCTATTTATGGTTACAGTTTCCTTCCCCCCCACCCACCCTTTTAGCTAAGGCAATTATTTATTATTGGATATTTAGGTAACACTTTACAATAAGGTCCCATTAGTTCATATTAGCTAATACAATAAAAACCATGAACAACACATGTGTTACATCATTTATTGATCTTTGTTAATGTTAGTTAATAAAAATACAACTGTTCATTGTTAGTTCATGGTTGCGTGTGTCCATTAAATAATATTAACAGCTACAACTTTGGATTTTAGTAATGTAGTAGTTTAACATTAACTATGATTAATAAATGCTTTAGAAGGATTTTTCATTGTTAGTTTATGGTAACTAATTTAGTTAACTAATATTAACAAATGGAACCTTATTGTAAAATGTTACTGATATTTATTATGGTTGTTTTTGTGCTGAACATTTTCTTTCTGTTTACGTTAAGACAACCTTTGACATCATCTTATTCTCATTTAAAATTCACCTTTGAAAACACAAATAATTTAACTACAAATAATCTCAAAATAACCATGCCTTAATGTATCTGTAGCATTTAAAATTATTTTTGAATTTTAGTGTTTTATTTAATTTGGACAAATTTATATGTAATATGTATTTTATATAATATATCCTGTATAAAAAAAAATTATATTATGTTTATTTAATATAGATCATTTATGGTTTATTGTCCATTACATGAACATTTTGTTAGCATCTGACATTCCTACTTTTTTGCTGTTAATTTTTTTAGTAAGTGATCAGACTTGTCAGATTTATTTTCAGTGACAGATCATACAGCTGGCAAAAAAGCTATATATTTACATCTGAGGGAGAGATGATATATCTCTTTGGCAAGATATTGTAGAGACTTGAAGGTGGTCTTGTATGACAAGTTGCCCTAACAGCCATATAGCACTACATATACCTTGACAAATACCCAAAATAGTGACCATAAACACTCACAGAATCTAAATGTCATTACATGTGTGTCACCTAACCTTTTCTTTCAGGTGTTATTAGCGGAATACAGTATTACAGGTGAAATGTTTGCCATCAAGGCCCTTAAGAAGGGAGATATTGTTGCCCGTGATGAGGTTGAAAGGTACATTTTCTTCTCTGTTTTATATATGATCATTTGTGAGCAACACTTATCAACTACTAGCGGTCTTATTTTCTGTTTTCCCAGTTTGATGTGTGAGAAGAGGATATTTGAGACAGTGAACAGCGTGCGGCACCCATTCCTCGTCAATCTTTTTGCATGTTTCCAGACCAAGGAGCATGTGTGTTTTGTGATGGAGTACGCGGCGGGAGGAGACCTCATGATGCACATTCATGCCGATGTGTTTTCAGAGCCGCGGGCCACGTGAGTGTCACAACACTCATGCTTTTTAGATGACTGTAATCGAGCCTTTATCGGCATTGCAATAGCAGGTTCTGTTGTTCTTGATTGTTGCAGGTTTTATGCAGCTTGTGTTGTCCTGGGGTTACAGTTTTTACACGAGCACGAGATCGTATACAGGTAGAAGAAAAATGGTGGTGCTCTGTACATAACTCTTGAAATTTTGCCATGTTATGTTAATTTGAGTATTAATAAATGAATTCTCTAGAGATCTGAAGTTGGATAACTTACTGCTTGACACAGAGGGATTCGTCAAGATTGCAGATTTTGGTCTTTGTAAAGAAGGTACGGATATGTTTGTTGGTGTGTTGTCCACTGTACAAGCACCAGAGGCAAATGTTCTACCTGTTTGTGTGTTAGGAATGGGTTACCAGGACAGGACGAGCACTTTCTGTGGCACTCCAGAATTTCTGGCTCCTGAGGTGTTAACTGAAACGTCCTACACGCGTGCGGTGGACTGGTGGGGGCTCGGCGTGCTCATCTTTGAGATGCTTGTCGGGGAGGTCAGACCTCATCCACTTCACTTTATTCTTCATCATCTCTTTAAATAAACTGCTGTTTAAAAGTTTGGGGTCTGTATGTTTTTATTTTTATTTTATTTATTTATTTTAAGTCTCTTATGCTCACCAAGGCTAATTTTTTTAAATTAAAAATACAGTAAAAAGTCAAATATTTTGGCCGTTTAAAATAAAAGTTTTTTTTATTTTGATACATTTGAAAATGTAATTTATTCCTGTGATGGCAAAGCTGAATTTTCAGCAGGCATTACTCCAGTCTTCAGTGTCACATGATCACATGATCCTTCAGAAATCAGTCTAATACGGTGATTTGCTGCCCAATAAATCATTATCAATGTTGAAAACAGTTAATATTTTTGTGGAAACCGTGATACACTTTTTCTCAGGATTATTTGATCATTTGATGCATTTATTTGAGATAGAAATGAACTGTAAATGTCTTTACTGTCCATTTAGATGGATGAATAAAAAAATTAATCTTACTTGACCTCAAACTTTTAAGTGTATCTGGACAAGAAGATAATCATATTCATATTAAAGCAAATGTATTAAATGTGAAGGTGCCAGTATTTCTGTAACTGTTTTTTGGTACTAAGTGAATTAATGTTTCCAAAGTCTCCCTTTCCCGGTGATGATGAAGAAGAGGTTTTTGACAGCATTGTAAATGACGAAGTCCGCTACCCAAGATTCCTCTCAACAGAGGCCATCTCCATTATGAGAAGGGTTGGTACCAAGAGCAGCTTTACCAGGTGTTGACACTAATATCAATCTTGGTATTAAAATCTTTTTCTTTTGCACACAGTTATTAAGAAGGAATCCCGAGCGCCGACTTGGAGCTGGTGAACGTGACGCAGAGGATGTGAAGAAACATCTGTTCTTCAGAGTGAGTTCCAAACAATCTGGCTACATATCTCCAGTCATCCCAAGCATTGTATTTTCCCCTCTCTCTTTCTCCGAATATAAATATTATCTGTACCTGATTTTTTTTTTCCAGAATATTGACTGGGATGGACTATTAGCAAAGAAAGTAAAGCCACCATTTGTACCCGTAATCCAGAGTTCCAGTGATGTTAGTAATTTTGACGATGAATTTACCTCAGAGGCGCCGGTGCTCACACCACCCAGAGAGCCCCGGCCCTTGACCCAGGACGAGCAGGACCTGTTTGCAGACTTTGACTATATTGCAGACTGGTGTTAGCCATGTGTTGACATCCCTCCCTCTCCACACACACACACACACACACACACACACAAGACAGAAAATGTGAATCAGATCATTTGCAAATGTCCTTTTTTTGTTGTTGTCAGTGTTATTTTAGGACTACCACATCCCCTTTTCCGTATTAACATGATAAAGAAACTTTTCTTTCTTTAAAAAAAAAACAAAAAAACAATGGAGTATTGTATTACCAGCATGTTCAGGTTCGATATAATTATTCCATTTCTTCAGGGCCTGAGCACTGATCATGAAAACATTTTCAGGTTTCAACTGTGCTGACAACTTACCGCAGCTCGTGACGTGAACCATGTGATCAGGTGCTTCACTTGCACCCCCTAGTGCTGAGGAAGTCAATAGGCCACATCCACATTCATCTTGCCCACAGAATTTCATCACTTACCATGAGAATGATGAGCCTTGATTTTCATATTTTTGTATTTGAAGCATTTCCAGTGCGACTGGTTAAAAAGTCTGTCAGCTGTTAATTATGTGGAAGTGTTTTAAAGCCATAGACCGGTGATACATTGTACCTCATCCAATGAATGTATAGTTTACCACCATTACCAAAACGTCTAGCCATTTTTATGTAATGGAGTCTTTACTCTTCCCTACAGTACAGTATTAATGCATTATGATCCTAGTTTCAACGAAATTGCAAATATGAACTACCAGTTACAACTCTGGTCATATACATGTCAGTGCTTTAAAATAGAAAATGCATTTACTTCCATTCAGTAAGTTATTTTTCTATTAAGTTTCAGGATAGGATCATGTTTTGTTTTGTTTTTGTTACCAGACTTAAGCTGTCAGTGGATTTACGCTACAGGTCAAAAGTTTGGGGTCAGTAGGATTTTTTTTACATTTATTTATTTTTTAAATAAAGTGCTGAAAATTCAGCTTTGACATCACAGAAATAAGTTACAATTTAAAATATATTCAAGTAGTAAACAGTAATTTAAAATGTTAATAATATTGCAGTGTTTTACTGTATTTTTGTTCAAATAAATGCAGCCTTGGTGAGAAAATTTTACCAACCTCGAACTTTTGAACAGTAGTGTGTATGTGTGACAGGCAATCACATTACCTCATTACCTAGTTGTTCCCTACTGAACTTCCTCCATTTCATGTTTTTCCATATGTGGTCATGAGACATGACAGACTGGAATCTATGCTAGACACCAAATATCAAAATTAATATACTAATAACTGGTCTAGATGTTCAAAACTAGGCCTGAAGCTTTATGTGTAATAAGCAATTCAAGTAGAGGGGTAGATGCCAGTTTAAGGTCTTGTGTATTATAAAGACTACACTACATAAACACTATCAAGCTGGAATCACTAATTTTTGACTAAAATATCCATGTTTTATATAAATTGTTGGAAAACAAAGGAATGTACAAAGGTTTTCTACCCACTACTACTACTCATACATCTGTGCATGATGCAGAAGAAAAGCTTCAAAGGTACAGTTGTGAAGCTTGACTTGACAATGGTGTAAATAACAGGGTTTCACTAAACTGTCAGCCATCATGAATCCAAAAATTAAATGTTTATTATGTAAGTTGTGAGTCTTTCTGCATTTTGTAGTCCTAATGATGTTGTATGGTTTATTGTCACTTCAAAAAAGATGCTCTGGTGTTTCATGAAATCTTTATAATAACTGAGAGCTGTGAGTACAGGAACAGAAACACACAAACAGAAACTTTCCGCTTCATACCATTCCCCTCGTGAATTAAAAAAGAGGGGGAAATAAAACCATTTGTGAGCTACACGCTTTCAAAGCTCAAGGTAAGCTGTTTTGGGGATTTCCAAGACATTCACCATGCTTTTCTGAAAAGCATTTATTAATTAAATTACTAAATATAATGCAAATAAGCTAACAAAATCATTTCCTACAAAAGAAAACGTTACAGTAAGAAATATGCCTAGTAGCAACCACCAAATTCTCACTTTGACATATGTACAATTTATATACACAAATGAAAGTACAGCCTGCGATCTGTGATTCATTTTGGAATGTGCCTTCTGTACTTTGTCGAATCCCTGCCGTCGTCTTTTCAAAAGGCTTGTGCCTTCACGAGGGAAGAGCAAACCGTGCCAATTTCAAAGCGAAAAGGGCAAAAATTCGAACAGTACAAAGAGCGGTGAGAGGGGGGCACATGGGTGTTCACAGCTGAGGCAGTTTATCCACTGGTGTGTCAAACTTGAAGTCTGGAGGAAAGAGATCGGCAGCGCGGGGATAAATGAGACGGTAGGACTGACGGATGGTGACGTCTGCCACTCCAGCAATGTCCCCAATCTCTGCACATGAAACAAATTCCATTAATCAAGGACACTCTTTTGTATGCGATTATCACAAAGACTGGATTACATATATGAAGACTCCAAATGCAAAAGCCTTGAGTTTCTTCTAAAATGAGCATGTTTATCAGACTCCTGTGGTTGGGTTCAATAATTTCACTTCATTGGCAATGAATAGGTCCTACATAAACATAGGAGCCTGATAAAAACACTTTTGCATTTGAAATCTTCATTTGTTTCCTCTTACCCTTCTGTGTCTTCTTCTCGGCAGACGCTTGAGAGGCCATGTAAATGGCTGCAGCTGCCACTGAGATCGGACTGCGCCCTGGAACCAAGTCTAGTTCGACGGCCTTCCTGGCGATGTAAGTGGCCGCCATCTGCACCTGTTTGGGCAAGCCCAAGTTGGAGCAGAAACGTGACATGAAGTCGCCGGTTGTAATGAGGTCCACGCTCGTCTCAAGAGCCTTCAGGATAAGCTTGAAGCAACGGCCAATCTCCTTCTTCGAGATCCGAGACACGGCACAGATTTCTGAGGCGGAGGGAGATAGAAATGATTAAACAAACAAACCTGTTGGAATATTGCTAGCTAAATATCTTCAGTTATAGAGTAATCTAGCATAATGCTAAAGGTAAAGCGTGACATTTCTGCATTACTAGCATCACCAAACTCAGTTACAAAACTGAGAGGTTTTCCAGAACATTCCCTCTGCCTTCCATTGGTCGCTCAAACAAATAAACTCACGCTACTGAGGACAAAAGTACCCACTTTTTCAGCAGCCTTTGTTCTGGAAGTATTTTTCCCATAGGGATTTTAGAAAACTCTTTTAAGAGTTATAAACCATGAACCAACCAGCTGAGATGATTTACAATATTACAAACTTTGATTTGAAGCAAAAACAAAACAAAAGGCATTTAAATCAAGTATTTAGTCAATGGTGAAATACAAAACTAAACTATTGATTTAAAGATGATTTTTTATATATATATATATATATATATATATATATATATATATATATATACACACACATAAACATAAATAAATACATAAATATACTAACTAAGATAAACGAGATAAAACTGATTTGGACAGCATCAAGAATAGAAAATAATTCAACAGGAAGCACTCCGGAATGTTTCTAACTAACGATTAATCACATCCAAAAGTTTTTTTTTACATAATATATATATGCGTGTATGCTGTGTATATTTATTATGTGTATATATAATTACAAACACATGCATGTATACATTTAAGAAAAATATGTTATGTTTATATATTAAATATATTTATATATAATATAAAATATAAGAATATAAATGTATATACATGTAAATATTTTCAAAATATATACTGTATGTGTGTGTATTTATATATACATAATAAATATACACAGTACACATACATATATTATGTAAACAAAAACTTTTATTTTGGATGCGATTAATCGCGATTAATCGTTTAACAGCACTTAAATAAATATATATATACTCATATATATATATATATATATATATATATATATATATATATATATATATATATATATATATATATATATGTGGAGAGAGAGATAGAGAATATATTTTACATGTATTGCAAAATCGAAATATAATACAAATATTTATGTAAAAGTGTTATTTTGGTGCAAATTTCTTACTGGAATCAAAGGTAATGCAGTTTTTCACCAGGTATTGCTCTGTTAAGCACAACTATTTCAAAAAAAAACAAAAAAAACAATGTGGTCTGATAGCTTTTTAAAAAAAAGCAAATACCATCGATTAACAATCTTACAGCAAGTCTGTTTTTAAGTTATTGTTAAAAATCAATACCTCCAACCAATTATGGAGAAAATTAGCAGGATTTTTAATTCCAGAACCCGACTGTTGCACTCTATGGGTTGAGCTGATGTTGACGGCAGACACAATCAATTCAGTACAATAATGTCTCTCAATCAACAATATCATAAAAAAAAGAACATGCAGTTTCAACCTTTAAATGTTCTCGGGACGCCCTCCTGTCTGCAAGCTATGTAAAGGCAGGCCGAAGCGATCGCATCATTACTTCTGCCTTTCAGACTCTTTTGTTCGTAAACCTGTTTGAACAAGTTGTTTGTTCGGTCCTGTAAAAGAGAAAGAGAAGTTTACTGAGGGGATGGAGGTGCTTCCCAAGTGAGGTTGGAAATATTAGTCAATGGATGACCAAGGGCAGTCGTAATGTCAAATGTAGGTAGTCGATGTGAAACATGACAGAAACCCTGATCTATAAAACATAAATCTATATATAGAGATCAGTGAGCAGAAACCATCTGTCGTGAATAGAAATGAATGATTATGCATGCTGTATTTGATGTATGAAGAAGCTAATAGAAAAATGTAAAGTTAATAACTCATGGTTTTCTTTATGAAAATTAAGTATTTTTGTTCAAAATTGTGTATAAAGCATATGACTGAAATGAATAATTTTCTTAATTCAGTAGTAGTTTTTTGGCTTTATTGTTCACAATATAATTTTCTGGTTTTGTTTAGGCTACCTCTGTCATCTTTCTGACCTGAATGTGTGACGAAATACAGAATGCCCGACTTTCCCAGGTGCACTTGAAAGCAGCATAATTACATTGCATTATTACGGTACCATCTAATTCAATAACAGTAGGCTGAGACACTCACAATGATGTTTCTGGGGAGGTTGATCCGGTCGGCCATGGTGGTGATCTCTTTGAAGGCATTCAACATGGCTCGATCAGAGCTGCTCATGGTTCTCCGATTCTGGTACTTGGAATTTCCGAACTCATCAAAGCTTGCTGCACCTGTTCCCTGAAATATCAGATGGAAAATATATATATATAAAAAAAGAAATCATGATGAGAACATACAATTATGCTCCAAACCTTCCAAATGCAAAGTCATTAAATAGGCAGACAAGTTCCTTACTTTGCTGATCATGGTGGTGAGGTCTCCTCCATTGAGGAGAGGATTCTGAGCGTCACCAACACGAGACGGGTCGTTGGTTGCTTTCTCATTAGTGAACGTTCTCCACTCTGACCCTACGTCAATTACACGGTCACCTGAGAAAGAAAGGAACCACAAGCTTATTGTCTTATTAAGCTAGTGATGAAAAATGTCCACTTAAAGCATGTTCACTTTCAGAATAAAAATTTCCTGATAATTTACTCACCCCCATGTCATCCAAGATGTTCATGTCTTTCTGTCTTCAGTCGAAAAGAAATTAAGGTTTTTTGAGGAAAACATTACAGGATTTTTCAATGCAGCTTCAAAGGGCTCTACACGATCTCAGCCGAGGAATAAGGGTCTTATCTAGCGAAACGATCAGTAATTTTCTTTAAAAAAAAAAAAAGACAAATTTATATACTTTTTAACCACAAATGTATGTCTTGCACTAGCTCCGTGATGTGCATCCGCAGATTCATCTGACATTGTTGTTTTACTTTTTTTTTTTTGTAAAGGGCATTTGACTTTCTTTGCGCATTCATTTTTCACACATGACCTTTCCAATGTGATTACATAACGTGTGAAGTCAAGCTAGTGCAAGACAAGCATTTGTGTTTAAAAAAATATATAAATTTGTATTTTTTTTAAGAAAATGAGAGATCGTTTTCATAGGTAAGACCCTCATTCCTCAGCTGGGATCGTGTCTCCATTATATGGAGAAAAATCCTGGAATGTTTTCATCAAAAATCTAAATTTCTTTGTGACTGAAGAAAGAAAGGCATTAACATCTTGGATCATGACATGGGGGCGAGTAAATTAGCAGAAATTTTTTTCTTAAAGTTGACTAATCCTTTAAAGCACTAATATTCAGAAGCAGGTGGAGACTCATACCTACTACAAGGCCACATTCAGGACAGATCATGTCTCCTGCCCTGTAGTCCTCCACCAGTATTGCATCGGGGTGATTGGGGCATTGCACCTTGGGAAGGGAGTCTCCACTAAAACACACAAAATTCCAGAGGTAAGGAAAAATCCACATGAACTCTTGAACTCTACTGACATTAGAAAACAACAGTTTGTCTGTGGATTGGGATACAGTAAACACTACAAGATGATGTTAAACAAACCAGTACAAACATTCGGATAAAGCAGGGGCATATATTAGATTTTTTTTTTTCATTGGATACAGATTAATTAGAGATGGTTGTATTTGCATCATTTTATAAATTTGTGGTATATATATATATATATTTAATTAAAAAATAAAATATTGAAGAATCTGTCTTTGCCCTGAGCTACACAATAAAAATCACATGTCTCAACATGTCAACAGTGGACCAAAGGGTGGCTTGGACTGTTACGGCAGATGACTGCTACTAAACACTGATGTTATAGCCACAACAACGCAGACATGACTCGGATAAATAAAGAAGATATTTATTAGATAAATAATCATTGGGAATCACTTCCTGAGAGTTTTGAAGCGCCCATCTGGTTAGCGATGCGCGTGCAGTTAGCGCTTTTAGCTCTGTTGTGACTGCTCTTTGGTTTGGTTTTGACAGGCATCTCAACCTTCCACGCAGTTGAAACAACTCATCTGACTGCAAGTATTTTAAAAATTATTAGCAGCAATGAGCTCTCATTTAGTCTTATTTCATAAGATGCGAACGGATAGCCAACATGCGCTAGCAGAAACTGACAGTGTATTCACTATCCAAGATCTCCTTCATACGCACGACAACAAACTGCGACTAAAAGATTATAGAGGCCCACACTGGTTAGATTAAAGTGCCATCTATGCCATGCGTTTACAGATCGAGATCAGAGACACACAAGACCAGCAGAAATGTAACTAACCGGCTCGTTGACGCCATACCGTTACCGTCTGTTGTCCACGGCAGTGACTCACAATGGACGCCCGCTACCCATATTAATAGGTTTTCTAGGTCACGTGTACAGGACGGCGACGGAAAGCCACACGGGCCAAACTTACTAATTTATGATTCGACTTATTCATGTTTAATACATGCGAAGAGGTTTATGCGTTTAAATACATGCGCGTTGTTTTCTTGCCACATTTTAAACGTTCAATTTGTTATATTTTCACACGATGTAGGCTCTTTTTCTGACATTCCAGGAATTAAGGTGTTTTGTTCATAACTGTTTTCACATCTGATTTGCTGTGTTCTTTATAATAAAATTATTACTATTAAAAGAAGGTTTAATAGAAGTTGTAACAGCCCAACTTCGATGTTAGAGCCAGTCCTAGCACAAAATGCATCTAATTGTGTAGTTTGTTTGAGCTCAAATGTGAAACAGTAGGCTACTGAATAAATGGCTGCTATGAAACATACTACAGGTCCAGTATTACACGTGGCTTTAATTTGACTACAATGGAAAATGCACGTGATTTGCAGTCTCATTTTAAAACTATTTGTCTCTACTTGTTTTTTTTTTTTTGTTTTTTTAATTCCGCTGTTTACTGACAAGGCTTTCGAAGTTACAACAATCATGCTCTGTTTGGAAATTATATACCATCCCTAAATTCTTTAATCATTTGTGCTTAGTAATGCAGATGTCTCATACAAAGTTATTATTGGTTTAATTCCACTTGTAATGCCCTCAAAAACCAAGGGTTGGGCCTTTTTATAATCGTGCTATGGCGAGAACACTCATATCTCTCTTAAGGGATCACCTCTTCCCTTCTAATGAAACTCAAGAGCAATAAAGAAGCAAATAAACAGGTCATCTTATCTATTTTTATGGCAGCTGCATGTGTAAAATAAAGTGTGTTAAACTTGCATAAACTGTAAAAATGTGTAGATCATTTGGGCTTCTGTAATTTAGGGAAATAAGTATGCTTATATCATGATTTTTTTTTTAAACGAATAATTAAAAGCATTCGAAACACCGATGGGAAAAAAAATAAATGACAGAAGAAGAAGAAGAACAATGCACGTGTTTATGATTCAGTCAAACAGCAAAGGAAAATCTATGTTCCTCTTACAAACTAGCTGAAACTTGACAAAAAAAAAAAAAAAAAACATTTGGGGTGGGTTGGTTTTAGTTACCAAAACATTTCCTGCGCATTGTGCCAGCCAAACATTGCTCCACCATTTAAGCATCTGGGTCCTAGTTTCCTCATAATAAAAGGAAGAGGGAAAGAAAGTAGAAGAAAGAGTGCACAGGGTTAGTCTTAATAGTTATGACTGTCAGAACTGCCTCATAGACTCCACCTTTAATAATAATAATAATAATAATAATAATAATAATAATAATAATAATAATAATAATAATAAACTTAATCTAAAACACTGCTTTGTGTACAGGGAGCGTCTGCAGCTCTAAAAGACTTTTTGCTGATAATTCACCTTTATCCAGTGCGTTCATAAACGCTACGCTGTCAACGTCCAATGAGATAGGCAGCTGACGAACGGAACGGAACAGCTCCGTCATCTTGACTGCTGTGCTGAACTACAAGTCGGAGCAGGTCGGGCGAAGAAACGCATATTTTATACCTCTCGCCGCACTCAGACTTCCCTGGACAGCGTGTACAGTGGTGGACGGACACTACATTACTCTGCTGAAAGAAGATTGTTTAGTGGAGTTTAGGCATTCGACTTTTGTAGTCCGTTTCCTGCTCAACTACAACTTTTGACAAATTTAGCGTCTAAAGCAATATGACAATCAAGATAACGAGAGCGCGCACTCTTCCATCTCAGTGAAAAACGGCATAGAGACAGTAAGTGAACCGCTGTACTGTTTTTATCTGGGTCTTTGAGACTTATTTCTTCATACTATATAGAAATACATTATTCCCTTGGGTTGCAGGTTATGTGAGTTCAGCAGTTTAGCGTTTCAGATATTTCTATTTTAAGACAATGTTTCATTAGCCTACTAATATCCGTTTCAGAACAACCTAGAAACGTTTTTAATTTAAATTTACAGGGTCATCGACTAAATGCTGTGAGCATTTACATTCTGAAGTTATTTAAAAAAGTTTACTGATAATAATTTCATTACAATTTTATTTTATTTTATTCAGTTGGCATTGTGTTGTCTTGACATTACAAGGTATTTCTTAAGAGAATTTAAATACTGACATACGGTACAATAAAACAGTTTTCTGTATTTTTACGATCGCCCCCTACTGACAAATATAACAAAATGTGAATTGAAGTGATGGAGGATGCTTAAACTGGTTCTGGAAGGTTCACTGTATATAGAAGTCAAAGTAAAGACACATACACTATCTAAACACTATCTTTGTGGAATGACGAAGCTATGCAATCACCTCAGAGTTAGAATTGTGGGCTTCTTAGCTTATATATTTCTAAATTCCCAGAAATGGTTAACAAAGACAACTCTAATGATTAACAGCTGCCATGTGTTTCCAGACTCTATTTCTCACGCACCACTTCGAGAAAATAGCAGGCATCAAATAAAGCAGTGCTCGGACTGTGTGCATGCCACTAGGAGTTTAAAAACAGAATTAGGCTATTAATATGACATTGGCGGCCAAATTTTTTTTAACCTAGAATCAGGAATCATATCTGAATTGAATGGACATGTGTTTCTCATGCCACACGAACATGTAAGACATCACAGTGAAGTGCCATTTCAAACATGACACGCTCTTGAGATGTTTCGGACATTTCATTTTGTAACTTGAAGCCACATGTGGCTAGCAGGCATTTGTCGAATCATGCACAGTCAGTACATGCACTCTGTGTGGTTTAACTCACTCACTTATGTATACATTTGTACTGTAAGTCAGAAAGAATCTGACAAAATGTAAATCTGCTCAATCAAATATAGTATTTGTTTATTTTATTTTGGAATAAACACCTAAGACTTTCAAATATGTACACCAATAACATCTCTAAATGTTGATACATGTAATAGACTCTGTGCACATCTTCAAATGCACTGACTGCACTACTCTTTATTACAGGGATGTTTAGTCTAACTGAAGTTGCCTCCCTTAATGACATCCAGCCGAACTACCGTATTCTGAAACCATGGTGGGACGTGTTCATGGATTATATTGGGGTAATAATGTTGATGTTAGCCATCTTTTCGGGGACTATGCAGTTGTCCAAAGACCAAGTGGCATGTCTTCCCATTCTTGAGGAAAGCACAAACCCTGAGGAAGCACAAAATCGACCAGAATGTTCCACATCAGTTCTGGGCACTGCACCCCCAACAACCAGAGACCTTCCTGACAGCACTGCACACAAACTTATTAACACTCAACCTACCCCCTTAACAGGAGAAGATATGTGGTCGCAACCTCAACCGAGAGGACGAAAAACAAATCTGGACTTTCAGCAGTATGTTTTTGTCAACCAAATGTGCTACCATGAGGCCCTACCATGGTACAACAAATACTTCCCTTACCTTGCCCTCATACACACCATAATGCTGATGGTAAGCAGCAATTTCTGGTTCAAGTACCCAAAGACCAGCTCAAAGATTGAACACTTTGTTTCCATTTTGGGGCGGTGCTTTGAATCACCATGGACAACCAAAGCTTTGTCTGAAACTGCTTGTGAAGATTCTGAGGAAAAGCAGAGGTTCACAGGTGGTGTGGTTTTCCAGAAACACGTATCCTCGGAGGACAGCAGTCAGTCACCTTTGATGGATACTCCAACGGTGCAGTTTCCAACCGAAAAGCTTATTGCAGAAGCTCCTAGCCTGACCACTTTAGACAAAAAAGATGGAGAACAAGCCAAGGCTCTTTTTGAGAAAGTGCGCAAATTTCGAGCCCATGTAGAAGACAGTGACTTCATCTATAAACTCTACGTGGCTCAGACGGCTATAAAAGCACTAAAAATCATTTTGATCTTGAGCTATACATCAGCATTTGCCTCAGAGATCAGTTTCTCCCATACATGCCGAACTGAAATCAAAAGTTTGACTGGGTATGATCTGTTCTGTTGCACACACAACATGGCATTCATGTTGAGGAAACTTGTTTTCACTTTCATGGCTCTGATATGTCTCTATGGACTGTTGTGTTTGTATACGCTCTACTGGCTCTTTAGGAGGCCTCTTAAGGAGTACTCTTTTGAAAAAGTCAGAGAGGAAAGTAGCTTTAGTGATATTCCTGATGTCAAAAATGACTTTGCGTTTCTTCTACACATGGTCGACCAATACGACCAGTTGTACTCCAAACGATTCGGCGTATTTCTATCTGAGGTTAGTGAGAACAAACTACGAGAAATAAGCCTTAACCACGAGTGGACGTTCGAAAAACTACGTCAGCATGTGACATCCAATGCTCAAGATGAACAAGAACTTCACCTCTTTATGCTGTCGGGACTCCCTAATGCTGTATTCGACCTCACCGATCTGGAAGTCCTCAAGTTAGAGCTTATTCCTGAGGTCAGGATTTCAGCCAAAGTTTCTCAGATGACCAACCTACGGGAACTACATCTATATCACTGCCCCGCTAAAGTCGAACAAACTGCTTTCACTTTTCTCCGCGACCATCTGCGATGCCTACACATTAAGTTTACAGATGTTGCAGAAATCCCACCATGGATTTATCTGTTGAGGAGCCTCAAGGAATTGAACCTGATTGGGAACTTGAGCTCTGAACACAACAAGATGATAGGTTTGGAGTCACTGAGAGATCTGAGACACTTGAGGACGTTGTACCTCAAAAGCAATCTCAACAAAATACCAACTAATCTAACAGAACTCTCGCCGCATCTCACCAGACTGATGATACACAATGATGGGACTAAGTTACTGGTATTGAACAGCCTCAAGAAGATAACCAGCCTGGTTGATTTGGAGCTCCAGAACTGTGATTTGGAGAGGATCCCCCATGCCATCTTTAGCTTGGCTAACTTGCAAGAACTGGATTTGAAGAATAATAATATCCGGACCATTGAGGAGATTATCAGCTTTCAGCACCTGAGAAGATTGATGTGCCTCAAGTTGTGGCACAACAAGATCACTTCCATTCCACCATCAATAGGCCTAGTAAAGAGTCTGGAGTCCCTCGTTATGTGTCACAATAAATTGGAGACTCTTCCTCCAGCTCTGTTTCATCTGCCCAAGCTGAGGTACATTGACCTCAGCCACAATTGTATCTCAAGTATACCAGTGGAGGTTGGATTCCTTCACAATCTTCAACATTTCGCAATCACAGAGAACAAGGTAGAAGTTTTGCCTAATCAGCTGTTTAAATGTTCCAAACTAAAGGTTTTATGTGTGGGTCATAACAGCATCACTTCCGTCCCAGAGGCGATTGGGCAGTTAGTTCAGCTGTCTCATCTTGAGCTCAAAGGGAACTGCTTAGATTGCCTGCCATTCCAGCTTGGCCAGTGTCGCCATCTTCGGAAAAACCTTCTCTTCGTGGAGGATCATCTTTTCGACACACTGCCTCTTGAGGTCAAGGAAGGTATCAGTAGTGACTAATGGACTGATGGACATTTCAGTTCTGTGGGCATCTGCAGAAATTTCTACAGGCCTGTCATCAACAATATGGTGTGTAAATAGGCCTCAAACACAGGAAGCAAAAACACACGTGTTGCAAAATACATCAGGAACATTGCAAACAACAGGTTTGTGTTTGCTTCTGTTTGCCTGTTAGAAGATATATAGTTTAAATTATGTTCTGTTATACATTTACATATGTATATTGTGTTATTTACATTTTTGTTGTCATATTTAATATGCAGGCTGATGCATAAAAATGAAAGTTCTGTCATTATTTACTTGACGTTCCAAACCTGACTTTACTACTGTGGAACACAAAAGATATTTGGAAGGTTTTTTTTTTTGTTTTTTTTTCCATTAATGGGCTCCAAAACAACATCCGACCCCACTTATTGAATGGACAGAAAACACTGAGATATTATTCTAAATATCTTCTTTTATGTTCCTTCTTATGTCATACAGGTTTGGAATAGACCAATAATCAATATATCGCACAGTATATGTACATAACCACAATAATCTTTGTTGATGCAATATATTTCTCATTATATTTACATAAAAATGAATGTCACCATACTTTTTGCATTCCACTTGCGCCTGTGTCTTTTGCAGCTTCTCGTACATAATGTGGTGTAGTTGGTGCTAGTTCAAATGTAACAAATGCATTTTTTCAGAGCAAGCCGTTTTACATAGGGTCATTTTCCTTTAATCCTTTATGCATCGATTTGAGAAAGGGGAAAAAAAATAACTATACCCCCCCCCACTTCCGAACCGCTCTCTGAGGGACGGTTTACTTTAGCCACATTCATCCCACAGACAGCCATCTGAGATCAGCTCGATTTGAGAAAGGGGAAATGATTTAACGAGATAAAAAAAAAAAGATTTTTATCATTATAGGGTGGTTGTGAAATAAGTGTATTTTAACGTTTTGAATTAGACAGCCTTTGGCACACTTACGCTGGTAACTCATCAGTGGACTTTCCTCTTCAATATAGGCTATATATTTCTCATTCTCACTAATTCAAGTTTGTATATAATAATCCCGTCTGCAGTTTTTGTTCAGACCAATGCGAAAATCCACCCACATAACCCCGTTTTAAAATCTCTTTTCTTAAAAAAAAATGGCTTAAAGGCTCACTTGTGAGGTTTATCATTTTATAATTTATTTTGTTTTTGTGAAACTGTAAATCAGTTGCTATTTTGTGGTCTACAGCTTGAAAAAAAGCCATAATAACATGTATATGAAAAATGTAGAAACATTGGACACAACTGTGGGGCACCATTGTGCAGCAGCAAGCATCACAACAAAAAAGAAACCTCAAGGCTGATCTAGGTAAATGTGTGCAAATAAAAATAGGGCCCGATTCCTATATTTTGCCTGGGCCCCCAAATCATTAAATCCACCCCTGACACTGCCAACACACATTTCAGTTCAAACAACTTGCAAAAGTGCATGTAGCATCCGATGACCCCTTTAAGAATGAAAAGTTTGTCATTTGAAAGTGTGTAGGCCTTCTTGCATTATTATGCTGTTATATTATGATTATATATTCAGTGGCATAAAACGGTCTTAAAATAACAATATCGTTTATCACATTTATTTCTGGGGCAATATATCAAAAAACAAAAAGTTGTTATCGTGACAGGCCTAGTTTGGAATGACACGAGTGAGTAAATAATGACAGAATGACCATTTGTAGTTGAACTATTCCTTTAAGTATTGAAAGGTCAGTAGTTTGTTTTTAAAAGGGTCTATCAACACCAGTTTTAAGTGAGGTTAAACTCATAACTCTTTAGTTATGAAAACAATTCCAACTTAGAATACATTTGATGTTTTCACACATTTATTTCATTAGATTTGTACTTTGAGTTTATGAGCAGCACTTCTCAATAATTTATACTCTCCAAAAGACATGCTCTGACATGATGAAATATGTGATGAAAGATGATGAAAGTTCACATTTTCTCTTAAGCAACAACAGCAATATTGCAGCATGTTCTTGAGTCTGAGAATGTGTTTTTGCATTTCTTTTGTAAAGAGAGAAACTTGACTTTTTTTTTTTTTTTTTTGCTGTATTGCGCTGATAAGAGGCCTATCAAGGACTAAGAACTGCCAGAAGGGGCAGTCCTAGAAGTAGCCACACACTGGTGAAAGAACATCTAGAACTAGAAGGGCAGTTGCCCTTAACATTTCTCTGTTGTGTAATTATTAATGTCTTATTTTATCTGTTCTCTGATTGTTATTAAATGTTGTGTCTGAACAAGATTTGGATATATGTTACAATGTTTTGAAAGCACAACAGTACAATGTTTTTAAAAAGCTATTAGATTAACTTTCAGTTTTAGCACTAAGGGCTAATATTACAAAGAAAAATACCTGCAAAAATCACAAATTAAATGAATTTAAGTAAAGAGATTGTGGCTTCTGTTTTTTTGTACTCTAACTGATTTGGGCTTGGCAATTCAGACATGCATATTTTACTTTACTTCAGTAGATTCAAGGGCTTTACATACTACACTTCTGAATACATACATGTTTTTACTCATTTGCTTTCTAATTTTAAACATGTTGGTTTATAGACGATTGGCCCACCCCCTTCCAGTTGGGTTTGCTGTTGTTCCCCATTTCTTTCTTATTGTTTAAAGTAAAAAATTTACCTAAGATACTGAGGTCTACAGTTCAATAGTCTGCCAGTGTTTGTGAGTGGAGGTAGCATATAGTTGTTTTTACACATTTATATTACCCACAAACCCAGCAAGACCTAACTGATCAGGATCTCCCATTACGTTTACCAGTTTCTTTCACATGACTGTAGGTCTGCCTAAATTTGTGTGTGCAGATTTGTAACTTATCCATGTTATAAGAATAGAAGACTACTAGGAATTGTTATTTGAAGCTACATACCATGTTGAAACTAGCACTTAATATAGTTCACAGTTTAGTAGCATATACAAAGTTACAAACAGCAAATATTCAGGTGTATGTGTGGAAAATGACTGCTACTCTTGCAATATGTAAATTATGTAGCACAAACTGATAATATGAACACATTTACAAACAAATTGTTACATTCATAGCTTAAGCTGAAGACGACAAATACACTTTATTCTGAACAGCAAAATTCTTTATAGTGATTTACATTTTTTTTTCACATAAATTACCTAAAAAGGTTTATACACACAAAATATTTGAACCGTAAAAAAATGGTTTACACAAATAACAGTTAATGGGTTTTTTTGTTTGTTTTTTTGCACACGTGGCAAACTTACAGATTTAAGATAAAATCAAAACGGTGATAAAAACCAAAATGTTACAGGAAACGGTGTAAACAGAGAATTATGACATGCATACTCTGACCTTTTAATATCAATAGAATGGGTTGTTTCACATAATGACTGATGTGTTTGCATGAGTCAAACTTCTGAAGTTAATGTGTAGACTTAAATTTATACATATATGCATCATATGTGCACCTTCTAAAATCTATGGATGGGACAAAAAAAAAATCACGTTGGTTCTCAAATAAAAATGGGTTGTTATAAAATCCACATACAGAATCATTTCAGTTTTTGTAGAGCATAAATCTGCATTGACAGATTAAACTCAATGTGAGAAGCATCTGAGGTAAAGGTTGTCTTTTGGTGGTGGGTTTCACTGAAATCTCAACATATTCACCCACCATTCGTACGTTCTTTGACCATATACAATACCAGCACAATGTAACAATATCTAAAAAGCGGTCTGTGACTAGAATGGATCCTCACTAAGAGTAAAAAACAGAAGTCCTTACTGATGGCAATATAAAATTTAAATGGGAACCAAACAATTTACATACAAGTGATATTCAAAGGACAAATAGTGTGTTCTTAGGCTCATGAGGATGTTTGCATCACTGAAGGTTGTGCCTGTGGTACTGTGATGGTGTTGGGGCAAAAATCCTTGGGGAAGGTGACTTCCACCATCCCTGCCCCTGTGTGCGGTACAGCGGTATTCATGATGTGCCTCTGTAAATGTTTTATCCAGTCCTCCTGCACTGACAAAGGGCCTTGGAAGACTAGATCACAAAACCTGCACATGGAAACAATTACACATTAGATTACAAAGATCCACACAAAACTATTTTTATTAAAAAGTAAATATGTAATATACATTTAATTAAGTTTATTTTAAATACACACACACACACATATGGGTCAAAGATGAAACATATAATTTCACTATCTGCATCAAATTAAATTTACAAAAGTGATTTTATATACTGTACATAGAAAGCATATTAAATGGAAGTAAATTGTCTGCTTTAATGTTTCAAATTATGTTCCATCGCCATTCAGTGTAACAGATTTTTGTAAAAATGAAACATACTTATTCTGACCGGTGATTGTTTTAAGTTGTATTAGTTGTATTTTAAATTATGAGACTACTTGCTGACAAGTGGGTAAAACCTAGTTATTTGAAGAAAAATGGCAAAGATGGGTTTAATTAATTAGTATTTTGGGGGCTGCACAGTGATCCTTAAATAGTCTTTTAAATAGTCTAATGATTCTTGTTCTAAAAGTGTGACAAGTTTTTTTGTTATGTGAACTATTGTTACACTGAACTTTTTAGTGGGTGTCTACTGTAAATAATGTTAAAAATGATAGTCATTATTTTCTGTTCAGAAAAAATTAAACCGGACATATTCTAATGTACATAAACATTTGTAGCATAGAGGTTACCTGCAAGTGAGTCTATAGATTTCTTCTGGTGTGTGCAGCAGTGGGTACATTTTCTTCTTTGACCCAGACCTTGATCTTTGCTTTCTCTGTTTACAGTCAAAAGCTGCAATAATAAACAATGTATTTATTAGAAACTATACAAACAAAATAAGGGCATTTTAAAAAGCACACAATAGGTTCTCACCTATGATAAAACTGAAGTCTTCTTACATGTTTAACAAATATGTTAAAGCACCTAATCCATATGTTACATTAAAATAACTTTTAATCCAAAGGTTTCACACCTTTCATGAGTAATGTAAATGTTATTAACCTTGTGGTGGCCGACTGGTAGCCATATTGAGATCACATGACCAGCCGAATAACACTCACAGTAACCCTCTATTATTCGACAACTGATTGTGAATAACTTAAATAAAATGATATGATAACAATGCTTCTACAATGCCATCATGCAGCAACCATAATCTGAAAAACCATCAGGTTTTTATGTTAAGAGTAAATGTCTGCTACCAAAAGCACCTGAATCAGATTATCAAAAACAATTATATATTTTTTAAGTTACTTTTTCAGTTACTTCCGTGTTACTTGTTATGGGAAACTGGCACAGTCAAAGCAAAGTTTAGTAGGGGAGTGAGCATGTGACATGCATTCTGCAGTAGATGGTAGATCAAAGTAGATGGTGAGGTGCAGCACCCTTCATAAACAGGAAGTCAAATGTAAGGACAACAATGCATTAACAAAGGAGAAAAGAAAGATACATACTAGTTCCGTCCAGAAGAGCTTTTTTCTTTCTATGTGCATATGCCCTCAAATGATTGGAGAGACTAACACCACTGTGGAATGTGGTATTACAGTGCACGCACACTTTTCTATTGAGTTCACTTTTTTCTGTAAAAGAAACACAATATATAAAATTAAACACTTACAGTTATTATAAATACTGTAATACATGTCAATGTACTCAATGTTCAATTCATTAAAGTACAGGCCTCACATTAAAGGATTATTTAGCAGTAGCAATCAGCCTATATTTGGAGATATATATTTGATTCATATTATTATATTTATATAAAATTTTAATGTATGGTAAATAGACAAATCTGTGTTAGTGAGCACTTCTGCTTTGCCGAGATAATCCATGCACCTCACAGGTGTGGCATATCAAGATGCTGATTAGACAGCATGATTATTGCACAGGTGTGCCTTAGGCTGGCCACAATAAAAGGCCACTCTAAAATGTGCAGTTTTACTGTATTGGGGGGTCCAGGGGGGTCCGAAAACCAGTCAGTATCTGGTGTGACCACCTTTTGCCTCACACAGTGCAACACATTTCCTTCGCATAGAGTTGATCAGATTAATGATTGTGGCCTGTGGAATGCTGGTCCACTCCTCTTCAATGGCTGTGCGAAGTTGCTGGATATTGGCAGGAACTGGAACACACTGTCATATACGCCGAACCAGAGCATCCCAAACATGCTCAATGGGTGACAAGAACTGGGATGTTTTCAGCTTCCAGGAATTGTGTTCAGATCTTTGCAACATGGGGCTGTGCATTATCATGCTGCAACATGAGGTGATGGTCGTGGATGAATTGCACAACAATTGGCCTCAGGTTCTCGTCATGGTATCTCTGTACATTCAAAATGCCATCAATAAAATGCACCTGTGTTCGTTGTCCATAACATACACCTGCCCATACCATAACCCCACTGCCACCATGGGCCACTCGATCCACAACGTTGACATCAGCAAACCGCTCACCCACACCACGCCATATACAATCTTGGAGGTGAAGATGCTGGATGTGGAGGTCCTGGGCTGGTGTGGTTACACGTGGCCTGCGGTTGTGAGGCCAGTTGGATGTACTGCCAAATTCACTGAAACGCCTTTGGAAACGGCTTATGGAAGAGAAATGAACATTCAGTTCACAGGCAACAGCTCTGGTGGACATTCCTGCAGTCAGCATGCCAATTGCATGCTCCCTCAAAACTTGTGACATCTGTGGCATTGTGCTGTGTGATAAAACTGCACATTTTAGAGTGGCCTTTTATTGTGGCCAGTCTAAGGCACACCTGTGCAATAATCATCCTGTCTAATCAGCATCTTGATATGCCACACCTGTGAGGTGCATGGATTATCTTGGCAAAGGAGAAGTGCTCACTAACACAGATTTAGACAGATTTGTGAACAATATTTGAGGGAAATAGGCCTTTTGTATACATAGAAAAAGTCTTAGATCTTTGAGTTCAGCTCATAAAAAATGGGGGCAAAAAAAAAAAAAGTGTTGCATTTATAATTTTGTTTAGTGTATATAACGCAGACTTAATTTTATGGCTATGGACCCTTTTCACAGACGATTATGACACGATTAAAATCGTAACTATTGTTTTTATATAAAAATATGTAGTTATAGTTATTGTACATTTATAAGATTATACTTTGTGTTAAATTACAACACTGCACAAGGGTGTTTAGAATACAATGGTTAATGATGTGAGGGCTGCACGAAAGGCAAAAATCATCATCACGATTATTTTGGTCAATGTTGTAATCACGATTATTTAACACGATTATGAGTGGGCCACATGACCAAAACTTTATATGAGTGATTAATTTAAAGATAGCAATACATATCAAATGTACATTCTCTGTAAATAAGGTCGCAATGACAACTACATTTTAGATACCAGCAAGATTTCACAATTCTCAATACCACAGCAGAATACTAGGGTAACTTATATAAGAAAATAAAATCCTCAAAAAATACTGAAAAATAAATAAACAGTCAGTAATATAATTAAAACAAAAAGCAAAAGTCAAATACAATAGAAAAAAAAGATACAAAAAGTGCTGTTTATGCAAGTCTAATGTATTCAGCTAACAGCCTACTACAGAAATTGAATACTCGAATGTAAAATAAAACACCATAGTCTTCACTTTAAGAATTAAACTTCCTTTGTTTCTTATTAAAGCTTCCAAAGTCCTTCAGTCAAGAGCAGTGAGTGATTTTCTCTGTCTTTTGTTGTTTGATTAATATTAAGCACACAGTCAACAGCAGGAAGCTGTGACTTTAATAACCTCAAGAACCCAACTTACCCAAATAAATTTCATTCTCAACAGTTTACATTTACTTCTGACATAACTGATGAGGTTTTATATGAATAATAACCAAGCAACGCATTTTGACACATTTTTGCATGTATTTGACCATTTAAGCACACACCTTAAGCTAAAGGTTCAGTGTCCGTGTTCTGTACCGTGTCAGAGCACAAGTTCTCTTTCTCGCTTTTAAAAACACTAATAAATCAAATAAATCAAGCATGTCTCATTTTACACGATTTTACAGACTTGTACATGAAGTTTGAGCTCTTAAGTAGGAGCGAAACCACACTGCTGACAGTGGCGGAATGGGCCATAATAATTGTTAACTCGATTATTGCATTTTCATAATCATTGGAAGCCAAAATCAAAACGATTTCGATTAACTGCACAGCTCTAGAGGAAATCATATTAAATTTGATCTTTCTCTCTTCTGACTATCATAAGCTATCTCTCTATATTTTCTTCTGTTTTGGACAATCATGGAAACACTATTGTGGATTTTTTTTTCTTTTGCTATTTGAACAAATGTGAATAAAATTTGCTGTAGTCTCCCATTAATCTCTATAAAATTTCACCCAACTATGATGACTTTTGCTTCTGAGAAACCCAAAAATGTGAAAAGGGTCCATAGTCAAAATAAAAGTTCTATGGTTACATTTGAAATAGTTATAGCTTTAGAAGGTTTATTAATCTTTTCATGTTGTTTAAAGAGATAGTTCCCCTCAAAATAATAATTCTGTCATTATTAACTCCCTCGTGTCAGAAAATGCATGCTTGTTCTTTTTTTTTCATTTGTTAAAGCATATGGGCTTGGTCAAACATGAGAGTGAGCAAATAGTTACAGAATTTTTATTTTGCATGAACTGTCCCTTCAATGAAACATTACCTGCTAGTGAATTTGGCACAGCTTTGAAAGGTTGTATCTCCATATCACAGTCTTTGCCTGGAGATAAAAGGAGAGACTTCCTGGCAGTGTAGGATGAGTGCTTTGCTTTGGTCTCTTCATGGGCTCTTCTCTTCTTCAAAATTCCAATCAGATCACTTGGTGGTGAGCCTTTATTAATGTCTATCCTTTTCTTTTCCTCCTTATCATCTTTCTCCCGTTTGACAGTAGATGCAAAGGTTAAACCGTTACTCAACCTAAAAGGATGGAAAGTATTGGTGGCGCGACACTTCTTCTCAAGAACCTGTAGCTTCATCTGAAACTGTTTCTTGTCACGCATCAATTCTTTCAATATGATCACAGGAGATTTAGACGAGGTGGAAGAAGGTTTGCCCAGGCGCTTCAGGTGGCCTCGTACATGGTTGGACAGCCCAGTCCTTGTGTCAAACCATTCCCTACAGAGAGGACAGATAAGCTCTGTCTGTTGGCAGTCAGTTTTCAGCTGTGCTGGATGATCAGTCTGGGATGTACCCACTTCTGTTGGGATCAGAAGGTAACAGGGAAGCCATATGTAATCAGCTTCATTTACAACAGATATTTATAGCTTAGAAGCCAATTAAATTTGTCCAAACTAAAACTAAAAATGTCTACACTAACCAGCCTGCATTTAGCTAACTTGCAACACACTGGTTGTGTGGGAATTTTAAACTACTACTTTAAAGGTGTCTTTAAAAACCCACATTGTACACCTATCAGCGATGCTCCAACAAACACCTTTCCTGACTATAAACAAATCAAGTATATCTGGCCACCATGTGAGCGCCTGGAATGAAAAACAGCTCAGAAAAGTGAAACATCAGCAATGGCACATTGCTCTTCTCAGTGAATCTCCAATCTTTCCATTTTACAGCTTATACTTTAAAATTTTACTTTAATGCCTTTTCAATTACAAGTGATTATATTCATTAAAGGAACATTCCACTTTTTTTGAAAATAGGCTCATTTTCCAGCTCCCCTGGAGTTAAACAGTTGAGTTTTACCGTTTTCGAATCCATTCAGCCAATCTCCGGACCTGGAGATTGGCTGAATGATTGGCTGATTGGCTGACTTTTACCTTAGCTTAGCATAGATCATTAAATCTGATTAGACTGTTAGCATCTCGCTCAAAAATGACCAAAGAGTTTCTATATTTTTCCTATTTAAAACTTGACTCTTCTGTAGTTACACGGTGTACTAAGAACGACAGAAAATGAAAAGTTGTGATTTTCTAGGCCGATATGGTTAGGAACTATACTCTCATTCTGGCGTAATAATCAAGGAACTTTGCTGTCGTACGATGGGTGCAGCAGGTATAATTATATTACGCAGCGCCTGAAAATAGGCTTATTGGAAGTTACCTAGCTGGGACTATTTTCAGGCGGTCTTAGTACACAATGTAACTACAGAAGAGTCAAGTTTTACATAGGAAAAATATAGAAACTCTTCGGTCATTTTTGAGCGAGATGCTAACGGTCTAATCAGATTCAATGATCTAAGCTAAGTTAAGCTAAAAGATCAACACACCATATCAATAGATCATAAAAATGTAAATTAAAACTGTAAAATAAAAAATTGAATACACAATAATGTCTGGAAGATGAGTATGTCCAATTTAAGTGTTTCACACCATTCATGAGGTTGGCATTACTGTTCTAAATGTGGTGTGGATGGTGTGCACATTTATACACTGATTTTTGTAAAGTTGTAATTGATAAAATACACAATCAATTTCCTGCAAATTGAATGGACTCTATATAAAGAGTATGAAAAAAACATTGCAGAAAATTCCCTTGTCATAGCACCGCTTTCTGGCCAATTATCAGAAAATTAAGTCCACTGCATCTTGTAGACATCCTGTGCATATACACAAAATATCATGATTATCATCCATTCACAAAAAACGGTATATATCTTCACTATGTTTTGACATCTTCACCAAGTTTTGATACGTTTGGACTTTTAGAAAAAATACAGACCAATCAGTAACTTTGAAACAAACCTGAAATAAGTATTGCTTAATGATGTGGCATTTCTAAACTTAGTAGCACTTGTAAATAAATTCTGCAACTGGTATAAGCCTAATAACTAAATATTCTAGGGACGCACTAAATTTGGTCGATAATGATAAGCCAATAATTACTGGCAAGTTATGGTCGATAACTGGAAAACCAGCTGCTAAATCAAACATCTAGTCTACAATCAAGCTTTATCTGAACTGTGCATTTTTCTTCCCAATTGTTTTGCAATTGTTTTTTTAAACCAGAAAAAAGGAAAGTCTCATAATTAAAGTTTTTTTCTGCATAACTACCTAATCTTAATTGATTTTATTAACAAATTAATTTGAAAACCTCTATATAGATGCAAGAAAGTATATCAAATATAAGAGAAGCATCACCTGTTTTGACTTGTGGCAGTGTTCTTCGTCGAACTGGAGGTACTTTGTCAAGAGAAGTCACCTTAGCTGCAGATGCAGCTTTCCGTGCTTTGAGGCCCACTCTGTGCAAATGTCCTCTTATATGATTAGAGAGGCTAATTCCTGACTCAAATACAGCAGGACAGTACGGACAAGCCTTCAGATCTGTCTCAACGTCTGAGCTCGGTTCATGCTTTACAGCTGTGATCTGTTCTGAGATTTCTTCATCCTTGCATTCATTTTTGACAGGAAACATCCTTGGGGAACTGTGATTTTTCTCAAAGTGACTAGTTGAGGCACCAAGACTTGCCTTTGCAGGTGAAGTCTGTTTTTTTACAAAACGTGCATTAGCATTCTCATTACTTTCACATTCTTCAAGTCCAAGATTATCATAAGAATCACACATAAAGTGACCGTTGTTAATTTCTTTACTCCTCTTGGATGTTTCAGGTTTCTTAAAGTTTTGTCGACATTTGGGGAAATCTAAAAGAATATCTTGACCCTGCATATTGTGGAATGGAGAAGACATTTTCCTTTTGGAAGGTGACTTCTTCAACTTTTGCTTTTCCAAACTTAAATGAGTGTAGCTGGTGTTTCCAACATCTTCTGAACAAGTGATGTTTTCATCAGACTTAGAAGTTCTTTTAGTGTTCCCTTCTTTAGAATGAGCCAATCTTTTCAGATACTTTAAGG
Source organism: Cyprinus carpio (assembly GCF_018340385.1). Classification (NCBI taxonomy): domain Eukaryota; kingdom Metazoa; phylum Chordata; class Actinopteri; order Cypriniformes; family Cyprinidae; genus Cyprinus; species Cyprinus carpio. The sequence goes on along the minus strand of NC_056573.1, from coordinate 10,886,229 downwards.
GGGACGAACTAGCTCCTGTTCCAGAGAATGTGGTCTCGCAACTGAGGGAATCATCAAGACACTCTGTTGTACTGCTTCCATCAGGCTCCTGATGAGTGTTGCATTCTGAGGCACTCTGGTCACTGTGTTTCTTCCTGGATAAAAGTGTGTGAATTGATTTGTCAAGTTTTGATTGGCTTTGGACACCTTTATTCATCCACACTTTCTTCTTCCGCACAAGACCGCACTTCTCATTGGATGACAAGCTTTTGTTTTTGTCTGGTGCCCGGAGCTTTAACGACAGTTTTGGTGACCTTGCTGTTGGTTTTGCACATAATTTAAGAACTTTGCAAAAAGAGAACGGCTGTTCAGTTGGAGATGGCTCTTCATCACTATTGTCAAGGGAATGTGAGGATGCCCGTTCTTCATTAAACTGCGGTTGACATGAAGCCTCAACATGATTTCCAGTGATTCTTTTAGTTTTTCTTTGAAAAGAATGGGAGAAGGAAATTGGACATGCTGATTTATTGACTTTACGCTCCTGAAATCCATCTGATTTCCAAACAGTAAGCTCAGCACCACTGACGCCATGTTTATGAAGCAAATGGCGTCTCAGTTCAACTTCATTCATTTCGACAAAATCACACTTATTACAACTATAGTACCGCTTGTCCTTCTCATGGGTCTTAGCGTGTTGCACAAAGGTGTTCGGACAGTTTGTTCCAAAGGTGCACTGTGGGCACTGCAACTTTGCATCTTTTCCTTCATCTTTAATTTGTTGCAACTCATTTATTTCTTTCGTAATTTTCTGTTGCTTGTCCTGGTGAACAGTTATGTGACTTAACAGTGAACTCTGATCATGGTAACACTGTCCACATTCCTTACATATGAATGGCTTTGAACTAGTTGTGTCTGTATTACATGTAATTTGTCTGTGTTTTGGAGATTTCTCTTGAAAACCACTGTTACGTGGAAAAAATGTAGGTTCCTCTACAGAACATGAGTCTGATGGCAAAGTTTCTGTAATCAATCCCATCTTTTGAGTCTTGCTAATAGGCTTTTTTGCTGGTTTGGCAAATAGGTTTTTGACTGCCTCAGCAGCTCCATTAAAATACTTGGTACGTTTTACAATGGGTGACTGTAATTTGGATGGTTTCCTTGGGGAACGTGTCTTCTTAACAGGATTGCATTCTATCCGGCTTCCTTCACCTAGGTGATCTTTTTTTGAATCAAAATTCAGCTCAGAGTAGATGTCCTCTGAAGGATCGACTTTTAACACCAGTTTTTCTTTACGTTTTCTTCTTTTATGGCCGAGTGGTGAAGGAACTCTTCTTTTGTGGTTGATGGGTGAAGGAACAGGGGACATTTTTCCCTCCATTTCAAGACCATTATCATCATCCCACAGGAACTTCATAAATTCTCTTTGGGGATTCCAGCTAAGGTCATTCCCATCATCATAATTATCTAATGAATGTTCTGGAGATTCTGTATCAAAGCCCCATATTCCCCTATTCTCCACATCCTCCGCTGTCAATGTTTGCCTGATTGTTATTTCCCCCTCTTTTCTGAGTGGATCGGGTCCTTCAAAGTGGACGTTGGTTGTGACAGAATTCTGAGCGTGTAATGATTTGGGAAGGAATCCTGGTACATTTTTTGAAATATCCAACAAGATTTCATCTGAGATATGGGGTGAGGTGGATCCATTGACGTAAGCAGCCTTGGCTGGTCCATCTGAGCAGATGGAGTCCATAAAACCAACACTGGTCAGGAGGTCTCCTTGGTCACTGAGTAGTGCCATGGTTTCTTGAGGACAATGCATTGACGGTCCTGATGTAGTTCCTTCTGCACAGAATGCCTCGCTGTTCATAAGGTCCTGAGAGTTCCTTGACATTGAGGTATCATTTTCCTCTACTTTGGCACTCTCCCTCAAACCAGACATTCCTAGAAGGCCTCAGGACCGTTTCTGGGGACAAAAAATGACATGAGCATGCATATAAATATATAATTGAATTAATGTTAAGGTAGAGACATTAAACATTAAATTACCCTGTAGCAAATATAGGCACAGTTGGATCCATAGCATGGATCCATAGCATGCCCTTCTTATACAGTTTATTTTAGGATTTAAGTCCTAAGGATTTAGTCCCTTGCAGTATCTTACCACAATTTTTTTTTTTAATTTCTGTAAAATTCTACTTAAAACTATTAAAATACATCTTACAGTCAAGTGTAGACAATATGGCAGAAGACAATGCTGCCATTGTAGGGCTGGGAGATAAATCATAAGACCTCAATGTAACAGGTTGTAAACAGTGTCACGTAACGTCACATTTACATCATATTTGGTGACCGTAAACTAATTAGTCAGATAGAAAAATAAACTGTAGAGAGGGGTATTTTGCTAAATATATGCACCATATAACATATTCATTATAATTTTTTACTGTTCTTATGTTTATGTTTGAATAAATCCATCATTTTTTGACAGCCACCATTTAATTTTTTATATTTAAAAAATACGAACTGAAGTAGAAATATTATTATGCAATTGTAACTAATATTTTAAAAACTTCATTGTGTAATTTTAACAGTTGTATGCTATAGCTTATATATCCGTCAGTTTTAACCTTCAATATTATAATAATGTAGTACCAAATTATATTTTACAGCATTAGTTGAGACATTTTTTTTTCCTTGCGAAAATTTGGCAAGTACTGTACCTGTTATATATCCAAAATAATCGATATTGAATCGAATTAAATCAAATTGGTAATCTAATCTAATTGAATGCTTGTGAATGAGAATCAAATCGAATCGTGAAATTTGTGTAAAAATCCAGCCCTAATGCAAACATGTCGTTGACGTGAAAGTTTTTTACTGTGATTGAAGAAGACACTAAGTTTGCTATTTGTGAAACTTGTAAGGCTAAAATAAACCACGGGGGAACCGCTTGCCATTAATGCTCAAGTAGCATTTTGCCTATACATATGCTGGCAACATTTATTACCCACTTACTGCACTATTATTATTTGGAAGAGTACTGTACACTTCAGTTGTTCATTCATAGGATCTTTTGACTTTTGCAAGACAAGTAAAAAAGAGAAAAATTTCAATTCATAAAGTTGTTTTGTTTTATAAAGCAACTCCTTTTCATTTAATTGTTATTTCTACTTCCTTCCCATCACAGAGCATTTTTATTTTTTGAGAGTTGTTTAAGTGAGCAAAGATCCTGTAACTTGAGAAATTGTAATGTTTAATAATTTCTTTTATTATGAAAATAAAATTTTGCTTTGAAGAAAAAAATTTTTTTTTGTTTTTTGTTTGTATATGCTGTCAATTATAGTTCTTAGAAAGAAAATCAGAATCGGCAAAAATCGGTATCGGCAGAATCGGCCAAGAAAATTGAAATCGGTGCATCTCTAATTACGGCTTAACAAAGGACTAGTTACCATAAAAAGAGTCAACAGATTTCAGTATTTTAAATCAGCCCTCATTTATCACCGCCGAAATCTAGAATTTATAGGAATTGTGTACTTTATTTAAACTACAATGCAAAATTGTTGTATTAGTCCGAAATATGTAGTTTAAGAAATTTCTATCATAGATATAACTTCTGGTAACATTACATTATCTAACTATATTAAAAAGGGTACATTCTGTCAAAATGGTGGCAGCTTCAAACAACATTATTGAAATGTAACAGTAACGGTAAGATGTAGTTATTTTCATTTTTTTTTTCTGTATTTTTTTTTATGTCTGCATATTATTGTGGCAAGTTGCAAAGTTACTGTTAACCATGTAAACCTGCTTTGTCCAAATATATACCCCTAATAATAAACCAATAGAAAAAAAACGTTGAATTAGTAGAAAAATAATGCACACCTGAGGTGGTAATGCACACACCTCAGGTGTGCATTATTTTTCTAACAATTCAATGGCCCGGAGTCAATTATTCCACTTATGCTACGGTTACCACACCTCAAGACATCGATCAGATGATATATTTAAAGGGATTCGTCCAGTTTTTGTATTTAAATCGCTATAGTGAATAGGATTATTTCTTCCGCATCTCATTCAACGCCTCTTCTCTTAGTTCCAAAACGTAATTTTAATGCTGGTAATGGAGACTTAAGCAGTTGATAGCATTCTAATGAAGTTATAGAAAGAGAGTGAGAGAGACAGAGACACACAGAGAAAGAGAAAGAAAGAGAGAGAGAGCTTGTGTGAATTAGGCTAACGTTACCTCTGTGCGTCCCTCAACAGTGTTCTGCAGCAGCGTTTCTAAACAGCGCTGCTATTACCTCGCTAGTGAGAAATGTCATGTGTATTTACTTTCAGAAAATCATCTGTCATGTTGTTGTTTTCGTTAGTCCTGTGTGCTGTATGGGTACTGTATGCTAATTTCCATTATTACAGTTAACTATGCGAAGTGATATGGAACTGTAATGCGGTCAAGAGAGCTGCCTGGAACTACGTTCGCCCTGCGTTTCCCTGAAAATAACTGCACACCCCAGAACGTTCGTCAGCCAATCAGAGTCAAGCATTCAACGGCCCCGTAGTAAAATTCAATTTAAATATCTCCTACACTTTATGGACTTAATATCACATGCCATGGGTATTAAAGATGTTTTTGCCATTCACATTTGTACATACAATGGTTGTTTATCTACCTGATGAACAGTAAAATGTTCCCCACTTTATGCAATAAAATGTGCAATAACCTTATGTTTATCTGTTACCACCTCCATCCTAGTACATCCCTGCATCTCACTCTATTCTATTCCATTCTATCATCTATAGCACAACTGTTTATACAATTTGTTTTTTTTTCAATATTTGTCTATTTCTGTCTCTCTCTCTCTCTCTATATATATATATATATATATATACACAAAAAAAAGTTCCTTGTATGCGTAATAAAAACTTAATAAAGGAATAAATTAATAAAAAAATAAAAGTTCCTTGTATGCGTAATAAAAACTTAATAAAGGAATAAATTGATAAAAAATGTATAAAGCTCTTTCTGATTCTGATTTATGGGTATTATTTATACTCCATTGTAAATGATAATTTAATGTTTTAACTGTAATTTATATTTTTGTGTTATTATAATATAAGTGAACCACCAGTTTACTACAAAACACTATTATAAAAAAAAAAAAATTATAATGTGGCTAATCATGACAGCTCATTACTACTGCTGGTTAACAACTTCAATGCATGCTACATTCGACAGCTGATTAACAATGTTATTAAAATTTAAAGCAAGTTTCAACATTAATGAGTGTGTGTGTGTGTGTGTGTGTGTGTGTGTGTGTGTGTGTGTGTGTGTGTGTGTGTGTGTGTGTGTGTGTGTGTGTGTGTGTAAGCACCCCTACTGGTCGGACTTGAATGCTTACAGAAGTGAAAGTGGAAATTACACAAAACTAGACAGTGTTTAATCTAATAATTCTATAATAACACTAGAGATGCATTATACATTACACCTGATACTAAGCAGAAACAGGGATAACACCTACAGGCACTACAATGTGCATAAATATACAGGAAGGAATTCAGATTGTTTATGTGCATTATGACACACCATACAAAAATAAATAAATACATAAAACAGCTGTCATTATTGTACAATGGATCACCAACAGATAGCAGGAGAAATGTCTTCTCGTCATATGACAATGATATATAAATCACATGCTCTGAGAAAAGTACCTGTAGTCAAACATTTATGTCTGGATGTATAAACAACACGTTTAAATGCATAAACAGTTGTCATGATATTATTGTTGTTGCGCTCCAAGTTCTTAAAATTCATATTATATCTTTGTGGATCTAGTTCAGAATTATTGGTTCACAAAACATTATAACATGCATTCAACCTGCGACAAATGTAAGCACAAACAATTTTTTTTTTAACAATTCAGAGTGACAGTACAGATCAAGATTTACGTCCATTAATTAATAACTTGAAATATATTACTGACATCTTTCTGGCATTGCTGCTACTACACACTATGAGAGTGTGCTAGCAAGGTAGCAATCAAGCCCCATTATGTTCAACATCAAGCTTAAAACCACTTGCCCCTAGCAGAATACTGGGGCCACTTTGATGGTTTCACCCTTTAATGTTGTTGGCAAATGCATTTTAGCCTACCTTTCTGCAGCTGCGAACGTGGACAATAACACTGAAGTGAAATCATTTCATTTTTGCTCGTTCAAGATTTCCATCTATTGCGAAGCCGCCATATTTGCTCGATGGTCCACAGACAAAGACATTGCTCTTCATCGAGGGGGACTCCATAAACTTGATAAAATGTATTAAAAAATAATGTTAATATTGTGATTGCCCAACGGCAACTACTTATTTGTGTTACAATCTTACACGACATAAACATGTTGGATACGTTAAATCAGAAGAAAATCAATTATTTGTACGAGACATGTAAACACTGCCCCCCAAACAAAAAGTGGACTATTCCAAATAGGTGGCAAGTAGAAGTACTGACGGTAAAGTGAACAGACGAGCAGAAGCCGAAAGAATGGCAAAAGCACTCTCAACCAGTAATTGAGAGCAAAATAACGTTCGTAGCTCGGTATACCACAGCGAAACGTTTTGTGTTAAGTCATGAATGCATATATACATCAGATTTGAACTGGGGAAACACAACAAATTCATTTAAAGGTGTTTTCCCCCCCAAAAATACGTCGTCAGGCAGCTAACAGTATCATACTAATGAATGTAAATGCGTTGTATTTATGAACTTAATTATATTATTACTTTCTGTTCTTTAAACCCTCGATATATTATATGCAGAGCCATGCAAAGTGCGTGTCAGTAGATGTGTTTTCTGTAATAACATGACTTGTGTTTGATGTCTTGATCACAGCGCGCGGGTTCGCGTGCCGCCCTCGAAAGAGCGCCGGTTACAGAGTACTCCTCACAAATGCTGTTTTGTTAGATAAAACTTACGTATATGTAATATTTTTAGACTTTTAATAGTCACTTTACTATTTTTGTTCACAAAGAGAGTGTACCAAGAGACATTCCACCGGTACCGTGCGCGCTCAGTTAATTATTTTACCTCAGAGAAACAATAAACGTTAAATAACTTGACTTACTTCAGTAGGTTGTAATGCCGTTCTGAAATATTCGGTGTCTGAGATTTTCGGTGACGCTGGGCGGAGCCTACATGAATATTCATGAGTTTCTGTTTCGCGTTAAAGCGACTCTGATAATATTAGTACGTTTTCACCGGATCACAAAAACTGTTCAACAAGGTAGGTTAATTACGTTTCAGCTTCGAACGAAGATAAGCAAATGTTGAATATAATTGTTCGTTTGTGCACAAAATGTTATTGTTTGCTGTTTTAAATGTTTACTCAACGATTACAGCCACTGATGCCAGAAGCAGCCTATCGTTAGAATACGCTACAAGTAAATTTGCCAGCAGCTGTTAAATATTTTCTCATATTCCTCTGTTTTGCTATTAAAAGTATGTCATTTGATAAGTATGTCGTTTGAAGTTGTGTAGCATATGGTGGCACAAACTTGCTCACTGTATTGTAAGACTGTAAGGTGAGAAATGAAAAACGATATAAAGACTCTTATGTAGTAACAACTATTTAACTTTTTTTTTTCTCCTTAAAAAAGGTGTCACATGGAAGTGCATGACAGCCTACAGTTCATGTGGAGAAGCTGTTTGTTTGTAATTAATATATCTGTTACAAATCAGCAGAGTTTGATACTTGCACTTCTGCCTGTTGTTTTTTTTTCCTAGCATACAGAAGCTCTTCTAATGGGGGAGAATTATATTTTTTGTCAAGTTATATATGAGTCCACTATTGCACACATACATAAAGACATGCGTAAACGTTCTCAGAATTAACTTTAGCTTTTTTATCTGATGCAGGGGATGGTGGATGTGTACTTTATCAGTGTAATAGTTAAACAAATCATATGCAAAATAAAAAAAACTTGTATAGCCTACTATTTGATACAAATGTTGTATTATTTAACCAGTTTTAAAGTTTTACTATATTTTGTTCCTGAAATCCACACTTTTGAAATCAAGATAATCAGAGGTAATCAAACCAAGCACAACCTAATAAAACATGTTTCATGGATAAAGGGTTTTGTAAAAAAGATCATGTTGGTGGATATTCAACTAATATTAAAAACATGTGGGTCATTCTTGAATGGCTTATTCTGCAGTGGTATAAACAATATGATCCCATTGATTTGGAAGCATGTTTCTTCTCCCAACATTTAGACTGATTTCATTGAGTTTGTTCATGGTGTATAAATTTCTGTTTGCCATTTCTTGTTCATATAGGAATTTACTTTAATAATGTATTTAATAATTTACTTACAACAGAAATCATATAACATGTGCTTGCTTATGTTGATCAGTAGGCCTATCCCTGAACACATATACAAGTTGTTACATCCTTGAGTAGAGCTTTCACCTGTTTTTTTTTTTTTTTTTTTTTTTTTTTTCAAAACATGACCATGTATTTTATATTTATACAGGTGTGTAGTAAATGTCATTTATGTAATGCCTTCACCACATCGGTTAATAAAACTTTTAACACCGAATCAGTTGAAGTCTTTATTCAGCAAAAGCAATCTACTTTTATCTTTGAAATGAAAATATACAAATTACTGTTTTGATTTAGCCATTTTCTATTAAACTACAAAACATTTTTAATTGTTATAAGTTTGTAGAAAATAAGCAAAAAATTGTTAAAAGTACTGCAAGGTTGTGGATTTCAAAACTTGACCAATACACATTTGAGTCAAAATGATTTTCAAGTGCACCACAATGCAGTATATGATTAAATACAAAAATAAAGTGTATAAAGACATTTGTACATTTTTGTTTAACTATATAGTGCATTTTATCTACTAAATGTATATTTTTTTTAGACAAATAAATAAATAAATACAGAGATTAAGAATGTTTATATTCCAGTTCATGTGTGCATTAAAAAAAAAACATTCATCTTTCGCTTTGTTATTAAAAACATTTTTCTGAATGATTGAGCAAACGATTAGGAATGACACAGAATAATCATCATACATTTTATTATGGCACAACAGATACATTTTGGAACAGTTATTAAACGACACATTTTAAGGACTCTTATTTATGTAAAATAAGAATATTATAAAAATGCTTAATTGTTGTAGGCTTATTTGGAGCATAGCCTACCTCAGGTAAATCATTACGACAATCACAATCTTTAAATTATTTTGCATATTAACAATAGTAATAAAAACAACAATACACTAAGCATAATGTCATTCTACGCTAAAACATACCTTTTTGAAAATCGTTTATGTTTCATTGACAACGTACTAATATTTTCAGAGTCGCTTTAACGCGAAACAGGAAACTCATGAATATTCACGACGGGACTTTTCGATGGAGGGAGCTGGAGGAAAAGTTGCGGACTGGAGTGTGAGTTTAACGTTAAATAACTTGACTTACCTCAGTAGGTTGTAATGCCCAATAACAGCTTCATATCTTAATGTTCTGTATCACAGTTGTATATTTAGGATGTCGGTGACAGTCAGAAGAAGGCGTTTCGTCAGTGGATAACATGTTTTATGACGAGCCAATAATTCATAAAGTGTGAGTATGCCTTTACACATGATGCCAGATCCGCGACACGCCAGATATCTAAGAATGAATAAATACATGTGGAGAAACTGATGATTTTTTTTTTTAACATAATTTTTATTGTCTCTGTGACTGTGTAGGAAACCATAATGTCAGGGACAGGGCTCCTGGATATTTGATGCCCCACTCCACCCTCATTATCACAAATACCTGCAACACAAGACATCCAGGGAGAGGCAGCTCACCTTTTCTTACAAAGTGAGTTTGATTGTTCAATCCTGTTTCGATTTAGGCTAAAATTAAGGTTTTATGTTAGGAGTAGTTGCAACATGTTTTAAGTTAGGTTGACAAAGCTTTTAAAATGAAGGTGTGTGTGTGTTTTGGGGGTGGGTGGGTGTATATACAGTGGAGATTACAATTAGAGAACAACCTGTAATTTCCTACATTTCAAGGTCACTGCTTGGTCCTATTCTAAGTTATCCTTACAGGAGTAGAACACATTTTTCATAAATTGATTGTATTCTGAATCACGGTATAATTTTTTTTTTAAATGAAATAGAGCCTAAGAAAAAGAACTCTGATCAAAATTAGAGAACACTTTCAGATATGCTGATTTCCTTAATTATATGACAAACCCTATTTAAATGGCAGCATTCCTCCAATTTTCACTGATATTGCAAGATGGCGAGCCGCTCTAAGATGACTGAAGCCCTGAGACAAGAGGTTGCCCAGATGAAGGCCAAAGGGATGACCCTTTCAGCCACTGCAAGAGAAGCTGGTCGTTCCAAATCTGTGATTTCTCGAATCCTGCAGGTTTACAATGACACTAAAGGCCCTGGTATAATTCAAGCGAAATCGAAGAATGAACTGATGTGACATCATTTTGACCAAAATCCGGCCAGAACGAAGTTCGTTTTGTAAGTTTGAAACGGCTTGCCAAAGCAAACTTTCCGGAAAAGTACGCACCAGCTGCAAAACACCTTCGTACTACAATTGGTCCATGACGATTACGTCATAGGAGGTGTGCTCTGAGGCTCCTACTTCTTGCACCCGGTACTCTTCTATGGGTTAATTTCATCTGTCAAGTCCCTGGAGGTGAGATGTCGGGGGTAAAAACTGAACACAGTGGAGAGCTGCTTTATAGTAGTAAATTAAATTTTGCTTTTGATGAAATGAGACACTGACACTTTTTTTTATGTTTAATACTGCTGTTTGCATTTAAGCTATATATTGAATAAAGTGCCATGTTAATACACGTGACATGACTTCACGGGAGTGCTAATTTGCATAACTACATACCCATGTCGCTATGAACAGATGCTTTTTTTAAATGCTTGCTTTTCAATTTTTGTTGTGTTTATTTTGTTACTGAGAGGAATATGCACAGCACATATTTACGTATTCATTTAAACATCACTTTCATCAGAGTGGGCAGTATCGGGATGTTCGCTAACAGTATACTGCTGCTCACGTATTACAAACTTCATTTTACCCCTAAACGAAGAATGAAAAATAACTTTGTTTTGAGTATATCGGGGCCTTAATTCATTCAAGTCTCCCAAAAAGGCTGGTTGTCCAATTAAGACAAATACATAAGAAGACTGGAGTCTCAATGGGCAATCAGTTCAACACTGCAGCTGGAATTGGTTGCCAGTTCAGCGGTAAACAGGGTAAGGATCTGTCTCGGTATGTTTAAGAGAAGTCACACTGAAAGTGTACTCTGCAGTGACCAGGCCTTTCAGCAGAAAGAATCAATGGGTCAAGCTCACCTTTGCTAAAGAGCATGTTGTGTGGAGAGAGGAGAACCAATCCAAAGTTCACTTTAGTGACGAGAGCAAGTTTAATTTATTTGAGTCAGATGGGAAACATTATGTTCATCGTAAACAAGTCAGTGAAAACTGGAAGAGGAAGTGTCAAGGTTTAGGGGATGTTTTCTGCAGCAGGAGTTTGGCCTCTTATACAGACACATGGCAGTGAGTGAATGCAAATGTTTATCAGAGTTTCCTTCAGCAACATGCAGTTTATTCCCTGCAAGCATCTCCCAATTACTTGCAATTTTCATGCAAGACAACACTCCCAAAACTGTCCCACTGCAAAACAGGCAAAGCAGTTTCTTGAAGCTGAAAACATTGAAATAATGAAATGAGAGTCCTGATCTAAACCCTAGCTGTAAATCTCTGGGAAGTCCTTGGCTTCAAAGGTGGCTAAGAAACCCACTACAGTTACCGAAATATGGAAGAGAGTGGAAGAGAGTGGACCAAGATCACACCAGCACAGTGTGTAGTGGCAGCAGATGTGCTGAAGTCATTCAAAGCAAGGGCCTCTACTCTTCCTAATAATTTCTGACAGCTGTAACCCTCCAAAATTTTAGTTGAATCTTCTTTTGTGCTACAGTGGTTGCTGTTCTCTAATTTTGATCACTGTATTTTCCACAAAATAAAGGTTTTTGTTGAAATGCGTTGGATATATTTCTACATGTCAGTAGAACAGGGATTTCTCCACAGTTAATATTCCTTCAAATTTTGAGCTATAAAGATAAACAATATTTCAGAAAAAAATGTAGTATTTATAGATTGTATAAACGTGATATAAACATGATTTCTAGTCGTGTCTTTTTTTTGGAAGGCCACTCAGTGAAACAGCGTCACACACCGTGGCCTTGAGTGAGCAGAGGCCGGAGGCCTAAAGTGAACCATGGTCTAGAGTGAGCAGCAGTCTAGAGTGAGCAGAGGCGGGCGGCTTGAGAACGGTGCGGCAGGCGGATTCTACGAAGGGGCGTACCTTGGGCTTGCAGCAACCACATGTGACGACCCCGGGCTAGACGCCGCTTCATCCATGGTGAAAGCCGATTCAGCGATCCACAGTGCGATGTTGATGTATTTCCTCAGTGACCAGCACGGATCAGCTCCAGACATGACGAAGCGGATATCGTCCTCTTTTGGAAGGCCAAACAAAGTAGTTTCGCTTTTCACAGTGAAACACACAGTGTATATACAACACACAGAGTATATGTAACGCTTCCCACATAGTGACGTAGATATGTGGGGGTGTGTTAGATAAAGAATATCTCTTTGGATTTGAGACTTTAGTCTTTGCAACTTTACAGATCTTTATGCACCAAGAGCTTGCAACACTCCAGAGAGAAAGGAAAATTTGAAATCGCATCATATGACCCCTTTAACTAAGATTAATAAATGCTTTAGAAGTAGTTTTCATTGTCAGTTTACGTTAGCTAATAAATTATCTAATGTTAACTAATATCGCCTTATTGTAAGTTGTTACCAAGTTTGAAAATAAATAGCCTATTGAGTCTTCATTTATCAAGCATTTGGTGCTGTGATGAACACTATTGCGAATACAAAAATATTAATGGCTGTAAATTTAAACACTTTTCAGAAACAGAAAGTAGTGCAGCTGCTTTGTTTACGGGGTTACCAGGGTAATGGCTGGATTTCTTCTGTTCCCTCAGTGCCATCTGCTTTCAGAGCGTGAATGTGGTTGTTTACGTCAGAGTGTGCGATAAAAAAAAATCCCCCTGGGTGATGCTACCCCACCAACTACCAACAATGCATATAAAATGCCAAAAATAAAAAAATATTTTTTATTAAGTAAAATACTGCAACATGATAATACAAACAACAATAAAAAAATATGCAACCTAAAATCATGATGTTTGTGTTTATTTGTTGCTAGAGGTTTATATTGCATGAATTTACAAGAAGGGTGTTACGTTTTAATTTCTCATTTGTAAAGGTTACTCTCAGACATCAAAGAAATTTTTGCCTCCAGCACAAAAACCTATTCACAATACCATCGCAATTGTCCAAGGGCAGACTGTGAAATAACATGAGCTGGAGGAATCTGTTTTGTGGACCCATGAACCCTCTAGAGCAGGGCCGAATTCTGACAACAATACCAAACCAAGGGCCACTGACCTACACACACACACACACACACACACACACACACACATATATATAAATATAAATATAAATTATCATTATTATTACAATTATTATATTGTTGCTTTTGTTAAAATAATCAAAATATGGCCACACTATAAATATTGAGAATTTTCCCCCCAGTAGTATGTTTTATTAAAACAATTATGAAATCTTTTTTGTATTTAGATACAGAAGAATTTGCTTGTTGAATATTAAAAACAAATGAACAAACAAAAAAATCTGGATCTCCATGTCTGCAGGCTAATCAACTGTTCCTGCTCATCTCCAGACTGGATCTCTTCTCGCCACTTCCTCTACTTGCAGATTAAATTATTAGATCTGTCAGCATTAATATTTTTATGCTTAAATTTTTTGGGAGGATCAAACTGTAACACCGTGTGTCCCAACCAGACATGACACGACGCAATAAAAAGTATCTTGTTCATGTAGTTTTTGTCCTAACAACCCGCGACAGCAACACGTGACAATAAGCAACACGGAATTCTATTTTAGAAATGCTTTTTTATTTTCTGCGACTTTGCGGCAGGAAAAACATACAAAATATGACAGTGATAATCTCAGGTAATGATTATGTGCTTTATTCAATGTTAAAAGTGTCCAATGTGGGTTTGAATATTATTTTGCGTGACCTTTACAGCTTTATAGTGAAAGCCTCAGATCTTAAAAAAAAAATTAATCTAAAGCAAATTTACGCTAAAACTGTGAACTCACAGCGAACCAACATCCATAACAAAGATGGTATCACTCAATCACTGACAGTGGCGGCTCGTGGGTTTTAAAATAGAGGAGGCACACTAATTGCATTGGTCTGGGATCCCTGCCGTAAAGAAAACGACACTCATACAACAAGATAATATAATATCACTTACCTGCCCTATCACTTGAAGCAAACATCCATCCCTTCTTAAAAGTCTGTGTTAAAAGAGAGCTGCCTGTTGTGCTATTTAATTAAGCCGACTGCCTTAGCCTATATCCATCTTAGATGTGTTCTCCCTTTTTTTAATTTGTATACACTGTTTAAATGACAGCTTGGTAAATCTGTTGGCGATCAAATATTCAATATCAATACTAAACATACAGTTCAATTCAATTCAATTCAAGTTTATTTGTATAGCGCTTTTTACGATACAAATCATTACAAAGCAACTTTACAGAAAATTAAGTTTCTACAATATTTAGTAGTAGCTTATCAGTGGTGACTGTCAGTTCATGTGCATATGGCAGAAATGTTCAGAAAAATCAATAAAAGACGTAAACAAACAGACGATTAACACTATTAACAGCAATCATGCAATCAAACTTATAGCAAAAATGTGGTAGTTCTGTATGTTGTCTCTGGGTTAGCATCATCTGAGGTCCTCTGAGGGGCTGGCATCACCTCTTCTCAGGTGTTCTGGATCCAGACTGGAGCTTGTGTAAATCCTAGTTACCACGGGATGTAAATCCCGTGGCAAAGCAGAGAAACAAATAGAGACATAATTAGCGTAGCTGCTGTTCCAGCCAAGTAAAATTAATTAGTTTAACCCAAGCTAAAGAATAATAATGCACATTTGATCAGATATAACTGCAGTACAAAATTTATGAGATGCATTATTTGAATGCTTGGCCAAAGAGGTGTGTTTTTAATCTAGATTTAAACAGAGGAAGTGTGTCTGAACCCAGGTGCTTCTCAATAAATTAGAATGTCATGGAAAAGTTCATTTATTTCAGTAAATCAACTCAAATTGTGAAACTGGTGTATTAAATAAATTCAGTGCACACAGACTGAAGTAGTTTAAGTCTTTGGTTCTTTTAATTGTGATGCTTTTGGCTCACATTTAACAAAAACCCAACATCTCAACAAATTAGAATACTTTATAAGTATGAGGTGGTATGGAAGCCCAGGTTTCTTTGACAGTGGCCTTCAGCTCATCTCCATGTTTTGGTCTGTTGTTTCTCATTTTCCTCTTGACAATACCCCATAGATTCTTGATGGAGTTCAGGTCTGGTGAGTTTGCTGGCCAGTCAAGCACACCAACACCATGGTCATTTAACCAACTTTTGGTGCTTTTGGCAGTTTGGGCAGGTGTCAAATCCTGCTGGAAAATGAAATCAGCATCTTCAAAAAGCTGGTCAGCAGAAGGAAGCATGAAGTGCTCCACAAATCTTGGTAAACGGGTGCAGTGACTTTGGTTTTCAAAAAACACAATGGACCAACACCAGCAGATGACATTGCACCCCAAATCATCACAGACTGTGGGAACTGAACACTAGACTTCAAGCAACTTGGGCTATGAGCTTCCTCCAGACTCTAGGACCTTGGTTTCCAAATGAAATACAAAACTTGTTCTCATCTGAAAAGAGGACTTTGGACCACTGGGCAACAGTCCAGTTATTCTTCTCCTTAGCCCAGGTAAGACGCTTCAGGAGTGGCTTAACAAGAGGAATACGACAACTGTAGCCAAATTCCTTGACACGTCTGTGTGTGGTGGCTCTTGATGCCTTGACCTCAGCATCAGTTCATTCCTTGTGAAGTTCACTCAAATTCTTGAATCGATTTTGCTTGACAATCCTCATAAGGCTGCGGTTCTCTCCTTTGGTTGTGCATCTTTTTCTTCCACACTTTTTCCTTCCACTCAACTTTCTGTTAACCTGCTCGGATACAGCACTCTGTGAACAGCCAGCTTCTTTGGCAATGAATGTTTGTGGCTTACCCTCCTTGTGAAGGGTGTCAATGATTGTCTTCTGGACAACTGTCAGATCAGCAGTCTTCCCCATGATTGTGTAGCCTAGTGAACCAAACTGAGAGACAATTTTGAGGGCTCAGGAAAACTTTGCAGGTGTTTTGAGTTGATTAGCCGATTGGCATGTAACCATATTCTAATTTGTTGAGATGAGTGAATTTGTGGGTTTTTGATAAATGTGAGCCAAAATCATCACAATTAAAAGAACCAAAGAGTTTATTTAATACACAAGTTTCACAATTTGAGTTGAATTACTGAAATAAATGAACTTTTCCACGACATTCTAATTTATTGACATGCACCTGTATATACAGTATATATATATATATATATATATATATATATATGTGTGTGTGTGTGTGTGTGTGTGTGTGTGTGTGTGTGTGTGTGAGGAATAATTGACGACAGGCTGTTGAATTATTAGAAAAATAATGCACACCCGAAGTAGTGTTCGCTTTGTGGCCGTTACACCTCGGGTGTGCATTATTTTTCTAATAATTCAACGGCCCGTCGTCAATTATTCCACTTATACTACGGTTACCACACCTCTAGACATCGATCAGATGATATATTTAAAGGGATCCATCCGGTTTTTGTACTTAAATCGCTAATGTGAGTAAGATAATTTCTTCCGCATCTCATCCAATGCCTCTTTTGCTGGTTCCAAAACGTTATTTTAAAGCTGGTAATGAAAGCTTGAGCCGTTGAAAGCATTCTAATGCAGTTATTAATGAAGTTATTAGAAAGAGAGCGAGAGAGACAGAGACACTCAGAGAAAGAGAGAGAGAGAGAGCTTGTGTGAATTAGACTACCTCTGTGCATCCCACAACAGTGTTCTATAGCAGCGTCTCTAAACAGCACTGTTATTACCTCGCTAGTGAGAAATGTCATGTGCATTTACTTTCGGAAAATCGTCTGTCATGTTGTTTTTGTTGTCCTGTGTGCTGTATGGGTACTGTATGCTAATTTCCATTATTACAGTTAACTATGCGAAGTGATATGGAACTGTAATGCGGTCAAGAGAGCTGCCTGGAACTACGTTCGCCCTGCGTTTCCCTAAAAAATAATTGCACACCT
Source organism: Cyprinus carpio (assembly GCF_018340385.1). Classification (NCBI taxonomy): domain Eukaryota; kingdom Metazoa; phylum Chordata; class Actinopteri; order Cypriniformes; family Cyprinidae; genus Cyprinus; species Cyprinus carpio. The sequence continues at coordinate 10,868,862 of NC_056573.1, read as the reverse complement.
CAGCCAATCAGATTCAAGTATCCAACGGTCCCGTAGCCTAAATAGCCTAAATATATATATATATATATATATATATATATATATATATATATATATATATATATATATATATATATATATATATATATATATATATATATATATATATATATATATATAATTTGGGGAAGTCATGGCCTAATAGTTAGAGAGTCGGACTCGCAATCCAAAGGTAGCGAGTTCGAGTCTTGAACCGGCAGAGGTTGTAGGTGGGAGAGTAGGAGTACAGCCCTCTCTCCACCCTCAATACCACGACTAAGGTGTCCTTGAGCAAGGCACCGAACTGCTCCCCGGGCGCCGCAGCATAAATAGCTGCCCACTGCTCTGGGTGTGTATTCACGGTGTGTGTGTGTTCACTGCTGTGTGTGTGCACTTTGGATGGGTTAAATGCAGAGCACGAATTCTGAGTATGGGTCACCATGGTGCTGAACTTTGTGGGTACGGGTGGGATCGGGTCTCCAAAAATGGACCCGTGCAGGACTCTGCTTCAGGGTTCGACGTGTTGTGTGTTCAGAGATGGTATTCTGCATACCTTGGTTGTAACGAGTGTTTATTTGAGTTACTGTTGTCTTTCTATCATCCCTAACCAGTCTGCCCATTCTCCTCTGACATCAACAAGGCATTTTTGTCCGTACAACTGCCGCTCAACTGAATATTTTCTCTTTTTTTGTACCATTCTCTGTAAACCCTAGAGATGGTTGTGCGTGAAAATCCCAGGAGATCAGCAATTTTTGAAATACTCAGACCAGCCCATCTGCCACCAACAAACATTCCACGTTCAAAGTCACTTAAGTACCCTTTTTTCCCCATTCTGATGCTCGGTTTGAACTCGGTTTGAAGATGCCTAAATGCATTGAGTTGCTGCCATGTGATTGGCTGATTAGCAATTTGTTTTACCAACCAATTGAATAGGTGTACTTAATAAAGTGGCCGGTGTGTGTGTGTCTGTGTGTGTGTGTGTATATATATATATATATATATATATGTATATATATATATATATATACTTATTTTTAAAAAAAATCAGGATCCAACCAATGGCTGTTACCGCTCAAACTGTAAGCACACATAATTACTTTTTTTAACATTTCCCTCAAATTGTTCAAGAAAAATATGGTACCAAGTATCCACAGTGATTGTGTTTCAGTCACCATTTGCTAGTTTTATTAATCATCTTACATGCAGGCAGTGTGGTCAGAATTTATTATGAAGGCCCTTTCAAACCAGAGTCTAGCCAAAGTACCTTCAGTCCAAAGAAGATTAGATTTTTTTCACAAGGGAAGAGGCAGCTCTGAAGGAAAACACACCTGTTAGCAGTATTTTAAGAAATAATTAACTGTAATTATCATATTACAGATTTAATGTGTGTTAACATTGTTGAATAATTACAGGGATCACATAAAGGACATCTGCAATGAGACCAGTGTTTTTCTGGGTATGTTTGATGGCCTTTTGTAGAGTTGTTGTGAAGGATTCCTGACACATTTAACATTACATTGTGTAAGAACATTCTTGGTTTAACACTGAATGTGGATGACAAAAAGAAAAGTTAAATGTTGGCAAAGAGCTTTATATCAATTTTGAAAAGGCTGAATTATATTTTGATATTTAATATTTTTAAAATATTGGAAGATTGCTCTATAAATATTAAACGAAATGCCAAAATTGTCAAGAATGAATTTTAAAAGTTTTGTCTCTGTCGTTTTTTTTTACCCCAGTTTTCTTTTAGCACTTGGTTAGGTTTAGTAGTTTTAAATTAGCTTTATATAAAAATAAAAGTCTATGATCTTGATAGCTGTAATACACTTTAAGATGTTTATTTCTGTCTTAAAAATATATATTAACCTAGAAAATCAGCAATTAGTTTGACTCTCTTCTCCATCCTCTGTAAATTGAAGAAATTGTTTTTTTCTCGACCAACCAAATCAGCTGCACCATGTCAAGTATAATTGGCAAAAGTTTATTAGAATTTTAAACAGCAAATTATTAACAGTGATTAGCTATTGAATCTTAAGTACCTGTGACACTCCCTGTGTCACACACCTTATCTGCCCAATTTACCAATATGCAAAACAAGACTTTTCAATAGAGACATAACAAATCACTTAACACTTTTTAACTGCAATTATCAAAATATCTTCAGAATCCAAAAAGATTACTTCAGTTCGTCAATGCAAGGCATTACATCTGCCATAACTGACAGAGAGAATTTTTTTTCTTTCATTAAATTTGTTGTTGTTCTCCTCTCATTCTCTGGAGGTGACACTCTTCATCTGCCCCACTGCGCTGGGCTGCGGCGTTGTAAATATGTGACCCTGGACAACAAAACCAGTCTTAAGTCGCTGGGGTATATTTGTAGCAATAGCCAAAAATACATTGTATGGGTCAAAATTATAGATTTTTTTATGCCATAAATCATTAGGATATTAAGTAAAGATCATGTTCCATGAAGGTATTTTGTAAATTTCCTACTGTAAATATATCAAAACTTAATTTTTGATTAGTAATATGCATTGCTAAGAACTTCGTTTGGTCAACTTCAAAGGCGATTTTCTCAGTATTTTTGATTTTTTTGCACCCTCAAAATTCCAGATTTTCAAATAGTTGTATCTCGGCCAAATATTGTCCGATCCTAACAAACCATATATCAATGGAAAGCTTATTTATTCAGCTTTCAGATGATGTATAAATCTCAATTTCAAAAAATGTACACTTAAGACTGGTTTTGTGGTCCAGTGTCACATATATCCCTGTTTTGTATCAGTGTTGTCCTAAAATAGAACATGCTAGTTAGCTTACAACCCATTAACCGAATATGTGTCACAGAATATCTAGATAGATAGATAGATAGATAGATAGATAGATAGATAGATAGATAGATAGATAGATAGGTCTGTGTTGGAATGAAACTTACGTTTCCATTGTTTTGAATGCGATGCATTTCAAAATTCCTCCCAAAATTAACAAAGCTCCACCTACCCAGGCTACATAGAGAGCAGGACCAAATGTGTAACTGACCATTCAAAACAAAGATAGAGATAACAGGAGGTTATGCGTTTAGCAATTTACAGACACCTGTGAATCATACGTGAGTGAAACATTTTCATCTTACCTGGAAGCAAATGAATTAATTCCTCCCATGCCCATGTCATTCCCAAATTGTATTTCTCCCTTCTCTCCTTGCTTTTGATTGTATTGGGTCATCATGAAACTGGGCACTATTTGATCAGCATACACCGATGATCCAGAAATATCAAAAATGCCTGAAAAGTACAAAGATGTGGGCCATGTGTATTATAATGGGAATTATTGTGACAATAACAGTGGGGTTTAGTTTAGATACTGAGTATTAATAAACTTTTGATTACCAGCAATGATAAACAAAATCCCTGCGCTTAGCATCAGTTTGGCCTTGGTCAGTAGATCCATATATCTCATATTGAGGCACTTTAGACAGAAGAATCCAATGAACACTGCGATCACACCTACTAAAATTGCTACTATCATCAGAGCTCTTATAGCCTGAAGGATTCCTGAAAAAAAAAAAAAAATACAGGGGAAAAAAACAGAATATTAGAAGGTCATTAATGTCTTTGAGTTGATGCTTTTTGTTTAATTTCATCCTAAACTTATTGTTATAGTGATAGTTCATCCAAAAAATTAAATTCTGCCATTTACTCACTCTCATGTCATTACAAACCTGTATGATTTTCTTCTGTGGAACACAAAGAAGATATTTCGAAGTGTTGGATCCCATTGATTATGTGGTCAAGAAATATAATGGAAGTCAATGGGAATTGAAATTATTTTGTTCCACACAGTGATGGTGAATAAATAATGACAGAATTTTCATTTTTGGGTGAATTGTCCCTTTAAGTATGGACTTGAGCAGATGACAACACCTCCTCAGAGACTTAGGAAAAAAATGCAATATTAAAAATCATTAAACATTGCTTATTGTCCTTCATTGTTAGACTATCAGTTCCCAAACAGTGCACAGCCACACAACAAGAAATGTTTAGTGAAAAAAAATATCAACACTTCTGTTCTGATTCAAATTTCAGTCTCAATGTTAGGTTCAGAAATAGACTTGGATGTCATTTTTTGGGTTTGCACACAGAAAATCTCATTATGTCAACCTACTTGAGTAGCTCGGGTAGCTGTAGAGAGGCTGGCACTCAGTGAGTCCAGACTGGGACACCTCACAGTCCTTCCACAGGCCCTTATGATGGTGGATTGAAGTTGCCTTGTTCTCCTCCTGGTAGTCAGTGCACCAGACATCCATAACTGTGGCAGCAAGAACTCCAACTGTACCAATGGTGCCTGATACAAAACCTGTGGTCTGCAGCACTGTGGCACTCATTCTGCTTCTGTCTTCGTTTCTTGTCTATGATCTTGTGAAGTTGGTGGTGACAAGTGTTGAGGTTTACTGAGGTTTGACAGGGTGAGACTGCTTTTTAAAGTGTGAAGGCTCACATGCACACCCCTAAAGTGATACCTGTGATAAGCATTGAGTTGTCATAATTCCACCTTCTTTCAACAGAAAAATAAAAGGAGTACTAAAAAGAGTCATCATAAGCACCATCCATCTGAGCACTAACACAAATTATTCCTGAGGTCACTTGATGTGTAATATCTAAGAACAGTTCAGACAGGCCTTACAATGCACACCTAATTATTAGATCAGTTTAACTTAGTGAGTAACAGTTCGTTCAAGATGAAGTCTTTTCTTGGCCTTTTCTTCACCTCTGATTTTCCTCTGTGGTAAGGTGCATGTGAAAAGATGTATAGTACTGTACATCATTATGAAAAAAGAATGAACACCTTTACAATTGTGCATGATATCATGTAGCTAGTTTGGGGTGACGAACGTCGGTCCTGGAGAGCCGCAGCCCTGCAGAGTTTTGCTTCAACCCTAATCAAACACACCTGAACCATCTAATCAAGGTCTGAAGGGTTATTAGAAAGCTCTAGGCAGGTGAGTTTTAATTAGGGTTGGAGCTGAACTCTGCAGGGCTGTGGCTCTCCAGGACCGGAGTTTGCCACCCCTGTTATAGTTAATCATTTGGATATGTTCCAGAATATTTGGATATGTTATATATATATAGTTCTATAGAGAGAAATGACATGTTATTTGAACTATATATAATATATATATATATATATATATATCAGTATATATAACAGTGCAACTTGAAAGTTTGTGAACCCCTTGCAGAATCTGAAAATGAGTAACTTTAACAAAATAAGAGAGATCATACAAAATGCATGTTATTTTTTATTCAGTACTGTCCTGAGTAAGATATTTTGCATAAAATATGTTTACATTTAGTCCATAAGACAAAAAATTGTTGAAATTATTAAAATAACCCCATTCAAAAGTTCAAAAGGTTCGTAATACTGTGTGTGGTTACCTGGATGATCCACGACTGTTTTTTGTTTTGTGATGGTTGTTCATGAGTCCCTTGTTTGTTCTGATCAGTTAAACTGAGCACTGTTCTTCAGAAAAATCCTCCATGTCCTGCAGATTCTTCAGTTTTCCAGCATCTTTGCATTTTTGAACCCTTTTCACACTGAGGACGACTGAGGGACTATTAAAAACTATTAAAAAAGGTTCAAACATTCACTGATGCTCTTGAAGGAAACACAATGCATTACTAAAACAGTAGAAATATATATATATATATATATATATATATATATATTCCATTTAGTACTGCCCTTCGGAAGAAACAATATATATATATATATATATATATATATATATTCCCATTTAGTACTGCCCTTCGGAAGAAACAGAAGATACTTGCATGTTCCCCGGAAAACAAATTAAGTACAATTTACCTTGATCTTCAAAAAGTTTTCATGCATCATATTTCCTTCTGGAGCATAAGTGAATGTTTGAACCTTTTTTAATAGTTGTTTTTGAGTCCCTCCATTTCCTCAGTGTGAAAAGATGGATCTCAAAATCATACAGTCACTGCTGGAAGGGTATATATGCAGAAGATGCTGGAAAACTGAAGAATCTGCAGGACTGTTCTGAAGAACAGTGCTCAGTTTAACTGTTCAGAACAAACAAGGGACTCATGAACAACCATCACAAAACAAAAAACAGTCGTGGATCATCCAGGTAACCACACACAGTATTACGAACCAAGGGTTCACAAACTTTTGAATGGGGTTATTTTAATAATTTCAGAATGTTGTTTTTTTTTTTTTTTTTTGTCTTGTGGACTAAATGTAAACATGTTTTATGTAAAATATCTTAGGACAGTACTAAATAAAAAGTAATATGCAGTTGTATGATCTCTCTTATTTTGTTAAAATTACTCACATTTTCACAGATTCTGCAAGGAGTTCACAAACTTTCAAGTGGAACTGTATACACGTATGCTAGATGAATCATATAGAAATGGTTTAAATTTGTCAGATGTACTGCCTCAAATGATTTCCACTTGCCCCACCTTTTGTCCTTATTTTAATTATATTACAATGACACGTATTCATAAATTATCAGCACAGACAGTTAAATTGATTTGGGAAAAAAAATTATAATTCTGGAAAAACTATAATAAGTTATTTCCAAAATAACCCATAGAGCGTTAATTAGGCTAAATATGCAACCCTGGCACTCTCTACATTTGTTATTTATTACACTGGACAGGGGCAGAGGACAGATAAATGACAAAGAGATTAAATGATGTGAAAAAGATTTCAGGATATAGGATGGAGAAAAAAAAAACAGTGGCAAAAGCACAAAGGCAATGCAAATAAACTGCAATTGTTAAAACCAGGGAATGCCAAAATCTGCCTTTATTATACAAAACAGAACAAAACATTTACTAGACAGCTGACAATTTGTTCACAATTAATAAGTTAATGATACATTGTTTATCCCCCTTAAGGATTTCAGTCACAGCTTTTGAATGCTGTCACAGGCTGTTTCATATATGAATCATAAGACTAATGTCAATCAAAGGTCAAATACTTTGACTTTTTAGTTAGATCAAAATATATTTAAGTAAAAATGACGTTATGTTGTATAATATTAAAGTTGACAGTTTATTTTGAATAAACAAGTGTTTCATTTGAGATGTGCATGCTATAGTTACTTCTAAAATTACAGATACTTTACAAATCAGCAGGTCATATTAAAGTAGTAACACCATGTATATGCTATATTTAATATTTGTATTTTTGTTGTTTTTTGGCAATTCAGCATGTAGAAAATGTCTTTTAACGAGTTAATTGCTCCATTCAGTTATATACAAATTTTCAACTAAAATTTAAATGTCAATATACAAAGACTATTTAAATCATCATTCGATGTCTGGCATTTAATTGTGTTAAAATTCATCTTTGGCTCTGAACAGTAAGTAATTAATTATAGGCTGTTATTTATAATTATTACAATAATACCAAATGGGCTTTATAAATGAACGTGAAAACAAATGTGAGATCCCATAAAACAAACAAATAAATAAATAAAAGTACTGTTATTAGGCTAATAAAAATAGTTAAATGTATTTTAATCAACATTAAAGCTGCACTTGAACTTAAACTGAGAAAAGACCAATCGATTTCTCTCTTGGAAAAAAAAAACGATTCTAATGAGATTTTAATGACTGAGTCACAGCGCTGTAGAGGTGTTTACAGTCTTGCTCATACCTGAAAACACTATATAGGCAACTGGAGGTGTGAGACTGGAAGAAGGCCAGGGTGCACAGTTACAGGGCAGCAGGTATCCGGGGTCTGCAGGTGACAGGTGAGTGTGCGCGTACTGACCAGAGCATCCCAGACTCCCGGAGGACCTGTGTCTCTGATAGCTAAAAGCTGGAGAAAAAGCCAATGAGCCCAGGGTTAAAGCAGGTTTTTCAGGTTGAAAAGCAGTTGACAGGCTTTGCTCCATAATAGGATGTTGCATGGTCGCAGCTGAATGAAGAGGTTGTGGTTTGTCCAAATTTGAGATAGCTTGAAATTCTCGCTCGCCGTGATGCAGTAAAGACAACAGCGTGTCCTTCCTCAGCAGTCCTTTAGGTTTGCGTCTCGGTCGGTATTTGTAGTGTGGATGCTCTCTCGTGTGTTGGGCGCGTAGTCTTTTAGCCTCGTCGATGTAAGGTCTTTTTTCAGACTCAGAGAGCAGCTTCCACTCGGAGCCGAGTCTCTTGCTGATCTCAGAGTTGTGCATCTTTGGGTTCTCCAGTGCCATGTGCCTTCTCTGACCTCGCGACCAGACCATGAATGCGTTCATTGGTCTCTTGATGTGCTCCATGGGCTGCTTCACCAAGTTCCTCGAGTTCATTTGCTGCTTTGCGTCACGGAATAATAATAATAAAAAGTTACTATAACACCTGAAAGTATATTGAAATCATGTGGAAAGAGAGGGTTCTTCCTCTGATGAGGTGAGGTGAGATGTGCAGCGGTGTTTAAAAGGCAGGATTATTTTTTTTGCCACTGAAACTGAAGTGTGTGAGAACGACTGCTTGGTTTTGTGAGATGTTTGTTTCAAATCTCTGAGAGTTTCAAAGAAAGCTTTGCACTGAGGACACATCATAACCCCTCGCGCCCAATCAGCACTTGAGTGACATAATACAGTTACAATGACGCCAGACAAACAGTGGTTTCTGCAAAAAAGGAGACTCAATGAAATTAAAATGACTTTAAAGCTGCCTATAAAAGTTTAGGTAAGCCGCTCTCTCAAACACACACACACACACAGCCTTGATCTTACAGTGCGAGGACACTATTCGAGGACACTATTAAGTGAACTCTTTCCTTGGTGCTGACAGATTATTTACAGAAAAAGTTGTCGTAGGCATAACATGTCCATTCATTTTATTTGTAATCAACAATTTAGCTTAAAAGGTATATGAATGCAAGGGAAAATATGTATTGTAGGACCCACGATCATTTCCTTTACAACCATTTTTCTTTTAATCACCTTCTTGCCTTGGCCAGTGAATTTCACATGCCCCTGCAGAGTGAAGGAATTTTTAAGAATGAAAGGACAAACATTTCACTTATATGCATAATAATGATAAAATGTCAAGTATTTAATGTCAAAATACCCATTTAAGCCCAGAAGGATACTGAAGCATTTACAACATTTTTAATATTTCAAAAGATTTTATTTTCAAATAAATGGTTTTCTGGCAAACTTTCTATTCATCAAAGAAGCCTGGAAAAATTATCACGGTTTCCACAAAAACATTAAGCAGTTTGCACCTACTAAACCTGATGCTTCTGTTTTCAATATTGATAATAACAAGAAATGTTTCTTGAGCAGCAAATCAGCATGGAGTGATTTGTGAAGGATCATGTGACACTGAAGATGCTGATAATGAAACTAAAAATTCTGCTTTGCCATCACAGGAATAAATTACATTAGTTAATAAATTGTGGTAATATTTCCTGTTTAGCATTATTTCCTGTTTGCTTTCACAGTTAATTACGTTTATACATTTGTCACACAATGCTTTGCTACTACGTAGCTGTAACATTTTTAAGGTTATTTCCTTTTATCTGCAGATGTTACAAATGCAAATATGGCATCAGAATTTAGAAATAAAGAAGATGTGTTTTTTTTGTTTTAATCATAAACTGATGTATGAATGATGCACTGGCTTATTTACAATGCTGAAACAAAACAAAATAATACCAAGATATTTTCTGAATTCACCCTTTGAAATATTGTGATTTGATAAAAATGCAAAGTGCATGAGAATGACTGATGTCTAAAGAAATTATTTTGCATTATGTCCAAAAAGGAACATCTGCAGACGCCTGGATATTCTGGCCATGGATAAGCATGTTAGCCATAATCTGTTTTTCCTCCAAGCAAAAGTGATACTGTACCCCAGGACCCGAAATATCATTTCTTGTATATTTCATGTCTGAAATATCTTTTCAAATGTATAAGGAATAGATGGAACATGCAGTGCTTGAGAAAAAGACACTGACAGGTACAAAAGGACAGTGTCCAGGAGATGGAAAGATGCTTATGAAAGGAAGAGATAGTTATTCAGTAAAATGGAATGCTCTTCTGGGAAGTAAATTTACTGTACATAAGAAAACCTTTTTTACAAGTTTTATTATATAGACAAATATAAACAGACAACAGTACAAAGTGAAAAAAAACCATAGCATTTTTTCTCTGCATTCATCTAAATGAAGGCGGAAAGGAAAAAAATAAAATACAATTAAATCCCCACCACCCTAGGAGGACTGACACATATCTACATTATTACATTATCTATAATAATAATAATAATAAATTAACTAGATAGTAAAGTTTGTAGGCAAACTTTAGGTTGGCTTGAAAAAGCCTAACCAGAAAGTTTGAAGTAGTTTTAAAAGATTAAATACAAGCTATCTATCAATCTATTACTAGCATGTCACTAACATGTTTCCAGTATGATTATGATTCATTATATGTGATAGATTAATAGACAGATATAGATAAATAGCATAAGAAACTAAACATGTTGTTGTTAACATGATTAGCAGTAAGCATCAGTGATGTTTCCAGTATGATTAGCATGTTGCTGGCATTATTAGCAAGTAACTAGCATGTTGCTAGCATGTTCTGGAGCATCAGTGAATGTTTGAACCTTTTTTAATAGTTGTTTTTGAGTCCCTCAGTTTCCTCAGTGTGAAAAGATGGATCTCAAAATCATACAGTCACTGCTGGAAGGGTATATATGCAGAAGATGCTGGAAAACTGAAAAATCTGCAGGACATGGAGGATTTTTCTGAAGAACAGTGCTCAGTTTAACTGTTCAGAACAAACAAGGGACTCATGAACAACCATCACAAAACAAAAAAATCATCCAGTAACCAGTCGTGGATCATCCAGGTAACACACACAATGGGGTTATTTTAATAATTTACAAACCAAGGGTTCACAAATTTTTGAAATTACCTCACAGTTTGTCATGACAAATGATTTCCACCTGCCCCACCTTTTTAAATACATAAAATAAAAAAAAAAATATACACACATACAAAACAAAATTTACAAACATTTACATGCAAAAAACAAACAAAAAAACAAATGCACACACATGTACATAAATACATACATGGACACACATACTATACACATATACACAGTTTGACATGCCCCTAAAATCCTTTGACCACTCAAAATTCTTTCAAGCTATTTCTACAGTATTTTTTCTCTGGATGTTGCTTAAATCTGTAAATACAGACATTTAAGCATGAAATAAAACTCTGTTTACTCTCGGACCTTCTTCGGTGTAGTAAAGAGCTAGTGATACTGTACCTTCAAGCAGTGCATTTTGAAAACCTCTTCCAGAGCAATCCACCAGATTTCCTCTGTTCTGGGGGATAAAGCTTGTGCTTATTTTAATCATATTTGAGAGAAGTCAAGCTTTGCTTTAATAGCCTTTCATGGAAATACTGTAGTAAAAATGTGTTGCAGGAATGAAGGAGACAGCACAAATCCTGAGAGGTGCCCTGATCTCTCCCTAGCCACTCTGTCACCCCTGTGAAATTAATACTGGAGATTAAGCCCCAAATCACAGCAGTCAGCAGCCAGTCAGAGACATTTGCAATAAGGCATTTCTGCAAAAAGCACTAAATGCAGGTTAAAGACTTTAGATGTACCTCAGCAAATTAAATAGAGCTTTTACGTGAAAGATGCCCTGTAAGCACTGCAACATTAACTCAGTGTAAGTTGATGGGGGATGTACAGAATGCAGAGATGCAGTTTTTTGGTGTCACATATCAGTGTCATTTGTCATTACAGTTAATATTTAATCCAGAAGGTCTCATTTATTTTCAATACCTCTAAAAGAATCTTTGTTGCTGTGTATCATGATATGTTATGTTACTTGCTTTGAAACGTATGACCTTGTTTTATTTAGAAAAAAATGTATAGGTTAAATTTAGAAAATATACATAGGTTTTGGATGCAATTTTTTATTTTTTTTTATTTTATTGTCTTACATGGTATTTTTGTGTGTGCGTGAGACAGAAAGAGAGAATAATGTCTGATATTCTTTAGCATTTATCATATTCTACTCATAACAAGAAAAAAATAATCATCATGTATTATTAGTATGGGTTAATAAAATTACAAAAAAAAAAGGAAAAAAATCCAAGCAAATGCAACGAGTGTATTTTTTATTATGATTTTTTATTATGAAGTAATTTCAGTAACTTCCTATGACTTTTAATACCTTTGTTTTCTGTAAAATTCATAATGACCAACTGGCTACCGTTCATCACCACTGGAGGTCACTGCCAATCATAAATTTTATATCTGTGAGATTATGACTATAAACGCATATAATCTGAGGTGTTTAAATCATTGACGATACATTGGATGCTCAAAAGACTTTATTTGGCTTTATATTATGACTTTTTATTATGTCTTAAATGTTATTATATGCTTTTATTTCTTATTTGCTGTTGTAGAATTCTGTCATGATGATTAGTCCTCTTTAAATCCGATATTGCATTCAGGGGATCTACTGAATTAAATGTAGTGTGGCTAAACCTGTTGTTTTAAAACTTGTTATACAATAAGAACAAAATTTAGACCTGAAATGTTAAAATAATAAACAAAATAGTCCACATATTATTTTTCTATTTTTATCTCCATGTAATGAAATCTGAAAAAGAAAGGAATCAAGTAGATACATAGAAAAAGTAATAACCCGATTTTAGTTTTATGTTTTGATAAGTGCAGTTTTGTGCATAAGGAGCTGCTGCGACGGGACTTTTATTTTGAAACAACGAGACTGTTTCACGTTTCTTATTTCACACTGTCGGCATTAGTGCGAGTTCCGGAATCTCAGGAATTTGGGCTGTTCGTCTCCTCGACCTCCTGCAGTAGTGAACTCAAGATTTTCTGCGACTGAAAGGTAGGTCGAATCCATTTACTCAAGTCATTTCTGTGCTTCAGACCACAGGTCAGGTTTTATCTGCTTCTCTGAAGAATAACGTTGGCGTGTCTCTGAATGAGCTCCGTTAACAGAGGCGTGTCTCCAGACAGAAACCAATCCCCACAATCCTACACCAACATTTACATTACAGAGCCTCACTTTTCACGCCACAATGTTAGTAAAATATGTGTGTTTTTCCCTTTCCAAAGTCGCTTTCTGTTTACGTCCTGGGGAAACTAAGGTGCTGTTTTCTTATAAAGCTACATAAACAATACTATTAAAATAGTTCTGCTCGAATTAAACGCAAACTCATATCAGCATTAAACATTTCATTTTTATACTGTACGACTGCAGATTGTTAAAATTATTAATTTAGATCCTTTCTTTCAACATGTTTCTTCTTAAATCTTTATGTCTGGGGCATTTCGTCATGTTTGAGTCCCTTGAGTCTCTACTAGAATAAATAACTTTCTCCCTGTGTGTGTGTGTGTGTGTGTGTGTGTGTGTGTGTATATTTACACACACACACACACACACACACACACACACACACACACACATACATACATATATATACATACATGCATATATATATAATCTAACAAAAATTTCAAATCTAATAAAAACTATAAAATTTTTGTGTGTGCTATATTTTCTAATCTAATAAAAATGTTACAGCTTGGCATAACCAGAAAAGTGTTTGTTCATGATATAAATTCCCATGGAGTTATAAGAATTCATTCATTTCCATAATTTTTTTTTTTCAGGTCTATAAATCATGCTTTTAAAATTAGTCTACTTCCCTTTTCAAGTGGGAACCCTGTGAGGAAAAAAAACCCTGTTATTTAAGGGGTAAAATATCTTTTTAGGTTATTGTAATGTTTGTTTTCTCTTATTTTCATTCTTATAGTCATCTCGAGGCCCCTGGTAGAAAATCTCTACTCTAATTAAATAAATATTTGAACTGCATTCAACAAAAATACAGGGATATAAATAACTGCTTTATTTGAATTAAGCCTATATTTAGTGCTCTTAGTTTAAAATGGCTGGTGCAGGTTTGTGGTGAGACTGATGCTCGCAGACAGGAACTGACTTCCTGTTCCTGTAGAGCTGTGAAAGCTTTTTATCGACAGCTTTCTCGTACATGTAAGTTTAACTCATTTTGCGACATCACGATGGTCAATTTTTTAAGAAAGTTAACACCTATAGTTGTTTTTCATGTAAAGTGGTAACATCTGTATTGTAAATAAGCCTGTTTGTTTTAACTTTATATTTTTGCAGGTTTGGTTCGAGTTCAAAATGTCTCAAGCTGATAAAATGAAGGTAAGGAAATTGAGTTTTAGTTTTACGTAGAGATTGAAATGCAAGGAAACTGGGGATGTTCAGAAAATGTTCTAAGCTCTGAATTTAATTGATTTTAAGAGAATCAAGTTTATATAGATAGCAGTGTATTAAGACTTTTTAAATGTGCATGTTCTGTTCTCTTGTGGTCAGCAAGGACAGTTTACAAACCCAGAGACTCCTGGGTATGTGGGATTTGCGAATTTGCCAAATCAGGTACATCGGAAATCCGTGAAAAAGGGCTTTGAGTTCACTCTCATGGTGGTGGGTAAGTAGTGTGGATGTGATGTTTTGAATGTGCCTCATAAACTTGAAAATATTGCCAATAAACACTAATCACACTCTTGAACAACTTCGCTGTTGTTTGTATAATCTGAAATGCCAAACAGCTAAAGATTACAAATTATTCCCATTATGTCAACCAAAACACAATGGCTCTCATTCACTGACCATGTGTACATACAATCTGTGCATGAAAACTTTCACAAACAAATCATGATTCTCTAATAACTTTTGTACTAATATTTATTCTAAATTTAGAGAAAATGTAGGAACAACTGAAATCACAAATATGCATAAATCACATACTTTAATACTGTTATTTAAAGTATATTTTATCATAGATTAAAAAAAGAAAGGGGGTGTTATGGTTCAAGCTGCTGGTTTCCTTTGCATAAAAATGTACAGCTGTCTAATCATATTAAAGGAGACATTCAGTGAAAAAAACCTTGTTTTGTAAATGCATGTAATTGATCTTATTGTGATCAAATAATCCAGCTCACGTTCGTCTCCCTTCATTTTTGTGTGAAACACTCACATCTGAAAATCCATTTAACAACCGATGCATAGAACCAAGTCCCTGACATTTTTTGCTTTTTTAATAATCTGTTACTCTCAGATGTATGTCACCGTACGGAAGAAAATATCTGTCACTACTTTTGTTTCATCGTGATTTTAACATTAGAATCAGGTTAAGCACAAACGCAGATGTTTTGAATTAAGTTCTCATGTGCATATAAATATGAACAATCTGTGCGATTATTAGTGAATTTCCAATTTTAAAGAATATATACGCAATACACCATTATTTGTTTCCCCATTCAATTTATATTATAACCAAGAGAATCTGTTCAGGTTTGTCTTATTTTTCTGCAGGATTAATGTATAAAATGTGCAGCATAACTCTTGAACATATGGAGAAATAACACATCATAGAAACATCATAGATGATCCATATTTAGAGGGAAAACACATTTTAGTAGTAGAAAACATTAGTACTTCATGTTTGAATGGTTATTGCTTAGTGAAATTGACTGTGGGAACAAGTTTGGCTGAACCACAGTGATGATGAATCCTAGTTTTTTTTTTTTTAAGGCAGCTGGGACTCTCCCCTCAGCCCTGTGAGTTTGTGTGTTTAGTGTGTGTACAGCTGTTGACACACAAATGAGATCTGCTGTGGGGGAGGGTGACCGGGAGCTGCCCGCTCAGAAAAGCCCATTGTACAGTCATCCTATCATCTTAAAATAAATCACAGAGGAATGCAGAACCTCCGACCACGAGCCCTTTCACTGCTGGAAGACAGCTTCACTGAGACGTAGAAACAAAACACTGACTAGAGAAACAGATAATTGCACAAAACACTTATGTCCATGATGTTTGCTTTGACATCACGCTGTTTATTCTTTGCAAAGGGAAATGCAGTCAAAGTGTTTTTGTAGTTGATGATATGATGATTTAGTGTTTCCTCATTAGCACTTCTGCTGTTTTCAGGTGAGTCGGGTTTGGGGAAGTCCACGCTGATCAACAGTTTGTTCCTCACTGATCTCTACCCAGAGAGGGTCATTCCTGGTGCTGCAGGTGAGAGTTTCAAAACTGAGGAAGTTACCTCAGGTGTTCAGATATCTAAGCATATTCAGATCGGAAAGTGTATAAAATGGTCTGATGAACATCCGTGGCCTGATGTTTTGCACAGAAGGACGGATCTCGGCCTTGTGTTTTGAGTCTCCCCTGATATATCTTTTACATGTGCTCTTGTCATACAGAGAAGATTGAGCGCACGGTTCAGATCGAGGCCTCAACTGTGGAGATCGAGGAGCGTGGAGTAAAGCTGCGTCTCACTGTGGTCGACACGCCTGGATACGGTGATGCCATCAACAGCCAGGACTGGTGAGGGTTGCTTTGATGGTCATTAGAAATATTGGAAAATGCTCAGCATTTTCGTGCTTTTTTGGACATTTCAGCATCCATTCATTTGGATTTACACTATCTTCAAATGTTTGGGGTTGGTATGTTTTTGTTGTTGTTGTTGTTGTTTTTAAAGTCTCTTAGGCTCACTAAGGCTGCATTTACTTTATGAAAAATCTAGTAAAAACAGCAATGTAGTGAAACACTATTAGAATTTACATTAACTGTTTTCTAATTTAAAGGGATACTCCACCCCAAAATGAATTTTATTTCATTAATCTCTTACCCCCATGTCGTTCCAAACCCGTAAAAGCTTTGTTTGTCTTCGGAACACAATTTAAGATATTTTGGATGAAGACCGGGAGGCCTGTGACTGTCCCATAGACTGCCAAGTAATAAGAGTGTCAAGGTCCATAAAAGGTATGAAAGACATCGTTAGAATAATCCATCTGCCATCAGACGTGCAATCTGGGTTATATGAAGAGACAAGAACACTTTTTGTAAGCGAAGAAAACAAAAATAATGACTATTCAACAATTCCTTTGTCAACAGTCTCCTCTGTGTCTCTCCATATCACCGTATACTGTTATTTATTTGGCAGTCTATGGGACAGTCACAGGCCTCCCGGTTTTCATATAAAATATCTTAAATTTTGTTCCGAAGACAAACAAAGCTTTTACAAGTTTGGAACGACATGGGGGTAAGTGATTAATGACAAAATTGACATTTTGGGGTGGAGTATCCCTTTAATATATTTTAAAATGTAAATTGTTGCTGTGATGGTAAAGCTGAGATTTCAGCAGCCATTCCTCCAGTCTTCAGTGTCACATGGTCCTTCAGAAATCACTCTAATATGCTGATTTGCTGTCCTAGATACATTTATATTTTGTTGAAAACAGTTTTTGTTAAATAGAAAACTTTTGTGACATTATAAATGTCTTAACTGTCACTTTTGATTAATTGAATGCATCCTTGCTGAATAAAAGTGTTAATTTCTCTTAAAAAAAATCTAAGAAGTATATTCACAGAGATCGATTTTATAATATATATCTTCCTTTGCGTTCATCTAAATAAAGGTATACACACCTGTGATGGCATGAGGGTGAATAAATGATGAGATTTTATTTATTATTATGATTATATTTTTTTTCTTTGTGAACTGTACCTTTAAGAGAGCTTTTTGGTTGTGGTTTTTTTTGTTTTGAGACTTTTCATGGTGTAGTTGGAGATATGAAGAACAGAGAGTGCAGTGGAGGAATGAAGGAAGCGGGTTTCTTATTTCTTTTTGTGAGTTCTGGGAATGCTGTTCTGCTAGTGGAAGTGGTGAGACCGGAAACATGTGTGACCTCTTCCTGACTGCTCCCTGACCCACTTGAGCACAAAAACAGCAAAGAGAAGATATTGAAGTGCTTGTAACTGAAAAAGGAAATGTATGCTGTCAAATAGCTTTTATACAAGTGAAACTTGACATTCTAATTCCCTGGTTTTGTATCAAAGCCAACAGAGTATATTATTAGCATATGTGTTAAAACCATTTCAGCCTTTTTAACCAGAAGGCCTGGTGCATTTTCCATGCTTTGCTGCCTTTACACTGCTGTTGTTGAGTGCAACAGTGACCTCCCACTATTCAGCATCCTTGGTTTTGAATATTTTTCGCATTCCTTTTTCCCCATTTTAAAAAAATTAGTTTAAGAAACAAAGATGTAAGTTATTTTGCAAAATATGCAGACTGACTCTGATAATAAGGAGAACATTCCTGTCATTTCTACAGAAGGATACCAGCATTACAAACAAGTGTTTGAAGTTTAAATCTATAAAGATTGTGATGCACATTTTCAGATTTGTTATAGGGATGGGGCAGTTAAATGGGGCAGTTAAAATGTCTGCAAGTGTTTAATCATGTGCCTTTTTTTTTTTTTTTTTTTTTTCAGTTTTAACACCATTATTGCCTACATTGATGACCAGTTTGAGCGCTACCTGCATGACGAGAGTGGACTCAATCGCAGGCACATTGTGGACAACCGTGTGCACTGCTGCTTCTACTTCATTTCCCCTCTGGGTCACGGGTGAGCTCTTAAATGTCATTCAACTAAGACATGTTTTATGACGCCTTCCACTGTCATAGGTGTGAGTTTAAGTGTTCACATAGTTCTATTCTGGATTTAAATGGCTGATTTTCCCATGCTTTAATTTTATAGGATGAAGCCTCTAGATGTCCAATTCATGAAGGCCATTCACAACAAAGTGAATGTCGTTCCTGTAATTGCTAAAGCTGATACGCTGACACTGAGGGAGAGAGAGAGACTCAAGCGCAGGGTAAGCCATTCAGGTTTCTTTCCACAGATGGAATAATCATATGTTTGGTTTGTTGGCTATATGCGTCTTTTTGTGGGATATTAGATTCTGGATGAAATCGATGAGCATGGCATCAAGATCTATCACCTCCCTGATGCCGAGTCTGATGAGGATGAAGATTTCAAAGAGCAGACCCGGATTCTCAAGGTGTGTGTGTGTTTTTTTTTTTTTTTTTTTTTTTTTTTTCCCTCATATAATATAAAGAGTTCTCCCAAAGGAAAAATATCACAATTTATTCACCTTCATGTTGTTCAACACCCATGTGTTTCAAACTCTCCCCGAAAAATAAAAAAGCACCATAAACATACATTACTTCAAAAGTATAGGGTCAGTAAATTTTTTTTTTCTTATTTTAATTAGGGATGTCCTGAGTCAATCGGGATCGGGGCTGATCGAGCATTTTTTTTTTTTTAAGGCCGGGCAGATTTCAGTCAGATTTTGAGCCAAATCCTGGCTCGTGCAACTCGTCAAGTTGCAGCTTGACGAACAGACCATATAGTGCGAGCACATAAATCCTGAGCTTTTGCTTGACATCACATGCGATACAACTCTCGTACAGTGAGAGTTGGTATTTAACGAAAAAGTTGCTGAAATCGCTCCATGTATGCCCGGCCTAACTGATCTATTATTATTATAATGTGCGCTACTAAGCCTGATTCTTATTTTATGTGACTAGCAGTAGGTGGCAGTATTCGCCTTCCAGTAGATTCGCCAAGCGCTATTAAAAGTATGCCATGCAGATACTCGGTATTCAATGACTCAGATCGGATCGGGGGAACAAAAAATTTTTTTTTATAATTATTACTATGGTTTAAGAAATTGCTACTAAATAAAGAAAAAAAGAAACAAGGAAGCATTAAAATGATCAAAAGTGACATTAAGACATTTATAACATTTAAAAAAGTGCATTCTGGTCAAAGAATCCTAAAAATATGAAGCACTGATGATAATAATAAGAAATGTTTCTTGAGCACCAAATCAGAATAATTTCTAAAGGATCTTGTGACACTGAAGACTGGAGGAATGATTGCTGAAAATTCAGCTTTGCATCACAGGAATAAATTACAGTTTAAAATATATGAAAACTGTTATTTTAAATTGTCATAATATTTCACAGTATTGCAGTTTTTACTTTATTTGTGATCAAATAAATGCAGTCTTGGTGAGCTTTTAGTGAGAATTATTCACACTGGTTTTGGGAATTGTAGTTGAAACTGAACTGGGAAACACAAGTCAGACAGGTTTGGACCAGCATGAGGGTGAGAAATGGCAGGATTGTAGTTTCTGTGATCACTTGATGCTCACTGTTTCCTGCTCTTCAGGAGACTGCATCCAAGCTAGGCCGCATTCTTATAAAAGTTAATTTTCATCTTTGTGTTGTAGACCAGCATACCATTTGCCGTGGTGGGATCCAACCAGCAGATTGAGGCTAAGGGGAAGAAAGTGAGAGGGCGTTTGTACCCATGGGGTGTGGTGGAAGTAGAAAACCCAGAACACAATGACTTCCTCAAACTTCGCACCATGCTAATGTAAGTCATTTCAAGTTATCTGTTGTTTAATGTTCTAAAATTATTGATTTTACACAAAAACGAGGCTGTAAAGAAAATTGGAGTTGATTGTTTAGTCTTCAAAACACAGACCACCCCCCCCCCCCCCCCCCCCCCCCCCCCCCCCCCAAAAAAAATATATATATAGTTGAACCTTTAAACAGTAAAACAAATTAAATGGAGTGTATTTCTGTCCCTCTCAGCCTTATTTCTATTCTAAGATACATTGTCATTATTTTCTGTTGATGGTTATTGTTATCCATCCAGCACCCACATGCAGGACCTGCAAGAAGTCACTCAGGACCTTCACTACGAGAACTTCCGCTCAGAGCGCCTCAAACGGGGCGGCAGGTTGTCCTCCCATGGTTACATTCTGCCTTTGTCGCCTGCGTACGTACTGCTCTGCTTGCCTTTCTCCACCTCCTCCCTCAACCTCCATGAAAAAAATCAGGGCTTTGTGAGTGTAGCCGCAGATTATTTGAATAGCCCAAACCTGGCAACACTAAGCAGATGTACTGAAATAGCACATTTTTACATAGCCATTTCTCATTTATGTTAAATTCAAATATAAAGAGTCATTTGATAGCAGAAACGAAAGGAGAAGAGTAGCATTGCTGTGTCTAGTTTTAGCCTGATCAGTTGATAAACTGTGTTCCATACACTCTAGAGCTTGACTCAGTCTCGTGGATCTGCAGCGAGCTGTCAGAGGATAGGAGGAGGAGGTACTGCTGGGAGCTCGGTCACAGCTCCACCTATCCTTCAGCCTGACGCTAGCACTGACTCTGCTCTTCTTACTGCACATAGACTCTGTTTCACGCTCACGCATGCAAATACTCAAAAACAAAGCCCTCTGTAACTTCCTGCTCAGCTTGTCACACACTTGCACTAATAACGTCTTTCTTGTCCTGCCTAAACTCTGCAATGCAAAACACTCTGCTGATGGTTTACTAATACAGTTTT
Organism: Cyprinus carpio; assembly: GCF_018340385.1. Classification (NCBI taxonomy): domain Eukaryota; kingdom Metazoa; phylum Chordata; class Actinopteri; order Cypriniformes; family Cyprinidae; genus Cyprinus; species Cyprinus carpio. The sequence continues at coordinate 10,847,525 of NC_056573.1, read as the reverse complement.
TGTCCTGTCATTTGTTAATATATATATTATATTAATATACAGGTACTGGTCATATAATTAGAATATCATCAAAAAGTTGATTTATTTCACTAATTCCATTCAAAAAGTGAAAATTGTATATTATATTCATTCATTACACACAGACTGATATATTTCAAATGTTTATTTCTTTTAATTTTGATGATTATAACTGACAACTAAGGAAAATCCCAAATTCAGGTTCTCAGAAAATTGGAATATTGTGAAAAGGTTCAATATTGAAGACACCTGGTGCCACAATCTAATCAGCTAATTAACTCAAAACACCTGCAAAGGCATTTAAATGGTCTCTCAGTCCAGTTCTGTAGGCTACACAATCATGGGGAAGACTGCTGACTTTACAGTTTTCCAAAAGACGACCACTGACACCTTGCACAAGGAGGGCAAGACAAAAAAGGTCATTGCAAAAGAGGCTGGCTGTTCACAGAGCTCTGTGTCCAAGCACATTAATAGAGAGGCGAAGGGAAGGAAAAGATGTGGTAGAAAAAAATTGTACAAGCAATAGGGATAACCGCACCCTGGAGAGGATTGTGAAACAAAACCCATTCAAAAATGTGGGGGAGATTCACAAAGAGTGGACTGCAGCTGGAGTCAGTGCTTCAAGAACCACTACGCACAGACGTATGCAAGACATGGGTTTCAGCTGTCGGATTCCTTGTGTCAAGCCACTCTTGAACAACAGACAGCGTCAGAAGCGTCTCGCTTCAAAAAGGACTGGACTGCTGTTAGTGGTCCAAAGTTATGTGCTCTGATGAAAGTAAATTTTGCATTTCCTTTGGAAATCAGGGTCCCAGAGTCTGGAGGAAGAGAGGAGAGGCACACAATCCACGTTTCTTGAGGTCCAGTGTAAAGTTTCCACAGTCATTGATGGTTTGCGGTGCCATGTCATCTGCTGGTGTTGGTCCACTGTGTTTTCTGTGAGGTCCAAGGTCAACGCAGCCGTATACCAGGAAGTTTTAGAGCACTTCATGCTTCCTGCTGCTGACCAGTTTTATGGAGATGCAGATTTCATTTTCCAACAGGACTTGGCCCCAGCACACAGTGCCAAAGCTTCCAGTACCTGGTTTAAGGACCATGGTATCCCTGTTCTTAATTGGCCAGCAGACTCGCCTGACCTTAACTCCACAGAAAATCTATGGGGTATTGTGAAGAGGAAGATGCGATATGCCAGACCCAACAATGCAGAAGAGCTGAAGGCCACTATCAGAGCAACCTGGGCTCTCATAACACCTGAGCAGTGCCACAGACTGATCGACTCCATGCCACGCCGCATTGCTGAAGTAATTCAGGCAAAAGCACCCCAAACTAAGTATTGAGTGCTTTACATGCTCATACTTTTCATGTTCATACTTTAAAGTTGGCCAAGATTTCTAAAAATCCTTCTTTGTATTGGTCTTAATTAATATTCAAATTTTCTGAGATGCTGAATTTGGGATTTTCCTTAGTTGTCAGTTATAATCATCAAAATGAAAAGAAATAAACATTTGAAATATATCAGTCTGTGTGTAATGAATGAATATAATATACACGTTTTCACTTTTTTGAATGGAATTAGTGAAATAAATCAACTTTTTGATGATATTCTAATTATATGACCAGCACCTGTATATAGTATATTTTAGTGGAATATATATTTATTCCACTAAAATATGCTTGGCACTTACGTATATGCTTTTAAAAAATTTATCTGATGTCCTTGCTCTAATCATTGAATATCTTTATGTAAATTATTATTTAATAAAATTCTAATTATATTCATTTGGGCAAATATTTATATGCATTGAATTCTAATTAATTGACTAATTAAGCTCCATGGCATTTCATTTTTAAATTCTTAGATGAATTTAAAGTTTAAATTCTTTTTTTAAAACTATTGACAGTTTTGCTTTGACAATAACTGTGAAGCTTCAGTACAGCTGTGTGTCTCTTTACACTTGCTTTGTGTCATGCAGGAAAGGTCCGGAGCCAGAGGAAATGGACAAGGATATAATCTTGCAGGAGAAAGAGGCTGAGGTAGGATCTCTCAAAGCAAACACAAGCTGAAGGCTAATAATACGAATGTTTGCCTGAAGGTCTGTGTGTGACTCTGTTTGTGTGTCTCTCAGCTGAGGCGGATGCAGGAGATGATCGCTAAGATGCAGGCGCAGATGCAGAAACAGGGAGAGGGAGAAGGGGACAGCCCACACCTGTGAGAAACACGGTAAGACCACATTACAAGCGCTGAAACCCCAGAACAACATAACCAGTCACAATACGGTAACCGACTCGTAACTATAAACAGTTCTGCGATCTGAGCTGGTCTTCAGCATTTGAGGTATAAATAGAAGCAGGGTAAAATTAAGAAATAAAGCAAAAATGCCCCAGACATTTCAAATATGGGCGCACAAATTGGCCATTTATTTTTGTTATTAAATATGCAATTGGGGGGCTGTTTTTTGTTTGTGTTTCTTACAGATGCAGACCTGTCATTCGAGCTTGACCCAGTCAGACACGGAACAAGAGGAGGAAGTGTTGCTAAATGTGGAGAAAGAGGAGAGACCAGTCCTTAGCTCGTCTTGCTTGCCATTTTCTTAGTTTCTTTCACTCTTGTATTAATTTTTTTTTGTCATTTTTTTAAAGCAGTATTAAGTGGTGGGGGGGGGGTATTTTATTCAAATGCTGTTGCTGATATTCATTCACTTTTTTTCCTGTTCCAAAAATGAAGAGCAGCCATCAGTAATTAAGAAAAAAAAATCTGTTACAAAAGCCAAATGCTGCTGGGAAGGAATCTTGTACTGTAGAGCACCTTTATTAGTAGTGACCGCTCAAATTCATTTCTGTCCCATCTAGCTAAACAAACACTGTGAAAATACAAGCAGCTGTCGAATTTGAGTGTCACAGTGGCAGGTTTTTTTTTTTTTTTTTTTTTTTAAGATATCATTTTATGCTGTTTCTAAGTGTTGCCAGAGAGATTGCTGTCACTTTTCTGAAGTACTTCTCTCTTCCCTGCATGAAGTCTTGAAATATAAGTGCTGTTCAGTTGAATGGTCCCAAAACATTATACTGTGACCCATGATCCATTCCCTATGCCGATTAATGAAGAATACATTGTTCTCTAATGTTAAAGCTCATTTAGCCTATTATGACCTGAGTGCATACTGTCATGTTTGTACTATCAGATATTATTCTGGTATGAGTGCAATATGAAATTTACTTAGTGGAGTGACATTTGTATACATCAAAATATGCTGTTGTGCTCTTGACCTTGAAACATGCCAAGTTTTTACCTCCTTATGGGATCTATGGTTAAAATATTTGATCTTATTCCTGTGATTGAAAAAAATCCACATAATAAAAAAAAAAAAACAAAACTTAAAAAAAAAAATATTTTCTACAATATACAAAAAAAAAAAAAAAACAACTATAACACAGTTGAATTTGCTTTTCATATTTGGTGATGAAATCTCTGGAGTTGTTAACATTCCAGTTTTAATGTTTCACTTGAGAACTTTCTATTAAACCATTATTGTCTATCATCTTATAATAAAATTTTGTATTGAAACAGTTTTGGGGTTTGCCCTTTTTTGGGGTTATTCACTTCTCAATTTGCTGTTGATTATAACAGGAAGGACTTGTTAAAATTGGTGACTGGTTTTAGTAGGGTTTTTTTTTTTTTTTTTACTTAAGTACAAATCAGTTCCCTCGATGGCCGCTAGAGGTCATGAATTAAAACATGATAAAGAAATCAACATAACGATTAAGGCCTTAAATATTCCCAGGTATTTAAAAGTAACATCGTTTGCCCAATTCAAATTAGGCTTTATAACTAAAGATAGACAGTTTCATTGACATTGTGAAAGAGTGTAGATGTGTGAATCCCATGTAGTGACATCCAAACTTGTAGTTCAACCTGTTTTTTTTTTTTTTGGGGGGGGGGGGGGGGGGGGGATGTAACCAAATAGTTTTTGTTTTATGATCTAGAACTTAATATTATGATAAACATTTTGTAATTTTATAATTTTCATAAACAACAAAAAATAATTCTTAACACCATAATAAAAATATCTTAACATTATAATAAACATTTACCACAAAAATAAACATTTAATGATTACAATTTAACATTAAATGTACCTATTCTAGCAGCTGTTTTTCTCAGTACTTCAATGTGTAACATATTCTAGCAGCTGTTTTTTTCTCAAACTTACTTCCATGTACTAACTTACCACAATTCACACCAATGTAACCAAATATTTGAAGAGATCTAAACTTACCACAATTCACACCAATAACCACACAAACACGTTTCCATAAACACTTTATAATATGATTTTGATCTAACAGGTAAACACAGTTCGCTCAATGACATGGCTTTTTCTCTTAAATACTGTCCATTCTATAAAGAAAACTGTAAAAATATTTAAGCATAACTAATTAAAAGATCTCCGGGGGTAAGAGGATGAATGATGGGGCGATGATGATGATTTAGTGCGGGAGGAGGGAGGAGCGGCAGCAGCAGAGGCGTGTCTTCACCGTGATGATGGCGTGGTGTTGCCATTCAGAGCAAACCTAATTAAAAAAAACAATTTTTTTTTTACTTAAATATTACATTCACATGCAATTTTTACTTGTATAATGGTATATTTTCTATAAATAAAGATCCGCTCACCTGCACACTCTCTCCATCATGTGTGTGACCAGGAGGTCAGAGATGCCAGGACAGGACTCTTCTGCCAGGTTGAAGGCATTCTCCAGCTCCTCTATGGCACCCATTCCCCCTCCACATGCCCTCCTCTTCTCCTTCAGCTGGAGAGCAGACAGACTTACATTTAACTCTACAACACTGCAACATATAGAGCTTTTCACAGTTTATTACACTTTACTGCTGCCTTATCTGCTGCTACTGTGATAAAAAGTGATAGTGTTAGAGTTACAGTGAGAGCACTGCATCTGGCCCTGACAAATCCAGGCCGGGTGTTTGAGATAGAGATATATATATATATCAAGCATATATAGATATATATATATATATATATATATATATATATAGATATATATATATATATATGAATATGAGAGTTTTGTGCGTTTTTACCTCTCTGAATATGGGAGAGACCAGCGCTGACAGACATTGTGACTTGGGCTGCCTCTTTACCGTCTCAGCTGCCTGTGAAATAAATCCAAAGCAAAACTTTAACTTCCAATTACTTAAGTCAAAAACAATAATAACCCTGTATAAATGGTTCACAGCAATGTTTACTTTTCAATGTTTTATTTTATTTCAAATGTTTATTGTGTTTGAATGTTTTTATGGCTTTAGTTTTAGTTAATAATAACCCTGTAAATGTTTGAATAGTGACCTCTGAGTCTGTGTTTGTGTAGCCCTTCTGGAGCTTGTTCATAGAGCTGGGCCGGACTGTGGGGAACGTCCACATGGGACACTGGTCTCTGTCATCACTATCTCCATCCCTGTTTGAGTGCAAGGAAGAATGGAGAACATTATTCTTTTCAAGGCTATAAATCATCCGGATCAATACACCAGACAGTACAATCAAGTAATAAGAAATGAACAATATATCATATTGGATGGGTGACATACATATCAGAATCATCAGAGCTAGACTCGTCTCCGTGGCCTTCAGACTTCCAGCGGCCGTATCGGTCAATCAGCTCTGTTAAATAGGACGTTTTCTTGGTGTAGCGCGTGATGAATTTGTGCTTCAGTAACTCCTTGGCGGTGGGCCGCTGCACAAAACCAGAATATTGAGGCCATACTTGACGTCTTTACTGCCTCGTTTCAAAAAGCTTAAGATGTCTGACAACAACTGGTGCTTAATGGGACACAAAACCATGTAATTTAACCTTCTCTGTGCTATACTACCAGTCATAAATTTTGAATAATTAATATTTTTGGTAACAATTTACAATATGGTTCATTAGTTAACTCCTTTAGTTAACATGAACCAGAATGAACAATACATCTACAGCATTTATTAATCTTAGTAATTTAATGTTCAACATTTATTAATGCATTATTAAAATCAAAATTTGTGCTTATTAACATTAGTTAATGCACTGTGAATTAACATGAACGACTATTTTCATTAACTAACATGAACTAATGGAACCTTATTGTAAAGTGTTATCAGATTTTTTAATGTTTAAATCTCTTATGCTCACCAAGGTTGCATTAATTTGATGAAAAATACAGTACAAATTGAATATTGTGAAATATTACTACAAATTAAAATGAGCAGCTGTCTATTTTAATATATTTTAAAAATGTAATTTATGCCTGTGATGGTAAAGCTGAATTTTCAGCATCATTACTCCAGGCTTTAGTGTCACATGATCCTTCAGAAATCATGCTAATATGCTGATTTGCTGCTCAAGAAACTATCAAGAAATTATCAATGTTGAAAACAGTTGTGCTGCTTAATATTTTTGTGGAAACTGATAGACTTTTTTAAATTAATACAATGCATTAAAATAGATAGATAGATGCATTAAGATATATTATATTCAATATATATATATATATATATATATATATTAACCCCCCCCCCCCAAAAAAAAAAAAACATTTCAACATTGATATTAAAAGTAATTATTACCAATGGAGCACCAATTAAAATATAAAAAATAAAAACCAAGCACCAAACCAGCATAATAGAATGACAGAAAACAGTTCTTTTAAATTGTAATATTTCAAATTATTACTGTTTTGTTGTATTACACCAAATAAACGCATCCATGAAGAGCATAAGACTTAAAAATATCTTAATTTTTCCAAACCTTGGACTGTTGTAGATATTGGGGTTAACCGGAAACATTATAACCAGTGGCAGATCCAAATACTCACAAAGCGAGGGTCTTTATTGAGGCATGCCTCCACAAACTCTTTGAAGGGTTTGCTGTAGGTGCCCTCCAGCGTCGGGGGAGTGTTCTTGGGAATGAGAAACAGCACTCGCATCGGATGCAGGTCAGAGTTCGGGGGTTCCCCCTTCGCCAGTTCAATAGCTGTAATTCCCAAGGACCAAATGTCTGCCTGTAGCCAAAAAGCAAGCCTAAAAGTCTCATTTCATATTTCAACTAGATTTAAATATTATTTAGTTGCTACTATGCTAAAACGTAAACTACGCTAGTGACCAGTTTCCATGCCTACCAAAAAAAAGAAAAAAAATTGGGAACAGTTTTACCACCCCAGCCTTTCTGTCAGAGTGCTGAATGTGTGTTTTCACAGCTCTGCAGCCACATTTGCACATTAATATTCAGACTGTTCTTTTGCATGTTGAGAAAAGTCCGTTCATCTGGATTCCCGCACCTTAAAATCATACGCAGACTGTTTGATGACCTCTGGAGCCATCCAGAAAGGAGTTCCCACAAAAGTGTTTCTCTTGATCTGGGTGTCTGTGAGCTGTCCCGCCACCCCGAAGTCTGCCAGCTTCACATCTCCCTGCTCAGACAGCAGCACGTTGGCAGCTGCCACAAGATACGAACATGAATCATTAGCACGGAACTCAGATTTCACAGAAAGCAGATGATTAAATATGAAGCCATTCCTAGATGGCTCAGTTGAGTAGGCAGACGTGTAGGTTATCACACCTTTGATATCACGGTGAATCTTCCTCTCAGAGTGCAAGTATTCCAGTCCCTTCAGAATCTCCCTCAGTATAGTGGCAATGTACGTTTCCTCTAGCGGTCCTGGTTTCAACTGAGACGAGTGGAGGAACGTAGGAGACAAATTTAATTTCTAAAGCTGAAAGCTCTTTAAGAATTCATGAATGCACACATTAAAATATTCCCATAACTGATGAGCCACTGTTGTTTTACTTACAAGATCTAAAGCAGAGCCGCCTCCTAAATACTCCATGATGATCCACAGCTTAGTTCCCTGTAGACAATGGCAAAAATAAGACAAGTACCATTTCTTTAAATGTCACTTGACATTTATTGTACTTAGCATTCATATTTCAATAGGACTCCAGTAGATATTTTATCATGTGGCATGAAATAAACATTCTTCATTGGCATCTCTGGTTCTATGCTGAACCTTAAAGGGTTACTTCACCCCAAAATGAAGATTTTGTCATTAATCACTTACCCCCATGTCGTTCCAAACCCGTAAAAGCTTTGTTTGTCTTCGGAACACAATTTAAGATATTTTGGATGAAAACAGGGAGGCTTGAGACTGTCCCATAGACTGCCAAGTAAGTAACAGTGTCAAGATCCAGGAAAGTATGAAAAGCATCGTCACAATACTCCATCTGTCATCAGTGATTCAACCGTAAAGTTATGAAGCGACGAGAATACTTTTTGTACGAGAAGAAAACAAAAATAACGACTTTATTCAACAATTCCTCTCCTTTGTGTCTCTCTAAATCAGCGTAGCACCATTTTGACAAATCTGACTAGTACGCAGATGACGTACGCTCTTCTGTGTCAGTCTTCTGCGCCAATGCGCTTTTTTCCTTCAAACCAAAGCGTAAATACATGTCAAAAACGTACCTTTGTGGCGCAGCTGACACAGAAGAGCGTACGCCATCAGAGGAATTGTTGAATAAAGTCATTATTTTTGTTTTCTTCGTGTACAAAAAGTATTCTCATCACTTCATAACGTTACAGTTGAATCAATGATGGCAGATGGACTATTCTGACGATGCTTTTCATACTTTTATGGACCTTGACAATGTTATTTATTTGGCAGTCTATGGGACAGTCACAGGCCTCCCGGTTTTCATCCAAAATATCTTAAATTGTGTTCTGAAGACGAATGAAGCTTTTACGGGTTTGGAACGACATGGGGGTAAGTGATTAATGAGAAAAATTTTCATTTTGGGATGGAGTATCCCTTTAATCATCCATTTAACCTTTCAAATGCAAAATAAAATTAACGGTTAATTTAATCGATTAAAAGGCTCATTGGGGAACCAAAAATCATTCTTCTATGGTATTGCTACAAAAACCCCAATATTTGTTTTAAAGATTGAGGTAGCGGACTTCAGTTTCTGGAAGAAATCATAACAGATCTGGTATTTTTCATGTATGTAAACAAAAAAAATCTGACTGAAACAGGATATTTAATAAGAAAAAATAGTTTTTTTATCCATAAGAAATTGATTGGACAGCGGATGTTACTAACCAAATGATAGGTTTGCTGTTTGGCTAGTAAGCATAGCCTTGTTAACCTTGTTGTTTTAAGATTTTAAATTGCATATTTCCAGAATGTCCAACACTAGTTAAACAAGGGCTACAGATATGAATGGGAATGCTACCAGAGAACTAGAACTCCCTGCAGTTTGTAGAAACCTAAAAAGTGATCTGGCCATTTATTAACATTCTCTAATATCTTGCATTGCTTAGGAGATGACAATAGCTTAAGTTGCTTCAGATAAAGAAAAAGGTATCACATTTTGATTAAAGATAAACACTTTTTCTTTGGAATAATTCATTGCTAAATCATTTCATCATGCATTAAAAAGTGGCTTCGTGTTGACTTTAAAAGATGCTGTATTGATGTTCAAAAACTCTTACTATTGTTTGTCTGTACACGCCTGAGATCCCAAACAATGGGAGAGTGTACCTTCAGGTATGAGCCATAGTATTTGGTGACATAGGGGCTGTCACACTGGCTGAGCACCGTGATCTCCTGCTGAATGTCCTCGATCTCATCTTCGGCCTCTTCCAGGTCAATGATCTTGATGGCCACCACCTCTTTAGTGCGATTGTTGATGCCCTTATAGACCTCACCAAAAGACCCCTTCCCAATGCGCTCCTGTTTCGTGAAATACTCCTCCGGGTCAAGCCGGGAATTCTGTTGGAGAGAGAGAGACAGTAAAGGGACGATGTGAGATACAATGACAGATGTAGATGAATGTCAATAATAATTTACTATGGACCCTTATAGATTACATCACATCCATTGGGATGCTCTACTATATATGTTTGGGAATCATATGAACTATTTACACACACACACACACACACACACACACACATACATACATAATGACTTATACAATTCAAATGAAATGAAACAGACATGAAATGTAACAAAAAAAAAAGAGGCATTCATTTCCAATGATCTGCATTGAAACGGATTACTCAGACACAATATAAGGCAGCCCTCAATTACTCTAAATTGAGAAAAGTCATGATATGCCAGGCTTAATAAACATTGCGGTTTGACTGATTATGAGATTAAACCCCTGGATGCAGAATGAGAGACTCGGCTGGGCTGCGGATTTACCTGGTTCTGCATGTCGCGGAGGTGCGCCATCCTGAAGGCAGGTCGCTGTGGATGAGAGCAGATGTAGCCCTTTCTGCCAAAGGAGGGGTTGCTGGATAACTCTTCAACGGGTTGCTCTTCCTCCTCCGATCCCCTGCTTAGCTAGCTAGCTTTTACATACAAAAACACCTCTGCATGTCCTGTTCGTCTGCCGTGTTTTCGGCCTCCAATCCCCTGATGGCGGACCCCGCAGCCTGGCGAGAATCCCAGTTAGGTGTCGTGTGGCTCCATGAATGAAAGCATCTGCGTACGAGCTAATCGCTTTCCGAGTGTAGCTGTTTTATATTGATCAGCTCACGTTCAGGCGGCTCTTCATTTATTGCTTGCGGGAGAACAAAATAATAGGAGCAACCGCGCATGCGCAGCTTCTGACTCAAGGAACGGGGGATTGTGGGAGTTGTAGTTATACTGGGCGCAAGATTATGGAAAATTACCCTGTCTGTTTTCTAACGCATTATTGTGAACAGTTCATCCGTATATGCGTTTCTTTCTTTCTTTCTTTCTTTTTTTTCTTTTTTGACCTCGTAATGTTCAATCAAAATGACATAAACATGACAGACTTCTCCAGTCATTTAATTTGCTTAAACCCTGCCCTTGCAAGCTCCTTTGCTATATTTGCCTCCACTTTTGAGATGCAACGCCCCCAAAACAAGAACAAATTGCCCGGTCACAATGCCTTCACTTATAATTAATCTGTTAAAAACTTGGATGTAGCCTACAATACAAAGAAAAGATCGGTCACAATTTCCATTTCATCGCAACTTTCCTGATAGTTCATGTGACAGAGACAACTACCATGGTGATCATGAAGTACGTTTCAAACCAAATATAGTACAAGCATGGCATTTCAGATGCAGCTTCAATCATGGGGGCAAAACACCACCGCCTGATCCAGTTGGCCCAGTTTTGTGGGTGTTGATGTGATGGGTCAGCATGAGGTCAGCATTAAATGGAGGTATTTTCTTTCCTACTGTGATGTCAATCTGAGTGAAACAACTCCTCAAATGAGGAGAATTATTGCGTGGGACGTGATTTTATCCATCTGGAATGGATCATTGTTGTTTACTATCTGCTGTGATTTCATGTGAGTGACAGGTTGCTGGAGGGGAGGGATTATTATCCAGCACGCATCATCAGAGAAGAGATGAGGTTGAGGGAGGATGTTTTTGATTAAAGATTATGAGTGTTTCTCAGTTGGAAGGGGGCACATTAAGGCAGCATATCTCGGCTGCCACATCATCAAGCACTGTTGAAGGATGTCTCAGTCTGAAGGATCTTTAGTGGGCAGTCTTCAGAGGTGTAAAGTATTTGAGTAAATGCAATTAATTACTGTATTTGAGTATCTTTTTGGATACTCTGTAGTTTCACTGAGTATCAAAGATATTAGAAACTATTATTCTCTACTTCACTACATTTTTCAATAAGTAGGCTATCTGTACTCTTTACTCCACTACATTTGCAATGAGTGTTGCAGTTACACACAACATTCATCAATAACATCTTACAAAACATCAACAAAATACATTATTTTAATAATTTAGCAGACGCTTTCATCCAAAGTGACTTACAAATGAGGACAATAGAAGCAATCAAACCAATCATTAATAGTATTTATTCTTCAATTTATAATTTTAGTAGTATTTTCATGCCATGACCTCAGGAGTGGAGCCATGTGCACATATTAGACCAGGGCCGGTCAGCTTCGGTCCTGGAGGGCCACTGTCCTGCAGAGTTTAGCTCCAAGCCTAAAAGACACCAAACAAGCTAATCATTGTCCTCAAGATCACTATAGAAAACTACAGGCAGGTGTGTTTGATTAGGGTTGGAGCTAAACTCACAGTGGCCCCCCAGGACCGAAGTTGCCCAGCCCTGACTGTCTAATTCTAGCGTTTAATGCTGAACAGGACTCTAGACTTGAAACCTCAGAAGGACTGGACTAGGAAGGACGCAGCTTTCCGTTTGAGAAGCACCCAATGAGGGCACATTCATTTAAAAAAAAAAAAAAAATAATAATAATAACAAAAACTGCAATATCCAAAAATAAGAATGGTTGGCTCTGATTTCATGGTGACCTTATTTGTAGCTATATAAAGTCCTGTTGCCTCTACTGTCCACTTAAATCTACACTAAATAGATTCATTAGGCTTAACAGCATAATTTGATTGCATACTAAAACACAGTACAAATAGACTACTGCATAGTTGGCACATGAGCAGGATAGACCAAATAAAGTCTTTGAATTACAATTTGTCATAAAGGTAGGCCTATGGGTCAGAACCTACAGTTTTGCAACACATTGGATCCACACAAGTAAAATTACATTCTTTTAGTAATTTTAAAGAAATGAACAATGAATGAAATTAATATGCTATGAATAAAACTTTCCTCCTTGACTGATGCATTGAATGAAACTGGCATCCCTGTAAGAATCACAATGTCTCCAGGATTAAGTGTGATGCAAATATTCAATAGGCCTAATAAATAAAAAATAACTTGAGTTGCAAGAGAACTCTCATACTTTTAAACTTTTTTCTTTGATTACCACTGAGACCACCATAGGAAATATGACCAGCAAAAAAAAAAAGACATACTGAAGCGTAAGAAGAGTCAAACACAGGACTTTAAACGGTTGTGTTTGTTTGAAGATTAGCTCGCTCCTTAAGAAAGAATCATTAGATGAAATCAACATTTTATGTGGAGCCTTCACACCTACAGAAGGTCTGTTAGACAAAAGCCTCATCTTTTAACATGAGTGTGATTTTAAAGAATATTAATGTTGCACGCTATATGATTTTGATAAATAACCTAGGATTTGACAGAGTTGATTAGCATTCATTTAATTTGATATGACTAGACTAAGAGTATTCTAAGTCTTGCCAGGGTGCCATAGACTGTTTATATTTGGACTAAGCCGTTCACTTGGTTAAGCGGTTACCTAAGCGTTCCAGGTAGCGAGAAAAATCGCTTCCAATTGTCTGATTCAGGGCACAGGCGAACAGCGACCTCAGACAGCACGATGATAATATGACAGAAAGTGCATTTCAACATTGTATGTTCTCATGAGAAATAGAAGAAGACCGTGGAAGAGACATCGAAGATGACGAATCATAAAATCGGGAAGCGTAAATCTTGTGTGGGGGCTGTTCCGTTTCCCTGATTGGCTATTCAGGTTTCGGCGAACCTGTTTCAGATTTAATTTATCTGGACTTTCCTCGTAGAAATGAGCTTCGTAATGTTAGTGGAGTTTGTGGGATGTTTATGCAGGCAGCTTCAACCAGTTAGGTTAGGTTTAGGGTTTTTTGCTCGTGTCAGACAAACATGCGGGACATGAGGGTGTTTGAGCGCTCCTCGGTGATCGCCGCGGAGATGATGATGGAGGTGTTTGATCGGACTCCCACGGAAAAAGAGCTCGTTTCCCAGTCCAAGGAACTTTGTAGAGACTTCATTCACTCCAGAATCATAAGGGAAGGACTAAGTTGGTCAAAAGTCGAGTCTGATCTGCCCGAGCCACACGAGGCTCTTGTAGATGTATCTGTGGTGCTGCTAAAACTGGGTAAGAAAACCCAGCAGTGAGTGTGAATCGATGCTCTTAACAGATGTGACGCTGTTTCAGTAGGCTGTTTATCATCCAGATAAATCAGGACTATTTCATAACATCATAACTCAAAATCAAAAGTCAGCATTCAGATGTTCTTTCTTTCTTCATGTAACAAGAATGTAACTTTCTTTTGAACTTTCTTTCATAATATTATACTGTGGTTTATAGTAAGTGTGCATTAATGCTGTAACCACATTTTATGTAGGCTATTTGAGGGGACCAAATGTTGATTCTACCACTGAAACCCATTTTGGTTGACCACTGTTCTGAATATTGGAAAGATGGGGGAACATATCCCTCTCACTGTCTTTTGAGTGTATATTTAAACTGTTTTGCAGGTGATGAACTGGAGTGTATGCATCCGTATGTGTATCGTAATATTGCAAAGCAGCTGAACATCAGTGTAGCAGTGGAGGCTGTGGTGTCACATGCGTTTCTCTCTGTAGCAACAGAGATCCTAGTCATGGGTAAGTGACCTGGAAGACAGTATAAAAGGTGTTTGTGGGCATGACCTCACTTTCCCTGCATTGGAGTATTTAAAAAAAAATTACAAACATTTTACCAAACAAAAAATATTTATACATTTTATTATTTTTATTTTCTCTAGGTGTCTTGTCGTTGTTGTTGTTACTGCTAATTCAGTACCTAATTGGCTATTTTGAGACAAAAAAAAAAAGCACTGCACGAAGACATCACTACTATAACTGGAGTGAATTTGGAGATGTGCGATCAAATGTAAATGAAGCGATGTTAGCCTGAGAAGGGTTTGAGTTTTTTTTTTTTTTTTAAAGCCTTTAAGGAAATTAATTTCATTATGTTATTATTAAATTACAGTAAAATTGTAATCTAAAATTGGAAAAGCTGTTGACTTTAACCTATGATTGGATTTCAGTGGTGTGTTTGAGAGGGGCACTGATCATCAGTTTAATGACAAGTTCTTCAGTGGTCTTTTTTCGGAACATGGAAAAAACCCTAAAAAGGACATACCCACATTCTTTCCTTTCTACATATTTGGTCACATTTGTATCTGAGTTCTGCTTCTATTGATGTACATGGTGGTTGTAATGGAGTCCTAAACCCTGGCCTGATGATCTTCTCACAACAATCTATCTTCTGTATTAAGTTATAGATCTGTGAGGAATTATCCTAAATGAATGCTGAAGATGATGGAACATAACAGTGGGCATAATACCTGACTCTTGAAGCATGGCAGTGTGTTATGGCAGATTTAAAGGTGTTAGGCTTCCTGTTACACCATCAGCACAGCTGGATCTATATCTAACATTTGTGATTTTTATTATATATAGATATAAATCTATATTACATATATTTCTTAAATGTATACATTAAAGAAATATATATTTATATATATATATATATATATATATATATATATAATATATATATATATATATATATTAGTCAATTCAAAATTTATTCAGACACCTTCAAAAGAACTCAAGAGTTAAACTGTATCAGAACAAATTCATCTTGATAATGTCAGATAACCCTTAAGCAAAACATGGTCAGGTCAAAGTGTCTGAATATAATTTTTTATAATATACACACTAATGTGTGTGTATTTATATATACATATAATATACATACATAGGCAAATATAGGACTTGCAACCTCAGAATTTGCATTATAACATGTTTTTAATTTTATTTTTGTTTGTTTCATATCTAAAACGCTTGTATGATTACTGTAAAAGTGCTTGAGGCTCAATAGCTTTCTAGTTCAGCTCATGGAATTGCTTTTACTTTCAGGGATCACATGGGGCAAGGTGGTGGCCATCTATGCTGTAGCAGCTGGGCTGGCAGTGGACTGTGTGCATCAGGGCCATCCAGTCATGGTGCACACCATAGTGGACAGTCTGGGAGAGTTTGTGCGAAGGAACCTGGTCCCATGGCTCAAAAAGAGAGGAGGATGGGTACGTGTTCATTCTCTGTACTGCCTTCATGAATCAAGACTGGTCCTGACCTCTTAGAGGCCATATGAGGAAATAAAATATTGTTACCCACCTGAAGCGAGACGGGGTAGCTGCAGCCTGGAGCAATGGATGAGCCGCAAGGAGGCGTTCCGAAAGAGCTTCTTACACACACACACTACTGTTTAAAAGTTTTGTTTAAAAATATTAAGCAGCAGAAATGTTTTCAACATTTATAATAACAAGAAATATTTCTTGAGCAGCAAATTAAAATAATTTCTGAAGACTCATGTGACACTGAAGACTGGAGTAATGACTGCTGAAAATTCAGCTTTGCATCACATGAATAAATTGTATTTTAAAATACATACAATTTAAAATAGCTGTTTTAAAATTTAAATTATATTTCACAGTTGTATTTTTTTTTTACTGTATTTTCTGATCAAATTATAATGCAGCCCTGATGAGCAGGAGAGACTTCTTTTTAAAAAATATGATCGAACCCATACTTTTGAACAGTAGTGTATGTGATAGCATGTCAAATGTTTTATTTTCACCTGTCTTTCCAGGGGGACATTTTAAAATGTGTGGTGAACATGGACTCTAGAGCTCGTGCCCACTGGTTATCAACAGCTGTGTTCACATGGAGGCAATTCTTAAAGACCATGTACATCTACCTGAAGAAGTAGCCTTGTGCAGGAAATCATCCTGTTGACTGAGCACTGAATCCCAGAACTATTTGAACGGTCCATTGTGCTGTTTGTGGAGCAAACGGCCCCTAAAAAAGGTCATAGCACTTCACCCTGGTTCAACTGCCTTAATCTTCTTTGATTTCTTTAAAATATACCATGTATAGACTGAAACAAATACTATGACCTGACAGGAGGGGAGGGCACTGTGAGGGAATATGTGCTATATTCGTTGCTGGAGCTACATAATATCTGTCTTCCTTAGTTTAAAATGACTCAGAAATTTGATATGCAGGCATTGGAGCTCCTTTTGTGCTGACACGTTGTGTGGATTCATTACACTGAGATTTTATATTGAATGTCTGTGGTGGGGATGTGAGAAACATTTTAATGTTTGTCTATCTTCAGATATTTATTTTTACAAAATTGCTCAAGATGATGTTTGGAATGTCACTTTGCACTTTGAGTTCATACAGTTTTTTTTTGGTGTGTGTGAAACACTGTTGTCACCAGCTGTATACATCTTAAAATAAAGGTTTTAATGTGTGAACTGAGAGAGCAGTTGAACATTTTAAAACAGAAAGGGTTCCAGTGGTCAAGGAAAACCTGCAAATATTATGGAAATAATTAAAATCAGAAATCATGAAAAAGAATATAAATTTCTGTTATGAATATACACAACCGTTTCAAAAGTTTTGGGTTGGTAAGATATATATATATATATTTTTTTTTTAACTAATGTTTTTAAAGTCGCTTATGCTAACCAGAAAATGCATTTATTTGATTTGTTGTGTATTTTAATATATATTTTAATGTAATTTATTCTTGTGATGGTAAAGCTTAATCTTCAGCATCATTATTCCAGTCTTCAGTGTCACTTGATCGTTCAGAAATCATTCTAATTTGCTGATTTGGTGCTAAAGAGATATTGATATACTTATCAATGTTGAAACTTGCTGTGCTGCATATCTTTTGGGAAACAATAATACATTTTTGTTCAGGACTCTTTGATTCAAAAATAAAGTCTCAAAAAACAAAAGTTAAACTCTAGTGTAGATTTGACTTTATTAACCCGATATCCATTATTTTGAGTGCAATTAATAATTTATAGTTTAAGAATGTTTTTGTTAAACAATCTTGTCCTTGATTACTGGAAAGCCATGACAGTTAATTTATCGAAAGGTAGAGAACCTTGTTTCTATTACTGAATTAATATATCCCCAATGAAATACCATTAAACATATAAACACTAAAAACTTCTTAAATTATAACTGGAGAGAAAATTTATACAAAGTTTGCCATGAACAAACTTTAAACAATTTAAATCTGAAACTAGATTTTCATACTTTTATTGTAGTTGCTATACATAATACAAAAGGACCCCTTTATATATTGTAACAATATTTGCGGAACTTGTTTTGTTGGGAAGACGGGTCAAAACACATCTATTACTTTAGATAACATTCTTACTAACAGATATATTACCATCACCTGCAGGTTGCTATGTATAAAACATCAATATTTTGTGTCGGACGAGTACATTAGTACAAGTGCTTTTCACAAACACATTTTCCTCCCACATGACAGCTAGTTAATCAGTCCTGCGGTAAGTGATGTGCAAATGCTGCGTCAGAGGCTGTCCTTCCAGTGCCATAGAGATCGTCTGTTCCAGCCTTCCACCCGGCTTCAACTGGATGTGCCTGGAGATCTGATCAAAATTATTCGAAATTATTAGTGGAACATGTATTCTAATAATTAGGCCAATTCAGCACAATTTAAGCCATATTTTCATCATTTTCACCGCTGAATATATTTTCTTTATGAAAATATTGCTACATAAGAGCTAATTGTTTCATTAATTTGACAAGGCGCAAGTCAAACAGTATGTGTTATGAGACCTGTTGAACATAAGGCTGCTTGGCAAAAGATGTTCTAGCCAGGGAAGTACTGTGCAGAGTCAGCTGCTGTCCAGTCAGTTCCCCCTCCTCAATCTCCACAAGACCTGGAAGAGGTAGAAACAGGTGATTTTAAAAAACATACATGGCACTATAGACAGTGCTGGGTAGATTAATTTCAACTTTGTAGTTTGTTGATGACTACAAATGACATTACAATATTTGTAGTTAGTAATATAATCTATTAGATTACACATTTTAAATAATGTATTCTAACTACTTTTTGATTATTTTTAGAATCCTTTTGAATAGAATTATTTTGTTTCTTATTCGTATCAGAATTCTATATATATATATATATATATATATATATATATATATATATGTATAATTTTTAATCAGAGTAATCTGATTACATAATCCAGATTACTACCCACCGCTGAATATAGATGACAGAATTTTTAAAGTAAATCAAACACCTGAGTTCTGTGCGATGATGAAGGCCACCCTGTTGGTACCTGGCTGAAGCCTGATGAATCCACATTCCCTGTGAAGTGGCTTTTTGCTCTCAGCATGGAAAGCATTAAACCTGAAATAAGTAAATAAATAATTTCTGACTGTCTGCGTGTGGGTCAGAACACTGTACAAACTTATTAAAAATCTGGGTTGTTTTGTTACTTACATAAAATTGATCACAGGCTGTCCTACATGTGAAAAATGAAGAGTCTCTGTGTAACGAAAGGGTGTGATGGAGGGGAAGGACCCCTCTCCTGGCTCATCGGACTGCCAGGTTCCCAGGAGCCAGTCCAGCGGCAGCACCGCGGGGTTCAGCTCCGCTGCGGAAACACGGACGGCGGTTTAAATGACCTCGAAGCACGCTTGTCCGTGATATAAAATATGTTCACATTCTCATGCACCTGCGGTTTATTTAATGCTTGTTTTTTTGTTTGTTTTTTCCCGGGTTTTTTAATTTAATTTATTTTTTTTATGGTAATGCATTTGACGTTTGACCTACTGACGACAGCTCGGAAATAATAAACCATTAGAAATAAGACAAATTAGGTGTCTATGAATTTAAATGGAATCATCATGTTGTCCTACCAGAGTGATTGAATGGGCATGACATTCCGCTTGAATATTTTCAAATGAGCACGAATTTTAGCAATATAAATGACACTAAATGTATATCGCGCTTAGGTTGAACTCTTTGCCAACACAATAGTGAGTATCTACTTCCTGATTTGACACTAAGAATTCTGGGAGATGTAGTTATTAGGCGCTCTAACTAAACACTTGACGCGGATCAAGCTGAAGAACAAAGATTGAGAACACTTTTTATTTTCCACTACACATTTTACTATTATCTCATTAATATATATATAAAATGTATATTTGGGTATTATATAAAGTTAGAACAGAAAGTTAGAACAAAATTTAAAACAGGCTTGTCTACAAAATGGTAAATAAGAAATGAATTAAAGGGTTAGTTCACCCAAAAATGAAAATCAGACTGTGTTTTACTTACCCTCGAAGCATCCTAGGTGTATATGACTTTCTTCTTTCAGAAGAATCCAGTCGGAGTTATATTAAAAATTGTCCTGGCTATTCCAAGCTCTATCATTGCAGTCAGCTCAACCGTCCACAAGTCGTCAAATAAAGCTTGCGCATTCAAAATAAAACGTGCCGCAGACGGCTCCGGGGGATGAATAAAGGCCCCCTGTAGGGAATCCATGAGTTTTTGTAAGAAAAATATCAATATTTCAAATGTAATAAACACTTTTCTCTCACTTCCACTGACTGTCATACACTGAAGCAGTTATGGCGGATGATGTAAGACACCTGCATGACTGCATGATTAGTGACGAATGCGGAGAGAGAACAAACAAAATGCCAGTCACAAATTAGAAGTACAAACAGAGGATTTGTAAAGAAAAATGTCAGAGGATTTCGGTATATCCAAGAGGAGACTGGTTTTCCTTTGCTAAAGTAAAGGCCCCGATATACTTCAAACAAAATCTGATATTACGTAATTTAGAACAAAATCAGGCCGAAACAAAGTTTGTTTTGAGTTTGTTTCGGCAGTTCGAAACAGCTCACCAAATTGAACTTTCTGGGGAGTTCGTTTTGGCTCCTAAACACCTTTGAGCTTCCATTGGTCCGTGGCGGTTACGCAGTCGGTGGGTGTGTTCTGAAACTCCACCTGCTTTGACTTGCAATTTTTTTTTCCGGTTCATATCTCATTCAACGGAGGTTAGGCAACAGAACAACATCTCCTATCACTAGCAACATAAATACAGTGTGTCGAATAGCTGAGCTGGCACAGATATATCTGCACCTGTGCGATCGCTAGCGCACATACTTTAAATATTCAGTGAATAAAACATTTAATTCCTAGAAAGAAATTGCAAAGTAGCTTGGTGTCTAAACAAACCCGGAGTTATGCAAAAAAACAATGCAGAGAAACATCTGAGACAAGTTTTCCAAAGCCATGAAAAGAATGAAAAGAAAGAGTAAAGATATAAGGTAACAAGTACCAAATACATGTGTTTCAAATCAATGTTACACCATACTGCTGCTGCTGTTATTCTTTCAGTAAGCCAATTTAAAGGGTATACAATAAATGAAATGCCAAACGAACAAACAATAATAAACCTTTTTTTTATCAAAAGTAAATCATGACACCACATAAAATATAAAAAGGTGTAACAATTTATCCACATTTTCCACATCATGCTACAGTTTTCAGACTATGAGACATTCACACTTCCCTTAAAGCACTGATTATGGACATATAAAGGCTCTTTTGTATTGCAAACATGATACTTGACTCCTAAAATATTCTAACCATTATTCCCCATGTGCCCATCTCACACCTAGATTGCCTACACTTTAGGGCATACGCGCATGCATGTCGCAACACATGTTTACATTAACCTACACCACGCCTCCAGCAGTGTGGGGGTGTTGGAATGTTTGAAAACTGTATACCATAGCTCAGCCTTTTCAAACTTCTTTTTGCCCCGACAATGAAGAATGAAAATGAACTTTGTTTGAAATATATCAGGGCCTCTTTGCTCCTATAATTATTTTTCATACGTTGCAAAAACAAACTGCTGGAACTGCTTCAGTGTAGGACAGTCAGCAGAAGTAAGAGAAAATTGTTTATTATGTTTGAAATGTGGAAATTTTTCTTACAAAAACACATTTGCTACAGGGGGCCTTTATTCATCCACCAGAGCCTTCTGCGGCACTTTTTATTATGAATGCATGAGCTTTATTTGACGACTTGCGGACGGTTGAACAGAAACACCCGCTGACTGCAATGATAGAGCTTGGAATAGCCAGGACAATTTTTAATATAACTCCGACTGGATTCGTCTGAAAGAAGAAAGTCATATACACCTAGGATGCTTCGAGGGTAAGTAAAACACAGTCTAATTTTCATTTTTGGGTGAACTAACCCTTTAATAGCCTTTAGTTTCATGGAATAAAGTATCCAGCTTCACCAGCTCCAGGAGACAAGTAAGAAACACATCTGAAGAATCTGAAGCATAATACATACACTCATCTGACTTATGCATCTAATGTGTAGGCCAAGGTGACGCTCTCTGATTCGCAAGACAGGTTTGCAAAGAACTTGACGTTGGTCGTTCTTTGGTGCTGACAGGCGTGTGAAGTTGCTGCAGTTTGATAAAGGAATCATCATCAGACTTTGGCGGGTATGTTGATGTATTTAGCCAAGTTTAAATAATTTCAGTATTTTAGGGATGCACAACACAGTATTTTGGTACTATATTTGTTATCAGGCCATAATAGAGTTGTTTTTCTGCATGGGTTGATATTGGATATTAAATTATTTAGCTTATTTCCCTGTTTTTCATTTATATTAGGACTCTTAATGTTATGCCTATACATACTAAGCATACATCTATGTATGAAATGTATATTGGTGTATCCTTAATATAAAACATTCAGATCTTCAAAAAATACAAACTTTATATTATTGAAAACGTTATTTACATCCTGTCAATATTTAATCTATGTTGTTTTTATGTTCATTGGTGGTGCTTGTAGGGCAATTGGAAAATAATTTTCCAATTATTGCCTTCATCATGATCAAACTGCACTTCCACAAACTGATTTAAAGTCTCCTTTGGTCAAGATTTTGGTACAAAACACTTAATTATTAAGTTATTATGGTTATTTAGTACATTGATGAAGTTGATAACATCTCACACAGTCCCTTAACACATAAAGTATGCTTGTTCACATCAATAGTACATACCTGCAGAGGACAATGCTGTGGACCCTGACTGTAGTCGCCATGGATACACTCTGCACACTGAGCTTCACAATCCAGTTTA
Organism: Cyprinus carpio; assembly: GCF_018340385.1. NCBI lineage: Eukaryota > Metazoa > Chordata > Actinopteri > Cypriniformes > Cyprinidae > Cyprinus > Cyprinus carpio. The sequence goes on along the minus strand of NC_056573.1, from coordinate 10,824,743 downwards.
GCCAATCATGTGTCAGCCTTTCCCCCCACTGTACACCAGGAGAGGTAAATATATAATATTTTTGTCGCAGTCTGATTTTCAACAAATTATGAGCATGATATATCAAACTGTTGATATATGATGTGAATAATATGAATGTTCACACATTGTTCTTGGGCTTCACAGTGATGTCACAAGGGGTATTTGTGCAGTTAATCACCATTGATTTCGCAAATGTATCCGAGCACATGCCTGTGGCGAAGATCAGTCTTCCATGGGAAGCAGAGGGATTGCAGGGAGATGTTGAGGTACCTATGATTCATTCCTGATTCTTACACTCATTGGCCACTTTATTTAGACTTCATTTCTCCCTGGAACTGACTGTTTGGTCAGTTCTGGCTTGCTATTCTTAGGATACTGTCTATAAATAGATCGGTAAGTATCATGCTGTGTGAATGGGGAAAATAAACAAGGCCAAATACTAGATGTCTGAAGTTAAATGCACTTTGAGTTGACAGCTGGCTTTACAACATGAGAATGCAGCAATGGCAGAAAATATGCTGCCGATGAAGCAGACTAGCAAGACTTACTATATATGTATTGTATTAGACAAATATACACTGTTTATTGTGTATTTTAGTGAGACACAGTTGTTCAAAATTTTACATACAGTTTCAACTATTATTTTCACTTGTGGACTATATGTGAATGTCTTTTATGTGAAGTCTATTATTCAGGTCAGTACTAAAAAAATAACATGCATTTGGTATGATCCCTTTTATTTTGGTCAAATAATGAACATTTTGCAGATCCTGCAAAGTGTAAAAAATTGTCCACAACTGTATGCATTTCCTGAACTTGCTTCCTTTATCAAGGAATGATAAAAACATCAATGTTTACATGCTCCATATCTCCAGGGTTGCTGCATGATGACTCTGACGGTGCTGGATGAGGCTCAGCATCCCTTCTGATGTGTGAGTTCTACTGTAAAAATGTACAGTAGACAAATAGTGCTGGACTGGGAGTTTGAAGGGGAGCAGTTCATCATCCTTTATGAGGATGCAGAGGGGAAGGTCAATCACACATACTTTTGGTACAATTAGTTACTATATTCCCAGCAGCCAAAGTGAAAAGGCACTTTGTGGGAGAATGATGAAACTGTTGCAATACCTAGCTGGTTTATGTTTAGAAAAGTTCAAATGATTCTGGCAATGCTTTGAGTTGTAAATATTCAAAGATGATTTTGGAATATTTTTAATTTTCTACACTTATTTAATTTGTTTCTTGTTCATGAAATTGTTTTTTTTTTTGGCAGTTTGTTAATGTAAATGTCTGAAATGTTTTTTTGAGTTTCAGATGCTTTGAGTTTTGCTTTTTATTTTGTTTGTTTGGAGATGCCAAAGCACTATTTTTATTTTAATACCAAATTAAATTTGGTAAATGCTGTTAAACTTTGTTTTGGCTTCATGTGTCTCATATTCAACATAATTTTCAAAAGGAGAATAAATAAAAATGCTTTGTAAACCCAAATGATGAAATTATATTTATGATTTATTTCTCATAGCGTTTTTATAAAGGTCATTCAAGTGCTGGAGTGGTGCTTGTCGAAACATTAAAAAGGACATTGAGAAACACGTTGAAAACAGCTGGTTTAGTTCAATAGGAGACATAATGTACAATTTCTAATCAGCTAAAATTCTTCCTCATTATACCAACCGTTATGAAGCATCATATATAATAACTCTTCTTCACATTAATGTGTAATTTTCGCACTACAAGCATCACCATATGAAACTGTAAAAATATACAGGTCAACAGTTAGTCATTAGGCTTTGGATTTTCGACACTGCTTTAAAGCGTCTTCCAGAGCTGCAAGAGCCATCGCAGCATTGGCCTTGTTGCAGTTGTATCCCATGAGCCCGATCCTCAATACCTAGAAATCAGTTGAGGGGATAATTATTCAGCCATGTAGTTGAATGCTGTGTTGTCATGCCTTGTTGACTAGCTTTTACTCACCATGCCAACAGAGGGCCCTAGACCTCCTGTAAACTCGATTTGGTGATGCTTCATGATGTAAGCCAGCAATTCTTTCCAGTCATACCCTTCAGGGATTGCAATGGTGGTGACGGAGGGTAATCTCAGATCCTTTAGGAATGGATATATATCTGAACTGCTTTCTCTTTTAGGTTATATTATTGTTCTCAGAATTAATAAAGTGAAGTCAACAACAGTTACCTTGTCCTTGATAAACAGCTTCAAGCCCAGGTCTTCCAAGCCCTTCCAGAGATACTCTGCAACTTCTGTATGATGACTCCATGAGTTCTCAAGACCCTTGAGCAGACATGTTAGAATTCTTAGATATCAGTCATTTAAAAAAATATATTCAAATATAGTAATTGCTTAATAGCAAACATACTATGTATACATTTGTAACGGATATACACTACCATTCTAAGGTTTGTGGTCAGTCAGACAATTACTTATTTTATTTTATTGTATTTTTTTTTAGAAACTAAAACTTTTATTCAGCAAGGATGCTTTAAATTGATCAATAAAGTTGACGGTAAAGACAAAAGAGTTTGATTTCAGATCTTACAAAAAGGTATCGGCAGATATAGTTGTAGACACTGGGACCAAAAGGTTAACCATTGAAGAGTGAATTATTATGACAAGCAAGGTGTTAAATGTTTACTTTAAAAAAAAAAAAGCCCCAACCATTTCAGCAAGGATGGCTAGACTTTCCCTCAAGGCAAAGAACCCAGACACAGGTCCTGTGTGATGGTACCTGAAACACAATTTAATTAACTTCAGACAGCTCAAGTCCTCTACTACAGGGGTGCAAAACTCAGTTCCTGGAGAGCCACAGTCCTGCAGAGTTAAGCTTCTACCCTAATTAAATGCACCCGATCCAGGTAATCAAGTCCTTCAGGTTTATTTGGAAAATACAGTACATGGTATGTGTGTTGGAGCAGGGTTGGAACCAAACTCTGCAGGGCTGTGGCCCTCCAGGAATTGAGTTTTGCAGCCATGCTCTACTAGGTCTCGAAAGAGCAACAGTTTGTATTTACAATACTTACTTTCTTTCTGGCTTGCCGTCATTGCCCCAGTAATTGGATAAGTGGGTCATATCAAGGAGGTAGGACACTGGCTTTGTTTTCCTGTTAAACATCTTGTGGCTTTGTCACATTTGAGAAGAAATGGATAATGTTAGTGGATTCCATTAATTGTTTGAATGATTCGATGTGGGCAAGCACATACTCATACTCATATACAAATATTTCTCCTCACCATGCTCTTTCACTGAATGAAATTGGTGCTGTGCCGGGTGGAGCATTTAAAGCTTTTTGGGAACCAGTATACAGAATATCAATATCTACAAAGGAAGAAGGTTTGAACAGTTGAATTCAATCCACATGCTTTTACACAGAGATTTAGAATAGGCGCTTGATATATAACATCATCTTTAAATGTTCATATAACTTCATATTTATATAACTACATATTTAAAATCTTCATATTTTGATCCACTCACTTTGTTGGTCCATTAAAAGTGGTGCAGCTCCCAATGACGCCACTGAATCCACTAAGAGCAAACAGTTGTATCTGTATAGACAAAACCATGCAAGAGAACGTGGAAGAACAGTAGACAATACAGACATTTCACTTTAAAATAATCACTTAAAAATAATTTTCTGTATTGTGTGAAATTAAACTTTTTGCCTTTATATTCTTTGAACATTTTTCTCGGATATTTAATTAATTAATTAATTAATTAATTATTTTTAATTTTTTTTTTACAAATACTTGACTGTCAGAAGTGTATCTCTACAGTGTGTACACCAATCAGAAAATCTTGAATGCTTTAAAAAAAGCATATGAAAGATTTTACAAAAAAGTACTATAGAAGTCACACAGTAAGCTTAATGATTGTAGAATATTCTTACTTGTGACAAATATCACCAACACCGTCCACTGGGTGCACCAGACCAGATGATGACTCTCCATGTGCGAGAAAGAAAAGAACTGGCTTATGTTTAGCCAGAGCCTGTAGAATGTGTAGAATGACAAATGCTGGTTATAGAGCATATTAGTCATATAACATACAGTGGTATCAGGAATTGCCATTTGTATACACATCACTAAAAAATGAAAGGACAGTATCACCTGTTCAATTTCTGCATTTGTAAAATGTCCTCCAGGTGTTTTAAACAAGGTGTGAACCTTTGCACCTGGGAAAACAGAAAGATGTTAAAGAATAACCGTGCTCTCATACTCTCAACAAATGAGGATGAATTTCTAGAAAACAGTGAGCTGGCTTTATTTTTATTATTAGTTTCATACCCATCCGCTCAGCAATTTCTGCGACTCGTTCTCCCCAGATTCCATTGATGGCAACGAGAACACTTTCTCCAGGCTCCACAATGTTAAAGACTGCACACTCCATCGCTGTGTGTCCAGAGCCACTCATGGCCAGTGTCATGTTGTTACTGGTCTGAAAAGCGTACTGAATTCCCTTCTTGATATCATTCATTATCTATGACAAAATATGTGCAGGGACTGTTAGAATCCTCCAAACATCCAAGTTTCCAAAGGCAGGTCTGATACTAAAATCAAGCCATCAATATATGAAGCTTTTTGGTCTAGACCTATTAATCATCTATTTGGAGATTCTGTTGCTGTTATAGAAATGCTGTCATGAATAGTTTGTCATTTTTCTTAAAAAAGCTATTTGTTTTAGGATCTTATAGTATTTAAAAATGTAAAGTATTAATTATATAGCTCATATCATAGAAAGGCACGTTTTGAATATGAATATAAATGTAATACATTCTATATAAATAGAATACATAAGTATTTAAAGATAAAGACGTTTTTGAAAAAAAAAAAGGTTTCACTACATGAGATCTTTAAATGTATTGTATTAAATTATTGTTATTAACGCGATGTATTTCATTTTTTACTACATGGCATGTGTGTTTTATGCTAGATTTCCTTACAACCCCTTGTTTGCCTTCGACCCATGTTACACTCGTAAAAGGCGTTTGTGCGTAAAATGTAGCGTAAGATTTACCCCGAACATTTCTGAGTGCATGTGACCTATTATAGGTCTCCCTCCTGCCGCTAAAATGCGAGGCGGCACATTGGATGGTCCTGGTCCAAACAGGTACCGAAATGGAGCCTCGAGCGGCCGGAGCATGCACGCTGGTGGCGGGATGGTCACAGAGGACATCCCGCGGTGGACGCCGTGTTTAGTGGACCGCGCGCTTTCCAAAGGCACCTGCTGCGTCAAGCGCGCACACCGGGATAGGACACTCCTCGGCATCATGTTTCCTCTCGCTGCTGTTGGTTAGAAAGACAAAACTTTGCGTTTGTCCAGGATTTTAAACAAACGGGTATTTGACCCCTAGAACACAGAGCAACATGCGTCAGGCTTTTGGCACAAAATGCCCCCGCCCCTTCTTTTTCCAAACAAGGTATAACCTAACGGTCCAGAGGTGGATATAAGTAAATTATGAACAGGATAACAAAATAGAAAAGTTTGGTAGCCTTAAGTTAGAGAGGGTTTATGTAAGGCTGTAAACCCTTACATAATGTAAGGCTGTATGTTTTTGTTTTTTCGTCCTTTCGTCTTTGAATCAATATTTTAACCCTTAAGTTTCCTGACGCCTCACATAAATACACAGAACACACGTGTTTATCTGAACTTTTTCACAGAGTTGAACTGCCTTGTGCTGAGAGAATACAATATGTTGCAGTCGATTAGTCAAGGGATTTAAATACAGCATTGCATAATTTTTTTTTTTTTATTAATATCTGTATTTATCCACATTTTAGATTTGGAGATAATGTAAATGATTTTGATACTATTTAAGTGAGGCTAGCTGAAAAACCCTAATGTCTGGCCCTCATCAGGTAAAAAGAAAAATATACAAGCACATAAGGACCGCATTTGAACAACAACAACAACAAATAAATAATCAGACAAATAAAGAGAAAAAAAGTGAGTTTTTGTTTACATTCTTGTGAGGTGCTCTATTGATTCATTCATTCTTCACTTGTTTACCAGCTCAGAGGAGGAGTGTACCTTTCTCAGTACTGTTGATTGGCTGATGTGAAGAAAAACACAAGTACACACAAGTCTAACTCACATTTCATTTGTCCCTCACATGGTATTAGATCGACAGGCATATTAACGTAGACATGACTATTGCACATATTATTTGTAAAATTCTGATATTTTAGTTTGAATGTTTATAAACAGCTATATTAAAAAACGTATTTTTAAACAAATGTCTAGGTAGAGGGCCTCCCAACTGGTGTGCTGCTTGTGAAAAACTACTTGGAAATTTTAACTGCTTAAGAACTATGCCTATTTCAGGTAATATCTAATAATGGCAAACAGGAAGTTGTTCACATTATTTGCACCTGAATCATTAATTTCTAAGTAAGTCTGTATTTGGTAGCAATTTTGTAATTTTGGTGATTTGTTTGAAGGAAAATCGCATCCAAAATAGAAAATATGCTGAAATTTTACTCATCTTCAGACCATCCAAGATGAGTTTGTTTCTTCATCAGAACAGATTTGGAGAAATTTAGAATTATATCACTTGCTCACCAATCGATCCTCTGCAGTGAATGGGTGCCGTCAGAATGAGAGTCCAAACAGCTGATAAAAACACCACAATAATCCACAAGTAATCTACACGACTCCAGTCCATCAGTTAATGTCTTGTGAAACAAAAAGCTGCATGCTTGTAAGAAACAATCTTTTTAAAAGCTATAACTATAACTATAAACTGTCATTTCTGTTCTCTATCCACAATAACACTTTCTCCAGTGAAAGAAATGTCCTTCAGTGTTGTCCTCTCACATCAAAATCCACCAAAATATTTGTTTAGAACTGTTCCGGACTGTCTTGACTTAAACAGTGTTTGATCTGTGCATATTTCTCTCCTGATTCAGACAAAAGCACAATTTTCACTAAAAATAAACATTATGGATAGAGGACTCATAGTTTAGCTGGAAGCAATGGATAAAAACATATTAATGATGGATTTGTTTCTTATAAACAAAGATTTTCCACTTCACAAGACGTTAATTGATGGACCGGAGTCATGTGGATTATTGTGATCTTTTTTTATCAAGCGTTTTATCAGCTGTTCTGATGACAAGCGATGTAATGCTAAATTTATCCCAATTTGTTCCCATGAAGAACCACACGCATCTATATTTTGGCAGGGAGTGTACATTTTCTGATAAAATAAAATTCAATTTTTGGTAAACTGTTCCTTTATGTATTTTAATTACTATATTAATTAATTTCATCATATTTATACAACTATGTATGAACAAAGTCTTGACCATGAATAGATTGTGCTGTTCCCATTCAGTACAAAACTGCTTACTCTGTACAAAAGTACCTGATCAGAACATAGTGATTCTCTAAAAGCACACACAGTCTTGTGTCACGGAAGCAGATGCTGATGTCAGAGCAGGGACTTTGACCAGAGCACTAGTCCCCATCACTTATCCTGCAGTAAATAATTAGTCTGCACAGTAAATAAGTGGAAATTCAATGTTTTCCCTTGTGTGCCCTTTGCACTGTGGTGGGGCCCAAACACCCAATTCACAGGCAAGAGGAAGAGACAGAAGTAACTCAACTCTTGCCATGCTTTTGTGAAAGACAGGACATGTACCCTGATGTAACACGTATTGACCAAAGGAGACGTTCAGGCAGATATAGATGACCTTGACCCCATTAAGCTGCAATTCAAAAACGAATTCAAAAAGTGTGTTTGTCAAGTACCATTTAAATTGAGGTCCTTGAGCAGAAGATCAGCTGTCCGGTAGATGGGGCTGTTCTGCTAAAACCATTTAAGTCCATTGAAGTTATAACATTTTTAATTTGACTTTGACTATAAAATTAAGTCCAAAGGCATACACGAATGAAACCATAGGAAAACAATGATAAACCCATATGTTTGCGTCGACTTCTTTAAAAAGATGGAGTAATAATAATTACTAATTTGAATCAGTACATTATAATGACAACAGTGCCTTAAAAATGAAAAGAAGTTCATAGTTCGATTATTGGCACACGTCATTACGTCGCCAGGTAACGCCATCCGACGTCCCCTCCGGAATTTCACATATAAACATATAGTTCGTCTTCGTTATGATGCCATATACAGTTTTTGGTGTTTCATTTTTAATTTTATGAAAGCTTCAAGTGCAGTTAATAATTTACAGAGGACGGCGGGTGTTGAAGCTCTTTTATTTGCCGTCAAACGGTTGAGCTCTGCCGTGTGTGTATCCTGTCGCAAAATATCCGCGAAAAGTCCTACACGTAGTGCTGCCTTCTAAAATTGGCCAGATGAAGGCATCTCAGGAGACAGGAACTGAAGCATTCATAACATTGAATTCGGACGTGCTTTGATGTCTTCCTACCTTGGAATGCGTCCTCCGAAGGCAGCATTTTTCAGTTTTCGGATGCAGCCAATGTGATTAAAGGCACAATATGCTATTATTAAAATATCCAAAAACCACTAGAACGGTGTTATATATTTTGCTGACTTGTGTACTTATATTATCCTAAATGTTTCGAAGAATGTTTAAATCCAGAGAAATAAGCAATTTTAACTAGTGACAGACTGTGTCCATAGTGTCAATGACGTCATCCACCATCGATTTCCGGTTTTGTTTTGTAGAAAGTCATGGAAACACCATAAACTGTATAAAAACATGGACGTAGTGTCCGTGACGTCACCAGTAGATTTCTGAAGAGCGTTTTTGAAGCTCAAAGTGGGCGGAGCGGGCTGTCGCCATCCTGGCAGCGTGTCACCATGCGTCACTCCCGGATAATCAAAAATCGGCAATAACCATTTTTTGTACCAGGCTGTAAACTTTTTTTTCTGCTGTAAAGTTGGGCATTTTAACATGGGGAGTCTATGGGATCCACCTGGTTGCCACTCAGGGAACATCAAAGGTGCGTTTAATATGTCGTGCGTTTTTTTAGACAGGGGAGGATCGCACAGAGTAGCATTGTAGCAGAACTTTCAAATGTATCTAGTGCGATAAAACAGTGCTGCATTTTTTTTTTTTTTTCAGATGTGCATGACCGGAAGGAGTGGAAGCGGTCGACTGTGGCATAATAAAAGCTCCGCTGCTTTCAAGCTGTGTGTCACGCTTGTTCACGGCCTGGTTTCGCATCGACGGCTTTCAGCCTCACCCTGCTTCATTCTACTACCTTATTAAATCATAGCTCATCCATGAACATGATTTCTGCCCGAGTCCCGTCGGATTGCGTCGGCTGTGGGGATGAAGACAACTCCCATGATTCCACACTTGTTGTTTATTTTGAATACGTGCCCTCTAGCGGTGAAAAATTACATATTGTGCCTTTAAGGTGTTTACATGTCTATTCTGCATTTCAGTAATGCGACTAAAATAGGAATACTCTCCACATGTCTTAATTCAGGGGTGAGTTCTTCCACTTCAAGCACTGAATGCATCATCACACGGAAGAAATGGGCATTGTTCATGTAACGCATTCGCATAAATTGTATTTATTTTATTTAGATGGTGATTGGCAAATTATGAATTGTTTAAAAATATAAATTATTTTTTTAATTAAATATAATATTTAAAATTGGTCATTTAAAAATATTTGAAAACTGTAAATATTGTTTCCCTCTCTTCTATTGAATATAAATGAAATTGACATGGATGTACAAAAATATTGTTCATGTATTGTTTAAAGGTTTGGGTTGGTAGAATTTTTGATGATTTTGAAAGAAGTCACTAAGGCTGGACATTTTAACAAAAATGCAGTAGTAAAAAATTGTGAAATATTACTAAAATTTTAAATATCCATTTTCTGTTTTAATTTATTTTAAAATGTCATCTATTCCAGTCTTCAGTGTCAGATCAAAAGCTCAAAAGAACAGCATTTATTTTAAATTTAAATCTTTTGTAAAATGTCTTTACTGTTACTCTTAATCATTTTTCATCATATTTTCTGATTAAAAACATTATTTTTAACTGTAGTGTACATTGCAGGTCTTATTATTTATTTATTTATTTATTTTCACTTTTTATAAGTGAACCCAACTTGTTTGTCTCCTTGCATAAGCTTACTGGCATCCTCAGCCTTCATAATGAGTCCATTGAGAGGGTCTGTGCCATGCATACTGAGACACAAACCCTACCGGCTGAGCTTAGAATTTAAAATGTGCTTTTAACACTGTGGTTTATATATTCGAGGACAAGGATGCAAATCTGTGAACCGTGGTTTTTTGACAGTCCTGTGATGCTGCTATCACACGCTTCCTTTCTGTCTGTGGTTCTCAGCCTCTCTCTCCCTGTCTCTCTCTCTCTCGCTCTCTCTCTCTCTCTCTCTCCCACTCTCCGTGCTGCATCCAGAGCCATTTTGCGTTAGGCTGAAGAAACACAGTCTCTCAGCGCATTCCCACATCAATTAACCCCTCCCTCAGCTTCCTGACGCACCACTGCGTACCAGGCCCTGCAAAACCAGACTCCTTCAGTCTGATGGTCTTGCCAGGGGGGGCTCCACCTGCATTGATGTTGCTGAGCAAGGGAGAGGCTGAGAGCCTATAGGAAAAGATATAACAACCGGGTGAGGAAGAAGACAGCGGATGATAGCAGACTTGATGGAATAGCCCACTGCTGTCCGCAATCTCAAAAGGATATTGTCATCAGGAATCAGTATGTGAGATCTTGATTATTGTTTGTGTGATTTATGTGTTTTTAAACCATTTTTTTTCATGTCTCTTATGAGAATAAGGAGGGTGGTGCACTGCTCCCCTGTAGTCCTGTTCCGAAAGCCACAAAGAGGCTGTTGAAAAAGAAAAGAGTAAGACAAAAAATGGAAAAGATCTTTAAGGAGATGTTTATATGTATATATATATATATATATATATATATATATATATATATATATATATATATATATATATATATATATATTAGACTGTCCTATATATAATGTATACTTGTTTATTTAATTTTGATTGTGTACTATCATACTATTTTTGGACTTATGTAGCCTAACTATAAATGCATTTATTATTATTAATATTGGATATCAATACACATTTAATGTAAACTTGCTTTATTCAGTATTCAGTCATTTACATGCATTGTCAGTCCTGAGACTAGCCATGGTGCTGAAGGATGCTGTTTACGTGTGCAGGGTGAGGCCATGTCATGAAATCTGGGCCTTTTTCATAACTGTTTATGTTTTTATTTCTAAATCCAGAAAGATTATACCTATAATTACTGAGGGAAAAGATGAATATATGTAGCATTTTTTTTTAATTAGATGCGTTAGGGAGGGTGAATAGTGCGCACTAATATTTGCGGACCAGGAAACGATTTATTATTTTGCTAATATTAGAAATTCGGAATTAAATTCTGTATATTTGCCTGTATTCTGCGCTGTACTAAAGATTCTGACAAAATATTGCCATAGTAACAGACGCGTCACACTTTACCACCTCAAGTCTACATCGACGCGATGCGCTGAAACGCGTTGAAAATCGCAGTTATACAATGTAAACTGGATGAACGCGATGTCGATTATAATCGTGTAGATAATTTTGTTGATTAATTTGGGAGCGATCTTGTATGTCGCGTCGCTAGCAGTGTATATTGGGTGTTGCAGCTCAGCATCTACGCAGACGCAGCTCTAAATATAAACAGATGGGGAACATGTTTATATATGATATGATAACCTTGTTTTGCATATCTGGTTAGCTTAATGAGCTTTAAAACGGCTTCATTGCGTTTGTTTTGCCGGCTGGACTGATGCTGACGCAAATGCGCGTCCGTCGCAGCTGCTTCATGACTGTATGAGGACGCTCAGAGCAGCCATTTCCACTAGACTCTGAGGGTTAGATGTGATACATACATTTGCTCCGTGTTGTGTACAAACATACCTATGATTTTCTGCTCGAAGGATGGCACTTAGCCCAGTCTTTTTTTCTTTCTTTCTTTCTTTTTTTTTTTTGATAGAGATCTGTCCAAATTCATCCACAGCTTGTTATTAATAACCACAATCTATTTTTAATTCTGAATATTTCACAATGGGTGGGTATCCCACATTAAGTTGCCAGTAAAATTAAGGGGGAAATAATCTAAGTATAAATGAATAGGATCATTTTCAATATTAAATGTTGCAATAAATAACCTACTGTATGCATGTTCTGTTTTTTTCCAAATTATTTCTAAATCATTTTTAGATGATTTACCTTAAGTAAATTTGTTGATATGCTTTTTAGAAAAGAAAAAACTAGGAAAGTTTTTCTAATCCATCATCATGATTAAAACCATGAATTTGCACGATATTTTGCAGTATCAAGGAACTGACATAAAACCTGACCCACTTCCATTTCTTTTTTTTTTCTTTTAAATGAATTACTATATCCACAGTTGGACAGTTATTAAATGTGTTATGTTGGAAGTCATAATCTTTTGTTCAGAGTTGTTGAAATGAAATGCCACTGACCCAGAGTTTATTTTTAAGATGTTGTTATGATAATTGCGTTATCAATAAAATAAAATATAAATATTTATAAATAATCACAATCAGTGTATGGTTATAACCCATATAATGAAACATTATTTATTACAAAGAATCCCAGGGGCCATGAGAACGTGAATTTACTTATTAATTTATTAATGAAATTATATCGCTTTGTTGTAATCTGTGATATGGATTTAGTAAGTATATTGCGAACAAGAAAATCTGTAATTTTTAATTGTTGCAGTGTTTCCAACAGTTTTCTGATATTGTGCCTGGTTTTGAATCGGTTATCAGAGCTCTTCATTTGGTATGAAGATATCTACGATACGAGTAGCTGTACTGTGTCTGCATGCCTTGAATTGGTCTGAATTTTGCCGTCTGGCTGACCTTGCTCTTGGATTCTGATTTGAACAAGCTGTTTGTTTGTTCTTTTAATAAATCTGCACATATGATCCTAAACCCATTTGTCAGTCTGTTTCACTACATATAGTTTTACAAGTTCACATAGCTATATCTGATGTACAGTAATTTACTGAATGTGATAAAAGTCCTGATGAGTCATGTTCTGGATCTCAGAGTACTCCATTACCTAAATTAGAGTATCAGTGGTGTAACTTAGCCAGTACAATCACCTGAACAGATTTATGGGGATTTTCTTTAATTATCTCTTGAAGTGAATTGCTAAGGTACTAAATCTAAAGAGTAGGCCTTAACATTAATTTCTAGTCTTGTTTTGCAAAAGAAGAGTTGATTGTTGACGAAACATGTTTTTTGTTATTCTAATTGCCTAATTGTATATTTACTGTACTCTTAATTCTATAGTGAAGTAAAAGAACACATTCTTTTGATATTCTAGCACATATAGTGGCATGTCTGCATTTCTTTCTACAGGTGGCAGGTGGCCTCTGATTCCTGGCTGGGCTTCGTCCCATCAGATCCTGTGCAGTAGCAGAGCTCCAGCACTCAGACACCATGGCAGGTGCCTCGGTGAAAGTAGCCGTGAGGGTCCGTCCCTTCAATTCACGAGAGATTGGAAAAGAGAGCAAGTGTATCATCCAAATGTCAGGCAACACTACCAGTGAGTGTTCTTTCCAAACACGTATTTTCACTTGCTGTCAGTGGTTATTTGAACTCATCTGAGTAAAAGATGATTGTCACTGTGCTGTAGGAATGATTTATGACTGTAATGAAATATTTATTCATGGTCATAAATATGCACTCATCAGCACCCCCATTAGAGAGAATATTAGTGCATCTCTAGGCTTGCAGGTTTGAAAATGTCAAAAGGGTCATGCTTTAGTTTTCGGTAAATGTTTTTAATTGGTGAGGTGTGCAACCTGTCACCACGTGACTGTTTGTTGGCTTCAGCTATACTGTACATTGGTTCCCAATTATTATTTTTTTTTCAGAAGTCAAAAAATAGTGTGCTATATAGTTGCATTTATCTATGAGAAACATATTTTTTAAGTTTCGCTTAGAGATGCAGACTGGTTCATCTGACAATTGTTTCTCACTATTATGCATGAAAAATAGCAAAATAATTTCATTGTCACAACAACATTTTTATAATAAATATATTTCAATAAAAACAATGGGAAAACATGGACAATAAAAATATTTATCACTGGCAAATGTTAATTTCACGCGCCTTTAGCAAAAGACTTGGACATGTTCAGAAGCAAGGTCCATTTCATGCCAAGAATTTCAAGGCCCCATTTTTAGAGCAGCTTCAAAAACTGCCCTGTTGTTCTGCCTGCAGCATGAGTGCATGGGAAAACAGAGTCAGCTGATGCAGAGTGTGAGGTCAGACACACTGCACGGCTTTGTGCTGGTGAAAGGATGCAGGGAGGTTCATGACCTCATTCCCAGAACCCCAGGGATGGCATGATTCATGCTTCCTTAGACTCCTCTGTCCTGAAACATGCCTACATATATGACCTTATGGTATATTGACAGTGCAGAAAATGCTGTTATGATGACTATTGAGATTATATTTTTGTATTTTTTTGAACATGGCTTTTGTGGATAAATAAACAGCATTCAGGTCTTCATTTAATTCATATAAATGGTATACAAATAGTAATTATAATTAAATATAATTAATTTGTTTATTTAGAGTATAGACTGCTAGAGTATGACTGTTTTTTTAAAGACTTCTCTTATGATGAAAAATACAGTAATACTATAATATTGTGAGATAGTTTTGAACAGTTATAAATACATACAGTAAATAGTGAAGTTCCTCTGTATTCATCATGAAATCATCTTTTTCCAGACTTCAGGTCTGAGCGTGTTTGAAATTAAATGATGAGTCTAGAAAATAGTTTTAGTTAGTTTGTTGTTTTCTACATTATGTTGTAGATTTATTCTTATTGACATGTTCTCTTTGTTGTCTAGCAATTATAAACCCAAAACTGCCAAAGGAGAGCAAGAGCTTCAACTTTGACTATTCGTATTGGTCACATACAACGGTGAGTTTCTTGATATTAACTGGTGAATCTGCCTCTTATACAACTCCCTGCTGCTATTTTTAATTCTTCTGTGATCATGATTTCTGTTATTGAGACATTTATGATTATTTATTTTTGTGCTTTGTGCATTTCTATCTTCAACAGCCAGAAGATGTGAATTATGCATGCCAAAAGCAGGTTTATAAAGACATAGGGGAGGAAATGCTTCTGCATGCTTTCGAGGGATATAACGTCTGTATCTTTGCCTATGGGCAAACCGGGGCAGGAAAGTCATACACCATGATGGGCAAGCAAGAGAAAGACCAAGAAGGCATCATCCCATTGGTAGTACACTATAATACCATCTGTAATTGACATTATCGCTGTCTTTGATATTGTAGCAAATACTGTAGCTTAGCTGCTGCCGGGTTTGAACTAACACATTCATAATGCTGAATCTATCTGTGACAGCTGTGTGAGGACCTGTTTACCAAGATCAGTGACAATAATGACAACAGCATGTCATACTCAGTTGAGGTAAGAGCAGCACCTGCATCATAAATTGCATTCTTACCATAGAATCATTATAGCGAGTGAATTTTTTTTTTTTTTTTTTTCAGGTCAGTTACATGGAGATCTACTGTGAGCGTGTGCGGGACCTTCTGAACCCAAAGAACAAAGGTAATCTGCGTGTGCGAGAGCATCCTTTGATGGGACCGTATGTGGAGGACCTATCAAAACTGGCCGTTACTTCCTACAGTGACATACAGGACCTGATGGACTCTGGAAACAAAGCAAGGTGACACAAATTTATGAGTATAGATTACACTACCATTTCAAAAGATTTTTTAAAATGTTTAGAACGTCTCTTATGCTTATCTATGCTACGTATATTTGATCAAACTAGGAACTACAATGTTGTTTATAGAATTCTTTGATGAATAGAAAGGTCAAAAGAACAGCATTTATTTGAAACACAAAAATCTTTTAAAACAATAAACAACAAAAAATTACACTTAAAAAAAATAAAATGTCCCAAAAAAAATAAATAATTTAATTAATAAAAGAAAAATCCTACTGACCCCAAACTTTTGAACAATAGTGTATGTATCTATGCACATCATTTTGAGTGATTGGAAATTGGGGGAAATTTGTAGTCATCTAAAATGAAGCATAAATTCTTACTTTTTGAGTAAGATAATGTATTCATGTATGTAACTGAAATCCAGTTATTCACCACTGCAACGCTTTTCCGTTATCAGGACTGTGGCTGCCACCAATATGAATGAGACCAGCAGCCGCTCCCATGCTGTGTTCAACATCATCTTCACACAGAAACGACATGATAGTGACACAGAAAACACATCTGAAAAGGTACCGCATCCTCTCCTTCAGCCTTTCTCACCAGGTGTCCACATATTATGGCATAATAATGTGACTAAGGTAAATAGACTAGAATGCAAAAGTAGGTGATACTCTGCATTTCGAACATCACTGATGGATGTTGGCAGTTTGAGGCTGAAGTTGCTGGTTTGTGCATTAGAGCGCTCTACCGTTCTTAGACAAAACATTTCCATTTGCAAACAGGTCAGCAAAATCAGCTTGGTAGACTTGGCAGGGAGTGAGAGGGCTGATTCTACTGGAGCTAAAGGCACTAGACTCAAGGTGGGTCACTTTGAGTTCAGCAGAGTTTCATGACAATTTGTCGTTTCAGATTAATGCACCATATAAATGTGTGTACTTTGTAATTTTTCTAGGAGGGAGCCAATATCAACAAATCTTTAACAACACTAGGCAAAGTTATCTCGGCTCTGGCTGAAGTGGTAAGACTTCTCTTTATTTACATATAAAAGTATTTAAAAGAAAAGTAAAAAAAATGGTAAACATTTTTTTTAAAAAATTGTTTTGCAGGACTCTGCACCAAACAAGGTAAGGATCAGTTAAATTTTTCTTTAATTATCAAGCATTTATAGCTTTGACAATTGACACATTCTCCCTACAGAACAAGAAGAAGAAGAAAGTGGAGAGCTTTATTCCATACAGAGATTCAGTTCTGACATGGCTGCTGAGGGAAAACCTCGGTATGAGGCTTTATGCACCATGCAAATACAGTACCTTCTTAAAAATAATCATTGCTCTCCATCACATAAAGCTTTGCATATTGCAGTCAATGTGGTCAGTTTAACTGTGGTATGGTCCCAATACATTAAAAAGATTCCTGAAGGTTACAATGTTTTTTATTTATCAGGAGGAAACTCGCGCACTGCTATGGTAGCAGCTCTAAGCCCTGCTGACATTAACTATGATGAGACGCTCAGCACGCTCAGGTAAGAACCACCTATTGCTATAAAGGCATTGGTGTATTTTAGACTAATAACCTAGAGTCATGTAACACTAAAAACTGTTTCTGTATATTAATGGCTATGCATTAGCTGTGAAGAATTTATCTATGTCATTAGATGTTATTAGCCTCAGCAGGTAATGTTCTGTATGCTGAATTATTTGGCACATTCTGAAACAGTTTTGGATAGTTAATAGCAATATCACTGTCACAGGTACGCTGACCGAGCCAAGCAGATCCGCTGCAACGCCGTCATCAATGAAGACCCCAATAACCGCCTGGTGCGTGAGCTGAAGGAAGAGGTGGCACGTCTGAAGGATCTGCTCTATGCTCAGGGTCTTGGAGACATCATTGAGAGTGAGTCACCGGATACTCTTCAAACTGAGCAGCTACAACGTTTCACTCTACTTAAAATGACAGATTTCCTCTCAAAGGATTGAAGGATTTGTCTTCTCTCTCTGTTTTTCTCAGCATATCGGGTACAGGCTCCTGGGATAGCTGCCCTCAAATGTGTGTATTTTGGCACCCTAAAGGCTTCACAGCTTATGATAAACCAGGGGTCGGCAACCTTCCTTTTTTAACATGAAATGTAGTTTTTTTTTATTTACAGTATATTACAAATCTGTTCATAGCAGATTTATACTGGTAATAAAACCTAAAAATTAAAAAGCAGTGCCAAAGTGCGTCAGCACTGTGATCAGGACTGTGTAACTCAAAGGACAGATATTTATTTGGGTGTCTCACTATTGCATTGGATCAGTTTTTGGTTTGCTCTGTGCTGTCTGATACATCATGATTTTTCTTATTCATTAATCTTTAATTGGAATCGTTCACGTCACATAACATTTACTCTCCAGAGCATATTTTTACTCTCATTTGCTTGATGAGTGTTAATTTTGCAATCTGACCTCAACATGTTATAATAAATAGTTAAAGAATATTATAATCATACAGAAAATCCTCTGTCCTTTTTATGTGTGCCAGTATTGACCCTTTCTAATGTTGCCGACCCCTGCGATGGCCAAAGCAGGAATCTCTGGACCACCAAAGTCCAAGCTGTGCAGTTTCAACTAATCAGTTTAAATAAAACTAATTAGTCTGACAGACAACACAATTATTGGACACCGCTGCTCTGATGGTCCAAAGGCACTCTAGAGGTTTTGCTTGGGATTTGGCTCTATGTGAAGCACAGGCATGTGGTCATCTATGCGGTCTGTGTAGTCACAGATCAGTATTACTTTGAGTGTTCAGTTCATCTCCATGCTCATTTATCTCAAGCATGGTTCAATGAATTTGAGGCATGAGGGAAAATACACAAATAATAATTTTTGATGTTCTGATTTAATTGAAAAATAAAAACACACAACAGTGTCTGAAGTCCTCAAATTGATGCCATCTGCCCTGCGCCCTGCAGCTTTATAACCTTTTTATTAGCTTTCAGCTTTATGTTTGACACTTTCTACTCTTCCTCCTTCCCCTTCTTTTCTGTTTCCATGGTTTTCCTGTTCTCTCTTACCACAACTTTATCCTTTGACTCTCCAACATGTTCTCACGTGTTGCCCAGACTTGTCCAGTTACAAGACTAATCTCAATAGCATCCAGGCTGTCAATCAAAGGGGTGATTTCTCCACAGTGACCAATGCCATGACCGGGATGAGTCCCTCACCCTCCCTCTCTGCCCTGTCCAGCCGAGCTGGCTCCATCAGCAGCCTGCATGACCGGATCATGTTCAGCCCGGGAAGTGAGGAAGCCATTGAGAGGCTGAAGGTGAGACAGAGGCTGATGGGATGGCTGGATATTCTGTTTGATAAATTAATAAGGGGCAGTGCTGATTGTCTTAATTTCCGATCTCTTTTCCAACTAGGAAACTGAGAAGATAATCGCAGAACTCAATGAAACTTGGGAAGAGAAGCTTCGCCGGACCGAGGCAATTAGAATGGAAAGGTTGGAGACCCCTGAGAGGGATTTTATCTTGAAATGTGTCTGAAATTCAAGTTTTGTAAAAAATAAATAAGTAAAAATCTTCTGTTTTCATCAGGGAGGCACTTTTGGCTGAAATGGGTGTGGCGATGAGGGAAGATGGAGGAACCGTTGGAGTCTTTTCACCAAAGAAGGTTAGAAGATCAGATATGTTTTCTAAAAGGAAGCTATCTAATTCCAATGATCCAATCAGCACTTCCTTGTGATTTGACTTTCAGACACCTCACCTGGTCAACCTCAATGAAGATCCACTGATGTCTGAATGCTTGTTGTACTACATTAAAGATGGAATCACCAAGTAAGAATGTTGTTTATTTACACCCAGTATTTTCAGTAATGGACCACTGGGGGTCCACAAAGACATTGCAGGGTGTGTGTTAGTTAACATGAATTAACAATGAACAGTACTTTGCATTAAAGACTACAGCATTTATTAATGTTGATCTCAACATTTTCTAATAGATTTTAAGATCAAAAGGTTTTTCTTGTTAACAATAGTTATGCACTGTGAACTTATTTTAAAGTGTTACACATTTTTAATATTTAAAAATTAAACATTTCTAACTATATGACTAACCATTAACTAATGATCCAACTAATAAACAAAAACTTTTTAACTAATGTTAAAAATAATACACAAAAAAAGTGTTATAATATTAGCTAATAATAATATTGGCTAAAAAAATCATTACATTTTTTGTTAAAGTTTTCTTATTTTTTCCCCTTTATTCTGACATGTGGCCTCCATGTTTTCCTGCAGGGTTGGCCGGGAGGATGCCAGCAGTCGGCAGGATATTGTCTTGAGCGGGCACTTCATTAAAGACGAACACTGTATCTTTACAAGTAGCACAAATGCCTCAGGAGAGGGTACGGTGGTCCTGGAGCCCTGTGAGGGAGCAGAGACTTACGTTAACGGGAAGGGAGTGACAGAGCCCACTGTTCTCAGATCAGGTAACTTCTTCAGTTTCTAGGCACAAACATGGCCAGTCTTTTTTTTTTTTTGGTGCCTGTAAGATGTCTTGACCCTGTCTGTTATGTTATCTATCTTAGGTAACCGTATCATTATGGGCAAGAGCCACGTGTTCCGTTTCAATGACCCTGAGCAAGCACGGCAAGAGAGGGAGAGAACCCCATGTGCAGACACACCTGTGGAGCCAGTGGACTGGGCCTTTGCCCAGAGAGAACTACTGGAAAAACAAGGCATTGATATGAAACAAGAGATGGAGCAAAGGTACATATATCTCATAGCAAATCTAGATAGGTGGAGCTGGAGGAGGTGGAGGGTTTCAGCTCTGATAACATGCTCCAGGACCACCTACAGTGAACCCTGCACCAGACTATTTAAATGTTGAGCAAGATAGAGTTTCATGACTGATCTAGATATTTAAAGCACTCTGGGAACCAGATCAACTGGCTAAAACCAGCAAATCAACCAGCTTATGATTAGTATCAGGTACAATATCTAGTTTTTGCGGCTTTACTCTGATGCCCACATCATTTACAGGTTACAGGAGCTGGAGGAACAGTACCGCAAGGAGAGAGAAGAAGCAAGCAATCTTCTGGAACAGCAGAGACTAGTAAGTCATTTAAGACTAGTAGGAGCTTAATTTGTCCTTGAGAGGTAGAAACTGGAAGACGCTGGCAATAAAATCCAAATTTAACATTGATTTTTCATTTAGGACTATGAGAGTAAGCTGGAAGCTCTTCAGAGGCAGGTCAACTCAAGATATTACCCAGAAACCACAGAGGAAGAGGAGGAACCTGAAGAGGAAGGTGGGTAATGCAGTTTAAACCACATAGGTACTGTATGATCTGAACCATATCATATGCATAATCAAATTAACATATGATTTCATTTTCTAAAAACATGTGTTGTAAGTGCTTAGTTGTTTCTGAGACATCTCATTTGAAATGGGTTCATATTTTGGTCCTGTAGTGCCGTGGACAAAGCGAGAGACAGAACTGGCCCTCTGGGCTTTCCGGAAATGGAGATTCTATCAGTTCACATCTCTCAGAGACTTGCTCTGGGGAAATGCAGTTTTCCTCAAGGAGGCTAATGCCATTAGTGTGGAGTTAAAGAAAAAGGTACACTGAAATCATTTTAGGTCAGCTTAATGAAAAAAAAAGTTATTTTTAGATAAGTTACACTCTCAAAAATGAGTATAAATGGATAAAAATCTATAAATTGTTCCCTTTTTTCTTTGCAGGTTCAGTTTCAGTTTGTACTACTCACGGACACACTGTACTCCCCGCTGCCCCCTGACCTCTTGCCCCCCAGCATAGCCCAAGATAGGGAGAAAAGGCTGTTCCCTCGCACCATCGTAGCAGTAGAGGTTCAGGACCAGAAAAATGGTGCCACACACTACTGGACACTGGACAAACTCAGGTACAGTGAGATTAAACATACACAATATGCACATAATGCCCACAAGATGAGTCTAGCTCTGTAGTTATTCATGACAAGTTATAGCTTAGCTATTTTCAAAATTGTGTTACTTTTCCGGTAATACGCTTCATTTTTTACACCAGAAATGATGTAACATGAAAAAATGCTGCATCAATGTCATATGAATGTCTGTCACATATGTTGCATTAGGAAGTCTGATCAATTTTTGTGAATTGTTAGGTCAGAAAGTTAATGTAAATAAATGATTCACCAACCAATTCAACCCAACATAATTTTGCCATTTAAATGATATATCTAATTGCTAAAAAGAGATTGTCCTATTAAAAATCTTGCTTACATACATTTTGTTTGTAGCTACTGTAGTAGTGTCTAATTAATTTTTTAACTGAGTAGCTTGAATGTAGTTGAACTTTTAAATTATGATAAGCATGTAGCTTGTTTACATTTTTAACACTAATTTCAAACTAAAAAGGGTTTGATTCTGGTACTATAAAATGAACAAGATCATATTTTCTACTCTATCAATGCTTAAATAGACTTAAATTGATGTCACAGTCATGACTGTTTGTTATTGCTAATCAGAGGCAGGTGGTATTACTGGAGATAGTTCATTATTATTCTAAAGAGACAAAAATTTGGATGCACTATGTGTAGAATGAATCATTAATATTTATTTTCTATTCCTAGAAGACAAATATTGTACATTTTACATGCATGTAGCTGTTCATTTCACACTTTAGGAGTAGACCAGAATGTTGATGATCTCAATGCTAATAGGCTAAAGGTAATGGGGTTTAATAAATGTTAGCCGCCTTTTCCTTTTTGGTTTTTGCTTAAAAAGTGAGCATATAAATGAAACATTTCAGAGTATGTTTTGCTGATGCATTACTGTTGTCTCAGCAGACAAAGACTGGATTTGATGAGAGAAATGTATGACCGAGCAGCAGAGGTGCCCAGTACTGCAGTCGAGGACTGTGATCATATGATGTCCGGCGGTGACCCCTTCTATGACCGCTTTCCATGGTTCCGTCTGGTTGGTCGGTAAGTAATTGATCAGTCAAATTTGTATGCTTTAAAGTGCTCAGTGATTGCTGGTATTCCCACTGTACATGACTGGAAACAGCGTGTTTGGTGTTGTACTAACCCAGTTCCCGTGTTTTCGGCTGCACCAGCACTCCCATTCTCAACACGTGCATGAGCAAGCGCATGAGTGACCTTACCCTCTCCCCCACCCTCTCCGACCCTGACTCTGACATAACCGAGCTCGCTGATGAGCGGCATTATGGGAAAGTCGAGGTGGAGGAGGAGGAGTTGGATGACCTGGATGATGAAATCTTTATGGAGGACCCTGGCTCAGAGCTTGGGAGAGAGGAGGAGGATGGTGTGGGGGAGCACTGCCCAGGTGTCAGCGATGGCCAGGACCCCTTTTACGACCGCTGGCCTCTGTTCAGTTTAGTGGGAAGGTTGGTGAGGTTTCAGGAGCATGCTGTCAGAGGAAACTAGCTCTTTCACACTGAGACACAGACAAAAGGGTCTGTTACTAGAACTTCCTAACAGGGCACCAAATAAATGAACATCACAGACAGGCGAGAGAAAATCTTTTGCAAAGATAAAGATAATTTTGGTCAGTTCCTAAATGTATTCTCATGTTTTCAGGTAAAACAGGTAAAAATGAATTTCTTGCTAAACAAACATTACTGCCATATTTTTTTTCTTCTAGTGTTCTACTTTATACAGTCATTCTCTTGGATGGCATTTATTATTATTAATTAGAAAAAGAGTTATTGGGATCTTAGTTTTTTTTAAATAATTTTTATGCTATTTTATTATGTCAATGTAAATACAGTTAAATAAAATATAATACATTTAGTACATTTATTACAATAATAATAATAATAATAAATTATTAGTATTGAATTTTAACAATAAATAAATTTTGAAGCTGTTCTGTTATGTTAACACATACAATAAAATACAATACATTTGATAATAATAATAATAATAATTAGAATTTTAGTAAACAAACAAACAAACAAATAAATAAAAATGTTGATGCTATTCCATTTTTGTCAATGTAAATACAGTATAATAAAGTATATAGTACATGTATTAATAATAACAACTACAACAACAACACAAATTTAGATTTTAATTATAAATACATAGATGAATAAAGAATGATGCTATCCTAATATGTCAATGTAAATGTATATTTCTTTATGGTCTGTCTTACAAGATTTGACTTTGAAAATGTGAAACTCTTCACCTGATCTGGAGGCAGTTAATGCCTCTTTCTGCATGCTTTAGATGCGTTTTACCTCTAAGACAACAAAGCTTTTACCTTTATTCTTATGCATTGATAATCGTATATTGTTGCATACAGTGTTGAAATGAACCATTTCAGTGGTATCTGAGGTTTTCAGTAACTGAAGGAGAGGAAGCTGAACAAAATGAATAGCAATGTCAAGATGCTGACTGTGAAACACAGTAAACCACTGGTGACAGATTCCTAATGGATGTTTATTTATACATACTGTAAGCTAGCTTTAGGCATTTGGAGGCATTTGAACATGTGGTTCTACAGGACAAATTAATAGTGTTGTGAATGCCAGTCACGTCAATTCTGCCGTTTTGAAAGATACAGCATTGTATGGCAACATAATACATTTTTGTCTACTCTTTTCTAAAGTGAAATTAGCATCCTCTGAGAATTCCATTGTTTCTGTGATCGGTATAAATCAGCTGATTGTTTTGTCTGAAAAGCTGCAGCGCTCAAGATGAAAGAGCTGGTTTCGACTACAGCAGTCTCAATCAGGCATGCCAGAGCTAAAATTTGTATCACAGTTTTGGATTGGCACTCACACTCTCACTTCCCTGCGCACATGCAATATGCAAGATTTGTGACGTGTGTTGACTTTGATTTCTCTTTTAAGTTGATGGAGGTTAAATTCATGTATGTTAATGTCATTTCAATTTTTTGCTTTCCAGTTTGCATCTGGCCCAACAAGCCAGATTTGGAGTTTATTTTCTCACTAAACATTTTGTTTATCTGAGCATGCTGTATTTGCGCCTCACCAATCTTGTCGAAAGCTCCTCCCCTCTGGCCATACCTCCTGCCACTCTTGAACCCTGCCTGCAACAAATTGGGATCAAGAGGGCAGATTTGAGTTGAATGAATGAATTTGTACAAATCTGTCACCAAACTTAACTGCATTATTCAATGTCTTGTTTAGTTCACGGATTTCATAGACACATAATTGTGACATGGAATTATTATTAAACCTTCAATCAGTTACTGAAAAAGTTACTAAAATCAGATTTATGACAGTGCCTTTCCATATCTTCGCCTATGTTTATGACTTGACAATTAGAGCAGTTAGTCAAAATTTATAGTTTAAAGTAGCTTGAGGTGCAGTTCTCCTCTATATGCATGTTCTCGAAACACGTTCACCAACCCCCACAGAGACCAAAACCCTTGCTATCAACACTTTCTGTATCATTTTATGAGAATGGAAGCTCTAATAGAGTATTCACAGATGAACCACAGACTTTTTGGCTTTCGTTGGAGCAGCTTCTTGTTTGGTTGCTTTTTTTGTGTATGATGTTGTGTTGTCTAGTGGCAGTGTGGCTGCATTGATCTTCACTGACATTTTTCCCATTTAAACTTCTTTTTCCAATCATGTTAACTCTTTTTCTTCTTTTTTTTTACCCCATCAACTGTCTCAAATCCCTCTTCTTTCTTTGGCTGTCCTCCTTTTCCACATCATCCTCTCCTTCTTCTCCCATAGGGCATTTGTGTATCTGAGTAATCTGCTGTACCCTGTGCCATTAGTGCACCGTGTGGCCATTGTGAGTGAGAAAGGCGAGGTCAAGGGGTTCCTCCGTGTGGCAGTACAAGCCATATCAGGTAAGTTCATCTTCATGATGCTTTCACAAACCTATTTTGAGCAGATTCCAATTATAAATTTAACTGAAGTATTGTTTGACTTTTTTTAATAACAGTATAGGCGTACCACAAGGCTCAGTATTCATACAAATTATGTTTTCATATTTCATTGGTAAATTCTTTTGTTTTTTTATGAATGAAATATGTACGTTTGTATGTATGTATGTATTTATTTATTTACTTCTTTCCTCTGAACATATTCAGAATTGTTTTGTGTATGCAAGCATAAATAGGATTAAATATTAAATTGTTGCCATAATCTTTAATTTCTTGTAACAGCTGATGAAGAGGCTCCTGATTATGGCTCAGGTGTGAGACAATCAGGAACTGCCAAGATCTCATTTGAGGATCAACAGTTTGAGAAGGTTGGTTGTGTTACTCATTTAATGTAACTGATTCTGTTTTCTCTTGGCAAATTAATTCTCACAGTTATTATCTCTGAAGTGGAGTTTGGCTTTGGATTTTTAGGTATTAAATTGTTTTCATAGAAGTTGAGACACCATCAAGAATTGTTTTTCTCTCTGCTTAGTTCCATACAGAATCATGCACTGGTGGGATGTCTCATACAAATACATCTCAAGAGGAGCTGCGCATCGTAGAAGGAGAAGGACAAAACTCAGAGATGGGCCTCAGTGCTGATGAGGTCAACAACAACACCTGTGCAGGTAATATGTTTAAAAAATATATATATAACTGGTGGCCTCATTTATTTAATTTTAAGTGATTAATATAAAATGTGCACAATACATTATGATAAATTTATACATGCCAGAACATAAAATAATTGCACAATAATCATACTGTGATATTTTTACTGTTAAAGTAGTTGTAAATAGTAATATAAGTGACTTACACAAGATAAGAGTCAGACAGTATTTGTAATTTTAACTGTTTTCTCATGCATTGCTGCATGTAGCCTCTCCTGATGATCCTAACAGTCCTCTGAAGGGTGGTCTGGAATGTCCTCTTGAAGTGACTCAGGAAAAATCACTCCAGCACTTGAATATCGGCAGCAACTTCACCTTCAGGGTCACAGTGCTTCAGGCCTCCAGCATCTCTGCTGAGTATGCAGATATCTTCTGCCAGTTCAAGTGAGTAGATGTATCACATCCATAGATATATCAGGATTTTCCATAAAAGCAACTGTGCTTTACATCTGACAGATTTTAGGGTTTGAAAGGCAAATACTTCTGCACATCACATACAAAATTCAGACACAGTGGTTTAAACAAACACTTTTTCTACAAAACAAACAAACAAAAAAAAAAAAAACCCACGCTGCTAATTTTTAAAAAAGTTGACACTCAAAAACAATGTGCCCCCTCAGGTTGAATGACGCTTCTGCAAACACTCATCCAGCATGCTCATAAGACATCTGATGCAATCTCATCTCAGCTGTCCTGTGTCTTTTTTCAGCTTTATTCACAGGCATGACGAGGCATTTTCCACTGAGCCATTAAAGAATACAGGTCGAGGGCCTCCACTGGGATTCTACCATGTACAAAATGTAATCAACCTTTGTGTCATTTATTATTGAAGTAATTCAGCTATTTTTG
The DNA here is from genome assembly GCF_018340385.1 of Cyprinus carpio. NCBI lineage: Eukaryota > Metazoa > Chordata > Actinopteri > Cypriniformes > Cyprinidae > Cyprinus > Cyprinus carpio. The sequence continues at coordinate 10,797,540 of NC_056573.1, read as the reverse complement.
AGATGTAAGAAATAAATAAATAATTTCTGCGGTTTGCTACTATTGCAGATAACCGTGGAGGTCACCAAGTCTTTTGTGGAATACATCAAGAGTCAGCCAATCGTTTTTGAGGTGTTCGGCCACTACCAGAAACAGCCTTTCCTTCCTCTCTGCAAGGACTTAATTAGGTGAGCAACTTTAGATTTTTATTATGATACTTTTTAGTCACCTAAAATGTCAAATAAAAAGTTCCCTCCCTCCCTATAGTTCCTTACGTCCAACAAGAAGGCAGTTCCCTAGAGTTATGCCTTTGTCAAAGCCAGGTAGGGTGATGTTTTGTCTCATTTCTTGACCAGTACATACAGTTCTTGTGGTCTGTTTGTGTCTGAACTCTACCTCTGTCTCTCCCCAGTGCCCGCCACTAAACTGAACACGCTGACACGCTCCACTGCTGGCCCCTGTCACTGCAAATATGACCTTATGGCATTCTTTGAAATCTGTGAGCTGGAGGCCAACGGAGAGTGAGTATCTGATAAACACATATTAGCTCCTAGTAAGTTATTCACTGAAACCTACATGTATGGTAGGTTATTCATATATAATGTAACCCTTGTATCTGTTTGTGTACTTTTTTAGCTACATCCCAGCTGTTGTTGATCACAGGGGTGGAATGCCCTGCCATGGTACATTCCTGTTGCACCAGGTAAACATGAATCCATCTTTCGGTCCCTATCAACCGCTTTAATGGTAGTACAGATGATAACAGATGGTATTTTATTTACACTTCTTTTTTAAAGTTTGTAACATTATAAATATCTTTACAGTCACCTTTGATTACTTTAATATTTCCTTGCTGAATAAAAGTATTAATTTCTCTGAAAAAAGTTTTTACAGACCCCAATGTTTTGAACAGTTTTGTAGATTGAGATAAAAATGAGGGATTTTTCATATTTTCTGCAGGGCATCCAAAGGAGAATTACAGTGACTATTGCCCATGAAACCGGCAATGATATTGAGTGGAAGGAGGTTAAAGAGCTCGTCATAGGTTAGAAAATGCTGTGCTATTTTTTCTTTTAAAAAAATGTTATCTATCACATTAAGCGCTACTGGCATAGAGGACAAATGGAAATGTTATGGTGAACATTCAGGCAGAGTTTCAGATGACTCAGCATTTCTTTTGTTCTTTTTTAGGGCGTATCCGTAACACACCCGAGGCGGATGAGACTATCATCGACCCCAACATCCTGTCCCTCAACATCCTGTCTTCAGGCTACATACGACCATCTTATGATGACAGGTACACCACTGATCCTTCCTCCAGTACCTCTCAATAACAATGCTTTTACAAGCTGTTTTTGCTATTTGCAATATGACTATTGTGTCATAATAAAATAGCAATGTTAGCAATAACAAAGTGTTTACATGAATTCTATTTATTCAAATGATTTGTATTATGTATATATGATGTATATAAAGTCAATTAATTAATGTATATTAATCAGTTACTCTAAATATGTGTGCTAATAACACTAAAACATAACTAATTCACATAGATGTATTTAAATTGAATTTTATTCTTAATATTCGAATTATTTAATGACGTAATTAAAATTAGTATGTTAACAACATTTTAATTCACTAACATGTTAATTTATTTATTGTGTCCTGTCAGAGTGTCATTGGGAATTGACCATAGGTATGTTTTTTTTCTTAAGCAAACAGAGTTTTCTATTTATTTATTGTAACCCACCTTACATTTTCAAACTTGTACAAATAAAGAAAAAATATAAGCAATGATATAATTCTCAAAGCTGTTTGTAACTTTTACAGGACATTTTACCGATTTGAGGCCGCATGGGACAGCTCCATGCACAACTCCCTCCTGCTGAACCGTGTCACTCCATACGGAGAGAAAATTTACATCACTCTTTCTGCCTATCTTGAGGTGTGGAAGACTCTTTCAAACTAAAATGATTAGATTATGACATTTAATCAATGTGGGAGATACTGGAACGAATAAAATTAAGTATCAACACAAGTAACAGTAAATTCAGACTACACAGTCAGAAGTTTAGCTCTGAATTTGATTATCTAACTTGTTGCTGTAATGTTTAGATGGAGAACTGCACTCAGCCCACTGTCATCACTAAGGACTTTTGCATGGTGTTCTACTCCAGAGATGCTAAACTTCCTGCATCTCGCTCCATTCGAAACCTTTTCAGCACTGGTGCCTTTAGGCCCTCTGAGAGGTGAGGAAAGTTTGCTGGCCTTTTTGCAGTCAAGTAAATTGATTTTGAGTTAATCAATGCACTATTTCCAAGCTTTAATGCTCAAAACCTGATATCTGAAAACAGTTTTTCATTTGGATTATCATCGTAATAGTGGAGTTAAATGGTTAATTGGTCTTTTGTGTCTCAGTAACCGTGTGACTGGAGTGTATGAATTAAGCCTCTGCCATTTGGCTGACATTGGAAGTCCTGGTAAGTTATTATGTACTAATTCAAATGTACAAATTATCTATGCACATTTATCCCAGTTTTTTTGATTCATTTTGTTGTTCTGCCATGATGGTGTAGGTATGCAAAGGAGGCGCAGACGGGTGCTGGACACCTCAGTGGCATATGTGCGCGGAGAGGAGAACCTTGCGGGTTGGAGGCCCCGGAGTGACAGCCTCATCCTGGACCACCAGTGGGAGCTGGAGAAACTTAGCCTCCTACAAGAGGTAAAATATGGTCCATCTGAATGTTTAAGGGCTTTTAATTTTGGGATTTTGTTTTCATTCAAGTAAATGACTGTGAGGTCTGTGTTTGCTTATAGGTGGAGAAGACCAGGCATTACCTTCTGCTGAGAGAGAAGCTTGAAGCATCTCTACTGCTGGGACAGGACTCTTTCTGTGGCAAAGACCTAATGGATTCACCAAAGGCCTCCAGCCCCATGATCAACCCAGTAGTCAGTTTGTGTCTGGACAGTCCCAACGAGAGGCAGAGGGACCTGGCTGCCAAGGTGAATGTCTGCTTCTTTATAATCACATAACATGACACTGATAGGCTATGCCCACCAAGTCCAGTTTGACTAAACCAAACAAAAGTAAACAACAATATAAAAAAACAAATAAACTTAAATAACAATCTTCTATTGTGTGTGTGTGTGTGTGTGTGTGTGTGTGTGTGTGTATGGATACATAATAATTATTGTTTTCAGTAAAAATATCATCCTTAAAACAAGATACTTGTTTTCAGATAATAACTTTTTAATAATTATATATACAAACAAACAAAAAGCCAATTGGGTAGGGAAATGAAAATGAATTCAGTTGTATATATAGGCCTATATATTATTTAGTCTTATTTTTTTACACAGTTGCTTCTCAAGTAGTTATAATGAATTTGCCATTTTGTACCACAAGGCTCAATATTCAGACCAATTATGTTTTCTTATTTATTTACTTACTTAAACTCCATTCAAAAACAATATTCAGATACCTCAAAGAATTGTTTGCCATACAACAATAAATAAATAAGACTGGCATTTCAACAGAAAAAAATAACAGAATCATTGCAATATATTACTTCAGATTCTGTTTGAAGTTAATAGAGACACATTTAATTTTTCAAATCACGTTGTTCATGTCCATATGTTAAAATTTGGTCCCGGTGAGATTAAGCCATACGTTTTTATTACTCTTAACTGTTCTTTTACTAAATTGAAAACCACCAATCTGAAATGCTAATGTATTTTTTTTTCTCATTTCAGTGTGTGCGACTGCTCATGCACACCTTCAACAGGCAGTACAGCCAGGTGAGCAGCAGTCTCAGTGAGAGCAAGGTGAGCCTTTATAGCCCTAGTGTCCATCCAGACCTTGCCTCATTCTCTCGCCCATGCAGACCAGATATCTCTCTCTTGCGCTCTCTCTTACTTCTTATGTCTCATTTAACAGTCTTTTTCCTTCAACCATTTAAAAAAAATTGTCTTCATTTCACTTTCACTGTCATTCACTCATTTAGAGTAGAGCAGCATGAGTAGTGTAATAGATGCTTTAAGGGTAAGCATGGCTATTTCTGGAATATGATGAATGAGACACTTTTAATGTGTTGCCAGCTTTATCATCTGGTGATGCTCTTTTTTTTAGCTGTCAGAGATGTCTGCATCACTTTTAAGAGACGGTTCTTCTTCCCTTCTGAGCACTTTGACACCCTCCTCCACCTGCCCTTCACTGGTGGATGGGCACTATGGCAGTCCTGAGCTCAGGTCAGTGTATTTTCAACACAAAACCCAGAAGTCTCTGCTAATATGATAACACTATGGCTAATACTAGTTCTCTGAGAAACAGCCTATACAGTCTCAGAACACCTCAAATACTTAACAACTAACAGAACTTTTTTGTTCTGTGTGATTTTACAGAGGCGCTGAGACAAACTCTGGTGCCTCTAGCCCTGATCTCGACCCCTTCAGCCCTATAGAGAGAAAACCCAGGAGCTGCACCTTCATCCCGAACATCCAGGAGATTCGCGTCAGGTAGCACCCCAAACAGTCTGTCTCAGAAATTTACTTCCAACTCAATTTTAACATTAAAAGTACACTAAAGATTTGTGCAGGCAGCAAAAAAATCCAACTTATTGGTGGATTTGATTGAAGCGTGTTGACAAATGTGTGAAATGATGTACACTCACATGAGAGTCATTGTTTTTACATGATGGCTGCCATGTATGAGATCACATGACAAATACTGCTTCCTTTACCCTTTTCACATTTCCTGGTTTATTAGAAGCGGAAATCATCATAGTTGTATTGAATGAAAGCTACAACAAATAGAATTCTTGCATTCCCTTTTGCTCCAAAAGCTAAAGAAGAAATCCACAATAGCATTTCTATGATTTTACAAAAGAGGAAAAAAATTGAGACAGTGATATTGTTGGTCAGAAGAGAGAAAGATGTAAAATTTGCTATTGCTACCTTAGCTGTTGTATTTGAAACACTCACAAAGTAATGTCAGCTATTTTTCTGTAATTTAATGTTAAGGTCATATAACACAAAGTATAGTATAATATATGTACATGAATAAAAAAATAAAATATAAAAACCTATAAATTTACAATGTTAATAGTGTGTGAAATATTGGACACTTTCGGTTGCAAAATTATTTGAGTGACAAATGCATGGAAATATTTGTACAATGAAACTGATAACTGAAAACCTTTACTTTTGTATAACATTGCATCCACACCACTAGGTGTCAGTATAACATTCATGACCACTGTTGAAAAACATGACCACCTTAAACCCTCAAACATCCTAATGTATCATGTTACTGATTGCCCTGTAATTAATATGGTATATATGTATTATAATTTTTCCTGACTACAGCCCTATTGTGTCAAAGAAAGGCTATCTACACTTTCTCGAGCCACACACCAGTGGCTGGGTGAAGCGTTACATTGTGGTGCGGCGGCCATATGTCTACCTGTACCGCAATGAGAGAGACTGCGTGGAGAGAGCCATCATCAACCTGTCCTCTGCTCAGGTGGAGTACAGCGAAGATCAGCAGGTCATGCTGAGGGTGAGGTCATTTATTTATACCTCATCCAATGACATTATACACATGATTACTGAGTAAAGAGATCTGCTAGCAATAGCTGATTTTGTTAACCCATGTGATGTTTGGCTTCCAGGCTCCTAACACTTTTGCAGTGTGCACTGAGCACCGGAACATTCTCCTCCAAGCAGCCAATGACAAAGAGATGCATGACTGGCTGTACGCATTCAACCCACTGCTGGCAGGAACTATCAGGTATTCAAAATAAATTCAGTGATTTAATTTCAGTGATTTAATTTCCTTTTGCACAATGTCACATAACACATAATAAAGGCTTCATTCAATAGTTGACTCTTTTTATTTTTAAGAAATACTTTAGGTCTGTGCTTCTCAACTGGTTTTGCTTTAGGACCCATATTTTAAATTGGATATTAAGTAGAAACAGGGAGAGACATAAGAAATAGTGAAAGCTTAGATTTGATTTGATTAGATTTTTTATTTTATTTGATCTGTTAAACCAGTAATTCACCGCACAAAAACTGTGGTTGCAACAAACTTGCCACTTTTTATTTTAATTTGATTTTGTTATATTTTATTTTATCACATTGCATGCAACCTGTCTGTGTTGAACACTAGTATTGATATTGTTAGCTAACATAGTTTTTGTTATAATAATTTAAATGATTTAAAAATAATTTAATTCAAATAAAGCTGAAATAAAATTAAATATAAATATTAGATAAAAAATAAAAAAGCTCAACAAAAACCATACAGAAGTTTATTTTGTTTTATTTTCATCTGTAATGTCTTTTTTTTTTACAATACATCTTTACATTTACCTATTCTTATGCATTGTATGTTTTCTAAACATAATTTTTTAAGAGGTCACTATTGTTTTAGTATGCTACAAAAAATATTTTCTACCTTGCATATTTGAATATTTGAACACCCACCATATTTTAATTTTAACCCTTTCGATGAGGGAGCTTTTATTTAGGTTATGTCACATATTTCAAATGAACTAAAATTAAAACGAAAATTGAAATGACAATAATAAAAAATAAAAGCTGATTCAAAATATGAATAAATACTATAATAGTGTATAAATAATACACAGATAACACTGTTGTGTTGGCATCTGCCTAATTCTACCAATAATTTGATCCAAAATTTTATGGAGTTAGATTGGACCAAAGGTATTCGATGTCAAAACCGTCTTTGAGCCATGTTTTGGACTGCAGCTCAGCAGTTGAGAACCACTGCCGTAATGGTCATGATCAATGATATCGCTAAATTTCTCCTAATCACTCTCTGTCCAAGGTCTAAGCTTTCCAGACGAAAATCAGGACAGATGAGGATGTGAAAGTGGCTGAAACCATAAACGGATAGCTAACAGGCCGTTATGATGTAATTAGGTCATGTGATCATAAGTGCCCTATCCCCATGTCATCACAGCTGCCTCTTGCCTGCCCTTCCCAGCATTCCCCTCTCAGTCTGTCCATGCCAACCATAGACTGTGGGCTTGGCTTCACAGAGTGTGTTTGTTTATGTGTGTGTGTCAGGCCATATTTAATGTAAATTTACAACATTGAAATATATTCAGAACTTCCCTCTAACATAGCTAAAAGCTAGAATGGCAAAACAGCATCTTAAACACGGCCCTACTCTTAGTTCATTTGTAAATTCGACTCATCGCTCTCTTTGTGTATGTGCTTTGGCAGAGTAGATGTCAAGTGCTTTTACCCGGGCTTCAGTAGCTGCCTCTTGGTTTTGATCATTCTACCATGATCATTGTGATTTTTGACGGGATGCATAGCTTATTTGGAGGTCACCTTTTATGCAGTGGTTGACAGAAGGTTGCGATAGATTTTAGACTAAAAAAGAGGTAAATGTCCATTATTTCAACAAAAATCAGCATTGGAAAAGTACAAAGTGTCTACCATACAGGTTTATTTTGTGTTTTTATTTTCAACTGTAATGTCATTTTTACATTACATCTTTATGTTTACTTATTTATTAAGCATTGTATGTTTTAGAAACATAATTTATTTAGAGTGCGCTACAAAAAAATAATTTTTCACCTTGCACTTTTAATAATGAGCTTTATTTGCCAGGTTCATTTGCACAAGAGTGCTGCTACTAAGAGAATTAGCTTCTTTAATCTTTCTTCATTTACAACTTTTCATTTTTTGCACAGAAAATTGGAGAGCCGTGACGCTAAATGACCTGTTACTGATATACTGAATGCAAATACATCAGAGCACATTAAATGAGGGAGATTTTATTTCGGTTACATCACATTTTTCGAATAATATTATGCAGGAAGTTTACGTTTAAAAATGCTGCATCTTTATTGCATAGTTCCTCATTTGTAACTGCTATGTTCAGCTCAATCCAGCCTTAAATGTTATACTGAATATCTGTATTTAAACCTCTTACATGGTGTTTCCTAGTGAAGCAGCAATAAGATCAAGTCTTGTAAGAGAAGATCCAGTTTTAGTGTTCCAAGGTATAACATAAAGTCTATAAACTCTGATGGCTTTTACAAAATGTTTGTGATCACCAATATAGTACAGATTTTTTTTTTTTTTTTTTATTAGCTCAGTTCATAATTTTTTGTGAGATGAATCAGTTATAATAAGGATATACACCTTGTTTTTGCGCCACCCTTTGCCTTGATACTATGAAGACAGTGTATACGAAGTATAAAAAAGTCATGGCAGTTACATCTTAAAGAGGTATTACCTGAGGCCATGTATGAATTCAGAAATCTCTCATTTGGTTTGGGCTCATGCTATTGGTCAGTCAGCCATTTAGCATGTTGCTCATGTTGCTGTTCTAGATATCCTGAAAGAAGATTGATGTTTTGTGCCATGGGCCAGCCAACCCAAAGAGCACAACCGTAAGCAGCAGCATCTAGTTGTGAACGTGCCTGAGAGAGTTCAGAAGTTCTGGTATTTACCTCCCAAAAAGGTTTCTTCATAAGCAGCAGTATACGTATTCCTTGATAGACTCTTACATGGACTACAGATCTGAATTATAAATTAGAGAGAGACATTTAGGTTTTGGACAATAAGTTGACATTAATACATCCCAGTGCCCTGAAGTTTTTTATCCATTCCTGTCTTTGATAATGCTATGTATATGATAGCATGCTGTACATATTTATTCAGCTTTTAAATGAAATGTATCAAATGTATCTCATTTGCCTCCATACAGTATAAGAGTAGCATTCACATGAAAATAATAGATTCGGTATACTGAATTGAAGGATTACAGTTGACTATAAGCATTGACATGGTGCCCTGAAAACAAAGCATTCAAGAGGACTTTGTCAACTTGCATATATATTGCAGATAAACAAGATTTTTAAGGTTTGTCGTTGATAATGTGTCTCTGTTTTTCTCTCTTTCACTCTCAATGGGTGTCTTTCCAAGCATCGTTTCAAATAAACATCTTTCATCCATCCAAATATTCAAAATTTAAAAAAGAAGGAAGTTAATATAAACTATGTGTACCAACTGTAATTGCTTCAATATTTCTGTTGATTTGCTCTGTATATAGACCTAAGTGTGGTCTAGCACACGGCTGTAACCACTTTATACCATAATGAATGGACTGTAGTGAACTCAGTGCTCAAGTTCTTTGAGTGTTGGACCTGTGTCTTCTAATGTCTGTGGACACTTAACACTTTGTCAGGTGTGAAATAAATGTGAAATATGCGCAGTGTTGTTCGACTCTGGACTTTTTTTTTTTTATCTAAACAGACGATGGTGGTCAAACTTTTTACTATGGCCAAAAACTGATTTATGGCCATAAGCCACAAGTAAATGCTGCATTATATCCAACGCTATTCTATTAAACTAATAAAAAAAACTAACTAACTATTCTTTACATTTAAATGCTAAAATACAACAACATTTTTAAAAATTCTTCTGCTTCCTCCTGCTTATCCGGGGCTGGGTCAAGGGGGCAGCAGTCTAAACAGAGATGCCCAGACTTCCCTCTCCCTAGACACTTCCTCCAGCTCTTCCGGGGGGGATACCGAGGCTTTCCCAGGCCAGCCATGAGACATAGTCATCTGCAAAAAGCAGAGACGAAATCATGTGTTCCCAAAACCAGACACCCACCGGCCCCTGGCTGCGCCTAGAAATCCTGTCCATAAAAATAGGACAGGTAATAAAGGGCAGCCCTGCCGGAGTCCAATATGCAACTAGTCTGACTGATACAGGGACCGGACAGCCCTTAGCAGAGGGCCCCGGACCCCATACTCCTGGGTTGAGGAGATCCTCGAAGTATTCCTTCCACCGTCTGACGATATCCCCTGTTGAGGTCAACAGCTGGCCACCTCCACTGTAAACAGTGTTGGCAGGGCACTGCTTCCCCCTCCTGAGGCGCCATACGGTTTGCCAGAATCTTTTCGAGGCCAACCGATAGTCTTTCTCCATGGCCTCACCAAACTCCTCCCAGACCTGAGTTTTTGCCTCCACAACCACCCGGGCTGCAGCCCGCTTGGCCTGACGGTACCCATCAGCTGCCTGAGGAGTCCCACAAGCCAGCCAGGCCTGGTAGGACTCCTTCTTCAGCTTGACGGCATCCCTTACTTCCGGTGTCCACCACCGGGTTCGGGGAGACCTTACAGCCACAGCTCCGAGTGGTCGCTTTGACAATGGAGGTGAAGAACATGGTCCACTCGGACTCAATGTCTCCAGCCTCCCTGGGGATCTGGTCAAAGCTCTGCCAGATGTGGGAGTTCAAGATCTCTCTGACAGGGGACAGGGGCCAAATGTTCACAACAGACCCTCATAATACGTTTGGGTCCACCGAGTCTGTCCAGCTTCCTCCATGGTTGAACATGGTGTTCGTTATGGACAAACTGTGACTTGCACAGAAGTCCAATAACAGAACACCACTCGGGTTCAGATCAGGGGGCCGTTCCTCCCAGTCACGCCCCTCCAGGTGTCACTCCCGCAGATGGTTGGTACACGGGAGGTCGGCCCCACGTTGTTCTTTCAGGCTATGCCTGGCGAGAGGAGGTCCTGGACTGGGGCTCGAATGCGAGTGCCTGGTGGCTGGGCCTCCCCTCACGGGATCCAGGGTGGGGCCATGGCTGCACCATCCCGGGCGACGTCACAGTCCTTGTTTTTATAGGCTTCATAAAGGGCTTCTGAACCACTCTTAGTCTGACCCATCACCTAGGACCTGTTAGCCTTGGGAGACCCTACTGGGGACATATAGCCCTGGACAACATGGCTCTTAGGATCATTCAGGTACTCAAACCCCTCAACCACGATAAGGTAGGGGGTTCAAGGACGAGAATGTTAAAAATAAAAAGATTAATTAGAAATGAAAATATTTCAGTCAATGTTTATAAAAAAAAAAAAACTTTGTAAAACGTTTTTTTTTTTTTTCAATCTATATTTCCATTCATAGTTAATTATAATAAACCTGCTCCAAATCATTGGACATCACAGGTCAACTTTGGCTCACAGGCCTAGTTTGAGCATCTCTGAACTAAACGATTTAGTCATTTAAAATACTGTATAGATATTGTAATAGAACATCTGTATTCAAATCTCTTACATGGTGTTTTCCTAGAAAGGTTTTAATGAAATGTCTTGTAAGAGAAGATTCAGTTCTGGCATTCCTAGATAAAGCAATTTAAAATATGAATCAGTATTGCACTATTTTCGGACAAAAACTACTACTACCTGCTTCTTTGAGCACTTTTCAAAGTAGGGAATATCAAGTCACCTTTATTTGTATAGCGCTTTAAACAAAACAGATTGTGTCAAAGCAACTGAACAACATTAATTAGGAAAACAGTGTGTCAATAATGCAAAATGACAGTTAAAGGCAGTTCATCATTGTAGCGTATGAGGCCTGAACCAGACAAAGTAAAGATTCGATCGTGAGCATGGTTGAAACAAGAGAAGCCAAATTCCTCGGAAAGGCAACAGGAGGCTGTAAATCAACTCCTAGCACCACAGTCTGATAACCAACCAACTCTTTCAGAGAACAGCTTTCAACATTAACACCATTAGAACAATTATTGACAATTTCAATTCGAAGAAGAGATTGTCTAATTTGGGGCAAGTAATCGAAGAGATGGACAGTCTGACCCTCACATGTAAAGCCATGAGAGTAAACAAGATCGTTGGATTGACTTCCCCCCACCTAGCAGAACCAGACTGAAATTCCTAAGGAGACCTGTTAATCTCTCTGGTCTTCACAGGACATATCCTTACTCCCCAGAATGGCACAGAGAATGCCTTCCAATGCATATATGCACCAAAATGAACTCAAGAAAGACTTCTAAATGGATATCAGTCCATTGCTTAACTCCATATCATGCATGTAACCCCCACATTTGATTATAATGTTTCTAATCACTTATTGTGTATGTCTTCTTAAATAACTCTTGAATAGCTTAAAGGATCATATTCATGTTTAGTATGTGTGTGTTCGAATATTCTTGCTTGAAACGTTTCTGACCATCAGTTATTTGTCAAACGTATCATATTCTTGTTATAGGAATCATGTCCAAATTATACCCTGCAAGAGCGGGAAAATTCGGACCACGTCCTTAATAAGATAACATATGATTTATGAATGGGTGGGACAAACAATGCAACACCCCGAGAAAAGACAATATCTAATTGGTCAAGACAACATTTGAGGTGTGTCCAAAATGCCAGTTTAAATACTCAGGACACCATCAAAATTTGCTTTTAGCTTTGCTCGTAGTTTAAGCTTTTAGTCATGCTTTTAGCTTTCGTTTAGCTTTTGCTATCAGTCATGCCGGCTTTTAGCCTGCTTTTTAGCTGCTGCTTTTAGTCATGCTTTGTCATCACTTTTAGCGTTCTTCGAGCGCCGTTCCAGCATGCTTCGCCCTGCACGCCTGCTGATACTTAGCCACGATGAGAAGAAAAACCACCTAGTCTCGTCAAACTTTACTTCTGTTCTTTTACTTTAGTTTCTTTTCTTTTCCGTTTGAGAGTTTCGTGTTCTGAGTTAAGTTTTGTAACACCGTGTCTCCGAGTCTGACCTCGAGTGCCCATCTGAAACTTCAGCCAGCCCACAACTCTGCATAGTCAGCCAACGCCCAACCACGGGCTTCCCAAGACGTCACTTCAACGACTACTGAACTTCCAGCCAATCAGCAACTTCGGGAAACCCCCTTTTCAGCGACAACAAAGGGAACCCAACAGGCAAAACAGGCAACGCAAGTAACCTCCAGACTCACATCTGTACTGGTGTTATCTAATATAATTTTAACCTCATTAAGGAACTCAGTGCGAGGGTTAATTAAGTGATTAATGGTTGTTCATGTCTATGCAATTTCACGTATTGCTGTAAACTTGGTATTTCACATTTTCATCCTCTTAAACTCATTCTTTCCTAACTTTCTATCTTCCTGCAACTTGTGTGAATGTGTGAGTGCGTGTGCTTATGTGTTAGATTAGTTTATATGTCTTAGATTTATCTAATAAAGCCTTATTTATATTGAAAAGAGAAGTATCTTGTGTTTTGTGCTTACAAGTTAATGTCTTAAACTGCCGATCTTGTTACTGTGCTAATTAATAGTGTTTTCACTATACTTTGGATATTAATATCCAGCGCAGATTTGATGTTAAACGGCTCGTTCAGTGAATCGCTGGCCGTTTCAGTGATCAGCCGTGAAACAGTGATTCTGTTCAAATTCCCTTTAAAATCTTAAATGATTCCCTTTGAGCTAAATTGACCTGTTTCCCTTACATCATTGAATTCAGTGATGTCATCATGCAGCTCAGTTTAATTAAAATAGTATCTGTGCAATCATTTGCAATCAAGTCAATGATATCGCTGTAAATGAAGTGTCCCCAACTAAGCAAGCCAGAGGCGACAGCGGCAAGGAATCAAAACTCCATTGGTGACAGAATGGGAGAAAAAACCTTGGGAGAAACCAGGCTCAGTCGGGGGGCCAGTTCTCCTCTGGCCAGACGAAACCAGCAGTTCAATTCCAGGCTGCAGCAAAGTCAGATTGTGCAGAGGACTCCTGGTTCCTGTGGTCTTGTCCCGGTGGTCGTCTGAGACAAGGTACTTTACAGGGGATCTGTATCTGGGGCTCATCTAATTGTCCTGGTCTCCACTGACATTCAGGGCTGTAGAGGTCCTTTCTAGGTGCTGATCCACCATTTGACCTGGATACAGACTGGATCTGGCAGCTACGGTGACCTCGGAATAAGAGAGAAACTAATATTAGCGTAGATGCCATTCTTATAATGATGTAGCAAGTACATTGGGTGTTATGGGAAGTGTTCCCGGTTCCAGTTTACCTAATTAATGCAGCCTAAAAATCCTTTAATGGATTTGGATATTAGAAGCGTATTAGTATGTTATGTGTAAGCCAGGTTAAAGAGATGGATCTTTAATCTAGATTTAAACTGCAAGAGTGTGTCTGCCTCCCAAACAATGTTAGGTAGGTTATTCTAGAGTTTATTCGGGTATTATCAAATTGCCAGAGTTTTGAGAATGCAGCAGACTATAATGTAACAAGAGCTTGTTTAAATAAGCAAGATTTTAAAATCTATACGATGTTTAATAGGGAGCCAGTGCAGTGATGACAGAACCGGGCTAATATGGTCATACTTCCTGGTTCTAGTAAGAACTCTAGCTGCTGCATGTTGGACTAGCTGGAGTTTGTTTATCAAGTGTGCAGAACAACCACCCAATAAAGAATTACAATAATCTAACCTTGAGTTCATAAATGCATGGATTAACATTTCTGCATTTGACATTGAGAGCATAGGTAGTAATTTAGATATATTTTTGAGATGGAAAATGCAGTTTTACAAATGCTAGAAACATGGCTAAGGAAAGATTGCTATCAAATAGCACACCTAGGTTCCTAACTGACGACGAAGGCGAATTTCACTGGGCCGCAAAGAAATATAGAGCTGAGTATCATCAGCATAACACTGAAAGCTAACACCGTGTTTCATGATGATATCTCCCAAGGGTAACATGTAAAGCGTGAAGAATAACGGCCCGAGTACTGAGCCTTGAGGTACTCCATACTGCACTTGTGCTCGATATGATGCCTCTTCATTCACTGCTACGAACTGAAGGCGGTCATATAAGTATGATTCAAACCATGCTGATGCACTTCCATTAATGCCAACAAATTTTTCTAGTCTATGCAAAAGAATGTTGTGGTCAATAGTGTCGAACGCAGTGCTAAGATCCAATAGCACTAATAGAGAGATACAACCACGATCAGATGATAAGAGCAGGTAATTTGTAACTCTAAGGAGAGCAGTCTCAGTACTATGATAAGGTCTAAATCCTGACTGGAAATACCTTTTCTAGTATCTTGGACAGAAAAGGGAGATTCAAGATCGGTCTGTAATTAACTAGTTCTTTGGGGTCTAGTTGTGTTTTTTTGATGAGAGGCTTAATAATAGCCAGTTTGAAGGTTTTGGGGACATATCCTAATGACAATGATAAATTAATAATAGTCAGATGAGGATCTATGACTTCTGGAAGCACCTCTTTTAGGAGCTTAGATGGAATAGGGTCTAACATACATGTTGTTGGTTTAGATGATTTAACAATATATACAATTCTTCCTCTCCTATAGTAGAGAATGAGTGGAACTGTTCCTCAGGCGATCTATAGTGCACTGTCTGATGCGATACTGTAGCTGACGGCTGCATGGTTACAATTTTATCTCTAATAATATCAATCTTAGAAGTAAAGTAGTTCATAAAGTCATTGCTGCTGTGCTGTTGGGAAATGTCAACACTTGTTGATGCTTTATTTTTCGTTAATTTAGCCACTGTATTGAATAAATACCTGGGGTTATGTTTGTTTTCTTCTAAAAGAGATGAAAAGTAATCAGATCTAGCAGTTTTTAATGCTTTTCTGTATAGTTTACTTTCCCGCCAAGCAATACGGAATACCTCTAGTTTTGTTTTCCTCCAGCTGCGCTCCATTTTCCGGGCTGCTCTCTATACCACTGTGTCAGACAGTTTTCCTTAATCTTCCTTAAGTGTAAAGGAGCAACTGTATTTAAAATGCTAGAAAAGAGAGAGTCTATAGTTTCTGTTACAACATCAAGTTGTTCTGAGGTTTTGAATATGCTAAGGAATTGGGATACATCAGGAAGATTACTTACAAAGCAGTCTGTGGTAGAAGTGATGGTTCTACTATACTTGTAACAAGAAGTAGAATATACAGTTTTAGCTATATGAAGTTGCACAAAACTAAATAATGATCTGAGATATCATTGCTTGGTTGCATAATTTCAGCACCATCAACATCAATTCCATGTGACAGTATTAAATCTAGAGTATGGTTTCGACAATGAGTAGGTCCTGAGACGTGTTGTCAAACCCCAATATAGTTCAGAATGTCTGAATAAATTCTGATCCCAATGCATCTTTTTCATAAACAACATGGATATTAAAATCACAAACAATTAAAACTGTTTCTGCAGCCAGCACTAACTCAGATATAAAATCAGCAAATTCTTTAATAAAGTCTGTATGGTGCCCTGGTGGCCTGTATACAGTAGCCAGTACAAACATCACAGGGGATTATCATTAACACTTGTTTCTCTGGACAATGTTATATGAAGCACCATTACTTCAAACGAGTTATACTTGTAGCCCGCCCTCTGAGAAATACAGAAATCATTGTTATAAATTAAAGCAACACCTCCCCCTTTACCTTTTGGACGTGGCTCATGTTTATAACAGTAATCTTGGGGGGTAGACTCACTTAAAATAATGTAATCATCAGGTTTTAGCCAGGTTTCTGTCAAACAGAGCACATCTAGGTTATGATCATTGATCATATCATTTACAAAAGTGCTTTCGTAGAAAGGGACCAGATATTCAATAAGCCAAGCTTTATCATTTGTTTATCAATATTGCATCTGTTTTTTATTTGTTGAACCTCAATTTAATTGTTACTCTTAAATTGGTTTGGACGTTTTTTGTATTTTCTAGTTCGGGGAACAGACACAGTCTCTATAGTGTGATATCTAGGTGAAAGAGTCTATGTGCTGAGAATTAACTGACTTCTGTGACGTGAGGCGGCTAGCAGATGGTCAGTTTAGCCAGTCTGTCTGCTTCCTGACCTGGGCCCCAGTTAGTCAAGTACAAACTCTAAGACTATGTGCCATATTTCCAGAGAAATGAGCGGCAACACCTCAGGAGGGATGAAGACCATCTCTTTTCAACAGGTCAGGTGTGCCCCAAAAACTTGTCCAATTGTCTATGAAACCTATGTTATTCTGCATCAAAACAATAATACATCCAAAAATTGAAATACAACAAAATTTATATCTGCACACAAAGGAAAACATATATAAAATTTTTACAGTGTAAACTGGGAATATAAGGAGATGTATATTTGCACTCGAGGGCTCACACTTTTACATTTTGACTTTTTTGTCTCATAATTATAACTTAGTATCTCAAATTCTTGACTTAGTATCTCATAATTATAATTTACCAAAGCATTACTTTTTTTGTGGCGTAAATAATCTTCCAAAGAAAGAAGAGTATTTAATAGTTGTTGCATATGTGTGCTATTCAAATTTATGATTCATTCTATTCATTTGTTCATCATAAACAATCTTCACTAATATACATTGATTCTAACGAATTGATTCGTCCTAAATTATTCTCTCTCTAATATAACATGTGAAAGTCTAATTCATTCCTTGGATGATTTGTGTAAATTAACCCACTAAAAAATTATTCACAAGACCTGGTTTTGGCATCTCTGATCTAAATATATTTAAATATATGATCTAAATAAATTTGAAATATGACCACTCTTGTATCATTTATGAACAAAAAATAAGCGTTTAATCAATAATTACTTCCAGCTTCCTTGATAAGTTACAGTCTTTCTAACTTTTCAAAGTAATATTTCGTTATAGTATCAGGGAATATAAACAGATGTATGTTTTCACATGAGGGCTCTCATTACACTTCTGACTCAGTGCTTATACACCCCCTTCATCTCTCCCATGGACATCTGTCAGCAAGCTCAGGTATCATTTTAGTGAGGGAGCGAGAGCCGAGAGAGATAGTTGGGTTCAGCCCAAGGACCCCTGCCACTTTTGTTCTGACTGGCCGACGTCTAGCATGGTGCTCCACAGAGCCATTCAGGCAGCTCGAGAGGGGGATGTGGAGGCTCTGAGGGCCTTGCATGTGTCCGGATATCTCAGTCCGACCATCACAGATATCCAGGGAGCTTCTCCCGTCCACCACGCCACCCGCTGCGGGCAACTGGACTGCCTGGAGTTTCTAGTGAATGAAGGTTGTTTCCCCTGCCACACCCGTACGAAGAATGGTGCCACGGCCGCCCATGATGCTGCTGCCACCGGGCACGTCCGAGAGCTCCAGTGGCTGCTAAGACAGAAGAAGTGTGGGATTGAGGTGAGTGCCATGTTATATCGAGAGAAAAATGACAGTTCACAGCTGTATTGATGGTGTTCTTGAGGTTAGGCTGCTGTGTCAGTTCCCTTAAATGTCAATTGCGCAGGTCATTGATGATGGATGTACAATGTGAGTAATGAAGCACCTCTTTTATGAATATAACTGACAACATAATAGCACATCAGTACTGTGTATTGAAAGGTCATTGTGATGTGCTACTAACTATGCCCATGATTTAGACGCCTTCAAACTGGGTATTAGATGCTGTCTTTGTGTCCGTCTCTGGCCTAAAGGATCGTGATGGCGAGGGAGCGACGGCCCTGCACCTGGCTGCCCGGTTTGGCCATGCGGAGGCAGTACAGTGGCTGTTGTTTGAGGGAGGAAGCACAGAAGCAGAGACAGATTGTGGAGCTCGACCTGTCCATTACGCTGCAGCCAGCGGAGACCTCACTTCCCTCAAACTGCTCATGTCCTGCTCCCCAGGGTGAAGCTCGCAGACTGTTACACCATCCCTCATTGGCTAAACACTACATTACAGTACATGTCATATGACCAGTGTACTTTTAACCTCTAGCTTGTCAAGTTAGAAGCTGCTTATCATTTCAAGTAGTTGAACTGCTATTTTTTTTTTAAAAGTGGCTAGCTACAAATTACTGACAAAAAGTACATAAATGACAAGTTCTGTTTGGTTACCAACATTTTTAAGAATATGTTCTTTTGTGTTCTGCAGAAAAGTCATACAGGGTTGAAATGACATGAGTAATGACAGAACTTCTATTTTTTGAATTATTGAATTATCCCTTTAAGACACAAAAATAATGAGGGTGTTTGGAATCTCATGAACATCAAACTTGAACAGATAAAAATGCTAAATATTAACTAAAAGAATAGAATTTCATTTGTTTATATGAGTCAAAAACATAGTAAAGCAGCAGCATATAAATAAAAAAAGAGGTGAATCTTTTTTTTTTGTTCGGTTCACTTACATGTGTACATTCGGTTCACCATCTGAATGAACTGTGTCGTGACTGTTCGATGTACCAGTGCTGTCACATTGCAATTTCTTGGGAACTGCTCATCAGGGAGGCTGGGGAAAGGTCATCTGACACATCATATTCTCCATCTGGGCTCTGTCCTCTATAATACATGAGGAACCATTTGCCTGCCACATGTCGCCACCTGTGCATTTATTGTACATCTGCACTGCTAACAGCTTCTACTTTGTGATGCAATAGAGCTTATACCTCTCACGATACATTAAAATGCAACCAAATAATCCATAAGAAATCGGAATGATGGCACAATTGGATTGATTTTGATGGGATTGGAAGGGGTGGTGGTAATTTTCTATAATTAAGCATATAAATGCTTGATTCTCTCTATTTTCTCAATTGGATTAAAAATACTGTTTTCTCAATCGGATAAAAAAATATGTTTTGCACATGTGCTGCAATCCATGTATTTACATACATCTTACATCTTAAGGGCTACACTTTTCGTTACATTTCCTTTTTTTTTTTTTTTGCTGTGTTCCAAAGAGCAAGTTTGGTGAAATCTGACCTGTCAGTTCCCATCACGTGGAGACATGTGACCAATAGAAAATCAGCATGACCTCTTAGCTGATTTAAAAGAATGTTAACTTTAAATCTGTAAAATTGCAGTAAAGTGCAGTAGATTGTACATATTTTTACATTTTGGATGTTATATATTTTTTAAAACAAGATGCTACAGAGTGTGACATATTGATATAAATGTGATATATTGCAGCTTTTGCAGTGTCAGTAGAAATTTTGCATGCTCCAACGTCTAGTGGGAACACAACTTTACAAATGTGTCTCTTCGAACTTTACAAAGTTTATTGTCATCTTACAAACTGGTCAGTGGAGGAGACTCTATTCTGGCATATGTCTAAGGTTTCTTTTTAGTTGTATCATAAAGGCAAAAATGACACTTATACTCATGGTAACTCTGTGACATTATCGTGGTGGCTGTCTTCAGTTCTGAATATGGCAACTAACTGTGCACTATGCACACACTGAAGTTTTGTTTGGAATACATTTAATGCATATATGTGAATTGGGTTGTAAAGTTTAGGGATCATATAAATAGAACTTTCAGAATCTGAAATCAAAATTAGTGCATGTAAACATACCTGACACTCCGCTGAAAAGAGCTGTAAGCATAAAGTGGCTTGTTAATTAATGTATACTTAATAGGAGATTATGTTATGTTAGTCTATACATTAAGTCTAAAATGTATTATTGGTACAGGTGTGTGGACTGCCAGACAGGAACCGGGGCCACTCCACTGTATCTGGCCTGTCAGGAGGGGCATCTGCATGTGGTTGAATACCTGGTGAAGGACTGCGGTGCAAACGTCCATGTGCAGGCCAAAGATGGCATGAGTGTGTTGCATGCAGCTGCCCACATGGGACACTATGCCCTGGTGGTCTGGTTGGTGAGTTACAGCTGTTTCAGTCACACTGCTTCAGTTTTATTAAATAAATGTAAGTATTATATAAGAGCTAACTCTAATTCTGTCTCCGATATGATTCTTCAGGCCTCCTTCACAGATCTGGATCTGTCCTGTCAGGATAAGGATGGAGCCACAGCACTGCATTTCGCCGCTAGCGAGGGCCACCATCGCATTGTGAATCGTCTTTTACTGATGGGAGCAAAAGTCCTGAAAGACCTCTGGGGTGGGACCCCCCTGCATGATGCAGCGGAGAATGGAGAACTGGAGGTGTCTGTCACTGTTCCTTCAGTTCCAATCACAAATCCTTTCCATGAATGCTCAGAGGGTTTTACAGTTCAAGAAGTTCAAAATGCTTTCATAGAGGTTTTGAATGACAGCTGTAATCTCTCGTTCCCTCAGTGCTGCCGAGTGCTGCTGAATAATCACATCAGTCCACTGGAGAGAGATTCAGATGGGTTTACTGCAGTGGATCTGGC
The DNA here is from genome assembly GCF_018340385.1 of Cyprinus carpio. Lineage (NCBI taxonomy): Eukaryota > Metazoa > Chordata > Actinopteri > Cypriniformes > Cyprinidae > Cyprinus > Cyprinus carpio. Next base: position 10,776,640 of record NC_056573.1, on the reverse strand, counting down.
AGAATACAATGGCTATCATGACTGTGCCAACTTCCTCCATGATGCTGATGCTCATGTAAGATAATTAGTACTTTCTTCAGCACAATTTATTTAACACATTTAAGCACATTTTGAATTAGATTAGACGTTTTATTTTTTGGTTATTTAGATTAATTATCTTGTTTTTTATAAAAATGTATTCCATATACACACTAATGTTTAACTGCTTGAGTGTCAGTAAAATTTTAATTACATTTTTTTTTAAGAAATTATAATTTATACAGCAAGGATGCATTAAATTAATCAAAAGTGACAATACAGACATTTATAATGTTCCAAAATATTTCTATTCACTTAAATGAACAAATATTTTAAACTTTCTATTCATCAATGTACCCTGATAAACTGGTGTCTACAAAATTATTAAGCAGCCCAACCATTTTCAAGAATAATAATAAGAAATGGTTTTGCTACAAATCAGCAATTTACAATGATTTCAGAAGGATAATATGAGACTGAAGACTTGAATAATGAAAATTCAGCTTTCCCATCACAGGAATAAATATATTTTAAGATATTTTAATGTAGAAAAAAGTTAATTAAAATTATAGCATAAGAGACATTTTTCAAAAACATTTAAAAAAAAATATCTCACCCTCAAACAAAGGTAGTATGTGTATACATGAAAAGAAAAGAAAAGAAAAGAAAAGAAAAGAAAATAAAATAAAAAAATGTAGTACAGAAAAAAGTACAGAGAAATTAAACCTAAGGTAAATTATGGTTACTGTGTCAATTGTGCATACTTGGGTGAAAGTAAAAGGTTTTCCTCATTTAATAATAATGCTTATACAGTATATAGCAATCCAGTTCTTTACAGCCATGAATATTACATGCATTAAGAGCTGAAGGTGTGGATTTAGGTTATTCTCCACCTTGTGATAGCAAACTGTTACTGCCACCAACTGGCCAACACTTCTCTAGCATGAATATATTAGAGCTAATGAAATAGCAGCTCATATTGGCTGAGTCATGCTACAAAACAGAGGACAAGCTACAAATATTGAAGTGCATTTATTAAATCACACACCGCAGTCAACTGATTCATTCCCACTGAAGAACCTTTCCATTATTTATCAGATATGGGTCAGGATTTTCTTCACAGGAACATCCTATTCAGAAGGCTGAACGGAGACCGTTAATCCCTTAATAATGAAGGCATTAATAATGTGATTATAATTTGATCCACATCTGCTGGGAGTAAAAGTGTTGACAAGTATCTATTTATTTTCATGGAGAATGTTGCCATGGGACAATTCAGGGAAAAGGTCTAATTTAATGAAATCTAATGATTTAGTTGTATATGCCTGGTCCTTTTTGTCCATTTGTAGAATGAATATTTAGAGTGTAGACTCAAATGATTCATTTTATGTTTCCCTCAATATCATCCACCATTTGTGAGATGGACAAAAGGTCAGTCCAGTCTTGAGAATTCAGTGATGCACAAGACGTCTGATAGTGTCTGAAACACCAATACACTATACATAATTTGCTAAATACTTATATTTCAGCTCCACCTCCACTGTCACTTCATTGCAAAAGGGCATCAAATACGTCATTGGTTCATAAATGAAGTGGAAAATATGCAAGCGTCAGCCTTTCTTTTGATAGCATAACTACGATGGCATATTAAAACGTTATGGTTGGATACAAGCTAATTAGCAAGACACTTGTACTGTTTGGTTGGCGCATGAAGGACCTATCAGCTATCACTCACGCCCCTCTCAGCGCGAGCTCCAAAGCTCCAGGGGTGAGAGGATATGCTATCCTCCGTCTCAGGTGTCAGAGGCCCATAAATGCAGTCAGTGGGTTTGTCAGAGGGCATTTTACTTCTGTGTTTGGAGTCGCTCATGCTCTGTCAATCCATCACAAAGCCAACGAGAGAGAGGAGAGTTTTGTTTGTTTAATCTGACTTGGCATCAGTAGTTTTGGTTTGAGTGTATGGGTCTCCCCAGAGGAAAGTGTGAGCAGCACATTGGGGTTCTTGACAATAATTATTGTTTACTGGGAAAAATGACATAAGATCAGCTTAATTATTACCACAGAAAAGGAATGAAGGAAAAGGTAGACATAATGCAAGATAGACTGGCTAATGCTAATATAGAAAATCAACTATTTATTATGCTGGCACTAAAAATCTGTCTTTGTAAAAGAAATTATAAATAACATATACATATACATAATTCAGAAAATTTCCTCCATATAAGTTGTAGTATTTATATAGCAATTTAAAATAGAATAACATAACATAACATAACATAACATAACATAACATAACATAACATAACATAACATAACATAACATAACATAACATAGAATAACATAACTGGTGTGATCCAATGCTTAAAATTGTTTGATTTATTCTATCATTTCACGATAATATGGAGGAAATTTTTTTTTTCTAAAAATGGAGAGAATTCAATTAAAATTTTTATACATTTAAAAGTAAAATCGACATATTTAGAGGGGAAAAATCATATTTCATGTCTAATAATATTTAAATACATCATACATATATATCACATCATATATCATATTGTATCATATCATATCATATCATATCATATCATATCATATCATATCATATCATAGCCATATCATTACCATGCCTGTAAATGAATAGAATTGGTGTGATCTAATGCTTGGTTAGAGTTGCCTGATCTGTTCCTCCTGCATATCTAATGGTCTGTGTAACTGATGTGTTTTGACCTCTTTGCTCCATGGTCGGTTGAGGTGCATGTAACAGAGAGGTATTAAGTGAAGCGTCTTTAAATTTGCGTAACGGCAAATCAGTTATGGTTAGATAATAATGTGACACCTAATAATGTGCGGAATTGAAGTAATTCTCTAACCTCATTACAAGACATTCAGAACAGCAAATAGTGTTTATAAACTGCAGAGTTAGTTCAATAAAAAACTGTGAGAAACACAAAAGTGCTTTAGTGAATTTCAGAAACATGGCGAGGAATGTGTGGCAGTCTTTAGACCTTTAAACCTGTAAAGAACAACAGTTCACCTAATCCCACCCCTTAATTATTCATACTTTACTATGAAGACCTCCTGTCGGAGCTCACTGTACCGTGCTGATCTTTAAGCTTTTGGCCACTGGATGGCTGGAGCACTGATGTGATTGTAGCTGCTCTCATTACACTCAGCTGTTAGACTTGTGAAGACTTGACCGGCAAAGGTGTGGACTGTAAGTTATTTCAGATTACTTTATAAAAACATAAATATCATTGCTGTTTTACTTAAAAAAAAAAAAAAAAGAATCTGTAGCATTGCATGGGTTTGTTTTATGATGTGAACTATATTAATTAAATATATATATATATATATATATATATATATATATATATATATATATATATATATATATATATATATATATAAATTTTAAAAAAATCCTGCTTAGAAAATGATCTTTGAAATACCTTCAAAATAACTGTTGCTGCTTTGTTCAAGGATTCAGCTTTAACAGTTTTTTTTCTTGGGTGTTCTCAGTAATACTTGTTTAAAATGGTAAAATATCAGATTAAAAATTCAACTGCCCTGGAGAAAATATTGTGTGTTTTGGAAAAAAAAAGGTTTTACCTTTTGGGTGAGAGTAAGAAAAAATTTGCAAACTGAATGTTTTCAGAAAAGACTATAATGTACAAGTGTGACTAAGAATATTGTGTCATTATGGTGCGAGTGAGTAATGAGGTAATGAAAGGAAAGACACAGACTGACACATTCATCATGTTTAGCTCTGAGAACTTAATTTTATTTTGTTAAAATAAATACATTTTACCCTTAATGTCATATATTTTATTATACATAGCTAATGGATAATCTATAGTGTGTGACACCTTATTTAGTATTTGAAGTAACTTTTTTAATTGCTGCTCTTGAATTCTACACTTAACGCATACATGCTTAATATTTGCAATACAAAATGTTATTACTAATATACTATATATAATATATACTATATATACTAATATACTATATACTACATATACTAATATATATATTTAAAATACCTCTATTTTTCTATTTTAATGTTTAAATATTTGGTTTATTCCTGTGATGGTAAAGCTGAATTTTCAATATCCATAACTTCTTGGATGTCTTCGATGTCACATGATCCTTCAAATATAATTTTAATACTGCATGTTGATTTTCCTATATTATCAGTTTTGAAAACTGTTGTGCTGCTTAATATTTTTTTTGAAATTGATACTTTTTTTTGCAGGATTCTTTGATTAATAGAAAGTTCAGAAGAGCAGCATTGTTTAAAGGGGTCATATGATGCTTTTTTAAAGATCATTATTTTTTTGTATTTGGTGTAACAGAATATGTTGACATGCTTTAATGTTCAAAAAACACATTATTTTTCAAATACTGTATTATTGTAGGTCCTCTATGCCCCGCCTCTCTCAAATGAATAGTTTTCTACAAAGTTACTTCTGACAAGCGCAGTCTACTCTGATTGGTCAACTGACCCAGTGCATTGTGATTGGCCGATCATTGAAAATGTAACGCCCCTTTCCATAATCGCGAGCTTCATCTTTCAAAATAAATGTAAAGACAGTCGACACAGTGACAGACACAGCCATCATTCCAATACCGAAAGAGGAACAGAGTCGCGTGACAGACACAGTGATGAAGCTTGTATGTGTTTGCAGTACACAAGCCACGGACGGTTAAGACAGCTGACTCCACCGTGTGACCCTGTCTCTCTCTCTCTCTCTCTCTCTCTCTCTCTCTCTCTCTCTTTTACACACACACACACACACACACACACACACACACACACACACACACACACACACACAGCGTGCCAAACTCCGCATTTGAACAGTCAATAGCAAATACTTAAACTAATAACAAAACATACTTACAGTAGCAGATACAGAAGCACAAGATTGTCGTAGCAAAGTCAGAATTACCTCCTCTTCTAGGTTCACGAAACGGTCATCCATAAAATGCGTTGCTGTTCTGTTGTAAGTAATCTTAAAGCTTCCTAAATGCATCTACTTTCGGAAGGCCAAATAAAGTGCTTTTTCTTTCGCCTAGATACACACAGGGGTCTCCCTGACATGGCTGCTTCAACACTAACTGCGGTTACTGAAACCACGCCTTCTTTCTTTGCGTGAACATTTGGGCAGAGTCTTAACTTTGATAAAGAATATCTCTTTGGATTTGAGACTTTAGTCTTTGCAACTTTACAGATCTTCTTCATGCACCAAGAGCTTGTAACACTCCAAAGAGAAAGGAAAAACTGAAATCGCATCATATAACCCCTTTAACATAGAAATCTTTTGTATCAATATAAATGATTAATGCATACTTGCTGAATAAGTAAGTATTAACTTATTTAAAAAAGAAAAGAGTTCACAAGTGGCCATAAGAGAAGTCAATCACTGCAATGGCAGGTATGGGTCATTTGAACCATCCGATCAGATGACTGAACTCTATAGGCAGTTTTCCTCTGTTAACTGAGTGGGAGGTCTGCTATACTAAACCGTTTGAGCTCCTGTTTCACTTTTCTCATGCCTTTTCCCCATCACTGGGGACTCTTCGCATAGGCTATCAGGGTGTACTGTACATTGTGCTTCAAGACCTGTATTTTGCGGCAGTCACTAAAAGGAAATTGAGTTTAAATTCCTGTGTTCACTTATTGCTTTACTCCAGCAGTCTGCAGATATTGTTCTCATAGAGGAGGAAAGGACCTTGTTTAGCACAACTGACTCCTATCAGGACATTAAGGACCTGTCCTGTGAACTTGGACATCGTGGCAGGATGGAAAATAGCAAGGTGATAGTTTTTAGTTATAAAATGATTTTAAGCAAATGTGACAGGATATGCTTGTTCTTAATCGCTTTGGCTGTTTTGGTGTTCCTAGCAGCCGGTAAATGAAGTCCCTCCCCAGCCTCGTTGCTCTCTAACATACCCGGATAACACATCCGCATTACCGGCCACCTCACAAGATAAGAGAGCTGGAGCTGGAACCATACAGCATATGCAAGTGGCCTCTACAGGTGGGAGTGCATGACCCTGCATGTGTTCAGCTCAGTTAAGAGCATATATGATCTTTTATCTGTAACCAATACAGATTTTTAACTGGCAAAAAGGTCAACTTCCGTAATACAAAGAAATTGTATGTCTAAAGTTAATTAATTTTCTCTGTCTTTGGTATATAGTTGTAACTTCATTCAACATGAGGAAACACCTTGAGGAAGAGGAGGCAGCTTTATCCCAAAAGTCATTGAGGTCGCTGAAACAAGCAGGAATCACTGCAGTCTTCACTGGACAAACAATAAATGTATGTGCTAGCTTCAATATTAAAAAAGTCAACCTGAAATCACAATTGACCCTTATTATCTTGTGCTCACGTCATCAGTGCACATTATTCTGAAGAAAATGAGTTTCTTCATAATTTGTTATCATAATGTAATGACTCGTTCTGAATGCAGAGGTATAAAATAGTTTGCAATGCAGTTGCAATTTCTTTGGATTTAATGTGAATGTGTTTATTTGCAACTGAGATGGTATAGCGATATTAATCTCTATGAGTTTGTATGAATCTGTTTACAGAAAGGACAGAGTGGAATTGTTCCACTTGCAGCATTGGAGGCAAATCTTGCTGACATTGATTCTCTGATCCCAACTCATGACGAGAACGGGAGACCGATTGCTGAATGGAAGAGGCAGGTTATGGTGCGCAAGCTTCAGGCTCGGATGCAGGACGAAGATGTCCATAGCAGAAAAGTAAACTTCTCAAACCCTTCCAAGATAAAAGTCCTTGCATAATGTACAATGTCATACAACATTAAAGTAACAATTGTTTCATCTTACACAGGACAACAGTGACCAACACATTGAGGTGGATGGCTGGAGGTATTCCCAAGTCCACAATGTCATTTTGGGCCCCTTTGGAGAACTGCTTACTGAAGATGACCTGCTCTACTTGGAGGGACAGATTGAAACTATCTCCCTTCAGAAACGATGCCAGGCCTATGAACTAGAGCTTGCCCGACTGGCAGAGGAACTCAGGGCCATCCTTCCTGCTCCCATCGTTAATATCACCGTCAACACCCAGTGCCAGCAGCTCCCAGACACAGAGGAATCCCTGCCTCTTTCTGTGTGGTACAGTCGTATCTCAAATATAGTGAGGAGCATGTCAAACCTCCTGACCAACCTCTCAGAAACAAACGGTGAAGATGGGATCAGTAAGATGCCAAACACGGATCTGGCATCGGTCTTCACATACCAGCCAGAGAGGCAAAGTTCAATCAAAGGACGAAGGCAAAAGGTGGAAATGGAGATCCAGCAATCAGGAGTTTCTGTGAAAAATTTGAGGTCCAACTTTGAGGGTCAGATAGGAAACATCTACCCATTTTCTGGCCTTTTAAATACCACATCAGACACAAGGCAGCAAAAACTTCTACATCAACAAATCGTAAGGAGCAGCAAATGGGGACAACTCAAAGCACTGACATAAATCACATTAATGACAGTGCCATAAAATGCCAACAGGCACTGGGCAAAGATGCAAATAAAGTGATAGAGACCACCTGCTTGCGGAAGGAGCGTATCGTTGTCCTCTTTTTGAGCCACTGGAAAAGGTCTGCGTATGCAATATCAATGCGAGCCAAGATGAAACAAGAGCTTGGCACTCTTACAGAAGAAGGAATAACAGCTCCAGTCTCCAAGCCAGGAACCAGATCACTGTATCATCTTTACAGGCAAAGAACCACAATAGACAAGATGATTGGCAACTGGAAACGCATCGCCTCGGGGGTCCCTACACGACAGATCCGGAGTCTCCAAAGGAAGCGCGTGACCTACTCGCCCGAGCAGTTCCTTCCTCGTGTGGACGGCGCTCCTGTTGCTTATGACAGCCTGACCCTTGACCTGTTCATGCTCGGCTATTTTCACATTCTTGAGCAGGATCTCCCAGCTGAGGAGCGCAAGATGAGGCACCTGCTCTGCTTTGAAGTGTTCGATCACATAGGGAACTTTCCATGGGACATGGTCCGAGACTTCCACCAGGCCGTCCTCAGGGAGATTGAGGCTGGAAGACGTGAGTGGAAAGATGGTTTTGAGGACATCAAAACGCAATATTTTGGGAAAAGAGAAAATGGGATATCAAAGGAATCTGTGAAGAATTCTTGTGCTGGGGTTAAAGCTGTGCCGCAGGTTATCATCGAGAATACTGTATCAAATGATGGAGGACATTCCAGCAGAGATGGAAGCAATGATTTCTCAATGTTTAGCAATGATGAAATTTGTAAATATATTGATCGTAGTTTCACCTTCTGGAAGGAGAAAGAAGCAGAGTTGTTTGATTTTTGAGATTTTTGAATGCAGTGATGGTTTATATTGTATGTGAAGACAATATAATTGAGAATGATTTTGAATGCAACATAATTTTGAGGCTTTTTGAATACAGATAAATAATGATAAAAAAAGATGTTTGTTACATAATAACGTATGTTAATTAAGTACTTTGTAGTGCAGCATTAGGTAAAATGTACCTTATATGAATAAATACCATGATTACAAAATGATACTAATCTGGCCAAAAAACTCTTACAGCCATGTGCATTCCACAAATTTTGATGTTTGCCCTTTCTCTTTTATAAATAAACCATTATTTTGTTTGAAAATTGCCATTTCTTTGAGATTAATTACTATATAGTCCCATATGACTTCCTGTTACTTTTTTTTTTTTTTTTTACATTTTTCAAAGAGTATTGCTAAGTAATATAAAACTACTAAACAAAAGTTATTTTATACATTTTGATGGATGTTTTTGTGATTTTATTGTCAACGTCAACTCCAATAAGCATAACCTAGTTTTCTATTTCTAGTTTGTCTATTTCTATCTTCTTCTTCTTTTTTTATCCCCAGGCTGTAGATTATGAAGAAGTCTGCAGACAAACAGACTTGTCAGGGTATATACCATGAATCGAATTTTCCAGGACACAGTAATGATATCATCACTGATATTAGACACGCAGTCTACAATTTGATTTGGATACATTTTAATGTCGTCCTCAGTTGCACGAGAATTCTCTTCTGTATGTGTTTCCATTTGGTCATTTATTGTATTGTTTTGCTGTAAAAATAAAAAAAGTATTTTAGTGCTCGGTAATATCATATGCATATTTTACTGCTTGTAATTTTGTTTTTGATCTCAAAATTAAATATATTAAATGCTAAAACACACAGTATAGCACATCTCCACCTGATGCAGGGTTTTGCACTTAAAGAGATTGTGAATCTCTCTCCCTTCATTTTCCAGTCTGTGCTCATTTTTATCAAGGCAAAACCCACAGATGACACAAAAAAATCTAATTTAATTGCATGTATAATATTAGTTACTCTCTAAGTTACTGTATATAAGGAGCCTATATTAGTTACTGTATACAACTATAAAATTATCATGAATAAATTACCGTTTATTTTATAATTAGATTAATGCCATCTTCAAAACAACAAAACTGTAAATGTAATTTAAAGCTTAACGCTTTACAACATCAAATTTATAGTATCATGAGTACACAGAGAAAAGGTTTGCAACATTTTGTTTAACCCTTTTTCTATTCAATTTTTATTCACAGGATGTATTCACTTGTACACCGAGAAAGCTTAGGTCTAAATGCAGTCTTCGATTGTCTGCAAAAGACAGCTATAGGCGTTAAAAGTATATAAATATGCATTGCACTTAGAGATTCAGGTGCAAACGTTGCTGCACGGATGCTTGGCCTGCGGTTTAGCATGCAAAGAGAGTTTACTAGGGACGTTTCCGTAAACACAGTGATATCAGACGGGCGTATCGCCACCGCTGCGCATGCGCACAGAGCAGTAGAACTGACATCGCGGAGCAGTACTGCAATATCCATCGATTCGGGACCGAAGATTATCCATCTGCATTCTCGCAAGACTGGTGCCACCTGTACATATTAATCCATAACAACTGTGTCATTAAAGCAATCATGTCCATTGGAAGTGACTTTGGGAACCCTTTACGGAAATTCAAACTTGTTTTTTTAGGGGAGCAAAGCGGTGAGTCTTTTGGTTTGCCACGACTGGGTTTAGACGAACCCATTAACCTTTCAACACATGCATGAAGTACATTAGTATTTTGTTTATCCTCTTGTTTGTGGTGTTATTTCAATCAGCGTTATCTCTCCATCGATTCCCTGTCAAACAAGTCGGTTGCATATGTTTAAATTTTGATTAGTCATGAAAATGTATAGCTATGAAACGTCATTAGACTACTAAACACCCATCTGTGAATATAACGTGATATAATCCTTATTTCAACAACTGTTATGATTTTCACCTGCATTTTCCATAGGAAGCAGAAGGGATGATAATATCATTGATCGCTGTTATTCTAGCGCAGTTTAAATCGCTCAGAACAAATGATATATATTATATAATTCAGTCGAAAGAGATGTATATCGCCGTGTTTGTATATATCTTCTTGTAAACATCCACTGATTTGATGTCATGAAACAGAAAAGCGCAGAGGCTTTGCATTTCCCGTGTGTCTACTGGAGACACACCCAGGTTGGCAGTCAGTGTCTGTGGGATTCTTCAGCACAGCAAAAATAAAAACCTCATGCATCATTTCATGAGCAGTCATAAGATCAGCCTATATAATATTACTAGATATCGTGGTTTATGCATTTGGCCGGATGATGGTTTTATCAGTGTCACTGTCACTGTCGGTGTTTCTGAAGACATAATCAGACGGGCATTTGAGATCATGTCTGTCATTTGATGACAAATATTGCAAATAATAACACTGAACATGGCGTCACCACAAAGTTCAGGTGTTCTTTAAATATTTTTGTTTCCCTTACATTTTCTAGTAATGCTTATAATTTCCTGTAAGTGGTTATAACTCCTAATACAGTGGTTATGTATTCATCATTCACTGTTCGTATGGAGAAAATGGACAGACAGAGGGCTCTCTGTACTGTATAAAACAACATTAGATTGTGATAAGTGATCATTACAAATAGAGTCTAAACGACTGGTACCAGAGCTTTGACAGCTGTCTGCATCTTATCGAAATCATAAATACTATGCAGCCTGAATATGATGATGGATATTACCACACCTGCTAGAAAAACATTTATTTTCCCTTTTATTTTTATGTCAGCTCCTGAAATCTGTCATTGTTTAATGTTTACTCACCCTCATGTTGTTCCAAACCTATCTTTCTTCTGTGGAACACAAAAGGAGATGTTAGAGAGAACAACATCCTCTCAGTCACCACTTATCTTTTTCCCCCACATAATTATAGTGAAACGTGACTGAAGATAGGAAGTCATGCAGGTTTGGAGTAACATGAGAGTAAACCATTACATGGTTTGTGTGGACTGTCCTGAGTATCATCAGAAGACCACTTGTTATCTGCTGTCCATGGTCCTGAAGCTCACTGCTAGCCACATTTGGTTGATCTTGTCTCGAAACATCAGCTGAACAACCAATGAAGTCACAGAAGAATGGGGCCATTATTCCCTTTCTTTATATGAGATCCAGTATAACTATCAGCATTGTGCCGCTTGATGATTTTAGTATCTCGGCTCAGCCTGACAAACAGGCCTGACCAGACTGACCTGAAAAAAAGCAGTCCACTAGTGAATGAAAAATGTACTCTGGAATTTTTGCTGTCACTGAGGCACCATGCACTACTGCATTTTTCAAGTCATTTTTCCCCCGTCGTCATACGTGAAGTTTAAATAACATTCTCTGTGTAATCCCTTGAGAAATGTACTGTCATTTGAAGGACAGAGGACGAGACAGTGTCTTGTTTCAGCATATGTTGCAGTATGGTAGTGTAATTCAATTACTAAATACACAGTGTGTGGGGTTGGTCAGGCAAACAAGTTTTTAATTACTTCAGTGCATGTGATTCATCAAAATCTGAACCTTTTCCTGTTTATGTTGTGTTTGTTTTATAGTTGGGAAAACATCGCTGATAACAAGGTTCATGTATGACAGTTTTGACAACACTTATCAGGTATACTATTGGTTCTTTCAATGCAGACACCAAAGAGTTTTCCAGATAAGTCTATGTTATTTTGTATCAAACTTTGAATCTTATTATCATTATAGGCAACAATTGGAATTGACTTTTTATCAAAAACCATGTATCTGGAGGACCGAACTGTAAGTAGCTCTGAAACTAATTATATTTAATTATTATATTTAATATATAGAACTTTGATGCAGTTATCAAAATCAATCATCCAAATATATATATTTTTTTGCAGGTGAGGTTACAGCTATGGGACACCGCAGGGCAGGAGCGTTTTAGGAGTCTTATCCCAAGCTACATTAGAGACTCCACAGTGGCTGTGGTGGTGTATGATATTACAAGTGAGCCACACACACTCATACACACTTCGACCAATAAAATGATATTTGTAGGAGCTACTGCTTTTGTGTCACCATTGTTGAAAAAGGAATTTAACAAAACACAGTGATGCTCTGATTACACTGAGATTTATTTATTTTCTTCCTCCAGATGTCAATTCGTTCCAGCTTACCTCCAAATGGATTGATGATGTCAGAACAGAGAGAGGAAGTGATGTCATTATCATGCTGGTGGGCAATAAAACAGATCTAGAGGAAAAGAGGTGGAGTCATTTATATTAACATTTGATATAATACTTTGTGCTAGAATTCTTTATTTGTGTCACTATAATATAGTGTTTTAATTTACTCAGAATTATTATTTAAATGTATTTAAAATTGTAATGAATTATGTTGGGATTTGCTTTGACAGGCAAATCACTATAGAGGAGGGCGAGCAGCGGGCCAAAGAGCTGAATGTGATGTTTATAGAGACTAGTGCAAAGACTGGCAGTAACGTTAAACAGGTAAATCTAAGAGTGCTACATTGTCTGCTCAGTGCCAAATGGACTTTAATGCCCTGTAACATGACACATGGAAAGCTCTAAAAAGATTTGATTTAGCCAGAGTTGTTGCCCATAGGGCTTTAGCGGTACCAATCCGCTCTGAAAAAAAAAGAAAAGGAAAACTGTCTGGTTTCATTCTCTTTTTGTTTGGTTTAACAGTTGTTTCGGAGAGTGGCTGCAGCTTTGCCCGGAATGGAAAGCTTAGATGATAACAACAAAGAAGGAAGTATCCTTTACTGCATGACATTTAAATGTGATAAGTGTCAATTTTGAGGATGTCTCCTAGGTTAATATGCAGACAAAATAAGCTGTGTAGGTTGATTAACACTGTGACTGTGTGGTGCTATCAAAATTTCTGTTTAAGCATCCTCTCAACCAATACTGTGAGTTTGGGGCAGAGCTATCTGTTGGTGCAACCAATGGCAGATGGAGAGTGTTCAGAAATTTATTTTTCCATGCAAGTTTCCGCTAGAGAAACCGAAATGATATAAGTCATCATAATATCAAAACTGACCCACTTGATGCAAGTTCCTGGCTTTATTGTGCATGATTTATAGCCACATATATCCTTTTTTTTTATAGCTGACATCATCAAGGCTTATTTTTCAAACTGTCTGGCTCCTTTTCCAAAAACAGTGACCTTTTAAGATAAAATAGAAGATTTAGCTGTACATTTTTTCTTTCTGATTATGCTTTTTTTTATTGCCCAAAATATGATTATGGCAAAGATTTAATAAGAAAAATTTAATAATAACAATAATAGTTAACCATTAGTTGGAAACTGTGCTTAATACATTAATAAGGCAACACTATTTCCTTGATTTTCTTAACTCATCTCTCTTCCAGTGATCGACATTAAGCTGGACAAACAGCCAGAACCTCCGGCCACTGAAAGTGGGTGCTCCTGTTAGTAGAAATCGGTTCGGACCTTCATTATCACCACATGCTTGTTCTGTTGCTTCTATGGGTCCACGTCCAGTTGAACTTTATGATCGGATATAGGCTTTTTACATCTGAATGGGTCTAAAATTATATTCCTTAATCTACACTGTCTGTTTAATTGCCAAAATAATATCATAGGTAATTCAAAGTGACTAGCTAACAGATTCATGTAAGACAGGAAGTGGCATGTGTACCATCTTCGGACAAAAACATTCAGAGTGGATTATCGGTTGTTATGTTTTGTATTTTTGTACATTACAAAAAAGCACTAAATGATGCCTTCACAAAGAATGAGTTTAAGACGGGCGACAGAGTAACTGTCTTTCGTCCATAGCATGCATGTAAGACAACTTTTAGAATCTGTCATGTCCTTTGGTCCATACACATCGATAGTAACGAAACGAAGAACTCAGAATTAATGAAAAAAAGAAAAAAGAGAGAGATCCTGTTCAAAGTCTTAGTGTGGGTCTGTGTATACAGTACTTCCTACATGCTAATCCAGTACCAGCCTCCACTAGAGGTGTGTGTACTAACTCGGCTAACCTTTAAAGTGCCGTGGCACTGTTGTGAAGAACCACTGGATTTTTTCTGCTAGCTTCATGTATACACTTTAGATCCACCAGGTGGTACTGTATTGTATATAGTATTTATATTATTGTGAACATCCATTATTTAGACGTGGTTTATGTTCACTTGTATAAATATTTTATTTTTTTTCTTTTAATATGACAAGGGCTTCACTTTTATTTTCTCAGTCTCACCTGCAACAAAACACTAGTAAAAAATTACTACTTATTATTTCATCATTCTACTAACAACAAATACTGTTTTACTCATCCACCAATTTTTTTTTTCCTGAAAGAATACCATTATTCTTGTTAAACCCCTTTCAGATGTTTTACAGAAATATGTGGGTAGATTTTTATTTTTTATTTTTTAATTATAACTTTGTATTTTGCAGCCAACTCAAACTAATAAGAATGAGATAAGTGTCATTCATTCGGTTGGGGTGAGAAAGGCAATTTTGAGGTGAGCCTTAGGAAACAACAGATTTTCATTTCAAATACATGCACTTTCTTCTGGGTTCTGACTAGGAAATGTATAGTTTACCACATCCTAAAGTGATGAAACAGACAAATGATTGTGGCATCCCTCATATATACTGTGTATTAAAGCTCTCATAGTCTCCTGTACATGTTGAATGGATGTGTAGATTAAACTTCAAAATGCTAGTTGTAGGTGAACACAGAGAATCCTAAAACATGAAGACCTTTTTCAAACAGAATTGCCTGTCATCAGTACGTTCAAGAAATGTGAGTTGTTTACGAATCTCTGGAAACATAGTATCATTAATATTTATTGTATTTGTTTTTGGTTTATATTTTGAATTGTTTACATAAATGCACTGATTGTATAGAGATTAATTTAGGATATATTAGGTATTTATAATATATTAAATCTTAGTGCGAGTTTCTTTCTGGTGCCAATAATTCTGTTAACTGAAACAGAAATGGACATGAGGAATAACTGTGATTGAATTGTTGGTACTAGGCTTGGATTCAGCTTCTTAGATAATTTAAGGGGCTGCTGATATTAACTGTGGGGAGGGACTGAGGCTAATGAGTTTTGCATTGACAGGGCACAGAATATGTCATCTTTCACATTCACATTTCTCAAGCCTCCGTCTTGTTTGCTATGTCTTCTTTCACTTTTGTACACTAGTTGTGCCTTCTGTTATTGTGGCATCACAATGCAAAGCTTTCATTGTATGGCTACCTGAGAACACATACATTATAACACGGTGGTCACTGATTGGATTTATGATGTTGATCTGTGAGGAAATTGTTGTATTCACACCATCTAGCCAATTCACAGCAGTTGAGAAAAATTGCAGAACAGTCCTGTGCAAGCGGAAGGTTGTATGTAAAAACAGGAAGTTGCAGCTGATAGTGTGAGGAGATTGAATCTGTCAGATTTGTTGCCATAGGGTTGTGTAGAGCAGTGTAGTTGGCTCTTTATTTACTCTGTAAGGACATTTATGAGCATGACATCTGTCTGAAAAAAAAAAAATCAATAAAATCCATGTCTTAATACCAAACTGTCTACTGCTACAATTCTGAGTGTGATATTGCTTTTATACAGCAATTTAAGAAACTAAAAAAATATTTTTTGTGTAAAAGTGTGTACTTTTTCAATCAAGCAGAAAGTTCTAAGTTCTAATGATTTTATGTTTTGAAAACTCACTTTAAAAATAAAAAAAAATCTAGCGCTCATTTAAAGTTGAAAGCAGTGGGCCCTATACACAGACTGTGAAGGCACATTTCCACAGTTGTTAACTTTGTAAATCTAGCAACATTTTCAATTTTTTTATTTTAATGTAAACCTACAACATTATACTTATTATATATAATATTTTCAAACTTATAATATATTGTGATGCACAGAGACTGGGATTCCCCTTGGCATGGAAACTATAGTCCTCAGGAGAGACAGGTGACTGAAAGTAGAGGCTCACATGATTGAGAAATCGTTTCTTGCCCAACTGTGGACTTTCCAAGCCATACCGCACAAATTAGCACAAATGCGATCCAGCCTACAAGGTGCAAGTTAGTGTTTTAACTGTAAATAGAAATTCAATGTCACCACTTATCACAGCAGTCTTATGAATCAATGGCCCCTAGAGGCTCTAAGAGCACAAGAGTCATTTATCCACCAGTCACAAAAAAAGCCATGCCAATCACTGACAGCCATCACACCAAATAAAAGGAAACCAGCTAGGAGATTACAGGTATCTCTAGTCCTCATCACCAGCATTTGTTGTAAGTAATATAATTTTTTAGCGTGTTTAACGTCAGGAAACTAATCAATATGTACCATTATTTCTAAAGGCTGCATGTTGACTGATCGTGTTTTATTATTTAAGGTAAAGGTCTGCAGCAGTACTGATAATTACTGTTTGATCTGAGAAAAAAAAAGGTTAAACCAAAATTCAAGAATTATTCAAACTAATTTCAATCAAAGCTAAAGCTCAGCTAAATATTCATTGTTGTTGCTGTGACTGTTTGCATTATTTTAATGGATTGTAATTGAAGCTTCATAGTTAAATATGTAAATGCACAAAAGGCATGTTACTGTATTATAGGTCCAGTTTAAAACGGAACATTCCATATTATTTAATATATAACATAGGATCCCTTCTCTCAAAAAATTATATTTTGTTTAAATTAATATATGAAGACATTTTTAGTGCTCTCAGAACACCAGAGCCAGAATTTCAGTGGGAGTTTAGTGTGTGATCTATATGCAGGATTCTTGTGGAAGCATGTCTAGGGTGGAAGGTTATGGAGAGCCTGACCTGCGCTCACAGCTACGAGCATGTAGGACTGAGATCGCCATGGCAATCCATGACCCCTTCCCACTGCTGTACGGGTTGGTGGATCATGACGTTATCTCTGAACAGATCCTGAGGGTAAACATTTTCATAAAATGATATTCCTTTGCATAATCACAAATATGCGTGATCATAGTTCATTAAATTCTAAAACTATTACTGATTAACACTTAAGAGACTTTAGAGCGAAAGAAAAAGGATGGGATCCACAAAGCTGTGTACTCACTGCTTACTTTGATACTGGACCAGGATGCCACTGTCCTCCAGGGATTCTGGAGCAATCTCTGTAAAGAGTACAATAAGGAGTGTTACCCAAAATTGGAAACCCTGTTTATGAACCTTCCCAAAGGTACAGTGCACAGGCCAGGCAAAAATAAGTGGGTTGGAGGATAATTACAGTTTAAGTGATGATAATCTGATTTGGCAGGGTTAAAGCAGGTGGCCACACACGCAGGGAACCCCAGGTTTGAGCTGCAGGTCCGCAGTCAGTCAAGCAAGAAGAGAGGGATGGCTGAAAAACAAATGACCCACCGGCCACATCTGCACACCAAGAAAGCCTTAACCTCCAGCTCAGGTATGGACACCGGCACACACAGACACTCATAATTCTAGCCATATAGTAAATTCCCAGTTAACAAAAATATATTCTTAGAACATTTTTCTAACGTTCCTATTAAGTTATGAAAACGTTATATCTGAATGTCCTCTGTACATTCAAAAGAATTTTTGTTTCTTGGTTGTGTAAACATTAAAGACGACATCGAAGGGAAAGTTCACACAAAAAGGCAAACACATAAGATGCCGTAAGCCTAGAAACAACCTAGAAACAGCCTAGAAACACTCACAGTTTTCTATAAAAGTTATTTCACTCACAAGGTAAAATATTATCTATATATATATATAATCCACAAAAAATAAATATCATAATATATATATATAGCTTTCAAAATCCACAAAGCATAAATCTGAGAGAACATGTGACAGTTTGTATGGCCATGACATGATGCTTATGTTTGCAAACATGACAGTCCTGATAACTCAATATCTTCACTGCTCCAGGAAGCAAAGGCAAGCCGATGAGAAAGACAGATGGTGCAGCACTTTCTCAAGTCTCAGTGGGAAACGGTAATCACATGTTTGTGTAAAGTGTGTTATTAGAAGACTATGTTTATAGAAGATGAATGGGGTTGCAGATGAATAAATATGACTCCCAAAATGCAGGGGTCCAGGCTGTATCAACCTCAGTCCAGAGGGCCGTGACTGTGTCTGCCAGTGAGCATCCCGCTGGCTGCGGGACAGTGGAGGGGATTCTGATCCGGCAGGTCATTGAGTCTGGTGAGCTCAGCACACTAATATGGTGTTGACAGACTGTGATGACAGCCTTTACTTAGCTAATGCTTTAGCCCTTAGTGTGTTTTGATAGTGTAACCTTGCAGTGTAAACACTTTGGCAGTTCACTTTGGAAGCACAGATGTCTCAAGCTGCTCTCTCCCGCAGGAGGTGCCAAAAAATGCATCAAGGTTGGAGGAGAATTCTACTCTTCTGGCAAACTGGATGAGACAGCTGGAGTGCATAAGGCACAGACTGCACATAACTATTCTCACCAGCAGGGAGAGCCAAGCACCAGAGTCATGGATGTAGGTGATCAAGATTTGTTCAACTCATGGAAAATTACAGACATTGAAGAAAAAGAAAAACCTGCTTGAATGTTGCATATGTTCAGGTAGAGCATAATGATGATGAATGTGCTGTATGTAAAGACGGTGGGGAGCTCATCTGCTGTGACGGATGTCCCCGTGCCTTCCATCTCACCTGCCTGGTGCCACCCCTCACTTCCATACCCAGGTACAGATTAGTCATGTGACACACAGCCTGCTGACCCTGCCAAACCTAGAGCTGACCAGTGTTGCCAACTTAGCAATTTTGTTGCTAAATTTAGCAACTTTTCAGACTACCCTAACAACTTTCTTTTGCAAAAGCACCTAGCAACAAATTTAGCAGTTGTTAAAATGTATTTGGCAACTTTTAGCAGCTTTTGATAAGTGACTAAAAAGGCACAAATTTCCCATCCAAATTACACAAAAAGAGGAAACCCAAGATGCCTAGCAGTACACACATCATGTGAACTGCTATTTGCAATCGTTCTATTTAATATAATTTAATAATTGTTCATTTATGATACACTTTGTTAGTAGCTTGTACCTGTGATTGTTGATTAGTTAGTACTCTGTAAGAAAAATGGAAAAGATACTAGTAAGTTTCCAGGACATTATCCATTATCACCTGTATCCCAAAAACACAATGCGTAATTTAAAATGCAGTTAAAAAAAAACGATACAAAAAAAACTTTCATATAAACATAGTAGATTGTGCCCTATTTTTACAGACTTTTCTAAGAGTGTAGCACACTAACTAACTACTATTACGTTGATTAAAGCATAATTGTTGGGAAGGTGTAGTATTACTAGTTTACTAGCTATTAAAAAAAATAATTGTAATCATTCAAAAATGTGTTTGTGTTCAATAATTCAGTGAATTTAAAAATACATTTATATTTTAATATTATATTATGCATATTATTTTACAATAAAAAATCTAAATTAACATATATAAAACAGTTTTTTGCTGAGATTTGATGTCGTGACAATTTTGCGTCTGATCGCACAATGACATCATAATGTCATTTAGCAAATTTTAGCAACAAATCGACCTTCCTTTACGAACTTTCTCTGAAAATTAGTTGGCAACACTGGAGCTGACTGCGCTCATCGTTAGTCTTTAGCTGTGTCAGGTCGGTGTTGATAAACTGCATAGTGGAATACAAAAAAATCTAAAACATGAGGCCATGTACAATAAATACAGTGGGATCTAAGTCTAAAAACACTAATGAAAATGCCTCATTTGATAATTTTTTTGTTTTATCACAAATTATATTATTAGCATAAAAAATTTAGTAAAAATATTAAATGTAAAAAAAAAATGTAAATGTCACAATTTTTTTATCTTAAAAATAATACCTAAAAATAGTGCAGAACTCGACTGTCTACTTTGGACTCTACTGTATATAAGTGGTTCTCATCCAGGGGGCCAAAAACCTATATATTATTATTGATACATTTAATATGAAAAATATTATTAATAAATCTGTAATATTATTAACAGATCCTTAAAATATTGAATAAAATCTTTAAATATTATTTTTAATGTGTCTGTAATTTTAAGGTTTACTTTACATTATTCAAATAAATATATTATTATTTATAAAAAAATAGTTTTCCTAAATAGCTATTAATTCTATTTATTTCTTTATTTTATTTTTTCAGCAGTGTCTGTTTCTTAAAAAAGGTTTATAAACAAGTAATTTTGTCATAATTATAGCAGAAATAGGCAGAAATATCTTACCTTATATTGGGGGTGGAGATCAAAAATTGTGTTGGATGATGGGGGGGCCTTCAGGTCAAAAAGGTTTAGAGACCACTGCCCTATATGAATCTCTCGCTAATCTAAAAAATGTGTTTGTTTTCAGTGGTACATGGCGTTGTCAGCTATGCAACAGAGCAAAAGACAGGACATACACCCCCTTGCAGGTAAAGAACTTGCAATAACTTCCTGAACCTAAATTACAGTTGGTCACACTTATATGTACAATATGAACTCTGATGACCAGTGATGGGAGATTATTATTTATGACAGCTTTAATGTCTCTGCTCTTATTTTTAGCCTGCAGTTCACCCTCCAGTGACAGAGACAAGCTCCAGCTCTGCTGTGGACTTCTCCTTCTTCTCGTCTCTGTCCTCCACTTCACTCTCCACAGTCACAGAAGGCAAAAGCGCTCAGCCCATGGGTCTCCAGGTAACACTTCCATGTGATTCAGTGAGAGACACAGTGACTGTGAGCACCACAAGTAAGGCCTGTTCACACCAGGGATGATAACCTTTAACAATAAATGTAACTATAACGTTTTAATAATTGTTGGAATAACTTTCAGAAGGATTTTTATACAGTTGAAAAACAATGACAGCTAATCAGAATCAGAATCCACCCAACATTAAACAGCTCAAGCACTTAAAGCAGTAGATAACTACTGCTGCATGCTCATAATAAATTGAACGTTATCATCCTTTGGTGGGAATGCTAATATAGTTGTTATAGTTATCTTTAAGGTTATCGTTCTTGGTCTGAACACACCTCTATGAGAATAACGAACTCCATGCCACAAATATAAGACACAGAAAAACAGTGTCACTGGAATTACTTAGTTTTTTCCAGCAGATGAATCATGAATGACAGCCAATTAGAATCCGCAAAACTTTATAGAGCTCAAACCTTTAAAGCAGCAGATGACAAAACTTCAGCACACTAAACAGAAAGTTATTGTGCATTGGTGTGGATGCTAATATAGTTATCATTATTGTTTTTGGTGTGAACAGGCCTTAATCATGTGTGCAGGAATAATTTAGCTTAAAAAAAGCAAAATCTTATTAATACACCCTCATGTCATTTCAGTCTTTTAAATCATCTCGTATATGGCAGGATTGTGGTAATTTTCTGATATTTTTATATTTAATCTCTGTTAGTCTTCAGATGGTGAAATGTTTGGGATGAGGATGGCTTGTGGAATTTGCCACCTGACCCGTGGAGAGCTGATCACCTGCCCGCAGTGCCTGCAGAGTTATCATGCCCTCTGCAACTTCTCAAAGTACTGCTGTTATTGTACTGTTATTGATAATAGAATAACTGTGAGTTCTATCATGCTTTGAATCTCAGTCACTCCCCCTCTCTCTTCCCCTATTTGCCTCTTCAGTGGAAAGACAAGATGCAGGAATTGCTCCAGGTCTTGGGGACCTGAAAATGAATCATCATCAAGGAGTATTCAGGTAATCTTAATACACTGAAACAACACTTTTGGGACAGCAGACTGCACAGATGTTATTAGTCTGGTTTATTCACCCACAGGTGAGTCAACACATGACTGATCAGGGCTTAACGCCATCAGAGCAGCTGTTCAACAGAGATGAAATGGACTCTATAATGGGGGAGGTGAGGTCATGTTTATCAATAATATACAAAAAAATTGATTAAATGTAAATGTGAGCAATGGAAACTGTACAGTATATACAGTACATGAAGCCCCAGATGAGAAACCTAACAGTATATTTGTCTTGAATACAGAGTGCTATAGATGGGATCCTGCAGTGGGCTTTCCACAACATTTCACGTCCTCCTCCTCAGTCCCAAAACAACAAACATCAATTCAGTGAGTCCAGTGGTTCATCTCTGCTGTGCCCAAACATCAAATCTCAGTATAAGGTTCCTCCTCAGTGTTAGTTGGACTGATGTAATTAATAGAACATACAGATTCAATAATGTGAAGAAAATGAATGTATTTGATTATCCATTTCACAGGTTTATTATTAGATATTTGTATTTTCTATAGATCTTGCTAGGTTGTTGCTACTACAGGGTTTCCACCAATTATTGTTTTATTTTAAACTAATATTTGAAAAAAATACAATATATACAATACAAAATGCATTAAGATGACTTCACCCAGAAGCTCATGTTCAGCTAAATGATTAATTGTCCCTCTCACATTAAAATGTATTAAATACAATAAAAATGTAAGCATATGTACATCGATTAAATTAAGATGTGAGGGAGAATTAAGGCCCAAATACTTAAAGAATGAACTGGTTTGACATTATTTTGGATTACAGAAGATTAAATCAGGCCATACTTAAAGAATGAACTGGTTTGACATCATTTTGAACAAAATCAGGCCAAAACAAAGTTTGCTTGGAGTTAGTTTTGGAAGTTCAATACAGCAAAACGTTCTGGAAAAGTTCACTCATGTAATTTTTAAAGCATCATAACCTTCAAACCTGTTTCATGTAGTTTTTGTCTACTAAGAATCTTTTAGAAAGATGTTTCGAGAGCTAAACAATTGGCATATCGTTAAACAACAGTACAATACATTGAACTCACAGACTTGATTTCATTCAGGTCAAAAATTAAATAAAGCACTCCTCTGACTAAGGTCTATAGAGGCCTGATATCCAATGAAACCCGGATTTTGATGTGGACTTATTGTTCTGTAATGTCAACATGCATGTGATAACCTCCAGATATGAAACAATGGCTCAAGAATAGATGAATGGATTTCTATTTCTGCCTGGCAAACATGGAAAATGTGCTCCCATTTTTATTAAAGACCCATGTATTCTCCTATATTCACTTTCTTCTATATGTGTAAGTGTGTGTGTACCTATGTCATGGGAACCAAATGTCCCCACAAGGATACCAGCACATTTTGACCTTGTGGGGACAGTTTTTGGTATGATTTTTATAAATCATACAGAATGATCTTTTTTGAAAATCTAAAAATGCAGAAAGTTTTGTGTGAGGGTAGGGGTAGAAAATACAGTTTGTACAGTATAAAAACCATTAAGTCTATGGACTGTTCCTATAAAACATGGAAACCCAACGTGTGTGTGAGTGTGTTTGTAAGTGCCCCTATGTGGGCCTTCTGTTCTCTTCTGAGAATGGTTTTGACACATCTCATGGAATGCATGGTCCAGAGCCAACGCTGTCAGTTTTCCTTTTTGGCCTCCTCAGAGACAAAAGAGAGTGGGAAAGAGAGAGAGGAAGAGAAGAAGAGAGAACGAGAGCACTTGGAATGTTAATGAGAACCATGTGGGACTCCTGGAAATGTGCTGTTGCTAATGTCAAAGCATAATATATGTCAACAAAGAGCAAAGCTTCTCATTTGCTTTCGTAGTGCTTAGTACAAAAACAGTGAAGTGATCCGTGCAGTGGGAATTTATAAGAAGTCTCAGTTTATCCATGTTTTCTTCTAGCTCATATGTGTCTTTAAAGTGTGTGAATGCTCGCTCTCAGGCAGATGGTGTTGTGACAGGCCAGGGGCCAGACGTTGTTGGAATGTTGCGGGGTTGCTATAGATACCTGTCCTTTAAGGCCCAACAAATAAGGAGGAGGGAATGTATTACAGTGGACCTTCAATCTCAGTAGAGCATGAAGGAAAATGTTTTTATATGAGAAGACATTTGGCAATGCAGACAGCATGCATCAATGAGACAGGATAAACCAAAGGCTGGTTCTGTTTTATCTCCCGCAATGCCAAGACACTTCATGTTTATGATGTGTTAGTCTAAGCCAGTGTTTCCCAATCCTGGTCCCGAAGAACCCCCAACACTGCACATTTTTGGTGTCTCTTATCTGACAAATACATTTGAGGTCTTGGAGTCTTCACTAATGAGCTGATGAATTGAATCAGGTGTGTTTGAATAGGGAGACATCTAAAATGTACAGTGTTGGGGGTTCTCCAGGACCAGGATTGGGAAACACTGGTCTAAGCATTCAGGCTGGCTTTAATAAAAACATTCTATATTCTTTATGTCCTGTCATTGATTTGTAAAGTCTGAAGCTGGTGCCAAAGTTCTGCCTGAAAGCAATACAGCTGCTATATGAAGGAAATAAATTTCATAGGATATCAACACATTTGTGAAATGTAAAAATGCAAATGTAAAATTTGTTTAGTTTCTAAATTAAAGTTGAATTGTGCACATTTTTCAGTGTTAGAATATCCTATATGCATAATATGCAGAGTCAATGACTGTATAAATACATTTTTTTGTGGCTCTATCAATGTGAAAACTGTGTTGTATGTGCATACATGAACAGCTTGACACACAGCAACACTGGTCCAACCAACGGTGTGAGTTTGGGGGGGTGGAGTGTCCAGGAAACAAGTTTGAAAACAGTCCTTGGCCGCACCTGAATATGCAAATTTCCCTACTATATAGTATCCCATGGGGCCACAGGAAAAGTGTTCTGAAAGACAGTGAAGCAACATTTATTATCCCATGGGGCCACAGGAAAAGTGTTCTGAAAGACAGTGAAGCAACACAAATGACACTGTACGTCACATGACAATATGACTAATGTAGTATGTCCAGATTGTATCATGCTACACACTTTCATACAATATAGAATGTATTTTTTTAATGGTCATGAAGTAATTTCTTATTTAAAAGAATTACCTACATAGACAGAATGTGATTTTAGATGCAGCCCTTGTTTTTGCATTTGCTCCTGACAGAAATTGCTTTTTATTTACTTTTTTTCTTTCAACTGCTAGTGAAGCTTCTGTGACATTTAAACCTTGTTTGACTGGCGGATGTGCATCTCTGAATCTGTGAAGTGAAATTTGATCACTGTGGTAAAAACATTATAAAGAGATTATGAGTGGCACATGAACAATGATGTTCTAGATTAACATGAAAGGTCTTTTTTTAACCTGCTCACAGTTCTCGGATGAGTGATCCTTCAAATCCTGGAACATTGCTGAGATCTGCCCAGAGGAATTAACCGTGTTAGACTATGCACTTTTGTTTCACTTCTGCAAATCCACATTGTACATTTACCTGACCTACAAATTCTTATTATCCTTCAGTCACTGTCAAATTGTCAGACTTATTGGCACCCCCATCCAAATGTTTGAGTGTGAAAATGAATCATTGATTGGGAGCAGTGATGGGATGCAACTGATGGTGATTTTTTTTTTCATCGCTGCCACCATAAATTAAGTTTCAAGTCTTTTCCATGCTGAAACAGTTTCTTTGATGCATGCATACATTTCAAGACATATCCTTTTAGTTTTTTTTGTCTATTTGAAAAGAAGGCATGACCTCAGACCTCAAAAAGAGCTCTCATTCTCAAAGATTGCTCAAGCTTCTCTGATTCACCCGGTATGGCTTGTACCCAGGCCCCTTTCCATTCATAATTACTGCAATACAGCATATTGCACAGTCCTGCAAATCTATTCCAGCTGGAAAGATAATTATTGGCAGAGTAAAGACAAAGCAGCATGGAAAACCCAAGCTACCCTTAATAAAAGCATAGAACTTCTGCTCCTGGACCTGCATTTACTGGAACAACTCCCTAAATAATGTCAAGTAATTCACCTGTTTTAAATATGCTTGAAACCCCACGACCTGAATGCCCATTGGAATAAGAAAGTGAAGATTAGTCGCAATGCATAACAATAATCCCAGTATGAGCTGGCTTCTATCTCATCTCTGACAAATCTTGCGCAAACCAGCACAGAGGAATGTGAATAGATCTATAAAAGGTTAGGAGATACGTATTCTGCATACCTTCAAATAAATGGTACCACAATTATGCAAAAACAAACTGTGTTTTATCAGGAACCACATGCTTGTCATTTCTCCACATACTTGTCATGTGTTTGTTTGAGATAAGCTCTGAGTTCATGCTCTATATTCCTTATTTAATATCTTTTTTTTTGCTATGACTTGGATTTGGCACAATATTTTCTCATTTACAGTTTTTATATGTCAGCGTCTTGGCATGTTTTTGTTTTCTTTAGTTCAACAGAATAGTTTGACACTGTGATTAGTGGTCATTTGTGCAAGGAACAGATGTTCTTTTCCAAAGTTGATGTTTTGTTACCCTTCTCGTCCTCGCCCGGATGCGCTCTGTGAGTTTCCTGTGATATGCTGCTGGTCATGCCCTTTACATTCCTCCCATAATTCCCACGCTTTTGCTCACACAAATACTCAAAACACATATTTATGCCGGCCTCGGCTAAACATTTGCATTGTCCTTTGACTGATTTGATTATGCTGATGTTTTGAACAGTTCCTATTGTTGTCAAGAGGATGGTACTGTGAAAGTCAGGGGAACTATAGATAAAACAAAGCACACTGATATAATGAAGAATGAAAGAATAGCTCACACAAAATTTTAAGTCCTATTTACTCAATTTCATGTCCTTCTTAACCTTATTCTCTATTTTTCTGTGGAACAAAAACAGGAATTTTCCAATGAATCTCCTGCTCAGTATAATAAAGGTGAATGATAACCTTCAAAACTACAAAAAAAAAAAAAAAAACTAATAAAAACACTTAAAACTACTAATAATAAATAAAACACAAAAAAACAAAAAGGCATTGAGTAAGAGTAGTGACTGTTTTGACTGAAAATCTACAAATGAATCATTCTCTTGAGTTTGTTGAATCTTCTGAATCATTCTTTTGGAATTGACTGACCTGTTCACAACAGATCTGAAAGATTCAATTACATATTACAAGTTCAACTCACTGAGTCAGTGTGATCAAAATAAATTTCTGTCTGTTCATCATATGGCTTCAGCAGACTTGTAATTATAGGACACAGTTCTTTAGAAAATAATTTTATTAATTATTAATACAAATTCTTAATAATTTGATGGTGTTTTTGTATCTGTTTTTGAAGCTTTCTTCTTTTCCGCAGAAGAAAAGGTCTTGAACAACACAAGGGTGAAGGTTTCATTTTTGTGTGAGCAATCCATGGAATATCGCATTTCTCCCAAAATAAAAGGGTAATAGAGAAGAATGTACCAATAATGAATTAATACTATAAAAACAGTATTCAAATATTCATCTGTGTTTTTGAGATGATGCTTATTCAGCTGATGTTTTGCAACCTTCAAATAACCTTGAGGTAAGGATATGACCTGTTGCAAAAGCAGCACCGTTTGACAAAGAACTCACATTGTAATAATGTGAGGGTGTCTTGCAGGTTTTTCTTCTTTAGTTGATGTATCAGGCCTATTTCCTAAGATTTCTTCTCTTACAAGACGAATGCCTCTGGTTTTACTTCCATATAGCCTCTTATATAATGGCAGACTGAAGTCAATATCAGCCTGCATGAAATGCCTGTATTTGTGCCTCTTACCCACTGAAGTGTAACAGGACACAGAGAACTAGGTTGGCTACATGAAACAGAGCCTTTGCTCACATAACTTCACCCAGTTGAACAGCATCTCCCCAATGGAAAAAAAGCTGGGTGAATTCTCAAACAAATGTTTTGGCAACAAGTCAGACCGCACTTACATAATACAAGCTGGATCCAGATAATTACCAGAAACTACCCTTCTGATAAACTATATTTAGCTGAGATGTGGATCAGATTTATTGCATTAATATTCAGTAGGAAAAACTACATTATCCCACACATCAGCATGTTGAGTTAAAGGGGTCATATGATGCTTTTATAAAGATCATTATTTTGTGTATTTGGTGTAACAGAATAGGTTGACATGCTTTAATGTTCAAAAAAACACATTATTTTTCAAATACTGTACATTATTGTAGGTCCTCTATGCCCCGCCTCTCTCAAACGCATTGTTTTCTACAAAGTCCCTCCTTCTGACAAGTGCAGTCTGCTCTGATTGGCCACCTGACCCAGTGCATTGTGATTTGCCGAACACCGCAATCACTTGTTGGAAATATAACGCACCTTCCCATAATCGCGAGCTTCATCTTTCAAAATAAATGTAAAGACAGTTAATAATGTCCTTAGATTTACCATCAGTTCAAGCCTGAAAGGTGAACAGAGTCGCGTGACAGACACAGTGATGAAGCTTGTATGTGTTTGCAGTACACAAGCCACGGACGGTTAAGACAGCTGACTCCACTGTGTGACCCTGTCTCTCTCTCTCTCTCTCTCTCTATCTCTCTCTCACACATCTCGCTCTCTCACACACATACACACACACATACACACACACACACAAGACGCACAAAACTCCGCATTTGAACAGTCAATAGCAAATACTTAAACTAATAAACAAATCATACATACAGTAGCTGATTCAGACCCACCAGATTGTCGTAGCAAAGTCAGAATTACCTCCTCTTCTAGGTTCACGAAACGGTCATCCGTAAAATGCGTTGCTGTTCTGTTGTAAGTAATCTTAAAGCTTCCTAAATGCATCTACTTTCGGAATGCCAAATAAAGTGCTTTTGCTTTCGCCTAGATACACACAGCGTCTCCCTGAAATGGCTGCTTCAACACTAACTGCGGTTACTGAAACCACGCCTTCTTTCTTTGCGTGAACATTTGGGCAGCATTAAGCAAATATTTCCACATAGTGACGTAGATATGTGGGGGCGTGTTTAAACAAGCTGTTTTGGGGGGCGTGGCAGAGTCTTAACTTTGATAAAGGATATTTCTTTGGATTTGAGACTTTAGTCTTTGCAACTTTACAGATCTTCTTAATGCACCAAGAGACAGGAAAAACTGAAATCGCATCATATGACCCCTTTAAAAATAACTTGTTTTCAAGGACATTCTTCCACAGTGGTAAAAATAGTTTTCCTGTGTGCCTTCTAAACAATGACTCTTTTTCAACATGACAAAACACTATTTTAAGGTCACTCAGCTGAACGGCTCCCAGCAATAAAGCTAATGTGCATTTTTGTGGTGTTTTATATAATGTTTGTATATTCAGTACAAAACAGCTGAGTTTAGACACCACTACTTTAAGTGGTTTCTGACATGACCTTCCGAAACACACAGATGCATTATTTGTCCACACCTGCATTATCTTATCAGTGTGCAAGCATCATTAAAGATAACAAGATGATTCATAGTGCTAAACACTACAAGGACCTCCCCTGTTAACAATGGACAACTTTCACTGGCAAACTTTATGGAACATGTATGTAACATAGCTCATTTGATTCCCAGGAGTTTATAAAACTATATAAAAAAAATAGTAATTAAAATAATAATTAAAAATAAAAACTATAACTGATTCTTAATTTTTGAATGGGAGTCTACATGTTTAAGATATAACAGTAAGATGATTTTGAAAGAAAATAATACTTTTATTCGGCAAGGATGCATTAAATTGACCAAAAGGGACAACAAAGACTTTTATATTGTTCCAAAAAATATTTTAAAATAAATATCATAATTTGCACCGTTACGTTACGTTACGTTACATTAGATGTTACATTAGATGTTATGTTATGTTATGTTATGTTTGTTATGTTATATATAATACTTTTTTAATCTAATAAACTTCAGGGCTAGTACATCTTTTTTTTCAACCAAACACATATTTAACATTTATTTTTTACAGTGTATTTGTGCAACATTTATTTTTTTATAATTGTGTTACATTTTGTAAAATGTGTGCTGTAAGAGTTCAGAAACTTTTTAAGGTCTATATATATCCTTCTTCCTCTTGTCCTCCATCACCTTGGTGGGCAAAACCACTGAGTGTGAGCTATGTGCTGGATCAGCAGGAGTGGGGGCAGCTATTTGCTCTGGGGCACAGGGCCGGTTAAAGCATGGACCCACATGAATAAACGGCATTCTCATGATCCAGTGGAAAACTATTTAGGGGATCTGCACCATGCAACTCCATCTGTAATTGTGTTGCATCGCTTGTCACTTCCCATGTCATGTATTGTCCTTTATTTTATTGCGTTTACAATTGCAAGTACCTATTGGATTTTATGGAACAATTCATAATTCTCAAGAAAAACCATAGTATGAACATATGTGTGGAATGAACAACTGTTTTGCTGCTCATTCCAGGTTTACGGCTTGACAGAGAGTCATGAGAAGAATTTGAGTGTAAGACACCAGAGGTGAGGAATGTTGTAGATTAGGCTGATTATGTCTAATGACACTGTGACAGAGGGTGCAAAGGATCCCATTCACACAAAGACATACTGACAAATTATTAACACCACCAACTGTCATATCAGGTTCTGTGGTTTCTTTTTATACAAATCCTGGGCAGAATTTAATCTGTTTTGTGTTTGTATTCAAAGCACTCCATCTTTTGCAGAATTGCATTAGGAAACAATGTACATCAGCAATTGTGACTTATTGTATTGTAACATTTCTTTATCTATTGTTGTGAGATTATTGCCAGCACCAAAGGGTTTCATTAAAAATCATGTGTCTATTTATTTCTCATTCCCCCTCAAGTCTCATACATTCACAGTACCAGAGTGTTGTGAAAATGTGTGTGATGAGTGAGTGAATCACTGAATCAGATACAAATGATTCATTTAAAATTGATGATTCATTCAGGAATAATTAAAAAAAAAACCCTGTCTTTATGAATGAACCATTGACTCATTCACTCCACAGATTTGTTTAAAAACACAGAATCAGGGAGAGGTCATACTACACTTTTCATTCCTTTGACTTCCATTCATACGCATACAAATGTAACGTTTACGCAAATTTTGCGGCATTTCAAAATTTGGTGAACGCTGCCCTGTAGATTTGCATCGCATGAAGATGTGTGAGCAACAGAAGATCGATACCTCATGTTGTGAACTCCAAGCTGAATTAAAAGACAGGAATCTTTAAATCTGCAGATTTGCAGTGTATATTGTTTTATATAAAGGTAGTTTTACATATTACACCCTAACCCAAACACTATCAGAAAACTGCATTTTACATTTTTTTTTTTTTACTTTACTTTATTTTTATGCAACTTTTTAAAATGGTTAAGTAGATACAAACATGCACACACAAGCACACACACACTGATTTGTGTGATTATATAAGTAAGCACATGTCAGATGTCACATGTCACATGTCTGTAGATTTTAGTTTTTATATCAGGTTAATACTATTTTCCATATCCTAACCCAACCCTTAAACCTAACCCTCACAGAAACCTGGATATGCACATTATTAGATTTAAATATAATCACCATTAGCCTGATTTATGAGCATTTGTAGCTAGTGAGGACACATAAAATGTTCCTGTTATTGTGTTTAAATAGAGCCTATTAATAAAATATTTTTAAAAAGTATATTCCTGTTGGTTTTCTTTAAAGACATATTATATTTATTCTGATATCAAAAGCTTGTCTTAATAGAGTTTTGTTCTAGATAAAGTGGCCTGGAGCCGAGGACGTCCGTAAACAACTTAGCTCATTGTAAGCTGTTTCAGTGGCTCATGCTTCAATCGCATCTTAAATCACAAATATGCCATGAAAATATGCCAGGCCATTCGTGGCCAATAAAGGCAGAATTGTGATGAAAATAGAGCATCCTCTCTAGTCCCCCATACCAAGTGCCTGTTTCGCACAACCCAAACAACCACATCTGATCTCTGTTGTGCTGAGTTTAGTTCTCTCTGTATTTTCTCCTTTCAGTTGTCTACTGTTCTAAGTCTTGTGATTCTTCTAAAAAGCCCACACGGCAGTTTATAACTCCAAGGTTTAAGACATAAGGGTGGAGGTTGAAAGAATGGAGATATTCCAGTTTGGCCCCTAAAGGGGCTGTTGGATAAAAACAAAGCAGGATGGCTATTAGTGCGGGGTTTATGGTGGAAGATCACACTACTAGGTGGTGCTTTGATGTCTTCCAGTTTGTTTCCTGGAATGATTTTGAGGAAGACTCAAATTTTTTATAGATTTGTACAGACTTGCCAGTGACTGCTTCCTTCATTCACACCTGCAATCAAGTAGCCACACGTCCAACACATGCCTGTTTCCCATTGACTCACTGTCTGAGACTTAGTTGGAAATACCCTGCTATCCGTCAAATCAAGAGGGGAATGTGTATGAAGGATTGTTCAATATCATAACATAGAAGCAAATAAAGTTGTCCTTGTTATTTTAAACATCACGCTCTTTGCTTTTTGCCATTCCATTGGAAATCTGCTGCTTGATCTCAGCGTAATCAGTCCAGATCAACTGAATAAACATTCTTTCCAATTCACTCTGTGGAATTCTACCATTTACCATTTATTATGGCTTTAGTTAGGAGCAACCTGAGGATTCATAGACAACCACATGGCAACTAAGAAAAGTTACCACCCTGTCTGCCATAGCAGGGTGTTACCTTCCCTGTTTCCTGTTGGTGACTTGTTTTAGAGTATTAAAATAAACTAGAAGATATACACTGTCCCATTTTGTGACAGGTTTTTTGGAAATATAGTGTAGTCTTCCCCATCTGCTTATGGTCAAAAGTTTTAAATAATTAAGATATTTTTGCTTTGTGTTGTAAGTCTCTTATGCTCACCAGGTTTATTTGACTAAAACACAGTAAAACGGTACTATTGTGAAACATGACAATTAAAAATAACTGTTTTCTATTTAAATATGCTATATTTAACGCCTGTGATGGCAAAGCTGAATTTTCAGTACAAATAATAGAAAGAACACATAAACTAAGTCCAAAGGCAGCATTAAAAAAAATGTTGTAGCCTATGCTGTGAAATAAGTCAGCAACATACTGTACAGAAGAAAACGTAAACTCGTTTAGTACTTGAAAATATGCTTAAATACACAAAGGTTGATCTTCTAGCTCTAGTAATTTGTATTCCTATCTTGTGTCAACACGTCTGCATACCTTTCAGATTGGGTCACACCTTTTGACACCTTTTCTCGGTTAATGTGACATCACTTCTCAGCTTCTCTGTAGTAAAACAAGGCTTTATGTTGCCATGGATTTACTTCGACCACAACTGGGCCGTTTTCTTAAATTACAGTACTTTCAGTGAAAACCTGAGCGCTCGTAGCTCCTGTGAAAGCCCCGGTGGACGTAAGCGGAACTACAGCTGCTGGGTTAAATGGCTCCATTTCTCCATTTCTCTCTTTTCACTTTTGATGCCTGAGCTCAGCTCACACATTCCGATCATTCCAGGCGCGCTCAGTTATTTATGAGAGCAGAGCGCGCGCCTACTGGCTCATAACCCAACCAGATCTGAACGCACGCACACAAACACAGCGAGGAGATAAAACACATACAGAAGACATTAGCTGGATTACTTGGATTATTACACATGCCACTAACAGAATCCGTGTGGAATGAAAGTTTTAGTTGGTAAGTTAATCGTCAATGTTCGTTCTACAGACAATTTAATGATCAATAGTAGCGCAAGCGTTCACTACTGCCTTAATCGCAGAAAAACGGAATATAAGAGATTTTAAATGTAACACCGATTAATCCCTATCGATTTGAGGACGATCTGTTGTTGTTGAGTAAAAGTTAAACGAAATTGTGTGATGCTTATGGCGTTTAATCAACTGGGGACGAGTTATAGGAATAATAAAGATTTCACATTGAGCGCTACATTACTATTGGCATGAAGACTTGTATGTGTGTGTGTGTGTGTGTGTGTTTGAATAGTTGTTGGTAAATGGTATGAGTTGTTTTGATTTTATTTTGGAATTGTTATTATTTTAAAATGTATTTATTTATTTATTTTTTAATTATTTGATGTTCTGAGTTGTTTAGATTATTATTTATCATCATCATCATCATCATCATCATTATTATTATTATTTATATACATTTTAACTATATGGTAAAAAGTGGGTATGCCTGACCTGCCCTTATCAATGGTGCAAGTTTATATAGTTGGTTTTGTCATTAAATATTAGCTTATTATTTGATTTAAGCAACACCAGTTAAAACATTTATTACCAAATGAAGCTTGTTATGTGACAACATTTTACAGTGTAAAGTTGGCTTCGATTTATTATTATATTATATCTTTATACACTTTCTCAAAATATCTCACACACTCTCTAAAAACTGTATAAAAATATAAAAAAAAAAAAAAAAATAGAGCTCAAAAAAAATACTCTTTAAAAAAAAAATAAATAATACAGTACTAAAAACTTTTTTTTTTTTTTTAAATAACTACTGACTATTGAAAAATCATAATCTTCTCTTGGATCGGTCTTGCCCTCCAGGTCCAGTTCAGATCATAAATACTTGTCTCCATCAAATAAAATGAGAGGTGAAGAAGTGTCTGGTACTGTCCTGCACAGACTAATCCAAGAGCAGCTTCGCTATGGAAACCCCACAGATGCCCGCACACTCCTGGCCATCCAGCAGCAGGCCCTGCGGCGAGGAGGAGGTGTTGGAGGTGGCAGCGGAGAGACTGGTTCTTCACAGTCTTCATCTGAGAGCCTCAGCCATGAGGAGCCCCAGTCTCTTCAACTCTCTGCTCGCCAAGAACCCCAGGGTCAAGAGCACCAGGTCGACTACCAGCACTCTGAGAACTACACAACACACCCACACCACGGAGAGGAGCTGCCCACCTATGAACAAGCCAAGGCCCAGTCTCAGTATTTGGCTTCCCAGTGGAGCCAACTGAACTGGGGTTGCTCACTGCAGGATAGTGAAACCATCCCAAAGCCCTGTGAGGAGGAAGACAGCTGGGACCCGAAGCGAGGCCACGTACGGTCACTCAGTGAGCGGCTTCTGCAGTTTTCAGTAGAGCGCAGTAAAATGCCTGCAACATATTCTGCCAGTTACCCTCAGATCCATGGATATCATGCAAACCAGCACTTACAATATAGCCACCAAGGATTGGAATACAATAATCAGGTTCCTTATACAGAGTACCCCTTTCCTGCACAACAAGCAGCGGAGTATGAACATTACTACAAAGCACCACCAGCATTTCATTCCCAGCACAACAGGTAGAGAAGACTATAACAACTGCAAAATTTACACTTAACCACAGCTGACATTCAATTTGGTAACATAGCATAAGAATTTCCTCCAGTTCTGACGTACTTTATAAGATGTGTCATTATGACTAATAGTCTGT
Organism: Cyprinus carpio; assembly: GCF_018340385.1. Classification (NCBI taxonomy): domain Eukaryota; kingdom Metazoa; phylum Chordata; class Actinopteri; order Cypriniformes; family Cyprinidae; genus Cyprinus; species Cyprinus carpio. The sequence continues at coordinate 10,740,926 of NC_056573.1, read as the reverse complement.
TGTTGGCTGATGCTATGGCTGAGTATGCAGTATGGGACATGCTGATGCAGTTTGTCATCCAACCATACTAACATACTAAGATGAACTGAATGCCACAGCTTAGTTTTTTAACTAACATCATGATTTTTACCTTGTGCCACTGCAGACTTCAAACACCAGAGGTTTGCCATAGACTCTCCACATCTCCTCCTGCTGGCAGGGAGGTCACAGCTTGCAGTCGCAGTCAACTAGAAATGCTCACGAACGAGAATAAAAGACTGAAACAGGAGCTAGAGGGACACACTGAGAAGGCTCTCAGAATTCAGAAGGTAAAATCACATGACACTGAAATCTACTTTTTTCTTAACAAAAAAAAAGCAGAGACACTTTATTTGTGTATAAGTGTATTTTGTAGTTTTCATTTGACTTGGGCTAAATTCCAAAAGGCAATGTAGTGTTTTCAATGGATTACATCAGTGCAGTTAAGCTGTTGCTCACTCTGAAAGAATTATAATTACCCAGGTTTGAGCACTTAACCATCAGGCCACTGCCTTGTGTAAACATGCCTGGGATGATGGAGTCATGGTTAATGCCATTTTGGTTTTTCCACTCCTAAACACCTTCTCTGTTCTGTGCTCTTAAGGAGTGGTCACATTTACCATTGCTTGATGAAATTTTGTGAGCAAAAACTAGTCAATGCAATAGGAATCTACAATTTTGGATGAGGGTGAAAAAGTTCAGCATGCAGATTTTGCTAGTTTTTTAGAAAAATGGTTATGTAAATTAACATGCTGGCCAGCAGAAAGCAGCCTATTTTGAAAGGGACTTCACTACTGACAATAGACTATGGAGCTTTTTTGCACACAAAATTTCCCTAATGTGACTGCACCTTTAATCATATCCAGCAACACTGATTGCTAACCAACTTTAAGTATTTGTTAGATTAACACATCTGACTTGCAACTTAATTGTCTTTTATTTTTCCCCCAGCTAGAACAAGAGATCCAAAGGATCTCAGAGGCCTACGACACTCTGATGAAGGGCTGCGCTAAAAGAGAAACTCTAGAGCAAGTGCTAAGAAGCAAGCTGATGGCGGAGATCAAGAGGCTACAACATTCAAGCACTCAAGCGGCAAAAGAAGCCGAAGCTGCTGACCAGAACCAACATGTTATTGAGAAGCTCCTTCTTAAGAGTGAGTTCATGAACACGGCCACATTAAACCTCATTACTGTTTCACATGCTCTGGATACTTCTTAATCCAGAGTTGCACTCCAAATGTGAGATCTGTTTTTCTGTTGAGTCATTTCACTTAAAGAGGGAACGTGTTTCCAATTAGAACATTCCAGTGCAGGAATTTCAGTCACATAACAGCGCCTTAGTGGATCTGAACAGTCAGAAAAGAGGATTAAATATCAGAAGTGACTTTAGCTTTGTACAAGAGAATGCCTGGGGACAGATAACCACTGCTTTTGTCTGCTTCACATTGACAATTAATGAAATGTTCTGCTCAGCGATCACTTCCTGTTTGCTAATAGTGGTAAGAGTAGGGATGATGATGAGTTTTGCAATAACTGATGGGAAATAAGCTCCGGGATGTGGGTCAAAGGGAGAGTGGTTCACTGCTTCTCCTTTCCTCTGCATTCCTTAAGCGCTTGCGTAAATGAGGCGCTCCGGACTTTGCGATTAAATTCTTGAGCAGGAAGTCAATGAGGAGTGGTGCTGGAGAGGGCCTGCATAAACATTCCTTCAGCTTCTTTCTCACATCCTCACATAAATATCTATGCTTGTTATGACTGGACATAATGGATTAGTATATACTGAAAACATTTTGTGGCGGATGCTTTTATCCAAAACAACATACTTTTCCTTCGTATGCATTTCATCAGTTCTTGCATTCGAACTTAGCTACAATAGAAAAAAAAATAGAATAGAATAGAATATACAGATCAATGGTTGCAGAACAGTGCAATTTTAGAATATTTTGAATACTATTATCTGTATTCTATAATAATTTAATTTTAATTTTAGAAAATTTGTTGTGCTTTTGTCATTTTTATTTGATTTTGTTTTTTAATATTTCAATTTACCTTTAATTTATTTTTATTTTATTAGTTAGTTGCTTGTACTAATCTCAATTTTTCTATCTTTTCTGACAGATGAAGAACAGCAGCTGCAGTGTGCACATCTGGAGCAGGAGGTTCAGCATCTGCGAAACGAAGTGGAGAGTCAGCAGCACAGGAGTGAGGCCCTGGAGACGGCACTGAGGTCCACGCAGACACGCAGCCAGCAGCTGTGGACGGAGCTGCAGAGGAAGAGAGCCTATGTGGAGAAGGTTGAGCGTATGCAGGGGGCTCTAACTCAGCTGCAGGCGACCTGCCAGAAAAGAGAAGGGTTGGAAATGCGCCTGAGGACACGGCTAGAGCAGGAACTGCGGAGCCTCCGAAATCAGCAGGTACTGAGACGAAGGTTACTTTTTGTTTTTAACTGTTCAGATGTGTCTTAGCATTGTATTTCAGGGCTGTTTCCTTCCGGTAAAGCTAAGAATAGCTTGAGACTTCAGATCAGGACATTGCAACAATCTTACACTTTGTTTGCTTGTCTTTGTCCACAGCGGCAGCCTCAGCCAGTCTCCGTAGCATCCCATGTGAGTGTGTCCACACTGCAAGAGCTTCTGCGGGAGAAAGAAGAGCGCATTCTGTCCCTGGAGGCTGACAAGACGCGCTGGGAACAGAAATACTTGGAAGAGAAGACCATGAGGGAGTTTGCGATGGATGCCGCTGCCACCGCTGCAGCTCAGAGGTAAAAAAGGAGAAATATTCAGAGCATATTGAGTTTTTTTTTGTTTTTAAACCAATTTCTAATAGCTTTTTTCCTAAACGTCATAGAGACACAACCATCATCAACCATTCACCCTGCCATTCCTTCATTGAGGAGCTCCCATTATCTGAGCACAGGAACCAGGAGGTAGAAAACAGGTAAAAGAGCCATCCTCGATGCACCTAAAAATACATTTCAGTCATGTTTAATGAACCATTTTGGATTTTAAGATTGTGTAGGACTCATCAAGTTAATATGTTGTCAGGATCCGTGCCCTGTACGCCCAAATGCTGGAGAAGGACACAGTGATTAGTATCCTGAAGCAGAAGCTGCAGAAGAGAGAGTCAGGTGACCCCGGACTAGCTACTGCTGAGACCATCACACACACCGCCCAAGTCAAAGGTTAGTGTCAATGCTTAGTAGCCTTCACTATAGCAGTCAAATAGCTTTTAATAGTTACGTTAGTGTCTGACTAACACTAACATTAGTGTTCACTCCTAATTAGCATTTACTACTCAAGTTAGTATCTGACTAACATTAGCAGCATTAGTAAGGTCTGAGAATGGCATGAAATTATCTGAGAAGAAATTCTTACAAATACTTATGGATTTTTTTCCAGGGAAGGGACATTCCAGTGACCAGGCGACTGGTACGTCCCATTTGACGCTCGCTCTGGAAGCAGCCCTGGGATACCCTGAGCAAGTTCTGTTAGAGAAACAGACAACAGATCAAACCTCCCACACAGAGACCAGCTCTGGTGAGTCAGCTTTTAGCTGTTTATGTATGATATGAGAAAGTAACTGAAAATAATACAGACTTCAGTGTGTAAAAAATAAGCTAATTCAGAGACATAGATTAAAAGTCATTTGTTAAAAATCTTATTTGTGATCCTTTATAAATAGGTCTACCACTGATGTCTCTCTCCTGATGTAGTCCCTCATTTTGTGATAACTGGTTAATATTTGTAACTATTTTTCATAGATAACATCCAGAAAGCACCATCTGCTCTGGACCTTTTCAAGGGCCTGGATGATGTGGCGGCTGAAGCAGTGGAGATCTTCATTTGATGAAGAACACTCGGACAAACTAGCTCTGGGAGACATTAAATAACACCACATCACTATAATGTTGTGAAGCAAGAGTCCAGCTAAATAACAGAGCTGCTCAAAAATCTCATCAAAGAGGGAGCTGAGCTCTTCTCTTAAAACTACATCTCCAGTCTGGTATGTTTTGACAGATAAGGCAGTAAACTGAATTATGGAGACTTTTGCTGCTGGCGAGAATCCTACAGAGTTTTTTCTGGTATTTACAGCCGTACCGTACAGGAGGGCAGACACAAACTTCTAAACTGTCCTCACTATTGCATTGTCCCTCTTCTCAGAAGACCTGTGGTAACTTCACCACATTCCAGTTCAGTCGACTTTCTTCTTGAGACTGAAGCTCTTGCATGTATCTTTTCCACCCCACCTTTATTGAATGTTATAAATGCTTACATTTTTCTCATGTTTTTCTATTTATGGCTGTTACGCCCTTCCGCAAAGTTATTCTTTTACATTGCATTTCTAGGATTGGCATGCTTTATGCTGTCACATTGTGTGAGACAAAAACATGATATAGACCTAAGAGTCCAGAAGAACTGTTAGATAGAAAACCAACTGTATTATAATTTGCTTTCTTGTATTTTGTTTTTGAATGTGTTTGCTCCTAAATGACACATTTGCTGGTCAAGGTGTCATTTCAAAGTAAATATTAATATATATTTTGTACAATTATTTTGAGTTGTGTTTGGAATGTAAGCTGAGGAACTGATGCCAAAGAGCATTTCAGCAAAGTTCATGTGTTCAAAACACATGGCCAAGGGTTGACCTCTTCTATTTAATCAATGAAAGATGTGAATGTTCTGAAACATTTCATACATTTACAATAAAGCTATTAATATATAAAATATGTGTCTTTTGTTTTGTGAAGCCCTTTGGGAATTTCTGTTGGTTCTAGCAAGCACCATCTACTGGATTTCAGCCCGTTTCGCACATTTGAGGTTTTTTCTCGCACAGTCCGAGAAAGATGAGTAATTAGAAATGAATGCCAGTGAGGGGCATTCCAGCTCTTATATTTCACCAGAGAAAACTTCAAGTAATTTCCCTCAGGCGCACCTTTAGCCACATTTTAGACTCAGACTTCTGAGGCATGCAGACAAACATTCTGCTTTTGAGAGAGAACAATAGATATCTCACTCAAAGCTGACTTACCCAACATTGACTAACCTATCTGGCCTCCTATTCCACAAATACTGTCACTGACAAAGCAAACTCAATATTTCTTAGTGTAGTCACATGCTTTGTAACATGGTATTGAAGTCACACTCTGAGTTTCCAAATTTAGAGCAAGGCTACATCTGTATTAGATGTAATGTTTCGTTTATAACTAATTGATCTTTGTGATAGTAATGAGAGGCAACTTAGACTTGCGTTGCTCATAAGGAAGTTATTTGGGGGGTGATCTTACTGTAAGTCAGTTGTTTACATACTGTAGAACAAGGCACTCAACTGTGTGAAAACTGGGCAGCTCACATACCCCACATGCATTCCTGCTAAATCTTGTGTGTGTGTGTTTGATTTCCTTGTTTTTAGGGCCAAAAATCTGTCTGTATACAGCAGTGAGGCCCAAAAGAATGAAAACACATTGAAACTTTGGAATTCAAAACTGTATTGAAATCTGGAAATAAAGTTTTATAAAGATAAAAAACTAATCTAATTTTATTTAAGAAAATATTAGAGATTCTGCACAGACATTACACATAAGAGGAGTTCATGTAGCTCGAGTGCTGATACCATTTTAGATGTCATATTATCTTTTTAGTCAAACTGTTATGCTGATAATATCATTTGTAATGAAACTAAATATATAAAATAAAAAAAAATGCCAAATGGAAGCATTTTCACGTTCTCAGGCTTTTGAACCCCACTGAATGTTAAAACCTCTCAAAACAAACGTGTAATAGAAGGTGCATAAATAAACCAATTAATGTCTTAATTACAAATGCCAAACAAATCTTTAAATGCATTTTCCAAAAGGGAAAGGTATAGTTTATGGTTTTAATTATACTTAATTATACTCAGCTGAAATTCTGAAGTTGATGGGACGTCCTTAGGACAACATTAGGGTGCAATGGGAAAAAAACATGCGCAATGATATCATCTATGGTAAGTAAGCTAAAGCATGCTAGGATGCTTCACTATTTAAGGCATTTCAAAGACAAAAGACTGATTGATGAAGGAATCTCAGGAATTCAGGTCTCAGTTGTAACAAGAGTGAACAATGCTTGTTGTTGGAAATAAGATGGCCACGTACAGTAGTAATGCCTCTGATTATGACCTCCATTGTTCATTTATGCATTTATGTTCCCACACAGAAAATTTCTCCATTTAACTTTAAAACTAGCATGTTAAGTTACAAGGTACAGTTTACAAACTACTAAAAAAGATACTATACTGCAATTAGCTACTGAAGCTTTAGAAATGGGCAATATCTGTTCATTTTTATATTTTAAATATTATTAATTTTAAACAATATCTTGTACAAGAAATGTAATATAATAAAAAGTATAACAAAAAAAAAATAAAATACACAAAAAACACATCACAAAAAAAAAAAAAAAACAAAAAAAAAAAAAAAAAATGCACCAAGAACAAATGAACAGTTTTCATTTCATTTCCAACAAAACTCAGGGAAATTGGATATATGATAATTATTCAAGGAAACTGATTTTTTTTTCTCCAAAATGTTTGAATAATTTCTGTAAAATTACCCCAACTTACAGGACAGCCTATAATAAAGAGCAAAGGTTTGTTGGATAATATAACAAAATAAGTATGATTGGTCAGTAGGGCTGGAAGGATAAGTTAAAGGACAATTCAAATGAATCATTGAATCGATTGTTTTTTGTTTGTTTTTTTTTCGTTCCAGGTTGAATATCTCTAAAATGCATCTGCTTTCAAATGCAGCTCTTGAAGCAGACATTCAACATAGATAGATCACTGTCAAAAATGATCAAATATATAAAGTCAGTATTTATAAATATATATATATATATATATATATATATATTCAGTGATACTAATGGATTATCATGACTCAGTATCAGAACATTTTAAGTACAGTTTATAAATCATAACAGCATTGCAATTTAAACCGATAACAGAAATCAGAGGGAATAGCACTCCATCATGTGGGGGAGTTCATGACCCTCGTCTATATACACTGACAATGTTCACATGTGCTTTCAATATTTGCAATAAACCATCTTTAACCAAGTAACATTTTAACAGGCAAACATGATGACGACATTGTGGCACTGGATCTTCATACCAAGACAAGAACAAACTTGGCTCCAGGTGAGCTTATGTGAGCTGAGAAAATCCTCTTGGTTGGAATGAAAAGGTTTAGCATTTTTATGGCAGTTACAGCCTGCATGGGAACCAGGAAACATGCGATACACTGCAATTCATCTTGTTTATAAGCGCAGTGGAGGCCTTTTCCTCCTCACAGAGAGAAACGCTGCCAGCATTCTTTTGACTTTTGAGAAGCACTTGACATTTTTTACCTTTGGATTGCTTCCTCAACATGAACAAAATGGAGGGCCGTGGAGCATTTGAAGGTCCTCGCAAATATGAATTTTTCTATCCGTTTGAGCGAGGGTGCAGCAATCCGCCTTTCAAATCAGAATTCAAGCGGTTGGGAACATTGGTGTTTGTTGAAAAACAACATTAGATTAGATGTTAGATGATTTTTAGATCAGCACAATCAGCCAAGAACCAAACAATTCTGAAAACAGGATAAATTTTCAAGTGAATCCAGCATGAATGAGGTCAGCTTTATAAACTAAAAAGCTGTCCTGTTTATTGTCTTGCACATGTTGGTTGCATGTGCTGTGCTCTCAGAGAGCAGATTGATTACTTCAGCCGCACACATTTCCAGCATTGATTGATGACTGGATATAATAACCTTCAATTTGGACTCTCTCTGAATGATAGATCTGAAACACGCTGCAAGGGGAATAAATTAATGCAACCTTGCCTTCATATTTTTAAACTATAACACAATCCAAACCATATCTCATGACTCCAGTAGGGCAGTGCAATGATGAAGAGCAGTAAAACCACAAGGAGCCACACATAGCCCATCCATGACTAAAGCTTTCCCATCATGCATTTTAATGGTTAGGAATGACAGCATTTCAAATGCTAGTCACGTGCATGACTGCATTTTTCAGGGCTGCTGTTTGAAAGTCTCAGCACTTGGCCATGATTACCTTTGCTGGGCTCTTTCAATTAATTTGCATGAGTAACATGACGGTTCAAAACACAATGGAAAAAAAACTGCCTGTTTTTAATTAAACTGAGCTAAAAAAAAAAAAAAGTAATACATGATGATAATTCATAAAGGGGCTTTCAAAGTGAGGTCAAGGGTTGCAATGTGGTGATACGGTGCTACGAAAAAAGATTTTACAAAATTTAGGGCAGTCAAAGTTAAAAAATGAATGCATGCTATCAACTAAATACATTTAGTTCAATAATTAAAAATAAGTTTCATTCATTAAGCAGCACAACTGTTTTCAACATTGATAATATTAAGAAATGTTTCTTGATCGCCAGATCAGCATATTAGAATGATTTCTGAAGGATCATGTGCCACTGAAGACTCAAGTAATGGCTGCTGAAAATTCAGGAATAAATTACATTTTAAAAATAGAAAACAGATAATTGGGACGTTTATTTCCAGTCATCTCAATGGCAAAAAATTTCTCCAATTCACCTGAATTTACCCCTACTTACTGCCTACTTACTTTTCCAAGTATTTCAATAAATTGTTTTTGTTCTGTAAATCCTATATAGGTTTACAAGAAGGTTGGTTGACTGATACAATTTCTCCAAAACACCAGCATCCTATGGTTTCAACAGTAAAATAGCTCCAGACTGAAATTTTGAGAAGGCTGAAGGCGCCATGACGTTGTGGTATCAAGAACATGTTTCTAATAACATGAGGCTCATGTCGGTAAGACAAAATAAGGTTCAGGGCTGAAGAGAAATGGATACAATTCACTTTTAGGCATGACATGAATGAAATGTTTTTTTGAGTCCCCCACAGTGAAGTGTTGTGTTTCTGACTTTTCTCTCTCCTGCCCAGGGTCCTCTGTTATTATTTGGTAATAGTGAGCACATGGCAAAGTGTGCGTCAGGGCCAAAAAGCGTGCTCTACACTCGATTACGATGATTGCTGTGGAGCATTCATGCTGGATTTTCCAGTTTTAGCACAAGGCTTTCTTTCAGTTTCATGGAATAGCTGAATTGCTGGTCAAGAGGCTAGGGGTTGAGAGAGGCACGCTGGATATTTTTGGTTTAGTGGAAGAATTAAACAGCAAGAGAGGCTGTGAAAATCCCTAAAGTCCTAAAAGTAAATCCCAATTTTTTTGTGGATTTGGAAATTCAGTCTGCAGTAGTAAATAAAATGATTTCTGAAGGATCATGTGACAAGTTATCACTGCTAAAAATTCAGCTTTGCCATCACAGGAATAAATTACACTTTAAAATGTAGTAAAACAGAAAACAGTTTTTTCAAATGATCAGAATATTATTGTTTTACTGTATTTTTGAAGACTTTTTAAAAAAATATTTTAAAAAATGTAAACCAACCCCAAACTTTTGAGCAGTAGTGTATATTTGTGTGTGTGTGTGTGTGTGTGTGTGTATCACAGTTTAGAACATCAAGAGTCAAATATACCATATCAATATTATATAACCAAGCTGCAAATACTACAAACTAAGTATAATTATTATGAACAAAATGAATGCAATTTAAGAAACAAGTTCAATTTAAATTGTGGAATATTATCATTGATGACATATTGTTCAGCTAGTCATCATTCATGAATTAAAATTTAAATTCAGAGCCATACTGATTTTTACATTTTATTGTTAAATATGATAGTTCCATCAAAGCAGTAGTAGCTAGATTAGAATTAAACTGTAAAAATACTGCCACCTAGTGTAACACTGCAATGCAAAGTCAAGGGTGGACTATTGAAATAAAAATAAATACTCAAGCCTATAAATTCATTTAAAATATATATGCACATAAAAGCAAAAAGCAAAAACTATGATTTCCCTGACAGATCGATACTAGTAACTGTTACATATTAAAAAGTGACGATTTTAAAACCGATTTTTGACAGTAATTATTAAATGTAATTTTTTTTATTCAATTCTCCAGACATTACATGAAAAAATTCTTAGTATAATTATTATAGTAAAGATCTAAAAAAGAAATGCCACAAAAAACAATTGTACTACATGTTGATCCCCTTTGATTTCCGCACCCTTGGTATCTCATTCAGATACATGTCCTTGTAAGACGACAGGAGATCACTTATTCTATAACCCTGCAAGACACAAACAGTCAGAGAGGATATTAACATATGCTCAGGTGACACTTGCTATATTGTGTGTGTGTGTTCGCAATATTTACCACAGAGGTCTCACAGAGCAGAGTGTTGCCTTGCACCAGGTTGCCGATGGTCAAGTGAAAATAGGTGTTTCCACTAGACCAGGAAGTGATCTTACTGAAAAGATGCATCACAAGCACCTCCTGCAGACAAGCCAGCAAAAACACTTGTTAACTTCACAAACTACACAATGATGAGTTGGGCTGTACATTATAGTTGTATTATGTATATATAGACAAATTTGTACCTTTGTCTTAGGGTTGATGATACTAACTCCTTGCTTACTGATTGATAGCGTAATAACACTGGGGTAGCTCTTCTCTGAGGTTTGCTGTGAGAAAAAGGACAGTCAGAGTCAAGAAAACAACCCCCCCTTCTTAGCAATATGGGTTCCCTTTTGAACAGTCTCTCCCATTGCGATAACAAGCTATGGGGAAACTCCTGTTTACTCTGATACTGAAGCCTGCTATTCTCCACCGTGAGAAAAAGCCACAGCAGTGTAAGATCACTAGAAGCCTTCCCCTGCTGCTATCCGGCATCTAGAGCAAATTTCTAAGCAAATTTCCCAGCAAATGTCATGACGTCAGTGTGGCTCATGCAGGGACCCCCTGTATGATGTTGATGGGCACGCTGAGTGTGTCGCCTGTCTAGGCAGCACCCACACAGAGACTGTGCTCACTGGAACAGAAGTCTTTCCCTTTCTCTGCTTGCGGATCTCCTTATTTAAAGAAGGCAGCCCTGCTCTCCCGTTTCTCCCCTCTCAGTTAGCACAGAGGAAGAAACAGCGGAATCACAGGGATGAGCAACCGGGCTTGAGTGATCTCACTCTGGTACAGGTCTCGCGTGCTCACTCTCCCCACTGCCCTTTGATCTGCTGGTGTGTTTTGCACGTGAGGATCAGTGCCCCTCTTCTAGAACGAGTGGTTTGATCCTTTTAGCCGGATCAGAGGAGAATGCTGACGCTATCACTGACAGCTTCAGATTTGGATGTGCCTGGGCCACGCCCACGCTGAGGCTGTGCTCACTAAAGCAGACTGCACTCACTGCGAGAATATGAGTCTTGCTCATCACTTTGATCTGCTGGTGTGTTTACAGGTGAGCATCAGCGCTCTCATCTATGAGTGGTTTGAAAGCTGTCACTGATGATTCTATATCACTGACAGCTTCAGATTTGGAGGATTGGGCATGCTCCGGAGAGGATCCTGACACCCTTCTCCCCAATGGATTTTTACGGGCTGGCAGAGAGCAAACTGATTTGCATTCTCACCAGGCTATGGAGAATCTTGGCTAAGAATGGTCAGCTCTGGAAGAGCCTGCACACAGTTATTTAGATGAATGTTGCCCGCTGGGCTGTCGTCAATGAATCTCCCGCTAGAGATCGGTGCTGTTTTTCCCAGAAGTTGAACTCATCAAGGCGTAGCGCGCCCCTACTCAGCACGTGCCCACTTTTCAAATTCTGCCACCCTTACCTCTGTTGACGGCGCTGAAGTAAGACAGAATAGCAAGCTCCCAGAGAAGATGAATCACCCATTCAAGACGCTGAGTTGGAAGCAGATCCTTGTGCAAATATTCTCAGAGGACTTTTTTTTATCAGTGTATCTGAATGATGCTCACTTTCACATCCAGATAGCCCCTCATCACAGACCTCTCTTGAGATTTGTGTTCGAGGGGGTGACTTATCAATATACAGTCCTACTATTTGGACTGTCTCTGGACCTACACAGTGCATGGACGTGGCTCTTTCCCCTCTGATACGGATAGGAATCTGCATTATGATTTACCTAGACGATTGGCTGGCCTTAGCCAGATCGGAACAGAAACCCCCGTTGCTCAAAGGTCACTGCTGCACAGCCACCTGGAGCGGCTTAAAAATTCATTAGCCAAGAGCTCTCTGTCTCCCAGCCAGCGAGTGGCCTTCTTGGGGACAGATATCAATTATGCCCAGATGCGGGCATGGATTAAGTCAGATTGTTCCCTGATAATTCAGCAGCTAGCAGCGTCATTCAGACTCGTGATTTTCACGTCCCCTCAGGGCTTTTCAGAGCATGCTCTTCCTCATTTCAGCTGTTTCCTCTGTGATTCCTCTAGGCCTGTTTCATATGCGGCCCCTCCAGTATTGGCTCAATGCCCATGTCCCATCCCACGCTTGGCACCTGGGACGTTTTCATCTCAGTGTAACCCACAGCTGCATCAGAGCTGTGGCCCCTTGGAAAACCCTTCACCTGTTTCAATCAGGTAGCCCGTTGGGACTGACCTCCAGAAGGAAGATGGTCATGACAGATGCTTCCAACTCAAATATGGGAGCTTTGTACGAGGGCAGACAGGCGTTCAGCTCCTGATCAAACCTGCAGTGCAGGAACCTGGCAATGCCTCGAGATTTTCCCGTTTTTTCTTGCCCTAAAAACCTTCCAGCATGGAACGAGGACCCGTCCTCTTGTGATGCGTCCTATGTACTGATCTTTTTACAAGAGCTACTGGACAAGGGGCACTTCCCTTCCATGCTCAAAGTATATGTGGCAGCCATCGTGGCAAATCATTCTCTTGTGGCTGGCCAGTCAATTGGAAACCTTGTCGTTAAGTTTCTGAGGGGAGCGCTGAGATTGAATCCACCACGTCCTCATACTGTGCCAACTTGGGATTTATCTATAGTCCTCAGGGCCCTCCCTTCAAACTGCTCCAGTCGGCCGACTTGTGGCCACTGCCTTTTGTTAGTGTCGGTCAAGTGAGTTGGTGACCTGCAGGCACTGTCAGTCAGTGCTTCATGTCTGAGTTTGTGCCTAACGACTGTAGAGTCGTCCTCAAACCAATACACAACTATGTGCCTAAGTGCTCTTCACCCTGTTCAGAGCACAAGTCATCACCCTTCTAGCTCTTCTCAATTCAGAGGATGAATGGGGCCCTAATCCACACTGCCCAGTTGGGGCCTTTTGAGTGTATTTTGATTTCTATTTGTGATAGCTGTGTGGCCGCCGGCTAATCATTACCGTCAACTTTCACCAAGTTTTATAACTTGGACGTCGCTGCCCTGCAGGCATGGATTTTGTCCAATTAAGTTTACCTAATCCACTTTGTAAGTGGAGAAGGTTTTGTTATGTAGTCCTCAGCCTAGGCGGCTTGGGCCTCATTGTTAGCTCAGACCTACAGGAGCCCTCAGTAAGAGTGATCCGGGGCAGGGCTTGCAGAGCGGCTTCATTCTGCTGTTGCTTATAGCACCGTGTGATTGGAAGCCTCCCCCATAGCATGTTAACGCAACGGGAGAGACAGTTCGAAAGGGAACGCTCCGGTTACTTACGAAACCTTGGTTCCTTGAGATAAGGGAACGAGCGTTGTGTAAGCTGCCATTCTATAAAGCAGCAGCAAGTCGATGACTGTCGCGTCAGTCAAAAGATTTTGACGAAATGATTCCTTTTGGCAGGTTGAAGCACCACTGGCTCGTGCAGCTACACAAACATGATCAAATCAGGCTTCAGTATCAGAGTAAACAGGAGTTTCCTCATAGCGTGTTAACGCAACGCTCGTTACCTTATCTCAGGGAACCGAGGTTATGTAAGTTACCGGAGAATTATTTTTAGTGTTGTCCTGGTTACCTTTACTTCAAAGAAAACACATCCAAAGGTAGGCCATTGTGAGATCGTCTTCAGGAACTGGAGTTTGGCTTCATCCACAGTTATGCCTGCCTGCTTGTTGTATGCGTTGATGATGTGCTGCAAACCAAAGACCAAAATTATTCTGTCATTCATTTTGATGTTAGGGGTTGCCAGGGGTTACTTAAATATATAAATACTAAACAATCCCTTTTACATTCTGGAGAAAAGTCTATTATGTTCACCAAGGCTTTATTTAGCATAAAAAGACTAATATAGTGAAAAATTATTACACTTTCAAATAACAGATTTATTTTAATATATTTAAAAATTTTCAGCAGCCATTACTCAAGTCTTCAGTGTCACATGGTCCGTCACAAGATTAAATTGTGAATTTAAAAAAAAACAAACAAAAAAAACAGCTGACACCAAACTTTTGAACATTAGTGTATGTGTCTATGTAGGCACCTTACTAAGGTTTGGAACAAGGTCAAACATACAGAGCCATATAATAAATAAGAGGCTTGAGGATCACCTTTTTCCAGTCATCAGGAGTCATGATCCTCTGCTGATCAGCTGGCACCAGGTCTTTCAACATTCTAGGGATCATGACAAACTGTGATTTATCCGTTTCAACCTGAATACGGAACAGCAGTCCTGCCAGACTGATCATGTCCTCTTTAGCTACATTATGGTAACCCCGCAAATACTTCGGCAACTCCTGGGAAAATAAAAGAAGACAGTTGGGCAATGTTGCACAGCATAATAGAGTGTCACAGGAAAGAGTCCTAAAACTCAGAAATCAGTTGGCATTTTTGCACTTTCGGTTTTATTGTGATAAAATCAATTAGTTTTTGAAAGGGTTTATGGTTAAATGTCTGAAATAAGGTCTCTGATTTATTTTTCCATATAAAATGTATCATACTCCTGGATTTCTTTTTGAACTCTTTACATGTGAAAAAGATGGTTGCCAAGAAGTGGATAAATATGGAAGGTTGGGGACATTAAAAGTCATCATGTCAAACAGGTAAACTCTGAGTCCGATTTTACCCCCATGCTGTAAACTATAATCTTGCAAACTATTCTCACTCAAAATGTCCAGCTTGTAGATTTTAAATAAAAGTTAAAACAGAAGCTTAGTGGTGGTGATATTGAAGTTGTACGACCATGTTGTAGTTTGTTTATAGCCTAACAATCTGCTGAATGGATTTTTACTTGTTGATTGTAATTAGGATTGTATTTAAAGGGGTTATGAACTGAGAAATCAAAATTCCATTGACCTTTTGACATATAAGGTCAGTGTACTATAAAAACATCCTGTAAGTTTCAGAACTCAAAATTATTTTGTTAGTCTAAAAACATCTTATATTAGCTTGTGGATTGTACCACTTTATGACAAAATATTGTGGTTAAACACTGTCTCCGCAGAAGAAGACCAACATCTGCTTCTATATCACTGCATGTTTTGAAACCAAACGAGAAAGATTTTCCGAAGACATCAAGACACTGTGCACTGCCTTCCTTCTCATCCCAACATTATAAAAAGAATGAATGTACTTTATTTTTAATGAAGATCCAGACCATATCACTAAGAACTTTGTCCTTTGTTCACTGCATTTTACCATGGATTTGTATACAAACAAGGCACAATTTGACGCAGGATTTTCAGAATGATTGAAACTACAAGATGATTCTGTGTCGACTATACTGGATCTGACAGTAATGTCGCACCACACAAGTGTGAGTAACTGTTTTTAATATGTGGTCCATATTGCTTTGTCTGTTATTACAGATTGTTTGATATGTCTTGAGTATTCATGCGTTTTTAACCTAAATCACAGCAGCGTCCATCTGTGAAGGATGTAGACTGTCAAACAAACACAACTGTTAGCCAATAATATCAGTGGGCAATTAATTCTGAGTCTACAATCAACCACGCCTATTCAATCTGCTGACAGTATTTGGCTTGACCAGATTAGGAATAATCAGATAG
The DNA here is from genome assembly GCF_018340385.1 of Cyprinus carpio. Classification (NCBI taxonomy): domain Eukaryota; kingdom Metazoa; phylum Chordata; class Actinopteri; order Cypriniformes; family Cyprinidae; genus Cyprinus; species Cyprinus carpio. The sequence continues at coordinate 10,725,052 of NC_056573.1, read as the reverse complement.
ACGATGTACCTGGGGAAAGTGGAAGGCTAGGTCAGCAGTTATGTCTTTTCCTGGGATCACATTAAACCAGAGCTTCCTCATGAAGAGCACCAGGTAAGGCACAATGGTTGGAGTAGCTGTATTCAGGATCAATAATATTAATAGTGAGTGAGAGTCTGATTTTAACACAACCTACTGAATATATATTAGGTTAATTACAGTAGTTTATTATGTTATACAGCTCACCCTCCTTGACTTTCTTTCCTTTTTTGACGACATCTGTGAGTTGCCTGAGGTTGTCAAAAAAGTACTCTTTAGAATCCATACTTACTACCTGAAAGAATCAGAGATGACCCATGAAGATTAGCATAGACGTAAAACAACACCATCAGGAAAAACAAAATGACTGAAAGAAATCATATCTGAAACCTTTGTTGATGTTTTAACAAACAGACTGTATCCATCTGATGAAGAGAGCCGGAGGTCTTTAGCAATGTTGCGGCATAAGTCTTTGATCCTCATGGTGGAGGTCACCTCAAATATCTAAAATTAAATAAAAAGAGAGCGTTTCTAACATGAATGGAAAAAACAATGAGTCGAATTGTTTAAACTGTAATACCACTACTTACTTCAGATGTATCGTTGGGAAAATGAACTTTATGGAAGATCTGAGTGCTGTTATTCTGAACGGCGTCCACTTCCACCTGGTGAGGAGGCAACTTCCTTCCCTCAATACTGTACAAAAAACATTGCTTTTTAGATCAATTTTAGCCCTAATGTTCTCTTCACTTTGGCATCTAATGGCTAATTCACACTACACCAGCCAACACCAACAGACATGTTTGTTGAGTTTTGTTGGATCAGTGTGTTACCGCTGTGGATGCAGTAAAATTGGCTGTAGGAGTGAGAGTGTGTGTATGAGTATGTCCCAGCACCGGGGGTATCTGGCATAAAACCTGTGCCGAATGGCTGTGTGAATAATTCCGCTGTGGCAACCCCTAACAAGAGCAGCTGGCATCTAAGCTAATATTAGTCTCTTTCATTCTTATTCCGAGGTCTCCGTAGCCATACAGATCCAGTCCGTATGCAGATCAGATGGTCACCGTAGCCACCCAGATCTAGTCAATATCCAGGCAAGATGGTGGTTCTGCACCCTGAATGTCAGTGGAGACCATGTCAACTAGATGAGCCCCAGAGACAGATCCCCTGTGAAGACCTCATCACCTCAACAACCATCGGCAGAAGACCACTGGAACCAGACAAGACCTCTGCACCTGTGTGAGGAGAACTGGCCCACCGACTGAGCCTGGTTTCTCCCAAGGTTTTTTCTCCATTTCTGTCACTGATGGAGTTTTGGTTCCTTGCAACTGTCACCTTTGGCTTGCTTAGTTGGGGACACTTGACTGATTGCACAGACACTATTGGAAGAGAGCTGAACTGGATAATGACATCATTGAATCATCAATGAACTGACTTTAGCTTAAAAATGACTCTGTTACTGTCTTCTTGCATTATTGACAAACTATTTTCCTGTTTGACACTGTAAAGCTGCTATGAAACAACCAATGTTGTATAACGCGCTAAACAAATAAAGGTGACTTGACTTGACTGAAGGAGAGAGAGAGTGTGTGTTACCCCTTTCTCCATCTGTTGCCGTTGGTCAGTGTTTGTGTTTGTCGATTGAACATAGTGACACATTCACACGGCAGCAGAAGACGGTTGTCAGTCCTGTTTTTGAGCCATTAATATAGTTGTGTGTACATTCATTATATTTATTTATGGGAGTGACAACCACATTCTATAAACAAACTCAAACCTCTAAATTTTCAGGACTCAAAACCATATTTTCAGCGAAGCCCTTGTGTGTCAACGGAATCGTACTGAACAACTAGCTGTCTGTCACATCATACAGTGTGAGAATGCTGCTCTGTGCTCCACATATGAGTCTAGCCACACATTTTTCATGTGTCATAAGATGCATATATAAGCTGTATGTCATTAATTTATTTTTTGTCCTCCATCAGAGCTACTCAAGACAGTTCTGTGATCTGGACACAACTTAAATGCTGCACACTTTACTGAAGTATAAAAGCTGCCATCTGTAAAATTAAGATGTGGATGAATTTTTATTTATTTATTTTTTTCCCAGAAAGATGTTTCATCAGCAAAACAATTGATAAGTGGTTAAACAACAGTATAATCCATTGAATACACTGCACTTATATCTCTCACAGCCTCACTTTCATTCCCGTCAAAAATTAAATATGATGCGATCCTAAATAAGATCAATACAGGATTGACTTTCACTGCACATTTGTACACAAGAATTCAAGCCCCTATTTTAAGCTGCTGTATGAACAGGACATTTCGAGAGTTACACCTGTTAGTAAATGCATTTGTCAATCGCTAACACTGACAGTGTAAATGTAGCCATACTATAATCTGGTGACTGTCTGTGTTGGTCATGTGTGTTGTTGCAGTGTGAATTGGCCTTATTAGACAAAATGCTTGAGTTTGTTAAGTCCTACCTGAGCATAGCTTGCATCCTCTGCAGGCAGGTGGACGCCAGAGGCTCTCTGGTTCTGGACTCCAGAAAACGCTGAGCATGTCTCAGTAGCAACTGACTTGGAGGAAAGAGACCACAACACAGCCACAACAGCTGCCAACCTCGCTCCATGCTCAACCTGAGAGATAAACAGAGAGAAACAAACAAGACTGCATTTACAAAGTAATCAGATAAAACAAACAAACCACATTAGACCATATTTGGGTACCAAAACGAAATGAGTTAAAACTAGGTGACAAACCCATGGTTGTTATTAGTCATCTGCTTCATTATTTGGCAGTAGATCTCATCTCTTAGTTCTACGCGTGCAGTTGCTGGTCCAAAGATCTGGTTTGTTAGATCTATGGGTGTCCGCACATGCTTGACTGGATAATCTCCCATATATTTAAGGATAGGTAGAGACAGTGTTAAAGAAAATGGTAATCATCATTCATTAAAAACTCGGTTCACATGTACTGAAGTCTTAATCACTTTTATCATAATACACAAAATACAACTTCCTACATGAGGAACTATATTAAATATGTAACAAATGATTCTATTCTTCATTTTCCTCATTCAACCAGTCACCCGGAAGGATATCTGTGAAGCAGTCAGAAGCGAGGTGGCAGATCTCTGAGTTGCCCTGCAGGCTCCTGAGCAGCGGCTGTTTGAGAGGCTCTTTGCTGTTGGCCCACAGTCTCTCTTTGGCCCCGCCTTTGCCACGGCCACCTTCTTTAGGCTCCCTGAGACCAATTGAAAGAGGTACAAGATGGCATGAGTACTGGCATGTTATCAAAACGGAGCAGTTATCATTTATACCAGATGGGATGTGTGCAAACTGTACATGTGTTACCTGAAATAATCAAAAGAGAACTCCTTAAGGGACACAACGGCAACTTTCTCTGTACTAAGCTCCTCCTTCTGTGGCAACACTGGCATCACTGACTTTCTTCGTGCAGGGTTCAAATTCAGCAAATTCTAGAGGATAGAAATCACTCTTTACATTTCTATTATTGTAAAGCATAAACTGATTTGTGAAACAAAGCATATTTTGTGACCCTAAGAAAATAACCTTGTTGAGGGTTTTGAAAACCAGTTTCCAATGAACTTAATGAATTCAGTCACTGTCCCACCTGTGGGATGCTTGGTGCAATTTTTTTGTTGTTGTTCTTTTTCTCTATCAAATCTTTTAGTAATCATCATCATTTGAAAGCTTAGAATGCCAAGATTCATCCTGTGAAAACCATTTTGAAATCGGACATTGCGTTACCATGGAAATGGTACTTTAAAATCTTATGGCGGTCTCCTCCCCCTTAGTGGGCAGTGTCAAGTGTCATATTACAAAATGCATTACGGTCTTTTAGAATCAAAACTTTTTATAATCTTGGAAACAAACATATCATTGGAAAGGTCTGCATCTCAGGATTCCATATTTAGGATATTCCATATTTTGAGATAGAAGTAATATTGACAGAGAAATCTAGACATTTGTGACAGAAAAATGCATTAAAAAAATTCTGTGGCGTTTGGATGGCACCTGGTGGCTGTTTGTGGTATGACGCCCTGAATAAGACCTCACAGGAACCTCAATTTTTTTCATATCAACTTCAAATTTGGCACATAATTTATTTAGACATAAGGCTTTAATTTTATACCAATTTTAGAGTAAAACCTGTTATGTAAAATATTTATAATAAATAAAATAAAATTAATATAGTGCATTTTATTTACAGTACATTTAAACTTCTATAACTTTTTGATACTTAATTGTATCTGCTGATTTTCTTCTTTAAAAAGAAACCAACTTTAGTGTTCATATATTGCAGAAGATATTCCAAAGTGTTCATAAATTACAACAATTTAAGTTTAAATAGTGCACTTTAATGCCCATTTTAAAAAATGGTGGGTGACAGTTAAGGGGTTTAAAGTCAGTCTAAAATTTTTAAATGCAGTTTTAATTCTTTAAAGGTATGTAAAAATCTTTAAAAGCAGATTAATTCATTAAAATATTTATTTCCAAGACAAACCCTCAAAACACTGATAAAACAATTAACATAATAATAGCCAGTGCTGAGGAGTAATTTCCTCCACAAATTAGTGTGAAACAAAAGAATCATGTTTACCAGTGTCTCTTCTGTTGGCCTGGTCAACATCGGCAAAATCCGAATGGCATCTAAGGAAATTGCTCCAGTTTGATTTGTCCTCTCATTCCTTGCTTTGATCCAGCCTTCTTCAGAAGAATACTCCCCATCCTTAATGATATACAGTACATCACCCCTTCTGTAGCTCAGCAATGTGGGATCCTCTGGAGGGAAGGAAAACGAAAATATCCAAACAATTTCGACCAGTTCATTAACCATTTTCAAGATGTCATCAGCTCAAATTAATGTAAGAGTGATTCTTACATTTTACTTACATTTTAGTTTTAGGAGTGATTATACTAGTTTTTAATTATAAGTTGTTGTTTTTACATAAACAAAAATAACCACAATATCTGTACTTTAACTTTAATTCTTAAACTTAAATAAATTTAAAAAGATAAAAAATTAAAAAATTGTAAAAAAAAAAAAATCTAATAAGAAAAAATTAAAACTCATTAAATTCAATTAAATTTAATAAATAATAAAAAGCATTTGTACAAAAAAAAAACTAAAAAAATTAGACATTTTTAAATAGAAATACAAAAAAATAATCTAATAATAAATTATAAAATAATTTAATTTAATTTTGATTGTTAAATAAAAAACAAAAATCATTTCTTAACCAAAAAAAAAAAAAAAAAAAAAAAATAAAAAAAAACAAAAAATCACTCACAAATAATCATCAATCATAAAATTAAAAAACTTAAAAGTCAAAAATGTCCTAAAGTTAAAAATTCACTCTCAAATAATTGTGAATGCTACAAGTAAAATTGTAAAAGAAGCACCTTGTCTGCTAAGGTCCTGTATTGCCACAGCGTACTGGGATCTCTCCTTAAGCCCTGAGATGAACATGTTGACCAGCTCCACGAAGTCTTTTCCCTTCACAACCTTCAGCTCATACATCCCCTTTGGAGTCATCAAACACACAATTCTACCAGACTCTTCCTCACTGTAGGAGAAAAGTTAAGAAGAGAAGGAATAACGGAAATGAAAAAAGAAAAGTCAAATGGTTCATCTCATGCATTAGGCTGGATCTGCAGTCTTTTAGGCCTTAATACTTTATCAATGCTCAGATGTAATTCAGATGCTTCTCCATGGAGGCTTATCATAAAAAGGGATGTTTTACCTCATTTCGATTCCTGACACCTCAGGATAAGAGAGCTGCATAAATGCGGCTTCTGTCACATCCTGAAAGAAGACCCCCTTCCAGTTCACAACAACTACAAACTGGTCTTGAGGCACTGAGGGACCTGAACACATATTTTTTTACAGTAACTAATAAAACACAACAATGAATTCACAAATTCAATGCATTAAAGAGATAGTTCACCTAAAAATTATAATTCTGTCATCATTTACTGACTTTAGAAAGACATGACTCTATATTAGTGGGACACAAAATGAGTTATTTATTGCTGAATGTCTCTTTTCAGTAAAAAAAAAAAAAAATGAATGGTGACCTTGACCATCAAGCAAGATTTTTAGTGAACCATAACTTCAATTTCAGTCTGTTCCTCAAACAAAACTCATATGGTTTCAAAAGTCTTGGAGTCATATAGTGTACATTTATGATGTTTTTATGTGCCATTTTTTATCTTTACAGCTTTGTATGGAAAAGAGCAGCATGCACTTTCTTCAAAAACTCTCATTTTGTGTTCCACAGAAGAAATACAGTCATTCAGGTCTGGAAAGACATGAGGATAGGTAATGACAAAATGGTCATTTTTGGATTAGCTACTCCTATAAGAACTAAGAATAGTTTTTTTTTATTTTTTACCTGAAATAATTTCAGCTTCATATAACCTGGAGAAATAGACTGGCCACTTCTCCTGCGCATATTGGACAATCTCCGCTTTTACTTCAAAGGCAGGTTTAGTAGAGTTTATGTAAGGACCCTAAGAAATTACAAAGGATTACTCCTTGCATTGTTCTCCGAGCACTAACGACAAAATCAAATTTTGTCCAATCACTGTTGTGAACAATGATATAACAGCATATACCTGTATATACATCATACCTGTGTGTGTGCAGAATGGACCATCTGCACTAGCTTGGCCACAGATTTGTTCTCAATTAAAGTCATGCTCATGCACTCACGGACAATCTTATTTGTGGTTTCCATACTGCTTTCAGAGCCATGCTGTACATAGTAATGTTTGGCTGCGAGCTGCACATAATCATCCTCCTAGATCAAGATTATAGGTCAACAACAGAGCATAAGTCACAAATCTTATTCCTATAAAAAATATATGCAACATGAACAGTTCAAACAAATAGCCTGGACTGACCTTATCAGACTGATAATCACCACTTTTGAGTCCGTGGATGATCTGCTTGTAGATGAGGTCTGTGCTGACTTGGTCAGATGAACAGTCGTGCCATGGAGTAAAGATCTCTTTGCGGAAGTAGAGGCGCCAAGGAGCATGTTGTTCCTCTTTCCCCTGCCTCTTTTCTTCCTGCTCACACATAGACACGGCGTCCAAGACATGCTGACTACCACTGCCAAGAGACCATATCTGCAGCAAGAGATGCAAACATGAAGACTTTGTTAGTATTACTCATTAATTATATGTGACTTATTATAAGGTGCGTCTTGAAGCCATCCAGATGTTACATACCTTCTCATACATTGCAGCATATAGGGAGAAGCCGTAAGTGTCCTGCAGCTTTATTTTCTGGATAATTGCACTGCACACCTCTGCAGAACTGCTGGCTGAATCCAGTGTGACGCTGATGCTTCTGCCATCCATCAGACCCACAGCTACTGAAATGGGCTTCTTGTTCTCTACAGATGCAGGAAAGAAGGGCTGGTTATGTTTAGAGTAAGAGAAGTATTCTTCATCGTTTCAGTCAGAGGGACTGCCTACCTGTAGTTCAACCCAGCATGGTGGCTCACTTCTTTCTCCATTGGCTAAAGTCCTCTGCAATCGCTCTGCACAGTAGGAGGAGTATTCACTTGGCCCATAGCGTATAAAGCTCTGCAGGTACTGTGGCCAAAAGGTTGTGGAACATTACACAACATAATATATAACATAACATAACATAAGACAACACAACACAACACAACTTTAATGTGACGTGACGTAACATCACAACATTACACATAGCATTAAATCAAATGTAATATAATGTATTACACAACACATAACTTAACATGACATCATGACATATAACACAACAACATAAAACAGCAAACATTATAAAACAGCATGACATAACACAGCATAGAACATAAAATGAGATGACAACACAAAACATAGCACATATAACACAGCATAACAACATAACATAAAATATAAACCATGACCTAACCTAACCTTACATTTAACATACAACACAACACAACACAACACAACATATAACATAACATGACATAATTTTATACCTTAGTGAGGCGGTCCGTAGGGGGAAAAATACCCAGACAGATGGACAGAAGAGTCCAGCCTCTGTTTGTACTTTTGTGGTTTTTATTGTCTGTTAACTGCTTAAGGATTTGACAGTAGATCTCATCTCTGAAAAACATATAAAGTCAAAAGATTATGTAACCCTTATCTCTCTGTATGAGAAATATACTCCACAATATAAAGAATGTAAATGACCAATGGCTCATCACATTAACCTTATATCGTGTCGTACGATAGCATATCCAACAATAATATGCAATTTCTCCAATGGTGTCATTGGACGATCATAAGTTGCTCTCTCTCCAAACAGTACATCCTCTTCCTCCTGAACAGCCTGCATTTTAGGTTTTGGTTGTTCTTCTGGCTGCAAATTTCATCAGAATAATTAACAGAAACCTGCTATGATGCAGTTAGCCGTGGTAAACGATCAGTGATTTAGTATATATACACATTTCACCTCTTCTTCAGGAATGGTTGAGTGTTTTCTTTTCCCTGTCCCCTTCTGTTGCTTAATTTTTTTCCTCAAAAATTTCTGCAATTACAAGACCAGCAAATTAATAAACCGACAAACGTTTGTTTGATGTAAAATAATGATATAAGAAAAGCAACAGTCACATTTCTGTTGGGTTATTGACTACTTTGTTATTATATGTCATCCATAAGAGTGTCTTGATTGTTTACCTGATCTAATCCAACAAGGCTACTGAGTCGCCGTGCTTGTCTCTGACCAAGGTTCATCTGAATGGGGTCGGCTATGGCAGAAACACGTTCTTGCTTCGGCTCTGGAAGATCACCCATAAATCTCAGTATGATCCACCATACTGTCAAACAAGCCTAAAGGAGGAGGGAAAGAGCGGAGAGAAAAGTAAAAAAACAATACAAGACAGTTTATCAAGCCTTGCTTTTAATGGGAACATGATGCTTATGCGAACAGCACTTGCCAGGGTATCCCCTTCATCTTCATGGTGGAGCAGGGGTTGTCGTAATCTCTGTTGGATATATGAGTGGGTAGAAGATCCTTGGAAGTGCAGAGATGCAAATTTAGAGAAAGAGAACTCATCGTTCTCCCTCTCCCTCTCCCTCTCCCTCTCCTTCTCCTTCTCCTTCTCCCTCTCCCTCTCCCTCTCCCTCTCCCTCTCCCTCTCCCTCTCCTTCTCCTTCTCCTTCTCCTTCTCCTTCTCCTTCTCCTTCTCCTTCTCCTTCTCCTTCTCATCCTCATCCTCTTCATCTTCATCTTGATTGTGTTTGCTGCTGTCTGGTAATGACATCGCCTTCTTCTCCTTTACAGGGTTCTCTACTAATTCAACCTCTTCTAACTTCACCGGCTCTGCCTCTAAATCCTAGAAGAACATCAGGAACAAATCACACAAAGTTAATATTTACCTAACAATACTAACATTTTGCATTTAAAAGACCTAATGTATTATCAATGATAGCAAATGCAGTAAATGCCATTAATAGATTGCGTAGCGACAATAAAAGTTGGAGTTGACATAGGCTTATTGGATAGTTGGAGTTGATATAGGCTTATTATTTTGAGAAATTAATTTTGATTAGGAAGTGTTTGTTCCCTTCAAATAGGTGTCCTGCTTCCTTATTGTGCTGTCGAGATGACTCTAACCTCAAAACCCTCAGGAGCTGGGCCCTCTTGTCCTCCTACTGCACTCGGAAGGAAGCCAAAGATATTCTCCACCGTGTCCTCCTCATCCTTTTTCTGGGATTTGGCAGCTTCCTCATTTTTTTTGAGCAGCTCCTCTAGGCGTTGCTGAAGTTCCAAGGCTATACGTTCCTGAGCTTCTTTTTCTTGTGCAGTCAAAAACGCCTAAGATAGAACAAGGGTATGAATAATAAATACTTCAAACTGTTTTTGTGGAAACCATGATTCATTTTTTTTCAGGGTTCTTTGATGAACAGAAAATTCTAAAGAAAAGCATTTATTTGAAATAGAAATCTTATAATACAACACTGTTACTTTTAATGAAATTATAGCATCCTTCCACTATACACTCACATCTGTTTTCATTCTCTTGAGGGTTTTCCTGGCCAGCAGGCCTCTGGTCTGTGTCTGCAGGAGTATCACTGCATCTTTTTTGCGTTTCAGGTCTTTCCTGGCGAGATAGCCACGGGTCTGTGTTTGCAGAGTGATGGCTGCAGCCCGTCTGCGAATATACTCTGTATGGAGCTGCCGACTGCGCACTTTTGCCTGCAGCCGAGCAAATCCTTGCTTGAGCTTACAGGGAAAACAGAAACAATATGAGGCATGTTTCATTATTTTATTATACTAATTTTAAGAGCTATTCCATATACTGTAGACATAAGATGTTCCTGCATAGCTTACTTTGCAAAATACTCTTCTGTCTCTGTGGCCACGCCAGTTTTTCTGCAAAACCAGAGCTGCCCTCCTCTTCTTTACAAAATTTGATCTGTATGTGAATGAAGAATGACTTAGTTTACTATACTTAGTTTTGTTTTACTATGTAGACAAGAGGCAATGGGGAACAAACCTGTCCTTATGGGCGATCATCACTCTTTGGATGATAAGTGCCTTCTTGTAGAGCTCTTGCTCCCTCTCCAGCTCTAGGAAGGAGTCATGATGATCCTGCAATAGGAAAGAAGAAAACACAGTGCAAATACATTCTTATGTGAAAAAATATGTAAGATACACCACTGTTAAAAGTTTGAGTCAATAAGATTTTTTAAAGTCTCTTATGCTTACCAGGGCAGCATTTATTTGATCAAAAATACAGTAAAACAATAAGACTGTGAAAATTCTAACCAATTAAAATAACTGTTTTGTCATTTTTTTCTTTCAAGATTCTTTGATGAATAAAAAAAGTTCAAAAGAACACCATTTATTTTTGTCACATTATAAATGTCTTTACTGTGACTTTACTCTTTAATTAATATAATGCATCCTTGCTGAATAGAAGTATTCATTTTTTAAAATAAAAATCTTACTGACCCCAAACTTTTGAACAGTAGTGTATGTTTAGCACAATCACTAAAATGACATCAATGCCTTTAGAAATCCAATTTATGTTAACATTACAGGAATGTATACTGATATAGATGTAAAATCAGTATAATATACTAGAGAAATATAACGCCTAAAGTACCCTGAGAAAGATTTTGTTTTTGCCAATCTTCCAGTCCTCTTTGTCTTTGATCATAGCCCTGCAGATGGCTGCACAGCAGTTGGCAGCAGGCTCCTGATAAACAAATAACAAATATTTCCATTTATCAAATCATTCCAACCCAGTACATTCATCATGTTTAAAGCTGAAGCTTAAAGCTTTTCATTTCTCCTATGTCACCTTAGTATGTGAAGACAATTATAAATGAACCATTCATAGTATGATTCCCACAAAAATGTAAAACACTGTGCTGTTTTGTTTTTAAGCGTCTCCATTAGTGTGATGCAGACATGTGACACGTCAGCACTGGCTAAACCAAACTGGGGCGGAGAGATCTAGATGTCTGGCCAATGGCAAATGGGTGGAGTGTTTAGGGAAACTTGTTTGAAAATGGTCATTATTTTGCATTTTGCTTGCTTATAGTTGTTTTTGGTGATGCAAGTGGCACAAAAATGACACGCTTCACCTTTAAATAAATGTAGTTGTATATTAAGAGAGATTTTATAGTAAGGTTTCATTTGTTAACATTAGTGAACATACATTTTTACAACTTTCATGTTTAGTTAATTCACACGTTAATCGATACAAATTGTGATCTTAGTAAATGCAGAGACTGACACTGACTAGGATAATAGGATTAATAAATGCTCTAGAAGTATTGTTCATTGTTAGTTCATGTAAACTAATGTAGTTAACTACTGTTCACAAATGAAACCTTATTGTAAAGCGTTAATAGAGACTTTTAGATTAATGATTCCTAGCAACCAATCACAGCCCTGAACTTGACTTTAAATCAGAAGGCACTGATTGGTTGGATTTACGCAGGACCATCTAGGGATGTTGAATAACACATTAAGCTATATTAATCAACTAACACTTTATAATATTTTTTATATTCAGAGCATCACATCTGTAAACAATCACATTAGGCCCATACAGTGTTGGGGTCACAGTCCACGCTCTTAAGGAGTACACGATAGCGCTGCAGGAAGTCTTTGAAGGTGTGCCGGATGGGATATCCCAGCTTGCGTATTTTAATAGTATCCAGCATTCCAGAGTAGCGAAGCTGCTGCATGCAGAGGTTTCTATCAAAAACCTGAAAAGCGAGAAAAAAAGAAAGCATTATTTGATTAGCGTTCTAGTGGCTACACAATATATAATATGTAACTTAAGGGATGTGACTTGGTACCATGGGCATCTTTTTGTCATTTGGTTTGAAGCAACGTATGAAGAAGGGCTGACAGAGAGCCAGGGCCTTCATCAGAGAGTCCAGAGATTGCCGGAACTGGCCGCTCAGAGTAGATATATTCCGTCTCGAATCATTTACTTGCTGTGTGACACAAAAAAGACACAATATATTGCAAAGCTGTTGCCACTGTCCATTCAATACTCTCAGTCTACCATATTAATGTCCCATACTCGTAATGAGCTCTTCGGCGTCATGACGATTTTGTTGCTTTTGTTATTGTTCTTGGCTGAGTTTGTATTCATCTCCTTTTCAAAGATCAGTTTGAGCAGCTTGTTGGAAGATTTCTGAATGACCCCCAAGATGTCCATGCTGAGGGCGTCTCTGTTCTTCTCCAAAAAACCTGACAAAATACAGCACTTGTTGTCAGAACTAATTTGCTTTTTAAAATAACTATTAGGTAATGCAGTATGTTTGTCATAACCAAATCTTTAAGTAATGAATTGTACCTTCACAGTCATAATAAACCGTCCCAGCAAAGTGCTTTACCCCAAAACTCATGCCATGGTTGCCCTTGAATGACATGTACAGTTTGTTTCCACTGTGTTCTGTGTTCATTTTGTTTAACATTGTGGCATCTGTTCCCTGCATTGAAAACAAGACAACGCAAGGTGAGCACTGACAAAATATCCATAAGCATATAAACCACTCATGTAGCTTATGATGCTCACCTTAGGAAAGGTGCTCTCCTCATCAATCAGAGCCAGTATGTTGAGAGGTTTAATGGCCAGCAGGTCCAGAGTTTTCTGGTTGTCACTGAAAGCGATGCGCTTCCATGAGATTCCTTCTTTACTGTACTCATCTTGCTCCAGCTTAAAGATGTGCCTCACAAAGAACTGCTGCAGGTGCTCGTTGGCATAATTAATGCACAGCTGCTCAAAACTAAACAAAGAGGACAGTAGTATAGAGAAATTATATTTATGATTCGAGTATGGGTATGGGTATCTATTTATCTATGAAATTATACTTAAATGCAGTAATAAAGTATAACTGCTCAAGTACTTTAAATCCCTAGCTAAATAGCCGCATTAATTATTATGAATTATTTATTCATGATAATTTTTAACATAATTTTTAGTTTAGTCAACAGATATTTACCTGTTCTGAGGGAAATTCTCAAAGCCAAAAATGTCAAGCAGACCAATGGACTTGCGTGTGTAAGAGGGCTCATCAGTCTGGGGCTTGTGAATGGCGCTGTTTACTTTTGTGAACATCCAAACAAACAGCCTTCCATACATGGCCTTTCAGGGAGTAGAACAAAAAACATGTAATACACATGTGCAATAATAATAAGCATTTATTAAGTCTGAATGATGATTGTATATAGACCATTGTTTGAAAGTTTGGGGTCAATAAGTTGTTTTTTTCTTCTGGAAAAAACATTTGGACTCTAGGTGTGAGGATGTGGGTACCTTGGCAAAAGTATCTCTGGTGGATGTGGCCTGCTCTGAGCTGAGGGGCTTCGTGACTATCTCTCGGTTTGTCATGAAGGAGCGATGGGTAAGACTCTTATCAAGAGCAGCATCACCCACCTGCAAAGTGACAGAAGTGCAGTCATCAAATCCATTCAGCAGCCGAATGTTTGATTACATAAATATAGTAAGCTTTTAAAAAATGAACTGAGGATAAAGTGCTCAAAGCAGCATTAGCTCTAAAGAACATTTCTCTGTACCTCCAGCAACTTGGCAGTGACAGAAAAATGATTGGATGATAGGACATCACAGCTGTCCATGTTATTCATTGTAGTGCCTGAAAAGTGCAGGAGCAAATCAGTCAACTTTATGGTATTCCTAACTGCAATAACTTCTGTTTATGGGAAGACAGTTGAAATGCTATTACTGTAATAGAAAGGTTATTGACACTAACTCTGAAAGTCGATATTGCCCATGTGGAGAATGGCAGCAAGTAATTTGAAGATTTCCCAGCAGTCCCTGTCTGAGAAAGTGAGGATCTTTAGGGCAGCACGAATCCGTCCGAACTCATCAGCATCGTCCCGACCATCACAAGTCAAACAATCACCCTAGATAACCATCAGAAGAGTCACTTATTGCACTTGTGATTATCAGTATCAAAACCTGATAAAAGAATCTGAATTACAGAAGAGTGATTTTACAACTCAGTAGATATAACACCGATAACGTTAAGATGTTGTTATGATTTACCTGTATTTGACTCAATTAACGTATACATTTAAAATGGCAGAAAAACTCCAAAAACTTAGGGCTAAAGATTGAGTGAATACATGAGCAAAAACAAAAGCATTACAACTCCTCTCCTCTCTAAAATGTAATAAACCTGAATTGAAGTGCTCACCTCAGTCAGGTACTTGAACTGTGATGCATCACCAAGAGAAAGAGTTTTCTTATGGTCACTTTGCATCCCAGATAACATACAATAAAAAATGTGGTAGTTCCTTTCGTGAGGTGCCTAAAAATAAAAATAAATTAATTAATAATTAAATCATCTCAAAATTATTAAATTAAATTTATAAAATAACATTTATTTACTTCATTTAATTTTTTAGGTTTTAATCATTAACATGATAAATATTAGTTAATATTTATTAAACACACTATTCAGAATACCTTATTTTGATCAGTAAAAATGAACCTGTGATATATATATATATATATATATATATATATATATATATATAAGCAATTTCAGACTATTTGAAACTTATGAAGCTCATAAAAGTAAGTAAGCAAGCACGTAAGTTTAACAATCTCAGACTAAAATGTACACAGCTGTCACTGTGGTGGTAATGCTATACCTTTGTATCTTTTTTATTCCTAAATGGAACATATTAGCACCTTAAAGGTACATATTAGTACCATTTGAAAGTGTAGTGACAGCTATGTACCTTTTCACTGTAAAACATAGTCTCACCTGATGACAGACACGAGACTTCTCCAGCAGGTACTGCTCCATGTGAGCTCCCTCTATAATGCCCTCTTTATTGAAGTAGACCTCCACATATTTCCCAAAGCGGCTGGAGTTATCATTCCGAATGGTTTTGGCGTTCCCAAAGGCTGTAGGAACATGCATAAGTGAGACAGCTTTCTATGGAAATGATTGAAATAGTCCACCAAACAAGCCTGTTCAGTGCTTACCCTCCAGGACAGGGTTGGCGTGGATGATCTGCTGCTCTATCCAGGAGTGCTGCCCGCTCACAGCAGCCAGGAACTGAAGAATCAGTTTAGTACTTTCTGTCTTTCCGGCACCAGATTCTCCACTAACACACAAACCAAAAGCATGTATTATTATTATTTATTTATTTTTTGCCAAGATTTATAAGGATAAAAGTATCTGGTAAATGAATAAATATACACTGGGTACGGAAAGTATTCAGACCCCCTTAAATTTTTTACTCTTTGTTATATTGCAGCCATTTGCTAAAATCATTTAAGTTCTTTTTTTTTTCCTCATTAATGTACACACAACACCCCATATTGACAGAAAAACACAGAATTGTTGACATTTTTGCAGATTTATTAAACAAGAAAAAACTGAAATATCACATGGTCCTAAGTATTCAGACCCTTTGCTGTGACACTCATATATTTAACTCAGGGGCTGTCCATTTCTTCTGATCATCCTTGAGTTGGTTCTACACCTTCATTTGAGTCCAGCTGTGTTTGATTATACTGATTGGACCTGATAAGGAAAGCCACACACCTGTCCATATAAGACCTTACAGCTCACAGTGCATGTCAGAGCAAATGAGAATCATGAAAGTGAAAGTGAAAAGTGAAAGTGACGTGACATTCAGCCAAGTATGGTGACCCATACTCAGAATTTGTGCTCTGCATTTAACCCATCCGAAGTGCACACACACAGAGCAGTGAACACACACACACTGTGAACACACACCCGAAGCAGTGGGCAGCCATTTATGCTGCGGCGCCCGGGGAGCAGTTGGGGGTTCAGTGCCTTGCTCAAGGGCACCTAAGTCGTGGTATTGAGGGTGGCAGCTGTACATTCACTCCCCCCACCCACAATTCCTGCCGGCCCGAGACTCGAATCACACCACCCTTCGATTGGGAGTCCGACTCTCTAACCATTATTCAACGAACACAACATCACGTCAAAGGAACTGCCTGAAGAGCTCAGAGACAGAATTGGCACAGAAAAGGCACAGATCTGGCCTAAGAAGGTTCCTAAGAGCACAGTGGCCTCCATATTCCTTAAATGGAAGACGTTTGGGACGACCAGAACCCTTCCTAGAGCTGGGCGTCAGGCCAAACTGAGCTATCGGGGGAGAAGAGCCTTGGTGAGAGAGGTAAAGAAGAACCCACTGTGAAGATCACTGTGGCTGAGCTCCAGAGATGCAGTCGGGAGATGGGAGAAAGTTGTAGAAAGTCAACCATCACTGCAGCCCTCCACCAGTCGGGGCTTTATGGCAGAGTGGCCCGACAGAAACCTCTCCTCAGTGCAAGACACATGAAAGCCAGCATGGAGATGCTAAAAAAACAGAGAAATAAGATTCTCTGGTCTGATGAGACCAAGATAGAACTTTTTGGCCTTAATTCTAAGTGGTGTGTGTGGAGAAAACCAGGCACTGCTCATCACCTGTCCAATACAGTCCCAACAGTGAAGCATGGTGGTGGTAGCATCATGCTGTGGGGGTGTTTTTCAGCTGCAGGGACAGGACGACTGGTTGTAATCGAGGGAAAGATGAATGCGGCCAAGTACAGGGATATCCTGGACAAAAACCTTCTCCAGAGTGCTCAGGACCTCAGACTGGGCTGAAGGTTCACCTTCCAACAAGACAATGAACCTAAGCACACAGCTAAAATAACGAAGGAGTGGCTTCAAAACAACTCCGTGACTGTTCTTGAATGGCCCAGCCAGAGCCCTGACTTAAACCCAATTGAGCTTCTCTGGAGAGACCTGAAAATGGCTGTCCACCAACGTTTACCATCCAACCTGACAGAACTGGAGAGGATCTGCAAGGAGGAATGGCAGAGGATCCCCAAATCCAGGTGTGAAAAACTTGTTGCATCTTTCCCAAAAAGACTCATGGCCGTATTAGATCAAAAAGGGTGCTTCTACTAAATACTGAGCAAAGGGTCTAAATACTTAGGACCATGTGATATTTCAGGTTTTCTTTTTTAATAAATGTGCAAAAATGTCAACAATTCTGTGTTTTTTCTGTCAATATGGGGTGCTGTGTGTACATTAATGAGGGGAAAAAAATGAACTTAAATGATTTTAGCAAATGGCTGCAATATAACAAAGAGTGAAAAATTTAAGGGGGTCTGAATACTTTCCGTACCCACTGTAAATGTGTTCAAATCCATTGACAGCGAGCTGCTGCAGCATGTGTAACTACAACAAATATTAAATTAAAAGGTGAAATCTGAAAATAAACTATGCTTAAATATAATATAATATAATATAATATAATATAATATAAGTAAGGAATAATTGACAACGGGCCATTAAATTATAAGAAAATAATGCACACCCGAGGTAGTGAAGTGGCCATGATGTGTAGTGGAGTCTGCTTATACTTCGGTTACCACACTTCAAGACATTGTTCAGATATATTTTTAAGACATTAATAAGGTTTTTGTCCTTAAAATGCTGTTATGAGTAGGATTAATTTCCAACACTGCAGCTGCTAATTCCTAAGATCTAAAAACGGAGGTTTGAGCCATTGATAGCAGACTAATGCTGTTATTATTAAGTTATTAGAGAGAGAGAGAGAGAGAGAGAGAGAGAGAGAGAGAGAAAGATTAAGTGTGTGTGAATTATCTGAGTCTGTGTGTTTCTCAACAGTGTTCAGCAGCACACAGTCTCTACTATTATCAAAACTGTAAATTAATCTGTTTCAAGAACAGCGCTGTTATTGCTGGTAAGAAATGTCACGTAGCTTTTAAGTTGCTAAATGTAATATTTTATTGATAAAATCGTCAGAGCATCACTAACAAATGACAGGTTTCTGTGCGCATGTGTTTCTGTGTTTGCGCGTGTGTGTCTGTACTGTATGTGTGTACGTTTGTAAGGGAGAGAGAGTGGGAGAAATAGAGTATGTGCTTTCCTTACATAATAAAACGTAATTTTGTGGCAGAAGCACAGAAGAAATTTTTGGTTTTTATTGTATTGTTTACTACATTTCTCTTTTCCTGAATTCCTGAAAATAATTACACACCTTAAAAGTTCGTCAGCCAATCAGATTCAAGCATTCAACAGCCCTGTTATATAATATAATATAATATAATATAATATAATATAATATTAGAAAGTTAGAAAGCATAACTTATATCTCTAATTGTACATTGACCACTCACAAATTTTATGATGTGTGACTAAATGTGTAGACACTCATAAATCTTATTTAAAAACATTATCTTAAAAGGGCAGCTTGCGTGACTAACTTCTAACTTCACACATAATACTACTAGCCATAAAAAATTTATATTAAACATGCATTAGATTAGATTCTCAATATTCAGAAGAAAAGATTAAATACATACCTTATAATGCAACACTGGTTGCGTTTGTTGCGCCGCATGTTGAAGTAACAGCTGTCGGCGATAGCAAAGATGTGCGGTGGGAGCTCACCCAGCTTACGCTCGTGATAGAGGTGCACCTGGTCTGCCGTGTAGATGGGCAGCATCTGATAGGGATTCATGGCCACGAGGACAGAGCCAATATAGGTCTAAACAGCACACACAGAGAAAACTACATATATCACACACAGCTTATATTTACAATGGGACAAACATACAACGAAAAAACTCAAAAAACATGATAAATATAAAAATTTACAGAAAGTGTAAGGATTTACAACAAAGCAACATTATGATGTAAAATTAATAATAAATATTTTAAATTCTACACTATTTCTAGGTCACTAATCAAAAAAAGGCAAATTTATGACACCAATCATGTGACTCTTTGTACAAACAGTCAGATGTCCTTCTTAAGAATTTCTCGCCACTTTTTGGATTATGTCCAGTTGTGATCATGGCGTTTTACACAAACTTGCTCATACTCTCACTGAAATACAAACAAATTTTTTCAATTCAACTTTTTAATAAAATCATGCATAACTGAACTTGTTATCAATCAACTGTAGTCATTAAAAAAAAAAAAAAAAAAAAAATGCAAATCAGAATTATTTTCCCTAGTGGTCTCAGACTTTTGTGCCCCATTGTTCATCTCAAGTACAACTAAATCCACATCACACCATCCATTAAGCTGTGGTTGCCAAAACTTTACTCTAAAAAATATGGTAACAACATTTTATGTTTTACAGAATAAAATTTAATTTACATTAAAAAAAATATATTGTAAATGTGTATATTATAAATGTGAGCTGTCACACAATGAATTCTGGGAATATGGTTTTTCACTGTAAATTATAAGATGACGTTCTTTTCCACTTCAAAAAACTGTACATTTAACTATATTTACTGTAAAATTACATGAAACGTCCCATTAGATATCACAGGTTTTTACCAATTTTCAGAAAGGTTTTTACCGCATTTCACTGTTATTACAATCTCTTTGAAAAACAACTCAAATACTAATCTGGAAAAACATTATATTTAATTTGATGATTACAGAGGCTAAATTTTTGTTATGACATAATAAAATTACTCACATATATAATGCTCTGTTTGTGGCGCACCAGCAGGTTTCTGAGTAAACCGGCTTCACTGAGGTCCCCCAGTCGGATCATGTCATCCACACCCTCCACTGAGGTGGGGTGCATAGGCTTAAGAATAGCCTTCTCCCCCTCTGGGATATAGTGCTCCTGGGAAACCATCACAATAAATGAGATTCATCCGACTACATAAGTATAGATGAATTAGAACACCGGAATAATATAGAATGTGTTGTGATGTAATATTCCATTACTGTAGATTATTAGGGGAGAGCAGGGCTAGTTGTCACATTTTTACTCCACTGAATATTTGTAAGGGTATATTTATTTAAGTAATTTTCTGTATAGACACATATCTTAAAGCCTTGGCAAAAAAGGCTGTTACCACAGTGTAAATCGCCATTAAACAGCCATTATATTATGATTCTAAATATTATGATTAATATTTAATATTACATTATTAACACATTGATAATTATTTATTTTATTCATATAGCACATTTAGCATCATATTTAAATAAACAATTATTAAAAATAGTAAAATAAGATACACAGACACAGTAACAAATGTTTTAACTAGTGCTGTCAATCGATTAAAAAAATTAATTAACCCCACATTTTTTCTGAAACGAATACTTTTTTTGATACTTTAAAATTGCAATAATTTTACATTCAATCTTCAAATGAATGTAGAAACATCGTAAAGACAGTATATCTTTAATATTTGTTTAATGGCATCTTTTATTTTTATGACTGCATCACTGATAGCAATACATACTACTGATGTCTCTATGAAATAGTTATTTTTTTTCTTCTTCCTAATATTTAACCATTCCAACCATTTGACTATTCAACATTGCAATATAATTGAGAGCTAGCAATTGTAACATTTATTAGACTTAAAAAAATAACTTAAAATCATCTTCACGTAAACCCATTATAATGTCATATTTAGCTACCTGGGGCCTTCGGCAAGTAGGAAATATATAGAAATTGAATAAAATAATCAAACACTAAATTCTAAATTAGATGAATCCTTAAAGCTACAAAAGTCTTTTTTTCCTCTTTCCTCTTTTGTTCTTTGATTTACAGACATCACCGCAGCTGGGTTATTTGGTTATTTTGGCTGCTTTAAGAGCTGGTCTCTTTGCCTTTTCTGACTCACTTCAGTTCTTAAAGTCTCTACTAATGAGCTAACGAATGAATCAGGTCTGATAGGTGAGGGAGACAGTGCTGGGCTGCTCCAGGACAGTTTTGAAAACCACTGCATTTCAGAGACATGTTTTTTAATGTGACTCACATAACAAATACTTGCATGCACAGTTTTAAGGCAGCTTTATTCGCCTTTTTGATAGCTTAATGACTTAACTGATGACAACTACGACATTGCATGCTGGTAGTTTCTTTTGTGCTTTACTATGAAATGATACAGGCTACAGCGCACGCTGCCACATTTGTGTGAGCAATTACCAGCTGACAGGAAAATTGGAAAAATCATTTTTACTGACATCTCATTTGACCGCAGATTTAACTGTTGTTCTACTGAAGCTCCCTCGTCACCAGTACCCTAGCTCCACCCCTGCGTTAATTGCGTTAAATATTAAAAATTTGGGTTAAACTGAAAAAAAAAATTATCACATGCGTTAACCCGCAAATTTTGACAGCACTAATTTTAACTCTAAAAAGGTCAATCAAATACAGACCAAATATCGCCGCAACTCAAGATTCCCCCATTTCAAATTACAGTGAGAAAAAATGTGTTCAATTTAGATGTAGCCTAAAAGTCTTCACTGATGCATTGAATTTCAAAATGTGATAAAAAGTGACAATTTGCTCCACTTGGATTTTATGAAAAAAAAAACCTTTACTGATCTGACACAAATCAGACATTGTTTTAAAATGTTCCCGACAGCTACAGAATATGAAGTGAAATTTTAGTTAGAAGGACAGAATTCTCAAAAATAAAAATGTACGATGGTTTTTTGAACAAGGTCAACTGTGTATAGAGAAAACTAATTTTGTGTAACTAGATCTTAGACTCAAAACCTTACAAATAAAAGCCTGTGTGACAGTTAGCACCGGTCTCTCCTAATGTACAAGTCTTCATGAGCCATGGCTTTTACCTTCCCTTCATCATCAATCAGGCAATACTGTCCACTGGCTGAGACCTTCACATACCCTCCAATAGGGACCCCAATACTGGAGTCAATCCAGAAGTGATCCCCCTATTCAGATTTACATGAACTACATTTTAAAACCAAACACTATTCACAACCAACTCAAATATCACAATTTCAGAAAAACATATTACTTAGGGCAAGAAAGCAAAAAAGAAGTAAATAAATGAATACACACCTTTTTTAACATCACCATTTGAACAATCCCTTTTGTACCACTGGCATCTAATTGAAATTAAAACCCTCAAAAGACAAGCAAATAAATATATTAACCGGTTGGAAATGGAACCCTCATTGAAGCATTTACAGCTGAAAACTATGCCTTGTATGAATCTTTTCAATAACTGTGGACAATACGCCCTCACTGACTAATTCCAAGAAGGAATTAAAAACATACGTGTCCAAACTTAAATTTTCCATTCGCTTGTGTGACAGCAACAAGGAACAAGGAAGTGTCCCTAGTGTTCATCTCTTTATGGCCCCTAGACTTTGCTCCATTATGGGCCGATTATCACCATCAACCACAGAGGGCTGTGAAGACACGTCATTAGCAGCCTGAGAGCTTGACTCATTGGAAGTTTCCAATGAATTGCAACAAGTCAGGAACAAATCATGAGATAGACAAGTAGTTCAAAATCATGAGCTTCTTTGGCTTGAGACATTTAACACATGAAATCTGAAATGCTGTTTATCTTATCAAAAAAAAAAAAAAAAAAAAAAAAATTGCCCCCTATCCATTAACTA
Source organism: Cyprinus carpio (assembly GCF_018340385.1). NCBI lineage: Eukaryota > Metazoa > Chordata > Actinopteri > Cypriniformes > Cyprinidae > Cyprinus > Cyprinus carpio. The sequence goes on along the minus strand of NC_056573.1, from coordinate 10,702,061 downwards.
CGCATGACATGTGCCTTTTGGACTTTTCACGTAAGAGGAAGATGGTACCAGAGGACAGCTTTATTATTTGAGTCAGAGCTTTACTGCTGTTAAGCAGTAAAACTGTGAGATTCTAGAGCATACATTCATTTGCATAGTCTAAGTGTGCAGATACTGGAATTGCTTGGGTGTCATATAAGCAGTGGTTTTCATAAATGACGATATTGCACGCACTGATTATGAAAACATTTAGAAGCGGCCAGCAGGTTTCAAAGTACACAGTTAAAGTCAACACCAAAGCATCTTTATTTCCTGGAGGTTGATGTATATTCAGACTTTGTATAGCCCTTAAAAACATGAAGGGATCCGCATTAAAAAAAGGCTTAAGTACCACAGCCGCAACTCAGAGAAGCGTAATTAATTAGTGTGTTTGAGGAATAAGGATGAAAAGTGTTAAGTTCTGTGTTATAAGTCTCCATGGAGATAAGACTGAAACCAAACCAGCTGGTTAACGCTGTAGAACAATAAAATACTCAAGAAAGGAGGGATCACTTTTTTAAGTGCATAGAAACTCCAAACATTAGTCACACCCTACAAACCAATAAACATTACTTATTTAAATGCATTCTATTCCACAGTAAACCTCAAGAAACTTTATTGCTCAAGCCAGCTACTGTCATTAAAAGTCTGTTTAATGTTTCTGTCTCTTATTCTCACAAAGCCTGCATTTATTATCAAAAAATAAAGTATAAACAGTAATATCACTAAATATTATTACAATTTAAAATAACTGTTCTATATGTTAATATATGTTAGATTGATATATTGTTAAGTATGCTAATTCAATGTGAAAAAACTTAATTCTATCAATGTTGAAAACAGTTAGGCTACTTAATTTTCTGGAAACTGTTATTTTTTCCACATATTTTTACTGTTCTTTTGATCAATGTAATGTAAACTCATTAAAAAAAACAATTTCCTTATCGATACTTCACTTGTACTGGGTCTGCTATGGGAAAAAGTAATTTTTTCTCCTGAACTGAAGCCATTTTTTGGGTCTTATGTACTGGGTCTGCTATGCTAAAAAACAAAATCCACTCCTAAAAACAAACCATAACTAATAACACAATTTAACCATTAAGTACACTAAGTAATTTTTTCTCCTGAACTGAAGCCATTTTTAATAACACAGTGTAACTTTTATGGCCATTGGTTCATGCAGTACGCTTAAAAAGGTGTTGCACAAACCTATGGCCATGAAGCCCACCAAAGCCCGGCAGAATGGGCAGGGCCACCTAGTTATATAAGCGGGCACTTTGCCATAGGATTCAGATTTCTTCTCCTTCAGCGACGAGGACGTTCTTCGCTGATCTCTGCTGACTGAAGAGCCTGCTTACCGTTGACACATCTCGCAGTGGAAAAGCGACCTCTCTGCTCGGCTGATTCGCTGCCTTCAGCACCACACAGCAGTGGTCCAGCTTCTCCTGCCGCCATCTGGCGAGCCTTACAAAGAGCAAATTTCTGCGACATATTGCGGCACATTCAGGTCTTCCCTGCACACCGATGATGGCCACCATGAGTGTGTTTACTGCTTGGGGACATCCCACATGGAAACAGCGATCACTGAGATGGATTGTTGCAACTGTGAGAACATATTTCTTCAACCTCTACAACATTAAACATCCCCCAGATGGATTGTTGCAACTGTGAGAACATGAGTCTTGCCCCTCTGCGCTAGTGAATAGCTTTCTTTTCAGAGAGCGACTCCGCCCCTCGTGCCCCCCGCTTTCTTCCTTCCAGGAGCCTGTGCAGGGCAGGAGATCGCAGCGCTCGGATGCGAGCGAGCTCACATCGCCTCAAGTCCCACGTGCCTCGCTCTCTCCACATAGAGAAGCTTCCCCTGTCCTCTTCTCCCATCCTGATCAACGTCCCTCTGCCAGCGTGAGCAATCTGGTCTCGTTTGGTGGGAGTGATGACAAACTGCTGGATGACAGCATGTCATTAGCAGCCTCGGACGCAGAGCTGTCAGGCTCGACTGCCACCCCCGACCCCCTGTTGTCATCTGAGCCCAGTGACGTTAAGCCCAGGATGGACACCAAATTACTCTGTGTCCTCTTGAGCTCTCAGCTCTGGTTTCATCCGTCCATCCACTTTTTTCTTTCGTGGAGAAGCCAACTAGATGGCTCTGAACTTTCACTCAGGCCCGGAGAGACTGTGACACAGCGAAACCCTCATTTCATGTTAAACTCTTCCCAATCTCAAAATCTCAACGCATTGACAACCAAGTGGCAAAGTGAAATTTCGTGGAGAAGAAGGATGGAGGACTACGCCCATGCATCGATTATCGAGGTCTGAACAATGTCACAGTCAAGTTTCGTTATCCACTACCACTAGTTCCTGCAGCACTTGAACAGCTCAGAGAAGCTAAGATTTACACCAAACTAGATTTGAGAAGTGCCTATAACCTCATTAGAATCAAGGAGGGTGATGAATGGAAGACTGCATTTCTGACCACTAGGGGGCACTATGAATACCAGGTTATACCGTATGGGCTGGCCAATGCACCTGTGGTATTCCAGTCCTTCATTAACGAAATTCTCAGAGACATCTTGAACAAATTTGTGGTGGCTTATATAGATGATATCTTGATCTATTCCAAGTCAGAAGAGGAACACAAGGGTCATGTCAGAACGGTACTTACCAGGCTGTTAGAGAATCAACTCTACGTCAAGGCGGAGAAATTGAATTCCATGTGCAATGAACATCTTTCCTAGGCTACAATGTCAGCCATCAAGGTGTGAAGATGGACAAATCTAAGATCACGGCAGTCACTGAATGGCCACAACCCACCACAGTCAAGGAGCTTCAACGCTTTCTGGGATTTGCCAATTTCTACCGACGCTTTATACGGAACTACAGCATCACAGCAGCACCTCTGACATCACTATTGAAGAGTAAACTGTCAAATTTGAAATGGACTGACTGAGCTATACAAGCATTCACTAACCTCAAGCACAGCTTTACCACTGCACCAATCCTAAAACACCCTGACCCCAACTTGCCATTCGTGCTGGAAGTTGATGCCTCCGACTGCGGAATAGGTGCAGTGCTCTCCCAACGCTACGGACAACCAGGCAAGCTTTTTCCCTGTGCTTACTTTTCCAGAAAACTCACGGACGCTGAGCATAATTATGATGTCGGAAACAAGGAGCTACTGGCTATGAAGGCGGCCATTGAAGAATGGAGGCACTGGTTGGAGGCTTCCACTCACCCCTTCCAGGTAATCACTGATCATAAGAACCTTGAATACATCAAGAGTGCTAAAAGACTAAATCCTCGCCAGGCTCGCTGGTCCTTGTTTTTTACCAGGTTCCAATTCACCGTGACCTGCCATCCTTGCAGTAAAAATAGCAAGGCAGATGCTCTTTCCAGGAGACATGACCATCGACTGACAGATCACCAACCTGAATCTATCCTGCCACCATCTATCATAGCACCAGACACTTGGGACTTGATGGATGAAATTCAGAGAGAACAACGCAACGAACCCGCACCTCAGGGTTGTCCCGCTAACAAACAATATGTTCCTTCCAGGCTTCGACTACGTGTCATGCAGTGGGTCCATACGTCACTTTGTTCCTGGCATCCATGTATCTCTCGCACACTACATCTCACGCAAAATTCCTTCTGGTGGCCAGCTATGGTTAAAGTTGTAACAAATTACGTCAAGTCATGTTTTGTATGTGCACAGTCAAAAACCCCCAAAGAACTTCCATCTGGTCTGTTACAACCATTGCCCATACCTCAGAGACCTTGGTCACACCTATCAGTAGACTTTGTCACCTATCTACCCCCATCTGACGGATGTACCACAATCCTAGTAATAATTGACCGCTTCTCCAAGGCTTGTAGACTCATACCTCTGAAAGTTCTTCCCACAGCTATGGATACTGCTCAAGCGATGTTCCACAACGTCTTCAGGATTTACGGTATCCCCGAAGACATTGTTTCAGACCAAGGAACCCAGTTCACGTCCCAGGTATGGAAAGCATTCTGCAAACAATTGGACATTAATGTCAGTTTAACTTCAGGTTACCACCCGCAATCGAATGGGCAAGTGGAGAGGCTGAATCAGGAGATTGGCAGATACCTCAGGTCATACTGTGGACGTGAACAGCATCAGTGGTCAGAGTTTCTTCCATGGGCAGAGTATGCGCAAAATTCATTGAGGCATTCATCCACTGGTCTTACACTGTTCCAATGCGTGCTAGAGTACCAACCCCCCCATGTTCCCGTGGTCTGGAGAACCATCACTAGAACCTGCAGTCGACGACTGAATTCGTCATAGCGAGAGGGTGTGGGACAGTGCTCATGTACGTCTGCAAAGAGCTGTCAGGAATCAGGAGATTCAAGCTAATTGACGACGTCGCCCACATCCTCCCTACCAACCTGGACAAAGGGTCTGGCTCTCCACACGGGACCTTAAGTTATGGCTGCCTAGCAGGAAGCTCAGCCCACGGTACGTAGACCCATTCAAGATCTTAAGACAGATTAATGCGGTCACTTATGAACTTGAGCTTCCCGTTAACTATCGTATCTCTCCCTCCTTCCATGTTTCCCTCCTGAAACCGTTCCACCCGGATGCTGACCCCAACGTCAGGAACCGGGAGCCACCTCCACCGCCGGACACTGATGGAACCCATGGCATATGCGGTAAAGGAGTTGTTGGACTCCAGACGGAGAGGGGGTCAGCTCCAATACTTGGTGGACTGGGAGGGATACAGACCAGAAGAGAGATCATGGATAGCCGCCCACGACATCCTGGATCCTTCATTGATTGAGGAATTTCATTGAGCCAGACCCGATCGTCCAGCACTGCGACCATGGGAACATCCTCGCAGAGCGCCAGGAGTCGCTTGTGGAGGGGGGATTCTGTAACGCCACGCCAGCAGAGAGAGCCCTCGCCTGAGTACTGACTGTGTGCCGCTCCCTCTGCTTCACCTGTCATTTCCTGTGTGGTGGACATTTAAGCATGGCCTTAGCCACAGTTACTTCACGAAGTATTGCCAGACTGTCTGCCTTACCGAGCTTTATTCCCATTGCCATTGTTTGCCTTCTTGTGTATGATCTTTGCCTGGTTACCCTGTTTTCTGCCTTTTGGATTGCCCACTGTTTTGTTGCCTGGATTGGACTGCCTATCTGTGTATGTACCCCTGCCTGCCTCACGTTTCTGATTCACTGTCTGCTGTTTTGGATTTGTTTGCTGTGGATTTCATTAAAACACTGCACATGGATTCCAACGCCGCCTCAGCGTCCTTACAGTGTGACAAACTTAGCTCACAAGGGGAGACAAAATGCAGATACTTGGTTCACTAGAACGAGACAATGTTTTAATACTTTAAGAAATTTTCAAATGACAAAAATCTGTCTTTTAATCACAAAAAGTAAAACAATGCTAATGATTATTTTGCTAATCAAGTAATCTAATATTTTTTAGTAATACAAATAGAACTAAGTGGAAACACAGGCTTTAATATGACTATATTTATATATAAAGTAACGATGAGGCAATAATAATTGGCCTCAAATAAAGTATCAATAATAATTGTATTGTTTTAATTGAACAACACTGTTAAATACATAATGTAATATGCCTATATTATAACAAATACCTGCAGAGGGCGGCAACGGCCTGGTGAAGTTTCATGTGATTCAATGACGTTTAAATCCATTTCATTTAAATATTTGGCCACATGCAAAGTCAGAAACTTTTATTTTGAAATCGCGATCAGTGTTGCCAGGCGTATGATAATTATCGTATTTGTACGATAATTTTGACCTCTGTACGATGTACAATCAATAATGAAAAAAAATCCCATAATGTACGATAATTTCATAATTTTATGACAATTCAAATGATGGTAGTTGTGGTCATAGGGCTTTTATACTCATACACAAAATCTGCTCATTACAGACACCTAAATGCGCTCGTGCACATCTCAGAGTGTGTTGAGAATGCAGGAGGGTGCCCTGCTTTAAGCCCGAGACACACTTCGAAAGACTGGCATCGTGAAAAAATCATGCCGATTTCTGATATACCACGATTGTTTCACAATGCCAGTCTTTCATCTGGGACAGCCGAAAATCACACAATGTGTCTCGGGACCTTTCCACTGTTCTGAGGGCCCTGAAGGGTTTTTCCTTTGAGCTGCTGCAGTCTGATGACCTTCGATCCCTGTCGTTGAAAACCGCTCTGCTGCTAGCTTTAGCATCGGTCAAATGAATTGGAGACTTACAGGCGCTCTCTGTGAGCCCTACCTGCCTGGAGTTCGGGCCTGGCGACTCCAAGGTCATCCTGAAACCGAGGCATGGTTATATACCTAAGGTGCTCTCTACTACATTCAGGGCACAGGTCATTATACTCTCTGCGCTTCCGCCCTCAGAAGAGGACCAGGAGTTGAATTTACTCTGCCCCGTCAGGCGCTGAATGTTTACATCGAGCATCCCATCCCGTTTAGGCAGTCTGAACAGCTCCTTGTTTGCTTCGGTGGCTGCGCTAAATGGCATCCGGTCACTAAGCAGATACTCTTGGGCCTGCAATGCCCCATTGGAGTATGAGCCCATTCAACTAGAGTCGTCGCCTCTTCTTGGGCATGGTCTAGCAGTGTGTCCATTGTGGTCATTTGTGCAGTGGACAGTTGGGCCTCGCCATCCACATTTGCTAGGTTTTTTAACTTGGACATCCCTGCCTTGCAGGCTAGGGTTCTTTCTGCATAACTAGCATGCACCTGCATATGCAGTACTGCTCTGAGCAGGAGTTTGGCGTAGCATGCTCAAACCCATCAGAGGCTTTACTTGTGTGCTCTCTGCCCTCATGGGTGCCGGGGCTGTGCAAGTATTCTGGAACGATCACTCAGGCCGGGCGTGACCTCTGTGAGCTTAGCCCGTTCGCCTTGGGAGGTGTTTACTATTCTTGTCCACTTGGGCCCTGAGGTGCCTAGGGCAAGGATACATTTGTAGTTGTTCCTCTGCCATAGCATGGCATGATTGTACTGGTTCCCATAGTTTCTTCGCAGACACAGTACGAGTGAAGTATTGATAGGGAATGTAATCGGTTACAAACGTAACCTCGGTTTCCTAAGATACGGGAACGAGTACTGTGTTGCTAGCCGTGCTATGCAGCTGCACGACCCAGTCGTTGCTTCAGTCAAAGTAACCTGAATCCTATGACGAAGTGCCCACTTGTATAGCCAGATGGCCTCGCCCATTCTGGAGGGCTTTGGTTTGGTTCTGTTTGTTTTTTATTTTTTCAATATCAACCTTGGATTGAATTAGACTTTGTAGAAAAACAAACAAGCATCCAGATTCATGTACAAAGTGTCTTTACTTCAGCAGCGGAGTGCAACATGAAATGTCATTCAAAATGAAATGGACTGATCAAACAGTATACAATGTTTTATCTTTGCAACAAATGACAGTGCTTAACTGGAAAAATAAACATAATATTGGTAATTTACGAAGAAGAAAAAAAGCAGGCTTATTTTATATACTTGTGTTTAACTTGGATACACAACTCTGTGCATGTGCACATTCACAATCAAATCTCTCCTCTAAATTTTAGACATGTCATATCTGAACATGATTTTCACCACCTTTAATGCTTGAATGAAATACCCCCACCCTCCCTGGAGCTGGAGCAGCGCTTGCAAGACTGCTGATACATGAAACATTCCTCACAAATCGACAGGCAGTGACGTGAGAATGTAATGATGCAGACATTCAGACTCCATTAAACCAGAGGAACCACAAAGGAACTGCTTCCATCACACAAAACCCATGTCATATGAGGCACACGGAAAGGCACAATACTCAATTTCACCAAAGCATCTTTAACGCTTCCCAAAATACACATGGTAAAAACTTCAGTCTTTGTTCACCTAGGACAGAGAGGATGGTGTTGTTATGGCTTCTCAATTCTTATTGTTTCGATCACTACAATAAAAAACGGAAACCTTTCCGTTCAAAGAACGGCCATTACGTAATACTGCCATTTGGTGTTTGATACAGTACAGACTGTCAATACCAGGTCATCATTCAAGGCACCCAAATGAAAAAGTGGTGAATATAATCTATAGACTTGAAGAGGTACAGCATTGCTTTTACTGATATCTGTGGTTCATCCATGGATGATTATGTATAACTTTGAATAAAATAGAATCTTCAACATCCAACAACTTCTCTAAAGTAACCTCTTTGTTACTTTGTTGACTTAAAACATCTTGATTGCAATGAAAAATGGAGACATTTGTATTTCAATGAAGATACCATTAAAGATGCATGTTGTGGTTAATTAAATGTTGTTCCCTACAGCTTCTGGTAAAGGAAGGGCTTGCCAGATGAACACGTGCAGGAGGGGTCTGTGGTCGTGCTGAACTCTGTCCGATATCAGATCAGTTTGTCTCAAGCTCTGTCCTTACGCTTCAGCTTATTGAGCTTCTTTGTGCTGCTGTTCTTGTTGATCAGCTTCATGACACGCTCCTTGTGATCCAGCACCTTCAACATGGAGTCACGGGCTTCTGTGATCTGGTCCATCACCAGCTTGCAACGCTGCATGTTCCCCTAAGCAGTGAAACAGTATTATAATTAATATCATTTTAAATTTTGGTGTAAGAATCTTTTTCTTCCCAAAAATGAAAATACTTTTATTCAGCAAGAACACCTTAAATTGATCAAAAGTGACAGTAAAACATTTACAATGTTACAGAAGATTCCTATTTCAAATAAATGAAGTTGTTTTGATCTTTCTATTCAGCAAATAATCTTGAATAAAATGTATCATGGTTTCCAGGTAAGCAGCACAACCGTTTTCAACATCAATAATAAGATGTATTTCAAAATAGAAAATAATATTTAACAGTTTTACGTTTGTTTGTTTTTTATTTAAACTAAAAGCATAAAAAAAAAAATTATGCTACATATGAATATAGGCATCACAACATTATAATGTATAGTATGAAAAACTGATAATTATTTTGATATGTTGAAGATGACATTTAACAAGGTTATTACATTAATAAATCATTATTAAAAAAAAAATGTATTAAATAATTTATTGGTGTTTTAAAGACTAATTTAAGTGAGCGCTGCAATGTAGGCAAAGGAAATCTAAATGTAAACACTGATTGAAACCGATGAAATAAAACACATTATAACCTGTATGAAAATGAACATGTGTGGGTAAAAGTAATCAGTGGCTTTTACCTGTATGAGTTCATTTATACGGTGAAGATCATCATTGGCTCCGGCCTTCTTCTTCGGAACAAGACCTTCCTGGAGAGTCGTCAGACGACTGTACACATCACGCTCCAGATTCGTCTGCAGACAGGTGACAAAACAACACTCATTATGACATAAGCTTGACATAAAAACTGTCTGGTAATGAATTAAAAGTGAGTCTCACCAGCTGCATGAGCTGAGCAGCGCAGAGGTGAATTTTCCAGCCCTGGGCTTTGCACACCACTCCTTTCTGATTGGCCACATCCTGCAGGGTGCCTTTCTTGTCCTCTGATTGGATAACACAAGCTGGTATTAATGAATGATGATGGACTATATAATTGTATTAAAGCAAAATGGTGAATAAGATACTATGTGATGAGCTTAGACAAACCCTTGACACGGATGTCACTGTATCTCTGAAAGTGGTGGTATGCTGCCTTCCAGGGGTTACGGTAGTGGCGCAGTAGAGTGATCGGAGGCCGAACTCGGGTAGGAACATACCGAACTCCCTCTTCATCTGCAAACAGATGAAGAAAAAGATACACTGAATATAGTGACGTGAAGTGAAGTGAGGTGACATACAGCCAAGTATGGTGACCCATACTCAGAATTCGTGCTTTGCATTTAACCCATCCAAAGTGCACACACACAGAAGTGAACACAAACACACCATGAACACACACATGGAGCAGTGGGCAGCCAATTATGCGGCGGCACCCGGGGAAAATATAGGCACCTCTAATATAGGCATTAGAGGCTACAATGTCTTCGTGATAAAACTGGGTTTCTTAAAGTGAAAACTTCAATATCAAATCATATTACATAACTTGTAATAAGTCAAAAATTTACAGATGTACATTCCCACAGTTGCTCCCATCAGAGCAACTGCAGTTGCCATTCAATTCCAGGAGAGCTTACAAATGGTTTGGAAGGATAATTCTGATCTTTATCTCTATGTCTTTTATCTTATTCCAACAACTTTATTAAGTTTGGCCTCTGTTCAGTTATGTTACGACACTGTCACTGTTGCCATTTCATAATGTACTATTTAGAGCAAAGGTTGGCAGACTTTCACAGGTAGAAGGCAATAAGGAGTCTTAAGAGATTCCACAAAGAAAAGAAGTCAAACTTTTTCTCAGACATAGGAGAAACAACAATCAGACTTGTAAGTATAATTGTTGTGTTTTTTTGTACTGGTTTTTAATTTTAATTTAAAATAACCTTCCACCAAATAGCAGTTCTAAAATGCAAAAACCTCATTCTCATTACTGTAATGTAGAAAAAAAGATTTAAATTATTCAATAATAACTGTACATTTACATTTACATAACATTTACATTTATGCATTTAGCAGACGCTGTTATCCAAAGCGACTTACAGTGCATTCAGGCTAACATTTTTTTACCTAACATGTGTTCCCTGGGAATCGAACCCACAACCTTTTGCGCTGATAACGCAATGCTCTACCACTGAGCCACAGGAACATGAAAAATGATTTAAATGATAAAAGTACACTTCTGAAGTAACATTTGATATGGTGGCATTGCTGCCACATACATATGATTTTTTCCACTCAATTACAGTATGTCATAATAACGAGATATATCACGAAAAATAAAATTAAGTTGTCGCATTTCAACGACATCTTTTCTCATTAAAACGATATCTTTTCTCGTAATAACGAGATCTTTTCTCATTAAAACAACATCTTTTCTCTTAAAACTGAAATGTTATGTTGTTAAAACATTATCTCGTTAAAACGACATCTTTTCTCTTAATAACGAGATGTTTTCTCGTTAAAACAACATCTTTTCTCATAAAAACGAGATGTTATGTCGTTAAAACAACATTATCTCGTTAAAACAACATCTTTTCTCGTTATGATATTATGTCGTTAAAACAACATTATTTTGTTAAAACGACATCTTTTCTCTTAATAACGAGATGTTTTCTCGTTAAAACAACATCTTTTCTCATAAAAACGAGATGTTATGTCGTTAAAACAACATTATCTCATTAAAACAACATCTTTTCTCGTTATGATATGTCGTTAAAACAACATTATTTTGTTAAAACGACATCTTTTTTCGTAAAAAACGAGATGTTATGTCGTTAAAACAACATTATCTCGTTAAAACGACATATTTTCTCGTAATAACGAGATGTTTATAATAACTGTTTTGATCTGATCATAGCCTAAAGGAGTCATGGGTCTGAGTGCAGTTATTTGATAGCACTATATTATAGACAAATTGGAGATAAAACATAAAAAACATCCACAAACAAAAAAAACAAATAAAAATACATACAAATAAATAGTGTATTTCAATAACTTCAGTAGCGTGCAGATCCTCGTTTTCTTTCAGACTGTGGCAACAGCAGTCAGGACAATCCCTTAGCTCGTTCACATAATGTACCATATATCTATTATAATGGGAAAACATAGTTTATCACATAATATGTCATTAGTACGAGAAAAAATTTGTTTTTACGAGATAATTATACAGTTTTTACAACATAACATCTAATTTTTACCAAAAAAGATGTCGTTTTAATGAGATAATTATATCATTTTTACAACATAACATCTCGTTTTACAAGAAAACATGTGGTTGTTACGAGAAAAGATGTTGTTATTACAACATAATTGAGTGGAAAAAATGTATGTGTGTGGCAGCTATGCGTCACCGTAATACGAAATATCGTAGAAGTATTTTTATTTTATTTAATTTGTGCTGATTCTAATAAAATAAAATAATACAAAATCTAACAATAAATCTAAAATTCTATTTTAATAAAATAAAAATAATAATGAAAACACCATTGTTCTAAAAAGTGAAAACTTTAAGAAACAGCTTCATAGTAATAAAGCTTACCAATGTATTCTTTAGGAGGGGACTTGCGTTTCTCTGCACGTTGGCTGAGGGGTTTGTGTGGGAACTTCTCCTCATCTGTGCTGTTGGTCTCCATCATCTCGCTTTCCTCAGTGGAGATGACGTGCTGTTGCTTGCGGGGCTTCTTTCTGGGTGAGGCTCCAGGGGTGATGTCTGTGGCAGGGACTGCCAACATCTGTGCACCACTGTTTGGCCCTGATGCCACTGAGGGAAAAAAACTGCTTCATCAGTTAAACCACAAGTAGACTGATACTTCTGCCTCCTGATATGTGTTGCTCTGAAGCATGACATTATTCTACATCATCTTTTCATTATTTTAAAGATCTAAAAATTTTGGTTGAATTAATTAATCTCATTGTCAAATACAAGACAAAAGTACAATATTTTTATATAGATATATATTTTATATAGACTATTAGTATAAAATCTTGTTTGTATGAAGATCCCACCTGGTTTTGTACTATCCAGAGGCTCCGCCTCCTGCTTAATATTCATCTCTGGGAGGGTGGAGCTGATGGCACATGCTGTATTAGTGCTGGCTGCTGGCTGAGTAGGCGGGGCCACTACATTGGCCATGGAGGGGATTGCCGGGGTGACTGCCATGGCAGCAGGTATGGCTGAAAGAGGAGGAGTGGGTTGAGAGGGGGGTGTTGCTGATGTCAGGATGGAGGTGAGAGGTTGAGAAGCCAGCTGGGAGGGAGGTGGTCCCACGTGTTGAGGTTGCGGTTCAGTTCCGTGGCTAGGAATCGCCTCTATTGCTGCAGTTACTGATGGGGCCAGACTCATGTGGATGTCAGGTTTGGGCTTCACTCTGCCAAAGAGTTTGGGGATTTAGTGTTTATAAAACTAAGCTGGAATTAAAGACCAAGTAATACTAGAATGAGAAAGGAAAAATGTATTAAATAAGACGAGAGATCTTGTAAGATCAATTTGATAACTTCATACCCTGCAGGACGAGGTGATCCTGATGCACTCCTGATGGGTCCATCGATTCTGGTGGTTGTGGAGTCACTGAGTGGACCTGGGATCAGGTTCTTCCTAACAGCAGCACTTTAATAAATCAACAGAGACAGATTAATGACACTTTTGAGAACATCAATACATTTTTTTCAAAAAGATTTTTAAACTACTAAACTAAAAACATACTAGACTGGCATAGAAACTATTTACGGTAGATTTTCATCAGTGTTGCAATTGTTAATTAAACCGAAAATGATTCAAAATTGTTTTCAGTAATTCAATTAAAGCTGAAATAAATTAAAATACAATCATTTGGCAACTGACTAATATACATGTTTGATCTAAACAAGTACTAAAATGACTAAAACTGAAATAAAAATAATACAAACTATATGAATATAAATGACAAAAGCACAAAAAACTAAACTAAAATTAAAATGAAAATTAACAAAATAAAAAAATCTAATTCAAACCATTAAAAAAACACTACAATATATAAACAATACCAACATAAAAACTGATTCTCATGAAAAGAAAAGTGTTGGTCATATATTTATACAATTCTTTCTGAATTATATAAATTAAATTATATTCCAAGTAAAGAATCTAACACATAACACCATTTAGGACCCAAATTCTGTGAAATATTTTGCAGTATGACCTGTTTTGATGATGATGATGATTAACTAATTAGCAACAGAATTCAGTAACGTAAGGAAAACAATATTTGCTTAAATTGTTAGGCAGTAAAGGAAGAATTAAGGTAGTAGTCGTTAATTTATTTTTAAATCATTGTTTCTGGACAAGATGATTTTCATTACTGCATTACAGTGAGGAAAATGTTTTCTTGAATTAGAAGATATCATTTGGGAGGAAAATACTTTGACAATGCAAAACAAAACTGTTGTACTCCTAAATTGATTTTCTTCATTTCCAAAATGGAATTTCTTATTTTTTGTTGGTAATTCAGGGGTGAAATATGACATGGTTCTGGATTCCTTTTTATTTTCTACAATGTGAATTTAATCTACGCACACAGGAAATACTTTTAAATATATAAATTGATGCAGGACTCTCTTGTATTTTTTGCTGGTAAATATGACGTGGACATCACATAGTGAGATTTACACTTGACAGTAATGGGTTTTTAATGCTCACCCCTCATTGGCAGGTTTCTTGCGCAAAATGCTGGGTCGAGGGGACGTCACAAGTGAGGGGGTTCCAGCGTTCGCACTCTGATTGTGTGTCTGGGCCACAGTGGTAGCAGACTGACTGTTGTTGAATGCATTGCTAATAGAGTTAGCCACTAGTGTGGAACCATCGGCCAGAACAACTGCAAAAAAAAACAACAAAAAAAACAGAAACACTCATCAATACTATTTTTTTTAACTTGAAGAAATGATGCTTGGTATGAACACATGTGGAGACCTGAAGGTGGCTCTCAGGATTCAGAGCTGATCTGAGGTGCCTCACCTGAAGCTTTAGACTCTTTTGGGGGCTGTTGTTGATTGACTGGCGTAGGCTGAATGCTCGGGGCGGTGATCTGGGCAGACGTATGCAGGCCCTGGGCTGGGATGGGCGTTGGTTGCATGCCCTGCGCTGCAATGGCAGTCGGTTGAATGTTCTGAGTGTTGATCTGGGTGATGCGGTCCACCGTCATCAGCTGCATAGAGTTCAGATGAACCGCAGATGCGACTCCTACACCGGCTTGGGCGGTCATGGCTGCACTGGGTGTCTGAGCTGTTACTGTGTCCACATGACAAACAAATATTAATAATCTAAAGCCAACATTTTTAATACCCACCAATATCAATCAAGTTTGCAATAAAAGGAAATCATTTTTCTCTATCTATTTTGATTAAGCACCATGGTACCTGAATAAGGGCGTATGGATGACACAGAGCTGGTGATGGGGGTGTATGTGTGGGTCAGCGGGTATGGTGCTGAAGGGTAGGTGGGAAGGAAGTACTGAAACTGCACTGGAACAGATTGTCTGTGGAGAACCATAAAACATCCCATTAAAAGCAGGGCAAACAGACATATGGTTGTCCTAACTGAACCTTAAACCTGATGTGAAAATAGCCAGTTTGCTGCCAAAAACACATTTTAAATGTAAAAAAGCTTATGTCCTTTAACATTTTGAATAGATAGGATTTATACCTGTTGTCAGTGCGGTTCTCCATAGTGATGGGGTTGGGAGAAGAGCGATGACCAGAGATAGGGATGAGGCTGCCCCTTTCTCCAGTGTATTCGGACTGGATACGTGGTGACGTGTGTGTAATGGGCTGCGGGACCACTTTAGCTAAAACAGGCGAGGCAAAATCGACAGTAAATTCCATCAGTTAAAGCTTTCACCTTTTTATAAGCAAAATCTTCCTGGAAAATCTGCTTGTAAAACAATGTAAACAACAGCTCTGTTGCAACTATGTAAAGGCATCATAGGTGCATTCCCAGTGTTAAAGCTTTGGCATCGAAATAGTCAGACTGTTAAATGAATACATGCACAATGTTTCCTGCATTCAACTAAAGTCATTTTTGAGCATGTCTGTTCAGTCTGCCATTACAGCAGTTAAAAAATTGTTTATGGTTCATTAAACATGTGAAACATTGTTTAAACCCTCTCCAATAAAGATATGTGAAGCTCAAAGGGGTCATATGATGCAATTTCAAGTTTTCCTTTCTCTCTGAAGTGTTACAAGCTCTTGGTGCATAAAGAAGATCTGTAAAGTTGCAAAGACTAAAGTCTCAAACCCAAAGAGATATTCTTCATAAAAGTTAAGAGTCAACCACAACCCCCTAAAACGGCTCGTTCTAACACGCCCCCACCTGTCTACGTCACTGTGTGGGAAGTCTTGCATAATGCCGCCCAAATGTTCACCCAAAGAAAGAAGGCGTAACCATGTCGTGGTGACACTGTTTCGTTGTGAAAGCGAAGATACTGTGTTTGGCCTTCCAAAAGAGGACAAAACTAGAAGTTAAGTTGTATTTATAACACTGTTCCAGAACAGTTCAACCCAAATATTCAGATGTGTGCAGCACATTTCATGGAGGACTGTTTTCTGATCCTGGGAGAGTAGACTACAATGCCGGCTGTTCTGACTCACAGCCTGTAAGTACGTTTACATATGTAAAGGATTTGCCACTGATGATTCAAACTCGAGTTTTTAGGCAGTGTAGAGCAGCGGTTCTCAATTCCAGTCCTCGCACCCCCCTGCTCTGCACATGTTGTATGTTTCTCTTATCACTTCTATTCGAACGTAAATGCCCTGCGAAGTGGACATCACAGGATATTCCGCCATGATTCCAGTTTGAAGCGAATGTATATGTTCCATTCAAAGTGCATTGAGACGTGAATTTAAATTGTACTTATTTACCGAGGTATATGATGTCACACTTGTCCGTGTCTGAAGACGTTGCACAGCGCAAATCCGTGAATGAATGTTCTGAAGTGAAGTAAACTACAACAGATTTCCCCTGCTCAGGGAGTAGGGAGCAATGAACACTGTGTAGGGGACCATGTCAATAGGAACACAGTTCATGCACGGAGCTCACTTTTAACGAGCTGATTATCTGAAATAGCTGTGTTAACAAAGAGAGACATGCAAAATATGCAGAGCTGAGGGGCGCGAGGACTGGAATTGAGAACCGCTGGTGTAGATTAGCGATTGTTGTTTGTCGTTTCTTCGATCACACATGCAGACATGGGTTTGTTTACGTGGTGCGGTGCAATGCGATGCAATGCAAAAAAAAAAAAAGTACAAGTCATTATAACCCGTAATTATGTCCCCACTGGATGCAACAAATGGCTCGTTTGTAATGGGTTTTATTGTTTTTGTCTTGTGGCGCCAGTGTTCTGACCGGGACATGCATCACAGTATGGTAAGGGGCGTAACATTTCTGTCACACGCTTGAGGTATTCGGCCAATCACAATGCACTGGATAGCCGGCCAATCAGAGCACACCTGACTTTTCAGAACGATGAGCTTTGGAAAAATCGACGCGTTTCAGAAAGGCGGGGCATAGAGAAGAAACAATAATGTACAGTATGTTGAAAATAATGTGTTTTTTGAACCTTAAAACTCAAAAACATTTCATTACACCAAATACACAAAATAATGTTCTTTTTAACAACATCATATGACCCCTTTAATATAAATAAGTTATTATAAATGTTGAAAATAGTCATGCTGAGTAATATTTTTGTGGAAACTGTAATACAGGATTTTTCAGGACTTTTGGATGAATAGAAATAGTTATTTTTATAACAATGTTTATTCTTTGCTGAATTGAAGTATTAATCTTTTAATTCTGACTGTAAACTTTAGCACGGTAGTTTATGTAATCAAACAGCCGATTGACCACGTGACATTGTGATTTGTGTACGATTGAACTGTCTCTGCCTTACACAGTCTCTGATTATACCCTTAGGTAATATTATTGACCGCATTTCACCAGTAAAATTTAATAGTTCAAATCAGTAAACACCTCGCTGGGTGCAAAATGTTAGTAATAAGCAAATAATAACCTGCTCAAACTGTTACTATAAAGTCTTAAACTGATCAAAAAAGGGTAAAATGGGGTAATCTTTTTGTATACTACATCATACTACACTGAATGTCACAAAGTTTAACTAATCTGACTAATAAGTATGAAATATCTATAGCATTACTTGATATATTTACAGTATTTGACAATACCTGCTACAATACAACACCTATATACTTCTGTGCTACTAGAAATAAAAACAATTCCAGAGCAGATGAGCTAAAGGTAACTTACCCACAGGGATGGTGGATGTGGTCACTGCTGTGGCATGAGAGGAGTGGGAGGCCACAGTCATAGTGACAATGCTGCTACTGGACATTTGAGTGTGGGGGTTGGAGCCTTTAAAAATGTGTTAAAAAGACATAGCAGGTCTTTAGTACTGTAATACATATGTAACATAATAGTCTATGCAATTTACATTGATGCCTCTGAATCACCGGTGTTTAGAGTAGATTTATCACCCACCTGTTGTAGTGGGTGATGGTGCAGTATTGGTGGCCTGAATTGGAGCAACTGTTGCGGCAGCAACAGGTGTCACGGTGCTGAAAATGGGCTTCTACGACAGAGGAAATGGGAGGTGTTACTTCCTTGTTTTTTTTTATTTTTTTTAATATTTCCAAAAGGATGGAGCAGAATGATGTCAACCTGTGCAACAGAGTGAGAAAGGGCTTTCTGAGCAGCAATGGCAGGGTGGGAAGGCAGAGTGATTCGTGTGGGTGTGTCCCGTGAGGGCGGAGGGCGCTGGATACTCAGGGTCGCTTGGGGTGGGTGAATCGTCACCGCTGAGCGTCTGGAATCCAGAAAAATCCAGGAAAAAAAAGACAGAACATTTAATATTTTCTACAATTCAACTACTATAAATTACAGAGATGCATAGAAATGATTACATCAAAGAGCATCAAAACAGCATTTATTGTTTGTATTTACTTGAAAAAAGGACATATTTTGAAAGATGAGACTTTGTTTCTTATCAAAACGAACAATATATAAAACTGGAAGTTTCCAATGAAGTTCCACTCATGCAGTGATTAAAACATTGCTGTATTTGTTCAGTACACATATGTGTATGTAAATGTGCACAAATACGTGTTCCGTTACACCCCACATGCATACCAAACATTCCATGTAGTGGTCAACCAATATATCGGCAAGGCAGATATATCGGCCGATATTTTTCAAATATCGCATTGGCCGATATGTTTTTCTGTTTTGCCAATGTGTTTGAGGCAGTACATTTATTTTGACAGCCCTGAGAACGGCAGCACTGCCTGAGCACACAGTGCTCACATTCTCTCTAGTCATTGTTTGCTGTCGCTGTTAAACATCTAATAAACATTTAATTTCACAAACCTTGCTTTAAACTAAGTCGAATCCAGCTGTGAGATCTTGTGAAGTGTTCAGCTTCACTGGAGACGCGCGATTGACAGACTTTAATCTTGTGATTTGAAGCTTTGCTTTATTTATCTGGCCGCTATCATATTCATGTCATTTTCACTGTGTGCTGTATGAAAAAATTAGTGTTGCCTTGGCTTTTTTTGAAAAAAAAAAAAAAATATATATATTATTCCCAAAGCATTATATATATCAAATATATATATATGCATGTATATATTTAAATATTTCTTTATTAGTGAAAAATCCCATAATAGGATTACAGAATCAAGAAGTTGTTATCTGAAGAATGTTTATTTTATACATTTAGTTTTTTTAATTTACGTCTTTCCACGGTTGAAACACTGATTAAACGATTACATGATGATACAGTAAGTTGTTCTATGATTTCAGGAATTTGTTCTATATCTTTCAGCATATCTTCTTATGTTCATTCACGTTTATTTCTTGCTATAACTAGTAAAGAGAAATAGATGTTTAGCTCATGTGTGCACTGCACTGCCGCTGTGGCAAAATTACATTTTTTGTTTAAATCAGAGTCAAAACACACAATAGAAGAAGTGCTAAATAACTGTCATAATTTCTAAAGCAGATGCATCTTACCCATGTAACATGTCTCCAGAGTGGGCAGCCACTGTGGTGATAACCGGAGACTGAGGTCTGGTGGCAGTCACTGGAGCCACTACTGTAGGCGGCACTGCCGTAGAGGTAGGGACTAAAGACCTAGACTGTAATACAAACAGATATGTATGAAATGCATAAAGATTTGTTAATGAATCTGTGTTCAATAGAACTCCCAACACGCGTTAGCTAAATTAACCTGAATCGGTTGGTGGATAATGTGCTGGACTGTAGGCTGCCCCATGGCGGAGCTCGGACAGGCTGCTGGTCTCAGCACTGTTGTTCCTTTGGAACTTGACATCACAGCTGCAGCAGCTGCTCCTGTGATGACAGAACAAATCAGTCAGTGCGCCAACATTACAACTGGTTGAAATGGAACTCTGGTTGAAATCTGTAACTCGCCTCTGGGTAAATGGGAGGTGAAGGGATGCTGAGGAACAGCAGAGGAGCCGATTTGCAGCGCAGGGGCTCCACTGCGGATGATCTGCACGTTGGTCATTAGATGATGCAGGTTACTGGTGTGACCTATTGTGCCAAAAACAACAATTAAAACCAAACCAATTGTCACAGCAAGACCTACTAATGGGGAAATAAGTCCCTTTTTTTTAGAATATATAAAATATGTATTTTTTTTATTTTTTTGAAAAATGTGCATTAATGTAAAATAATAGATTAAATATTCTATTATTCTATATAAATGTACTCATTTATTTAAGGTAAATAATTATGAAGGAATAATAATGACACACACACACACACACACACACACATATATAAAATACTACTATACTCCAATTTTAACTTTTTGCTATTAAATAAATAAAATACCAAATAAAATATTACCATATAAATCAAATTAATTAGTGTCCAACATATCCAACATAATGTAATTTCACAAATCATTATTATTCGCAGAACAAAATTTTATCAATCACAACACCACAAAACGGTTCATAAATCTTAAATATTATATTATATCGGCCAGGGCGGTGATGAATTTTGGTAGCCCGACTGGAAAACACAATAGCCTCGGGACATCGAGCTAGTGATTATGTGAGCCCTGGCCTGCTTCTACTACACAAAATCGCTAGCCCGATGTCCCGAGGCTATTGTGTTTTCCAGTCGGGCTACCAAAATTCATCACCGCCCTGGCCGACGGGCTATCTTGAGTAGTGATATAAAATTCTTTCCTTGATTCGTGTTGTTCAATCACTTGTAGGGGTAAAACGGATCGTAGCTGATTGTTTGCACTTGTTTCTAAGCCTTGCTGATTTAAACATTCAAGCATTTTAAACCATTCGCACGCACTCATTCAAAGAGCAAACAGAGAGACGCATTTCAGACAATGCGCATTCACAGAATTGATTCCTCTTTCGCGTGTTCTTGCTTCTGAATGAACACATACATTATCTCAAAATAACGGTCTCTGCAAGTATTCTTGTAAACACAGTCGGTTATGTCTTAAGTGAACGTAAACAGTGGAGAAAGAAATCTCCTGTGCATCATATTGGATCCATGCATTTGGTCTTAAAGGGGCAGCAGCCTATAAATACCTGCTGTTTCACAAGCTAAAATCAGACTGTTCTGTTTTTGCTTCAAATTTTGAACTTATACAATTTAAATAACATGTATGTAGCATCTTTTTTGGATCGTAATTCAAATGCAGTGGTTACCTCTGATTTTAAATTTAGCACAGGCAAAGCCTTTGTTCATATGAAGAGATTTCTTTTATTTGTATTAGTTTTATTATTTGACATTTAAATTTCACAAAAAAATATGCAGCATTCTGTCTAAGAAATAATAAAATAACACCTTTTCATTTATAATTTGTCTTAAATCTCATTTTGTAAAAAAATTAATATATAAATAAAATTGTATGGTGTAATCTGTATCATGAATTTTATTGCATCATAAATTGAGTGAATCGTTACATCCCTATATGCTATTAGTTTTTGCAGATCATGCTGATTTGTCCGCAATAGAGTTCTGCTGATGTCTTTTTTTGTTCAGGCTAATTAAATTCATTTTGGGCTACCAAAATCTGACGAATTCCTGTCCGAAGGGCTACCAGGGATTTAGAAATTTTGCAAGCCCTGAGTAGTGTGTGTGTATATATATATATATATATATATATATATATATATATATATATATATATATATATATATAGTTGGTACGGAAAGTATTCAGACCCCCTTAAATTTTTCACTCTTTGTTATATTGCAGCCATTTGCTAAAATCATTTAAGATCATTTTCTTTCCTCATTAATGTACACACAGCACCCCATATTGACAGAAAAACACAGAATTGTTGACATTTTGGCAGATTTATTAAAAAAAGAAAAACTGAAATATCACATGGTCCTAAGTATTCAGACCCTTTGCAGTGACACTCATATATTTAACTCAGGTGCTGTCCATCTCTTCTGATCATCCTTGAGATGGTTCTACACCTTCATTTGAGTCCAGCTGTGTTTGATTATACTGATTGGACTTGATTAGGAAAGTCACACACCTCTCTATATAAGACCTTACAGCTCACAGTGCATGTCAGAGCAAATGAGAATCATGAGGTCAAAGGAACTGCCTGAAGAGCTCAGAGACAGAATTGTGGCAAGGCACAGATCTGGCCAAGGTTACAAAAAAATTTCTGCTGCACTTAAGGTTCCTAAGAGCACAGTGGCCTGCATAATCCTTAAATGGAAGACGTTTGGGACGACCAGAACCCTTCCTAGAGCTGGGCGTCCGGCCAAACTGAGCTATCGGGGGAGAAGAGCCTTGGTGAGAGAGGTAAAGAAGAACCCAAAGATCACTGTGGCCGAGCTCCAGAGATGCAGTCGGGAGATGGGAGAAAGTTGTAGAAAGTCAACCATCACTGCAGCCCTCCACCAGTCAGGGCTTTATGGCAGAGTGGCCCGACGGAAGCCTCTACTCAGTGCAAGACACATGAAAGCCCGCATGGAGTTTGCTAAAAAACAGAGAAATAAGATTCTATGGACTGAGGAGTCATAGAATCTATACGTCGCTTTGGATAAAAGCGTCTGCTAAATGATTAAATGTAAATGTAAATGAGACCAAGACAGAACTTTTTGGCCTTAATTCTAAGCGGTATGTGATCACCTGTCCAATACAGTCCCAACAGTGAAGCATGGTGGTGACAGCATCATGCTGTGGGGGTGTTTTTCAGCTGCAGGGACGGGACGACTGGTTGTAATCGAGGGAAAGATGAATGCAGCCAAGTACAGGGATATCCTGGACCAAAACCTTCTCCAGAGTGCTCAGGACCTCAGACTGAGCCGAAGGTTCACCTTCCAACAAGACAATGACCCTAAGCACACAGCTAAAATAACGAAGGAGTGGCTTCAAAACAAACTCAGTGACTGTTCTTGAATGGCCCAGCCAGAGCCCTGACTTAAACCCAATTGAGCATCTCTGGAGAGACCTGAAAATGGCTGTCCACCAACGTTTACCATCCAACCTGACAGAACTGGAGAGGATCTGCAAGAAGGAATGGCAGTATGGTTGCACGGTGCACCGATACTTCAAAAGTATCGCGATTCTCGGAAATTAAAAACGTCACGATTCCTAAATTTATTAGTATCGATACTTTAAAGAATAACCGCGTTCCAGATTTGTAAGAGACGTATTTCATGTTGGTGTGTGCAACGCACACTTCCAGTGCCTCCCTATGGACATCTGTGTTTTTTCTCCTCACGCACGCAGCAAAAAAGCTGCAGCTGTCATGTGACAAACACTACAGTGAGATGGCTGCATGTGCGAGCACAAGTGATACTGTGGCAGCCGGTCCACGACTGGTAGAAAAAGATGACGCGAGGAGTGAAATATGGAAGTACTTTCAAAGTTCAGAATCAAGATAAAGTTATTACTCTTATGTTTCTTATGATAACTGAGATAATGCTGCTAAATTTATTCTATTTTTTTTTTATTACCTTGAATGTCATTGCCCTAATTTTTTTTTTTATATTTTGATATTTCATATTTTGCTCAAATGTTTAATGGGAGGAGCAAACGACAGACACAGTGGGCGTGGCGTCAGGCCTCGGAGAGGCTTTTATTAACAGATAAAACAAGAAGGAATAAAAGTGTCCAAAGGGGAGAGTGTCAAAAACAAACAGGGGATCTGGTGTCCTCGCCGTGTTCTGGAAGGAAAGGTCCAGGTAAGGGGCGGAGTCCGGCGCCCGCACGCGCTCCCCTCTTCGGTCCGGGGCGCGAGGGGCGGCGGCTTCTTCCAGCTGCAGCATCCTTCACGCTGGCTGCGGCGCTTGACAGGGATCGACAGCCTGATCCTGGCCGGAGGGCCGTATAAACGGGTGCGGTTCTCGTGCGGTTCTCGTCCGGACCGCAGGTCCGGCAGCTCACGTCTCTGGTGGCACGGGAGTCCCTCAACGCACCCTTCCTGGACCCAAGAGGACACCAGTGTGCATGCACGGGGAAGAGACCGGTCTCCCATGGAGAGGCACGTTTTGGCCTTTAAACAGTGGCGGTGATTAGGCTCCATTTCCTTCAGGTGTGCCCCATCACACACCGCCAGCCCTGGATCATCCAGCGCCCTTCCCCTCTCACACACCCAGTCCTGTCAGGAGCCTGGTGAAGGGCGGCGATTTAGGACGGGGTGCCGATAATAATTAGGGGGGAGGCAGCTGACTCGTCATAATATGTTCATTTATATGATTATAATGTTGTCCCGGTTTTAAAATAAAGCACAGCAATGATATTTGAGAGTGTATTTTCCCTTTTCAGAAAAAAGTATCGAAAAAGTATCGAAATTGCAATTCTTGACTTGGTATCGGTATCGAAACAATAATTTTGGTATCGTGACAACACTAAATGGCAGAGGATCCCCAAATCCAGGAGTGAACAATTCTGTTTTTCTGTCAATATGGGGTGCTGTGTGTACATTAATGAGGAAAAAATTAACTTAAATGATTTATTTATTTATATATATGAATATAAATAATATATATATTTATATATATTATAGTAGTGTGTTGATTTCTGAAATTCATTTTAACACATTAAAAATGTATTCAAACAATCAGAAACTGCTCCTGAAGTAATTGTCTTTTTCCCATATCCTTAGGTTATGAGATATTTAAAATACTGTATTTGTTTTTTATACATTAATTTGGAGATTCAATGTGAAAATATAGTAATAATTTCACATTTTTATGTAATGCGAGATAAATCACAATTAATTACAGAAAACAATGCGTTTGATTAAAAAAGCCCTTATATATATATATAAGCCAAATAACTTCTAATGCAGCAAGATTGATTCAAATTTGTCTCATTTAAAAGTTGTACTAACCTGCTGACCACTGATGGTCGCCACAGGAATACCAGAGGCCTGTGTAGACTCCATGGTAGCGGTGATATGACCAGACACCTTAGGGGGGAGAGTGAGGTGGCCCGGTGTTGACACAGGTGCTGGAGCTATTACACGGCTTGGCATGGGCGTCTTCAGAGCAGACTGGAGTGAAGAGAAGAGAGTTGTAGGCAAACATGGACATCCCTTTTTAGATTTGCTTACTTTTGACTTTTCAGGGAGTTGAGAAGGGGGATCAGCTTAATATACTGAAGGTACTTTAAAAATACTGGTGTACCTTCAGAGGACCCTCAGTGAAGGCTAGGGAAAGACCCTGAGGGAGGTGGGATGGTGCTGCTGACACAGAGACAGGCGTGCCTGGCTGGATGGGAAGGTGCTGAGGGAGCAGAGACTGAACTGTTCCGTGGGGCGGGGGCTGAGTCTGGGGTTGGGGGTAGGGTCGCACCACTACCGTCTCCTGCTTGTCATCTCTGAACGCTGTGATTCCGCTGGACATCAGCTCACGTGGAGTATGATTTGAGTCTTCATGTCCTCCTAAAGGAACCACATTAAGTCAGTTGATGGTGTAAACAGTTTAATGACATATAGACATATGGAAGATAAATTCAAGACTGTTTATAATCATCTAAAAGAGCACAACATTTCCAAAGCTTGCCGTCATCTACATTTGTTATGCATTAACACCAGGGTTTTTAACCAAGTGTCTATTTCCAACTACACCCCCGATCAAAAGTTTGGGATGTGTAAGGATTTTTTCTTTTAATTAATACTTTTATTTAGCAAGGATGCATTAAATAGATCAAAAGTGACAGCAAAGACATTTATAATGTTAAAAAGGATTTAAATTTCAGGGTTTCCCACACATTGATTTATTTGTGGTGGGCCGCCACAATATCAAAACTGACCGCCACAAATAGATTTTCCCAGAGGTGGAAAGTAACGAATTACATTTACTCGCGTTACTGTAATTGATTAGCTTTTTTGTGTACTTCTACTTTTTCAAGTAATTTTTAAAATCTGTAATTTTACTTTTACTTAAGTATATTTTGTTTGAAGTATTGTACTTCGCTACATTTTAAAACGCATTAATTACTGAGTAAAAAAAAAAAAATCGCTCCCTGGAAACTACTGCAGTAAATAATGGGCAGGAAAGCAAACTGACGCTAAAATCACAAGAAAGATGCAGACGTACAAGAAAGGCGATATGGTGCAGACACCGCTGAAAACGTTGAAGTTGAACTCGAAGGAAATGAACTGAACCCCATGGATATTTTTATGTTCTATTATGCAGTGTAGCCTAAACTGTGTTTGCCTAGGGAGACCAAACTAGCAGCTTATAAAATCCCGACATCAATCCTTCGCAAGCATGTGGTTAATACTTGCATTGGTGGTTAAAATGAAGCCTTGACAGTTTAGCAAAAGGTTTTGCACAAAGTAGCCTAGCCAAAAAGACAGTGGTGCAGGGTGTGCGATCTGCGATAATAGCGTAATTGTTATTTTAACGATGTGCGATTTGACATTATCAGTATTTTGCCAAAAACCAAACAAAACACGGAGTGCCGTGAAGTCTAGTAGATAAGACTAGTGCGCGCGCATTTAGAGTGCGTTCTTTCACTGCCTGATTGAGTCTGTTAAAATGCATTTAAAATGATCACAAAATTGAAGATATTGGGGGAATATATATATAAAATCAGTATCACACGAATATATATATATATATATATATATATATATATATTAAATCAGTATCACACGAAGAGTGGGTTTTTTTCTTTTTTTTTTTTTTTACAACAGTTCAATAAACAAGAAGTTAATTAAGAGACTTGCGGTTTAGACACCATATTGCCTGTTTTTTGACAACAAATATAAATCCAAACACAGCCACCATAGCACAGTTTTGTCTCTGAGGAATGACGGTGTTTTGTTCCTAAATGAATCAACCGTTTAAATGGTTTGGTTCAATCACAATGACTCACTTATTAACAGTGCTGACACCTACTGGCGAATTTAATTTCACATTTAATATTTTTTATAATTTCAAATGAGTACTCAACATTTTATGTCTTGTATATCAAAACATTATTTTTGCATGTGTAACTGCAAGTTAAATGCATTCATGTCCTGCATTAATCAGTGTGTAAATACATCTAAATGCTACTTCACATGCAACTTCTCTGTATTGAAAAGATTAATTTTGTTAATACTGATTTAATTTGCCTGGTAACAGCCCAAATGTCTTATTATTATAAAAAACTGATTCCTTCAACTGGTTTGAGATTTAAAGGCCTATCTCTGGGTGTCAAACTCAGTTACTGGAGGGCTGGAGCCCTGCAGAGTTTAGTTCCAACCCTGCTCCAACACACCTACCATGTATTGTACACAAATAAGCCTAAATGATTAGCTGGATCAGATGTGTTTAATTAGGGTTATATATAAACTGTGCAGGACTGTTGCCCTCCAGGAATTGAGTTTGACACCCTTGGTCTATCCCATTTTTGCCTCCCGCCCACTGTTAAAATGTAACTAAGTAATTTTTACTCTGAGTACATTTTAAATGAGCTACTTTTTACTTTTACTTGAGTAGATTTTTAGACTGGTACTTTTACTTGTACTTAAGTAAAATTTCATTCATGTAATGGTACTTTTACTTGAGTAGAATATTTTCTTACTCTTTCCACCTCTGGATTTTCCAAAAGCCTTTGACTTCATTGAATAAACATGAGCACTGCACGTTATAAAATCAAAAACCGATGCGGGTGTTTTTATATCACTGTATTTCAGAAGGAAACCGACCGTATTTAGAAAATGTTCGATTTCATTTTCATTTCATTTTGCATGTAATGCTTGATAAGGCAGCGTTTGTGAGCTCAGCGCTGCTTTGCAGCCGTTACCGGAGAATCCTGTATCTCTCCCGCTCTTAAAGCGCCTCCTGCTGGCAGAAAATGAATTTGCATATATGTGTATATATGGGGGCGGGGGAGTGCCGCCACAAATAGAGTGTAAGGCTGTGGGAAACACTGAATTTCAAATAAATGCTGTTCTTTTTAACTTTATTAAACAAAGTATTCTAGTTTCCACAGAAACATTAAAGAGCAGGTCATATGGGTTTTCGGAAAAAATATATTTTTTGCTGGTTTTAACGTAGCTATCCTTCAATGTAAACAGTCTGCAAAGTTGTTAATCAAAAAAAGTGTATGATAAACAAAGATATTGTCTCTCAAAAGAAAGAGTCGACTCTGATCCGCCTTAACGAGTCGTTATATTTTTTTAATCTTCTGTCTGTTACCTATATACGTCTCAAGGTAATATACATTTGTATAATCCTCGCTTGCCCATGAAACATGAACTCTGATCTCCCCACAAACACTTCAGCTAGTTAATGTGTTTAAATCAGGTCGAGAAGACGCTGTGTTTTCAGCCTCACAGAGCATTCTAACACAGTTCTCACATGTGCACCTCAAATAAGTAAATGATAATAATGAAAACAATAAAAGTGTTGTCACATCATGTAAAGTACCACATTTAAAGTTCAAACTAACCACTAAACGTCCTGATCAAGTCGTGCTTCAATGGAGTCTGCCGTTGAGTGACTGCGTCGGTATCATCCTCTGACTCGGGCTCGAATTGATAAGATAATATCGATGCCATTTTTGTAAGCTTATAGCATCTTTGTTTACAAGTAACCCTCCAGAGCAAAAAAAGTATTATGGTAATGGGTGTTTCATTTCCATTACACATTTTATAGGGAAAGACCAATCACAACAGGCTTGGCCAGCTGACGAATCAGAGCAGAGTAGGCTTATGGAAGGGGGAGTTTACAGACCTTAAGCTCAACATCATTGAAAAATTATTCTAGAATTAAATGTATATTCTGAGATATTCAATTCTCAAAATTTAAAATCGAATGCCAACCCACCGAACAAACATTCGAATAATCGAATATTCTGGCCCAGCCCTAGTGGGAAATGTATTTTGCTTGCTGAATCTCATGTTGTATTGTTTGTTTTGTTTTGTCCTAAGGGTTTTTGTATCTACTTAATTTTAAGGGCATCTCAACTGGTCAAAGTTTCTGATTTGTTATTCACTTTAACTTTGGAATTTCTTCTAAACTTCTTTATGGACTTCCATTTTGGATGATCTTGGATTTTCTCCTTCTAATATAATATGAAGTTGTATGCTCTTCTAAAAAGGGTATTAAAATGTTATTCAATGGTGAGTGAGCCCACTTCATTTTCTTTGTGACTTTTGAATTTACTAATGATCTATTAAGCATTCACTAACATTACAGTCTAGTTCTTTATATTAGTCTGTATTAGTCAATGTGTCTTAAACCTGTGTTCTTCTGACTTCCTGGAAGTCCTGTAGTGTTGCTGCCTGGTGTTTGTCCTTGTCCCAGGCCAGATGGGAGTCCTGGATGTTGATACTGCTGAGAACTCATCTTCACGACCTCTCACGTTCTTCCTGAAAAATCAGAGGGTAAAAAGGACATAATGCAGTGTGCAATAGAGAATTAACATGCTTAGGAATAGAAATAAATGTGTTTAATTTAAACAAAAGACTACATCACATTGGCTGCAGGTTATTACTAGATATCTGAGATGCTCACGTTAGAGAAATGTTGTACCAAACCAGTCAGTATCTTGTGTTCAGACAGTTACGTTACATGCAGTATGTTATAAACCCCAAAACAATAACTATTAAGATGAATAAACCACAAAATAACCCGATGTGAAGGTATAGTCACAAATATAAAACAGAAATGTCCTTCTCACAACAGTGTCATCTCAATGAAATACGTTTACTAGGGTTAGATAACCTTTAATATAACGACAAATACGAACTCAACACCACATTATAGCAAAGTAATCGCATTTAAACTGGCTGTATTATTTCTGAAAGCTGCTGATTGTAACATTGACGATTGTCAGGACACCAAACCAAGCAGCTTTTGTTCCTGGATGGGCTCGTGAGTTTACTGTCCATCACGTAGATGTTAAAACACACACGCAGTTTAATTTAAAATACAGACCGGTAAATAAACATAAACCTTTCTTTTATATAATAAAAGAATGAGTTTTATGAATCAAAACAGTCGCGGCTACTAGTAGCCCAAAGATCTTATGAGTCATTTCAACGAGAAATTATCATTTCTCTCAGATATTCATTAACGGTGTTAATTCTGAAACTGTAGGAATGTGAATGCAACGGAAACGTTATTCTAGCAGCGTCGTTGTGTTTACAAATGCAAAATCGCAGATTTACCGTAAACACGACGCCTGCACTCTCCATCCGTTTCGTATCCCGGCAAATCGACCAGTAGCGTCAATGGGAATCTAGGTGCAGTTAGTCACTTCCTGCCTCGAATTTCAAAATAAAAGTAATCGAATCCGGAATCCACTTTATTCGAATCCGTGAACATGACAAGGTCGCTGACATATTGCTGCGAAGAACTATACACACATGGCTTTCACACAGTATATATCACATCACACTACTTATAACGACCCTAGATATTTACACGGTACACTCCTCCACCTTATGTCATAGTTTTAGATGTTATTAGTATGTATTTAGGTCATTCCAATAATTTGGTGCCTTTATCCACTGCAAGTGATGGCATTTATATTATTAAATATGAACCGGTTACAATCAGGGACACATTATCTATCGATTAAAAAGCAAAAATTATAACCAAGTTCATACTATTTAAATCTATTAGACTATTATATGTTCATAATAGGGTGGAAAATTTGTCAGTCATGCTTAAAATGTTGCTGTACATAATGAGCTTGAGATGTATGACTTTTCCTTTCATCCCGAAAGGCAAGTAATTGTAGGCATGGCATATAAAAAGTCCATTTATAAACACATACTGATATAAACTAAATGGAGAACGAGCTTTAATGGTTCCACAATTTAAGCCTTCAGTGTATGGTGGCCTTTATAATATACATCGTTACATGTTTGCATAAACACTGTAAATGATCCCATTCCCCTTGCTATGGATATGCTACTTTTTATGGCAGAGAAGCAAACACAGTGAAGAGACCTACTAGAAGTTTCCAGATTTCACCTCAAGTTATAGTGTTTTGTAATATGTGGATTTATTATGAGCATCTTCTGTATTTGCAATAGGAGAGCTGATAAATGTATATTGGTGTGATATTCCTGCAAGTGATTATTCAAGTGTTAATCATTCCAAAAACAGATCACTGCAATTTTCCCATGATGTAACATACATCTGCCACACACGTTTCACTGAAAACATTGTTTACTTTATAACCATACATTATTCAGAATCAAAAGGGTAACTGGCAATCGACAATGAAGAATAACATGTCAAGCAGGTATGCTTTTAAAAAAGCAATGTCATCAGACAATACGTATCTGACACAAATACATTTTCACTTGTATAATACTTCAGGTGAACAGAAGACTCTTTTTCCAATTGCACCATTGGAATACAGACAAAAAAGTCCCCCCTTCAATCTGTGTGCATATTCTCTCAAGTGATCGAATAATCAATATGACTTCAATAGATGTATTTAAAAACATTGACAAAAATCTGTACATTTTTGCAAGTCAATATTATGTAAAAAAAAAAAAAAAAAAAAAAGAAAAACAAAATCATAAATATAGTTATTAGATAATTACAAAGCACTGAAGTGACCAGAAAAAGTGCACAGTTACTTAAATAAACTACAAAAAGAACTTTAAATGCGTAACAAATTGACTTCATGTTGCTGACCATCAAAAAACATAGAATAATGCACAAGACCTTCTCAGATCACACATGCAGAATGGTTCTCTCCAGACAGAACTGTGTTTAAAGGGCCTGGAATGTCAATTTCAGGCATATTAATGTTGACAGATAATTCTTGGTCATCCAAAGACCAATGAGAGACTCACAAACAATTATAATTAAAAACATGATTTTTTAAAAAGGCACTACAAAGGCAGATAGCTTTTCCCCTTTAGTTGATCCGCGGGAGCATCTATCACCAAAGCTTGAGAGTATTACTTTATTCAACACATGGGGCTACAAAGCTATGCGGACACAAACAGTATGCTGGGCTCTTTCCACGCCACCAAGCTGTGCTGAGTGGTTGATGTACGTGGAGCAGAAGAGTGACAGGGTATAGAGGGGACACAGTCTTTCAGTCGTCGCCCCTGCATAAAGGCCCGAGTGAAGGATCCTTTCCACCAGTGTTACAGCTTTGGTGCAAAACCAGTCTTGAAATGTACCTACTTGTAATTCGGTATCTCTTCCATTGTTCCTATGCGAGATCCTGTCCATTTTGGACAGTATTGTGCCAACAGTTTGTTTTTTAGTGCAATGTGCAGTGCTGTTATAAGATAAACCCTGAATACCGCCCCTTTAAGCCCCTGGTCCTTTTGTTTGCTTATTTCTATTACAGTATAAAGTTTTTTTTTTTTTTTTTTTGATTGCTCGTTTTGTTTTAGTTTGTTCCTGTGCATTTGTATCTTGCTTTCAATACCTTTCCCTCTGCCCCCAGTCAGTTTGGGGGCATCTCTCACACTCTTGAAAATCACGGCCGAGCAGCTTCCTTGTGTCATGTGGAGGTGGCTTCCAGGTAGCTCTGGAGTTTACGTACAGTTGACTCATCCAAGGAAAACAGGTCAAAGTCAAAGGTTGTATTGGTGATGTTGAAATGGCCAGTCTTCTCTATGAGGTTCACAATTTAAAAAAACAAAACAAATGCATGTCAACCAAAAAGCAGCAAACATCCCTCCTGAAATCTGACAAAAGCGTCATGAACCACACATATCAGATGTTCTACAGTGAGAGACACTACTTGAAATTCTTAAGAATGAATTAAATTGATCTGAAATGAAAGTAAAGACATTTACATTGCTTCAAAACATTTCTATTTCAAATGAATGCTGCCATTTTAAACTTTCTACTCATCTGTGAACATTAAAAAAAACAGTGAATGAACAGTAGTGTATGTAAATACTTTTAAGTCCTGAAAAAAGGATCTGATAATGCATGTATAATGGCATGATGATAATATAAATATATATATATATATATAATATATATATATATATATATATATATATATATATATATATATATTTAAAGGACACTTTATTTATTAAATAATACTTTTTACAATTTTATTAAAGGGGTAACATTTTACCTTTTTTTTTTTTTTTTTTGGTAATTACAGAAACATTTCCCTAACGCAAGAATCACTTAAAATACACCCAAATATAGAAAAAGATATTTTTACCTGCTGTAAAATGTTCCTCTCTCTCAAAGCCATCAGCCTGCGATGAAGGTCCACAAGCTCCTCTGTATAAGCCTGTAATCAGATCACTCATTTAAAACCTCCACTGTAGTTTTATGTGCATTAAAAATCTGTATTTTAGCCACTGATGAGTATGATTCAGTTATTTACCCTTCCTACCTTGTCGTATCCCCTCTTGAGCACCTTCTCACGGGTGCAAGAATCTGGGCTCTTTTTTCCTAACATCTGACAAAGGATACAAACATTTCAAATCGAATTCAAATATAAACTGATCCACTGTAAAAATGATTTTTCTAAGTTTTAAATAAAACAAAGATTATTAGAGCATATTTGACACAAAAATACTATTCCAGTCTTTCTTATTTAAAATTTATTTTTCAATTCCATGCGCTACTTGCCATTTCTTTGTCATTTGTTACTAACTTACTAGCAATTTCCAAGTGAAAATTGTTTCAAAGTAAATCCTGCACCAATTTATTTTCAGTGTATAAACCAGTCCAACGTTTCATTGCAAAGCCAATCTTACCTTTAGGTTTGCTGAGCTGAGTTTGGGTAGAGGTGAGGGGGCTTCCTGGCTGGGGGGACGGGACTCCTCATTGCCATCACTCTCACTGTCCATGCTTAAACTGAAAACAGGAAAATGAACTTGTGTGTAATATTAATGTGCAGAAATTTGTTTTGATTTTCATATTTCCTTTTCAAGAAAATTTGAAATTCAAACAAGACCAAATTAGATCAAATTACAAAGTCCTTGGCACAGACCGAGAGTCCTGGTTGGGTGGAGTTGCCTTCATGGGCGTCTCAACCTCAGAGCTGCTGTCATCATCAGAGCCTTCAGAGCGCATGTCCTCCACCATCGAACGAAGCGGCCCTGGACACAATCATCACGTTCAACCAAACTCAATGAGGTGACACTACTGATCATACAATTCATGATTAAACTCAATACCTTGGCCTTGCTTCTGCGACGGCTCAAAGTCAGAATCAGAGCTGGAGCTGGAGCTGGAACTAGATGGACTGGATGGAGCCGACTGCTAAATAAAAAACATCCTTGAGCTTCATTACATTCGAATCCATTCAAATCCATCTTCTGCTGATCGAAAGACCAAAACATACCTCTGATTTGGAAGAAGCTTCATCTTCAGAGTTGGATTCGTCAGAGTCTGGCCGCCTTTTCACTTCCTGCACCTCTGGTTTCATCTTTGCCCAGTGGCCTTTATCTTTAGGGGTTTTCTTCTCAGGGTACGTGGAGGGTGTTGTTGAGGTAATGCGGGGAGAGTTGCTGCTGTAGCCTCCGATCACAGGCCCCTTCACGCCCTCAGGGCCTACCCTCTTCTGTTTCTTGGTACTCAGCTTTGGAGACTCTGTGGCAGTCGAGGGCCGCTTGCTTGGGACCCGAGCGTCCAGCTGTCCCCCTCCGCCCGTCACTGCTCCTCCACCTTTTGGAGACATGCCATCCATCTTGGACTCTCTGACTGTGAGTTTGGGCTCTTTGAAGGCTGCTTTAGGCACTGTTTTCCCTTCATCTTTTCCTCTGCCGTCTGGGGGTTTCTTTGAAAAAGAGGATGACGATTGGTCTCGTGAGGACTTGCCACTCTCGCGGTCGCTCTCTCTGGATGTGGCCTTGCTCTCTGCATCCTTTCGTGTGTGCTCTCGGTGCTCTTTGGTTGCCTTATGGGCTTTGAGGGCTTTGCTGCTCCCACTTCCTCCATCTTTACTCGACTCCTACAATAAAAGTTTTAAAACGACTGATCTTTGAATAAATACTCAGAAGCAACCCAGAATACAACTGTGGTAGTGAGTTTTATATCGAGAAGCACCACTCAAAACCTTGTTTACGGAAACTTAAAAGTTGCTCACCCAAAAAAGTACATTCTGTAATTAATGGTTAATCAAATTGATTTCATTTTTAAAAGTACAGAATGTTATTTGCCTACAGTACTAAAAAAAAAGGTTACAGCCGAAGGGTTGGATATTCTCAATGTTTTTTGTTTGTATGTGGCAGCAAGGGAAAGCACCTTCCTTTTGCCTGCTGTGTCATCTGTGTGGGAGCCTGTGACACCAGAGTGGGATACAATCATACTAAAAACAGAACGGGACTGAAAAATCTGCATAACATAAAACCTAACTATGGGAAGAATGGTGATAGAATGTTCATTTTTTCCCTATAAGCAAAAACATAGGATATTGAATATCTTAAATATATTTTGAAAATCATTTAAATAACTTACTGACCAAAGAATGACTTTATTACTAACCTTTATCGTATGAGAGGACTTGATCTTCTTGGGGTCTGAGAAGGCGGAGAGTGGAATAGTAGGTAGCATTGGGTAATCTGGACTCGGCCTTGGCATCATCTCCGCTCCCTCAGGAATAACTACAGCCTGGGACAAGAAAAACATCCGAACCGAAAGAGAGAGAGTGAGAATCCATTGAAAAGTGCTGATTGTAGAGGTACAGAAAAAGCAAAGACAGACAGTCCCACTCACCCCACCAGCTTTGACCAGCTTGCGTCGAAACTCGTGTGTGGGGTTGTTAAACGTGAGCTTCTCACAGCGCAGGTGGTTGACAGGTGGGTTGCCCTCCAGGTTCAAGAAAAGGTCATAATTAAAGCACACCTTTTTAGGCTCCTCCTGTGATAGAAGAGACAAGCATGCACAGGCTTTATAGATAAAAAAAAAAAAAATAAATAAATAAATAAAAATTACAGATATTGTGTTGATAAAAGAATGAACATCAGTATCAAACCTGAACCTCATTCTAGCATTTACAGTAAAGTTAAATCAAAAAACGCTCTTGGGTTGATTATATTAAAGGAAACAAGAGAGAAAATGGTAAACCCCCGTAAATATTCCACTACAGATTCTGGAAAAGAACATTTTTAAAAGTACAAAATTACATATTCTTACCATTTACACCCCCTCCAAGTTCTCTGTACTTCAATAGCTGCATGTCAATTTTCTGTTAACGTGTCTGTAAAATCTGTTAGCTCCCAGTGCCCAACTAGTTCACCTAGTTGTGTCACCTTTACTGAATTGCAAAACTCTTCATCACAACACTTTTCCAATGCTGTGGCAACAAACCGCTTAAAAATAACAGCCTCACACATGTATAAAGACTGAGTGCAACACTGTGCTTAACTCTTCTAACATTTAGCTTGAAATGACAGTTATTCATGTCAAAGATAAAGAAATGTAGATACTGCTGTAAATATGGGATGTGCTCACCTTGTTTTTGAAATAGACCTCTATAGGCATGAGAAAACCAGCATAGCCTGACTCTTCCACTTTATATGGAGGTTCTTTACAAACTGTGAAATAAAAAAAGAAAACAAAGTGAAAATATATAGTTAAATCCACACAAATATTAATATCTGTACTGAAACAGAAATATGACACAAGAATGTACTATTTACATGTACATACTACAAAATGGAAGAGTGTACTGATTCTTTGCCACTACTGACACAATGGAATTGCAAAAATAGCCTTTTTTTTTTTAACAGGTTTCCACAACATTCCTATAACCTGGTAGCCCCGCCCCCAAACCACATCATTGGTTTAGCCAGAGGCTGACATATCAGACCACTCAAACAAATAGGGAGAGAGATTTTGAAAGCACCACTGAAAACAGTTTACACACATTTTGGGAAGTCAACCCTACAAATGACTAACTTATAGTTGTCTTTGCAAATTTAACTGGGATAGGAGAAAGTAACATTAAAAAAATGACACACCTTCAAATACAATACCTGGCAAAAATGAGCAAAATCACAACACTTAGACAATCTTCATCCAGCTTTTTTATTTTGTGGCAAATAAACAAATCATAGATATACGAGACAAAAAAAATGGTTTAATAGCTGAACGTTCATTTGTGAAACATACCTACAAGGAATTTAAGGTATGGTTTAGATGCAAGTAAAAGCCTAAATGACTCAATTCATTTGGATTAATTTTATGATGCCTTTATAAGCTTTTTTGATCTTTTAAGTTATGGTTACCTGGACTTTCAATAGAGGGACAGAAACTACTCAGGTTGCATTAAAGGGGTCACATGATGCGATATTAATTTTTCCTTACTCTTTGGAATGTTACAAGCTGTTGGTGAATAAAGTTGCAAAGACTAAAGTCTCAAATCAAAAGAGATATTCTTTATAAAAGTTAAGAGTCAACCACGCCTACCTAAAACGGCTCGTTCTAACATGCCCCCACATGTCTACGTCACTATGGGGGAAGATTTGCATAACGCCGCCCAGATGTTCACACAAAGAAAGAAGGCGTAACTTTGATTCTCACTGTTGCCGCCGGCGCCATGTCGTGGAAACGCTGTTTCGTTGTGAAAGCGAAAATACTTTGTTTGGTCTTCCAAAAGAGGACAGATATCAGTGGTTAAGTTGTATTTATCAGTGATTAAGTAGATATCAGTGGTTAAAGGGATAGTTCACCCAAAAATGAAAATTATGTCATTAATGACTCACCCTCATGTCGTTCCAAACCCGTGAGACCTCCGTTCATCTTCGGAACACAGTATAAGATATTTTAGATTTAGTCCGAGAGCTTTCCGTTCCTTCATTGAGAATGTATGTACGGTATACTGTCCACGTCCAGAAAGGTAATAAAAACATCTTCAAAGTAGTCCATGTGACATCAGAGGGTCCGTTAGAATTTTTTGAAGCATCGAAAATACATTTTGGTCCAAAAATATCAAAAACTACGACTTTATTCAGCATTGTCTTCTAGGTCCGGGTCAGTTATGAGCGCGTTCACAACACTGCAGTTTAGTGATATCCGGTTCGCGAACGAATCACTCGATGCAACCGGATCTTCTTGAACCAGTTCACCAAATCGAACTGAATCGTTTGAAGCGGTTCGCATCAACAATAAGCATTAATCCACAAATGACTTAAGCTGTTAACTTTTTTAACATGTCTGACATTCCCTCTGAGTTCAAATAAACCAATATCCCGGAGTAATTCATTTACTCAAACAGTACACTGACTGAACCGAGCCAGATAACGAACGAAACATTGACTCGTTCTCGAGTCAAGAACCGTTTCTGTCGGACGCGTCCGGTTCGAGAACCGAGGAGCTGATGATACTGCGCATGCGTGAAGCAGACTGACACACAGCGCGTCTGAACTGAACTGGTTCTCTTGATGATTGATTCTGAACTGATTCTGTGCTAATGTTATGAGCGCGGGTAAACCGAAGGCTTGAATCAAGGGCAATCATCGCCAATGAAGTCATTACGTCAAGCGCAAAAGAACTGGTGAACCGTTTTCGGCAACCGGTTTATTGAATCAAACTGTCCGAAAGAACCGGTTCGCGGAAAAGAACAGAACTTCCCATCACTACCGGTGATCCGAAAAACCGATGCAACTGGTTCTTGACTCGAGAACGAGTCAATGTTTCGTTCGTTATCTGGCTCGGTTCAGTCAGTGTACTGTTTGAGTAAATGAATTACTCCGGGATATTGGTTTATTTGAACTCAGAGGGAGTGTCAGACATGTTAAAAAAGTTAACAGCTTAAGTCATTTGTGGATTAATGCTTATTGTTGACGCGAACCGTTTCAAACGATTCAGTTCGATTTGGTGAACTGGTTCAAGAAGATCCGGTTACATCGAGTGATTCGTTCGCGAACCGGATGTGCTGTGAACGCGCTCATAACAGACCCGGGAGAGAAGACAATGCTGAATAAAGTCGTAGTTTTTGATATTTTTGGACCAAAATGTATTTTCGATGCTTCAAAAAATTTTAACGGACCCTCTGATCTCACATGGACTACTTTGAAGATGTTTTTATTACCTTTCTGGACGTGGACAGTATACCGTACATACATTCTCAATGGAGGGACAGAAAGCCCTCGGAGTAAATCTAAAATATCTTAAACTGTGTTCCGAAGATGAACGGAGGTCTCACGGGTTTGGAACGACATGAGGGTGAGTCATTAATGACATAATTTTCATTTTTGGGTGAACTATC
This sequence comes from Cyprinus carpio, assembly GCF_018340385.1. Classification (NCBI taxonomy): domain Eukaryota; kingdom Metazoa; phylum Chordata; class Actinopteri; order Cypriniformes; family Cyprinidae; genus Cyprinus; species Cyprinus carpio. Next base: position 10,662,786 of record NC_056573.1, on the reverse strand, counting down.
CCTTTAAGTTGTATTTATAAAACTGTTCGAGAACAGTTCAACTCAAATATTCAGATGTGTGCAGCGCATTTTATGGAGGACTGTTTCCTGATCCTGGGAGAGAAGACTACAATGCCGGCTGTTCTGACTCACAGCCTGTAAGTACGTTTACATATTTAAAGGATTTGGCACTGACATTCAAACGTGAGTTTTGAGCAGTGTAGAGCAGCGCTTGTTGTTTGACATTTCTCCAATCACAAATGCAGACATGGTTTTATGTTTACGTGGCGCAATGCAACACAACAGGTAAAAAGACAGTATAAGTCAGCGGTTCTCAATTCCAGTCCTCGCGTCCCCCTGCTCTGCACATTTTGTATGATTCTCTTATCGCTTCAGACATTTGTTCTATTCGAATGTAAGTGCCCTACGAAGTGGACATCACAGGATATTCTGCCATGATTCCAGTTTGACGCGAACGTATATGTTCCATTCAAAGTGCACTGAAGTGTGTGAAACATGAATTTAAGTTGTATTTATTTACCAAGGTATATGATGTCACACTTGTCCGTGTGTGAAGACGTTGCGCAGCGCTAATCCGTGAATGAATGTTCTGAAGTGAAGTAAACTACAACAGTTTTCCCCTGCTCAGGGAGTAGCGAGCAACGAACACTGTGTAGGGACCATGTCAACAGGAACACAGTCCATGCACGGAGCTCACTTTTAACGAGCTGATTATCTGAATCAGCTTTGTTAACAAAGAGAGACATGCAAAATATGCAGAGCTGAGGGGCGCGAGGACTGGAATTGAGAACCACTGGTACTGTCATTATAACCCATAAATGTCCCCACTGGATGCAACAAATGCCTTGTTTATAATGAGCTTTAATGTTTTTGTCTTGGCGCTCCAGGACACATGGCATCACAGTATAGAAAGGGGCATAACATCTCAATCACACGCTTGAGGCATTCGGCCAATCACAATGCACTGGGTAGCTGGCCAATCAGAGCACACCTCGCTTTTCAGAACGATGAGCTTTGTAAAAATCGACGCATTTCAGAAGGCGGGGCATAGAGGAGAAACAATAATGTACATTAGGTGGAAAATAATGTTTTTTTTTTAACCTTAAACCGCATAAACACATTGCATTACACCAAATACACAAAATAATGTTTTTTTAACAACATCATATGAGCCCTCCCTTTAATAATATCATATGACATGAGGTATAAATTATAAATAATAACAGAATTTTTGATACATATTTGTCTGTCTTACAAAAGTGAAATGGGCAAGATTTCTGTTACTAATAAACTGAATGTGCTTTAAAAACACAATAACCAGGTTTATATATTTATCATCAATAAATCCAATTTGTTTCAGTCTTATACATTTAAGCTGAATATTGCTTGTTCCACAGCTAGACATATTTAACCACGTTAATACTTTTAACTGAATACATGTAATTGTTTTCACAAAGAACAGATTTATGGTAATTCTAAGCAATTTGAGTAAATGCATTTTGAAAATATTATTATTCAAATGAAATCAGATGCAGATAGTTAAAGGGGTGCTATCATACTGTTTCACTTTTTCAACTTTAGTTAGTCTGTAATGTTGCTGTTTGAGCATAACAAAGGTCTGCAAAGTTACAAAGCTCAATGTCCAATTCAAAAGGAGATATTTTATTTAACAGAAATCACTTTTCAAAAACTACAACGAACGACTCATTTGGACCACAACGAATATTTTCCGGGATTTGTGATATCACAAAGATCGACGAATGGGACAAGACCTGGTTGAGCTGCACTAGAGAAGGCAACGAGTGTTATCACTATGTCGGAGACACGCTAGCTTTCCCAAAGCAGACAGCTTAAAGTGGTTACAATCATCCAGGTTTAAATCACGCTCAAATTGATTTGATTTTGATGCAATATTTACACTGAAGCTCACAGCAGGCAGCTATGGTAAGAGGCAGGACATGTCCCGATCAGGCACAGAGTCCTGTCAATCATTCCACACACATTCGCCCAGCTAACCAATCACAGCACACCTCGTATTCCAGAAGGCGGGCCTTCATTTGTTACAGGAACTATTCCAGCCATTCATGCCAGACTGGGGAGAGAGGTGTTGTAATATTGTAAAATATGTGAAAAAGAATGTGTTTTTCAAACAACCTAGTATGAGATCCTGTTTTAGTACACCCCAAAACAAAATCAAGACTTTGTAAAAGAGCATAATAGGACCCCTTTAATAACAAGAGGAGAAATCCTACCCGTTTCATTGTATGTCTTTAAATTTGTAATAAAACTCTTGTGCCTTGATAAAGGCTTGTTGCTGAAATGTTGATAATAAAAAGTTATATGTCTTCTTTAAATTCTTTCTCTAACAAAGGTGTGCATTTGCTTCATTGCATGACTTAAAAAACTCTGTAATACAAATAGATGGAAATTCTATGTGCAATTCATAAACATAAATCTTAAACTTAGATCTGAATCACTGATCTATAATAGAGACATATGGTGGAACTACATAAAATATATTAGCTTGGGCAACAGCCTGAGCTAAACAGGCAGATTAAACATGATAACTCAACAGAAGAAAATGGGCATACACACAAATGGTTTCTTTACTTCTTATTAAAAGGGACTTAAACCAATATGGCTGTGAGTACTCTATGAAGTCACAGTGTTACGAAGTTGACTCAAATTAAAACCTGCCTCTCTTGGGTTTTGGGAAGCTGTCGTGAAGGTGGAAGACAACTCTCTCCACAAAGTGCTGGATGTCACACGCCTCTGGGCCCCGAACAAACACCATCCAGTCATGTGTGAAGCCCTCGGTAGTGACTTTCTTCCTTAACTGGGCTCTGTGTCCCAGCTCCAGTTTCACCTGCACAGTGCACTGAAACAAGAGGAAAGCATCGGTCAGTCTTCTCTATTCTGAATATGTGTCCTACAACTGTAGTATTGTTGAAATGGGGAAAAATAAAAAAAAATTACAATACTTCATCTGTGAGTGACACATATAACTCAGAGTGAGACTAAAAGAAGCTCTTGACCAACTTCTCAACACCAGTGTTATTCTGACAGCTTACATCTGTGAGAAATCAACCAGCTTTTGCTCTCTGACAGCTAGAGAAGGAAATTCACAGTTCTCTGACATTCTACATGTGTGTGATGGTTTACAGCTTTTCTTGGTATGGAGACAAAATGACCGAAAGGCTTGTATGCGTTAGCTCAGTGGTTAATAAATTCTTCACCAATGTTGGCTGAGTTTGTAACCTATCTGTAGCTAAAGCATTTTTACAGTGACTGCATAATACAAAACTACACAAGAAGTGCATGTCAAAAATAGCTAGATAAAAAAAGTTTGTCAACTCATACTTTATGTTGGCTTGAAAAAGCCTGGCCAGAGGTTTTAAAAGATTGACGTTTCAAAGTTTTAAAGCTGTGCAGTCTATCAGACAGACATACAGAGAGAGAGAGAGAGAGAGAGAGACAGAGAGAGAGAGAGAGAGAGAGAGAGACAGAGAGAGAGAGAGAGAGAGAGAGAGAGAGAGAGACACACAGAGAGACCAGACAGACAGACAGACAGACAGACAGACAGAGAGACAAAGAAAAACATAGATAGACAGATAGACAGATAGATAGAAAGATAGATAGATAGATAGATAGACAGACAGACAGACAGACAGATAGATAAATACATAGATAGATAGAAAAAGTGTAGTAGTTTTTAAAGTTTGAACACTGCAGGTAAATCAACATCCCATAGTATATTAACATGCATAACATATACTATATTTCTATTATAATTTCTATTTTTGATATCTAACAATAATGCCATTATAATGTAAAATTAGCTATTTAAATTGGACTGAAATAATCAGTCTACAGTGTATAACATTTGATTAGCTAAATCAAGTCAATAAGAGCTCTGGGATTTTGCATAGATAAGGAAATGTTACTGAATCAGTCCTCATTCTGTTCTGACCAGACCTCTGAGGTATTTATTTCTATTAAAATTCGCCAGATGTTGTTTCATAATTAATTGTGATTATTTATATTATATCCATGTAGTTACTTAAACTTCAAAGCCACTGTAGAACTTAATTTCACACCTCAATGTCAAATAAGAGCTGTTTGATTTTTATTTAATCAGTGACAGATGCACACTCAATATTCTGACACTCAATATTTAGAATCTAAACTTTGCTTTTAATATACAAACCAACATTACTCATCCGTCCAACCCTGAAATGGAAGAATTTTGTCCTGCTGACTGTCTCAGACCCTAGTGAGCACCCTACCTACACAGCATGTTTAACCGTGGACGCGTTCGAACGTTCGCGCCAGATGCTGTCTATGTAGGCAGTTCACTATGTTTTGAGACAGGTCCGGGCTAGCTGGACAGCTAGTGAGTGCTGGAACTCAACAGTCATTCTGTCCTCTAAGCCAAACGCCGAGGTTTATAAAAGGACATATTGGTTTCTGTAAGCATATCTTCGTCACAACAAAAATGTTAATAAAACACTGATGTAATTCCGCGGGTTTCCTGCTTTTAGCCTCGTAAAAAAGACTAGCTGGCTAAGTTAGCATCCTGACCATCTTCACAGAAACGTTGGCCTCGCGTCTTTCAATATAAATGCTTTAATGATAAAACACCATGCATATTCCTCACTACTGGCTGTCTGGCAGAGTCAGTAAAGTCTTATTACCATGTTCTCCATTGATGCCTATGTTCCGGTTGTTTAATCTATTTACAAAAGCGCTGTAGTAGATTGAATGTACATCCTCGCTGTTACACATCTGATGGAGTGTGAAGGGTGAAACTGAACAGTTTGAACAAATGGCCGCGACACTGACAGTTTTTAAAATAAAAGCAGAATGGCTCTTATCTACCTGTCTCTCTCTTCCACAGCTTCCATCTACTTTATGTATTTGCTAATACACTATGCAAATAATAAAAGTCACTCCACCCTTCACTGTACATTTTAAGGAAGTTTTTCAGTCACTTTCGCGCAGTTCTGAAAGTATTTCTTTCTACATATACATATAAATAATGTAATGGAATTAATTAACTTGTAACAATTGTATAGACTATTAAATAATTTAAGAAACACATTCCTTCACAGATAATCATTTAAGATTTCAAAGTAAAATAAGATGAACTCACTTCACAATTTAAACTAGAGTTTACCTGACATGTTTTTATTTGCAAGTAGTTAACACTACAGAAACAACTGATGCAAAAAAAAAAAAAAAAAAAAAAAAATTGTTCACTCTTGAATAAACTGAAATAGACTGAACATCTGGCATCATTTTACATGTTAATTCTAACACATTAAGTTTTTTAACATGAATACTGTTCTCTATTGGAGATAGTGCCTACTGTAAAGAGGTAAAATAAAAACATAGGTGACATAATATTAGTGAGTTTATTTATATGCCATTCCAAATTACTTGAAACCTAACAAGAATTTTTTTTTTTTGTCTAGATGACTCATAAATGCTTACTGAAGACAAGGAATGCAGCACTTAATGTGTTTTAATGGTGAGATGGACAGATCCAGACCACAGATGCTTGAAGTCCACACTGTCTGTGAAACGAAAACATTGAGTTTCTCCCTCTGTATAAAATGCTACTACAAAAGTTCTTTGTGAATCAGCAGGTTTAGCATCTCATTTCATGTTAGAGCTGTGTATAAGTTGAGTTCTCAGAGTGCAGTGAAGTCTTAGGCAGTAAAGATGCGGTGCCAGTCTCTGTATCTGTAAAATAAACAGAAGGTTCAGTCTGGTGAGATGGCATCACTATATTGTGTGATTGCTTTCAAAAGGCTAAAGGCTGGAATTCACTACACGACAAGACTTAAAATCGAAATAGTTTTTAAAACACTATGTATCATATACTTGCTTATTTTGTAAATGCTTACAGAGAAAAACTGGGCACCATACATTACACAAATTTGAAACCACACACACAGTCTGAAAAGAAAAACAGTCACCCACATTCTTCAAAATATCTTGTGTATTCTTCAAAATGCATCTCTTTTTCATAGTTCGGCCAAAAATTTTTTCCATACTGCATAAATAAATTATTCCATACATAATTAAAAATTAAAAGATATTTTGAAAAATGTGGGTAACCAAGAGTTGACGGTCAACTTGAGGTAGCCATTGAGTACTACAGTATGAGAGAAAAAATTCAATTTTGGGCTATCCCTGTAACCCACATTTTTTCAAATATCTAATAAAAAAAGAAAATAATGAATCACTTGAGGGTCATAAAGAGAATTTTCCGTTGTTGAATTCCTGTAACCCATGAAATAAAATACATTTCATTTATTAAAATGTTTAGAATACCATGAATCAGGCTGATCAGTGTTCACTTTGCCCCCTGGGTTCTTGTGCTGGCCCTCAATGTGAGCGGTCATCTCCCCTCGGTCTGGGGTGCAGTGGCCACATTGCAGGCAACTGTAGCGACCTCTTGTGTGCTCCCACAGGATTCGGCAGTTGAAGGACTGACCTGACAGATTTAATTCATGGGAAAACTAACTCAAAGACTATTATATTCATGGTTATACATTCATTGAGAATGTTTGTAGACAGACAGAAAAACCTTCACCAGTAAAAGTATCAGACTGAGCTGGAAAAAGAACCCCAGTGATCATATATACAAAAACAATATATTATTCACACAACGAAAAGCAATGAACCCAGTTTAGACAGATGAACATGGGTACAAAGGTGTTGGAATTAGCAAGAGCTGTCAACTTCTCCACACATGGTTAATTATGATGATACAGCACCATCTCTTGCCAGAAATGATCACCTGATTTTTGATCAAAAATGCTAATGGGAAAGGGAAAAAGTGAAGTAAAGGAACACTGGCCCTGAAATCACACTCTCTAATGTTTTATTACATGTTAGTGAAGCACCCGGACATATGTGTTTAGGATCAGATGGGAGTGGACTGGGTCATACAGCTAGATGGCACACCCAGGGAAACACTGAACCCGGTTAGAGCAGGGGAAGGGAGGAGGATTAGCATCTAAAGCATCATTTTAGGGAAGATCTAATTGTTCCCTCAAGCAATGTGTGTGTGGATTCTCTGTGCCTCACCTGTGCTTCATCTCTATTTAAACTCTGACTGCTCGGAGAGTCCCATCTGTGCAAAAGGGGCGCAGGCGGGTCTGGCAGGACAGTGCAACATGACAAAACACAGTTCACTCAAAGCAGCATCCCCCCCCAAGTGACTTACAAATTCCCTTTCATAAGGACTCACAGGTGAACAGGGTCTAACATGTAGGATGATTAAGGAACACTGGGTCTCATTCAATAATAATTCTGTGGATTATTCATATTTACATGCAAAAGAGAACTTTCTCATAAAAAAAATCCGCCTAGTTCACAACAAGTGCATACACACATGAATTTGTTCATTACCCTGCTGAATGAATTTGGATTATTCTAAATGAGCGAAATACATGCCCAGGGTTAGTTATTTGGGGAAAAAAAAGTTTGGAAAAATTAAGATTTTATAATGTTTTTGAAAAAAAAAAAAAAAAAAAAACTTTATGCTTGCCAAGGCTGCATTTAACAAAATAAATAAAAATACAGTAAAAACAGTAATATTTTAAAATATAATTACGATTCAAAATAACTTTTTTCTATTTGAATATATTTTAAAACATGATCCTTCAAAAAGTATTCTAATTGGCTGATTTGGTGCTAAAGAAAAATTATCATCATCATCAGTGTCGAAAACAAAGTTTTTGTTTCTTATTTTTTGTAGAAATCATGATACACTACTGTTCAAAAGTTTGGGGTAAGTAGTTTTTGCATAATTTTTTTTTGAATATTAATTATTTAAAACACATTAACATAACATTTTTCAAAAGTGACAGCAAAGACATTCATGATGTTACAAAAGATTAAAATGCAAAATAAATGTGGTTCTATTAAACTTTCTAATAATCAAATAACCATGTAAAAAAGTATCTTTTCCACAAAAATATTAAGCAGCAAAAACGGTTTTCAACATTGACAATAAATGCTTCTTGAGCACCAAATCAGTATATTAGAATGAATTCTGAAGATTCATGTGACACTGAAGACTGGAGTAATGATGCTGAAAATTCAGCTTTACCATCAAAAAAATTAATTACATTTTAATATATATCCAAATAGAAAACTGTAATGATATTTATGACAACTATTACTGTTTGTATTGTATTTTTGATCAAATAAAAGCAGTCTTGGTGGGCAAAAGAGGCTTCTTTCAAAAACAAATAAAATTAAAATAAATCCAAACTTTCTTCTTCTTATTATTCCCAACAAACTCTTGACCAGTTGTGTATCTGTTTATAGAATGTCATGCTAACGTGTTTTTGTTTTTTCTTTTCACACATTTTTTCAAAATAATTAGAATTTAAAATTAAATTTAGAAAGTTTTAATCATGATCAGATTTCACGCACAAATTTGTGCGTACGCACAGTTAGTGAATGAAACCCATTGTGAGCAATGACACTTTCTTTTAGTCAGCTTTCCTCACTCACAGAAGAAAGATTTATGAGATTCATTCACCTTGGTTCTTCCTCCAGACTGCGTTTGATCCTGGTGGTGATGGCAGGGGCGGTGAAGCGGTGAGACTGGGAGGACCAGACCTAGGAGACCTCTGTTGCTGCACGCCCAGATCTGCCTGGAAGGCTGGGTGAACAGGAGACAGAGTGGGTGGAAAAGAGCTGTAGGGAGATTCTGGTTGGCAAGGAAGATTTTGGGTTGAGGCAGGATTTAGAGTGGCAAGGGGCACAGTTGCAGGCCCTGCAGGTGTGGGGTTAGCAAACGCATTGTTGTCTGGGGGCCGCTGGGTCACTGGCATGTTTGCCGGTGTTGGATTTGTGGGCAAAGTGGGAATAGATGGCATAGACTCCATGTCCTCAGGTACATTTGGGGATAAGAGGGGTCCAGCTGATTCCATGTCACTGGAAATGGGAGGAACATTGGTGGGATCCGCATCAGGTGCTGTTCCTGTCTCGACCTTTGCAGCCTTGTTCTTAGCAACTTTAGCACAGGTCTGCAGGTGTTTGAGAAGGGTGCGGTAAGAACGCAGTTTGGCCCTGCAGCTCTCACACCTGAAGGACATAAAAATGATGATAATGAAGAACCATAAAGCTGAAACAAACATTAGAGAAGGACAAAAGTGCTAGTTGAAAAAAAAAAAACAACAGAAAAAGTACTCGCCCTCAAATTAAAAAACAAAACAAAAAACAAAAAAAACAAAACTGATTTATACATTTTGCCTGTCAAAAAAAAAAGTAGTATTTATGAAAACTCATACTACTGGATGTTTTAACTACATCATTGTTTTCAGAGAAGGAGAAAATGGAATTGACGTGATTTTTTTTTTAAATTTTGATCACCATATTCTCAGTTGTTTAAAAGATTAAGGCAATTATATATAGTACAAAGTAAGAGAAATATTTAGAGTTAGAAAGTAGAAAATGGCTACCTGGTTTTGGAGATTTTGAGCAGATTTATAAAGTGATTATGACTAAGACAGCTCTTTACAGTCAGCATAAAATAAAAATTCACCCTATTTTCTAAAAGGAGTAAAATTAAACAAAATAATACATGTAACCTCATTAAGAAAGAAACCTAAAAGCAAAGCTATAGGAACTCACAGGAAAAAATAATTTGGCTTGTGGTGGTGCCTCATATGTTCCATTAGCTGCTGCATGTTGTTGAATGAACCATCACATCCTACATGAGAGCACAGCAAAGTTTTCCCTAAAGAATAAAAGGACTGTGCATTAGACACCAAATTGCTAATCTGACACCATTTATGGTTATAAATGAATTGATTAAATGTTTATAAACAGCTTTTTATTCATCAAGTGCACTGGTACAAAAGAGAGGATAAAAAGTGTTGATGTTATACCTGGAAGAGACTTGTCAGTGTTCTTTTGATGGTCCTGAAGATGATTATTCAGTGCTTCTGGACTATTGTAGGTCCGCTTGCACCCAAAAAACGAGCAGGACATTTGACAGCCTGGTGGAACATTGCATACAAGTTCTACTATACTGGGCTTTAATATGCATGGACTTTGAAACAGCAAATTAAAGCATAGCAATGATAATGACATACCCTCCATGACTGCTTATAGTTGAGGTAGTGAGATGGTTCCTGTTTCAGCCAGACCTGCACTCTAGGATAACAATTGCCCTAATTTAGACTAGATAAATATGATAAAATATGATATAGTTCAGTAATGCTCATGCACACTTTCAGTGAATGGCACGCGGTAAATTCTAATGTGGGAGCCCAAAAGGAACAACACAGTAAACTTAAAAGCAATTAGAAGAATAACATGCACTTGATCAATAAAAAATACGAATAATAAGCAATCAATTCAACATTAAACAATAAGCGATCTATTGATCCAAACTAACAGAACATCTCACCAACAATCAATCAAGGACGCGCGCAGAGAGCCAGCAGACGCACGAGCTAGACAAACAACAACAAACATCACATTATCTGTGCAGAATAATTGTGTTCAAGAGTAATTATTTATAGTGCAGTTACTATGACACTTACTTTGAATGGATTTCTCAAAGTTTTTAAACTTCTTTTTAAAAACAGAAATTAATTCAAATGAAAGCGGTTATCTGGCTTGAATTTCCAACCTGTCTACGTGCGTTACGTTCATCGGTAAATATCGCGAGAACATACGTGCCCGTTTGTCAGTGCGTCTTCTTCTTCTTCTCCTTTTAAGATTTGCTGGCGGTTGCCAAACCAATTTAAAAGGTGCATTCCCGCCACCTACTGGAAAGGAGTGTGAAGCGCACAATGAATAGGAAATTTAGAAACAAGAGCTACTTATTTAAATAAATGAATAAATAAATAACCCACAAAAACAAAAACCGGAGGGAGAAACCGGTATCCCAAATCCTATTAATCAATCCTGTTTCCTTTAAATAAATAACTAATTCGCGATATATTCTTTATTGTTTAGGTCCATCACCTAACAAAACCTGGAGTGACAGATCATTTATTTCCAAATATCTTAAAGCTTGACTTAGTTGGAAACGTTCTCTTTCACAAGCCTGACATTTTATAAGTGTTCTACAGTTTCGGTTAACCCACATTTATCACAATTTCCATTTTCATGTTTTCAAGCACTGATTTAATAAACAACGACCAATACGCATTCTTGCTATTAAAACGTCCTCTTTCCTGTTTCCAAATATCCTTCTCTCTGAACCATTTCAAACCAGTTTTCTTGTATGCAGTTCCTTTTTTCCATTAATTGTGCCATATTTTCTGTATTTATTTCCCTATCGTTGCTTTTATTTCTGTTTTACTTAATGCCACTTCATTGTCTATTTGTGAATGATTTAATGTCTGTTTAGCCAGACGATCAGCCTCCTTATTTCCTTTCACATCCATATGTGATGGTATTTACCAGAAGTCCATACTGTCTTATTCTAAAAAGACTCTGCATGACTTCATTTATCATGTCTTGTCTTGCTAATGATTTTCCACAAGACAAACTGTTAGTGCTGAAAGAGAATCTGTGCATGTCACTGCCTTTCTGGGTTGTATTTCTCCTATATGCTGCTTAAGTGCTTATGTTTGTACTACACTATAACATGTAAGATCTATATACTTCTGTACAACTAAACTTTCTGATACATTTCTTTCATTGTTATGTTTTTCTTTATGCAACTGGATATCAATCAAAGGCATTGGGAAAAGCCAAGGAGGAATTGCTGACACAGGAGAAGTATGTATGTCACTTAAACCCATTTTCTGTGCTTCCTTATTGGCCTTCCATCGATATCTGTTTTGACTAATTATATTTTTCTGCTCTTCAATGCTACAGTTTTCTGTCGTTGCAATTTCGAAAGTGAATCCCACTTGTGTGAGTGACGAGGGATTAAACGTCACTCGCTGCGGTCCTCTCAGCAGCACGAAAAACAAAACTATGTAACTTCTGCACAGAATATGTGTAGCCTAAAATGCTGGCAGACCAGTCTAATTATTAGCAGAGATTGATTCGAATGCTCTATATACAATATGGGTACTACTTTTCTAATTTATAGGAAAGAGTAACAACAACTGAACCTAAAGTAACAGAACCTATGGTTTTTTTTAATGGACCGAAATGACCAGTAGATGGCTGCAATGAGCCACTCATCCTCCCTGCTCACTACAGACCAGTTCTGAACATTACATTGTTATATAAACATAATCTAACAATAACAAATACTAAAAAAAAAAAAAAAAAAAAAACCCTGAACGATTAAGATTAGATACTTAGATATTTAATTTATGACTTGAACAGTTTGAAACCCCTACAATAGCTGCTCCCAACGATATTTACATCAACCTTTGCACATATTTATATGACAGTAAACAATAACACCATTTTACTTAAGAAAGTTGCAGTCATCCGCTTGTATTGGGGTAACTAAGTGTTGGGTGATTCAGACCAGTCAGGGTGACAGTCATAAGAAATGACTGAATAAAACCATTCAGTTAAGATCTTAGGGTTACCGGAAAACCTTTTCAAATAAATTTAGTGTTACTCTGGCTGTAATTATGCAGGAAATATTAAACATGAATACAAGCTTTTATGTTTTGGGTTGTGATATTGCACCTTTCGATATTTTCTTTTCCAATAGTTCATGAAAAGTAAACACTAGAATATTATATGAGGTTTTTGGACATCAAATGTCAGTCTTTTCCAGACCAGGTTTGTAGCTTCATGTATTTTTCCACTGTCCAGTTTTTTTTTGTGTGTGTGTGTGTGTGTGTTTCATGACGTGTGTTCATTTTAAAACTGTACTAATTTTTCCACTGTCCAGCAGATGGGGCAATAAACACGTCCGGTCACTAAAGCGCCAGTCCAGTTTTGATTCTGAATACGTGACGTTAGGAACGGGAAGCCCCGCCCCTGTTATTGAAATGTCCAATAGTATTCTGAGTTTTTAATTCTGACTCTCAAAGCAATGATTTTGATTGGATGTGGAATGTAGAGTGGGCGGAGTTTGAGATACGACCTTATATATGCGTTGTGCTCTCAACTTCAGTTTACAATTGACAAACACAGAGTAGAAAGCTATAAAGCGGCAGGTTGGAGCAACGGCGTGAACGCTGCCGTATCACGGCTAGTAACGGGGTAAGAGGACTCCCTTTCCACTACCTATAACTCTTTTTAAGGAAAGAGGAATAATTTCTGACTGCAACCACAAGCAGTCCATAGATGGGTTACTCGGTCATCTTGAATAAAAATAGCTACTGGTAAATTAGTTTAACTAAGATTAAACAGATTTTTAACTGTTTAAGTTACATATTCTCAGTTGATATTTCTCGATTTTAATAGCAAGTTATTTTTTTTTTAATATATATATATATATATATTAAATTTACTGACTTTGTTGACCTCTTGCAATGTAAAAAAATAGCAAGTCTCCACATGAGCTTTCCTCTTCTCTTAGTCTCTTCGAGATTATCTTGCTGGAAGAGCATCTGTTCAGGGCCATGATGATATTTCTGTCTCTGTGTAAGCAGGAGTCATCTGTTGCACGACCACCTTGATGTGATCAGATCAGAAGTGATCAGTATTTGATTGAAAGGAGCCACTGCACTGTAATTTAAAGCACCAAGCAGCACATCATTATCTGACCATTTGAAAACATGGTGCAAAACAAAATCACGGAGGTCACCGGATTCCATCGCTCCTTCAAGGTTGGCAACTACTTCTGATTTGCCAGAAAGTGTTTCATGCCCTGAGTGAGTGTGAAATGGCAGACTTTCATTTGTGACACTTGTTTCCTATTCCCAGGGGCAAAATCCTTTCAAGACTGATGAATACATAGATTCTGAACCCCGTCTTGACTCGTCCTTCAAGTTAGACCACTCGCCAAGGCCTGGTACTGCTATTTTGCCTACTTTTAAATTAATATTGACTGTCATTATCAGTCTTCGAGGTTGAAATACTTATCGAGGAGATATTGCTTATCTTTCAAGCTTTGTTATGCAAAGTTCATAGCAGATTAGAGTGATGGACTTGGCACACATTGTTCATCTTAACCTTTTTTTTTTTTTTTTTTTAGACGTGCCATCCAGCCAGCCCATCGATATCCCTGATGCCAAGAAGAGAAATAAGAAGAAAAAAAGATGCAGAGCCACTGACAGTTTCTCGGGACGTTTTGAAGGCAAGCCCTTTTGTCTTTTGTAAATGCTCAAGCCTGGAGTAAAGCTTCACTGTCGAAGGAGGGTAAATATTTTTTCTTTCTTTTTTTCATTTATAGATGTTTACAAACTACAAAATGAGATTCTTGGAGAAGGGGCTTATGCTGTTGTTCAGACCTGCATCAATCTGATCACCAATAAAGAATATGCCGTAAAGGCAAGTATCAGCACCCTCTTTTAGTTAAAGCAGCATATTGCTAAACAAACAGTTGTCAGTGCTCACTGCTCATAGAGCTATCAAATAATCAGTGTCTTATCTATGTTCAGGTTAAACTCCAGTTGCAATAGCAAAATATCATTCTAGGCCGTACCCTCCTTGCATGATTATTGCTCTGACTTTGCTGTCACAGAATCTCTGAGCGTAGCCAAATTGGAGCTTGTTGTAATTGGGTGTTAATTATAAGCAGTTAGCAATGTGATTGGTGATATTGTGATGTCTTTCCTGACACTAGCTTTGATTCATGGTCATTTGAGCTGTGTTCTTATAAGCAGTTTTATTTATGTGTTGTTATGTGTACTTCTCTCTGGAACAATGGCTTTCTAGCTACGGTGCTGCAGCTGTGGAACAAAAATATAAATGACCACAGTGCCTGCTCAGCAGAGAAACTTCCTCTTTTCAATTGTTGATATTGTGAAGCAGGACATGTAATCTTTGAAAAAGCAGTGTGGTGTCTCTCGTTACATCTATTTGACCTCTAGAAGTTGGAATGGTAATATATAAAGGAAGCCATGGGTGCCAAATGAAGCATCTGCAGGATGTTCATGTGGCATTTCATAGCAAATGTTCTGTAACTTGCCAAAGGGAACGCAAAATTGAAAACAGCAGGTTTCTCACATGGCTGAGTCTTATGAACCGGTGCTCTTCTGGAAGCTAGAGCAAGTTTAAGTTAATTTTGTCATTTTGCATCCCATTAGCTGTGAAATGTGTACTTGGGGTAAAATTTTTGGCTATTGCTTAACCTTTTGGGATACTGTGGCATAAATGCTCATTCTGCTATTTAAATTCTATTTAAGTTCACTGCTATACCCTACTCAACACATTCCCAGCTGTTGATGTCCTTTTGATGGCTGTGCACACAGTGAACAAATCCAGAAACTTGGTGGCATTGTTGGTTCTATTAGAGAATTTAATTATAATTTAATCAACCCTTTACTAGGGGTGAGGAACCTGCCACTACTTTGTACTACGCACATGGTCTGGACACCCTGTATGTTGTAAAACCTGATCGTCTGTCTAGTCCGCCAGCTTGTAAAGCCTGATGACCATGTGGTGACCTGCTGAATCAGTGGTCTGAGATGTCATCTGTGTGCTTGCTAATCTCCCACACGCACAGAGTGTGGGTGTTCCACAGAGGGAGCTACAGATGTGTCCACTCAGGCTGAATACTTGGATGACACGGATGGTCATTAATATGATGTTTCAATGTTATACAGATAATTGAGAAGAGGCCAGGCCACAGTCGGAGCCGTGTTTTCAGGGAGGTGGAAATGCTCTACCAGTGCCAGGGCCACAGGTACGGGAATCCTTGTGTGACACTACTGGTCTCTTCAAAACCTTTCTAAGGCAAAATTGCATGTAACGGCCACAGAAATCCCAAAGTGCATTTCAACAAACTCTGTGGGGAAAAAATAAATCCAACATGGTGTCAAAGGGGAGAGAAATTTCATTTAATACTCTAAAATGATTGATTTGAAAATTGCTCTGATATAATTATTGATTATTTTGCCAAGTATTTATGCTTTTTTTTTTTAATGCTTAAAGTATTATGCAATTAGCTTAGCTAAAAGAAAACGGTACTGAAATCAATTGTGGTTGAGTATTGTGACTGTCAGGAGGCTGCCTACATAGACCGCAAGACTGCTTACTAGGTTTTGGACCAATGCTTATGAACCTCATGAAGACTAATTGGAAAAAGCTTCCTGTAAGATACCATGTGTATTATTGATGTATAATGTTAATGTGTTTTTTTTTTTTTTTTTTTTTTTCTCACCAAAGAAACATTTTGGAATTGGTGGAATACTTTGAGGAAGAGGACAAATTCTATTTAGTCTTTGAGAAACTGAGAGGTGGTAAGTTGGGTTTTTGTGTGTGTGTGTGTATGGAAATTAGTACTGCTGATATTGTGTATTAAAATACAACATTTATGTATTTAAAATGCAAAAATAAATAAAGCATTAGTGAGCGAAAAACATTTGGGAAAAAAAATCTTTTGAACTGGTGTGTGTATTCATTTTTTAAATCTATAATCCTAAGTCTCCATGCATCCATTCGATTTCCCAGGTTCTATCTTGACTCACATACACAGAAGACAACACTTCAGTGAGCAGGAAGCCAGCATAGTGGTGCAGGACATCGCCAGTGCTCTGGACTTCCTACACAACAAAGGTTGGGACCTGTTAGTGTTGATACAACATAATGTTATCATGCACTCTATATATTACAAGTATAGATGACGGTTTATGTCTTGTTATAGGGATGGCACATCGAGACCTAAAGCCAGAGAACATCCTCTGTGAACATAGTGACAGGGTGAGTCTCTCTCTGTGCATGAGGAGACATGAGACATCTGAGGAGAACACATGCACTGCATTTCTGACCAGATTTTTGACAAATCTGTTGGGTACAGTAACATTTTATGTGTTTTTTGTGCTCTTGAACAAAAACATGAATTGAGCCGGTTATCTGTTTAGGAATACTCAGTGGCCCCACGTCTTAACTCATTTCATTTCAGACCGTAGCATTTATGAGATTTATTTATTTATTTTTCTTTTCTTTTCTGTAGATCTCTCCAGTGAAGATCTGCGATTTTGATTTGGGTAGCGGGATCAAACTGAATAGTGACCGCTCTCCCATCTCCACCCCTGAGCTCTTGACTCCTGTGAGTTTAACCTATATTAATGCTTGACTGATATGGACTTTTTGATTGCCGGTATCTTAAACAGCAGGGTGGCTGATGACCTATATGACATCACTCTATTTAAATTTAAATAAATGGCAAATAATACATGCTGCAATGAAATTGTATTTATTCAAACTTAATATTTATGAAATTATAGTATTTTTCATTAATAAAAATGTTACAAATGTGAATAGCAGACCTATAGGACAGATGATTGTAGGACAAGGAAAAAGTGAGGGGGAGTTGTGACTTCAGCCAGAAAGGATCAAATGTTTTGCATTTCGATTCAAGATTTTGAAGACTTATTTACACTTATGTTTCCATATGGACATATTACATCACCTACATTTAATTTAGTGTTCCATAATTCAAGGCACTTAAACTAGACCATTTTCCTAGGTGTCAAAATAAGAAGAGCAGTGATAAAGGTTATTGATTTAAAGCCACAGCCAATAAACCTCCAAGTGATCACCTCCAGTAACTGAGTTTTGTGAGGGTTGAACATGTTTTGATGTTACCTTGGGTCAAAGAATTCTCAAGATTACAGATCAAGGAACACAGTAGACAAAGCGGTTTTATCAGCTCTTGAGTCTGAATGGAATGGGCAAAGGTCTTTTAATATGAATGTACAGAAAGTATAAACAAAATTCCTCATGGAGATCCTTTCACCCATACCTCAGTCTTCTCACCACACCCTGGGGTTTTTAGATGCTTTTGAAGTGCTCAGACTGGCTTACTAGAGGGTTGTGGTTTTTTTATGGTCTGCTCTTTCTGATTTCTACAGAGGGTTTTTTTCTTCTTCCCCCCCCCCCCCCCCCTTGGAGAATTTTTTCTGCAACGGGAAGAGGGTGGGTCAGAACTGGAAGAGGGTGGGTCAGAACTGGAAGAGGGTGGGTCAGAACTTGGATGGTGAAGTTGGATGGATGGTACATGGCATTTTACCTTTTCATCATTTAATTTCACCTGATTTGATGCATTAACTTTTCCCTCTGTGGCATACCATGTTAATGGTTTAGTTCACCCAAAAATAAAAACAAAATTCATTTTACTAACAGTCATGTCACTGAAAACCCATAAGACATTTGTTCATCTTTGAAACATGCAATTATTATTATTATTATTATTATTATTTTATTTATTTTTTTTTTTTTTTAAATGAAACCTGAGAGATCGTTCCTCCATTAAAAGTTATTACCACTAAAATGTTGATAAAGTTTATGAAGACATCTTAAAAGAAGTCTAAATGAATGAAAGAGGTACACTCACTTTGTATGAGGACCAATTTAATTTAGACATTAAGTCATATTTAAAACTTTATCAACAGGCATCAAATATGGTCAATGGAAGCTTAAACGTGTTTGATGAATGTCTTAAGGGTTTTGAACATTGAATAACAGATGACACAGTTTTCATTTTTGGGTGAACGGTCACTTTGAATACTGTTGCATTTTCACCCACAATTGTGGTTTTGCTTGCTAGAATAGTGACCAGGGAAACTCCCTGGTTTTGCCAGAGCTAAAGTCCTGTCTTGCTATGATAACATTTGCTTCATAAACATCCAAGAACATAGTTATTGAGAGTGACTCAATGCCAAAGCCAACTTGCATTGGCTGAAGTCACTGACATAAACAAGTTGTACATAGTGTACATTTATTCAGGCTTTCCGTCTTTTGCTCTGAGCACCGCTACACTCTTGTGCCCAGCAAATTATTTGCAAATCCTTACTCTGTAATCTACATGTTGTCTGGAAACACTGTTTTTCCTTTCTAATGATGAGAGGAAGTGGGTGTGGCGTTCTGTAAGAGCCCAGTCATGCTGAAAGCAAAACCAGCCGGCAATAAACTGACAATTGGGGATCATTGCTGGACTGTCTGTGATTTGTTGAATCACAGTGTACTACTTTTCCTGATGTGGGACAAGTACTATAGTTATGTGCCTAGTGGAAGAGTTCCAATTGTGCTCCCACAATCAGGTGATCTTGTATTCGCTTTGATTGGTTAGCCAAGAGATCTTACTTCAGATTACAAGGGCCACTTACGGTAAAACCACACAGTCACATTTTATTATAGCACACTCTATTATTGTTGGTTATTGCATTTCCTATAAAGTGATGCCGCTGACACATTTACAGAGCTTGGATGGTTTGAGGGAACGTGGCGTGTGCTTGCGAGGTTACTGAGGCTTGGCCATTGATTTGTCAGGGTCGGAGAGATTGCAGTCCTGGCTTGTTTTTTGGAGTGTCATTTGAGGATATGTAGTCTCCTCCCTACGGTCTGCACAGAAACATCAGCATAACATCATCAGCTTCCTCCGTTTGCATCAGTGACTCATACATTAGTTGTATAACCGTCATTTACTAGACAGCTGCACTTATATAAAATAAAAATAAATGGGTTTGCTCGTGTCCCGCTAAACTGCTAACCTCCACGGTTTGCTCTCACTGCGTGGTTTTGTTCGTTGCATTAAGTATTAGTGCACCATTCAGGGTGTCCATTCGTGTGTGTGCATTATGTAACACTCGAACAGGGTTGGGACTCGTTTATCCCCAGCCGGTGTAGAGCGGCTTAAATCCTTTTTTCCCCCCAGAAGCAGCAACCTTTTGGCCTAGTTTCCACATGACGCAGTGCAGACCGCAGCAGCAGCCTGTGGGCCCTGCTGGAACAGTTGTCCGCTGATGCGTTCAGGTCTGAATCGGATCAGGCCACCCCAGCTTAACTCAGAACAATGAACTTGATAATGCCCTGCAGGTGAAAACAAACAGGAGAGGCCAAGCCGAGGGAGTGCTGTGCTTCTATATATATATATATATATATATTGAAGCACTGGCCTGATCGGGCCAGTAGAGAAAATATAGTATTATTTTTATTTATTTATTTATTTATTTTTATTTACTTGCCCTGGGAACATTTTAACTGGCCCTGCCACAAAAAAAAACTAATAAAATGGTTGCTGTTATCACTGTTTTTGATCTTTTATCTTTTATTCTAATAAATAAGCTTATGACACCAAAGTTTTAGACGCCAGTTAAATTTTACAATTCGATACCACAGCAAAAACTACTAGCCAAACAATTATTTAAACATTATTAAAGACAATTGAACAGTTAGTTAATAAGAACAAATGAACAAATTACAAGCAATCGCACAATTAAGTAGATGGAACAGAGATACAAATTAAACAGTGCTTTAGGTTTGTAGGTGGTTGGGGACAGAAACTGAATAATGACATGTAAAATAACATGGCATATTCTTCACTTAGTGACGCACCAGTCTTGATTTTTCATGGCTGATGAGTTTTTTTCTTTTTTTTTCTTTTTTTTTACAAACAAATTGTCCTATTTATTTAATTATTTTAAGCAATAAACCAGAAAGAATGAAAATGTCTAAAGCCATTTGAAATTAGGCAACCACTGCATTTTAGTCACGCATGCTACATGCGTAACGTGTGGTTTTTGATTCAAATTAATTTGTATAATTTGAAAATCTGAAGCAAAAACAGAATAGTCTGACATTAGCTTTGTGAAATTATAGCACACAAAACACATCTGGATGAAACAAACAGCAGATGTTCTGAAAATGCACTCTCTGGCAGCAGGTGGCGCTTCTGGAACAGCAGTAATAGTGTTTCCTTGGTAACTGCTGTAAATACAGCAGCACTGAGCTTATAAATGCTACTTCAGTATGCATCACAGATGCAAGATGAAAAGCGCCATGTAAACTTTTCTGATGACATTCAGTTCCCCTCAGAGATGCATTCATATAAACCCCCACCTAATTCAAAAGGTTTTTTTTCCAATATTGCGTGCATCATGAATAGTGAGTTTGCTCTGCCTGCTACACTATTTTGTCCTCTTTGCTTCAGTTTTCAGCGTCTCTGTTAACGGCTGTTTACAGACTTTGTAATATTTCCACACAAGTGACATTTTGGAAAATTATTGCAAAGCAGTTTGTGTGCAAGCACGGAACAGAGTAGGTATGAAATAAAATAAAAAATGTGTACTACACTGTATAAATTATATATTGATTACTCATTGTTAAAGCTACACCGTTACTCACCAAAATGGGTATTTTAACATGCTTCTGTATGTATTTGCCCGTTCAAGGCATCAACTGTCCTGAGCGTCTTTCACTCTGGTGACATGGTGATGGGACAATAATGAGCATGTATGTAGTAAACATGAAGTGAAACCAGGATTGTTCCTCTTAGCTCTACCCACGAGTCCTTGTGGCCTTTAAAACCCACGGGGAGATTTGTGGACTTTTCCTCGCGTGTCTGAGGACTTTAACAGTAATAAAAAGTTTATTTTATTTTTACAGTGTGGCTCAGCTGAATACATGGCCCCTGAGGTGGTGGAGGCCTTTAGTGAAGAAGCTAGCATCTACGACAAGCGCTGTGACTTGTGGAGCCTTGGCGTCATCCTCTACATCATGCTGAGTGGATACCCACCCTTTGTGGGTCGCTGTGGAACAGACTGTGGTTGGGACTGGGGAGAGCCCTGTCAAGCCTGCCAGGTACACCACTTACTTGGCCAAGATGCATAGTTTTCTGGGAAAGTGTTCAGTATCGAAAGTACTGAAAGTTCAAAACTTTCCATTGAATCATAGCAGGAATGACCTGGTCTAGCCATCTGGTTTCATAATCAGGGTTTGACAGTAAGGACTAAAATCATCACTAGCCCTATTGGGTTGCGTTGTGACCCAAGTTATTTTTTTTACACAGGTTTGCCAATTTAAAAAATGTAAAAAAAAAAAAAAAAAAAAACTTGGGGTTGACCCCAAAAAGTGATATCACTTCTGCAAATTGATGTTTAATACCATTCATCACAATGTGTCCTCAGTGCATGCTGTTTGAGAGTATTCAGGAAGGCAAGTATGAGTTTCCAGAGAAGGACTGGGCACACATCTCCCCTGCAGCCAAAGACCTCATCACCAAGCTGTTGGTGCGGGATGCCAAAGACCGCCTCAGTGCTGCCCAAGTTCTACGGCACCCTTGGGTCAAGGGGGTATGTCCATTCCCTCCCAGCTCTAGGACTTCTAACACTTTATTTAACCCAATTAATTATTTACTGCTTTGACTGTAAATCATGTTTTGTGACCCATTTCTGTTCTTCACCTTAGTGTGCACCCAACACTGTGTCTGCATCCATATTACATCAGAGGTGAGTATATTGCATACTAATGTCCTGATATACTTGCAGCAAAGTTATTTTTCATTCTTTGCTAGGGGGATAGAAAAATGTTTGAAATACCTGAGCACACCTAACAGTCTTGGAGCAATGGTACTGTAGTTCAAAATTGTTTACCAGCCAGAGCAAACTTTCTATGGAAAGTTTGCGAACCTTTGTTTTCTCCTGATGTTGTTGGAAATTGCGCAATGCCAGTGTTTTCTTAAACTTTGTTTGAAGTATATTGGGGGCTTAGTGATACATTTATAAGTTCCAGCAGCAATAGTTTGGACCATAAATAGCAGACCATTAATCATGCTTACCTGACCTTCAATGTTCTTTCTCCAGGGGTGGGAGCGCTCAGGACCTGACGTTCTTTGCGGGGCAGGCTGTAGCCATGAACCGGCAGCTGGCTGAGAGGGAAGAGAGTGAGGAGCAGCAGCAGCTAGAGAATGAGCTCTCCTCCCCACTTCTCCTCTCCTCTAGCTCTGGCTCCATGCTGTTGGCTCCTTCCTCCAGGTCCAAGCTGGCCCACCGCAGGAAGACCGCAGGCAGCCAGCACCGAGGGGCAGTGTGTGCTGCTGAACTACGCCAGCTCCTCAGCCCACTCGTGATTGTGGGCGACTGTGCCTGATCTCTACCACATTCTCCAGCCTCTGCTCTCCACTGACGACCTCTATCGGAATCTTCAACTAGGCAGTGTGTTGACCTCTGACCTCTTTGCCCACTTACTTTGTGGGCTCTAAGCTCTTGTGGAAAGGTCTCTGATGTTTGTAGCACTTAAAGCACCTCAAAGGCCCCCTGCAAACATAATTGATTGGATAAAAACCTTGTTGTGGCCAGGAAAAAGATTTGTTGACGTCTGAGAGTCCCAGAAATCTGTCGATATAACAATGTTTATGAAAAACTTTGGGAACCAAAGGACTCAAGTTGCTTCCATTCATCTAAAACTGGACCCCACCTAAGCTATTTAATTTCTAAGCATCAGGAAAAACATTTTTGCTCTTTGCCTTTTGAGCTTACATGGGACTCCCAGCGGCCGAAACATTTGATATGTACTTATGCCACTTTGAGACTTATTTCTCTTTCAGTCACTCACAAGGTGATATTGATGGCAGACTAAGGCTATGTAACTAGTGCTGGGACTAAAGTGGCAAATGATTATTTAATTTTATTCAAGTTATCCAGGGCAGAAATTGCAGCCATGCTGTGTGGGGTTTCTCTAGTCTGAATTCATTTATCAAGGACCTCATTTACCAATTTAACTCCGCTGTGTTAACACTTATTTTCTGCCAAAAGCAAATCTCATCAATGTTTTCATCAGAAACCTCAGGATCTCTCTCTGAATGAGAAACCAAAGCAGATTTTAAAGCAGAGAGACTTATACTATGTCAGTTCATTGGTGTTCTACGTTTTGTTCTCGCACTGGAAAGTTTTGCCCTTTTCAGGGAGACCGAGCAGTGCAGTGCAACTTTTGTACTTGGCCACTCAGGAAAGCAGGAATTGGTTGTATAATCATATTTCCTCCCCCTTTTCATTTCCTCATGCTGCCTCCCCCTTTTGACCTGAAATGCCATGCCATGGGGGGTTTAAGGAACTGCCAGAGGTGCATTTCAAGGTTCTGCAGCGAATTCTTAGAAATTCTCTACCATTTTCACCATTTATTCAGTTAGTCATTGAATGTTTCGTGAACACGATCTCTGTCAATGACTCTGTTCACTGCTTGAATAAAGGTGATTATTCCTTGAAAAGACCTTAAGTTCTCTGTTAGCCTCAATTTTGTACTTGTAGGCCGATATCTAATCAAAAGGTGAAGCTCAGATATGCAAGAAACCTCCAGACATACCAATGTGCCATACTGCTATTTTATTTTGCCCCCCACCCTTTTTTACATTTGATTTTATTGTATTAATTTTTGTGTGTGTGTGTGCTGGAAAGGGAGATTTTGCATCTTCCTTTTTTAAAGTGTCTTGTTTATTTGTTTTTTAAAAATTTAAGGATGTTGAACTTGTATGAGAGAATGTGAGGAATTCCCCCCCTCCCCTTTTTTTTCTTTTTTTTTTTTTTTCTCCTCAGTGATGCAAACTGTTTTTCCGCAGTTTCTTTCTAAGGTGACTGTAGACACTTTTTAATGTTTGATCAATTTTTTTCTCATACAGTGTCACCAGTAAATATGCAGATCAACCAGCAACAAAACCAAGTGCTCCTACTCACTCTGAGTGAAGCAAAGCCTGTCATTGTTGTTTTTTTTTTTTTTTTTTTTTTTTTTTTTTTATATAAAGTTTGCAAGTGGTTTGATCTTGAAATGCATATACTGTTGATTCCTCTTTTTCTGATGGAAACCACCTTGGAATATGCTGAGTTTAGTCTTTCTTTCTGAGAAAGACATAATGTTTGTTATTATTTTTTATTTTTTTTACGTGCAATTGCATTTTCATTTAATTTTTGAACCCCCCTTATACGTGAAAATTACTAGTCTACACTTATTTTAAGGGCCAGTGGTGTAGCGTTCATGTTTATCTTGTATTTTCATGTGGTTGTACCAATTGTTTGTCATCTGACCCAGGGGGGCCAAAATAAAGAACATGGAAAATTGTTCAGCTAGAGTGGTCACAGCTTTCTTGTAAAAACACTCTCATAATTGACTACCTTAAATCAGGGGATTATTATTATTATTATTATTATTATTATTATTATTATTATTATTATTATTAGGGGTTCAAGCATGTAGTTGTTAGAATGGCCAAGGATCAGCAGTCTCCACATAAAACTGATCGGGCAGACCAAACCATAAGTTGTAGAAACTTGAAATTTGGAGGGATGATAATATTCACACCATCTTCAACGTCACCAAGACCCAGTTGGCCTGACGGGGGAACTACAGCAATCAAAAGTATGAAATCGCTTTTAAACCGTTAGTTGCAGACTCAAGTGTCTTATGTCATTGGAATCCTTGGCTCACAACAATCATCAAATTCAATTCGATCAAAAATTTTTGAATTTTTTTTTTTGTAAAACTTACTTCTGCAAACCAGTCCTAGGTTTTTTGGCCTATCAGAACCAAACCAGTGCATAAAAATTCTCTGGAGAGTGAATATCAATAATTATCCAAAAAAAGTTGAACTTTTGATTCCCCATTGCAAAGGGAGGCCAAAACATTTGAAGGACGAGGGGCTACTTTTACTGAAATGGCTTTTACTATGGAACAGAATGAGATATCTTCACCAAACTCAGAACACATATGTAAGAGCACAATTTGAGCTCAGTTTTAAAAATGTGGAGTTTGGCCACTTGGTGGCGCTATAACAGGGAAAAAGCTTAAAAACAGCTCTAAGTATGCATCCTTTAGTCCTGACTTGAAAATTGGTATTCCGCCCCCTTGACTAAATACCCACACCTTCAGTCTTGGCCACTTGAGAGCACGTGCACACAACAGGAAGTAAGTGCGCAAGACTGTCCCAGGTCTTAAAAATGCCAAAGCACAGTGCTTTTTATGCAAACTAAATCCACACAATCTTGAATACCGTTCTGGAGTGGTATTCGAGGCTTAGTGTATGCCATCATGCATCATGTTGTGGAAATAAATCATGAGACTTTTTTTGCAGAGATCTCGTGAGAGTGTATGTAAAATATTAACAATTACTGGATATTACATAAAATTTGGTAGTAAAACAAAGAGTTGCACATTTTATAGGTCCAAATTAGTAGTGGTGATACTTATTTTGTACAACATTTGCAAATTGCAACTGCTTTTTATCACTTAATTAGAAGCACCACATAATTAAATTGTGTCATTTGACATATAAGGACTACTGAACAGACATTTAAAAGTTGATTTTTAAATGCAAAGCACTGAAAATAAAGCTCTGTAAACACTTGCATTTTTACAACACTATAAGTGTGTCCCATCAGGTAATGAAAAGTTCTACACACACTTGTGGTCTTCATGCTCACTTGAACACTTGAACCAAACACAGGAAATAAGTCATATAAGTAGTCAAGTGCAAAGGCCGCAAGTGTAGGTATTTGGACGAGGGGTTAGACCATGCGCTTAGATGTTAAAATAAGGCCCTATATTTCTTTGGTAAGTTCCCCTGAATTTGCATTTATAACCACTAGCAGACGACCACTAATGGGCTCATTCAACTCACTAATATAGTGCTTTTCATAAGTTTTACTTTTCAATTTACATTTACACAGTATAAAATCACTGTTATAGGATTTAAAATCACATTTAGTCAAAGTTTTCCAATTTATACAGACATATCAGTTTTTTTTTTATTAAGCCACATTATGTTTACAGTTAAACATGAAAATTATATATAAATTATTACAAAAAGAAGAAGAACAGTAAGCAAGTTGCCTATCATTTATTTCTAATATCTATAACTGCAACAAAATGTATGTGCAAGTGTGTGTGTGCGTGTAAGTATGCCTAATGAGTATTAATATAATAGTTTAACAATTTCATTTGTTTATTTCTGTGTGTGTGTGTAAATAAATTCTCCAATGTGGGTGTGTTTTACTGTCAGCCATACTTTTTGTGTTTGCTTAGACCCCAACAGCATCCATGTCATAAAGGCCTTAAAGCCTTTATTTAATTTGTATTCAAAGATAAAATCTGCATTTATAAAGATGTTTTAATGATCAGCCTTTTTTCCACATTTCATATAAATATAAATAGTTAAAGATTTATAGAAAGAGTTGTTGGTTGGTGTTGTTTTCTCCCCCAAGTAGCAACTCACTGTGATGTTCCTGGAACTTGTCAAGTGACTTTTTGTTTACATTTTTCTCTCTTTATATACATGCTTGTGTTCATTTGTCTCTATATCACTGAACTTCTGTCCTTCATGTAAACACACTCGGACGTCCTTTTTACGTACATTGTGGATAAGATAACTACTCATGTCACAGCTTTGGTAAACATTTCATTATCCCATAGTTCACATGCAGAGCATGCAGGTCACAAACTTGCAAATGTAATGCTTACTGCCTGCATATCAGCGAGACCTTCACTTACGTTCAATATGTTGACTTGAGAGAACGTTTCTGAATAACAGCACATGGATTTATTTACTGTCGGGTAAACGAGGGAAAATATAGGCTATAGACCCAAGTGTAAAATATCCAAATGTTTTACTTTTACCTTTTTGGGTCATTATTCTCAATGGTGATTACCATTATTGTAGTATATTATGGTGTTACAAAAATTAATTAAATAGAATGTTATTAAAATATTTTCCCCCATAAGCATAAAGGTAGTCACTGATACTGCAGGACGTGTTGGCAAGACTACAGAATGTGATTTACCTGAATATTTTCTAAAGATGAGCGACTATTAAAACAGAATAGCTCATATTACGTCCTCATGTTGATCAGAGTTAAAACACAAACAGCACAATCTGATAAATCTGTTGGGTTGAAATTAAGCACGAGCTCCCCCAAGTGTTGAAATCCCGTCATTATTTTGTCTAAACAGCTTATTTCGATACTATAAAATTTACAGCAAGGAAAGGGACAACATTTAACTTTTTTTTTTCGTTGCAAATGTGAGATGCGGTAAGCTCAGTTCAAAATTCAAACAAAAAAAGCATTATTGTCTATCATAGAAGGCTGCTAAATTGTCTTTGACAATTTGACAATTATGCAAAAACAAAACAAAACAAACAAAAAAATACAAATCTGATACAAATAGTAAATGGAACAAACATTTTCTTATACAAACTCTTTTTAACCAAATGGGAGTTGTTGAAATGAATCATGGAGAGGATATAATAGATCAATATAAAAGGTTCTCCTTGAGATGAGACTTGTGAGAATTTATACACATGGTTTTATTTTAGTTGTTAGTTGTTAGTAAAAATGCTGAGAGGACATGATCAAATACACAAAGCTGTAGCTGTGAAAAAAAAAAAACATTTTTAATATACATCATCATCTGTAACTGTTCAGAAGTCAAGAACTAGTCCAGAAACAAGGTCAAGATCCACAAGAGCACCTGACATAAGACTTAAGAATAATAATGTTTTTAAATTACATTTATTACCCAATATTTTAATCCATATTAGACCCAAGGTTGGGTTGAAACATCCCAGCATTTTTTAGAGTGTAGCATTTATATGACATTTAAAAATTCAGCCCAAGAAGAATATTGAATTCTGTATAACATCATGCAAGAGAAGATGCATGGAGAACATGATTTATTAGAAGCATAGTTTTTAATTTAGATGACAGAAATTCAGGTCGTTTTTCAGTGCTTCTGGCACACAAATATCAGTGCTGCAGTTAATGATCCGATGACAAAAAACTCTGTCTTGAACAGAATGTACCATATCAGCACTGGTTCCAACACCCCTTATGAAGACAGAAGCACACACAGACACACACACACACACACACACACACACACACACTTCAGCACACACACAACACACAACTAAGAACACACACACACACACACACACACACACACACACACACACACACACACACATTCAGTTACAAGACAATGGAGATTTATTTGTGAAACTCACTAGAAATAAATTTGTAGCTCTAAGATTCACAGAATAACTAAATAAAAAAACCAAATATTATTGAAGTTATTCGAAGATTCTAGACTATGCTTAATTTGTTCTTCTTTCACCAGTTTTACATGGTTTGATGGTCCACGGCAATCAAACTGACATGTGATGGTAAAGTTTTGAGCGGAGCAAACACTTGGTTCTCCAGTCACATGATGCTGGGCTGATAGCCACCTAAAAGAAACAACGATAGACGTGTAGCTCTCCAAATACATCCGAGTAAAAAAGAGTTTACTACATACATATTTTAAAATCTTATCACTTGTATGTGATGGAATCAACAGCAGCAAAATAAATTGTGTGTGACCATTGAGGTTTGAGTAGAAACAGACTCTACAGAGAGACAGGAACTTACACGCCATGAACAAATGACCTTGTGGCTTTGTTTTATCAGCTGATTAGCCATGAGATAGATTAAGCAATAAAAATCCCTCAGAATTTCAGGTTTTAATGAAAAGGTCATCTAATTTACAAATCACATGTAAAAACAAACATCTCAATACTTGTATATGTATTCACAATTCATACAAAACATCTTGTCATACCAGCTGTGATTATTAAATTTAGGCTAATGATTAATTATCGTTATGTAGACATACTAATATAGACACTGTCATTCAAAAGCTTGTGATCAGTAAGATTTTTAATGTTTTTTAAAAAGAATTTTCTTATAAAGCTGCATTAATCTGATCAAAAATACAGAAAAAACAGTACTATGAAATATTACTACAATTAAAAATAACATATTTCTATTTAATATACTTTCAAATATAATTTATTCTTGTGATGCAAAGCTGAATTTTCAGCAGCCATTATTCCAGTCTTCAGTGTCACATGATCCTTCAGAAATAATTCTAATATGCTGATTTATTGTCAGTGTTGGAAATAGTTGTGCTGTCTGTTTTTTGGAAACTGTGATACTTTTCCAGGATTCTTTAGTGAATAAAAAGTTAAAAAGAACAGCATTTATTTAAAATAGAAATGGCCACACTTGTGTTGTGCGCTGTTAAAAGTGACAGAACACCTGAAATGTAACTTTTGTTATTTTCAGTGAAATCAATGTAATATATTTTATTCAATAATATTTGTTTTTTTATTTAGTATTTTGAGAGAATTACATGATACTAATTAATATCTAAGCAATAATTATGATAATTTTTTTCCCATTAATTTTTTTAAGACATAAATACATATTTTATTAAGTTGTGGATTTAGATATACGTATTTAGACATTCTCAAAGACAACTTTTTGTAAAGGTTTAGATTTTTTTTTATGTTTATTTAAAATGTCAGTTCTTGCAATAATTTTACTACAGTCAAACCGAGTCAAACCTACAGTGTATCTATTTTGCACTCCTGATAGAGTGTAACCCCTTCATTGCTGTGCACTTTTTTCGGCAACGTAAATGATTTGTAGCACGCACACAAACAATTCTCTGTAATTACTTATTTTTGCGTATTTCCCATTCATTTCTAATGGCAGTCACTTTTTTACTATTTTTTTACGACCATTTAGCTTTTTCGAATTAAGTCATTTCTTTCTTTCTTTTATTTATTTATTTATTTTGCGGTTCCATTCTGATGAAGTAGCGATTTTTAAAATTTCAAAACATTTTTTTCCGGTCTAAAATTACCGAAAAACACCAAATTAACATAATTTGAGTGAGTTCAGTATTTTATCCATCATACTAAGACAATACTGGGGACATGAAAATATTGTGCATAATATCCACGTACAGTACAAACATTTTCAGTACTGTAAAATTGGTCTACACTAGTTTCTACGTCATCCGGTTCAGTTTCTCACGTTGTTTTACGTTGAATGAAACTGCGCATTATTTTTTCCGAAGAGCGCGGAATTTTATGACCCGGTATTCTCCAAACCCAACTACGCGAGATTTTCAACTTAGCCCTAGTAATGTGATCGACGACAGCGGAGGAAACGCGCCAGCTGTACGGAGAGGCTTAAAGAGACATCAGCGAAGAGGGAGAAAAAATGATAATGGCTTCAAGGAAAGAGCATTAAAACCGACAAAATGGGAACTGTCATCGACTTATAATACAGAGATCTAGGTAAAAGTGTCTAATCTGTTGATACGTCTTCCTCCCTGGACGATTTATGGGAAATTCCGTGCACGTAATTTAAACCAATTTCGACTGTTTGGGATTAAGGAGTTGCCCGGTTAATGGCTGTCAACAAAATCTATATGCTTGTCAACAAATATTGCTTTGACGGATGTATAATGTGGTTGTAGACAATAACAAGCTGTCTTTTATTTTCCATCACCCCGCTGGTGTTGTTACGCGGGTTTAATAACTCGTTAGCTCGCTGGAGCGCAGGCCACATATCGTTAGCTTCTTTGGGCTAACGTTAGTTAGCGCGTTAGCCGTGTTCACTCATTTCTGCTGCTTAGTTGGCAACTCAGTGGCTAACTGACAACATTAGCTCTTCAGCACTCGAGGATTCACAAGAACGCCTCTTCTTTGCTGTCTTTACGTTCGTATAATGTACTTTTACAAAGGGAACACAATGTACCAAAACATGTTCGGAGTTCATCTTAGCAACTCAAGTTTGTTTCTCATACTTTGGTGGCGAGCTGAATTAGGCTAGCAGGCACATTTTCTAGTTTATTTTCCGCCAGTAAGTTAGCCTTTTAGATATCGTTTCGAAATAAATATCGGACAGTGTAGCGAGTTTTCATTTCTCGAGCGTACTAAGAATCGGTCATAGATAAGACAGTCTTCTGAATCTAGAGGGAAGGCCACTGTGCAGGCCTGATATCACATTTGTTGTCGTTGTAAAACCGTTTTGTTGTCGATGCCTGTAGATCTGGCCTGATCCGACATGAGACGATGGATTATAGTCTTAGCTGGATGGTTAACTTTATAGATTTTATAACATTTAATCATAGTTTAGGATACTTATACCTTGTTATTGGAAGTGGAATTAATGCTACAAGTCCACAGGCAGAAAGTAAAAACATTGATTTTTTTTTAGACTGATATCAAATGTGCATCATAAAATGTTTTGATGTAAAGACACCAGTGTAACATATCTATCTATCTATCTATCTATCTGCCTGTCTCTATTTTAATGTTAAGAATGTGTTTTCTGGGCATGAATTCTTTCAAGGGACATTCTCTGTTAAAAATTTTATTTGTATAGTGCATTTCACAATACATATTCTTTCAAAGTAGATTTGCTGAAAGTGTATTAATGGTATCAAATGATTTTCAGTGGTACAATCAGGACAACATCTATTTTTTTTTTTTTAGAGATGAGTGTGTCAGAGTAGTATCTGTATGTCAGTAGTATACAGCTATAATATAATACAGGTTAAGTGGCTAGTTTTGTATGTCTATCAAAGGAAAAATAAAAACCATGGATGGCATCATCTGTAACATCTGGTGACGTGCCTCCCTCCAATAACAACACAACCGAGACACTCTATCCAAGATGACTCCGGCTTGGCTTGTCTTCACATGACCTCAGGCCTCATCTCGAGCTCCTGAGGGATGTATTTTTAGAGCTGGAAGTCAGAAACGCTAGATAACATTTCCTGTAGGGAGATGGTCTCCGGTTTCGTGTCTCTCAAATGTTCAGACTTATGAGTTT
This sequence comes from Cyprinus carpio, assembly GCF_018340385.1. Taxonomy (NCBI): domain Eukaryota; kingdom Metazoa; phylum Chordata; class Actinopteri; order Cypriniformes; family Cyprinidae; genus Cyprinus; species Cyprinus carpio. The sequence continues at coordinate 10,630,285 of NC_056573.1, read as the reverse complement.
CATAGAGGCAGTGATGGTGCAGTTTTCTCCCTGCGTTATTTATTGTATGTGTTCTGTTTTATTTGAGGTCTTACAAGAGATTGAGGCTTTAAAACACAGTGTGTTAAAAGCTGCTGTGTTCATAGCTGTAATAGATTTAGAAGTTTTAATTGGTAACACGAAAGCTTTCTTATTTAGCCCTGGCCTCTAAAAAAAATTTGGTTATTTTTGGGGGTTTCTTTCATTATATTTCTATTTAAGAGTTGTTAAGGTGTATTTTAAATCATTAATACATTAATGGGATAGTTCACCTAGGAATAATATTTCTATCCAAACCTGTATGTAGGGTTGCAAAAAGGTGGAAAATTTCTGGAACTTTTGGAAAGTTTCTGGAAATTTTCCACCCGTTTGCAACCCTACCTGTCTGTCTTTCGTAATGAGAGAATTTATTTTTGACTGAACTGTCCCTTTAAATGGGAAGTACAATGTGGGTTCCTCACCTCCATAGTAGAACATGTTCCAATGCAGTTCTCTGTTTGTACTTTTAAGCAGTCTATTTAGTGCTAATTGTGCATTTTCTCTGCCCCAGATATTCTAAAGTGATAAGCAGCTGATGTTCTGCCTGTTTCCTCTCAACGCAAACTTTGATATGCTCTGCATTCATACTTGGACTCAAGGAATGCCTGACATATCTCTGCAAAACCACCTGGAGTGGACGCAAAGGATGGAAACCGATGCCAGACACCGCCTCAGTTTTACCAGCTAGGGTCGTGTGCATCTGTCTTTCTCTCAAGGAACGTGCTCCTCTATGCTTGGATTTAAGGAAGATTTCCATATGATGTCTTCGTCCTGAATTGTATCACCCTTGGATTGTCTGCTATACCTTCCCTGTCTATAAAAGCAGTTAATGTCTAGTTTAATCTATATGTGTAAAGCCGTGTTGTGGATAAGCCATTCCCTCCACTCTCTTTCTCTCTAAATTCCTCTCCTCCATCCCATTCCCCGTGCCCCTGTTGTTAGTTGTTTTGGCGCCTCTGTGATTTTATGGCAGTGGAGTAATCGTGGAGAGGCCGGGGTATCACAAGCTTATGGATTTTGATAAGAGAGGAGTAGGAGGTGGAGGAAAAGGAGAGGCGGAGGAAGGAAAGAGAATGTCTAAGACTGGTGGGAGCAGGACAGGGCATGGGGGTGGCCGAGGCTCTGGGTCCAACTCTGGGGTGCTTATGGTTGGCCCTAATTTCCGAGTGGGAAAGAAGATCGGCTGCGGGAACTTTGGCGAGCTTCGACTCGGGAAAAATCTTTACACCAATGAATATGTGGCCATTAAACTGGTAAGTTCCTCACAAAAACAGTTGAAATTGTGTTTATATTAGAAGTTAATGCACACTGAAATTCAACTGCTGCCTGTAGTGTACGTGTGTGCTGTTAAACATAAAAAAAAGTGACGTGTAGCCAAGTGTGGTGTCCCATACTTGGAGTTTTTGCTCTGCATTTAACCCGTCCGAGTGCACACACACAGCAGTGAGTAGCGAACACACACACACCCGGAACAGTGGGCAGACATTTTTGCTTCGGCGCCCGAGGAGCAGTTGGGGGTTCGGTGCCTCGCTCAAGAGTCTCTCGTGGTATTGAAGGTGGAAGAGTTCTGGTCATTCACATCCCCCCACCTACAATCCCTGCCGGAACCTGCAACCTTTGGGTTACAAAACAAACACACAGTATTTTAAAACATCTAAACCACATTAGATTAATTTAATTGCTTGTGTTCGCTTTTGTGCACCCAGTTCCATTTGGAAGAAAAATCTTTTTACCTTGTACCTTTTATTTTACAGATTCCACAGATATAGCTTAAAAAACCTATATGCTGAACATCAATATATATTTTCTTCACAACACACAATTATTTCCTAACCTGTGGTGTGGAATATACTCTTAATGAACAAAAGATTGACTTTGAGATAAAATGCATATTTCCATGCAATAACAGTTTATCATACAAGTGTATGAATGCTCAAATACGCATGTAAAACATGCTGAATTGGAATCCTATGACTTACATTTTTTCTTCTTTTTTTTTTTTTACCTACTTTTATGACATACTTTTATGCTGCAAGATGTATTTCTCCTTTGCTGATCACATATCTGATCAGTGATTTGCAGGCCCAAATGTGATCTTTATACTTTTTATCATAATTTCTGCAGTTATTTTTGGGGGGAATTTGAGGACAATGTAGTAAAATGTGTAATGGATGCTATGTATGAGTGCTACACTTCTGTTGGTAGATGAAATTCAATAGCAAATTAGATTTAATAAACAATAAAAACAGATTTATATATATATATATATATATATATATATATATATATATATATATATATATATATATATATATATATATATATATATATATATATAACAAATAAAACTACCATTCTACTGCCAAATTTGGTGTTATGTATATTTCTTTATAATAATATAAATTATGTTCAAATATATATATATATATTTTTTAATATTTAAATACTTTTTTTGATCAAATAGTGTAGCCTTGGTAAGCATATGAGATCTTACAGATCCCAACCTTTTGAATAGTAGTGTAAATATGTGTTTTACGATTGGTCAATGTCATATTCTGGAAATGGTGTCTTACCCTCTTGGTTAGAAAAACGTCCACTTTTTTGTGGTTAGTTGCTGTGCAAGCCATGCAAAAACAATTTAAAAACTGTTCTTCCATAGCAATATTTTAATTGAATTTGGTTTCAAGCCTGAATATCCAAAAATACACAGGGAAAGATGAATTAGTGATTAGAATATTATCTAGGGATATTTTAGTATTACAGAAGTCTCAAATTCACTTCTCTCCTTATTACTTTTAGCATGTTGCCAACTGCTCTGCTTTAAAAGAAATGTGACTGTGATCATGTAAGTGAGACATTGTCACTTTTATGTTGTTAAGCTTCTTGGTCTCACGTTTACAGAGATGCTTAATCACACTTACATAAAAAGTACCAATACATTTGTTGATAAGAGTGAAGCAATTGAAGTATGGGTCTGTTGAAAACACAGTATCATAGAGATGCTACAACACTGATTTTGAGCTCTTCATTCTGCTATGACGTGCTGATCGAGATACATGTCTGCCTGATGGTGTTGACTCTGTTAAACAAGACAAATATCTTCTCTGGAGAAGCTGCATTACCCAATTACTGGTACTAAATAGAGGTCTTGATGTTGCTCTGATTTGACTATTTATCAGTGTAAACTCCTGCTGGAGATATGTGCTAAAAGAGTAAACCTGTTGTCTTCCTCACTCTCCTCTGCTGGGTATTTAATACATCCTGTGGTCTTTATGCAATCTGTTTGTTGGTTTTTATATATTTATTTAGCTCTTCCATTCTGCTTCCTGCTTAGTAGCGCTTTTCTTTCGCATGTTCAGAGCTGTTGGTGCCACAGATGACTCAACCCTGGATCCTGCACTAATCTGAACGCACTCACACACATTCTCTCACTTACATTATTTATGTAAAATAATGGCATTCAGCTAAATGGACCACCTCACATTGATTGCTTAGTGATGGCATAACCTGAGTCTTCCATGCCTAGCATTATCCTTATGACAGAAGTCACATATTAGTTATCTTGTCCACTGGATGTTTGCATAAATATGAAGATTCACAACAGTATATTTACACAGAATTTGTACCATGTCAAGTTATCCATCTATGTTTTACTGCTTTTATGCTGAAACAACGTTAATAACTGGATTCTTGTTGCTACCTAAGCAGGTCACCAAAACTAATTATGTTAATTTTTCTCTTTTATAGGAGCCAATCAAATCCAGAGCACCCCAGCTCCATCTCGAGTACAGGTTTTACAAACAGCTGGGGAACTCAGGTAAGCAATAAGCAGTACTTCTGTCTTTTATCTTCTGTCTGTTTTTCTCATATTATCCAACACACATTACATCCACTTTAAAACATTCTGTTTAGCATATTAGATTATTTAGCATATTCAGACCACAGTTTGGGGCAATTTTCTTTGTTTCAATGCATATGCTGTCCACATCCTATTTACATTTGTGAGTTGCTTTAAGCCTATCCTGTCCACATCCTCTTTTCAGCACAGATGACGAATTTAATCAGCACAAGCTGTGGTTTCTGTGCATCGATTGCTCTACTTGGTGTGTTCTTTTCAGACAACTTTTGATAAGACTTGCAGGACAGATAGAGGCTAACTTATATTCAGAGATGTGAAAGGTTAACCTATAGCTTTTTCAGACAAAGAATGCCTATTAAGGCTCAGATTAAATAAAGCCTACAGTTGCAGGTTAAAGCACTCATCTTTCACTGCTGTTGAGCCAGAGATCTCTGTTCCCAGCATTAAGGCCTCAGACCCTTTTTATTCTGCTATGCATTTTTCATGAGGAGAGCTTTAGAAAATCATGACACTGTACACTTTCATATTCAGTCTTTCCTTTGTGCTGAAGTTGTATTGTGAATCTGTTTGTGTGTGTTTGTGGTTTCTCAGGTATTGTGTTTTTGTGATTGTTGTCGAAGGTACTGTGAGATTGACTCAAGTGTCAAGCCCGTCTAGGGCTCAGAGATATTGATAAAAATCATGACTTGGTATTTTTCAGCATTCTAACAATGTTTGATATGTATCTGTTTAAATATTTGCTTTAAAGTTCTTTTTTTTTTTTTTTAAAGAAGCCACCGTTTTGTACCAAACAGCCATTATTGTAAACTAGATTTCATTTTAAACTAGATTCATTTTTTTGATAATTGATTTATTAGGCAATGTCTTCACTTCTGTGAACATTGAGTGTTGATGCAAATGATGTGTTCAACTGATTCATTGAAATGGACAGTTTGAAAGAAATGGTTAGCCTAAACAATTTAAACTTCCCGACTCTGTTTTTGCTCCTGAGGAAAATGAGAGATATTTAAATAGCTTTTGTTTAACACTGTCACGCTGTATTCATGAGGCACAAAAAGTGTGTGTGAAATAGTGTTGTCATTACCATTCGGTACTGAAATTGAAAAAATGTGACAATGTCAGCATTTCCCTCTAGCATTTTGAGCACTGGTGAGCGAATTCTTAAACTGCTCTGATTGACCATTGTGTTCACATGCTCAACTGAAGCATGAAGACATGGAGCGTTGATCATTGTAGCCAATCACAGACAAATCTGTTGAGCACGAGAACACAATGAACAAACAAAAACATCTCTAAAAACCACACAACAAAACTAAAAATTCTAAACATAAAAAAAAAATTTGAAACATCAAAAAAAAAATAAAAAATGCAATACCTTGATAAATAATGCGATATTCGATATGCGATAAGATATTGCTTAAAGTGTGTAAAATCAATTTAAATTATATTTAAAAATGAAAATTATACAACCAATATATGTTTCACATTCTTTCTTGGAAAAGAGAGAATCACGACAACTTCTGAAAGTGACCAGCAGTGTTTTACATAAAAAGTAATGTCACAAATCTGAAAATGTAATTTTAACATCAATCAAACATCAACAAACAAACAAAAAAATTAATGCCACTAATTTTATATCAATAGCCCCTTTCACACTGCGATTCCGGAAAATACACGGGAAATGTGTCCCAGCAATTGTTCCCGGGTCGCTAGATTTTGCCCCTTTCACACTGCCAGTGATTTCCCGGAATATGTGGGTACATTCACACACAACCCGTAAAGGTCCCGTAATGACACGTGACATCAGGATGTGAGTCGAAAATGCTAGGCACGTTAACTTTCATTTAAGCTGGTGAACGATCTCAGCTTAAGCACGATTGGAGCTTACTGATCTCTGCTTCATTAGGGTTTGCACATATTTTTTCGTCACAAACTTTGATCTGCCTTCAAAACAACCCGTAAAAGAGTCGCTCGATAACGATCTGGCAATTTTCCGGGACCAACGTGGAGTGCGAAAGGAGCTGTAGTAACTTTGTTTTCTGTTTATTACTTAAAATACACTTTACGTAGCCTACGTCTTCATATACCACTGCAAGAAAGTTCAAGAAAGTTCAAACATGATTAAAGGCAAGTAAACAGTCAGTAAAAAAAAAAAAAGAACAAATACAATTTACAAGCATAGATAAACAGTAGTTTTCAGGAACAGAAATTTAATAATTAAGTGTAAAATAACACAGCATAGTGTTCACTGTATGAATTAAATTTAGATTAATCTTTGCTATAGCTGTGTTTTGTTGTTTGATTAACGTTAGTGACCTATTCAGCAGCAGGTATTTATAGGCTGCTGTCCCTTTTTTATAGACTGACTGCATGGATCCAGTATGAGCATACACGTCCGATTTCTTTCTCAGCTGTTTACATTCATTTTAAACCTAACTGGCTGCGTTTATGAGAATGCTTGTCGAGATGGGTACTATTGACATAGTTCTGTGTGTATGTGTCTGTTCAAACATGAGGAGATGCAAAAGACAAATCAACTCTGTGTTCGGGTGCTGTCTGAAACGCGTCTGTGTGTGCGGCGACTATGCGCACAGAAAACAGAAGAGACGCTGTCCGAGATACGGCTTGTGCATACGCTTCAGGTGTGTGTCAGATAGCAAGACGAGACGGCAAAGAGTTGTTTTCTGTAACTTATTGCACTTAATAACACTTTTTAACGTCAAGCAATTCTCTGCTATATGCGTCGACTTATAGAGAGGTAGCCTATTATTAAAATGATTCAGATATCACATGCCTTTCAGATATGCATATTGCGATATTTACAATTGCGATATTTAGGTAATTTCTATATATCGTGCAGCCCTACCAGAAATGCTGGCATCATCACTTTTTAAATGTCAGCACCGACTGGTACCGACATGGGTACTTTTAACACTAGTGTGCAAGAAACCTAATAGATTTCCCAGCCCATTCAGAGTCTGTACCTTAAATCTACAAAAATGTAGCAAACATCAAAATAGATTCATGTCTACCTCATATGACCTAATAATTACTCCTAAAATCTAAGAATGCCGAACACCACTTAACAAAAGATTATCGTTCCTTATCTTTATGTAATCTTATGTAACCTCATTTTAGTTAATGCTGTGCTAAGTTTACCAGTTTGTAATTACATTTCAGAGCTCTGTGGATCTGTTTTCTAACTGCATATATATGTTTTCAGAGGGTGTTCCTCAGGTGTACTACTTTGGGCCTTGTGGGAAGTACAATGCCATGGTGCTGGAGCTGCTGGGTCCCAGTCTGGAGGACCTGTTTGACCTCTGCGACAGAACCTTTTCCCTCAAGACCGTCCTCATGATCGCAATTCAGCTGGTCAGTGTGATCTCTCACTTATATGGGACAAAGATGTTAAAAAAATGAATTTATTTGTTTCAACATGACATGGGGTGGGCGATATGAGCCAAAAATTCATATCACAATATTTTACACTGTCCAGGCGATATCTATATTATATTGTGATATGAGAAAAAAAAATTACAGGTAAGATATTTAAACCTTATAGAAATAGACAAAATGAGGGATAGGATATAGACCTGAAAAGTCTTTTTTTTATTGTGCCATTGGTTTTCCACTGTTTGTGTGTTTGAGCAGGCCAGTGCTTCCCAAACTTCTTCTGACGGGCCCCTCTTTTGTAGAGAAAAATATTTTCAAGGCCCCCCCACCCTGTCTTTTTTTTTTTTTTTTTTGGGAAAGTCTCATGCTCACCAAGGCTACATTTATTTATTAAAAATACAGTAAACACTGTAATATTAAAAAATAATGTAAACCTAAATTAAAAAATTAAATGTTTTAACATATAGACTACTGTATTCCTGTGATCAAAGCTGAATTTTCAGCATCATTACTCCAGTCTTCAGTGTCACATGATCCTTCAGAAATCATTCTAATATGCTGATTAGCTGCCCAATAAACATTTCTGATTATTATCAATGTTGTAAACATTGTGCTGCTTAGTATTTTTGAGGAAACAATTTTTTCACGATTCTCTTATGAATATTTGAAATGGTCCATTGTGTCAGAGTGCTGGAGTTTGTCAGAAATTGAACGGGGGCATCAGTTTCAAGAGAACATCACTGGGTTCTTTTTGCTTTTGTCACATTGCGCCGCTCGTGTCTGATGTAGACACGTTGTTTTGGTATTTGTGAATCTTAGGTATATTCATCATCTGCTTTACGTCTACCTGGCACTGAAACTCCTTTAACAAACTTGTAACTTGCATGCTAAGAGCAAAACCATGCATCATTAATTTATATTTCTACATGGCTGCCTTCAGTACAACTCAGATTCTTTAGTCGCGCCATCTAGTGGTCTGTTATTGATAACTGCTACAACTGATAACAGAGCGCTCAAGCGGTGACTGGGAGTCATGTTGAGGTAATTGAAAATATGTCAATTGAATATTTTGCACTCCGTTATTTACTTATCAGGCAAGTGGCCGCATAAGTGGGAAAATTACACAGTGTAGTCTTTATCACCCTGCAGAGGTTTCTTTTGCAAAATAATCTGCTGACTGTACACTATCCCTCAGCCTTGCCCTCCCCAGTTTGGGAACCACTGGAGTAGGCCATTTGTTCTCTTAATTTGGTCTGTTATGATGCTCTATGTGTTTGATTACTAATGCCTGTGTAGTACGGAGTTGCACACAGAGGACAAAAACATTCAGCCTTGACTCTTTATCATCATTTGTGTTAAAATTTGCAATGGTACCAAATTAAACAAAACGATATAAATGTAACATTTGTATTCATGAATATATAACTGTATCCACGGTATAGAAAAATCCATATCATGGAACAACATAATACCGGTTGTAATGTTCATACCGGTATTGCACCCACCCCTAACATGACACATACCTCTATCATAGATCACACGGAACACACAGAGATGAGACAAACTACAGGAGCGAGGTGAGCCGCCTGGCCGGGTGGTGCAGTGACAACAATCTCTCTCTGAACGTGGGGAGAAGACGAAGGAGATTGTTGTTGACTTCAGGAGAGCGCACACTCAGCATGTTCCTCTGACCATCAACGGTGCGACTGTGGAGAGAGTGAGCAGCACCAAGTTTCCTGGGTGTGCACATCACAGAGGACCTCTCCTGGACCGACAACACTGCAGCACTGGCCAAGAAATCACAACAGCGTCTCTACTTCCTCCGCAAACTGAGGAGAGCCAGAGCCCCACCCCCCATCATGTACACCTTCTACAGAGGCACCCATCGAGAGCATTCTGACCAGCTGCATCACTGTGTGGTATGGCGCCTGCAACGTGTCCTGCCGGAAGACTCTGCAACGCATAGTGAGAGCAGCTGAGAAGATCATTGGTGTCTCTCTCCCCTCCCTCCAGGACATTTATGGAACCCGTCTCACTCGCAAAGCCCTCTGCATTGCAGGTGATCCCACTCACCCGTCACACAGCTTCTTCAGTCTGCTGCCATCAGGGAGGAGACTGCGGAGTCTCCAGGCCAGGACCAGCAGACTGAAGGACAGCTTCATCCATCAGGCTGTCAGGAAGCTGAACTCGCTCCCGAACTTGCCCCCCCGTCCCTCTTCTGCCTCAGGCACCACTGAAAACTATGAACCACCACCCCCCCCCCCCCCCCGGTCCCACATCCCAGGTCCTTCCACCCCCCCCTCCCTCTAACATACGATGACATGCACCAGTCACTTTGTGCAGCAGTGGTCTGCTCACTACCTCATTCACTCATTCACCATGGAACTGACATCATTCTACCACCTCATCAGTCAGTTTAATAATATAACTGCTCTTGAGCCCTTTGTCACTTTGTCACTTTTAATCAGACTGAATAAGCTATATTTTTTATGCTAAAAAATATTTTTATCTGCACTGTTTGTTCACTGGTTTGCACTCTATCTGCCATGTGCCTTGCCCTGCTTCTATTTAACCTTATTTTATATTTTGGATTTTTTTCTATATCATGTCTTTTTTTACATTCCCTTATTGTATAGTTTTATCTTATATTTTATATTTGATCTAGATTTTTACTCTACTGTTCGTGTTATCTGTATGCACCGGGGGTCTGAGAGGAACGCAATTTCGATTACATAACACACAACACAACATAACACAACATAACAAAAAAAAACATAAGATAACAAAAAATAAAACATAACACCTCTATCATAGATCACACGGATGGAGTATGTGCACACAAGAAGTCTGATCTACAGGGACGTTAAGCCCGAGAACTTTTTGGTGGGCCGGCCAGGGACCAAGAGGCAACATACAATCCACATCATCGACTTTGGGCTTGCCAAAGAATACATTGACCCTGAGACCAAAAAACACATCCCTTACAGGGAGCACAAGAGCTTAACAGGGACAGCTCGCTATATGAGCATCAACACACACCTGGGGAAGGGTAAGAGCCACACACACGGGGAAGATTCACTCTGTCAGGGCTTAGGGTTATTAGAATTTCATGGGGGGATAAAGACTAAAGTACGCCTTAAAACCTAGCTTATCTGTTAGTGACAAATCTCTACATGCTCAGGCACAGCACTTAGATTTAATCATGATGCATTGGTAAGATTTTGCCTTTTTTGTTTATTTATGCTAAATGCAAAAAAAATAATTTTGCACATTGAATTAAGTTTCTTGTCCGACTGACTGCAGTTTCAATTTTGCATGTCTTTTTATCTTGCAGAGCAAAGCAGACGGGACGATTTGGAGGCGCTGGGTCATATGTTTATGTACTTCCTACGAGGCAGTCTGCCCTGGCAAGGTTTAAAGGTAGTGTTGTAGGTGGAGTGAAAGAAATGTTTGCTGCCTTCATGCACTTTGATTTAGGGGTTTGTTTCATAAACAAAAATCAACTGTGAAAATCATACCATTTTAGAAAAATGCAGTTTGTTTTATTCTGTTACATTGCTTTAAATATCTTAAACCACAGTTTTTTGTATATATTAGAGTAGGGCTGTCACTAATGATTATTTTGGTAATCGAGTAAACGGTTGATTATTCTGACAATTAATCAGATAATTATATTAATTTCTTTGTGGTAATAAAAATAGACCCAAGTGAACAATAGCATTTAAAATGACTTTAAATACACATATAATAGCAATGATGCAAAAATAATTAGTTCAAATAAAGTATCAAAAGCAAGTGATCTTATGGTTTAATTGAACAAAACTGTTAAAATACATAATGTCTTATAAACAATAGAACTAATGTACGTTACGCTTTATAACAAATGACTGCAGAGGGCGCCAACAGCCTGACAGTTGTTTTTACACTTTACTGCACAATCTAATCCTTGTTTAATAATGGCTAAACAAAAGGTTTTTATAATATATTCAAATCTTTGATACCATAGAATCTTCATAATCCTTATCACCAATGTCAATATCAAACTAATATAAGCCTAAAAAGAGCCAAAAAAAGTTCAAGCTCACAGTCAGTGATGAAATAAGGATAAGAAACTAATTGCAAGCAATAGGTCAAAAACTAAAATAAGACATGCTACATGCATTGTGTAAATTAATTAGTCTTCACTGTGTTAATCTATAGATAGATGGATAGATAGATATAATTAACGTGTGTTATGTAAAGATTCTATACATCTATATAAATATATTATTATTATTATTTTTTAACTTCTTATTAATGTTACAAAAGTGATTTAGTCAAGAGCAGTGAGAGGTTTTCTCTCACTGTTGTTTGATTGTTATGAATGAGAGACGAAACCAACATAGGACCCCATTCACTATAAAAATGAAGAAAAGATCCAATATACTTTTACATATGCGTTTTCTTTTTCAGCTGTTTACTCCCTCTTAAGACCCAAATCACTGTGTTTATGAGGATACTTGCAAAGACGGGGATTCTGACGCATATATGTGTGTTTATGTAATCGTACAAAGCAAATAAAGCGGCAAAAAAAAAAATGTTCGCTACTCTCACACAGAAACAGAGACGGCGCACGCATATAAGTTGTTTTAAAACTGCAGTGCTTAAAACACGTGTCCATGCTACAGATGTAGTCCCCCGTTTAAGAACGGGCCCCTCGTTTTGTCCTGGCTGGTTGTTCTCCACTTGGTTCTGTCTCCCCTTCACGCCCCGTGGTGGCGTGTAAATATCGCTGTCATCCAAATGATGCAAAAGTATTTCCGTAAATAATGTATTTTGCGACACCACGAAATAAACAACAGAGCATAATATGAAACGATAGACTTTTTATTTGGCTCATCCGATATATATCGTCATATCACACAGTCCTAGCAGTTACTGTAATAAGTGCATAATATGTACATGCTGAACAGGACTGTGAAATAAAGTTAATGCTAATAGTTTAAAAGATAGCAATTTACTGGACAAATGTCTTCATGGATTCCCAAAATGTTCTTATTTTTGTTGTGTCCTGCTTCGTTCATTAAGGCTGACACACTGAAGGAGCGCTATCAGAAAATTGGAGATACCAAAAGGGCAACCCCTATAGAAGTGCTCTGTGAGAGCTTCCCTGGTAAGCAGGTTCTTTTTTAAATGGCCACATAACTTGTGCTGTCTCATCTCCAGTGCACTGCCTTAACTTTGACATCCTTCCACAGAGAAATGGCCACCTACCTGCGCTACGTCCGGAGACTGGATTTCTTTGAAAAACCGGATTACGACTACTTGAGAAAGCTCTTTACAGACCTCTTTGACAGAAATGGTTATGTCTTTGACTATGAGTATGACTGGGTCGGCAAGCCGCTGGTAAGTCTAATTGGATGTCATATCGTAAACCGCTTGTATATGATGTAAAAAAGTACATGGATGTTGAGTTTTCTTTGTGTCTATACAGCCGACTCCAATAGGACCCATGCCTAGTGACACACCTCTGCAGCCCAGCAGCAGAGACAAAGCACAACCCCAGACCAAAAACCAGGTGGGATAAGTCACTATACTTTTATGCTATTATAAATTACACACATCCCTTTTTTGTGCAATTTTATAGTATATGGTCAAGCGATAATTTGTAGTTTAATTGCTTTGAGTGCCACTTTAAAATAAAGTTAAGGAATTAAATAATGAAAAAAACTCTTCAAATTGACTAATATCCATATTTAAAACTGTTAATTTAACCATTATTATTTTGTAATAAATAATTTCTATTTTGTAATCTAATTTACTATTGTACTCATGCATAAACTGCATAAAGTTTTTTTTTTAAAATAATTTTAAAATAATTTATTTATTGTTAATTTAACTTTATTTTTAAACATTAACCAATTTAAATATATTTATTTGTCAATTTGACAAAGTAATTTTAGTTTACATTTTAGTATTTATTTCTTTATTTTATATGATAATAATAATTATATTTAACATATATTTGACATACTTCACTTTCAGTTTTATGGTCAAATCCTTGTTGATGTAAAAGAGGAAGAATCGGCCACAGTTACTACTTTTAAGTACCAGCTTCCCTTTTTTATTTTCTTTGGTTATTTTTGGAGAAACATTACTTTATGCAGTGTAATTTTTGAAATGTAATCTCAGTGTTTTATGATTCTCTTTTAAATCATGTCGACAGTATCTTTTTGTTTTACTCATCAAGAATCCCAAGAAAGCTTCCTGCAGCCAGAGTAGTTTTTGCTAGTCTGAAGATCTGTAATTCCCTTAAATGCGGTCATTCTTTTAGACGGTGGTATTTCCATGTCTTGGTCACAGTCCCTTAGATAAATGCCCATTACATTCTAAGTTTTGATATGATTGGCTAGAGCTTTTTGTGAAAGATAAGAGCTTAGCTTCCCTCTCCATCTCTGCATGTCGCGTGATCTCTTGTTTTTTCACTCACTTTTATTTCCACCTCTATCCTGTTAGCTAGAGTAGTCTGCTTGTGCATGGAAGGCGTTCCTCTTTAAACTCGTTCTGTTCTTTTTTTCTTCACACCCTCACCTCTTTTCAAAAACATCTCTTATGCCCTTTGCCACCCCCCCACCCCTTTCCCCCATCGCTGTCATGCCAGTCTCCAGAACCTAAAGGAAGTGAGTCCCAGCCCACTCCTGTGACCAACAGGGAGCTCCTGGGGTCGCACCTCACGGCCGATAGGCTGGGGGGCTCTGTCCAGGTACTGGGTGTTTGCGCAGTACTGCATGCCGTTAGTGTCGATCTCCTCCTTTCTCTGTTCTTGTTCTCGTTTCCTGTCATCCGCGTTTACTTGAGACACCTCTATCCATTTTCCAGCTGTGAACACTTAAATGGTCTTTTCCTCTTGCCTTTGTCTAACACACGTCACTTGCACGCTCTTGATGGTTAGGCTTGGGATCTGGTGACTTCAGTGTGAAAATACTGCTTGGATTATAAATAAGTAGCTAAGCAAGACAAATGGATGTTTGGTTATGTACTTCTAGTTATCCATAGTGTACATTTTAATTTAAAATATAGTAGATTTCCAAATAAACATGCTCATTTTCTGTGTCAGCGTGTTTCCGTTATCTAAGTGCTGTTCCTTCATTTTACATTTCCCCACTTTCTTCTTAACCCTCCCTGGTTGGTGCTAAGCAACCTGAATTTGAATCATTTAATTATTTTAAAAAAGTGTCCTTAATAGGTTACTAAGCCCCAACCCAAGTTACATGAACTGATAAATATGAAGTGTATATTAGGGTGCTTTCACACTTGGTTCGCTTGCCTTGTCCGAACCCGTGTTCGATTTCTCCCCCCTGCCCCCGCTGGACTGCGTTTGTATTATTTTATTCTGGTCCGAACCGCGGTTTGTTTGCGTCATCAAGCCAGAAGCTGTTTACTCCCTTGCATAGTAATGACGGCGCAGGAGAAGGCAGCAAATGCATCACATTGGACTTTGCACTTTTATATATTTAAGTTTTTGAACCGTTCCTTTTGTTTACAAAGCTTACAAACCCGAGTTCGGAAGACAGCGTTCACATCATCCAAACGAACCGAACTCTGACATCAATCGAACCCGGGAGCGCACCAAAAGTGCTAGTGTGAGAGCACCCTTAGATTAAATAAATTCCAGTGTGTACTGTGGTTTTGTGTTGTTACTCATCTTTGCCAATCTGTATTAAAAACTCACTGCCTGCTGCTTTAAATTAATGTTCAGGTTATGAGCTCAACCAATGGAGAAGTGAATACAGACGATCCCACGGCGGGACACTCCAACGCTCCCATAACTGCCCCTGCTGAAGTAGAGGTGGCTGATGATACAAAGTAAGTACAGTTTTTACAAAACCATACAAATGTTTTCTTTTAAATTATTCTATTATTATTAAATTAATCTTCCATACAGTGCTGTTTTCTTTCCCTTATTTAAGTGTATTCAATAAAGATAAAGAAATGGCAAAGATTTGCCCACCAGCCACTAAGGTTGGAGTGTACAGTCAAAGAAAAATAAAGATTTTGGTTTCATTGCTAGGAATCAATTATCAGTTTATTCATTATTATATTAAATCTGTGTTTTATTGTCAATTAATTTTTTTTCTAATTGAAATAAAGCTGAAATATAAATATTAGATTAAACAACACTTTAAAGTTTAAAAAAATATTTAAAATGATTCCTTGACAACTAACTGAACTATAATAAGCTTAAGTAGTAAAATGACTAAAATGCAGTTTTACACAATTGTGCAGTCTGATCCATGCTAACATTAGGAGAAATTTGGGCCTGTTTTTGTCCTAGTGGGTTTTTTAAATTTGCTTTCAACTGCCTAACTAAGACTGTTTGAGAATGATGGAAGGAGATTACAAAACGGTCCTCATCTCATTCGCTCTTTTCAGGTGCTGTTGTTTTTTCAAGAGGAGGAAGAGGAAAACGCTCCAGCGGCACAAGTGAGGAGAAAAAACATCTTTGAAACATTAAGAGTCACTGGTGCGTTTAAAGTAAAAAACAAAAGCAAAGGACTTGAGCTGAAACGTGGAGTTCTCTCCCTTTCTGTCTCTGCTCCACCTCAGAACAGAAACTCACTGCCTCACTTTTGGCATCTGCTCAGAGAGGACACACATCAGTACTCCGGGCTCTGACACTCTTTGTAAGGAAACAATTCAGTGGAACAAATAAATATATTTGTACAATGTGGGACACCAGAAGAGACTTCAGTGGTCAGAAATAAGATGATATATGTTATGTGACTTAAACCCAGATGGACTGTTTAATCTTGTATTTTAGATGACACGCAAACCTGTTATTTGAGAACTAAAAGGCAACCAGACTCACACTTACACACAGACATCCGTTCACTTTGACACTGGCTGGATGAGTGAGTGATGTGCTCCATGGTGTTTTTGTTTTTTATGGGATCAAAATAGGTGGGGAAAGACTTGTTGTTGACTGACGTATGGAGAAAAGTACACCGATTCAGACAACAAATGTAAATTCTGTCTTTCCTTTTTGTTTTGTAATTTAAAAAGTTGTTTTGAAGATCTTCTTTCCCAGGTTTACTCATGTTGTAGAATGTGTGAACATTTTTTTTAACCGCTCTTAGTGTTTCTTTATTTTCTCTTCTTTTTTTCTTTTTTTTTTTTACTTGCTCTCTTTTTTCCTGTCGATGTGGATGATGTTGTTGTAGCACAGTGGCTGGTCTCAGGTACTGTGGGAGATGGAGAGAAAAAAATGCATTGGATCTCTCCTATGTGAATTGCACTTTTGGGGGGAGAAAAGCAAACCGGTTGGCATTGAAATTAACAGAAAGCAAAAGAAATAAAGGCAGACGTTGGATCATTTATACAGCAGGCTGGTCTCTCCCAAAGGGACAGAAGTGATTCTCTCAGTCAAAATTGTGCTTTTTCTTTGTTTTTCGCTTTAGATTAATTTACCTGGGAATCATAGTTTGTGCCTTTCCAAGTAAAACATTTAACACTAATGTGTCCCTCTCTACGATTCCTATCCAGGTGAAGTGACCATGGCCCTCTCAGATTGTTTGTTCTCTACTGTGCGCTCCATGCCAGTCTAATGGAGCCTGTTGGCATTTCTTAGATTTCTTTTTCACTGTTGTAAAGTGCATCACAGCAAAGCTCCATGAAGACATGAGTCTGTGGGTTTATACGCAGTAACAGAGGTTCAGAATGAGGATGTGTATTGATTTACATGCCTATTAAATGTTGCTTTTCTTCTATGCCTCATAAGATGTTACATGTTGTGTCTGAGCACAATCACTGTTTTGAAGTTATGGTTGTGGTTAATTATTGCAGTTATTTCTGCCAACAGTTATTTCAATACAGTCAACATCATGTGACATACAGAAACAGATGCGGTGTCATAAAATATAAATGGAGCTGCAGGGCAAGTGCCTTAACTTTTAGTGCACATGCTAGTATGTGTCATACCCTTCTAGAGCAGAACATTGTTTCACTTCCAAATGACTCAAACCCCCCCCCCCCCCCCCAGAAAAGCCAACCAATTATGACATCCTGTGATTATTCAATCATTAACCTTTTTATAACAATGTCATGAAACATGAATGGGTTGTTCTTAGATATAGTGTAGAGCAGTGGTTCTCAATCAGTTATTCATGAAAAAGTTTTTTTTTTTTTGATAAAATATTTTAGAGCTTGAAATAGCTAGAAAAATATGTATTCTTTACAAAAATGTCTGTGAACCTTAATGATAATTTACATGACTAGAAGGGGTATAGAAATCATGCTTTTAAAATCAGGCTACCTCATAATCCAGGTTTCTCTATTTTTATTTTTTTTATTTTTTATTTTTTTTACGAATCAATGGAAGTCAACAGGAACCAAAAGTCATACAGGTCTGCAATAACATGAAGTTGAGTAATTTTTATTTTGGGGTTAAAGTTGTGACACTAGAGAATTAAATTAAATGAACTAAATACGCACTGAATGTAGTGTTGCTGAGTCGCAATAAGTAAATTTCGTGTGTGTGAATCAATGGATGCAGTGTTGCCAGATTTCCCTAAAAATAAAATAACCTAAATCAACTAAAATAAATTATAAAAATCTCTCGAGCGCACGAGATGAGGAAAGCAAAGCAGAAACACGGAAGAAATATACTAGTACATGTAGAGAGCTGATTGAACAGCAGATGAGGATTTGACAACTGCTACATTACTGTGTTATGTGGCTCATACAGTAGTACTCCAAAAAAATACGCGACTGTATTATGGAAATAAGCTTAAACACCGCGTGTTGTGGAAATTACTTTTAAAACCATGACTGCTCATATTTTGCGACCACCACAGTCGCTCGTATTAAAGAGGATATGGCAACACGCCGGATGAGAGAGGGCGTGGCCTAATAAACACGTCATGACAACACGAATCAAGAAATAAGGCGCTACGCTATACTACGTTTTTCGCACTAAACAAATTCAACATTAACCATGTTGCATTAATATATACCAACATGACATTTAAAACTGTAATCCTCGATCCATGAAAGAGAATGTTACAGTTTAAATTCGCGGCTCCTCCATCGTGATTCATTTACGAAGTCAGCTGACCAAATCCTTAGGGAACCGACTCTTTTTCTACAGCGATGGACCAAGAGCCTTGAACTTCACACCAGACTCGTTCTCCCTGCAGCGTGGAAGCCGGCGCTGGAGAGGACAATATGCTGAGGTTGCTAAGAAGGAAAACGCATTTTTAGCTGACTGAGGGTTGACTGTATCGCGTTAATCATGCCGGACTCCTCAGAAGCCTCTTTACCCGCGTTCAGGCGCTTGAGTTACTCAGTGGGGCATTTTCTCAACGACCTGTGCGCCTCTATGTGGTTCACATACCTGCTGGTGTTTTATCACTCAGTGCTGGGCTTTGAGAACACATATGCTGGTGTGTTGCTGCTAGTGGGACAGATAGCGGATGGCGTGTGTACACCGCTCATCGGTTATGAGTCTGATAAGACACCCGGCTGTGGATCATATGGGAAGAGAAAAACATGGCATTTAGTCGGTGAGTGACGAGGAACTTAAAGGGACAGTTCAGACAAAAATGAGTCTGTCATAACCATGTTGTTCTAGACCTGTATGACTTTCAAAAAAAGATTTCAAGGATGAATTCACTTTAATTTTCGTGTTATGTCTTTAGTAAATTATGACACCATTTGTTTTTGGGTAAATTGTCTCTTTAAGGTTTATCTTTTGCATATTAATGTATGATATATTATTCTCATTTACTCTCTTTTTACTTCATTTAGGAACTATTAGCGTCCTCCTGTCGTTCCCCTTTATATTTAACCAGTGCCTGGGCTGTAATCTGGACACTCCACAGTGGGTCAGTCTCACTTACTTCACCCCCTTCATCGTCATCTTCCAGTTTGGATGGGCGGCCACCCAGATTTCCCATCTCTCCCTCATTCCCGAGCTGGTGACTTGTGAACATGAAAAAGTGGAGCTCACTGCGTACAGGTAAACTGGTGCAGATGTGTGCGTGTAATGATCAACTATTCTCGTGACGCTTGTTTGGAGGACTTTGTCTGTAGTGACCGGAATGATGTCTTAGCTTTTTATTGTATTTTGGTTGTATCCGTTAGGTATGCCTTTACTGTGATAGCCAACATCACAGTGTATGCAGTGGCCTGGCTGATGTTTCATTTTCAGACTCAGGAAGGAGATGATCCTGCCATTACGGAAAACCTTGGCCTGGTTGACATCCCTGTTTTCAAAGTGAGTGCTGAACTCATTGTGCTTTGTCATTTCATCCTGCATTAAAAATAGTGCAATTTAAAGACCCCATGATTTTAAGATTTTTGTGACTGTGTGTGCTAGTGTACTCCTTAAGCTGGCTGCACACTAGACAATTTTCAAATCTTAACCGATTTAAAACCATGGGAGACCACAGACAAGAAGACAGTTCAACAGATTTTTAGCCTTATAATCCTCTGAATGCACACACTAGACGATTTGACCAGACCATGAGACCACACACTTGATGACTGTAGGAACGATTTCACACTGAAACTTAATCTCACAGGGACTCGCGAGATCAAACGTGACTAGAGAGGAAAAACAAATAGAGGACAATCAACGCTGTCAGCTGGCTCTCCTGGCGCACGTTCTGTTTCACACTGAAAAACAAAGTATAAAAAAAGAATATGGGTGATGTTCTCTGCTTTCATGCCAAGTTTGTGGCTGCCAAGTTTCGGCTACTGTTGCCAACTCTCGCGAGACAAATAAGCAACCGCAGCTTCAAAAACAAGCCCAATATTTTTTGATAATTTATTATCATCAATATAATTTATCAATTATTTATTACCAATAAATGAGCCTGCAGGAAAAAAGTCATCCCACTCTACGTCTACTACTATCATTGCTTGGATTACAGCATCACACCTTCTTTTTGAAAGAGATTTTTCTCCAATTCCTCATTGAAGAAAAATCACGTTAAAAAAGGCGCGTGAGGAGAGGGCGGAATATTTGGCAAATTACGCTACAGCGCTTATATTTTTGCACTGATTGGCTATTAACTGTGAGCAGACAGAGTCTCAATCCATGCATTGGAGAATACAGTGAACATAAATTAAAAGAAACAAAGTTGCTTGTCAGGTTTTCCTAACAAGCAACCATATTTTTTTTAAATAAGCCCAAAAAAACGCAACCCAGGAATTTTTTCACGCAACTTTACAAAAAAAGAAGCCCAAAGACTTGGCAACTATGCATGCAACATCCGGTAGGTGACGCTTGCTCGCTCTCATTGGCTATCGTGGGGATCACGTCAGAGGCAGCCCGATCAAGAGTCGTAAATATCAAACATGTTTGATATTTACGATTTGAGTTCAGCGACACTCCGTCTCGATCTGAAGCAGATAAATAATCATAATGACACCATGGACAAAAAAATAGTTTACAACCAGTGGCGGCGTTAGGGCGGGGCTTGATGGGGCTATAGCCCCATCAGAAACTTGCTTAGCCCCGGCACAGCCCCCCAAGGATTTCCTAATGATGTTCCTGTTTTTTGGTGTCACTTTCATTAACATTGAAAACCTAAAAAAAAAAAGTGCCTAATATGTGGCCTATAAACAATAGATATTATGGGGGAGGGGTCAAGCAACACAAGCAAGCAACGCGCAAACTGTGCAAGAATTATGCAGGTGAATGTTCACTAGAAAGTGAAAGTAAAAAAACTGATAGAGCTTTCTAAATGCTGCATTAACTTTGCATATTCTCTGAAACGAGAGAGGAAACTACTTCAACACATGCTGATTACGGTATATAACCGTCTTAAATCATTCCCTTAATATTTGTCTTGTGGCCCGTATAATGAAAAACATGAAGAAACGTATTTTGCGTTAAACAGGTTGATTCTGAAAATCAGTGCACGAAATAAAGCTGCTCTTAATTTTCATTGGTGACCGCAGTGTTAATAATTTTAATTATAGGCCTATAATTCATTGTATAAATTAATAGACCTGTAAAAAAAAAAAAAAAAAAAATTTTAATGAGGAGTAAGCTAATAGCCTAATTATCCTCACAGCGTGTCATGCAGTGATGTGCTATGAAATTATTGCGGGGCAATAATTTCATGTAATTTAATAATAAAAGTAACTTAATAGTAATAACAGGCCTAATAATAAAAATCGGGCTTAAAATCGTCTAGTGTGCGGCCAGCCTAAATTATATTTGATCAAATAAATATATTTACAATTACATTCTGTTACACACACTACCATGCAAAGTTTATTTTTTAAAGAAAAATGAAAAGAAATAAAACTGATCAAAAGTGACAGAAAGACACATATTTTCCCTGAACCTTGTATGAGCCAGCAAATTTCTCTCAGATGTTTCTTTATATCAGTAGTTAAATATTTTAACAGCAGTTTATGGTTTTCAGCTGATTAATTTTTATTTTTTTATAGACCAACCTTTTCAGTCTTTGCTTATGTTGATGTTAACCTACCATGTTGCATAATCTAGGCCTGGTCAAAACAGCTCTGACAAGTTTCATGCAGTGATATCAAAGACTATAGAATACCCAAGACGTGTCACTCGTATAGTTTTGAATGGCCGTTAGAAGTGTCCCGGTTGCTATAGAAACAGTCAACGTTCTGGAGATGCACGCTTAGGACTGCACATTGGCTGGTCTCGCCTGACAAATACGCTTTTTTTAACGCTATTGGAGCATAAGAAACAACATTTATGAGACAGTTGTCAGATTTCATTGGTGATTTCAAATTTGAAATTTAATCGTAAAGGTTGGCGAACGGTTTTGGAGAATTTGATGTTCCCCAGTCAAAGAGATAAGAGCTGCACTTGCATGCCCGAGAGGCGTTTCAGAGATGGCCACCGAGTGACATGACTTGTCTTAAAGGGACTCTGGTAATATCTGTTCACACTCAGGGTCTAAGTCTTACAGTAGTGGGCATTGGAGCTCTGTTCTCGCTGCTCTTTCACCTGGGCACACGGGAGAAGGGGGCACGTCCCCGTCAGGAGGAGGAGGGGTCTAGTCCTGGGGAGTGCCAGCCTCTTCTTAACAAGACCACTGTTGCTCCTCCCACAAGTCTACTGCAGTGGAAGCACTGGCTGCGACAGCCATCATTCTACCAGGTTAGCAGCCAGTACCCGTGTTACTCCTTAGTGGCATGTAATGTAATTCTCAGCTTTTGTGATTAATCTGAATAGTGGCTTGAAATGTTATCACTTAATCACAGTGGAGTGAAAACGTTCAGAACTTTATTTAGTAACTGTCTGTTATAACTGAGAATCAGAAAGTTAATAACCTCTCTAAACCCTGCTCTGTTATTCAGGTGGCTGTGCTTTATATGTCCACTAGACTGATTGTGAATCTGTCGCAAACATACATATCCATGTATCTCACCTACACACTACTGCTGCCAAAGGTAAAACAACTATAGTAATACTACACTTAGTTTGCACCCAGTTCATCAACAAAAGCATCGAAGAAAAAAGGCAGTGATCTTTGTTTGGACCTCTTTCTTGCAGAAGTACATAGCCACCATTCCCCTGGTCATGTTTCTAAGTGGCTTTGCTTCCTCATTTATCATGAAGCCTCTCAGCAAGCTAATAGGCAAATGTGTGAGTATGAGTTTGCATATGTGTCTTTTGATTGAAATGTAAGCTAAAATACCTCTTCCCATTGTTGGAAGTGATTAACAGTCAGTTTTGCTGCGTCATATACGTGTGATCAAAGTTATGAGTTGAGCAGACACAAACACCACTATAAAGCTGTAATTACCAGTGGGGAAATGTGTGATTTTATTTTTTATTTTTTCTCTTTGAGCCCAAGCTTGAGTTGGAGGTATGTCAATTATAGATTTTAAAAACACACATGATGTTGCATTAGTGCTACAAATCTTCTTTTCTTCGTTAAGAGGTGAAAAAGAGAACAAAATAGGAAATTGCCTATTAAGCCAATTTTATTCTGGCCAATATAACTGTTAGATCATGTTGCAATACTTCCCTTCTATTCTTAATCAACTGATTTTGTAACTGCCAAATAAGTTTGCAGGTTTTTCAAGAACCCTGATTCTTCCACAAAAAAAAAAAAAAAAAAAAAAGCTGTTGAGGGGGTCAATTAAAATAAGAAATATCTTGTGTAGTCATTCTCAGTAGTTGTTTTAGCTTATTTAAAGCTTGTTCTAAATCATTGTAAGCCCTCTGAAGGCCACCTGGTGCTCCCCATCCAGTATTTAAAGAACCATCTGAAAACTAAAGAAAAAACCGTTCACTAGATATTAAATTTTTATTTAAATGCATTTATATTTAATACAGTATTGGAAGCTAATACAGTATGATAGAAGGATTTTGTTTTCATTTAAGTTTCATTGTCCCTTATCGATAGATGACCTATTTTTTGGGACTGTTGCTGATTCTGGCATTCTCCTTTTGGGTGCTGCTGGACCCACACATGGGAGAAAAGGTGTACGGCACAGCGGTCTTGCTGGGGGTGGGGTCTGCTACCATCCTGGTGATGTCACTTGCCATGACGGCTGAGCTCATAGGAGACCAAACAGTAAGTGCAGATATCAGTCAGTGTTGGGGAACTGAAAATGAGCAGGAACCGCTTCAAGCAAATGTTTTATTAAGCTTATTCAGCGCTAACAGCTTCAACAGTAACGCGTGATTGAACCAGTAAGATATGCAAACATCAGCACAAGTGAAAAAGACACATGCTTCAGAGTGACTCATCTCAAACGTGTAAAAAAGTCACAGAGAACTAAAAATATGCTTTTAAAGAAGTGTTCTAATAAGACTTTTCTTGTCCTCCTGACAGCAAAGTGGGGCTTTTGTTTATGGAGCTATGAGCTTCACAGACAAGGTGGCTAATGGGCTGGGAGTTATGATTATTCAGACGCTACACCCCTGCCGGTAAGTGTGCACATGCTTGCATGGATGCATACTAGAATTTAAAGTGAGTGAGAAAGACTCTTAATGGTCAAATAAGTCAAATAAAAAAATTGAAAAACATATTTTTTTAAATATGAATATTTAAATATAAATATATTTACATGTGATTTCTCTCTTATAGCACAATGGTATGCTGTCCAGGCTGCGTGTGGTATTATCACTATATCATGGTCATCGTCACTGGTGGAGTGGGCGTTTTAGCAGCACTGAGCCTCTGCACGATTCTTATCTGGCCTATAAAGATTGTGCGGTGTAAGAAACTCAACAGTTCCTGTCTTTCTCACTTTTAAACATGTACTTCCTCTTTGACTTACTCTTTTTAATAGTGTTACTCTATAACCCCTTCACCTCATGGCTGACGTGATGTTTTGTATTACAGTATCTAAGCAAAATCATATGAATTGTTCAATAAACAGCAAAGACTTTAAGGGTGAGGGCCACATGTCAGAAACATCAAAACAATCAGAAACCTCAATCATCCACCTTTAATTTGAAGCGGCCAAACCATGAGGCAAATTTTCCTTAATGTTTTGAGATTATGGATTGTAAGAAATTTCAGGTGAATCAGTGTGAATTCATATAAACCAGATTTATTCTAAATACTTTGACACAGTTATTCTAAGCACGTCTGTTAAAAACCCCAGAAGAACTAGTGATAAAATGTGGGAACGTTTGCCAAACCTTGTGCTTCTGAAGGTGAAGAAGGTGGAAAATGGTCATGATAAACTAAATTATGACACCTTTAAAAGTGGTTTATTTATTATTTTTTTTTCAGATAATAAAAGGTTGATTCCATAGGTTTAAACTAATTTTTTTAACTACCTTTTAAAAGTTTAGGGTCAGTCATATTTATTGTGAAATATTACAGTTTATTTTAATATGTTAAAATGTAATTTAATACAGTTACAACAAAACTTTATCCTGCTCAAGAAACATTTAATACATCAGTGCCACATAAACATCCAGAAAACATTCTAATGCACTGATTTGCTGCTCAAGAAATGTTTCTTATTATTATCATCAATACTGTAAACAATTGCACTACTTAGTATTTTTGTGCAAACGGTGATACATTTTTTTCAATATTCATTAATGAATAGAAAGCTCAAAACAACAGAACTTTTGTAACAATATAAGTATCTTTACTATCAATTTAATGTGCCCTTGCTGAATAAGTATGTCAGTTTCTTTGAAAAAAATAAAAATAAAATAGTACTGACCCCAAAACATTTGAACGATGGTACACTGTACATGAATTTGTACATGTAATATATCTAATGTGTGTATTGTTTTGCAGATCTGCCTGAGGTGGCTGGTCTTTTGGGGAGTGATAGAGAGGACTCGGAGAGCTCTGAGCAGCCGTCAGTCGACTGAACACACAGCAGCTGCAGAGATTCGTCAGTTCTGATGCAGAGAGCTCTTGGTTGACACTTACTTCACAGTGGTGAAGGTTAGAATTCAAAGCAGGTTCACACAGGTCAGTATTTGCTATAGGGCGGCCACATCTTGACACACGATAGGATTTCACTGAGACCCAAAGATGTGGTGAATTTTTAGACCTGAGTAGTTGATAACACTCATGTGTTCTACTGTGGCTTCTCATTACATAGTTCTCACATAACCCACCATAGACAGACACTTTTTTTTTTTCTGAAGGGACTATTTTTCTTAAGCACTTTTTTTTTTTATCATTTACAGTTTGTTTTTATTTATGATTATAAATTTAGTTCAGTTTTTTAAATCGAATCCATAAAAATAAGGGAATTTAATTAAGTACTCTGCAAAACTATTGACGCTACCATGAAGTTAATGCAAGATGCACATGTTGTTATGGATGCAGCATTTTGGATGATATTGATGTTTCATAAGGAAATTCATGAAAAGGGAAGAATTGCTATTTTAAATCAGGGGACATGAAGCCATGTTTTGTCATTTCGAGGCATATTTTCAGCTCTGAGATACGTGGGTTATCCATGTTAGGGACCAGAGAGTCAATAATGAGCATTTTACCTCATATCCACTAGCTTTGTTTTCTTTCCAAAAAACTTTATATGCATAATTATGTTTTCATATGTGAGACATTTGTGTCTGACATGTTTTCTGCTCATATAATTTACTGAACAGAATAAATGTTCTTTATGAACAGACATTTCTGTATCTAGAGTTGATACATTGTAACCTGTCTTTGTAACTAGTTACTGTTTAGCAGGAATGCAGTGTCAGTGTGAGTAGTTTCAACATCTGGTCAGCTGATCTTGCGTGTTGCTCAAGACTTTTAACACTTAAAATAAACCATAAAGGCTGACACTCAAATGTAACTGGAATGAATTAAATAGTCAACTGTAGTGGAATCAATCGACAAAATCATTGTTTGTTACATACAATTGCATTTGTTTTGTTTTTTTGTCTTGTTCAAAACTAATTTTAAATAAAAGAGTTTTTAAAATTACACAGTGTTTTCATTAAAAATACTTTTATTCAGCAGGGAATCATTAAATTGGTCAAACGTGACATTAAAGATTTCTCTTCCAAATGATGTTTTGCTCTTTCCATTCTTCATAAAATCTAAAAAAAATAAAAATAAAAAATTATAACTGTTTCCAGAAAAAAATATTTCACAGCACAACTCTTTTCAACATTGATAATAAATAATAATTGATTAAAAAAAATTATAATAAATCTTATTTGACCACCAAACCAGCATATTAGAATAATTACTGTATGTGCCAATGAAGACTGGAGTAATGCTTGCTGAAAATACAGCTTTGCCAGCACAAGAATAAATTAAATTTTAAAACATATTCAAATAGAAAACAATCATTTTGAATCTGTAATAATATTGCAAAATATTACTGTTTTTGCTGCATTCTGATCAAATACATGCAGCCTTGAGGAGTGTGACATCCTGTATGTACCTGATATGTTGCTTTTGTCCACAAGGTGGCGAAAGAGTCCGAGAGGTGGATACAAGGTCTCATGTTTAAAATGTTAAATAATGCCTGTTGTGTGCTGGCTATGTGACTGCATTAATTTCCTGATGCTCCAAACATTATTACACATATTATAAAATGGACTCATTCATTTATTTTAATATTGTTCACGCATTACTGTAATAATAGTAATGAAAGTTTGCTTAAAGGGTTACTCTACCGCAAAATGAAAATTTTGTCATTATTCACTTACCCCCATGTTGTTCCAAACCCGTAAAAGCTTTGCTCGTCTTCGGAACACAATTTAAGATATTTTGGATGAAAACAGCTAGGCTTGAGACTGTCCCATAGACTGCCAAATAAATAGCAGTGTCAAGATCCAGGAAAGTATGAAAAGCATCGTCACAATACTCCATCTGTCATCAGTGATTCAACACTGGATCTTGACACTGTTATTTATTTGGCAGTCTATGGGACAGTCTAAAGCCTACCTGTTTTCATCCAAAATATCTTACATTGTTCTCCGAAGATGAATGAAGATTTTATGGGTTTGGAACGACGTGGGGTAAGTGATTAATGACAAAAGTTTTAATTTTGGGATGGAGTATCCCTTTAAAAGTATGAGTATTGTGACAGTATACAAGAGTAATTTCTCTTTATAAAACCGTGTGGGTAGTGTGTATTGCTTTCAAAAAAATGAGAAGTAAGCGGCATGAGATTTTTGGTTATTTATCCAAAACCGGAGTTTATTTGTTTGTTAATGTGAAAAGCATTTCAAGTTACACCTGAACTATTCATCTCCTGTCATGTACAACACTACTCAAAATTGCCCACGGGAAAATCCAACCAAATATTTATTAATAACATCTTTGTTTTGAAGTGAAGGAAACAAATCAAAACCATGCCTTCAGCTGTATCCTATTAAGGGGCAATTATCACTAATTGGAACAGCATTTATAGAAACCACTGTGAATTATCCATTATGTTATTGTGTAACAATAGATTGTTTGAGAGACGCTGTACGGCACAGCACACAAGTGGTCACTTTTCTTCTCTTTGAGCTTTAAACAACAACAGTGCTGTGTAGAAGTTACATGTCAGTACAGATGTAGCCTATTTTCTGCCTTTTCAAGCATTTTATTAGTACTTTCAGAGAAACCTTCAGTATTTTTGGACTGATCTCTGATCTGTGGATCATTTGTGAAAACATTTAGTTTTCCCATTGCATTATAAAGAAATAGTTCACCCAAAAATGAAAATTTGCTGAAAATTTACTCACCCTCAGGCTTTCCAAGATGAGTTTGTTTCTTCATCACAACAGATTTGGAGAAATTTAGCATTATATCACTTGCTCACCAAAGGATCCAATGCAGTGAATGGGTGCCGTCAGAATGAGAGTTCAAACAGCTAATTAAAAAACATCACAATAATCTACACGACTCCAGTCCATCAGTTAATGTCTTGTTACAGTGATCGAAAAGCTGCATGTTTTTAATAAATTAATTTTTTCTAGTTTTTTTTTTTTTTTTTTTTAGCTTAAAATTAGTCCTTTATCTATTATTTATAATATCTATTGTCACTTTCTCCAGTGAAAGTCATCTTGTCTGAATCAGGAAAGAAATACGCTCAGATCAAAACACTTCTGAAAAAATAAAACATTCCAAAACAATTCTGAACAAATAAATAGGAAAATCATGATATGAAATTACAAAATCATTGAGAAATCATTGTTGTGGATTATGGACTCATGGATATTTTGGCTAGAAGCATCAGTTTAAAGTTAAAATGCCTTGATGGTTTTGTTTATTACAAACCACGCAGCTTTTTACTTCACAAGACGTTGACTGATGGACTGGAGTCATGTGGATTATTGTGTTGTTTTATCAGCTTTCTGAACTCTCATTCTGACGGTACCCATTAACTACAGAGGATCCAGTGGTGAGCAAGTCATATAATGCAAAATTTCTCCAAATTTGTTCTGATGAAGAAACAAACTCATCTACATCTCGGATGGTTTGAGGATTGAGGAGTACATTTTCAGCAATTTTTCATTTATTTATTTATTTTTATTTATTTAGTTTTTGTGTCTGAACTTTTGCTTTAAGTGCAGTACTGTTGATACACATTAAAAAACATCTATACAAAATACATTAGTTTGTGCCTCCCGCAGCCCTTACACCTGCTGTTTAATTTACACAAGAATCATGGGATAATCTGCTTCTCATTAGGGCACAAATCTGTTTGCAATGAAGACCAAAATCTACTGGCAAGCCATTCTTTTAATTTGCTTTATTTGTATATTGCTTTGCCGGTCAGCCAGTGTATTTCTAATATGCGTTGTGAAATAATACTAGACTACTGAAGACCTGGAACACTCTATAAAGTAAACTACTAATGATGCTATTAATTACTGCTTTTTTTCCTTTCACCCTACTTTTCAAGATATACTGTCACTTAATGGCAAATATACAGTAGAGGTTTTATTCTTTTCTTATTTAGCCAAGTTTACTGAGCATTTCATTTATTATTATGTTGAAAGCGGAAGCAACATTGTGATCTGAGTTTACACTTAAACTTGCTGTTGTGTAATATATGATTAAGTAGGTTTTCTGTCTTTATCCAGCATTTATTTTCTCCTGCCCTCTGTGCCTGTGAAAGGGATAGATGAACTTTCTCTTAATGGCCTTTGGGTGGTGCCAAAACTGCTTGTTTATGAAGGGTGCCATATCCTGATTTCAACTTTTGCAAATTTTGCAAATACCAGAACATGATTAAAATGTTTTAGTCAATCAGTGCACTGTCCAGGTCCACTGCAAATATGGGTGAATTCAGGAAAATTGGACCAAATTTTGAATATTATATATTTGTAAAGCCAAATTGGATGGGGATTGCATCAGGGTTATTATAGTTAACTAAAACTAAAACCATACATTATTTGAAATAAACTGTATTAGTAATTATATATATATATATATATATATATATATATATATATATATATATAGTATATATATATATATATATATATATATATATATAAAATATTAATAAAAACTATAATTATACTAAAATAATACTGGTTTGCGTGCATCTAAAGTCTACAAAAGACATCTTTATAGTGAGTTGGTTTTATCGTAAGGTATATAATCTCAGTCTTTGTAATATAGGCTCACACCCCTTAAATAATGGTGTTTTCTTGATTGTGTGCTATTGGAATTCAAGCATTTAACCTTCGGCATATTCTCACAGCTGACAAGAAAGGGCCTGTTCTTTCCTCCCCTGTTAGAACACAACACTTTAAAGCCTTTTAGTCAGATGGCAAACAAATGCCCTGTTGGTTAAGCAAGAGAAAAATCCGGGAGGTGAAACCTCAGAGAGATAATAATGCTGGTATGGTTTTTATTTGGGGGAATCCCAGAGGCCACAATCACATCCATATTGGCAGCAATCAAACATGTAGCAGGTCCTAAACATTTACTGCACACACTCATTAAAGATGGTTAAAAACATCACGGGGAACAGATCAGACAGGTTTAAATGGTGAGGGACATTTAAAGACTTCATAGCCTAATTGAAAACAACAACAGGAAATAGAAACAGTTGGTGCTGTTAAAAAAAATAAAAAATTAAAAAATCCAGCTGTTGAAGAACATGATCAGTCTGGCAGTTAGAATGAAACTGAAATCAACAAAGTTGTCCAGAAAGTAAAAAAAGAGAGGCTTTTGCAACAAATGGCCTAAATTAATGATAATAATTAGCCTAAAACAGCAGGAAACTTTACAGTTTTTTTTTTCTCTGTTCTGTTCAATTTTAAAATAATGTCAGTTTCTTCTGATCAAGCATTTAGTGAAAGTGAAAGTGACGTGACATTCAGCCAAGTATGGTGACCCATACTCAGAATTCGTGCTCTGCATTTAAACCCATCCGAAAGTGCACACACACAGAGCAGTGAACACACACACTGTTAAACTGTGAACAAACACCCGGAGCAGTGGGCAGCCATTTTTTATGCTGCGGTGCCCGGGAGCAGTTTTCGATGCCTTGCTCAAGGGCAGTCATGGTATTGAAGTGGAGAGAGAACATACAACCTCTGCTTAATTTACTTGTGCTTTAGCAACATACAGCTTCATAGTTTGGAGTTCAAATAAATAGAATGTTTCAAAGTTTAAATAATCGGAATGTTTCATAGTTTAACGAATGCTTCACAGTTTGGAGTTCAAATAAATAGAATGTTTCAAAGTTTAAATAATCGGAATGTTTCATAGTTTAACGTTCAAATAAACTGAATGTTTCATAGTTTCAGCTTTGCAAATATAGAAGGACTCAACTTTGGCTTCACATTTAGCCTTGTACTTGAATTCATGTAATGAATGAGTTAATCATCTTCATTTATTGTTCTGTGGTGTATTGATTGGTTCGCTCAGAGCTTTCAATGCTTTAATTACTATTTAAAATATGGCTATATTCATTTTTCATCATATTACATCATCTTGCACTTTAGAAATATATCTATTTATTATCCATCAAGCTACTTTGTCCAGGGCTATAAAAGCTTGTTGTTCCATCCAAAGACAACCGGTGTGGATGTAGTACCGATCCAGGAGGAACACCATGGGTCAGTTTCCAAAAATCACTCTGCAAGTGCACATTTCAGCATCCTAATGTGTAAAACAGCACTGGTTTGGGCTAAAACGCAACTGCAACTTAACTGAGATTCACCATACTCCAAGGAACCAATCATGGGCTTTGATAGGCTATTTACATTATTTACATTTAAAGTCTCCCTTCTGTAGTATGTTCGAATATGACAGTAGCTTTTTTTTTTTTAAATTAGATGTAATTGGCATTGACAGACCCTATAGAAAACAAGCTGTCAATGCCATCATCAGTTGTTATAGAGGGAGGCAGCTCTCTCCTCTAGATATCTCATCATACTGGACCTCTAACCACCAGGGCCTGGGAAAAACATGAACTTAGTGGTGCTTTCCAAGAATGACATGTATTCATCCCCCTTCTTAAACATGATTCAGACCCCAAGGCCTGATTATCAATGAGTAACATGGTCATATTTCCAATGGCTGATTCCGGAGAATCTCTTTGGACCATGTTGGTGCCATATGTTACAAATTGAAGCCAGAATTCAACATTCAGTTCTAAAATATGCTACAAACAAAAACAGGGAAATTAACTGGAACTTATCCATGGATAACTACACAATTGTTTTATTAGTCATGAAGTAAGTCTTTTTAAACTTTGCATATTTATCTAACTCGGTAGAGTTTCGAGAAGGGAGGTTTGGATTTGGTCGCGCATATCTGTGTCATCTGACGTCTCTGTTGATGTGATTTAGTATCAGTCCTGGTTGGAATTGACATGTTTTATTCACTGTTGCTGCGGCGGGGAAATAAAACGAGTGAGAGACGGAGAAGAGTGGAAGAGAGCATGCTGCCACTGGATCGTCACATCCACCACGTGTGTTGTGTTTAGACAGCTGCTATTCAAATGACCTGCCTGTGGACAAGAAACATGCACTCCACATAGCCGTAAATCATCTCTATTATGGAGTTGGTTAAGCTTACAGAGATCTCTGTAGAACACTTACAGAATAATAATTGTCTCTTTAAAGTATAGTACCATGTTATGCTTTGACATGCAGCCATACCTCACTGGATTGGTTTGTTTGACACCTCTCTAGGCGCTTAAGTTTTTTCAGTACTGATGTTCAAACCAACAGCATTATTTCAAGCGTGAAATTGCTTTTACACAACAGTTCAATAAACATGTCCTTGATAAGTAACTGAAATTTTCATTTTTTATCTCTGCAAAAATATTTCGAAACAAAGGCACAGCAGCAGAAGCAACACACAGCACTGGTGTTTTACTACTGAATGAATCAGTTTCTGAATGAATCAGTTGAGTAAATGATTCAGTGTCCCAGTGTACATACTATCCATCCTAAATAGTATGTGAGATTAGAGTAAGTGTCTCAAAGCATAGAATGTTGAAAAGAGTATGCCAAACATCCCACCCGCAAAAGCTCAGCAAAAGCTTCACGGCGCCCCCAGGTCCCACAAAAAGTTACGTTTTGTCCTGGCCTAGGTGTATAATAAACAAGTACCTGTACATTGTCTCTTAATATAAAAATGAATGATGTCAATAACGTGGTGGATGTGAACATACTGGGTGTGTTGATGTTTTTCCTGTGCTCAAACTGGACTGTTATAGAGGTTTGTTTTGGATTCAGTTAATCATTTGAGAAAAGAGACAGAAGACAAAGAAGATAAATGTAATAGAGTTATGTGATTGTAAAAAAAATGACTAAATTACGTACGAACAAAGGAAAAAATAATCGTCAAGATGGGTGGGGTCTTTAAGCTACTGGCTGAACTAACAGCATGATATTAAGCAGTTTATTAATAGTAAAAAGTGCTATTTTGGAGAGAAAAAAAAAATTAAACCACATTTGTATGTTGAAAGTGGAGTAGGAATTATTTCAAAAGGACATGCAATTCCTGTCATACCGAACAGTATTTAGCATTACTGCATGCTTAAAACATGGGTCACTTGCTGCCCGATTTTGAGGTTACACAGCATTATAAATAGTAGCTAAATACTAAAAAGATGGTGCTGTACAGTACTTATATACTAAGTATATACTAAGTAGTAGTAGTAGTGTGTGTGTGTGTGTGTGTGTGTGTGTGTGTGTGTGTGTGTGTGTCATTTTCTGCGCTTCGTTTGTGTGTGTGTATACTGTCTGATCATCCCACAGAACACCAATGTATTCTTAAGAGTCACCCAGCAGCTCGCTCCGGTGTGTTAATATTTGCCTCATTTTAGATCATTTGTCATTGGCTGGAGTTTGTGAGGCTGATGAGGAGCTGATCATGTGACACGAGGCTGAAGCCAGGCTGGGCTCGGAGAGGGGAAATGCACAGCATTCCTCAACGATCCCTACTGAGGACTGGCTGAAAACTGATAGTACTGATGTACAGCGCACGGCATGGTTACAAGGGCCAGATTCAAACAGCACGGCACGAAAGAGCGATTCAGAATCA
The DNA here is from genome assembly GCF_018340385.1 of Cyprinus carpio. NCBI lineage: Eukaryota > Metazoa > Chordata > Actinopteri > Cypriniformes > Cyprinidae > Cyprinus > Cyprinus carpio. The sequence goes on along the minus strand of NC_056573.1, from coordinate 10,596,040 downwards.
CTCTCTACCACTAACATCATTTTTCTTAATTCAGTTTAACTTTAAATTGCTATGCAGAGTTAATTGTATTTATATGAACTTCAAAGTTGGAATTTGGGCTTCAGATTAATGGTTTAGCCAAATGATATTTGTCTAAACTGTATTTAGCCCAGTTCTGTTCAAAGCACCCACACCTCTGAAGCGCTGTGCGTTTGTTTGTGTACACATTTGTGTGTGGTGTTTTAATGTGTCAGAAACCATGTGGCACATATCAAGTCAGTTTGTTAAAGACTTAAGGCATGGAAGAGTGTTTGTTAGCATTTGTAGTGTGGGATAAATAATAGTTCCCTCACACCTCCTCTCCTGTGCAGTGGCGGCGAAGGATAACTGATCCCACTCTTTAGTCATTCTTTGGACTCGCATGGTGATGGAAAACAAAAACCCACGCCTTCACTCTCCACCCTTGAAGTGGTCTTTCAGCTATTCCCCTTGACATTGTAGTCAGAGTTTCCAGATTTAAGGAGGGAATTCTTTCCACACTGAGTCAAGAGTCAGTATGAATTTCTTAGCAATTTAAATCAACAATAGTGGTAGTTAGGATTTGCAATGGGGCTGCATTTGTGTGGAGAGACCAAAGCTGCGTGTATATGTGTGTGTGTGTGTGTGTGTGTGCGTGTGTGTGTGTGTGTGTGTTTCTTAAAGGGATAATACACCCAAAAAAGAATATTCTCTCATCGTTTACCTACCCTTGTGCCATCCCAGCTTTGTATAACCTTCTTTCTTCAGATGAACGAAGCGAATATTTTTTAGAGAAATAAACTATCTCTGTGAGTTCATATAATGCAAGTATATGGGACCTCCAAATCTGACACTTCAAAAACCACACAAAGCAGACACAACGGTAAACCTTACCAGTGTTTCCCAAAACTGATCCTGGAGGCACACCAACAGTAGACATTTTCAATCACTCAATTACATTACACATACACATCATCCCTTCTAAAAAAAAAATCCTACCTGTAAAAAAAAAGTCTTTTTTTGGGGGGGCGCTCTACCAATGGAGAAAGTGTAACAGTCAACGTGGATCATGTGTGCCATGATAACCAACCACAAACACATACATCACATCATTTTAATCATCATAAAATAAAAATACACTTAACTTAAAAAAAAAAATTTTTATTTTTATTTATTTTTTTGTTAATGATTGCTTAATGGCAAACATGTTGAAGATTAGCTGATAAGCTGTTTTTCCAGAAAAGCTACTCCACTGACATCCATTAAAAAAAACTCTCTGGTTTCCTTCTGTGTACCGCAGTGTTACGCCATTTTCCTTACCTTTATCTTCATAACACAAAATATAAACATTAAAATAGGTTGTTACTGTTGTGTTCACTTTGTGTGGTTTTTGAAGGGTTAGCATTGGAGAAAATTCACACACACATTATACAGCATGAGGGAGAATAAATGATGAGAGATTTTTTTGGATGGATTGTCCATTTAATTCTTATACATCTGGGACAGCATGAGGGAGAATAAATGATGAGAGATTTTTTTGGATGGATTGTCCATTTATGAGCATCAATAACAAGCAACATTTTGAATTAGATTGAGACAAACACTGGCAACAAATAACACAAATTTTCAGGAAAAGAAAAACATTTGAATGTGTTCCACCCTTTGGAGGAAAATGTAAAATTTGTCTGTGTGTGTGTTGCATTCTATCATAAAATTCTAATTAATAACTTTTCCTTATTCTAAATTATTTCATTAATTTCATAAATGAATTTTGTGTTATATTTCACTACAATTTTTTTATGTGTAACTTTACACTTCATGAAAAGTACTCGATCTGACACTGACATCCCCATCAAGGGCTTGAGGACCCAAAGTTTTATCCCTAATTAGGGAGGACTGGGAAATGAATTAGGGAATCTTGTAAATCTAGCATGTAAATAAAACACACATTGGAATCTAGTTGCAGGGCTTGCCGCGGTTGCCCACCAGTGTGTTTGTGAAACACTCTGGCAGAGATCCTGATCAACCCTAATCAAAACCAAATGAGAGAGAGAGAGAGATGGAGAGTGAGAAAAAGCAAGGAGAGAAAGAGAAAGGGAGAGTGAACATCATTAAAATACTATCCAACTCAATTACTAGCAGATTTAAAACAGATGACACAAGCATGTTTTCGTCTTACCAGATCAACCAGATTAATTTCTACACATTTTTTTTTTGTTTACACAGGCTTTCTAATTGCTTCCCATCTGATTATGATAAAAGTGAATGAAAACTGTAAATCATCAAAGATACTGTTATTATGATGTAACAGTCTGTAAGTCATATGACAAAGAAGTTTGCATACTATGAATACTAGTTTAGGAAACTTTTCTTAAATTCATTAAATCCTTAAAAACTCAAAAAGACTATAAGACTATAATAATTAAAAAAAAAAAAAAAATCTTTTTTTATTTTAATATGGGAAAATCACTACATCAGACTTGCTGAATAAAGGGAAACTGCTGCAAAACCAAACAAGATGCAAATCAGCTCTGACTGCTATCAGCATCTACAAACATGCTAGTGTTATCAGATCTAAAGTGCTTGATAATAGCATTTAGTATCATGGAGATCTTCTCGCCACACTGCCAATGAGTCATAATTGGTAATTGGAAAACTAAACATCACGGTTCACTTCCACGTGCTGTCAGTTTGCTGCCAGACAGGAAATTGAAGGCAGATTTTCCGCGGCCTCCTGACCAGACCCTGTTTGGAGAGAACACTCACATACACGGGATGTTATATAATTAAATATCTCATTAGTATGACTGAAACCTAAAATGGATTTCATATCCAGGAAGTTACTTTTAAAGCTTGTCAAGATACTCATGAATTAAAATAGCTCGACTTCAGTCAAGTTGCTCTTACACTAAAATAACAACTATTATTATTAACCTAAGGGGGCAAATTATATATTGTTTAAAAGTTAAAATTGTTTGAATTTTTTTTGAAAGAGGTCTCTTATGCTCACTAAGGCTTAAGCAAAATCTGTTTAAATATTTTTAAAATGTCATTTATTACTGTGATGAATTTTCGGCATCATTATTCCAGTTTTCAGTGTCACACGATCCTTCAGAAATCATTCTTAAATGCTAATTTGATGCTCGAGAAACAACTCTTATTATTGTCAATGTTGAACCATTCATTTTAGTCAGGATTCTTCAGTGAATACAAGGTTTAAAAGAACATTGGTTGAATTAGAAATTTTAGTCTGGTTACACTTTATTTCACGGTGTCCTTGTTACAGTGTAATTCTACTTTTAATTACTGAGTAATGTTAATTAACTGCATGTACTTACTGTATGGTTAGGGTTAGGATGAGGTTAGTTGCATGTAATTGTGCATAATTTATTGTTATAACCAACGTGTAACAGGGACACTGTAAAATAACGTTTTATCAGATGTACTTATTTTGGATCAAACAACACTTTTAATCCTTTTAATGCATCTTTGCTGAATAAAAGTATTAATTTCTTTAAAGTAGTATTCATCTGGTACAAAACAAGATCGAACAAAGTAATATAATGCACAAACTACCAGACGATTAAAATGAATCTGAAATGAATCCTCAGTTGTATTACAGACCTTCTAAAGATTGTGATTCAACATATCTCAGTCAGGGGCATTTTCCAGGGTCTGCTTGTTAATAACTTTACATAATATGATCATTTGCTGTCAATGCATTTTTCAAAAGAAAGTGATAACGTGCTAGTTTTCCCCAAATCCTTTTAGTAACAGTGAGGTTCTTTGGTCCAGTTAGGTCTGTAATTAAGCGTGTAAATCAGTGGAATTTTTTACCTGCAGCAGGGGGCTGATTGTATTGAATATACGGATGAGTTATGATAAGGTAGCACAATAGCAGGCCTGTTTCTGGCCTTTATGAATGAGCCCACTTAATCAGCCGGGGGAGGAAGGTGCAAAGCCTCTGGGACAGATGTATAATATCACTACTTCCTTCCATAAGCCCGTGCTGCAGATTTATGGTGTGGCTACTTTGTTAGAAAAACTCTCTCATGCCGTCTTCCGCCCCAACCTGTTTTCCTTCTCCTGGAGTTTTAGTGTAGTGTTGTTTCCTTCACTTGGGGAAAGAGGGAGTTGCCTTTAAAGCAACATAGAAGAAAATGAAAGGCGAAGTTCATTTGGTATACTCAGTATTTTTTGTTTATGTTGTACTGGCCCATTTACAGTACCATCATTTAGACTAGGCATCTAGTGTGGTGGATGCAGCATCACACAAAAGCATATGTTTTAAGGCAAAAGTCAGTTACGGAGATAAAGTGAGCATTTTTGACATGCCATGTGATCTTAGTATGGAGGCTAACATGAGGTGACCCGGTCAATGTAAAAACAAAAAACAAAAAACAAAATTATTAGGCTACTATTTAATAAAAATAAAAGTGTAAAATGTGGTGGGCGGAGAAAGATGGAATGAGGAAAAAAATTAAAGAATTATACAAAATTACAATAATAATTAATAATATGTAAGTTACAATTATAAATAAAATATTGATAATAATATATAAAATATAATGATATATAAATAAGCTATAATAATAATAATATGTAAATTATAATAATTTAGAAATGCTCTATAATAATAATACATACATACATATATACATACATTATAATAAAAGAGCTATAATATATAATATATATTTTATTATAATTATATTTATTTATTTATAATCTATTATAATAGTCATCATATTAATAACAACTAATAATGCTATATTAAAAAAATCTATAATATATAATATATTGTTACAGCCCAAAATGGCAAACCCACATAACATCTATATTATTATTATTACTATTTCTATTACTATTAATAATAACATGTACTGCAAATTATAATGATAAATAAAAGATCTATAATAATAATAATAATAATAATAATATGTAAGTTATAATGATAAAAAAAATCTATAATAATTATAATAATAATATGTAAATTATAATGATAAATAAAATATCTATAATAATTATGTAAATTATAATGATAAATAAATGATCTATAATAATAATAATATGATATACAAATGGTCTGTAATACATAGATCCATAATAAAATCTTTGACCCACTGAACTATAGAGTGCCATCACATTATCCATTGAAATTGAATCTCACGTCTGATACCTCTGGATGTTAATTATTATTAAAAAAAAATGGCCGACCTGTTTATTCTCATAATTATTCATTAATCCAACTACTTCAGATACACAAGATCCAAAATGGAGAGAGATTGAAATGTCTTAGTTAACTTGTGCTCCTTACAGCTATTGAATCATTTCAGACATATTTCCTCCAATATGGAACAATTATAGTTTCACCTCAAATCTGGCTCACTCTCTCGCCCTGAACGCCTGTGTATCTGAGAGTGATCAGTAATGAACCGTGACAAAGAGCAGCGTCACTCTTCACTCAAGGTGAGGAAATGAGAGTCAGACAGGTTTGTGTGCTTCAAAAGGTTTCCTCCTCTGAGAGAGAACAGAGACCGAGCAGAGAATGTTGGGATTGTTTGCTTTGATGATTTCTGGGTTTGAACTGTTCCAGTAGGCATTATTATTATCAACTGGAGATGTCCTTTTCAACTAACTTCTCCTGAAGGCAGTTTGGAAAACTTCCATCAAGGAAAGGAGAGGTTGTTTGAGGACAGACCATTAGAAAAAGAATTGAAATTCAATTAAATATTCTCTAGACTACAACATATTGATCAGACATGACTGTTGCCGGGTCAGCATATCTCGTGAGGTCAGGAGTGGCTACTTTCGAGGCTCTCAGAGAATATTTTTCAACGCTTAAGAATCTTCAGGGTCATTTTCAGGCCTGCATTCATCATCTCCAGCATTCGTCATCCTTGAAAAATTCATAACAACGTTCAAAGACTCATAACTCACATGATCTGGAAAGCCGTCTTCAAAAAACAAGTTATTTTTTTTCTGTATTCTGACATATAATTCATTTGAAAAGCAGATTTTATCATTTACATTTTATTATTTACATTTTATTTTATTTCTGAATGGGCCAAGCTCAATTATATTCCAAACAATTTTCCTGAAGTTGTAAAACTGTCATCATCATCGTTCCAAACTGTTCCATGCTGTTATTTTAAATTGCATGTAACCCATGTTACGATGCACCCAGAATTCAGAAAAGGTGTCATGTTCTGGTTAACTAAAACTACACTACAGTTTGGTTGCTGTCAGTGATATTTACACACCATTTTTCAATCTGGACGTTGATGTCAACTAAAACTGTAGTGGGGGGTGAATTGACTATTTTTATGATTCTTTCATGAACTCCAAAAAACTCCATACCTCAATGAGTATGTCTTATGTCCTTTGTCTTTCCTTTTAAAATATATAATCAAAATACCTGTTAGAAAAAGAACTGACATTAATTTTGAATATTTCATTATTTATTTAAATATTTAAATATCTTTGAAACAATATAAATTTAATTGAGAACAAAACTACATAAGATATTAAAACTTGTTTTAGATCTTTAATATAAATGTTTTCTGTCTTACTGAACTGGCAGATTTTTTCCATGTTATGCAGTGTTTCTTCTCAAGTAATTTTTTATGATTTTTAGACATTTTTGCTAGAATATAAGTCTTTAAAAAAGGCATTAAGAAGTCTATTTTTGCACTGTGGTGCATCTAGATGGGGTTTTTGTTTGACAGCCCATGATTACAATAAATTGCTATATGGCAAGAACTCCTTTTTTTAATTATTCCATTAAAATGTTATGTTATCTGTACAAGTCTATAACCCATGAGACTATGATATATAATATATACATGAGACTATAACCCATGTGGCCATAACTCTAATAACTTTTTATTTTTTTTATTATCATTCCCTCTGAGATTATCAACACAAGAGCACAGTGATTATTACTATACAGGGCTATTCATAAGAAAAGTGTCTTTTATAAAAGGTAATGGCATGAGGAGAGATCAAACCGCAATTCCAGCCAAACTCTAGTTTAACTGAACCCCCACCCCATTCTCTTTAGCGCTCTCTCTCTCTCTGACTGTCTCCTTCCTAATGGGCTCCAGATGTGGAGGTTGATGGTGGTGAGCTGTCTGTCCGTGGGGAGGCTCTGTCAGTGGGCTGCAGGGTGCAGAGGGATGTGGGGGTGGGGTGGATGTATGATCTGGGCCGCTGGGGCTCAGGTCAGAGTTCCAGACATCTGGAAGCATTTGGGGTCACTGAGCCCAGGCTGTGAAAGGTAAGATGGACGCCCAGGCAGGGGGACAGAGGAGACAACATGAAAGTTGTTTTTTCTTTCTTTTCTAGTGGCTTCCTCAAACAACTCTCCTAGGGACATGAGCAAAGCTTTTTATTATTTATAGGATCAAAAGTGTGAGCAAACATATATGAGCATAGAAGCCCACCTGAGAACATTACAGGAGAAAACTTTTCAAGTCATAAATTCATTCTTAGGTGTTAGGTTGATGTTGGCTTGAGGACAGTAGCAATTCCGTCCAGTTTTCTGCATGTGCCATTAAAAATCCTCCAACCAGAGACTCACTTTGTTAAGAAACCTTCAAGGCCCATTGACCTTGATATAAATGGTTCAAAGAGGGCTGTGTCAAGTCAAAAAAAAACTTCGAAATAATAGGAAATGGCTCCCTCTCCAAAGTGAACATCCAGTATATTGCAGGTCCTTAGAGTACGGCTGTATTTGGGAATGGTTTGACTCATGAACTGCTTGGATCATAAAGATTCCGCTGTAAATTGGATGGAACGAGCCCAGCTTGTGGGGAGAAGCCACATTAAAGGCATCACAATTGGAATAATGACTGGAATTTTAATATAGATGCATAATTTTAGAAAAAGCTCAAACTGGGATCGTTGATAAACACGCTTCTTGTCCATCAATGTTAACTTGAGAGAGGTCAACCAATCAGGAAAGTACACAGACCTAATCTGGACTTATTGGATGCAAAGAGGCTGCTGCCAACTGTATTTGGAAAGCAACAGAACAATTTATTTAATGTAAAGCTACTTTTTCATCTGTTTTTTAACAGTTGGAATGAATGTTAAAACTTGTTGGAATGTTCAAACTCATCTGATTGAAGCTGTTCTGTCTAATTTCTTAAAAAATAAAATCTTACTGACCCCAAACTTTTGAACAGTAGTGTAGATTAACTTGATTAACCTTTAGATGACTGCAAAGGTAGTCTAAATGTAAAAAAAAATGAGCATGAACAATAATATTGACCAATAAAAAAACCCTCTATGCTCTAAACCCTCTGATGACCAATGCGGTATTGATATATTGTACATTGCAATATTTTTGACAAATATAGCAGATGATAGCAGTCAGATATTTAAAAAAAACAATCTTAAGTACATGAAAAGCAAGTATCCTAGTGCAATAACGTCTAAAAATTTCATCAATTCTTAGACAAAAACATGATGTAAACAAATCACTGGGCCATATTTAAAGAGTAACATTACAGTGATGACAGCCAACAGATTTCTTTCACGGAGCTGAAAGACAGATGAAAAGAAAAACAACTCACCGGCTCACCCCCTTCCTCCAATTGATGGTCTCTAAGGTCACTCAAGGTCACATGTAATCAGCAGACCAAGGGAGCCATCAGGTACATAAACAAGCCAGTGTCAGCCATTCAAAAACAGCCCGCGGCCACTTAAACTCAAACGATCGCTTCCTGTGCCATAAACAGACTGTTTTGAAAGTAAACATTCCTGTTCAACAAAAAATTAACAGCGCCGACCCTGAAGACTGCTTAAAGGAATCAAAGTTCACCACGCGACACCAAAGACTCCATCATCAGGCAGTAAAACGCACAGGCTGTTTTTCAGCTGATTTTTCTCGTCAACCTTTAAAACGATTTCAAATCCAAAGCAAATACACAAGCACTTTAATGGAACGATAGCTGGCAGGGGAAGAACAACAGCGCTAGAAGTGTTTGGATCTCATTGTAAATGGCCAGTTTGATTAGCGAAATTTTGTCATTTCCTTGCTTTGCCTTGTATACCTTACAAAAGAGCGAAGTGGAGTGGAAAACGGGGTGGAGAAGAAAAGAGCCGCAGGAATTTTTGCAAAGCTTTCTGCTGCTTCTCACGAAGCCCCCGGGAGTCCTGACGAAGAGTTATTTTACAGTTTAAAGGTAAATGTTCACACAGAGAGGAGGAAAGAGTAACGATCATCTATGGGAGCCTACAAACACACTTTGAGAAGTTTAGCTTTGGAAAAGCACACGTAACATCTGCACTCGCGTCTCTAACTCTCACTACTCTTGGGTTTCTGAAGGATTTCACCTGCCTTCTATTGCGTAATACTGTAAATTAAATGGGCCAATAGTGGGAGTATGCTTTTCATCTAGTTCTTTATTCTAAAACACTTCCTCCAAGGCTATACGAGTGCATAATGTAACAGGATTTAATATCTGATATGTGGAACTGTTGCCAGCAACAGAACAAATCAGAGATTAAGAGCAGTCTATGTTCAATAGTGAGCACATTTGTGGTAAAAACATGGGCAGCATAAATTGAAGAAGGCCATGAAAACATTCGAGGACACTCTAACCCTGAAACATAATGCTGTTACACTGCTTGGACATCTTTATTGCAAAGGAATATTACATGTTTAGATATATTTAGACAATATAAATGGGTAAAATCAACTAGGCTCCAAATTCATTACTTGCATACATGGCTAGAGTTCTGTGTATGCCAAAATGAACAAATAACCCCGGCATGTTTTAAACTGAAAACAGTGAAAAGTGATTTTAGAGGACGGTAACAAGGAAGCCAAATTTCACCCGGTTCCAAATAATCAAAATATCCAAATCCCACTTTGTGGCCTCAGTGCATATTTATGAGTTCCAAGGAAAAATCAAGGGGAAATCCTAAAAACTTCCCTGATGTCCACAAGATTGTAGTTTATGGATTCCGCAGAGGTCATCAAATCTCTGTGGTTGGCAACAGTCTCGAGAAAGCAATCTATAGTAAGCCGCGGTCTTCAGACGGGGATGACCACACTCATGCTGCCACAGTGAGTGTGAACAGAGAAAGATTCCATTTTGTGCTTTCCAAAACTGAATTTTCCCACATGTCATTTTCCCACATACCAAGAACATGACAGCCTTATGTAAATCATTGGTTTAGGAAAGCTCTGTACCTTGAAGAAATTCTCCTTTGCCTCTTTTCCTTGATGGATAAGAGTACAACACATATAAGAGGACAGAAAACAACATTAATGTCAATAGTACGGGGACGGTTTTGTCAGGACATTGCGATTGTTCTCTGACATGTGGCTCAGAGTCTCTGACAGCCCTGCTGTCCACTTCAGTTGACGGTGGGCACTTGGTTCAGGCTGTATTCTTTGGCCTTCAGTCTCAGGTTGGCGATACTATTGGCCATATTCATGCCTTGGGCTGTGTTGTTGGCAGCGCATGATGGAGAATAAGTTGCCATGGCACTGTAAGGAAAGGGTTAAGTTGTCAGGATGAGATTTCACACTTTTTGTTAATAATAAAGAAGAATTCAATAATATTGATGATCTGAAATGCATGCTCTGTCTCTGTTCATTTTATTTACTTAAACAAAAATGCTCAAAACTACATTCGTATGGATAGCATTTGTGGCACAAAATTTCTGATTTCTAGAAAATAATTTAATATCTTTAAATAATTAGTTTAATACTTTTAATTATTTTGAAAAAAAAAAACATGTTTACAGTAAAGGAAATACAGATATGTATGGTGGTATTTTGATTAAAGCACTTTCATGAAATCTTCCCTAAAATGCCCAAGCTGTTAGGTTGTCTAAATCATCCAATATACTTTTCAAATTTATGGTTATGTATCACTGATGTAATTTCTGCAGGTGGAGTTTGTGCAATTTAGGTCCATGTAAATAGTGCTCTATGGATAGTTACATAGATTTATATATATATATGCTTTTATCCAAAGCTACTTGCATTGCAAATATTTGTGTAGCAATTTACATTAAGGTCCCATTTGTTAACATTTGATAATGCATTAACTAACAATAAGTATTAATTTATTAATACATTTATTAATTTTTGTTAACATTAGTTAAACAGTTCATTATAGTGCATGTCAATTAAATAATATTAACAGATACAACTTTTGTTTTTGAATAATACATTAGTATATGATGAAATTAACTAACATTAATGAATGCATTAAAATAGTTTTTCATTGCTCATTCTTTGGTAACTAATGTTAATAAATGGAACTTTCTTCTAAAGTGTTACCAATTATTGTATAGATTTTGTCTAAATCATGCATCCCATCAGGTCAGAAGTAACATTTGTAATTTAGACTAACACGTTTAAAATTTAAATCTCATGGTTATACTTTTGCTATAGTTGAATATTTGAAACATTAATTCACAAGTAAATTACTTTCATTTACAGTTTTAGTTAAATGAGGGATGACAACATTCATGCCGCAGATGCTGTCCATTGTCATTCATTTGTAAATAACCCGGAATATTCTTATAACTTCTGCCCAATTAACATCCACACTAACAGAAACAGCAGCAGTTGTAATGGTAATGCATGCAGAGGTATAAAAAATGTGGTGATATCTAACCTGTACGATGGTGAGCTGCCCCAGGACAGGTAGTCATTGGGTCTGGGAGCAGGTCGTGGGACAATGGGCTGCTCTACGGCTGTTACTTCTCCTGAGAAAGACTTGAGCAATGAGGCGTTTTTACTGGCCAGCATTGCACGTTCATTTCGCCGAAACTTAGCCCGCCGATTTTGAAACCACACCTAGAAAATCATGAACAGTGCTCAGTTCGACATATACAGTGTGTAGAACAGCCTTACCATCAGAATGGAGCACTGTGTGAAGGTCAAGTACAGGGATGTGCCACTACTGCATCCACATGATGTGACGACATTGAGCATGATTAGACCATTTCAGGATAAAATGAAATGCTAACCTGCACTCGAGCTTCAGTGAGGTTGACCCGGCGTGCTAAATCCTCCCTGACAAAAGCATCAGGGTAGTGCGTCCTCTCAAACACTCTCTCTAAAGCCTGCAGTTGACTGCTGTTGAACGTAGTCCTATTCCGCCTCTGTTTACGCTTTTTCTTCTCCTCTGAGTTGAGTTGCTCATCTATGGGGGACAAACACAAGCACACACACTCAGATATAAGGATGACATGAATATCTCCATTATAGTAGGTCTGTACCCATTCAATAGCCTTACCCTGAAAAAGGACATTACATTCATAGGGTTACAGTTAATCAAACTAGTCAAACAGTTTTTGTCATGGAATTATAAACAAAGATGCTTTTTTTAATATTAAGAACTGGAAATTTATAACTGTTTAATAACAGTCGGCTCAATGGAAAGGAGCTGCAGAGAGTTAATACAGATTTTTCCAGTTTGATTATACTTCAGTCAAAAGTGATGAAACTTACTAAAACCATATCTCAATCAAAGCTTAAAGATTGTGTAAGCAGGACACCTGATATCTTTATTTATTAAAAAAATCTGAAAATTTTATTGTATAATATACATTTTCAACAAACACATCTTAGGTGAATAACCCAGCCTACAATAATATCATTTTTGAGGTCAATATGACTCCAGACCATTAATAATTTTTTTTTATTCACTATAATTTATTTGATGCACATTTTTTTCCCTAACATTTAATGACTTTTCCTCATGATTTCTTTAGATCTTTTGAGAAATGTGATTTTGACTGTTTCTCTGCTATTTATAACTTAAAAAAAAAAATCCTTGGCCTTTTTGACAATTTAAGTTATAGGCTAGGAAAATATTATCAAATAAAGAAAATGATTCATTCTGTAATATTTTATGTCATCCAGTCATGTTATATGATCATGTTAAATTATATTACACCTACAGAAATATAATACAGAACATAAAACTATAAATAATATGTGGTCATCAGGTTTTGTAGAATTAGCTCCCCATCAGCCAAATTGTATTATGAAATAAAACTACATTTATCAGTTTCCCACTTAAATTATTTATTCATATAAATATATATATATATATATATATATATATATATATATATATATATATATATATATATATATATATATATATATATATAAAAATAATATAAATTTCTGTCATCTTCTTCTTTTTTTTTTTTTTTGTTCTTTCTTTATTTCTAAAATGATTCTGGCCTCTTCTAGTAGTAAAATGCCCATTATAATGTTTGGGCCTGTTTTGGTCCGGGAAAAAGCAGATCGTTGCAGACTCACTCCTCTTTGGATTCATCAATCAGTTCTTAAATCGCTCTGTAAAACTTCCCATGAGGGAGAAAATACCCCAGTGACGAATTGATTTGCCCCAATTCCTCAAAGGCCATAAACTCAAAACAAAGTTGAAAGAAGAGGTTATCAGTGCCGGGCCTGGAGCATGAACAGCTCTACACGTCACAGATGTGCTTTTAGCGAGAACTAAAATCGTCTTTTATTAACTATGCGCTTAGGCCTACTCGAGATTTATCTTCACTTCAGTCATGCTTATTCAGAAGTCATTTCTCTTAAAATAATGCTGAACTCATATCTGAAATGTTGAATAAATTGTTCACAAAATATTAATAAAAATGTTTACATAGGCCTAAATGCCCTCACACGAGCCTTAAATCGTGATGCTATGGATCGTGAGGTAGGCTGAACACTCGCTAACCTATTAACTTTATTTATTTATTTATTTATTATTTACGTTTATTTTGTTACATATTAAAATTCATTTAATTTTAATCTTAGTGTCTTGGCTGAGTCAAAGGGACAGATTTAAAATATATGTGCAATAAAATAAATAAATAAAGCCTATCATGTAGACAAATATAGCTTTCGCAAAACATAAAAGAATGTAATGGTGGCTTTATCAAGAGTTTTCGTAATGTTTTAAATTGCAAATTTCGGATGATGCCTAACAAAATACAAAATACATTCGTTCAGTCTTAATGTAGACGGCCTAATTTTTATGTTTAATTTACTATTTGAAATGGACTATTAACCTAGTGACCCATTCATAAAATAATTAATTCACTGCAACTTTGGATTAAGTCTTTAAATCTTTAAATAGCCTTAGAATTTTAAAAATATCTATTTCGTATGAATTTTGCAGATTCTATAGCTAGATCTCTTGTTTTTTTTTTGGCTTCACTGAGAAGAAAAGAAAAAAAGAAAAAATAGGCCTATGTATATATTATAAATATAAATAAATATTAAAATTTTATTTTGATTTATTCGAACATACCTTAATATCAATGAAAAATATATTTTCATTGGAGAGGCAGTTCGGGATTACTAAGCAACAGTTTTACACACTACAATTGAGTATCTTAATTGCTAACTAAACGCATATGGAGTAAATGAATCAGAACGCAATCGTGCCTCTTATAGCGCCTAATATACGGCCTTCTGTCACACATCTGCTAACGTGACAGTTTAGATAAGGTGCTAATCACATCTATTAGTTCATGTGTTGTGTTCTTTCTAGAGTGTGTAGGCCTAAAGATTACTAGAATGAACAGTTTAATTGCATTTACTTTTATAACTGGGAGACCCTAAACAGAACTCATTTTCATGAAGTAACTAGCTTATTTTTTCCCTACGTCTTTTAAAGTTGAAATCTTAGTTATAATCATTTCTTATTAAATTAGGAAAAAATCGTTAGCCTATCATCCTGATACTTAAATGCCACTAACGTTTTAGCTATTAAAAGAATCTATGGGACACGAGGATACTTACTCTCGTGCTGTGTGGTGTCGCTGCCGCTGGTCAGTCCCGGAGACTCCAGCATACTCCTGGCCGCCTCTCCTGCGCTCTCCTCCGCTTGAGCTCCCACCATCTCCCGCGCCTCCTCCAGATCCAACAGGTGGCTCACGGAAAAGTTCTTCTTAGCCTGTAAATGATCCTGATTTGCGCTGATCGGACTCTCTAGTCGGTTAGGTAGCGTGGCTTGTCTGTCCATTACATGAGCATAGCTGGAAGTCATGACGCAAACTGACGAAACCAAAGATATTCTCTAACCATAACCAACATGGGTTAAGTCTTGACCATGAACAATCACTCTATGCTCGACAGATAGATCGATTTTGATTTCTTCATCCGTAGTTCAGTGTCATGTGGATCCAAACAGGCGTAATTACCGCTCTTTTACTGGACAATCATGAGTCTTTATGGAAAAAAGGCATCACCGAAACACATCTCCAGTTCAAGAACTCCAAAGTCTTCGCCTTTTACCCGATGACTCCCTTTTAGTTTCTGTAACAGAGACTTTCTCCTCTCGTTCAGAGAGTGAGGGAATGAGTTAGCTTGCGAGGAAGGTTTGATGTCACAGATGAACGACTTACGCCCAGTAGTAGGAGGTCGGGCGAGCTTCTCTCAGCGTCTTTCTCCGGTACTTCAAACGGCACACACTGGCGCTGAGGGGGGAGCCTGAGAGCAAAACAGGCTACACGAGCATTTGAAGCCCTGGAGAGGGATGATAGACATACAAGAAGCTAATTACGTGGCAAAACAAATGTTTTTTTTGTTTTTTTTTGTCGGCGTTTCTAAAGTTTAACGAAGTCATATCTCTTATATCCACCCATAACATCCCATTGACATACTCAATAATTAATGGGTCAAAGTGACGTGATGTGATTTACGCTATTTATTTATTTTTTTTGTCCTGATCTATGAAGTTATTCAGAAATAGGCTACATTAAAATGCGATTCATACAGAAACAGACTTGAATACAACTCTTAGCCTATATTAACAGAATTGTAGCAGTTTCCGAATTAAAACTCACTGATATTTGGGGTTTAAAAAATATATATTAAGGCTATAGCCATAATAAAGGGCCTGTAGTAGTTTAAACTTTAAAGTATATAGTTTAAAAAATATGTCTAATGAAAATTTGCTATAGTTTCCCATGCTACTATTATTATTATTAAAAAGTAAGCAGTGAATATTTTTTATAGTCAAACTCAACCAATGCCGTAACCAACTTTTAGAAAGCCATTGTGTTGTCATGTGACAAGAAAGCCAGAAAACAGAAGATCCTCGTGAATTTGTCAAAGTCATTAAGTAATTCTTTAAATCTTTTTAGATAAAACCTTTTTTTTTTCCTGTTGTCTGAAAGTATTACATTAAAAAATATTTGCTTTATTTTTCTTCGTTTTAAAAAAACTATTATTATTTTTTCCATGCTGAATAAAATTGTCACCAATTTATATACTGTGGTCTTAAAGACAAGCTTGAATAAAGGGGCAACGGTCTTGTTAAGCTTAACTGATGTTAACACGAGCACTCAAAATGATCAAAGTTACACACTAGCAAAGCTCTTGGATAATATGGGTGTCGTGCGTTCTGTATTGGTGTCAGTTCATGATGATGAAGAAACTCGGTTTACAGATGATCGAAGCGTTGCGTGCGCTTTTAAAGAGTCTCTCGACAGGAGGGGTTCGAGGTCTGCATGTGTCGCAATGACATGAGTTCAGGCTCCAAGCAGCCTCCGTCAGCCTCCTAGGTCTGGGAAAAGAACACTTGATGCCATCAAAGGGGCGCAGATTGAATCCAGATGTGCAGTGCCTCTCTCGTTCTTTCCGTGCATTTAATTAAGGAGCTTGGATTGAGGAGATCTTTCTTCATCATTAGTTTTCCCCCAAGATCCCATTTCTCCCTCGAAGCCCAGCTCGCTGCTCTGTGCCAGCGCGCAGCTTTGCTTTTATTATTATTTTACTCTGCCCATAAATCTGCCACATATCGAAACCTTGAATCTTTGTGAAGAATGAAAGTTCTTGCCTCTTTGAGGAATGCAAAACTAGGCCCATATAGGAGAAAAGTTTTAATCAGCCTCCGTTAACATGTTTTTCTTTATGAGCAAGGCTTAAGAATAATCTAAATATTACAAAAAAAAAAAAAAAAAAAAAACCTAAAACAAAATTACATTATAAAAAGTCAACGTCTAGCAACCTCTATAGTTTTCCCCGAAAAGCAGGCAATAAAAGAGAGTAAAATTGTAAAATGAACTGGATAAAGTAGCTAAAAAGAATAATACCCTGGAACGATATAAAACATTTGGCCTAAATGTTTGCATAGGAAAATAATGACATTTATAAATGAACTGTATTAGTTTATTTTGAGGACAGTTGCCTGCATTTATTATTGAGAAGGTGTAAGAAATAAAGGTCATGTGGGAATGATCTGCACTGACAGCAACAGCTGACTATAAATTGAGATGATCATTACGATCTTTCATCCGCATTCTAGAAATCAAAAAAAACGGAAATGTTTTGTCCAGTTTGTAGTAAGTCGTCACCCGCATTATTGCTTTGAGCTTGTAACCCAGAATAATTGGAAAACAAATACAGATTTACAGCTGAATAAAATGAAAATCGCATATTCGAAAACAACCACCATTAATATAATAAAACGATATATATTATAAATATTATAATAAGGTAAGATAATTAAATAAATGATAGCAATAGACAGAGAGATATAGTTTGGACAGTGAACAGTTTGGTTTGTTTATTGACAATAAAGTAAATAATGGAACTAAATTATTATTATTGCCTCAGAAATTTAGATTTTCTTTTGCAACATGCAATCCAGTATTACATCCAATAATAATAAGGATAAAGTTAGCAATTGTAGGAATGACTCTTCTTAAACATTTGGGTTGATAGCCTACGTATTTTTTCATTAAGTTTATTTGATCAATCATAATGCATGAATCAAGTAGGCTAAATCAACACAGTATTGAATTACTATTCAAGTATATTGTATTGAAAAATCGAATTCGTTTGATTTAACCTAAATGTAATTTTCATTTTTGCAACACCGTTTTGTAGCAGCTCTGCATTTCAGCTCAGCTCATCATTTCTCACACGGATCATATCACATGTCCATTATAGGGATCAATTGGCTGATCATTAATTATTATAGGCCTAATCATACTCGATTATCCTCTTGGGCTCGTACCGAACCCACCTCAGTGGACCTCAGTGTGCATTACAAACATAGGCTACATGTGCACACCTTACACAACATTTGTTTTCAGCATCGGGACATTTTCTCTTAACATATCACGTTACTCATATAACATATCTTCCTCTAACGAGCACAGCAAGAAAAGAAACAAAGACCTGAGGACCAACAGTGAAAGTTTATCATATAAACAGAATAGATGCACATAGACGGAATGTGCATCACTGAAGAATAAACAAACTTCAGTAGCCTAAACCCCGCAAGTGACTATAAAATCCCTTAATTTGGATCGTAAGTTTTATTACAAATATGAACTTTTAACACAGTTTTTTTTAAACATAGGCCTATCTTTAAAATTAAATGCAAAACATTTTATAAAGCACAATTAAATTTCACGAATGACTTATATTTTAAATTCTGCAGCTGTCCTGACTTTAATTCTTGACCTACTATACAAGATATAGATGTCTAACCTTTTCTTACACCGCGCGATAAAACATGTCCAGTAGTTATCAATGATTTATTGTAATCCAATTATTTGAACCCATTTCGTTTACATACTGTGTCAAAAGCTACAATCTATAACTAATGCGTGGCCAGCGGCGTTAGTGCTCTGTATTTATCGCACAGTCTTTTTGCTTCTCGTGTTACACACTTCTCCAAGTTGTCCGGAGAGGAACCCCACTAAATGAAAAGCAGATCCAGAGGAATGCTACTCTATGAAGATGAACTACTGCTAAAACAGGCATGTAGTCTCATTTACACGCCTAAAACTCGGGATCTTAATGAAGATGATATCAGAAATGATTATGCTCAATCCTCTTTAGTATGTTCAGTGTCATGTGGATCCAAACTAGGACTTAATTACCGCTCTTTATGGACAATACATGAGTCTTATGGACAAGGCACACCGAAACACATCCCAATTAAAGAAATCCAAAGTCTTTCGCCTTTTACCGATGACTCCCTTTTAGTTCTTGTACCAGAGCCTTTCTCCTCTCGTAAGATGATGAGGGAAATGATGTAGCTTGCGAGGAAGGTTTGATGTCACAAGATGAAAACGACTTACGCCCAGTAGTAGGAAGGTCGGCGAGCTTCTCTCCAGCGTTCTTTCTACGGTACTTCAAACGGCACACATGGCGCTGAGGGGGGAGCCTGAGAGCAAAACAGGCTACACGAGCATTTGAAGCCGGGAGAGGCTGAGGACATACAAGAAAGCTAATACGTGGCAAAACAAATGTTTTTTTTTTTTTTTTTTTTTTTTTTTTGTCGGGTTCTAAAGTTTAACGAAGTCATATTCTCTTAGAAGATCCACCCATAACCATCCCATCGACATACTCAATAATTAATGGGTCAAAGTGACGTGCGGATGGATTTACGCAGTTATTTATGTTTCTTTTTTTTTTGTCCTGACTCTATGAAGTTATTCAGAAATAGGATACATTAAAATGCGATTCTATACAGAAAACAGACTTGAATACAACTCTTAGCCTATATATAACAGAATTGTAGCCAGTTTCCGAATTTAAAACCCAACTGCATATCTTGGGGTTTTTTTAAAAAATATATATTAAGCCTATAGCCATAATAAATGGGCCTGTATGCTAGTTGTTAAACTTTTAAAGCTCATATAAGTTTAACACAAATAGTCAGTAATGAAAATTTGCCCTATAGTTTCTCCATGCTACTATTATTATTATTAAAAAGTAAGCATGTGAATATTTTTTTATATGTTCAAACTCAACCAATGCCGTAACCAACTTTTAGAAAGCCATATGTGTTGTCATCGCCCTGGACAAGAAAGCCCGGAAAACAGAAAGATCCTCGTGAAATTTGTGCAAAAGTCATTAAGTAATTCTTTAAATCTTATTTAGATATATAAAACCTTTTTTTTTTCCTGTTGTCTGAAAGTCTTACATTTAAAAATATTTGCTTTAGTTTTTCAGTCGTTTTTAAAAAAAACTATTATTATTTTTTCCAGTCTGAATAAAATTGTCACCAATTTATATATCTGTGGGTCTTAAAGACAAAGCTTGAATAAAAAGCAGGGCAAACGGTTCTTGTTAAGCTACTCTAGACGACCCCCTATGTTAACACGGAGCACTCAAAATGATCAAAGTTACACACTAGCAAAAGCTCTTGGATAATATGGGTGTCGTGCGATTTCTGTATTGGTGGTCAGTTCATGATGATGAAGAAACTCGGTTACAGATGATCGAAGCGTTGCGTGCGCTTTTAAAGAGTCATCTCGACAGGAGGGGTTTTCGAGGTCTGCATGTGTCGCAATGACATGGAGTTCAGGCTCCAAGCAGCCTCCGTCCAGCCCTCCTAGGTCTGGGAAAAGAACACTTGATGCCATCAAAGGGGCGCAGATTGAATCCAGATGTGGCAGTGCCTCTCTCGTTCTTTCCGTGCATTTAATTAAGGAGCTTGGGATTGAGGAGATCTTTCTTCTCATTAGTTTTCCCCCAAGATCCCATTTCTCCCTCGAAGCCCAAGCTCGCTGCTCTGTGCCAGCGCGCAGCTTTGCTTTTATATTATTTTACTCTGCCCATAAATCTGCCACATATCGAAACCTTGAATCTTTGTGAAGAATGAAAGTTCTTGCCTCTTTGAGGAATGAAAAACTAGGCACATATAGGAGAAAAGTTTTAATCAGCCTCCGTTAACATGTTTTTCTTTATGAGCAAGGCTTAAGAATAATCTAAATATAAAAAAAAAAAAAAAAAAAAAAAAAAAACCTAAAACAAAAGTACATTATAAAAAAGTCAACGTCTAGCACCCTCTATAGTTTTCCCCCGAAAAGCAGGCAATAAAAAGAGAGTAAAATTGTAAAATGAACTGGATAAAGTAGCTAAAAAGAATAATAACCTGGAACGATATAAAACATTTGGCCTAAATGTTTGCATAGGAAAATAATGACATTTATAAATGAACTGTATTAGTTTATTTTGAGGACAGTTGCCTGCATTTATTATTGAGAAGGGTTAAGAAATAAAGGTCATGTGGGAATGATCTGCACTGACAGCAACAGCTGACTATAAATTGAGATGATCATTACGATCTTTCATCCGCATTCTAGAAATGGAAAACGGAAATGTTTTGTCCAGTTTGTAGTAAGTCGTCACCCGCATTATTGCTTTGAGCTTGTAACCCAGAATAATTGGAAAACAAATACAGATTTACAGCTGAATAAAATGAAAATCGCATATTCGAAAACAACCACCATTAATATAATAAACGATATATATTATAAATATTATAATAAGGTAAGATAATGAAAATAAATGATAGCAATAGACAGAGAGATATAGTTTGGACAGTGAAACAGTTTGGTTTGTTTATTGACAATAAAGTAAATAATGGAACTAAATTATTATTATTGCCTCAGAAATTTAGATTTTCTTTTGCAACATGCAATCCAGTATTACATCCAATAATAATAAGGATAAAGTTAGCAATTGTAGGAATGACTCTTCTTAAACATTTGGGTTGATATAGCCTACGTATTTTTTCATTAAGTTTATTTGATCAATCATAATGCATGAATCAAGTAGGCTAAATCAACACAGTATTGAATTACTATTCAAGTATATTGTATTGAAAAATCGAATTCGTTTGATTTAACCTAAATGTAATTTTCATTTTTGCAACACCGTTTTGTAGCAGCTCTGCATTTCAGCTCAGCTCATCATTTCTCACACGGATCATATCACATGTCCATTATAGGGTTCAATTGGCGGATCATTAATTATTATAGGCCTAATCATACTCGATTATCCTCTTGGGCTCGTACCGAACCCACCTCAGTGGACCTCAGTGTGCATTACAAACATAGGCTACATGTGCACACCTTACACAACATTTGTTTTCAGCATCGGGACATTTTCTCTTAACATATCACGTTACTCATATAACATATCTTCCTCCAACGAGCACAGCAAGAAAAGAAACAAAGACCTGAGGACCAACAGTGAAAGTTTATCATATAAACAGAATAGATGCACATAGACGGAATGTGCATCACTGAAGAATAAACAAACTTCAGTAGCCTAAACCCCGCAAGTGACTATAAAATCCCTTAATTTGGATCGTAAGTTTTATTACAAATATGAACTTTTAACACAGTTTTTTTTTAAACATAGGCCTATCTTTAAAATTAAATGCAAAACATTTTATAAAGCACAATTAAATTTCACGAATGACTTATATTTTAAATTCTGCAGCTGTCCTGACTTTAAATTCTTGACCTACTATACAAGATATAGATGTCTAACCTTTTCTTACACCGCGCGATTTAAAACAGTCCACGTAGTTATCAATGATTTATTGTAATCCAATTATTTGAACCCATTTCGTTTACATACTGTGTCAAAAGCTACAATCTATAACTAATGCGTGGCCAGCGGCGTTAGTGCTCTGTATTTATTGCACAGTCTTTTTGCTTCTCATGTTACACACTTCTCCAAGTTGTCCGGAGAGGAACCCCACTAAATGAAAAGCAGATCCAGAGGAATGCTACTCTATGAAGATGAACTACTGCTAAAACAGGCATGTAGTCTCATTTACACGCCTAAAACTCGGGATCTTAATGAAGATGATATCAGAAATGATTATGCTCAATCCTCTTTTAAAAAGTATATTTAAACAGGGAAAAATCACCTGCCCTGAAATCTTTTTATCTTTAACTGAAAAAGCAAATTTACGAGGATATGAATATATTTCGTTTATGATATTCTGACTATTTTTTTTATAGCATTTGCAAACTGCAGCATTTGCAATCTATTATTATATTTCTTAGGACAAAGTTAAAGGATATTAGACTGAAGGAGACTACATAAAAAATAGACTAAATAAAAAAAATAGAGGACAGTGTCTAAATTGTTCCTTTTACTGGCCAGTAACCACTCCAAAAAATAAAAATAAAATTATATATTTTACAAAGACAACACTTAGGACAAACAACAGATTCCATACAGAGATCATGTCTTTCTTGTGTTTTCCTGTTCTCTGACCTCACTGCTTCAATCCAGAGCGATCAGGCCAGCATCCCTGACTGAAACACATGCAACAATGGTAATTTCCTTCATATTATCCTCTCGGTTGTCTTAGTTCATAATATATTGATCATCTTGACCTGGACAGCAGTATTTAAGCACCACCTCTTCACATTCCAGAAACCTCACAGGACTTAATGCTGTTTGGAAATTAGGCTCATTCTTATATTAACCCTTTGACCCTGCCGGCCGATGGGCTGAGGCTGTAAAGAGGAAGGCCATAGTGGCTAATTGATGGCCATCGTTGAGGGTAGAGAGCATGAAAAGATAAACAAAATTAAGAGCAGTGATGAATATCTCCTCTGAAGGAGCGAGAGGCCTGGAGAAGTAGTCATTTATTAATGGGAAGTGTTAGGTCATTACCTCGGCTATTGAGTGATGGGCCAACACTCTTAAAAATAAAGATGCTTCAAAAGGTTCTTCAAGCGATGCTATAGAAGAACCATTTTTGTTTCCACAAAGAACCATTCAATCATAGGTTCTTAAAAGAACCATCTCTTTCTTACACTCTAAAAAATGCTGGATTATTTCAACCCAACTTTGCATCAAATTTGGACTAACCCAATTTTTGGGTTAAAAATTTAATGTAAAATTTTAACCCAATGGTTGGGTTAGTCTATATTTCAACCCAAAGTTGGGTTGAAACTACCCAGCATATTTTAGAGTGTACCTTTTTATAATCTGAAGAACCTTCTTTCGCCACAAAGAACCTTTTGTGAAACAGAACTGTTCTTCAGATGTTAAAGGTTCTTTATGAAACAATTTAGACAAAAAGGTTCTTCTATGGCATCGTGAAGCACCTTTATATTTAAGAGTGAATGGCAGGCCCCTGTTGCAGGTCCTCATGGAGTACTGCGATCATAGGCAGTGATAGCAGTAGTTTTGGTATGCTTCAGCTTTTCCCAAGCACAGATGTAAGTGGACTGTGCAGATTGCAACACTAATCCAATTTTCCCTCATTTGTCTATTCAATTCTGCTGATTTTATCAGCAGGTCTGGTTCTGAAATCAGAGCCTGCTTTCCTCTTTTGGCATCTGGATGGTTATGGTTTCAGGAGGAAACCATGTAACACAAGCAGAGATGTGAGATAGTTGATGTGGATGTGTGTATTTGGGAAAGAGAATGCGTTGGAACATTAAAACAGCCCATTGACACCCAAGCTCCAACTTCTCAGAGCTGCCTAATAATATCTAATAAAGTTTCCTGAAAACGAAACAGCCATTAGTCACAATATGAGGAATTTCTTGTGCCAGACTGTGCTGGCACAATAAGGGGCTCTGATAGAAAACACATGGGCTGCAAAAGATGGAAGGGGCCCATCAATGAAAATATGATAATTGTGTTTTTAAGACTGAACACATTACTAGTATGTCAAGACAAAAGACAAATTCAGGCCAAATCCATAAAGTCATATTTCTTTCCAAAATGATGCCTAAGGAAAAATGTAAAATATAATAGTAACTGGAAAAGGCTAAAAAATTAATTAAAACTTATTTAATAAATTTTGATTTGATTTTGCATCAGCATAATTTTTGTAGAAGTGCTAATAATAGTAGGTGGAAAAGACTGACAATTTAATTATTCCTTACTGAATAAAATCTTTCAAAAAAGTATCTTATTTGAATATATATTTATTTGTATAAATATAATATATACATTAATATTTGAACAGTAGTGTACATAAACAAGAAAAATGCATTGTTATCAACAAACAGGTTTTTGTTTGTTCATCATGGTTGGTGTTAAGATTGATATACTGAGCCCCCTAATTTCAACACACTATAATCTGAATGACCCTTTGAATCAAAGCTAATGAACAATTGAGAGCATTTAATCAAAAAATAAGCTTTGTTTATGAACAGGATATGTGTATTCCACCATTTCAATCTTTAGGTTATTTATACTGGAAGAGCCAAACCTAAAACACACAAATAAGAAATAAATGAATGCACTGGATGCAGCGAGTGTTGCTGAAGTGTCTAAACTCTCAGACACAAAGGCAGCTTGTCACTCCTCCTCCTCCTCCAGCACTAGCAGGACTTCAGAGAGTATTTTCACAGACTATCACACATTGACTCACATAAATTGGCAGCCACCTTTTCCACCAATATGATGAGATGTAAATGCTGGGGAGCCCGAGGTGAATGTTGCCATGGCAACATAAAGGATTCAAGCAGGAAACAGGAAATTAGGTTTCAAAATATTTTCGATTTGCACAGTGCATTCACAGTGGAGAGCAAAAACTGGAAGCTCAGTGTGGTGTTGCAGCCTTGTTTCCTAACAGATCTTCATGCTTAAGAAAACTTATTAGTAAAGTATTAAAAATAACATTGTTACAGGTGACAATAAAACAATAACAGAACATTGTCCTGAAGAAAGAACACAAATATTAGGACTGTTTTTATGTACAATTAATCAATAATCTATCATTTATATAAAATAATGTTGGTTCATACTCTAAATTATGATTATCAAATTGTCTGTAAAAGGAAATTCCTCAATAATTGAGATCCGAGTAATGTTCTAAAACTAAAAAAAGGCATAATAACTTAATTTCATTGCATCAACAACATGCTAGTATAATAACAAATTTAAGAAATATGCACTGTGAACTGCATTACAAATCATGCATTCACACACATTCTTTGATATTTTTTATTTCTAATCAAACATTTCATAGTTATAAAATTAATCTAAAGCTGAACAAGAAAGAAACTTGTCATGATTTATGGACAGGAAATTGCCAGTCTGGTATTCTCTGAGGCAAGAGGTTAAAGAACATCAAGCCAGATCCATGAACACAGCAGCCCAAGTTCAGAGCTCTTTTTAGCCTTCAGCTTTGACATATAAAAAGATTTTGCACTGCTCTGTCAGGAGAAAAAATAAGATAAACAAAGGCTTCAAGGAGGGCAAAAAGCCAAAGACAAAATGCACGGATGTACTTGCATATGTCTCTCATATGCGTTACACTCATGCACATCCAAATCTCTGATTGGCAGCTTTCACTAATTACTGTGTTTAAAGAGGCCACATGCTCTCTAGACAACCCTGACCTTACTTTGGAGGATGTGTCTTTCTATCAGCTCCCTTATTCCTGTTCTGAATTTGTTCTTTAATTTCCTGATGTGACCTTGCTCTCCACATCTGAAGTAAGTTTAGGATGCTGAGACCCAGAGCAGGGTGCAGGGCACTCTTTCCAACACTTTCCAATATGGACTAACCCAAGTTTAAAAAAAAAAAAAATTTAACCCAACAGATGGGTTAGTCCATATTTGACCCAAAATTGGGTTGAAACAGCCCAGCATTTTTTAGAGTTAACTCCTGGCCGGGACTTGATCACTGAGCATGAAAGACAGAATGAGAATTAAACAAAATCGCACAAGCAAGAGAGCTTCTTATCTTAGTGTATTAAGACCAACACTATGATTACCTATGGAAATACGATTTAACCAAATAAAAACAAGGAAACAAATAAGTACAACATGGCAATGACAGAACCAAAATGAAGGAACAAATATATAAAACGTGGTCACGAATTCATGGCCCCAGTATCTATTTTTTCATAATGGTTCAATAAAGAAGAACTTAAAGGGATACTCCACCCTAAAATGAAGATTTTGTCATTAATCACTTACCCCCATGTCGTTCCAAACCTGTAAAAGCTTTGTTCGTCTTTGGAACACAATTTATGATATTTTGGATGAAAACCGGGAGGCTTGTGACTGTGCCATAGACTGCTAAGTAAATTAAACTGTTTTTCCAGAAAAGTATGAAAAGCATCGTCAGAATAGTCCATCTGCCATCAGTGGTTCAACCGTAACGTTATGAAGCGATGACAATACTTTTTGTATGCCAATAAAACAAAAATAATGATTTTATTCAGTGAATTGTCTCCTCCTTGTCACCACACATCAGTGTAGCGCCATTTTGGATAATCTAAGCACTACACAGGCAGCTTACGCTCTTCTGTGTCAGCCGCGCTGCACTGACGCACTGTTTTCTTTCAAATCAAAGCATAAATATAAGTAGAAAACGTATCCTTGTGGCGCGGCTGACACAGAAGAGTGAAATGCTGAATGTAAATTTTGTTGGTCACAGAGCTTATTTTCTGCAATAACCTAAAAGCCAATGGGAAAATCCTATTGGGTTTTTGTCAAGGGAAACAGGGTGATGGTAGCATCCGGGCTGGCCTACAAAAATAAGTCATCACTCCAGCGCTCTATGTCAGCGCTATTGGAACGCCACCCAGCCAATCAAATTGAGGACCAGAACTATCTGTTGTATAAACGCATTTAAACACAAGGTTTTCATGAGTTTTATGTGCTAGGCCTTAGGACTGTCATTTGAGAATGAATTGAGCACACCAGCTAGTGGAAGCTGAACATTCTTCAGGGAGTGTGTTACAATCAGAAAATTCCCTCATGTTTTTAATTACCATTAGGAGCAATACATCTCCATTTCCTGTACAAAAGCCATGAATCTTGATCTAGCCCCAAATGTACTTACTCATACATAATCAAACTAAAGTTATGGTCAGCTGCAGGGACTGTCAAAACCCCAGTGCCCCAATCAATATCTCATTCCCTCTGACCTTAAGTCACAGAAACCCCATTCCCAACCAAAAGCACTCAGTTCAGCCAGAATCCCTGCATATTGCATTTCAGACAGTAGCGATCTCAACAGAATGCAAAGTATTCAGCCTGTCCAATCTAAAGTGTGTATCTGAGTCATATGTGTATTGTATGTATACCAGTGTGACCTGGGTGAAGACAGATTTGACAGGTGGTTGAGGGAGGTGATGAAATTACTGAGACATACACTGACTTGCCATAACTCAAAGCTTGTCAGCTGAGATCTTCAAAATGACCCAATATTGTTGATTTTATCAGTTGGCAATGCTATTAACTATAGTAGTTATTTTTGTCCCCAATCAGCTGTGCAGTATGATAAAAATACTACATCACTGTTTTTACTGTATGCCACATTATGACATAAATTTAATGTAAAGCGTTGCACATATTTATTTTATTGTAGTTTTTATAGTGAAATAAATGTTTAGTTCAATGATGTTTAGTTTGCTTTGGGATGTTTTAGTACAATATAAATTTGTGTTTACACAGTTCCTGGGTTAAAGCACATGGAACCCAATTGTCATAACATGTAGAAATATCAATAAGCAACCAATACTATATTAGTTTTGTATTTTTATAAGGGCCATGAATTGATTGAAAAAGTAACTTATTAAATGGACAGGTTTCTGTCATTATTTGTAAATAATCGCAGCTTACATTAAAATTTGTATTTATAAATATATAAATCCCCAAATAAAGGTTGAAGTATGTTTTACATTTATATTGGTTTAATGGCAAATTTAACAAGTTCTACCAAGGCCAGTATACCAATATTAGTTTTTAATGGCTGTACACATGATTGCTTCTGCATTTAGCCTCAGTGGCCACAAAGGACAAAGCAATACTGATACGATCCACCTTTTATGCAAAAGGTGTAAAAACTGGAATTCATTCCTTACACGTTATGTTTTATACTAAGATGCTGTGTTTAATATAGTAAATATAATATCATATAAATTAGTAATA
Source organism: Cyprinus carpio (assembly GCF_018340385.1). Taxonomy (NCBI): domain Eukaryota; kingdom Metazoa; phylum Chordata; class Actinopteri; order Cypriniformes; family Cyprinidae; genus Cyprinus; species Cyprinus carpio. The sequence goes on along the minus strand of NC_056573.1, from coordinate 10,567,354 downwards.
CAATTGAATGTCAATTGAATGAATACCAAATATAGGCTATAATCTTTCTGAAAGACTCAAAGGTTACACTTCATTTTAAGCTGTCCTTGTTACAATGTAATTAAACATATAAGTACTAAGTAATATTAATTAACTACATGCACTTACTATATGGTTATGGTTAGGATTGGTTACTTGCATGTAATTATGCATAATTAATTGTTATTACAATAGCAAGTACATGTAACGTGTAAAAAGGACACCTTAAAATCAAGTGTTACCGACTCAAACATAGACAAGTGGAGTGATATAAACAGTGAAATGTTGGGGTACTATATCAGCGCCCATATTTACAAAGTCAAATAGTAAAGATTGTCACACAATATTAACATTATAGAGTCTTTTCTGCTATTTTTCTTTCAAAAATCAGTCATATTTACAAACAAGTCATTGAACTTGGCAACTTGCAATATAAGCACTGTTGTGACCACAGAATAGAATTTTTCCACCAATTTGTCTGGAGCCACCTCCCATTTGCTTTACACAGGGTGCGCTGTCCTGTGGAAACTGCTTAGCAGTGGTTGTAACTCCAGCTGATGTGTCTGACCACCAACTAAACATCTGGGGTTGAGGAAAACTTCCTCAGGCCTATGGCGGGGTCTGAACTCAGATACTGTCAACAACAGTTGGTTTAGTTCTGGGTGATGCCGAACATGTCAACACATCCTCAACAGTACACAGTACAAAAAAATGTAAAAAAGTTGGGAAAACTCAAAAAGCTTGAGACAAATAGCTTCAAGACCTGTGGAAATAAATGTTGTATCAGCACAAACACATTGTAATAAGTTCCATCAACTCAAACATATTTTTACTGGTGAATTCAAGTTCATTAATCTTCCATTTTAAATTAAGCTGTTTCTTAATTTGTCAGATTGTTGAGCATATGGAGTTACATCTGTACACCAAAAATAGTTACAATATATGCATTCATTGAAATGGAAGACTCTTTACCAAAGAGAACACTAGTCACTTGACTTGAAATATAACGTTTGCAGCAAAATATAGTTATTATTTTATCATCATAAGTCCCCATGCTTTGACCAAAAACAAATTCTTCAGGTGCATCATCAGTGATCAAATTGAGCATGCTCAGCAGTCTGTTAGTTGGACCCTCACCTCTAAACCTGACATTTTACATTTTTCCTGTTTAAAGGAATAATTCACCCAAATATGAAAATTTGCTCTCAGGCTATTCAAGATGTATATGAGTTTGTATCTTCATTGGAACAGATTTGGAGAAATTTAGCATTACACTTGCTCACCAATGGATCCTCTGCAGTGAATGGGTGCCATTATAAAGAGAGTTCAAATATCTGATTAAAACATCACAATAATCCACAAGTAATCCAGTCCATCTGTTAATATTTTGTGAAGCAAAAAGCTGAGCGTTTGTAAGAAACAAAACCATCATTAAGGTATTTTAACTTTTAACCGTCACTTCTGGCCAAAATACCAGTTCCTGATCCATACAATCCCTAATCCATGTAATAATGCTCCTCTAGTGAATGAGTCCATGCATTGTTGTCCTCTCACATCAAAATCCACAGACATACAGTCAAACCAAAAATTATTCAAACACAAGATATAATTTTTGGTATTTTTTAACTAGTGGGTGCAGAAGTGAGGCTAGCAAAACTGTGTAAACTGTGACATATTATACCCAAAAATTCTTCATACAGTGGACTACCAGTAAAACTGATAAAAATGTGGGACCAAAAATTATTCAGACACTTTGACCTGACCATGTTTTGCTCAAATGTTATCTGACATTATTAAGATGAATTTGTTCTGACACAGATTAACTTGAGTTCTTGTCATATTTTATTACCATTTTCAAAACTATTGTAATGTCTGAAGAATGACATTGAATGACAAAGAAGTTCCATGTATTTTTGTTTAATTAGAATGCAGAACTACTGTGTTTACAACCCTTCCCTTCCGGGTCCTGAACTCCCCGCCTTAACACTATTATTGCCAGTGCAATAAAACATATAACAGCAATTTCCCATTAATTATAAAGTCTGTGCACTACACTACCTCTCCCTTAAGAGACAACTGTCCCAGTGTCCATAAAATAACTCAGTAGCGCACAATAATCTCTGATTGTAAAAGCTCTAGACCTTCATCCACACTTATATACGAGCAGCGTCACAGATGTAGTTTCGTAAGGATCTTGGTGGTCTCCGCTGTCACTGAGGTCATCCCTTCCCCGTCGTAACAGGTGGACTAGCTGGGGAATAGGCTTTGTGTGGTATCGTGCTTGCCTGCGGTACCTCCTCCTCTGGGTCCTCGTAAGAGCGTTCCACGGCCATGGAATGGTACATGGCAAGTCGATCACGATGGAGCACTACTGTTCGTCGTCATCGTTGTCCCAGCTTGAACCAGTACACAACATCTAAAATCTTGGCAACACCTCACATGGACCATGCCAGTGACTGTAGAGCTTCTGAGAATAACCCTTTTTCTTTTTAGGGGAGTAAACCCAAACTCTGTCCCCAGCAGCAAAGTCTCTGTTGTTACTGTGGACATTGTATACTCATTTTTGTTTGGCTGATGCAGCTTCCTGTCGGCTCCCTCATGCACTACATGGAGTCTGTTCCGCAGCTTTAGCAAATACTCCAACCCAGGTATCCCAGGAATCTCTGGTTCGGGTTGGTGGCAAAAAAACAATTGCACCGGTGTTTGTAGTTCCCGGCCAAACATAAGGGCAGCCGGTGTGCACCTCGTAGACCACTGAACTGCCGTTCGGTAGGCCCAGAATATCAGGGGTATGTGTCGGTCCCAGTCACACTGATGCTCACTTGTTTTGATGGCTAGCTGGGTGGTCAGGGTGTGGTTGAAGCATTCCACCAATCCACCACTCTGTGGATGGAGGGGAGTTGTGCGTGTCTTGCGTATCCCCAGGAGGCGACACACTTCTTGGAACATTTCAGCTTTAAAAAATTGCATTCCTGATCACTGTGGATCTCATCTGGGGCTCCAAATCTGCAGAACATCTCAAATTCATGGCCCCAATTTCAGTTTCTCTCATGGCACCAGTTTCTCTGCTGTGGTGGCCGCACTTTGGTCAGGTATTGCGTATGCCTCCAGCCACTTAGTGAAGTAGTCTATGGCAATTAGGACATAATGGTTCCTAGCCTCTGAGACTGGGAAGGGGCCCAGGAATGTCGACTCCCACACACTCCATGGGGGTCCCAACCAGGAACTGTTAAAGTGGGGCATGGGGTCACTACGTAGGTCCCTTCTTGGCTGTGCATGCATCACAGCAATGGACATAGAGCTCGATGTCCAGCCGGCATCCCGGCCAATAGAACCAGCTTCTCAATCTCCGCAGGGTCTTTGCTACTCCAAAGTGACCGGTCCCCACTGAACCATGCACTAGACGTAAAACCTGACACCACAAGGAATGGGGCACTAGCAGTTGCACAAAGGTAGTTTCGCTGTCAGGCGTCTGCCACTGATGGTAAAGCAGACCATCACAAAGGGTAAGGGTAGCCCACTGGGAGTAAAAGGCTTTCCCTTCTGGTCCAAGTGCCATTATCTCCTGCCGCTCTGGCCATCGACCTGTAAACAGCCACTCGTGTAGTTTCTTTAGGGCAGGATCTGCTTCTTGCTGCCAACGCAACTCATGAGGTTTCAGGGTTCACAGGCCCCCTCCCCTCCATCTACCTGCCGGTGCTGCACTTCAAAATCATAGTCTTGAAGAATCTCTAACCACTGAGCCACCTGACCCTCAGGGTTTCAGACATTTAACAGCCAGGTGATGGATGCATGGTCTGTCTGCAGTTGGAACCTCCTCCCATACACGTAGGGCTAGAAGTGATAAAGTGCCAACACCACTGCTAGCAGCTCCCGGCTGGAAACACATTATTTTCTCTCTGCTTTCTTCTGGGCCTGGCTGAAGTATGCAATGGCATGTTCTCCAACGTCCCCTTCTTGGGATAATACTGCACCTACACCAACATTGCTGGAATTGGCATTGATAATAAACTCACCACATGCCCCAGGTAGACAGTCTCTCTCCATAATAAGTGCCACATTTTGGGATTGAGTCATAACCCAGCTTGGCGGATAGCAGCAAAAACCACCTGGAGATGTTGTAGTGCCCCTTCAAAGTCTGGTGCATGCACCAACAGGTCGTCCAGATACACCACTCAGCAACGGTGGGAGACACCTGCCAGGACCTGATCCATCAACCGGGAGAAGGTGGCTGGAGCATTACACAGGCCAAATGGCATTACACAGAACTGAAATAGCCCCTGGCCAATGGTGAAGGCAGTCTATGGTTTGGCCTCCAGAGCCAACTCCACCTGCCAGTACCCACTCCAGAGGTCAAGGGAGCTAAACCAACTAGACCCTGCAATAGCCAAGGTGTCATCGATTTGTGGTAATGGGTAAGAGTCTTTTCTTGTGACCGCATTTAAGCGACGATAGGCCACGCAAAATTGCCAGGAGCAATTTTTGATGAGCACAGCTGGGGCTGCCCATGGGCTGTTAGATGGCTCGATTACTCCAGCCCTTTCCATCTCCTGGATCTTTTGCTCTGCTGTGGTCTGTTTGGCCAGTGCTAACTGGTGTGGTCTCAAGCGGATGGGAGAATTTGCCAGTATCAAAGATAGTGACATGACATGTGGCCAAGTATGGTGACCCATATTCGGAATTAGCACTTCCGAATTCCGTTGCGGTAAACTGTTAGCTTTTAATGTGAGTGTTGGACTATTCTGCCCAGCTGCTTGCCCCCTTACTGGGCCCAAGTAAGGGGCAACCACCCTTTGCCCTTTCTTCAGGGAAATTACTTCCCGAACAAATTGAAGGTAAGCCCCAGCCACGTTTTTACAGGCTCAAAAAGTCTAGTCCCATAATACAAGCATCTTCTATGTCCGCCAACGAAAACTAATGGACGAAAAAACTTGTGCCCACCATCACCTGCAGGTGCCTTCCTCTTTTAAGGGCCACCAGCTCCCCAGTTACCGTTATCATCTGCATCGTAGCAGTTGACCACCTGGTTGGCATTGACCCTTCTGTTCCAGGCAGGGTTACTGGATGGACAATGGAAATAGTGGACCCTGTATCGATGAGGGCTCTGTTTGCATGCCCGTTTAGAACACAGTACATGTACAAACCCTGTGTGTGACCTACTAGTGAACATTTCCCATGGAGGGATATAGATTGCGGTTGGAGCGGCTGTCCCTCCACCCAACCGCTCACTCTTTCGGAGCAAGAGTGCAGTGTAGGGACAATCACGGGCCACATGGCCCATCTCCCTGCAACGGTAACATGGGTCCCATCAAATAGAGTGTCTTTGCCAGTTCAGAGTCGTTCCCTGCCCTCGTCTTGTTATATTTACATTTTACATTTAATCATTTTGCAGACGCTTTTATCCAAAGTGACTTACAAATGAGAACAATAGAAGCAATCAGACCAATGAGAGAACAACAACAGTATACAAGTGTCATGACAAGTCTCAGTTAGTCTAGCGCAGTACACGTAGCTATGTTTTTTTTTTAAAGAATAGAATAGAATGGAATACAAAAGATCAGTGCTAGTATTATTTGGTCAAGTGCTGGTGAAAAAGTTGCATAAAATCATCCATACGACTTATCCCTTCAGAATCATCGACATCCGCATGCTCGTCTTGGCATACTCGGGCTGGAGGGTGATAAAAGGGGCCTGTTGCTCGGCCATCAGGAATACAGTTTCTGCTCGCTCTGCTTCTGCCAGTGCTTGTGTCAGGGTTCGGTGGGCAGATAATCGAAACATGCTGTCTCAGCATCTCTGGAAGCAGGGCTTGGAGAGCCAGCTCTTTCTGTGCAGCTGCGGCGCACTGTGGGTATCCTCACCGCACATAGAACTGCACATCGGTAGCCAAAGCACCCAGACTCTCCCCTTCTTTCCTCCGTCTACCGGCCAGTTGGTCCTGTTTTTGCTCTGCTGTCTGCCATGCCCTAAACCACTGTTCAGTGCCCCTGTAAGAGTCGCATAGTCTCTGTGTGTGCCAGAGTGAGATCAAGCAGCACTTGTAATGCTGGCTGTTCCAGTGCTAGTGCCAGCTGAGTCGCCTAATCTTCTTTACTCCACCCAGCCTGCCAGGCTGCCAGCTGCACTTGAGCAAAATAAGGCTCAGGTGGCACAGATCCATCACCTGGGCAGCTTAACATGCACCTGCACCTGCCAGACTCAACCCTATTTACCTCCTTTTCAGTTATGGAAGGATGGCACTTCTTTAACAGCTTAAAACCTGCATGTGTGCTTTCACCGGCTGGTGATTCGCGCTCCAACATCCCACTTCTGACACCAGTGTAATGTCTGAAGAATGACAGACAAAATGTGTTCTGTGTATTCACGTTTAATTAGAACGCAGAACAACTGTTTACAGCCGCACCAGCCTAACTAACTCGCTCGTCTCTCCCTTCCGAGTCCTGAAATCCCTGCCTTCACACTATCATTGCCGGTGCAAAGAACATGTCAATTCCCCAATGATTATAAAGTCTGTGTGCTACACTATAGTGAATAAACTGTGATAATGTGTCAAATGTTGAAGGTGTCTGAATAAATTTTGGTTTGACTGTATCTGTTTAGAACTGTTTTGGACTGTTTTCGCTTGTAAATGGTTCTTGATGTGTGCACATTTCTCCCCTGATTCAGATGAGATAACTATTTCACTGCAGAAAGCAAGATTATTGATTGAGGACTCCTAGTTTAGCTGGAAGCAATGGTTTGAACTTAAAAACGTCTTGATGGATTTGTTTATTATAATATGCATCTTTTCGCTTCACAAGATGTTAATTGATGGACTGGAATTGTGTGGGTTATTTGTGTATTATTGTGATGCTTTTATCAGCTATTTGAACTCGGCATTCTACAGAGGATCATTGGTGAGCAAGTGATGCAATGCTAAATTTCTTCCAATTTGTCATTTTTTTTTAATCGGTTTGTATAACAAAATTGAAGTTGAACTATTTACAGTGTACTCATATAGCCTTGCTTCATTTTAGATGTTTAACTTGAAGAATTAAATAACATTAGTATCATTGTTTTTCCTCTAAGGTGCGGTTGAATTTTACCACTGTTTGTCAAAATCCAGTCATATCAATAGACATCCAAGTGACTTGGAATTTTTCCTGAGGGTAAAAGATTTACTTGCACAAATTCACATTATATTTAAGTCAAATTTTAGGCTGCTAAATTTGAAAGTGATTTTATTCTGAGTTGTGCTTCATACTGTACATCACTACATTATTGAAAATATACAACAGACATTTTTTGATCGTAAAATTGTCTGAAAAAGCAGTGTAACATCCACAACAACATCCCTGTGCTTGTCTCACCTTTTTTAACATCATTAACATGCCACCCCTAGTGTAAGTATCAGAAAAAGCAAATACTGGCCAAATACATTAGTCTAAGTGGAGGACAGGGTTATTTATTTAGTTAAGTTCAAAATGTCCTTTTGTTTTCCTTTGGGCCAGTACATAAACTCTTGCCCAGACATGGGCTGATTACAACTGAGTGAGTCTCTCAGCCACATATAGAGAGAAAGAGAGAGAACGTGTGCTGTGGGGTGTTTACAGAGGTAACTGAGTGTAGGGGCTCACCTCAGGGGCTTTAGGACTAACTTTGATAGGCATACTCCCTGGTTTATTATGCTTTCCCATATGTTTATTAGACACGCCTGGGCCTCACAAATACACAACCCAGTTTGTCACCTGATGTGCACCGAATATTAAAATGCACTCTTGCCATTCATTTACTTCCAAAACATTGTTTTTACAAGATTCTTTATGCAGTTCTAATAATTAAGTGTTATTAGACCTATGACAACATGCGCCACTTTTGTAGTTGATCAATAATATTGTGATGGCCTTGAGGGCCTATATATCTGTGGTATCCAAGCCAGTATTTCAGGGGGCTCACATCTGTTACCGATTGGACTTCTCTACTGCCCATCTGTGCTGAGGTTTGCCTAGGTAATCTCAGTCTATTGGGAACCCAAGTCTGGAGAGAACAGCACAATGTCCATTATAAACCAACGATTAGCATTACAGTCGCGTAATTGTTGCAATGCCCACTACAAACCAGGAGAACAAAAGGAGGCCTGAAGCAACCTCTGGCAGCAGAGACGATGGAAATCATTTCAAGTTTGGCGTCAAACACAACTCTCTGACATAAATGCGTCCTGTCAGGCCTGGTGGGGCCTAACAAAGCAGCATAGTGGATGTCTGCAGCATCAAATATATTTAGAATATGATGGAGGAGAAATACCGGCAGTCTTAAGATCTGCAGCTTTATTACTTCAGAAATGATTGCAACCGCTTGTCGTGTTTCTTATATAGCTCTGTCATTCACAAACAAGCCGAATCATGCAACGCTAATAGTCCAATTTGGTTGTTCAATTATGTGCTATTTGCCTGAGGTTGGATGTGTTTTTTGTTGAAAAATGGAAAGTGGTGGATTTTATTCTGAGCAGATCTAAGAAAGTTCTAAATTTAGATTGAAGTCATTTTTAAAAGCCTAGATTTAACTAGGAATGCATGTAAACCTCATCCCCCACACAATGCACAGTTGTTTTCATGTTTGGTTTGTATTAGGGAACAAAGGAAGTACATGGTGTTCTGTTGATCAAAACCACTGAGAGTGACTCAAAAACACCAGACTAGAGCTGGCAGTCTGTGCACATGAGGAGCAAATAAAGTGAACTGTGCAAAGCTCTGAGATTCTGAAGAAACCTGAAGGAAAAAGTTACAGATAGCTTTGGAGTGTAGGAGGCGCTGCTTACTGTTCGCTGAAGGTATGTTGAATGATTATAGTCAGTGTTATCCAGAACAGTAAAAAAAAATCAGCAGTTCAAATCAGCAGTTCAGTAAAGGCATTTATACTGAGAAACATTTTAGAGGAAAAATGACCATAAATGTGTATTTTTGCTTCACCAAAGAAAAAAGTTCAAAGTAAAAGCAGGAAGCATAGTGATAGCTACTTTTAAAATAGTTTATGTGCATAGCATGTATCAAACTAGCCAATTCACATGATTTCAGCAAACAGTGCTTTGTTAAGTCATAGGCGGCTTTGTATTGTAGGTGGGGGGAGTGAAAGTAAAGCGTTATCCCCCACCTTTAATACCATGACTGAGGTGCCCTTGAGCAAGGCATCAAATACCCAACTGCTGCCCGGGCGCCGCAGCAAAAAAACGGCTGCCCACTGCTCCAGGTGTGTGTTCACGTTGTGTGTGTGTTCACTGCTCTGTGTGTGCACTTTGGATGGGATAAATGCAGAGCACTAATTCTGCGTATGGGTCACCATAATTGGCCACATGTCACATCTCTTTCACGTTTCACTTTCAACAAAACACGCCACCTACTGGTGTAAATGATATAACCTGCAGAAAGAGTCACTACATAAAAAAAAAAAATCCCCAACACTAATGAAGTCTAGCTGATTAATCTATTGAATTTAATTAGGTATCTAAGGTTAAAGGCTTTAACCATAAAAATGTGTTTAAAATAATTTTTTTTGAGTCAAATAAGTGGTCAATCAAATTCATTAGCCTCATTTATGAGGTTCCATGTATAAAAAGACACATGCAGTGAAGAAAATCCCAGTCTTTTTGGCATTTTACAGTAAACTCTAGACTTAACTGCTTTTTTCATATATCATTTTTCATAATTGTAGGGAAAGATATGTTTTTGCAAGGGAAGCCTGCAAGTAGCCTCCCTGTGGTGAGTGTTGTCCATGTAAACAGGCCGGTTGCTAGGGAGCGGAGCTGTCAGATGATGTGTATTATTGTGGAGCTCCGGGCCCTTGGCACAGCACAAGCAAGCCCGAGATCAGAGAGTGGATCTGGGCTGCTTCTCCACCTCGCTCCCTGAGATCTCTTAAAAAGCCATTAATGAACATCTGGTTGAGATTACTTCAATATTGCCATCAGCTAGAGAGCGCTGGCAAACACAGCAACCCACTATGTGCAGCTGAACATTTCCCATTTCTCCCCTTCACTCTGGGCTTAAAATAGTTTATGTGCTCTTTTGAGTATCATTTATGATAATGAGAAAATAAGCAGCTGGTACAGACTATTGTCCCCCGTGAACCCTGATCTAATATCGGCCTCATGTGGTAAACCTTAAGGCAATTTGTCAATAATGTTACATTTTCTGTAGCCTAAATACATTACAGCAGAGGTGTTGCTTTTAGGTATTTGGTAAGACAGTGTTCATAATATATGTTGTTGTTTATAAGATATGTAGAAAGTCCTGCATCCTGTTTTGCACATTTCCATAAGCTTATTCACAGAACAGGATGTGGTTTAAGCTGTTGATGTGTGGCCACAGCTATTAATAAATGAGTCATTTAACCCAAACCGAGATTTCATAATATGCCATGTTTAAAAAAAAAAAAAAAAAAAAAAAAAAAAAAAAAAAACTATGCTTCAGAGAGCAGTAAAATAGGTCCAAATAAAACACCACTGCATTTCTTCTCTGGCCACAGGTGTCCCAGACTGACATTAATTTGTACTCTTCATGTTCTGTTGATTTATGATGACCGTGACTAAATGATGACACAAACTGGTTCATGAATTACTTAATACTTGTTCATTAAATGTCCCTGTAGCCCTTTTGGGTACTGTAACAGAGTCAACAACATCCACAGCACCAGACCCCAGCAGTACACTCTGCCCACTCGTTCACAGTCAGAGATCTGATCACCTGCAACTGTCACATCCAATCAGCACAGACTATATAAACCGCACACCTCATTCCACTGTTGTCTGGTCTCGTTGTTCCCACCTGAACACTATCTGACCAATTACCTGCATGGACTTACCTTCTTCTGAATCCGACCTCTGGATCCAGCTCTCCAACACCAGTTCTACCAGAAAGACTCAGGGAGGTAAAAATAAGACTGAAGTATTTATTTACAACAACACAAAAAATATAATTATTTTGGCGTAGGCCCCATCCATAGCATGGATCTGAAGTTTGTAGATACCAGCTAATCCTGCCGAAGACGAAGGCAGGGCGGAGCCTACCCCCCGCATGGACAGGGCCAACCTGGTGGTGGTGGGGAGGAGGAGGATGGAGGGAAATGACAGCGGCGGTGGTATCTGCAAACACAAAATAGGATGTGAGTAGTGCGCTTTTATATCCATCGTGTTGAAAGCCGATTGGCTAGACCTTAATTGTAATGTGACGTGACATTTAAGCTGTGTCCCAAAGTTGAGTGTGCACACTTCGAAGGCCACGGACTTCGAAGACCAGACCTCCGAAGTGCACGAAGGGTCCTCCGAAGTGCGTGAGATGCTCCGCCTTCACAGGATTTCCTAATTCCGTCACCAGGTGTTTCCGATTAGCGCTCTGTCGCATAGCAACGGTGCGAGAAGAGCGCTGACGAGAGGACAGTCCTGCCAGGACAGGTGGAGCCAGAACTGCTCCCAGTGCTTTAAAAAAAAAAAATAGAGCATAGTACAGCTTAATGTCCAGCAACTTTAAATTTAATAATCTTGAACATATTTAGAAGTAAACTGCAACATACACAGAAGTGCAGCAGTATTATTAATGTAAAACCATCCTGACAAATTCTTTTATTCAGATCAATACTGCACATACCTTTACTTTTACTCTCAATACCTTAAGTATATTAGAGTATGCAAGATAATACTTTTACTTAAAGGATAGTTCAGCCAAAAATGAAAAATCCTGTAATCATTTACTCACCCTTCAGTTGCTCCAGGTTTGTAATTTATATTTTTAGTGAACTATCCCTTGAGCTAAAGTTATAAATATGAGTAGTAGTTTTTCCCCAATATGGTATTGGTAGTTACTAAAAGTAGTTTACTAAAGTATGTCAATATTTCTTGTACTAATTACTTAGTCATAGCTCTTAACAATTTCTCTTTTCCTTCTTTCCCTAAATCAGACCAGACCCCTGTACTGCAGGATAGAGCTGAATGTGGCAGCGCTGGACAGGTGTTTAATGGTTTCTTCTGAGCAGGAAGACCCTGACTGTGCTGCTGGATCTACTGGGAAGTGAACGGCAACAGTGATGGAGCCACAATCCAGACCCTGGTGTTTCTCTTCTGTCTGCCAGCGGTACATCATACAGATGGTCTCCAGAGTGTTTGAGATGTGCCTCGTTCCACTGTCACCACATTGTCCTCCGAGTCTCTGAGGAGGTGCTGGCCATTCACCAAGAGACTGACCTCCTGAAGACCCCAGAACACGTGGAGGCAGGGCCGGGCTCAAACTGATGTTGTTTTCTGATGTTAAACCTAAGCTATGTTGTAAATGGTTGTAAAAAGTACTTTCTGTTATGTATAGAACATTTTGTTTTAATGTGTAAAAAAGTATTTACAGGACAAACAAATAAATATATAAAATAATATTTGAGAAAAATTATAAGCTACATTAAAAAAAAAACAACAACAATGTACATAAGCACTTTTCTTTTATTTACACATGTGAATATGCAAAACAAAGATACAAAATGTACAGAAAGTACTCCGGCTTATTTACGAATAAATCACAAAAAATGAATAATGTATACAATTTATGCATTTCATTTTTAACTTGCATCACAAAAATAAACTACAGAAATTAGGTTGTTTCATTGACAATATGACATTTAAAAACTATATTGCAAAAACTGTAATGTAGCCTACTCATTTTTCCCCCACGGTTTTCTCTTGGCTAATGAAGAATGTATTTGTCTGAGTATGATGACCCCTTCCTGTCCACTCGCTCCCTCACCTGTCTCAGGACACTTCACAAATAAACCATGCCTGTTAACAACAAAAACACATGCTCACTTTCTCCAGAATAGTATTATCTTAACATTAGAAAATATGACAAGAAAAAAATACAGGTTTGCAATCTTAACATTAGAAAATATGACAGCAGGACATTCATACAAAATACAGAAGTGCTAAAGTTTGGTTAAAACATTTGTAGACATCTCTTGCATGACTGCACTACAGAAACACTACAAAGGGAAAGACCATTGTCTTATATAGTGGTTGTCTTATTGTTTGTGGGCTTTATGGTAACAAAAACCTGGCTTTAAACACTTCCGCTAGGTATTTGAGTGAATGAAAACACAATACTTACATTTCAATGTGAAGTCCTCCACAGAACTCTCATCTGCCTCTGAATATAAACACCTTCTTCCTATGCGCGCAAGTGATTCTGGGATATGGAAGGGTGCGAAGTGTCCATTAGATGTACACTTCATTTTCATGGGAAATGAAGGGCGCATTTGAAGTCGCTTTCGAAACTCATCAGCCTTCGTCGCGCCGCGGTGACGCATTCGCACTTCAAATGCGGTCTTCGGAGTGCACATTCTGACTTTGGGACAGCTTACGTCATGATGCTGTGACTAAAAAACACCTCACATACTAACCTAAAACCCAACAAACTTCAGTTTGGGACACCCTTCGTCGCGCCACTGTGACGCATTCGCACTTCAAATGCGCACTTCGGAGTCCATGCACTTAAGTTTGGGACACAGCTTTAGTCTTCCTAGTAGAACTTACGCTTACGCTTCCATTTCTACCAGAAAGACTCAGGGAGGTAAAAATAAGACTGAAGTATTTATTTACAACAACACAAAAAATATAATTATTTTGGCGTAGGCCCCATCCGTAGCGTGGATCTGAAGTTTGTAGATACCAGCTAATCCTGCCGAAGACGAAGGCAGGGCGGAGCCTACCCCAAAAGAAAGAAGAATAATGTAATACGCACCAGATTAAGTATTTCTTAGAGGATCCTAGAACATGAACGAAAGAGATAAATTGAGATAATTAGCCAGACATAAGAATACAACATCAGATTATAGCTAAAGTATTAGCTTATATGGCAATGAAGATAGACCACAGAGCCTTTGAGAGAGGCCACGATAGGCCGGACAGTGAGGCAGGCCACGATAGGCCGGACAGTGAGGCAGGCCACGATAGGCCGGACAGTGAGGCAGGCCACGATAGGCCGGACAGTGTGGTAGGCCACGATAGGCCGGACAGTGAGGCAGGCCACGATAGGCCGGACGGTGAGGCAGGCCACGATAGGCCGGACGGTGAGGCAGGCCACGATAGGCCGGACGGTGAGGCAGGCCACGATAGGCCCGACAGTGAGGCAGAGAGGCAGGCCACGATAGGCCGGACAGTGAGGCACGGCCCCGGCGGGCCACAGTGGGAACGGCCCCGGCGGGCCACAGTGGGAACGGCCCCGGCGGGCCACAAAAAGAAAGCCACGAAGGCCGCAGAGAAAAGGCCTAGCTAGCCCGCAAAGGAGGATGTCCAAATTGACCATAGTGAGAAAGCCAAGAGGCCGTAGAATGAAGTGAAATGCTATATGCACAGAGAGGAAGGCCATGTAATTAGACCACGGTGGGAACACCACGAGATGGGTAACAGAGGGGAAGGCTACGAAAGACGGCCAACAAAAAGAAAGAACAAGTTAAGCCACAGTAATCAGAGGTTGTTGGGAGTAATATGAAGAGGAATTGTACCACCACCATTATTTGCATATAGATTACCTTGAGGACAGCTTGATATACCTTAAGATGTTTAGTATTTCAGGTCTAATGCGGAATTCCAATGCGGAGGATGACCATCTTCCCAGTAGCTTCATATCTGATGTTTGTACTCAGAGTTCAACAGCATTAGTGACCAGTGTATAGAAGCGGTGACGGACCGCAGCTTCTAAACGTGACTACATTGAGCTGAACCAGCCGCAGAGACAAAGGCCCCCGATAGGCCGTGAAAGAACGCTACAAGAGGCCGTAGAGAGTAATAGCTGCTAAGGCCATGACGGAAGCCTGCGAGAGGGCTGTGGAAGAGTAAATGTAATGAATAGGTGTAACACCACCACCACCAGTATTTGCTTAATTTACCTTAAACACACGCATTACATTACGTTGATGGGCAATGTACTTTTCTTTAAGCTATGTGATGTGAAAGCCTTGTGTAGATGACAACGATAGACCATTGTGTGTGAAAAACCATGATAAACTGGACATGGGGGAGCATGTGAGAAGTAGTCACCGCCAGTAGTTTGCTAAGAGTATTATACTGTACCTTGAGCATTACGTGAATAAAGTCTGATCTTGACGGACATCCAATGAGGAGGATCATGAACATAGCAGCCTGAAGGCAAATTACAGGAATTCTAAACCACCACCTCACTGAGAAGGTGATTAGGTTAATTGATAAGAGGTAGAATTAGGGTTCTAGCAGACATAAGAGCATATACACAGATACAATTCTTTAGGCTAGACTCCTGCGCACTCTTGATAAAACTCCATCTAACTGCCAGAAACTGCAGAGCAACCTATCCTCCCCCCCCAAAAAAAATAGAAAATGAGCCAGATCAGCATGACCATAAAAGAGATACTCCAATTTAAGCAAAGTCGTTGTGACATGTGAAGGCCACAATAGGCCAAACTTCATAACTGTAATGGACACTGTCCCTGATGACCATCATAGCAGAGTTATGCAAAGTGCCTCAGCAGTCTGTGTAAGGTGAAGGCAGCAACAACAGCGGGTAAGACCAAACAAGCCTCGATTATAACTTAAAGTCTGCATGAAAATCAAAATTGACTTTACTAGCACACATGGCTAGTATTGATGTAAATGATCTCTGCAAGTTAATCTGCTGAAAAAGAAAGAAATAATCTTCTTTGTAATCCTTAATCAAAATCTGAACATTTACTTCCGCTGTGGAATGGCATTCCTTTTCTAATGATGTCAGTTTGACGGCATGGGCAGAATATCCTTAAGCACACCCCCCAGCCATTAGTTTGCGATAAGTGAAAGACAGAGACTAGAAGTGCAAACAAAAACCATGCCCTCTATTCAATAATCCGTTTCAGCTGGAAATACGTCACCACACTGAAATAAAGTCAGCAGCGAGCGACCTCCAGTTCACGTGGACTTTAAAGATGAGCCGACTCTTACCTAGAACTCAATTGAAAGATGACCATATACATCAGCTTGATAGAGCCTGCTTCATAATAGCGCCAGTCCAGAGAATGACCTGTGTAAAGATGAGGTGAGAGCCAAAGTTCTCTGCATCTGCAGCCATGGAATTCCCACAAAGCTTGATGACTCCATATAACCATGGGAACCCAACGAGTGACCCCCATTCCTTTACGAGGCATTCAGAATTATTGTAGATAGATGCAGATGAAACAATGACTGAATAAACAAAGACAAAAGCATATGATTAAGACAAAAAATACTTAAAGGTGTGCAAAACATAGCCCCCTTTTTCAGAAGGAATAATGCGAGCAACGATCTTTATCAGTAGGCTAAAAAGATTGTAAGCCTTTAATAACAAGCCTTAAAATGCCTTAAGAAAGAGTTGTTCCGAACATTGAATGTATTAGTTTGATTAACATCTTGATCATGCAGCGCAAGTTTGCTAGATAAACCATCACGCAACACCAAACGCTTTATCTTAAACGTTTGAGCAAATAACCCTGCAGAGAATAAAATGTATGCCCAAGCGCATAAAACAAAAAATGATACTTATAAGGTGTAGGCTGATGAAAGCGAGATGCCGAAAGAGACCGTCAGCAGCAGGGCCGCATTAAGACTATAAGGGGCCCCTGGGCTTTATCTCTTGAGGGGCCCTTCCAGGGCTCGACAATAAGGACTGCCCGATTGCCCGAGGCTAGGGTGAATGACGCTCGGGGTATGACGTAGACGGAACGGTCACTTGCCCGATCGGGCCAGTGCTGTAGGGTGTGCGTTATATGTAGTCTATGATATCGTAATTGTTGATTTAACGATCTGATATTATCGAGTATGCATCTCACTTTACAAAAAAAAAAAAAAAAACAAACAAAAAAAACCCATTCTGTGCACGCACGCACTATGTGACGTAGTCTAGTAGGTTAGACTTGTGCACGTGATTTAGTCTTAATGCCTCAGAATTCAAATATGCCCCTGTAAATATTTCATATTTATATAATTTAATATCTAGGCTATGTTAACTAATATTACACAAAGAGTGCCGTTTTTTCTCCAAATATTAGCATGATTACAAATGTGATGATTTTATTTAGCGTACAGTTTAATAAACAACTTAATATCAAGTGACTTACATTTTAGACACCAAATCGTCTGTTTCGCTGTATTTCGCCAACGAAAATGGTTCCAAAGTCCACAGAATTGTTTTGCATCTCTGAGCAACACTTTCTGAGTGAATCAGCCGCTTGAATGAATCGGTTGAATCTCAATGATTTGCTCATTAACAGTGATTCGCTGCCACCTACTGGCGGGTTTAATTTCAGGTTAAAATGTCTTCATTTTTTTAATAATTCCACAGTATTTAACGTTTTATATTTTCAACATTAAAAACATTTTTATGCATCTGTAACTGCTCTTGACTGATAAATTTTTAATAGTTTAATCTATATAGTTATACATTAGATCACAACTTCTCTACCTGAAAATCTCTTGTTTAAACCTACATGAAAAACTTGAAAAGCACCATTTATTACATTTATATGTTTGTTCTGTTGTATTTATTTGTGCTATTACTCGTAATTTGATTATTTGTAACTATTTTATTACTTACTGTTTATTTGTCTAACAATATTTAAAATATAAGTTAATCTAGTAGCTTTTGCTGTCATTAAACTATTATTGAGGTTAAATGTAACAAAGACAATGAAAACAATATCTATGCTTATTTTATAGGCCCATTTTCAATTAATTCAGTATTGCATGATGTCTGTGAGGTAGAGGGTCTGCATTCCCGCGGCTGTCCCGACCACAAATTTTGCGCCGCGGGTTTAAATTTCCAACTAAAACACGGTAGCGGTGGGGTAACTCTGGTGTAATTTGAACGGGAGCGTTCGGTCTTCAATATCACGTTCCCGACGTCCTTTCAGAACAGCATATCTTCGATTTACTTAATCTTATCGACCACCCGGTATAGGCTAAAGCCTGCCCTGCACTCAGGACCGTTATGCACGCGCTGCACGCATGGACCAGATTTTTTCTGCGTCATGCATTGTATTTGCGGGGTCTGTGCGCGCGGCATGTGCATAACGGTCCACAGGGCAGACTGTACCGGTGGTAAATATACGGCCCTAAAAAAGAATGGCAGAGCAAAGTGTGGATGCGCTGTCCTTGAAGGACGTTCAACTTGGACTGGAAAAATGGTCAGTTTTTACTGCTAAGAACCCACTCAGGCAAGTCTGATGTATGGGAGTCTTTTTTCGTGTATCATAGACGCAGATGAAAAAAAAAATAAATAAATACCCTTTGCGCAATGTGATAAATGCCTAAAAGTATTCCCGTTCAGCAGTCACAAAGACTGGAACCTCGGGTTTTGAGGCGGGGACTCATGCATCATCACAAAGGGAAGTCAAACTAAACTGGCATTTACAAAGTCTAGGCCGGTGCCAGAGCAGTTTAAAAAAGGAGACAACAGAAAAATGTGTTGAATTTGTTTTGCCAAGACATTCGACCGTATGATAGTGTGTCCGGAAAAGGTTTTAATCAGCTGGCCCAACATTTGGTCGACACAGCAGCAAAAATCGGAAAGTTTAATGTCAGTGAGATACTTCCACATCCACAACAGTATCAAGAAATATTGAAAAGAGGGGCTCAGAGTCTGCGTTTTATTGGTATTTTTTCTCTTCGACATTTTTCCCCCCTACTGTGTTGGCAGTAAAATGTTAAATTTTCGTATCTTGACAAGGCGATAAAATAATAAATACAATTTTTGTGCAGGCAACATTTTTTATTTTCTCCGTGGAAATGGAAATTTTGAAATTTTGGAAACGAGATCTAAATTTAGCCGGGGTGTGTCGGGGTCGGGAAGAAAATTATTCTAAGCAGACAGCGGGTGGTGAACAAAGAGTTCATATATATCGGGAACGGGAGGGTGCGGATATAAACCCAGCGGGTTTTTCTAGCTACTGCTGCCATATCACAACCAACCTGTAAATGGCGGTGATTTCCTTTCCCTTTCCCCTTCACCATTATCTGCATCTTCATCTTTCCCTGGGCCTGCGTTGAAATATGATGTTAATTTCGAATTTTTTTTTTTAACAAACTGTTCTGACGTTCTACTTTATCTTGTGCTGTTTTTCTTTTTTGCGAACCACTGTCATATTTACGAGACATTGCTGTCACATTAGATTAGCCATTAGATTAGTTTATTGTCATCATTAGAATAGGCGGCAATTATCTTATCAAGAATTCAACGTAAGTATGTCACGGTGAGTTCGATACAGGCCAATAACTGAATGCTTTCAGACAATGATTTATTATATTGGATTTCAGACAATTAAATAATGCCCACTGTGACTGATGATTGACTGACACTTCTCGAGCAGGACTTGCAACGCCCGCACGTGCATTAAAAGCAAAGCGATAAAGCGTACTTTTAAAGGGACAGCCAACGAATTATAAAATCCGATTACAATATTTTCCGGCATCATTGGCGCCCTCCCCCAGCCCGGGGCCCTGGGCTTAAGCCCAGGTAAGCCCGTGCATTAATGCGGCCCAGGTCAGCAGGCCCAGAGAGATTTCATGCGTGCAGGTTCACGTGAGCGTACAGATGAAATATTTTGTTGATAGAGACACAAGCAGCGCCGCGCCGACACACGACAGCTCGGAAAGCACCGGCGTTGCAATGTCCTCGATTTTTCTGAGGAATTGGGATATTGTAACACTGTTGCTGCGGGTTGCTTTACATTGTCCACGAGTTGAAGCGACCCCAATATGTGATATTTAGATCGCCTGGAATGTGAATTTTTTTTTTTTTTTTTTTTTGTCGTCAGGGAAACGCAGTTTTCCCTTCTCGAAACGCGATTGGGATAGTTTTTGAGTAGCAATTTGGCGGGTTTTGAAAAACCTGGCAACACTGGAAAGCACTCGGATTACTCCGCCAATGTTTCACTTCCTCTGCCGAGGGAAACTCCGAAGCCTGTGTATCATCCAACGCTACTAACGCCCAAAAACATTCACGACACCAGAGCAAAGCCAAACTATCTAATGTGCATCTTGAGAGGAATGTCAAACTCGCAATAGCTTGCCTGGAGACGAACTTAACTGCAAGTAACCCAGTGAAAATCAGGCAATAGCCTAAAGGACAGTTTGCGCAAAACAAAATGACAGCAGGCGGTATCTGCAAACACAAAATAGGGATGTGAGTAGTGCGCTTTTATATCCATCGTGTTGAAAGCCGATTGGCTAGACCTTAATTGTAATGTGACGTGACATTTAGTCTTCCTAGTAGAACTTACGCTTACGCTTCCATTTCCTACAAACCTGCAAAAATAAGACTGTTATTCACCGAAATACCTCAGCATTGCTCTGTTGACCAATCACTCACCTGCTATCCACGTGTATCTGTCAAAACCTGCAATAAACCTGTTGTTTGGATTACCACGTTCCATTCTTCTGTTTTATGACAAGTACATTCACAAAAAAAAAAATTCAAACAGTCAATGTTTTTTTGTTTTGTTTTTTTCATGAGTGAATGAATCTGTAACCAAAGATCAATTAAAAGTCTTTTGTTTTGTTAGTGCATGCATATCATTACATTGCAAATCAATGTTTTGCACACTGATTTGCATAAAAAAATGTAGCATATCCTCAGCAAGAGAGTAAAATGCCTTTCAGACTTGTGTATACAGTTCAAATCAATTGATTGGTGTTTTTAAAGTAATTAATTTATTGGAATAAATGTGTAACCATCTAATGCTTTGTATACTATATTTTTGCCATTTGATTTGGTGTTTCCTATGCACCATGAATACTATACATACCATCATAGTTTAGACTCAACAGTTTGGGGGAGGTACTATTTTCAAAAAATGTTTTTGAAGAAAGTCTCTTATGCTCACCAAGGCTGCATTTTATCAAAAATACGGTAAAATTGTGAAATATTTTTAATTCTTCTTTTTTGGAAAAATTCAAAATTATAATATAATATGTGAAAAATAAAAAAAAAATAAAACTACACTTTAAAAAAATTTCAGCAAGTCATTTCTCAAGTCTTCAGCCTCACATGATCCTTCCTGATGTTGAAAACATCAGTTCTGCTCAATATTTTTGTGGAAACTGTGATACATTTTTCAGGATTCTTTGATTAATATTAGTTTTAAAAAACAGCATTTATTTGAAACAGAAATACTTTGTAACATTATAAATGTCTTTATTGTCACTTTTGATCAATTTAATGCATCCTTGCTAAGCAAATTTATTACTTATACATTTTATCAGTAAAATCGTACTAACCACAAACAGTTGAGAGTACAAATGTGTATCAGTTACTGTGTAATACCATCCCATTTTCCTTATAATCATAATATTTTATACATTTATTTATTTTTAAATTCTCAATTTGAAACATGTAACCTTTAATAATACAACATCATAAAACAATAAGAAAACAGTTCTGGCTGTTTAGAGTTTGCATGCATTGTGTCCCTTCAACCAAGCATGCAGCCAGTAAAGTCTACTAAGAAATGAAAAATGTCTTTATGGCTAAACTTGAAAAGATGACAGATCTCAGCATCTCTCACTAATCAAATCCTCCTGCAGTAGCCAGGGCCAGTGAAATATATGGAGCTGACCACAAAGAGTAAGAGTGTGAGAGTGTGTGCGAGACTTGCAGCGTGAAGCCCACTTGTCATGTGTTAAAGTGAGTTTAATAAGTGCAGCAGCAGCAGTTAGGAAGATGGAGTGATATATGTTCCATATGGAGCTGAACTCTCTGAGCCTGTCAACTGTGAACTAGTACAATACCAGCAGGCCACTTCAGGGGTGTCATAACGTTCACTCTAAACACACTCCCTATTAACTTATACATCTATCATGGCTAGATCTCACAACAAGATCAGGTGTGAGTTTCTCAACATGTTAAATTAAAAGAACATGTTTCATGTTTTCAGTGTTCTGTTGATCTGGTAGATAGTCACAGTTTAGTTCATTATTTAGAAACCTAATTTGTAAAGCAGTTCAGATCAAACAGCTGTCTAGCTGTGCTAGTTTAATGTTTCTCATAGCACACCTATCTGATGCATAATGACAGCTCTAATACTCAGCTTTACAGTCTTGAGTACTGGAATACATTGAAGATGACTGGCTGTCTAGACTATGACAGAGACTGATGCATCATTTGGTACTCAGATGAACTGAATATGCAGAACTTCCTTATGCTGGTTTGTGGTGCGGTTTCTCTTGCTCTTATTGTGGCCTCTGAATTGTTGTTGTCTGACTGAGGTCAAATATTGCTGTCTCTACCATGAGGACCTTTTAAGAGGTAATATTGTACTTGCATGCATGCTTACTGTTTGAAGCAGAGGTGACAAATAATTGGTTGTGACAAATAATTGGTTGGCAAAAAATTGGTTGTACATTTAATTTAATTAATTTTAAAATGTTTAATTTAAAATAAAAATGTAATTTTACATAATTACATTTGTTTTAAAATATTTAATTTTATTAAAATTATTATTAAACTATTTAATCAACCTCAACATAAATTTTTAAAGATTTGCTTCATGTCCTTTTACCATTTATTTGGTACATCTATGTGACATACACAACTGTTAAAAAAAATTCATCAAGGATTTGAACGAAAGTGACAATCAAGACATATCTTTAATCAAACAAGAACTTTTATCTTATTTGAACTATTAATTAAAAAATAAAAATGTATTCACAATTTCTGCAAAAATATTAAGCAGCACAACTGTTTTCAACATTCATAATAATAATAAATGAAAACATCAGCATATTAGAATGATTTTGAAGGATCATGTTACAATGAAGACTTGGAGTAATGGCTGCTGAAAATTCAGCTTTGCCATCAAAAGAATAAATTGTAATTTTACAATATAACTGTATGCAGTCTTGGTGAACATAAGAGACTTTTTCAAAAACATGTTTCAAAGACACGGTATTGAACAGTATATTGTTGGTACAGAAGCATTTGACATTTAAAAGTACCCCAAATCCAAAACATTACATGCCCAAGACTCTTTTTATCCTTGTAAATATAGAAAGCCAACGTTATTTTTCTGTAACGGAGGCCTTATTTACTTTCAGAGAGAATGAGAACACTCCTTTGTTCTAACTTTTCCGAAGACACAATGGAAGTGCTTCTTCCATTGAGCTCCTCCAGAGCCATTTAAAGGGGTTCATATTTTCCACTCTGCGTGTGCAGGACATTTACAGTTGGCGTCAGAATATCAGTTGGTCTGAGGGGAGGCACTTTGAAGTGTTTGTGGTATCACCACATCTGCGGGCAAGATGTGCACCCGACAGGGAGGGGGTGTTGAATATTGCCTGTCTTCTCCCAGGTCATGTGACAATGAACAACATTCCTTCACTCTTTCTGGAGCAGACGCACGTTGTGAAACTCTTCCCATCTTCATTCCACATCAGCGCCGACATAAATCTTCACACGGAACTATAATCAGTGGCCATGTTTTTTCTTTTGATTAATGATGGACTTGGCCAAGGCACTTATAAGACTCAAGGGGAGCCTCCATGCTAAGCAGCCCTTCAGTTAATTGTTTTCAGAAGGAACCGCCTCAGGAGGTTACAGTAAAATGTGTCCTACGAAGACTTACATTTCAACAGTTATTATAATATAAAAAGCAAAGAGACTTTCTAAAATGACAGTAAACTGAAAAATAAATAAATAAATGGGAAATCATTGGAAATGGTTAACCTTGGGTCAATCTAAACCCTTGTTAAACTGAATCCTGGGTTATCTTGCTTCACATTTCTCACTGCATATAATTTACCCAGGGTTAACAATAATCCTGGGTGTTTTACAAGGGATAGTTCACCTAAAAATGAAATTTCTGTACTCACCCTCAAGTTGTACCAAACCTATGGTTTTCTTTCAGCTGTTGAGCACAAAAGAAGATATTTTGAAGAATGTGGGCAACCAAAGATTATAAAATACTATAGAAGTCAATGGCCACCATCAACTGTTTGGTTACTGCAAAAGCAGTGCTAACTCTGTCCTGGAGCAGAGTTTCATACCCCAGGGTAAAAACAAAGTGGTACTAACCCTGCTTAAGAGTGAAACATACTTTTACCTGGGGTTTAAAGCAGAGTTTAAAGCAACAATAACCCAGGGCTAAGCGCAGTATGAAAAGCCCTTTTGTTTTATTTACAATTTCAATTAATCATTTTTAGTATACTGTGTATGAATGGTTTGTGTGGTGATGTAGTATGAGGGCTCCTGTGTTTGATCCCATTTTGTTCTGTTACCTTATGCATATTATTGGTGTCAGACGTGCATGGCGTGCTGCTCACCTACAGGTCATACAAGGCATGTGCATAAAACATGAGAGGAAAGCCAGAGGACCGAACGAGTGTCAAGTAGCTTTTGAGGTGTAATGACTTCTGAAGTGAGTGTAATGACCCTGAAGGTCACACAGTAGTTTGAAAAATGTTCCCTCAATGTTCTGGGCACAATTTTAACAAGTTCAGCCGATATAATTAAGTTGCTCTTTTTTTTTAATAAAAAATGTTTTCCATTTGGGATCAGTATCCTGATGTTTTTTCAGTCTGTCAAGACAGTAAAATCTCTAAATATAGCTAAATACCTTATTGACGCAAATTGTCAACAGTAAAATCACACTGTTATGAAGTACTGACACAAACAAGCCGGCTCGTAAATGTAGGGCAGCACCAATCCAGTCAGCCCACTGGCACCACACACATCCCACAGTCTGACACATGAAAGTACCTTCAGCTCAGTTACAACAGAACCACAGGACAGCAACTTCATCAACAGTTCAGTCTGCAATAACCATAACAGTCACACCACAGTCATTTTCACATTTCATTGATAACAAATGCACTGCCAGTAATATACCAAATGGGCCGCCTTTTTCATAAGCCCTTGAGCTCTTCTGCGTTTCTCAGACAGACAGCAGTGGAGCCATTTGTAACCATTATTAAAGTCATATTTCACAGCTTTGCCCGTAAATCACGCTGAAATGTTTCAAATTAGTTGGATTACTGTTTTACACTTCTCTTACACCTCCACAGCGCGTTATACACATCTAAAATGTCACAGAGGGTGGTTTGCAGGGTGGGCCGGGGAAACAAGCATCGTGTTTCGTGGTGGGACAAAAATGTGCAAACGACATTAAGCAGAGCAGGCACTCGATGTGTTATTGGCATGATATAGAGTGAATCCTCAAAACATGAGAAGCCAGTGAAATCATTAAAAGTTGAGGCCTGATTCTGATGCATCTGAAAAATGAGTGCAACGTTACACCTGAAAATATCGCTAAAACACTGGCCAGCTTTCAAGGGACATCAGTGTCTGTTTCAATGTCTCTTGTCTTATGGAAAGACAAGAAATACATGTTCTAAAATAAACATCTGAAGAAAAAAAAAGTACCACATGAGTGCAACTTTAAACCTCTATATATGCTTTAAATGTCGGTCTGCTGTCTTATGGAAATATTAACATTTGCTCAACTTATATTTACCATTTATTTACCTTATCAAATGAATGAATGCATGAATGAATGAATGTTTTGCCCTGACATCTGGCATCTGGGGGGGAGAAAAGTATCCCATGAGTGAAGTGTTTGACTGACCTGAAATTATTCCTAAAAAAAGCTGACTTGCTTTCAAGGGCCAGCATTGGCTTTTTCAATGTTTGTTGTTTCATGAAGACTTTAGGATTTGTTTACTTACTTTATAAATGTTTAGCCCTGACTATGTGATTCATCTAAAAAAATAATAATAATAACCTGAAAATATCCCCCCAAAAAATGTTGGCCAGCCTTCAGTGGCTGACCTGTACATGGATCCAACTGGATGATTCATCATGAGAAATGAAAACATTTAATTATGGTAAACTGGTTTCGGGTAATGCTATGACTCACATGTGTGAGCCAGCATAGATCATTATAGTATTGTATAACTGGTAAAGATCACTAGACTGAATCCGTGGGAACTCATGCAGAGAGTATATCCGCTGTCCTGTGCCATAGTCTGCTGAGTTTAGTAACACTGCTATATATAGGCCACCCAATGCTGTGACATATAGTTTTCACTATTCCCAAACATTACGGCTTCTCTCAGTCTTTTAAAATGTAACACATTCAATTGGTGTTCACTGCTGAAATGAAGATCAGCATGAAAGTGAGAATGGCTGATGTTTATGGTACAGCATAATTTAATATTGCTCATAAATATATTATAAACATCTGGTGACTTGGATTTTGAAACATTGTCCAATAGTAATACAGTAACACAAATCTAATCATGTCCTCCTGTTTTGGACTGTAAAACAGAGAAGAGCTGGAAAGATTAGCAGGATACGAGAATTCTGCAGCTGGACGGATCTAAAATCAGCAATTCCAACAAACAGGAATCACATCTTAGTGAATATAAATCCATCCATAAAATAATACAATACTCCCTGCTATACAATATTTCTAAATAAATGAATTACTGCAGTAATATAATCAATGCCACAATCTATATGAATTCCTAATGAAGAAATATGTCTGTTGTCTTATGGAAACATTACCATTAGCTCAACTGTAAAACTATGTTAGACAAAGTTGTTTATTTACCATCTAATTATCTTATTAAAAAACAGCAATAAATAAATAAATATGTATTCCTAATGAAGAAATGCATATTTGTTGTCTTATGGAAAAATGTGTTCAATTTACTGTAAAACAATGTTAGAGATTTACCACTTATTTACCTTATCAAAAATGCAAAAAAAAACAAAATATATATAAATAAATATAAATATGAATTCCCTATTTGCATGTCTGTTGTAAGTCAGATTGTAAAAGGAGTTGTAAAATAAAAACATATTATTAACTTCTTTAGAGACAGTTTTTGTTATTCCAACATGTAATCTGGAAACACTATACCACTATATTATCATTTCTGAAAATAAATTTTTAAACGAGACACTGCTGTTGCAAATCTTGGTCTTGCAGTAGTCGGTGTACTCCCGTCCTCCAGATGGCGAGCGTGCAGTATTTTGCAAAGGTAAGTTTAACATTTATCTTAAACGTACATTACAATATGACAGCGTTATGTTGAGTCGATTATTTCCATCTATTAAAGGAAAGACACTGCATATGTCATGTGTAGATTATAATCTGTGACTTTACCCTCACCGGTTTTATTTTCGACGAATTATTCTAAATCTGAGTCAGTTTAAATCATCCGCTTCACTAGCAGGTGGGCGTGGCCTACTGTGACCATCCCCTGATGATACCAGTGTCTCAGCTCATGACATTTGTGTCGCATTTTATGCCGGTTTCCTAGTGTTATGCACCTATGATGAACGCTCTTGTGTTGCCCATAAATGCTGTTTAGGTTTGACAGCTCACTGTAGAGTTTAAGACACTGGCAGTGTTTAATGCAACTCACAATCACATCCAATCTTGATCTCTTCTGTGTCTATTAGGAAATGTAGGACTGGTGATATAGATGTGCATCCAACAGAAAAGGCTCTAGTGGTGTACTATGAAGTGGAAGCATCTATTTTAAGAGAGACATGCAATGCCAGGCATGAGGAGAAGAAATAGTGCCAGAAAATGTAAGCAGAGATAAGTTGTAAATCAGTATACAGCATGTTCACACACATATAATTCTCTATTGTTCCTTTTTTTTTTTTTTTTATTCTTAATTCCAGCACTGATATTTCTGTGTCTGTGTTTGTTGTTTAGCATCCAGCTGAGGAGTCTGAATGCCAGCACTGATATTTCTGCCCTGGCCAGGAAGGTGGTGGAAGAGTGTAAAGTCATTCATCCATCAAAGCTGGTGGAGGTGGAACATCTGCCGCTGTATTTACAGAACCGAGAAAAGCCCAGCAGTAAATGTAAAAACCTATTTAAAACATATTTCCCAATGTAGAATTTTTTTGGTGGACTTTTTATGAGCATCTCACAATCTTTTTGATTTAATAATGTTTATATATCTATTTATTTTTATGTATCATATCACATTTAATGTTGCTTCATGTTGTCTGTCCTTAGTTGAGAAGAAGGAAAAGAAACCATCAAAACCCAGAGAACTTCTGCCATTTGAAGAAATGGAAGTACGCATTTTTTAAGTTTCACATTTTATGTGTACTAAGAGCTGAGAAAGCGACTGTGTTAACACATGTGATTAATGAAACATGTTGAATAATGCTAATTTTTAATATGTTTAACACCTATATTAAATTTGAAATGATAACAGATCCATTCTGTTGTGTCTGATTTTAACCAACTAATTCAAACCAGATTGAAACTGATCCACAGTTCAAATGTCTTTTTCTTTCCAAGTTATACATAAACCAAACCCAGATGGTACATTTAAAGTCATTTGTCGTCTTTGTTTGGTGTAATTTAATCATTATTGAAGCTCAACACATGAAATCTCACCCACGAGTAAAACTACTTCCTTGATAGAAATGTTAATAACAATGGAGGTCTGTGTGTTTATATAACAGTCCTACTACTTACTTTCTGGAATGTGTTAACTCTGATAAACTATAGCAAATCTCAACTGTTTGATTGTTATACTGTTGAAAAATGTAAACTATATTATTAGCCAGCGGTTTATATATAGTATATCAGATTTACCAACTTTATTGCAAATCTCAACTACTCATTTTTTTAAATTTCATTGCAAAATGTGAATATATTATCTCCCGCCTCTTTATATAAATGTGGATATTTACTGTAAGAATGTCCAGCTTTATCCACATATATAAAGTATACTCGCATACAATGTTATATATAACCGTATATATTATATAGCATATCTCAACTGCTTGATTGCTTGAATCATTGAAAAATGTAAACTATATTTTATCGACCAGCTATAATCTGCTAAATGCAGCTATAAGGCAGGAAGATATTAAGATATTATTAGCATCAGGGTTTTCTGTAAAGCTGCTTTGAAACAATGTGTATTGTGAAAAGGGATATAAAAATAGTTTACATATTTTAGTTGATTGGGAGCTTTGACTGACATTAGTTTTATAAAAAGTTGATGCATTACCATGATACTATGTTTCCAGATGGAGGCCAACATCAACAAAAATAAAATATAACATTAAACTGATCTATTAAATCAAACCATACAAGATAAGATTATACACTCCAATCCCCAACCTCCATCATACCCATAACAATCATAACCTAGAGGAGCTCCTACATAATGGTACTAAAATAGCTCATTTTTGTTCTCAATTCACTGTCAGTAGTGTTATTCTGCAACAAACTTAAGTCATGAACATATGAAAAGACATGAACTGCCGCATAGCAGTGACTTCCATGGTTCTGACTGCTCTTGCAGTGTATGCTTGATTTTGTCATAGATGTTGGCAGATTATCCGGTTGTTTGTGAGTTTGTGATGAGTTTCAGAGATTGTTTTTCAGAGATTGCACTTGGAGCTCTGGCGCGGGTACTGAGAGAGGACTGGAAGCACAGTGTGGAGCTAGCAACTACTATCATCTATCTTCTTCTGCTTCTCAAGGTACACAATTTTGATGCAGTTTATTTGGTCTTTTTGTCAACAGCTATATTCATGTTTGTTGTGGTGCCTTAAAGGGCCTGAAATAGAATCAGGTATACAGTGTTCCAGGAGGATCTTTAATGTGCTGTCGGCACAGTGAACTCTCTCTGAGAAGTAGTGTCTCCAAAGCGCGTTATGTTGGCAGCGCGTCACTCCGGATAATTGAAAATGGGCAAAGAGGCGGGAGCTGGTTGCTGAAAACACGCCCACCTAGCTCGACGGCATTTAATTATGCAGATCTTTAAGGCTTAATATAATTTAAACGGATGAGTTATAAAAAATGAATTTGAATTTGAACCAGGCTGTAAACTTTTTTTTTCTGCTGTAAAGTTTAACATGGGGAGTCTATGGGATTGACTCCCTTTTGCAGCCAGCCTCTAGCGGCCATTTGCCGAATTACAGTTTAAGTCACTTCCTTGTTGGCTTCATGAGAGAGAGAGCGGGAGGTTGCCTTGGGCTAAAGTAAACAGTCTCTCTGAGAGTGGCTGGAAGAGAGGGGCGGGGTCAGCAGAGCTCATTAACATTTAAAGGAAAATGCTACAAAATGGCTTGCTCTGAAAAGAGCTGTTTTTAAACAGTGTAAAAAAGGTGTTTTTTACACAACCATTGAGAATTTTTAACAAAACTATGTTACAGACTTTTCATTAAGACCCTAAAAAACAAAATAAACTTTTGGAAAATGGCAACCCAATAACCCCTTTAAGAAAACCGGCATACGCTCTCAAAACGTCTTTAGTAGCTGCAGATCAGGTTACTGCTTTCACTGAGATAGCTGTCAGCATTTATTTGAGCTATGAAAGTGTGTGCTCTCATTTGATGGTTTTCCTTGGCTCTCATTTTCAGAGGGCTAATGTGGAATTTTTTTTCACAAGCTGGAATGACTTAGACATTTGAAGGATGTATTTGAAATGTATGATGAGTTGTTTGGCCCGATCTTTCAGTTCTGTTTATGTACTAATCAGGACTAGAGTATGAAATTCATCTGGCATGTCCGTCTCGGTGTCTCTGCATACCAGCCATTCTCTAGTTCTCAGATTGTATCGCATACATCAGTGTCTGGCAGAATGTGGCAGGAGAGGTTGGGAGAGGACAGACCCTCACCACTCGTGTTCTTCCTGCAGTTTCTTGCAGTTCCATGGACTCATTACACACTATAAGACTGGCATGCTGTGCATGAACATCATCAAGCATGAGCTGAAGAAATATGACCTGTGAAAGGATGAGTTAGAGAAGAAGAGCAAGGCTTATATCCTTTTTGTCTCTCTCTTTTCAATCCAAAAATTAATAGCACAAAACAAATGTGATAAACGAACTAGATTATTCCTTAACATATCTATGTGACGACGACCCCGGAAACCAGAGATTGCGGAAGGAGCATGAGAAAACCCTTAAGAAATACCAAAGCTTCCTGGTCAAACAGGAGCAGCTGCTGCGAGGTACAGGAAGTGAAATGTTTTATATGGCACAGTTTAGTCATTCATGAGGCCTTGTTTATGTGTTCCTCTTCCTCCCCATGGCTCTAGTTGCATTCTACCTGCTGTTGAATCTGTCTGAGGACACCCGCACTAAGCTCAAGATGAAGGACAAGAACATTGTGCACCTGCTGGTCAGGTCTCTAGAGAGGGACAATGAGGAGCTGCTGGTGCTGGTGGTCTCCTTCCTCAAAAAGCTCAGCATCTTCTTGGAGAACAAGAATGACATGGTGTGTCAAACACATCAGAAGCTTTGAAATACAATTTCATGAGTTATAAAATCATTAAACACTGCTGGTCAAAAGTTTGGAATAATTAAGTTTTTTGAATGTTTTTAAAGGAAGTCGCTTATCCTCACCAAAGCTGCATTTATTTGATGAAAAATACATTAAAACAGTATTGATAATATTGTGAAATATTATAACAATCTAAAAGAACTTTATAACTGTATTCTGTTTTAATTTATTTTAAAATGTAACCTGTTCTTGTGATGGTGAGGTGAATTTCCAGCATCATTACTCCAGTCTTCAGTGTCACACAATCCTTCAGAAATCATTCTAATATGCTGATTTGGTGCTCAAAAACATTTATTATTGTTACCATTACGTTAAACTTTTTGCTGCTTTGTATTTTTGTGGAAACTGATTCACTGCTATTCACGAGTATGATTAAATTTTTTTTTATATATATATATATATATATTATTATTAAATTTATCAAAAGGATTTCAATTTCAAATTCTGTTCTTTCGAACTTTCTATTCATCATAAAATGTTTCACTGTTTCCACAAAATGTTAAGCAGCAAAAGCTGTTTTCAACAACAATAATAAGAACCATTATTATTAATTGAGCACCAATAATAATTGGTAATATTTGAAAATCAGCATATCATAATTTTTGAAGGATCATGTGACACTGAAGATCGGAGTAATGATGCTGAAAATTCAGCTTTGCCATCAGAGGAATAAATTATATTTAAAATATATTAAAATAGACAAAAGTTCAATAGTAAATTGTAATAATATTTCACAACACAACATTACTTTATAATCAAATAAAATAAACCCATCCTAGCAGAACAGAATATAAAAAAAAAAACAAAAAATAAAACATTTTATATAAAATATAAAAAAAAAACATTAAAAAATCTAAATTATTCCAAACTTTTGACCAGTATATGTAAATATAATATAAATATGATGCATTTTATTTAAGCATAAAGGTGCACCTTTAAAGGTGCTGTATGTAGGATTGAAACTGAGTGATTGAACTAGGTATTGCAGTCCAAATTCAAAATATTGGAGAGGGTTTTTTTCACCCATCCCTCCTCCTCAGACTTGAAGCAGAGGCAGGTTGCCAGATTGACGACACAAAAAGGAAGGAGTGCACTTGATGATGAATGAAATGAAATAGCTGTGTTTTCCGCCAACTGGCAACCCAAAATACAATTGGGTAAACTGGCAGTGGGCGGTTTCACAAACCAAAACAAAGAATCACATTCCGGCCCAGAACGCACATTTTCAAAGGAGAATAACTGACTGTAGCATTGTTTTTCAGATAAACAAGTATGTTAACAGCGTGTTTCTTAAATATCTGCAAACATATTATATACAAAATCTTACATATAGCACCTTTAAGTGTAATTGTTTTCTTTAAAGGTGCAGTGTGTAATTTTTAGGTGGATCTATTGATAGAAATGCAATATAACATACATAACTTTGTTTTCAGAGGTGTATAAAGACCTTACTTAATGACCCATTATGTTTTTATTACCTTAGATTGAGCAATTTATATCTACATACACCGCGGGTCCCCTTATATGGAAGTCGCCATCATGTTTGTACAGTAGCCCTAAATGGACAAACTGCTCTACAGAGCGTGTTTCATCACTTTGTTGTTCTTGCGTATAAAACACTGACAAAGAGATGAACAGCTAAAGGGAGGGGTGAGCGGGGGACTGAGCCGTTGGTTGCATTTCGCAACCTCACCTCTAGATGCCACTATAATATACACACTGCACCTTTAAGGTGTCCTGGAGAATGATGGGGTCATTTAAATCAGGAAGTCTCTGTCATTGCTGAACTGTGATTCGTCCTGGTTGTCCTACACTGCTCCGCTGTCAGCGCACCTGGAATCAATCTACTCTGGCTCTGAATGTGCATTTATCAAGACAGATGATAGAAGTTTTTTTTTCCCTGTATCCCTTTACCAAATCCTTGTTGTAAATAAAAGAAAAAGACTTTTGGCTTTGAAAATCTTTCATCATGTTGTACATAAAAACACATGTTGGACAAAAAAAAAAAAACTCTGGCTATTGTAGGAGCAGCTGAGAATAGAAGATGATTCTGTTTGTTTCTTCAGACTAAGCCGTTAAAAGATTAAGTCAATTTATGGAGTTGTTTCTTTCAACATCTAATTTAAAAAGTGTTATATGTATTTCCCTTGTGCCTTTGTTTGTAATAGGCTGAAATGGACGCTGTGGAGAAGCTGACTTGTCTGGTTCCTTGTGAACATGAAAACCTGATGAACGTCACTCTGCGACTCCTACACAACCTCTCCTTTGACATGGGCCTGCGTGGAAAAATGGTGCATGTGGGTTTGCTACCTAAATTTACTGATCTGCTGGGTAACTCTCTTTTAACATTCATATTAATGAGACTGGACCATCCTTCCACTGTAATTGAATTGCACTGTGGTTTACAGCATGGTTTATTAAACGTTTTCAAACTTTTTGAAATTCTGTAGAAATAGTGATCATTATATATGTACATATCGTACCATTCAGGCGTAAGATTTTTTTTTTCACGTATTTCATGTTTTATTCTCACCATGACTGCATTATATTCAAAAATGCAGTAAAATTGTGAAATATTATTACAATTTATAATAAGGTATTTTCTATTTTAATATTTTAAAATTGTAATATCTTCCTGTGATGGCAAAACAGCAGCCATTTAGATTTCAGTGTCACATGATTCTTCAGAAATTATTCTAATTTGCTGATTTGGTGCTCAAGAAACATTTTTAACAGCTGTGCTGTTTAATATTTTGTGGAAACCATAATATATATATATATATATATATATATATATATATATATATATATATATATATATATGTATATACATATATATATATATATATATATATATATATATATATATATAGTGTATATCTATATATATATATATATATCTATATGTATATATGTATATGTATATATATATATATATATATATATATATATATATATAGATAGATATATAGAATTCTTATATATGAAACAAAACAAAAAAAAACCAAACTAAACCCACAGTATTTAAAAATAGAATTATCTTTTCCCACATTATAAATGTATTTACTGTCTAATGAATAAAAAGTATTCCTTTCTTTAAAACAAAACAGAACAAAACAAAACCTTACTAACCCCAAACAGTAATATATAAATAATCATTATTATTATAAGTATTATTTTTTGTTTTTATTTCTTACTGTTTAAAAACTACGGCTATAAAATGTCACATAACTAATGTTAATCACATACAATTCTGACAACTTTTTAAAAGTTGAAAAAAGAAATGGTAATAGTGTCAAATATGGCAAATTTGTTGAAAAATTATAAATAGTGTTAAATACATTTATTTTATTTCTTAAGGCAACTTTAACAACCCCAAAAATTACAATTTGGAAAATCCTTTTTTTTTTCCTCTTTAATGTTTTGTGCACTCCACCACCTTTTTAATAACCTGGACCTGTTTGAAAACCCCTAATTTAGAAAAGCTTGTAGACCAACTCTTTGCACATCTAATCCAAGTTACTCTCTTAAAGCAGTAGATTCAAAATGAACTAGATAATATCATTTTCCTCTTTTCCATTTGAAATAAATCTTTTTGGCTCAGCACATAATGAGCGAAAACTCACATTAATGAAAAAAATAAAAAATAAAATTTCAAATTAAACAAAATAAATATATCTTTAGATGTGTATTATACACTCTTATCTTCAATCTAGAAAGAGACTATTTAAGGTTGCATCCAAGGATTTGCGTTGGAAAATCAGTAATGTTGAAATGTTTGAAAACCACCATATGATCTACATCAGAATAATTGTCTTTACAAGCTGAAAAATATACAGTTACACTGAAACCGAAAACCTGCTTTGGCAGAAGCTGGTGCAGGTGCAGATGATGGAGGTTTGGCTTAAATTATGGCCATATCGGATACCCTGACTCAAGTGAAGCCGAACACATTTACCCAGTGCTTATGAGTTCAGCTAGTCATGTCATAGGAGAATAATTCCTCTTTGTGTCTGTTTTCATTTTCAGTTGTTCACAACAATCCAACAGCACTTCTCATGCATCTCTGTCAGGCATCCACCACAATATTTCTAGTAATTTGATGCATCATATGACATGCATCGCTGTTCCTGACCAGCTCGAATGACACCTCCACATCCAAATGAAAGCTGCCTTGTAAATCCTTCTCGTGATTATATCTAAGGGCTTAATTGTGCGTTTTTTTCAATGTGTTAGCCATTTACGCTTCAGCAGTTAGGGCTGAGTTTAAGAGGCTGCCTGGCTGCCATCGTAAAGTGCCCTCTCCGCTTACTCTAACTGAGGTGAGGCAGCGACGTGGGTCAATGCAGTCTGTGGCCACTAACTAGAAGCACATGTTCCGGCCACCGAGGGCCCGCCCAGGACGGCCCTCGCTTATTAATGCCACTTTATACCTCCTCCTGTGTCCCCAATTAAACAAATTAAGCAAACCTCCTTTTTACCTACTCAGCTTTCCCTCACTCTCTCTTCCTTTTTTATCCTGATATCCCCAGCGGTCACATCTGCTTCTAATCGCCGATGTGATAATGTGTTCTCTAGGGTGTCTCGGGTTCCGACTGCCACGGT
This sequence comes from Cyprinus carpio, assembly GCF_018340385.1. Classification (NCBI taxonomy): domain Eukaryota; kingdom Metazoa; phylum Chordata; class Actinopteri; order Cypriniformes; family Cyprinidae; genus Cyprinus; species Cyprinus carpio. The sequence continues at coordinate 10,531,414 of NC_056573.1, read as the reverse complement.
CGGACTCATAATGACTGATTATGGCATTGCTCTATCTGAGTGTTTCCTATCTCACAGGAGAGTATCAGCATTTGGGAAGAAGAGGAGGAGGGCGTAAAGTGTTATTAATGAGAGTGTTTGTAGGGAGAAGTGTGAGTGTGTGTGGTGCATGTGTATCTACTGTCTCTCTCTCTCTCCCTTGTGGACGGAGTTTGGATTGTAAATGCATACCCCACATGCTCTTATCTGTAATCTCCATGATAAATGATTCGCTCTCAGCACGAGCCAGTATAAATACATTACCTAACTGACCGCGACTGATCAATTTAGATAGCGCTTGAAAAGTTTACATGCGGTGTGAATCTCTCTGAAGGTTTTTGTCTCATCTTTTCTGGAGGTGATGACACACACAAGCACGTAGTGATGCGTATCCTCTACCACATCAGCGTGGCTGACAAATCTAAATGTTCACGTATACAGACTGCATTCCTCAGGTCAGCATCTTCTTCACTCTATTCACTTTTGATTGAGATTGGGGCTTTTGATAATTGATTATTCTGTTGGTTATTTGCGAAATATAGAGGTTATGTATAAAGAAACATAAGAAAACATTTTAAATGATCAAATAAATGATATTAAATAATATTAAAGGGATAGTTCATACAAAAATGAAAATTCTGTCAACTTACCCTCACCCTCATGTCATTACAAAACATATTTTTCTTTGAAACATAAACACAGTAAACAAAGATATTTTGAAGAAGTCTAGTAATTAAATACATTGGGTTTCCACCAACTTCCATTGGATCGATAAAAATTTCAATGGAAGTCAATAGAAACTGAAATTACCAATATTCTTCAAAAAATATTCTTTTATGTTCCACAGAAGAAAGAAAGTCATATAAGTTTGGAACAAAATGAGTAAATGATGACAGATATTTTTTTTTTTACTTTGGGGTATTTTTTTACTTTGGGCTATCGCTTTAAAAGAAAGCAAACCAAAATTAATTGTTAACAGGAATAGGAAGAATTTTCTGCCAGAACACACATCATTCCCTTCTCTTATCATAGTGACTCATCACTGTAATCAGATGACGTTTTTCAGTAATGAAGTAATGTAATGAGGCTTTCGCACTGGTGGAACATTTTCATGTTCCTGTAACTGTTTGCATACCTGCTTTTTGGCATGTTCAAACTGCAGAGACTGGATTCAGTTTTATTCATAGGAATGCCTTTTGAGGGGACTAAATTAGCTCCTACTTCTGAGTAGAGTCTAACCCAGCAAAACACGGAACTGCCAGTGACGTAAGTGTACGTCGATTGGCCAAACCCATGCCATATGAAACACCAGCACCCGCCATTTTTAAAAAGACGTGTAAACACAGTTTACATAGACTTACTCCACGAACATGGAAAACAGAGATAGATGGACTGACCCCAGATGTGAAGAGCAAACATTGAAGTTACAGTCTTTATAAGGGCATCTGACTTAAGGGTTTACATTTAATTCTGTCTGTCAATAAACTGATCCTCCTCAGAACAGGTCTCAGTTAACCCACATGACATACTGCTGCTCTGGTGTTCTGCTGTGAAGATGGCATAAGTGTATATTTTTGTGCATAAAGTGATTTAAATGTATGTGCATGCCTGATGTGAACTAGGAAATTTTTCCGTTCTTGTATTATGTTTGAACATAGAGAAACAGTTTCACAGACAGGGCTTAGCTTAAGCCAGGACTAGGCCTTGGTTAAATTAGGATATTTAAATAACTTTTATAAAAATGCTTTCAGAACTTTATTGGTGTGCACATATATATATATATATATATATATATATATATATATCTATATATATATATATATATATATATATATATATATATATAGTAAGTACTGCAGAAGTACTAAAAGGTATTTTGTACTATGCTGTTTCGAACATGTTTTTGCTGATGTGGTGTGTCATGTATGCCACTAAAGTGGGCTAATTGCAGCACTGTCTTTCTCTCACATGGCGTTAATGAGATAACAGAGCTAATTTAATGGGAGGGGGGCCTCTGTGGGGTCACCAGCAATTGCCTGGGTACAATTTCTCTGAAACAACTTCTGCCCGAGCGTTGTCATCTTTAAAATGCTTGTCTTCTCTAATTGGGTGAAAATGTCTACCAGATGCTTGTAAAAAAAAAAAAAAGGTTAAATTCCTCAACCTAATTTTTCTGCCAATCCGCCTGGAGACGGTCAGGGCATGATGTCAGAATAGCTGTGGTACTCCTTAGGGAGGTATGCAAAGCTTTTCTTTCTTTCTTTCTTTCTTTCTTTCTTTCTTTCTTTCTTTCTTTCTTTCTTCCTTTCTTCCTTTCTTTCTTTTCTTTCTTTCTTTCTTTCTTTCTTTCTTTCTTTCTTTCTTTCTTTCTTTCTTTCTTTCTTTCTTTCACTTGTCCATGTTTTTATTTCTTACATTTGTTCTTTTGATTCTCTCATTTGTTTATTTGTTATTTCTTAGAGTTGTTTATTCATTTGTTCATTCTTTCATTCGTTCTTAAGTTTTATTTTTCTTTCTTATTTGACTCTTCATCAATAGCTTCATTCCGTGTGTCCTTTTGTGTCTGTGGATCTGGGGTCCCTCAGGTCTGTGCTGGCAGTTAGACTGGACCCTCTTCTGTAAGGGAGGATTTAGGATTTAGATCAAACGGCCTCGCTGCTCTGGGTTCTGAACTGGCGAGAAGAGGCCCGGCACTGGACCCATTCCTCTGCCACAATGGGGTCTCTCTATAATTACTCAAAGCTGTGAGGTTTTTGTGTGTGTGTGAGGAAATGCTTGCAGGGCTTATGGAGCTATGAAACCATGGAGAGCTAAGAGAAGGAGGTGGGAGGGAGGGGATGACTCAGGGGAACGAGGCAGGGCCTCCCATTGCTGGTAAATAGGAGCAAGCAGGTGCCAGTGAGTCTAGACTGCGTGATTTGGAGGCCTGGGACCAGGTTGTGTGATACTCAATATGGGAACGGCCTGATTGCTCACTGCTGCCTCTTCACAGGCCTGCGTTGGTCTGTTTGTTCCTTCTTGTTCAGCATCCAACTGGCCCGCACCACGGCCTGTACCCATTGCGGCCTATGGAGCTCCTCTCTCTTCATCTGTTCATGTACTTATCCCTCTTTTTATCCACACATGCTGAATCCATTGGCCAGTGGCCAGTTATCTCCTTAAGATAGACCTGCCAAGTCTCTCTTATTGGGCCGTTATCAGCTGCAGCATTGACCTGATTGAAGGGGACTGTGGGATATTTTCTCAACTCTCTCTGGCTTTTGAACAAAATTACAAATAGCAATCCTTTCGCCAACACTGACAGCACTAATACTTCTCCCTGTCAGGGACCGCCTCTTTCATCATTTGTTTCTTTTCTTTTGTTTTCCCTCTGACTGTTGCACGATACTCCACATGCAATGCTCCTCAGTTTTGAAATGTGCTTTAATAGGGCCATTGTGACATTTGGAAACCACAACTGCGCCCTGATCTGACAAACTATTCCAGGCTTCACATTAGATTAATCTTTTCAAGGTACTTGTCTGTCAACCCAGATTACAGTTGTTGTTGTTGTTGTTGTTGTTTTTTGATTATTGTTATTAAATAGTACTGTTTATTATTAGTGAATTTATTTTTCAATTACAATTAACATTTAATTGTAACAAAAAAATTATAGCACTACAACTCTTAACATAAATTATAATAAATAATAATCAGTAATCAATAATAAGATTTATACTTAGATAATTTTATTTAATAAAATATTGATGTCCTGATTCTTTACTACTTTACATTTGGAAACACATTAGTTTATAGGTGAACCTGAAGCATGGCATGCGGTATAAGTGAACTGAAAGGACTAAACCGGTCTAAAAGGGTCTAAGTTGTGCTAAATATGACATCATGTTAATCATTGTGAGCCTTCAAGCATGTAGTACACAGTTTTCTGCAGTTGTGATATTTTAGTTTAAATGCATTTGCTGTTGCCTCTGTAAAAAGTAAAAACTCTGTCAATGCACATTTTTGGTGCACTGTTTGCAGCAGTAAAGAAAGTTTGGGTGTGTGAGCAGCTCATGCAAATGCTCTTTGAACATGGCAAAGAGAGAATCGACACTGAGCTCATTTCCTTCTGCATCAACCTGGCTGCTTATAAGACTAACGCTCAGATTATCTGTGAGGGTAAGAGCCTGAATCTCATTTCTCCTGAAATAAAATGCAACGCTGAGCAACACTGTCAAAATATCTGTGTTTACATGTCATAAAGCATACTGTCACACATTAGCAACAACTGTTGCTCTTCTGTAATAAATAATACAGGAAATCTGCTCAAACTTATGATCAGTCTCTGGCTGAACATGGTTATTTGTGTATTTGCTCTGCAGGTAATGGATTGAAGATGCTGATGAAAAGAGCACTCAAACTGAAGGACCCGCTGCTGATGAAAATGATCAGGAACCTCTCACAGCACGATGGACCTCTGCAACAGCTCTTCATTGTAAATACAATATTCTGCCATTCAATTAAGAGTCACAAGTTACACATTATAAACTTTTAAAACATCAAAGCGTCATTTAGCATTGTTGAATTGACTTTAACTTTTAATCATTCACTTTTAAGCTCAAAACAATACATAGTGTGGGCAGTACTTATAATAATTAAAACTTATTACAGATTCAATTAAAAAAATATTATTATTGTCATCTTATTATTCTTTTATATATTCGATAGCCCAAATATTTTTACATTCGTAATTTCATTAAGCAAAATTGAAATTGTGCTAAATGAACACCTAAAGATATTTTGTAATTTACCCTTCAGGACTATGTGTGTGATCTGGCAGCTCAGATCAAGCGGGAGGGCGATGAAGAGTTTGTTATTGAGTGCTTGGTTACAATGGCAAACCTCACCATACCTGTCTTGGACTGGGAGCTCCTGCTGAAAGAGTGCAACCTGGTGCCCTACCTCAAAGACCACCTCAAACCCGGTAAAGCATTGTGTAGGTGTTTCAGGTTATATTTGTAATGGAAAGCTAATATACAGCCTGCTCAAACAATACAGTAGTACACTGTGTGAGTAGTTGACACATAATGGGCCTTTTTTATTGACATCAGGATATTAGATCACAAACTTTACAAGTTTTTAGTAATTTTTCTCTTGTAATCCAAGACGCCCCAACTTTTGTCATCAACCTCATTAATTAAATGAAACAAGTCAACAAACACATTTTCCCAAAGGTTGTAAGTCATCCATTGGCATTCCTTATTGGAGTAGTATGAAATATCATTTTTCATTATGCTAAACCAGATGTGACCTTTGACCTCTGTGTTTCAGGCTCAGCAGAGGACGACCTGATCCTGGAGGTGGTGATCATGATGGGTACGGTGTCAGTGGACGACTCCTGTGCCGTCATGCTGGCTAAGTCTGGCATCATTCCTGCTCTTATTGAGCTGCTAAATGTTAAGCGCACTGCCAACATTTACAGACATTCATTAGCATTGAGCCAGAGCATGAGTGCTTAAAGAAACAAACGGATCTCCAAACCCTCTCAATGTAAAATCTTTTTCATTATCGCTAGCCATAAAAATAAATTCCAGAAGAAAAGATCAGTGCTGTTTTGATTTCTACTTTTGTTTGGCCGAATCGCAACAGCTGCCCTCCTGCTTTGCGTGTCTGTAGCCACTCAAGTACCAGATTTCAATTTGGCATGCTTTGTCTTCCCTAATGTGATAGGATGAAATGAGTTTTGATGAGTTTATTTAGACTAAACTAATATTAAATTAGAATAAATCAGAATAAATAAACAGCCCATGGCTGCGTGAGACAAAGAGGGCTGGTTCTGGCTTTATGCATTATGTGCTGGGAAGTGACAGTGTTTTCAGGAACAGGAAAGCACCAGGTTCATGGCATGCATCAGATTTGCTGGTTCTGCTCAATGTGAGCCCTCATTTCAATAAATGCCTGATGGCGGGGCCATCATGAAAAGAATAAATGTTTAAGGGGCCAAAGAGGTGGAGGGCCACTTTTTTCCCACTCTAGACACAATTACATGAAATTCAACATCTGAAATGTTTTTGCACTACTTGCCATATAATACTTTATAACTTTGATCACAACAATGCAATAACAAATCTGACATTTGTTTTTCTCGTGATAAGCATTATGTGGCAACGCTGCATTGACGGATGCTTGGGTATTGTTTTATTTATACACAACGTTTCAGCACTTGTGTTCGTATACTCGTTCACTGGCTCTTTCTCATCTGAAGAGGTGCTGACATGTTCTCTGTGATGTTATTTGTAGCTTGTGCAAAGCTTGTACAGCTCCTTGCTTTAGCGGTATTCAGTTTCTGGTCCCATGGAGCAGCTAGCCTCTTTGCTATCATTCTTCTGGAGGAATTTCGATCCCAGGGGACGATAGCATTCTGAGCCAGATCAAAATTGAAATAAAGGCTTTCATTAAAGTTAGGAGGGGGCAGCTACAACCGCACAGTTCTCCATAGGAGCTTTCTATATCAATTCAGAGGAAAAGTTGATACTCTCCCCAAATGGTGGCTTCTCACGAGAGCCTTCATACATAAACATGATCCACCGGAGGAGGTTTTGAACGTCAGCTCACATGAACAGGCTCCATTGGATGGGAAATGCCTGCGCAGCTGCACTGGAGTGTGTATGTTTGTTGGTTTGCCGTATCACATTACAGCTTAATGCTGATGTGCAGATATTCTCATGATAAGGACACTGCCTTCATATAATAATATGTCTGTGTGAGGAAACATAATTGATTGAATCCTTCATATGAAGCAAAATGCTTTATTTCGTGAGGTCAAAGTAATGTTCTTCATCTGGTTGTGTTGCTGTTATCAGCTCAACAGGAAGACAATGAATCTGTGTGTCAGATCATCTACTTTTTCTACCAGATGGTCTTCCACCAGGCCACCAGAGATGTCATCATTAAGGACACTCGTATCCTTGTTATAATACATTGATTTTCTGTGTGTAGGCATGTTTATCTGTGCAGATGTTTTGTAAATTGTTCTGTGTTCACTGTTGCGTTGATACTGTTGGGTTCTTCAGTCTTAATTTCCTCTTACATTTAACTGCAGTATTGATTATTTTCACATCTAGACAGAAGGAGAAAAAAAGACAAAAGTTTGACTGCAATGTAAAAAGTGGCAGGATATAATTGTTACTCTACGGATCTATTTATACTTGATCTGATCCAAAAAAAATGGACTAATGTAGTCAGACTTGATGTAGTTAGATTGATTCAGACATGTTAATTTCTATTTTTGATGTTCCACCACAAAGCACTTTTTTCAAGGTTTCATGACAAGACATTTTACAGTACAATAGCAATACAAGATCAATATCAGACTGGCTAAGACCAGACCAGTGGGACTCAAATGCAGACATTTTTATGTGGTTTTAAGAAGTCTAAAGACTGAGACCACAAAATTGAAGACTTCATCTCCAGTACAAGATATTTGTCAGATTTTGGTCAAAATTGTTGTAATCATATGGCAGTTTTACACTGAGCTGTTGAGCTGTTCACACCCTCATACTCAGTTGTTATTTCTTGTTAATAATTAATAATTTTGTATTTCTATGACAAGGATGGCCAAAATTGGTCTATGTGTGGCTTTGTTAATAATGGCAAATTACTTCTTTACATTAATAATACTAAATACTGTCTAATAAATAATAATTATTAATAATATGAATAATTCTATCACAGCATTAATACACTTAAGTGCTCAGTCTAAATATTTAAGAATGAAGACTGTACATTAGGAATTACTGGCTAAAATAAAATGTAAACATTTGCAGGTTTTTACATTGCATGATAAAATATCAAGACCTTTCTCTTTGATGTAGACGCAAATATTTTTCACTTATTGTAACTTGTAATAATGGTAATTGAGACGTCACGATTACTAGGCTTTAACTGTCAGTGAATTGTGAACTCCTTAACCGTATCTCAGAGAGGCCCCAGCCTACCTCATCAACCTTATGCACGACAAAAATATGGAGATCCGGCAGGTTTGTGACAACACTCTGGACATTATTGCTGTAAATATCCACAAAATACCCCACTACATATGTGCACTCAAATCCAAATCAGAGACTTCAGTGTGTGTGTGTGTGTGTGTGTGTGTTTGTGTGTGTGTTTTGTGAGTGTGTGTGTGTGTGTGTGTGTGTGTTTTTGCTCAATGCTGACCATGTGTGTTTACAGTGGCGATAAGATCTCTGCAGTTAATGCCCACTCACTGACATTAGATAGCAGTAATTGGTGGTGAACCCTTAAGAGGCAGGTTTGTTTGGGGAAGTGTTTCATTCACTTTATTAGCTTGCTCGTTAAGCCTCGGCCACATGAAAGCGTGCATGTGGCATCTGGTTTGTATCCGTGGTGACAGAGAAAGTGCAGATGTATAGCTCTGGCTCAGCAGACTGACATGTTTGACATTGATATCAAGTATACAGATTTATATTTTCATCAGCCATTCTATGAAAAATACTTTTTCCACTTAAGGTAATTTTAAAGTAAGTTTTATAAATAAGTATACATTTTTAAAAGTTAATATATTGCATTGTGCCATCTCAAGCTTAATTAATTGATTAATTCAGATTATCTTGGTAAATAATTATACCTTCAGAAAGGTACCACTGTTGGAAGTTTTGGGGATTAATTTGTACTCTTTGTTTTGATAGTCCACTTTAGACATTCTGCTGTATATAAGTCACTTTTACATTGACATGTAGTTGCAAATTTCCTTATAGTTAGTAGAATGTCTAAAGCGGACTATTGAAATTGTCGAAATCAGAAGTGTCGAGGCCTTGCTTAAAGTCTTTAAGATACTTCTATAATCATTTGTCACTGTTGATAAACACAGCAACAAATCACAAGAAAAAGTGATGAATTAGAGGAGACTACTGTAAAATTGTAATATATATATATATATATATATATATATATATATATATATAAATTTAAAAAGTTGATACAACCTGGGGTGCAAACTTCAAATCCTTTTATTTATACATTATTTAAATAAAAAAATTATAATAATAAGCATTTGATTAGATTGTTTACATTGTTTACATTACATGGTTACTGGGAGTAATGATCAAATTTCAAAACGATTCTCAATGCATCTACATCTGCTTGGAAGGTTCTAGTGATGGAGTAGTGAAGGCATAGTTCACCCAAAGGTGAAACTTCTGTCATCAAGTTGTTCCAAACCTGTATGACTTTCTTTCTTCTGCAGAACAAAAAAGAAGATATTTTGAAGAATGTTCGTAACCGAACAGTTTTGGCCTTTGACAAAGAAAAAACACTTTTCTCAAATTATCTTTCATGATCCATGGAAGAAAATAATTCATACAGGTGTTTAAATGATGACAGAATGTTCTTTTTAAGCTGAACTATTCCTTTAAAATCGTGGGTGCCGGTTTGTGTGAGTGTGTACTCTCACTGGCCCTCTGGGCTTTGCATCGGCTTCTAGCCCCGGGCTCCCGCGCAGCTCTGCACTGCTGTCCACATGATGAATGGACAGAGCAGAGAAAAGAGAAACAGGGCTTATTTACTCAGGTTCTACCACAGGGGGCCTCGGCTGATTAATCCATATTTTCATTCAGCGGAGCAGGCGGCGGCAGGACGCCTCTGTGGGCCTTTAGACCCTGGGACAGAGAGCTGGCTGAGCTCTGAGCTCCAAGCTCCAGCAGACCCCCTCCTGCACCCTGCACCCCTCTGTTGCCTCAGCCTACAGAGCTAATGCTACGCTAATGAAAAAAAATTCTTCCTCAGTATGGGTACGTTAAATGCTTTGTCTCAGCAGAGATGGTTTAACTTTTTAATCATCATTTACGGAGTGAGTTTTATGCAAAGGACGTGTTTAGGCTCAGTAAGATTTAGATTGTTAAGAAAATAATTCTTTTTTTTTTTTCTTTTTTTTTCAGATCATTCATATCCCCGTTCAGATTTTTTTCAGATTTATATTTGAAATAATTGCTTCTTTTAAACTTTGTGTTCATCAAAGAATCCTAAAAGAATATATCATGGTTTTGACAAATATATTTAGCAGCACTAGCAGAACTTTTTCAACATTGATAATAATAAGAAATGTTTCTTGAGCACCAAATCAGCATATTAGAATGATTTCTAAGGATCATGTGACACTAAAGACTGGAATAATGATGCTAAAAAATTTAGATTTGCCATCACAGGAATAAATTGCATTTCAAAATATATTAAAATGATTGCATTTTACAATATTATTGCTCTTACTGTATTTTTGATATAAATAGAGCCCTGGTAAGCATAAGAAACTTCCTTCAAACACATAAAATATCAGACCGACCCCAAACTTTTGAACGGTAGCGTATATGTGAATTGATTGATTAGTATTTGTTATACACCTAAATAACTAGTCACACTTCTCCCATTAGTTTCATTAGAAGAGGTTTATGAAGATGGAGGCTGACACAGACAAAGTGGGTTGGCAAATCCAATAATAAATCCAATAACACAAAATCTCACCAAAAAGTGCAGGCTGGGCAGAAAGTGTAATGTGTGTCTGTGGGCTCTGCACCTTTAATCACTGACTTCACTGGATTCAGCCAGAGCTCTGTTTCTCTGTGGCACCATCAGCGGCCACAGCCTATAGGGAAAACCCTGCTCAGACAGAAGCCCTCTTTGTGGGATGAAATAAATCTTCTTCAGATGATGTTAGAAGTCTGTGCAACGGTAAATGGTAGATTGCCAGGCCTGACACTGTTTGGGACCCTCTCTCTCAGATATTCACTGGAAATCTCTTGTGGAGAGTTCAAGTTGAGCTGGCACTGAGATACAGAGTGGCAGCGCTGTTTTGACAACTTGAAATGTACGAATTTGCACAGCTGCATGTAATAATTTAGGTTAGAGGGTAGTAACACATCTCACGCGAATAAATATACATGTTTGTGTGTGTTCTGCAAAGGAGTATGATGAAGAGTGGGGGAAGAAGATCCAAAGTGAGAAGTTTGCTGGCATAACTCACAGTGGCTGGAGATGGTGGAAAGCAGACAGATGGAGGAAGCTGAGCCCTACCTGTACGGAGAAGACCCGGACCCCTGGAGCAGCCCGATCTCTTCTACAGCACTGGTTAGAAACCACACATATACCCCAAACACCCCGCAGAGGAACATGGCTGACACTACTTGTCTCCTAACACGACTTGATTGACATGCTGTGCCACAACTTGACAGACACAGAAAGTTAAAGCCTTACATTTAGATTTCCAGACTTTTGCATGGGGATTGTGATGCTGGATTTTGGCTTGAGTTGTTGTCATCAAAGGCTTTTCGTAGTGAGAGGTTGTCAGGAAGATAGATGAGGAGAGCCGCTGGGAGGAAGTGGCTCTGCTGGGTTGCTGTCTCATACGTTTGTTTGCTCTATGTACTCTGTGTGTGTGTGTGTGTGTGTGTGTGTGTGTGTGCAGACGGTATGATGCCCCCTGAGCCAGGCCTCAGTCCAGACATCTACAGCCAGTTCCACTTTCAGAATGGAGACTTCAACACCTGGTGAGTGAGCAGCTGTTACCCTCGTCAGCTTTCCTTGCATTATATACATGTGTGAAAGGATTTTTGTTTTGACTGTATTTTGTTAATTAATAGTGCTGGCAATTTCAATTTAAATCACATCTATTTACATGTTATGCAGCAGATAAACTAAAATAATTTTATATATATATATATATATATATATATATATATATATATATATATATATATATATATATATATATATATATATATATATATATATATATAAACATGATTTTACTAAGAAAATCCCTTTTCTGTTTAGTGTGTCTGAGTGAACCATCTATAATTAATCTCAGTCAATTAACATATTGAATTGACTGTGCTAATAATGAATGATGGCAGCTTTTCACCAAAAACTAACAAAAAAAAAAAACTACCAAATTTGTTGCAAGTTTCATAACATGGAAACACATCACACTCCCTTGAAATAATTACTGATATCACATGAATGATGTCACAACATTGATGCTCATTAACATATTGCTTACATATTAATGCCTAATGATGAAGGTAAGCCTCATTTACATAAGGAAGTCTTAAAGGGGTACTTCACCTGAAAATTAAATTCTGTCATCATTTATCCCTCATCCTAATGTCTTTCCAAACCTGTGTGACTTCTTTCTTCTGCAGAACAGAAGATATTTTGAAGAACGTTCGTTTACATTTCTCAAAATATCTTCTTTTATGTTGTACAGAAAAAAGAAAGTCATACAGATTTGGGTAATCTTTTAGGAAGTCTTTCTCAAACTTGTCAGGCTCTTTGCATTCGTACAGTAGCTGTTTTAGGCTGTGAATACTGACCTGTAGTTCATATTTTTACATACCCTATGATACCATACAGTATGTTTCAGAAAAAATATATTTTTTGTCAAAGTTTTTTTGTTTTGTTTTAAAGAAACCTTGATAATAGCACTTTTGCTAGAAAACACTGGCATATGAAACACTGCTTATGTGTTCATAATATTTTATATAATAAGTCTGGTTTTAGGTCTTCTTAAAACAGCAAATATTCTACATTAAACAATTTTAGCTCTTGTACTTTTCTTTTAATCATTTGGACAGTATGATCACAGCTGTTCAACAAAGCACCAGGCTCTCTACTCTGACGTTTTCTTGCTCTCTGTCAACGACACTCTTTTGGCCCAATAATAAACATGCCTTTTAAGTCCCATGCAGTCAAATATATTGTCCACATTCCTCTACAAACACACACATGAGTACAGATGAAATAACATTTCACCTCTCCATCCAATCCAGTGCTCACGTTGACTCTCTCAGCCTGCCAAAGAGCTGATCTGTGAGGAAATGGATCCCCCATTTGTCTTCGATATGAAGCTCTGATAGTACATACGTACTCTTGTAGTCTAAACTTGCCCTGACGACATCTATTTCACTGGATGTGAGCTTTATATGGAGAATGTGATGCTCGTTGGCCTGTTTGTTTTGGCTGGGTGGGAATTTGGGCACTTTGCAGACTGACGGCTGGGGCGCTGAGTGCCGCCGGGCTGTCATGTGGGTGAGGAGAGAAGCAGGGATCCAGATGGAGGGGCGAGCTCTCCAGCGGCTCTTTGTAAAGCGATACATTTCAAATATACACTGAGGCTTGGGGGGCAACATTAGGGTCCTGGGATGAATGGTTTAATTTGAGTGGGCAGCTCTGAGTGACAGAGGTTACAATAATAATCAAATAGAGTTTCAGCCTTTACATAAGACGCTTGTGAAGTGATGTGTGTGAACGCAAGCCTTTTGGAGTGGTTTACTTCACGTGCCAACCTGAGAGACAGGTATTTGATGAATTCAAGTGGTCCATCAGGATTCCCATGTAGGGCTGCTTAAGTAAAAAAAAATAGCACAACAGAATCAGAAATGTATAGAATAATACATGATTAGATTAATACACGAAATTGTTTTGTGACATTTAATGCATTTGAGTTACATTCTTGAATGTATATATAAATAAAACTTAGATTGCTTAACTAAAGTCATTTGCATTCGTTGAATGGCAGAATTAATGTGTAATTGTATTTCAGTAAGATTTTGATTTTTAATTAAATGAGGAAAAGTGTCTGTAAAAACATTTATAATGTTAAAAAAGATTTCTATTTCAAATAATTGCTTCTTTTAAACTTTGTATTATTCAAAGAATCCTATATATATATATTATATATATATATATATATATAGATATATATATATATATATATTATATATATATATATATATATATATATATATATAATATATATATATATATATATTTATATATATATATATATAAATGGTTTCCACTAATATATTTAGCAGCAAAACTGTTTTCAGCATTGATGATAATAAGAAATGTATCTTGAGCATCAAATCAGCATATTAGAATGATTTCTGAAGGATCATGTGACACTAAAGACTGGAGTAATGATGCTGAAAATTCAGCTTTACCATCAAAGGAATAAATTACATGTTAAAATAGATTAAAAACGTGTTTTAAAATTTAATATTACATAAAAAAAATTATACAGACTCCAAATCTTTAAGGCAAAAGTGACACCATGTGTATAATGTTTTTTTTTTTTGTACATTTGCTGATTGTTCAAAATGTCAAAATCCAGTTCAGAATCAGATGAAAGAGAAACGAGTAAAAGATCACAAATATGACATATATTATATTTTATCATACTGTATCCTAGAAATCCATATAATAATCACCTGAGCCCTGTTGATTCCCACCCCTAGAGACTGAGAATGAAGACAGATGAGGTGGTGGATTAAGCTAAAACGGGTCACTCTGAGCGCGAGCGGGACACACTGTCTGCAGATGGGCTTCTGATGTCCCCGAGGAATACCAGTTCTCTGTGCGTGTCTGTTGTGTGCACGCATCAGACTGACAAATCCACCTTTATTCAAGCCGCTAAACACTTTTTGAGCTTGAACAAGAACGCAGTAGGAAAATAGAAAAAAGGGATGTGGAGATGCAATCAGGCAAGGGAAAGGGGAAAAAGGGGGTGCTGTTGATTTAAAAAAAAAAAAAAACAAAAAAAAACAAAAAAAAAAACAAAAAAAAAAAAAAAAAAAAAAAAAAAAAAAAAAAAAAAAAAAAACAAAAAAAAAAAAAGGGTGCTGTTGATTTGACACAGCCAAGGTAGGGCATGTAACCGGAGAAGTGACAGGAACTGGAGATCAAAGCACAGGATAGGGAACAACTTGGGGAAAAAAGGAGGAGAAACGTCTTTTTATAAAAGAGCCGAGACTCGTTTCCTGTACAAACACACTCTTGAGCTATGAAACAATGCCTGGTTAAAAGGGTCTTGTTTTTTATGTGCACCTTTGGCCATTTCCCCTCCTAGAACGTCAGGGCTGACCTGGCTCCCTATGAGCTGTCAATCCCATCCCCACTCAGTTTTTATTGCCCTATTTTGAAGCCCCGTGCAGGAAGAGGTGACAGGCTGCCTCATAAGTGTACAGGAATGTGCTCACTTTGAATCACAGGCCATAAATCGTATAATATATTCACATTAATACTAATTTTCTTATCAGACTGCGAGTTCATTTTTGGGCGTTAATATCATCCTGTAATTAATGACTTGATGATACCAAGTTGAACTCCGATAACTCACAGCTATAAATTCCCAGCACAATAAAAGCTCTCCCTCTGTAGATGATTATCCTGAACTCTGGAAACCTGTATTTCTTTCTAAAGAACTTGCTTTCAAGGAATTTAGTCAAAATTTAGTCAAAAACAGAGGCTTAGAGCACCTACAGGTGGCGCCGACCTGCATATGAATCCCTTTTACCCACTATTCAAATTCAGCCTGACAGATGTGGCAGGCCAATAGGAAAACTACATATTTTAGACAGCAGAGTGTGTGAGTCGGGGTGCTAAGAGGAGCTGTGTTTGACTACTGGAGGTCATATGAGGCTAAAAACAACACAATGTAATGTGGGCACATAGGGGCAAAGCAAACAGCTCATAATTTAAAGGATGTAGGCTTGAACCTGTTGGTTTAGAGAGAGGCAGACAGAGCTGACGGCCAGTTTGTTTCTAAAAACTGCAGAACTTTTTTGGCTCTGTGCATCCTGAATGAGTGTAAAATGCTTGTCTAGGTGCAAAGCAGGACAGGAATGAGTCACACCTCTGCTGTTTTAACTCTCACTTCTGCACACTGAGAACACTAAAAAATAAAACATCACTGTTGATTTTGTTAAATCTTAGTTTGTTTTTATAAAAACACTGACTCATCAGATTCACATGAATATTTTGTATGTCACAGTCGAATTTTTCCCTGCCGGTGGCCAATACCATGCAGTATGTTAAAAGCTTTCACTGTTTAAATCTTGGCATTACATGGGACAATATGTGGCACATACTTTACTGCAGCATCTTTGACAGCAGGTAAATGTTTTTAAGGAAGCTTGCCGTTTTTATTTTATACTTTATTTTGATATTTTTTTATGTCTCTGGCTGTTTTTATTGTTGAGAACGTCTTGGTTTTGTTTGTTGATTCAACTTGTTCTTGTTCAATTAAATGTCCTAATTGCACTATGGCCTAATTCTGGCTTAACCTAAGCCCTGTCTGTGAAAGCAGGCCTTGATGAATTAATGTCTAGTCAGCAGCACATGACAATACAAAAGCTGAATAATGTTTCTGCCATCTCTCCTGATAATATGTATGGAAGAAGGCCATCTAGTGCCTCTTAGAGGAAACATGTTAACAGTAACAGAGTTTATGCTCACTTGATTCAAATCTCTTTCCTCAGCAATGGAGCTGACGGACGTCCTGCCACTGCCTATGGCTTTCGTCCTGATGAGTTTTTCTTCCACGGCTCCGGCTCCACAAGATAGAGCTGCTGCATCTTACCGTTCACTACTAGACAACTTTTCCTCCTACAAAACTCAAATGCTTCAAACCAACCGATCTCTTCCAGAAAATGTGAGCCCACCCTTGGATTTATAGCCAGGATTAATAGCACACCCCAGTAAAATGCTTGGTGATGCTTTATAATAATTTTTAATTTTTCATTAACAAAAAGATTAGTAGTTCATGTACATTCAAAAATGAATGCAAAATGCTATTTTATATTCAAATATTTATAAACTGAGTTTTCTTACTGTTTGAATGTGCACAAATAATCCATTAAGCATTACATAATGTTATCATGCTTAACAGATTATTTGTGTACATTACATTGTCTTATATAATGTATTATAATTTATGAAGGATATTATGAAGTGCTGTTCAGTTGACTTAATTTGGTTTCAAGACTTCTTACGATCTTAGAGAGACACATACAGAGTACAATTTAATTTGCCTCATGCTTCTACCAATAAAACTGAGTTACTAATGACTAGAGTTAGGTTTTAGTTTTCAGAATAGTCTTTATTTATTTTGTACACCCTTTTTTAGGTTTTTAGGGAGTGCATTTTAATAGTATAAAGTATATTCACTGAACATTTTCATATTCACTATATAATAATCAGCTAAAATGTCACTGATTGACCGATTTCTCCTGTTGTCATTAACCAGAGTTGACGGCATAAATGCATAAACTGCATTAACAGCTTCATGATGATGTAGCATCACTCACTTTATTCAAAATTTCTTCCACTAAATTGTCATGAATAACAAATATATCTCAGAGGAACAATGTCTACTTACATAGGCTATCTAAGACACACAGCGTAGTTTTATGAATTAACTACCTAATAATGTCCAGGGTTAATTGCTGTGAAAATGGTTCTTATAACACTTTAAGTAAGGTGCTAAATGCTGCCTCTGGTACAATTTTATGATATTGTTTGAACTTGGAGATTATATGTTTCTTATTAAGATGTAGCCCACATTTGTTCATTTATTTTAGAGCACTATAATTTAATTTTAATTTATCTTAATTAATTCAGGACCACTCTGTATTTCCAGACACAAAATGTGCCTCCTAACATCTTGACCTTTGCTGCTATAATGATCCTGTGAGTTTGACAGATTAATATGGAAGCCTGTTTCCGCCACTGAATAAAAAAAGGTTATTGCGACTTTTTATCTCGCAAGACTTTTTTTCACAGAATTGTGAGATATAAACTCGCAGTTTCGAGTTATAAAGTCAGAATTGCGTGATATAAACTCGCAATTGCGAGTAAAAGTCCAATTTTGAGGGGGGGGGGGCTGATATTTTCTCAGAATTGCGAGTTTATATCTCACAATTCTGACTTTATAACTCACAATTGTGAGAAAAAAAGTCAGAATTGTGAGTTTATATCTCGCAGTTCTGACTTCTCAGTATTGCGAATTTATATCTCACAGTTATGACTTTTTAACTTGCAATTGCGAGTCAGAAAAAAAGTCAGAATTGTGAATTTGTATCACGCAGTTATGAGAAAAAAAGTCAAAATTATGAATTTGTTTTACGCAATTATGAGAAAAAAAGTCAGAATTGTGAGATTAAAAAGTCGCAATTACCTTTTTTATTTTTGATTCAGTGGCAGAAACGGGCTTCCATAGATTAATGTGAATTGACCTTAACTGCAAACAGAAGAAAAAAAAACGATGCACTGATGAACCGTCTCTTTTTTTGTGTACATTTATTTAACAGAATCTCTCACTGTTATAATCATATGTACAAAGGTACTGTGTCTCATGTTCAGAAAATCTACAGCATGGTACAAAATAATTGTTTTAATGATCAGCACAATCTTCTGTTATTTACCATAAAGAATAAGTTGTCTGTACAGACAAGTACAATACATTAATAAATTAGTCAGTCCAGCAAAATTTGTGTACCATCTAGAAATGTAGAGTTTCTATTTTTTTTTTTCAAACGTTTCACCATTAAATTTAAGTACTGAAAAAGAACAAAAACTGCAAGTTCAAACAGCCATCTCAATATTTATATATATGTATATAGTTTTAGTATTTAAAAAAAAATTAAAAACAATATCAACAATTTGATTATTATTAAAAACAGTAAATGTGTATGAAATGATGCAACTAAAAAATAGAAAATATTACACGGAAACACTGAATTGGTTTTGCTAGCAGAGCTAGATAGTTGATAAAAACATCAAAACATCACTCAAACCTTTTAAGGCTGGTTTTCAGCACAAGGTCTCACTACATCCTCTACCTCGATGACCTCCATGATAAGATCTCTGATAGCCTGCACACTGTCAGCGGTGTCCTCCAGTGAATCCGTGCTCTCAGCGCTGCTGTGGGTCCCCAGCTCTGATGTTAAAGCAACAGCGCCCCCTACCGGACCCTCGGGAACTGAGTCAAGAGGAGGAGAAGCATCCAGGGCAGGACTATCTTGTGTTTCTTTCCTATTCTCATCACTAGAAGGCGCTGCCTCACACACCTTGTTATCCACAGCAGTGTCTTCAACACATACCTCTGGGAGAACTTCAGTGTTGACTGTCAGGTTAACGTCTGGTTGGACAACATGGACACATTCCTCTTTGACTTCAGGCTTAGGAGGACTTGCACCTTCACTTTCTTCATCTTCTTCCACATTTAGAGTTTCAGAGGCAATAACAAGAGGAACGGGAGTTTCTTCAGCTGTTGAGTTGAGACAGACTGATTGGTCTGTACTAACCGAAGATCCCTCTGTAACTTCATCCTTCGCTTTAGAAGAAGGTGTCTCTGGTTGTGAAGCAGATGAATCTTCTGCAGATGAGATGGTTTCTGGTTTGGTTGAGGAAACGTCAGGCTCTGAGACCTCTGGAATGGGGGATGAATGATTAGGTGATGTTGGTGGAACATCTGGTTGAGGTGTTTCAGAATCATGTAATGGTGATGTAGGTTCCACAGATTCTGGAGAAGGCACTGTGATCGTCACTGTGGGAATGACTGAAGCATCATCTGTCTGATGGGTGTCTTCACTGACGGATCCTCCTGATGGAGAGGTGATCTTCTGCTCAGCTTGTAGAGAGAGAGCCACAGAGGCCGGTCTTTGTGGTGGGCTGGAGGGGGCAGAGAGGGGCGGCGTGCGGCTGTCAGCCAGGCTGCTTTGACTAACACACTGCAGGTCAGTACTGTCAGCAAACAGGTTGTTTTTCTTCAGACTGGCTGCCTCCTTCACCACTGTACAGCAAAAATAAAGACAAATATGTTGGCGTTTTGAAGTTATTTATATGTCTCAAACACTCAAAACAAACAGCTAAAAAGGTTTACTGTACCTTTGTTAACTTCGTTATTCAAAAGGTTGAGCAGTATGTTATCATAGACATTCTCCACTTGAACGAAGTTTGTGTAATCAGCAAAGACAAACTGTTCAAAATTCTGAAGCTCCTGCAAAAAGAGAAAAAAAAAATCTGTCAAAGTTTCACACAAAACTACTCCTAACTGGAGGTACTAATCACCACTGCATTTGTGCAATAAGATCAAACTAAATCAAGACAGGCTGAACATTACCAAATGCATTAATTGCCACACCCTTACGAAAAAGAAGTTTATTCAAGTGTGCTATTAGTATACTTCTTTTTAAACTAAAAATAGGAAAGTATACTTTTAGTTTACTTTTTATGTACTTCTCAGAAATGGGCTTTATGTACTTATAATGACAATTAAGTATACTTGACTTATACTTACAAAAAGTCAAAATATACTTGAACTTTACTTAAGTATACTTAATAAAATAAACTTGAAGTATACTACTTTTTGGTAAGGGCAAACACATCATATTACTGTCAGCAAGGACAGAAACCCAAACGCGGACAGAATACCATATTAAAGTAGCCTGAAAGAGTTTCCTGATAGTGTTTACAGTGCAGTAAAAGTTTACTAATTGACTTTAATTAGTTGGTTCTTTTTAGTTAATGAATCAGCCTAACCCGGAACCAGAATTATTAAATTCTTGACAATTTCCATTCCCACTCATTAATTTAATCAGAGAAACAGAGTTTGCTAGAATAACTGTATTCTATTAAATGTTCAAGAATACATTTCCAAAAAAACTGAATAATGCTTACAGTTTTGCAGGCGGGCGCCAGGTTTCTCTTGATGGCTGGAAGAGTGATGTCAACCAGGGCCTCCTGGAAAATCTTCTTCCTTATTGTGCTGCTGTCATAGTCAAATTGCTAAAGTGGAAAGCAAAAGTTTCCATAATGATTATGTCACATTTATTAGAATTATTCTGTTGTTAAGACGGTGTACTGCTTAATGTATACACTTTGTAAATGTGGGCAAAGCCAACCTTGAGAACACGTAGCTTGGCTTTCTCCATGACTGAGTCCTGTTTGTCAGGTTTATCCTTTAACGCAGACTGAAGCAGGAGCTCAAATGTGTGCACGGCATTCTCCATCAACTAAAAAGAGTGGAAGAAACAACAGGCATGCCACAGTTCATTTATATTCCCTTGACCTGTAGAGGGAACCAAAGTTCATGGCAAGATGAGGCAATGCTCTCCATTGACTTCATTTTTGGTGGAGCAGTCTATATGACATATATGATTCCAGTAATAATTTATATCCACTACTAAGGTCTGAAAAAGATTTGAAAAGATTTATGCAATTACACTTGAGTCAGAAGGCCAGATGAACTATTTCATTACATAAAGCATCTAAAAGTCCCTCCAAGTCTACCAACGCCCAGTCACTCTAAAAGCTGCAGATGACACCCACCTGCTGCATTTGACTCTGGGTGCAGTGAACTACTCGTGTCGAGTTGGAGAACTTGAAGCGGTTGCGGAGTTCCTGGAGCTGTTCCTTCAGGACATTCACATGCTGGTAACAGTCCTCCATCCGGTCACGACCCAGCTGCTGCAAAGCCTACAAACGGACAGGCATGACTCATGAGAACTCAAGGGAGTCTGAGTTCAGATGATCGTTATTCCAACAGGATCTAATCACGTCAGCTCTGTTGTCCAACACTTCACTTTGCTCTCAAAGGAAAAAAAAAATGACCTGATTTGCTTCAAGTGTTGT
The DNA here is from genome assembly GCF_018340385.1 of Cyprinus carpio. Taxonomy (NCBI): domain Eukaryota; kingdom Metazoa; phylum Chordata; class Actinopteri; order Cypriniformes; family Cyprinidae; genus Cyprinus; species Cyprinus carpio. The sequence continues at coordinate 10,509,931 of NC_056573.1, read as the reverse complement.
GCAATGAAGCCTTGGCTACATGATAAATATTCAATTTACATTATTTGTAATTGTTCTGTACTCTCTTACGCTCTGAAGTTCTTCTGTGACTCCCCCCTGAGGGAAATCCTTGCAGATTCGGGTCAGTTCGTCCTCCAACAGCAGCCTCATGGCCTGGAAGCCTGCGCTGATCGGACCCATCAGCTCTTCCAGGATTGAGGTCAGATATGGAGCCACGTTCTCTGAACAGTATTTCACGGCTGGCTCTGATACAAGAGCAACACAGACAGAAAGTGAGTCAAAATGGTGCAGTACAGCACAGAAAATATATTTTGTATGTCTCACTTACTACATTTACATGCATAAGAATATTTCAATATATTAATCAAATTTTAGTTATATTTAATTTAGAAAAAAGTCATGTAACCTGGCCATATGCTTACACTGGTGGCTATTAAACAAGTTTTTATCATGGTAATGAAGGCTGAGTTCATTAGATGAGTAATTTAGCAAAGACTTTACTCATATCACAAGATTGTAATGTAGTTACCACTCACTAGATTTGTTTTAAACATATTATTCATGGCATCAAAAAAAATAAGAAGCATATAAAGGAGAATATTATTCAATCAAATTGATAAATAATAAAGCAATGATATTATTTCCCCTAAAGTGTGCTTTCACTTGAAATACATTGTGTTAATATGTTTTTTGGGGGGTTATAATTATGAGTCAAAAGTTTGGAGTCACATCTGCTCTGTGACTGTCTGCTCATATACCTTGCAGTTTAGTTTCCAGGAATGTTTGTGAGTTGATGATCTGGTCCATGTCTGAGCGAATGAGAGCCTCCTGCTGTTTGGTGGCTTCTCTGCACTCATTTTTCAAACTCTCCAAACCTTCTCGCAGTTGCTCATGTACAAGCTCGTAGGTCGCTTCCACAGTCTAACCACGCAAGGAAAAAATTGATGACACATTCACATCGTAAATATGGCCCACTTCATCAACATAGAGCTGCCTTTGTCTACATGTTGCCTAATAGCTGACAGTCCCTTTATAAAGCAGTGGCCTCTTCCAACTGGCACAGGCCATGAAAGAAAATTATTTTTCGTGGTATAAAACCAAAACTTTTATTGTTTTGGATAGTGTGGAGGTATGGATTTAATTACTAAATGCAGATTATTCTGGTTATACAGAATGGATCAGCAAAAATGTTGCCTGAGTGTGACATTTAACACATAGCATGTCAAAGTTCTAAGAATAAAAGCGAGGAGCAGAGGCTGATCTCACTGACCGCAAACCACACCCTCTTCCTCTCCGGCTTCTTTCCCTTCAGCTTGGGCAACAGCTCTGTCTGCAGTGATGGCAGCAGCTCCTCCATCACTAGGTTGGCCAGCACCTGCAGATAGGCAGAGGGAGTCACTACTAAAGCCCATGCAGCTGTAATGATACCAGACTGAGTCAAGACACAAAACACCCACATGGCACCGACTCATGGAGGAACAGCAAAAGTGTTGTATCACTGAGTTGTTGTATTGTCATAGCAACGAAGCAGTCTGCAACAGACAGAACCACCACACACACAGATGTGGCAGTTGAGTCAGTTATTATGCCATATTTGTAAAATGACTGCTAATTGTTTAACTGACCAAACTGTTTTCTATGACATAATAATATGCTGTTTATATACTGTTTTATAGTATACTATACTATTTAAAAGTTTGAGGTCAGTAAGATTTTTTAATGTCTCTGAAAGAAGTCTCTTATGCTCAAGGCTACATTTATGTAATCAAAAATACAGTAAAAAAATAATTTGTAATATGCTGATTTTTTTGTGCTCAAGAAAAAGTTATTAATAATTCTCAAGATGAATGGTGAATGGTGGGGTGATATAATATCATAATTTATGTAACGATATGTTATTTATTTAATGTTAAGAAGAAGAACAATAAGTACGTCACCTCATCACCTTGTCAGGGTTTGTTTTGTGATAGTGACTAATTGAAAAATAGTTTTTTTTTATAATATCTGTTTTCAGTTTCCTTACACAACAACACCTTGTCCGCCAAATTAGTGTTCAAAATTAGACCTAACAATAGTTGGAGGAAGGCAGAGGTGTTTCCTTAAGTAGCTACAGGACATCCTGTGAAAGACCCTGATGTGATCTCAAGATTTTTTTAAATTTTTGTAAGGAACAACATATCAGTATTTTGTTGTACTTGCTAAGGCAGTTGTGCAAGAGTTTTGCGAGTCAATGCAAAGTTCCTTGAGGGAACGCAAACGTTTTGCAAGTGCGTGCTAAGTTAAAGGCAGTGTTAGGAAGGTTACTTTGGAAAAGTATTAGGTTATATATTACAAGTTACCCTATTTAAAATTTTATAAGTAGTGTAAGTGTTTCATTTGCTATATTAAAATAATGATACATTACATTTGATTACTTTTTGATCACTTTTCTAATGAATGTTTTCAAATGTTAATCTGTTAATCAACTCTCGGTCAAGTTGTAGCCTAAATCTTTCAGCAGCAATGTGGAGTGATGTAACTGGCAGACGTGGTGCGCTGCAAATTTGAACAAGAGAATCAATCTAAAGCATCAGAATAGCATTGCTTTAACAAACGACCCTTAAAGGGTTAGTTCACTCAAAAATGAAAATTAGCCCATATATTACTCACCCTCAAGTTATCCTAGGTGTATATGACTTTCTCCTTTCAGACAAATCCAGTTGGAGTTATATTAAAAATGGTCTTTGATCTTTCAAGCTGTTTAATGGCACTCAGCGGGTGTTGCAGGGCATCAGTTCAAAAGAAGTGAAATAAAAAGCATCCATCCTTAATAAAAAGTGTCTCACACAGCTCCGCGGGGGTGAACAAAGTCCTCCTGTAGCGAATCGAACCATATTATAATCAATTTAATCTAGCTTGCACTTACTGTTGTACACGGAAGTGAGGTACGCAGAAATGCAGCGGAGAGATCAAAACAAAACAACGGTCACTAATTAGAAGTACAAAACGAGGATTTGTAAAGAAGAATGTCGGAGGAAATGATATAAGCCCAGAGGAGACTGGTTTTCCTTTTCTAATGTAAGGAAACTATTCTTCCTTTGCTCCTATTAACAAACATTGGTTTTCATGAGACTCACCAGTGCATGTGCAATGCTGACCTCATACGTCATCAGCCTGGAACTGCTTCCATGTACAACTGTTGGCGCAAGCTACATTAAAGTGATTATTACGTTTTGGATATTTGTCTTACAAAAACGCATCGATTCACTACAGGAGGCCTTTGTTCATTTTTTTTTATGGATGGGTGCTTTTTATTTCACCTTTGGACTGATGCACTGCAACACCAGCTGAGTGCCATTAAACAGCTTGAAAGATCAAAGACAATTTTTTATATAACTCCGACTGGATTCGTCTGAAAGAAGAAAGTCATATACACCTAGGATGACTTGAGGTTCAGTAATTTATGGGCAAATTTTCATTTTTGGGTGAACTAACCCTTTAATGGCAGGATGATTCGTGCACATAAAAAACAGGCAAAGCAACAAATTAATTCAACATATCCCAGCTTTTTACAGAAAATATTCAGATGTAACCCCCTTTGTAATCATTAACATTTTCTTAAGTAACTGTAATTCAATTACACATTTTTTTCTCAGTGACTGTAACTGATTACTGTTACATTTATTTTGGAATTAAACTACATAACGCCATTACATGTAATTAGTTACTCCCAAACACTGGTTAAAGGGACATGGTGTTCTGAGATAGGAGAAAAAAAATTATATTTCAATGCTTTTGTGCTCACGAAACTTTTGAGTTCCCTTGCTTTTGCTTCAAAACAACGACAATGAGAAAGGTAATGAGCAAACAAATGTTTTGTGAGCAAGTAGTACGTTTTTTAGGGGAACACAAAAATATTGAAATAACATTTTTCCTCCTGTCTTTATTAAATGTCATTAAAGTTATTAAATGGCATTTTTCAAATATTAAATTATCATTTAAATTATTCTGCCTATTAGTCATTTATCTATCACATTTAAATGTTGGTTACAAAAGCACGCATTTAAAACTTTCAGTCAAGCATGAAATGAAGGTCCATTGAGCCACATATGGGATGTTATCAGCATGACACTCCTAAATCCCTGACCGGCAGCTCTGTCCATACTCCACCAGCCTGCTGACCACAGTCTGCTGCCTGCTTTAATCACAGTGCATTACTCAGGCTCTCTGTGGCCACTACATCATGACTCATCTGATTCATTCAAAAGAAGTGGATACAGCTTTTCTGGAAACTCATTCAAAACATGCTTGTGAGTAATATGGAGACCAGGAGGCCCACCTGACAGTCAGAGCCCACCAGCATATCCCATGATTCATAGTGACCCTTCTCCTGCCTGTAAAAGTGAACGGCCTTTAGGAAAGCCTGCACCTCACATTCCATACTCTTCAGATAATCTGCAGAGACATAACAGAGAGAAGAGAATAGTTCTGTCAGATCAATCGATTGTGTAATATAGAATCATGTGAGCAACTTCTCTTTTCTGGTTCCAGAAAAAAGGAAAAAGACCAAGACAGTAATTATTTGGAAATGCCAAATAAAATGAAAGGCTTTTGTGTAATACTTAAAGGGGTCATATGACGTTACTAAAAAGAACATTATTTTGTGTATTTGGTGTAATGCAATGTGTTTATGCAGTTTAAGGTTCAAAAACACATTATTTTACACATAATGTGTACATTATTGTTTCTCCTCTATGTCCCGCCTTTCTGAAATGCATCGATTTTTACAAATCCACTTTTCATCGTTCTGAAAAGCGAGGTGTACGCTGATTGGCCAGCTATCCAGTGCGTTGTGATTGGCTGAATGGCTCAAGCGTGTGACGGAAATGTTACGCCCCTTACCACAGTGGTTCCCAATTATAGTCCTTGCGCCCCCTGCTCTGCAGATTTTGCATGTCTCTCTTAGTTAACACAACTGATTCATATTACCAGCTCATTAGAAGAAAGCTACAAGCATGAACCGCGATTGATATGATCCCTGCACCGTGTTCATTGCTCCCTACTCCCTGAGCAGGGGAAATCTGTTGAAGTTTACTTCACTTCCGAACATTCATTCATGGATTTGCGCTGCACTGCTGCCTGCAGCGTCTTCACACACAGACGAGTGTGACATTGTATACCTCTGTAAATAAATACAATTTAAATTCACGTCTCGCACACTTTAATGGCTTTGAATGGAACGTATACACTCGATTCGAACTGGAATCATGGTGGAATATCCTGTAATGTCCACTTCACAAGGCACTTACAGTCGAATAGAACAAACGTCATATGTGATAAGAGATACATCTGAAATATGCAGAGCATACCATGTCTGCATTTGTGATCAGAGAAACGACAAACAACAAGCGCTACTCTACACTGCTCAAAACTCACGTTTGAAACATCAGTGGCAAATTCTTTAAATATGTAAACGTACTTACAGGCTGTGGGTCAGAAGTAGGCATTGTAGGCTACTCTCACAGGAAAAACTTGTCATAAAATGTGCTGCACACATCTGCATATTTGGGTTGAATACAACAGTGTTGTAAATACAACTTAACCACTGATTTCTAGTTGTGTCCTTTTTTGGAAGGCCAAAAGTTTCGCTTTCACAAGGAAACACACAGCATCTCCACAACACGGCGGCAACAGCGAGAATAAAAGTTACGCCTTCTTTCTTTGCTTGAACATTTGTGCAGCATTATGCAAATTCTCCCACATCGTGACGTAGATATGTGGGGGCGTGTTAGAACAAGCCATTTTAGGGGGGCGTGGTTGACTCTTAACTTTTATAAAGAATATCTCTTTGGGTTTGAGACTTTAGTCTTTGCAACTTTACAGATCTTCTTTATGCACCAAGAGCTTGTAACACTCCAGAGAGAAAGGAAAAATTGAAATTGCATCATATGACCCCTTTAAATGAGTGAAAACTGAGTAACCCATTACCCTAAATGAGTTGTACTGTTATATAAGGAAGAAATAAACAACAAATAACATTCAGTGTTGAGGATTAATTAACTAAATGTTGCAACTAATGTAATACATTTTCAGTAGTGTGTCAGTATCTTACCTATAAAAAAAAAATAATTATTAAATAATAAAATTAATATTAAAAGTAAATATTTGAAGGCTTCTCTTTCTTACTTTTTTCGATGTTAAGCTGTTTTAGTGTACATCTATCCATTCCATAATCATAACCATAATTAAGTTTCAAGCAAAACTTTTTTCTTAATAAATAAATAGTTTTAGATTATTATATAAATGATATATTATTATTGTTAGTAACATATTTTAAGATATTGTCCTCCTAAATAGCTACTTTTGTAGCTTGTTTGTAGCATCTAAACTAACTTCAAAAGAATACCCTTTCAAAAAAAGACATTTATTCAAGTGTGCTATTAGTATACTTATTTTAAACTAAAAATAATAAGAGATTATACTTACATTCTACTTTTAAAATAAAGACAAGTATACAGAAAACTACAGACATACAAATATACAGACTGGCCTATATATGCTAATTCATTTGACCAAGATATACTGTACTTAAGAAAAATAAGAGTATACTTCAAAGTTTACTTTCATAAACTAAAAAGTGGGCTAGAAATATATAGCTAGTAAACTAACAGTGTAAGTTCACTTATGGTATACTTCACAATATACTTGTGAAAAAATGTGTTGTCTGTAAACTAGTTGTATATTCAGAGTTCACTCCTGTTACACTTAAAGTACACTTAAAAGTATACTTTTAGAAACTAAAAAGTGGGCCAATTTAGTCCAAAGAATTATTAAAATAGTACACTGACAAATATACTATTAGTACATTGATATTAGTATATTTACTACATAAATTATACTTGGAAAATACAACGTCAACTTCTTGACGTTATGAGTAGCTTCCCCGACACCGTTAATGTCTGCAGTCATTAATGTTATTAGCTAACTAGGCATCATCACTATTATTGATATTATTGATATCAATTTTTTATTGGTTATTTCTCACAATAAGGGTTTGTGATTTGACCCGCCTTAACCCCAAGTAAACGGTAACACTTTAGAATAAGGAACACATATTCACTATTAATCAAGTGTTTTCCTTCAATAAACTCCCAATAGCAGTTAGTTAATAGTGAGAATTGGTCCTTAAAATAAAGTATTACCAAGTAAACTTTGGTGTGTATCTCATCCCAAACATGAATGATAGGCCTACTCTAAATTGTGAGACTTATTTCGAAGTCATTTATAATCTGACTTTCAACTTACAATAGCAGACGACAGCACATTACAGTTATGTTTAATGTAAAAATTGTCTTTACAACAGTTTGATTTTGCTCTGTGTAGGTGGTAATCTCTCCTCTCGCCCAGTACATGAACCATGAAGGTGTGAAAGTGGATTCTTTTGAAGTTGTGTGACGAAGTAGAAGATTATTGCACACATAATGCTGTGCACAGGCAGAGTAACCGCTAAGCAGCAAGTACGCAGGAAGAGAGCATTGCAATTCTGAATATTATTAGTGTATCACCATGACCACCACAGAAAAACAGTAGTGAACTGATGCAAGAGCAGAGGCTGCCACATGCAGCTTGAGGTCTCCTCTCATCAGTCTCACTACTGTTATATAGTGTGTTGATTTTGGGTGGGTGTACAAAGAATTAGTCAGAACAGATTCAAGAAGTACTTTTGAATTGAGTGTAGGAATCTTTCCCCTTGGTGTATAATTCACAAATTTGATCAGAGACTACAAATGCAAAGTCAAAAGTGCACTCTGAGGTTGAGGCAGTGCTGATCTGGTACCTTGGTTCTGATGGCGAATGCAGTCATTCAGGATTGAGACAAAGCGGGCCCGCTTCTCCTCCTGCTGGAAACAGAAGTATGAGTCTCGTCTGTAAGGCAGACTCAGGTACACAGGAAGTGGACCAGGAACTGCCATCACAGGAACGGAGGGCTCTTCCTTAGAACCTAAACAACACACAAACACTCATTCCAACAAGAAGAGAGAGATCAGGATGGAGAACCAGACAAACACTCACCATTAGGATCAGGAAAGGCCTTGTCTACGACGGCAGTGTATTTCTCCTCTGAGGTCAACACAGTGCCCCCTGTTGGCAGGAGTTTGTGGCGGGCAGCGGTTCCCTTTGTATATGACTAGATGCATGGAATATACAGCATCATGAGAATGTTCTGTCAGAAAAAGTGCCTTTTATGTGTAAATGATCAAAGATAACTCATAACCTCCTGGCTATCATGTAGCTCCAAGCTATAGTCGGCACGGACCACAACAAATCTCTCTCTCCACTTTCTGTTGTCATCAAAGAAAAGCACGCTGTCCTTGTACAGGACCTCTGAGGCCTGCAGAGGCTCCTAGAAATGAAACATACAGTACTAGTATCAGTGAGAGTGCAATAAAATCATCACATAAGTTAATGTTGTCAGTGTAAGATAGTTATGCTTTCACCTTCTGTTTGAGGAGCTGGGCCTGTCCTGCTCTGTGCTGCTCCACCTCATCCTTTAGATGGCAAAAGAAGGCGACACAGCTTTGCCTTCTGTAATGAGGACTAAAGTTCTTCAGCTCAGCCTCTGTCTGGCCTGCACACACATGAAAGATCAGAATGTGAAAAAGTAGTATGCTTAATTGCATTGAATGTGCACTTGTGATGTACAAATTTTTTTTTACAAAAAAACTGTACTTGAAAATAACACATTAATGAAATAAAAGGCAACTTAAGTACTTAAAGCAGAGGTCAGGTTGACCAAAAATTTTCCAGCATTGACTGAATTTTTTTAGCAGTGATGGAAAAATCTGAAGGCCGTCCATCATTTTGACAAATTACACAGAGGGTGATCTATGTGGGAGCAATGCCCACCCCGTCTAGTTGGTGGCGAGTGCACACTGCAGTGTGGCAGCAGAGCATGGGATCATCAGCCTCCAGAACAAAATGAACACTGCCAAGTTATGTGTCCAAGGCAAAGACGCAAAATCTGACAATTGCCTCTGCATCAGTCTCCCTTGATGCATTATGTGACACTGTTCACATGCTGTTTTACTGACGTATATCCGCAGTTGAAACATGACACATGATATGGATTTTGGTAAGTTGTGCTATATCCTTCAGATGTTCATTCATGTTTATTTGGTGCTGTAAGTAGTAGTAAATTGGAAGAGATGACTAGTTCAACCTCTGCCAATTCACAGTGATCTGTCATGCCACATTAAAGAGCACCAAAATGGTATTTATTGTTTGAATCATTTTCAATCCAAGACTTTTTTTTCATATTAAAAACAACAAAGCGCTTGTTTTATTGGATGGGAGGAGTGCTACAATGTTCTGTTCATTCATTAACTGAAAAGAGCATAAACCAGAAGATTGATTCATCTGCTTTGTGTGGTGTTAAACACAAGAGGTGACGCACAGACTGTCTGTTCTCTTTATAATTAAATGCATAATGTGTAAGTTCATCATTAAAAATGAAAAGGTGAACAAAAACAAAAGCTATTAAATGTCTTATTAAGATATGTAAATTAAAATGACAGGTAATAATAGAATATGAAGGAACTTTTTTATGACCCTGTCAGTCACAATGATGGACAATGCAAAAATCTATCCCAAACTTTACTGATTCTCTGCTGACCAAGACTAGACCCATCGAGATCCAGACCAAGACTAGACCCTTCAAGACCCAGATCCAGACAAGACTTGACTCCTCGAGATCCAGACCAAGACTAGACCCTTCAAGATCCAAATCCAGACCTTGATTAGACCCCTAGAGATCCAGATCCAGACCGTGATTAACCTCTTCAAGACCCAGATCCAGTACAAAACTAAATTTTAATAAACCGAATTTATTGCAGAATTTATTTATAGTGTTTAACAGTTGTTTTAACACCTTTAATTTATTCACCTTTAATTCAATTTATTGTGAACATCATAATAGCATACTATTCTGACAATTTCTGCCATATTTTTATGAAAATTAAATGTAGTATATATTATGCCAAATTCAGCTACAGCTTGTCGAAGCATGCATAACTAGGAATGGGTGATATGACCAAAGTACAATATAAGAAATTTTACTGTACAATAATACATATCACAATATCTTGAAGGGTGTCAAATTGAGAGTGCAGATCATGCATTTTATCGTTCCTGACTCTTGAGGGAGGAGAAAGTCTGTGACTCATTCTTAAAGACTGAGCCATGTTGACAAAACGACATGGCACCGAGCGCAGGCCTAAGTACATTTCAGCATTATTCCACTGAGCAACCTAAATTCAAAACTTTATATGAAACAGCTCTTGGGCTTGTATCCCAATTTCCAAGTTTTTAAAGGAAAATATTCTTTGACTTCGTTTGGAAAAACATTTTTCTGCCAAAGACTGAATAGTACTGAATTCTGATTGTCTGGATGAATCCACTGGCAGCGGCTACATAATATGTAATTTATAGTGCACATTAGACATGCTATATTTACCATTACCACTGCTCTGCAAAACAGTGTCTGAGACAATTTATAAAAATGACAGAATACTACTGACTTGTGGTCCAGCTATGGTCACCATAATGATTTTGATCATACAATTGATTTGGGATTACAAAAAGGGATGTTGTGGAGTCTAGATTCAGTGTGAGCCTGATATATCAACTTATGTTAGACCGCAGGAAAATGCTGTTTTAATGTTGAAAATTTACCTGAATGATATTTTGCCAATGTAAACAAGAAACTATCACTGATCTCATCTGCTAAAACTTGTTGGCATCTTGTCATCATCATGTGGAGTTGTGTGAGAAAGTAACAGAAATCTTTAGTCCAAAAACTGGACTGAATGATTTATTCATAAATAAATAGTCATAAATCCCACTTCTTCAGTTCAGCTGACTGACTCAGTGGTCTGACCTGATTAAAGTCTCTCTGTTCCTCACATAAAATAAAATAAAATAAAATAAAATAAAATAAAATAAAATAAAATAAAATAAAATAAAATAAAATAAATTCCTGGGTTAAAAGGGAGCGAAGTTGAATATGAAATTATACAAACACAATAATCGATTCTCATCATGCACTATCCTATAAAGTAGAAATACAAATACAACAAGGAGGCGTCGTTCACTTGCAGGACAAGCAAAAAATTTGATGCGAAATGAAAAAACCTACATCTCAAAATAAACAATAGGAAAAAATAAAAACCAAGGAACAATATTGATTACATCTCAAAATAAACAATAGGCAAGCTACATCAAAACAAAAACATCAATGTAACAGAGACAAATCAAGCTTACATTTAATACTGTAAAATTACCTACTCTACTAACACTACTACTGTTGCTTATTCCTTATTGGATCACAGTGTGTCACACTTCAAATGCTGAGAAATCGCCATCTTCAGAAAACGGAACTTAAATAAACAAAACAAACAAAACAAAAATAAAACCAAACCAATTTAAAATAAAAAATATTATTCTTAAAAATTGCTTATTTGAGGCAGATTTCTTTCCTCCTTGTAACCCCACCCTCTCCTCTTTTCCTTGTTGTTAGAGTATTAGATTTCAGGGACTTTCAGGGGTAAAGTTGTTTTTAAAGATGCTGTACGAATAAAATTGGATTGACTTGAGCTGAATTGTATTAAGTGAGTTAGAGAACAGACAGCTGCTCTGAGGAGGGCAGAAACATGAAAGAGTGGTTTCCTGTGAGGACACACACACCACACAAACTCACACTTGTGATAAGAGCACAACTCTTACCATGTTCACAACGCTGGCACTGTCAGTTAGTACTATAATAGTAATGCAACATTGCACTCAGCATTTTGATATTATACCACACTGTCCAAATCCACTGAAGGTTTTAAGAATGATCACTATGTCAGTTGTATCTTCTACAGGCTTAAACCATGAAGAGGTACAAGAGGGCAAAAGTGCATCCAAATGAGGACATATCTACTACACATCCCAGAAGATTTTTATGGAAAAATTAACCTCTGCAGATTTCTGAATACACACAGTGTTTATGTTTGTCCTCAGCATCCTTTCACCTGGACTGAGATTTAAAACAGCTTCTAGTCTAGAAGGCCCTTTCTTGATAATTGGTATAGTGAAATATAATTGGTGCCTATTACAGGTCCAACGTAATTCAAGAAACCAGAGAGAAAAAGCTGAATCATTTATATATATATATATATACACATATATATATATATATATATATACACACACATATACACACACACACACTTTATATAGTTATATATATATATATACACACATACATATATATACACATGTACATATGGACATATATATATATATATATATGAAATATATATTGCCTATGGTGTGTATTGATGCAGATATATATATATATCATTTGTATATATATATGTATATATATATATATATATATATAAGTACTTTTGAACAGTAGTATATATATATATATATATATACACATATATATATATATATATATATACACACACATATACACACACACACACTTTATATAGTACTTTTGAACAGTAGTATATATACTGTTATATACAATATATACCATATGTAATGTAAATGTTTTTAACAAAATCACTTATGCTCACCAAGGCTATATTAATAATTTGATCAAAATATGATAAAACAGTAATATTGTGTAATATTATTAAATGGTATGTGTTATTTGCGAAGTGAGGTCATTTCCTGCAAACCCAAGGGCTGCTTACTTTCAAGGCAGCTGTGAAATCAAGCGGAAGGTTTAAAAGGGGTTATATGACATTGCTAAAAAAAAACATTATTTGGTGTATTTGGTGTAATGCAATGTATTTACGCAGTTTAAGGTTAAAAAAACACATTATTTTCCACATACTGTACATTAATGTTGCTCCTCTATGCCCCGCCTTCTGAAACTCGTTGATTTTTACAAAGCTTATCGTTCTGAAAAGCGAGGTGTACTCTGATTAGCCAGCTATCTAGTGCGTTGTGATTGGCTGAATACCTTAAACTGTGACAGAAATGTTACACCCCTTACCAGGTTCAGGAAACTTTCCTCCACAAAATGTGCTGCACACACTGAAATATTTGGTTTGTACTGTTCTGGAACAGTGTTGTAAATAAAGCTTAATCACGGATTTCTAGTTGTGTCCTCTTTTGGAAGACCAAACAAAGTAGTTTGACTTTTGCAACGAAACACACAGCGTCTCTACGACATGGCGGCGGTGCCAACAATACTACAGCAAAAAAAATAAAAGGTTACACCTTCTTTCTTTGCGTATACATTTGGGCGATGTTATGCAAATCTTCCCCCACAGTGACGTAGATATGTGGGGGCATGTTTAAACAAGGCGTTTTAGAAGGGCTTGGCTGAGCGTTCACTTATATAGTGTATATCTATATATATCTTCTCTATGCACGAACAGCTTTTAACACTCCAAAGACAAAGGAAAATATGAAATCGCATCATTTGACCACTAAACATGAAGTGACACAATGATTTAAATTACCATCTGAAACTCAAAATGGAAAGTAACATTACTGTTCAAAAAGTTAGGGGTCAGTATGCTTCTTTATGTTTTTAAAAAGTCTCTTGCTCACCAAGGTTTCATTTATATTTGATCAAAAAGAAAATGAAAACGGTTTAATATTGTTTAATATTATTACAAATTTTAATACATTTTTAAATGTTATTTATGGCAAAGCTGAATTTTCAGCATCATTACTTCAGTCGTATCACATGATCCTTCAGATATCATTCTAATGTGTTGATTTGATGCTTAATAAACATTTCTTCTTTTTAGGATTTCTTTTCATTTTACTTATTTATTTATTTTAAAGAATAGAAAGTTCAAAAGCAAATACTTTAATTGAAATTGAAACCTTTTGAAATGTTCTAAATGTCTTAAAGGGATAGTTCACCCAAAAATGAAAATTCTGTCATTAATTACTCACCCTCATCTTATTACAAACCTGTAAGACCTTAGGTCAGCTTCATAACATTGTGGTAGAACCTCTGATGTCATATGGACTTTTTTATATATGTCATTTTAACCTTTCTGGGTCCATAAAACATTTCAGTTGTGTTGCTGTCTATGCAGTGTCAGAAAGCTCTTGGATTTCATTAAAAATATCTTCATTTGTGTTCTGAAGATGAACGAAGGTCTTACAGGTTTGGAATGACATAAGGGTGAGTAATTAATGATAGAATTTTCATTTTTGGGTGAACTATCCCTTTAATGTCACTTTTGATCAATTTAATGGTTGCTGAATAAAAGTATTAATTTCTTGCAAGAAAAAAAAAACAATCTTACTGACACCAAATTATATGTATATCAATGTCAACCTAGACAAACAACAGATAATGGGGCAGACGGTCACTGATAAACAGCATGTGAAATGTATGTGTCCAATGATGAGTTAAGCAGATCTGTGGGTCTCCCTGGGCTATTCATAAATACAGAGTGTTTTCTCAACTGTTTTGCAGACTATTGCACATCTGTACTTTAACTTTGGTCTTAAACTTCCTTCATCTCCCCACACACAAACTAGTTTTTAAATAGCCCCTGTCTCCAGTTTCTCCCCTGATCACTGGTATCCTGACAGAGGATGGTGTCTGGGAATTTAGTTTTGTTGTTTTATATGTCCCTTATCCTTTGCCCTACATATGTGTGTTCCCTTGATGCAGGAAAGAGGTGGGCGAAAGAAAGATGTGAAATCCGTTAAGGTCAACAAAAACTGTGATTCTGAAAAAAACATATCAAACACACAATCATGCCACCCAAAGCTTAGTGAGAAAAAGAACAAAGCATCTATATTGTATTTGTTATATGTGAAGTGAGGTCATTTCCTGATAACTGTGCTGCTAACTTCCGAGGCAGCTGTGAAATCAAGAGAAAGGTTCAATACAAATGTAACACCTCAGCTGAGGCCAAAGATATAATCTACCATCTGAAACTGAAAATGGAAAGAATAGTGCTTTGCATTCCCTGTACAGTCTTCACAATGGGACTGGAAAAAGGGTTTTCTCTATGAACATATTTCAAAATGTCCTACATTTCATAACTGACAGCCTGAGATGCTGCCAAAACATGACATTTATGAAGTGGAACAACCAACAGATAAAAATGAGAGTACGATGCAGAATTTATAAGTAAACTGAATGTTTGCATTAACCTGCAGCTTTCTCTGTGCCATGTAACTACAACATTTTTCTGTACCAGTATCTCTGAAAGTTGAAAATATAATCCTATTTAAAATATGTAGGATATATTTCAAGCTCATTACTCTTCAAAAATAAAAGTTCTTTGTTGGCATTGATGGTTCCATGAAAAATCTTTAACATTAATGGAAACTTTCCATTTCACAAAAGGTTTTTAGTTGGAAAGGTTCTTTAGTTTATTATAATTTTCTTTACATTATGATGTAAAATGGTTATTTTAAGAACTGATCACTAAAAGGTTCTTTGTGGAACCCAAAATGGTTTGGCACTGCTGTGAAAACCCCCTTTTGGAGCTTTTAGTTTTAAAAGTGTAGCTCAAATACTGTAGCTTGCAATACAGTTTTAGACAGCCAACCAATTACGCTTTATTGTCTTGTTTTACTGCACTTTACAATGTTTTACAGGCGACACCACTTGTGAAAAAAAAAAAAAAAGGTGACTAACTCTTGTCTAACTTGTTGATGTTGACTTTTAAGTCCAGTGGTTTGAATAGCCAGCAGAGAAGAAAAATGGCCTGCTTTTCCCATCACCTCTTGGCTTGCAGAAGAGATCTGTATGCCCAACGAGGGAGACAGGCAGCTCCATAACTAACATATCAGATAGGAATGTTCTCTTTCTCTCTCTCAGTTGTCCCTCCAGTTCAAACTGAAAAATAGCATGTGGTTCAGCAAATGTGAGAAGTTCTTGTTGGAGCTACATTATTCTGTCAGTGTGGGCTTGTGAGGGAGGATGTTTCAACCATTAATAGTTTTGAATCCAAACTGTAATGTGGCAAGCTGATCACTCAAGTAATATATACAAGTCTGAGGTCTGATAAAAAAAAAAATATCTTTTTAATTTTGGGCTCAGTAAGAACACCAGAGGTTGTCCTCCAATATCTGACACCATGGATTCTGTCACCTATCTCCCACAAGCCAAAGATGAAATACTGAAAGGCTGACATACAGACCTTCACTATTACTGTCAGTTCAGGACGAGGAGTGATAGAGTGACACATACTGTATGTCAGTGTGTCACTAGAATCATGAAATGAATCTGTGAGGGTGTGGGTCAGAGACTTAAAGGGATAGTTCACCCAGAAATGAAATTTCTGTCATTAATTATTCACCCTCATGTCGTTCCAAACCCGTAAGACCGAGAATACTTTCTGTGCACACGGAAAACAACAATAATGACTTTATTCATCAATTTCTTCTCTTCCGTGTGAGTATTCAATGCATGTTCAACGCACTGAAGACTGACAAGGAA
Organism: Cyprinus carpio; assembly: GCF_018340385.1. NCBI lineage: Eukaryota > Metazoa > Chordata > Actinopteri > Cypriniformes > Cyprinidae > Cyprinus > Cyprinus carpio. The sequence continues at coordinate 10,493,466 of NC_056573.1, read as the reverse complement.
GAGAAGAAATTGTTGAATAAAGTCGTTATTTTTGTGTAAAAAAGTATTCTCGTAGCTTCATAAAATTAAAAAAAGAAAACAGACAGTAAACACACACACACACACACACAGACACACACACACAAATGTGGGGTCAGAAAGAAATATCTTTCAAAGATGAACGAAGGTCTTATGGGTTTGGAACGATATGAGGGTGAGTAATTTATGATAGAATTTTCATTTTTGGGTGAACTAACCCTTTAAACTGCCTCTCAGTGTTGAGCTGCTCTCCTCTGGAGGTTTGGGATGAGGTCCAAGAATGAAGTTCTTGTTTCTCCCAATTTTAAAATTAAACTGATTCACTGACTGATACTCTTCCCAACAGCATAAACACACCCAAAAACACATTTTTCAAAACCTCTTAAACCTCTTGTTCCACACTGTATGCACAATTTATGATTTTCACCTGGTGGATGATAACACTCTATGAGATATATATATAAGGAAGGATCTGAGCCAAAATGCCATAAAGACATAGGTGGGCTCTTTTGACTTATAAGTATTTATCATTAAAAAGGACCAATATATAACCACTAAGCCACAGCCAAAAAAACATATAGAACCTAGAACGCCTTACTGACCAGCCAAGAATCATCCTAGCAAACACCCAGAAAACCCGAACAAACGCCTAACTCACCCAAGCAATGCTCTAGTAACACCCTTGCAAACACCTAGAATGCCCTAGCAAGCACTTAAAACACCTTACCAACAGCCTAGCAAACACCCTTAAAACTGCATGAAACACCTAGCAACCATGTAGCGAACAACCAGAGCAACCACTTATAACACCACCCAAACAAACATTATACAGACTACCTAAAACACCCTAGCAACCACCTAGAAGACCTTACCAACCACATAGCAACACCCTGGCAAACACCCTAAAATCCATATAAAACACCCTAGCAACCATCTGCAAACACCCAAAACAACCAGAGCAACCACCTAAAATACCACCCAAGCAAACATCATAGAGACCACCTAAAACACCCTAGCAACCACCTAGAACACCTTACCAACCGCCTAGCAACACCCAAGTAAACTCCCTTAAAAAACAACTCAAACACCCTAGTAACCACCTTGCAAAGCCTTAGTCAATGACACAATGAAAACTAGTAACAGTACAACAACAGAACACCCTAGTAATCACCTAGAAATGCCCTAGCAAACACCCTAAAAGCCACTTCTCAATCACCTGAAACCCCCAAGAAACAGCAAAGCAATGCATTAAAAAAATCACTCTAAGCAACCTAGCAACCACCAAGCAACACCATAGCAAATGCATAGAATATAAAAAAAAACAACAACTCTTAAACACCCTAGAAATCACCTAGAAACAGCCTAGAAATTACTCAAAACCACCCTAACCACTTGAAACCAATTAGTAACCATATAGCAACTTGACAGCACATTTTTTGACTTTTCTCTCACAAAAAGTGAAGCAAATCTGGTGTTTACTGGTGGAATCTTATTAATTATTATTATTTATATAATTTTTTAATTTATTTTTATTAAACAAATCTTGGCAGGTTCTGTAGCTCATTTGTGAGGAACATTCTGCATTGTGTGATAGGAATGTGTTCTAATAGAGACAGCGATAAGACAATCTGCATATCTTCAAGGTGTTTGGACACATTTGTAATCAAAGGAGAAATGCTGGGAAAAATGTTAACCTTCATCATATAAAAAGGGTGAAAAATGAACATGTCTGCCTCTGCCCTACACATCTTCCTCCCACATTGTGAGTAAAGCACACCGTGAACAACCATGACCATTCCCCCTAGAGCCCCACTGCGAGCTTTAAATAAAGGGTAAGTGGCAAAGAACATATGATGTGAAGCTCAGTTTGAAGGCAGAACGGCGTGTTTCATTCAAGCGCTCAAACAACTGCATCAGGAAAGTGGATCCAGATTGCATATTTGCACAATTATCTTCTAATACCAGAACTGCTGCCATTAAAATAGCAAGGGGAAAAGAAACAGAGAATGAGTGAGTCATCTTATTCCTTTCAGAAGAATTTGGCCAAGTTGAATAAGACACCTCAGCAAGGTGCCATATACCTCAGTGGGCACAGACGGCGGCTTAAAACTGTGCTGAGACCATCATGCTTGAAGTAGTGCTGCCACTGAATGTGGAACGATAATCTTCTTATGACCTAGTCAGCTTCAAAAAAAAAGAATTTTCTATGAAAATAATCTGTATATCAGTTCATGTGATGACTAAACAGCAACACAAACTGGATTCCAACTGCATTTTATCAGCATTACTTCATCTATTAATCTGGTGAAAACAAGTCACAGTTCACAAACATTCAAGTTTTAACAAAGTGGTACTATAGCATATGAAGGAGAGACCAGAGCACATCAGGCCCCTCTCAGCTAAATCTATCCTAGTTAGTGCCAAAAACCCATGACATCATTTAGGAGTTTAGCTGAGGAGGGAGTGGTGAATAGCGCATCATAATTAAGGACACATTCTGTGCAGCTTTTATACACTGGAGCTGTTTAGATTTTTACCATCTGTTACGTCATCCCACACCTCTATACTGCTTTATGTCTTTATGTTTTCGTCTACATGATGACTGTTTAATGGCATGTAATTAACTGTTATGAGACAAAAAACAAACGTAATCAAACATACAGCATTCTAACACAGCACAAACCCTGGAGTGATCCTGGAGTCCTCATTTAACCTGCGTGTGTGTATACATTGGACAGCACTGAGCAAATACATGCCAGGGCCCAAAAAAAAAGCCAAGAAGACGTGGCAAATAACTTGAGTTTTTGGAGCACAAGGGAGGTATTCACTCCAAGACTGAAGCCCTTTCTGTTTCAGTTTATAACCCAGACTCTGCTAATAATTTAGTAACTGAACCACATGACCATGATGTCACAATGTCAGCTATTATAATTAGTGTGTCATTCTCCTTTGATCATAATATAATACATTTTATCTGTCCACCTGTATTAGGCATCCTTAATATCACTGCAACTGGGGACATTATAATTCCTAGAACTACTATGTGTGATTTATTAAATTACTCATCCTTGAAATGCACTTTGAAACTTATAAACCAAAGCTCCCATGCAAAGTACTTTAACTTATGCAGAATTTAGGCAATGCAACCTTTTTATCCAGCATTCATAATCAGCAAAAAAAAAAAAAAAATCGGAGTAAATATTCAGCTGAAAAGACTGAACAATAAAGAGAAGTCAATGTTGGAATGAGTTTCCACTCTGGTCCAATACTTCCTGTTCACTGCTGGCCAGATGAAATAAGAGCAAAACAATCCCCATTATGCAGGAACAGCTGTGCTCCCCATCAGGGGAAGGAAACCCATTCTCTGCAGTATATGCGCTCAGAATGTGTGACATTCCAGTGAAATCACATTCACACTTCAGTGCATTCACAAAGGTAGTATATCAGTGATCGTGAGAATGTGCCAAAAGAGCAGTGGAATGCATACCTGAATATGAATATGAAATGGAAATTAATTGTTAGGTACAATGTGTTTATTGTGTTAATGCTACAGTATATTGCAAAACACTTTTGGGTGGGATTTAGGTCAGGTTAGGGACAGGATTCATGGTATGGTTAGGTTTAATAGTGAGTTAAAGTAGGGCCAACAGTGTAATTATAGATGTGATTACAGAGATGTAATTACATGCAGGTATTTTTAAATGTAAGTACAATATAAAAACATTTATAGATATGTACACAATAAGTGCATTGTAGGTCATGCCAAAGTAGTTACTTATATATAAAGGGGGCCCTAAGTTACTAAATTTGCACCTCCTAGAGATATATAAAAAGAATATGCTGATATTTAGAACAATACAACTGTTGCTTATGTGATATTTCTTAAATATTGAAGGAACAGTTTAGCCAAAAATGAAAATTTGCTCAAATTAACGTACCTTCAAGCTAACCAAGATGTGGATTCTTTATTTTCTTCATCGGAAAAGATATGAAGAAATTTTGTATTACATCACTTCCTCACCAATAATACACATACGTTTGCAGTGAATGGGTGCCGTCAGAATGAGAGTTCAAACCGTTGATACAATAATCCACAAGTAATGCACATGACTCCAGTCCATCAAATAACGTCTTGTAAAGTGAAAAGTTTTTCTTTTTTATAAGAAATAAATCAATCATTAATTAGGGCGTTTTAACTGGTCCTGAGTCCATAATTCTTCCAGTGAAAAAGTCCATCCACCAACATATATGTTTATTACTGTTTTGGACTGTTTTCACTTGTATACAATGCTTGATATGTGTTTATTTCAGACAAGGCAACTTTTTCACTTGAGAATGCGATATTATGGTTAGAGGACTCGTATTTTAGCCAGTTTGATGTTAAAAACATTAATGACTTTAATGATGGATTGTCCTCACAAGACGTTAACCATTTGTAGACATGGTTTTATCAGCTGTTTGGACTCTCATTCTGACGGCACCCATTCACTGCAGAGGACCTATTGGTAAACAAGTGATGTAATGCTAAATTTCTCCAGTTCTTTCAGATGAAAAAACAAACTCATCTACATCTTGGATGCAGCACCCAGGGAGCAGTTTGGGGTTCGGTGTCTTGCTCAAGGGTCTCACCTCAGTCGTGCTATTGAAGGTTGAAGAGAGCACTGTACATTCACTCCCCCCACCTACAATCCCTGCCAATATGGAGACTCGAACCCCCGACCTTTGAGTTACAAGTCCTACTCTCTACCCATTTATTTATGTAAATGCAAAGCAGAGTGACTATGTAAACAACATGGAAATATTAAACAGCTATTGCGTGAGGATCAGCTGCGGGTTGACTGATCATAAGTGGGTTAAAGGTGTGGTGGGCCATGTGGTAGGTTTGTGTGGGTGTGCACTCTGCATCAACTGTATAACTTAAACTGATGACATTTCCTGCACTACATAGTACTCAAAAGCATGTTTGATGTGTTTAGCAAAGTTATTATTAGATAAGGTTATTCTTTGAATTCAATTGCTTGCAATAACTTATATAATGACATAATAATTAAGTGGTTAGACGCTAAATTTGACAAAAATAATGCAAGAAATTTGGGGAAAAGGAAAAAAGAAGAGTACACGAGAGAAAGTCCCATTCAAGCTACTCAACTTACTCTCAGCATTAGACATAAGATGCAATCGTTAGGTCCAAAGACTTTACAGTACTAAGTGAAAGCCCGTTTACCTCGTATGTAGCTTATTTTACTCTCGTCCAACAGACTGGATGAGGATGCTCCCATTGTGCAGCGTGGTTTGTCGCGGCGGTCTCTAGGCGAAGGCTTTTTAACGTTTGTCCGACTCGGTTTTGAAGCGCAGCGGCTATTTTGGCTGTCAGATAACGACGAGCACGAATAAACTGAGACTCAAGCATCTCAAACTTCCTCAAACTGCAGCGCCGCCCGCTTATCCTCTCAGCTCTGTCAACATCTGTCAACAGCAGCTTTGGACATTTCTATAAAGCACTGTTTTGACGCTAAACTGCTTGGTTTCTTTATTAATGTATTTACGAATATTTGCAATAAACACATCAAACACCTTTTTGTATATTATCGCGAAAACAAGGTTTGAAAAACTTTATATAAAAAAGGCAGTAAAGGCCTATTTACCGTTTGCCAGCATATGGCAGAAAAATGTTTCATTTGAAAAGTATTAGAATGTAGAACAGAACTTAGTTTATATTTGTTTTAATCAGCCGATGTATTCTAGGGATCGTCTACAAAGTACAAAACGAAGAAAATAAACGTGGGGTGCGAATTACTCATAATAATTAAAAAAAGATGCGCACAAAGAGTCGATGCAAAGGTTTACACATGTATTTTGTGTTGCTATTCAGAATTAATCCTATTTAATAATAACAAAATAAATAAACAAATAAATAAATAAAAAGTTAAAAGTTATAAGGGATGTGACGCTTATGTTATTACTCTATTCCCCCTAAAGGCAAACTTTGAAGTAAATGTACTCTCAATGCTAAAAAAAAATGTCATCTCCATGGTGTTTTGAGTTTGGAAATCCATTTCCTCCACATAAAAAAAAAATGTTTTGTTAATTAAATCATGATAATGTCATAACATTTCGACTTTTTATCTCATAATTATGGCTTACCTCTTTTGACTTAGTCATAATTGAATTTTTCAACATAGGCTACATTTGTGAACGCACATTTTCTGCTATGTCGCGCGTCAAGTCATGCTCCTGTGCGCGTCTTCAGACTGCAGCTTACAGTCGCAACTTCATTGTGCTATTACTCCTTTCGAGCCCGAAACTCCCGACAGCATCAGGTGTTTTATTTATGGAGAGCAGAATTATCTATTTATTTCAATGAATGTAATCGATTAGATATCATAATATTTAGGCTATAATATTCTAAATCAGGTTGGTTTGTATTGGTGAAGTAATATGTAAATGATATGCGTGCGGTGCGCGAGACTTGCACTTGGACCATAGTGCGGCCCGGTGAAAAAAAAGGTTGAGAACCACTGGTCTAGACATATGCCAAAAAATAAATAAATAATTAAATAAATCCCGTGTCCAGGGATTGTTTTTATTTTGTATTTTTTGCCATGCATTGGTCATAGAGCTCATTGTAGCGGTGCCTCAGGTGTTGAAATAGATTTGTTATACATTATACAGGTTCACACGTACTCCGTTTGCAGTGCGTATATAGTATAAATTATTTACACTATTTCATAACTTTATTTAAATTTTATGTTATAATTTTGAAGGATATTTAGATTTAAATTTTTGTCATAATTCTGACTTTTAACTGCTTTAATTAGCCTATGACATATCTCATATTTTGACTAAGCATCTCATATGTTTGACTTTTCATGTCAAAAAGTTTTTTTTATTATTTTTTTTTTTTTACCAAAATATGTTTGTTTGTTTGCTTGCTTTATTTTATGTGGCAGAGATGGATTTCCATTTTGTTCTACCTTAAACGCTAGTCAATAAATACAACTTTTTTTTCTTAGGATGATCAGGTTAAACATCAACACAATGCTATCGGGTCCGTCCAAGCTACTATAATAAGACCATCTGTGGTCTATATATCTTCGAGAAACACTTTGGACAGGTGGCTAGTCCATGTTTTTTTTTTTTTTTTTTAATTTTCTTTAAACATGATCATATTTAAATATTAACTTGTAACAAAGTAGAACATGACGTGTAGTTTATGCAACTGAACTGAAAGAAAAAGAAACTTGTCCACATGCCATTTTGCACACTGAAGTGTTAAAGTGTCAACCGTTAACAACTGAAAAGATAATACTACATTTCCCAGAGTTCCTTTAGGCCCACTGAATCCGCCATATTGAGCTCGACAGAACGCGCTGCCAGGGGAGAGAGTGTTCATAACATTGAGATGTAAGTATGTAAACAGCTGCGTTTTTGTAGCAATAGATGCTTTGTTGTTGTCGAAGTTGACGTTTATATTAGCGCAAAGGGTATTATATGTTACAAGCTCGCCGACAATGTCTTCATAATTGATTTAAAGGACCCTGTAAATACTGTATCTGGATTAGCAGAGAACAGTTAGCCGTTAGCTCTACGTTTTCATGACAGCGCAGGAGATAAAACCTTTCCGCATTATTTTTTCTCTCTCGTTTATTTTGTTTTGGGGTTTTTAATGACTGCCCGTTGCTAGAGAGAAGGCACTGTCATGCAGTAGACGCTTTGTTCGTGTAGACAGGTGCTTTGTGTATTCATTGACACAAAGAGTTAGAAGTGCCTTCACGAGCTAATTTTAGCCTGCTAGCTCTGTAGGGTTAGACAGATTCATCGGTTATTGTAATATAATGAACTTAAAAAACAATAAACAAAAAAACTGCAGAGCTGATGATTAAAGTAAATCATAGATAGAGGCTAAATGGACTTAATAAAGTCGCATCTTTTAGTTTAAATCAACGTCAACAGATCATAACATCCCTCAGATGTCAGCTGTTGTCACTTGATGCCCTCCTTGTCCTAAACAATGCTATTTGAAAATTATGTTTTGTGTGAATTCAAAATAGAACATATTTAATGATGTATGAATTTTTAACATTTAACACACAATAGTTGATTTCTTTTGAGTCAGTATCTCACCAAAACTCTAATATAGTAGATTTTGATATTCGTTTCTGCACAGCTTGTAAATACTGTTCACTTTGGCTGTTTTTCATAGAGGTGAAGGACACGCAGTGTATAAAGATGACACAAACGATCCAGACGAATGGGGTTCAACCCCTCAGTAAGACTTGGGAGCTTAGTCTCTATGAATTACAGAGAACTCCACAGGTAAGAAAACTCATTCACATGTTATTATCCTCAGTTGGAATGTTCTGATTTTTCAAGTGCCTTTCTGACTGTATCTTAGCGAAACCCTGTCGAGAGATGGTTCCTGGATATGTAGTTTAGTGTCAGCCCCTCAATGCAGTTTCTGTGGTGTTGTGGTCCCATAGGAGGCCATCACGGATGGTCTAGAGATCGCCGTGTCCCCGCGCAGCTTGCACAGTGAGCTCATGTGTCCCATCTGCCTGGACATGCTGAAGAACACCATGACCACCAAGGAGTGCCTGCACCGCTTCTGTGCCGACTGCATCATCACTGCGCTCAGATCAGGGTGGGTTTGGGTTATATATGTGATATTGTACATTTTCTTTGGGATGTGAAAGATACACAAATACACATGTTTTTCCCCAGGTGTAATATGATTGTATTATAGTAATGAAATACAGACCTAATCAAAATTGGAAATTCTTATATTTTATGGAATATTGCATATGTGATTAATTTGTTCACATCATTGTTTTTTTTTAAGTGTCCTTTAATCTTTTTTTTTTTTTTTTCTCATTCGAGAAAATGAGACACATATATATGTCACAATAGAGAAGAAAAGATGCTCACAATTTCTGTTTCATGCCTTTTCTGACTGTATCTTCACAGGAATAAGGAGTGTCCAACATGCAGGAAGAAGCTGGTGTCTAAGCGCTCCCTCCGTCCAGACCCTAACTTTGACGCCCTGATCAGTAAGATCTACCCCAGCAGAGATGAGTATGAAGCCCATCAGGAGAGAGTGTTGGCCCGCATCAGCAAGCACAACAACCAGCAGGCGCTCAGCCACAGTATTGAAGAGGGCCTAAAAATCCAGGCCATGAACAGGTCAGATGTCTGATATAAATCCATGTTAAAAAATATACTTTCTCAAATTTACGTTTGTGAATTTAGTCCACATGTTTAGTGTTATTATATCTCTTATCTATGGCTGTCATGTGCTGATAGTGTATGATTTTGATTACTAGGTTTTTACTCTTGTCATTTCTGTCACTTTTTGTGGACGGAATGTTAATTTTACTGGGTTTTATTTTCTTCATCATCTGCTTTTGTTACTGTGTTCCCACCGTTCCACCGGCGGGGTGCTCTGTAGACTTCAGCGGGGGAAGAAGCACCAGATTGAAAATGGCAGCGGGGCAGAGGACAATGGGGACAGTTCACACTGCAGCAATGCATCAGTGCACAGTAACCAAGAGGCCGGACCCAGCATCAAACGAACCAAAACCTCAGACGATTCTGGACTGGACATGGACAATGCCACGGAGAACGGAGGAGGAGACATGGCGATGGAGGGGGGCAGCGAGATTGAGCTGGTGTTCCGCCCTCACCCGACGCTGATGGAGAAAGAAGACTCCGCGCAGACAAGGTGAGCCAGTTCTTTCAATTAGGTTTGCTTAACCAATTTAGCATCATTTTAGCTCTGTGTTTTAAACAAGATTCTTTGGTTCATTTTGTTATTTAGTCTTAATTTAATTGTGGATTTTGTTACCAGGTACATTAAGACGTCGGGGAACGCCACAGTGGACCACCTCTCCAAATACTTGGCTGTCAGATTGGCTTTGGAGGAAATGCGCAAAAACGGAGAGGGAAGCCCCATCAACGTAGAGGCAGCCAGCGAAAAACAGTACACCATCTACATCCCTACCGCAAACAACCAGTTCACAGTAAGTTTGGTGCTGCACAATACATTCAAACAATTATATTCTGATCATTTGGACAAAGATTGTGATGTGATAAACATTTAACATCTCGCACTACTATTTAGATGTCACGCCATTTTCAACCAAGCTTCACCAAGCTTGGCAATTTTGCATTGCTTTAAAGCAGAAAATATTTCGATCACCTATCAAAAGAAGGAAAAACAAAGATTTGAAGAATGTTTAACATCCATGGAATTGTTCCCATTTCACAAATGGTTCTTTATAGAGGAAAAAGTGACATCACATGAACTAAGACTCCTATTCCTGTAAACTGTGGTGATTGTCATGCATATATTTCTTCAGTATGACAGTGGCTGTTTTTCCCTCACAGGTTCTGAATGGCTCTTTCTCTCTGGAGCTGGTGAGTGAGAAGTACTGGAAAGTCAACAAGCCCATGGAGTTATACTTTGCTCCAACGAAGGAGCACAAATAAATCCAGTGAGACGCGAGGGTCTGAGCTGACCCAGGACAGACTGATGGTTCATCCTCTCCTCTCTCTCCCTGTTTCTTTGTCTTTCTCTCACTGTTCCTCCTCATTTGGAGTATACTAGTCTCTGGAGCCCCAGCTCCTCAATAACTGTGGCTGCTTTGATTTGGATTTTTTTTAAATTGTCTTTTTGTATGGGAACGAGACCAGGGTTGATCAGTGGGAGTGGGGTGAGAGGGCCATGGAAGTCAAACCAGCGTGGATTTGCCCCCCCCCTTCAGTTGACGCAATCATTTCATTGTTACATGTTGAGTCCTTTTTGAGTCAAGAGGACTCTGATGTTGCCTTCAACAAGCCAAAATGTTAGTCTACAAAATGGATATTGCATCCGTAACAGCATGAGGAAATCACACTGAGTGCTTCATGAGAGACTCTGTCAGAACGTGGCTTTCGTAGCCAATGGCACTGTCCTTTAATATTAAACTTGACCAATGACGTTCGCAGAGCTGTAAGAAATTTTAAGTGCATTTTCAGACACACCACTCCTGTAGCAGCAACATTTGTTCACTAACATGACTGCCTCTTGTCACTCTGTACCAGTACAATGTGATGACTCGTCATGTCACTAGTCTGTACTACTATGTTGGTCGTCAGATGTTTCGGAGATTTTACACACCTACATCACTTTATAGAATAACTACCTGGAAAAATGTATATTGATAACATTGTTACAGTTATTACAGTACCGTTTCATAAAAACGTTGGCAGTTGTACATTTGGACCCAGTTTTTAATAGTTTCATAGACGCTTCATTTTTTTAGAGCATGAAGTAATTTTAGTTTGACTTCCTTGGCATACATTTGAGTTCATGTTGTTGTTTGGAAAAAAATGTATACAGCGTTCTTTGTTTGGAAAATAAATAAAAAATGTATGCAAATGCTGATGTCACACTTTTTAGTGTTATGCCACTGCTTTTTAAAAAAAATGTATAGTGGAGCAGCAACAACACAAATCCAGCAGATGGCGCAAGTGCTTCAAATCAGTTAAGGCTATGGTCAGTGATACAACAGAAAAGTTATGGAATAATAATGGTTGTCATGGTGTAAAGACGTGCCACAATATAAATAAGTGATTAACTCAAAAACAATTTTTTTTGCTAATAGTTTGTACAGTAAGTAAGACCGATACAGTTTTTAAAATTCTGGTCGATACAATAAACCAATAATTATTTCATGGTCTGGCCAATAATCAATAAATGGCCAATAATAAAATCTAATACTGTTTTGTCTAAAAATAAAATAAAGACCTACCACAATATTGTGGTTTCTACTGTTAGTAATGACTTATAAAGTTACCTGTGAAATACAGAATGTTTCTTTTATTATTTATACAATGTTACATATATCAGGTAAGGTCTCACATTTATACCCACCTGTACTCTCAGACAAAAAGATAAACTGTCACTCAGCCCTTAAAGGTACATATTAGTACCTTTTAGTTTTTGTACCTTAGGAGACCACCCAGCTGACAGCTTTGTTCCCTTTTTCTGAGAGTGATTGCTTCACCTCTAATGTATGAGTTCAGCAGATCTGAAGCTGAAGTTGTAGTAGGTAGGTTGTGTAATCTGTGAAGATTAGTGAGAGCTTTTACAGTTTTGATGTAATCCCACGTCCAGTGATGTGCTAGTCTCGCCATGTGATGCTCTGTTGCACTACTTTATTAAAAAGTTAGTGAAATGGCTGTTTATGCTCATACATCAGTGTTTCTCATTAGAGTCAATGCTGCATTTTTCATAGTTCAGGTCATGTACGGCTCCACTAATGAAATGATGAGTGTGTTCAATGAATGATTAAACTGCATTTTTCCTCCTGTTCATTATCTCCTTTCCTCTGTACCTTTGGTTTCCTCTTGTCATTCACCTCTGTGAACTGGACTGGTGACACAGTATGGGCCTTGTTGTGGTTTATTCTTCCACATTCTCCGCAAGTTCTTCTAACACATGATGCATGTGGCTTTTCATTTTCAAATGCTGTGCATTTTGCAGCCATTGGGCCTTGAGAGCAGTGGAACAACAAACATCTCTTTCTTACAGGTTTTTCATTTCATATATTATATACAGTTAAAAACTATCACTCTCACTTTTGCAAACTGTGTTCATTCGCATAAGAAATCATGTGGTGCTGTGTATATTTTTATTATGCTTTATCATGTACAGTTTGAATCTTGAACCTGAAAGGACCAAGAGCTGCAGCCTCCCATACATCAATGGAAAGATTATTTATTGTGTGTGTGTGTGCTACATGGTTTTTGAGGACACAAATGTGTATAATGACATGGTATTACAATGTAAACATGGTTTATGAGGACATTTCTTGTGTCCTTGTAACCCACATGGCTTTAAAAACTTACTAAACTGTGATTTGAAATTCCAAAAATGCCTGAGGTGTTCTGTGATAGTTATGTTTAGGGGTGGGGTGAAGGGATAAAAAATATTAGTTTCATATAAAAATCATTATGCCCAAACCACATTACGAGTATGTGTGCATGAATACACACAGATGGAGAGCACAATTTATAAAACATACTAATATAGCATCTATGACCTCTGAAGTCATCCTGCTGATCTCATTTTAGCAGTTTGAGTTCTTGTTTTTCTCTTAGCTTCTAGAAAAGGAAACTTCAGGAAATGCTTCTTCACAGTCCATCTACACAACACTACTGATGAACTATTCTCTGTCGTAAACAAGATTCTCTCAACTATCTGATCCTCTGCATGCATCTGCTGCCATCTATCTTCAAGAAATGTATCATGTTCCAGGACTGACTTTATAACATGTCAATGTTGTTAAAGACATGTAAGCATGTTCTTCATGATCAAGCCACAAAACTTTCTTGTTGTTCCAAGAAGTGTCAGTCTGTTCTGAATTAAGCCTCCTCAGACAATTAGATAAAAGTACAAAATGTGCTGTGTGGTGATTGGTGCTCTGTATGTGAATGCTCTCCAACACTTTCTTGCTTTGTTTAGGGGGTGACAGAAACTCTTTAACCAATTCTGAGCGCATGGGCACCATGCCACCATTTGGGCATTTGGGACAATTGTTGGTGTGTTGTTGCTACAAGGTATTGTGTGACTTCCTAAATCAGAGGAACGCTGTGTTCACTGCAGATCACGTGACAGCCAGAAGCCAATTCTCAAACAGATCATGCACCACACGTACACAAAGTCCATTTACAGCAATCTGAGAGCTTATCTTTACGTCTGTGCCACTGAGTAGAAAATGTGCATATTTCTAGCATGGCGTGATGAATTTTGTCCTAATGTGACCTTTGTATGTTTTTTTTAACCTGTTACTTTCACATTTTAAGTAAAGTATTTATTGTTTGAGTCACGTATCATTAAAAAGAAAACTGAAAAAGTAAATGACTAACAGCTCAACTGAGTTCTATCACTCTGTGTGTTCTATTTAAAAAGGCATATTTAAAATATATTGGAAGTTTAATCATTAAACAAAGAATATATTTCCTAATTAGTAAATAATTTTTATACATACATATAACTGGAATAGAAGTTCTTTGGAAAATTAATGTATGTGGGCCTATTGTATGTCCATGAAGGAAAGCAATAATTATGTCAGCTGTGAATGTCAGAATCAGAATCAGAATCAGAAAGAGCTTTATTGCCAAGTATTTTTACACATACAAGGAATTTGTTTTGGTGACAGAAGCTTCCGCAGCACAAATAGAATGACAGTGACAAGACAACACACGGAAAATAAAAATAACAAAAAACAGGAAACGTAAATAGGAAATAACACTATACAAGATCCATGAACCAGATATAGAAGTGTAGAGGACAGATTCAATGACTGCAGAGTAGAACTGTATCAGCAGCTCCTGTGGTAGGTTGAACTTCCTCAGTTGGTGAATTTCAAGATTCAAGATTTTTAATCGTCACGTACACAATTATATAGAGAATATATAACCAGCAGTGAAATGTGAGTCAGGTCCACTCCATGGACAGTGCAGTTATTAAAGAATACAACACAGAGGAAAATATACATAAATATAGGTATAAATATAGGTATGAAATAATGAAATAAAAGTAAACAATAAAAATATAAGAATAAAATATAAAATAAAATGTGCATGAAAGTATACTGTAGACTTAAATATTAAGATACACAGGAATGTACAAGAGACAAATGTGCAAACGGGTTGCCATGTAGCAGCAGTACAAACAGGAGGAAAAAAAAAAAAACCCTGGAAAGTGCTGTGTGCAAGTGACACTGTCAATATGAGGTAGAGAATAATAAATATATCTTACTGATTATAAGTGATTATTAAGTGGAGTCATGTTGATGTTAAGAGGCTGAGTTTGAGAGCCATGATGGCCTAGGGGAAGAAACTCCTCCTAAGTCTCTCAGTTTTTGCCACCAGACTACGGAAACGCTTACCAGATGGCAGCAAAGTGAAAAGACAGTTACTAGGGTGGTTTGAGTCCTCGATGATTTTAACAGCTCTGCTTTTGCAGCGTTTGAGGCAGATGTCATGCAGCGAGGGAAGAGCAGACCCTAAGATGCGCTCAGCTAAGCGCACAACTCTCTGGAGGGCTTTGCAGTCTTGAATGGAGCTGTTCCCATACCACACTGAGATACACTGAGTCAATACACTTTGATACCACACAACACAATTTGATAATAGAAGTGGAGCTGTTGGAAGACACGCAGTCATGTGTGTAGAGAGAGTAGAGCAGGGGACTCAGGACACAGCCCTGTGGGGCTCCTACGTTCAGAGTGATGGAGCTGTAGATGAACTGGCCTACTTTCACCACTTGAGGTCTACTAGTGAGGAAGTCTTCAATCCAGTCACAGAGTGAAGAGTTTAGACTGAGGTCTATGAGTTTAGAAGCTAGCTTGCTGGGGACTATAGTATTGAAAGCTGAGCTATAGTCGATAAATAGCAGCCTTACATAGTTCCCGTTGCTGCTGTCAATGTGCGTGAAAGAAGAGTGCAGGATGTGAGAGATGGCATCTTCAGTGGATCTATTTGGGCGATAGGCAAACTGAAGAGGGTCCAAAGTATCAGGGATGGAGGAGCAAATGTAGTTCTTTACAAGTTTCTCAAAGACCTTCAAGTACAGCCTTTGCTGGGACTTCTTGATAATGGAGTCTATGTGGAACTCCCACTTCAGGTCCTGAAAGATGTTGGTGCCCAGGAACTCGAATGACTGTCCATGATGGTGAGTGGGCAGAGTGCAGGGGGTTCAGAGAGCTCAGTTAATTTGGACAGGAGGAGGTTGGGGATGGTAGTGTTGAAGGCTGAGCTGAAGTCCACAAACAGGTCCTCATATAAGTCCCTGGTCTGTCCAGATGTTGTAGGATATAATGCAGTCCCATGTTGACTGCATCATCCACAGACCTGTTTGCTTGATAAGCAAACTGCAGGGGGTCCAGCAAGGGTTCAGTGATGTCCTTCAGGTGGGCCAGCACCAGTCTTTGAAATGACTTCATGAACACAAATATTAAAGTCACAGGTCTATAATCATTTAGTCCTGTTATTTCTGGTTTCTTTGGGATGGGAATGATGGTGAAGAGTTTGAAACAGGAAGGGACTTTGCAGAGCACCTGTGATCTGTTGAAGATCTGTGTGAAGATAGGGGCCAGCTGGTCAGCACAGGTTTTTAGATAGGCTGGTCTAACACCGTCTGGGCCTGGTGCTTTCTTTCGCTTCTGTTTCCGGAAGACCTGCCACACATCATTTTTACAGACCTGAAGTGCAGGAGGGGGGAAAGGGGGGCTGTTGGAGGTGTTAAAAGATCCGGGGAGAAAAGGTCAGGATGGGTGTGGGGTGTGAGACAGGGTTTTTCAAACCTGCAATAAAACTCATTAAAATTGTTGGCCAGTAGTTGATTCTCCATAGTACTGGGGGATGCTGTCTTGTAGTTGGTTATTTTTTCAGTCCTTTCAACACTGATGCAGGGTCACTGGCAGAAAACTGGTTTCTCAGCTTTTCAGGGTAGTTCCTCTTAGCCACTCTGATCACCTTTATCAGTGTGTTTTTGGCCTGTTTATACAAGCCTCTGTCCCCATTCATGTAGGCATCTTCTTTGGCCTGATAGAGTTGTCTGCATTTTGCAGTGAACCATGGTTTGTAATTGTTGTAAGTTAAATGAGTCCTGGTAGGGATGTACATTATGTATGATGTTACAGTCTTTGCAAGCTCGTCCAGATCGGTGGCAGCAGCTTCAAAAACACTCCAATCAGTGCAGTCGATGTTCTGCTTCATTAGTCTGTCTTTTTATAGTCCTTATTACAGGTTTAGCTGATTTCACTTTCTGCCTGTAGGTCGGAATATCGATATGGACATCCATTAGCACAAATGTTCTTCATTTCCATTCTCTTGACAGTCTGCATAGTTACTAATGAGTCCCAGAAGGACATTTTCACCCATGGGATACAAATGCTTAACAGTTTTAGCAAAGAGGATTCATCTGAACTGAAACCACGCATAATGAGTGGTCATCTGGGACTGGGAGTGTGAGTCATGCTACATAACCAACTCGAGTACTTGTAAATAAAAGAGTTTCTGACCCTCAATTTTTTAGATTAAAAAAGGTAATTCTGAACATCATATTGCTCTGTGGTTATCGTTCTAGTTGTGGTATGGACTTTGCCATTCTCTTAGAGTTCAGGTGCTTTCACATCAAGAATGATAACTGTAATGATAACCACTTTTCTATTCTCACAGAATAAGAATGATTATTCAAAATGATAGTTATCATTACAGTTATCTCTTTTAAAGGGATAGTTCACCCCAAAATTTTAAATTACCCCATGATTTACTCACCCTCAAGCCATCTTAGGTGTATATGACTTTCTTCTTTTATACAAATACAATCTGAGTTATATTTACAAATGTTCTGGCTCTTCCAAGCTTTATACTAGCAGTGAATGGTGGTCGAGATTTTGAAGCAAAATAAAGTGCATCCATCCGTCATAAAAAGGGGGTTAATAAAGGCCTTCTGAAGCAAAGTGATGCATTTGTGTGACAAAAATATCTATATTTAAAACTTTATAAACCATAATCTCTAGCTTCCATTAACAGTGGCATTCCAGTGGATGACGTAGGACATAGGCAAGCTCTGGTGAGAAGTGACAGACGCGGATGCGCAAAAGAAAGAAAAAGAAAACACTGGTCACGAATTAGAAGTACAAAACGAGGATTTGTAAAGAATAATGTTAGAGGATTTTGATACAAGCCAAGAGGTTTTGCTTTGCTGTAAACAAGACTTGGTTCTCACGAGACTAGCATATTCTCACCGGAGCTTATGCTATGCCAACATCCTACGTCCTCCGTTGGAACGCCACTCTCTCATGAAGTAATTTTTATTTTTGAGGTGAACTATCCCTTTAAGACGACATGTCAAGCTAAAAGAAGTTCTATAGTGCCTGAGTTCTAAACAGTTTAAGTTTTAACCTAAAAACATGGTGCTCATCTGTGTCAAATATGTAAACAAGTAATCTAGCTGGAGGTCACTGACACTCGATTATGAGTGGCTATGTCAAAAATGAAAGCATTAATCACACTGCCTGTGTGAATCTGATTAAATCAGCCATAAGAATCCAAGGAATTTCTGGGAACATTCCCCTAACGTTAGTATTTGGTTCCCATTTGGTTATTTTAATTTTTTTTTTTTTACCATAACCATATTAATATTAAAATATTGATATATTTTATAAATGTTTTGGGAAACCAAATAATAACATTCTAAGAATGTTCTAATTCGTTTTAAAAGGTAAAAGCCTTTGGCATTTGAAGCCATTATGCATGAGTCCTTAAAACCTGTGCTCATGTCTGGCTGCCTTACGTAAGAGACCACAACTATAAAAAAATGGCATGGCTCTTACATAATCCCGTTAAAAAGGGTTTAGTATGCTGTTATATTTGCATTACATTGCATGCAACTGTAAACCTTATTCTGTTACTGAAAATTCAGAATTTTTCAGAGTATAGAAAAAAGCCTGCATTTTAACTTTGAATAGACTAGAAGCCAGTTCTTGCACTGGTAATACTGTTTGGTTTCCATGAGTCACTACATCCTGTGGCTCTCTACACATATTTACAGAATCAGAGTTGTACTGAGTTATTCCAATGTAAAAGTCCTTGTAAAGGACCAAAGCAGTGGGGTATATGTTGTTTAGGTCTTTTTGACCATGTTTAACAGATTTATGCCTAGAGGTGTCAATTCCAGTGAGACTTTATAACCCTGTCGGACTAAACACCCATCTATACACCTCTTATATTTACTCTTTTAAACAAAGAGTTTACCCAAAAGTGAAAATTTGCTAAAAGTGTACTCAACCTCAGGCCATCCAAGATGTAGAGAAGTTTTGTAGCATTACATCACTTGCTCTCCAATGGATCCTCCACAGTGAATGGGAGCTTACAATGATTTTATTAGCTGGTTGATCTCATGCTGATGGCACCCATTCACTGCAGAGGATATGTGCAAATTAAACCATTAGTGAAATAGATAGCTGGCTGCCGTGTATCCAGTCAGATAATACACTGGGTCAAAATGAATACTGGAATTGGAGCTGTTGGACATTAAAATGAAGGTGTTTTAGACATTTTTTTTCTTTTTTTGATTAACTAAAATAACTAAAATTGATAGCACTTTTAAATAACTAATAAAAACTATAAAGACATTTTCAAAAAATAAAAATCATTTCACAGTGACTGGCCCATTTACCTAGAGTGGCCTGCCACAGGTTTCAGGGACTAAGACTGCTCTGTTCTTTAATGAATGGGACATGGAAGGGCACAGATTTTTGTGACCTGTAGGCCAACTGCTGAGTAACCGTTTTACAATAATTTCACTGGCACTGTGCAGAATCCTCTTAATGCAGCATGTAATCTGTATGGAGATGATTTTGACACGATGGCACCCGATCTCCACACTACACTGTTCCCACACATCTAAGCCACACATTTCCATGACCTTTCTAGGGATGCATCGATCCAATCCTCAGGATCGGTATTGGCTCTGATACTGGCATTTTCTGATATCCGATATTGTGCTTATACTATTTTGTGGTATTGTTAAGCCTCACGAAAGCACAAACACATTATAAAGCACCATAAAGTCAAAGTGTTCTGAAGCTGTTCTATAGGTCAGTGTGAGGTATAGATGAATATTAAAGTTAATAATTAAAACAAATGCTAAATCTAGCCAGTGGAATATCTGGATGTTCGGATGAAAGTTGACACTCAGTTCACTTGAAGTTGAAAAGGTTTATTAATTTTTGCACCTTTTTTGTACCAAAAAACAAAAATAATCATTATGAAATCAGGTCTAACAGTTTTAAATACAAAAATGAATGACATTAATTGGTGTTAAAAGTGGCATTATCATCATTGGCCTTTTTAGCATATAAGATAAGAATCTTTGTAAAAACAAGCCTGCGGCACAAATTCATTCATAACTGTAATGTACGCTTGTCAGGTGTTCATGTTAGACACTTACATAAGTTTTATAAAAATGCTATAAAAAGGTAAGATACAATCCCACTGAAGCATTATGGCTCTATTTAAGATGAGCTTTAAGTATTCTGTGGTCAAAGACTTTCCAGCTATACATAAACCGATCTCATCTTCAATAAGCAAGGCATTAAATCAATGTCAAATCATTCATCTATGTCATGCACCGTCGACACAGTTCACATTATAACAAACTAATAAATCTGTTCTTCAAATATCACTCCAGGTACTGGCTTTGATAGCAAAAAAAAAAAAAAAAAAAAAAAAGCCAAAAGAAATAAAAACCTATTTACATAGTAATTATGCAATATGCAAAAGCTTTATGTTGCTTTGGGCAACCCGATATAAGCATATATCAGTCTCTCTCCTCAGTGCCTAAACTGATGAACATCAGTAAAACAGCCACATTACAATGCGTGTCAGTTTGAGGACAGGAGAGATCCTGACACCCTTCAGATCTTAGTTAGTGCCTCTATAAACGGGCTCCACTCATTGATCTCTGGGTCATACACCTCCATGGTGTTGAGAAACTCATTGCCATCAAAGCCCCCGATGGCACAGAGCACACCATTCAGCACAGCCAGCCCTGCGTTGCTCCGTGCTGATGTCATGCTTCCCAACATCCTCCACTCGTTCTTGGCTGGGTCATAAACCTCCACACAACGCAGAGCATGAGAGCCGTCAAATCCTCCGACCACAAACAGCTTCCCTGGAAGCAATTGGAAATTACTTAATTGAAGCCAAGCCCCGAATCTGACATGCTTTAGTCATTTACCTACCAGTGAGACTTCATAACCCTGCCAGAATAAACAGCCGGAATAAAATTAGCTGAAAATGTACTTACCCTCAGGCCATCCAAGATCTAGATGATTTTCTTCATGGGAACAGATTTGGAAAAATTTTGTAATACATAACTTGCTCACCAATGGATCCTCTACTGCAGGGGTCGGCAACCTATGGCACGTGTGCCAACAGTGGCACGCAGAGGGATAATCGCTGGCACGCGAGCAATAGGGAAAACTGCATACTGACGTACATTTTGAGGTAATAACTTCTCATAGTCACACAGCCTGTTAGGAGCTAGAAATACTGTTAAAGTGTGAGAATTAACTTGCGCTAGTATACGGATGCGCACGTCCGCTGCACATACTGGCGCTTCAGATCAAAGCCTCAGCTGCCTGCGTACTGCTCAGAATTTCCAAAATGGAGCTACACTGATTTGGAGAGACACAGAGGAGAGGAATTGTTGAATAAACAATGTCGTTATTTTTGTTTTCTTCATGTACAAAAAGTATTCTCGTCACTTCATAACGTTACGGTTGAATCACTGATGGCAGATGGAGTATTCTGACGATGCTTTTCATACTTTCCTGGATCTTGACACTGTTATTTATTTGGCAGTCTATGGGACAGTCTCAAGCCTCCCTGTTTTCATCCAAAATATCTTAAATTGTGCTCCGAAGACGAACGAAGCTTTTACGGGTTTGGAACGACATGGGGGTAAGTAATTAATGACAAAATTTTCATTTTGGGATGGAGTACCCCTTTAAGCATTTTTGTCTCAAGATAAAGACTAAGACTAGATCAAAAATGCCTGTCAAAATTAACACGGCACTGGAGGAAGCATTATTATGGACTCATATTTTGGCCAGAAATCATGGTATGAAGTTACAATGCCTTATTGAAGGATTTGTTTCTTACAAACAAAGCTTTTTACAGGATGTTAATTGATGGACTGGAGTCGTGTGTATTATTTGTGGATTATTGCGATTTTTCATCAGCAGTTTGGACTCAGTCTGACGGTACCCATTCACTGTAGAGGATTCATTGGCGATCAAGTAATGTAACATTAAAGGTCTCAAAATCTGTTCCAATGCCTGAGATTGAGTACATTTTCAGCATTTTTTTTTTTATTTTTGTTTGGGTGAACTATTCATTTAAACACAAGTCTCCTTTTACCTTCATACACAGCCACACCAGCTCCACGACGGGCCACATTCATGTGGGCCACCAGGGTCCATGTGTTGTTTGCTGGGTTGTAGCGCTCTACTGAGTTTAAGCAGTTCCAGGACTCAGCGCCACCTATCACGTACACAAATCCATTTAGCTCGCACACTGCTGCCTGGTGCCTCCCTAAACACAGAAGAGAGACAATGTATAAGGTGAATCACACATTAGGGTTTTGCAAAAATCAAAGTAATTTCAGAACACAAAACTGAATATTCATACTTATGTTGAGGGGTGCGCAGCTGGTCCACATTTTTGTCACTGGGTCAAAGGATTCACAATTCTTCAAGCCCTTTTGGCCACAAGGATCAGATCCACCCACCACAAAAAGCTTGTTTTGCAAAGAACACACACCTGAGAGGAAACAGAGAGAGATTATTCACCCCTTTAATGCCCTTTTTTAATTTTCAGCCTTCAGGACCGAATAGAAAAAGCACATTCAAAACCATCACAAATATTCAATAAATTGCTTCACAGGAAGTGATGCCTACCTGCATTGCAACGGTTGGTGCGGAGCTCAGGAACTTGAATCCACTCGTCAACCTTAGGGTTATACATCTCACCACAGCTCAGCTCATCTGAGTGACCGTTGGAGCCACCCATCACATACAGTTCACCCTGAGAGAAAAACATTCATTTAGGTCCAATGGCAGATGTACCACAGCTGCTTCAGGATTGGAAACCGTGCACTCTCTTTACCATTAGCACAGCCATCTGGAAGCGAGCTCGTGGAGTGCGCATGGGGGCAATGAAAGTCCAGCAGTCCTTCTTTGGGTTATAACACTCCACAGTCCTCAAACACTCTTCTCTGTTATAGCCACCTGGACAGATAACAATGTGTTCATCAGATATGCACACCTAGCTCCATTTCCTTTTATGACAATTTTCTTTCCCATCTTATGTGATGATACATGTGGTGCTTTCATTTTATTTTTTTTCTACAGCTCCACCACCATAACACTCTGAATGTTTGTTTTGCAAAATTTACATGAACGATATTAGAAGGCCCACATTGCATGTGTGCATGTTCTGCTCTGGTAATGGGTAAAAAAAAAAAAAATAAATCTGTATTAATATTATATTATATTATATATCAAAATCTCTGGGCATGCATACCTGCAGCAATGAGCTTGCCGTCCAGTTCAGCGGTTCCCAGGCCTGAGCGAGCGTAATGCATTGGCTTCAGCAGCTTTTCCTGCAGATCTTCTGATTGGGCCTCATAGCTCGGGCTCTTCATCACACATGGTGTAGCAGATGGGGAAGTACGAGGACTGGTGTGACCATGCAGGGAGATCACACACAGCACACCTCTCAGAACAGCCAGACACAGGTATGTGTGGTCTAGAAATGAGCAGACAGAAAGGCTTAGCACCCTTACATCCAATTAATTTAATAAATACACTAATACAGGGATCTTACTTTATGTGACTCAAAAAAGAAAAAGAAAGAAAAAAAAAAAAAATAAAATGTACTCACACACACACACACACACACATATAAATAAAATAAAGACTAATTAAGTTTTACAACAGATTACACTATTAGTAAAACGTTTGGAAATGTAACATTTTTAATGATGTTTTTGGAAGAAAAAAAAAAAAGTATCTTAAGCATACCAATGCTGCATTTATTTCAAAAATCACTGCCATTCATAAAAAATACATAAAACACTTTATTTCTGTAATGGCAAAACAGAACTTTCAGCATCATTACTCCAGTCTTCAGTGTCATTCAGAAATCATTCATAATATGCTGATATGGTAAACTGCTGAGACATATATAATCTTACAAGAAATTTTTTTTTTTTTTTTTAAAAAAATATATTCCATTTTATTCAAAATAGATGCCATTTTATTCAAAGAACCCAGAAAAAAAATACCACCGTTTCCACAGAAATATAAAGCAGCGCAATTGTTTTAAAGGGGTCATGAACTCAGAAATCAAATTTCCCTTGATCTTTTGACATATAACAGGTCAATGTACTATAAAAACATTGTGTAAGTTTCAAAACTCAAAACTTTCTCATTAGTTTAAAAACTGCTTTTATTGAAACCAAGCTGGGAAAACAACTTGTTTTGGATTGTGTCACTTTATGACGTAATAGTGTGGCTAAGCCCCGCCTCCGCAGGAGATGATCAATGCCTGGTTCTACATCACTGCCTCTTTTGCCCCGCCCACTGATACGCACTTATAGTAGTAGGAGAGGAAATGCTAGAGAGACGCAAACACAGGATTACTCCAACAGAACCATACAAATTAAAAAAAAAAAAAAAAACACACTATTTAAAGTAATCAAATAAAAACCATTATTTGACTTCCCTTCCTTGTGATCCTAACATATCAAGATCGGACTCAAGCACTGCTGCATCATGTCGCAAATCAATTTCTCTTTCAGGTCAGAAAGCAGCACGAATGCTTGGAGTGTGTCAGAAATAAAGCAGAACATCAGTTTACTGTCAGGGATTTGTTGTCAATCCGTGCCACATCCAGTGTAGACAGAATCATTATAATAGGTTCTGTTGTCTATAGTCACATAGCTTGCGTCTGTGTAAACACTGTAAATTAAGTAAAGAGCTCCAGATCACATCAGTGAAACTATTTGCTTGCTTTACTTTGCTATAGATTCATTTTTAAACAAGCCAGTATGATGCAGCCTTTCTGAGAGACTGAAAGTAAACGATGATGCAGTGCTGAGTCTGAGTAGTGTGGATCCAACAGTAATTGTCGCAACACACAAGTATGAGTAAATGTGCTTCTACCACTATTGCATTCTCTGTTCCAGACTGTTTGATATATACAGGTTTTTATAGGCATTTATAGGTTTTTAATCCAAATGACCCATGTTGTTTTCAGAGTACGTCACAGCAGTCCATCTGTTATTTTAATAAACAAATCTTTTAGCCAATCATAGCAGTGGGCGTTTACTCATTTAGTCTTGAATGCGCCCCGCCTATAAAAACAGACCGTTCTGCAGAGAGACTCAAACAGGATAAAAAAAATAGCCTATTACTTCTAAATTATGCTTTTTGATGTAAAAATCACACTAACATTATAAGTGAAACTCAAGAAAACATAAAATAATAAAAATTTGCAGCTCATGACCCCTTTAAACACTAATAAGAAGAATTATTACTGATTGTAATAAATAACATTAAAATATATTCAGATAAAACAACAGACCTCTTTAAAAAAAAGTTTCAGAAAGACATAAAAGCTGGTCAAATGAAGCACTATAGACTTACTGGTGGTCTTCTCTGAGGCAATATACTTCCATTCGTGCTTGTTGAACTGGCTGTTGGAGGGAGAGAGGCTGCCAGAGGCACCTGAGTTCATCTCGTCTCTCTCTCGAGGAGGCTTCTTCTGCAAAACCAAACCAGGCACCTCTAAACCTGCCCAAACTTCATCCCCTACCTCTACTGCATGCATACAGACTTAGGGCCAAAGGCTACACCCATTCCCTCCCGTGCCAATGCCACCATTTAAGGGGGCTTTCACAGTGCACAGACAGCTAAGACAAGTGGTGGTTCACAGAACTCCCTTTAAGAGCAAACCACTTGAAACTTATTAAAATGGGAGCCATGCTATTCTACAGCGGAGAATGCAGTGTACTGTAAGGGGAGGACTGAAAACCAGTCATGTACCTGCACAAAATGGATGTGGTCATCCTCAGAGCTGCAGACCTCTGCCTGCCCCTCAAGCAGGCTCCCATCATGCAATTTGTGATCTGCTGAGTAGTACAGCGTTTGCACCTGCAACAACAAAACACCAACAAGACCCATGTGGGTGTTTCCATAACAAGAACAAAGCAATGTTCTGCCTTGTTCCTTGAAGTAATGGAGTCAGCTGCTATGAGGGAGGTCCTTGACAACTGTGTGCTGCCTGGACCTTGAGGGAGCCATGACCTTTCACATGTCTACGGTCACTCTGATTGTGGAAATTGCTGGAAGAAGAGGTCATTCCTATTATAAGTAACTTCGCTTTGGGTCAAAGAGTTATCTAAACAAACGATCGCAGCACAGTGGGATTGGAAAAAAGTTGCAAGGCTCTCAGGAACAGTGAGCACAGATGGGAGCACATGGCTTTTGGTAGGCTGACTAAGTACCATTGATGGTTGGGATTTTGCATTCTTCTTCAGGGCTGGACAAATCTGCTGTTGATGTGAATTAATAAACCTACAGGAGAGATGGGGAGATCAATAGGGAGGAGCAGTCATTAGAATCAAATTAACAAAAGCCCAAAATGCCCTGCTAGGGAGAAAAAATGTTGAGTTACAAAGACAATTCAGGTCAATACAGTACGAGGATAGAAAGAAAAGGGGGAAAAACAGACCTAACCTTTGGCTCACCTGGAATACCAGTTTTTCAGTATTTTGAGGAGCACGTACTGCAAAATTTACAAGGTTAAGGGGAAAATTCTGGGAGCAGGGGAAGGGGGGAACTCTGAGTCAACCACTGAACAGTGTAGGAGACATGAGCAAAGTGAAAGGAATGGTTACAGAAAAAGCTATAATACTGACCTCTTCCATCAGTTTCTCCAGGGGATCTCCATTCTTCCACAGGCTGTGCTGCACCCAGCTTATCACTTTTGAGTACAGTTTGCCATTGCCTGGCAAGTTCAGGTTCTCCTCTAGCATAACCTCCAGCTATACAGACACAATTACATATGGTATTATAACAAATTAACTGCAAATAACATATAAAATTTAAACTCACACAACATATACGTTTTATGTATTTTAATATATGTATTTATATACTTTCAGTCGAGGAAGTTTAAGGAAGTCATCCTGTTCTGAGATCTCCTGAAGATGGTCCTGTATAAAAGCATCAATCTTGCCCAGAAGCCGCCCATCAGCCATGCTACTAGCAAAGTTACGGTATGAAATGGCACTCTGAGAGTCAATTTTTGATAGTAGGTAGTCTCCACAGATCTGCAAACAGGATTCAGGAGATCAGGGCAGTTGTGTATACATGAGAGAACTACCATGTAAATGCCTGTACATACCTGTTTGACCCTCTCAAATCTGAGCTTCTTTGCTGCAGAATACACATCTCTAACCAGATCATTATCTGCCTTCAGTCTGTTAACAGGAGATTATGAGAATATATGAAACCAGTATGTCGTTGAAATAATCAATGTGTAAAGTTAAGTATACATAAAAAAAAGAAAAAAAAAGTTAGGAGTAAAGATAAATATATGTACTGGGCTGTGTAGGCATAGTTAAGCAAGATCTCCACAGCATCAGGGTTGAGGTCATCGAATTTTACCAGTGAAACCCCACCATGTGGCTCAGAGTCAGTGTTGAAAATCTCAAATAGATAAGGACTACAGCAGGCCAGCACAGCCTTATGGGCCATCAGCTCATGTCCACAGACCTGCAAAAGAACCATTAAAAAGTATTTTGTAAGTACAGATCTGTAGCCTTTATCTACAGTTCAAAAGTATAAGAAAGTAATACTTTATTTAGCAAGGATGCATTAAATTGATCAAAAGTGCCAGTAAAATATTTATAATGTTACAAATAATTTCTCTCTCAAATAAATGCTGTTCTTTTTAACTTTCTATTTAATTTCTTTTTAATAAAATATTAAAGTCCATTAAAAACCTTAATTTTTTTTTTTCGACTGAAGAAAGAAAGACAAACATTTTGGATGACATGGGGGTGAGTAAATTATCAGGAAATTTTACTTTGAAAGTGAACTAATCCTTTAAGCAGCACAACTGTTTTCCACAATGAGGATAATAGGACATGTTTCTTAAAACTGGAGTAATGGCTGCTGGAAATTCAGCTTGGCCATCAAAGAAATAAATTACATTTTAAAATGTACTAAAATAGAAAATGGTAATTAAACAATTTCAAAATATTACTGTTTTCACTGTATTTTTGATCAAAAAATACAAACTAAGTGAGCATAAGAGACAAAACAACAACAACAACAACTTTTGATCTACAGCACACATCAAAAAAGAAAAAAAATTTTAATTTTCATTAATCAAAAATCAAAAAGTACATGTGTACGGGTGTGTGTGTGTGTGTGTGTGGAGAGGGGAGTCTTACCTGCAGTCTGACATCACAAAACTGGCCACTTTTACGCAAAGCATTCATCTTGACCACAGTAGAATCAAGGAAGCTCTCGTCTTCAAATATTAAATATACCCTTTGAGACACATTTATATATATATAAAAAACAAAAAGACAAAAAAAGTAAAACCCAAAAAAAATTAAAACGACTGCTTTTTATTCACAATAGAACTGCACGATATATCATTTCAGCATCGATATCGAGATGTGCGCATCCGCAATAGTCACATCACAGGATGTGTTAAGTTTAGTATAGCGATCATTAATCCATATTGACCAGGTCCCAGGGATCGAAACGCAGACAATTATTGGATTAAGTGCAAAGTTTAACCATCATACGATGAAGGTTCACCATTTGTAATTGTATGTGTTTTAGATCCTGTCAGTTTAAACATTCAAGCTATTTTAAATCATTCGAGCGCAAGGCGGCGCAAAATAGAGCTCAATTATAAACGCGCTGTTTTCTGTGCACACACACGCCCATAACAACGAATTCCGTTCACTTTGTCTATTTGTGCCTGACATGACACTTACGTGCAAAATTGTCAAATTTCATGTCTCTGCAAATATCCTTATAAACACAGGTGCTTATGGCTTAGGTGAAGGTAAAAAATTGAGAAAGAAAACGGATGTGTAAAAGTATATTGGTTCACAGCAATTTAATGTTCCTGTTACGCTCTGTGTCATGAATGCTAATCAAACAACTAAACTGAGATAAACCTTATCTGAAAAATATAAAGCACTTTCATATATATATCTTTGTTCAATTATATTTATCTATGCTTGTAATTTGTTTGTTATTTTCTATGCTGATTTACTCATCTACAAATTCACCCCAATCATTGATTATTTTTTTTCCAAATAGAGCTATTCAAGTCATCTGGTGATTTTATTTCCATATCGCAATATATATATATAAGTCACAGAAAAACAAAATTTTGCAATGTGAGTTTTTTCCAATATCGTGCAGCCCTGATTCACAAACACAGCACATGATGAGAAGACCCACATGGAATCAGTGGCGTTTTACACCACATCATGCAATGACTGTGTGGGGATATCTGTGAAATGTATTTAAATATGACATAAAATGTGTTAAACTGAGTGGAGAATGCTACACATTAAAGCTAAATTAGCTAAATGCTTAATATGAACATGTGAGGAGTGGAGGATGTGAAAAGCTCTCTGAAATTCTGCAGAAATTCCCACAAATTTCTGTAAAATTCTGTGGTCACAGATTCCATGCAGGTCTGGTGAGGAGACACACTTACCAAACAGGTATAACAGAAGAACAATCTTGCTCTAAGGCACTTTCAACAGAAGGTACAACACGCAGATGTTTCTGGATAAGAAGCAGTGGCCGCAGCAACTCAAACTTCACGTCACAGATTGTGTCTAATGTCACTCAGCGGGTTAAAGAATATAAGTTCTACCAGCTTGATTACACATGATGACCTGAAGAAGTGAAAGAAAGATAAAACATACTTAATTCAAACATGACAATTCAACTACAGCTAATAAGAAACGTTTCTTGAGCTTCAAATCCAAATATTAGAATGATTTCTGAAGGATCATGTGACACTGTAGACTCAATTAATGACCGCTGAAAATTCACAGGGATAAACTCCATTTTAAAATACTCAAAAAATAGAAAAGAGTTTTAAATTGTAATAATTTCACAATATTACTATTTTTACTGTATTTTTGATCAAATAAATGCAGCCATGGTAAGCATAAAGGGCTTCTTCAAAAACATAAACATAACCCCAGCACAAATATAGATGCAAAAAATTCATTGTTCAATTTTGCCATAGTCATCGTTCACACAAATTTTCACCAATGAATTATTTTAGGTTTTCCAGTAGGTTTAGATTTCTATATATATTCTATAAATATTTCACATTTATTATAGAAAATCCCCTGTCTTTCCCTGGAAAATCCCAACACTGATCTTTCTAGATTTCCCAAGGCTGTGGGAAGCCTGAATAGGTTTCTTTGTACCAAAGCTGTGACCACAAACTTGTATTTTTTGGTCCATATCAATATTATGTTTTGGTCCAGTCAATATTATTGCTTCTAACAACTTTGTTTAACTGTAAGGAAAAACAATTGCAACATTATTTAGAAAACACAAACTGATGTTCTAAACCTTACAGTACATTTAATTTTAACAACAACAACAAATAAAAACTCCTAATGCACTCAGTGGTTTTTATATTTCCGGGTTTATTGTTTGTTGAAGGCGCGAGATAGCGCACGCTACCCGGAGCGCGAGCAGGAACTGCTCTTTCCAGATCAGACCAGTACGTTACCGCTGAAACACACACACGTGACCTATCATTATCATAACCATAAACTGAAAACAAACATAAACATCGCGTTACTGGGTCTGTAGTGGGTCTGCGGGTCATGTGACAAAGACACCATATTGTATAATTACTGTGGTAACGTTACCACATATTTATATGATTAATGAATTAGGAGTTACCGGAAAAGAGCCAGCTGTATTGTTAAACGGTTAACGTTAGTTCAAACGAAACGAACACTGCGTCATTTGTTCCAAAATTTCCAGAATCCGAATGTGGAACTGAAAGAAAATGAGATTTTAGGCAGAACGACAGCCTAAGCCACGTTAAATATTCGAGATAAATGGTGACTGTGGCTGAAAAAACAAAACAAAAAACAAAACAAAAAAAAAAATACCCTTTTCCTTCAGTTCCACAGAAAAAATTAAAGTCAGTAACATCTGCCTTCTCCTTTCATTTTCATCTTTAATCTTTAACTAAGTTACATCTTCAACGATAATCGGACATTTCATGGTTTTAAATGGTCTGGACGGTTAAAATGCTATTAATCTGCGGAAGCGGTCCGTCTCAGAGATGCAGCTAGAAGCTGATTCTTAATTTGAGCCATTCACCAAAACAACCATATGTCGTCTGGATATAAAACTGAATATTGTATTGCTCTACCACACCCGAGATTCAAGCTGTAGGACGAACGTTTAGGTAAAACTGCGAACAGACACTAAAGCATGGCTTCTCCTCAAACAACACAAACAGGAAAACACTTCACGAGCTCGGCTAACTTTAACACCACTTTCATTTTCAAACACAACTTAAGTTAAAATTTCTTACCGATTTCCTTTGTCTGTTTAGGATGAAGAACATAATTTCTGTTTACAAAAAAAGTAACGCTAGTTATGAATCCAAAGAACCGCCGTGAACCAAATGTACAAATGACACAAAGTCCGCGCGCTTAACTGTGCTGTGTCACTGATGACGACAGCACGATGGGAGGGACAAATATTGAGCTCGTCCTCACGTGCTTATAATATGACACTTTACAAGTTCAATAAATGTTTCTACAAATATTTATTATATTGTATCTGGAGCTATATAAAAAGAAACGCGTTGCTTGTGTGAATATTCAGTGAGTGTGATTGGCTGTATGTCACCAGCCATTATTACGTTTAATCACGGTAGCGCAGTTCTTGCTCCCAGCAACCAGAACACAGTGCAATTCATTCACGCAGAACTGATGTGAGCTGACACTGACTATATCAATATTTTAGGTGTTATACTTTGGAGCTGGAGTGAATGCTATGGAGTTCTGTGATAGTGTTGTGTGATTTCTATCTCTTGAATCTCAAATGTAATAAATAAATAGGCCTAGATACAAAGATGCAAAGTTATTGAAGGCATTAAAAAAAAAGGAAAAAAAGAGTTATTAGTTATAAGTTATTCTGACACTGTGGTCACCTAAGACATCATTCTCCTTTGTAAATCATGATCATAAAAAAAAAGTCTGTTAAAATATTAAATCATAATTCCAGTTCAGACCAGAGGCAAACATTCTGCAATTTGATAAACACAGAAAATAAAGGCCAAGACTGTAATGTGTATCGCTGCAATATATATATATATATATATATATATATATATATTATATATATATATATATATATATATATGTATAATATAATATAATATAATAGGCCTATTATATATATATATATATATATATATATATATATATATATATATATAGATGTCATATTTCCTGTGATGTCATTTTGCAATTTGTCCTGTTTCCTCTGTGGAAATCTATATTACATAACTACCTCCACCTTAGCCTGCTGTCTCCATGGTTTCCAGCCACTTAGAAAAAGAAACATGAATACGTAGACAGACATGTCTCCTCCTGCCCTCTCTCAATGGATCCCTCTATGCAAACTGTTGTTGAGTTGAGCATGGCTTACATAAGGCACACACACGGTTTGACTACATACCTAAGTCATTTTCATAAGTCAAATTCAGGCCTCTGAAAGCTAACATTGCTGATGATTCAGCCTGCAGATATGCCATTAATCTAATTAATTTATTTGTGGTTTTTGTTATTGTTAGGTCTGTATCAAAACAATATTACTTATAGTTTATATTGGTGTCTATCTTTCTAAACTTGTTCACTTGAACTTGACTGTGTGTGTCAGTTGTCTCTGAAGCTGGTTTGCAAGTGATAATTTAAATTTAAAATCCTCATTTTCTTCCTAATATTGCCCTAATTCTAATTAAGGTTATACCATCATCATCATCAACAACAACAATAATGTATTATAACTTTAGTAGAATGTTAAACAAGTCTTTATAATAACCTGTTTGCTATTTCCCACACACACAGCGTAAATGGGTGTGTATACAGTACATGAAACTGTTCTCAAATTTTACTGTTCTCTATTTTTTTACTGCACTGTTTTTATATTTTAAGAAGGTGCCACTAACCCTTTTTAGGTTTATTTTGCAACAGCGGTAAGTCACCTGTACAGTGTCCTTTATTTTGTAAGCATGGAACCAGTAAGAAGTGCTTTGGTTATGCAAGCCGTTTAATTTGTGTGGAGATGTTGACTGCCACACACACTATACACTTATATAAGCCACACTTATATAATCAAGACTTCTCTAGACTCCGGAATGAGTCTCATCTAAGTTTTATTCAAGTGTTTCATTGGTCTAATTAAATTGAGCTATACAGTATAGAGTGATATGATAGTCAAATATTTATTTATAAAAACACACTAGCAATTTTCATGTGTTATTTATTTATTTTTGG
Organism: Cyprinus carpio; assembly: GCF_018340385.1. NCBI lineage: Eukaryota > Metazoa > Chordata > Actinopteri > Cypriniformes > Cyprinidae > Cyprinus > Cyprinus carpio. The sequence continues at coordinate 10,460,234 of NC_056573.1, read as the reverse complement.
AAGCAACTAAGTTCTTACTTATATAATAAACATTAACATAAACAGATTTTTTTTTAAAAGATGCTACTATTGTAGTTTTTAATATTTTTTAATTGTTTGTGTTTTTATATTTTAGTTAAATTTATAGTAGTTTTGTGTCTTTTTTAGTTTTTGTTTCGATTCAATGTACTTGTCAGACCACTGTCACTGAGGTATGTTGACATTTAAATCGGCTTTTTGTGAAGAAAACAAAACCAGAAGAAGTGAAACTGGCAGATTTCCAGGTGATTCTTATTCTTACTGATCAAATATACGTATATATATATATATGTATATATATATATATATATATGTATATATGTATATATATATATATATATATATATAATTAATAGTTCTCAGTATTATACAAGACATCAGGAATGCCATATTTATGACCTCTTCTCTCTATAATACTTCGGATGTATTGGTTTCTAAGAAATCAAAATAAACAGTGTACACTGTGCTGTTGATTTCTGTTAGGCCTTTATTGCTCTGGATCAATGACCTGGAATATGGACAGAGTGCTTCGTTCCTATGAAATCACAAACCTAATAAATCTAAATAACCTCTTTATCAATATTAAAATGATATTCACTCCACATAAGTTATTATTGATCTTTGAACTTGTCACATGATGCCACTTCTTTTGACACACATTTGCACATTTAGATGAGATTAATTTTACATCTACAACAGTGCATATGATAGCAAAGGAAACAGCGCCCCCATGTGACTGATATGAAAAGCCCTGAGCGTAATAACGCCACAGAGCATATTTTGGCAAAAAAAAAAAAAATCCTCATCTTCAGGGCACAAGCGAAACCAGTCCAAAACTAACATGTAGGTTGATTTTTATTTTTTATGTGAGACGACAACAGGGGATGGACTTTTCCACTGGAGAAATAGATTTTTTTTTTGTTGGATAGTTTATGGATTTTTTTTTTTTTTGTAAATAAATTTCATAAATTTTATGAAGTTTTAGCATATCAAATTAAAATAAAATGAGAAATGTTGCTATGGCAACTAGCTAAAATAAAACAATTTTTATCCTTTTTTGAATTTCACGTAATGGAAATGTTTTTATTTTTTATGGTTTTAGTTTCAATGAACAATAATAACTGTCCCACTGCAGACAAACATCACTTACAGACCTCAAACAGGCCTTTAAGTTTGCACAATCTACAAAGATGGAAAAGAAGTGACAAAGTTTGTATTCATTTAATTTATTTTTCAAAATGACAATACAATATAAAAGGAATATTTTATAAGGCAGTTGGTAAACTATTTCAGAATTTTTGCACTTATATGATTGACTGGTGAACATTCACTTGGAATCGTAAAAGAACAAGTTCCTTGGGTTGTTTATTTATGGCTTCAAGTATGGCAAAAACAAGTAGACCACAGTGGAAGCAAAATTCTCCTGTGCAGCTTGAGTGCTAGCTGCGCGTCTGGTGGGAATCGTGAGTGTACACAAACACTCGTGCATCTCAGAGGTTAGCTATATCATCAGCACCTGACATAAAGTCTATGTTTAAAGTACATGTTGATGTTAATCATGTTCCACAATTGGTAACATCTAATACAGTTCAAAAACGATATGATCAAAATATACATAAGATTTGTTGGACAATCTAATAATACTCAGCGTTATAAAAAATTAAACTCATCGTTTTTGTAAAGAGTACAAAAACACACTAGTTTTAATCAACAATCATGACAATAAAAATGTTTTTGGCAACTTAAGTTTTTCCCTTTTTTTGTTTCTTAAAACGTGATCCCGGTGTGATATGAAACAAAAGAGTTTCTAGAAACTGCATGAGTTATTGAACGGACAGTGGAGGAAAATAAACACTCCGATCACAAGAAACTGAGCTGGAAATCTCCTTCTTGAAAGCACAGGTGTTCATATGAGGTTAGATTCAACATCCAGCTCCGAACTTATATATAATGCAATGCATGCAAGTAGGAAAAAGCAAATACTGATGTTGCATGTTCCACAGACCAACTGAAAAGAAGCAGATGAAGAAAAGAGTGTAAAGCAAAAATCCTGTGAACGAAAGCTTGATCACCTTCTTAAAGTGATAGTTCACACAAAAAATGAAAATAATGTCATCATTTATTCACCTTCATCAAAATCTGTTCGACTTACTTTCTTCTGTTTAACACAAAAGAAAACATGGAATGTTGTTTGGACCCCAAAGTTCTTTAAAATGTCTTCTATGTTCCACAGTCAAACAGGTTTGGAACAACATGTGGGTGGGTAAATGATGACATCATTTTAAGTGGACTATCCCTTTAAGTAAAACAAAAAACAACACACTCCAGAGTACCATTACATGCCACTGTAATAACAAGACTAAAGATTTAGTCATGTGATTACATGTACTGTTTGTTCTGTTCGCTTGAGACTTTACATCAGGACAGGTATGAGAATGTGAAGTATGTGAAGCAGACGAGCAAAGAGATGTTTCCTTTGATGATAGCTAAAATGTCTGTGCTTAATAACTACTGAGGTCAAAAATAACATTTTCTCATCACCATTCTGTTAACATAAATCCAAGGTGCTTATCTTCACCGCAAGAAATCCAAATGGGACTGTAATGTTTGATCGTTTTCAAAAAAGGTGAGTGACTGGATATCCTCCACAGTTTGGCAGTGTGGGCAGAAACCAGACCACGAGGGGTTGTGCCAGCCAGTCCCTCCCCCAACCCTGCCACGGTGCTACAGATTACACAGTCTTCCTGGCCGTGAGCACTCTGACGATGGAGCCCACACCACCTGCTGAGAGAGCCTATACAGACAGAGACTGACACTTAAAGGGGGCAGTTCACCCAAAAACGAAAAACAAATCATCACTGAACCACTGAATATATTTGTTCAGTTAATTGCAACAAGAAGTTATCACATTCACATCATCTGACAACTGAAGTTCCAATCTGGATATATTTAACTCAAGTGTGTACACAGACACTTTTTTGGGAGTAACAGACATTGTATTTCACGATTTTATTAACCTTGATTTCTTGCAACTCGTGTGCTTTTCCTGGGGGAGTTGGTGTGAACTACTATAATATTAGTGTATCATGAATGTGTAGTCGTGCACAAAAACCAACGACCAGGTTTTTGTTAAATAACACATTAAATTTCAGTTAATTTTCATTTTTAGGTGAACTAACCCTTTAAAAATAATCTATCCTTCCACAAATTACCTTCAGCATCACGGAACCTTTATAGATGGCTCTTTATAGTTGAAAAGGGTTCGTTAGATTTTTAAAATGTTCATCAGACTAAGAAAACATGGTTCTTTTAAGTATTTTTCACTGAAAGGTACATAAAAAAAAGTTCTTTATGGCATAGCTGTGAAAAAAACAAACCCTTTTGGAACCTTTATTTTTAAGAGCGCTATATTTTCAGAATTAACTATTCATTTAAAAAAAAAATTTTTATTTATTGTAAAAAAAGGTACCTTTTCATGCCACTGCAGTAGGATGGCACTACTGTTGTCTGAGGGTTTTTCAAAGCCTTTGTAGATGTATTTCATCAAGAGATCAACTCCAGTCTTATCCAGAGACTGGACAGCCTTTTCTATATCGCTAGCCTTGAAAGAGCTGAGCACTTTCAACACGAGGCCTTCAGCACGGTCCTGCACGCGCGCGCACACACACACACACACACACACACACACACACACACACACACACAATGAACTATAACTTAAAAAGATATGAATCATAAATCCATTCATTTGAGATGTTTATTAACGTCCGATCCTAAATGGTCATATAAGTGAATTTTAAACACAGAAGTGTCTTCAAAAGTGCATTTTACACAAATATTATACTTGGAATTATTTATAATTGTATAAAGCACTACATAAATAAAGGTAAAGATAATATTTAACATACATAATGCCTCAAATTCCCTAAAATGTAAAGGTAAACCCTGTAAATTGGAATTCTGATATAATGTGAATTTCTGGTGGACCTTTAACCACTAGGGGACCTCAGAAAGGACCTTGGAGGCAAAAAGGGTGAGAACGATTGGTAGAATATGGTTTTACATAATTGATACTTTGAGATGCTTAGCTTGAACTCACCTTCACGTTCTGGTTCTTGGCGTTGATTGGTGGATTCTTCAGTACCGCCTGCAAAGCTCCCATCAGGTTCCCTGTATCATGCGCTAAGGAAAGCACCGCAGGACGCCTGAAATCACGTCTAGCCACGAATAAAATCCACTCTTTAAATACCAGTTTACACAAACTATTAAAAGTTGGCGGAAACTACATATTAGAAGGTATGAGGAATTATAAAGCGCCCTCACATTGCAATCTTGCAACCGGAAGTCGGTGGCATCCGGAGGTGTTTCTACAGCAACATCATTCTAAGTAATTACCACATCCATAAGATACAGCTTAACGTGTTGCACTTTAAAAATTACAGCTGTAATTCTGCAGTTTTAAAAGAGCTGGATAGGCAGTGCAAACTTCTGACGAGCCTGTGAAATGTGCACGTCCTGAATGAATGAAGCGACTGACTACCACACCCATGTCTGGACGGGAAAACAGAAATAATCTATTATAGCAACACAACAACAGCATATCAAGTGCTTTCATAAAACGACAAATCAAATGATATATTCCGAGAAAGCAGGAAGTCTGAAAAATAATAAAAGCCATGGGACCGGACTGAAAGGATATGATCTGATGAGAGAATCCACCTCAGCCTCATCCGGACCTAGTTGGTTTTCTCCTCCGTCCTCTTCGTCGACAAACTTGTTTTCGTCGTACTCATCTACATCAACCTTTCTGAATCGATCGGATACTGTGTTCTTCGACATAGCTGGTTCGATTAATCAATCAGAAGATGTCAGTTCATACAAAATAGTCCCAGCACTTTCGGGAAGCAGCTCGGTGCTTGTTGACTTCCGCATAGAAAGCCCTCTAGTGTCAGCGGCATACATTAAAACCTCCACGTGTCATCTCAAGACTAACTCTAGGTGGCACCCAATCAATCCATTTTAAGTTTTCTTTTTCTTTTTAAATAATTATTGCAATAAATTGGACATTGTTTCAACAATTATATTATATTATATTATATTATATTATATTATATTATATTATATTATATTATATTATATTATATTATATTATATTATATTATATGTTGCCGTTAATGCAAATCTACACTGAATTTTTAAATGGAAATCAAAAAGGTTTTCGATTACTATAACTCGTCAAAACATTGTAACTAATTTCTATTTTATTTTATTATTTTTTTTAAGCTAAATGATATTCAACTCGATTTTTAAATCAGTTTAATATAATTTAAGTCGAAATTACTTGTATGGCCACTTGAAAAATTAAGGCAGCAACTTGATTTAGGTTTTTAAAATGGAGTAGATGGATTTTATTTATTTATTATTATTATTATTATTATTTTACAGGTTAGGTTGTATGTACCAAATTTATTTAATTAAGCTGTAATGGCAACACAAACATTTTAATATGTAGGCAAATGTATATAAATGAAAGTAATTTCAATTTAGTAATCCTTTATGATTTGGGTGGGACGTTGTTTGAAAAGCTTTTGAGGGGTATATTTACCTCTATGTAAAACGAATCTATTCCAAATGTAACCTTTTGTTATTTGACTTGTTTTGATCTGTGAAATTAAAGAAGGTATCTCTTTTTATTCTCATCCTGTTTTCTAGCACTACATTATGAAGATGTGTTACTGATATATTATTCTTTGCATGAGCTTAATTATTGATGCATGAGCTGATACTGAGCAACCGAGTCAGTCTTATAAAACCTGATTGTCCTCTACTCATACTGACATTCCTCCAGCAGCCCAGCAGATGGCTGTGTAGGCTAAATTAAAACATTTCCAAAGGCGAAAAGAGGCCATGCCATCAAAGTTGGCTTTAGCAAGCAATGCCAAATTGTTCTACCAGTGTATTAGTGGGGATAATAAGCCATACAGGTGCATGTAAGACAAAACATCTCCGAATTAACAAGCATTAAAACAGTATCCCATTGTTTTATTCGAATGAGGTGACATAGATAATGGTAGTAAAAAAGTTTTTTCATCATATTGACATCAAAATATGTGAAATCCCCTGATAGCACTGAGTTTGGGTTTCAGCCTCTAACAAATGAGTGAAATACTCAAAATATGACATGATTTTCTAAAAGAAGAACCAGTCTCCCTAAACTTTATATATGACAATCATCATTTAGTTTACACACCAATCACAAGATATGCTGGACCAAACAGTGCTTGAAACAGAGGAAGCGCATGAGGAGTTGGAAGAGGAGAAATGAGGAAGAAAGACAAGGAAGAACAGTTGTCTCTGATGAGATCTATGTTATTATGATTGATAATAGCCCATTTATGAAATATAAAGGGTATAAGAAAGAAATTTCTACATAAATAATTTCTTTGGACTGTGAGAAATGTCAGCCCGGGGTAAGACACAAGATGCTAAGTCACAATAAATGTGATTTTACAAACTATTTAACCATTTCTGTAGTAGTAGTAGTAGTAGTAGTAGTATTAATAGCTATACTTTGCTTTTCAGTTAAGGAATTTCATATTTTCAGTTTACTGTATACTTGCAGGAAATTACCAGCTACTGTTTTCTCAGTAACTGCACATTTCCTCAAATGAGGAACACAAAAAATTGTGAAAAAAAAAACAAAAAAATCCACAGTAAAGTGTGCTTTGTTTGTAGTACTGACAAATGTGTCAGTTTCCTGAACCTGAGTCAGCTTCTTAAAGTAAACACTTTGTGTAGAATTCCAGTTAAAAGTCCTCAGACCATTCATTGGCATAAATATCCTTTTATTACGTTTATGCACGACACTACACTACACAGGCTAGTAACATCACTTAAATGTACATGACACAGATAACTGTGTATACATGAATCATACAATCATACAGTACATGCCCACTTTTAAAGGATCTTACAGTTGTGGTGTTCACAACACAAACAGCAAAGAATGTGTAAAAGTAGACATTTCTTTTGGACTTAAAGTGCACTCTAATGCTTAGGTCTATTTTTACCCCACAACCAGTCTTTCTGGTATCTACCTGCCACCTTTATCCTACTGACCTCAGTTCAGTTTTAGGAATAACCTTACCTGCTCTGCTTTAAGCACTTTTTCCCCCATTGACATTCATTTCAAATGTTTGATTTTGAGATGTCCAAATCTTAAAATGAATTATAAAACACAATAAGCATACAAATAAATAATCTTGCATACACTTTCATCATAAAGTATGTAAACCAGAGGAATGATTATGTGTGAAGTCAGATCTGTATGTGCCAGTCTGCCACAAATATATTTTCACAACATGTCCCATCATGTCATTATACCTGACACCTCACAAGGAGGCGGAGTCCTGCGTGGGAGGAGTAAGATGGCATTTTACCTTCTTCCTTTCACCCCTTGGGCAGGAGACGCCATTTGTAAGCGAAATAAATAAAAGCAGCTGAATCCAGTTCCTAAGCAATGAATCTTTCACTAAAATATGAGATGAATCCTGTCCCGAAGGCTAGGCTAACCATCAAACCTACTGGTCATGGATGCGTCACAGTAGAACTGAATGGAGAGTATTAATTGTTTTCTTATCACATCGACAGGAATGCATGAGGAACAGCGAGTCCTAAGGCTTAAGGCTGAGACCATAAATTACTCCCAGAACAGTATTTACTGCTAAAATGTCAAGTGAAAACAAAGCTGCCAGTACTTGGCTCCTTGCAACCCGTAGAGAAGTACACAGATTTGCAAGCACTTTAACATGGAGAATTTGCCCACATGGTAATTCAAGAATCATTTTAAATTAAGTTGGGAAAAGGTCCTGAATGTTGTAAAGTTCTTTACGTCCCCTGCCCATTGTGTGTCTGTTTATTAAATATTCTGGCTAATTTGATAATGTTTTCAGTGATCAATGAGAGTGTAGGACTCTCGTCTCGCCATACACAAAACATTTGACCATTTTCAAATCTATTCAAAAGAAGTTCCCCATTAAATCAGTGCAGAAAATACAAAATATGCCTGTAGATTCTGTGTTCCTGATGCTGCATTCCAGATGAAGTCGGAGTTGGGAATACTTGAACTAAAACTTTCCATTTCCCACCATTAGAGCAATCCAGTCGTGATGTGTTCCAGACAACCTGGATGTTGGAATTGTCCACCTCTACTTCAAAATAGCCAGCAGAATTCCATTTTATTTGCCACTATCTTGGTAATGACGTCAAATGGTGCTTCTTATTGGAGTTGGGGTTTGTACCCATGCTCTTTTAGAATCATTGATATGCATGTTTTTTATGGTTTTAATTTTAGTTTACATTAATAACCCTGGTTGGTACGAATTGGAAGTCTGACCTCGAGCGCATTTCTAGTGGTTATCTTTAAGTAGGAGGTGGGAGAATTCAAAGTTGTCTGGAATGCAGCATAAGTAAGGTCAGTCCAGTCTTGTCTGATTAATCTGTTCAGTGATTCTCAGGAAATGGATGAATGAGAATCGGCACCAGTGGACCAACGCAGTCTCACACATCAAGGCTTTTGCATAGCTTTTTGCAGCTATCTGTTAGGTGTGTCGTTTTGCATTGCTGGTATCTCGTTTCAGGAACTTCTTGTTTTCAATTTCATTGAGTAATAGGGAAACCGAGCAGCGTGAGGGGTTCTCTCGTCTCTGCAGAATGCTGTCTTTAATTGCTTCTTTTATAACCTACGAAACAAAAGAGTCGTGTGGAATGAAGACCCAAAAACTAATTGCAAAAACTGTTTGAATCAGAGTTTGAAGGAGGAGAACTGACCTCAATGTTGTTCAGCGTGTTGAACTCCATGAGGTCATGAAGCCTCCTGAAGGCCTGGTTGGAGTATTGGAAGTTGAAAGTGGAGAAGGGAGAGGCTGGATCATCAAATATGTCAAAGTCACCAAACTCTATCTCCTTGTCTGTGCTTCTAGGAACTCCTTTAAGAAAACAGAAATGAGAATGATTAAATCTGACCATTTTTCAAAGAAGTTTACTTGTCAATAACACACATTTTTGATAAGCAACCTAAAAATAGTACAGAATCTGATTCACTTGACATCATAACATTTCTTAATTTGAAAAAATGCCAGCAGCCTAAAACATTTATTTCCAGGTTTAAATGAGTCTGAATTTTAATGTGGTCTCAGACATGTGGAGTCTCTGTATACAGTACAATTCAAAAGATAGTTTGGGGATGGCTTACCAAGGCTGCACTTATTTGATCAAAAATACAGTCAAATTCTTTTTTTATGAATCTGTGGAGCCAACTGGTGAATCAGATTGAACTAAACATACAGTAGGAGCCATAGAGTCTGAATCACAGACTGAATCAGTCACTACTTTAAAGAATAGGCTGGAATGAGTCACTCACTAATTGAGCCACAGTTTAGTGCAGGTCATGTCTGATTTAAAATGAGCTGAGAAATGTTACTTTAACTTTAATGTTATTTTAACCTACATTCAAGGTAGGTAAGCAAAACAGCTTATTTCGTGACTGATTGTTCATATGCACGTGTAGCCTTTTAATGACATGCTCTCACCTGGGGCTTTAAAGTTCCGAAAGTTGATGTTGGCCAAGACAAAATGAATGACAGTGGGGCAGCTCTTTTCTCCCTTGTTGGGTTTGAACACATAGCACTCTTTCAGACCCTCTCGGTCAAATACTTTCGAATCGATCTTAGGGAACGGCAGCTTATTCATACGGGCCCATTTTTCAGCTAACAGTAGCTCCTAACACAGACAAACAAGTAGATGACAGTAAAGACATGTATAAAGTTACAAAAGGTTTCTATTTCAAATAAATGCTGAACTTTCTATTCGTTAAAGATTCATGAATAAAAATGTATCGCAGTTTCCAAATATTACAAATATTAAGCAGCACAACTGGTTTCAACACTGATAAAATGTTTAATGAGCACTTAATCAACATTTATCATATCATTCTTAATATGTACATGTCATGCATAAGCTTCATTTCAGACACTAACTTTGAATGGCGGGCTGGAGTCACTGGGTCTGGCTGAGAAGTCGAAGGAAATGATGAGGTCAACTCCTCTCTGTGGCCGCAGAATGAGAGGATAGGGCAGGTTAAAGGTCAGACCGCTGTCCACCACGTGGATTTTCTTACTCTTCACATCTAAGGGCTCATAGATTCGCTCAAACTCATCAGGATCTGGAGGAAAGATTATTCTGTTATCACTGTGGTTTGCCAATGACCTATAAAGGTACTACAGGATGAATGCCATCACCAAAATTCACCTGGTTGTTTGAGTAAAGAAAATTCCATGCAACAATGTCATCATTTATTCAACATCACTTATCGCTTATCTTTTCTCCCTCACCTAAGTGTCAACAGGAAGTAGACTGCTGCTGAGTCAAACAAACATGCAGTGCTATTATTTTTAATAATTATAAATGAGAGTCTGCCTTCATTATCAGTGAGATTAATAGAATGACACATAAACTTAAGAAAGCGCTCAAAACTTGACTTGTTTATCACAATCTTGCTGCGACATGCACATATCAAAGATGCTTCCTGTGTGATGTTTCTGTATATTTAACCTCTGGGAGAAAAGTTAATCTGCAGTGGGTGTGTTGGTATTTCTTAGATGTATGTAGTTTTGAGAGTTGACTAACTAACTTCCTCCCACTCAGACACCAATAATGTTTGAAAGCCCATTATCAAGTCAAGTGGCACCTGACCAAATTTCAACCTATTGTTCCACCTACAGTCCGTCACACCCATTTCTTTTAACTGCATACTTCACAAGACCAGGTTAAGTAGAGGTTTCAGGCACTAAGAAATCTACAGAGTACAGTTCTGGTTGTAGGTTTGAATCCTGTGAAGGGTGATCCTTGAATTCTCACTACTGTGCCCTTGATCACCTTACTTTTGGTTGTACTGTGAGTCAGGGGTTTTTAAAATGGGGTGTGAAGACCCCAAGTAGGTGTTAGGGGGTCTGTGAAAAATATCAGTGAAAAATATTTTAACTTAAAAAAAGAAAGAAAATGGCTTTAAAAAAAAATCAAGATCGGGAGTTTTTATAAATACAATAATATAAAAAATATTATTATTATTATATTTATATAATAATAACATTAATAATCTAGATTAAAAATGGAAAGCTAAATTAACAACAATAAAACAGTTTTTTATAATATCAGTTTTTCTCATACAGGTAAATAATAATAAAGTCTATATACATATATGCAACTTTTCTAATTATAATAGCCTTTCTTTTTAAGGAGGCGGTCCTTGACATCAGAATGTATCGAAATTTGCACAAAAGTAGCAGCTAGATGGCTAATTAGTACCTGTAACAGCATCAACCTCCTCATCCACTAAGGTCTGGTGCATGGGGCCAGTGAAGGGAGATAAGGGCAGGGTAGAGTTTAGGTTGAGACCCAGCATGAAATTGTGCACCTTGCCAGCACGGCCCTCACGTGTGGTGAACAGGGTGGTGTCCCCCATTATGGAGGTCAGCATGCGCTGAACCCAGCTAGCCTGGGCATGACGCTGCCGCTCATCTTCTGCCTCTGCGCTCTCTGTGCCTCCTGGATGAAAGAGAGAGAGACAATCAGTGATTCCCTGGCTTCCTTTTCTCCAGATATTTACCTACTCTGCTAATATTTTTACTGCACCAACCACAAAAAATAATTACGAAATATATTTTCAGTAATGTATCCGAAAGATATACATACATATATTTATGTATATGTATATACATTTGTTTTTTACCACTATACATTTATTAGGTTTTTAATCTGCAATAATAGCTGGAAATTGTGCAACTATGATGTAACTTAATGAAACTTATGAATACATACAATTTTAATGGAAAATTATAGGATATGGTGTAAAACATTAGAGAGTTAGACATGTGACCTTGGTAACAATTTATATAAATAAATAAAACATGAGGCAACTACATAACCTTGGTAAGAATTAAACAAACAAATAAATTAATTAATAAAAAGACAAAGTCTTGGAGAGGTTGCCACAGTTCTGGTTTGGTCTGTCTTGCACAATACTGTATGTTAAAATGTAATTTATTTGTAATTTATTTCAGCATCATTTCAGTGTCACATCAGCTTTTCAGCTTTTCAGCATTTCAGTTATGATCAGCTTTTATTTGTGGTCAGTCATTAATAATGTTTCTTATTATTATCCATATTAAACACTTTTTCTGCTTTATATTTTTGTGGAAATCATGATACATATTGCTTTTCAAGATTCTTTGATGAATAGAAAGTTTTTTCCTAATCTTATAAAATGTTATCTTTCATATCAAATTCTTAAATTTAATTAATTATATAATAATTTCATTATTATAATAAAACACTATAGGGGTGTTACCAATCAAATAAAATCAGTACCAACAAAATTCATCTTGCAAACTGCAGAAGAATGGATCATTGAATCAATGACTCAAATGATTAAATCAAAAATGCTCAGTAACGAAACACAACTGTCTGTTGCTCAGGGATTCTTGAATGATTATTACTCATTTATTGAATGAATAAAATCAATGCCAAATCTGCTGATATCTGGGAAACAGCACTCTCTTGGTCGTCTCATGTTGCTTAACGAGGCTATATTTTTATTTCTCCCTCACACACACGCTGAGGCTGTGCGAGCCTCAACCGGTGCGACCTTGTTACTGTCATTATTCATTATCAATCGTATTTCAGCAAATGTAATAAAATCTGAGTTTCTCGCCAAAATTGCTCAACACAATTTCTTTCTGAATTTACATTGTCTGCTCTTTAGATTTATTCTTAGTTATTAATTATGAAGGCACTGCAGTATATTCAAAATAACCTGGTAATATTTTTCTTCAAAACCATCTTTATGATAAAAATTGTAATAAACTTTATTGACTTTTAATGCTTTTTAAGGCCTTAGTATTCACAACATCCATTTAATGACTTTTAAAGCTTTTCAATGCCCTGCGGAAACCCTGAATGAATGAATGAATGAATGAATGAACAAAACAAAACATTAGACAGTTACATAACGTTACCCTGGTGATATTAAATAAATAAAGAGACAACAATCTTCAGCACACCACACAAAACCAAATGTTTAAGTATGTAACGGGTGTGCCTCACATGTCCTGAAAAGTGTAGCTGCGGGCTCTTTGATCGCCCCCCGGTGGCTGGCTGCAGTACAGGTCATAAACCCCTCCCTCTCCACGTAAACCAGGGGTCGGCAACCTTTTCGGCATGACGTGTCATTTTTTATTTTTCTGGTTAACCACTGTGCCAACACCCCCCCTCTTTTTTATGCATTCTGTACAGTACAGTACATACACATTTTTAGAAGATACAGTAAAAAACAATAGGCCTATTTGATTTTCAATTTGATTCCATAAATTATTTTTTAAATTATTCAAAAGTTTCTTGAATTATAGATAAACAGTGTGACAGTACTGAACACCACTGTATGTGTGTATGTGACAAGGACAATGCATTGAAACCGTTCAGTTTAATCACCGTTCTATATTAATGCGCTGCTTTAATTGATGCGCGTGCACACACTTACACCACGCGCACACAGAGATCTGAGATTGCGCTGTGCAAAAAGTAACATTCAGAAGCTCATTAACTTGTCAGCGCTGCCACGCTACTTTTATTAATCGACACTGAATCGCTACATTATATTTCTCAGCAACGAGGGGGGTAAAATTGTTTTTAAGTAAGTTAGCCTAACTAAACTCAGCTTCATTGTTTGTAGAGAAAGACAATTTACACATCTCTCTCTCTCTCTCTCTCTCTCAAAATGGCCATATTCGAGAAAAAAAAAAATCGAGTAGTTTTGCATCACTGGATATAGCTGTCGGTCATTTAACATTTCTATCGTAAAACGTATCGTTAAAAGTTGACTAACATTAAACGACTTCATTTTACCTCGCTCTCTTTAACGTTAAACTGACGCTTCGCGCTCTTCTTCTATGAACAGTAAACCCCGCCTACTTTGATTTGATTGGCCAACTTGTCATTTTGACATTGACGAGCGCTGAGGCTTTAATCTGAAGCGCCTAGTATGTGCAGCGCATCCGCAGACTAGCGCAAGTTAATTCTTACACTTTAAAAGTATTTATAGCTCCTAACAGGCTGTGTGACTATGAGAAATTATTACCTCAAAAAGTACGTCAGTATGCAGTTTTCCCTATTTCTCAAAATCCAGCTATCATCCATATGTAAAATTTACATCACATAAACAAAATGTAAACGAATGGGACTTGAGTCAAAATAATTTACACTTCCAATACAATTTTCCGAAATATGGTTTTAGTCATTTAAGGTAGTTGTTATCATGCTGATATATGTTCAATTGCTCGTTTTTGTGATAAGTTTAATTTTAGCTAGTAATTTGATGCTATAAAAACGGGGCGTGTCATTATGTTTGATTGGGTCTGCGGGGGTTTGATACCACGGCTCCACCTCATGACACTACTGTGCAGACTCTGGCTCCAAACGAATCTCTACTGCGCAGACTCTGGCTCCAAATGACGTCACTTTCTCAAGATGGCAGCAGCCATACTGAGATGGTTTGGCTTCACTTTTCTATAGTGAAAGGAATAGGAGAGGCGTCGTCCTTCTTTTTTTACAGTCTATGGTATATAAGGCATAAAAACATGTACATGATGAAACATGGGATGTAATGATGCAACGCAAAGCCTAACAGGATGTGTGAAAGTCCCGTCAACTGTTATGAAACTTTTACACACTGACCCCAAACCAGTAGGTCAGTCTTACAGTTGAGCCCTCAACTGAACTACTGTAAGTGTGTGTTTAAACGAGAAAAAGTGAAAGAGAGATAAACAACCAGAGAGTACTTTCTCACCCCTTTGAGTTTCCTCCTCATTATCTGCTGAATCATCACCCACAATATGCTCGGGTTTAATTTGCTCTGAAAAACAGAAGATGCAAACAGTTTTAGATTGATAAGAGACGACCCCTTTCTTTTCCCTGTTCTGAGTTTCAACTGATGGGTGAACCTCACAAAAATTTATTTCAATTTTGCATAAAAGAACATAAGTATTTTTCATTGTGATCGCCTCATTCTTTATTACAGTAACAAGAATGTTGCTGAAAATAAAGTCCCTGTGCAGAAAATTTTTAATAATACAAAAAAGTCTCAAAATATTATTCAATTAAAGCTTTGTTTTATTTATGCACAGTGGAACATGAACACACCAAACACACCCATCTGTTAATGTTATATGACGCCTTACTTCAACTTTGAATGTCAGCAGTGGCTTTGACTGAGATCACACATCAGTAGCGTGTAGACCAGTGTGGCAGTGCGTTAATCTTATCATTTCCATGTTAAAACTGTGCACTCATGCAGTAAATGTGTGTTAACTGTACATGTTTGTGCTAGAAGAACAAGTAATGGCACATTTCAGCATGTTACAAGGATACAAACTGACAATATGATAACAATCTAACTTGGCCTACATTGGGTTCTTTTGAAATATGGACCAAGTCGTTTCTTTCGTAAAGTTCTTTGTCTCTGATAGCTAAGAGATACAATCTTACTCACCCAGCTCCTCCTCCATTGTGCTGCTACTGGCCGTCTCCTTCACCCCCAGAACCCGGTTAAAGAGGATGGAGAAAGCACTGCCCCATACACCTGCAGCACGTACACTTACATTAAGCATGCTACGGCAAACAATACTTGGAACTAATATTCTAGTAAACAGAATAAGGAAGGATTATAAATTCTGACTCTGACCCTCTTCAACTGAGAAAACTTTCTTGAAAGGGTGAAAGATGTTTGTGCAAGATAACATACGAAGAATTTATAATATGTTTCTCGTAAGAACTAAGCATGAAGAGCGGGATATTATCTCAGCATTTTTCAGCCTTCTGATGATTTATATCTCAGTATTCATGTGTTTGCTTTGAACAGCTGTCTGCAGCTGCTACTGTTGTTAAGTCTTAATATGAGAAGTACAATCAAATCAAGTTTTTCACTAAATGAATGAATGACATTTCATGATTTTTATTTATATAAACCATTATAACAAACTTTATTTATTTACTTACACAATTGTTAGTGTTTGGGGTTTGTAAGATTACGATAAAAATGGTTCTCAGAGTCTCTTATGCTGAACAATACAGTAAAACAGCTCAATTATAACTATTTAAAATAAATATTTTATTTTATAATGTATTTAAAATTTAAATTTATTCCTGGGATAAATAAGGTGAATTTCCAGCATCATTACTCCAGTCTTCAGTGTCACATGATCCTTCAGAAATCATTCAAATATGCTGATTTAATGCTCAAGAAACATTTCGTATTGTTATCAATGTTGAATAGAAATTTCCAAAGAACAAAGTTTATTTGAAATAGAAATCTGTAATATTATAAATGTGTTTACTGTTAAATTTATTCTTGCTGAATAAATGTATTAAATTAGTTAAAACAATAAATACATAAAAAATCTTACTGACCCCAAACTTTAAAACAGCCATGTACATATAAATATTTTTTTTACAAAACATATATATTTATATATATATATATATATATATATATATATATATATATATATATATATATATATATATATATATATATATATATATATATAAAATACTATGCAGAGATGTTTTTGGTGGCAGAAACAAATTGTTGAAATGATTAAATGAGGGATTCAGTAAATCAGTTCATTGAACTAATAGTTTGAATAGATTTTGAAATTAATCCAACTGTATATATTTGCAAACCTATTGGGGATATTTTATATATTGATGGGAAGTATGAGTAATCACACAGTTCATGAGTAACTGTACTGCTGTCAGTGTACATGCATACTGAAGGGTCTCTTAGCAAGCGGTTATGTTGAAATTCAGAGCAGTCCCAGTCTTACCCATGAGAAAATGTAAGGGGTTTTCCTCATATTGTTTCACAACGCTGCCCATAAAGAACTTGCTCCCAAACAGCCCTGGAGACATGAAGGTGCCATATTTGGCCATGCCAATCTCATACGGGCTGAACTCCACCCAGTCTGAAGAGGAAACAAACTCAATATTATTAAGTCAAAATGAAAAAGGCATATTTATATATTACATTGCACTACCAAATTCTACTCGACTCAGTGACTCACACAGAGACAAAGCATAATGTACAGTAAGTGACTCACATTAAACTGACAAATACTTCCACTTAACCATCATCATCTGTTTAGTTACAATCTCTGATCCCATTCAACAGAAAAGAACCTATCCACACAATGACTAGACAACTGTGGGAGGAGCTGTGAAAGTTCATAATGACTTCACAGTGGGTCAATCATTAGGCCCCATAACAAATATTTGCATGTTTTCCACAGTATTAAGCAAATGTAAACAAATCCATAGTGTTCAGCTACCACGCAGGCTACGAAGCGGTGTTATACAAATCTTTACTATTTTGTTAGTCATTACAAATACGGACAGTTGCTGTGTCTTTCTCATTTCTTTTTCAGAATAATTATTAAATTCTCACAGCAATCAATACCAGACAATACAATATAATGTAGCATTCTTAATGTTTATGTGAACTGTCATCTTACCTGCGAACATGAGCTCAGAGACATCAGGTTTGACGTGCAGACAGGTGAAGAGAGGAAGGGGGCTCTGACCTTCATTAATCTTCGTCTGCATGGAGCTCAGTTTAGTGTCCATTCTCTGTGCAAAACACACACTTGCTGGTCAGACAGGATAGTTCCACACACTAAACTATCATATAGATTTTGCATGTATATATCTGATACTTTTAAAAGCTCCAGTCTGCATTAATTGTAACTGCATGGACAAAAACAACTAGTAGAGTCTCAAAAATTCCTCCTTTTGTTCTCCGTAGAGAAAAGAGAGCGTGAAAGTGAGTAAATGATGACATTTTTGGTCCCATTCAAGCAATATAGATCTTTTCCTAAAATCACTTGGCCATCATGCATATCAGACACACTTTCAATTTTCCATTATCGCTAAGCTGCATCTATATCTCTACAAATGTTTCTGCAAGTAAAGCCATTCAAATGATAAAATGTCACATTAAAATGGTATGTGTGATTTGGGAAATTATTATTATTATTTTTTTTTTGTGTGTGTGTGTGTGAAAACCACAATACATTTTTTTTTTCAGGATTCTTTGATGACTAGAAAGTCATAAAAATACACCATTTATTTGAAATAGAAATCTTTTGTAACATTATAAATGTCTTTAATTACAATGTAATGCGTCCTTGCTGAATAAAAGTGTTCATTTCTTTCTTTCTTAAAAAAAAGAAATATTAACTGTAGTGTACATTCATAAATACAGATGCTACTGCCTTCCTGTATTGAGAAGTATCTTCCTGTTTTACAAGGACGATCCACCCCAATAGAAGGGTCTATTTGCATTGGGATGCATAATAGAGAGACAACATACAAAAGAGTCTTTGTACTTGAGCAAACTACAGTGTATAAATAGAGTACAGTGCAGCCCAGTGCAGTTCATGTCGCTCTTGATGCCCTATTGCAGTAAGAACACTCAATAACCCAGTTTGTACTGCCACATATCTCACCCCTGGAATTAGAGTCTCTCCGATCAACATCCCGAAGATGTCAGTGAAAGTGACAGGCTGTCCGGCCGATTTCTTCTTCCACAGTGCTTTGATGTAGCGATTGATGTTTTGGGGCAGGAGCAGTTTGAGTGGGTTATTGCTGACTCTGTTCATCAGCTCCTTATTAATATCCCCTGGGCCTTTAGTGGGAAATTCGGGGTGCGAGTACAGCATGGACATATACCTGTGGGAATATAGCCAATAATTTTTGATTTGGTTGTTGAGGTGTTCAGAATAGTGTTTAGCATATTGTTATGTAGCTGCTTTGGTATTCAAGATGGTTGCTAGGGCATTGCTAAGTGGTTGCTAGGCTGTTTCAGATGGTTAATAAGTGGCCCACATGGTTTTCTTGTCCCTACACTCTTAAAAATAAAGGTTCTTTAATGGCATTTGTGGTTCCATGAACATCCATATAGCCTTTCCACTGCACAAAAAAAGAATCTTCAGATTTTTCAAATGTTCTTCACTTTAAGAAAATGAGCTATTCTTTTCAGAACTGTTCACTGAAAGGTTCTTAAGGAAGCTGCTGTGAAAATCTCCTTTTGGAACCACTGGTATTTTTACGATTGTAGAAGTCTATGGGATTTCTCTGTTTGTTTTAATGAAAAAAATTTGAACGACTTTTACTGACCATGTTGATCCAGAAAGTCCTGCCACGTATGTTGCACAGTCAAGCACCCCAGATTCATACAGAGCCTTCATCACACCAGAGAAGCCAACCATAGCACGGAAACCACCTCCAGAACCCAAAATGCCGATGGTGGGAACCTGAGCAAAAATAGAGCTGCTATCAGAAAGGATCGCTCTCGCTAGAGATACGATTCTTTTTTTAGTATAGCACAGTTTATAAGGCAGTTTCTGTGGTTTTTAACTTTACCTCTCTAGGTGAGGCTGGAAGGAAGCGAGGGTTTTCCATTTTAAGAAGTTTCTTGATGCTGAGCATAACTCTGTCCCTGCGCGTCTGCATGAAGAGTTTCTCCTGATCGCACAGAGCCATGCTGAAGCGCAAGTCTGTGGACGCACTGCACAGAAATGACTCACTTTCAGTCCCTCATTCACTCTAGTATGGATAAAATTTGCACAATGTATAGAAATAAAAATTTCTTTATACATACCACACTTCTAAGAACAAGTCGAGGAACACTTTTGTCGTCTAGCAAAAATCAGAGAATAATAGTAAACAACAAGATACTGAATAGCTATGAATTTATTTCATGGCAGGTTGACAATGTAAATAAAAAAAAACACAAAAAACCTTTACCTTGCCAATAGATAGGGTCACATGCTCTGTCTGCCCCACTTTGAGCTTTGAAAGGGAATATTTAGCTGTGCCCAGAGTTTCGTCCATGACATAATTAGCGTCCATCAGTGTCATCTAAATAAAGAGCATTCAAACAGCATTATAACACAGTGCTGATGTATTTTCTAAGACTTTTATAATTCAGTACAGCACTTTTATTAATATTGCATAAACCATGCCATATAAACCAACAACAGCATAGGCACACTTTTCAAGTAAAACATTTCACAAAAACTTCAGTTCCAAATAATAAAAAAAATACTAGCATTCAAAAGGATGGGGTTGGTAAGATGTTTAAATATTTTTGAAAGAAATCTCTCACCGAGACTGCATTTCTTTGCCCCAACAATACAGTAAAAACTGTAATATTATTAAAACAGTTAACATACAGTAACTGTTTTGTATTTTAATATATTTTAAAATAATTTTATGTTTATAAATATGTACTCCAGTGATGACAAAGCTGAATTTTCAGTGTCACATGAAAATAAATCAATCTAATATGCTGATTTGGTCTCGAGAAACTTACTGACCCCGAATTTTTGAACAGTAGTTTAGGTCTAGTTAGATATTAAGACAAAAAGTGTTTGGGATTTTTATAGCTCTAAGGGCCCCTTGTGTAAACTTGAGGGAAACTGACTTCCTAAACATCCGCTAATATCACCATGACACCTGCTGGTTTAAAGTCATTGCAAAAGCAGCTGGGAAATGTGAAGTTAGTCTAGTAAAAGTAGTATAACTTTGTCAAGCAGATTCTACTTGATTTGATGCTGTTATCGAATTCAAAGGAATGTATAGATTTTAAAGTGTGACTTAAGTCATACTTTTTGGGACCACTGTGTTGAATCAGGAGATGGTAATAAATACAGTAAAGTATTTAAAATAAGAAAATAAAGTTTTAAAGGAAAGTGTCAAAAATAAGTAATTCAAGTAGAAATCTTTCACCTCCAAAACATTGGGTTGATTGGGATCCAATATGAACTCAAAGGTCTCATTCCATTTCGGGTTAATGTCATTATTTATGTGGCGTGTTCGTTTTCTTGACTCTGGTGTGGTTGGAATGGACAGTTCCACATACGGGTCTGGGGTGTCCACTGTGAACGAACACACAATCACTTAAGTATAAACGCTCATTCGAGGATTTATTTAAATAGCAGGAACGCAGTATAAATATATATACTCACATAAATCCCCAAATGCTCCTTTTGTCACATTTTCAGCTCCCACCGCATTTACTTTCAATCTATGAGAATACTGATGCTCAACCTGCACATACAGTGATCCACAATGACAAGGATTTTAAGAGCAGTAAAATGTGTATGTATAAAGGAAGCTCATTTAACTACTGAAGCAGGAAATAGACATAAATGTGTCTACAGTAAATGTGTCTCTAATTTCATAAATTCAGCAGCTGTCTGTATGCAAATGAATCTTAACACTGCAAAAGAGCAGCAGCTTTACAGTTTTATATTTCTAGCTTAGAGACTAAATGTTAATGCGAAATGACAACATCAACGAATAAATTCATTGATCTTACAAATTAAAATAGATATTTCAAAACCTCTAATTGCCATGTCAACATTAGCGATTGATGAAATAGGATCTACATCAAGAAATTTCTCTCTGACTTAGTGAAACTTAATAACTTACTATGATGTACTGATAGGGATCTATGGAGGACATTCCGGTAGCAATGTGGAGATCACTTTATTTCAAGACAGTCCGGGAAACATCTGTAAAATTTGACAATAAAAAAGGAAGAAGAAAAAAAAAACATACTGTCTGCGCACAAGCGGTTGAAACATGATACCGCCTTTCCGAATGACAAGCTGAGTTTAACGCTCCGAGACACAAAAGTTCGCTGAAGTATGATAGAATCTGCTTAAGAAGGATTTTGTTTCGTAAGTCATACACGCGTGGATACTAAAAATTTACAGAGAAATGAAACATGCAAGAACTTACCATAGCTGGTGGTACAATGATGTTGGACCCTCTCCGACAAGAAAGTTACTTCAGGAAGCCAAGAGGAATGCGCATTAATGGGTGGACTAAAGATTAAAGACTAAAGAATCTTTAAAGACTAAAGATTCAAATCGTTCATTTGAGACGGTTCATTGGAATGATTCGATCTGACCGACTCGCACAAGGTTTGTAAATCTTATAGCATATAGAGGTGGATAAAAGGTTGGATCTATATACATCGCAGCTTTTCACGATATTTTTTTTAACTACTGAGAAAGCTTATCTGCCAAAACAGCAAATCCGGCAGAGTTATAATTTGACTAACTGCACCAAACTGGACCACCAAAATGTACGCTAAAAACAACTAATACATAAACGTAATCGAAAAGAGATAATATCAGTATTGAATACAATATCTAATGAACCACAAACAAGAGAGCGTTAAATCGATGACTTAAATAAATGTTGAACGAGTTTCCTGAACCAGTTCATTGAAACGAATCATTCAAACGAATCGATTCTCTAAAATCAGTCGATTTCAGGGCGGACGCAAACTCTTCCCCCGCCCCTGCTCCTCATATTTCACTAGGATTCCGATGGGTATTGTTTTAGCGCTATGTTAATATTATTAAACACACACACACACACACACACACACACACACACACACACAAAAACAAATTGAGCTGGGGTCAAGCATTGCTGTGCACAAAATATATATATATATATATATATATATATATATATATATATATATATATATATATATAAGAAATGTCGTTGCATATAAGTGTTCAGATTTTCATTTAAGATTTTTCATTTAAGATTATGGTAGACTAATTAAATGATGACGAATTAAGATAAGATTGCGAATGAATGTAATAGTGACACATTCTCTGACAGGTGGCGCTCATGAGTTACAGTAATGCGATAATAATCACTGGAATCCCCGTGTTGTCCACATCTTTGCCGGTGTCTGGTTTTGAAAATGACGGAGGTTACAGTAGCTTTCCTCAATTTAAAGCCATGTATAGTTGATCAAATGTATAATAATTATAATAACAAAGTATAGGCTAATAATTTCTTATAATAACATATTTTGGAGGGACATTTGAGTAGGCTATGTTATTAATCCTGAATATATATAGGTAATTCGGCAAGTTGTAAATATGAACATTAAGATTTTTATTCTTTTTATTAGTTTATTATTTATTATATATTTGTCATTGTTTTTACCAATAATAATTTGATAGATAAATAAATAGCCTATTTCAAATAAATAAATTCTTTACTATTCATGTAAGAACAAATTACTAGCTACTTCTTCCTGAATATAAATCCTTAAAAAATAATAAATTTGGTTCATTACGTTACAAACCTTCCGGGGTTTTTCCACCCTTCATCCTGGAAATTGCGCAAGCATATCTCCTTCTCAAGCATTTAAAAGGCACAGGAGCGCATCCAGGCGCTCACATCCCGCTCTCTACCAGATCACGCGCTTCTGCTTCAGAGTAAGACATTCTAGACACAACTTCTGGAATGAATAGACTGATCTGCCTGGTCTTACTTTCTAGCTTCTGGATCTTTCCCGGTGAAGGATGTAAGTTGACTCAGCTTAAGCAATGTTAGACTTGCGTGCTTCTTTCAGAGTTTTGATTGTTCTACACAAATGCAGTCTAATCATGCATGGAAATAACGTTTCTGTTCTTTGTGTTTCCTGCAGACGACCCATGCTGTGCACAGCCCTGCCAAAACCAGGGTGTGTGTTTATCTAAGGGAGCTGATGCTTATGAATGTGACTGTACCAGGACAGGATATTATGGGGAAAACTGCACTACCCGTAAGTCTGGCCATGGATTTTTTTACATAGATGAAAATTTTACATAAGGGAAAATATGTTCACTCAACACTGTTTTTTTCTTGCCTCACAGCTGAATTTCTCACACTTGTCAAATCAACTCTGAAACCAAGGCCAAGCATAGTGCATCATATTTTAACGCATTATGAATGGATCTGGGACATCATCAACAGCATCTCTTTCCTGAGAGATGCTATAATGAGATATATCCTGACATGTAAGTTAAATTAAGTCGTTTTGGAGTGGATTCATCGAAAAACTGAACATATAAAAAAAGACTTAATAAATATGTTAAATAAAATTATTCCTCTTTCTTGTTTTACAGCAAGGTCTCATTTGGTCAACAGTCCACCGACGTACAATGCAGATTATAACTACAAAAGCTGGGAAGCGTATTCTAACTTGTCCTATTACACCCGCACCCTCGCCCCATTGCCCCAGAACTGCCCTACGCCTGATCTCCCAAATGCAAAGGAGGTGGTGGAGAAGGTGCTGGTGAGGAAACAGTTCATCCCTGATCCACAGAGGAGCAGTCTCATGTTTGCTTTCTTCGCCCAGCATTTCTCTCACCAGTTCTTCAAGTCAGACTTTAAAAAAGGACCAGCCTTCACCAAAGCACTGGGCCATGGAGTAAGTGGCATTCATTAACCACTGTATTTGGAAAAATTTGACATCCCATCCAAAGTGTATAAGGAACTGCAATGCAATTTCTAAAGGTTCTCTAACGTTTTAGGTGAATTTGGGGCATATTTATGGAGAGACGCTGGAGAGACAACACAAACTTCGTCTATTTAAAGATGGAAAGCTGAAGTATCAGGTTTGTGGACATTAAAAAAGACATCAAAACAGCATCCCAAAATGACAATTCACTCACTCTCATGTTGTTTCATACTGTGTATGAATTTCATTCTTTTGCAAAACACAAAAGAGGACATTCAAACATTTTTGGTTTTGGGTGAACTATTATTTTAAAACGGACACAAGTATTGCTTGTCGTTTTAATGTGAAAAGCTAGTAAATGAAAAATGTATTTGACTCTTAGGTTGTGGATGGTGAGGTGTATCCTCCGCTGGTGAAGGATGTCCAGGTGGACATGCACTATCCTCCTCATATCCCAGAAGAACAGAGATTCGCTGTGGGCCATGAGGCCTTCGGTCTGGTTCCAGGATTGATGATGTATGCTAGCATTTGGCTTCGTGAGCACAACCGTGTCTGTGATATCATGAAGCAGGAGCATCCCGACTGGGACGACGAGAGGATCTTCCAAACCACGCGTCTCATCCTGATTGGTGAGTCTTGGTCGCATCATCGAAAACATTCCTAATCTTCAAAACTTTGTGGAGGGATTAAATATCCCAGCTTTTTTCTCTTAGGTGAGACCATCAAAATCGTGATCGAGGACTACGTTCAGCACTTGAGCGGCTACCACTTCAAGCTCAAGTTTGACCCAGAGCTTCTCTTCAGTGAGCGCTTTCAGTACCAGAACCGCATCGCGTCCGAATTCAACACTCTGTATCACTGGCACCCTCTGATGCCTGACAACTTTCAGATCCAGGACCAGGTCTACGGCCACCACCAGTTTGTGTTTAACAACTCGATTTTAACCAAACACGGCATCCGCAACATGGTGGAGTCCTTCACCAAACAGAAGTCTGGAAGGGTGAGTTTCACTAACAGATAGACAGCTTCTCAGAGAAGCCTCGTGTCGTTCCAAATGACTTTCTTTCTTCTGTGGAACATAAAAGAAGATATTTTGTAAAATGCCATAAAATGAAAGTTACTGGGGTCCAGTGTTGTTTTAGACCCTATTGACTTTTATTCTTTGGACAAACACAATATCCTTTGTGTTCAACAGTCTTTTAGAACAACATGAGAGTGAGTAAATGATGACGAATGTTAATTTTTAGGTGAACTCTGCTAATGTCTATAATTTTTGTGTGAACAGGTTGCTGGTGGACGTAACCTGCCTGCTACAGTTCAAGGAGTGGCTATTAATGTTCTGGAGCATTCCAGACAGATGCGGTACCAGTCTTTCAATGCCTACAGGAAACGCTTCAACATGAAGCCCTACTCCTCTTTTGAGGAGATGACAGGTAAGATAAACAGTGAATATCACCTAGGCAATTCAAAATTGAAGAAAAAACCCTACTATGTGACCTCTTATTTAATTGTAACTTTTTCTGTGTGGTAAAACAGGAGACAAGGAGCTGGCAGCCGAAATGAAGCAGCTGTACGGTCACATAGACGCGGTTGAGCTGTATCCTGGCCTTCTTGTGGAGAAACCCAGACCCAACGCTGTGTTTGGGGAGACTATGGTAGAGATGGGAGCCCCCTACTCTCTCAAAGGCCTCATGGGAAATGCTATTTGTTCTCCTGAATACTGGATGCCGAGCACATTTGGTGGGAAAGTGGGATTTGACATTGTTAACTCAGCGTCACTGAAGAAGCTGGTGTGCTTGAATATCAACGGGCCCTGTCCAATGGTGTCCTTTCAGGTGCCTGATGTGAAACATCAGAGTTCAGAAAACGGGAATTCAAGCTCAGTGCACTCTACACAAAATAATATTAATCCAACGGTTTTATTGAACGAGCGAAGTTCAGAGCTCTAAAACATTTTGAAAGCCTCATTGCTTTCACTATGATACTTGATGTCAGATTATTTATTTATTTATTTATTTATTTAAATGATTTATGTCGATATGTATTTATTGATGAGGTTTTGTATTGTTTGTTATTGACTTGCAACATACATTGGACATCCAGCTGTTGCTAATAATGCACATTTCTTGAATAAAACATTTTGAGCTTTTGTTAATATATATTTTGTGTCATTCCATTGTCAGTTATTCATATTCAAACAATTACAATTACTCACAACTTAATCCTCAAGCATTTAGCTGAAAAAAAAAAATCAAAGAAAAACTAAATGACAAAAACAAAAAAAAAATGAATAATTTTATTTAGCAAGAATGCATTATATTTATCAAAAGTGACATTTATTACTTTTTACAAAGGATTTCTATTTCAAAAACATGTCAAATAAATGTGAATTTTCAGCTGGCTGCTAAAAAATTCAGCTTTGCCATCAAAGAACTAAAATATATTTAAAAATATATTAAAATAGCAAACAGTTGTTTTAATTAATAATAATAATATACTACAGTATTAGTCTTTTTTACAATATTTTGATCAAATAAACACAGCTTTGGTGAGCATTACAGACTTAAAAATCTTTCGGACTCCAATCTGAACAGCAATGTATTTAAAAATGTCCTACAAATTTTGTCCAATCTCAAAAACTGGACAACAAAATATATTATGTGTATGATAATATACTGTATGTATTTATGAGTCTTAAGTGCATTCTGCAGAAAACAGATTATCCTAAAATAGTTCTCTAATTCTTTGTGCTTAAGTTCTGAAGTATCATCCACTATGTGCTTGGCTCTGTAATTGCTGTAACTGCTAAACTTTTCTTACATGACTTTAACTAAAAGACTTTCAAATGAAACTGCTGAACTTGCTGAACTTTCAAAGCAGTCGGTCTGCCAAAAATGAGGCTGCATAAAAAGCCAATAGTGATTCAGTAGATCCAACTTCATCATGATTTTAAATGACATGATGCATACTGACCGAAATGAACCCAGACAAAATAACACGGTGGTCTACTGACCTGAGTCAACAAAAACTGTCAAGGGCCATAATAATCAAGCTGGAAAAACACACGGCAAACTCTGTGTGGTGATGTGTGGGAATGTGTCTCTTTTTTTAGTGGGGCAGGAAAATTTAGCCATGGCAACTGATTTAGGAAAGTGGTTTAGTGGTTTAGAGTTTACCTTTCCCATGACAACAGGCGAAGTTAAAATGCAGAATACTGTAGGTTGTCTATGAGGAGGAAAGAATCCCTTTAAACAAATAGATTTAATCAAGGGAAGTGTGCAAAAATACAATATTTAGATAAGGCTATCTAAATATAGAAAAAAATCTCTTTATGGCATCTCATTTAGGCTGTCTGGTAAAATGAAATGACATTATTGTGCTTAAAAAAGAAGCAAAGACAGAAACATATGAGCCAATTCACTGCAATCACTGCAATAGAGATGTGTCTGACAACCATAAACTAAAAGAATGCAATGCTCTAAATAAAAGAAATTAATTGGAGAAACATGGTTATTGTGCTGAGACAATTCTTTGGGTGTTACTGGGAACTTGCAGGAAAAAGGCTCTACAAGCACCAACATGCCAAACAAAACCTGTTGAAAAATGTCTTATTCACTGGTGTGGTGAGCCTATAATGACCTATTTGACAGTGGAAAGTGAAACGGATATTTAGTCTAGGTGAAAAGAACAGCAGAAATCACAAAGGCTTGGATTTATACCACACACAAAGTTCAAAAAGGGTTACAAATCTATGATGCAATTTAAGTTGCGAAACCCACATGCTCACTGCACGTGTGTTGTATAAGAAAGAACTTGAAAGTGGCTGGGCAAGAAAACAAAAATTGGTCAGACCTAACTCTCCAAGAAAGAACTTGACTCAGGATTTGGCTTAGCAACTAGTCTACAGTGTGTTTATTTGTTTAAATAAGCAAGTCATTAAAGGGATCGTTCGCCCCATAAATGAAAATTCTGACATTTACTCATCCTCAACCTGTTTCAAACTTATGAGTTTCTTTCTTCTATGGAACATAAAAGAAGCTTGACTTCTATAGTATGGCCATGGGCGTAGAATACACGGGGGACGTAGGGGACTTGGATCCATCAACCGCATTTTTTAGGGCAAGTGTGTTCACGTAGAGGTTTTCAAAGGCAACAAGATAGTCTATACATGACCTGATGTTTTATTCATATCCAAAACAAGGCTATGTGAACATTATGGATTGCTAAACTTTCTCATGTCTCATTCATACTGGAAGCAGAGGGTGTTTTGTGCAGAAAGTAGGGCCAGGAAATTCCTAATATGGACAAAGGCATCCAGCTGTTGCTGCTGTGTGAAAAACTCACGATTGCGACAATATATGGTTTATATGTGTTTTTTAAGTAATCTCTAATAAATAACATATATGTATAATGTAGTGCTAACTGACATAGTTTAGAAGTTATAAAATGTATTTTCTGCCTTATTCTGTCATAAAAATGAAAAATAGTGTTTGTACAATATTACCCAATCAATTGCTGTTAGGAAAAAAAATATATATATATATATAAAATACAAATTATTGGGTGTTGATGTCAGAAACTGTATCTGCCATGTGTGTGTTTTGCTCCCCATGTGCCTTCCATGCCCATATTTGGTCCTTCCTGTTCCTGTCCCCATTGTGTTAATTTTATTCCAGGTGTTCCCCGTTTACTTCTATTGATCCCAGGTGTGTTTCGTCATCCCCTCATCTTGTCATGTGCATAAATAGTGTTCCCTGTACTTAACTCAGCATCTGGTATTGTTCATGTTTACATGTGAGTTTTCCTTGTTATAATTAAACTTCTCTGGAAGTGATATAATCCTCGTCTCCCTCTGTTCCTTGCTCCGCACTCCACTCAGTAGTGCATCCGTCAAGTAGTGTATTTAATTTCTTAGTCAATTAAAAGTGATATATATATATATATATATATATATATATATGAAATCTGTAATAAAAAAAGGATTACATATTAAATTTGTAGCTTATATCAAAATAAGCAGGTGATACAACCACTAGCATGATTTTGATCCATTGCAACATCCCAGATGTTCACATTCACACATTCTAGTTTAGATAAATTCCACCTGAAGCTCACTCAATACACTGCTATTACTGTTCACAGATTGTGTAAAGTAAAAATTACATTAACACATGCTCAAATCGTTTTTATAACAGGTTTATAATGTTTTATAACAGTATAAATTGCCATCAGACATTGATTTAAAGTCTCTGTTTGGATGCTGTCAAGCAAAATCCAAGAATCAGGTATAAACATGCCTAGTTGTCTGTTATTATCTTCTGTTGGACATTGGCTTGCCATAGAAACAGTTAACTTTAACAGTTAAAGTTTGCAAAATATTGCTGAGCCAGTGTGAAAAAAGATATGTGAACAAGGTGTTGTGTGTCTTTGCACAAATGATTGTGATTACATAACCAGTTCATACCTTATTATTATTTATTATTTTATAATGTTCTCTGAGGTTCACTTATAAAGTTAGTATGATTTTACATCATAATTTAGAAGTAAAAGGCTATTTTCTATCCTGTTTTTGAACCTGTCTGCAGAACTGTTTTTATAGGCGGGGCACATTCAAGACTCGCAAGGAAACGCCCACTGCTATGATTGGCTAAAAGATTTGTTTATTAAAATAACAGATGGACTGCTGTGACGTCCTCTGAAAACAACATGGGTCATTTGGATTAAAAACCTATAAATACTCAGTATATATCAAACAGTCTGGAACAGAGAATGCAATAGTGGTAGAAGCACATTTACTCATACTTATGTGTTGCGACAATTACTGTTGGATCCACTCTACTCAGACTCAGCACTGCATCATCGTTTACTTTCAGTCTCTCAGAAAGGCTGCATCATACTGGCTTGTTTAAAAATGAATCTGTAGCAAAGTAAAGCAAGTAAACAGAGTTTCACTGACGTAATCTGGAGCTCTTTGCTTAATTTACCGTGTTTACACAGACGCAAGCTACGCGACTATAGACAACAGAACCTATTATAATGATTCTGTCTACACTTGATGTGGCACGGATTGACAACAAATCCCTGACAGTAAACTGATGTTCTGTTCTATTCCTGACGTACTCCAAGCATTCGTGCCGCTTTCTGACCTGAAAGAGAAATTGATTTGGGACATGATGCAACAGTGCTTGAGTCCGAAGGCACAAGGAAGGCAATTCAAAGACTTTTTTCACAATTTACACTACACAGTGTCTTCTAATCTTGTAATGTCATCTGTATGGTTCTGTTGATGGAGCAATCCTGTGTTTGCGTCTCTCTAGTATTTCCTCTCCTCCTACTACTACAAGTCTTTATCAGTGGGCGGGGCAAAAGAGGCAGTGATGTAGAAGCAGGTGTTAATCTTCTCCTGCAGAGGCGGTGCTTAGCCACACTCTTACAAGTGGCAAAACCAGTTGTTTTCTGAGCATCAACTCTGATGAAAAGGACTAATGTTTTTTTGATAAATTTGTTTAGTTTTTTGCTAAATATTTTTTACACAAATGTAAATTTCAAGGTGCTAAGGCATACTTTTTTTTTTTTTTGGAAAGAACTTAAATCCTATCTGGACACTCTCCTTATACAACCAGCAACTCTAAAGCCCTTAAACCCACTGGCACTGTGGCACTGTGTCATTCTTATGATATTTTCCTGATTTTGCAACTTATAATTGAATATTGAATTCTCAATTGTATTTACACCTGGCATGTTCTTAGCAATAATAATAATAATAATAATAAATCCAGTCGAACACCAAAAGAAAAAAAAAGAAGATGAAAAAAGCTGTTTTTAAACTAACAAGAAAGTTTTGAGTTCTGAAACTAGGGAAAACTGATTTCTCAGTTCATGACCCCTTTAATATCTTTGCTGCCATTCTGAACTGAAGAGTGCCGGCTCTGTTTTTAATCTCTTAAGGTTGCTTTTGTTCTGGCAGCATTACTGACCAAAAGAAACCAGCCTAGACCAGCATGGAAACTCACAGCAGAGAAAACAAAACGGCGGCGGCTCTGGACTCGGTTCCTCAGTTATTACTCTAATTTCTTTTACACTTGTTGGATGAGGAACAGCACTTTCCCAGAAATGTCGTAGGAACCACTACATGAGCAACTTTCTTATATAATTCATTCAGCTAGTGATGGCTGAAGAGCCTTGCCCACTACTTCCTCATTAGTGTATCTGATTACCTCCTCAATGAATATGAGCTCATATAGTGATGCCATATTTGTAACATTTTAGTGACAGTAAACAAAATAAAAATGACATGACAAAATATAGCATAGGTGTTTGCACAGCTAGCAAATGAGGCTTGAAATGTAGACTAGGCCTAAATAAAAGTTGTTTATTGTGTTTTGAGAATGAGAATGGTTCAAGGCAACTCTTCATATAAATGACCACAGTTCACATAATGCCAAAATTACATATTGGAGATGGCCAGTACACTTATCCTTTGCTAATGGCTGCTTCCTGAACGACTTTTTTTTATCTTTTTTTTTTTTTTGAATATGGTTTTACTGTCATTACAAAAACAACAAGTACAGTTCAGACAGGACCACTTTGGCAAGTTACTTGAGTTTATTGAAACACAATTTATTTTTGGCGGTATGGTTCCTTATGGGGGTTCTTGCTCCAACCCCCCGGAACCATCAGCTTGGAAATACATAGACAATTAAGACCCTTAATAATGTCTTTAAAAGCGAACAGTGGTAATCGTGTAGATGTGGCAGTGGGACGTCTATCCTGTAGCTTAGTTATGAGGTTGAGTGACTCTCAGAAGTGAGGTCCATGTCAGCCGGGACTTGAAAGCCTTAGTGATCTGAAACAAAAGAAGACAACAATCAGAAGGTGCACATAATATGCTCATGCTTATAATGGGGAGGGAGGGAGGGTTATGAGCAGTTTAAGCATACTTACCGAGCAGTAATGCCATATGTCCCTTGTCTAATAGGAGAATAGTGATTGGAGCGATTCCGCATCAGCTCGTCGCAGCACTATGCCTATGTGGCCTTACTGAACTAACACTGCACTCGATTTATCAAAGCAGCTACAATCCGGTTTACAGTAAACCGTGAGTCAGTGGAAGAAATGTGTTTAAGGAAGATTCTTTTTGTTTTCTTTGCAGGGAAGTAGAAACAACAGTCAGATATGCGGCATTCCCAGACACCCCTTTCATACTTTTCAAAACTGTAGAGATGAAGAAGCAAACTCAACTTGGATGGCCTGAGGGTAAAATTTTTATCTCAAAACTTGCATTTTTGGGTCAACTTTTCCTTCAGCATTAGAATGAGGGTGTATATATATATTATCTATCATTTCACTGAGGGGTGAATTTGCAAATTGGCACCCCTGCTTGCTGAGAAGGTCCCGTGCACAGAAGCTGTGTGAGAAGGGGAAAGGGGAGCAGTGTGCGGCGCGGGGGACAGTTCACCTCAGGGTCTCCCAAATGGAACGGACGGGGGGGACAGGGGGATCCACTGTATAGAGCAATACTCTAATGGAATTAGTGGGCTAAAGTCAGTCACACAAATATATTATTGCCCTACACCAACCCCACCCCTTACAGGAAACTTTGTGCATTTTTACTTTCTCAAATAAAACTCATTCTGTATTGTTTATAAGCGTTTTGAAAAATGGGGACATGGGTTATATCCTCATGAGTCACCCTCTCCTAATGCCTGTGTCATACCCATGTCAACACACAAACACACACACACACACACACACACAAACCGCACACACACACACACACACACACACACACACACACACACACACACACACACGCACACAAACACACAAACTGTATGGATCAGTGAGGCTGTTTTTTTTTTGGCTAAACTTTTTTTTTTTTTTTCTGTTTTGATAAGTTAGACTTCTTTGTCATATGATGGTTGTGCATAATCATCCTCTCTATACAGGTGGTCTGAACTCTCACTTGGTATCTCTTCCAGCAACAGATGTTTCCATTCCCAGTCTTGTGCCAGATGCCTGCTCTACATCCAGCCAAAGTGCCAACCCCAAAATGCGTAGACAGAGACCAAACCCCAATTCAGAAATTCCTGCTCCACACGCACAGACCATCAGGTTTAATGAATCATTCTGTCTTCTGCAGCGTTTTTTGGAATATGGGTTTACTGTCATTACAAAAACAAGTAGTTATCAAAGCAGCTACAATCTGGTTTACAACAAACTGTGAGTCAGTGGGAGAAATGTGTTTAAGGATGATTCTTTTTGTTTTCTTTACAGGGAAGTGGAAACAACAGTCGGTGTAACAAAACAGATTTGTAGCTTTCCCAAACACCCCATTCATACTTTTCAAAACTGTAGAGAAACAATATTCCACTTAAATGTTTGTGTGAAAGTGATCAGTGATATCACTTTGAGCTGAGCAGTGGCAGTATGAGTTGATATCATTGAAGGAAGAAATCTTGAGGTTTACACCCGGCTCAAAACAAATAAACAGAACTGTGTCCTTAGCAACAGGCCTTGCGTAAGCAATTCAAAAATATTCCGGTTCTGAGCTGAAGAGAACTGATAATCTAGTTAACTTTTACTCTTAAAAGTCAAACATATCCAGTCAAGACACTCCCACTCACTCATCAACTGTGTCTGCTTTACTTCAGATGATCTCGGATATTTAAAACGTTTAGTTAGATACATTTTTTTATGAATCAAACCAGAAATGCCCATATTGAACTGAGAATAGAGACTGAAATGCAACTGAAAAGTATCTGAAATGCAGAAAAAGAGATGTTCACCATCTAATTCTGGTGACTGTATTACGTAAGACATTGTGACTGATTTCAGTTTATTAAGAGGATGTATATAAACAGATATAAGAAGTTTACACAGGTGTAGAGGTCTTTAAACAACTTCATTTTGTTTTGCGTAACTCTGTATATTTGCCTTATAAACAGTGTTTCTTGTGGTGGTGATACTACTGTAAATTTCCTGTTTCCTGTTCCTGTTTTGTTAATTCAGATGTCATAGGTCACTTCCAAGGCTCATATTACAACTTTTTTTTTTTTTTTATGAAATCAACACCAAAACAGCTACTCTAATAAATAGTTTAATTAAATCATATTTTGATGTTCTTAAACTCTTAACTCTCAAATGACCCCATCCTTAAATATAGAGGTGCTTCTATTTAGTTTTTTCTTATTTAATACAATTTGAGTATAAAAAAAAAAAAAAATAATAAATGATGTAACTATTTTTCAAAATCCTTTTTATTTCAAGGTTTAAATAAAATCTCGAATCCATGATTGTCAGTTTGAAACTCACTGAACTGGAGTGTATGAACAATTTAAAATATGAACCTTTATGGCCTCAAGCAAGCAACAATGGCTTGTAATCGTATAGCAATGTTGCCAATAGCTATTTTTAAAAAAAGCATTGTGTAATGCTGTGTGTTGAGAAAAGTGTCTAGTCTGTTGTCATCCTCTGAACTCATACAGTGGGTGAAACTCAACTCATTATCAGAAAAAACCTGCTGGTGACCTGAAACCTATGTATGTGACAAATTGTGAAAAAATTAACTGTCTGTCAAAAAAAAAAAAAAAAAAAAAAAAAAAAGTATTTGACAATGTCTTAAATATATCTTAAATACCAAATTAATTTATGCCAGAACTGTCAAATCCTGTATTGACATTTTATATTGCATTAATCATGAGTTTGTCATAGTTGTGGTCCAGTGGTGTCAGTACAAAACTAAATGACGTGTACATTTTCAACTGTTATACTTTACACAATCACAGTGATGTTAATGTTGAAATCTATGATAGGTGATCTGTATGTGATAATGACAATTCTGTCACTGCTTGGCATGTTTTATCGATACTGTGACATATTAATCGTTGATTTGTCATAGGTGTTGTGGTGTCATAACGTGTTAAATGTGTGCTAGATGGATTCGACAAGCACAATATTTGAATCTCACAAAAACTGTACTCCATATACTAATGGAGACAAAACAAACACACAAAAAAGTTCTCCAGTTCTCCTCTGGCCAGATAAAATCAGCATGGCATGGTTGAATTCCAGGCTGGTTCCCGTGGTCTACTGCAAATGATCATCAAAATTACAACATCATATCAATGTAACATTCACAATATATAAATTAGTTGACATGGTCTCAGCTGACATTCAGGGCTGTAGAGGTTGTCTCAGGACAATCACAAACATCACAGCAGTTTACGGCAATTATTAAAAAGATTTAAACTTTTATTGTACTCGCAGCATGTTTCTAAGATCATATACATTTCATTTCGATGTGTTCCGGCAATGTCAAAAAAAAACATCCTTACTTCCTTTTTGACATTGCTATTTGATAGCAATCTTTCCTTAGAAAGCCACGTTTCTATAGCATTTGTAAAACTGCATTTTTCCATCTCAAAAATATATATTTAAATTACGACAATGTCAAATGTAGAAACGTTAATCCATGCGTTTATGAACTCAAGGTTAGATTATTGTAATGCTTTACTAGGTGGTTTTTCTGCACACTTAATAAACAAACTCCAGCTAGTCCAAATGCAGCAGCTAGAGTTCTTACTAGAACCAGGAAGTATGATCATATTAGCCCGGTTCTGTCAACACTGCACTGGCTCCCTATTTTTTTATTTTTTAGATCAAATTTTTATTGAGCTACAGAATGTTATTGTACAGAAACAAAAGGTAAAAATAAACATCATTCTGAACACTTCTTTTTTTTTCTTTTTTTCCCCTCCCACATACCCAAGGCGACCATACCCCCCACCATCTACCAGCCCCACACCCCCCACCCCCATCTCCCAAAAGGTACATTCAAAGCATACATAATCAGTGAAGAACAAACTCCAAATACAATAAGAAAAAAAAAGAACATGAGATATAGGTCTTAAAACGCTCCTTAATTTTTGAAATGACACCTGACCCTGTTGAAATAGTTTTTTCCTGAGAGGCTCCATGTAATCTTGCTACTGAGAGCTCCATGTTCGCAATGTCCAAGAAAGAGTGCATCCAGTGAGTCAATGCTAGAGAATGTGGAGGTTTCCAGCATAAGGCAAGCATTTTCTTAGCAGCAGTAAGTCCACAGAAAAGTAACTTCTACTGAGTTAAAGAGAGAGTATAAGAGGAGTCATCAATTAGAATCAAGAGTCTCTGACAGCATGATATCTCCAACTCCAAAATGTCCTTTAACATAATGGTAACCTGTCTCCAAAACTCAATGAGTTCAGTGCAATCCCAAAACATGTGCATATATGTCCCTATACACCCACTAGAACACAAGTCACATTTAGGAGAGGAGGAGAGCTTCATTAAATGATGCTTCCTGGGAGTGAGATACATCCTATGAATCATCTTGAAATGGATCAATTGATGATTAGGATTTTTAGAGACATGTTTGAGGTTAGCCCA
The DNA here is from genome assembly GCF_018340385.1 of Cyprinus carpio. Classification (NCBI taxonomy): domain Eukaryota; kingdom Metazoa; phylum Chordata; class Actinopteri; order Cypriniformes; family Cyprinidae; genus Cyprinus; species Cyprinus carpio. Next base: position 10,423,354 of record NC_056573.1, on the reverse strand, counting down.
TATTGAGTCCCAACATCAGTACTGTAATGTCAGTACTGTTTTCTGTATCAGACCCATAAATATCCATGTGCCAAATGTCCACCACAGGTAACCTTTTATAAGAGGCTTCCAAAAACATCATGTATAATGAAGAAACCATCCCCCTTGTGTTTCCAAATGAGGTAAGCAACTTATGCAGAGCAGCACTGGCTCCCTATTAAACTTTGTATAGATTTTAAAATCTTGTTTATTACTTATAAAGCACTGAATGGTTTACCACCTCAGTATTTGAATGAGCTCTTGTTACATTATAGTCCTCCACATCCGCTGCATTCTCAAAACTCTGGCAATTTGATAATACCTAGAATATCAAAATCAACTGCGGGCGGCAGATCCTGTTCCTATTTAGTGCCTAAACTCTGGATTAACCTACCTAACATTGTTCAGGAGGCAGATATATATATATACATATATATACATATATATATATATATATATATATATATATATATATATTAACCATATCTAGTTTAAAAAAACATCTAATTCATGTAAAATGAAAAGAGTCCGAGTGGTTACTAAATCATACGGAAGTAAGCATTCCTGATGGGTGAAGTTTTCTTTTAAAATCCAGCACAATCCAGCACTAAGGTCTGTTTAGACGGTCATTTCCGCTTCAGATTATGATAAAACCATATGAGGTCAGCCTGAGAAACATTCACACGTGATGTTGTTTCAAGTTTTCCCTGGTGGGTCTGTCGTAAGAGCGGAGATTCACGCCTCCTCAAAACTTTTACTTCTTACACAACAGTCTGTCTGACTCCTTTAGCTGTGCCGTGCCAGGCGCTGACGCACTGCTGGTAACACAGTCACTGCATTACTATGGTGGTTATACATTTTAAGGTATAGAGCAGATTTGTGTAGTTCACATAGTTCGTTTTATTATAACATTATAGGATTTCATAATAAATATGGTTATAAATTCTAAAATAAAAAATGCTTCAAATGTTTGCTGAAATGTTATTACAATTTATTTTTTTTTATTGTAAATGTCTGGCAACCACAGCTGCCATATTTTCAAATTTGACAGAATATGTGAACATTAACATGCTCAGTTTTTTATACACACACTGTTATACCAAAGTTTGGACACATACTGAATTTATGCTTCTCATGGACCTGAAAAACTTTTGATTCACTTACATTTAAATGGTTGATTTTTTTTTTTTTAAGAAAAATAAATGGCATGATTTGAGAAGGAAAAGCAATCAACAAGTCTTCATCATACATGTAAACTCTATCAGTAGACACGGTTAAAAAGATCCCAGTATCCGCCTCATGAAGTTAAAATAGAATAAAGTACGCAAAGCTGTGATCTATATAGGTCATAGAGGCTGCTGAGGTATTTGTTTAGAGGATATTGGCAGACTTATCAAGGGATCCGAAGAAAAAGTTAAACAATGAGTAATGCTATACAGTACCCAACAAAGTGAGTCAAAAAAGGCTGTAAATACGCCAAAGAAATTATTGTGCAAACAGCTGGTTGGCAGATTGCCCTGCTGAGATAAAGCGTGAGTCTGCTGATATAACATCATACTGTAGTTGCTGGGAGATCTCTCTGCTGCCCACTCACACAGCAGCTTATGAAACCTTTAAGACATTTCAGTGGATTTTACCACCATCTGGTGATGCGTGAAAAACTTATTTTTTGATGACTGTTTCCTTTTTCTAGACGTATTTACTCCTTTTTTTGTGCCATTGCAGAGGGTGAGAGATTGTAAGGTAAGCTGAGATAAGAAGGACATGGAACAACATGTTAGAATCACCTACACCTGCAAGTCATGTGCAGACAGGAGGGGATATCAGTCTGTACACCAAGTCTCTCTTACCCAAGAGTACCTAACCCAGGTGTCATAACACTTCACATTCATGTCATAACACATAAATGCAACAAAAACTGTTAGAGATGTAATCGCCAGCAAACATCATGAAGATGAAAAACACATTATGAAATTACGGTTCCCACACCATTTTCAGTTATTCAGTATAGCTGGATAATAATAAAATGAAAACAAAAATAATACAATAAAATTTCTTTAATAGACACTGTCCTCTCTCTCAAAAAATTCTTCTTCTTTATTAAATAGACATTTCCGTGAGTTTTCCAGGTCTTAAAAATATGGTTAATTTTATGTTAAATCAACCTTCATAAGCATGTACAGTAAAATATTAGGCTTATTTGTTAAATAGAGGGTTGAAAAACTATAAATTTAACTTCAAGAAACAAGTTTCCACAACTACATGATTCTGAAGTCCACTGTTCTCAAAACTGTTTAGTTCAGTTTACATACATTCAGTAATTAAAGGGTTACTCCACTGCAAAATTAAAATTTTGTAATTAATCACTTACCCCCATGTCGTTCCAAACCCGTAAAAGCTTTGTTCGTCTTCGGAACACAATTTAAGATATTTTAGATGAAAACAGGGAGGCTTGTGACTGTACCATAGACTGCCAAATAAATAACAGTGTCAAGGTCCAGGAAAGTCTGAAAAGCATCATCAGAATAGTCCAACTGCCATCAGTGATTCAACCGTAACATTATGAAGCGATGAAAATAATTTTTGTACACGACTTCATTCAACAATTCCTCTCCTCTGTGTCTCTCCAAATCAGCGTAGTGCCATTTTGGCAATTCTGAGCAGTAAGCATTTTCATTTTGGGATGGAGTACCCCTTTAAACAAACCTAACCTAAAAATGAACACTGATCACGCTAATGGTGACTTAAAAATTAAAATAAAACATCAAAAACACTAAATAAATGTTTTATCCTTTCAACATAAAATACAACTAAATGTACATATCCTCATAATTTCCCATGTTTTGACCAACCACATAAAAATAAAATTATTCAAGCACAAGGGATTATGGGTATTGCCACCAGGCCAGCCACAATGCTTCTCCAGTAGATATTAAGTGCAACAATATAGCTTTATGAGCTTTACTGAAAGCAAACTAAAACTGTTTACTTTACAGGTAAATACAGTGTTGCAGTGTGTGTGTGTGTGTGTGTGTGTGTGTGTGTGACAAACTAGAAGCTGGATTTCTTGCACTGTAAATGCCAGGCTGTGTTTTGTCTGTTTATCTCTCTCTGTGACGGGCTGCTTTAATTCCTCCACTGTAATCTTATTACATCACACCGTATTATTTCTGAGATGTAACCATGATGTCCATGGCATTATTATCTGAGACTGTACACAGCAAAGGCAGGTAGTCAAAGCAAACACTCAGGTAAGAATGACATTCCTCTGACTTTTCTGTTGTTTTGCTATACCTACATATAACAGATGGAAAATACTGAAATGGTTAATGATCACTTAAGCATGTTTATCTGAAATAGTTCTTACAGGTATTATACTGTATATGCAGGATGCTCAAACAATAGAAAAAAATAAATAACCTGGTGAGCAATATATTTCAGGTAATAATGTTTAATTATGCAGTTTTTGGTGTTTAGGTGTAAAATACTGCAACAACATATCTAAATTCTGCATAGGCCTTAGATAGACCTACTGTGCATGAATCCTGCAACTAGCACTTTTGCTAATGGAACTTGTTGATATGTGTGAAAATCTGAGGTAAAATAGAGGGATGACAAAGCAATCGGTAGGAGCTGGATTGAACAAGATTACTTCTGACGTATTTCTGAGTATGTCTTGTTCATAGAATCCAGTTGATCAGCACAATTCTTTGCTAAGATCACATGGTAGTGTTCTGTGAAAACCATATAAATGCAAGTGGTTTGTTAAGATTGAGATGCTCAACATTTCCATATTCAGGTGTGTATATGTGTAGCATTAGTATAATATTTAGTACATTAGTACAGCACTTTTACATGCAAGAAAACAGGAGCACAGTGGGCAAACCCATTAGTCACAACAATATAATCTGATCGTAGTTCTAATCCATCACCTATAAGAAAGTAATCTGCTAATTCCATCTCAACCTGGATAATTGTAACATACTCGGACAGTGTCAAGAGCTCATGCAGCAGAAATAAAATCTACTTTGGTTACATTAGAATAACTGCACTAGTGTAACTGATCGTCACATAAAACTTCCCATTTGTTTGTTCATCTCACATAGTCTGGAAATATAAAATGTGACCCTGGACCACAAAACCGGTCATAAAGGTCAGTTTCTAGAAATTGAGATTTATACAATATCTGAAAGCTGAATAAATAAGCTTTCCTTTGATGTATGGTTTGTTATGATAGGACAATATTTGGCCAAGATACAACTATTTGAAAATCTGGAATCTGAGGGTGCAAATAAATCTAAATACTGAGAAAATCACATTTAAAGTTGTCCAAATGAAGTTCTTAGCAAAGCATATTACTAATCAAAAATGAAGTTTTGATATATTTACAGTAGGAAATTTATGAAATATCTTCATGGAACATGATCTTTACTTAATATCCTAATGATTTTTGGCATAAAAGAAAAATTTATAATTTTGACCCATGCAATGTTTTTTTTTGGCTATTGCTACAAATATACCCCAGTGACTTAAGACTGGTTTTGTGGCCCAGGGTCACAAATGGAGAGAGAAAATATCAACCACCGTAGGTCATTTCTTAGAGGAGTTGCTCAAGATGGGCATATTCAGATGGAGCAACAACTTACTATTATTCTTCCATCCTTAAACTGAAACCACAAGCACAAACAAATTAGTAAAGGCTCAGAGGAACTGTAATTTCTATCATCAGCTCTACTAGGAGGATTCATCATGTCAGGTTCAGCTGAGATTGAGGAACTACCAGCAACACAAACAGGTGAGAAAAGATTGAATTACTGATATCGAAACAAAGAAAGAGCTACATTGTAGAGTATCCCTCTGATTGCAGAACAAGTCAAGTCAAGTTGAGGTTTAATGTCATTCCGCTACATGTGTGGACATACAGTGGAACGAAATGTTGTCCCTCACAGGACCACGGTGCTACATAAATACAGACATAAAACAATGAAGTAAAACAGTATAAACCTATACACAACTAACCTACTGACAGATTTTGACTATAAATACTATATATAAATATCTACCTATACATAAGCTAAAAAACAAAAAACAAACAAAATACAAACTATACAAATGCTACACATAAACACGGTACCTATACACAACTAACCTACTGACAGATTTAGTCAAGCAGCTGGCTGGGGAATAGTGCAAGATGATAAGTAGTGCATGAGCATGTAAACACATATTTGAGTCTTATGTGGGACTATGTACACAGCAGTGAGTGTGAAAAGTGTCTAGTGCTCATAGTGGAGATTTGCACAAAAAAAAAAAAAAAATTCAGACAGTTTTTCTGTGATGTGGTAAGGTTGGGGGGGGGGGTATTTGGGGGGTGGAGGAGGGGAGATGGTCCATGTTTCAGGAGGTAGAGGGTTTGTGTGGGGGTTTCAGAGGAGGGCGGGGTAATTTGAGTTCAGGGATCGCACAGCCTGGGGGAAGAAGCTGTTGAGCAGTCTGGCGGAGCGGGCTCTGATGCTACGGTAATGTCTACCTGATGGTAGGAGCTTGAAGAGACTGTGGGAGGGATGGGTGGGGTCCTTCACGATAATGTTGGTTTTGCTGGAGCATCCTGTAAGGAAAATGTCCAGGATGGAGGGGAGAGGGGCACCAATGATCTTCGCAGCTGTTTTCACTGTCCGTTGGAGGGTCTTGTGATGCAGCTGGTCAGCATGTTCTCTATGGTTCCTCTGTAGAATGTGGTGAGGATGGGTGGAGGGAGACTTGCTCTTGTCAAAGTGTAGGCACTGATGTGCCTTCTTTGAGAGTGACATGGTGTTGGTGGTCCAGGTGAGATCCTCTGTGATGTGCACCTCCAGGAATTTAGTGCTGCTGACTCTCTCCACAGTCGAGCTGTCGATGGTCAGTGGGGGGTGGTCAGTGGAGTTTCTCCTGAAGTCCATCACAACCTCCTTTGTCTTCTCCACATTGAGGGACAGGTTGTTAGTGCCACACCATTCAGCCAGCTGTGCCACTTCCTCTCTGTAGTTGTTGCTGATGATACCTACCACTGTTGTGTCATCCGCAAACTTGATGATGTGGTTGGAGCTGAACTTGGCAGTGCAGTTGTGGGTCAGCAGCGTGAAGAGCATTGGGCTGAGCACATAGCCTTGTGGGGCACCTGTGCTCAGTGTGGTAGTGTTCGAGGTGTTGTGGCCAACACGGACTGACTGAGGTCTTCCAGTTAGAAAGTCCAGGATCCAGTTAGAGAGGGAATTGTCAAGGCCCAGCAGGTTTAGTTTATTAATGAGCTGTTGTGGGATTATTGTGTTGAATGCTGAGCTGAAGTTGATGAACAGCATTCTGACATAGGAGTCTTTATTTTCTAGGTGGGTAAGAGCCAGGTGGAGGGTGGAGGAAATTACAGCGTCTGCAGAGCGGTTTGGACGGTATGCAAACTGGAGCAGATCGAGTGTGTTGGGGAGGCTGGTTTTGATGTTTTGCATGACTAACCTCTCAAAGCACTTCATCATGATTGGAGTCAGTGCTATGGGACGGTAGTCATTTAGACAGGGACACGTAATTTTTTTGGTACCGGTATGATGGTTGTGGATTTGAGACATGTGGGGACGACTGCCTGGCTCAGCGAGGTGTTGAAGATATCTGTTAGGACATCTGTCAGTTGTGCAGCACAGTCTTTCAGTACACGGCCAGGTGTACTAACATCCTGCTAACATCTATTCGTTATTTACACTAATGATGAGGTAATACGGGAGATTTCCCTCATTATGCTGTGATACACCCAAGATTATCTGTAATTAAAGGCTGCAGTCTGGAAACTGATTTAAACAAGATTTATTCAACAGCCCGTTGACTGAAATGACAAATTCAGATCTTAAATGACAAAAAAACATTGGATCTTAGGGCCCAAAGGTGTGATCCATGACTGGAGAAAGTTCAAACTTGAGAGTGAGGACCATGAAAGCGTCCCTTCCAACAAGAGAGAGCTCCTCAGACAAATGTCCAACCCCAAATCCAGTAATGACGAAACCCGGGAAACAGTCATCCACAAGGTAACAGGGAAAAATTCCCAACTGACATCTACACATATATAACACGCACAAGAAAATGAGTCATTTTAATTCCAAACACATCCCATCATTATAGCTTACCAGTCAAATGCACACAGCTACTCATTCTGTATAATTCATATTTTCCAAATTTTAAAATGATAGTAAAGTCATCAAAACTCTGAAATAATGTCAAATTATGCAGTAATTAAAACAATTTAAGCAAATCTTCATGAGGTAGCCATAGTGCCCTAATAAATTGTGTTGACTACATTTCTAAAGATTTTTAAATAAATGTTTTTGCATTTATTTGATCAACAATACATTTCTGTGATGCAAAGCTAAAATTTTCAGGAGTTATTACTCCAGGTGTCACATGACCCTTCAGAAATTATTCTCATATGCTGATTTGCTGCTCAAGAAACATTTATTATTATTATCATCAACGTTGAAAACACCTGTGCTGCTTAATATTTTTTTCTGGAAACCACAATATTTATTTATTTAGTCATTGTGGAAACCACAAAACATTTTTTAAGGATTCTTTGATGAACAGGAAATTAAAAACAACAACATGGATGTGAAATAGAAATCATTTGAAACACTTTTGATCAATTTAATGCATTCTTAATAATTAAAAGTATTAATTTCTTTGTCAAAAAAAATCTTAGTGACCCCAAACTTTTGAAGGGTTGTGTATATGTTTTTGCTTCACTATTCGGCCTACTCCATACTCCAAACAGAGAGAAATTTATACATAAACACAATTTATAATTTACAATTAAATACAAAACTAATTTAATGTGTTTAACACTAAATTGAACGGTTTTTAAGATAATCAAAATCATTTCAGAATCAATTCATATAAGTTTGTCCAGTATGTTGACTGGCAGTGTAAGAGTTGCTTCGCATATTTATTAAAATTGCTGTGTTGCTTTGTCTGCCCACATGCAGATGAGTGTTCAGGAGTACGAAATGATCAAAGAAGAGGATGAAAGCTGTCTGCGTAAGTATCGTAGGCAGTGCATGCAGGAGATGCACGAGCACCTGAGTTTTGGGCCTAAATTCGATGCTCTGTTTGAGTTGGATAGTGGGGAGGCCTTCTTGGATGTCATTGAGAAAGAGCACCGCCTAACCCTAGTGGTTGTGCACATCTATGATGATGGGATCAGAGGATGTGACGCTCTCAACAACTGCTTGACTTGCCTGGCAGCAGAGTATTCCACCGTCAAATTCTGCCGAATCCGAGCTTCTGCCACAGGGGCAGGTGAGCGTTTCTCAGATGACGTTCTGCCCGCCCTGCTGGTGTACAAGGCTGGAGAGCTGCTGGGCAACTTCATGTCTATCACAAAGCACCTGAATGAGGAGTTCTTCGCCATGGATGTAGAGAACTTCCTAAATGAGTACGGTCTGCTGCCAGAGAAAGAGTTCGCAGCCGGCCCCGATGAGAATGAGAATGCTGATGTGGAATAACTGAGGAAATTCAAAGGGTGGAAATGAATCACATTAGTCAACCTGTCAGACTTATTTCAGAGCTAGATCAAGTAATGATGCTGTGAATACTGGGCCATGACTCCAACAAACACACACACCTCAAGGCATCTACTAGCACGTGATTTACAGCGGTTAAATACTTCATAGTGTTATCAAAGGCACACAGTCATGCTTATTTCATTTGCCAGGGTACCCACAATTTTTGACTAATGAGTTTCCATGAATTTTCTATGCCCTTGACAGTAGTTTGTGATTACTTGATAAGGATTTTTTTTTTAAATCATTCAAATTAAGATCAACTCATTCATGAATCATTCTGACTGATTTATGAAGCAATTCGGCTGATTTGCATGGGGAAGGATGATTTTTCAGATCCATAGAGAAGTTCTCCACTGTATCGCGTCGCAGTGCTTTGGTCGACTCAAGTTTAAGTGCTGACTTCTTCTCCTTTCTCAAACCTGTTCCCCTTTCTCTTCTCAAAACTATTATGTCTATATAAGGCAAAAATGGCCAAAAAATTGTATTTAAAAAGACAAGGGAAATGATTCATTCACTTACAAATTGAACCATTTATTATGGTTTACAGAGAAGCTGATGGAATATTTTATTAAGGAGATAATAAATAATAATGTACACTATGTTAACAGGTTTGGGGTCTGTAATTTTTTAATAAGATAATACCTTTGTTCATCAAGGATGCATTGAACTGATAAAAAAAAAAAAGACTTTTTTTATTTCAAATTAACTCTATTCAAAGAATCCTGTAAAAATGCAGGGTTTGCACAAAAATATTAAGCAGCACAACTGTTGTCAATACTGACATTAAGAAGTGACAAAACAGCATAAAAACAACATATTAATGATCACTTAACAATCACATAACACCTTCTTAATAAATTACAAAACTTCAGCATTGCCATCACAGAAATAAATTACACTTTAAAATACATTTTTTTTATTCACTCAATGTGACTGTTTTATTGTATTTTTGATCAAATAAATGCAGTCTTAGTGAGCAAAATAAACTTTTTTCAAAACATACAGACCTCAAACTTAGTGTACATTCATTACAAAAATTTATATTTTGTATTAATTTCTCTGACATGTCTTCTGAGCATGCTTAGGTTTGCCACATGAAAGTCAAACTGTCACTGTACTTGTCATCCATTATGTATCGAGCTGCTATCTGCTTAATGAATAAATTATATGAGAAAAAAAAGTGTGATTTCATATGTTGTAATGCTGCATTACATGACACCAGAGTGACTTACTTCAATAAAACACAGAAAGGCCAAGCACACTCCTCACACCTATAGGTCTTCATGACTAGATTTGTGCTACAAATGCCATTCCAGGTAAAACGTGTCCTGACACGTACCCAACTAACTCACAAATCACAGGATGACTGTGTTTATAAGAGACTATTCATGTGTAAGTGCTTGTTTGAAGGTGCAGGTGAATGTGGTTTAGGTCAGCATATCATTGTTAAACCTAAATGACTTTAAGAATACAACAAGATGATTTTGGTACTTAGAACAGGGGTCTTTAAAAGGGGGTCCAACATTTTAGTTTGATCTGAAACTAGAAAAAAAAGAAACAGAAATATTAACTAAAATAAACCCCTAAAGTTCCTCTGTTTCACTGCCCTGTCACATTAGAATGTGAACATTTTTAATGGCTTTGCAATGTAGAAATCATAAAGTATGTACCACCAGTGGGTCCTTGGTCTGAAAAAACTTTTAAGACCCCTTATTTAGAAAAGAGGAGTGTCATTAAAGGAATAGTTCACCCAAAAATGAAAATTCTGTCATCATTTATTCACCCTCAGGTTATTTCAAACCGTTTCTTTTTTCAGTTGAACACAAAAGAAGATATTTTGAAAAATATAGGTAACCAAACAGTTGATGGTCCCCATTGACTTCCATAGTACAGAAAAAATACTATGGAAGTCAGTGGGTACCATCAACTTTTTTTTCTCCAAAATATTTTCTTTTGTGTACAACAGAAGAAATAAACTTATACAGGGTTGAGACAACCCAAGGGTAAGTAAATAATGAAAGGATTTTTATTTTTGGGTTAACTTTAACCCTTTAACTTACATTACCGTCATCACAAAAAAAGTTTTCAGCAATTGTATTTCATGCCAAAGGGATTTTCCGCTCAGTTAAACTTAATATAACATTTCCTTTATGCCTTTAATGCTCCACCGTTACAGAAGCCAGAAGAAACTGGTTTGATAATGACATGACAAATGGCACATTGACAATATACTGAAGAAAGCAACAAACGTGCAGGATGACAATGAACATTTTTCTTTTAATCTGTTATTAATGTGGCATGAGACGAAAACATGCCACTGGTGAACAATTTTCAAAAAAAAAAAAAAAAAAAAAAGGAAGAAAAAACAAAACACATAATTGTAATTTACACTTTAACCGGTATATTATTACTCAAAAATGTTTAATATATATGTATATGTGCATTATATATATGTATATGTATATTATCTAAACTATATGGCCATAAACATGAGAATAGCCTCTTCAAATTAGCGGGTTTGTCTATTCCACTAATTTCAGTTATAAATTTCAATGCAACATTAGAAGATTGCAATCTGGAGAATTGTGTGCTTACAACTTTGGGGCAACAGTTTGCGAAAGGCCTTTTTCCACCACGACACACAAAGCCATTTTAATAAAGAAATGGATTGATTGGTCTCTTGATGAACATTTCATTTCAGAAGAATGGCTACAGAATGAACCCATCAGTAGGCATCAGTGCGATCAGGCTGTGAATGTTAGAGACATACAGTAATTCTCTCGATTGCCATTGTATAGTATAACATTAAGATTTGTCTAGACTCAAATAGCCAAACCTACTGATTATAAGGGAGTACTCCACACACTCACTTATGCATACTTATACACTCACTCATACAAACATATTTTCTATTTCCATTGTCATTCATTAAAATACAGTAGTGATGTGGCTGTGGCAAGGAGAGCAACGGCTGCTGTTATGGCCACACCTGTGTATTTGAGAGAGAGAGAGAAAAGAAAGAGAGGTCATCAGGTCGGTGAAGACGGACCACTGGGAATGTGAGAATGTCTCCAAGAATTAAAGGAATCACACCAAGAAAAATATGGTCACATCCGCCCAACTAACATCTATAGACTGTATCATTATACAGCGTATTGTTATCGTTAACTTTATCGTTGAGCCCCGTTTAATACCATGATAGAAAAAGAGAGACTTATTTTATGAATAAATTAGTTACTCATAGAAAAATAGAGCGTGATCTATATTAATAATTATGTATAATGTTAAGCACTTACCAGCATAATATTGAGGGGCTTTCTGATTTTTGGGATTTTCAGTTTGGACTTCTGAGAAGACATGCTTACTAGAATCATCACTGGGGCTTTCAGTTATCTCTGATCCACAAACATTGGAAAATACTGGGGGAAAAAAAAAAAAACATGCACAAACGTGTAAAAAATTTAATTACTAGGTATAGTAGACTTGTGCCACTAAAGAGAAAGAAATGATGCAAGAAATTTTTTTTTTTTTTCCAAGGTGGAGATTGTGTCAGAAACGATATCCCAAGTTCCCCAAAGGGCTTGTTAACACAAGGGATCAGATAGCCTGCAGCTAATCCTATTACCTCTTCCACATTCTTCCTTTTTAACCATACATGGAAACCATATGAGGGCAAACTTAAACTGGTCTGAACAAGAGGCAAGGTGTAGCTGGCTATTATTTTGGAGGAGAAATGAGGCAGGGTGTGTCAAAAGAGGTCTGTATGCACCCATTTTGACAAGGCTGAACCTTTGGTATTCTATAAGTCACACACCTATACACATTCTTCACTGTTTAACAATAAAGCCCCTACAATCCTTGTGTTCAGTCATCCCTGAATCCTAGTGAGTCTGCAAGGACTTGCTCTCCATTTCCTAGTGACACATCTGAGGTCCACTTAAAAAAAGCCTAGAGGTGATACAATCCATTACCACAGTGCAATTCCTTAAGTACCGGCATTTCATTATTTAAATAAGCCATCTTATAATATGAGAAACTTAAATAAAGTGAGATAATTAATTAACCTAGGGCTGCACAATTATGACAAAAATCATAATTGTTGATTATTCCCTTGAAATTGTAATTGCGATTATTAATTAGAATTATCACAATTTACATTGAATGATATTTATACCATTGTTTGATGCAACGGCATGCCGTATTTTTATATGAAAATAAACAAGCTGAAAACACACTAACTGAAAAGTTTCTGTGCTGTTCTATAGTAATGTCAACTATACATCGGATTGGTTTCTTCTTTAAATTATAAAAAAGTAAAAATATGAACGGCATTCTAATGTTATACTAAAACTAAAATTAAAATATTGGGAAACACCCTTAAGATAACATGTAGATAGAAAAAAAAAACGCATCTTAAACATGCAGAATTACATAAGTGGACTATGAATGATTAATTGCCACTTTGAACGATTACGTAATTGTGGCATCCATAATTGTAATTGCGATTAGAAATTTGATTAATTGTGAAGCCCTAAATTAACCCTAAAGTCACATATGGGAAACATACATTGATTGCCCTCCAAACTAGTATCTATGTCCTCTTCTGGTGTTTTGCAGTCCAGCATCTCTTTCAGACGCTCGGCCACATCTGCTGTACTTTCATCTGGAAACATGTAGTCACACACAGACAGACCGGACACGGGCACTGGTGCAAACACACGCCGAGGAAGAGCCTGCTGCCCACTGCACAGACCTAGAGAAACAATATGGGCACTTATGTCTTGAATTATGAATACATTTATTTTTGTACTATGTCACTCAATGAAGAGAATTGTGGCAAACTACTGCCATCTAGTGGTCAAATTGATGTTAGCAAAAGTTTGTTGTGGAAGCGATAGTGCACCTAAAAAGTGAAGATTCTGTCATCATATACTCACACTCATGTCATTCCAAATTTGAATGACTTTCTGTCTTCTGCTGAACTTTAAACAAGATATGTTGGTAACCATTTTTATTCCCCTCTTTAATTATATGGACAAAATTGCAATGGAAGTCAATGGGAATCAAAAGGGTTACTAATATTCTTCACAATATCTTCTTTTATGTTCCTCAGATGAAAGTAAGTCATAAACATTTGGAACAACTTGAGGGTGAATAACTTATGACAGATTTTTCATTTTTGGGTGAACTATCCCTTCCAACAGCACACGTAAGACATGATGGACCACTGTACCTTTGTGACTCCCTTCATTTATTAAAAGATCTTCCAGAAACATCTCTACTCTGGAGCAAACCGTGTTTATGATGTCTCTCTTAATGGCCTACCAGTACAAAGAGAATATAAATCAGTATTAATCTTCTCAAAGACTCCAAATGCATTCAGGCATTACAACATTATAATGTACAGTATATTTTATACATATGTACATATGTACATATATATATATATATATATATATATCTATATATATATATACATACACACATACATACATACATACATACATACATACACACATACATACACACATATATATATATATATATATACATACATATGTATATATATATGATTTTTTAATTATTATATGTGTGTATATATATAAATATAAAAGAGTATTTACTTTGAGATTTTTTAATTATTAGTTTTTGAAAGATTTTAAGTGAGTGTTAGATAATGCCAATGGTAAAATAGGGGAAATGAGCACTTACAATTAAATATCCAATATCAGTATATTTGATATATATATCAAACTGTTTCATAACAATATGGTAGTGATATATTGAACATCCCTAAGCATAAAGCAGTATGAATAGACTTGAATGACCTGTGCTGCATGTCTGGCTTTGGGTTTGTTATTGTGGATGTAGGCCCTGCAGTGAACCACCCCTCGAACCTTCACAGAGCCGCTGCACAGCTGAACCAGAGCACTGCTCCGCTCATCCAGCTCTGCCTGTTCCTGTCACATTGATATACATATTATATATTCGACAATATCCACATATATGCCCCATTGATAATCTTCATCAGAAGACACTATTATAAGAGAAGCCGCTCACATCAGAGACAAAGATCCGTGCTGGCAGTGTCTGACGATGGGTTGTTTTTGGGTTCTTTTTCTAAAAAAGAACAAACATGTACCTCAGCTCAAATGAAGAATCAGTATGACAGAGGAATGACAGAATGAAGTTTTCACCTGTCCTGATACGAGTTCAGAGTCATCTAATGCATGTCTGCCATTTATGAGACAGCAAGCAGCCTCAATCTGTTTAGCCCACCTCCTTAGACCATCCTGGACAAGGGAGGCAAAGGAAAATTAAACTAACAACATATCAACCTATTATCAAATCTACATTCACCACAAAATCCTACACAAGAAAAACACTTCTCTTGTTTTCCATGCACCCGTCTCACCTTCATGCACTTGTCTGTGATATCAGAAGAAGATCCTGTCATAGGGATCTGCACATCCACCGCAACAGAGCAGCTCAGCATGGGCCAGGATGATGAGACACCTGTCTGATACTTCCAATCTGCTGGCTTGGCCGAACTCTAGAAATGCAAAAGAATTAAAACACAGCTTAATACAACACTATCTGCCACAAGATTCCAAGCTTTAAGACAAAAAAGTGTCTCTTACTTTTGGATCTTTTACATCAAATGTTTTGCAGACAGTTCTGTAGATTTAAAGTCAAGGATCATGCAAACATGTGCGGGTATTCATACAGACCGATGCTTTTAGATCACGGGGAATATACTTATGTAGGGTAATAGCTGGAGGGAGTGTAAAGGATACTTCTTTGTTTTGGAGCAGATATGCAGGGTGACTTGATCAGTCACATCCTCCTCTGACAGTTCCCACAATCTTCCCTTAGTTATGTATTTATCCATAGCAAATATAAGCTACATAAAGAGAACAGAGCACAGAAATAAGTGCTTAAGTGATGATGGCCTACTAAATCATCTTTAATAAAATAAGCTAAAATGTGTTCCAGTCAATTTCTAAATGATTAGTATAAAATAGTTTAATTGAAATTAATTAAATTATTGAAAAAAAACAATTAATAATACATAAAATTAATAAAATAATGTTTAATCTAACAAATAAACAAATTAACAGATAAAAAAAAAATACATCTAAGTCCATACCCTTTTTAATGCATTTTGGGCATCTTTGGAGAGTTCAGGTGGGGTTACTAAAAACAGGCCAAGAATGCAAAGACCTCCTGGTAACATGCGGGACACCTAGAATAGGGAAAGTCAAAATCCTTAATTGTACAACTTCACAGTAAAACATTTCAAAGCCACTATGCATGTTATAAGACATCATGCTAATCACCTGCTTGGCATGTTCTGTGACCCACTCCACATCAATGTCATCCAGTGGGCTGACCCCTCTCGAAGCCTTCGGCTGCCCCTCACTCTCCCTGTGAGGAGTCTGCACAGCCAGCACCACAAAATCTCTCTGAGGAGAGGACTGTGAAAAGAAAATAAAGGAAATATAGTTGTGTGTGCACTGACATTATTATATATAAATGAGTTTAGCATCCTTACTTGACCAGCCAGGAGTCCGGTCACACATGAGCCGGGAGCTGTCTGAATCCCAACAAGATATTCCTCCACAGCTTCATCTACAAAGTAACTCCTACCCATTCTGCCTCTAAACACGCAAAAGAAAAAAAATAAAGTAATAATGATAATAGTTCAATAATGTGCCTTATTAACCTGCTTGCAACTGCAAAATAACAATGTTATACTGTTTATAATGTTATACTTTTATACTGCGTTTTCACTGACAACATATTTACAATTGGACAAGTATTGCTGCTGTTAAGGGAAATTTTATTATTATTATTATTATTATTATTATTACTACGAGTACTATTATTATCTATTAAGTGCAAATGAGAATTTAAATGAGTGTCAAACTATTTAATGGCAGTAAATAACAGTGAAACAGGAAAAAAAGTTTATTTAGTCAGCCTTTTGATCATGACAAATATTGTGTGAAATAATTTGCATATTATGGCCGATAACCAATAAATATTATGAAATATTAAAATTCAATAAATACAAGAAATACAAATAATTGTTTTGAACCACACATTATAACATACAGTATGAAAATCTAATATAGTTGTTTTTTTATGTTTATTTTATTTTGAGCAATCACTGTTTCTACAGCTTAGCTCCAAAATGAAGAGAAGCAGTTCAATGTCCAACTCTAAATGACATCAAAAAGTAAAACATTTAAACGTCTTTAAACACATAGAAAATAATGACATTTTAGGAAACATACAATATAACGTCAGAGCAGCGGAAAATATAGCAATCTTCAAACGCACCTTGAGATCACGCTCACTTCTTCAAACAGCTGTGGACCCAATACGTGACAAATCGTCGCATCAAATACACGCTCTTCAGTTCAAGAGACCTGATTGGACAATACGTCTGTAGGTCCGTGCTGCTTTGCGGCTTGAGTTTACGACGTAAGGGCAGCTAGCCGCTAATGCTAACTGTTGCAGTGTGTCGGAGAGATGGCGGCACTTCTTCAGCAAGCGCTGGAGAGAACCGAGATAAACAAACTGCCGAAAGCGATTCAGAACAAGCTCGAGAAAGTTCTGTCAGAGCAGCAGACGGAAATAGACTCGCTGAAATCACAGCACGAGCGATATAAAGCAGACTGCGGTGAGTAACGGTAGCAGGCGGGCCAGAGAGTCATTCAGCAGCTGAGTGTCTTAAACACTAGTGTATTGCCTGAATAGACAGCATGTGTAGGCATCATAAATACATTTGTGCTGATCCGAAACATTGAGGAGCAAGTTGTCTGCTTAATTAATCTGGAGTTAATTCTAAGATGTAGTGGCACACCAAAGAAAACGTGTGGATCATGTTTGTCTGTTTTTTTCCACTTGAACTTTTATGTGCGTTATTGATCTGCTCTCTCGATACTAGAATGCTATGTGAGCATATAAAGCCTTTCTTGATAACCTCAATCATAATGAATTAATTTTTATAACGGTTCTTTCTCTCTAAACCAGCAGTCTTAATCATGTCAGTATGAATTGTCCCAGTAAAAGCATGTGTCATATTTTTAATGAACAGAACAACAGTATTTTAGTCTTGAGAAGAAGCTAGCTGAGAGTCAGGAGCAGTTCTTGTCCCAAAGTAAAGAGTATCACAGTATTAAGGAGGAGAACGGCCGCCTCGGTAAGTACCGTACATTATGTTCTATTTTTAATATTTGGATTGTGTTGATGCAGTATTGCTGTATAACATAATGTGTTTGTTCTTTCTTAAAGTGGAGGAACTTAAGAAGCTAAAAGATATAGAGGAAGAGCAGGGGACAACGCAAGAGGTAACAATGAGTCTCACCTGTCATGCTTCATATGGACCGTCATATCTGAGCAGTTAAAGATGATGAAAATATCTCAATGTCTTTGGCTTTCAGAGTAAGCCTCCAAGAGCCAAATATGAAATTGAGGCAGAAAACAGAGAGCTCTCGCGGTCGCTTGAGAAGAGATCTCAAGAAGTGGAAAACCTCAGCGGTACGAGTCATTTATGACAATGTTATTATCGACTTTGCATTGTTTGCATTACTTAATCAACAACATTTTGAGCACTTTTTAGTTGCTAATAGTGTTGTACCAAAATGTCAGTGCAAATGCATGTGAAATTTCACAATTCTCAATACCACAGCAAAAACTATTATGCTTTTGAGCTCTGTTCTTTGTTTAAAAAGTTAATATTAATTTACATTACCATCCAGTAGTGTTTGGGGTCATTAAGATTTGTTTTATGTTTTTGAAATTAGTCTTTTATGCTTACCAAGGCTGAATTTAGTTAAAAATACAGTAGAAACAGTAATATTGCTATAAAAAATAAACAGTTTTGAAAATATTTAAAAATGTAATTTATTCCTGTGATGCATAGCTGAATTTTCAGTAGTCATTAGTCCAGTCTTCGGTGTCACATCTTCCTTGAAATCATTCTAATAATGCTGAAGAAACATTTCTTATTATTTTCAAGTTTGAAAACAGTTGTGCTGCTTAATATTTTTTGTGGAAATTGATTTTGTGGAAAGTTCAGAGGAACAGTATTTATATGAAATGGAAATATTTTGTAACATTTCAAGTTTAGCTTGAACTTTGAACAATTTAATTCATCTGTGAACGGTAGTGTAAATGTTAGCAAGCCAAATTAAAAACACTGGAATGTAGCCATTAAGTATTTGTAAATAAATGTAATTTTAGTTTTAATCAAGTGAACAGTTTGTTAGAAACAAACTGATTGCTCACATGTGAAGTTGAGTTGGTATTTAGTCCTAAAGTAGCCCTAAACCAATGCTTTTGACATCCAGAACAGCTAAAATATGTCTTAATGTTATTATACAGAGGATCTTAAACGTCTCAATGACAAACTTGTGGAGACCAACACAATCAAGATGGAGCTCCAGCTTAAACTGGATGAACTTCAGTCATCTGAGGTTTCCATTCAGGTGAATAGTGACTCTCATTCTCATTCTGTCTCTACAATGAAATCATTCATCTGATCATTGAGTCTTTGAGTTGATTTTTTGAAAGGTTTACTGTGGTTCTTTCTCATCAGTATCGTGAGAAGCGAATGGAACAAGAAAAAGAGCTCCTTCAGAACCAGAACACATGGCTGAATTCAGAGCTGAAGAGTAAGACAGATGAGCTGAACTCATTATCCAGAGACAAGGGCAAAGAGATCCTGGAGCTCAAGTGCTCTTTGGAGAGCAAGAAGGAAGAGGTGTGAGGGACTTTTGAGACCCTTATTTATCAGTTGGGCTATATTCTTATTATATCACTTATCTGCAACAATCGTATGTACTGTTTGTTATAATCAGGTGACCAGACTTCAGGACCAAGTGAACACGCTCAAGAAAAACAATGACAACATGCAGAAGAGTACTGAGGATCTTATGAACAAACTCAAAGAGGTTCACTATTACCTTCCTGTTCATAAGTAGTTTACCATTTCACATGAAATAGAAATTCAATAATGGTTGCATTGCTTGTGTTCTATTTTTAGGCTAAAGACCAGCGGGCCTCCATGGAGGAAAAGTATCGCAATGAGCTGAATGCTAACCTCAAACTCTGTAATTTGTACAAGGTCAGTTGATGTTGATATTTGTTGTGCAGGTCCAGGGTTAATGTATGATATAATTACGATCTGAATCCTTTTGTGTGTTCACAGAATGCAGCAGCAGAAACTTAAGAAAACAAAACTGAACAGAACAGTAAAATAGCTCAACAGAAGAGCTCAACAAACTGTTGAAGGAGGCGATGGAAGGTGTGAAAATTAAAAATGCTTCAGTTAATTAATATATTTATTTATTTATTTTGTTCATTCCTGTAACTCAGACATTAGAGAATGGCATTAGCAACAATGGTCATGGGTTCAATTCCTATCAACTACACTTAACATACAATGTAATACTTATTAATCAATCTAACCAATGTAGCCATTTGTTATTTTATGCAAGGTTATCTAATTTTTTAATTGTAGCATGCTTCTCTGAACATCTATGTTCTTATTTTGGGTTTATTTGCTAATTTTCTGTCATTGCTTTACATTGAATGTTGTGTCGAGTTTAGATGTTATGTGGTGCTAAGCAGACATACTGCTTCTTTCATCAACAGCCAATAAAGGCACAGACAAGAAGCTGTCAGAGCTGCAGAGTGTGAGGGAGAAAGCAGAGTCTGATCTACACGAGAAGGTCAGGCATCTAGAGAAAGAGCTGGAAAATGCCAACACGCGACTTGCAGACTTTAAGAGGAGAGGTAATGAGCACAAAACCTAAAACCTCTTTGTTTTAGGTTTAAGAATCTTTTCAGAGTAATTAGATTGAACTTTTGATGGGTTTATGGGAAGATTTTAGGGTAAATCATGTCATTGTGCAAGACTTCATTCTGTATTTGTGTACTTCAACAGGCGTTCCAGCTCTCACAGAAGAGGAGCTGACAAACCTCTCCCCAACTGCAGCTGCAGTGGCCAAGA
This sequence comes from Cyprinus carpio, assembly GCF_018340385.1. Taxonomy (NCBI): domain Eukaryota; kingdom Metazoa; phylum Chordata; class Actinopteri; order Cypriniformes; family Cyprinidae; genus Cyprinus; species Cyprinus carpio. The sequence goes on along the minus strand of NC_056573.1, from coordinate 10,402,732 downwards.
TTGTTAAGCCCGGCATGAAGTTAATGGAGGTATAAAAGATGTTTATCACAAACTAATTCAGAATTTTGTGAAACTGTGTATCTTTATGAGTAACTTTCCTATATTTGGCTCTCAGCTGTATAATGCCTTCGTGGAGGCGCAAGACCAACTGCATCTTGAGAAGCTGGAGAGCAAGCGTGTGCACAAGGTTCTGGATGAGATAGTTCTGGAGGTGGAGAACAAAGCTCCCATCCTGAAACGCCAGAGGGAAGAATATGAAAACATGCAAAAGTCCATGAGCAGCCTATGTGCCAAACTAGAGCAAGCTATGAAGGTTTGCACATATTTGCTATAAAGGTTTGCACAGAAAAAACATGATGGTTATTCAGTATGACATTAATCTGTGTATTTTCTCTTGTATGTCAGGAGGTCCATCGACTGCAAAGGGAGATCGATGAAGCCAATAAGAGAGCTTTGGGGCTAGAGAGAGATAAGCAGAGATCAGAGAGACAGCTAGCAGACGTGTCTGAACAGGTAAGCCACACACTGTCTGTCTGCTACAGTAAACATTGAGATGTAATACCTAGGGGTGAGCAATATGTATTGTTTACAATAATATTGGAACTGTTGTGGTGCCTTAAGAGTGCACATTATCTCTGTGTGATATAGCCTAGTAGTATGCAGTTAGAATGATCCCAAAATGCAATAAATAGGAGCAGAAATGCCCCTGTATGAATTTTTGTCTCTATTCCTATATGGGTTCCCACAGGTCCTTGAATGTTTGTGAATCTGAAAGTGCTTGAATTTATTTTGTGCGTTTTCTGGAAAAAAAAAATCCATATTATTCCCTCCGGTCCGCTAATGTGTTATTTCACCAACACTTCATGGCCTATGCTTGCTTGATTTACGTTAGTTACGTGCATTTACGTGTTACATAAAGTGTTTCCCGCATAAGGTACTTTGTGTTGTACATTGCCATGATATTCATACGCACACGAAACTACTACGATGGTACTTCAAAGTTTTAGAGAGACACCGTGAAATTAATGTTGAATTGCTTTGCTTGTTAAGATTATGTAAACCCATGAGGCAAGAAAAACTTAAAAGCATATTCATATATCTTAAACCTCCTGGTTACATGAGCCTGAGCTCTTTTCAATAAAATTCATGCAAAATAGGGTTGCCAACCACTCCGTATAGCCTAATATGAAATTGTCCCATATTTAAGGTATCAGATAGGCGTTGCGTATGAAAGTTATACGGAATGCTGTTTGTCCCGTATTCGCAGGCATACATCATATGGCCATCTAGACCATACAAATAAAAAATTAATCATTCTTTTTGCACAAATCATTGTTTGATATTCGAACGTAGCCACTCAAGGAAGGCTTTAAGACCTTGCAGCTGGTTGTTCTGACTTCACAGCGAGCGGGGCTTGTGCTAACAGCAATCCCCTTCACCATCCGCGTTTTGATTTCACCAGATCAGTTTGGGTGAATGCAAAGAACATGATTATTGATCATAAGCACAACATCTAGCTAGGCAAGAGAACATGCAATCTACCTGAGGGAAGATGTCTTTCAGTATTGTAAGTTAATGTTGTTAAATAGAGAAACAAAATTACACATTTTTAAAATTGTAACTTCTAGCATATTCCTAAACCTAGACCTCATTAATATTGAAGAACAAATTCAAGCACCAAAAGCAGCCCACACACTCCCAAGCTCTTTAATTGAGAAAAAAAAAAAAAAAAAATCATGAATTTATTGGCTACATGGTTGCAATAACATTCTATTTCAAAATTTTAAATGTCATTGTTTAAAAAAAAAATGTTTTATTGAAGTTTCATAGATGTTCAGTTGTTATCTTTTCAACATTTTATTCCATATTCAGTGCTTGAAGTGGGCCGGTACTTCTATATTTTAGTCTTTAGAGTACCTGGACTTCTTTTGTGCGTACCGCCACTTCTGGCATTTTGCTGGTACTCTGAGTAAAAGCGTCAGTGTCTGGGTAATTAGAAATGACGCTATATAGATCACACTACCCAGGCGGCATCACTTCTCATCTCGACTAATCACGTGAGTGAATTCAATAGGTCTACCTCATGTGTGGGGTGCCAGAGCATGTCAGGGGAGGCACGTCGAGTAGTAAAATTAATTAATTAATTAAAAAATAATGAATTATTGATTACTAATTTGAATCAGTACTTTATAATGAAAATAATACCTTAAAAATGAAAAGAAGCCTTTTGCAATCACATCATTTTAAATCGGTAAAATCCTGGAAAGTCCAAGGATCCAGTAAATGAATTCAGACAGTCAGTTCAAAACAGCGCTAATGCAGAGAAAACATGGCAGATTTCATCAGAGATTGTGGAGAGAATAGTGACTTACGTCCAGATGTCATTAATTTATTCTGTTCAGTGTGTATTTGGCTTAAAAGCAAGAGTGTTTTATAATAGATGCTGGCTGAAGGTGGTCAGAGGTTTAGCTATTCTGAATGTATCCATATAGTAGGTTTAGTTCTCTTTGGCGTCTCCCTGTTTGGTATCGCAGATTGACTTGTGCTAATTTGTATTGAAAACTTTTATTTAATTATTGATTGATTTTGGCACCGTACATACATTGTGTATTATTAAAGTACTTATTTAATATAAATAAATAAAAAGATAAATGGGTGGGGGCGGGGGTGAGTACCAGCACTTATTTTTTTTCCACTTCAAGCACTGGCCATATTGTATGTAATTTCACAGTATATTCACCTCCTAAAATACTACACCACTTGTGCAGTCACAGTTCTATAGAGGTAAAAATTTGTTCAGGCCAATGCTTTTTGTATAACAAGCGTGAAATTTTTTGTATGACATTAAACTTTATTTTTAGAATAATTGTACATAGGTTAAGCAAAACAAATGTGATTATTTTTATATTATTACTTTTTTACACATATATTTACTTTTATACACATATTTAACTGTAGACACGGAAATGACACTCTGTGTGGTACAGAAAAAAATATTATGAGAATCCCTTTTTCTGTCCCTTATTTTCCTGTAAAGAATCACAGTTGTCCCTTATTTTCATTTTCTAAAGATGGCAACCCTAATGCAAAAGTTAATATCAGATCATTTTAGAATACAGTATAGGGTGTTCTGAATATTCTTCAGTTTTATGCAAAACAGAAATACAATAAATAGAATATCAGATCTCTGTCATATGGCCAAAAATCAATGCAAAAAAAATAAATAAAAAAAAATAGCTTTTTTGCATAGTTGTGTTTGACACATGAAAAATGTAACAATGTATCTTACAAGGTAACACAATGTAACCTTACTCTCACTTGAAATGTGTCCCCACATTAAGTCCTTGAATTTGAAGTTAACCAAGGTGTGGGAACCCTGGATGTAGTCAGCAATATCACACAAGCAAGTGTGCTGTTTTCCCAAATATCAGCACGATTAGAAATGTGATGTTTATTTAACTGTTGTATAAAATCTATCAATTATTATTGTTACTTTTCAGTCACAGTGTTGTCAATATTGTCTGTTTCTGCTCTATTTCTCAAACGAAAAGTGTGTCCAACAAAACTGCAACATAAGAACACACAAGAAACATTGTGTGTCTTCAAATTTTTTATTTTTTTAATTTTGTTGTTGTCAGTATCGCAAACCCTATTAACACCTAGTCTCAGCCTCAGACAGCATAATAATTCTTATAGCAATCTACATTCCACAGTTTTTTTCTTTTTTCTTTCCATGATTCAGGTTCGTGTGCTGCTATTGGAGGTGGAGGAAGCACGTGGTAACCAGGTGGTGCGTGAGGATGTGAGCTCGGCTGTGAGCAGCAGCTCTGAGGTCCAGGGCTCACGGCAGGTGGCTTTCCGCAGCGTCCAAGAGCTTCAGCAGCAGAACCAGAACATGCTGGCCCAGATCAGAGATCTGGAGGAGCAGAGGGAGAGAGACCAGAACCAGGCTAAGACTGCCAGGTACTGACCATCTACCTTACATTAGTGTTCATCTAAGAAAAGATCTTCCAGCACAAACATTGCCCTGCTATTCTGCAGTAACACCATGAAAATCAGTAAAAAAACAAAACAAACAAATGTTCTCTCAGGAAAACAGAGTTGGAACAGAGTCTAGAGAAGGTTCAGAAGGAACTGGAGCAGATCAAGGAGCAGCTAAACCACCAGAAGCAGCTGGCTGACTCTGCCACCCGGCAACGAGACATGTACCGTATCCTGTTGCAGACAGCTGGAGTCGAGCTTCCACCACAGGGTGAAAATTGACCCTTTAGACAAAACTGCCTCTCTTTTTTTTGTCTTTTTAACCCAAGTGTTAACTTAAGTGTAACTCGTTTGTCATGGTTATGTTCAGGTTCAGACACTGGATCTCAATCCACCACTGCCAGCAGGCCAGGACCCGTGGCCACCAGATCCACACCCCTGAGGGCTGCAGCTGCAGAATCTGTCCAGGCAACTCAGGCCAAAGCAGCACTTAAACAGGTTAGATATATTCACTTGCTTCGGTTCGCTTCACTCCTTCAAAAGGTTAGTTCAAAAATGAAATGTTGTTTTATTTCAATCATGTAAGCTTTTGTTGAATGGAGGCAAAAATTTGAGTAAATTATTACAGTTTTCTTTATTGGGTGAAGTATACCCTAAAAATGACTCCAACACAAATCTCATTTGGACATTCAGTATTGAGCATTAAACTGAACGTTTTCTCCTCATAGCTTAATGATGCCTTTACAACATATAAAAAGGAGAAGGCAGAAAACGACAAGCTTCTGAACGAACAGATTGAGAGGCTTCATGGTCAAGTGTCTGACCTGCTCTCACAAAAGGCTAAACTTTCCTCTCAGCTGGAGTTCGCCTACAAACGGTGAGCACAACTTTCCTGAAATAACTCTCTTTGCTGGCATTATGAATTTAAGTTGGATTTGAATGCTTTTACCTCACTCTAACCTGAGCAAAACAAGGTAAAGTCATAGCTACATGTATACCATTTATTGCATGTGGTTTAGGGTTGGGCCTATAGACGATGCTGATTGCTGATAGACATCACGATGTTGAGCCGGCATCGCGTTCCCCATCCCCCGCAATCCGCTGCATCCCAATACCATGTTCCGAAAGAAAATGACGTGTAATACAGAACCCCTAAAGGGAATAAATAGACAATGGGAGGAAAATTATATATTTTAGTATTTTCTCTCGCAGTTATATCATTGGGCAATTATACTGTATATAAATTGCCGGCATCAGGGAGCCACTACTATGCCTAGCATTGAAACTACTTTTGAATGCGCAATCACTTTTTAGTTTAAACCCTAATGTGGTTTTCATCTTCGTTTATATTATTTCTTTTTTTCTTTAACTTTTCATAAATGTAACAGATGCACATTGTTTTTCCAAAATATTAAATATGTGAATCAAAATGTTTGTGATATATAAAAAGTCGCTTACAATAGTCACAGACTGCAAGTTTCAGAACCCAATACTTACCAGTTCATGAATGAATTATTATTTTCTACCCTTCTGAAATGCCTGGGTTTGAAATCCAGAGACTTGTGATGATTCTCTTCAACACGCCCCTTAACATGCGTCATCATTGAATGTAATCAAGGAGGTGTGTTCTCTGTAACTCATGTTTGTCCCGTCTGGCTCAAACATATATGCTCTATCACAGTACGTCCCATCTTAAGCATCAAAACACACAGTGGGCAGTAGTTGTTTACTTCCTTTTCTGTAAGACGTAAAGGTCCCTTGAATTTGACTGTTTTTCACAAAGATTGACAGTGAGGATGGGAAATGATCATTTTTACAGATAGTGGACCATTTTTGGTGCAAAAACTTTGCAAACTTTATAAACTACATAGCTTTGTAACTATATATTATGAACTATATAAAACCATAACATAAAACACAATGCAGTTTTTTCAAAGTTGTGTATGTCAAAATACAAATCGAATTGACAAAATGAACATTTTTGAATAGTTATTTCATTTCAAATTCCAACTCGCATTTATAAAGGATTAAATACTTAAAATCTGAATTGGCCCCTGGCAGGTATGAGATGCTTCAGGACAATGTGAATGGCTTTAGACGAGAGACTGAAGCCCTACGTGAGAGGAATCAAAAGATGACTGCCACTCATCAGAGACATGAACAAATCATTCACACAATGACTCAAGATCTAAGGGAGGCCAATGAGAAACTAGCCATGGCTGAGGTGAGAGAAAGCTCAATGCACTGAATGGACTATCAGCAAACTATTCAGCTGGTATTCAGTTGTTGATTTATTTTATTTTTTTCCCGTCTTTCTGCCAGTTGCGCCTTGAGAACATCCGGAAAGAAAAAGACATTCTGAAGCAGGTGGAGAACAGACTGGCCCAGGAGAAAGAGTCCATCTTGACCGAGCAGCGGGGCCAGAACCTCCTGCTTACCAACCTCAAATCCATTCAGGTACAGTTTGTCTACCTATCCCTACCAACTTTTAAAATCACTCTTTGATATTTTCCTATTAACTTCCTCATTGTGTCACAGCTTACCATGGAACGCTCTGAGACCGAGACCAAGCAGCGCTACAGTAACCAGATTCAACGTCTGGAGAAAGAGATCGTCCAGCTTAAGAAGAAGCTGGAACAGGAGGTGGAACAGAGACACGCACTGGAACGCCACCAAGACGTAAGCTTTTAATATTCACTAACATTTTAGTAGGGGTGATTTTCAAATGTCAACTACTTGGTGGAACCGTCTACAACTGAAACACTAATTTCCTTCATTTCTTTTGATTAGACTCAGCTGCTGGAGGCTAAGAAGCAGTTGGAGACACAGACAGCACTACATCAGAAGACTAAAGAGCTGCTAAGAACTGCTGAACAGCAGGTCACCTCCATGAGGCAGCAACTGAACAACAACGAGAACCAGAGCTCAGCTCCTAAGCAGCCTGTCAGGACGTTACCCAGAGGTAAACACAGAAGTTAGAAGATGAAAGTGTGAGTGTCATATATTTTCCAGTGCTGTGTAAGTCATGGTCATGTTATGTGCAGTTTCAGCTCCTGGTGTTCCTCAACAAGAGGTGGACGAGCTCCGTGCTTGTCTACAGCAGGCCGAAGAACAGAACTCTGACCTGAATGAGCGTTTGAAGAATGCCAACACCAACCTAGAGCAGTACAGATCCATGGTGCTCAGCTTAGAGGAGTCTGTAAACAAAGAGAAGCAGGTATTAATCTGCTTCAACCTGTCCAATTGTTTTTACTACAAGTCCTAAGTGGCCACAGTACAAACATATTTGCCCCATGTTTCACTTATAGTTGGCTGAGCAGGCACGGACCTCCACTGAAAACCAGCTGAAGACAGCTCGGGAGTTGAACCAGCAGCTGGAAGCCCGGCTGGTGGAAGCAGAAAAGGAAAAGCTAGAGCTCCAGGAGGAGAAGAGGAAAGCTGTGGAGAGCATTGAAGAACGGGTATGAAACGCACACGGATGGCACGTCCATGCTTTTTGGAGTTTATCTGAATAGGAAAGTTCTGAAGATTGAAACCATTTGTTTAGGTGAAGGAACTGAAAAGGAGCTTGACCGACATGCAGACGGAGCTGCAGGATGCCCTCCAGAGAGCTGTGGAAGCAGTGGCCCAGGAGCAGAGAGCCACTCAGGACAGCAAACTACAGGCGAGTGTGATGCTGCTGGATCAAATCAGCTAATTATTTTTTCACACAACTACCCACTGATTTTCTTGGATGTTTACTCACCTGTGTCTTATTTTGGGCCCCAGGCTAAACTGGCTGCAGAGGCTCAGAATAAATACGAGCGAGAGCTCATGCTGCATGCTGCAGATGTGGAAGCCCTACAGGCCACCAAGAAACAGGGACAGCTGTCAGTACAGAGCTTGAAGCAGCTTGAGGAGAAGGCTCAGAAAGCTGCATCTGAACTGCGTCAGGGCCGTGTGGACTGGGAACAAAAAGAAAAGAGACTGAAGGTAAAATCTTGTGGTTGGCAAAGGTAGAAGAATTTTGTAAATGGAACTGGCTTATGCATAAAGATGTTAGATAGCCTTGGTGATCAGCATAAATGAAATACCTTTGTGCATTTCTGAACACACAAGATATTTTGAGTAATGTTTTTTTTTTAAGTAATCGTTTTTTTAATTTGTCCAGACAATGGAAGTATATTGGAACCGAGGCTGTTTAGTTCTCGACATTTTTCAAAATATCTTATTTTGTGTTCCATTTCAAGTTTGGAACGACTTCAGTAAATGATGACACCGTTTTCAGTTTTGTGTGGACTACCTCTTTAGCATAATAGCTTTTGTAGATCTATTGCTTGGTTGGCGACTTCTATATTGTTTCTTTTCAGGAAGAACTTTCTAAAGAACAGAAGAGAGCCGAGGAGCTGCAGAAGCAGAACACCATGCTCCATGATCAGATGGAAAACCTGAGCAGCAAGATCATTGCCTCCACCCAGCAGCAGACCGCTAGAGAGAGCAGTCTGAACATCTCTCTGAACGAGGAGGGCAAATCTCATGAACAGATCCTGGACATTCTCAGGTTAAACCTTCATCAAGCGCAACCCTCTCAAAGAATGACATGCTGTTAAAATGCCTTACAATACTAAACAAGATAGGGGTAATACTCATGTGGCCTTTCGTTCCCAACAGGTTTGTACGGCGGGAGAAGGAAATAGCTGAGACCCGGCGAGAAGTGGCGGAGGTGGAGACCCTGCGCTATAAACAGCGCATGGAGTACCTGGAGGGAGAGCTAAAGGAACTGCAGGATAGCCTGAATGTGGAGAGAGAAAAGCTACAGGTCTTAAAAGAAACATTAAACCAAAACCCCCAAAACATATCCAAATATTCTAACAAACTGACAAACTGAGAGCTCCACCAGAGACTTTTTTCCAACAGTCTTTTTATATATTTATTTTTTATATTAATTTTCTTTTTCTTTGTATATATTTTTATATTTATTTATTTGTGGGTTGTTGTTGCTGCTGCATGTTTAGGTTGGATAAGAATCAACATTTAACATCAAAGATGTATAACACGTGATCTGATTTTAAAAAAAAAATTGCGTATCTTTCAGTCAGTTAACATCTCTATCTGCAGGTAGCAACAAAGACCTTGGCACAGCAGGAAGACGTAATGAAGCGGATGGAGAGTATGAGTGCTCTGACTGAGACCAATAAAATGCTGAAGAATGAGAAGAACAGACTTGAGCATGAATTACAACAGACTCAGGCAAAGGCAAGTCTTTAAGAGCACATTGTGTGCGTCACTCCTTAGGACCATTTCCTGTCTTATTCTTTAGTTTAAGTGATCTTCAGAGGCCAAGAGTCAATCTCTCTTGCAGGCACCTTCTTTACAATTAATTAGAAATAATGTTGTTTTAAGAAACAAGAATTGTTGTCATTACAGTAAAAATCCTGAAAATATTTATATATGATATAAGAGGGGTAGTCTTTCAAATATCGTGTTGGACAACAGGAGGGCTTTAAGTCAAAAAGGTTGAGTGTCTTCTATTTGTTATAAAACAAGTCAATTATTCATTAAACATTACTCCCCTATAAGTAAGCTTTAATATAGAAGTCCATTTCTATGTGATTACAGATATATCAGTGCATATTTGTGTATAATATATTATATATTTGCTTAAATATCAGGGTTTTTATATTATAATAACACCCTGTATGTATGACATTGATTGTCATGTGATGTTGTAGTTGCGTAAGCTGGAAGCAGACATCAAGCCCCTGCAGGACTCCAATGCTGAGCTGAGTGAGAAGAGTGGCATGCTACAGGCTGAGAAGAGACTCCTGGAGGAGGACGTCAAGCGCTTGAAGACTCGAACACAGGTCTCAGGATCTCAGTGTTCATGCATGAATTTCTATACCTTGAATGTAACATGTAGAATCTTATATTAAACAACACCAGTATGTTTGACTGGTAGTGTGGTTTTCAGTATCTAACTCTGCGATTTAATTGGTTGTGCAGCAACTGCTTAATCAGCAGAAGGACAGTGATCAGGAGGAAAGTAAGAGGCTTCATTCTGAGAGGGAGGCCCATCTCAAACGCATCCAGCAGCTCATAGAGGAGACAGGGAAACTCAAGAATGAGCTGGCCAGGTCAGTGTGCTTGTTTAAATCATTTAACATTTTAAAATGTGAGAATTTTTGTTGTTGTTAGTTTAGTTCCAGAGGTTTTAACACAGCAATCTTCATTCTCTGCCTACCAAACAGGAGCCAAGCTTCAATCACAACAGCTCAGAGCCAGGTGCAGAACCTGCAGGAGAGCCTTGGGAAGGTCACCACTGAAAGAGACAATCTGAAGAAGGAGCTGGAGGCAAAGACCGTGGATATCCAGGAGAAACTCAAAACCATAACGCAGGTCAAGAAGATCGGCCGTCGTTACAAAACCCAGTATGAAGAGCTCAAAGAACAGCATGATAAGGTACACCAGTATTTATGGTGGTTGTTCTTTTTTCATTTTTACTAATTTAAGCAATGAAATGTCCTGAATTAATATGAGTCTGTCACATCTCTCTGATAGATGGTGGCAGAGGCTGCTTCTAAGCCAGCACAGGAGCATGAAGACCGTCAGGCCTCGGTGCAGGAGATTCAAAACCTGAAGAGCTCACTGAGTCAGACACAGAACAGAACTTCGGAACTGGAAACTCAGCTTGACAGCATACAGAAGGTACTCATTTAAGGCTTATTGTGCTGCTCTGACAAACAAGTCTACCTGTAGGTGGGACAAACTATTATGCGAGATGGTTCTTTCTTGCATTGGTATCCAGAGAGGCTAAAAATGTGAAGCCCTCTATTGGATCAAGCTGGAATTGCCATATATTCATGCTGTACAAGTACATGAACATGATAGAATATTAGCCTTTTACTGAATGTTGACCTCATTAGGTCTGAAACGCATTGTAAACCCATAAGATCAACCATGAACAAACCTCAGTTGTTCTTGCGGAAGCTTGAATAGGTTTGTGGGACACACAAGAACAAACCTCACTGGTTTGAGCTTCTCTGTACCATATTTGATGTGGTATATATGTTGATCATGTTGTTGTTTATATGTGAATAAAAGGCTAGATTAGATATTTCATTTTTGGGTGAACAAATCCTTTACGTCTGCGTTAAAATAAAACTTTCAAGAAACAAATCAAACAGTTAAAGCTTCCTCGAAATGATTGCTTTTACAGATCCACAGTTGTATAACCCTCCAGAGCACTGGGATGTCCGGTCTTGTGCTGTAAAAGTACTCAGCTCACAATCACAAACATCGCCATTGTGGGCTTCTCTGGTTTGGCTCACATTTTATAATTGTAATAAAAGTGTTTAATCCAGGAAGTGATGGAGTAATGGAGTGTTATTTGTTCATTAACTTTTGAGACAGTGAGGTGTGAAGTTAGTTTGATGGAGTGAGATGAATGTTTTTTTGGGTTTTAGTGGGCTTTTTTTTTTTTTTTTTTTTAAGTTTTTTGGAGGTTTTTGTTTTTCTTTTTTTGGGTCCTCTTTCATTGTTGCTTATGAAGTGTTTGTTGACTTCATAAAAGTGATGAAGTGAACAAACTCAATGAGACTGTCAGCAGTGCATTCAAAACATACGTGGTGATGTTTGTGTGTGCAGACGGTGCAAGAACGTGAAGCTGAGGTGAAGAGCCTGCAGGAACAGCTGGCACAGGTGCAGCCGGAGCTCAGCCGTCTGAGAGCAGAGATACAGGAGAAGAGTAACCTAGAGGAGCAGCTCCGACAGCAGATCGCTGATAAAGAGGAGAAGACCAAGAAAGCCTTCATGGGTGCCAAGCAGAAGATCAACCAGCTCAACAGTTAGTAAACCAGAACATGTGACAAGCAACTTTAATCTTGCTGGTATTCCTATGGTCCAAAGCAATATAGTCCAACCAGATAATCGTGACCATTTTTTGCAAGTTAATGATTTAAAGACGTCATGAACTGAGAAATCAAATTTCCCTTGATCTTTTGACATTTAACAGGTCTATGTACTATAAAAACATCCTGTAAGTTTCAAAACTCAAAACTTCCTCGTTAGTTTAAAAAACGCTTTTATTTAAACCAAGCTCAGAAAATGACTCATTTTGGTTTGTGCTAGTTTATGATGTAATAGTGTGGCTAAGCCCCGCCTCTGCAGGAGAACAATGCCTGCGTCTACATCACTGCCTCTTTTGCCCCGCCCGCTGATATGCACTTTTAGTAGTAGGACAGGAAATACTAGAACCATACAGATGTCATTGCAAGTTTATAAGACACTGTGTAGTGTAAGTTGTGAAAACTCTTTGAATTGAGTCTTTGAAAAAACTTTGAATTGCCTTCCTTGTGATCCTAACACATCAAGATCGGACGCAAGCACTGCTGCGTCATGTCGTGAATGAAATTCTCTTTTAGGTCAGAAACTGCGTGAATGCCTATATGTCATAAATAGAGCAGGACATTAGTTTACTGTCGGGGATTTGTTGTCAATCCGTTCCGCATCCAGTGTTAGACAGAATCATCGATTATAAATGGGTTCTGTTGTCTAAAATCCAGTGTAAAGGAGCTCCAGATCAAGTCATTGAAACACAGTTGGTTTGCTTTACTTTGCTACAGATTAATTTTTAAACAAGGCAATATGATGCAGACAAGGCATTATGATGCAGCACTGAGTCTGACTAGAATTAGTCTCGCGTAGCCAGACCTTCAGACTGACGGCTGAAGGTCTGGAATCCATGGCAGCTTTCATTGGGCAAGGCCCGCCCATGAGGCCGTTTGACCGACATGTCACACAACCAATCACAGTTCGTTTCGTTCAGCATCACATTTCGGGGCATGGAAATGTTGCCACAATAACAGACCTTAAATAAAAAACATACTACTTAAACTAAAGATTCTATGCTGCAAATTTAAAGATTCTAAAGCATAGAATCTTTAAAGATTCTATGCTTTAAATATTTCACATACTTTTGAAACTACAGTGTTTAGTTGATCCTGATAAGCGCTCGTCGTCACAGTTGTAGACACTATGGCTTTCTTCTTTCGTGAGGGAGTTTGGCGCCACGGAATCCTTTTTTCTGGCGGAATGTTAAAGAACGTGACACACGCCTCCCGGAAATCCTGTAGAATTCAACCAATCCGATGAAGACTTCGACACTCCTGAATTGTTTGCACTTTTGTGTCCCATATGCATCAGACGTTTAGCCAATGGTCCGTGGGCGTGACGTCTGAGGCTGAGACTAGACTAGAATGGGTCCAACAGTAATTGTTGCAAGTGTGAGTAAATGTGCTTCTACCACTAGCTGTTCCAGACTGTTTGATATATACTGAGTATTTATAGGTTTTTAATCCAAATGACCTATGTTGTTTTCAGAGAACGTCACAGCAGTCCATCTGTTATTTTAATAAACAAATCTTTTAGCCAATCATAGCAGTAGGCGTTTACTTGCGAGCCTTGAATGTGCCCCGCCTATAAAAACAGTTCTGCAGACAGGTTCAAAAACAGGATAGAAAATAGCCTTTTACTTCTAAATGGGAAAAATATTTTTAAATGACCATTTACATTTTTTAAAATCTTGGTTTACATTCCATATTTGTTAGCTGGTGTACTTCTAAAAATGGACATGTTTTGAAAATGTATTCTTTGTAATATTTACAGTATTTCTTTTGTTGGACTGAAATATTTGACTCCTCTTGTACACAGGGGCATATGTAATTTTTTTTGTCCAATAAAATGCTTTTTAGGGTGCAAATATCCTTCCACTTAATGCCATATACCGCTCCCTGAAAAATAGCAAATTATGTTTTTGAGGCTGTTGGACTTTAGTTACATCCTACATCCAATTGTCCTACATCCTTACATCCCTATATCCAATGTGTTTTAGGTGCGAAGGAGCAGCTGGCGAAAGAGAATGAGGAGCTAAAGCAGCAAAGAGAGGAGCTGGAGGTGAGGATGAGTGCACTCAAGTCCCAGTATGAAGGCCGGTTGAGCCGGCAGGAGAGAGAGCTGAGGGAACTCCGTGAGCAACAGGAGAGACACGGAGATCAGAAAGATGAAGCTCAGGAGCCTGGCCAGAGCAAGGTATAGCACCACAAATGCTCTGTTCTCTGACCAATGTATGTAGAAATACTCTGTGTTATGTATGTTAAAAAAAACATATGTATGAATACAATGTGACTTTTTTTGGCATTGATGGGTTTTTATTAAGTTTTATCTTACAAGAGACATCCTGGTCTTTATTTACTAAATGAAAGTATTTAAGTAAATATATAAGTATTTGTCCTCAGTACTGATCAAAGTACTTGATCTTTTCCAGGTTCAGGAGGCACAGAGGTCATCAGATGCTCGTCAGATCACTCTCAAACCCACACCTGCTGCTGACAGAGGAAGGTAATGGTTCATATCCACCTAATTTTGCAACGCGGAAGTAATGTTTTCCATGAATGTGTGAGACTTCTGCATCTTTTATTTTTCTAGCGGTGTTAAATATTGTCTCTCCCTTTTCCATCTGCTAACAGTGCCAGTGCATCCGAGCCGCCCACTGCTAACATCAAGCCCACACCAGTTGCTGCTGCCCCCAGCAAGCCTTCACCAATTGCAGGGAGTAAGTCCACCCCTAGGGCAAGCATCCGCCCAATGATAACACCCGGACCTGTGACCACGCCCACAGCCACAGTCATGCCCACAACACAGGTTGAAACGCAGGAAGGTATGGGTGGAGTTCAGGCTTTGACATCTGATAGGATATCTTTATTAGTGCATAAGTTGTAAATTGTCATTGGTTTGTTCCATCAGCTCTCCAGTCCACAGAGAGTCCAATGGAACATGTGACTGTCTTCGGCAGCACCAGCGGCTCAGTGCGTTCCACCAGCCCTAACATTCAGACCACACAGCCAATCCTCAGCCTGCAGCAGAGCCAAGCCACAGCCTTCGTCCAGCCCACTCAGCAGCAGACCAGTCCGGAGCCAGCAACGACCATTATGGAGGCAGTACATAGCTCACAGATGGAGAGGCCGTCCACTTCCACCGCTGTCTTTGGTACAGGTACAAAGAACAATGAAGAGGTCGCAAACATTTGAAGCCATGGCATCTAAATGTACACTATAAAACACTATAAGATGAACTCCGAGAAACCATATATTGTCGTAGTCGTGTTTATTAGTCACATTGAATCAATGAAAGAAGATAATAAAAAAAAAAAAAACTGTTTATATTTTGGGAGAAAAATGGTGTGAGATTTGATAAATATGAACTTTCTTTTCTTTTCTTTTTTTTTTCTTTTTTTTACACTTTTCTTACTTTTTCACTGACCCACCTCGGCACACCCTTTATTAATATGAGGTTTATGAGATAATATGAGACTAACATGTCATTCTTCTGTCAGTGTCAGCAACTGCAGGCTCATCTGTGCCCAAGCGAGTGCGAGAGGAAGAGCAAGAGAGCTCCACTGAGGTGACTGACACCACACAGGATGACCCCACCCACCCACCCATCACTAAGAAGCTCCGTATCATAAGAAGAATAGGCCTGGAGGTGAGCAGTGTACGTACATGAGCAACTATTATCTTGTGGGAGGGGCTTGTGTTTTTAATTGAGAAATTTGTCTGATTTATACTGGCATCTTATTTTGTATATAATATATAAATATATAATTTTTTCATCATAAGTGAAAGTTTAAGTGAAAGTGAATGGTTTAATTTGTTTGTATATCAGATACACCGATCGCACTGCATATATGCTTTTGCTTGAAGCCAGTGAAGGCATTCTGATACAAACAGACACATCATCTTTCTATTCAATTGCCCAGTCTTTACAAACTCTTAGTGCGTGTAAAATATTATTTCTTTTTGTTGTAGATGCTGCACTTGTGGTGCTGGAAACACTGTGGTTATAACCTTGGCAATTAAAACATTATTTTGATTAAACGTCATCCCACATTGCTCTTTTTGTAGGATGCTTCAGGCACTGAGGAGAGTAATGATGCTATGGGTGAAGCTCCAGGAGAAAGCCAGCAGCCTCCAGATGCCAGTGAGGTAACCGTATAACCACAACCACTCATCCCAACAATGAACAGCCAGCGCACTGACTGTGTCTGTTCTTCTCTCACAGGAAGCATATCCCGTGTTAGGTGAGGGAGACGAAGAATCTTTGTCTCAGTCTGTCCCGATGGATCAGGTGAGTGAGTCCCATCCCTCCGAGTCTCAGATCAGCGGACAGGACTCATCCGAGGACTATAAGCATGACGTCATCATCATAGAGACAGATAGCGGCACTGAGGAGGAAGAGGAGGAGCAGGGGGAGCCTGGAGAGGTCAGTGTGTTTCTCAGAGAAGCAGAAACTTTGTAATTAGCAGTTTGTGTTAACCTCCCTTCTTTCTGCAGTATGAAGATGATGATGCAGAAGATGAAGATGATGAAGATGGGGATGGAGGGATGGCAGAAGCAGCAGAGGATAGTAATGAAGGCAGTGGGAGTGCAGATGCCAATGAGGCCTACGAGGGGGATGAGGCAGAGGTGACCCCTACTTTTCTAACCCTCTGATGCATAAAGCTGCTGTTGTAATGAAAGCCAGTTGGCTACTAGAAAACAAGTTGTTCCATTGTGCCACTCGGTCTCTGCAAACAGTCAGTGTGGTCGCATCTTAAGTTTTGAGTTTTTTTTATTTATTTTATTTTATTTTATTTTATTTTTTGTAGTAAGTTTCTGTGAAATGATTGTGACTACTTTTGGCTGGTTGTTTTGATGTGATTTTGTTGTGTTGCCAGGGTGATGGGGCAGCTGATCCAGGCATGGACAATGAAGAGAGTCAAGAGGCATCTGATTCAATCCAGAAGCAAGTGGACTCTCAGAGCAGTGGTACAAAAACACACGCATTACTGTACATTAATTTCTCATGCTAATGCTGTGATACACTGCCATTTGAAAGTCTGGGCTGTTATGACTTTTTAAAAACATGTTTTTGAAAGAAGTCTCTTATGCTCAGCAAGGCTGCATTTATTGGCTCAAAAATATAGTTAAAGTATTTTTATTTTAATATATTACTCCAATCTTCAGTGTCACATGAAGAAATCATTCTGATATGCTGATTTGTTGCTCAAAATGTGTTTTATTTTCAATGCTGAAAAAAAAAACAGTTGTGCTGCTTAATGTTTTTGTGGAAACTTATACTGTGATTTCATTCATGAATAAATGGTTCAGATATATATAAAAAAAATTAAATTTAAAATTATCAGTAACATTTATAAATGTCTTTACTGTCACTTTTTATTAGTTTAAAGAATCCTTACTGAATAAAACTATTAATTTCTTTCAAAAAAATAAATAAATAAAAATCTTGTTGACCCTAAATGTTTGAATGTTAATGTATGCTTTAACACAGTTTCCCTGCATGTTCAGTCCACCCAGACCATCATGGAAAACATACAATGAAGTCTAGACTATGAAAGTGTGCAATATGGCGCCTTTAGGAATAAGTGACAAATCTATGAATATTGAATCGGAGTAACTTATGTTTTTCATGTGTGTTCACAGGTGAAGCTAGTGTTAGCACCCTGGAGTCGTTCCCTGCTGAGCCTGTGAGAGATCACCAGCCAGTCCCCAGCACCACCACCACCACCTCCTCCCTGGCCCCACGTCTTCCCCAACCCCCCCGGAGGTCACATCACACCCCACCCCCACGCCTCAACATCCACCCCGTCCCTGAGCTTGGACCCCCCATCATGCAGGTATATTGCCCATGTCCCATACTTGAAAGCAGCTCAAACATAAGAATTCTTATTTGTTTCCCTGGACACTACATAAATTAAATACTTCCATTTCAGTATTACATAATTTTGATTACTATTCTTTTGGACAGAGGCAGTCTGGACAGAGCAGAAGGCCCTCAATGAGTCGTGTACCCCAGCTCACGCCTGGAATCGCAAGCATGGTGAGTGAACTGTGTGTGTAATGAAAATAATCATCCTGTGTCTTTAGTGCTTCATAATTTCTGACAGAGTATTTTGGTTCCTTCAGCAACACTTCTTTGACGATGATGACAGAATGGTTCCTAGCACTCCCACCCTTGTGGTGCCACACCGTACAGATGGCTTCGCAGAGGCCATTCAGTGAGTCACAGCAGTTTTTGACTCATTTATAGCATAAAGGGATACATCATTAAACATCTTGATTGATGATGCATCCCTCCATCTCAGTTCCCCTCAGGTGGCCGGAGTTCCTCGCTTCCGTTTCGGCCCTCCTGAGGATATGATGCCCCAGGCCAGCTCCTCTCATTCTGATTTGAGCCATCTGGCCACACATGGAGGTGAGTACAAACACTACACAGTAATGCTGCTTTGACATTGTTTCCGAATGACTTTGATTACATGATGACAACCTAGAGTTTCTGGTTTTGAGCCATTCGTGTGCTTTGTACGAAAGTATTAGTTTCTATGGAAACTAGGGCTGTCAAAAATTGTTTTAATTTCGAATAGTCGTCAAATTTAAAAACGTTGCATTTGAATTTTAGGTGTGCGTTAAGGAGGCAGCCTTATCAGTGGCACATGAGATGCGATGGTGACAGAAGTGTGGTTGCAGTATAATGTTTTCATTTTCTAGAGCGACATCTATCTACGCTGCTCTCACGTCTTGTACAAAAGAGCCGCATGTTTAGAAAGCCATGTAAAATGAATGCAAGTTCAACTTATCTCGAGACTTTATGGTGGGGTTTTTCCCCATCCCACTGTATCTCATGTTTTTAAATGAAAAATGTACTCTGTGTGATTGGCTTTTGGCCTTATTGTATTAAACAATGTATGCATACATGCTGTTTGTTTATAGAAGATTATGCAACTTAATTATAATTGGTTTATAAACATTATTTTAAACATTATGCACTTTTTTTTCCACAGTCATGTCATCTTATGCTTTGAATAAATGAGCATTAGTAATATTTTGCTTGATGCGCCCTCTTGTGGCCTCAGGAGAGAAGCCAAAAGCTTTTCTTCACCCTAACTGAAATTATGCATTTTAAATTCAAATATAATTCGAATTTTGATAAGTAAAAAGTAAAAAAAAAATCGAATTTAGTTTTTCAGCCGTTTTGACAGCCCTAATGGCAACACTGAACAGTGTTTTTACAGTATTCATTACTATATCATTTTTCATTTAGTAATGCACTACTTTTCAAAAGTTTGTGGTTGGTACGATTTTTGAATGTTTTTGAAGACAGTCTCTTGTACTGACCAAGAATGCATTTATTTGATAAAACAAAACATAGTAAAAAAAAAAAAAAAATTGTGAAATATTAAAACAAAAGTTATTTTAAATTGTAATATTGTTTTATAACATGTTTTATAACATTCAGAGTTTCCAACTTGAAAATTTGATTTTTTTTTTTGATTAGTTGAAAAATAATAATTGTAATAACTCTAGTAAATATTATAATTACTGTGAACATAGCGTAATACCTGACATTCCACTTTTCATTCTTCAGGGTTGGGCATGTATGAAAGTCCTCTCTTCCTGCCTGCTCATGAAGAAGAGTCTGGAGGCAGGAGTGTCCCCACCACCCCTCTACAAGTGGCTGCTCCAGGTGAAGTCATGTCAAATTTGTTTGGTTGATATGATTTAGTCAGACCTACTAAACCTGCTCTCCTCCTTTCATTTGTCTTGACAGTGACGGTATTCACAGAGAGCCACCCCTCTGATGTGTCGGAGACAGCCTCTCAGTCGGTTCCCATGGTCAGCACGTCCACCACCAGTCTGACCGCACCAGGAGAAGCTGTTCCAGGGGACGATGGAGATGACGTTTTTGTGGGGGAGGCTGAGAGTGAAGGGTGAGTTTCATGCTTCATTTGAGAGTGGCTCAGTTTTTTCAGTGGAGCTGTAGTAATTGTGTTACCTGTGTGCAGGACGAGTAGTGAGGCGTGTCTCGAGGGCCAGTCGGAGCTGGAATCCGCACAGCCGACCGATGATGCCAGCATGCCCTCCACTAGTCAAGAGCCCACATCCAGCTCCGCAGGTACACACCATTTCACAGACTTGGCACTTTTTTTTTTTTTTTTTTCTTCTTCTGGATCTTTTAATTTCTCAAATATAATGTAAAATTAAATCTGACCTAATTCTGTCTAAATTAAAATGAATTTTCTTGTTTTGTTGGGTTATAAAGTTGTTATAAGGGGTAGGTCTAATGCTATTTCAAGCATTCTGACTTATTTACACTGTTAAAGAGTAGGATTCTTATTCTAAACATGGCCAAAGTTTCAAAAAATGAGTTGGACTTATGACAGAGTATTTCTGTGCCAAATACCCTCCTTCAGGGTCTGTATGAGTTTTGGAATGTTTTTGTTTTTGTCTCTTGAGTATGGCCCGTATGACAATTTGGGTGGAATTCCTTGTGTGGGCACTTCTCCCAGAAGGGAGACTTAAGGATGACTTAAAAGTCAAAAGTCAAAGTTTTGTGTTCCTGTTTTATGTATGCCAATATCACAGATTGCAGATTATCACTATGCAAAAGCTTCATATGTTCGTGACTCTTTAGCTCCGCCCAGGGCATGCCTTCAGGAGCTCGACTGTTTTCTGAGAGAAGCTTGAAGCTGTATCGATCTTTGTAAATCTGATCAAATTAAAGATACTTTGCAGATATGAAGGATGCAATTCTTTATAACTACTTAGGATTAAAATGAGATTTTGTGAAACTCTACTTATGTTCCCTTTAAAAGATTTTTCCTGTTCTTTATCACTGACCATTTTACAGTGGGTACAGAAAAGAATCACCCCCTTCAAAATAATCACATTTTGTTGCTTTGCAGCCTGAAATGAAGACGGACACAGTTTTTGTTTTATCCTTTTTCCAACTCAGTGATTCTGGTTTATCTTTTTCTGACATGTTGGTGTTCTATTTTTCACTTGGATGTTATAAGTTGCACTGCGTAAATACAGCTGAATGAAACCAAAACTGTGTCTGTCTTCATTTCTGGATGCAAAGCAACAAAATGTGATTATTTTGAAGGGGGTTATTCTTTTCTATTCTTTTTCTTTCTACCCGTAAGTATTTGACCCTGTTTATCACCCCATACTCTTCCTCTTTTAGATACCAGCACCAGTACTGGTCAGGCCAAACCTGCGAGCCGGCTCCTTCCTCAGCACCAGCTGCCGCGCAGGAACCAGATCATCAGGAGAGGTTACGACCCCGTGTTTTTACATCCATCCTCTTACTCATACTTATACTCTCAGTATATCATTAATCACATTTCTCACAAAAAGTAACACAGACTGGATTTTAAAACTTTTCTCTTTTTTTTAATGAAGCAAAGATTATGTGAAATGCATACAGAAGCTTTTCATTTGTCAGTTTTGTGCTTGATTGTATAATTTGGTGTTTGTTCTGTAGAAACAGACATTTTAATAACTTTGGATGTCTACAAAGATCTTCAGTGTAATTTGATTTGGTTTGTCTGGGTCTGTATCTCAATCTTTTCCTGCAGGTGGTGTTTTTCCTCGTGGAAGTCGGGGACGAGGACTCAACAGAGGCACTCCCATCTAAATCCACTCACCTTTACAGCATCTGCCCAGCAGAAACACTGATTACAAGTCCTTGAATGACTCTTCAGAGTACCCAGAATCAGCCTACTGCAGTTTTACTTTGTTTTCTTTCAATGTGCTTTAAAACATTGGTTAGACTTATTTTATATTATGTGAGTAATCATACTGACGCTATGTTCAATGGTTTTTGCTAATAAATGGAGAATCTTTCTCGCCATGCAGTTGCTTGTGGTGTTTGTTTCATGCTGGTCTTTCAGGCGCAGTTGAGCCACTTGCTGATGTCATTCTGCTGGGAGGAATGGCTGACAGGGGCCGTCAAAGCGGGCAGATCATCACTAACCTTGACGTTTAGTACTTTCGCTGTAAATCACAGAGATGGTGTTATTAAATGCATCACTTTATATGTACTGATTCAAAGAAACCAAGATGAGACTCGATCAGTAACACATTTCACACTCAAATCCTCTCACAAACGGTCTTCACTTTTAATTCCACAGGAAATACTTGTGTTGCAAGACAAAATGTTGTCACTTACGCCAAGAGAAAACAAAGTAATCGAAACCGTCAGACTTCCTGGGGTTTGGCATGGACAAGGCTGATGTCACGGGGGTCGGGAAGCCCTTCATTTTGAGCTTGATGTTGATCTCCCCTGACAGCTGGATCTCTGTCAGATTAGAAGAACATCATAAAATAAATAACTTTTTCTGCTGTGCTACTAAAATCTTTCCATTATTTGAAATAAAACTGAAGAACATCATAAAATAAATAACTTTTTCTGCTGTGCTACTAAAATCTTTCCATTATTTGAAATAAAACTGAAATAAAATATAAATATTAGATGAAAATGTTGCTTTGGTAATTAAATGCAATAAAATGATAAATGACTAAAACTGCAATAAAAGTTAAAACTAAAATATATATATAAACTAAATATGAATTGTTTAAAAATAAAGATGTAATGTTAATGAAAACTGAAAACATGATAGCAAACTGAAAATAAAAGCAAATTTAAATGAATAAATGCTATAATCATATATCATTTTTAAATATTCTTTCCAGTGCATTGCAAGACAATTTTCTTAGCGTACCTCAGTTTAACAAATATAATTTAGATTACCGGCTTGTTTGGCATTTTTTGGAATTTTGTCAGAATTTTTGGATCTCTTTCCACGGCAACTTGATCCACTTAAAGAAGGAAAAGATAATTTCTGGACTGTGCCTCCTAGTTAGAAAACACAAATTCTGATTAATTTTCTCATTTTGGTTATTTCTAATTATTCTAACCAAACACAGGACACAGAGTTAGTTAACACCTTTCTTGAAGAAGTACACTGACTCCAGCCTCTTTCTGGTAGCTGGGACTGGCAGAGCAGCAGTGATCTCACCGGTGAGCCCACCAAAGTCCTGGGCCACAGATCTGGGATATCCAGGCTCCACAACGCCATTCTCCAAACTCCAATAGTTGTCACCTTAGTGAGAGAATATTTACAATTCAGTGGATTTTGCAACAGCTTTTAAAACACGTGTCGATTGATGGTTTTCCACGTTCTTCAGTACCTTGATGATGTAGGTCTTGCCCTGACAGTTGCAGCGTGTGAAGGCCGTGTCGATGGGAGACGGGATGCCCAGTTCTTCAGTGATTCTACCAGCACGACTGGCTCTTCTAGTCTTAGGGTTCAGCAGCCAAAAGAAGTGACCTGAGATGGATAGCACTTTTCTTAATTAGTGTTCTTATAAAAAATTGCACTATACGCAACAGTATATACATAAAGAAGCTGTACCTCTGAAAGCTATGATGGAGTTGTTGAAGAGAGTTGCCAAAAAAACAGAAATTAATGGTTCAAATATATTCAGATTTAATTTACAGTTCTGCTCAAAAGTTTAAAATAATCAAAATTAATAATGTATTAAAAACAATTGAAGATGTAGCTTTGCCATCACAGTAACCAAATCAGCATATTAAAATGATTTCTGAAGCATCACATGACACTGAAGACTGGAGTAATGACTCTTGAAGATGTAGCTTTGCCATCACAGGAAGAATATTGTATTAATATTTCACAGTGTTGCTGTTTTACTGTATTTTTACCCAAACAATTTCCAAACCTTTGAACAGTAGTGTATTTTAATGAATCGATTGAGCAGCTGTATATAACATGAAAGACAGAAACAGTATATTTTATAGGGTTTTATGTGGTTATATATATTTGAAATACTAAATACAACTAATTTCAAATATTTTCCATACATAGGTGGTAATTACAGGGATGTGAACAAATTCCATACCTGGCGCTGCAGGGCTGCTGGCTGCAAGGGCCTGGGCGACGTCTGCAAGAGTGCTGGGTTTACCTGCAGCAGAGGCACCTTGTCCACTGATGGAGAGGGACACCTGCACTGGGACGGTTAGGGGGTTCCCAGAGGAAGGTCCCGCTGCCTGTAGTGGTCCAGCGGCAGGATCAGGACCAGATTCCGGCAGTAGGAACCCAGAAGGGTTGGAACCGATGCCTGTGAGGGCATGTAGTTTGGTTAACATCAGCTCACATAGAAATGTCTGTAGATTTGAATTAGTTGTCTCTTTCCCATAATAAGTCAAATCAATTTTAGTTAATAGGTTAATTATTTTTAAGCAAACTCATAAAGCTGTTACCGGGTGTGTCAGAGGGTGTCAGAGGAGCGAAGAGGCTGATGTCCTGGGGCAGAGGGCCACCAGCAGGAAGTGATGCAGCATCAGATGGAGCCATAAAGTTATTCAGTCTGGTGTCTGAAAAAATTTAATAAAAATACATATACACTATCATTCAAAAGTGTGGAATCAGTAAGACTTATTTATTTATTTATTGAAAGAATTGTATACTTTTATTCAGCAAAAAAGCATTAAATTGTTCGAAAGTGACAGTAAAGACGAATAATGTTGACAAATATTCCTATTTCAAATAAAACCTGTTCTTAACTCAAAGTAGAAAAATGCAGTTTCTACAAAAATATTTAAGAGCACAACTGTTTTCAACAATGCTAAGTAACAATAATAAATATTTAATGAGCACTAAATCAGCATATTAGGATGATTTCTGATGCGACACTGAAGACTGGAGTAATGGCTTCTGCCAATACAGGAATAAATTACATTTAAAAATTAAAACAGAAAACAGTTATTTTTTTTAAAAAGCAATAGTATTTCATAATATTACCATTTAACTGTATATATAATGAAGACACAAAACTTACCATCTCTCATTAGATCTGGGCTTTGCTGTGCTGCGAGACATGCTGCCATACACTCCTCAGTATAATCTAAAAAACAGCAAATTTAAATACACTTCTGCATTAATTAATCGGAAGTTGATACAAAATGAGAGCTACAGGGGTTCCAGTCAGACTGGATCACCAGCAGATGTCTGACTTATTTCCACAATTCATATATGCTTTGTTTTATTTTCTGCTCCAACCTTTGTGCCAGTGATCCTCTTCAGTAGTCTGTAAAATACAGTTTGTCTTTAACATTAACCTAAAGGTACATGTACCTGCCTCCTCGCTCCCACTGTCGGAAGCTGCTCCGAGGGGCTTCAGATCAGGCTTCTTTGGTGTTTTGGTTTTGGGAGGGATTGAAGACAGTTTGATCTTTATGTCTAATATGTTGCAGCTTGAGTAAATGACCTTTTCCTGAATAACCTCTACAGAATCTACAGCCAATCAGCACTATAGGGGCTCCTCAAATTGCTAAGGGGGTCGCAATCATACAAAAAAAGAAAAAGAAAAGGGGATTAAATAGATATATTAAAATAATACCTGTTGGTTTGTTTAGTTTTGAACTTCTTGCAGCTTGCAACTGGGAGAGAGCATCTGATGAAGACAAGAATAAAGTCAAAACAGGAATAAAACTTGTATCAAGTCAGTGAAGATAACTGAAGATGACTTTTTAAAAATGTTCATATCATCATTAACAATTACAATTATCATTTGTTAATGATCTTAAGTAGTAGCCTATATAGTTAAGCAATTTTAAGTAGTTTTTTATACTGGGGGATCCCTGGGTCTGTATTAAAAAAATAAATAAATAAAAATAAAAAACTCCAAATAAGAATGTTGTGTCATACCACACTGCTCACTGTAGTCGGGACAGCAGGAGTTGTGGCGCGCACAGTCTGAATCGCACTCACACTGTCTGCCGCGCCGGAACGCCTCACCACAGCGACCCCTGCAGGAGTCACCTGCCAATTACACACAACAATTTTAACACTATAAAACCGACTGTATTATATGGTGCCCGTAAGGTGACATGTTCGTAATATAATAACTCGTGGGAACGTGATAATATGTCGTGGCCACGAGATATTAATTTGAGGAAACATCATATTAACTCGTGGGAACGTGATCATTTCTATAATAAATAATATAATAATTTCTTAATTCAAAATAAAATATTAATGAATCCATCTCTGATAATCCCGGGTTGGTGTTGTCATGCAGGTTTGTTTACGCATTAAACTCGTGGCCACAATAAAAATATGTCATTCCCTCAACATAAGAAGTCGTGGCCACGAGAAATGGATGTCATTCCCTTAACATAGCATCTCGAGGCCACGATATAAGGATGTTGTTACCTCGACAAAATTATCTCGTGGTCACGACATAATATCACGTTCCCACAAGTTAATATGACGTTCCCTCAAATGAATATCTTATGGCCATGACAAAACTAAGTGAACCGGACATGTCACCTTAAGGGCACCGTAGTATCAAATTTGACAAATGAATTTTTTAAGGCTACTAAATTAGGACCAAACCTCTGCGGATTTTTTTTTTTTATATATTTTTTTTATATTAGTAATAAGTATGATTATAAGTATGACATTAGGCTTTTGAATAACATTTATTCGTGCACCTCTTAGTCACCATTATGTTGCATTGCATTTTGTTTTGCCCCCACAATTAAAAATAGCTTTGAAAAAACAAAAAACAAAAACAAACAAACAAAAATAAATAAATAAATAAAATTTGTTTTGGCCCTCCTTGAGCGTAAAATAAAATAATATTAGGAGAAGGTTTAAAAATGAAGAAACTTACTATAGAAATGATGTATTAAAATGATAGAAGTACATAAAAACTATCTGTCACTACTTACAGTAATACATAATATTTACAGTAATGATTTTCACAGTCTCTATAAAAGTTTGGACCCCTCATGATGAAAAAAACTTGATCTTAAGGCTTTTGTTTACATAAAATAATTATATTAAATATCTAAAATATATTTGTTATGATTATATTTAATTATATAAAAAATATTATATACAATTGTTATAGTAATTTTGAATTTTGAATGAATAGAAATGAATTGGGCCAGGAAGTGAAGGAAACATATGAACAATTATCCAGCTTTCTAAAATAAAGTATATTTCTGGGTCACTAAAAAAATTCATAGTTTAAATTATTTATTATTCAAATTTCAAAAATAAGTAAATTAGAAATACTAAATAATTGTCATTGTGAGATGGTAGGGTCTTACCAGCAGTGCAGGCATCCTCAAAATCCTTGCAGCACTCTCCATGGACAAAACAGTTGTAGTCACAGTTACAGACCTGCCCGCGGGTGAATTGCTCACCACATCTGCCCACACAGCTGCCTGCACACAACAACACAAGCTAAATCCAACCAGACCTCACCAGGACCAAGATGGACAGATCCAGAAATGATCCGACTCACCTTGAGCTGCACACAGTGGCAGGAGAACACAGGCCATCGCCAGCAGAAATGAAACCAGAGCAGATCCAGTCATGATAACCCTCAACAAAGCAGCCGCACACTGATAAAAAAAAAACCTATTTGTCTAAAAAAGACATGATATGATCACAAAACATTGAAGTTTGCTGTTTCGAAAAGAAGCCATTCATCATCAAAGTCGTCTGCATGCAGAGAAGGACTTACCAAAGGGAAGCGTCTTTCTGAACTCACCTTGTTCTGTCCTTGTGCGCTTTGACTCTTTTATACTGTATGGCAGCTGGATTTCTCCTGTTGGCCAGAAATTTTTATTGAATCCAATTAAAGCATGATGATGTAAAGACTAACCTCCCACACACACACACACACACTGTCAGCAATGTGCCCACAATGCTGACAGAAGAGTCAGTGACCTCTTTAAAATGTCCTTGGATCTCAATGTTCCACAAATGGGATGAACGGTTCATTTTTTATATTTTTTTATTATGGCTATTACAATTTCAGTGTCCGGTGCTTCTGATACTGGGTTTCAGTGCATGAAAGCTCATAATGCGGTCAGCTTATGGGTCAAAATGAAGCTCTTTAATCAAATTAAGAGAAACCAAAACATGCCACTGCAGAGGTCCTGCACTTTTCCCAGACTTTATTTAGTTGACACAGATGGTGTTTGACTTTTTTAATCTGGTCACAAAAATTAAACTACGTACTATTGACAAAAGGCCCCACAGATTTCTCTTGTTTCAAATCTGAGTCACTCGATTTGGTTTCATGTAGGAGGTCATGAAGTGTTTGGGGATTGTTTTGGTGGTTGGTAAGTATGTATGTGTCTCAAATAGCTGCCAAAGCTGATTCATAAGCTGAACTGAGAAGGACGTTGGAGTAATGATCTCCTAATACCCAAAATCAAACCAAATCCAACAATGCAGTCATTAAAAAAACTATATTGTGCGATGTAATAAATGTTTCGGCTTTTCTCTCAGTTCCTGTTGCAATAAAATGACCACGCGCTGTGAAGAAAGTGAGAGAGAAAACATCCTCTTTATGGGAAGTGGTTTTTGTTCTGAAGTAATGTCTTTCAAATGTTAAAGCAGTGTACCACACCTCCAAACACACTGCAGTGATTATTTCTGCATTCTGGTTTGGATATGCGCTTCAAAACTCAACATTGCACCCAGGGACCATTGAGACGCATTAATCCATGTGTCCCCAACAATCAAAGGCAATAGATTTTCTGTTCAGACGCTGTAGTTGTTAATAGTCTGAACAAAGTTATAGAAAATGAGAAAAGCAAAACCTTACAGAAAGATCATGTTCTCACAGTGTTTTTGTTTATTGTTTAGAAAAATAGACTTTGAGGACAACATTTGGGCCACTTCATTAAGTGTCTCGCATCATTATATGTTCCCGCTCAGATGTGTTGTTGACACAGATACTTTGAGGTTTGCATCATGCATTTGATTGCTCAGGCACAGCTTTGTAGTCTGAAGATAGACCTATTAAAACTAACCATGTAACCTGCATGTTAAAATTCAGTTGATTTTAAATGTGTTTAAAAGAAGTATCTTATAGCACCAAAGCTGCATTTGCTCAATTGAAAATATAAAAACAAACAAACATTAATATTGTGTTGGGTTGGAGTCCACCTGATTCGAGTCAGAGTCAAGTCAGAGTAAAAACGCATCCGAGTCCGCGAGTCCAAGTCCAGGTCTGCTAAAAGTTGTACTTGAGTCCAGACTCGAGTCAGAGTATGAGTCTGAGAACCCCGACTCTAGTGTATATTAATACATTTTAAAATAACTATTTTCTACAGTAATATATTTCAAAAGGTAATTTGTGATGTCAAAGCTGAATTAGTCCAGTCTTTAGTATCACATGATCCTTCAGAAATCATTCTAATATGCTGATTTGCTGCTCAGTATACAGTTCCTATTATTATCAATGTTGAAAACAGCTGTGCTGATCAATATTGTTGTGGAAACCCTGATACGTTTCCTTTTACGGTCCTTGATGAATAGAAAGTTAACTTTTGATCAATTTAAATGCATCCTTGATATAAAAGTAATTTATAATTAATAAACTGGCCCTAAACATTTGGAGGTGTATATTCTGTATTCTCTCAGAAAAAAGGTAAAAAAATTGGCACTAGGGCTGTACCTTTTCAAAAGGTACACTTCTGTAACTTATCTAACCCTAAAGGGTACATACTGTATTAGTACATGTGTTCATGTTAGTACAGACATATTAGTATTTTTGGTAGCACTTTATTTTACAGTCCTGTTCCTCATGTACATACTATGTACTTATTATAGTAATTACAATAACTATGTAATAACTAGGTACTAACCCTGAAGCTACCCCTAAACCTAACCCTACCCCATGTAGTTACCTTGTATTAACAGAACTTTCTTAGATAAATACACTGTAAGTACACGTACTGTAAAATAAACCAAATTTTTTTAAGCACAAACATGACCTTGCCCCAGTGACAGCTTTTGTGCCTTTTTTCTGAGAGTGTATGTATAAAAAACCCTCAAATAGACATAAATATATTTAATATTTTGAGTTCATGTGTCTGTATAATGAAAATACAGATAAGAAGAGCTTGACTTGGTTATGCAGTGACTATCTAATAATCTAGTGTAGATGTTAGGGCAACAGAGATGTGGATCAAAACAGATAATTATAAGGTTTCTCATTAGCTACATAAATTTGCCATATTTTGCAGCGCATAGTGATAAACAGATGTTTAGGAAAGAAATCTATCTATCTATATTTTATTTTTGGACCTAGTATGGGTCAAATCCAAATCTATGTTTTTGTGTGTTATATTAACTGCCGTTACTTTGCCCTGTTGATTATCATAAATGTGGCGAATGAGGCATGCGACTGCATCAGATGAACACAGGTGAAACTCTGACATGAAATATTTGCTATTTTATGAAGTGTCTGTTTAATCAGGAAATCATATAATCACATATTTTTTATGACATTGTTATCAAAACACATGGACACATAAAATACATTTTCAGCTCCATAAATACCATCAGTCTAGACAGAACAGAGACAGATGAAAGAAGCACATTTCATTCATGCCTGCTGAGAAACACATTAATGGTGTTGCTTTCCTGCCTGCTCCAGACATTTTACAAGTGCTTTTTAATTTTAGGGGAAAAAATAGTTTCCCATCCAGTGAGTCACAGATTAATTGATTTAGAACAATCAGACGGACCTGAATAACACATGACACCTCGCTTACATAAACTCATAATTGAACTGAACATAATTTAACCTAATTCATGATTTACTTTTTCCATATTCACATTAAACAATTAAAAAACAAATAATAAATATACAAATAAAAAATGTTAAATAAAATAATGAAAAAAAAAATTTATAAAAAAATTTTTATAATCAAATATATAAATATATAAATAACTTTCAGAAATCATTCTAAAATGCTGAATATTTCTTTTTTTTTCAGGATGCTTTATAATGAGAAAGTTCAAAACAATAGTTTGAAATAGAAATCCTATGTTGCTGAATAAACATATTTTTTTAATTTATTTAAAAAAATACCTAACTTTTGAATGGCAGTGTATGTCAAAATAACCCTAAATACATTAAATATATTAAAAACATAAAAAAAAACATCAAATAATTACATCAATCCAATAAACAAATTAATATATTATATTAGTAATGATTAATATTATAAAGATTAAAAAAGATAATAATAAAAAACACCAATTTATTAAAACAAGAGACAAACCTGAGTTTTATTTTCCAGCTCTTAGTTGCATATCTTTTTTTGCTAAATGTTTGAATTTAGGTAGAAATTGTACGTCTCACACAACAATAAAACAACATTTTAAATGATTTTTTTATATATATTTTTTATTTTCACAGAATTCTAAACTCATTGCTGGTGACTGTTTATACAGTTTTGTTTTGAATTAAATATTTTCACATTTAGTTTCTGCAGCTATCACAGATGGCAAAATCTATGTACAAAGAAAGGTTTACAGTACTTTTACAATTTACTTCAACAGTGTCTCTTTCTTTGAAAATACCAATACAAGTATTTTGTGTTTATTTGTTTTTCACATTGTGCTTGGTACAAAATAAGAACTTTGTTTTGTTATAATGTATATTAAGTGTGCGCTGGGGAATATTTACATGCAGTAAGACTTGTGTCATGTGATTTGATGCGGCGCTTCCAGCATCTCCATGAGGAAAGTGTCTATAGGTGTGTCTCCGATAAGTTTGAAGAAGAACAGGTGCTCCAGGCACTTCAGTCCTATGGAACGCAGAGCGGGCAGACGGAGGAGCAGCTTGGCAAACCTGAGTGAAAAGAGAAAAAGCGTTCAGACTCCACTACTACACCTGCATGTATCTGTTCACACTAGTAACGAGCCAAAGCCTGTCAGAAAATAAAGAAGAACAGGAGTGCTGTTGCATTAATAAAATATCATATAATAGGTGGCAGTGTGGGAACTACCTGCCGGGCTGATCGGGGTAGTTGTGTTTGGTGTAGCTCTCCAGTGAAGCGTACACTTTTTCCCGTAATGCCTCGACCTCTGACGGGTTTGACAATCCTTTAGCATCTATAAAAGAAAACCTTTTAAGGGTACTTCCACACTGACAAGCTGTTGTAAATCAACAAACAGTGCCCTTAAAAGACTAAAATAATAATAATAAATATAATAAATAACATAATATAATATAATGCACTATATTTAATAATCAATATAATTAATGCAACAATAAAATATATAATATTAAATATTAACATTGATATAAAATATTGATTAATATATTTTGATTAAGAAAATGATCTATTGCAATGATAAAATATTTCTTATTAAATGTTTCTTATAAATTACTTCTTATAAAATTCTAATGCCCCATAAATTCCATAAGAATAGAATTTATATTTACTTAAAATATCTATTTTTATCATTTTTATTTAATTAATTGCAATTCCGAAATGTAACACTTAATCTATTAATTATAATAATGAATTAGAAGTCAAAGGAGTGTTTAGATTAGATTTATTAGCTTTACCTGGGTTAAAGAGGACGATAGCTCTTAGACAGCCCAGCTCCGTCTTGTCCATCTGCATGTCCTTCATCTTAGACACCAGCTCTGTTAATACCCTGCAAACATTATAATGTATTTCGATTGGATTTACAAGGATTCAGTAATATAATATAAAAAAATCTAATTGAAAAATCTAATTGAAATGATCCTAAAACTATAAAAGTTAATTGGACAATGTCATATTACAATGCAGAGGGCTCAATGAATGGAAAATCAGTAACATATATGCACTTGTTGTTATGTAATATTTTATGGTTTGGTGTTTTTGTTATAACTTGCATTCACACATTGTAAGTGTTGCTTAAATGTCCATATCATTTTGGGGGGAGGGTATGTGCATCTAGGGAGGGTTTGAGGAGTGTTGTGACCTGACCTGTCAAATATAGAGCCGACCCCTGCGCTGTGAGCACTGCTGCGGTGGACATGCAGGCCAGTGGCCAAAAGGATCCCATCTTTGACCGTCACAGAACGGTGTGAGAATGAAGCGATGAGCAGCTCGTTCCAACCTAAACGCACACACAGCGACAATGAGAGTGGCCCGTACATCCTAACCCTATTCTACACACACATTTAACATCTGAACAGAGGGATCCTGACCTGCTCGCAGCAGGATGACCTGGTCATCCAGAGGAAGATCGGAGAAGTGCGGGATTCTCTTTGCCCACTCAACAAGAGTAAAGAGCTGCTTGTCTGCAGCCTGGCAGATGTTGGTCACTTGTCCAATAATCAGAAAATAAAAAATAACCCACATACTAAATTATTGACCACTGATACAATAAAAATAAAACTGAGAATTTCTGTTTTAGTATCCTGCTTGTCAAATTTACAACCCTGCTTGTCAAATTGACAGCGTTCCTAATAATGCACTGTAACAAATCCTGTTTCTTCATCTATATTTAGTATCCTGCTTGTCAAATTGACAGCGTTCCTAATAATGCACTGTAACAAATCCTGTTTCTTCATCCTTAAAAAAGATCAATTTAATTGAGAAGATATAATTGCAGAAGAAAAATGAAAGAAATAATACTAAAACCATAGCAAACATACTTTGTATAAGTATGCAATAACATTACTGGACATCACATTGCTTTTCACAGAACTTGAAGAGGTGTCTCACCGAGTTGCCTGTGCTGGACTCCATGTAAGCTTCAGTCTTGGGTTCCACTGCAAGCTCAGCGTCCAGGATCTTCTCCACTGGCATTTCCTCATTAAAGCTGCTGCTAGACTCCACCTCATTATCACTCTTTTCCCGACCGCGCTGCCTCTCTTCCTGCACCGCTGTACACACGGAACATTTCTATTACTTCAAACCAGTGGCGTAGCCAGAATTTTATTTTTGAGCGGGCCTGGGCAAAAGTGAGCGGGCACTAGGCTAACTAACAGACACACTCCACCGCAAAAGTGCAAATCCATGGCCCCCAACCTTGAACTCAAGGGTGGGGGGCGGGAGGGGGTTCTGGTTATGTCGCAATATTGTAAATATTTGTTTTAAAACACGAAGGCGAGCCAATGGATATCACACAAGCAATATGCAAACTTTGCTCAAGAATTATGCAGTGAACCTCTTAATCTCAGTCGAGTCACTAGAAAGTGAAAGTAAAAACTGACGGCGCTTTCGGCATCTGACACTGCATTAAGAGAAGACAAAGACAAATCTGCCTCATATGCTGATAATGGTATATACAGTAGCTAAATGATTTAATTTACTTACTTAATATTTCTCTAGTGGCCCAAACATATAAGCTAGTGCAATAAAACTAAACAAATTTAAAATAAATAAATAAAGAGAGAAGAAATGTATTTCATGTAAACAGTTCTTTTTTTCTTTTTTAAAAAGTCTGTGCTTGAAATAATTTTTTTTTTTTGATTGCAGTGTTAATAATATTAATTATAGGCCTATAATTAATAAACCTGTTTTGAAAGACCTTTTTAAAAACATCTTAGAGTAATAGAGTAAGCTTAATTAATCAGTTTTGCAGTGATGCACTATGAAATTATTGTGGGGCAAAATAATTGTAATATTAATTTAAGAATAAAAGTAACATAATAATAGGAATAGGCTTAATAATAATCAGAAGAATGTAACAGGCCTACATTAACTGAAAATGCCAAATTAGATATAACTAAAGTGTATAAAATAATTTTAATCAGAAATGTCATGTTTGTGATTTTTTTTAATTTTTAAATTATTATTATTTTTCAATTTGTTATTAAAATGGTCTGCAAATAAGGAAACAGGTGCAGATAATCGCTGGCGTCAGTCACAAAATTTATATAGGACTAGGCCTATATAAAAAAACTGGCTAATCTTTGTGAGGACGACTGGCAACAGCTGGTCTTAAATTCTTTAGACACCGCACACCAAACGACTTTGAAAGCCGACTGAAAACACTGACTGAGCTCAAATGACATTCATAATCAGCCTGACAGTAGTGTTTCCTGGCTTCACAGAATGAACTGGTTTGCACGTGGAACTGTCTTACCGTTACTTGCGGACTGATGGACGGGCTTTCTCCCCATCAGTCCGAGTTTTTAAAAGTCTTTTTTTTCCAGAATTATGCATTGCTGCTGTTTTTCTAACATTTTCTAACACAGCTGCAAATTACAGTCCAACTGAATGGGTAAAGACACACAAATTTACAGCCTAGATAACAATTGGCTAACACTGCTGTCAGTCAAACTCATCAAGAATTATGCAAAAACACATTTTATTTATTTTAGTTATTTGAGATGTTATAATAGTTCTCTAACTGTGTTAAAAACATTAAACAATAATTTTTTAACAAATATTATACTTGTATAATAAACTGGGGGGGGCTGTCATCAGAGTGGGCGGGCCTGTGCCCGTCAGGTCCTCCGCTGCCTACGCCCCTGCTTCAAACAATAATCCACAAACAACAACAAAAAAATACCTACAGATTTCATTTCTGACGGTCTCTTTCCTCTGAGTCACTCACCTTCTCTCTTCATGCCCATGGCCAGACACTTCTGATAGCGGCAGTACTGGCAGCGGTTACGCTGGCGCTTGTCGATCTGGCAGTCTTTATTTTCTCGACACGTGTACGTAAGGTCTTTCCGGATGGTTCTCTTGAAGAAACCCTTGCATCCTTCACAGCTGTGAACACCATAATGTTTCCCTGTAGGTAGAGACAGATGGTATATTTTCATATCATTAGATAATAAAACATCTGTCTTTAAAGTGATAGTTCACCCAAAATTTCTACCATCACAAATACAAACAAAAAAACTTAAGTCAAAATTTCTACCCTCATTTACTAAGAATGTTTGTAACCAAACAGTTTCGGTTTCCACTGAATCCCATCGCATGGACAAATAATACAACGGAAGTCAATAGGAGCAGAAACTTTTTGGTTAAAAACATTCGTCAAAGTATTTTATTTCAAGTTCCACAGAAGAAAGAAATTCATCCAAGTTTGGAATAATATGGGTGGGGGAGTAAATGATTTTTTTTGTTTTCTTCGGTGAACTATCCCCCTCAGGCTTCAGGAAGTCAGTCAGGCTCCAGTCAAAGAGAGAATAAGCATGAGTAAACATGTACTAGTGTGTGGGTGCTGTATGAGGGCACTTACCTGAGGATCGGTCTCCACAGATGGCACAGATGTGTTTGGAGAGGGACCCCGGGCTGCTGCAGGGGTAACCGCCCAGTCCCACCAGTCCTGGAGGAGGTTTAATGTCTTCTGAGCTGCTAACACTGTTCATAGAGTTCATCTGCAAGGACGGAGAGAGAGAAACGATCAACAGAGTAAGCCTGTGTGTGTGTGGTTTCCCACCACCTAAACAATCAAATTGTTACAAAAGGAGCACTTCCTTTTTGGATCATGTGACTTAACTCCTTTGAATCGTTGTTTATACCATTTGAATTAATTCTATGTGTGCCTTATTAGACATGCATAGTATACAGTTTTCCAGATGGTTGAAATGTAAAACTATGGAATATAGAACTTAGAGTGTTATCATAAATAAAAGTAATTAACTACAATGAATGTATTGGCTAAGTGTACATTGAGTTTGTCTTCACCAGTAGAGGGCAGCAAATGGTCAAACTCGACATGGCAAGTTTTATGAGCGGAACAAGATCATGTTCAAGTATAGGTCAGATGCTGTTATAGAATTAGACACACATGCCCAGAGAAAGATAGTAAGGTCAGGGAATGGAAACTGAAAACAAACCAACTAAACCCTAATGGGTCAATAGACTTTTAAAAAGCTGAACTTTTTTTAAAAAAAACAATGTCAGGATGTGCATTTTTAATGACGCAGGGAGCACTGCGATTGTTAGTGCATATATAAAAGCAAAACAAAACAAGTATTTAGCTTTCAACCCAACAGTGCACTAATCTCAGGCTTCAAGCATTATACACAACAGCCAGCTCCTGCTGCATAAATGCTGTATAATTAATGTATTCTACAAGCTTGTGACTTTATTTGAATAGATTGGACAGTTAAAAGTAGGAGTCAGAGCACAAAGCAGAATAGAGTCAGACCTGAATGTGAACTTATTAACCTTGTGAAAAAGAAGTGCGCTTAATTGTTCTGAATGTGCACTTGAAATGTACTTCAAATCTTAAAAGTATTTAATACTACAGATAATATGAAATTAATGAAAATACAAGGCCACTTGTTTTCAAAGAGATTACACTTTCATGACTATAGATGTGTCCCAAATGATGCACTACACACTATGTACTCAATCATAAAGTGTATGAGTTTGAAATGCTTATTTTGTCATCCAGCTGCGTCAGATTGTCCAATATTCCACATTTGAGGCTTTCGATTAAATCAGTACTTGCATCACTTAACCCTCATTTGTGTACTAGTCATTTTGACCAGGAGAGGATTTTCTTTTTCCTGGAAATGCTATAATGTTATTGCATAGGACTATTTTGCTCACACGAGGTAAAACAACTTCCCAAAAAATGTTGATAAATTTTGTGATTGTTTCCCACCTTGTTACATCTATGGTGTTCATGCTTTCCTTCAATTAGAAAAAAAAATGTATTTCTTTTTGGAACTTATTGACTGTAGGCCTCACTGATCTGAGCTTATGCACCTCAGGTTTTGAGTGAACAGTGCAAAAATTATCCACAAATAATTATTTTTTTCACTCAAAAACTGAGGTGCATTAGCTCAAATCAATAAGGCCTAAGACCAATTAGTTCCAAAATAAAATACAAAACCTGGGCTTACTGAAAAAAAAAAAAACAAGTAAAGTCATTTTTGACCAGGAACACCGAAGAATTAACCCTAATTCTAACTGTACACACACAGAAAATTAGTAAAAAAATAACCTCTTTAGACCAGTCGACTTGCCACAAATCAAACAAACCAAATAAAAAAAACAAAAAAAACAAGAACAGTATGGTTCTTCAGCAGTTCTTCAGTGGTTCTTTGGGGTGGTTGAGGTGTTATATAACACCACTGCCATACAAAGAACGCGTTAAGCCCCTGTATAGTTCTTTAAAAGTTCTCTAACTCTCTCTTAGATTCTTTTAGTTTAGTTGGGGAAAGGATTAAAAAACCACATTCAAATACATTGTGTTTCCTGAAGATAATGTGGTTCTCAACCTTTTTGCTCCTAAGGACCCTCTTGGCCCCTGTAAGGAAATATTCCAGGACCCTCACACAAGACTTTTTGACCTTTTTGAAAAGCATAAAAGTGATTCAAAACAGTTTGAAACTGGAGTAACAAATCTAGGAGGAGAACGGGGGGCTCCTCTTAAGGTTCTACATAGCCCCATTTGACACAGGTGCTGTATAGCACTTAAAGTGGTTCCTCTATAATTACAAGACAATGAACAACCTTTAGTGCTATTTAGCATTATTTTTGTTTAGAGTGTAGCATGTTATTTCATATTATATTTAAAGTTAATATATTATAAATGTAATAAATTGCAACTTTATTATTACAAATGTGTCATTTCAATTATAATTAAATACATATATTTTAGTTTATCATAAATGTAACCAAATACTAAATTATATGCAACATACTTAATTCATCTTTTATTTGGAATATGTATGGTTAATAAGACCAGGAACATCCTTTGAAAAAAGTAAATAGTGTCAGATTTGATTTCAGGTTGACATACTGTAAGCAATCAGAAATGTTACATTTGTTTTTTTTTTTCAAACAGTAAAGGCAAGACATCATGCATTTACACTCACACAAACGTTCATTTTGTGAGAGCGCTATCCTGAAACGGTGAGCAGTTCAGTGAGGCAGAAAGATCTTCGGAAGGTGATACACAGCAGCCACCATCACATTCACTCCCTTTAATCTGCTCCCTATAGCCCATATATTATTCAGAGCACTTGGCCCTCACTCACGAGAAGCATTCCTCTATAGAGGCGTCCCTACTTTCAGGCGAGACATTCACACATGACGCTATTTACAGCTAATAGTATGGCAGGTTTCCACAGCGTTCTTGAAGTGTCGCATATTGCGCCCGCTGTAGCGCAGACTCAACGCAATGATATCTTTCTCCATGTGAGACAAGGTTATACTAGGGTTGTCCGTCACGCTACATTAGCTCTTTTTAGGCTAGACTAAACTGAATGGGCTGTTCTCCCTCAGGCTTTAGGGAGGCCCTGCAGAGGAAAGGAGAAATGCATTAAAAGAGCTTTCTGCATTTGCCTCGCTGGTTCGCTCTTGCAGCAAAAGTTTCTCTGATGCATGGAAGCATGGATGTTCCACTATCTCTTCCGTGAAAAAGCACAAATGATCCAAAGCAAAGAAAAGAATAGAGCTGTGCTCATTAAACTCAGAGGTGGTAGCACTCTCTTTTAGAAATTTGAAAGAATATGAAATAGTATATGAATAATTTAATGTCGTGTTTGTCATTTTTGCTGTTAAAATCTAGCAGACCTTATGTTGAGACTTGTGATATAAATACTACAGTATCTAATAGACCAGCCTTTTTGACTCCAAGGCGCCTGCTTTTCAACATTCAATATTCAAAGGCCTACTAGATAGTTCATTTTTTATTTTAATTTATGAACACTCCTAGTTTCTGTAAAAATTTTAAAAATTAACTACATTTTAACTACATGATTTCAGGATTGTTCTTACATGTTCCCAGTGTTTTTAACCAATTACTTGAAATGACTTTGCCACCACAAATAAATTACCAAATCAGCATATTAGTATGATTTCTGAAGGATCATGTGACACTGAAGACTGGAGTAATTATGCTAAAAAATTCAGCTTTGCTATCACAGCAATAAATTACATTTTAAAATATATATAAAAAGAAAACAGTTCTTCTAAATTGTAATAACTTTTCATAATATTACTATTTTTACTGTGAGCATAAAAGACATCTTTCAAAAACATTTAAAAATCTTAATTATTCCAAATGTTTGCCCCTAGTTGAACCACTTTGATAGACACTCTTTCT
This sequence comes from Cyprinus carpio, assembly GCF_018340385.1. NCBI lineage: Eukaryota > Metazoa > Chordata > Actinopteri > Cypriniformes > Cyprinidae > Cyprinus > Cyprinus carpio. The sequence continues at coordinate 10,363,008 of NC_056573.1, read as the reverse complement.
TAGTGCTGTACCTGTGGACTGTTGAGTGCTCCATAGCCCATGTTGGAGGTAGTGGGCATGGAGCCTGAAGGTGAGCACAGGGAGGAAGAAGTGATGACTGAGTACGGCGACCCTAGACCGTTGATGATGGAGGGGTGATGGTGGGACACCATGGAGCTGAGAGGAGGCTGGGACGGAGGAGAGCTCAGGTGACCATGTGTTACCTGCAAAGAAGAACCTGAGAAAAGAAAGAGGTGATTAGTCTGTATCCACAATCAACAATAAATGCAACTGGAAATTAATATAAACAATTTGTACATCTAAATATTTAATTTAATTTTTTTATATTAATATTAAAATATATATTAAAATACATGTATGTTAAATATATGAATACATGGTTGATTCGTTAACATTTTACAAATATCTTTTCTCTACTCATCTACTATTTAAATACAGAAAATGTACTGTGACAGTTTGACATTTTCATGCTAGAAATGCCATGAGACATCCAGGGGCAGTGTCAATGATGGGAGTAAAAAAAAAAGTAAAAGGTCAAAAAAGTGACTAGCAGTGACTACGAGCACTCATGGTCATCACACATCAAATTTTAGACGCACATCAAATTTCAGGTCTCTCACTCATTGGTCTAAAATGTACATTATATAAATAAATATGTATGAATTGTCTGTAACTTAGCTAATGATAGGCCACTATCAGCCAGGTGAATCATTGGACAATATTTGTCCATTTTGAGATTAACATAACAGTATGTCTGTTTCAGTACTGACAGCCTTGTTAATGGATATTTAACTAACATTTTTGTGAATTGTGAAAAAAATATTATGTAAGCGTACATGTAATTTGTCATACTTAAATTGTATCATATATATATATATATATATATATATATATATATATATATATATATATATATATATGGTCAATAGACTTAACACCCTTTCTTTTTGAAAGAGGTTAAGATAGAAGAATGAACAACAAACAAACCTCTTAAAATAGCAACTTCACTTTAAATACTAACACCAAAACATGACATTCACCAAATAATCAAGAGGCCTATCCTGCAGATGAGATGCCGTTTTAGACCTTCGCACTTTCCACACCTTCACAATATATACATCTTAGTTTTAACATTCATGTTACAATCAGCCACATGCACAAACTCAGTCCAAAGTCAGCCAAACATCCCAATAAACCATTTTCACTCACGCTCACTGTATTTTAAAGGCATGATAGAGTGGTAGTTTTCCAAATGTCTTTGTTGTGATGCCTGCTGTTCCTCACACTGAAATGACTCTGTGACTGTGACATGCCCTGTAATGCCCTGGATGACCAGTGCGAACATTGTAAAAGCAATCCTCAGCACCCACACTTACTCAAGTGTGCCCTGGCTTGATTCCAGTGCTATTAATGACCTCTAAATGTCACATTCTGATCAGAAGGAACATCTATCCTTGGAAAGCCTGGGTGTGCATGTTCAAAGCCACAGTACTTTCTTTAACTTGAATCCTCAAAATACAGTTTTAACAGGTCATCAGAGTTTGTGCCAGTGTTCTGAACAGATTTTTATGATTAGTCATTTCTGTTTTTAGCCTCAGAAAATTGCTATAAAGCAGATTTGTTTTTTGAACATTATTACCTTCTATAAAGCTTAACATATCATTAATGTAGATTCAGAAATAAATGTTGACATAATGTTGGATGTTGAAATGTTTGTTCAGCAAGGATGCTTTAAATTATTCAAAAGTGACAGCAAAGACTTTAACATTTTTACAGAAGATTTCTATTTCAAATAAATGCTGTTCTTTTGAACTTTGTTCATCAAAGATTCCTGAATAAATGTATCATGATTTCCACAAAAAATATTAATCAGCTGTTTTCAACATTGCTAATAAGAAATGTTTCTTAAGCAGCATATTAGCATGATTACAAAAGTGTCATGTGACACTGAAGACTGAAGAAATGGCTGCTTTAAATAATATTTATTTATTTATTAATTTATTTTTACTGTATTTTTGATCAAATAAATGCAGCATTGGTTTCTTAAAGGCAGCTTAAGTGGGATGTGGTACTTCTGAATAGAAGTAATCATTTTGTTGAATATTCAGCAAATCTCTATGGCAGAATGATAAGCAATAATTTGTTTTCTAATGGAGATTATGAAAAATCAATGCAGTCACTTAAAAAGGGGTCATATGACGCTACAAAAAAGAACATTATTTTGTGTATTTGGTGTAATGCAATGTGTTTATGCAGTTTAAGGTTAAAAAAACACATTATTTTCCACATACTGTACATTATTGTTTCTCCTCTATGCCCCGCCTTTCTGAAATGCATCAATTTTTACAAAGCTCATCGATCTCAAAAGTGAGGTGTATGCTGATTGGCCAGCTATCCAGTGTGTTGTGATTGGCCCAAATACCTCAAGCCTGTGACAGAAATGTAATGCCCCTTACTATACTGTGATGCCGTGTCCTGGCAAGACAAGACAAAACCAATAAAACCCATTACAAACGAGGCATTTGTTGCATCCAGTGGGGACATAATTACTGATTATAATGACTTATACTGTCTTTTTACGTGTTGTGTTGCATATCGCGCTGCATAAACATAAACCATGTCTGTATTTGTGATCCGAGAAACAACAAACAACAAGTGCTACTCTGCACTGCTCAAAATTCGCTTTTGAAATCATCAGTGGCAAATTCTTTTATGTAAACGTACTTACAGGCTGTGAGTCAGAAGCACTAGACTGTCCTTGCAAAGCTGGAATTGCCCCACTTTATAGAAACAGACACCGTATTGTCGGCTACTCTCCCAGGATGTAATTTCCCACATCGTGACGTAGAGATGTGGGGGCGTGTTAGAACGAGCCATTTTAGGGGGGAGTGGTTGACTCTTAATTTTTATAAAGAATATCTCTTTGGATTTGAGATTTTAGTCCTTGCAACTTTACAGATCTTCTTCATGCACCAAGAGCTTGTAAGATTCTAAAGAGAAAGGAAGAATTGAAATCGCATCATATGACCCCTTTAATCATTCAATTATTCACCAACACCATTTGGCTGCATGTAAAGGCACATGTGACTGCCATTGCTTTTCTCAATGCTTCAACAGAATTGTGGAGTGTACATTTGTCTAAAGCATATTGTTAGCACAATTAAACTTAGTATGGGTTTATAATGGAGTATGTATTGTAGGTCATATAATTTAAAGGAGCTATGAGAAAATGAATGAATCTCAAAGAAGACTCTGAAAACTAGTCTGAAATTCAAGTTAGTTTCCCAAACTCATTTGAAATTGCATGGAAACAAACCCTGAGATGATTGTATAGTGTTTAAACCCAAACACCTAGACTTCTAGCTCAAAAAAAGGAAACCTTGACTTTAGGACAGAGAACATTTTGTCTTATTAGCGTTTAGTAGGACCTTGTTTAAGAACATGAAGAAAATCGTGGTTATTTGATTGTACTCCCTGCCTTGGACATACAGCTTTTCAGGACTGCCACTTTACATAGAGAGAAGAATTCCATCAAGCAAAATTGGACTACTTTTTACAACCCGATCGCATGAGAAAACGTAACTATTTTATAAGGTGGCGATTAGGGCTGCATGATTATGACAGAAATCATAACTGTTGATTATTCCCTTGAAATTGTAATTGTGATTATTAATTACAATGATCACAGTTTACACTGAATGATGTTTATACCCATGTTTGATGCAACTGCATGCCATATTTTTATATGAAAATAAACAAGCTGAAAACACTCTAACTGAAAAACCTTTAGTGCTTTTCTATAGTATTAAGCCTCAAATGTCAAATATACACTGGATTGGTTTCTTCTTTAAAATATAAAAAAAGTAAAAATATGAATGTATTTTAATGTTATACTAAAACTAAAACAATGTAAAAACACTTAAGATAACATGTAGAAAGAAAAAAAACAACAACTCAAGTGTGCAAAATAACGTAAGGTGGACTTTGAACGATTAATTGCCATTTTGAACGATAACGTAATTGTGGCATCCATAATTGTAATCGTGATTAGAAATTCGATTAATTGTGCAGCCCTAGTAGCGATTATGGAAAATATACAGAAAATGTCCTCCCCTAAATCTGTCAATGAGATATAATCAGATCATATACAAATCTACCAATGATGAGATCGCAAATTGAGTAATAAAATGTACCAATGAGATCTAAATCGAGTTACAAATTGCCATCATTGTTCTATTTTGGCAACACCATGACCTGCCGTGCAATTTTGACAAACTGCAGTCAGTTAATTTGTCTGTTTATCTTTCCAGGAAGATAGATATACTATGCTGGATCCTAAAGTATCTGTTCTCCTGGTAAATAAGGGGGTGAGGCTGGATTGAACAATCAGCCCGGGGATGTGAGCCGGACTGATGCTGGATTACCTACTCAGATTAAAGAGATTATCATCCCGTGGCTCACAGGGGAACTGCTTTATTGATGCAAGCCCACAGTCTGATAATAAGGTTTAGTTCTAAATGTCAGAGAAGGAATGTGTGCTGGTTTGGCTTTGTGGTAGTGTTTAATAAATCATTCTGAATGACAAGATGTAAAAAAATTAAAAATAAAAAAACCTACACATTCTTATTTTATTCATCAGATTTTTCAGTGTAAAATAATAATAGATAATACAGAGAGCAATATAAATGAGTAAGTAAAGAAGCTGAATACATTCTATCTAGGAATAACCTTGGACCAGAAGTGACACAACCAAGAGCATGGGGGTGAGCGATCTAGAACATGGTTTGTCTCTGAGACTGACCTTGGGAGAGACTGTCATAATTGGGGCAGAAAAATTTTCAATTAGATTAGCAAACTGAATAACATCCAGGTCTGTGTTGAGGGTGTTCACCATTGCTTTTTCGGACTAAATGTTTTCTAATGCATCAAGCATTCTGTGCTCTAGTGTTTTTGTGTAGGTCTAGAATAGCTACAGACTACATTTAATGCAAACTAATGTATGCTGATCCCGATCCCAATAGATTTTATCAATGGTCAAATGATGCTGAGAGAACAATGCTCGCCCTGTGCTATGTTAGGCAAAATTCAATAAACTGTTGAATCATCCCATACTTTTTCAACATCAAACACACACAGGTGAAAGGTCAGTCTAAGCAATGGTTGTTAGGTTTCTTTTCGGGACATGAGAAGGGCAACACTTGCATTCAGCTGCAACAGTGAAGATGGAATAGGATATGGCAACTTTATCTAATGAGACCACCTCAAACACAAGGAAGAAAAAAGGCTTTAAACACCCAAGACACAACACCAGCCTTGTACATGTCCATCATGCACTCTATTCACTGACTACTGTAACATGAGCTGAACACATGGCTACAACAATGCTGAAGGGCCTGCCAAGGCCTCTCTCTTTCAGGATACACAAAATCAGGGATCATCAGATGTACTGTAGTATGCTTTGTCCATTCCAAAATTTGGAGACAATTAATAAAAAATTTCTTTGCAGCTGTATCCCTCTTGGCTTGCACACACTTCATTAATGACGGTCTTTTGTGTTCTTTATATAGCACCCCCCCCACACACACACACACATAAACAAAGCATTGCAGTAGCATTTTTTATTTTTTTATTTTGTCGAATAAAAACAGTCACTCACACATACAAAAACAAAGAACTGAATGATGAAAGCATTTTTTTTTTTTGTGCCAATCAGCCACTATGTGCACACACACACACACACACACACACACACACACACACACACACACACACACACACACACACACACACACACACACACACACTTCAAAGTCAGATCAAAGTCCTACTGGAAGATTTATTGATGATTCAAAACAAAACATGTCTGAAGCATGCTACTTGCTAGGTTTACTGTTTATTCTTACTTGTTTGGTACCATTTTGCTTTTTTGAGTTATTGAAATCTGTTTTTTGTTAGAAATAAATAATAAGTCTCCTTCTTTGTTTTTTTTCTTATAGCATGGTCAGATTTGTCTGTATAAGCATATTGTCACACCCAAAACATCTCATTTAAAACACTACAATTTAAAACTCTACAATTTTAACTTGTGATAAAATCTAAAACTTTAGAGGTTAAGTTAGTTACAATAATGTTTATAGATTTCAGCCTATATGCAGCCATTGAGTACCACAGCCAAATATTGATATGCTATTGATATTTTTAATATTTTTTATACCATCATATGTCACCCAATGTCAGCAAAGTTACCAAATTTTTAGGTTTTGGCTGTCGGAATTCACTGGAATGTTTTTTTTTTTTTTTTAACTGAAGTCAAAGAAATATAAACCATAACATAAAAATAAGCAAGTTTTACATAAAAATATGGTACTTTTAGAGGTAAATTAAAAAAAAAATTCACAAAAAAATATTTATGATAGTGATATGACATTTATTTAAAAATATAAATAAATAAAAATAAATAAAAATTGGGATCACACCTGAGACGTTCGTGCCCAAATTTGTCCACGAAGGACCAATTAAGGACTGCTATACGAAGGATGCTTGAGGGTCAAGCTGAAAAAGGTGCTCGGTTTTTTTTAGCATGACCCCGCTGAGTCCGTGCGTGAGAAAATGCTCTGTGCGGAAAACGCGCGTAACACAAATTACGCAGCTCGAGGCAGCGACTGACATTAGAGAGCGCGCAACTCATTGAATTCCTGATAAAATCTTAAAATTGACTTTATATTCCTCAATTTGTCTCTGAATAACAACAACATCTGGGGTGAGATAATAAACACAACAAGCAGGGTGTTAATGAAGGCAACAAAATGACTCCAGGCTAGATGTTATGTACCATGACAAGCGTAGCTTGGGCACTTAGTTTTGTGGTAAATGTCCGCACTTTCACCCCAGAGACCGGAATTAAATCCTGTACAGGTGATACACTAAACAAGTCATTCTAACTAAAGCTGGACGATACACAAACTTGAACGCAGTGTCTCAGGATGATCATTCATACCAGAGATGTTAAAAACATACCAGTTTTTATACTTTTCGAGGTAAAATAATAATGTCGCTCGTGATGATTAAAACAACGTCTTCTTTTTAGTCGTTAAACTACTACAATTACTTGACATGATGGCATCTGCAAAATAATCAATTTCACAACCGCTACGCGGAATTTGTGAAGTCTTCATAATGGGAAACCACGAAGTGATGAAGAATTTTATCACATCATGACACAAACACAAGTGTGTGCATACATTTCAACACCAAATGAAAGATATTAAACATACGATGAAACTGGATGTGGGGTTAAGTTATCTTGGTGATCTGTCAGACCCATCCAGCAGCATTTCCCTCAAATTTAGCTACTCTTAGTTTGATGACTGGACCAAATGAAGATGTTCGTAAGTCTAACTGCATGACAAGAAAATAAATAAACATTTTCCACGTGTAGTTAAAAATGTTCGGATCTTCTATAACCTCGTAAATGGTTGATACTGTTTGCGGCAGCTCTGGGTGATTTTAAACGCCTTCTAGTCAAAACTGTTGCTAAATAAACAAATAAATAACCCACAGCACACTGCTGTCCAGATACCAACTGAGAGCCATTAATAACTACTCGACAGCAAACAGTTTAACAAGAGGCGCTCTGGAAAGCTATAAATTACATAACCGCAATTAAAGTGCCAACCCCTGACCCTGACTGAGAGGCACAATCTTTATCACCTGATTTTAACATTGGCACTGGTTCCAAGTCAATACACATGACACGACTGAGCCGATAACTCAAGCACGTACAATTTATGAGCATTTCGTCTAAAGTCCGTCTGAACAGTCCGTACTTCAGATAACACACGGCACGGGGGGACACTCAAACGCAGAGGCATGGAAAGAAAACAGCACGACTTCCGGGAATAAAAAAATACGTGAAACTACGAGGCACTTACTAAAATGCAGATATGTGTCGTTATTATCCATGTTTGGACGAATGTTAAAGAACTGTCCAATTTTCTCGCAAAGTGTCTTGGTTTGTCGTTCTGGACGGCAGCATCTCCCCGCTGCTGTCCGCGATCTGACTGAGGATTCTCTGCGCACACTTGGGGCCCCACCGAGGGGGTGGCAAGGGCCAGACCTCTCCCAGTGACATCCTACTGAAGCTGTACAATTTGCCAAATTAAACGCATGCAACATACTTCCAATCCCCCCCCAATCCCCCCCCCCCCCCCCCCTCCCCATTTTATTTATTTTTGTAAACTGTCATACCAACTATTATACAATTTTGGTTTTCAGTGACTTTAACTCACTGTAACACTCATGTATAATCAATAAAGCAATTTAATTTTGATTTCATGCTCATTTAAATGTTTTCAGTGAGCTAAATATATGGGCTAAAAGCAAGCAGGTATAATGGGAAGTTTTTTTATTTAATTTCTAAACAGTAAAATGTTTGTACTAATAAAAAATACTAGAGTTTTTATCTGTGTAAAATAACCGAAACAGCTTTCATTAAACCTATCAACACCAAGTGATTATTTTAGATTAGCATTCTCATTTGTAGTTTTATTGGGTCAGGGGATTATCATAATATTCTTTGTCTACAAACTGATTAGTGCAAGATCTGCTGACCATGGGGTTTTAGAGAAGTGAGAAAAAAATAATTCTCCAAATTCCAAGCGCTCAGTCCCCACAAGGCTACCAGAGCGTCTGAAAACCCCTCGACGCCCCCCAAGATCTCTTCAGAGTGAGGGGTCATTTAAGGGTGAGCTCCCACTACCTCAGGAGGTTATTCAGAAGTCACCAGCATTCAGAGTTTTGAACTCCTGTTTCGGGGGACACTGAGAGAGAGCGTTAGTGATGACCACTCTGTCAGTCCATGAGCTGGGCTGTCGAATGGGAAAAGCACACTGGCTCCCATCCTTGTAAAAACCCAACATAAAAGAACACAGGGGGATGCTAACAAAGATGAATGGCTTCTCTTCCAACTCATTCCACACTAATCAGGGCCTTTTCATTTGTTCCCTGTTAGATAATGTAAATTTGTGGAGTCAAAGAAAGGGACTAAAAGGACAATTTATCAACCTCCCTTTTATCCCTCTAATGGAGCCACATGTTCCAGAGCATTACAATCGCCCTGAGCTGCAAAGAATATTAGAGCTGAAAAGAGGGTAACAAGAATGAGGATTAGATTTCGGTGCGAACATGAGCGACGTAATGATTCCCGGTGATGTATTCAATCCTGTTGCTTTCGTTAATGAGAGAATGGCAAACATGATGCTTTTCTTTTCTCAATGCAAACAGGTGTAATTGCTTTTTATATGGCTGATGGAATATTATGAAATTAAAGGAGATCAAGTGGTGGAAAGAAAGCTCTAAATCACTGCAGATTTGAGAGAAGGCTTGTGGGATTATCTTGCTGTTTGTTCACAACAATGGCTGCCAATGGACCATTCAGTTGCAGAGTGTTGGAGACCTCACCCTTGCAATCATCTATCACCAGTTAAAAGCAGAGAGGACCCACCCCTTAACCTAACAGTCACTGCTCTGAGGCCAGCCGGGAGAAATGAGAAGTCTGGTCATCTCACCCTCAGACAACAGCCCGTGTCTGGGGGCACCATGTGGCAAATACAAGCGCAGAGCCAGACAAATGTGCCACCAATGTCTAAAATGTTAATCTTAAAGCTAAATATCCATGCAAGAGTGATCAATATTTATCCATATCAAACCCTTACTTGCCTTTTTTAATTTTTTTGACTGATAAAAAAAAAATTAAAATCAATAATAATAATTTAAAACAAAACAAGAACAAAAATAACTCTTAACTTCACCTTTATATTTATAATAAAAAAAAAAATATAATAAAAACAATTCTACACTTAAAAGGAGGCTACAGTGAAACTTAATAGAAGAAGAAAAATCATAATACAAATGAAGCTTAAAAAAAATAAATTAAATTTATAAAATAATTCAAATAACATTATCTACTATTGTACGGACCCAGAAGTCAAAAATATTTCAAGATTGTAGTTAAATAGTTTCGGTTCCCATTGACTTCTATTGTACGGACCCAAAATACAATAGGAACCAAACTGCTTGGTTATCAAGATTCCTCAAAATATCTTTTATGTTCCACAGAAGAAAATCATACAGTTTAGGAACGAAATGATGGTGAGTAAATGATGACAGAATTTTCATTTTGGGTGAATTATCACTTTAATTCCTCTGTTAAACTGCTGTTCTGGTCACAATCATTTTATGGTTTTAGGCAACAAGTCTCATGACAAAACAGCACAGAACAGAATTTTTAAAAAATAGTTACAAGCTGCCATGAAAGATTATTGGTTTTAGGTGTTATATGCTGTGACGAAGAAGTAAAATCAGATTTTACACAGAAGGTTTATGGTAGTTTTTTTTTTCTTTTTTACAGTAAAATCATATTAACTCACATATTATGTTCATCTTGTGGCTGTACTTTTGAAATTGAGCATTTTAACCTTTATGGCCCCATTCACTTCCACTGAAAATGTCTCACTGTAACCCAGATTTTTACTTTTTAAAGAAAAGAAAGGACGAGTGCAACTTCATTTTTGTGGTAATCAATATAACGCCACAAGTGCTCCTGATTGAGCTTCACTTCTTTGGAACCAGGAACATTGCTTTAAACCCTGCATGCAACAATAGTCAGCTTATTATCTGATCGAGTGAAGTGGAAACCTGTTTGAGAAACAACCTTCCTCTTTGCTCGACTGATCATATCATAGGTTCACATAGATTGTGTGTGTGTGTGTGTGTGTGTGTGTGTGTTTGGGGGGTGGTTCTCCATCTGTCATACACTCATTAACAAAGCCCCCTCATGTTTTAATCAGTCCCCATACACACCCATGCACACACACACACACACACACACACACACACACACACACACACACACACACACACACACGAGTGAAACCACGGCATGTATCATCAATCTCACAGGTCATAAATCTCTGCACACAAAGGCAAAACATGCTGCAAATTTTGGGTGTGAAGCCTCTTTATGGTGCAGACCCTTTCAACAAATCACAAAAAAAAAGCAAGTCAATCTGCTTTAAATCAAGTTGTGTGAATGAAAGCATGATTGCAAATTAATTAATTTGGTACACAGATAAGAACCATTAATCACTATATTATATTGCATTTACTGGTAAACTCTGGGCTTCAGATGTCTAATGAGTGGCCTAAATGCTGTTGCACACTAACTTCTTTGTATACAGGACAAAAATGATGAAATTCACACACTTCAGAAAGCATAAGATAAGAAAAAACAAACACTCTGATCACTCACTGAGTTATGAAAAGAATCTGACTTTATCAAAAACTGTGTGATCCCCAGAAACTGGGTTAAACTTCCAGCTTGGAAATCATTCCATAGTATTATGTCAGAGTGCTATAATATCATATATCCTTTAGCTGCTTTGTGACCAAGTGAGAGAAAAGCCTTAAGCAAGAGAGCCAGAGCTGACCTCCAGGAAGGACTGCCAGCGTCACCTCATGGGTGGTGTCCTGCTACTCTTTCGCCACAGGATGTGCGTCATAAATCTTACTCAAGCCGAATGACAGACGAGCTCATGGGATGTGAACCATGACATACTGATCAACACATAAGAACTAAACTTATACCAACATGCAAGCGCACAAAGCAGGGGTAACTATAAAATATGTATCAAGGGAAGTGTATTTGTGGAAACCATTGTAAAACCAGCAAATCAGCATTTAAAAATAGTTCAGAGGTTAAAGGTTTAAAGTCAAGAATGGATGTCTGAATCTCACCACTGATGAGTTTCTCCACAAGTTTTTAATTATTGGCTTTCAGTTGGTTTCTAATAAAACGGAAATCATTTATTTATTTGCTGCAGTATGCTGCAGTATACATAAGGTTAGAATTAACTAGAAATAATACATTCATTCATTCATTCATTCCTAAAACTGACTAACAGCACTTATATATATAGCAATATTCCTTATACTATAAACACTGATGAGTTTTTCCACATGCATTTTTTTTTAAATGAAAAACATGAGAATAATGAAACTGAACTACAGTATATTTAATTACAGAAAAGAATATCTAACATTTCGTAATCACTCAAAAGTGAATGTGAAGTGAAAGTTTGTGAGTACTTCTGTCAGCATGATCATGGGATACTTTCTCGAGCGTCAGTAAATGTATATAAATAGAAAAAGAGGAAAGAACTGAGCGATCGAAAAATATTTTACACAATGGTTTAATTAATCAACGTAGGCAAATGCAGGAACACACTTGGCAATGAAGCTTTCGTTTCTTGAAGCACTGAAATAGAAACAGCTGAAGTAAGGCTACCCTGAGTGAACTTTAAAGAGGAAACGACAGGGTAAAATCAATTGTGCCTTAAGAACACACACGTCTTGGGCTGCCAGCTGAGAAGAACTAATGTTCTGACGCATTCTGCTTCAGCTCTGGTAGAGTCATTTGAACGAATAACAATCATGAGCACTGCAGGGAAGTTTCGAATAGGCTGCCAAGGCCAGGTGCATTTGAGGAAAGGTAATGCAGGCTACAGTAAGGAAGTTTTATTATATACACAGTGGCCACAAAAAGTATTTAGACATCTTTGCAATATATAACATTTTTTATAACTTAAAACATTTAAAATGTATTTTATTAGTGTGTTTTAATATAGCACACTATTTAAATAAATACTTCACTCCAAAATGAAAATTTGCTGTAAATGTACCCACCCTCAGGCCAGCCCAGATAAACTATAGGTTTGTTTCTTCATCACAACAGATTTGGAGAAATTTAGTATCACTTGCTCACCAATGGACCCTCTGCAGTGAATGGGTGCCGTCAGAATGAGAGTCCAAACAGCTGATAAAAACATCACAATAATCCACAAGTAATTCACATGACTGCAGTCCATCACTTAACATCTTGTGAAGTGAAAAACTGCATTGGAAACATGCATGGATGAAGTTGTGTGGATTACTTGTGAATTATTAGGATGTTTTTATCAGCTGTTTGAACTCTCATAACACAAAATTTTCCCAAATCTGTTCCGATGAAGACACAAACTCATCTACATCTTGGATGGCTCGAGGGTGAGTAAATTTTCATTTTTGGGTGAACTATTTCTTTAATTTAAACATTTTATATACATAAGTTTGTAAAGTTTTAATTTATCAATCATGGATCAAACTGACATCCTCAAAGCAAACAGGCAAATAAATAAATAATTGCCACACCAAAAAATACCCAGAAAAGTTAAGTTAGTTCTGAGAAAAGGTCTTTTATAATTTATTTACAGATTTGCTTTGCTAGTTGTTTTTCATGCAATAAATGCTTAAAACTGTCAAAACTGTCAAAAAAGTTTAGTGTAAGAGTTACCAAGAGACCAGTTACAGCACAGAGCGTAAATTTGTTTTTGAACTCTTGAAATATTTTGAAATATTTTCAGTTCTTAGGTCTTCATATAATTCAAAACTTCTGACAATTTCTGACAAGGACAACATGTGACACCGTCCTAGAAGACAAAACTTAATGTTAGTCTCTTGGCCTAACATCAGGCTCTTTGGCACAAACCAAATTGCTGATTGTGAATACTGTAGTAAGAGAAAGACATAAGTCTTTAATTTAGGATAAGAACTTCAGTCTTCTTTTCTAAAGATACATTTATATTTATGTAAATGCAAAATGTATTTGCGTATGCCTTTTTAAATAATTTGATTTTGTCTAGAAGAATCGTTCAGCATAAATTACATTTCCTTCATTGAAAATTTTGAGTCAAGGAGGAACTTTCAACAATGATTTGTACTTTCATTTCCTATCAATGTCCTGTTGCAAGAGCAAATGAAGTTTTGTAACTCTTAATGTCATGAATGGTGCAGAAGAACAATCATGAAGATTGCAGGACAACAACTTGAAGGCTGTTGAGGTCCGCACAGATGTTCATTTCTAGGAAGCATCAGTCCTTATTGCTTTAAGCCCTTAATCCTAAATCTGCCTTTGTGGGTCTAGACAAATGGAAGATTCTGGTGCAAATTTCTGATGCTCTTACCAAAATCAATAACCCTAATTATCACGTAAAAGTTGCTGACAAAAGAAAAAAAATCGAACAATGTGTGTTTCCGCTAATCTGGGTTTCATGTGATAATCAGTTTTCCTGTGCATCCCAGGAAAGACATACGTGCAACAGGTTGGACAGGGATTCTGAGGGACCATCCGAGGCTAAGTTGGACTTGTCCTGAGAGGACCAGTCAGATTAAAGCAAAGGCATCTGCTCTGTAATGGGTACAGTGACTTGTTTATGTGTTCATCAAGATGCCATGTAGAATGACTACTCCACCATCATGCTCACCGAAGACTTCTAATCCCACTGTAGTCTAATATTTCTGAGAAAAGACACAATTATCAGGAATGAGGTAAGGATTGGCATTTATGTAAGCGAAAAAGACAGCATGTGCTGGACACTCCTTCACTCAAATGTCATAGTTCTGGCTTTCATTAAGCACATGCAGGACAGCCAAAAGCTCTGCAAAAGGGGTAGAACTACAAGTCTAGACCACACCACTGTAACTGATAGGATGCAAAAGAGATCTGAAGCTCAAATGAAATCTAAGACAGTGCAGATACTTGAGCTGGCAATACTGTAAGGTACAGCTCCTGTAAAATTATGTTTTAAACTGATTATGGTTTTACAATAAATCAAGACCCTGGTCTCTTGTTCTCGAGGAACTCTTGGCTGAACATGCCAATGGCAGATCACACTACAACACTAGAAATGTGTGTCTAGAAATGGAGCAGACTTGTAGGCCAGTTGAAGAGTGTTTCTAGGCCTTCATTTTTAAATTTTATTTTGCCAGTGTCCATATCAATTACAGTTAGCTTAATGTACTCGTGCTCACGTTGAAATTCAATTTCATTTGAAAAATAACAAGGCAAACATGCAAATATCAGTGTCTTTATATGCTCATAGACATGCGTAAATTTTAGCAAAATAAATCACTTTGCTTGCGAATCCTCTTTATACAAATCATACCACGTTTTTTTCAATATTGCAATATAAACATCAAGTATTTATTTATTTCATATTAACGCCCTCTAGAGGTATTGTGAAGCCTTAATAATAACAACGTTCTGCCCGGAACTAACAAGTTGGCTTTTTTGTTTCCGACGGACATTTTATTTTACCAGACGTCCTTCTTGACAGCAAGTAGCACGTGAGTTTATTAGCGTTGATGTTTACACTAAAGTCTTCCTAAGAAGAGCTGCAGACAGAATGATTTTGCATGAATAAAATCCACAGCGAATGTTATGATTTTGCACAAAACTTAATTAATAGCCCAGGAAATGTAGCAGTTAGTAGCAGAAGTGTAGCTAAGAAATTCACGATTATGTATTAGTGTGTGTGTTTTCTCATATATCCTCGCCTAATTAATCGGAGCTGGTCTATTTAATGAGTTCTGACACGTTTTCTCTCAGTGCATTAATGAAATGTGTTTGTATCTTTACCCAGTGAACCATGATAGGAGTGGAGGCTGGGCTCTACATAGGATCTGTGTCCGATCTGAAGGACGCTCAGAGTCTGATAGACGCAGGTGTAACACACATACTCACTGTTGACTCCGAGGAAGCTGCTGTCACTGGGTTCCACACCAAATTTGTCCGAGCTCTGGATGATGCGTCCACGGATCTTCTGAGCAGACTGGATGACTGTGTCTGCTTCATATGTGAAGCTCTCAGAACACACTCTGAATCCAAATCATCAGCAGTTCTTGTGCATTGGTATAACTTCTAATAACTTGAATGAATAATTTTAATTAACACTGCAGTAATACCCAACAGTGCATTAATTAATAAACATTCAGATAATTACCAATGCGATAAAATATCAGTGTATTCATTGAAATATTCAGATTCAGATTTTTTTTATATTAATTAAAGAATTAATTTTTTGTAGCCATGTAGGGCAAAGCAGAAGTGCTGCTGTGGTGACAGCTTACCTGATGAAAACACAACATCTGAATTTACAGGATGCATATACTAAACTCCGAAACTTAAAACCAGATGTTAAGTAAGTGTTTTTCATTATTCATCTTGTAATAAAGAGAGCATTTGTGAGAGCATTATTATTGAAGAGCGTTCCACTCGTTTTTTTCAGAATGAATGAAGAATTTATGGACCAGCTGGCACTTTATGAATTAATGGGTTGTAAAGTAGACACCACAGATCCTTTATATAAACAGTTTAGGTTGAAGAAAATGACAGAGAAATATACAGGTATGTACATAATTTCCACTTTTGCAGTGTACACGTGGGATGTGATTTTCACTCAGCTTTCTTCACCCTTTAATATGAATACACTAATGAAAGAAACTGAGAAGTCATGTATTTTGATCAATTCAGAACTCCAGAATGTGCCAAAAGACGTCTTCGCTGTTGACCCTGCACAAACCCAGAATACAGAAGGTGTATACAGATGTAGAAAGTGCAGGTAAAATGTATTTTTGGTTTTATTTTATCCTGTTTGCATCCAAGTTATTCTGAATTCATGACACTGAAGTCATTACCTGCTGTTGTCTTTTGTTCCCAACAGACGCACACTTTTCCGTCGCTCCAGCATTCTCAGTCACTGTGTGGGAAGTGGAGCCTCTGCGTTCTCTCATAAGAAGACGAGGATAGTGAGTGATAGTGAGGATCAGAGAAAGTGCACATCCTACTTTATAGAGCCGGTGCAATGGATGGAGCCGGCCTTACTAGGTGTTATGGATGGACAGGTAATAACTCACTGCTTCACACATCTGGACACACAATTAAATAGATGCATCAAAACATTGTTCTTAGCTGTCCATTTATTTAATGCTCAAAACATTTGTACAAGTATATACTTTGATTATTGGGAAGCAAAAATGGTTAGCTTTAATATTGATAATTTATTTAAAAGGTTGAAGAGATTGCATGATATTTTGTGCTAGAGATTGTATTTGCTGTGCAATAAATGTGTGTACTATTTTGTTTCTTTGTTTTTAAATTACATTTCAAAGTATAATCATGTAAAATCTCTCTTGTAGCTTTTGTGTCCCAAGTGCAGCTCAAAGCTGGGCTCCTTTAACTGGTATGGTGAACAGTGTTCGTGTGGGCGCTGGGTAACACCAGCCTTCCAGATGCACAAGAACAGAGTGGATGAAATCAAACACATCAGTATGTCTGCACTCAAATGACCCGCGAATAAAGATCTGTATCATATGCTCAGAGTCTTCAGTGTCACTTGCACCTTCAGAAATCATTCTAATAGGCTAATTTACTGCTCAGGAAACATTATTAAAATTATAGGGTTGAAAACAGATGTTGCTTGATGTTTTTGTGGAAACCCTGATGCAATTTTTTCAAGATTCATTGATGAATAGAAAATTCAGAACGATACCGGTTTTAAATAGAAATCTCTTGTAACATTATAATTGTCAATACTGTAATTTTTTAACAGTTTAATGTATCCTTACTGAGGAAAAGTATGAGTTTCTTTAGATTAATCTTACTGACCCTAGGCCTGTCGCAATAATCAATAGATGGATTTATCGCACAATATGTGTACATGACTGCAATAATTTTTGTTGCCCATTATATTTATGTAAAAATTAATGTCACCATGTTTTTGCGTTCCACTTACGCCTGTATCTTTTGCAGCTTCTCATACATAATGTGGTGTAGTCTGTGCTAGTTCAAATTAAAAAAATGCTTCTACAAAAAAAGTTTCATCTGCAGATATGGCCTTGTTTGGGAATATGTGCATATGGAATATGGAATACTAGGGCAATATATCATATTGTGACAGGCCTAACTGACCCCAAACCTTTGAACATTAGTCTATATTCAGGATTCTGTCTTTTTCGTATTTAGTTGAGTATGGTTGATTCAACCAACTTTTGCATTCACACTGTAAATTAACATCATTAGTCCTAGCAAAAAGAGCTCAAATGTGCTGCAGATGTGGGTTTTCCATCCTGTAGGTGGCGACAGATAGCTGGTACTGTGCAGTTGGACTACATTTTATGTGATAATCAAAACTGAGAAGGACAAAGGAGTATTAATTCCTGTTTACACTGGTGCTATAGATGACATATGATCAGCATTTAATGCAAATGTGAGACTATTTGTCTTGGTTATGGAGTACTAGATGTGTTAGTGTACTGCATTAATCTCTTCTAACAGTCTTGGCTTCTGGCTCGCTTAATCTGCTGCTATAGAAAACGAAAAAAACTGCTCACAGAAATTATAAATTTCCTTGAAGTGCCACACAGAAAACAGTTCTTCCATTGGACATCATGTACTGCGTATTTGTATGAAATGTAGCACTAGTACATATTCACGGCCATGTGGTTTCTTCTTGGCCCTCAGTTCATAGATGCTTATATGATGTTTATTGAGGGAGCCTGAGTCACATTGTGGGTGGTTATGGCATTGAGTCGTGAGATCCTGTTGAGTTTATGAGGGTCATATCCAACTCTCTCTGTGAACGTGTGTAATAAGAGAGACTCCATCAGCTGAGAGTGGAGCAGGATTTGAGGAATACACTCCTCAAAATGAAATTCCCATACACACTATATGCAGTTGTTTTTGTTTTGCCAAGAACATTTAAATATTAATATAATCAAATTGGTGTTTTGGCAGGAAAATATGTGGTTCACTGAGATCACAGACTAGGGAAAGAAACCAGGAAAATGCGCTTAGGTCACGGTCTTGGTTAGAGCTGAGATGGAGGTGTGGAAAAGCTAGGCATCTGATTGGATCAGAGACTCGCTTAAAGCTGTAATCAGGCACTTTTGTGTGACAGTCTTCACCTTTTCAATAGTAGCAATTTAGTCTAAAATACATGTTTTTTGTTTATGCTTTCCTTTCAAGAGTAGTTAGTGTAAATAAGTTTTTACAGACATGCCATACATCTGGAAATAAGAAAAGATGCTGTTCTTACAAATGGAACAGACAGTATTACCTAAATTGTGAAACTGGTATTGGCAGGGTGTGTGAGACTGAAGTGTACATGTAGATGCCCAAAGTGTCCCAGTGTAAGGACTTTTTTTTCTTTTCTTTTCTTTTTTATAAGGGTTTAAAATCAATAGAACAGTTGTTTAGCCTGCACTGTAAAAAAATATTGTGATTTTAACAGTAAAAGACTGAAAAAATGCTACAGTAAAAACATGTTAATACGGTGAATAACTGTAATTACATTTAATGTAATGTTACTGTTAAAATTACAGTTTTTGGAAGTGAAAAAGAAAAAGTCATGTACAATTCACAGTGAAAAAATGTAAATTGAAACTCCCAGAATTGCCTGCATGACACTTAAAATTATTATTATTTTTTTTAATTTAAATAACTGTTTCTTCTTAGTTTTTTCTTATCAGTTGTGTACATTAGGGTTTTAGCTTAAATCTAATGTTGTTAAATTAATGTTTATTGCATTATTTCAGTATTGTGTGTTACCATGATGGTGTTTAGTGTTTGTATGAATGACACTGTGCACCTATATATATATATATATATATATATATATATATATATATATATATATATATATATATACAGATTTTTTTTTTTCAGTGTGGCTGTTAGCATTTTCAAAAGTAACTCCAAAGTCCAAATATTAATTTAACATAAATGTGTAAAAGAATAAGATAATGTGCCACAGCATGTTAATAAAGGCATCTTGTTTATTGTTGAAAGCATCAATTTTCCCAATAAATACAGTTCTAAAGAGATTTTGTTATTTAGGACCCTATGACTTAAATTGCAAACATAAGAACTGTTGTTCAAAATCAAACAAAACTATATCAAGAAACATTGTTCAAAATATCTTTGTGTTTTAAGAAAGTAAGATATCATTTTGGGGTTAACTATATTTGTAAAATGACCCACTTATAATATCTTACTTAAATGGTATATGCAGATGTGCATGATAGCAATACATTTGAAAATAATTTACATCGCAAGCATTTAATTTTCTCAAATGAGTCACAAGCGATAGACAATTTCCCTCCTTCCTGAATGTAACAGCAATACTAAACCACAGATTTCTGTGGATCAGGTGTTGAGCACATGGATGGACTCTGAGCCCATCAAACCGGCCTATACAACAAATTAAGCTGCAGAAAACTCGAATGCAACCTGAATGTCTCCTTGTTGCCTTTTTTAAAGAGATGTAGACTGTACAGTACTGAAACCACAAATCTTGTGGTTAAATACTGTTGTTAATGTATCAGAATAATTATTATGTCACAGCGAGAAAAGAAAACAAGGAGAGGAGGATCTCTTGCAGAATTGCAGTTCTTTTATTAAATAAAAAAAGAAAATCAGAGGAGAAACCACATGGCAGTATACTGTAGACAAAACCAAAAACTAAACTAAATGAGGGCAAGATGTTAGACAAAATAATGAGATGTAAAACTAGGTACAGGTGTGAGAAATCAATTGACTACAAACCAGACTGCATTTTTAATTAACAGTTTAGCTCTTTAGATATTAAATGTTAATGTTTTCTATGAGCTTTTTTTCAGCAAGACGAGAGCTGATTCTCAAATATGTCCAGCACATTCCATTTTGTCCATGTGTCTCCAGCCAACTCTGTTCTGCAGTCTGCATTAAAAACATGGCATGTACTAAGAAACTGTCTTAAATAAATTAACCTTGGATTAGTTTTAATTAATTTCAGGGGGAATGACCTCTTCATGCCACGTCTCCAAATGCTCTCCTACAGAAATTTGATAGCATTGATACATGCTTCTTTCAACCAAAGACACATACTGTAAGTGGCTACGGAGCAGCTGCAGAAAATTTAATCAAATCACAAAGCACAGCTGATCTGTCTGCTCTATCTTTAGCATATCTGGCATGAGAAGCTGCTCTCATTTTAAACATCTAAGGTCATCATACTATACATACATCATACTAATAACCAGTTATGCAATTTATTTGTATCACAGACCAATAATTTAATTAAATAATTGTTTGGAAATGACGTCATTCTACCACCTCATCAGTCAGTTTAAATAAAATAACTGCTCTTGAGCCCTTTTGTCACTTTAATTAGACTGAATAAGCTTTTTTTTGCACTAAAAATCTTTTTATCTGCACTGTTTGTTCACTGGTTTGCACTCTATCTGCCATGTGCCTTGCGCTAACTTAACCTCCCTTATTGTATACTTATATCTTATATTTTATATTTGATCTAGATTTTTAGGCTCTACTGTTAGTGTTATATGTATGCACCGGGGGTCTGAGAGTAACGCAATTTCGATTCTCTGTATGTATGTACTGTACATGTGGAAGAATTGACAATAAAGCAGACTTGTCTTTAATTTACCATTTCATCTTTATGTTCATCAGAAAATACTGTAATATTTAAATACATAAATACTTATGACGGAATGTGTTACTTTTCACCAAGTCAAAATCAATGTTAACATTAATGGTTAATAGTGACATTTTCTTTGACCCAGTCAGCAGCCTTGCAGCTGCATTTTGTACCAATTGGAGGCGAGAAAGCGATGACTAAGGAAGACCTGAGTAGAGTGAATTACAGTAATCTAAACGTGAGGTAATAAAAGCATGAATAACCTTCTCCGAATCCTGAAAAGACAAAAACAATTTAAGTTTGGAGATGACCTGTAACTGATAAAAACTGTTCCTAATGACAGAATTAATTTTTTCGGACAAACATAATTCTAAGTCTATGATAACGCCCAGGTTTCTAACCTGTGAGGAAATGGAGGGGAAATGATTGCCCAGCTGCTTAATAATATCCATTTTAATTTTTTGGGGACCAAAAACAATAATTTCTGTTTTGTTCTCATTGAGTTGGAGAAAGTTATCTGAAGTTATCTTTTTAATATCTGAGATACATTCCAGCAATGGTTGAATGGAATCACCAGCTTTTAGCGGGAGGTACAACTGTGTATTATCAGCATATAAATGAAAAGAAACATTGTGCTTCCTGATAATATCCCCCAGAGGGTGAATATATATAATATAAAAAGAAGCAGCCCCAGAATATAGCCCTGAGGTACTCCACTAATAATTGGGGCAGATGATATAAACTTGCCTAGCTCTACAGAAAAAGACCTTTGAGATATGAGCTGAACCATCGTAAGGCTGTGCCCCTGATACCGATCAGATGTTCTAAATGGCAAATAAGGACATTATGATCCACGGTATCAAAGGCAGCTGTAAGATCCAGTAGAATCAATACCACATTTTTACCACCATCAACTGCACCCAAAATATCATTGAACACATTAAGCAAAGCAGACTCAGTACTGTGATAAGTAGTGAAACCAGACTGAAAAGGTTCTAATAAATTACAATAAAGCATTCAACTAATGCTCATAAATGTAATTTGAGTGAAACTGCCAGGCTTTGTGTATTTTTGCCTTTGGTATTGCATTTGTTTACTTAGCCTATTATAGTATAATCTTATAGTCCTTCATAGTTTTTTCTCTCGAGCTGTTTGATCTTTAATGGAGGATGCGGTCAGTGGAAAAGCACTCTGATCCCCCTGTGTCCTCCAGAATTTACAGCATCTTTCTCTTTGAAATGCAGATTTGTTGCTGCGGTTATTGAGGCGGTAGAAGTGAAAGCCCTAAAGTAATTCTCTCTTTAAAGGAAGGATTTTCTTCTGTCACAAATTTAAACAGTCTCTGTGACCATGACATTTCTATTGGTTAAGTCAGTTATTGTGCTACTACAGTATAATTGATTCAGTTATCAAATCATTCAGAATGCATGTGGAAAAAAGTGTTCCCTCAGGGTGGCCTTATAAACTCTTTCACCCCTTTTAAAGTGCAATTAGGTCTAAATATTTTGGCATTTCTCGAAAAGGCTCAGGAGACATCCAGTACATCCTGTGTTGGTGGTCTTTTTAGGTCATTGGAGAGCCTCAGAGTCTAATATTGAAGAAACTTGTATTTCCAAAAACATTGAGGATTGGTTCTTTAAAGAGTTTTGCTGCAGTAAACAGAGCTCCAAAGAAACAAATAGATATACAAACTTGCACGACCTTAAATTAGCATTAAAAATGCAATTATGATTTAATTAAACAAGATGTATTAATTTCATATCAATAGGTTGTTCTGTTCGTCTCATTGTTTACAGAAGCATGATTTGAAGAATAAGGTTCCTGTCTCCATCTTTGCCAGTGGGTAGGATTTTTTGCTGAGCATGATTGCTCAGGCTTTTTCCTCATACATATCAGTCCTTTATTCCAATTCCAGATTTTTTTTTTTTTTCTACGGACCTCACAGATGGCTGTGCTCCCAGATTTGAAAAGGTTTCTTTGGAAACCAAATACAACATTGTGGTTGGAACCCAAACTGCTTTAAAGTCAAGGCTATTAGATGGTCTACACAAACTGACCCCAGAGCAAGATGAGCTGACTGAGGGCTTTCTGTTGCAGGAGGGCACTGAATACATTCTATTTTGAATTTTCGTGTGTATCAGTGAATAGATGGACAGTGAGGATCACTGAAGCACTGGTCATATTAATGATGGATTCTATAGACATAACTAAATGTTTACGATGGCCCTTTTCTTTTTCTCTTTCTTTTTCTTCTCAGCATAAAAGCATGTGAATGAAATGGAGCACCAGCAATTTGGCCTCCCCTCCCAAAGCGTTGTGTAATCTCTCCACTCTGGGTTGTCCATTTCCCGTTCCTTCACTGGTGATAGAAATCCATCTCAAAGTTCACGCCGTTGTAAAATTTGCATCCATTCATGGCTCTGTTGAAAAGTTCTATATATAGAGAGAGATCAAGAGTTTGGGTTCAGTAAGATTTTCTATTTATTTATTTATTTATTTATTTATTTATGTAATACTTGTACACAGCCATTTTTATTTAAATTTATGAAAAAAAAAAAAATACACTAAAAACATTTATAAATGATCTTTTGACACTGTAATGGAGCAATGGCTTTTTTAATCCTAAAAAATTTACCATGTTTTCCAAAAAAAATAATAAGCAGCACAACTATTAAAAGACTTCTTTCAAACACATTAATCTTACCGACCCCAAACGTTTGAATGGTGGTGTAGTACCAGTATTTTTTTTTTTTTTATCCATACCTAACTGTACTGTATAACCAGTTGGGTAATACATCAAATTACTTTTGCATCCCACACTATATTCCACAGCTATAATGCTTGTTAATATCTATGGGACTTTTGGGAAATTTGCTTTCTTTTTTTAACAAGCTGTGATAATTAAGCTACATTTAATGATTGTAAATGTCATTCTTTTCATTGCTGCAGCTGCACCTGTTTGTTAGGTGTTGTTTTTCAGCTGGAACACGAATCACTGAGCATGTGTTGGACTTTAATATGCTGCTACCTGTGAACATGTTCTACAGCATAGTTCTGTAACTCATCATACCACGTGTTGGCTGGATGATAGTCATTTGTCTATTCAGAAAATGTCAGGTTTCACTCTAATATTCCGATATTTGTGCAAAGTAAAGACACTGCAAAATATAGACATATGCAATAACCAGCTGAATGAGATTTAGCTGCCGTCTGGCCACAGTTCAGGGTTAGTTTGGAGATTTGCCACATTCTATTTGCTTTAGAGAGTGCAGAGTAGAAAATGACAACATGAAACTTAAATTTCCAATTTGCTTTGACTTCAAACCCACACTGAATTTTAGAAACAAATGGCTATTCATCTCTCATGTCATGCATGTGTGTGTCTGAGTCTCTGAGAGATTCTATAATCAGTGAAATTGTTGAAACCAGCCTGTCAGTCACACTTATCCCGCTTTACAGGCTCTGATTTTGATTTGTGCGCATGGCTTTATTTTTCAAGTCTCTTGTAATCATCCAGTCAACAGGAATCATTTGCATCAAGCACAGAACCCCGGACCGAAAACACTGACCACATGAAAAGAACCTAAACGACCTTTGAAATTCTGTCACCAATGCAATATTCATAGCTAAAATAAGCCAGGAGCTTTTTAATTGAACTTGATTGTTTGTAATAAGGCTTGACAACCAGAAGACACAGAGAACATTGTAGAAAATAGTGAGCTGGTAAGGGTGCAGTAATACAGTTTTACAGTCATAGAAAATGCTAAAATTACTAAAATATCTTGGAAAAAACAGTCGCTTGAATACTTCCGAAATGGCCTGTTTTACTCTGATATACTCCAAAATGTGTTTGTAAGAACGTGTTTTCTAACATAATATTTTTTTTTTAAAAAATTGTTGTTGCTAATATATAATTACATTATTGTAGATCTTTTACTAACATCTGATTCTGTTTCAGAGGGCTCTTAACACTTAAAGACCTACTGTATCATGTTTGATATGCAAATTTCTAAGACCTCTAAATTATTAACATGAACAAAACTTGCTGAAAAAACTGTTGTTCACAAGCTATATGCCTTCTGTCATCTGATTGATATTTCATTATTTAAAAGGCTTTTACTTGCTAGTATGAACTAATTTGATATGTCAGGCTTTACAGGGTTAAATATGTGAAATGGACTTGGAATCGCTATTTGTCTTCTGCCTATTTGACATCACAACTCAGAAAAAAGTCACTAGTGTAGAGTTTTGGTCTGTGTGTACTTGTGGTGCCGTCAGCAGTTAAAGCGATCATGATGTCATTTTCCTAACCCTAACCCTAACCCTAACCCTAACTGCTCCAGAGTGATTGATCACAACTTTAGCTCAGGTGGTTTGCTCAAAAACATCTGTAGTTCCATGTGCAAAGATGGCAGATTTCAAATGGCATATTTCCGTGGTTCCTGTACCAGAAATGCTAATGGAATGTTAATTATAAATCTCTTTAGTTACATAAATGTCCTGGAATATAATATCTTGAAAATAGTGGAAAACCTGAGAGAAGTCCAATTCAAGTCTGACTTTCGTTTCTTGATAGTATGCTCCAGTTGTGATGTGATATGAGAGATGCTCAATGCTGCATGTCGTCCATTGTTCCATGAACAAACTGCTTGAATTAAGTTCATATTTTCATTTTTTTCTCCTCACAAAAGTGTGGAAAAGCCACCTTTGAAACAGCATTTTTTGACGGACGCTCTGGAAAATTGGCCCACCGGCACTCTGGGCATCTCAAACTTTCCATGCGCTCAGGCTTCTCAGAACCCGGAATGCTGAGACGTCAACTAAGCCCTGCTCAATGAAACAAACACACTTATATTTAGAACTAAAGCACTCAGTCGAACCCAAGCTGCCACTTCAGTTCCAATCCATCTCCAATGTTTGTTAAATAAACTACAGTGAGAGAACGAATGTACTGTAAGCTTTTCCTGGCTGTGCTGCTAATCGGCAAGCGCTGTTGTTTGCTCTCATCGCTGACCGTCAAGTATTTGCTTATTAACAAAAGCCTGCAGAGTTTATCATTATAAGTTT
Source organism: Cyprinus carpio (assembly GCF_018340385.1). Taxonomy (NCBI): domain Eukaryota; kingdom Metazoa; phylum Chordata; class Actinopteri; order Cypriniformes; family Cyprinidae; genus Cyprinus; species Cyprinus carpio. The sequence goes on along the minus strand of NC_056573.1, from coordinate 10,336,594 downwards.
TGTTAAGTGCCCCAGTCAAATAGAAGAGTGCTCATGATTACTTCAAAGCTGAAGGTCAGTCATGTGACTTTGTGGACTTGTGTTTATCAGTGTGTGAGTCTATATGTACAGCAAAAGCAGATGTTTGGAATGTTGTCTGGTGTTGCTTGTCTTTCAGGGTCTTTTAAAGTTGCTGAAAGTTGGCTTACAGATGACCTTATTTGTCAGGCTTACTTGTGTTTTGAGATTAACTGAACAGTTCAATATATTTAACAGAAATGTACTCACCTGAAGCACAGAAACTTTGTCATAAAAATATATAGTCTTGTAAGTTATTTATAATTTTATATTTTCATTAAAATGTATTTTTTTTTGTATTGTTTATCAGTATTAAACTGTAATGAAGTGAAACACGTCATCAATGGAAAAAAAATAATGGAAAGAATCTTTGTTACATATTATTTTGTTGTCTTTACTTAAATAAGCAAATGTATTTAGAGACTAATTTCAGCAAATTCAAAATTAAAAAAAACATGAGGTTAACTCTCATTTACACTTTGACATTTACATATTAATGGCAAAACTAATGCTTAACACTCATCTGTTGACTTTTTATTAACAGACTAGACTGGGACTCAAACCTGATTTTTCCATATGAAAATATGTGGAGTTATTTGAACAAGCTGAAGGTCAGTGCGTGCTTTGTCTGTGAATTCATTTTTTTTTTTTTTCACAACAGCCCTTTTAAGGATCGCCAATCTCAAAGCAGTCTTTCTCCTTTCTCTCTCAGCACATTTGGTAAATCTCTGGGTACTAATCATCAGGGGTGCGTTTGTTGGGCTTCTTGTGACGTATGAAGATTTTAATGCCGTTGATCTGTGTGAATGTGGGTGATGAAGAAGTGGATTGTGCAGAACACATTAAGAGCAGGACCTGCTTATGTAACCAGTGTGAGTCTCTCTCTGAGTTATGACCCAGCTTTCTAGTTTTGGCAGCCCTTCTGCTGTAGAGCTGCTCCCTGATGGCACAAAATTACTCCACAACCCGCCGCAGACCTTCATACTGTACAGGAATCTCAATGATAGCATTTTTTAAGTCACAAGGTCACCTTGACTCATTGCCTTTTTTCTGTTTCATCCCCAAACTCCTTCAGTGTTAGCTTAATATTGTACACAGTTCTGCATAGTTTATTTATTATAACAATGAGATCTGTTGCTCAAAGCTGCAGTTGTTCAAACTGTCAACAGTAGAGTTCAATTTAACAGTGGAAATGTCTGCAAGAGGTATTGTGTAATTCTTCCCTGTTGATTGTATTGTTCAAGAAACCTCTAACAGGAGTGTGGTTATACTGGTCTACTTAGTTTTGGACCCATTTTTCTTAGGAACCCTTTTATTATTTTGAAGTACTTTTCTAGGACTGTTCAGAGCACATGAGGACATCTCTCTGCAAACTGGAGAATGTATAAGCATGCTGTCAAACAGCAGTAAACAGATGACATCAGCTGTCAGTATCATCCAAACACGTAATGATCTTAGAACTGCAGAGAAGACTTTTTGGCCTGGTTTTTATGCTTGTCTTTCTGTCTTAATCAGTTACTTTTCAGATTCAAATTCGACCAATCTCAATGTTTATGTAACTACATTAAAATCGTTATGACCAGTCTTGGAGGAAAAAAATGAAATGACTCACAAGATTAGACTTAGCAGTTTATGCAGCTGTGTAGCCACAATTTATTGCTTATAGTCATGCCTTCTAAAGTCACAAAATTTGCATTGTGTAGTAAATAATATTGTATGATCTTCTAATGTTAATAATTTTGTTCCTGTTTTAGGCAGCAAAAGCACCACAGCTTACCGCATCAGTACACAAGCTCCAACAGCTGATGTTTACATTTGTGTTAGAATTATAGAAAAAAAATATTATATAAAAGTCATATAATATATAAATGTTTTGCTTTATAAATTTTGCATCTGTAGGGAATGGATGCTGGCAGATTCGCTTTACACTAGAGATAGCCATATAGGGGATTCATATTTTAGCCTAGAAGCAACAGTTTGAAGTTAAAAACTTGTTAGTGATTAATAGGTTTATAAATAAAAACATGCATTTTTTTTTTTTTTTTTTGCTTGAAAAGATGATATTAATGGACTGGAGTCATGTGGGTTACTTGGATGGATTATTGGGATGTTTTTAAGCTGTTTGGACTCTGATTCTGATGCCACCCATTCACTGCAGAGGATCCACTGGAACAAACTCTTGGATGGCCTGAGGGTGAATAAAATTTCAACAATATTTCATTTTTGGCTGGACTATTACTTTGAGTATAAAATGTACATGCAATTAAGCATTTCAATTCATTTTATATATATATATATATATATATATATATATATATATATATATATATATATATATATATATATATATATATAATTATGTAGATATAAATGGTAGATTTATTTATATGTGCATGGAGACCCTGAGTGATGAAAGTTTATTAGCTATATTAGCAACAGTTAGCCAGTCACTGCCAGCCTATATATGTCTTTTTTGCTAGAATGAATATTGTTGTGTAAATTACACATCTGGCATTTACTGAATTCTTATCTCATCCAAGCCTTTCCACTAGTTTGTTGGTGTAATATGAATTTGCTATAGCTACAGTTTCAGGTGAAGTTTACCCTGTAAATGATTTTTACAAATATCAAGCTTTTATTAGTCCTTAGCTTTAACACCCCATCGAGCTCAATGAAATGCTCTGTAAAGCACAGGCTTGGAGAGTTTCACTTGTTTCTGCCTTAAGGAGCTTTGTAAATCAGCATAAACGTCGCCTTTTCCAGCTGCCTTGTATGAGGGCAGGAGCCGAGAGAAATAAAAATCTTATGCACATGTGGTTCTTCAAATCACAGACAGGCTTGAAAAACACTCTCATCCGTGCTAAACATTCCCATGGGCCCCAGCAGGCACATAACTGTAATATATAGCAAAATCATGCATTCAAGCAGTATATTGGTGACGTGTCACACAGCTGGCCAGCAGAACTCTCTCACTACTATCAAATACATGGTGCCTCATTTTAAACAGACTATTAGAGCTTCGTCAGACAATCATCAGGCTGACAAATGATCTCCTTTCAGAGATCTCACAGCTGAGACTCTACATGGGAGTCCTTTTCTCCACCTGCTGTTATTTCATTAATCACCCTGTAACCAGTGTTTGTCACTCTACATCATTCTCCACCGGCTGCAGGCGGAAGAATCCCCCTCTTCTGTGTAACTGGAGAGTCTTGAGAGGGTCATAGAATGTCAGTGAAATCCTGGACGTGATGAGGCCTGATTTCTGAAAATCAGTAACCATGTGTTAATTCAGCTGCATCCGAATGTGCCCTGACTTCCAAAGTGTTTTAGATGTAAATCATGTAAATAATAATATAAATATAATTATATTTAGAGACTGATTATCTGAAACTAACTAGTGTTACAAAGCATTTAGCTATAAAAAGCTTGAATGCAATTTAGCTTGAATGCAAGCTAAGTGGCTTTGGATAAAACCATCTGCTAAATGCATAAATGTAAAAGTTAATGTTCAAGTTTGTTTCTCTTTGTCTGCTTCTTTACATGCTACCGTTCAAAGTTTGGGGTCAGTAAAAATTTTCAAGGGTTTTTTTTTTTTAAAGAAGTCTCCTCGTCAAGGCTACATTTATTTAATCAACGACACAGTAAAAACAGTAACATTGCGAAATATTATTTCAATTAAAAAAAGAAATGAAAAGCTTTTTTCTTTTTTAATACATTTAAAAATGTATTTTATTTCTGTGATGGCAATGATGGAGTCATTACTCCAGTCTTCAGCATCACATGGTCCTTCGGAAACCATTCTAAAATGTTGATTTGAAACATTTCGTAATGTTTTTATGGAAACTGACATTTATTTTTCAGAATTCTTTGATAAAAAGAACATTCAAAAGATCATAATTTATTTAAAATAGAAATCTTTTGTAAAATAAATGTCCACTTTTGATCAGTTCAGTGTATCCTTTCTGAACTATTGAACTATTTAAAAGTTTTACAGATCACAAACTTTTACAATCATATCTTCAATCTCAAAAATCAATATAATTATGAGCAAATGTGGAACTGAGAGAATCAGCTCTTATACAAGCATGTCTGCAAGCTCCATAATTTTAAGTTATTTTACTTTTTAATTAATTGGGCACTGGAGCTGCTGTAACTGGTGATTGTCTGTGGAAGCATTGGAAATATGGAAAAACTGAATAAACGTACAAATACTTTGGTTGTTCTTTTGTTTCGTGCTTTTCTTTAATTTACTTTAAAATAATTTATTAAAAAAAAAACTTGTTCTTCAATGAAGTTGTTTAATATTTTACTAACATTTGGTTTTTCTTCAGGTACAATTGATGTAAGAATTAACACTTATCTCAAAATACACAAAAACACTATTTAAAATTGATTACAGTTTGAAAAAAAAAATGTTTGGCTAGCTTTTTTGCCTTTTAGAGCCTGCAGTGCTCAGTGCTAGTAAAAGCATGCCTTCCTTTCAGCCCAAATGAGCATAATTACATTCACTTCAAAGAATTATCTGTAATACCTGAGCTAATACAGATACAGCGTATTGAGTTCCACTCTGAACGGTCTCCAGGAATGCTGTGTGTTTGATGGCTGCATAAACAGTCCAATGAGGTTTGGTAAAAGCATTCTCTTGATGCTAATCTGATAAATCACCATTGAGTCTCACAGTGAAAGGAGTCCTAATGCCATGCAGGGATAACACTCCCACAATTAGTTTTATTCAGACAGCTCCTCTGAGGTTTCAGACCTGATTTTCAGTGTTATTTCGAGTCGATGACTTCTAGATGAGTAGACGAATGTGTTTCTGTCTGATGATATGCCAGAAGGGGGCTCATGGGAACTCATGAGAGAAAATCACCATGTCTGATTTCAATCTCTGGACTTTTTAAGTCTCCAAGAGTGGCAGTTCCATTATGAGGTTTATATGCATGTGTGTAGTTTCTTGTGTGTGTTTTATTTTAATGCTCTTGACTGCTTATACAACATACAGTTCTGTCTTACAAATCAAAAAAATAAAATCAAGCCCAGCCCTACTTTCAGCCGTTTTAGCCAGATATAGGTCACAATAGGAAAAAGACACTCACAACTTCCAATTCATGTTGAATTTAAAAAGAATTGGCAAATACCGTATAAGTAAGCCATATGTTGAGTGACTGTGGCACAAAAGCTTAAACCGAATGGTACTTTTCCAGGTCTGGATGACCAGTTGTTTTATCTGTGAATTAGAGTATTAGGAGACAAGAGACAGTTCCTCTTAGGTCAAGTTAAAGAAAAGAAGCTCTGCTCTCAGAAACTTCATGGGCTGATTGAATAGCCAGACCACATTCACGTACAGTATACCACTGCTGCAGTGATAGAAAGCACAGACTGGGACCGCATTGGTTTTGTAATAAGCTGCTCTGGGAATGAAAAGCTGGACCTAAAGGCTTTGTTGGAGAGCAGTCATGAAAATACAGTCATCCAACGAGACGCTGTTTTCCATAATGGCTGAATGTAACTGGCTCAGAGTTTTTCCATGTCCAATGACCCAGTGAGTATGTATGAATTTACATGTGCTAAATGTCTTTGGTGACAACAGTCCTTGTAGTTTGAGGCATATTGATCTAGCCAAGGACTAAATAGAATGATACAGAATGTCCTGCCCCAACATCCTATTTCACTTGGAAATGTGTCAACACAGGAAAGGACATTGTAAAGCCATTTCACATGGTCTATAAAGATGATCTTAAAAGTCTGAAGCTGTTTTTTCATGGCCTATATTAGTGCTCCATTAAAAAAAAAAAACAGCTGGTAAATTTGAGTTTGAAAAGGCCCACAGTAAGAACCAGAACAAAAACCCAAACATAATTCTAAAGTTCTTGACAGTAGGATTCATGACCTTCCTCTCTCATCTTACCTTGTTTTTCTGCAGGACATCTTTAACCTTGTTCATATGGAGTACAGTTGAAGTGTGTTAGAGAATTATAGCTGAATTGACATGGGTCACTATCTTTGGCCTGTTAATTTATGTTTTGTTAGCTCCAGAGAATTCCCCAGGCAAGTTCAGTGGCACCCATTACTGTGAAGACATGCCTTCTTAAGAGGGAGCATGCATGATGGGCTTAGATACACTTTCCTTCACCACGGAAAACCAATACATACTCTAAATTGTTTTATCATTTGTCCAGTCCAACTTAAAACATATAGTCAATAATTACCACCAAATTGGCAATTAACTGATATCTAAACCCGTATTTTAAATCAAAATTTTAAAGCAAATTTGTAGGACCCTAACTGTCTAGCTACGCTTCTGGACTTGGGAACAAAGTTTAGGACCCTAACTGTCTATGGTTCATGGTAAAGGGTTATTGAGCTATCCAACAGAAGGGCCTGAACCAACTGAACAAAATTCAAAACAATCCAAATAATAATTAACTAAGTCAGAAGGAAAAGAGCAGGGAACCCCATAATCAACATGAATGAATGAATGTGTTGGCTGACATCAGAGTACGTTAGCATATTAATTCTTAGCGTTACACCATCAGCTCGCCCATACAGACGGTGGACTTGGCCAAAGTAAAGCCTCTGTGGAAACCTCTGGGGTTTGAAGCCCTACTTCTCCAAAGTTCTGCAGATGTGGCCACCATTCAGAAGCCTGTTAATATGTATTTGTCTGAATGATTCCCCACGGCCCTACAGCACAGCTAATGTTTTTCTCTCTCATTCTCATAATGCTTTAAGGTGATTTAAACCACAAGGTTGTCATATATGCAGGGGTGCACATCATTTTTTCAGCCTGGTTCTCATATGAGAAATGGAGATTTGGTTTGGTCCTCACACAGCACATAGTGTGACCCATCAAATATAACTATAAAAAATAAATTAATAATAGTGATAATATTATTGCAATTTATTTAGTTATATTGTTGAATAAAATCATTATTTTTGTTTTCTTTGCTTACAAAAAGTGTTCCTGTTGCTTCATATAACCCAGATTGCACGTCTGATGGCAGATGGAATATTCAGACGATGACTTTCATACCTTTTATGGACCTTGACAGTGTAATTTACTTGGCAGTCTATGGGACAGCCACATTATCATTAATTAGTCACCCTCATTTCGTTTCAAACCCGTAAGACCTTCGTTCATCTTCAGAACACAAATTAAGATATTTTTGATGGAATCTGAGAGCTGTCTGACCCTGCATAGACAGCAATGCAACTGAAATGTTCCCAAGTCCAGAATAGTAGCAAGGAGATCTGTAAAATAATGTCAGCTGCGTCACGCCGATACGCTATTTCCGTTCAGATCAAATCACAACAACAGGAAACAGATTCATTGTGAAGCAGCTGGCACAGAACACCATACGTCCAGCAGATATTCTCCAAAATTGCACCAAGGTAATGCGGAGGAGACAAATTGTTGAATAAAATCGTTTTTTGTTTTTTTTTGTGCACAAAAAGTATTCTTGTAGCTTCGTATAATTGCGGATAAACCACTGATGTCACATGGATTATTTTACAGATCTCCTTGCTACGTTTCTGGACTTGGGAACATTTCAGTTGCGTTGCTGTCTATGCAGGGTCAGACAGCTCTCAGATTCCATCAAATATATCTTAATTTGTGTTCCGAAGATGAACGAAGCTCTTACGGGTTTGAAACGAAATGAGGGTGACTAATTAATGATATAATTAAATTTTTTGGTGAACTAACCCTTTAATATAATATATAACACATACAATATATAATATATAATATACATGGTCTGGTCAAATAAGGGTACCAGAATAAACATGTAAGTTACTATTTCTCCCCACTATATGTTTGCATCTTTGAAAATTTATAGTGTTGTCAAAGGAACAGTACTTGGTACCAATTTTGAAATGAACTGTTAACTGTTTAATAAAATTTCCAACAGTTTTTGCTTTCATACCCAAATTTGTACAGAAAATTTGTTAAATTTTACTGCCATTCATACCAACTACTGAAATTTTGGTATTGTAAAAACAGTAGTGCTTTGTAATGGTGATATTTTTTGTCAATTCCACAAGGTGCTGTCAAGATCATTCCTCTTTCTCAGCTTGTTTTTTTTTTCTGAGGAGAAAGGCAAGAAAGTGGATATACAGTAGAGTCTGCTAACAGCATATATATTCTGAAGTATAGCATCGACCAGTCCTTAGGAACAATGCACAATATTTAATGCACAATTCATGGTCTGGAAGGATTTCATTCGGCATCACAAATCCCTCAGATTTTTTATCTTTGATAATCCAGTCAGTTTCTAAGGGAAATTTACTTTTTTCCCCTCGTTTTGAGTATCTCGTTTCATTTTAGAGTATGCCATTTTATGGAAGTTAAATTAGTTGCTAATGACGTTTTATGTTGACCTTAAAAGAAGCTAAAGCAATGACACTCCACAGGTTTAGAGGAGCTTGCTATAAGGTTTATTTTTAATTACATTATATACATCATACATTTACACTTCATATAAGCAGTGAGAACCTTGTCATGAATAGCTCAACCATATTTTTTTACCCCTTTGAGATCAATAAACATCCACTAAAAAACAAATACAAAAGACATGCAAACAGACAAAAAGACAAAATTAAAGGCATAATGAAATATCTATAAAAATATTTGTCATGTAGACTGATCTACAACCCACTTAGACACATAATAATTTGACTATTTTATACACAAAGTGCTGCACGCAGTACTTTAATAAAGTGTTTAAATTACCGTTAATAAGCAAATATCACATCGTAGGTCACCTGATGGCCATTGTCCCATGCATATAGCATACGTTCCTTAGGATTGTAGTCAATTTGTGTGGTGTAGGTGTAGTTGTTTACAAAAGGGAGGCGGGGAATCATCTGGGTGTGTGTATGCGTGTCAAATGCATAGGAAATATTGGCCTGCGTGTGTTGGAAACTGTCGACAGCGTACAGAACACCACAGATGATGAAGCAGTTTCCATAGTAGTTCCTCCTTAGGCCTGTCCTCCAGTTCTTCTCTTTCTGTAAGTCAGAAGGTCGGAGCTTGCTCAGGATGATCACTTCCTGGTGAAATCCCTCTTCATCCAGAGCTGGGTACACTAACCATAACCCGCTCTCATCCACGCCAAAGTCAAAGTCTGAATGTCCTCCCCAACTCCAGGGAGCCTCCTCCTCCTCTAATACTGCATCATGAAGGGTGGTCCAGGCTGCTACATAACGGAGACGAAGATCAAACCTGATTACATCACGAGAAAAGGCTCTATTGTAAAAGAAAGAGCCACCATAGACCACATGCCCAGTGCCGATCCAGTTATATGGGAGTTTGTAGGAGTTGCTAAACTGCCCTGTGAGAAAAAGAAGAGGAACAAATGTCATATACTGCAGGGGCTGCTCATGATGCTCCTGCAAGGGACCTCCTTCATAAAATATAAAAGTAGCTGTATATTTGCAAGTATAAAGACTCATTCATGATATGTGAGAAAAATAAGTATGACATGTTGTCTCCAAAATTGAACAATTGTTTTTTTATATTGTAACTACTAACCAAAATTATTCAGATATTATCTGTAAGATGTATGTTTTTATATGAGACATATGAGACCCCCTCCAGAAAACTACACAACCGATCATAAGTTTGGGGTCTGTAAGAATTTTTTTATGTTTTTGAAAGTCGCTAATGCTCATCAAGGGTCCATTAATTTGATCCAAAATACAGTAAAAACAGCAATACTATGAAACATTTTTACAATTTAAAATAACAGCTTTCTATTTGAATATATTCTGAAATATAATTTATTTCTGTGATGGTAAAGCTGAATTTTCAGCATCATTACTCCAGTCTTCAGTGTCACATGATACTTCAGAAATCATTTATTAATCATGTCTAATTATTATCTATGTTGAAAATGGCTTAATATTTTCTTGGAAACTATGATGCATTTTTTTTCATCATTGTTTGATGAACAGCATTTATGTGAAGTAAAAATGTTTTGTAACACTATAAGTGTCTTTACTGTCACTTTTGATCAATTTAATGTGTCCATGCTGAATAAAAGTACTGATTTAAAAAAAAAAAGTACTAACCCGGAGCTTTTGAATGGCAGTGTATATGCATATTTGTTATTATTTTGTACAGTTATGGTTTCCAAACAGTCTTTAAAAAACAGAATCAAACTGTAATAATATAAAGGTTGCTGAAAAAATATCCTCTTAAAAAAAAAAACATTACATGTACCTTGTTTAAAGGAGTCCATATCACGGAATTCCAGAAGCTTGTTTCCATAGTAGTAGTCAGTCACATATATAACTTTTCCATTGCCCTTTGGGTCTTTCATCCACGCACCTTCATTTTTGCCATATGTGTTGTGTGTAACAGGATCAGCAATGCTTGCTAATGTGTCCTTGCAGATCCCTGTAAACAACAAAACCAGAAGAGAAGCATCTATATATCACAGCCCCTCTAAACTCTTTTAAGTTTATTTTCTTCCAAACCTGATGTGGAATCAAGCTTACCTTGTTCTTTGCTCTTCTTTGGAGGCTGTGTGCTTGTTTGAGTTGTAGCTTCATCCCAGCTAAGTTTGGATTTTTTTGCAGGTGCTGTAACACTGGCCAGCTGTGGTACTACAAGAGGAGTTGCGGTTGCTGCATTGGTGCTTGGTGACATCATGGTAGTTAAAGGGATTGAGGTTGGCAGGATTGCCCTTGCTGTTGTAATTGTGCTTGACTTCTCTTCTTTAGTTTGTCTTGTTACATTTGGCATGTTTGCAGCAGTAGGGTCTCTATTCTGTGTGTTGAGGGTCGGTGATGGTGTCTGGGTCACTGTCGCAGCGGTTCCAGGTCTTGTAACGGATGCAGACGGCTCTTGCTTATGGAGCTGGTCTTCAATTATTAAATCCACCGAGCCATCACTACTCACAACCTCATGTGCTGCTGTGGCTATGGAGAGAACAAACACAAACTGCTTAGTTTAACCTCAGCCTACTCTTGTTTGTACAGTTTCACCTATAACCTGAAAATGCTGCTGACTATGTCAGAGTAATTTACATTCTTTAAATTAATATTTATATTCAGCCAAAACACATTAAATTGGCAGTAAAACATTTGCTATTTTTCAAAGGATTCCTTTTTCAAATAAATGCTACTTTCTATTCATCAAAGAATTCTGAAAAAATATCAAGTTTCAACAAAAATATTAAGCAGCACAATGGTTTTCAACATTTAAAATAATAAGAAATGTCTCTTGGGCACCAAATCAGCAATGATTTCTAAAAGATGTGACAACGAAGACTAGTATTTTTTAGACTAATATATTTTTTTCAAAACTAGTATATTTTGGATCAAATAACTGCAGACTTGCTGAAGATATTAGAGACTTCTTTAAAAAAATATTAAAATACAGTAATGTATTATATGCAATAGTACATAAATAAAAATGAAATGTACTGTTGACTATAAATGAATAGCTGTATATTGTATAATTTGATTTTGTCATTTACAGTGCATTATGGGAATGTAGTTAATTTAAGCAAATGTTAAGTAATACACCCCACCCCCCATTTTCATATAACTTTTTGTTTTAAATTAAATTGTATTTTAAATCAAATATTGTGTTTTTTTAAAATCCCTATAGATAAAATAAACGGGGAAAATACTTCTGGAACCAAGGTTGCTGAAAAAATGGTCACTGTGTAATGATAATAAGTGATGATAACTTGCATTTAGCTTCTCAACATTTTTCATACTAAACTTTAACCCTAAACAAAGGAACATGTTGTTGATCCTTCTCAGTATTTTTTTCCGCTGACATCCATAAGAGCTGCAACCACAAAAGCTGTAATTCTAGTCATTCTACAGTAAAATGAGCGGTCGGACACTCACTGTGCTCTTCCCCTTCGCTGTCCTCCATTGTGTTGGCCTTGTAGAAGGTCATGCTTTTGATGGTCATGCCATTGGGACCTGCTTTGGTCTTTGCAGGTTTATGCTTCTCCTCCTGACGCTCAGAGTTGCTTCTTTTCAGCACAGGTTTACTAGAGCCCTGACTTCCAACAAACTTCTCCTCGTATTTCCTCTGGCCAGAAAGAAACAGTGGAATTATCAGTTAAATCTTCACAAATGTATGTGATTAACCTGATTCAAATTACTGTATCAAAAAAGAAGCATTAATTGTCTCTTTCCAAATCGCCCACTTTGTGGCTGCATAAATGTCCTGAATGAGATGAAGGGGAATTTGTGGTGTATTAATGACTTGAGCATGTTGTGGGAAAGTTGCATGGCTTTGATTAATTATTTCTCTACTGACATGTCTTCCAGACTCTCTGGAACAGTAAATTTGACCACTGTTTCCACTGGGCAGAGTTTGGTACTGGTGGTAATGTAGATGACATTTGCAGTGTGTATTTGTGCATATATGTTGGCAGTTGTCATCTGTGTGAAGTGAGACTAATATGAGCCTATAAAGGCATTTCTAATGGATTGAGCTAGTGTGTCTGTATCTGTACCTCAGTGTGAGCAAAAGCAGCTGCCGCATTCTTCTGCAGTGAGGGCTCCAGCACGCTGAGACGTTTCTTCTTCTCTTGCCGTTGGTTGCCCTTCCCTTGCACTTTTTCACCTTTCACGCTCACTTTCTCTTTTGTCAGGTTTCTGGAAAACGACTGTAAGGATAATGTAAACACAATAGAGGTCCATGGGTGGCAGTTCCGCCTAACCACCTTAACTCAATTCTACTTTGTTCAGTGGCAACATTTGAAAGCAGACAGTGATTTCTGTTGCCATGGTAATACTGAATTTATATATATATAAATATATATATATATATACCATGACTGGATTGTATATATATATATAATATATATATATATATATATATATATATATATATATATATATATATATATAAATATATATTTATACCATGACTGGATTGGTCTTCCTGTGATGGTGCTAATGTGGAAAAGGAGGCTCTAAATGATACCAAATTATACTGTGTCAAAAAGTGTGGGTATATACACTCCTACAAAAAAAAAAAAAAAAAAAAATTAAGATTAATAAAACATCTATATTAATTGATTGATTAATTGAATTATTAATGTTTATTTATTAAACCATTTTGGGTTTCTTAAAGAAATTTTTGTGTACAATTCCTAAGTCCATAAAGAAAATAACCTTTGTCCATAAAGAATTCTTAATAAAAAAAAAAAAAAAAAAAACTTTAATGCAATATATTCCATGGATAATGGAACTATGGATGGCAATAAAGAGCTTTTATTTTTAAGGGTGTATATATATATATGTGTGTGTGTGTGTGTGTGTGTGTGCATGTACATTTATAAATTAAATTTACCACATAACCATAAAACCAATATATAATAAAAAACACAACTACTCACACAACAACTACATAAAATAGGGCTGCACTATTAATCGAATTTCTAATCAAGATTACAATTACTGATGCCACAATTACATAATTGCTCAAAGCAGCAATTAATAGTTCATAGTCCCCTTATGTTATTCTGCACGCTTAAGGTGCGTTTTTTCTTTCTACATGTTAATTTAAGGGTTTATACCATTATTTAAATTTTAGTTTTAGTATAACATTATAATACCATTCATATTTTTACTTTTTTATAATTTAAAGAAGAACCAATCCGATGTACTGTATAGTTGACATTTGAGGCTTAATACTATAAAAAAGCACTAAAAGTTTTTCAGTTAGAGTGTTTTCGGCTTGTTTATTTTCAAATAAAAATATGGCATGCCGTTGCATCAAACAATGGTATAAATATCATTCAATGTAAATTGTGACAATCGTAATTAATAATTGTAATTACAATTTCAAGGGAACAATCGACAATTATGATTTTTGTCATAATTGTGCAGCCCTAGTTTATAGTTCACAAACGTTTTTATATGCTAATATTTCTGAAAACAAGTATCAATATTGCACTCACTTTCTCTATAGTATCAACCCGTTCCAGAAGTTTTGTTGTGATAGAGTGAAGCTTTAACAAGTCCATCCCATAAAATGCTCCCTCTAGCAGGTCCATTATGGTTGAGAGCTGAAACATCAAGATATAAATAAATATATATATATTAAGAAATTAATATATATATATATATATATATATATATATATATATATATTTTTTTTTTTTTTTTTTTTTTTTTTTTCATTTACAAAATTTATAGAAAGTAACTGAGTTAATAGACTGAGCTAACAGAGTGGCTTAGTAGAAGTTTTTATAATATTGACTAATTTGTTTAAGTCTAAAACAAGTCAGCAAATGTAATAGTACAAGTCTGGTTTTATAACTTATCCAGTATTATTAAGAATCTTCTTTCAACATCAGTGCATGAATCTTGTCTCTGTCTCCCCATGAACCCTTCAAAACTCTTTACCTTTACATCATCCTGTCCAGCCTCTTGCAGCTTCTTAAACCTGAAGTCTCCCTCACAGGGATTTAGGGCAGAGGGAGGGGCGATGCAGGCACACTTCTTACATCTAGGTCCTGCAGTGACCGTCTCCACTGTGTAGAAGTCCTCAGCCTTGGCATGGCCCTCTTCAATGCGCTTGCATGCACTCCTGCTCAGAGGCCTTACTACACACTTGCACTGACAGTCTGAGCCCTCAGACAGAGTCTTAACTTTATCATAGTCCCCAATGAGCTATTGGAGTAAATAATGACAGTGAATAAGGAAATCATTTTCATATATATTCATATATGTGTGTGTGTGTGTGTGTGTGTGTGTGTGTGTGTGTGTGTGTGTGTGTGTGTGTGTGTGTGTGTGTGTGTGTGTGTGTGTGTGTATCAACCCTAATTAAAGTTTAAAATACTGGCTTATAGATATTATTAGATTTACATACATATTTTATGAATTATTTTTGCACTAAAAAAAAAATGTAAGACCTCTCCAACTAAAATTTTTCTATTGACTGATCACATCTAAATTTTCAGTTGGCCAAACTAAATTAGTGTGAATTTAATTTCATAAATTCAATTAGGCCAATTGAAAAATTTAGATGTAACCAGTCTCTAGAAAATTTTGAGTCGGAAAGGTTTTTATTTTTTACTGTGTGGTGAAAACCCACCTTATATAACTTATATAGCCTATTACATAGAAATGTAAATAATCGAACACATTATTATTATTATTATTATTATTATTATTATTATTATTATTATTATTATTACTACTACATATTTTTGGGGGGCTCAGAAATAACTTTATATAATTTAATATTTACATAGAATTTCAACAATAATAATACTTTTCAATAATAATAATAATAATAATAATAATAATAATACAAAATACACTCTCATACTGATGTCCATGTAATCATCATTTAATTTTTAATCAAGAAAAATTACCTGTGTTAAGATGTTTTCTTGATTGTCCATTTCATCTTCTAGAGTTGAACGGTTGTCTATATTGTCAGCAGTCTGTTGCTCCATCACATTGGCTCGTGTCAAACAAAATGCACCACAGCAAAAAATAAAAAACAATAATTCCATTATGCAATTTGATCAGACAAGAAGAGTTGCTAATTTTTAGTAAGTAAAGGTTAAGTGTTTTGTTTTCGTCGCAGACAAAAATGCAATTAGGCTACTCTTTATGTAACCTATGTACTTTCATATGTCAATCAATAGACAATAAATTAATTAATATGTAAAGTGTCCCTGATGAAGTCGAAAAGGTCCTAGGTTTGGTGAAAGCAGTTGCTTATGATTTCTACAGACGGAAAGAAGACCCGTGTGTTGGATTGCGGGTGATGAATGGACATTTGAAAGGTTTGCTTCAAGTCGGTGGGGAGGAACCTAAAAACAGGGAGGAGTTCTGCCATTAGATCAATGACACAAACCCACGCTTTACTGCTCCACAATAAATAAACGTGTTACAAAGATTACACATTATTTAATAATAAAAATGATGATGATGATGATGATTATTATTATTATTATTATTATTAATAATAAAAAACGCACAGGTGTAAATGTAAACAAAATACCATGTTCATACAAAGTATTCAAAATCATTTCTTGGGAAATTAATTATGGCAACATGTCTTATGAAATAATTCTCTAGAGGTTTTAGATAAATTCAGTAATTGTTTATAAAAAAAAAAATAAAATAAAAAAAATAAAGAATATATAAAGACATAATTTACTGAATAAAACTCTCATAACACCGAAGAAGCTGCCTCTGAAGCAGAGCTTTTACGCCATCTACTGCCAATTTAATTAATTGCAGGTCCTCAAATGCCCTTTTTTCCCCACTGATTATTAATAAGACATATGATGTGTACTTTTCTTCGTACATCATAAGCAAATCAATGGCAACATTACTATATTCTATCTGGGCTTTGATGTAATTGAGATGACATTAGGCTAATGTCTCTAACTTGTACAATAGGACCCCCGCAATGGCCAGATACACAATATTTTCAAATTTATTTTTAAGGTAAAATACAAAATGTAATTAAAATAATATTCCAAATATTTGGCAAACATTAATTTGATGAATTTATGAAAAATAAATTATTATTATTATTAACTTTTTTTTTTTTTTTTAACAGTGAAACTGTGTTGAAATTTCAAACATGACTCTCTCTTTATTTAATAAAGAGGACCTGGTGTTCTTTTTCTAAGAGACTCACATATTAAAGATGAAGGCATTCAGGGATATGCTTATGTTACATTCATAATTCATAAATGTTATTCAGACACCCTTGCAACATATGTAAAACTGGATATGCAACTAATTTGTCATTTTAAATCTTCCCTGCATCTTACTCTGTCTCTTCCTCTCTCACTCACTCATTCATTTCTCATGTACACATACTCTCACTACTGCAAAGGAACACTTAAATTAGGGGGCGAACTGTCCTGGATTACCAAAAGCAAACATTAAATACGTAAGTAATTTTGTTAATTTCAGATCAGTCATTTGTTTTCATACAGTGTTGGAGTGGCATCACAGTGAATTGCAGAAGTTAAAAGTGGGGAAAATTCCCAGATTACCTTAATTCACCCTATAACAGACCAGAGTACTGTTGCCAATGTTTTTTCTTTCTTTCTTTCAGTTTTTACATTTGTTTCTAGCAGAACCAGTCTTACCAAAACAACTTATTAAAGTGCATATAATTTGTTAGTAATGACTACCTGAGCATGATACAAACTCAAATTTTCATAGAGCACATTCACATTTTTCAATCAAAACATTAAATAATAATTAAAATAAATAAATAAATAAATAAACAGCCAAAGACAATGTCTGTTAGGTCTTAAATAATAAACCAACATATATTTATAATGAATTTTGAAAAGAGTATTAATACACTTTCTGGTTGTCAAAATTTGTAGTACATCAGTGGATATACTCTTCTAAGATGCTTGTAACCTGAGGCAAACTGACTTTTAGCTAAAAGTCACTGCAAATATTTCTAAAACTAGGAACTAAGAAGACAGTTCTGAGAAAAGTTGTAGTATATTTATTAGTTTTTTTTTATTTTGTATCTAATCCACAAAAAACTCCAAAGTGTCCAAATACAATTTTAGGGTCACTGTAGTGTAATTCTAAATGGTGAATATTGATTGGGTAGTCTATGTGTATCATTTCTAATTCTGCTTCCATTACAAAAGCATAAACTTCTTACACTGTACTGGTTTGCTTCATGATGGAATAGATGTATACATATTAATCCAACACTGTCATAACTGTATAACATAATCATAGGGGCAGCTGTGGCCTATTGGTTAGAGAATTGGACTTGTAACCAGAAGGTCGCAGGTTCGAGTCTTGGTGCTGGCAGGAGTTGTAGGTCGGTGGGGAGTGAATGAACAGCACTCTCTTCCACCCTCAATACCCATGGTTGAAGTGCCCTTGAGCAAGGCACTGAACCCCCAGTTGCTCCCCGTGAAAAAAAAAAACTGTGTTTGCTCCCCGGGCGCTGGATATAGCTGCCCACTGCTCCAGGTGTGTGTTCACTTCTCACTGCTGTGTGTGTGTGCACTTGGATGGGTTAAATGCAGAGCACCAATTCTGAGTATGGGTTACCATACTTGGCAAATGTCACGACTTTCACATAGTGTCATGGATTTTGGGGTGTCCTGGATACTCTAAAATAGCTCTTTGTGTTTAGTAATTTGATGATTACGTTTTATATTATTTTAGTGGGAATGTCCATATGTCAGTGTCTGTAAGAGAAAGATTGTACTCATTCTCAGGCCGCCCAAAATGTAGATGAGTTTGTTTCTTCATCAGAACAGATTTGGAGAAATTTAGCATTACATCACTTGTTTTCCAATAGATCCTCTACAGTGAATGGGTGCCGTCAGAATGAGAGTCCAAACAGCTGATTGAAACGTCACAATAATTCAGAAGTATGACTTCCAGTCCATCAGTTAATATCTTGTGAAGTGTAAAACTGTGTTTGTAAGAAACATCTCCATCATTAAGGTGTTTTAACTTTAAACAGTGCTTGATCTGTGCACATTTTTCTCCTGATTCAGCTGAGACATCTTTTTCACTGGAGAAAGCAATATTATGGATAGAGGAGGCATTTTGACGTTACAAAAAAAGTCCTAATGGATTTGTTTATTATGAAAACAAATGAGTCGTGTGAGTTATTGGGATGTTTTTATCGGCTGTTTGAACTCTCATTCTGACGGCACCCATTCACTGCAGAGGATCCACTGGTGAGCAAGGAATGCTAAATTTCTCCAAATCTGTTCCAATAAAAAAACAAATGCATCTACGTCTTGGATGAGGCTTGAGGTTGAGTAAATTTTAAAGCAATTTTTTATTTTTGTGTTTTTACTTTGACTGCAACTTATTATGCTACATAGTGGATTGATGTGGTTTTATTTAACAAATTGAATACTCATTTATATTGTAAGTAATAGCAACAGAATAGTGGAATGAACAGTCAGGGAAATCAGTGGTGTGACAGGCTCTTTGGTGGGGTGTCTGAACATGCTTTTATTGTCAGAGACCTAAATTTACTGTTGCATAAGAACATAGATTCATTATCTAAAGTGTTCATTTATGTGATTGTAACACGTCCAAGTCACAATAATGAGCATTTTGTTTTCCTCTTAATCTTTGTGTCTGTTATAGTTGCACTACGCTTTTAACCAGAATGTTCTGGTGTTCTGGCTGTTAAAAAACAACAACAACAGACATTATGTAATTTAAATGTAAATTTGCATCAAATTGGTGTTTAGACCTAAATTTTTTCATTGCAACTGTATGCATGGAAAAAACATGTAAATGGACCAATAACCCCTTAAAAACACTGTCTTTGCATTTCTTTATGTTTGTAACTCATTAATTGGATGCGTTATGAAAAATATGGCAATAACATAAAACTGACAGGTTGTGATCAGGTGATAAGACTGTTACAAAATGCCAGGTAATTCCTAAGGCTTTTTTTTTTATTTTTAACTTTGTCCTGTAATTATTAGACTGTTTACATTACTAATTTAGGCAAACTTCTGTTTCTGGATCCTCAAGGAGATGGATTGCTGTAGGCTACTTTGAAATCTACAAGGTCAGTCACAGTGGGTCTGACCAACCCCCTTTTCTTTTCTTCCAGCAGGTTGTAAAGCCATTAATGCATCAAGGGTTTCCTTCACCGTTAGACCTCAAAGTGTGAGCCCCTCTCTCTCTTTAGTCTTTGGTTAAGATCAGGGGGGCGAGGTCTCCTTGTTCTCAAATGAACCATGTACTGTCTCTGGACTGCAAGATTCGGACATATTGTACTACACTATTTTGTCTTACACTTATGGATTATTAATACGGCAGCAGGTGCAAATGTTAAGGTAAATCGCGTTCATTTTTGTACAGAACGTTGTGAAACACTCTTACTAACGCTGGTTTGAATAAGCGCTCAGTTACAAATGCCGGTTACAATGCGGGAAACGAGAAGAGCCACTGTGGCGGGCGTAACATTAAACTTTCACACCAAAACACGGTTTTGACCACGTCCACGAGCAAGGCATTGCTCTTTTCTACCGTGTTTTGCGTTGTTTCGTGTTCTGAGATCAAAGCCCAGCTGAGTTTTTATGTCTGGAATTAGCCAAATTAAAGCTGTAGATTATTTTTTTAGGATTTTAATAGCGATTTATTAAAACTGCAAGCACGTTTTGATATTTCGAGAGCATGTTTTAACAATTCGCGAGCTAATAATGAATTAAAAGTGAATTATTATTCTTGAAAATCTCGTTTTGACTTGGCTTCTGGACTCCGTGCCGATGACAACTTTTCTTGCTGTTGCATGTTTGAGTCCAGAGTGAGTTGAATCGAGGTGAATCTAGTGGTGAGAACTCCGACTCATTTCCGCGAATCGATTCTTTCGAACAATTAGTTTCAAAGAACTTTATTAAAATGTATGTATTCCAGTTGTCACGTAAACTGTTATCCTGTGTTTACATACTCTAAAATGTTTCTTTTAATTTCTTCCCATCTACCGTGTACGTTCTCACGACTTTCACGTTTTTTGAAAGTTTTATAAATGTTTGGACAAAACTTTCTTAAAGTAATGTGTATGGAACGTTCTTGCAACATTATTAACATTTAATTTACGTTCTAATAACGTTGGCAGAAAACGTTATGAGATCAACATGATGTTATTTGTAGTCCTATGATGAATGCTCTAAGAAACCTTAAAATAATAGGCTATATATATCTATATATATATTAAATAATTCTAATATATAATATATTATACAATATATATATATATATATATATATATATATATATATATATATAAATAATTCTAATCACAGCAAGAAAACTGGACATTTATGTTTTTAAAATATTAGAAATAAACATTCAAATAACACATTTTGGGTGAAAATAAAGTTAGGCTGTTGGAAGAAATGTTTTTGTAAACTTTAAATAGCATTGGAATAATGACAAAAAGACTGGACATTTCAAAGTTTTAGAAACATTTCAAAACAATGTTCACACAATGTTTTTATAACCTAAATTTATTATCTTTTTTTTTTTTTTTTGCTATGATTCATCTCATAAAATATCCTATCACAATCATTAGATCATAAATAGAATTTATACTGGCTCATCTGAAAAAAAGTTTAAATAGGTTGTTTTTTAAAGGCACAATATGTAAGATTTTCCAAAGAATATCCAAAAACCACAAGAACAGTATTATATATTTTACTGACTTGTGTACTTACATTATCCCAAATGTTTCGAAGAATGTTTAAATCCATAAAAATAAACAATTTTAACTAGTGACACAGTTATTCATACATGCATACAGATTGTGTCCATAGTGTCATTGTGTTGCCTGCCAATGACGTAAAACACAGCTGCTTTTTTCCCCCACATACGCACGACCGGAAGAGCGGAAGCGGTCGACTGTGGCATTATAAAAGCTCCGCTGCTTTCGAGCCGTGTGTCACGCTCGTTCAGCGGCCTCGTTTTACTCCGACGGCTTTCAGCCTCACCCTGCTTCATTCTACTAGGTTAATAAATCATTAGCTCATCCATGAATATGACTTCTGCCGAGTCTGAGATGGCATCGGCTGTTGGGATGAAGACCACAACTCCCATGATTCCACACTCAGTCACGGCATCATCAAACTACTACCTGCTCTTTTGCTTCATGAAGGAATCATTCGAACAGGTTAACAGAATCAGCATCACACAAAATATGCTACAAAACAAAATAAACATAATTTACAATGTAAATCTTTAGTCTTATTCTGCTATAGCAGTCCATAAACAGAGCATTGTCATTCCCTCATCTGTTTGGTCTAACATTTAGGGGCATTATTCATACATGCTGTTTGAAAGCAATATTACTGTTGTGCTAAAAAATATGTTTTGATGCTCAGTTCAGCACATTTATGACTGGTTTGACCTGACTGGCGCCTGACTGGCAAGCATCAGCAGACTAAACTCAACTAAAGTGACATTTGGAAACTCATCGGGCCCATGTGGTCTCCCTAGGGGGTCTATGTTTTAGGATGCATTAGAAAGTGGGAAAAAGTCTATTGTCTATTTAGAATCTAAACATCCAGAGGGCATTCAGATAAAAAACATATGGGCATGCAGACTCTTGTTTGGACAAGACCCCTGTGTTTGGGGCGGGGGACACTGAATTAGCTCTTGCCAAACTATTTGTGTTTAAAGAAACTGCCAAACAAACTCACAAACAAACACAAAACAAACATACTATCCTACAAACAAGCATGAAAAACCAGTGTTCTTACTTAAATCATCATTGGACATAACTTACAGCCATCCCCTTCCAAACAAAAGATACATACCAGACATTTAGTGGACATCCATGTCAAAATATCACTTTCAGAAAAGTGGATTTCATTCTTAAATATACCATAAGTTTCCAAATGTCAGTTGTGGACTAAACAGCACACTATTCAAGATGGTTCAACGGGTGCATAGGGCTATATGAAGAAATGGTCTTTGTGTAAATCCGCCTCCTTATATCAAAATCCAATGTTGACCATTAAAGCTGGTTTGAGATCAACCATGCTGGGCAGCTCTTCTCTTTGAGAGCTTCACAAGACTTTCCATGGAGCCGTGCCTGTGTTGTGTTAAAGTTCACTGATGCACGGCTTGAAGAGGAGCGATTAACCTGCTGTCTAGACAACAGGAGTCTGCTTAATTTGCCTACAGTCACTGGCCCTTTCATCTGGGCTGTTAGGGGGGCTCCATCCACCTTCGACTCCATCTCTTCCCTAAAACTAAAAGTGTCTTGAGAGTCTTGACCGCTTTTACCCACAAGTTGCACAGAGAAGTGCTTGTGTCTGACAATAATTGCCATTGTTTACAGATTTTCCATGTTATCATGCAAGTGTGCAGCAGTGAAGCACTGTGTCTCTGTCTTTGCCAGGACAGCAGTGAGGGGAGGGAGGATTTCCAGCCAGATGAAGTAGCGCAGTGGTGGGGTGAATGGAGCAGCTGGTCCACCTGTTCCCGTACCTGCGGAGGAGGAGTGCGCTCTCAAGAGCGTCACTGTCTGCAACAGAGGTAAACCGCTCTCAACTGCTACACAAGCTCATTCAGATACAGCTCACCCAAGGAAAAATGACCCTCTGATTCTGTATTAATCAGAAGTGACATGAGAGAGGGTGAGAGAGAATTCCCCCTTGACTTATATCCTCCAGAGCACCCAGAGGAATGTCATGTGGAATGAACATCAATCCACTGGCCCACATGACACAGGGCATTCTGCTCAGAATGACAATCATATTTATAAAATGGCTTTTAGAGCAAATGGTCAAATGTTTTGAGGAGATTCCACTGGAGATAAGGGCCCTAGCTGAGCCAGTCCAGCTGGCTCCCATTAGCACTTCCCAGTATGTTGGAGGCAGCGAAAGGTGTGTGCGTGGGGCCCTGGGGGAGGGGACAGAGAGAGCTAGACAGATGAGGAGAATCATGTATGGAAACGTTTAGAGGGATCCCAGTGGCATATGCTGTGGATATGGATGTTGGTTACCACTATGGGATGCTGAAGTATTCTTGTTCACAGTTAACTAGTTTAGTACCTAAAACTAAAACTATATTTAAAAAATGTAAAGTGGAATTTATCTGAAATAATATATATAACACTAAACAAACAAAAATTTGAAATATTTCTTTGGCAACTAACTGAAATACAGAATTAAGTTGAATCACTAAATTTACTAACTGGAAATAAATAAAACCTAAACTAAACAACTAAAATACATTAAACCCATACATTAATATTTAGAAAAGAAAACAATAAAAATGACAAAAGCACAGAACAAAATTGCTAACAATTGAATAAAAAATGAAAACTGAAAGTGGAGAAATTAAAAGCTAATTAAAAATATTATATAAATGATACTAAACTAACACTGGTCCCCAGCTAGATAAACCGTCCTGGACTGGTTTGGTTCAGTAGTGGTGTAGGCAGGTTTTTTTTGTCAGTAGAAATGAAAAAAAAAAAACAGAAAAAAAAAAAAAAAACAGAAAAAAAACAACAACTAAGATGTGAATTTTCAAAGGATATTTAAGTTTTTTTATTTTATTTTAAATTCATCTGAAATGTCTGATGTTTGATATATAATTATGCAGCTCATTTCCTCTAATTTTGACATTTATGTTGTCTTTGCACTCACTTAAAATTTATCTTTAAAAACACTAATAATTTAAAAACAATGGTAAATGCAATCTTTAAGAAATCTCAAAATAAATATCCATTTTTTATTATATGTTGAGATGCCTAAATTCACTTGTAGCATTTAAAATGACTGAATCAAGTTTTAAGTGATTTATTTAATTTAATTTATTTATACTATTTTTAAGACAAAATAGAATTTAATCAGAATCTGAATCAGAATCTTTATTGTCATTATACATAAAGTACAACAAAATTATGTGCAATCCTATTTCAAACCAAAAAAATAAATAAATAAATAAATAAATAAAAGACCAAATGTGTATATATGTGAGCAAACATACACATATACATATACACACACACATCTATATAGTGTTAGCTGTGAACAAGAATACTTCAATATATATATATAGTATATATATATACTTATATATATATATACTTTAAGCAGCAATATTTTGAGACAAGACGGGACATTGGACAAAAGAGACAGTTACATTCAGTGTTCATTTAGTATTGCAAAAGCTTTTATTGTCCTGTACCGCTGACCTGAGGGTAATAGTTCAAACAGATTATGTGCTGGATGGAATGAGTCTTTTAAAATAGTGTTAGCTGTGAACAAGAATACTTCAGCATCTAATAGTGGAAACCAGCATCCATACCCACAGCATATGCCACTGGGATCCCTCTTTTAATATCGGCTATGTGTTGGTTGTCCACTATAACAGTAAAATGAAAATCAGCTCATGCATTTGTAGAATTTTGAATTGAATGTCCCATCAAAATTTGGAGGACTTATATACAGGTAACATGTTTTCAGACTGACGTCGACCCAAAACATCAACAGTTCATTCTGCATGGGACCGTCCAAACAGTATCAGCTGTGTACAAATCAGGTAGGGCCTAAAGTTTATGAGATCTTCATAAAGATGGTTGTGTATAATTAAAGGATAATCCATAATAATATGATTGTGTTACTGTGTGGAATACTCCATCCAAGCCAACTGGCATAACTGTGCATTTTTACACATGTTGGCTTGAAGCTCTAATATCTGCAGGCTGTTTGACCTGCTGCCTGGCTCACGAGCTGTGTCTTTATTGTTGTCTGGATGTTTGCCTAGCCGTGCCCAAACAGCAGAATCAGCTTCAAACAGCACCAGTGCTCTCAATTCAATGCCAAAGCCTTCGGCAGGAAGCACTATGAGTGGGTTCCAATCCATCCAAAAAAAAAAACCTCACTCATTTCTTTCTCCACCCCACCCCCCTCTCTTTTCAAACAAATTGCTTTAGTGTTCTGAATTAATTCACTCTCCTTCCTAGTCTTTCAGCCTTTTAGTGTTCTAGACTCTTTGAATTTCTTGTCTTGGCCCCTGGCCAGCTCTATTATAGCTCACAGATGCCCCTTTAGGTTTACTTCCTCAGCCCATAGTCCCCTATGTACAAAAGAGGCCTCTCAATGCCATGAAGACCTATTATATCTAGAGGAATTCTCTAAAGCCGAGATCATAATGATGTTTTGCTGATGTCACCTCCTGTTCAGATGATTACATCAACATCTCCAATAAGCCATGTGACCTCCAGTGCACCACAAGTACAGGAGAAAGGCAGCTGTTGGTGCCTGCCCATGACGGGACATTCTGCAGGGATGGGATCTATCAGGGTGTTTGCATCGAGGGCCAGTGTCAGGTGCGTCAGAATAATATTTGGTGAAAAGATTATTCCAAGCTTCAAGCAGCCAAGGTCTTGTAAGGTGAGAAGGTTACATTAATGCTATATTTAGGATGATTGACATTCTAGCCAAAGCAGTCTTTCAACTGACAAACGCTTTATTGGTTGATACCGAAAAATCATGAATCGTCATCAGTTTTTTTCAAAATTTATAATAAAACCAGACATAGAAACATGGAATCTGTTTAAGCTTAAATGTATATATTATAAAAATATATATATTTATTTTGAGATTTAAGAAGGTTATTCAATTATTACTGTTTTTAAAGATTAATTAGATCATCTAAATGTAATAATAGAGGAAATGAGAATGAATAATCTGATATCTTCTAAATATGAGGTACTGTATGGGTAAGTGTAATCTAATGGGACAGAGATCAGTTCTTTGGTGACCTGTGTTTGTGAGATTATGCTCAGCGCTAACTGTCCTATTCTCTTGGTTGCAGGTGGTAGGGTGTGATGGGAAATTGTATTCCAGTAAAACCATAGACAAATGTGGAGTCTGTGGTGGAAACGGAGCTTCTTGTTATCGTGTCTCAGGATCTTACCGGAAAGGGATCACACAGTTAGGTATACGTTATGTTAGCATTAAGGGTTGAATAGACCATCTCTGGCCAAATTTGTTGCTTTTTATCCATGTATTTTATAAATTAAAGGGATAGTTCAAACAAAAATGAAAATTATGTCATTATGTACCTACATTATGTACCCCCTTGTCATTCCAAACCGTCACAACTTACTTTGTTCTGTAGAACATAAAAGAATATATTCTGAGGAATGTTGGAAACCAAACAATTTCAGTTCCCATTGACATCCATTATACTTTTTGACATTCATTGGAAGTCATTGGGAACCAAAACTGTTTGGTTACCAACATTCTTCAAAATATATTCTTTTGTATTCCACAGAACAAATAAAGTTATACATGTTTGGAACAACATCAGAGTCAGTAATGACAAGATTTTCACCTTTAGCTGAGCTATCACTTTAACAAAGATGTCTCATTTGACACCTATTAAACACAAACATTATGTACAAATAATTAAATGTAACAAATGGTTTAAAATGTATTAATTTGTCTTTGTGTCCTAGGTTATCTGTTCATAACCAATATACCGGTTGGTGCTACTGATATCCAAATCATAGAACGGCGGAAAACTGAAAATATCTTGGGTAAGAGATTCTTGGGTTGATCTGTCAAAATTCAGGTGGGAACAAAGAAGAGATACAGAGAGAGAGAAATGATTAAATATAACTTTCATAATTTTCTAGCTCTGTCTGATGAAGCTGGTCACTTCTTCTTCAATGGGAACAGTGTGATTGACAATCCACAGAACTTCCATGTTGCTGGGACAGTTTTTAAGTATAGGAGGCCGGCTAACCTCTTCTCGGATGGCTTTGAGTACATCATGGCTCAGGGTCCCACCCATCAGGCCCTGAATGTCATGGTAGGTATATAGGTATGTAACATCATCACAACCATATTTTTATCTCATGTGTAAATATCTCAGCCAGCATGTAGTATGTAGTATATTTGTTTTTGTCTTTTCTAAGTACCTGTTTTCTTTTTGTTCAGTATTACAACCTCAATGGAAAGATGCCTCACATCACATATGAGTACACAGTTCCTCGAGCTCCGGAGCTGAGGGCGGCAGCTCCTATGGCCTCTACACCTGAGCAACCGCAAATAAGCAACCTGATGTCAAAGACAGAAGCACAGCAGAAGGTTAACATGTCCTCTACAGAGCTGTCCTCCACTCATAATGAAATCGAGGCTCGTAAGGAGTATGGAAAGAAAGGCAATCAGAGCACTTCACTGGGACTTCAAGATAATGTGGAGGTGCATGTGGACCATGAGGAGCTGTTGTGGGAACTTCAGGCCTCTGTAAACTTCAGTGAGCTGCCTGGTCTGGTATTGTTCAGACCTGCCAGTGAGGTTCTCCAGAACGAGCTAGATGCTGAAATGCACCATCTTGAGACACAAGGCAGTTTTGGTAAGTAAGCTTTAGGGGGAAACATTTGGGGCTCATTCGTTGGCATTTCATGTTGCTTTCACACTAGAGGTTTTGGTGTGGACAAGGGTTCTACTGACCGACCATAAAGTTTAGTTTTGTTTGATTTGTGTAAAAGCTGTTTTGCTTGAAAACTGCTTTTGGGTTTTTTTGGAAAATGGTTCTGTTGTGAACTACAGTGTGGTTCATGACTGTTGTAAATGCAAGAATATTTTGACAATATGAAACATGATTTCAAACTCAAGTAAATGTTGTGTGAAAAAAAGCAAAGTGTGAAAGCAGCTTGTATTACAGTTTATTACAGATGTAGCTATAGATATAAAAATCAGTTAATATTAGCTTTACTGTAAACTAGCATTGCAGGGTTTATTAAAAATATGCTAATATTTACTTTAAATAAAAAACATAAAATAAAAAAAAAAAAAATATTTTTTTTTTTAATACAAAACACTTACCTACACTACCATTCAAAGGTTTGGGTTCAGAAAGATGCTTTTAATGTCTTTGAAAGAAGTCTCTTATGCTCACCAAGTGTGCATTTATTTGATGAAAATACAATAAAAAACTGTTATATTGTAAAATATGAATACAATTAAAAATAACTTTTTTTAAATTTTATATATATTTAAAATTTATTTTACTCCTGTGATGGCAAAAATTAATTTTCAGCAGACATTACTCCATTCTTTAGTGTCACATGACCCTTTAGAAATAAATATAATTTGGTCCTCATTTCTTTTTATTATCAATTTTGAAAACTTTTGTGTTTCTTAATATTTTTTTTGTGGAAAACATCACAGTTTTTTTTTTTTTTCAGTATTCTTTGGATATAAAGTTCAAAAGAACAGCACTTATTTGAAATAGAAATATTTGACACATTCTTGCTGAATAAAAGTGTTAATGTAAGTTTTTTTTTTTATCTTACAACCCCAAACTTTTGAATGGTAGAGTATATGTTGTTAAATGTAGAGTACATTCTATAAAAGCCATTTAAAATTTCTGAAAACTGTTTTTTATATTAAGTTACTGTATATTGTACAGACATTTTTATACTTTAAAGGAAAGCTAATCTTGGCTAAAATGTCATGTATTGATTGATTGATTTCATATTTAAACATGCTTTGCTGTTGTCCAGGCCCTGATTCAAACCTGATTGATGGTGATTCATCTATAAGTGACTCCAATGACACCAATACACCAGTTCTGAAGGGTCTCTTCTATGATGGAGCATCATGGCCATCAGGCTCCAGACAGCCCTGTAAAGACAGTTCTGCACTCATGGGTTGTGCCGTACTCAAGCTCAACTCTTCACTGGATAACAGCCTGACACTGGAGATCTACCCGGGCAACCTGGAAATGCACGGCCCAGATGGAGAGCCTGTATTTGAGCCCAGGACTAATGACTCAACAAACCAACGGTCCAACCTT
The DNA here is from genome assembly GCF_018340385.1 of Cyprinus carpio. Lineage (NCBI taxonomy): Eukaryota > Metazoa > Chordata > Actinopteri > Cypriniformes > Cyprinidae > Cyprinus > Cyprinus carpio. Next base: position 10,307,239 of record NC_056573.1, on the reverse strand, counting down.
CTCCAGCTCCACCAGGTGGAGCCAGTGCAGAGCCCCCACAGTGAGAGGTCAGACGGAGGGCATATGAGTGGATTGAGCCTTTAGATGAATGCTCTGACATATTTATTGCCATTGTCTGGCTTGAGTTGTTATGAATGGAAATGTGCACCAATCTTTCAAAACGTCACTGCATCCCTTCCACAGATGTGCTTTTTAGGGCAGAAAAAGGTAGAAATATTTTCCTTTCCCAGCCTTCAGTTCTCAAAGGGGTAGTTAACATGGAATTATGAAAAATAAATGACCCTTTTCTTAAATTATGGATATGCAGGAACTCAGGGGATTTACATTTTCTGCTATAGTAACTGTATTGATGATAATGTAGTTCAATTAATCAAATTCTTGTTCAGACTTAAGCAAACATACAAAGTGTCAAGGTCTGAGTTATAAGTGTACTTGTTTTAGCCGATTTACTTTAATATAACAAGCTTTAATTTGCTTTATATCTATATTTTTGGCTTTTCTAGCTTTATTTGGACAGTTTGAATCGAAACAGGAATCATTTGGAGAAAAAAGAGAGGAGAACAGAACTGGGAAAGGACCACAAGTCGACTCAAAATGGGCTGATAAATTCCAATCTTACCTTATTCAGTCAAACGGCATATGAACTCTTGTGGCAATTTCTTAGGTGTATATTTTGTCGCCATAATTAAAGCTGCAGTCCGTAACTTCAAAATTTACAAAATTAATATTATAAGCGAGTACATCATGAATCCATTTTCCAAGCCTTGTTTTTGGCATATCCTGAATCACTACGGTAGACCTTTAATAAGTTTTTATATTCAGACTTATTATTCAGTTTATTAGCACTAGAGTGCCAAAAGTTATGGAGTGCAGCTTTAAATGACTAATTCCGGAGGAAAAAATAGGATACTTTTTTGGGGGGGGGCCTGCCAATATTTTCACTGTTCCGACCACAAAAGGTTTTTTTTTTTTTTTTTTTTTTTTTTTTTTTACAAAACTATTTACTTTACAAAAAATGTGAAACAATGTGCAAAATTATACAGCTATAATGAAATTGAAATTTATCTTTGTGAAAACAACAATAACTACAAAAAGTATATGCTGCATGATAGCATATAAGGGTCTAATTTCACTGTTAAAACAGACTTGTTTTTCTTTGTGAATAAATAGTTGATTCATATGTTAACTGATTTTTTTTTTTTTTACATTTTACATTTTATAAGATAAGTATATAATATTTTAATTGTGTGACATAAGTAAAAGTTGAAAAATAATGAGCAGCACTGCTCACCATCTTTTTCTTTCTCTTTTCTCAGTAATGAGTTTGAGGTGGACTCTCTAGATCGTGATATTAGCATGTCCGACATGTACAGATGGAAGGTCTCTGCATATGCGCCCTGCAGCTCAACGTGTACAACAGGTGAAATCCCAAGCACACACAGAGAGTGAGACACATTTGCATTTTTCAGCCAACCTGACATTATACTCTGTTACTGTAGGCATAAGCGCATCTTATGCCTTATGTGTGAACTATGATGGGTCAGAGGTGGATGAGAGCTATTGCGACGCTTTGACCAGGCCAGAGCCCACACATGAGTTCTGCACGGGGAAAGAGTGCCTGCCCAGGTTTGATACTGAAAACTTCAATTGATTATTTTCATTTTGATAGAATTTGCTTTATTATAAGTAAATCCATAATCATAGATGTTTGGAAGCTGCAGATGCTGTTGATAACAGATCTAAAGTTGTTGTGTCCTGTATTCTGTGGCAGGTGGGAAACTAGTCGCTGGAGCGAGTGTTCCCGGACATGTGGAGAGGGGTTTCAGTTCCGCACGGTGCGCTGCTGGAAGATGATGGCGCCGGGATTTGATAGCTCTGTTTATGATGAGCTGTGTCTGGCTGTGGAGCTGCAGAAGCCCATAACACGGAAAGCCTGCAAGAGCAAAAGCTGCGGGCCGCAGTGGGAGATCTCAGACTGGTCTGAGGTCAGTGTGTAAAGCCTTTAGTCTCAAGACTTTATTTTAAATGTTTAAAGTGTTCCTGTGGCCCAATGGTAGAGCATTGCTTTAGCAGCGCAAAAGGTTGTAGGTTCAGTTCCCAGGGAACACATATACTGAAGAAGGGGGGAAAAAATTTATAGCCTGAATACACTATAAGTCGCTTTGCATAAAAGTGTCTGCTAAATGCATAAATGTCATTTGAATTGAATATTAGCTGCCAGTTAGCGTTGCCTTGATTGTAATTCAGTTAATTTATTTAACAGTCTTCACAATACATATTGCTCCAAAGCGGCTTTACAAAGAAAACTTTTGTGAAAAAGAAGTACTCTTTAGCCTGCTTTTAAAAGCACTTATTACAGAAATAATAAAGAATATGCTTAATTGTGAACCGAATGTGACATGCATCTTAAAAATGCATGTAAAGTGCAAATGCATGAAAATTATATATTTTTTTAGAAAAATATTGAATAATTTTTTATTTTTGTATTTTTTCATTTCATTTTAAATTTTAGTTAAAGTTTTATTAATTTCGTTGTGTGTTTTTGCCATTTTCCTTTGTCTTTTCTCTCTCTATATTTTTTTCTATAAGTTTTATTTTTATACATTTTATACATTTTAGTATTTTAGTACATGAAGTAAAACATAATTGAAATACGAAATGTTTCCTTAGCAACTATCCGAAAGTTTATATATATTTACTTTTTTTATATATATATTTCAAGTAATGATTATTTTTTTTTTTTTTTCAGATTAAGTTTTAGTTGAGACCTAATAGTAAACCAAATGCAACAGTTGCAGTTAGACCCAATAGTGAGCCAAATGTGACAGTAATCATGTTTTTCATTCTGACAGTGTTCAGCGCGGTGTGGCGGTCGTGGGGTGAGGAGCCGTGAGGTGCGCTGCTCCATGGAGGCCAGCCTCTGTAACGAGTCCAACAGACCGGTTAGCCAGAGAGAGTGTGAGGGGCCACCCTGTGACCGCAGGTGGACCGTCTCTGAGTGGGGGCCGGTGGGTTTCAGAAAAATAAAAATATCACATAGAATTTTAAAATATTAGATTGTCCATTAAACATGACATTATGTGTCTTTGCTTCTCCTTCTCTAATGCTCAGGGCCTTGTGGGGAGGGCAGGATGAGACGCTATGTGATGTGTAAGAACAGTAGTGGGAAGGTGATTTCTGATGGCCAGTGTGATCCAGAGCTCAAGCCGGTGGCCGTGCATCCATGCGGAGACAAAAACTGCCCCGCTCACTGGGTGGAGCAAGAGTGGGAACAGGTGAGCTGCCCCTTGTTCTACAGTTTATGGTAACTCTTCCCATCCGTCACAAACGCATCGTTATTTTAGCACTAATTATATGCTATTGTAGTATTTATCAATATTTTGAGTTTGTATTTTTATATTTTGAGTTTTCATTTGAGTTTGTTTTAGTTATTTTATGTTTTTATCATTTTTATTTTTTTTGTATTTTATATTTGTTTAGCTTTAATTTATATTTATTTCAATTCATTTTTATTAATTGTTTTACTGCCTTAATTTTAGTTCTCTTATTCCTTAACTCTTATTTTAGTTAGTTGGCAACATTTCTAGTTTTTCAATTCATTTATGGCTTTTTTTCTGATGATTATATTACATGTTACAATAAGTTGATATTTGTTAACATTAGTTAACTACATTAGTTAACATGAAATAACAATAAAAAATACTTTTTTGTGTATTAGTGTGTATTAATCTCAGTTAATATTAATTTCAACGTTTACTGATGCATTATTAAAATCCAAAGCTATACCTGTTAATATTAATTAACGGTCATGAACTAACAATGAACAGTTGTAGTTTTATCTATTAATGCTAACAAAGATTAATAAATAATATAACAAATGTATTACTCGTTGTTAATGTTAGTTAATACATTACTTAACATTAACTAATTACTTAATTTTAAAGTGTTACCAACATTTTTTAACATTTTTTTTTTTTTATTTAAAAATAGCAACTCAGCTCCTATATGTTTAATGAGCTGTTAACTGTAATATTTTGTCTTGAACATTCCCAGTGTAATGCCACATGTGGTCGTGGGGTGAAGACGCGTCAGTTGGTGTGTGCAGGGCTAGAAGGTGGTGTGTTCAAGGAGTACCCCGAACGGATGTGCAACATAACCCTCAGACCTGTGGACAGTGCGGCTTGTTTTGAGAGACCCTGCTCCAAGTGGTTCACCACATCCTGGTCCCAGGTTAGGAGAGGTTATTATAGTTTAACTGGTTTGGCAGCTCTTCTTATTAATCTTTTTATGTTCTACAGAATGCAAGAATTTTATCCCATGTGTAGCATATTCATTGAGATTCATACAGGTTCATAGTTCATACAGTGGCTGTACTGGACAAAATACTAACAATATAAAAGGATGATACAACATGCATCAAAAAATGTTATATGCCATTCTTAAACAAATAATGTGTCTTCACATCAGTTTTGTTCTCACATTGAGTTTGTGTTCAATAACCTAATAGTCATTTAGTATGGAAGCCTGTTTAAAATAGAAAATAAAGTTACAATTGTTGTGAGACATAAAGTCAAATAGAGAGAAATAAAGTGACAATGATAAGAAATCGTGACAATTGTGAAATAATTGTGGAATTTTAAATTACAATTATGAGAAATAAAGTTGTATGAGCGATATAATGTCAAAAAGTCAGGTAAAGCCACAATTATGAGATGTTATGAGAATTAATAGCAATTACGAGAAATAAGTCACAATTACAAGAAACTGGGATTTAAAGGGATGCTCTACTCCAAAATGAAAATTTTGTCATTAAAGAGTAACTAAACCCTAAACCAACTTTTTTTTTAGTTAATGATCTGTAAAAATGGGGCTTTATTAGTGCTGTTCATTGATTTGAGTAACTTTTTTGAAATTTGATTATAAAGTGTTTTAATTCTACAATATATGGTGTAAAAACGTCTGAGTGCTGCCCTCTTCAGGTTGAACGGTGGCTACTGCAGTTGATTTTTCCTATTGGATGTTTGGGGAAGTACGTGACGTAAGCGGTGGCATGTGACATAAGCAGTTTCCATCTCACCACGCCCTTGGTATGAGCTACCACGCACTTTGGCAGTATAAAACCATCTTGTTCCGTCAAAATCACTGTAGCGGCTGCTTCACTAGCATCGTCGTATGCCGATTGCGATGCAGGAGCTAAGACCACAGTTTGAGCCAGCAGCTCGAATTGATATGGCTCAGGCCCTGGCCCTGTGTCCATAGACACCTCGACATCCTCCACTTCAGGTGAAGGTGGGGGAGAAAAGTCCTCTACTTCAAATGAAGAGCTCTGTTGCAAAGCTACTTGTGTCACTACAGTCCCTCTCCATTTTAGCGACTCTGACAGCAGCTGTCAATCAATCCGTTACTGTGGTTCACGCCCCACCCTCGGTTTGTCCCCTCTATCTCCGATGTGCTCTGCCCACTTTTTAGCATTTTTCAAATATTGCCAGTGGGTGGAGTCAGGCTCTGACCAGGGGTTTAGTTACCCTTTAATCACTTACCCCCATGTCGTTCCCAACCCCTTTAAAGGTTTGTTCGTCTTCGAAACACAATTTAAGATATTTTGGATAGAAACCAGGAGGCCTGTGACTGTCCCATGGACTGCCAAATAAATAATACTGTAAAGGTCCATAAAAGGTATGAAAGTCGTGGTCAGAATACTCAATCTGCCATCAGATGTGCAATCTGGGTTATAAGACGCGACAGATGCTGTATATGCTCTTCTGTATCATCCACTCCACAAGGATGTGATTTTTGAAAGAAAACAGCACATCCTTGTGGCCCGGATGATACAGAAGAGCATACGCAGCATACGGTGGTATGGAGAGACACAGAGGAGACTGTTGACAAAGGAATTGTTGAATAAAGTCATTATGTTTGTTGTCTTTGCTTAGAAAAAGTGTTCCTGTCGCCTTATATAACCCAGATTGCATGTCTGATGGCAGATGGAGTATTCTGACGACGACTTTCATACCTTTTATGGACCTTGACACTGTTATTTACTTGGCAGTCTATGGGACAGTCACAGGCCTCCCGGTTTTCATCCAAAATATCTTAAATAGTGTTCCGAAGATGAACGAAGCTTTTACGGGTTTGGAATGACATGGGGGTAAGTGATAAATGACAAAATTTTCATTTTGGGGTGGAGTATCCATTTAAAGTCACAATCATGAGAAATAAAGTTGTGTAAAACAATATGAAGTCAAAATTGCGAGATAAAGCTTCAGTCATGAGATCATGAATTTAATTGCAATTACAAGAAATAAAAGTTGCAATTGAAGGAAAAATTTGCAGTTGTGAGAAATAAAGTTGTGTAAAATTATATAAGATAAGAAAGTCAAAAGAATATGTCCAATATGAACGCCTTCTCAAGGTGCAATCACTTTTACCATTGCTCAGCAAAATTTCTAAATGAAAATTCAGTCATTTCAATAAGAATCTGCAAAAGTTCATGTGAGGTTTAAAAAGTTCCACACAATTTTGACGTGGTCAAATTCACTGTGTTAAACTTAGTTTTAGGAAACACTTCCTTATGGCATCTGATGCACATGACTCTAACACAGTCTAATTATGATACAGTGCTTCTGTGAGACCAACTTTTTAGAAAATATTTAGTTTTGCACATCGCTTTGAAAGTCATCGGTACAAATAGGGTGGGATTTCTCTGTCCAGGATAATGGTTCATTAAAATGTTTGCCTCTCTCATTTGTGCCCTGCAGTGCAGTAAGACATGTGGGATAGGAGTGCGTGTGCGAGAGGTGAAGTGTTATCAAGGAGAAGAACTGGGCCATAGCTGTGATTCAACGCTGAGACCAGAGGCCAGGCAGAGTTGTGAGGTGCAGCCCTGCACTACTGAGCCACCAGGTACTGTTATAGCAAACCACAGCACTAGAGATACAAACAGATTGATACAACGTCACGTCAGTGACTGACGAATTGGGATCTCGCTTCGAGGGCCTAATTTACTTTGATTGTAAACTACAGGTAAATGAGCCAATGGACATTGGCATGTGATGATTGCATCCAGCTGCCGCTGAACACAACGTGAGCATAAAAAGGCAGCCGATGCAACGCATACCAGCTTTTCGCTTTGGAGCCGAGCGATAACATCGCCCTGCTCCTACCAGTATCTTGTGTGAACTGCGAGTTTAACGCGCTCTAGGAAGCACTTCAGGCTGCACTACCCCCCTGTCGTGCTGGCTCTTACAGCGCCCCTCCTCTCTCACGCACCCACTCCTGTCGGGAGCTTGAAGAAGGGCCGCGATTAAGGGACGGGGTGATGATGATAATTAGGGGGGAGGCAGCCGACTCGTCACACATGCTTTTCTGAATGCAGTCATTACCTGGCGCCGGGTGATGGTCATGATCGCTGCCTCACTTGTCTGGGCATTAAACATGCTGAGGTGGCATTTGTAGATTGCGCCATTCCCCCATTGTGAGAAGATGACCATCTTGGAGCTGCGGAACAGGCTCTGTTACCTCCAGAGGAGCTCCATTGCATCTGCTGCGATCTAGTGTTTGCCCTGGCTGCAGCCAGGTGAGGACTACTTCACGCACAATCACAGGCATACAGAGGATTAAACCCTTCACAAAACCCTAACCCAGGGAGACCTCAGGGGCCCACCACTCCTCTAGTGCTTCACAGCCAGTCAAGCCGCAAAAGGAATGCATTGGGCCCTCTTCTAAGAGAGTACCAGCGGTATCCTTCAGTGCTCTTCCCGAAGACTGGATGTCGATCACTGCATCAGAGGGAGAGCTCTCTGGAGAGGAAGATTTGGCTACGCTGCTGCCCTCCAGGGTGGTGACTATGCTTTCCTGGGCCGCCAAAAGGGTAGGACTCGAGTGGAAACCTCCACCGCATCCTGAGCCTTCGAGGTTGGATTATTGGTTTCTTGGGGTGGCCTGCACTGGTTCTCAGCGCCCCGCCCCAGTGCCTTTCTTCCCGGAGGTGCATGAGGAGCTCACCGGGTCATGGACGGCACCTTTTACTGCCAGAAACTGGCCTGCAGGTTCCTCCTCCCTCACCACCCTCAACGAGTGTGCAGCTAGGGGGTATACGGCGATCCCCCTGGTGGAGTGGTCTGTAGCGATACAGTTGTGTCCTAAGACCACCTCCTTCTGGCAGGGAAACCCGTCGCTCCTCTACCTGGCCTGTAGGCATTTGTCTGGTCTGACTGGCAGTGCTTAAATGGCTTGTGGAGAAGCTGCCTCCTCCTTACACGCTATGGCATTACTGCAGGTTCACCAGGACAAGGCACTGAAGGACCTGCACATGGGTGGTCACGATCATGAAGTTCTGAAAGAGCTCCCAACTGCTATTGACCTCGTGCTCCAAGTGACGAAGGTCAGCGCGAGTTCTCTGGGTCATGCGGTGTCCACACGTGTGGTCCAGGAGCACCATCTCTTGCTGTGTCTGGCCGACATGAGGGACACCGACAAGGTACGGTTCCTCCACACCCCTGTGTCCAAGACCAGCCTCTTCGGTGACGCAGTCGAGAGCTTTGCCCAGCAGTTCTTGGCTGCACAGAGGTGATTCGTCACATCGTGCCTTGGCGGGCAGCTGCTGCCTCCACCCATCCACTGGCCGCACCACCCCAGCCTGCTTGTCATCAAGGGTGGCCCCCTGCATCTGACCCCACTCCCACGCCGCATCCGTATCAGCCTCCAACCAAGCAGCGCTGTGGAACCGGGCATAGGCTGGCCGCCCCACCTGTCCAGGCTCCCATCAAACCTGGTGGTAAGTGGAAGAACAAGTGGCCCTGAGACAGGCGACCCAGAGATGGAGGGATCTGCTCTTTGGGAGATGTTGAACGCACCTCAATGAATTTGTGAGAACCGGTAGAGGGCTGAGTTCCATATGTAGAGACCTAAGTGGATCCCAAATGTGTAAAGTCCACAGTATAGCCTTAGAGCCTGTGTTTCCCTGGCAGACTCTCTACCATTTTCCAAGAGGGTTACAATCACCTCTATAACGGTTGTTCATATGTGTAAGTTCTTCATAAACCTCCTTCGGGAAGGATGGGGCTTCTGCAACATTCCTGTTCCAAGTGGTAAGGGTACGCAGAGGTGTACCTACATAAAGTGGTGCCCCAGGCAAAATTAATCAGTGAGGCCCTTCTAAAAGATTTTTTTTTTTTTGGTTAATGTATCTTTGTTACCTAGTGATATTATACAACATAAGAAATGTAGACAAAACACATCTAACGGTATATAATGCACAAAACAGGATGTGCGCTCTCTCTTACTCAGATGTGCACGCTCAAACCTGTGCACTCAAATCTATATAATTGTCTTCTCTCCTGGAATGAATGTTGCCAGAAGCCCATCAACCACCAGACTTCCATGACTGACTGATGAAATAACAGAGTATCTTTCATTGTAAAAAAAAAAAAATTACAGGTCGATCTTTGTTAGCATTTTCAAGCTGATATTGGTCAGTGAATTCTCGTTATTTTATTATTTAGCCTAATAGTTATTTGAATTAAAAGGTTACTCCACCGCAAAATTAAAATTTTATCATTATTCACTTACCCCCATGTCGTTCCAAACCCGTAAAAGCTTTGTTTGTCTTCAGAACATAATTTAAGAAATTTTGGATGAAAACCGGTAGGCTTGAGACTGCCCCATAGACTGCCAAGTAAGTAACACTGTCAAAGTCCAGGAAAGTATAAAAAGCATCGTCAGAATAGTCCATCTGCCATCAGCGATTCAACCGTAACGTTATGAAGCGATGAGAATACTTTTTGTACATGAAGAAAACAAAAACAATGACTTTATTCAACAATTCCTCTCCTCTGTGTCTCTCCAAATCAGTGTAGCGCCATTTTGGCAAATCTGAGAAGTACGCAGGCGGTTTACACTCTTCTGTGTCAGCCATGCTGCTCTGATGCGCTGTTTTCTTTCAAACCAAAGCATAAATACATGTAAAAAACATATCCTTGTGGTGCGGCTGACACAGAAGAGCGTACGCCTGCCTTGCCTGCCCCATTGCTACACCTCTGCGGGTATGTTTTCCAAGTGTTATCCAATCTCACTGAGTGGGTAGTGCTATGACAACAGTGACTGGCCTTCTTGTTGCGAGCCCCGGCCTACACCAAATAGGGGCGCAGGCAGCTCCCACAGGACACTGGAAGGGGCAGCATCCAAGTCTTTTTTGTAAGGATCCCAATTTGCCGGTCACCGACGTGATGTCGAGAGTGACCGACTGAAAGGGAACATCTCGGTTACGTATGTAACCCTCGTTCCCTGAATGAGGGAACGGAGATGTCACATCCTGTCACCACGGCTGCTGTACCACCGCTGAGCGGCAAGGTTCCCGTCTCGGCTCCTCAGCGAAAACCTGGTATCTGGTGCACCGGCTGCCTTTTTATGCTCACGCAGTGATAGGCAACAACTGGATGCAATCATCGCATGCCAATTTCTATTGGCTTGTTTAGTTTACACTCAAAGTAATTGGTCTTTCGAAGCAAGATCCCAATTCGCCGGTCACCGACGCGACGTCTCCGTTCCCTCCTTCAGTGGTCTCCAAACCGACTTGAGACTGTCTAAAGCTTAAATATGCATTGCAGACTTTCAACAAGAGAGGCCTTGACTGAACTGAAAAGAAATCCAATCTATCTTTATTTGGAAAGATGCTGTAAGGACACACTCTGGCATTGCTGTTATTTGATCATGCCAGTTGCAAGTAGTTTACGCTGTACTTTTTAATGAAACACAGCAACGAGTGTGTGTTAAAACACTTGGCTCAATTAAAAGCACATGTGGATCTATTTTGGCACAACAAGCTAATTCCTGTAAAATTTAGACCAGATTAATGCTTTGTTGTTTTTAAGCTTTGAAGGGCAAGTGCATCAAGCATGTCATCAATTTGGCAGCAAATTTTGTGCTTTTGGACAGCAATGATATTCCTTGTTCTCTGTTAAGAGATTTAGAAGAGAGAGTATGGTACGTAACTGATGTTCATTGAGATCTACTTAAAGCACTTTTCTTGATGTATCTGCAAATACTTGCCTTATAAAGGTGAAGTGTGTCTGTGCCACAATGGAACTGCAAAAATCATGATTGTTTCCAAACACTTTTTCCTAAACTTTCCGCCCATTCAACGGTGTTCCATTTTTTTAAACAAAAAGACAGTACTTATTGGAACAAGTCTTGTGGGAAGAACTTTGAAATATAGTTCAACTGTGCCTCAGCAGGCAACACAAGTTTGAGACCCGGCTTGAGGTCCTTTGACTGTCCTGTCCCCCTATCTCTACTGTTCCATCTCATTATTTTCTGTATCCTCTAAGTTGTTTTATCTAATAAAGGAATATAAAAATGTTAAAAATATAAGGTAAAAAAAAAAGAGATAGCCCTGCCCCAAACTGTAGCGTTACTTCTCAAACAAAGAAAAAATTAATCTTTTGAAATTTATGTATGCATTCATATGTAATTTATTTATTTATTTATTTACTTGGTTATTAAACTGGGATTTTCACATGGGAATAAATAAACATAAATATTTAAATTTATGTATGTATTTATCATATAGCATTCTGTTATTAACTTGGATTTCAACTTAATTAAATTATTAAAATATTTATTTATTTATTTATTTATTTTCTGTTATTAAACATTTTAACTTGGGAAAAAATAAATGTAAATATTTAAATGTATTTATTTCTTATACAGCTTCATCTGCTTTTAAATGGATTTCAACATTTTAAATATTTATTTATTTATTGTATTTAAGTAGGATTTTTTTTTATGTGAGAACATTTAATGTAAATGTGTGTATGTGTTCACTATATAACTTTTTTAAACTAGCATTGAAAAAGTACATTTAAATATTTATTTTATTTATCCATAATAATTGCTATTGTGATTTTAACATTTAAATACATTATTTGATATTTATTGGATATTTAATACAAATGAATGATGTAAGAATAATGTTTTCATATCTATTTTTCTGCCAGCTGAGGATGCTTGTCAGGATAAAGCGACAGCTAACTGTGCCCTTGTCCTGCGGGTGAAGTTGTGCACTCACTGGTACTACAGGAAGGCCTGCTGTCTATCCTGCAGGAACAAGAGCCAGTGAAGGCTGTCTGGCTCCTCACTGTGGCCTTGCAGTTAATGTGAAGACCCTCCACTATGTACTGGACGCACTGAACCCAGAACTGTACCCCTCCCTGAACATATCCAGTCCTCCAACTACATTGCTGTCAATCTCTCCTCCATAAAGAAAGGTGCTATATCAAAAGGGCCCTGGCCCTGGTCGTGGTCCTGCAGGGACCCGGTAAAGGCAGCTCCTGTAACTGGACTGCAGAGGAGCCGTGAGTCTACTGATGAGAGACACACAGTCCTCTGATCAAACAACTGTACTGTGTACTGTAGAAGCCTTGATTCTGCTCTTACACATTTCGAAATAAATACACACACCGTATATGAACAAAGTTTTTTTAAATTGTGTTTTTGTTGGTTGTAGAAGAAATAAAACTAACGTGGTTTTGTGATCTGCGTTGTGTTTTTTTATACACACATATTCACGCATACAGTAAACATCCATTCAGTATTATCATGAATTTATCACTAAATCATTTTAACATTTGATACAAATCCATTTATTTCATACAAGCTTGATTATAAACAGCAAATATAACAGTAGTGTACAATGAACCCATATGTTGCTCTATCAAAGGAAATATTAAATATTATAATATAAAATCAAGATATTATTAAAATATTATTTCATATATTATGGGACCAAGTGTTATTAGTCCCATTTTGCTTCAACAAATATATTACATGTTTGAATATGAAACTAAAAGCATATTAAATCCAGTGATTGCACAGTGATTTGATTTTTGCAAATCTTTGTCCAGTCTTTATATAATTGCCAGCAGAGGTAAAGGAAGAAGGCACATTGTGAGAGACAATAATGGACTAGAGTTGTAAGTTGTGTGGTGGGGTGGAGCGACTGTCGTATTTGTGCCCACGAATCTAACAGGATCACTTTGAACTCCAACCCAAAAGAGAGAGAAATTCTGCACAAATGTTGCCCTGCAAAAGCCATTGTAAAGCATCTTTCAATGACGTGAACTGTAAATCCCTTTTTTTGCAGCATTATGAAAGCAGTGTGTATACAGTATATATATAATGTATGTGTGGGTTTGGGTGTTTAGCCATTTGTCATGAAATTTAGTTACTTATCAGAATACTAAAAATATATCAAAACAGAAAAGAACAATGTAAATATAAGAGAAACAGACTGAACAAAGGTGGAAAAAGTTTTACCTGAACCGAATATCTGCATTGTTGTTGTTAGGAGCTTTCCATTGAGCCACGATAGTTGATTTGTTCTCATTTAAAGTATGACTGACAGCTGAGCCCTGAAAGATAAAGAAAGCTGGTACACATCTGTGTACAATACTGTCTGCATTTCCTATTTACTATATGTAAATATGTATCCACTTCAGCAGAGATAATAACAATGCAAAGCAAAACTTCTTGATTGAAGGAAGTTTCCCAAAATCATAGAGGTTTGGAATGGCATAAGAGTGAGCAAATGATATCAGAATGTTCATTTCTGGATCAAACTGTGTTTTATATCTTACCTCGGTTCCACAGTTGAGTAATTGGGCATCACCTTCCATGACTGTGAAATGTCCTACTGGACCTGTCTCATCCCTGGCCTGAAGAAGAAAGCCCTTGAATCCGGTTTCATTAGCTTGTAGTGTCACTGACAAAAATAAAGCAGTGATATGAACTGTGAACTTGAGGGAAACTAACTCATACCTTCAGTTGCTTAAAAGCCATTGCCAAAATGGCTAGGAAAAGTGACATTATTTCTGATAAAATCTCTGATATTGTGCGTTTGCAGATGCCACTTGGCTTGATATTTTGTTTGAAATTCAATTTAGACATGTTTTTAGATATGGTGCTGTCACTAACCTGTGATCACCTGACCCTCTGTGTAGTTTGAGACATCTGCAGTAACAGTATATGGAGGTTCTAACGTAGAGGCACTAACCCCATGTCCAGGAGTCATAGACGTGCATGCCTGAGTCACCACTCCATTTCTGTATGCAGTTACAGCATGAAGATTCAGGCCAAAAACCAGGATGAAAAACTGTACATGCATCTGACAGGATAAATCAAAAAGATTTACATTTTAATAGCACACTGATAACAATTCTAAAAAATAACACTGAAATAACTGACATTTGAATGAAAACAAAAAAGTTAAGTGCAATATATTGGTTCCAACAGAAGCGACAAACCTTCACAAAATCAAGCAGCGATGTTGTGTTGCTTTCCAGAAAATGTCACTATAGCTGATGTGCATCAGGAATAAGAGGCTTTTATAAGTGCTTGATACCAGGAAGGTAAACAACGAAATATGTGAAATATAAGGAAGTAAAAGCGCTTAATAATGAAGACATAAATAGATAATAGATCATAAAAAAGATAATAATGGATGAATAGAGTTCAGTGTTTATATAAAAATAACAGTGATCTGAATGTGCATCTTGGTTTTATAAATATTCTATTTACATGCCACACGAAAACATTTTATTGGACAAAATTCTAGAAGTAAATTAGCTGTCCATACAGTATATTAGCTTTTAAGACAAGAACACTTTGTAGAACCAAGTGTAATATAGCACATCATTTAGCAGTTCAGTAAACTAGTCAGTCAATTTCAGCTTTTTCAAGAAGCATTTGAATAAGTATAAAGTTGAACAGCATGGTGCATTTATTTTACATTTTATTATAGACTAACTATTTGTTAAAACTGGATTCTATGTATTTATTATTACAGTATATTTTAACAGCCCTGTGTGAGGACATGGACTACAGTATGCACATTCTAAAATACATTTAGCGCATGATTTTTGTGGCTTTTGGGACAACTTCCAAGATAAATGTTAGGATATATTTAGCGAACATGAAATTTTGACGTGTTTGCTCTGTGGGAAATCTAAACACTGGCTGAATGAGAGTAAATGTCTCAATCACAATACATTTACAAGGAAAAACCTGCCACAACATGAAGTTGGGACACACGCAATGCATTCACAATCACAAACAGGAGTTTTTACACCCACTTGAAATTCACTCAGTCTGTATTTATGGGATAGACCTTTCCTTGCTCATCAAGAAAGAGCCTTCAAACAACTGGACAATCCTACTGCTGCTTCTGGAGGAGCAAACGTCTCACTCTTACACAGTAAGTTTTACTTTGCTGTCTTATCAACATTCAGTAGTTAATAAATAAATAAATAACAATAGAAGAAAGAGGTAAATTACACATTTTTAAACATATTCTGTTGGTTCCATTACTTCATAATTGATGGCTACGAAGATACATATGTATGTAAACAAACTATAAAGTCATTTATTTATTTTGCTTCATTATCTTTAAGTTCTCAGTTCTCAAACTTTGTTTACCATTTCATGCTGTTCAATCAATCAAGCAATCAATCAAATCAAATAAGCATTTATTATTATTGGTTTTAAGACACACGTTCAAATTCTCCTGCTGAGATGTGTGTGTAGGGTGAGGAGGGTCACGGCTTTCCCCGATGGGCAAGTGGAGGAGTCCTGTCAAAGCATGGCCCCCAATCACACTCCCTTGGAGTCCCAAATAAGCAGCTCTCCTTACAAAGTCTCTGTGAACAGCACCACATTCACACCAGGACAAACCATAACTTGTGAGGGCAGTTTCTAACTACTGCTGCTGCTTCTTTATGGGTTTTTAGATTTTTTTTGGTAATCTATTGTTAAAGGAATAGTTCACAAAACATGAAAAAATGCTTAAAATGTACTTGCCCTCAGGCAATCCCAGATGTAGATGAATTTGTTTCTTCATTAGAACAGATTCTGAGAAATTTTGCAATGCATCATTTGCTCACCAAGGGGTCCTCTGTAGTGAACGGGTGCCGTCAGAATGAGTTCACACAGCTGATAAAAACAACATAATTCACAACATAACTCCAGTCCATCAGTTATCGTCTTGTGAATTCAAAAGCTGTTTGTAACAAACAAACTGATCGTTAAGGCGTTTTTAACTTCAAACGGTTGCTTCCAGCTAAAATATAAATAATATTACCTTCTCCTGCGAAAAATGTCTGAATCAGGAGAGAAATACACTGTTTACAAACAGAAACAATCAAAAACAGTTCTAAATACATTTAGTTTTTTTTTTGATACAACAGGACAACAGGGGATGTACCTTTTCACTTGAGGAAGCATTATTATGAATTAAGGATTGGTAAACAAACACTGGTGACAATTTAAAGTTAAAATGATGGAGTCATGTTGATTACTTGTGGATTATAGTGATACTTTTATCAGCAGTTTGGACTCTCGCCTATTCACTGTCATTCATTGGTGAGCAATGATGGCCTGATAGTGAATACATTTTCAGCAAATGTTCATTTTGGGATGAACTATTCCTTTAAATGAAAGAGATTTTTAAAGATCAAGATGCAGAGTTTTCTTCCTGCTGATGTATTTTCTATGAAAAACAATTTTCAGGTAGGTCATATCAAAGAACTCAACATATCAAAGAATAGCCAATAGACATAACCATGAGCCTGATCTGCTACATGCTAATCAGTTGCAGATGGTATTGGGGAAGGGACTTTATCATTTTGGAGAGCATTTGATTGGACAAAAATCTGTGCAGTGCAGGATGAGTCACCATTATTTGTTTTTTTTTTGTTTTTGTTTTTTTCAGAAAAAGAAAGACTAATTTTAAATGTGTATATTAAAGGGGTACTCCACCCCAAAATGACAATTTTGTCATTAATCCCCATGTCGTTCCAAAACCGTAAAAGCTTAGTTCGTCTTCGGAACACAATTTAAGATATCTTGGATGAAAACCGTGAGGCTTTTGACTATCCCATAGACTGCCAAGTATGTTACACTGTCAAGGTCCAGAATAGTATGAAAGACATCGTCAGAATAGTCCATCTGCCATCAGTGGTTCAACTGTAACGTTATGAAGTGACGGGAACACTTTTTGTAAGCGAAGAAAACAAAAATAATGACTTTATTCAACAATTATTTTGTCAGCAGTCTCCTCTGTGTCTCTCCAAATCACCGTATGCTGGGTATGCTCTTCTGTATCAGCCGTGCCACAAGGATGTGCTGTTTCTACGTGTATTTAGCTTTGATTGTAAAGAAAACACTTAAAATACATGGCAGTCTATGGGACAGTCACAGGCCTCATCCAAAATATCTTAAATTGTGTTCTGAAGATGAACAAAGCTTTTACGGGTTTGGAACGACATGGGGGTAAGTGATTAATAACAAAATTTTCATTTTGGGGTGGAGTATCCCTTTAATTACATTAATTATATTTATTTATGAGTACCTTAACACTTTGAAATTAGGGTGTATTATTGAGAGTAACAATTGCAATTTGTAGCTATTTTACACTTTGGTGAATTGGTGGCTAATTTGTATGAATTTGTACAATGTCAATCACATGTTTTCATACAATCTGCTTAAAAAGGTGAATTACATTTTTCAAAAAAAAAAAAAAAAAGTTTTTATAAGAATTTCAATACGAAATCGCCACCTCATAAAATAGCCATGCTTTCCTGTCAGATGAACTTGGCAATTTCTTGGTCTCATATTATTACCATTGTAGTTTCCTTAGTGATGAAAAACTCATGATTACGTTAGCAGCAGGGGTCAACTCAAGTTATGTCAACAGACCTGGAGGGGTCAATTCACATCTCTGTGTTTAACTCAGTAACCCTGCAGGTGGCAGAGAATGCCTCCGAATTCCAAGGCTTCATGTTACAGGCTCGAGAAATAAATGGAAAAACTGCAGTGGGATGCTTTACATTAATAAAAACCAACCAATCCCGTGCCTTGAACTGCTTCAACATAGAGGTGCTTTATTGTTATTTTAAGATGGAGTTAATGCATAACATTTCTCATTCCTATTCAATGCAGACATTTAAATATTAGCCGCAGTATATGCTTTAACGCTAAAATGAGGCATGAGTCATGGAAACGCTGATTTTGGCCTTCAGAACTCAACTCTCGGCCAAGCATCTGCAGACAAGAAATCCCAGTCTGAGGCTACATGGGAAGCACCAGCAAATTCCTCCTTGGGTGATATTCAGTTCTTGCATGTGTTTAACTCTTGTTTAAAGAGGCAAATGATATACTTATAATCTCTGAAAATTAAACACTTGATCATAATTCTTTATGATTTCAATGCCCTTACAGTGTGACATTTGTCATAGACTATACAGCTCTTTGGACCATGGTGAACAGCTCTACAGTTCGGTCAACTGGCAATCAGTCCCCTCCGAGCATCTACAATAATAAAACCACCAGCTGCTTCTCAGCAAACTAGTTCTTTACCAGTGAGTATTCTTATAGACATGCTCCCATTTTCTCATAATCAGGTGCTTAAATGTTGTTTTATGTTTTTTTCCAACAGAGTTCCAGCCATAAAAACAGACATTTGAGTGTGATGTGGCTCAGTGTGATTCTCCATGCACTAATTTTGCACTCACTTCTACTTTTGATCAACCTTTGATCAGTATAAATAGTTTTAAAGAAAAAACACAGTTGTTTTAGATTAAAAGTAATAAAACTGATCATAAAAGTTTTATAGCATTTATAGAACAAACTGCGGAGAATGTGAATACTTTAAATATGTAATAAAATAAATAATTGGCAACAAAAATGTCTGCGCTTTCTGAATTAAAAACAAAAAAGTAAAGTAAAAAAAAAAAAAAAAAAAAAAAAAAAAAAAAAAAATCCAAACTTAAATATCTATTTAAACATTCTTTTTATTTCACATTTATCCGTTTTTAGTTTTCCTAATTATTTAGTCATTTCGAAACATGCAAACAAAAACATTTAGTGAGTTCCAAAAGTTGCATCCTAAACTTACATCAGTGTGAAAGACGTTTGTGTGCAAAGAAGTAGGACAAACACTACACATTAACTAATTATAGATTACACTAGACACGTTCTGAATATTCTGGCAGAATAACATCAACATTTTAATGACGTACCTCAATTCAGCTACAGTACATAAAGGGCAAACTCACAATCTCTAGTAGTCTAGTTGAAGCTGGACGAGTAAGGGAGGGGACATGAGGAACAAGGAAATCTCATACTAATTCTGAAGAACGGGAAGTTGTTTTGTACTTTACACTCTTTCAGCTATGATTTCAGGGCTGTAACGTGTCCTCACATCTGTTTAGGTAAACAGCACATAAACATGATTACACAGAAACACTTGTGGAAGAAAAGGGTGCATGATCTCTGCTCACAGATCATGAAGAACCTCAAGCACGGTGGCAAGAGACCAGGCCTGAGTTTCACAGCTAAAAGAGCAGTACTGGCCATTCTCATTAGTGAGCTCTGGCAGTCCCTTCCATGATGACCTGAGGAACAGAAGACAGATATATTAGATCCTGATTTCATGGTCACACGATGCAGATCTCCATGTACTAACTGTATTAACCATCTGTTTTTACAAGCCATAATCATTTTGCAATCATTTATTATTGCTTAAACACTTAAAATGTTCAGCGTAGTTGTTGAAACCGCATCTATTTGGTGGCACCAAAATTATAAACTTTGTACATCTTCGTAAATCTATGTACATCTCATTTGGTAACTTCAAATTTTACTAAGTAATATCTGCATTATTCCAGCTATGACACCAGTGATTTTAAAACTAATTTTAAGAGATGATATGGTTTACTGGTTCTGAGGGCAATAATTGTTCATGCCGTGTTTACCGTTCCATGTGGACATAATGGCGAGAGAGGACATTCTTCACCAAATACACTGTTTCGTCATAGGTGTCTTTTCCAAGCTTCTTTGCAAAGTGGATCTTTGCACGGAGGAAGTAACCGATAGGCCAGAGCCATTCCTGATGAGGGTAAATAAATATAAAGGTTAGGAATCCTAAAAAAGGCTGAAATTGTGCCGATGAAGCAGTACAAATGGATCTTACAGGGCCTTGATGGTAGTTGAAGCCCCTGGCGAGGTTGTAGTTGTCATTGTCCAGAGAATTGTCATAAACGCCACAGTAAACCATGTCCCTATTAAAACAGACAAATCATGAGCCACACACAGAAAGCAGGAAGAATGTTACAGCTAATGCGGTAGAATTCATTTTAGGACTCTCACTCTGGGTCTAAGGTCTTCATCCCGAGAGGTCCAAGCAGTTTCTCTTCTGCAATGTTCAGTGCTTTCCAAGCATGCTCCACAGTAAACAGCTCTGGAGCCTAGGAATGAAAACCATTAGAAATATACTAATTACAAACTATTAAGCTTTTACTCACTAAGGCCTGGGATACATTAGATGGTTTTCAAATCTTTACCGATTTTAAATCCATGGGAGAACACAGACATGAAGACAGTTTCAACAGATTTTTAGCCTTATACTCCTCTGGACGCGCACACTAGACGATTAGACCAGACCGCGAGACCACACACACTTGTTGATTGTAGGAATGATTTCACAGGGACAAAAAGAAGAATATGGGTGATGTTTTTTCTCAGTTCTCTACTATCGTGGCACATTCGTGGCTGCCAAATTTCAGCTATAGAAGCACACAACATCTGGTAGGTGATGCTTGCTCACTCTCATTGGCTATCACCTCAGAGGCAGCATGATTAAGAGCCGTTTTAAGTTCGGGGACACCTTGTCTCGATCGGGAGCAGTTAAATAGTCGGAATGACACCACATAATAGAGGATTTTTTGGATGAAAAATCATTTGCGACAAGCCTCGAATTGGGCCACACCCCCCTGATTGTTCAGGGGTGCAAATCAGGCTTAAAATCTGCCTTCAAATCTGTGTGTGGCCAGCCTAACTTAGATCCTCATCAAACTAAGGAAGCAGAAACAATAATCCCTAAAACTGATTTTCACTGATATTTTTGGACATTATGATGGCATATTTTTCCTACTCACATAAAAACATGTCACCAGTTTACAAAGACTTGGGGCCCTATTTTAACGATCTAAGTGCATGGTCTAAAGCGCATGGTGCAATTGCGCTTAGGGCGGGTCCGAATCCACTTATGCTACTTTAAGGACAGGAAATGGTCTAAAAGACTAGTCTCTTTTCTCTTAATGAGTAATGGGTGTGTTTTGGGCATAACGTGCCATAAACCAATCAGAGTCTCATCTCCCATTCCCTTTAAAAGCCAGTTGCACTCGCGCCATGGCGGGTTTACATGGCGGAATTTAATTTTTCATTTCTAAAAATGTTTGTGTGCTGCTGTGATCCCTGTGTGTGTAATAAGCTAAGTGTACGCGCATTTTGCACCTGCCTATAGGCGCATATTACTAACGCGCTCTTTAAATAACAAAGAAAAAATATTGCACCAGACTTTACACCAGGTTTTTGTTGGTCAATGGCACAGTCTATTTCAGTTGCCTCAAAATAGCAACACGCCGGCAATGCGCCTGAACACACCTCGTTTTCAGATCAGCACGCCTATGGCCGCAAAAACGCATTTGCTATTTAAACAACGTGGCGCAGGACATGAAAATGGCAACTGCGTCAGGCTGAAACTAGCAAAAAACACTTGCGTTGCGCCTGGTGCCGGGTGTATGATAGGGTCCTTGATGAGAATGAACAACCATTTCAAATAAACTGTTTTGAGTAATTATGGTTGCTAATTATAGAATCAAATGAACATAAAACACAAAAACAGCTGTAAATAATTTTAGATTATGCTAAAAATCATGATAAAACACTATGAAATATAGCAAATATAGCAAACGCATAAATAAACAATATATAAATAAATAGGCAAATAAAGCACATAAACAAGTAATCAAATAAATAAGCAAACATGCAAAAGATAATAAATAAACAAACAAGCAACTACATAGTAAATAAATAAGCAAACAAAAACAAACATAAATCTAATATATATTCAGATCTAATCAAGTGTGTTAGTTTAAGATTGATTCCTCACCACCACCATGGCAATGGAAAAGTTGGGTCTGAGCTGGTAGTCACACCAGGGGCTGGAAGCGCCGTAGCTGTCTTTGTAAATCCCCCTCTTATGAACCAACTCAGGATGCTTCTCATTGGGGTCATTTGGGTCATGGGACACATAGAACATCTTCTCAAAGTTCTGCTGGATTTTTCTGTCCCATTCTTCATAGGACATAGACAGCTGTTTGCCTACAGGTATAATGTACATGTTTGTGATTCAGAGATTCTGTATTCGTGCCTTTGGAGTAAATCACCAATATTAGCTTTGATCCAAAGCTGCTTTGCTGTCTACTTAGGCAGCTATCTTTTAAGGCAGCATCCTATGATTTAATATGGAACCTCGGAAAGTTATTTAAAATGCTCACAAATAAGAGAAGAAATGATAAATGATTATTTCCATACATTATTTAGACTTTTCTGAATTGAATTAAATATATTTATTTATTTATATAGTTGCCCTTACTCTCAACTTGTCTGCAATCATGGATTAATTTTTTAACTGAACTTGTTGAACAAGGCATCTAAGAGGGCAGCATTACTTTGCTTTCTACCTTTTGAAACAGCCTGCACATTGAGAGAGTGCCTGATGATGCCTTAAAACACTGTATAGAAGGGCAGCTCGCTAAGTTTTGGAACAAACTAATGTTATGAGTACTAGTAAGGGCCATCTGAGCTCACCGTCTTTGTGTATGGCCACACTATTGTAAGGAAAGAGCCCTTGTTTATGTAGCTCCACCAGCCAGCGCAAGGCAGATTTGCATAGACCCACTATTTCCACCGCTGATCCATCTCTGCATTAGGAACATAAGAGTCATATTGAAAGGCGCCAGACACAGAAAGTGAGGCAGAGAAAAGAGATCCACTTATAAATGGCATCTTATAAATAGAATGTATTTAAGAGATTTCAATGTATGCCTGGGTGTAGCTGGTATCCCTTTGTTGCGGGCTTTCTCACTCTCTCCCATTTTGTCCATCCAGGTCCCACAGTTGAACCGATTTCCACCATACACAAAGCCGGTGTCGGGGTTCACCTTGGCCACAATGTTGAAGCCTTAGAGGGTTCAGAATACAACAGATTCAACATTTTCTCAAAGGACTCTTAAAAAAAAAAGTCTTAGAAATATTTTATAAAAAGCTTTACCTTCGTCTCTCATGTTGCAGTCAATCTGTGGTCCGGCGTTCCTCTCTCTGAACTCTATACCCTGCATGTGGCGCTCCATGGCCTCATGAATGACCTCATACAGCAGCTGATCCTGACAAAAAAAAAAAAAAACACATGACACATCTGTAAAACAGAAAAAAAAAAAAGCATTCACAATTCATTATATAGTCTATTATAACTACGATGGATTTAAAAAAAAAAAAGGAAATTAATACTTTTATTCAGCAAGAACACAAAATTGATCAAATGTGACAGAAATGTTTATTAAGGGTGCATCTCAATCAGCTCCCTAGTTCAGTAGTCAGGGCACTGATCAGGGTGTTGGCCATTTAAAGGGCTGTCTCAATCGCAAAAACCTTCCAGTGCACTGGAACGTTTGCTCCCTGAGAAATCCCACAATGCACCATCAAAAATAGGGAGCATTGGTGCTCACTATGCTCCCTTACTGGAAATTACGTCACATTTCTGAAGCGATAAACATAAACCACATGAGGCAACTCGATGAATATAATAATGCGATAGAACATTTTAAAAGACAAACCATTTTTTAGTATATTTTGACATAAACACATAGCTAGACAGGTAGTGAACACATTTAGTTAACATTTATAATTAATGTTCATCTGAAATGTAAGAACATGCAACAGAACAATAAGTTTTGGTGGTGTACTCACTACAGTGCCAGCTGTCAGGGGTTTAGAGTCGTCTGTGGGGTACATCCTGGACACAGGGCATTGGAGGATGTCAGTGCCGCTGGGTACCATAGTACAGTAGTCCTGAATGCACTGCAGCCACCACCACACCGCATCACGGCAATTAAAACGCGCCCCTACACCCTCTCCCAGCAGGTTAGGAATCAATCCATGTCTCATTGTGCCAGCAAAGGCCAGGATGATGTTCCTGTAAAGCAGGATGAAGAGGAAAGAAAAGAACTGAGAGGGAGAAATCTTATTTCTAGACATTCAAGAATAAAATTATTTTATCTTTTTCTCAAATCTAATGTCATCCATAGAGGGGGAAAATGATGCATCACAACTCATTCTCAAATGATTCTGGATGGATTGATATTGATATTTTAAACTAATAAATTATAAAAGCATATGCTGAATTTACTCCTAAACTTGCCAAGAAAATGTGCCCATCTGCACTGTTGCTGAAAAACTGATATGCTTTGAGAGCCATTTTTAAATATGATAGCGATTCCCTGAGTTAAAATCAAGTTGCTAAAGATTCTTATGACTACTGGTCTTGGTTAATTATTGTAGTAATGAACTGAATTGAAATGAGTACCTGGCCTCCAAGTGACGGCCTGTGACCAGCATTAGTCCTCGCAGGGCGATGAATGTGTCCCTTCCCCAACAACGGAAGATTCCAGAGGAGAAATGAGGTAGGCCTGTGGAATGAGGAAGTCATCAAGACCAAGAATAATAACAGATCACTGTACCAGGTCATTGTTAAGATTAATCCAACAATCCTGTGTTAGCAGCCCTGTTACTTTGGCTATTCGACTAGCAACACTTAACAATTCATTTACTTTGGTGACTTTTCTGTGGGTTACTTTGGAGTTACCTGCAGCCAAGGAAACACAGCACTGCTCCTTCTGCTTTGTGATCTCACTGACACGGTAAGGCACATCACTCAGGGCTGGTGAGAGAGGTGGAAGAGCTGGAAGACGTCCAACGGCACACATTTGGACCGATCCCAGAGCCAACAGCTTCACAAAAGATGAGCCATTCTGCACAAAACTAACACACACACGCACACAATAAAGGTAATCTTATAACAGCCCACAGAAACTTCTTGAAATATGAGAAACTAGGCTGCTGGGATGAGTGAAGGCTTTAGAGCCCTGCACAGGCCTCAAATTTAGGGCCTAGCCCGGCTCTGGCCCGAGATGCTCAGCCCCTAGCCCGGCCCGTGTCCGACAGCTTATCAGAATTACCAGCCCGAGTCCGACCCAAGCCCGTCTTTTTTCCCCCTTCTCCCAAAATAGCTTATACTACTGTTCCAGCTATTTAAATGATTCAGTTTTGTATGTAATGTCAAAGTGACTATATTTAGTTTTGTTTTTTTATTAAGTTAATTTAGAAAAAACGTTTGGAGCATTTTTTGTTTGTTAAAGTAATGACCAAGCGGCCAGCGGCAGACAGTGAGCCTATGTCTGATCAATTTAGCCTTCTCAAATCATCACAACTTGCCTAAAATAAAATCTATAGATATAAAACAGTTCAACCATATAACAATTTTTAATCATTAAACCTAGATAAATGTGCGCTGTATCCAATAGTTTATGCGGAGAGTGCAAGCTACAGCGCGCTTTGCAGGTCATGGAGGCGCTAGCGCGATCACTTGCAATTTTTTCAGTGAATACACCGTCATTTTTACTCATAAAGGTAAGAGTAATACATCATTCGTAACTGTAAAGGGTCTACTTTTATTTGTGTGCACTCACAATATCAAAAAACGCTGAGCTTTCATAAAATAAAGAAAACAAACAGGATGCGCTTTCTGCCGTCTTGGTCTTAAACAGGAGCGCTTCACAAAAATTAACCAAATCTCAGCGAATACATGCCTCACAGAGATGATAAATATATACTGTAAATAATTCAAATATCTCTTACCTCTTCCCCCCACACACTTACACAAAAAACTTTTGCCGATGCTTTGTGGGGCAAAATTACTTAAGGCTATTGCATTTGAACGCAGAACTGTTCAGCTGCGCTGACTGCACCACGCACCATACATGCTGCTGCTGGACACTAAACACCGTCCAGCCACCCCTTAAAATTGCGCACAAGCACGGTCTCGTGTTGTTTCCACCAGCAATTTTATTTTTCATCACTAATTGATGGATGTCTCAAATATAAAAATAAGGAGAAGCCTAAAACAGGCCCAAAGCCCGGCCCGAGGGGGCGTAAGAAGTTGGGCTGAAATGCAGGGCTCTAGAAGGCTTACTGCTGGAACATGCTCTTAATTACATGGATTAGGATTTGTACTGCTACTGCAAATTAAAGGAGATAGAACCCAGAAGAAGATCTAGACAGGTGGTGCTGGGGAGGAGGAGGGCTAAAGAAAAGTCACATGGCACACAGTACTGAGATGGACCAGGTTCAAAGTAAATAAAAAAGGTTGCTACATAACAGATTGATTGGCTGAACCACCGGCTTGTGAGAACCAATTAGCTACTCAAAAGAGTTATAAGAGAAAATAGGACAGAATAGACACAAACATCAGGATGATCTCTCTCAGTCCTCTTGAGACACTAACCTTGACATCTGTTTGAAGGTCACATCAAGTGCAGTAGTGTAGGCCCCAACCAGGATGGCATCAAAATAACAGGGGATGAGGTAGCGAGGGATGTGCTTCAGGTAGGCAAACATAGCCTGGAACCACTGACCCACCTAAGGACACGTTAGTAACAGATTTAACTACTGGACTTAAGAATAGGAGCAGCAATCGGTAACTCTGGATCTTTCCAAAGACTTTAACTGCAGCTAACAGCCTGAGATTATCAGCTACATACAGTATTCATTTATTTTGATCGCTTGACTAATTTACCTCGGCTAGTGTGCCCCCATGTGATATCAGTCTACTGCTCACATAGTCAATCATCCAGTCCCCTTGTCTTAGGTTGTCACAGAACGGGTGGCCAAGATCATTTTTGGGTCGAATGTCTGCCATCACTGACAACAGACCTGTGAGAAGTGTGATTTCCAGTGTGATTTCTTTAAGACACCTGGAAAGCCTTTAATACCACAAAATATAAACCTAATGTATATTTTCTTAGTTTCATCTGTATCTTTAATCTACCTTGCAGACCACCGTATTTGAGGGGCTTCCAGCCGGGGATGTTGTAGCAGCCCCCTACGTTTTCCTTCTCCTCTGCATCACAGCGAAACAGAAGAACGTTCATATCAGCCAGAGTCATCTTAGACATAATCCTGGTGTGGAGATGAAACACGAAAAAAGCATATTCAGAACTCCTCAACAATGAACGAAGACATAAATGTTCAGTTCTCTGTACACAGTAAGAAAATCTAAGTAGGAGATCTAGACTATAAGGCTGCAGTAGCTCTTAAGCAAAACAAAACCAGGATTGGGATGTCCATTAGCTTCAGTGGAAATTTCCGAAAAGTAAGTAAGTAAGTAAAGTTAATTTATATAGCACATTTATCTCAGCAAAGCTGGCCAAAGTGCTGAACAGAAACAAAGTTATAACATAAGACAAGCAAGACAAAACATAAAACAATAAAACAGGTAAAATCAATTATAATGCCTGGAGTAAAGATATGTTTCAACATTGTTTTAAAAGTAACAATAGAAGGTGCAAGGCAGATGTCCAGTGGCAGTTGATTCCAAAGACGGGGCGGCAACTGAAAAAGCCCTATCACCCTTTGTTTTTA
This sequence comes from Cyprinus carpio, assembly GCF_018340385.1. Lineage (NCBI taxonomy): Eukaryota > Metazoa > Chordata > Actinopteri > Cypriniformes > Cyprinidae > Cyprinus > Cyprinus carpio. The sequence goes on along the minus strand of NC_056573.1, from coordinate 10,279,648 downwards.
AACGTGAACAAGGGACGACTAAAAAAGCCCTGTCAGAAGAGCTTAAATATCTGGAGGATGAAAGAGGCGTAAGAAGATCCGTGAGATAAGATGGGGCTTGACCATTAAGAGCTTTATAAACAAACAGCAAAATTTTAAATTGAATTCTAAAATGGACAGGAAGCCAATGTATGGAGGCAAAAATTGGTGTAATGTGATCAGTCTTCTTTGCCCTGGTCAACAGCATTGCAGCAGCATTTTGTACTATCTGTAAGCGTGCAATGGATGACTGAGGGGGACACAAATACAATGATTTACAATAATCAAGGCGAGAAGTAATAAAAGCATGATTGACCTCCTCCAAGTCATGAAAAGACAAAACAAAAAATGTCAGTCTAGACATGATCCGTAATTGATAAAAACTGTTCTTAACAACTGAAATTATTTACTTAGTCAAGCAAAGTTCAGAGGCCAAAATGACACCAAGATTTCTGACCTGTGAAGAGACTGAGGAGAAATGATTGCCAAGCTCCTTTATAACAGCACTTCTCAACTTTGAGGGACCAAAGACGATTATTTCTGTTTTATCTTCATTAAGTCGAAGAAACTACTGGATAACCATTTCTTAATGTCCACAAGGCAGGCCAATAAGGGTTCAATGGAATCGCCAGCTTTCAGTGGTACTGTAGGTACAGCTGAGTATCATCAGCATATAAGTTATAAGTGAAATGAAATGTTATGCCTCCTTATAATATCTCCCAAAGGTCGCATATATAAATGAAAAAGAAATGGACCTAAGATGGATCCTTAAGGTACTCCACAGATAATAGGAGCAATAGATGAAGAAAACTTACCTAACATTACTTACTTAAAACTTACTTAAAGCAGTAGCCCTGATACCAATCAAATGCTCTAACCGCCAAAGAAGAACATTATGATCAACTGTATCGAATGCGGCTGTAAGATCAAGAAGCATCAGAACTGTATTTTTACCACCATCAACTGCAAGTAAAATGTCATTAAACACTTTAAGCAAAGCAGACTCGGTACTATGATGGACAGAGAAACCAGATTGGAGATGTTCTGTTAACTTAGCTACATTCAAAAATGAGATCAATTGTGAGTATACAAGTTTTGATAAAAATGAAAGGTCCCAGCAGCAAGAGATGAATTAATCAATGACTGAATGGCAGTACCAATTTCAGAAAAAGAAGCCTTAATAATCTCTGCAGGAATTACATAAAGAGAAGAGAGTTTTCTTCATCTTATTGACCAAATCATTGAGCTCCTTTAGAGAAATGTTTTGAAAGCAAAAAAAGGAAGCTGGACTGGCCAGTGAAAACAGTGACAGATCTGATAACTGCAAGGTAAAAGAGGAGTGAATAGCTAACACTTTATCAGAAAAAAAAAAACACCAAAACATTTTGACAAAGTTCAGTTGAGGGTTCCACATGAAACTGCCAACCTGGATTAGTTATTGAGTTAATTGTTGAAAACAAAATCAGAGGTCTATGAGAGTGCGTAGTAATCAAATCTGAAAAATACCTTGACCTAGATGATTTTGCAGCATTCTTAAAGTTAGTCAAACACTCCTTAAAAAAAAAACTCATAAGACACAGTTAAAGAATCGTAAGGAGTGAAATTATTTCCTTATGAAATTAATTCTTTGTGAAGCCGGACTTTCAGGAACTCTCGCAATGCAAATGCAGATGCACCAAAAACAATGGGCTTTTATTCTCCGGTGGAGCCAAACAAACAGATAGGAAGATCTGGAAGAAAGACCATTTGCTCTTTGGTACCTAATCCATCTGCACATGGTCCAAGCAACTAAAAGTTGTTACGCTCACATAAAACATTTACTATAGAGGATTCATGAGTGTAAACTTTTCATGTTTGGTATCATTTTAAAGGTCTTTGTGTGATTGGTAAAATGGTCTCAATTTCACAGTAGTCACTTGTATTATAAGAAAGACTGAAAACTTTTGTAGAATTGTGTTCTGCTGAGAAGGGGGTGTGTCCCCCTTTAGGGGTCTGTGAGAATGTTTATCTCCAGCCAGGTGTGACCCTGATGTGATCACGGGAGCCTAAAAAACCAAAAGGTCTTTTATGTTTTTACAGCTGAGTTGAAGATTATTTGTTGTCTGGTCTGAGTATTTAAGGGAAGTGACAAAACACTACTGGGCAATTCTGTTGCCAGAAAGCCCGTAGTGTGGAGTGTATTTCATATGCTCCATACTATGTATCTCCCTGAAGTCAGGTATACTATTATGTAATTGTGTTAAACACATTGTGCCTACAGAGCACACTGTATAGTTGTTTGTGCTTACTCCATGTACACATTGGCTAGTAAGTTTATTCTCTAAAACACCTGAGTGCTTTGCTATGCATCTTTAGACCATGTGTCTTAAATTAACTGTTACATGTGTGACTTTGTTAAATTTGTGTGCCTCCTGCATGGATCACTTGGCCGTTCCCAATATGGCTACAGTGTCTTTGTGCAGGATCAAAGTTGCAACACAACTACAATGTGATTTACAATTACACTACTTTCTAAATTGGCTTCTAATTATTTTCATTATGTAATTGGCATGATACAATTTTTACCTGACTGATAATAAATTGTTTATATTTGATTTATTCTGCATTATTCTTAATTCATTATTACTAGTAGATTAAAGCGAAGGTATTACCTCAAATCTGTGTTCAGGATTGTTCATACGAAAGGTTTTAATAGATGGAGCATGGGGCACATCAATTGAGTCCATTTCGATTTCTGACTATCACTGTCTTAAATAAGTTGCAGTTTTTCGTAAATATATAAAAACCGATGCTTTTTGTACGAGTAAGCAGGGCGCGACCGACTTAAAGGTAGAGATATTTACCCTGCATCCAATGTTTAAGATCAGACTGACGAGTTTGTGTCCGGGAAAAGCATTCAATCGGCCGAAATGTTACTTTAAGCGCGATACCGGGTCTGCAGTGAACGAATAATTGAAAGTATGGGATTTTCAGAATACTCAAATATCTAAATTAATAAACAATCGATATCTGTCATCAGCTTTTGATAGAATATTGCCTAAATTTAGTGATCACGTGAAATTGGAGTCAGATTAAACATGGAGCTAGACTAAAATTCAAACTAAATGACAAGCCTGCCCAGAAGCGCAAATAAAAGACCGAATACGCATTAAACCTTCGACCAGGCAGCTGGATTCCGCTTTTTGGGCTGGCGGGTGGATCCTTACAGAATCATGTTTTCATTTCCTCTCAGCTTTGCGACAAGCCTGCCTAAGAGAGCGAGCAATATCCTCCAACCAATAATAGGACTTCTTATTGGGTCATTTCAACTTAAAAGGTGTAATGTAATCTAAAATATTAAAGCAGGATGAACAGAAAAGAGAAGTCAGTTTATCAGGCCCAGTGGAAGACTCAACAGCATTAAAAATGGAAACTTCAACAGCATTAGCAAGATACTGTACATTTCACTAAACTGAGAAGGAGTAAATTAATTTCTGCAATGAGAATAATGGCCCACATGCTTTTTTACAACTGTAGAGTTCACAACATTCACATTAAAAACAACAGGATTGTGATTAGAGAAGGAGACATCTTCTATGTTTACATTTTCTACATCAACACCATAAGACAAAATAAGATCCAGAGTGTGTGACCATGGACATGGGTTGCTCCATTTATATGTTGCATGAAACCAAAAGATTCCAAACTGTTACAAAATTCAGCAACCAAGGGTTGACCTGGGCAACACGCATGTACGTTACAATCGTCCAATAATAACAGGTGATCATATGATGGCTGCCAGAAAAGGATCTAGACAGAGCTCCAGCACCATGATGGTGGAAAAGCATAAATGAGGATGAAACGTGAACTCACTCTGTCAGTGGACTCTTCAGTATGTCAGGTATGTTTGGATCAGTCAGACTTCCTGCTTTATACAGCGGATTGAACTGAATGAGATGGTGCCTTAACACACCAACCAGCTCCTGAGATTTGGGGTCCAGACTCACCCTGAGAAAGAAAGACACTTCACCTTTTTAAACTTATAATTAAAAACAACTTAATTAACACTACTGTTTAAAATCAGTGGTCAGTAAGTTTTTTTAAGTAATTAATACTTTCAGTCAGCAAAGACATAAAATTGACCACAAGTGACAGGAAATAATTTATAATATTACAAATGTTTTTTATTTTTAAATAAATTACGTTCTTTTAAATTTCTATTCATTCTGGATATTTGATGAATTTCTATTAATCAAATATCCTTAAAAAAAATCAACAAAAATATTAAGCAGGACAACTGTTTTCAGCACTGATAATAATAAGAAATGTTTCTTGAACACCAGATCAGCATATTAAAATAAATTTCAGAAGAAACATGTGACTGAAGATTGGAGTAATGACTTTTGAAAATTCAGCTTTGCCAAATTATCTTTTAAAATAGATTCAAATAGAAAACAGTTATTTTAAATTGTAATAATATTTAACAATACTACTGCTTTTACAAATAAACGCAGCCTTGATGAGCATAATAAAACTACTTTCAAAAAACATCTTACCAACCCCACACTTTTCAAATGAAAACACTTTCAACATTTGTGTCCAATCAAGGCAACTATCCAATAGTATTTAATGTCAATCCCTGCGTAAAAAAGTCAAAAGCCTAAGCCTATGCAGTTCATGTTAATAGTAACTTAAAAATTACAAGTTTTTGTTGCTTTTTGTGAAAAAAAAAAAAAAAAAATTTGGTATAATGTTGGATAACCTCTTTATTGCAAAATCCTGATTCAGTACAGGGACAGTAAAGCTTTTGAAGTCTAACCTGAAAGCAATAACGCTTCCAGGCGTCAGCTGCTCAAACACGATCTCCTGCACATATTCACTGCGCCCTCGAGACGTCACCCCAGCCTGCCGCACCACCTTACTGTCCTTCAGCTGAGAAAAGACAGAGACGCAAACAAAGGAACCTCTGAGACTAAAAGATAAGATTGACTGCTGCAGTGTTGACAGTACAGGCAATCAAAAGGCCATGCAAGTCCAGGCGGCAGATATTTACAACCAAGCAGGAAAGGGGAGGTTTACCAAAACAAGTTGTTGAGATAAAACCAGAGCCCTTTGAGGGATGTGGTGTTTAAACTGCAGGGTAGGTTGAGCTTTGCTGTTTTGTGAATGAGTGTTCTCAGCAGAGGCCATTGTGTCGGCTTAGGACAGTTATAATTAGAGCGGTCTCACTGCATTTAGGTTACCTGGATGTGCTCTTTAATCTCCACTGTGTACCCAGGCATGCCATTAATGCTCCTCTCATCTTTTATGTAGGAGCCCTCCTGCCTCTCCACGGTACGCGCCTCCAGCACCACCTCCTCTATCTTACCTGTGAGATTTCAGAGAGATTTCAGGGTTAGGCTTCCAGTCAGGCATTAGTCGAAGGACACATAATCGAGACAGAATAAAAGCAGATGCCAGAACAGAATCTCACTGAGGGCGAGGTAGAAAGGAAATCTCATTGAGTTAAACCTGAAGAAGGATCAGCCTTTCTGATCAGGAGAAGCGAATCTTTGACACACCTGGGATGCACATTGATGGAACCTCGTTTGTGTAGCGATGTTGTTTGGGGTTCTTGAATGCAGTGCGGCACACAGCCACCACTGACTGGTGTGTACTGGGACAATGACGGGTGACCGCCACAATGTCCTCATCCACTTGGTCCACAAACACCTAAGAAAATAGAGAACAAAATACACATTTAAAATTTTTTAACTTCTAGCATATTTAGACCTTATCTTTAAAGCACAAAATGAAGCATCAAAAGTAGCCCACAGTCTCTAAGTTCTCTTTAATTAAAAATATGCATTTTCATTCATTCATAGGCTGTATGGTTACAGACACTATTAAAGGCAGTGACGATGTTGTTGGCAATCCTGAGTGTAAAATTTTATATACTTGTATGGTTATGTGGCGAGCCTGAGTATAGTTTTACACATCAGCACAGTCTATTCTGTAACGTTAGTGATACGCAGACTCAGGGTTTTTTGCACATTAATCTGACAGTAAATGTTTTTCTGATGCACACCCAGAGTCTCTTTTCTGGCTACACGAGTGATTCTCTCTACTGACTGCCATTTTCAATCTCTCTCTATTTCTTTCATATATATATATTTTTTTTTGAAAGTAATGAAAACACTATCATTGAGTTTTTTTTTTGCTATTTGAGGAAATAGGAATGCAAAAAATATATTTGTGGTAGTCTCCCATTCACTGCTATAGAAGTTAACCCAACTATGACGACTTCTGCTGCTGAGAAACCCGGATATGTGAAAAAGGTCCACTGGCAACCTAACTTGTGTTACATCCCATATCGCCATCTGCAGGTGTGATGTCTTCTCTGTAAACAGATCTCCTCAACCATGTGCAAATTGCTCATTACACAAAAACTATTATATCTATTTTGGCGGTTTTTAATTTTGTTAATTTTTCAACCACTCTTTTTCAATTGCAGTTTTTCTTATATTCGTGTTTACTTGATTTCCATTAAGATTTTAAATAAACAGGGTTTTGCCTTCATTCTTATTTTTATTCATTTACACACAAGTGCCCCCATTGCAGCCACGATGTGCCTTTCTGCCAAACCTGCATTGGTGCTGCAGAGCGGACTATCACTCAAGAGTCCATGTGGCATAACTGTCACTGTGGGCCACCAGAGAACCTCAGACTGAGTTTGAATTTACCTGGTTGAAGCCTTTTGATGCCAGTTCCTGGTGTAACCGGTTGAGGGCCAGCTTTCCGGCGATAATTCCTGACTGCAGGTTGACCTCTTCAGGGGACGAAGGCTTAGCCTGAGGATTCCATTTGCTATAGAAGCGCTCCTCTGATACCACTGAGATCTGATGGCAGATACAAAAGAGAAGGACTTTTACGATGTACTCTGAAAATGAACTCAATCCATGTTTTGTGGGTGTGTGTGTGAAGTTAAATCTCTTGCCTGGTGGGGAACTAACTCATCGTAGCCTCTGGTGCTACCAGTGGCACAGCAGGCCATAGAAACAATAGCAGAGCTGGGCAGTGAATCATATACAGAGCGGATCTACAACACAGAACATCAAAATAAGAACTCATTCAAGTGGCTCCATCAGCATACTGTATTATGTGTTTGAAACACTATACCTGAATAGGGCACTCATTATCATGTGTGACGTCCAGGAACATGGCGTGGGCAATGCTGGGCACCAGAGGCCTGAGACTGGGCTGAAGAAAAGCCCCCACAGGTTCCCCTCCATACCGGTATACCAGCCTACCCTCCTCATGACTGTCTCCTGCACTCATCGCCTCTACAACAGCACACAGAACGACATTATGCAAAGTATGAACGCGGAATCATTTTAATATGAGCTACTTATTTCTCCCCAAAAATAGTATTCACTCACATTCACAACATTGCAAACCTTTACAAAATTCAAATTACAAAAAACACAAATAAATGTAAAAAAATCATTTACTAAACACATAAAAACAACAACAAAAAAACAATCAACAATTAAAAACTAACAATAACCTAAAATTAATAAAAAATAAAAAAGAAAGCAATTTCTCAAGATTTTTTAAATAAATAATGACTTAAAAATAATTACAAATTCCAAAACCAAATCTATTTTTTTTTTTAAATTACATCAGAAGTCTTGTAATATAGTGTGTATGTCATATGGACTATTTTTACATTTTTCTGGTTTGTTTTATGGTGCACTTGTATCCTTTAAACTTGAAAGCTCTGATCCAAAAGAAAAAAAGTCATAGCGGTTTGGCACAACATGAGGTGAGTAAATAATGAAAAGCTAAAGAACACAGATTTCAATCATTTGTGGTTAAGCTTTCAAGCTAGGTAGAATAGTTTCTGTACACGTTGACTACCATTTAAAAGTTTAGGGTCATTAAGATTTTTATTTTGAAAGAAATTAATACTTTTTTTGAGCAAGAATGCATTAAATTGATCAAAAGTGACAGTAAATACATTTATAATGTTACAAAAGACTTCTGTTTCAAACAAATGCTATTCTTTTGAACTTTCTCTTCATTAAGGAATACTGAAAAAAATCATAAGTGATTGATAAGTACTGTATAAGAAATGTTTCTTCAGCACCAAATTAGCTATTTAAAATGTAATAATATTTTACAATATTCCTCTTTTTATTGTCTTTTTTAACAATTAAATGCAGTCTTGAAGAGCATAAAAGATTTTTTTTCAAAAAATCTTACTGACCCAGCCCCTAAACCTTTGATTGGTGATCATAGTGTACAGTTCAAAATGTTTGATAGAGTTAGATTTCATGTCATACACTCATGTAACAAAAACATTATAACAAAATAGCCACAATGCAAGACTAGGATTATTAGAAGGCCGTACCTCTGATGAGTGAAGAGATTCCTAATCTAGTTACAAAGACATTATCCAGCTCCTCGCTGCCTGTGAAGAGCTCGGCCACCACGTACAGGTCAGGTCTGAGGGTTCGGGCAGCATCCAGCATGTACTGCAGCAAGCAGGGTTAGGGCAAGACGCACAGCCAAGAGGAAACCAAACCACGGTTGTTAGTGTGTCAGATGGAGTGTGAAAAACAGGTTCAGAAAGGGAGAGAGTCATGCCTCAAATAAAGCCAAAATTAGAGATTTTGGACATATATATATATAGGAGAGATAGTTCAGAGAAAGAATGACAGGTGATGCATTGCAAAAAGAAAGACAAATAAACAAGACATTGTTAGTGTCATGCTAAAAGACTCTCCAATACCTCTGATAAGACTGGTTATTCCCAGCCGGTTAACAAACACATTGTCAATCAGCTCGCTGCCTGTAAAGAGCTCAGCTATCACATAGAGATTGGGTCTGACTGATCTGGCTGCTGCCAACATGGCCTGCAGAGCACAACATGAGTTAAAAGTGAGAGGGGTTGCTGGCTTAAAAAACTGTGAACTGATGCTAAAGGATTTTGTTGGGTGATATTTGAGTCGCTTATATACAAACGTGTTAAAATTACTTTAACAATAAACCAATTTAAAACTGTACATTTCAGCCATATGGACATTACTTTGACACAGCCCCCTCTGACAACAGGTCACTCTTAATTGGAATGTAGAAACATTCATATTCTATCACAATTAGTTTTTCAAAATGCAAACCCCACCTCCTCAGAAGATCAACATCTGCTTCTACATTACTGCCTGTTTAGCCCCGCCCACCGATTCGCTCATGTAGTAGATGAATAACGAGAGAGGCAAACATGCCTCTCTAAATTGTGATTTTTTTTTTTGTTGTAAAAATTTGGATATCATTAAGTGGACCTCAGAGAACAGTACAAAATAATAAAAAAGGCAGTTCATGACCTCTTTAACTTGTAGTTCCATGCTCTTGAGCACAAGGTTTAATTAAACTACTTAATTAATGTTAAATCAAACTGTAAAACTGTCTTCTTCTTAGATATAACTAATATCAACATGACTAATCCCAACGTAACCAGATGGTTTAATGCATTTTATCAAGATTGAAACATATTGATTTGTCTAATGAAAGATTTAAAATCTTATCAAACTTTTATAATTTAAAAAAAAACATATTAAAAGTGGAAATAGCATCAGTTGCATAGCATGACCGTTATACCATCACCGGTTTATCAATAAGCAAAGGATGGCGAACAAGCCACATTTTTTTGTGTTAAGTACAGCTCATGCTGTAGCAATCAGTGGATAGGGAACAATCACTATCCAAAATGTACGAACCAAGACAGTAACTAACGAACTTGTCATATAAAAATGTGTAAGGAAAATAATAAAAAAAAACATCCTGCACCCCTTTGTCTAATATTCATCTTTACACATCGTTAATCTCAAACACGTTATTCATCTGTGATCTAGCCAAAAGTAATAATCCACATTTTAACACTGTCACGGTACCTCAGCCACATGCAGTGGAGTTGAATGGCAGTTGTCCAGACGCACTCCCACAAAGTGCTTGGCCGTAATCTCTGTGTATTTCTGCATGTGGGCCCACAGGTAGGGGCAGTCCTCAGGCCCACTGCCATACCGCAGTTTAACGCTGTCACCCCAGCAGATCAGCTCCCTCCTGATGTAGACGTTGGACCCTAACCAGAATGAGGAGAAGAAAAAGCTATTTTGATTTACCTTACTGCCAAAAAGGCTGGGCAAGTGTTGCCAATGATTAAGGTTGAGTAAATGTGTTGCTATCGCCACCTTGTGTTTACAATCACAATTACATCACTGCTCTCATAGAAATCAACTGTGACATAATTAATTTGTACAAGTAGGCCTATAATCAAACTTTTAAGAGAAAACATGTGGATTTCTGAGGAGTGGGTTTAAATATGGTTTAAGAGTGATTTTTTATTATTGCAGCTGAAAAAGTTTTGGGTTGTAATATTTTTGAAACATCTCTTATTACTCACCAGGTTTGCATTTATTTGATCAAAAACATTAAAAACAGTACAATGGTGAATGCAATTTATTCTTGTGATGACAAAGATGAATTTTCAGCAGCCATTACTCCAGTTTTCAGTGTCACGTGATCATTCAGAAATTACTCTAAAATGCTCATTTGCGACTTAAGAAACATTTCTTATTATTATCAGTGTTTAAAACAGCTGCCTAATATTTCCGTGGATACTTTAAAGAAAAGACAGTTTAAAAAAAATGTCATTTTATGAAATATAATTAATTTGTAATACTATAAATGTCTTTACTGTCACTTTTGATCAAATAAATTCCAACCTTGCTGAATAAAAGCATTCATTTATTTAAAAAATAATACATGTTCATGTTCAAATTGCAATTTTACTAAGCAAAAAAACAAACAAACATGCAATTAATTGATAGTTTTATATCCAGAAAATAACTTTTTTGGCCACTGAAAGGATGGCTGTAGTTATTCCAGCTCTATGTTTTTATGTGGATCAGAAAGGCAAACTGGTAAACCTGGCTCTGCAAAGTTCCTCAGGGGATCGTCCCCCATGACCCAGCCATTATGGGCCAGGAAGTGACATGACTTTTCTGGTTGATTCATCAGCTCCAGATCCTGTTCCAAAGTTGCGTCCTCAAATGGGAAAGTGAAATATCTGCATACAGACAAAACAGCATTAAATATCATTACAAACATTACAAACTTTATTACACAAAGGAATATGATGCTAAATCTTCAACAGAGGCGGATGGAATGAACTGTGCTACCTAGTAACCAGAGGATGTTTCCTGGTGACGGGGCCCAACTTGGGTCCGTGGTCAGCTATTCTTTCATAGCTTACAGTTCCATCAATGCAGTTAGTAGCCTGAAGGTAAATAAATGACATCACTGCATTGGATTCCAAAGAAATTAGAGGTAAAGGAATAGAGAGAGACTCACCTGCTCCTGATGGTGCCGAATTTCATGATACTGTTCACCATTGATTTCCTCCAGTCTTCTCCTCAGCCAGTTACAGCAATCCTCAATGGCACCAGGACTGTTGCTACAACAACATAAAACAAAAGTATAACATAAAATCAGTGCATAAAGAATAATAAGCACACTACAGTGAACACTTGCTCAATGCAGCAGCATACTGACCCATGGGGCACAAAGGTTTCTAGAGCAGAGTTCATGTCCACTGTGTTACCAAAACGTCTGTACTGAGGGTCCTGGATGATCTTCAGTTGCTGTTTGCCCTCAGTCTTGCTCCTCTCAGGTTTGGCTCCTGTGCACAAACCACTAAACACATTAACATTTTTATTTCTCTTAACGTAAGTGTCTGAGAACCTCCCAGGAACTCACCACTTTGGAGTAAATCTCTGAACTGCTCCACCGTCGGTTCCACTTTGATTTGGAAGAACTCCCACAGTTTAATCTTAGGAAACACATCCTGCCAGAGAACTCCACGAATGGCCTAGTGAAAACACATTACGGTTTGTCTTAAAGGAAATAAGAGCACCTTATACTTCATAATGAATTCTGTTTTAAGGCTTCCACAGACACTGATTCACTCACATGGAGGTGTTCGTGATTCTGGATTAGGGCTGGGAGACCCCTGTCTTCGTATTTGCCATCAGCTATAGCACAGGTGATGTGCCACAGGGCTCTATCCAGCACCCAGGCCGGTTTCAGATGGGAAGAGTTCACCAGGTTATAACCACACTCGGGATGTTTCTTAATCCATTTGCTGTTAGCAGCTGAGAAAAGCAGGAAAACACAGAGGTTATCATGGCATTATCAACCAAATAAACAAAAATGAACAAAGATAAAGAAAGAGAGAGACATCACAGAAAAGTGACTGAATAAGTGATTCTAACTTTTGCTGATTTTTTTATCTTTCTTTGATGTACTGATGTATTTTAAGAGTAAATTGCAGCTCCTTAATGAGACAGAATGAACAATGATTGGATATATTACAAGTAATACACAATGAGGTCCAAAAGTCTAAGATCACTAATGAAAATGTGTGTATTTTGCATTTTCTTAATTTAATGCAATATTAATAATACCATTAGCGGCTTCAAAATAATGCAAAACCTTAAATATTTGTTATTTTAATTTATTTATCATCTACACCATCATTCAAATGTTTTGAGTCAGTATTTTTTTTTTTTATAGAAATTAATACTTTTAATCAGCAAGGATGCATTAAATTGATCAAAAGTGACAGTGAAGACATTTATAATCCTTCTATTTCACAAAAATGTTAAGCAGCACAACTGTTATAATAATAAGAAATGATTCTCAAACAGCAAATCAGCATATTAGAATGATTTCTGAAGGATCATGTGACACTAAAGACTGGAGTAATGATGCTGAAAATTCAGCTTTGCCATCACAGGAATACATTTTATTTTAAAATCTATTAAAATAGAAAAAGCCAAGGTTATTTTAAATTGTAATAATATTTCTCAATATTACAGATTTTACTGTATTTTTAATCAAATAAATGCAGCCTTGGTAAGCATAAGATACTTCTTTCAAAAACATTAAAAACTCTTACCAATACCAACCCCAAACTTTTAAACAGTTTATATTTATTTAATGGCACAGCATTTTTTTTTATAATTTTTTTTGACTTTGATTCACAAAATCAAAACATGGCTTCAGATTTTGGACCCCACTGCATATATATATAACCTGTATAAATGCACATACAGCACACAGCACTGGATTTCCCCTCGTTTAAATGTGTGGCATTAGCACAGAGCTTCAGATCAGGTATCACACACTCCTTGACCTTTAACTCTGCTGAACTCTGGTATAAGCGATGAACTATGAACTTTGCTTTCTATTTAAGCAAAGTTCAAGAGTTCAAGGAAAAAGAAACATGGTCTTACAGTGACATCCTTAGTGATGTCGAACGAAGAATGAAGAAGCACAGTGAGTTAACATTTCAAACTCCCCTGCAGCAAGTCATTTATAACACAGTCTTCTCTAAACCTCCACAATCAGTCAGCAGATCTGAATAAAAGTTTTAAATGTTTCTCTTTAGTATTCTGTTCACAAATTGGGACTCTCTAGCAGCTTTATGCAACTGCTGAACTGCAGCATAGCACTAAATCAGACAGGCCAAATGCTGCACCAACAGCTCCTGTTCTATTTTTAGAATTGAAGTCGATGCGTAGGCTTTTAGTGGGGGCTTACAGCAGATTACAGTCAATCAGTTGGAACTGTGGCCTTTTCCACTGGAATATGAGAACCCACTATAGCTGGTCCCATCAGACGGATCATTTACATGCAATACTTATAGGAAGTCCAGTGGGTGTGACATGTTATACTCAATCTAAAATAATTTAACTGTTTGCCAATTCTTTTATAATTATGAATGTACAGCATTCTTTGGATAGCAGTGTCAGCCAATTGAAAAAAGGAGCATAAAACAAATGTATAATGTGTCTAGAAACTTAAAGAAATGATCATAGAAAATGAACACACACACACACCTGTATGATTGTAAACCACATCCGTGATGCAAAGCATATTCCACTCATTCTTCATTTTCTCCAACAGGTTGCCAACGTCTGTCCAGGTGTAAGTTTGTCCAGGAGGAGAGAAGTCTGGGTTGAGCGTTAGTTGATCGGCCAGAGAGTAACAGGAGCGAGACTCTCCCAGCGTCTGCAATGGCGTGAAGTGAATCATATTATAACCTAAAAAGATGCACATGAAATACGAAATCAGTTACTTTGAAACAGATTATTAATGAATGTTATAAAACATTTCCGTTAATGTGCCAATGTGATGAAACCACATAAATGAAATTCATAGCAAACTGTGATATAGTAAATCAGCAATATAACTTCATAAATTAATCTTCTGTATAAAGGCACTGCTCATGTGAAACATTAATCATTTAGTTTAGATTTCAAGTAGGACTTACTGTTAAAAATGCAAATTAACACATGATTTACATACTGTTATTATTTTGAAATAAAGAACGCAGACATTACAGTTGCTTTCGGCCTACTAACTTGGACTGACTTAAACTCTTTACATTTATTTGCTGAGTTTCTCCATGGTTATTTGTTGGTTATTGATTTGTGCATTTAAGGAGATAAGAAAAGTTCAAATGCAGTTAAAGTTGAAATTTTTGGTAAGCTATTGGGTAAAAGAGTAACTAACATAATAGCATCGGCTGTCTTTTTACCTGTCTCTTTGGTGACTCTCAGCCTGTCCAGCCACTCATCCAGGGGCCCGAGGCATTTGGACAGGTATGTCTGGATACTGATGCAGTCCAGTGGCAAGACGTGGTTGTCCGCCCCTACCCGGAGCACTGGGTCCACCACAATATACCCACCACCAGACTTCTCCTTATCTCTGAAGAGTAAAAAACAAATGATATGATGTACAGTTTTACTAAAATATAGATGTAGAACTGATAGTATACTTAAAAAATGTTTAGGCATCTAACTGACCCATGGCCAAAGTAATACTGGTAAGAGCCTGAAATCTTGAGGCCAAGGGTGCAGAACTTGTCCGAATCATCCTCTCTTCCAGTAGGGTTAATCCAGTCTAAGGCGCGGAACTTGTGGCGCTCAAATCGCTCCCCTTCTGCAGGGTAGTTGGTGTGAACATGCACGTGCTTCCCCTGAAGAGTGGGGCCCAGACGAAACTGGAGCTCATACCCTGAGCAGAAACACAACAGAAGTCACAACTCATATTTTGCTGTTTTTAGGGTACAATAAATAAATAATAAATCACTACAGGGTATCTGCAGGATTTTTAAGCTTAAATTTAAGACTTTTAAAGACCTGCACAAATAATATCATACAGTATGAGTGGGCTACGGCAATGTCTATGGTGACATATTAAACTTTAAAATGACTGTAAAAAGCATGATTTACAGTTCAGATACAGGTTTTCACAAAAAAACTAAAAGTTAAAAAAATAAAAACATTGATAACTTCACATTTCAGCCTTTAAACCATTTTTAAGAAAATAGAAGAGTCAAAAGTATCAATTATTAAATTAATTAAATAACAAAATATATTTTACTGTCTTAATTGTTCAGATTTTTATAATGCATTATTTTCTTCACCACTTCACATTTACAACTCTGCGTGTTTGCAACATTAAAACATGGGATGATCTTCACATTGGTCTGAACAAAAACAGTATGCGGGCTTATTGGAAATGCACATTCATTCTCTGCCAGCAGGAGGCACTTTTGGAAGGGCAAAAATATAGTGGTTGTGCACAATACACAATGCAGTGCAGCACGTGACTAAGACATCCAGTGCTCATGTTTATTTAATTTAATCATTGCCTTTTGAAGTTTAATCGTTAAGCCATATTGCAATTCTTGTTTCTCGTCCCCAAATTTAAGACCTCTTGAAATCATAATTAAGACTTTCTTGTAGCATTTAAGACTTTTAATGGCCTTAAACTTTATACAACTAAATTTAAGACTTTTTAAGGACTCGAGGAAACCCTGAATTAATATAAGCAATGGTAGAACTTGGCCCAAAACTGTTAATGACATAAACTCACCAGCCATTTTATTAGGTACAACTATTCAACTGCTCAATAATGCAAATATCTAATCAGCCAATCACACGACAGCAACTGTAGCATTTACGCATTGCAGACATGGTCAAGAAATCTCCTGAAGAAACTGAGCATCAAATTGGGCAAGGAAGGTGATTTAAGTGACTCTGAACATGACACGGTTGTTGGTGTCAGACGGGCTGGTCTAAGTATTTCTGAAACTGCCGATCTACAGTACTAGGATTTTCATGCACAATCATCTCTGGGGAATGAGTATGGCCAGACTGGTTCAAGTTGACAGAAAGGCAACAGTAACACAAATAATTACTTGTTAATAACCGAAATATGCAGAAAAACATCTCTGAACACACAAAACACTGAAACTTGAAGCAGATGGGTTACAGCAGCAGAAGATCACACTGGATGCTACTCTTACAATTCGCGTGGGTTCACCAAAATTGGGAGACAGAATACTGGAAAAAGTTGGATGAGACTTGAGATCAGATGGTGGTGTCAGAATTTGACATAACCAACAATTCATCCTGCCTTGTATCAACAGTTCAGGCTGGTGCTGATGGTGTAATGGCACACAATAAGGCCTTTCGCACCGCTTTAGTTCCAGAACTAAATGTACAGTACTAAAGTACTGGGACGATTTTGCACGAACTATTTCCAAGTACCATTAAAGGGTTGCATTCGCACCGACATTGTGTACTAGGAAGTGACCAAAGCCAGTCGACAGCGACGTCATTTGTGCGTAGCATTCAACAACGCAAACAACGAAGAACAACGTTAACAACAGGAGGATGGAGGACGCTGTGATCGGAGCTGTGTTTTTGTTGTGTCTAGCGGGTTGCACAATAATGGACATGGAATGTCGACGTATACGTAAAGCGATTGAAAGAGCCCTAATTTCTAGGCACACCTTGGGCCGCTTAGCACCAGTTAAGCATTGTTTAAACCCACAGCCTACTCAAGTATTGTTGCTGACCATGTCCATTCCTTTATGACCACAGTGGCCACTTCAAGCAGGATAACGCGTAATGTCACAAAGCTCAAATCATCACAATGAGTTTACCATACACAGATAGATTCCACAGTGGTTCTCAATTCCAGTCCACGCGACCCCCGATCTGCAAATTTTGCATGTCTCTCTTATTTAACACACCTGATTCAGATCATCAGTTCGTTAGAAGAGAGCTCCATGAATTAACTGTGTTTTCCGATTGACATGGTCCCTACACAGTGTTCATTGCTCCCTACTCCTTGAGCACAGGAAACCGTTGAAGTTTACTTCACTTTGGAACATTCATTCACAGATTTGCGCTACACCACGGCTGCAGCATCTTCACACACAGATGAAACTTACTAGAGGAGTGTAAAATGTGACAAAATATACCTCTGTAAATAAATACAATTTAAATTCATGTCTTGCACACTTTAATGCCCTTTGAATGAAACTGGAATCAAGGCAGAAAATATCCTGTGATATCCACTTCGCAGGGCACTTATGGTCGAATAGAACAAACGTCTAAAGTGATAAGAGATGCACACAAAATCCAAACAAGGGACTGGAATTGAGAACCACTGCAATAGAGCACCTTTGGAATGTGGTGGAACAGGAGATTTGCATCATAAATGTGCAGCCGATAAAAAAAATCTGCAGCAACTGTGTGATGCTATCATGTCAATATGGACCAAAATCTCTGATGAATGTTTCCAGCACATTGTTGAATGTATACCACAAAGAAGGCAGTTTTGAAGGCGAAAGGGGGTCGAACCCAGTACTAGCCAGGTGTATCTAATAAAATGGTATAATACCAATGTATATTTCCATCACATGTCTGGCACCACTGAAATAATAAATATAAATGGTAGTACTGTATTATAGTAATGGTATCAGATGACAAAACCATGGTAATTTGTACTGTATGAATTCCATATTATTTATCATTATAGTAGAGCTCAAAAATGCATTGTGTTAGCATGATACAATCGAAAAATAATTAAACGAAACTGTTATCATCAAAAACAAGTATGTATCTACTGTACGATTGTCCTTATTAAATTATTATCATTATTACTGTATTATATATATAATATTACTGAGGCAAATAAAAGCCTCTTCCATATAGGCTACAATCTTCCTCATCTCACAGATTTCACATTTAGATCTTGCATAAAACTTTGATAAAAATTAGATGGCAACTATATTCAGCTCATTTGAAAGTGTTCATTACAAAAATCTAAAAATTAGATGGCAACTATATTCAGCTCATTTGAAAGTGTTCATTACCAGCATCTGAGAATGAGGATGCATATGATTTTCAACATATAAAGACAAATAATAACCTCCTCCAAAATTTTGTCCATTGATTTAAAAGTGAAAAGTTCTTATGATTTGTTTTGCTGGAATGTCCCATTATGAATGCATTAAATTTCTCACATGGAAGCATTATAGTGACCTTTTCATATAGTCACGTGCCAAACTCTACTGCTATATATTTACTATTTATTAGTGCATGAATGAAAAGAGCCATGAAGTTGGCTCCTGAGAGCACAACACAGTTTATAAATAACCACAAATGTTCTGCACTTAACATTATCAACCTACAATACACTATCATATTTCAGGACGATGCAACGCAATAAAGGTGAGCTAAAACTTGCCTTGCTCCAGACGGAAGAGAGTCCTGTCGAGTTTCTCCATGTCATTGAGGACCATCACTCTTATTTGTTTAGCTGTCATGATTGCCCTCCTTATTTTAGAACGTCCTTAATGCTGTGAAGATCAGGAAGTCAACAACCCCTTCACTGAAAAATTAACCAAAATATATGCAAATCATCACACTGTATTACTTAACAGATGACATTTAAATCAGTTTAATACAATCCCTACTGTAGTTTCTTAATAACCACATAATTGCAACCGTTTCCAAGGGCAAATTCTTACAACATTTTCCCCTTTGACAAAATGGAAGAGCCATATAACGTGAAATAACGAGTGAGCACTATAACAACACGAACTGCCACAGAATTCTGCAGTAATACATGAATATACCTCCGTCAGGAGTTGTATCCGTATGTTAGTAAGCTCAACACACAATCACCACCTCCGGTAGTTTGACATTAGCGCTGTCCGTCACGAACGAATCATTCGTTCGAGTCGGATCTTTTCAATCGGTTGAACTTGTTCACTGTATTTTAGAACATGTCCAATTTGTAATGAGTCGAGAAGGGGTGAGTGAACTGATAACAAGAGATTTGATTGATGGAGCTATGATAAATATCAACAGGTATACGTACATACTGCACTATTTTCGTATAAAGCGAAAATAATCACTGAATCAGTTTTTTTGAACCGGTTCTGTGAAACGAACTGTTCGAAAGAACCGATTGGCGGAAATGTCATACTTCCCATCACTACAGTAAACATGACTGGCATTTAAAGGCACTGCCAGAAAGTATCCTCTAACTCAGACTGGTCGAGGTTAAGAATCTAGCGGATAAAGGCCGAGCAAGTTTAGTAATCAGGAGAACAGTAACATTTGCCAAGCCAAGACAGTAGGCTATAGCTACACTGCAACATGCGTACTGTGCTCTTCTGATACAAGACAGTCTGCAATCCCAACTGATATAGACATTTCGATCATTTTTGCACGACAAAACGAGAGTTAAAGAGCAGCAGAGTTAAAAGACACACCGGTGTATTTTCCTGTTTTCGGCCGTTCTTAAGGACGTCCTGTCGCTGGTGAAGGAGGCGTGTGCACGGCTGTAGTTCTCCGCTTCCCTCTACCGTAAATACACTAATACAGGACATATTTGCCATTTGAATGAAATCTTTTAGACACAGTGCATGTTTAAACAAATAATTGTTGTTTAGATAGAAAACCAGTGTAGGCCTGTCACGTATTGACATTAAATTAGTTTAATAAATAAACAAACAAGTAAATAAATAGATAACAACAAACAACCGCAAGGATTTGTTTCAGATAATGTCTCCATCTTGTGGCGATGGGCCTACAGAGTTCTTATATGTGACATGACCCGCCCATTCATGTTCAAACCATAAAATTATTATCTGCCAGCAATACCTGAGCAGACAGGTTGCTGACAAGGTAAGAGCAGTGCTTACTTTTCAACCTCTATTAACTGCTTCCAACATATTTTGGATGTATATATATATATATATATATATATATATATATATATATATATATATATATATATATACATATATATATATACACACACACTATACATTTTCATTGTTGTCATTGTATTGTCATGCAAATTTAAATACATTTATCTTGCTGAAAATGTTACTAACTAGTGTTTTTTGTTGTTCCATAAGGCACAGTGAATGCATATTTATCATATTATAAAATTGCTGGATGGTAACTGACATAGAAGTACACCCCAGCATTATTTTTTTTAAAACTGTAAAAGTAAGGGGAAAGTCTTGGAAATTCATTAGTCAATATATGTGGGTATCCAGAATGAATCTTAATGAGCAAGTATAAACTATAACATCAGGAAAAAATGTCCATCATTTTACACATGCTTTTCTTCTATCAGGACAGAGGATCACATTGCCTGGAAATGTGGAATCTACAAACTGCTCTGGCGATCCTCTGGACTTTGTGTTTTTTGTCCTCTATAAGTGGATACAAAAATGGAAAGGTGGAAAAGTCTTGTGCGAGCATGATGCCAGAACATCACAGCCAACCCAACACTACTGCCAGTCCATACACACTGACTGTGAATACCAGTCAGTTCAGCCCAGGGGACAATATCAGAGGTAAGTGGGTAAAACCTATATAAATTAACCAATGATTATAATTTTTGGACAGTTTAGATGTCTTGAGTAACATTGAACACTGATTGCTTCCTTGCCTTTATTTTATTACCACTTTCAATGTCCATAGTCGTTCTCTCTGGAAGTGAGCACTTTGAGGGCTTTCTAATTCAGGCCCGAGATGCTACAAACCCTGATGGACAAGCTATTGGCTCTTTCACGTTGGTAGATCCTGATATTTCTCAGGGTTTGACATGCAACAGCATAGAGGTACATATAGTAAAGGCCACTTTTGGTATAAACCCAATATACATTACCGTTTAAAATATTACAGTCAGTAAAAATACTTTTATTTTTAGAGTAATGTCTCCTGAAAATTCAGCTTTGTCATTTCAGAAATAAATTAATATTGAAAATATATAAAAAACAGAAAAAAGGTGTTTTTTATTGTAATAAGACTAGAGTAATGGCTCAAAATTCAGTATTAAGACACTTTTTTGGTTGTGTATTTAAGCAATATAAAATAAGAAAAATTTCGTTTTTACTGTAGCTTTTATTAAATAAATAAAGTCTTGGCGAGAATAAGACACTTTTTTGGTTGTGTATTTAAGCAATATCATATGAGCAAAAGTGCTGTTGTACTTAATATCATTTGGTGATGCTGTATGATGAAGTTGTATAAATTATAATGGGCATGGATTATTTTGTTTACTATTAACTATTTTGTAAGAGAAATGTGGCTCAAAATCTGCTTTTAATGTTAAGGGTTCTGCAGTTAGTCACACCAGCAATGCCAAAAAGACAGAAATTCAGCTGATTTGGAAAGCCCCGTCCAATGCTCCTCCCACTGTACAGTTTCTGTGAGTGCGATTCTGCTCTTACTTTGTCTTTCAATATTGAAAATATTTACAAACCATTTACTGGATACATAATAGCTCTTTTAAAATTCATATTCGTATTTATTATGTTTCATTTATATTATGTTCATTTATTTTTTTTCCACATCAAGTGCCACAGTTCTTGCCCACTACAAGATTTTCTGGCTCAAGCTTACTGGTCCTGTCATATCTCAGGGTGACGTGACACCTGCTCCACCTCGATCAACCACTGACATGTCTACGAACTCGGCAAACACCGCTATACTGCCTCAGCCAGTACGTGCCAAAATACTAATTATAAACATATTTGCTCCTATAAGTGTCATTACATAGCCTTTTATTGTAAGAATTCTTTTACAGTTCACCTCAGTGGGATGTGGCAAGTCGAAGTCTTGTCTCATTGACCCGGTCAGCTGTAACCCTTCTGTGGACACAAACTGCTTTTTCCTTTCTTATTCTGCTTTGGGCCAGACAGTTTCATTTGAGCTCAGTGGCCCTGCACAGGGATACGTCTCCTTTGCTCTGTCTAAGGATGAATGGATGGTGAGCATGATCAAATGCATACTATACCTTCCAGACCTACAGATGTGTTCAGTGCATCATAATGAATTGACTAGATATATTCATGTGACCCTGAAGATCTTGATGTTTGGTAGGGTGATGATGATGCGTACTTGTGCATAAATGACAAGGGTCGTGTTACTGTTGAAGCTGCACATACAACAGGCCGGACGTATCCAGAGATATCATCCGAGGTGAGAGAACACTTTATGGTTATGATTCTTTTTTGACTGTTTTTAGTATTGCATTATGTTACGACTTAATTTAAAGACCTATAAAAACATTAGAGTCCAAAAATATGGCAGCGTGTTTTATGCAGTCGTAAATGTGATCAGGATGATTCACTTCCCCTGCAGTCTGTGCTGACTGATGTAGGCTGGAGAGTTTCTGATGGGGTCATTCAGTGCAAGTTCTCTAGATCTATCTACACCCCTCAGGATCCGTTCCGATTCAGCCTTAACAACAGTTACTACCTGTTTGTAGCACATGGGAGTGCGGAATATGGTAAGCTTTTTGACTGTATCAATGACATACTGTTACTGTTAACTAAAACTGTTAACTGAAACTTTTGTTAACCGAAATACAGCTAAAATAAAATATAAATATTACATTAAAAATAAATAAATATGACAAAAGCACAAAAAACGTGACAAAAATTTAAATGAAAGCTGAAAATATAAAAATCCTAAATATTAATAAATACTATAATAGCATTTAAATAATACTAAAGTGACTCTCATGACTTATTACAGAATAGATAAGATACGATAGATTAAATTTTCTGATTCGCCTTATGTGTATAAAACGATAGCTTTAAACGAATTATTATTATTATTATAATTTTTTTTTTTTTACTTCTACAGCATGATGAATTAGCAATTGTCTTTGCATTCATGACATCCATTCAGCATTTTCCAAAAGGGATGTATTTCTCCTTCTTGGAAAAAGTTTTGGCAAATGATTATGTGTCTCATCAGATACTGTTTTTATGGCCTCCCCACTGCGTGTTACTCCACAGATCCGGACTTCTGACTTTACTGATTAACAAGTGTCTGTGATGACCTTAGCAATCAGGACTCGTTTCCTGTCATTTATTTTATGACAGGGTCGCTGAGTGCACTCTGAATAAAATAGTTACAGCTAGCTTTACATAGAAACAAGCACAAATACATTTTTAACTCACTTTAACCAGGTGATGTACTGAACGATAGCACAGGTTTATAGCAATTTTCAAAACTTTTTTTTTTTAATATGCTATCTTTATGATATGATTGAAATGATGTGTGACATTGAGTCAACTAATCTCATCAGTTTTATTGTTGTGTTTTGTTGTGCTGCAGGTATGATCCACAGACACACGCGACAGCCACTGATATCTTCCCATCATCAGATCATTACCGGCCCTCCTGAGATTTTGACAGGTTCTCGATCTCCACTGCTCATGAAATGTCATGGTATGTTGTTCTGCTGTAAACAAGATACAGAGAATTCCCTGAATGGTAAAATATATGGTCAGGAAATGGAAGTGGTTTATGTTCAAACCCTGCAATGGGCAACCCATGTATTACCACAACTGTACCTTTGAAAAGTTATTGTAGTTGCTGTGGATAAAGCATCAGTTAAATGGAAAATTGGTAATTTGATAAACCACTACATGTTATAAAATAATTGGTATAAAGTGCAAAATACTGTCATTTGCAAGTTTCCAAATATAATATAAAATATATAATTTAAATGCAGGAGCTCTAATGCTGATTGCCTGGATGCTAGCAGGAAGCACTGGAAAATTAATGGCTGCCTATTTTAAACCTGACTGGCCAGAACAAACATTGTTTGGGCAAAAAATATGGTTTCAGGTATGTTTTTATACACTACACTTATGCTTCTATTGCAATAAACTCTATGAAACCAGCATCTATGTTTTTTGTGGGTGCTTGCATATTCTGTACTTTTTTTTTTTACTTAGTATTCATACTTTTCTGCATATTTGATATGCTTATTGCTATCAGCTTTTCATAATTGCATATATTCTTTTATAGTTTTTTTTTTCTGTTCACAGGTGCATAGCATGTTGATGTCTCTTACAGTTTTGCTGGCAGCTGTGGGCTTCGTTTTTCCCTTTGTCTACAGAGGAAAATGGAGCACAGTGAGTTAAGCCTGTGTTTTCTACCTGTGAGACTATGCTTTGTAATAAAATATATATTTAAAACAGTGACGATATTAAATATATTAATACATATCACAGTTTCACTCCCTGTTTGATTTATTACCAATGCCAGGATCAGAGAGTGTTTGTTATTGTGGTGTGGTGTTATATTGTAGCCTGTGTTAAATATTCTGAAATATGTCTTTATATTTTGGTTCTATGCAGTTATTTTAGTATTATTTATTTCAAACCCTGCAATGGGCAATCCATGGATTATCACCACTGTACTCTTGAAAAGTTATTGTAGTTGCTGTAGATAATGCATCAGTTAAATGTAAAATTGGCAATTTGATAAACCACTGCATGTTTTGAAATAATTGGTGCAAAATTCTGCCATTTCTTATTCATATTTATTCATTCAATATTTTTATTTAATAATTTGAACATAAACTTTTTGTTATGTTTTTTTATTTATTTTTATTTTACTTTTTCTATTTTAATTTTAATCATTTTGTTATGTGGTATTCTCATTTTTATATATTTATTTTTGTTAAATATTTCTATATAGCTTTAGTATATTTTTATTTAAAGTGATACTCCACCCCAAAATTTTGTCATTAATCACTTAGCCCCATGTCATTCCAAACACGTAAAAGCTTCGTTCGTCTTTGGAACACAATTTAAGATATTTTGGATGAAAACCGGGAGGCCTGTGACTGTCCCATGGACTGCCAAATAAATAACAGTTCCAAAAAACATAAAAAATACAAAATCAAAATACACAATACTCCATCAGACATCAAACCTGCAATATATGAAATAACAAGTGACAGGAACACTTTTTGTAAGCAAAGAAAACAAAAATAATGACTTTTTTTAATAATACCTTTGTCAGCAGTGATATGGAGAGACACAGAGGAGACTGTTGACAAAGGAATTGTTGAATAAAGTCATAAATTTTGTTTTCTTCACTTAAAAAGTGTTCCTGTCGCTTTATATACCCAGATTGCACGTCTGATGGCAGATGGAGTATTCTGACGACGACTTCCATACCTTTTATGGACCTTGACACTGCTATTTATTTGGCAGTCTATGGGACAGTCACAGGCCTCCCGGTTTTCATTCAAAATATTTTAAATTGTGTTCCAAAGACGAACTGAGCTTTTACGGGTTTGGAATGACATGGGGGTAAGTGATTAATGACAAAATTTTAATTTTGGGGTGGAGTATCCCTTTAAGTTTTAGTCATTTTAGTACTTAAACTTATTTACATTACTTGCAAAGGCAACATTTCTAATTTTTTTATAATTTAATCTTTATTTCAATTAACAAAAATATTCTTGTAATAGTTGTAGTTTTAGATAACGATACTGTAACAACACTGGTTCTGTGCAGAGAGCTGGTGCTCATCCATACCTTGGCTGCACTGTTATGATTCTCACCTTCTGTCAGCCTATAATGGCTGCATTCAGACCAGCTCCAGATTCCTCACGGTAATGACTCCTCAGTTAATTTGAATTTGCAACTTGGTAGTTTTAACTTCTTCTGCTTGCATATCCGAAACTGAATAACATAATGAAATAAACATAACACAAGACAATCATTTCTTTTTCTCAGGCGATGGATATTCAATTGGTTACACTGGGGTGTTGGAAATGCTGCTGAAATTATTGCCGGTGAATTTGCTCTTTGTAATTTTGCAGTTTATATGGTTTATCTCAAGTCAGTTTCTATCAGTAATATCACATTCAAAACCTTTTTTTAAAAAATATATTTAAAAATTACTTTATTATTATTATTTCAGTGGTTTCCATGTTTTTTGGAATAAAGCAACAGTCCCTTTTGCTGCCTTACCCGTGGACCACAGGGGTTCTCTCTGCTTTTGTGGTTTGGACCATTGTGTTAAAGCTGGTGTTAAAACTTCATAAGAATGGTGTTATTATAAAAGGTTTGTTTATGTAACTATTTCACATTTAATAAGTTTGACTTATTTAACTGTATTTTAATTTTATTCGTTTCAAAGTTTTTGGTTCATAAGTGATAAGTTCCCATGTGATTCAGCTGGAAGTATGTGCCTGTTGAGTCATGTTCTCTCTGCCTGTGGTTCAGACATAACTGGCAAGATGATTCAAACTGAGAGTGAAATGAAGCAAAACATGTTGTTTAGCAATGTCTCTTGCTTCAACAGGGAGTGCACATGAGGATGAACTTCCAGTTCTCTCAGACAATTTAGGGGATGTAAACTGGGTAAGTTTAAACTTTACTCAAACATAAAGGAGAAGATTTAACCATTAATGGATTGTTCAACTTTTTTTTTAATATTAATCATAGAAGGAATCAGGTGCAATATGCACAACAAAAACTAACCATCAAGGCCTACCTTGTACATTAGCATCTTAACCAAATGCTCTTATTTCTGCTTCCACAGGATACTAAGTTTAGAGTGGCTATCCTTGCTGTTTTTGTGCTCGGAAACTCAGCATTCTGTATCTCACTGCTCGCCTCCATAGGAGATGTATAATGAATCATATGGTGGTACAGAAACTGGAATGAAGACCTAATTATTTATAGAGCAAGACAAGTCATTATCAGTTTCATTTTATTCAAGGTTTGGACAGAATATTGCATTGAAAACATCCTGCAATGAAGAAACATATCTATTAAAACATTTCAAACAGGAATTTTATGAAGTAAAATTCACATATCTTTTAAATGATTTTCACAGAAGAGTAAATGCACATTATATCCAGACAATCAAAGCATAAAATATTTAAAAGGCTCACAATGTAATTACTGTACAGAAGCCAGCTACTTTTCTTGTAACACCTCTGCAAGCTACATCCACAATATACTCTTAGACATTCCAAGCAGCGGTCTTCCTTGTCTTAAATTGCACTTTTGATCAGATTAAATCAAAGATAAATGTATTTTTATTTGCTTCTGCTCTCCACTGTATGGTTAATATAACATGTTACGCAATGTGAAATTAGAATAATAAATTTCTTAATGTTTGGCGTAATTGTTGTACATAGTGCAATTTAGGTATACATTATGGTATAAATTCTTCATCTGCAATAATATAAAAGTATATCCAGGATAAATTTCAGAGTGAAAATACTAGCATCCAAAAAATTAAAAAAGGTATGACATCAGTTGTTAATATTTTTACTCACCTATTAATTTCCAGGTTTGTACTAGTAATGAATGTTTTACTCTAAAACCATTTGCACATGCTTATACTTTAATGGAACCTTGATTTGTGCTTCGATGCTTCATTTAGGAAAATCATTCAGTCTTGTTGCTGATGATTGGCAAAGATACCTGCTTCCCACCTCTGGGCCAGCGCACTTTTCCGTCTGACTCGAGGGTAAGGCGCCTCAGGGAACTAAAGGAGAAAGCTTCACCTGTAAAACTGCATGAAGTTTCCAGTTTCAAGGTGAAATGGGCACAGATCAATGAGATGTCAAAGACATGTGAATGAAAAACAGAAAGATACACCTCAATGGAATTCATGACAGTTATATATGATACATGAGAGGACAAACAGAAAAATATGTACAGTTTACAACTTTGAATCATAGAATGCCTAAATATAATATACCTTGTGGTCGCAGGACAAAGTGGTGTGATCCATTTTACGTGCCATAGATGGAGATGAGGGGGATGACTTAGATTTTGCTGGCACCTCTGCTGTAAAGTGTCCAAATAAGAGAAAGGACTACATCTTTATGTAATGAAATTAATGAAGTAAATACACTAATGGTTGCTAAATGTGGTACCTGTTTTCTCATAAGTGAAATTCTGCAGTTGGCTGGGGGACACGAGGACAGTGTCATATCTCTCCTTTGCATATAGTTGTGCTCTCTGCCTTCTAAGCTCCTCTTCTCTTTGCCTCACCAACTTGATCTCCTGATCCACCAGAGACTGGGTGCTGTGGGAGCGCAGTTTGAAAAAGGGATTGTTCTGAAAGGTGCTCTCTTGTGTCTCTTGACATACAGTGCTCAGGCAGAATTCCGAGGCACTTCGGATGATGAGATTCGATGTCTCAAGGATAATGACATTATTCATGTCGGATGGCCATTCTTGAAAACTGCTCATCCCTGGAGAAAGCATCCCACCTTTTCTTTGGTTCCGTGGGCTGCTGGGGTACGAATCCGGCTCAAGTATTATGACATTGTTGGCGGTCATTTCATGGTATGTGGGACTTCTTCCAGATGAAGCTGTGATG
Organism: Cyprinus carpio; assembly: GCF_018340385.1. Lineage (NCBI taxonomy): Eukaryota > Metazoa > Chordata > Actinopteri > Cypriniformes > Cyprinidae > Cyprinus > Cyprinus carpio. Next base: position 10,251,059 of record NC_056573.1, on the reverse strand, counting down.
GACAAAGTTGGAGTTCTTGCACTAGGAGAACTCTGAGACCTGCATCTGTCCTCCGGTGTGTCAAACATCCGTCTTTTCTCCCCAGGTTCTGATCTGCTGTGGTGAAGAATGCCAGGCTTGGGTTTAATTTGTATAGTGTCGCCAGCAGACATCTTTGCCATTGCCCTTTCTCGTCTGAAAATCTCCTCTCGATCGAGAGCTTCACGAATCTCCCTCTCCACTGGAGTTTCTGGCTCATCATAAGGAGACCTATAGCTTGTGTCATCTAGACCAGAGTCCTCTGAACAGGGGCTGAATTGAGTGTTCTGGTAATCACCCAGACCAAGACTCTCTATGTCAGGGTCTCTTCTGGGGCGATTAATGTTGCGGACAGGCGTGTACATGAAGCTGTGTCCACCCTGGCAAGATGCCTGCCTCATCGCTGGCCGGTGCACCAGACCTTTTGTTTGCTCTTCCATCTTCTGCCACTGCTTGCGAACCTCTCTAAAATCCAGATGCTCCGTGCTGACATTCTCGCTCCTTATTTCCTGAACCACGCAAAAGTCTTTTGGCATCTTTTTGTCGAGCTCTGAAGTTGAACAGGACAGGCGCTGAAGGTTGTGCTTTGAGGTTTTACCAAGCTCTTCCTCATCCTCTGCAATCTTGGTTAAACTGCAGCAATGGGCCGAAGAGTCCAAAGAAATATCTTGCAGCTCACATTCAGTGGGACACTCTGGTTGTTCTAGAATCTCACTTTCATTAATGTTTAAAGCCAGAGCTTCATCTTCAAGTTCAGCATTGCTCTCAACCACGTCATTGTCTTCCTGCCTTGCTTGGTCTTCTGAGTTTACCTCTGCTTCATCCATACCCAAGAGATCACTGTTCTCCTCAATCTCTTCTTTATCTACAGCTGATGAAGCCAAAGACCTCCACGGCTCTTCAGCATCACTGTCTGACGAAATGATGGCCATCTCCACTAGCAGGCAGTCACTTAGGTCATCTCGATCCATATCTGGACAAGATTCCATCGGGATTTCAGAAATCACCAACTCATTAATTTGCTGCTCCAGCACAGATTCTTCTTGTGCTTCCAGCCTCTCTTCAGGTTCATCATGTTCTTCCTCTTGGGTATCAACGAAATTGTTGATTTCCATTTCTTCTTCTGGTTTGTCTTTCACAAGAGGCTCTTCATGAGACTCAAAGGCCAAAGATTCTCTGCCATCTGGTTCATCTTGTTCCTTGACCTTTACCGTAATGCCTTCTTGAGAGTCTGTGCTCCCATCAGATTCACCTGAGCTATCACATTCATTAATTATGGCTTTGTTTTCTTGCCCATCAAGATCTTCATGGGGATTGCTCTGTTTGGTGTCCAGGCACTCTGGGAAATATGTGGCAAAACATTCATTCACCTCCTCAGTGAATTGACATCTCTGGTCCTCTGTGCACCCAGGATTCATTTTACAGTCTGTTAGATCAGCCATTTCTGAAAGCTGGTTGGTCTCCATGGTAACTGCTTCAGAGAGGTATTCCTGCTCTTTTTGCTGCTGATTTACAGAGGTGCTTTTGCCTTCATTTACTTCACTTCCATATGACCTTTGTGCACCAGCTGTGGCTCTCTATGGAAGTAACATTGAAAAGATCTGTTTAGAATTAAAGGAACACCAAACTTAGGAATTCTGAGATCATTAAACATGTCAAACACTAACAATTTTTCTCCTAGTCTTGCTCCTTGGAAAGTTCTGGACGCAATTAATATAACAACATTAAGCTAGAAGAACCAGTCTTGAGCTGTTTCTATAGCAGAACTGCACAGTATCACTTTTAAGTTTGATCAAGCTTCTTGTATTCATGCTGTGAGATATATGTGGGTGGACCTCTTTGATAGCAAATAACCACGAGAAGTGGTTTCTTACAGAGCATGCAATCTCAAAGTGGCCTGAAACAGTCACCAATCTACATTAAAGGATGTTTTAGTAGCCTCATAGAAGTAAGAGCCACAAAATATGAGACTTCTAAAGAAAACACAACTCTGTTTTAATTTTAATTTAGGTTATTTTAAATAAAAGCTATGAAATGAGCTGATGAGTTAATTCAACTGGGTTTAATAAGAGAGACTCCTGAAATGTGCAGTGCTCTAGAAACATTCTTAAACCCTTACATCAAAAAGGTCTATGGCTAGTTGCGATCACAACTTTCTAAGCTTAAACAAAGTGAAGGGAAGCACTTCTGAGGAAATACACTTCCTTCTTGAAAGTGCTATCAATCCAAAATCTAATTAGATGACTGTACTTGTTACAAGAACTACCTAAAATAATTGTAAATTCCTGTTTCCTCATTAATCAGTTAGCAGTTTGCCATCCCTTTCTCTGTGCTGCTTCAGTGCTTTCACTCATAAAATATAAAGCTTACATTGGATTTCATATGATACTGTGATAGTCATAATTTATTGGCAAGAGACAGTATGATTTCAGAGAGTCTGTTTCGCGTTTTTTCCCCTGAAAAGTAGTGGTTGCTTGGCAACATGTTAGATCTGAGGAGGCTGTCCTGTTTATGAGCCATGTAGAAGCAGCTTACTAGTCAGAGCCAACCTATTCAAAGTGCCATGCCGTAGGTTTATTATGGCTATCAGCCTGAGTTTATCCAGTGAGAGAGAAACAAATCTATTGCTCATATCGAGCAGATGGGATGTTCTTTTATGCATGCCTGCTGGTGCTGTGACCACCATTAACCCCAGACTCATCCTGCCTGATTTGGAAAATACATTTCTGATGTCTGAACGTATTACATCCACTTTTCCAGAGGTGAATTCTGCAGCGTGCAAAATGATGTTATCAGCTATTATGCAATAAGTGTGACTGCGACTGTTACGTTAAAGGGATAGTTCACCCAAAAATTAAGATGTAGGGACTAGGGATTATGGACTAACAGTCTCAGTCACCATTCACTTTCAATGCATCTTGTTTCCATTCAATAAAAGTGAACGGTGACTAATGTCATTCTGCCTAGCATCTCCTTTTCTTTTTTACAGAACTTAATACGGGTTTGATTTTTGATGTGAAGGTGAATTATCCCTAACTTCTCTTGTAAATGGTAGATAGCCTACTGAAGGGAATTTGATTTGTGATAAATCGGAGTGTGTATATTTTGTATCACTGCAACACTAACACTGCAAGCAGATATGGAATCAATCAGTCTCGAAATGTCGGATGGAGACAACGCAGCATCTCAACTTTTTTAATTTTCTTTTTCTTTTTTTTTTTGTTTTTTTAAATACACTGGACACTCGGCCAAACACGACAGTATAAATGCAGCACACTGAATTCCTGCATCATTCCCTCTTCGTGCCTTGCGCATGCAGATGTTCGCCAAAGCAGATACGGATGCAACAGATGCACATAGCTTCAGTATTTTCATACCTACCATCAGCTTTAAAAACAGGAGCCAAACGGATATCATCTCCAATTTGCCGCAATACGCACATGCATGTATAATTTGTACAGATAACGACAGTAACCAAATGGCGACGCGTCGGGAGTAATTCATATGGTTGAACTCGAAGAAGGAAAATCAAGCTCGCGACGAACTCCTGTTCAGACCTATCGATCCGTCAGCGATTGTCAAAAGTGAAACAGAGCAGATAGAACAGATATTGACAGAAACGGTCACAACTGAATGTCTGAGCCCCGCCAGCACGGGTTGCACTGAGCTACAGATCCGCTCTGTACCTCTGAGCGCCCACGCTTTCTCAACCAAGTATTGAACGCTTGGCTTTGCCTATGAGATTTTGAACACAGGCTACAGTCCATAATTCTGACCAAGGTCACTCTCGCTGTGCAACATTATTCTCACGTTTATACAGCCTAGGTATAAAACATTTGTTTACATTAATAAAAAAAAAACAATTAATCTATATATATATTTACCAAACAAAACACAACAAAAAAAACAAAAAAAAATCGTATATAATTTATAACACTTAAAAAACTTTAATACAATTGATGCAAGTCAGAGCTTGATCTTGCTGCACAGGTTAATTTTGTAATTATGACAAGCTGAATGTATATTAATTCGTATCCTAATTAAAAAAAAAATTAAATAACGTATTTATATGTGCCTTTTCAGAAAATAAAAGAGAAAATCGGTTCTCTGATGTTTTTGTTTTTCAACTCTGATTCCTCTTTGCTGACATAGACATATCTCTTACATGTGGAATAATAAAGTTAGATATGATGCTGGAGTATGTTGATTGATTGATTTACCATCTCTGTAGACAAAACTTATCCTCCATTAATAAAGACAAGGACTTAGACTCTAAGCCAAATCAATCCTCATATCATCATGTTTTCCAGGAATAACTCAGAAATCTGTATTACTCACCCGCCACATCTGTTCTATTGCAGTGATGTCAGCTGAGATGCAAACTCTAAACTTTTGTGTAATTCAACATTCTAACTTCATATCCATGTCTTTAAAAAAAATAAAAAAAAATAAAAATGAAATAAAAAATCCAAGATTAGCAAGGGTTAAAGTTTAGAGTGACAAAAAATTGTTTTGACAATGCATAAAATCCTTTAGTGCAAACTGATCCTGGACCTTAGACCATGTTTACTTATTATTAACATCTATCTTGGGTGATCTGATTGTAAACTGACAAATGTAAATTTCCATTATATTGTAAATAAACTGAAATCATTTTTGGATGTGCCAGGGAATGAGGCAAAGCTTTATCCCAGAATATGCAGTTCAAATCTTCTTCCAGAACAACATGGTAAAAATAACAACAGTAAGTTTGGTGAAGGATATTCTGTCTGTTTGCTGCCTGTGTTACTGGCTCGGGCTCTGCATGTTTTTTCCCTAGTCTTCTGTGTTTTTGTAGCTATACCATCCCACACGCTTGACAAAGCAGCATGAATACACTCCAACAAATTGAAAATGTAACACCAAAAAAGGCATCGTCTTCTCTCCTCCCTATGTTTTCTCCTTAAGACCTTCCCCCCAAAACGTACAAATTTGCTAAATCTCTTAAGTGTATATCTGACCCCTTTTTAAACTCTTAAAAAAGATGCATAAAAATGCTTTTCACCAGATGCAGGTGTTCAATGACTCATCTCTCTGTCCAGAGACTGACAGATGTGTCACATATTCCATAGACATCAATAGAAAAGTTTGGAATCTGTATACTTACTGTCAGTGATGGAGCTTTGAGGTCAGCTTGTTTAACAGTGAAGGTCTCGTTTCTTCCTCTGAGTGCATGTATGTGTGTGTGTGAGTGAATGTGTGTGACACAAGCCACAGCTGTGATTGAATGCGTGGGAATCGACCAATGGCAGCACAGTTACTCCACTGACAGACATGACAAGCTCCAGCTCTCACATACACAGACACATATACATAAGGAGAATATACCTAAAAATATATTTGCACAAAATCCTCACTGCTCTGAAAAAAAAAAAAGCTCCGCCAGACGTCTGTTATCAGACAGTTTGCTTTAAGTCGCCAGTAAACACAATAACAAATACAGAAGCTCAGTGTATTAAAGGATCAGCTTTAATCTGATTTATTTTATTATTTATTTTTTTCCACATCACTCTACAATCAGTTTTGCAAAACTAGAGAGACCAAAAACAACATTATAGGGTGTTTATTCATCAAAAAAGTCCAAATATTTCTGTTTTTGTAAAAAGGTAAAGTTCGCCCAAAAAGTGTAGATTCCATCATCATTTACTCACCATTATGTTGTTACCAAACCTTATTTTTTTTTCTGTGAAACACAAAAGTAGACATTTAGCAGACTGTACAAGCTGCTCTTTTCTATATAATGAGAATGAATGGTAACAACGATCCCTGGTCCCAAACTACTTTCACTGAATGACAAAGAAGTTTAAAAATAATTAAAAATATCAGAAATGTCTTTTTTTTTTTTGAAAATGTAATTAAATAAAAATAAATAAAATCTAAAAAAATAAGCTAAACAATTCTAATTTTGTGTTTCACAGAAGAGAATAAAAAATGAGGCTGAAAAAATTATCAGTTTCATTTTGGGTGAAATATCTCTTTAATTTGTTAGTTGTTTTAATAAAGGCACTACTTACTATTTTATCTAATAATGATGATGTTTTCGAATAAGGACTCACAAAGATGACCTTGACATGGACATTTGATAAAAAAGAACAGAAAAACAAAAGACTCAAAAGCTTCATTCATTAGCACAGGTAATAGAGGTGTCTCAAACAGCTGTCAGCCACATATACAGACACACTGTGAGGTTTGATTGTCATTCTGGGTTTTCCTCTACAAGGAGAACACATCTGAAAGGATGCCTCATACAGTATTTTGACATATCACAGCAATATTTTCCTTTTTGGAGGTTCAGCCTTATAGCTCTCATGTATAGCTTTCATAATATTTGCTGTCTCTCAATTCAAAAGCTCCTGATTTCACATGTGTCAGCCGAATACGTCATTTAGGCCATCTCATTTAGGGAAAGTATTAGTAGCATTACATTGCAGAGTATGAAAGACATTACAGTTATTTATGCCTCACAAGGAATAACAGTACATTTTAAATGGTTAATTTTTTTGAATGAGGTATGTGGCCAACAAACGCAACCTCTATAAGGCAGAGCCTTCAAAATGACACATAGCTATAGAGTTTACTGGCATGTCCTTTCAAACTATAGATGGTGTCACAGTTTACAGCAGATATGTGTGTAGTATTTCTGTCAAGCATTATTGTCATTAAAATTGAATTTAAATTATGTGTGGGAATAAATAAAATTGACAGCAGCATAAAACAATTAGAGTTCGAATTTAACAAACTTATTTTTGTGAAATGTTTTCTTGAAAAGTGTTAATAGCACATGCATCCTCATTTCAATTTCAAAAGACTCCGCCAAAATGTGGATTCACGTTCCTCGTTTCGCTGGCCGCTTTGGAGAATTCGTGCAAGAGTCTCAGAGTTCCCAGAGTGTGAGTGCCACCAAATGTGTGTATTATGCAGTTTGGCCCAGTTTCTCCATCTGTATCTGTAATGCTGTAGGGAGCATGAAAGAAAAGACATTGATTTAGCTGCTCAATACTATCCTCCCAACCAAACAGAAGTTTATGGACCGCATGGACATGCTGATGCACACCAGATCCAGCACCAGTAACTTTTCACTGATAGCCCTAAGAGGCGTTACACTTCTTCAACTGTTAATCTTTTTGTGAGGTTTAAGTAAAAGGATGATTTTAATAAACTTTAGCTATAAAGACATTTTGTCCTCAGAAACAAGCTATCCCCATTTATATAATCCCCAAGATTGATTATATAAGAGTGTTTCAGCACATGACCCAGCCTTCTTAAAAGCCTCTTAGAGGTTGGAAGACATGCACAGCAAATTATCTGCCCACCACTGGAGTGTGTGTGTGAGCTTCTGAAGAAGATTGACAGGGCTTGATTGTGTAATCTACAATGAAGAGATGACAGAGAGGGGGTCATGTGTGGGAGTGTGTCCCCCATTCTTTAGATAAAACATACTTTTAAATGACATCATTCATATCAAGTCTATAGCAGCAAAATATTGCCATAATGGCTTTAAGTTAGTGTGGTGTCAAAAGTTGTGTCACTTATCTTTTCATGCAACATTTGTGTGGGTGGTGACGTTGTAATAAGTCTGTTTTTCAGCATTAAAGGAACAGATCACTCAAAAAAATGATTATTCTGTCATTTACTCATGACTTTCAAAATCTGTACTGTACTACATTTCCTGTGGAACACAAAAGAACTTTAAAAAAAAAAACCTTAATGCAGCTCTTACAATATAACAACAATTTAGTGACAACAAATTCACACTTACCTTGGCAACTGAAAAAAAAACACAAGATGAATAGGTTGAAGTGCTATGCTAAAATTAGTAAAAGTTAAATAAATTAAAGCTACATATAAAAAAGACAGAAGCACATTTAATGGCTAAAATTAATTTCAATGGGAAAAAAGAAATATATATAAATACAAAAATAACACCTATTAATACATATTTTTTGGTGAACTATCCCTTTAAAAAAGAAGAGAATTTTCATTAATTCAGTCAGTTTTATTATAAAGGTTCATCTGTCATGCTTTTCACAAAATATTCATATACACAAAGTCATAGCAAAATAAAGAGGATGCTTGACAAAAAGAAGCACAATCCATGATAGCAAGCACAGCTGCTACTGCACAACAAATTGCATGCCGTCATGCTAATTATGCAAATGGCAAAAGCACGGTTAAAATATGCAAAATGTCAAAAGTATTAGCATAGAACGTTTGGCAGGTGAAAAAAGAGAGTGGTTGCATATTGCATGTAGAGATGTGAATTTCCATCCCTTCACCACTAGAGGGAGGTAAAGCTCGAAAACCGGGGTCTCAACCTTTTTCAAGGATCCCTTGGTGGATAATAGATATTTTATGTAAAATTTAAGGGACGCATTCTAACCAAGACCATTATATAATCCCTATAGAATGTATTTGCATACCTATGACGCTTACATTGCACATTCATTCAAAATCAATACTGATCACACACTTGTATTAAGTGAAATTAAAATGTACAATAACATACATCTTAATAGGCACATTGACATACACTACTGCTCAAAGGTCTGGATTAAAGAATTGATTGGAATTTATTTTTATTTAGCAAGCATGCATTTACTTGATCAGAAATGACAGTATATGACTCTAGTTCTATTCAGATTTCTATTTCAAATAAATGCTGTTCTTTTGAACTTTCTGTTCACCAAATATTTTTGATTAAGATGTATCACTATTTCCACAAAATAATAAGTAGCACAACAATCTTCAAAACTGATAAAAACATGTTTCTTTAGCACCATATCGGCATATTAGAATGATTTCTGAATGATCATATGACTGGAGTAATGGCTGCTAAAAATTCAACTTTGCCATCACAGAAATAAGTTACATTTTATAATATAATAATAAAAAAAAAAGTTATTTTGAATTGTTATAATGTAATAATAGTTTACAAAATTACAGTTTTTACTGGGGTTTTGATCAAATAAATGCAGCATTGGTGAGCAAGAGATCTTAACAACCCCAAACTTTTGAACAGTAGTGTATTTAGATTAACTTTAGCAGTGTTTTTAGTTAACCTAATACTGTTTTTTTTCAACATTCCACAAAAATTTAATTGAGATTAAATGATTACAGTACCACCATTTGAAGACCCCAGCTCTAAAGCTACACATATACAACAATGTCTTTCTACACACATTGTCAGAAAACAAAAGCAAATGCCATCATGAAGGATAGAAAGCAGTTTGTTAAGACACTGAAAAACTGAAAACCACAAAGTAAGACAGCAGTGTCCAGCATGCAGAGCGAGAGAAGCCAGTCTGGTGAGAAGCTGCATCATAGAAGAGCTGATAGAGTGTTAGTGAAACTACATCAACACACAGCAGTGCTTGTGTCTCCTTTTGACCTTTTTGATTTTTGGGGTACCTGTAGCTGACGGGTCTTCCGTGCCGTCTCTCTTGCCCTTCCGTCCAGCAGAGTAGGGTAAGGCATTGTTGGCATTGCAGTTCTGATGGGGGTTGAAGCTCTTGCTCGCTTCATCTTCACCATCTCCAACAATCACCAACTCTGCCCGAACTGAGCCGTCATAGCTCTGGCTGTCATCTTCAGCATTCTGGTAGCCCATGAAGATCATGGTGACGGGTTCGTCCGATGGCATGGCGTTCAGTACGCTGAGTTTGGAGTCCTCCGAGTAGGCTGAACACGGGCTGTGTTTTGTGATGTCACAATCCAAATGCCGCATTCCCCGATGGTTCTCTCTTCGGTTGTAATACTGTCCATGTGCATGTCTTTCCCCTCTGTGTAGCTCACGGCTGTTGTGATAGTATTCGTCTGGTCTGTCACTGTAATTAGGGATTGGCAGGAGAGGAAGTCCTTGACCCGCGTCCTCTGGATAGCACACGCCATCATTGTACACAAGCTCAGGCCATGCCGATAAGTCAATGCTGTAGGGATCTTGGTATCCATTGGATTCATTGCTCTCCCTGTTTTCAGTGGCTGTTTGTAATTCATGGGAGAGGTTGTAGGGATATGAAGGGTCCATCTGAGCCTGATTGGACCTCTTCTTTTTTTCAGAGGCCTGCCTCAGCAGCTCTTCGACCTCCACGGGACTAAGTTCATCCACTCCATTCGCACCTGGCTGGTGGGTGTCTGTACGCAGGGCGTAGACGGACTTCCGGCCATCGTCGTAGACTTTGATGCCTTTCTGCTGGAGCTCTTGGGGAGAAATGGTGGAGGTGGAGAGAACTTGGCTTTCACCTGTGCGCAAGTCCTTCTGGACATTAATTTCCATGGCGAACAAAGCTGTAAGAGACAAATGGAATGTGTGTATATATTAGAATGATTTAAAATGTTTAATTCTTTCTTGTATCCAAGTTCAATATGCAAAATTAACAGTAAATAAGACATTTATGTGTCCATGTCCATAAAGTGTGGCTATTGTGCCATCACAACGTTAAAACATTAGCTCAACCAATGGGGTGAGTTTGGAGGCAGGACTATCTGTTTGACCAACTGATGGCAGTGGGACTGTAAAGCAAACCTGTTTGACAATTTTTGAACAATTATTATTATTTTTGGTTTTTTGATTGGTGGTGGCACAGAAATTACACACTTCATCTTTGCACAATATTTAAACAGAGATTCCAGTTTTCCAGTTTGGAAACCCTATCTTAAACATTTATTTTACTGTTCTACATTATGGGAATATTGTATATAGTACAGTTTGAAGTCTTCTTTCAGATTACCAGGTTTGGTTTGGTCAGTTTTTGCTTCAGTTTCCAGGTCTTGTTTTTTCCTCTGCTTTAATAGGGGTTTGCTGGGCTTTAGCATATTTGGAATTGTTGAATAAATATAGATCGGCTCTGCAAAAAGAGTGTAAATAATCATAAATATGGCAAAATTTAACACAAAAACATGATAGCAATTTGTTTTATGGTCCGTACTTTTATGGAGTTTTACAGCATTTACCTGATATGAAATCTGCATTTGCTGCCTGTGGAGATACAAACAGAATCGTAATATAAAGTCTATATATCTGATAATTTCCATCACATAACAACATCAAAAGCAGTGTACCTTAATGATATCCTCTGGAGACTTTTCAATGGCTTTTAGCCTCTTTAGAATCAGCCCCTCATTTGTTGAAATGTTCATTTCCTCTCTCTCCAATGCTTCAATCTCTTTCTCTATCCTACAGAGAATTTGTTACAATAATTGTTTAAATAAGATTTTCTAAATATGCAGTCCTCTTGACAGATCTCCTGGCGCGCACACACGCACACACACACGCACAGATTGACCTCTATTACCAGGTCAAGTCACACAAGAGTGCCATCCCTGACAAAGCACCTGTCACTCTGTTTGCACTTTTTGTTGCATAGACATGCTAGACCCGAGAAGCAATGAGATGTTAAGTGATTATGAATGCAATATAAACAAATATTTAATAGCAGACATTTGAATTTGCTCTCACGTGTTCATTCAGAATCGTCAGTCTGAATCATTTAAGAATGAAAGCAACAGCAATATTTGTGTTAGGGTGCGACCTGCATGCAGCAGACATTCAAGGACATGGTAGCAGCTTTTTTTTAGCATCCTTTTTTAGCATCATTGCTACTACAATGCAATGCGGTTACAAAGCATTGCACACCTCTTGCCTCATACTTCACTCTAATAGATTTCATTACGGCACCGCAGGGAACCTGACATTAGCTGAGAAACATCCCACCAGCCCTGAAGTTCTCAGAGTTAAAAAGGCTTTTAAGAGATTGAACTCTTAATACAGTGTTCAGAACGAAAATGATTTGTATTCAGGAGATGTCAGTGCACATAGCAGAATGGTTTAGATCAGTTACTGGCTTAAATATGGTGTAAATAATTATACAGTAATGAGCCCCTACAAGAAATGTAACTTTATTCTTTCATCTTACCGATGTATGCTGCTCTTGAGGTGTTTAGTTTGTTGTGCATCTTCAAGAGCTTTTTGTGTTTCCTGTGCATTACTGCTGTTCATCCCATCCATGAGCCACAGATCTCTCACGGACCTTTTCTATGAAAGACATATAGAGATGCTTTAAATCCCAGACCATAGCAATTCAGAAAATTGCTGATGAACAGGAAACTATACTTCTAACATCAAGAAGGTACCTTGACATGTTGAAGCTTTAGTTTCTCTCTGTCAATTTCAAGCCGTTTGTGGGCAATTTCTTCTTGGATTTTTTTCTTATTCTGTGGACAAATGAACAAGTTTAAATAGAGACACTGAACTAGCATAGCTATGTACTGTAATTCGTTGCAATACACTTGTTGAAAACTGTTAACCAAAATGAATAAAATTAGTATTAGTTAATTAAATCAAAGATTAATTTAATTAAAATAAATATAAAAAAATATTATAATAGTGTATAAATAATACTAAAATAACACAGTTTATTAATCATTCTAGAAAAAATATTTAAGGACAGAATGCAGTGTTTAACCCATCAGAATTAAGCATTCCAGAACCTTGAAATAAGTAGACACTTCCATATGGTTACCGTAATGGCCTGAATGCGTTCCTTTAAGAGTTCTGCTTCTTCCATCCTGCCTCTGGAGAATAAAAAAAGAAACATTTATCCTTTATGTGACACTATAAAATCATCATCCATACTAGCTGTATTTTGACATCTGTCTAATGTCTCAAAGGGTTGCTGGGCGATATGTAGGTCAAACGGCATACAGTGACACTGATATTTGGCTACATGAGTTAATGTCCATTCATCACCACTTGCTTCCTGCTTTCTAAAGATCACTGTGGTTCCACGAATAGCAGCAGCGGTGGTAAAACAGTCTCTGCGATGAACCACAAATAATCTGCCTGACAGGGTTTGGTTCCCAGTTTCTGAGTGGGTGACCCCTTGTAGACACTGCCAGCCAGGTTTCATAGACATCCAAGTAAGGCTTTAGGCTAGAACTTGCCCTTTGAAGTAACTTCTTGCTTCATTCACCTGATTTCCAGCTAAATATCTCTTACAATAGGCCAAATATGACCTCCTGTGATTGTCACATCAGTTGTAATGCAGGAATACGAAACAATATTGTAAAGTTACAAACAAAGCAATGAATGAACCAATGTTTCCTACAGAATTATTTTTCCAGTTGACTTCAGTTAGTCTTTCTGACCTCATAAAGCTACAATAGTTATGCTGTGTGTTGATTTGTGCATGCAACCACAAAGACAACCCAATTTAATGACATGCTGTCTTTGTTTTATTTTGCAGTATATATATCGAGGGTAAAATATGGTCGATTTAGCAACGGAAAAGTACAGGAAACGCTGCAATGCACCATTAGTTACTATATAGAATAGATTTAAATTCACCTCATGTACTTCTGATATACTTTCAGTCATATCTTTGCTAAATATACTTTAATTTAAGGTCTTTGACCAACACAAGTACTTGTCTAGAACACTCACACTGTCATGTTATAGTGACAGCAGGGCCTGTGTCTCTAGGTGCCCAGGCTGCTTTTTCTTCTCCCAGGAAATGCGAGACAGACTCTAGACTTCCTGTCTCTGTCCATGTTTCATACATAGACAGTCACTGCTGACTCAACACAACCCTGCTCATCTGCTGCAGATATAAGGCTGTTCACTGCCCTGGACTCAACCCACACAATTCAGGCATAGAATTTTAATTTCATTAACATATTAAAAACAAGAGAAAACGCATTATCAATATGCAATCAATTTTAACGCAAAAAAGATAACTTAATACATGTATATACACTATCATTCAAATGTTTAAAGTCAGTATGATTTTAAAAAAATGTTTTTGAAAGAAGTTTCTTATGCTCACCCAGACTGCATTTATTTGACCAAAAATACAGTTAAAACAGTAATATTGTTAAATACATGAAAACGATTGTGCTGCTTAATATATAATTTTGTAGAAACCTTTGATTCATTTTTTCAGCATTCCTTGAATAGAAAGTTCAAATGAACAGCATTTATTTGACATTTATACTTGCTTAGCATTATGTAAAGAAATATAAAATAACTGTCCAAAAAATGTTTCCAGGAGAGACATAATTTAATTTTATCTGATTGATAATTTCAATTCATATCAAAGCATCATCCACAGATCCATGGATGAGTTTGGTAACCCCTTGTGCTCCAGAATTCCACTAGACTCAGGCACAATCTAAAAATAACAAGGCCACCCAGGGGTACATTGCCTAATAAATCTAACACGGTGGCACACCAAACCATTGGGTCTCTGTTCTCTGTTCTCCCTGACACAAAACATGTTTTGAAATGAAAAAACATAAAAGCCAGAGTTAAAACAAAAATCGGCAAAACAATAGTGAAATGATAAAATAAGGAATAAATTAGATTGCACTGCATTTTACTGTGTAATTAGAGTGAAAAAGGCACAAAATTAATTCTTACCAACAAACAGATTAAGTTAGCTTTGACAATTTATAGAAACAGCACAGAGTCAAAGCAAACTTAGCTGAATGGCAGATATGATTGTATGGATATGACTGATATATTATTTAAGTGTGTAAATACTGTATTCTCTGCAGGCCTCTCCTGCACATGGTCAGTTTCCCTGTCAGTTTTATCTAGAGGAAGTTTCTCTCTAATCTCCTCTAATCTGATCACCAGTCAGTTAAGATGTAAATCTCATGTGGCATCTGCTCCCATAACAATATCCCGACTGGACAAACTTCCAGGAATCGTACACTTATTATATTTGAATGACATCTTAAACTTTATAAAATGGTTTAAAGTTGTATCCAAAAGTCATCAATATATAAAAAACAAATAGATAACTATTTGTTAATGAATGAATGAATGATTAAAATGCCACTGAATATTTTAAATGACCAACTCTTTTTAATGACTTGTTAAAATAATAGGTGAAATCCACAGGATCCGTTAAAAAAGTGACATTTTAAGATGAGCCGAGACCATCGACTCACGTGCAAATTAACTCTTCAAAATATTCAGCAGGTTATGAGATCGGTTAATTGACCTTCTCACTATGTTATCTTTGTATCCTTACTAAAAAAAAAAAAAAAAAAAAAAAACGGCAGAAAACACACTTACCAGGCCGCTGAAAACGAACGGATATCCAGAAGGGTTTTCTGAGTTCACGCGCAGTCGTCAAGCTGCGCTCATTTAATGGCTCAGGCGCGCGCAGGTGCTGTAGGAATGATTGACAGTCCTCCCTTGAGCCAATGAAATGCCAGTGAGCCAGTTCAGTTGTTCAGCCTCTATAGTCTCGTCAGTGAATGTTTGAAGTGAATGACGGCAGCCCACACCCGTGTAAGCTTGTGTCAATTTATGCCTCTGAGTTTTTTATCTGTGGAGGGTAACAAACTTTAGGAAATAGCATTTTCTTAACACACCATAATAAAATGCTTAAAAAGTATATTCAATTAATTTACCTTGCAACTGTCTAACACAAAGGTTATTTAGTAAATATAGACATTAACATTTTAATAATAATAATAATAATAATAATAATAATAAAACATAGGAACTACATTTAGTCAAAACTGAGTTTTGACTAAAATCAAAATCTCTGATCTGTCTAGTTTTGGCTCAAAAATTCTCAGAATAAAAAAAAAAAAAGGGAGTCTGAACTTTGATATCAAATCAAACAAAAATGTTTTGGTGTATTATTGCATTTCAGGCAGAATATATACAGTAGGATGGTTCACTAGCAAGCTTTTTTTTTTTTTTATCTAATTTAATTTAATTTGAAAACTTTTTACTGGGCTTTAGATTGTACAGCAGTCTCTTCATTCAAAACACCATTAGGCTATACACTTCAGAGCTGCTTTCTGAGCCGAAAAACAATGTCACAAATCATGTTGATGTCGGGCGACTCATAAGCTGCAGTCAAGTGTCAGACATTCCTACATGCATACTGTTTATTCACACTAGCTGTAGAAAATGAGACCCGCAGCAGAATGGGACATTCCTTCTGCTGCATCTAATGAAGAGAAAAATACCATCAAATTCTTGAGGAAAATCTGCTGCCCTCTGCCAAAAAGTGGTCAATGGGTAGAAAGTTTACCTTTCAACATGACAATGACCCAAAAGCACACGGCAAAACTGAGCACGCAGAGGTTGAAGGAGAAAAGAGTGAATGTCCTTGCATGGCTTATAGTCAGAGCCCAGACTAAAACCCCCACTGCAGTCCACAAATGCTCACCATCAAATTTAACTGAACTAGATCAGTTCTGCAAAGATAAGTGGGTAAATATTGCAAAGTTAGTAGAGACATATACCAACAGACTAAATGCTGTAATGAAATGGTGGTTCAACAAAATACTAACAAAATCCTTTTTCCAACTCAGTGATTCTGTTTTTTTATTTGACATGTTGGTGATATATCTTTCACTTGGATGTTATAAGTTGCACTGAGTAAATACAGCTGGATAAAACAAAAACTGTGTCCGTCTTCATTTCAGGCTGAAAATTTTGAAGGGAGCTAAATCCTTTAAAATACCCAATTATCACCTATAAACACACAGTATCCTTAATGGTCCATGCATTTCAAGCATTAACATGCATATTTTATTTGAATGTAGCTGATGAGTTTTTTCTCATTAAAACTAATCAAAAAATTGCCAATTCACCAAAAGAGTTAAAGTAAAAAAAAATATTAAGATTCAAAATGTACACTTTTGTGTGTATGACACTGCAAATGTAAAACAAAATGATTCAAGCCTCCCTGCAGGAGCATCTGTCATACTTTCTACTTTCTGATCATATGACACATGCATTTAGATATTTAGGGTGTGTGAGGTGGGGCGTTCACAGGCTCATGCCCTACTGACAGCTGAGGTCACCCAGTGCTTTTACAGAGACCTCCAGAACAAAACGGACTGCAAGCCTGCTTCATATAGGATATTGATAACAAATGTTACCATTATATTTGTTGTAAAAGTTAAGATAGAGTCTCCACATTCTAGACTTTGGTTAATTTTGTTACTTGTCGTTTTACTGATGACTTTTATTTTTGAGGTGACATGAAATATATGTGATACAGTATTAGCCAATGTTGCTCTTAAACTGTAAAACTGGATGTGCATGAAAGATTTTTTTTTTTTTCAAAATAAAATTATATTATGGTAAAATTATGATAATGATATATTGATATAATAATCATTATTTTTTATGATATTTGATATCATTATATTAAATGATATAAATAATAAAAATGCCAACAAAATATAATAAAATATAAATGTAAAATACATTTTCTTATGAATATGAATGAATAATTAGTGTGGATTTGATGTTCTAATACAAGATTCACTGATCAGATCAATCATGGAAGACTTACAGGCTCATCTAGAGATGAGACCTCTAGTTCCTTATGATAAGCATACACTATTATTTTCCCACAACCTGTCATTTTTAACTCATAAATCTATGGGTGCCACATGTTACACAGCAGGAAGGCATTTGTGGGGTTCTTGTGAGACAACCAAAGTCTGGTCATCCCCATAAAAATGGACATCTGATTTTCGAGCTCGGTTGTCAAGTCATACAAGATGACTTCAGTGAGACCTTCCTTCTCAAGAACATTTTGTGACGTAACACTAAGAAGGGAGAGAACAGTGACAGGAATGTAATGAGAGGTGAGAAAGTACTTTTTATATAGTTTAAGTGGATATTCTAAAGCTGAACTTTTATTTTTTTATTTTTTCTAGTGAAGCTCTAATATCTGATACAGGGCAGTGTGATAAAAAGAACATTTTCAGATTATTCCAAGGTGTTAGTGTTACCCATATTCAACAGCAAATGAGAATAAGGCAAATCTAAAAGCTGTTGTTCATTGTTGTTTCTATTGCCATGGACACCACATTCTAGCATTCTAGCAGACTGTCATTAGTCTCTCACAGTGAACTGGTCATTGACAGATGAGTTTGGTACTACTTTTAGTAAAATGAATATAAATCTAAAACCTACAGCCTGCACAAGAGAATGAATTTATCTCCTGTCCTCATCTCACCATCATATAATCACAAAAACATGATCTCTTGTTTCAATAGTGAGAGAGTGTTATATGTAGGACAACAGTTTTGCAGAAAACATGATATGCTTGCAGAAACATGATCTCTTGTTTCAATAGTGAGATAATTTTAAATACACACAAAATCTTCATTATATGCAGAAAAAGTGTCTAAACTCAATGAATCACAAACAACAGCACAAAACAAAGAATAAAAATATTTATTTATTACATAACTGTATATCAAATAAAATAAAATATATAACTGTGTAATATTTTTAATACTTTATATGGTAATGATAGATTAAGCAGGAATATGTGTTTAAAGCAAAATAATAAGTAAAGCCTACATTATAATTGTCTGAAATAAAACAGTTTAAGTAAAATATATTGATCAGCTTCAGTCATGCAAATCTGAATTCAAAGACGTCAAAAAATAATTTGCATATCTCAGGTGAAAATATTTCATAATTGTGATTTATAAATTGTGCTTTATTCAAAGTTCCAGTAGATGGCACTGCTCTGCATCAGATGCCCAAAACAGGTGGATTGCTCATAAAATAAAGAAAAATCAGCGGCATATCTTTTACGCCTGACACTGACAGTGATGCTCTTGATAGCAGTCTGATGAATCAGTTGTGCAATAGCATCATGGAAATAAAACGTCCCACATGCTGAAAGTGTGTTGACCTTGCAAAAGTTGATATAAGAGCAAGTAGTTTTGAACAGCTGCCTCACTCCAGCGATGTATCAAGAGCTATTCTTTCAAACATTTTCATGCCGTGGATATAGGAAAACAGGCATGACTACAATACAGTAATGTGAATTATTGTAGACTATTACATTATGTTTTTTCATTTTTTAAAGTTCTCACCTTGTCATTCAGTCTGTCCAGACTCATTTGAGCTTAAACATAGCAATGGATTAGCTTCACCACCGGAACAGATGGTTTTAATATGCTAATGCCTATGATGTAGCCTTAATCACACACTTCAGTTTGATTTAACAAAGGGTTTTGGGGCAGCTCCAAATAACACTTTAGTGTTCTTTGATAGGGGTTGTGATAATAACACACCTACACCTGCCTACCCATTCACATATGCACACTTCCACTCTTCCACACACACACACACACACACACACACACACACACACACACACACACACACACACACACACACACACACACACACACACACACACACACACAAATGCCTATTGTCATTATGCACATTAGTAAACAAATAATATGTGCCAAAACATGCATGGCAATTTGAATGAACTGAATGCATAATTAATTATATTATAAATAATGCAAAGTATACTGTACATATTAAAAGATTAATCTGCAGTATGCAGGGATGTGACTGTATTTGGTCTGAGCTGTGTCAAGCTGAGTCGTCTATTTCAGTGAATGGCGCTCTAGTTGCTTCAGTGGCATGGTTGCTATGGTGAATTTTCACATGGGCAACAGTGGATTGCATGTTCTCTAGTGCCCTCCACAGTATGTCATGCAGCTAACTATGAAAATGCTTTAAAAAAAAGAAAAAAAAAAAGGATGGAAAAAAAATTAGGTCTTTTATACCTTGTAAGCATGGTTCCGGCACTTTGGTTCTCTCTGCTCCTGGATCTCAATTATAAAGAGAGTTTTCTTAGATTATATGAACATTATTTATAATCAGACAAGACACTATCGAACCAGAAACCCATTCAAGAGTCATTTATATAAACACATTGATATAGAAGTGCTGTTGTCATGTTGTATACTGTACATATTGTATAAAACTGTGTGTTGCATTTCACGCCTGGCCTATAATAACATAGAGAGCCATATTAATGCATTTACTGTACCTGCTTTACAATAAAATCATTATTGATTAGTCACTACCATTTTATTTTTATGTTTTATTTTTTACAGATTTTTAATAATGTTTTTTTAATCTCTTATGCTCACCAAGGATGAATTTATTTAATAAAACAAAAATAAAATAAAAACAGCACAACTGCAAAATATTGTTAAAATTTCAAATAACTGTTTTCTATTTGAATATATTTTTAGATGTCATTTATTCCTGTGATAAGAAAGCTGAATGTTGAAAGCTGTTGGAAAAATCTAATAATTTTTGTGTCCCCACTTTACTTATAATAATGATGCATGTGATAAATCATATACTGTAGGTTGTGACTGACAGTATATGTATTACAAGATAACTCTTTCATCATTTACTAACCCTCATGTCACTCCAGTTGTATGTTATTTTTTACACGAAACACAAAGTGTTATGCAGAATGTCCAAACTGCTTCTTTCCATAAAATGAAAGTGGAAAGTAACTTTCATACCTGCCCATCATGATACAGCAGGTCACATGATAAATGCTGTTTAGCACAAATTAGATATAAAAACTCAGATGGGATTATCAGTGAAAAATGGCAAAACATTCAGTCACAAAAAACTATTTTATGATCTCAGAAGACATTGAAAACAGTGGACTAGTTGTGCAGTATGGACCAGGTATATTGTTTTTTGTCATATTGGTGCATGGCATTATAAACTATAACATAAGTTTGGGGTATAGGTAAGAGTTTTTAATGTACTGTAGTTTTGTAGTCTCTTATACTCACCAAGGATGAAATTATTAGATTAAAAATAAGGTAAAACAGTAATATTGTAAAATATTATTGTAACTTGAAGTCACTGTTTTCTATTTTTATTTATTTTAAAATGTAATTTATTCCTGTTATATCAAAGCTGAATTTTCAGCATCATTACTCAAGTATTCAGTGTCACATGATCCTTCAGAAATCATTCTAATATGCTAATTTACTGCTTAAGAAGTGTTAAAACAGTTGCTTAATATTTGTGGAAATATTGTGATATATGTAGTTTCAGAATTCTTTGATGAATAGAAATGTATAAATGCCTTTACTGTAACTTTCGATCAATTTAACATCTGTTATCATATCTAATAATATTTTCTGAATAAAACTATTAATCTTGAATGGTATGTAAATCCAATTTTCCTTATATGGACGTCAGAAGCTCAAGCATTTCAACATCTCCTTTTGTGTTTCACAGAAGAATAAATCTAATACAAGACTGAAAAGACCTGGAAATGACTACACAATAAAAAAACTTTTTACATAATTGAACGCTTTATATCCATTTTGCCGTGGGTACTACAGCCCTTGTGGGTTTGAGATCTTCCATCACAGCCTGTAACACACATTTACTTTACCACTCAATCCAAACTTTTCTGACTCTCATCCAGGCCAAGGCGCAACTTCCTACATACAGGCTTCTGCCAGTTCTGTGCAGTTCTGTGTGTGTGTGCTGCCCAGCAGGGGGGAGGCTAAGAAATTTTTTCTTTTTTTTTACAAAAAGGCTGCTGCATGTTCACATGCATGAGAACAGTTTCTTCCCCTGCAGGCAATGAAATAACCACCTGCTGATCATTCGCAAACACTATACACATTTCTCTTCAATGTTACAGAGGCACTGTGCAGAAACAAAATATGACATATAAACCAATAACTAGAGTGTTTGTCATTCATTTTCAAATTTAAATACTTGCTAATGGCGAATTTGGTGTGTTGTGAATGGATTTATCAATACACTGATAAAGTACAGAAACATATACATAAAAATGTATGCAAGTACAACAATAGAGTAAACAATAGTTCATTACCGTCCACCATTAGCTAAAAATAAGGAGATATAGTTCTCTTGGCACTTTTTAAAGGGGTCATATGATGTGATTTCAGTTTTTCCTTTCTCTTTGGAGTGTTAAAAGTTCTTGGTGCATAAAGAAGATCTGTAAAGTTGCAAAGACTCCAATCCAAAGATATATTCTTTATAAAAGTTAACAGTCAACCACACCCTAAAACGGCTCGTTCTAACACGCCCCCCACATCTCTACAGTACGTCACTATGTGGGAAGATTTGCATAACGCTGCCCTGATGTTCACACAAAGAAAGAAGGCGTACCATTTATTCTCGTTGTAGTATTGTTGTTGCCCCCGCAGCCATGTCGTATAGACGCTGTGTGTGTCACTGTGAAAGCGAAACTACTTTGTTTGGCCTTCCAAAAGAGGACGATATCCTCTTCGTCATGCCTGGAGCTGATCCGTGCTGGTCTCTGAGGAAATACATCAACTTTGCAGTGTGGATCGCTGGATCGGCTTTCACCGTGGATGAAGCGGAGTCCAGCCCGGGGTCGTCACATGTGGTTGCTGCAAGCTCCTTCGTAGAATCCGCCACTCTAGGCCTCTGGCCTTCACTCACTCAAGGCCGCAGTGTGTGATGTTGTTTCATTGAGAAAGCGAAACTACTTTGTTTGGCCTTCCAAAAGATGACATGACTAGAAATCATGTTTATATCACGTTTATAATGGGGTTTAATATTTATGTCTCATCGCTCTGGCCGGACAGGGCATCACAATATGTTACGGGGCGTAACATTTCTGTCACATGCTTGAGGTATTCAGGCAATCACAATGCACTGGATAGCTGGCCAATCACAGCACACCTCTCTTTTCAGACCGATGAGATTTGTAAAAATCAATGCGTTTCAGAAGACGGGGCATAGAGGAGAAACAATAATGTACAGTATGTGGAAAATAATGTGTTTTTTTAACCTTAAACCGCATAAACAAATTTCATTACACCAAATACACAAAATAATGTTCATTTTACATTTTACATCAAGTTTTACATCTACAGAATTCCCCTTAAACTCAATGTGTAAATGAGAAAACAAGGCACATGTTCTATTGTAGCCTATAAGCCAGGTTTTGAAAATACATTTTTAATTTTAATTTTAAATTTCAAGGAATTAATTAACTATTTTTAAAGGAATAGTTCACCCAATATACCAATATATATATATATATATATCTATATATATATATATATATATATATATATATATATATATATATATATATATATATGGTAAGAAGTTGGAAACAATAGCTGTATATATATATATATATATATATATATATATATATATATATATATATATATATATATATATGGTAAGAAGTTGGAAACAATAGCTGGAAATAACAGTTAGAGGTTAAAACGTTTTAATGACATTTGTTTATTACAAACACAGAGATTTTCATGTCCTTTTAACTGATGGATTATTGTGATGCTTTTATCAGTTGTTTTTTTATCAGCTCTCATTCTAATGGCACCCATTCACTGCAGAATAACCATTGGTGAGCAAGGAACTTAGTGCTAAATTTCTGTTCTGATGAAGAAACAAACCTAATTACATCTTGGATAGCCTGAGGGTTAGTCAATTTTCACCAAGTTTTCATTTTTGCATTAACTATTCCTTTGACAAAGTGGATCAGCATGTTTAGTAAGCATCAGAGTTGGGGTACTTGGACCCAGGACTTGTACTTGTACTGCAATTATGAACAAATTCGGACTCAGGTGAACTTGCACTCTGACATTTTGGACGCAGAAATTTTTCAGAGTGCAGGGAAATCCACGTCATGTGCAACATGAAAGATAAATAATAATAATAATAATAAAAAATAATAATTAGTAACAACATAAAATTAAGATAAAAAGACATTAATAAATGTCTCCCATTCAATTGGTTGACTTAACTCAGACTTGATAAGGTGGATTTAGGCCCAAAACTTATAAACAGCAAGATCTTTTTGCATTCCCAAAGCCTCTGAGAATCCTTGTAACAGGATTTGAGGGTCTCACATGACCTACCTTTTCCACAATCACCAGTTTCAGGTGTTTCAGCTGAAATGACACCCTGCTATGACCTTTCAGCTTTGAAGTTACGTTTGAAAGCCTGAGAAAAATGCGAAACAGACATAACAAAAACAAATGCCCAGGGTGAAAAGCATAAATGGACTGTTGATTTTACAAAACAGAAGAAAAGCAGACAAAACTCTGTGATGTGAACAAACTTGTGTCTGTTCTGATGACTTGGTGCTCACACACTGAGGTGAGAAGCATAAAAAGCAGCAGGATTGATCCATCCACTGAGGAAGGGAAAGAAAACAGCCCTGCAGCAGAATGAATGAGACTGAATGATGATGTCTACTACTTCATTACCAGCACATTTGATTTTGGATGGGCTCAACAAATTCACAGGCAGACAGCAGCCAGACTGGAGTCGAGGGAGGTGTTTGGATGCCCTCCTACTGTATTTCTGCTGGTAAACCGGTGTCATTAGCTGTTTTCACACATTCAGCTCAGTAAATTACCGTAAAATTATCTGATTGATTTTTTCAGCAGTAAAGTGTCAACCAAAAATCAGGTCTGCCGCACACTCATGCAACAACTTTCTGTCTTTTTAAAGAAATGTATGGCTGCATTACACTCCCTAAGCAATCTCAGATGAATACCCCAAGCTTTGCCCTCTTGATTTTGTCAGAGGAAGCAAAACTACTAATACACTTCAAGCAGCTCCAGCTGTCAATATGGCACTTTGCAATTGTGCTTTGACTTCATTTTGCAAGCTATAAAGTCAGAATTATGAGAAATAAAGTTGCTGTTGTGAGGAATAAGATCATGTTAGACATGAAGTCAATTATGAGAAATAATGTTGCAATGTGAGATATAAGGTCACATTGTGAGAGATGAAGTCGAAATTACGAGAAAGTTGCAATTGTGAGATATTAGGCCACATATATAAAGTCAAAATTATGAGAAATAAAGCTGCAATTGTGAGATATAAAGTTGTTCTGTAAGATATAAATTCAAAATTATGATAAATAAAGTTCCACTTGTGAGATATAAAGTAATAATGTTAGATATAGGAGAAAGAAAGTTTTAATTCTGAAATATAAAGCCAAAATTAGGAAAAAAATAAAGCTGCAATTTTGAGATATAAGGTCATATTTTGATACAAGTCATAATTCTTAAAAATAAAGTTGCAACTGTGAGACATGAGGTGACATTGTGAGATATAAAGTCGAAATTATGAGAAATAAAGTTGCTTGTAAGATATAGTCAAAAATGAGACATAAAGTTGCACTTATAAGATATGAAGTCTAAATTATTAGAAATAAAGTTGAAGTTGTAAGATATAAAGTCAAAAGTATGAGAAATAAAGTTGCAATTGTGAGAATTTTGGTCATAGTGTGAGATATCAATTCAAAATGATGTGAAATAAATTTGCAAATGTGAGACGTAAATTTGCATTGTGAGATTTAAAGTCAAAATTACTAGTAATAAAGTTGCAATTGTGAGATACAAAGTCACATTGTGTGATTAGAGGCAGAAACAGGATGTCACAGGCAACCAACACATCAACTCATACCATATTTTGCACAAAAACAATATGTCATTGTTAGAAAAGTAACTTGCTGTTTCTTCTGCTCATGCTGTGAGGAACCATAAAGATTCAAATAAATAGGAGAGATAAATTAATGCAGCATCCCACAGGAAACATCTAGACATCAACATCCACAGTCTCTCCTAGATTCACATGGGAAAGATTAATATCATAATAGCCAAACGACTTCATTTACATGCCAGGTTGTGGATGAATACATTTTTACAACTTATTTACACATCACTATTCCCAAGCAGCTCTTTGCGCCTCCCAGGGCGATCCCATTAAATTAAGAAAAACTCTGCAGGAAACAGAAATTCAATTTCTTTATTTAGCTCGTGAGAGAGTTTTCATTTTGCGGTTAAACCCCAGGCTCACCATAATGGGCTGGCTTCCATTAAAAGTTTTATTTGCCTGCCTCTATTGCCTCGCACTATAATGTGGTGTAAGAAGAGGCATACACTGTAGACATGCAAATATTCAGTGGCTTGAGCTACAATGTGTAAAATAATCTTCATCTGAGGATAAGCGTAGGCGTCCTGTCCTTCTGGTAACCTCAAGAGATCTGCACAAGCTTTTTGCACCTTGTTTACATCAACCATGAGGGTATGAATTGTGTCTAAAATACGTTATTTTTCAGATTCAGAAGTAGCACTGCCAAGGCCATCGGCTACACAATGTGCTCTCTCACTCATCTTAGAGGGGAAAAAGAGCATTGATTGGAAACACTCTCGTTCTATCCAGAGTCTGCTGCGGAGTTGCCATGGTAACCTTGCAGAGATGGCAAACTTGCAGTTCTTTGCCTCACAGATTCATCGTCTGGTGCTGGTTAAATAGGACAGAATTGTCCTGTGTTGATAGCACTGTGTAATGGCTGGACCTGATGATGTTAGATACATGCACTTGGGATGTCTCTGCATATATCTGTTTATGTAGGTACATATGTGATTGTGGAAAAATACTACTTTCTGAGGCAATATGCAGAGGTAGGATGGCATCAAAGCATGTCTGTATTCAGTATTTACAGTACATAACATCCTGTATACCTGATGCCTTCATACTTTTTTTTTTCCATTTCACTGTTATGCAAGACCCAAAAAAGGAAAAGATTTTTGAGGTGAAGCCATTAGATTTTCTTTTGTTTTGTTGTAAATGAATCACATAATGCTAAACTGTGTGTAATGTAGACCACTGAAGCGTGTGTAAAGCCCCCACAATTTCTGCCAGTTGTGCAACACAGAGTTTTCAGCATAAACGCCAAAAATAGATCAATCCAAATCTAATGTTTAATGTCAAACATGTTGAAGATTAGTCAACATGCTGTCCATTTATTAAATGTTGTTTTCCCACAAAAGCAGTTTATTCAGCATACTGAACTTTCTCCTCCACTGACACCCATTACAAAAAACAAAAAAACAAACAAAAAAAAAAACAACAACAACAACAACAACAACAAAAACATAGAGTTACTTTTAAGATGTTTTTAATGAAAACAGAGGATTCTGTACCTCCATTAAAAGTTTGGGTAACCAAAACTATATGAATTGAGTGGTTTATTGAACTATATGATTTAATTAAGGCTTTAATTTACATAAATACATAGTGTATCACATATGGTAAACAAAGAAAAACAAACCACATCGGCTCTTGTGCATCACACACACGTTAGAGATTCTCTGTTTACCATAATGTTGTTTACTATATTTGCTCTAATGTGCGTTGATTATTATTTGGATGTAAATAAATGCCTAAATTAAATCTATTTATTATATAAAGCGATTGTGTCTCTTCACGTGATTTGGATTAAACTGCTTGATTCATATGAATTCATTTTACATTCATTCATTCACTTGTTTGTTTTTGTTACCTGGACTTTTAATGAAGCGACAGGTACCTGTCAGGTTTTATTTAAAAAGATTTTCATCTGTGTATTCGAAGATTACCTGAAGTCTTATGGATTTAGAACAACATGGGGATGAGTAAATGATGAAGAATTTTCATTTTAGTCTTTTGGTCCTACTATTCCTATAGGATTGCATTCTGCTGATAAATTGTAGTCATTAAATATTTGCTTGGTTATGTCTAAAGCTCACTTGAATTTGTTTCTAGCTCATTAGATGTGACATAATGGTGCCTTGTTAACTGCTAACAAGTCACATTCTGTGTTATAAGACATCAAAAGAACAAAGAATTTTTCCATGCCGCTATTGTTACCTCTGAATAAAGTTTAAAAGGAATGCAACACACAATATAGTCCAGAAAATAGAAAGCATAATTAGAGGCCTGCTATGTGGAGCCTTTTTTGTTGTTGTTATTGTTGTTGACAGTCACGTCTGTCCCTCTCTGTTGGAGAAACCACCTTGACATCACCTTGACTGGTCATGCCTGACAGCCATAAAATGAACTTCACATTATCTCTCCCTCTCGCAGCTGATTTGCAGATGCATTATCTCTGGCAGATGACCCCTCCATCTGTCTCCCTCAGTGGACTGTATTCAGCAGGTTTTTGAATAAAAACTTTGCTTAGACCATCCATGCAAAGCAAGTTTGCACATTTTCACATTTATAATCACTAAAGTTACCTCTATGAAGTACTTGTTGAAAGCAGAGACATTACAATGGGAGTTAATGGGCAATTTGTACATATGAGACTGGGAGAAACTAATACAAAATGTGGCCACTGTAGTCCCGCCTTACAGATAAAAGAGCCAATCACCTGCTTTTTTACTTATACAGGCCTTGCCTTCAAATATGCGTGGAAGTTGAAAACAGCTAGCTTGTGAGTCAACTGTATGTCCGAATTCATAGTATTCATGAAACAGTAGGCAATAAGTACCTGGATGACTTATTACTTCCGACAATATTATTAAGTGTGAATGACAGTGAAGTGATGCTGTTAGTCACATGACAGTGACAACATGGCACAGGTGTCCAAATTTCACTCATACTATATACATTCAAACTATATATATATATATATATATATATATATATATATATATATATATATATATATATATATATATAAAACATACTTTTTTTAACAGTCAAAAACCAAATGTAGTACCTATACAGAATTCAATTTCGAACACAATAAGCTTTTTGTTGTTTTTGAATTTTCAGCAGCCATTACTCCAATCTTCAGTGTCACATGATCCTCCAGAAATCATTCTAATGCTGAATTTGTCCTCAAGAAACACTTCTTATCATTGATACATGATATGCGATGCATGATTTTTAGGATTCTTTTATTAATAGAAAGCTCAAAAGAACAGCATTTACCTCTTTTTTTTCAAACAATGTAAAAGTATTTATTGTCACTTTGATCAATTTAATGTATGGAACGCACGGTTAAACCAATCATAATCTAGGATCGGAATCCCTATAACAGCTTTTAAACAATCAGTTAAAATAAATCAATAAAATAAAATAAATCAATACTTACATTAATTAAAATTAAAATAAAGGAGCACATATTGTACTGAAATCAGTCTTATTATAGGCAGTCTGCTGTTACTGGTCAATGGGATAAACCTATATTCCATGCTGATTTGGTCAAGTAATCTAGGAGACAGATGGTTTAGATGCATACTACATTCAATATTTTCTTTCTGCCAAATGACATGCTGATAACACATAACACAGAATAAACACAATGTACTTTACATTGTCAGTTTTCAGGTTTGAAATGACAGTTTCATGGAATAAATGAAAGAAACATTAAAAAAAAAAAAAAAAAAAACAAGATTTTCAAAAATACACTATGTATTTTCCAATGTTGGAATGATAAGGGACTCAACCATTGCTCACCTTCATTTTAACAGATGCTGTGTTGTTGTTTGCATTAGCTAGGTGACATAATGTTTTTTCATGTTGCAGTATTTTTAGTGAGGAATGGCTCTTCGCTTCAGGGCAATTACATGATGTGCATCAGCCCAATGAAAGTAATGGATCAGGCATCTATGTGCAGCAATGTTTGATTAGTTTTTTTAGCTGCCTCTTTTTCCTCGTTGTCTTGGTCTCTGTTCACGCTTTGTTCCCCTCTCAACACAATGCATCTGGTCTTCAGGGGATGCTGTGTAAAATGAAAGGGAGGGAGAATCTCTTCCTCAATTTAGGTCAGCTTTCTGACCTAGTTAGGACACACTGATTGGATTCAGCAATGTTATCCAGACCCACTTTCCTGGCTTTCGACACTTCCTAGAGGAATGTGTTTAATCCAAAATTCCACATGTACAGTACGCAGAGTCAAATACTGAGCTTGACAGAGCATATAAATTAAGATGAAGTGATTGTGAAGTAAAAGGTGACCTTTGATTCCAGCTATAAACAAAATGCGCGGTCATTTGTTGGAGCTGGTCATTGTGTTTACTTAAGATGTGCCCTAAGGACCGACAAGGCTTGGATACTTGCACAAAGACATGGATACTACAGCTCACTGGCTTTTAGCACAGACAAACCGATGCAATCTTTATGGAAGCCCGTTTGCGCCACAGAATAAACAAAACAATAAGGCAATTGCAACTTTTATCTCCAGCCTGTCCTCCAACAAAAAACGACCATATAGGTCGTTTGTGCAAGCACCTTATTACGACCTATTTTTACGTTTTAACGTTAAGCGGCCTCTAGCGGGCGTAAAAATAATGACAGTATCACGTTGCGTCTGTCGTCATGAAATGACGTATAACGTCATTACCAATCAAAACGCACGTTTATTTAAATGCAATGTGTGGACTTTTTACACTGATCTCACAGTAATTCATACATATTTTACTAGGAGGCTTATTCGTTCGAATGACCACACCTAACCCCACCCCCTAAACCTAACCCTCACACAAGAAATCATGCTAAATTATGATTTTTTGAGCATATACATTTTACGTGCATGTCCATTCTCGGGGATCGAACCCATGATAGCATGATTGCATATCAAGGTATAACGCAATAATCTACCAACTGAGCTACACGAAACGCAAATCACGGTGCAAATAAAAGAGTACAAAACATTAATATGAACACGACCTTTTGCCGATAGGGGCGCAATTGTAGTATACGCTCTGATGGGTCGTATTTCAGGGATTTGGACAAACGACCTATACGAGCGTATTAGTTGGAGGATAGGTTGCTTATCTCACAATTCTGACATTATTTCCCTTGCAATTCTGAGTTTATATCTATCAATTCTGCGTTCATATCTCGCAATTTTGAGAAAAAAATCAGAAGTGAGAGATATAAACTCACTCAAATAAGTGAGAAAAGAAGTCTGAATTGTGAGATAAAAAGTCACAATTATTTTTTAAATACTGTTATCGAACAAACAAACAAATAAAACAGAAAAAAGGTCATAATTGTAAGATATAAACTGAGAATTCTGAGTAAAAAAAAAATTCAGAATTGTGAGATATAAACGCAGAATTAGGAAAAAAGTCAGAATTCTGAGTTTATATCTTGCAATTTTTGAAACTCTAGATGGCACAGGCCGATAGGTTCTAACTCAATCTGATATAATCACATCATTATTCATATGGCACAGCTGGTTGGTTTCTATTCGCAACAGCAGTCAATGAGCTTAATGCTCAACATTCAAATATTTGGCTAGTGCTTGCTGTAGCAGTTGCAGCGCGCTTCAGAAATCCTCCACCTTCCCCAGCTCCACCTGTATAGATCTGGGGTAATTTTATGTAATTATATATGGGGATTATTTCATATATGATCAATCTGCAGCAGCAGTATTTCTTACATGCTCACGGCAGCATGTCTGTGAAAGTATTGGCAGTAGCAAGTCTTGCTACTTCCTCTGCCACAGCAGCAGCATAGCAGATCTGTTCTGCTAAGACACTTTACCATTGTCATGTACATTAACATGCTAAACTCTCAGAGTTGTCATGACAGAATTACACTGAGCTATAATATACCAAAACAACAGACTAGCACAAAAAAAAAAAAAACTTATTTTCAGAACTGATAAAAAAAGAATCATCTGTCCTTTATAGAAATTGAGAAGTAAATCAGATTTGAACAAGATCGAGAAAGTGCTCACCAGTTTCGTTTGCAACATGCATCAGATGATTAGTGAACAGAATGTGGGTGGTCTGTGGGCATAGGTATTGTCATGTATAGAAGGACTTTTTGCTATAAATAGGAAAATAAACAGACCATTTAACAAAAAGCCATATATAAAAAAGTGATTAAATACATTTAGATCTTTTATGACACCATGCAGGAGAGTGTGAAAAAAAATGCTTATTTTGGTTGTGATACCAAACATTTATTTCAATATATATTAAGACATATCATCCTCAGTCAAAATACATCGCTAAACAAAACCCCACAAGGTAAAATTTCCAAATATCTGTCAACAGGTTCAACCCAAAAGCCATTTCTCTGATGTACCATATCTGGTTTAGAGCACTAATAAAGCAAGTGTCTCTATGACACTCCAATAATAACCCACTGATCTCTTTCACATTTCAACAGTTTGCTGGCAAAGTTACAAATACCTATTTACAGGGGTAAAAAGATTGAATGATTATTCAGTTGATTCCGCAGAATGAAATAGAGTATAAATCAAATCACCATCAAACACAACAAAAACAAAAAAATACAAAAAAATAAAAATAATGAAAAGCAAAGCAAAACAAAACAAATCCTTTAGTTACAGTACTTACAGTTTTAAGTCACCATGCATATTTAAGGACAGGTTAAAGCCATAATGTGGGGTACATTTATACTGTACAAGCATATATGAAACTTCAAAATGTGTTGGTTCGGATTCATTCTTAACAGACACATCAAAATATATATATATGCGTGTGTGTGTGCGTGTGTATATATATATAGTCTTAGTTCAATAAAAAAAAAAATCAAAAATAACCAACATCATAAAAATGACACTGTACATGAATTAACTGCATGTATCTGTCACCTTGCTCAACATACATTCTTATTTGGCAATATTTATATATATATAAATATATTACATAATATATACAAATATTATGTATATATAACAATGTGGTCCTAACAAGGATGTAAACAATGAGCTAGAAATACAAATACACAGTTTAGCACTGTTTAGAAATACACACGCCACACAGGACGAATCCTTAGTTCTTAGTTTATGCAACACTTGTCATTATGGCGTGACTGTGCCCGTTTTGGTTATTTAAAGCAAAGTCAGTGAACATCTGTCAATTCTGCACCGTAATCATTACATCTGCAACATTTTTGTATAGTTACTGCAAGAAGGAGCTAAGTTATCACTAGCTAATAGGCATATAATATTTTTTGAGGCACTCTATGAATATGATTATTAGTATTTTTTTAGACGTTTACAAAAATAAGCAATAAATTCCCACTAGTACCTTGGGGGCCTCCTATTGCTCTCATATTGTGTATGCTTCTCTGCAATGTGCAGTGAAGTATGAGTCATTTGTTTATGCCCACACTCTTAAAAATGAAGAGGACGATGCACCTCAGTAGCTATATAACCCCATTCTGCCAGGCAAAATGGGGGGACAACTAAGAAAATGATGCACAATACATCACTGTAAACATAGAGCAATGGGCCATAAAACACAATTATACCTGTACTCAAAGCACAAAGCGAAATAGTGCTCATTGGCCTATGGAACCAAATAAAAGTTTATATTACACAAAGGCAATATGACATTAATGTCTGAAGAATGTATTGTTCTCTGCATTACAATGCCAAAGGCTGAGTCTCTATAAATTCATTGTCTCTATGCCAGCAAAGAGCACTTTCAGCTGTTTGAATGAAAATAGCTCATTCATGGTCACCAAAACACTAAGTGCATATGGTTAAACAAGCCCCCTAAACAAAACATCCATTTGGTTAATACATGGTTGCTAAATCCCTCTGTAAACATCACAATAACATTCTCCTATTTGTCTAAAGAGTCTGATTTAAAGCGTGGCTAAAATATTTCATATCGACATAGTGAAAACAATTATTATCCCTAAGCATGAAAAATGTGATCGAGCTGTCCAGAATACATACAAATATTTATATTGAGAAAATATTTATAAATTTACAAAGTTTTAAAAGCACCCACGTTGCCATGAGACAACAGACAATTCCGATAAGACAATGGATTCGAAGCTAATCCAAATGAAATAGGCAAATCAAACAATCACCTTTACCAAAAAGCCCCAAATTTCACATTTTGTGCTTATGTTATAGTAACGAGTCCTACAGAATGTAGATTGACAATGCACAATGTTGCCTTACATGTTCTGGAGAGTGCAGTTGTGTCTAACTGTCAGGGAATGTAGATCTATGCAGAATGACCGGCTCTACTCAGTCCCCTAACAGAGCCTCCAATCTTCAGTTCAGAGAGCAAGGTAACTCTTAGGATTGGAATGGAAAGAGATTTCTTTCACTCCTTGAAAGTCAAAATGGGGGGAGGTGTAGGAGAGGGTTTGAAAAAGTGAGGCAGGTTTCTGGCATTATCAGGACTAGGTCCTCTGTCGGGGAGCAGTATGATGTTGCCTTTTCTGCGTAGTGTGGAGTCTCGACTGGAGGTGGTGGAGAGAGTTTCCGAGGTGGCTTCACTGCTGGCTTCCACCGGTGTGACTCGGATAGTGGTGATACTCTGTTGGTGGTGGTGATGGTGGAAATGGGGATGATGGGGGTTGCTCATGTCAGGTAGGCTCCGGTTGCCATCTATGGAGCCGTAGCCATCTTTCAATGACTCGCAGCTTTCGGAGTCCCGGTTTAAGTCGTTGAGTTCGAGGGATTGCCGGATGCTGCCCCGCTCCTGCGGTTTCCAC
This sequence comes from Cyprinus carpio, assembly GCF_018340385.1. Taxonomy (NCBI): domain Eukaryota; kingdom Metazoa; phylum Chordata; class Actinopteri; order Cypriniformes; family Cyprinidae; genus Cyprinus; species Cyprinus carpio. Next base: position 10,216,897 of record NC_056573.1, on the reverse strand, counting down.
CTCCAGGACCCACTGCCATCTGTAGATGGTGGTTTAACCATGGGCCTGTTCTCAGGGTGGGCCTCCACTCGAACAATGTTGGGTTCCTGATCCATGAGGGCTTTGTAACGGATGGATCCGGTACAACTCACGGTGCTGCCTTCACTTTTAGGACTACCGTGCAACATGCCCTGCTGCTTGGACATTGCGATGACCTGCATGATACGTGGCTGGCTGTTAGTCCGACAGGCGGTACTCTTCTCTGCCACCATCAGCCATTTTGACCGTGCAGTCCCGCCACCTCCCCCACCATCATTCACCTCCCCATCATCCTCCTGAGGTGAGGAGCTCACGTTCTCTTGGGTCTCCTCAGGGATGTGCACAAGTTGGGATGATCCTGGTCGTGACTGGATTGATACCCTAGCGCCAGCAGTTAGGCCACCAGAGCTATTATTAGCTAATGGCAAAGCACTAGCAGCTAGCTTCATGTACTGTCCAGGAGGTCCACCACGGAGCTCACCATCTAAGCCCATGGCTGAGGGTTCAGAGCTGCACCGGAGCTCCATGTTTCGCTGGGGAGACAATTGTCCAGCCTCGGCCTCCATCACCTGAAGAGACAGCTTGCGGTTCTCATTCTTGGTCTTCCATTGTGACAGCAGCTGCTTGGAACGTGTGGAGTCCATGGAGGCATGGATAGCAGCATGGCGACGAGGCACTGGTTCTTCAATTCCAGTTGAGTGCACCCGGGGCAAGGTGTTACTGAATGTCACAAAACTCTCCTTGCAGAGGGGACTGGGTGGCGTAATGCACTCTACCTCTGTGCTTGCCCTTTTCAAACTGGACATGTTCTCTCTGTGGGATGGGCCACGTAGGAGGATACTCTCGGAGCGAGCTGAGGTGGGACGCTCGCGCATGCTCAGGCTCTTAGGTGGAAGTAAGCGTGGTGGATCTGTGTTCAGGTTTGGTAAAGGTCTCAGAGGTTCCCGCATGGCAGGTGGAGGCACCACAGGCTGGGGCTGTGGTGGAGGTTGCGGTGGCTGCGGTTGTCGGAGAGGAGGATGTACATGTGTTTTCAGGGATGTGTCTTCACTAGGTTTAAAGTTTCCGACTGCATACAGACCCTACAGTAGTGCAAAAATGAAGAAAATTTACAGCAGCATCAATCAATAGATACCATATAGATTTTAGTCGTGATAGAGATAGAAGAGAAACACCCCTACAACATAATGCTGCCACCACCATGCTTCACAGTAGGTATGGTGTGTTTTGAGTTGTGTGTGTTTGCTTTTCGCCAAACATAGTGCTTGGAGTTCAGTCCAAAAATTTCAATTTTGGTATCATCAGACCATGGCACCTTTTGCCTGATGGCATTAGAGTCTTACAGGTGTGTTTTTGTGTAGCACAAATAAGACTGTGTGTGGCAAATCAAAAACAAAACACCACCCAAAACACACCATACATACAAAAAAAAACACAACACACAACACAAAACACACCATACCTACTTCAAAACAAACTCGTGGCAGAATTATCATTATTGAAAGCAAAATAAACATCCTAATCAAATTGAAGGGAAAATGGATGCTGTCAAGTACATCCAAATTTTTGAGGAAAACCTGCATCCTTCTGCTAGACAGCTGAAGCTGGCGAGGTCAATCACCTTCAAACACTATAATGATCCTAATCATACCGGGAAAAGAACAACGCAATGGTTTAAGGAAAGGAAGATGAATGTCCTCGAGTGGCCAAGTCAGAGCCCTGACTTAAATACCATTGAAAATTTGTGGATGGACTTGAAAAGAGTGGTCTATTGCCGCTCAACACAGAATTTGACTGAACTTGAGCAATTGTGCAAAGAATGAATGGACAAATATTCTCCAGTCTAGGTTTGCAAAGCTAGTATAGACATATCCAAAAAGATTACTGGCTGTAATTAAAGCAAAAGCTATCTATATGAAGTATTAAATCAGGGGACTGGTGACTTTTCCAAAAATGTTATTCTAGTTTTTTAGTAAATAAAGCTGAAAAAGGTTTTTTTTTTTTTTTTTTTTGGGTTGGGGGGGATGGGTTTTGATTTCAGGCTGTATGACACATAAAGTAACTCTTTCAAAGGGGTATGATTTTCTATAGGCACTGCATGTAGTGGACTGACTGATTAGGTCATTAGGTTTGTGCTCACTTCTGACTGTCAAAGACTAGAATCTTCTCCAGCTGATGGAAACAGTCTTAAAATGTGTTGAGTCCTGTCTTAGAATGTTTCAGCTAGTTGTTAACTGTGTCCGCAGCTTTAGCTGGATAGCCAGCAAGTCTCTCAGCCTGACCATCTGTAAAGTACACAAACCCCACTAGAACCAGTAAACAGACCAGTCTGACCAGATTTGATTTTTTCAGCAATGTTGTCCTAAGGTCCTATGTCATTTTTCACAACAAAATTAACATTAGCTGAATGATTGACATCCTTATTTACACATTTTTTTTTGGCACCAGTAATTGCTTTGCCAAAATATATTTTCAACATTAACATTAGCTGAATGATTGACAGCCTTGTTTTCATTCTCCAAAAAATAATACATATGGTGCCTACATTGACTAAAGTCCACCATGAGCCTACATTAACTTTTTAGTAGTTTTATTGTCTATGATCTATAGACAGCCAGAGTATCAAACAGCATTACATAGTAATTTGCTTGTCCTGATTAGTGTACACTATGCTAAGCAAACAATAAAATCAAGACTTGATTTACTGATTTACCTCATCTGCGTTAATTCCTCATAAATAATTTTTGGCATTATTACTGGTGTTAAAAATCACAGGGTGTACGTAGCCCTCAGAGCAGATTGAGCAGGGAAGAAGGAAAGTGAGTGAGAGGAAAAGAAAGAAATGGTGGGAGGAATGTGGGGGGGTGGAGAGCAGAAAAGAAGCCACATGGGATTTGCATGTGTGAGCTATTTTTATCTCAATTAAAACAGCATTGTCTTATAGCACCTCACCAATTCTCTGTGATTCTTCTCCAGAGTCAGGTTTCATAGAGTAATATGGACTGGTCATTTTAATATGAAAAATGAATTATCATCCACACAGTGCCTTTGAAAGCTTCTGTCACAACAGGACTCACCAGGTAGATGGCTATGCCCCCTCCAATGAGAAAGCCACTGTAGACATCCACGGCGTGGTTCTTGAACTGAATGATGCGAGTCAGGCCACAGATAATGCCACAGATGATAAAGGAAAACACCAGGAGTGGCTTCAGGAGCTTGGATGAGTCAGTCAGAGTGGCATTAAAGTACATCTGTGGAAGGAGACCAGCCTTTTGACTGAAGTTTAATGAAAATGCTTAAGAATTGAAAGGACAGTTGGATTATTTGGCATGCAGTTACATATCGCTTGAGTCAACTGTGCCATGAGTCAAGTGGATTACTTACGGAGATGTACACAGCCGCAAAAGCTGCCAGAGTGGCGTGCTGAGATGGGAAGGACTTCCTGTAATGAGAGACAGACAGCATGGTCAGATCATTAGATCTTTTTCACACTGAACACATTTGAAGTAGTGTACCATGCTAAAAGACAGATGGGAATGGAAAGCCACAGATAATAATGCCATAGTGCTCTAACTCATATAGTGCACCAAAAAGCATCAGAGCTTCTTATTTCCAAGAATGTTCTCATAAAACCAACAGATATGTCTGAATATGCTAGAGTGTGCTAGATATTCTAGATCAGGGATCTGTAGGATGGTAGCTCTCCAGGAGCAGGGTTGGAGACCCCTGTTCTAGAGACACATTTCAGTATGCGTAACAGAAGTGTAAGTCTTCGTTGACACAAACACACACCAAACTGACCCTCTTTACGTCTAATTTTTACGTTATACAAAATGTCTGCACAACATATAATCACAGCTATTGAGAGTGCATGAAATGAGTGGAAGATTGAAAAGGAGAGCTGCGCAAATGGATGTGTGTGGGTGTGCTGGAATGGGCAGCCGGGTTGTGAGCAAAGCATCAAGACTGAAGTCTGTGTGGGTTTTACAGGAATGCCATGTGCCAGAGGACAGCGCCACATTCATTCTGCTACCTTCACATTTATCTACACCTTTTAAAGCAGAGATTAAACATAAATTTATTGATCCAACCATGATTTTTACTGTAAGTAGAGTTGCTGTGCAGCAGGTCAATTTAAATTTGGTCAGCCATTTGTCAAATCATCTTTGTTTGGGTATATTATTAATCACCCACACTCCATCATCTGACTTTTGAGTTTCAGAGTGAGCTTTTAGTAAAGTCTTGAATCATTGCATGACATAGGTATTTTAATTGTAGATTCTTGATGAGAAATCTTGATCTCTAGCTGTCTAATTGTGATTAACTTGTTGATGTTATTCAAAAAAAAAAAAAAAAAAAAATTCCTTATTCCATTTTCATAATCTTTAATAAATAAATATTTAGTAACAGTAACTTGCTCTGACTCTAAAACAACTTTCCTTTTCTGCTGACATCTCTTTGATCACACAGGCTATCTGACAATGTTAACCATTAGCCACACAGCTATTTACACACTATTTGGCAAACACGCATTCCATATGGCTCCATTCTGGTATAAAAGGCCCATTCAAACAATTCCCAATGGATAAAATTATATCCTGCCCTGCATTTTTATTTTTATTTTTGCTGGTTTAATATCCTGTTTCACTTTAAAAATGCATCACAATATGGAAGTAAAATGGGTTGCCAACAACATTTCACGTTGACTTCAAAATAGTATGTCATACTTAGTCCAAATTTAGACCTTTTTTGGGCATGATTATGCATTAGGCTTGACGAACTACAATATGACACAGATACTGCTTTCTGACCTGCCAGCATTTATTGCCGCTGGATCAGGCCCAGAGCAGATGTCATCCACAATGAAAGAGTTCTCATCACAGGAAGTGTTGAGGCTGGTGTAGTTGGGCTTGCACACAGTGAGAAAGTAGGGGGCATGGTATCCTGTGGCCAGCTGGATAATATCTGTGATGAGTGCTGTGATACACAGGCCAAACACATGGACCCCTGAAAATGAGACAAAAAGCACAAAAGAAAATACACACAAAGCTTCTTCCTCAGTCATATAAAGCAGCTACTACATTTCATAAGGAGCAGGAAGACTTCATAAACTTTCAGTACAATGGATGGAGCTTTCATTATTAATATCAAACTCAATATACAGTAGTACAAAACTATAAAACAAACAGAATGAGCCAAGATCAAAAAAGTATTCCAAATAATATTTATACAAGCTATATGGCTTTCAAAGATCAGAAATATATACACCCACCCACAAACCTCACAGCTCTTCGGATGTAAGAGTTGAAATTGCAGCCAGCTGCATTTATGTTAGCCTCTGTTTTGATGGCAATGTTTCTTCTGGCCAAGCAGCAGTACAGGATCCCTTCTCCAATCATAATCTGTGGGAAGATGGTCATCTGTGTTTACCCAAACATACAGCACCCCCCTTATACCACCACCCACCCCCTTTTTAGTGGCTTCCAGGGGTCATTTTTAATACAGTCACTGACACATCAACTCCATTACTGTAATTAAAGTAATCACTCCAATCCGTCTGTCCATTCATTCATAGCCATATGAGAGGGATTTCATCCAAAACTAAAAAATTGTTGAGGGAAGGAGGTGTCTTGAAAGTCATCCAGGCCTCCACTACTGCAATGACTAAACTGTTAATTCCATGTAAATGAAAAGCAGAAACCCCTGAAGGGGGCATCTGCAGTTGAGGACGTGATAGAGAGTGCGAGAAATGAACAAGTGATCAAACCCCTCTGAGATCACACTTGCCACACATCTACAGTCAAGTGCAGCACTCGAGTGCAGCAGGCACTACCATAACAGCTGGAGCTATCAGCAGGATAAACATTCACACACCGCCTGCTAGTAAAGGCTCAGCCATAATACCCATACAGTACCGAGGCCCAAAACTCATTTGGGTGATTTAACATAGAGAGAGTTTTGCTGAGTGATAAAACATGAAGCAGAAGTCAAAATGATGACTCAAATGTTTGAGATGAGGTGGCCATTTGTACATGCTTCACTGCAGACCAACTGCAGACTTTATTTACAGTGGCTGACAAATGCAAAATGCACAGGATAAGCAGCAATGATAGAACTTAAATGAGCATAGCCACCTTGCAAAATTAATTAGGGCAGAATGGTGGAGCACCTAATGTGATGAAAACACCCAAGCGACGTGCTGGGAAGCTGATGAAACAAATATGTCATTAAACATTAAACAAATCTGCTCTCTGATGAATTTAGGTGGAGTGAGCTCGAGGCAATTCTAAGATGATGTTGATGAGACCAACATTGGAATAACAAACTTTAAAACCATAGTGGAATATTACAAGCAACTGGGGCAATGACAGAAAGCTTTTCAACCTTATCTTGAAAATGAATTAAAACATTTTTCAAAACCATACAAAGAGTATATTGCTAAGAGTTGAAATTGTTAAAGATTTGTTTCCTTTTCTTTTTTGGACAGCCTAAATAGTCATTGACCCAGTGACCTCTTTTTTCAAAAGCTAAACTGCCACTCAAAAGTTTGAAATTTATGAATAAAGTCTCTCATGCTCACCAAGGCTGCATTTATTTGACCAAAACTACAGTAAAAAAGTAATGAATTTTCAGCAGCCATTTCTCCAGTTCTCAGGGTCACATGATCCTTTGAAAATCATTGTAATATGCTGATTTGGTGCTCAGGAAACATTTGCTATTATTGGCTATGTAGAAAACAGTTGTGCTGCTTAATAGTTTTGTGGAAACCATGATACATTCATTTTTCAGGATTCTTTAAGAATAGAAAATTCAAAAGAATGTCTGTATCTTACTGACCCCAAACTATTGAAGTGTAGTTAAAATACGACTCTCAAAAGAACTTCCAACTTTTGAAACTCTGAAGAAATGTGACATCAGGTTTTGGAGATATTTCCACCGAGCTGCAATGACACTCTTGTAAACATCACCATGTATACAGATGGTAAAATGCAATTGAGGGAAATCTATTAGACTCATGAGTTCATCACCTAGGGTCTTGATATTACATTCACAACATGCCTGGAGAGGCTTAGCGCCTTGTCGCCCAGCTGATGTTCAAAATGCATGCCGGGTGGGCGGCAGTCAAAACTTCACTGACAGTTTGGGGAGAAGACAACATGCAAGTCAGGCAAAGAGCAAGAAATAAAAATGAAGAAAGAGAACACAAATAGAAATGCCAACAACAATTTAGATGAGGTGAAAGCATAGAAACCTATACTTTAAGTGAACTGTGTAATTTTTAGGCTAGTTTGACAAATTTGCTCTTTGACAAATTGCTTTTGTTCCATTTTATGTCACTTTGGATAAAATCATCTGCTTAATGCATAAATGTAAATATACTACTGTTTTATTAATTACTTATAGATGTATATGCACATCTGTTTATTAGCTTTGAAAACATCAAAAAAATAAAATAAAAAATGATGACTCATCCTGCACTACACAGATGCTTCTACAAAAAAACAAACCATAGAATAAGAATGACACACTGTAAAAAGCTAAAGCCATCCATCAATTTCATAGGGTCTTTAACATGAACTGTGTGCAAAGCTAACAACTATTTACAACTTCAGGTAAAATAGGTCTTTAATATTCACTTAAATATAGTGCTCCTGTGTGCAAAGCTAGCAACTATTTAGCTTGAAACTTCAGGTGACTACAGAGTCTGCTAAATAAATGGAAATAATTGACCATCAAAAAATAGATTGAAAGTGTCACTCTTGCATTTACCGTCACAACCTTAAATATTCATTCTTGCCCCTCTAAACTGAGACCAAACACTAGTGCATGAATAAGTAAGAGTGCCCTTTAGACTAAACAAAAGTGCAAGTGTCACTCTTGCATTTACCGTCACCGCTGGCCCGGCGAAAGCCAGACTGAAGAGCGTGAGGAAGGGGATGACCTCCTTTGTGGGCTCAATGTAAGGCATGCTGAGACTCCGGTCATTGCAACTGTAGCCCGAACGCACTGGCTTAAAAATATCTGTCAACTCCAAGAAGTATAAGCTGACCACAGAGGACACCAGAATCGGGAGCTGTAGAGATAAAACAGAAGGAACATGATATATTAGATGTGTCTTGTTTACTAAATATGCAAGATGAGTAGAGAACAGCAATAAAAATTATGCAAATTCTTTTACACAAATGGTGCACTGTCCCATAGTTAGTTTAACTCATCCACACTAATTTGCAAACAGTTGCTAACATGATAGGAGGTAATTATTCCACTGACATGGTAATCAGCCAGTTATAGCACAATGGAGGTACTCACATTAAGGATTGAACTCACCTGGGATATAACTCACTGATTAGTACAGTGCATCGTTGGAGAAGCTAACCAACTATTCACAACTGTTTCACAAAACCACAGTAACATGGTCACACCTCCATCTTTTGAACTATTTTGGTTCAACAATATAGGACTGTGGTTAATGATGTCACACACAGGTGGTAGAGCAATAAATTCCGCTAATTAACTGATTCGAGATCTTCTGAGATGCTGCTGTAACGAACATGGTAACATTTTTGTTCCCTGTCATTTTGTATTATTTTTGGATTCATCGAAGGTTCTCTCTTATGTCATACTCCAGGGGTTTCCTTACACGTTTGTGCACAAGTGCACTCCTTAAAAGCGGTGCTGATTGTTCACACACTAAAATATTTATATTATATAGACTCTTTAAAATGAAAGTTCCGGATGGAGCTTTTCGCAGCAATGCCATAAAGTTACTAAAAGAACCATTTTTTCTTAAAAATTCACACTGCCAGCCACTTTGTATGCCGCTAGTCTCTGTACTGTGAAGACGCTTGTGGGCTTTCCTATGCTGTCACTCTAATGTTATTGGTAGACTGCATATCTGGCCATATGTTTATAAAATGCAATCACAAATGATACACATTGCAGAAAAATAATATACCATTCTAATCTAATTTAAAAACATTAATGAACATTCTCATTAGACTTGAAAGGATTAGCATTCTGCTAAAGTAGCATTCAGAGTGCTGTTATATAAACTACAGCTGTGCTCAAAAATTACTAAAACATCATTAGAATTTGACAAATAATAATAATAAAAAAACAATTGTCACTAATAATCAACATTATACAGGGGAAACAGTACATATGAACTGCAACAATGCTAAACTGCTCACTGAATCAAATATTAACAACACAAACTATCAATGTATAAATCAAACTCCCTAAGACTGACGACAGTCATTTTATTAAATCCATGTATGTGGTTACAGTGAAATCAAATAAAACAGCGAAAATCTTTCCTGCACTACAGGCCTTTATTGACAAAGTCTTCACTCCTATTGGTTGTCGGTTGTGAAATTTGCTGCTCATTTGCATCAAGTTGAACTTTTCTTAACTTTGTTGTGTGATTCATGTCACTTAACACCTACATTCAATGGTCATTGTCACTGATGTCACCGCAAGTCGCCAGCTCTCCACTGAAAATGCAGGGGATCATGTTGCTTTGTTGCTGCGTGTTGCCGGTGGTGTGAACTTTAGTGTGAAGAACATTAAAAGAATCTGAAGACCTTTTTTTACACCATAAAGAACTTTAAAGGGATACTCCATCACAAAATGAAAATTTTGTCATTATTCACTTACCCCCATGTCGTTCCAAACTCGTAAAAGCTTCGTTCGTCTTCGGAACACAATTTAAGATATTTTGGATGAAAACAGGGAGGCTTGAGACTGGCCCATAGACTGTCAAATAAATAACAGTGTCAAGGTCCAGGAAAGTATGAAAAGCATCGTCAGAATAGTCCATCTGCCATTAGTGATTTCTTTGTGTACAAAAAGTATTCTTGTCGCTTCATAACGTTACGGTTGAATCACTAATGGCAGATGGACTATTCTGACGATGCTTTTCATACTTTTCTTGGACACTGACACTGTTATTTATTTGGCAGTCTATGGGACAGTCTCAAGCCTCCCTGTATTCATCCAAAATATCTTAAATTGTGTTCCGAAGATGAACGAAGCTTTTACGGGTTTGGAACGAAATGGGGGTAAGTGATTATTGTGATTTTTGACAAAATTTTCATTTTGGGATGGAGTAACCCTTTAAAGGTTCTTCATGGAACAATAGAAGCCAATTATTTTGCTTTAAGAGTGTATATATATTCAAATGGATTGAACAGTAAAGAATGCACTGCATGTTAGCTTGCTTGCTGTGCCCAAGAGAATGATCTATTTAAATATTTCATGTCCTACTAACAAGAAACAACGCTTCTAGCCATAATTCAAGAGCTGTAGTTCCAACCTGGTAAGTTTGCGATGCTGTTTGCAAATGTTCATTTGAACAATGGTTTCGGGAACAAAAATGATCATTAAATATGTTAGTAATAGCAGAGCTAGTGACTATAGTTGTCTAATGGGAAATGCACCCCAGATCAGCTGCTATCCTTTTAAATCATCCTGTATTTAATAATACTTGTTCGTAATACCATATTTTTTCTCCTAAAAAAGAAAAAACAGTTGGTGCTGAAGTGTAAAATGCATTGGGAGATACTTGCTTCTAAAAACTTAAATGACAATGGCTGTGTATTGGTGCTTGTCAAGCTAACTGCTACGATCAGCGTTATGCTGGTAAATGAGTGCCGATAAATATAATGAGGGTTTGGATGAAACTATGCTGGAGTTCCATCCCCTGAGGCTTTTCACACTTGTCAACGGTACTGGGTTCACGCTAAGGTTAGACAGAAGATATGTGATTACGAGAGAATGAAGGGTATTCTCAGGTGAATATGCAAGGAACTTCTTTAGATATCCTAGAATTACTGTTGTCATTGACACAGTTCACCCAATAATATCTCAATGAACAAGGATCAACTGGAGATGTCTTTGCTGCTGCAGCTTCCAGGAGGAAATATTTTGCGCTGTGCTACGCAAAGTGGAAATATGCTATCGTACTGAATAATTACGAAACTTGAGCGGACAACATGAAGATCAAAAGTGGGGGTAGGGGGTTTAATTACTGTAATCAAGTCCCTTCTAAACAGGGGAGAACATCTGCAGAAAAAGCCCCTGTGGTCGAAATTCCTAGTGATTCTGCATCTTCTAGCACAAATACTAATAACATCTATGACATTTTCACTGGACCAATTGGAGCTTCAAACTAAAAATATCAGTCTATAATGGTCCACCCATAACTATTATTAATTCTGTAGTAAACAAATTAATTCTGTAGTTTGACTGTGCATTTACAGATATTTAGCAGTGAATTGCAACTGAACGTCTTTAACATTTTTCATTTTTCATTTCTATTTTAAGTTATTAGAACAATACCACAGAGCTTACAATGCAATACTTGCATACTATATACACACAACAAAGGTAAACAAAGTTTTATTCTTGTTTTTAAGCCAACAAAACTTGCATAATGCAACAATTTACCTTTTCTTAAAAAAATACATTTTTAAATTAGTTTTAACAAACCTAAATAGTAAAGAGTGCTAATGCCTTTAAATAAAGTAGGGATGCACAATATTGATACGATATGATGTTTAGAGCTTTTAATGTAATTATATAAAACAGTGTAAGATTTAAATACCTGCTATTTATTGTTTATGTGCTAAAATTGTTATCAGCTTATCTGTGTTTTAATATCAATGCATCTGTATCTAATGCCCAAATTAAAATTAGATTATGAACTTTTAATTAACCTTGCTAGCTAATCATGGCTGAACAACTGAACAAGAAACAATTTGATATTTACATCATTAGGAAAGTAATCGTGGGAACATACTGTATAGAAAATTGGAAAGTATTGGCCAGACACCAGTGTAGAATGTCAAAGGCGTAATAACTTGAAACCTAAACTGAGATCTTTTTCATGAGAAGGCAAGTTAAACTTTTTGGCCATCTTGTAGTTCATTTAGTAAACTGAAAAATATTAGTGAAACAGGGAAGTTAATTAGGCAAAATTAGTGAAGCGAAGCATATTAAATTACTTCATTTTTAATTTGTTCTCAGTTTAGGACAGAAACAAGGTCTCTGCAACAAGGCTACTCTATAGAAGGTAACCAGGTCACACATGGGAACATGATATTCATTTCAGTGCAGCCAATAAGCTTTGATTCTCTCTGATTTGACAAAACTGAGACTATTCCTGGTAAGTTGTAGGACCTTACATTTGATGTCTGGATGGGAACATGTATGTATCATGAAATCTTTCTCACTACCCATGACATAAAGATCATACATGAATCTTAATGAAAACAAAGTTATACCTTTATCAACATCACATTTGATTAAAGCCTTGTGTCATTCATTCCATTTTTACAATTAGGCACTCACAAATCTTATTAGAAAAAAAATAAAATATAAAAATCATGTAGTAGTTCATCATACCCCTCATTCTCTAAAATGAACTGTTTAAACAGAATAGAAAAGCAGTAGTTTATAGTTCATGACCATGACATTTAATACATATGACAGAATGTTTTAATAGTCTTTAATATTCAAGAAACGGGGAATTCAGCACTGCAGCTTGACAAGTAATCAAGACAGATCAAAGACCACTACCATTATCTCCATGACACCAGTGATCAGCACTCATTTGTTTGTGATATCTAGGCCATGTCAGATTGGCCTTCATTTAATAACTGTCCATAATCCAATCCCACTATATTTAATAGTGCCCTCTTAATTCTGTGACAGAAAGCAATGTTTAAATATAAATAAATGTTTAAATCACAGACATATTTTCAGAAGGTTTACAGTCCTGTTATCAGTGTGGATGATTTTCTTCACTTTGGTTTTTAAGTATTACTCTGCTAAGGCCATGTTGTCTGTGCCAATGCATATTGCATCTTAAAATCAGGAAAATATTGTTTTTGAATGGCTGACATCAAGAAGCAAGCCAAAAATGGATGCGCAAAAGCCAGAACACAATTTGTATCACTATCACTTATACTCCCTTAAGATTAACACGATATACAACAAGTGTTATGGATTTGCCCTTCTCACGACCAGAACTGCATACAATATGCATGCAAAGTTAACGAGCAGTCATGCAGAATGAACACTGTGGTTCCAGTCTGCTTGATTGCTTTGATTTTTAAACGTGACCATCTTGTAAATGAAGACCACCATCAACTCTCTTCTATTAATTAGACATAATACAACAAGAACAGCTCTATCAGTGTGTTCTAGAATCACTCACCTCCACGAAATAAAAGCAGGGCAGCAAGGTAACGCTGTCTTTGGTCATCTTGCCTTTGAGTCTTTCCTTCGCAGACATGATAAACGGTACGTCCCTTTAAAAACCCGATGCGCGAAGAGAGGAACGCTGAAGCCCAGCTGGTGTAATTTCTCCCCGTGTGCAGAAATTGCGCTCCTTCAGGCTGTCGCTTTCTCCATCCCCAAGTGCGCTTTTACTGCGGATGCAGACAGACGGAAAGATGCTGTATCAAACCTGCCGACATCATGACTGAAACCATGACAACACAATCACCATCCCCTAAGGACGGGCCGATGGAGATGTTAACAATGTCCGACACCAATTAATGTTTCAAGCCAACCTTCAACCTTCTTATTAAAGGCAATATGCTGACTAGATGACGTCAGAGGTGTGCCAAAAACCCATTTTCACCAGAAGCTAGCGCGCGCGCGCGCACGTGCGTACGTGTGTCTGTGTGTGTGTGCGCGTGTGTGCGTGTCAGTGTGAGAGAAGTGGGGGCGTTCACGCTTGTTCACACTATCGTGCTTGTCAAATTGCTCAAAACACGGCTCAGAGAGGTTGTAGATAAGGCGTAAATTTATTTTATTACTGATATACTGGATAAGGATGCAAGTAACAAGTCATGAGGCATTCGGCATTGTAAAATACCTCATATTCACCGCTAGACTATTAAACATCATGGATATGGAGAAAAAAAAAACCTAAGCTAAGAAAGCTAAGAAATATAAAATTAACATGATCCTGCTTTGAATTTTGTTTCAGTGCACTCACGCGCCATCTACTGGATATTAAATGACTAAATATTTTAAATATACAAAATAAATTGCTTTCAGTTTTTAATAAGGTCTTTTTCTACTTCCAATTTTATTTTACAAGTAAGCTTTAAAGCAGAGCCAAATATGGTAGCTACTGTTTTAACTGACTGAATGACGTTTCATAAACTCCACAAATTGAGCCTTTCAAGTGCTCAATCCCATCATGATTTTCTCTGCCCCAAATCCAATACATGATTCAGTTTGTTTATTCGTACGTTCTACTTGATGTGTCACTGGATATCAATATGTAGCAAAAGTTTGCAAGCGGGGTGCGCACAGGAATATACTTTAAGGTAAAAAATAAATAAATAAATAAATAAATAAAAAGCCTGAATGAATGAATGCTCCAAATGATCAGCCACTGAAAAAAAAAAATAAAAAAATAAAAAATAACCTCAGTCAATAAGTTTTTATTATTTATTTATTATGTATTTATTTGCAATATAATAAGCATACATGAAAAAAACTGTACCATGAGAACAAAATATACAGGAAGCAAATGTATTTATTTATTTATTTATTTTATTTTTTGTTTTGGTAAGAACAAACTCCTTCGGTGCTATGGAGGGCACTGAGTAAGAGGATGATACCATTTCGATGGCAGCGTCTGCGTTAGGGGTGGGCTAAAATTCATATCATGATATTTTACACTGTCCAGGCGATAACGATATTATATTGTGATATGATAAAAAAAAGTTGGCCAGTGTTTAAGTGTTTGAGTTGGCCAGTGGTTCCCAAACTTTTTCTGCCGGGCCCCCCTTTTGTAGAGAATTTTTTTTAAGCCCTCACCCCCCTTCTTTTTTTTTGGGGGGGGGGGTCTCTTATGCTCACCAAGGCTACATGTATTTATTAAAAATACAGTAAACACTGTAATATTGTGAATATTGTCAATTTCAATGATCTATTTGAATGTTTTAACATAAAGGCTACTCTCGTCTGGTGTAGACGCTTAGAGCAGAAACATGCATCGGTCATTTAAAGTATATTTCTACATGACTCCCTGAAATACAACTCTGATTCGTCAATCGCACCATCTAGTGGTCTGTTATTGATACAACCACAACTTCTACAACCAATAACGGAGCGCTCGCTACTGCGAGTCATGTTGAGGTAATTAAAATATACCCAATTAATATTTTGCTCTCAATTATTTACTTATCAGGCAAGTGGCCACATGACAGGCGGGAAAATTATACAGTGTAGTCTTTATCACCCTGCAGAGGTTTATTTTGCATGGAACAACATAATACTGGTAGTCACTTTCAAACCGGTATAGCGCCCACCCCTAGTCTGCGAGAGAGGAATGGTCCAACAGCCCACTGGATTACATTGCATTCTACTGGATACACCACTAGACTTCCATTATATTGATGTCAAGCTCCTACGTGTCCTGTCCAAGGCAGTGGATGAGCTTGGTTTGAAATGGGCACCTCCTGCCAAGCTAGCCAGAAGCCATCTGGACAAATGATACTTCCAGTCGGACCACAGCTGGAAGGACACCCTGCGTAGGCCCGGCCCTTTTTCCCCCCGAGGTGCACGACGAGATAGCAAAGTCGTGGAATGCGCCGCTCACCAGTCGAATGCACAATCCGGGATCCTCCCTCTTGTCTTCTGTGGATGGCGCTGACTAAGTGGGGTTTTAAAACAAGTTTTCAAACAGCTCCGATGCACCATGGATCTGGCCCTCAGAGCAACGAAGGTGACAGCTCAAACTATCGGCCACAACATGGTAAATCTTGTGGCGCTAGATCGTCACCTGTGGCTTACCGTAACTGAGTTAAAGGACTCAGAGAAACTGCCCTTCTAGACGTACCCATGAATCCCTCAGGTCTCTTCGGCGCGGCAGTGGAGATGTTCACAGAGGGCTTCGCTGAAGGGTAGAAACAGTCAAAGGCCATTAGTCACTTCCTTCCTGCATTCCCGCTCCTCCTCAGCACAGCGCGCAGGAAGACAGCACATCCCTTCTCCTGCTGTTCGGCTTGAGTATGAACCGACGGTGAAGCCAAGACAGCCGTGGATGAAGCATCATCAGGGCTTGAAGAGCCAGAGGCCCCACGCTGACAGAGACAGTAGACCCCCTGCACCGGAAACAAAGCCGCATTCCTGATGCATTCCCTTAGAGGAGGAAAGCTGCACCAGTGCCAAAGACGAGCCACTAAAGAAGTATGCTTACTCCACTGTGTGTTTACCATGCCTAACACACAGTGGAGTGGAGTGTATCAGTATGGTTTATGAAATCAATAAAGAATGGCTACACGCTTCAGTTATTCCCAAAACTGACATGTTTCAACGGTATGTTAATGTCCACTGTATGGGAGCAGAATGCCTCAGTACTGCGAGAGGAAATACGCAACCTTCTCGCAAAACATGCTGTATAGACAGTACCCCTTGCAAATTGCGAGATGCTTCTACTGTACAGTCGTTATTTTCTGGTAACAAAGAAAGAGGGCAGACTCTGCCCAATCTTAGATCAGAGACCGCTGAATTGTGCACTTTCATATCGCTCATTCAAAATGATTATGCTGAGGCAAAACCTCTTACACATCAGACCGAGAGATTGGTTTATCTCTCTTTATCACATTTACAGTAGCAACCCCCTCACCACAGGCGCTTCCTGAGATTTGCATTCGAGGGGAAAGCATATCAATTCATGGTCCTACCCTTCAGTTTTTCTCTGGCCCATCATACGTTCATGAAATGCATGGAAGCATATGCAGAGAACCCTCACTGCCCACTGTTTTATTCACTGACACAATCTCCCCTGGGGGTTGAGGCACTAGCTCACAGCTGGCCAAAATCATGCAAGTATGCCTTTCCTCCAGTGAAACTTCTCCCTCACCTGCTTTGCAAAATCAGAGAGGAAAGAAAATCTGTTCTGTTGGTGGCACCAAAATGGCCCAATCAGCCATGGTTTCCAGAACTGGTGGAGTTGCTGGTAGCCCCAGAGATATGATCTTTTTGGTTTACCAGCGAGCTGGCAAGTATGACATAAATGACAATATCTTGATACAGCAGATCTTAAACCAGGCCAATCAAAGTAATTAGCCACTCGCTGGTAAACCCAATCAAATCATTTGGCCAGCTCCTTTGCAGACTATTCTGGTTATGGGAGAGCCATTTGAGCATCTTATTCTAGACTGTGTTGGCCCTTTGCCAAAGTCAAAAGCTGGTTACCAGTATATTTTGACATTAATGTGCGCGACAACACAAACCCATTCGTAACAGTGTAATGGACATTATGATCATCTTTGGTATCTCTTTTGAAGGCATCTTGAGTAAAACAGTCCCATATTTGACAAAGCACATACAAAAGACCTGAACAGGAAGCATCCCAACCTGTTTAACAGAATACAGAGGTTTGTTGAGCATAACCAAAGCCACTAGAAGGCAAGCCTGTAACCTTTAGCCAAAGACGCTTAATGGCTAATACTAATGCTTTTGCTTTGGCAGTACATGGGAATGGGTGTCAATGGAGGAGAGGATTCACTATGCTGAATAAATAGCTTATCATTTAATAAATCGGCAGCCTATCGGCTAATCTTCAACATGTTTTACACAAAACAATACTTTTGGATCTAACTTTTTTAGAGTTTACACCAAAAAAAAATGCTGTTGAATAAGAGAAGTCATTGACTTTTTGCGACAGGTGGGATTCAGCTTACGGCACGTCTCATTCATTCCTATGTTATCCGTAAACAGCGATTGAGTGTTGCACAACTCTGACTGATATTCAATGATGTCAAGGCTGTGATGTGATTGGTTATTATGGCACACGTGATCCAAGTTGACCGTTACACTTTCTCCAATAGTAAGTACAGACCCTCTCATTTCCCTATAGTAAGACAATCTCTGGCATAATCGCTATGGTACACTAAAGTCTAAATGATCGCTGCTCCTTTTACACTTCACTACTGTTTTGGCTTTCATGAAGTAGCTGCAGTTTGCATTACACACATTTCACTGAAAGGATCCCTGACAACTCTAGGGCCTTTTGCACCGCTTTAGTTCCAGAACTAAATATACAGTACTAAAGTACTGGGATGATTTTGCGCGAACTGTTTTCCAGTACCATTAAAAGGGTTGCATTCGCACCGACAGTGTGTACTAGGACGTGACATAAGCCGGTTGACAGTGATGTCATTTGTTTGCGGTTTCAACAACGTTAACAAATAAGAAGAACGTTAACAACAGGAGGATGGAGGATGCTGTGATCGGAGCTGTGTTTTGTTCACAATAAGTCATGGCTGGGCAAAAGAGGACTTTATGGACATCCAGTTATACAGAGCAAACTTGAGGTCATTTTGTTATTCGAGTTTAAACATCCTGCCACTTAATAAATAATCAAACTCAATAAGTTTTACTTCATGTTGAATTGTCCACCTGACTCATTTTGACATTTTCACTGAGATGGTTTGAAGTTGTCGCACTAACTTACCAGGTTCAGCACTCCTATTGGTTCTTGGTTTGATGGTTGTCGTAGAAGTCACATTGCAGGGAAGTGTCCGTAATCTTCTGACACAACCATAATTTAATCGGAGGAAAAAACTGATCACAATGACCATTAATCATTAATCTGTAATTTGGCTGTCGGTGAACATGACAAACCAGCGATCAAAGACAACAGATTTTAGCCTAGGATTATATGAATCTTTTAGGATTTCCAAAATTTGTCTCAGTCAACCAAATTGTGGCCAAAATCACAGTGTGAGCCAACTTTATTCACTATTTTACTGAAACTACTGGTAAACTTGCATCTTTGGAGTGCTGTTTATCGCAGCCAGACATTGGTGAGCAGAGTTAATGAAAATAGCCTCCGCCAACAAATCTGACTACTGTATGTACTATGAAAAATACACTCAGTTTCATTTTAGAGCTGCTTTAAAGCGGAACTGAATTCTCTTTGGATAATTTAAATATTATTTTTATTTTTATTTATATGTTATATGTTATTTAAATATTATATTACTGCAATATTATTATTATCTAATATCTTTGAAACCAATCTGTAGTGTATAAAGCACTATAGAGATAAAGGTGATGCCATTTGACTTGATCGGAATCGTAGAGGTTAAGGTACAATTTTTGTCCTACTAACAATATTGTTTTTAGATACACAGCAATAGTTTGTAGTTTACAGTAACGTGTATATATGTACTGCGACGAGCGTCCTAGGAGGAATCAGCGTTGCCCTGGCAACCAACGGCATACACCTGCACGTCCTCACCGCTGATCGGTCACAGCTGCATCTCATCAGAACACGGCTCTTAAGCAGCACATGCTGAGCAGACAAGGCAGACACTGGTCTCGAGCCGAATGCACGCTGGACTAACCCTTTCTCTCATTTCTCTCCAGAAAGCAGTGAGTGACCGACAGCCCACCCACTTTGGAGCACGTTTGGACACTCACTTTCACTTGGATTGAGCACTGAAGAGCACCGTGAGCACCAGCCTCCACGCACCGGCTTGCCATCCTGCACCTGTTATTATTGTAAATAAAATCCACCCTCCGGGGCTTTTTGTTGTTCACGAAGCCAAAACTTGTCGAGTGATTCTTCACCACGTCACAGTGGTGGAGAATGCGGGCAGATCGGTGAAGAATCACCGGCAAGTTCACCGCCCCAGCCCTTAATTCTTCATTTTTTTTTTCTCTTCCATGTTTGCACGCCCCAGCACCGTGGAAAGAGGCACGCTCGGCCTCACAATGGAAGAGGTTCTACAGCGCCTCGCGGAAGTGAGCATCTGCCAGCAGCAGATTGTAGAACACCACGCTACTCGCCAGGGCAGGGCGGAGGAAGAACTCACCGCTGTCCGTACCGCCGCCGCCCAGCGTGTTCCGCTACCTGATCCTCGCGGCCAAGCCACCCGCCTGTTACCGAAAATGACCGCGGATGACTATGTGGAAGCCTTCCTACAGGTCTTCAAGAATACCGCTCAGTGCGAGGCGTGGCCCGAGGACGAGTGGGCACGTGCGCTGGCACCCCTCCTCACCGGAGAAGCCCAACAGGCTTACTTCTCCCTTCCCTTTGCGGCCGCCGAAGACTATAACGAGGTAAAGCGAGAGATCCTAGCGAGGCTCGGCTTCTCACCCGTCTGCGCTGCCCAACAGTTCCACGAATGGGAATTCAAGCCCCATATGCCAGCCCGTGCCCAGGCAGCCGAGCTCAGTCGCATCGCTCAACACTGGCTGCTGGAAGGAAGCCCCACTGCAGCACAGGTAGCGGAGCGAGTGGTGGTCGATCGCCTCCTCCGCGCATTACCCCGCGCCCATCGGCAAGCGGTTGGAATGAGGAACCCTGCCAACACCCAGGAACTCGTGGAGGCAATCGAGCTGGCGGATGCCGTCCATCACCACGAGGCCGGGGACCGAGCGCTGCCGTTTCCCCGGAGGGTGGTCCAGGCGCGACGCCCGCTCGAAGGCGCACCCCGACCGGTCAGCAGGCCGACGGTTCCCCCACCGCGGGATGAGCCCATGCCCAGCGCTGAACCACCATCACCCCCGTGAGCGTGGCTGGCAGGCTGCATCGTCCACCAGCACGTACCGTCGGGAGCCCCCGAAGCAGAGGTGACGGTGGAAGGGAAACATTTCCGAGCCCTGCTGGACTTAGGCAGTGTGGTCACCCTCATCCAGTCGCGGTTGTGCCCCCCTCGAAGCGGCCAGAAAAGCTTCCTCTCGATTACCTGTGTACATGGAGACACTCGCCAAGTACCGGCCCGAAGAATCACCATTTCGTCACCCCAAGGCGCCTGGCCGGTAGAGGTTGGCCTGGTGAAGGACCTGCCGGTGGCCGTACTGCTTGGGAGGGATTGGCCCGGCTTCGACAGACTGCTCACCACCGCTACTCAGCCTGCCAGCCCCGAGGGGAACCGTCGAAGATGGAGACGGCCTCGAGCACCCCACCGTCCGGCGCTGCTCGCCTCCGACAGTGGGAGAGAAGGTGAGTCTCCCTCCCAGTCTACTAACTTATTTTATGATGTGTACCAACAGGCTGCTGGAGGGGGCTCGTTCGCCAGGGAACAGCGGGAGGACGACCGACTCAAGCACTGTTTGGCACAAGTGCGAGTCGTGGATGGAGAGGACGTCCTCCCCCGGCCCCACCCTCTCCCACATTTTGTCGTGGAGAATGGCCTGCTGTACTGTGTCGCCCAGCGGAGGGGGGAGGAGAAAAAGTTGCTAGTCGTGCCTCGAGCCAAGACCGAAACCATCCTGGAGCTGGCACATTCCCACCCCATGGCAGGTCACCTCGCGGCAGCCATCACCACCCAATGCATCCGCGACCGCTTCCACTGGCCGGGCCTGGAGGTCGAAGTAAAGCGGTTCTGCCAAGCCTGCCCGACCTGTCAGGCCACATCCCCTAACTTCACCCCTACTTTCCCCATTTGTTCGCAGGACCATGTGACGAGCATCCTAGGAGGAATCAGCGTCACCCTGGCAACCAACGGCATACACCTGCACGTCCTCACCGCCGGCTGATCGGTCACAGCTGCATCTCATCAGAACACGGCTCTTAAGCAGCACATGCTGAGCAGACAAGGCAGACACTGGTCTCGAGCCGAACGCACGCTGGACTAACCCTTTCTCTCATTTCTCTCCAGAAAGCAGCGAGTGACCGACAGCCCACCCACTTTGGAGCACGTTTGGACACCCACTTTCATTTGGATTGAGCACTGAAGAGCACCGCGAGCACCAGCCTCCACGCACCGGCTTGCCATCCTGCACCTGTTATTATTGTAAATAAAATCCACCCTCCGGGGCCTTTTGTTGTTCACGAAGCCAAAACTTGTCGAGTGATTCTTCACCACGTCACAGTACATATAAAAGTGTTACAATTATAATTACTATTCCCCGCCTCCAGACTCATTTGAAGATGAAACATCACATGGAATGCATTGCATTGTGGGAAACATGCATCAGATTTCAGCAAATGTAATAGGTAACCACGGAATTCTATGCATACAGAAAATTCACATACTATTCTCACAGCATACACACAGCATACTGCAATATAGGAGGAGGTGGTATGCCGTTCCAAACATAGCTTCTGTACTGATTTCAGTGTACTTCAAAAAAGAGTAGGCGAAATGTACCCAGATGACTTCTGCCACCTGGATTCTGAAGTGCACATTCGATGGACACTTTACTATCCCATCAGGCCATGGGAGAGGATTTATGAATGGCAGTAAAGCGACACAACTGGCGCAGGAAGTTCATGTGACAGTATCAATATTGTGGATGTAGTATATCCAAACTTTCTTTCATACTACCCATATGCATACTATACAGAACTTTTAACAGTTGTGAAGTAAATTCAAATTCAAATGTAGCATCTACTCAGTATGCGATTTTGGACTCACAATATGTCTCCTCTCCCTGAATATCACTTGCCTTGTATATCTTAAAGTGACAGTTCTCCCAAAAATGAAAATTCTGCCATCATGTACTACTTACCCTCCACTTGTTCCAAACCTGTATGAATTTATTTTAGCTGTTCGACTGAAATAAGATATTTTGATGATAGCTATTGACTTCTATGTATAAAAGTTACTTTAGACGTCAGTGGTTACCGTCAACTGTCAACATTCTTAAAAATATATTTTTTTTGTTCAGCAAAAGAAAGAAACTCATACATGTTTAAAAAGTGAGGTCTGTGCAGTGCAGCATCCAGTTGCATACCAACACAAACGACCTACAACTTCATGCAAAAAAAAAAAAAAATCACTGAACTAATCCAAGAATGTCCAATATGTGTCTAGCATGAAATGGACCGATAAATAAATAAATAAATAAAAAAAATAAATAAATAAATAAATATTCGCTATGGACTGCAGCAGATGGCAAACAAACTGCCTCTGGACCAGATGGTGTCAAAGGCTGCAACAAGTAGTGATGCTAATTGGTACGAATAAGGGTCAGATAAGTAGAAAAAAGTCTGTGTTCAGAATCGCCCCTATACACTCATTCACTATTCCCTACAATAGTCCACTAATAAAGTCCAGTTGAAGGAGTGAATGAAAATGAGTGAGCAAATTCGGACACTGAGTTGCTGTTTAATAATCAACCAATACTTAGCAAACTGGCAGATCCATTAATGAAAAGATTGATCTTGAACTCTGTTGTGGAAACTAGCATGTATTCATTTGGCACCAACCTCACAGTTCATTATGGGTATTTCTCTAGCCATTCCCTGGTTGTACAAAGTGCACTCCATAGTTTCAGACACCAATACAAATGGCTGTCCCCTAAAACTGTGTCATATAGAGAGCAATTTCATTTTAAGTGTACCTTTAATATACATTTTTTCCATTTACATTTTTAACATGTAGATTTAACTTCATTTATTTATCTATTTATTTTTTTATTTTTATTTTTTAAGTGAAACTGCAAAACCCTTTTCAAATCCTTACTTTAGTGCATTCACAAGAGGGCAGCAGCGCACAACTCCTATATCATCAGACTTAAGAAATACATCGAAGCCGCTACTTTGCTACATTTCCGTCTAAACAGTATACAAATGACATATCCTGAAAAAGAAAATGAATTTGTTCACCTAATTTTGTGTTTGATCGATTTATCAAGGTTTGCAGAACCCAATTTTCCGAACTGAACAGTGGTCGTATTTGACCATATTGTTAATGAAGAGGAACTTGTTTGACAAGTCCTTATGCTAATAAGCAGCAGCAAGTAGACGCCAAGTAAAAACTACATGAAATATTTGAAGTCGTAAAGGACGTAACATAATATTATACGACAAAACAGTTAAAGTGCATGTTTTCAGGCATCCCATCATCACTTATTAAAGTGATGTACGCCTACAGCGCGAGCTCTAACCCAGGTCATTCTCACATACTACAGCGCACTTGACAGCTCTATGACGGTCACTGAGACGATGCGCTTCTATTTCTAACGGATTTTACGAGGAGTGACGGTGGAATAAGAGGAAATAATACCAATGATATTGTAGGAGCTGACCGAATACCCTTCACTTCTTACCCAGGATTTCTTTTCTGTTTAACCCTTATTCACAATGCTTTACTTTCAGTTGGTGATCATGGCAGGGACTGTCATGCTGGCATACTACTTTGAGTACACCGATACTTTCAACGTGCACATTCAGGGATTTTTCTGTCATGACAATTCCTATATGAAGCCCTATCTCGGACCAGAGGAGTCCAGTACGATCCCACCAGCCATCCTGTACGCGGTGGTCGCAGGGGTCCCAGCACTCGTGGTGAGTGTGTATAGAAGGTTAAAGGTTTAGATTTTGTCGTGGTTCTTGGGATAATCTTTATTTATATAAAAACATCATGTTAATCAGCTTGTGAACTGTAGAGATTGCACTTTTCGATAGAGTCTCACAGTAAGACTGCCTGCAAAGTTAGGATAATTTAAAGAAATAATTATACACAGAAAAATGTGGCATCTGGATTTAGATATTTTTTTAAAACGTTCAGTTTACAGAATGGAAAATGCTTAACACGTCTATTATGTATATTTGGTTACGCATATAATATCGCAAATTAATTATCCATTGTATTTTTCTACCTACAGTGTATTTAGCACTTTTCAAGGGTCAATACATTAACGGGGGTCATTAAGATTATTATTATTATTTTTTTTTTTTTAAATAAATGAACAGTCTACTTTTATTCAGCAAGGATGCATTTCATCCTTTCAAAGATGTCAGTAAACACATTTGTTACAAAAAGTTTATTTTAATTAGACACTGTTCATTTGAACTTTCTAATCAAGAATCCTGAAAATGAAAATTAATCTCAGTTTCTACCAAAATATTAGAATCACCACAACCATTTCTCAGCATTGAAAAAAAATCAACAAATCAGCATTTTACAATGATCTCTGAAGGATTATATGACTGAAGACTGAAGTAGTGACTGCTGAAAATTCAGCTTTGCCATCACAGGAATAAACTATTAAAGTTGCCTATTAAAATAGTTATTTTAAATTGTAATAGTATTTCACAATTAGGGGTGGATTTTGTGATTTGGGGGCCCCAGGCAAACATACAAATGGATCACTATACATTTACACACATTTACTTAGATCAACCTTTAAGTTCCTTTTTTGTTTTGCAACTTGCTGCTGCACAATGGTGTCCCATAGTTGTGTCCAATGTTTCTACAATTTCATGTTGTAGACCTTGAAATGGCAATTGACTTACAGTTGAAATACAGGTTTTCACAAAAACAAAATAAAATATAAAATGATAAATCTCACAACTGAGCCTTTAAACCAATTATTATTTTTATTTTTAAGAAAAGGGATGAGTCAGAAGTGCCATTAGTGTTTACTAGGTTGGCCATGTGAATGTTGGGATCTGTCTTTGAGAAGACAGCCTACGATATATTAAAAGATAATTTATGATGAGCAAGATATTGGCCGCTCCGAGGGTCTATTAAAGAGCACCAGGATCACCACAGAGCTTGCCTGCTCTCTCATAAGATGTTCAATGGATTTGCTGAGTCGATCTGAAAACACTTTTCTTGGCCTCATATTAAGGCCACACAAATTCACCCCCGAAACGACTATTATTATCACCCATTTGCTGAAAGTATAACTTCTGAGCTAAGTGTGGAGTGAAAACTTGGATCTGGCCTCAAGCAGGCTCTGTGGTGGACAATAAAGGTCAGCTATCAGCTTGACGGGTTCTTAAAGTGCAAATGTGAGTCCCAAATATTGCTGCCATGCTGAACTTGGGCATTTCTGACAAGGCAACTGATAAACTTACAAAACCTAACAGTTATTGCAAGTGTATTACTTACCCTAATGTTGTTTTAAACTGTGTGACAAAGTTTTAGTCATTTTTTGCATGCAATTATGATTAATGTTCACTGAAGCTTTTAAGTTTCAAATAAAATATCACCATATCATAAAAGTTGTCTATGACTCGTGTCCTTTACTACAACTTTTATGAATTTATATGATAGCTTAATGTGAGGAACAAACTGGAATTAAAATTGTTATAACCTGTCCCCTCCAGTGAGCTGTTGTAATTGTGAGATAAAAAGCTGAAATTATGACATATTAAGTAATAATTATGAGATGAGAAGTCATAATTATGTCAATTTAATGATGAATTTAAACTTCTATGCTTATACTTTTTGTCTCAGAATTTTGAGTTTTTGTCATGACTTTTTACCTCATAATTTTGACATAGTTTTTAGTCATAATTTCTTTTTATCTAATCATTTTGATTTGTTTTATGTCATAATTATGATTTATCAAAGCATGATTTTTTTTATCTTATGTGGTGGAAATGGGCTTTCATAGATTTTGTTTTGTTCATAATAAAGCTATATGGCTTCACAAGACATTATGGGCTTTTTTTATAATAATTTTATGGCGTGTTTGTGTCCATTTGAAGCTAATAGTTATTGTAATTGGATGGAAAAAATTACGAATAGATTCTTCAAAATGTATTTTTTTCATATTTAATGGAAGAAAAAAGTAATATAATTTTTAATTGTGAGAAGGGGCCATTAACAGAATGCATTTTTGCTTTGAAAAACGTGAGATGTGGGCAATGGGATGGAGGAAAAAACTTTTTTTTAAAAGTTGAACTTCTTGATTTGATGCTGTGTCATGCGTGAGATGCTGTTAAAGACACAAGACACAAGTGCAACAATTAAAGATGTCAAGTGTTTTTTTTTTTTTTTTTTTTACAAAACTATGGAAAACTTTTACAAAACTATGGACTCCAAGCATTCTAACACCAGTACTGGGTGCATCAGACTGCTCCGCCAAGTCTGACTGCTGAGGGTGCTGGAGGATGCTCAACCAGGGTTCGCCAACCGGGGAACTCTACTGGGAGAAGAAAGGCGCTTGCATCCCCGTGTGAGGGGGAAAGGCGCAGCAAGCATGACACCGAGCCAGATCTTCACGCCAATTACCTGTTACCCATGGGTAGAAACCAGCTCTACACGAAGGTTGTAAAACCTTGCAAAGGTGTTAGGTGTTGCCCAGCCCGCAGCTCGACACGGCTCGCCCTGGGATTTGTACTCCAAGGTGATGACATCCATTATCCAGTGGGCCAACCACTACTTGGAGACAGCCTTCCCTTTCCGCTGACCTCCACAGCAGACAAGGAGCTGATACCACTTATCTGCATAGCGCTCTTATGGGACACAGCAACACCAAGGCTGGATCTGCCTCCTCTGGGGGCAGCGCTTGCATGGTTCACCACTTGGTCTCGGAATGGGAGTGGTGGGAACCTTGGGCACGAATCCAGGCCAGGGTCTCAGGACAACATGAGAGTAACCCAGCCTGAACACAAGGCACTCTTCATTTACCCAAAAATGCTTGGAGGTCCCTGACCCTATAGATGGAAGTGAGCGCGATCAGGAACGCTGTCTTAAGAGACAGGAACTTCAGCTCAACTGAATCAAGCGGCTCAAAGGGGCCCCTCTGGAGTCCAGCCAGGACAACAGAGACATGCCAAGAGGGTATCAGGGGTGTCCTAGGAGGATTCAACCTTCTGGCACCCCTCAGGTATCTAACGATCAGGTCATGCTTTCCCAGGGACCGGCCGTCCACTGCATTGTGATGTGCTGCGATAGCAGTGACATACACTTTCAAGGTGGATGGTGACAGCCTATACTCCAACCTTTCTTGCAGGAAAGAAAGCATGACTCTGACAGAGCTTCTCCGGGGGTCTTCTTGGCGAGAAGAACACCAATTTGTGAACAGATTCCACTTCAAGGCATGGTAGGTCTGGTGGTAGGTCACTTAGGTCTGTCGTGTCCCATCCAGAAGCCACACATGGAGGTTCCAGAGATCTGGATGCGGGTGCCATATGGTGCTCAGCCCCTGAGAAAGGGGGTCCCTCCTCAGGGAGATGAGCCAGGGAGGGGCTGTCACGTGGAGAATGAGTTCACGGAAACCAGTTCCGGGTGGCCCAGTAAGGTTCAACCAACAGGACCTGTTCCTCGTCCTCCCTGACCTTGCACAGTGCAGCAGGCTCGCTGGGGGAAATGTATACTTCCGTAGAGCCCTGCCGGTTGGTGTACGAAATGGCCACAGTGTTTCATGCCGGGACACTTGTTCTAAGGGCACCCCGGCCCATAGAACAGCAAGGTCTATGGTGATGGTGACACGATGTGTACTGTGGCGCCATGCCCATCTCGGGACTCGGAGTGTAACTAGTGCTGAAGTGGTCTCATATGAAGCAATCCAAGTGGCATGACTGCAGCTGCGGATGCCATATGCCCCAGGAGCCTCTGAAAATGTTTCAGTGGTACCACTGTCCTGCCTCTGAAGGAACTCAGGCAGTTCAGCACCGACTGGGCACATTCGTTGGTGAGACGCGCCATCATACTCACAGAGTGTAGCTCCGTACTGAGATATGAGATTCTCTGCACAGGGGAGAGCTTGCTCTTCTCTCGGTTGACCTGAAGCCCCAACTGACTGAGGTACCAAAGCATGAAGCCCCAGTGATTGCACAACTCCTCTCGCGACCAGGCCACAAAGAGCCAGTTGTCGAGATAGTTGAGGATCCTAATGCCCACTTCCCATAGTGGGGCAAGGGCGCCCTTTGCGAGTTTCGTGAAGACACGGGGTGACAGAGAGAGCCTGAAGGGGAGGACCTTGTACTGCCATGCCCGACCCTTAAACGCAAACTGCCGGAATGGTCAGTGACAAGGAAGGATCGAGACATGAAAGTAAGCATCTTTCAGGTCGATCGCTGCAAACCAATCCTGGGCTTGAACGCATTTGTTAATGCGCTTCTGAGTCAACATCTTGAACAGGAGCTTGTGAAGGGCCCGATTCAAGACTCGCAGGTCCAAGATAGGCCGGAGGGCACCGCTTTTCTTGGGTACGATGAAGTAAGGGCTGTAAAACCCCTTCCTCATCTCAGCTGGAGGGACTGGCATAAATCTCCCAGAGCGCTAGCCGGCAGTCCTCTGCTCGTGGCAGAGAAACCCGGATGGATGTTGACAGAGGGGTCTGCTCCTTTCCGTTTAAAAAAGGAGAGACTCAATCGCAGCGTTGCCATGGTCGCGCACACAGTTCGGGCATGAACCATCCACAAACGCGTCTTCATTGTGCTGAATGCCCAGACACGGGAGACAACGTTTATGGCTGTTGTCAGAGGACAGTAAACGACCGCATCCAGAAGAATACAGATGAAACGGCATCTTTAAAAAGACACAAATTGTCCGTGATTTGCTCTTTTAGGCAATCCGCTCTTTTAGTTGAAGCACCCAGAGGAATAACTGAAAGGGACACCGCAGTTCGCGCTGTACCGCCAACCAGAACAGCTTCCCGACACACAGCAGATGAATGGCTCTGTGGAGTATAACAGTTTTTCATACAACCACTCAGCTCCGAAGCAAAAATCTAATGAGTGGATGCACCTGTCGCCTGTATGCACGGGGAGTGGCTCAGGTATACAAAATCCACTAGCCAATTTTCATTGGCGTTTTCTTCCGAACCAAGATGATTGGCCTCCCAAGTGAGACCCCATATGTCATTCGACATATCTCATAGTGACCAACAGAGAGAGGAACCTGCTTTCACAGTAACCAAATAAACCAAACTTTAACATCAACGCTTGTCTGAACCAAAAGCTCTGATGTGAATGCGCCCTGATTGCTGAATTACCTGCATTACTTAAACAGTAATCTGCTTAACACAGGTATGTTGTAGTTAAAACTTTGGAGGCAGAAGGCTGATTAATAGAATTCTATCTTTGGGGCTGCAGCTCACATTCTTCATATTAAATATGAATAATAAAACAAATAAAAAATTAATTAAAGTATTTTTGGTCAGCCCATATGCCAGTTAGAGAAACCATCTCGCTCATGAGGTTTGGCTGTTTGACATTTATAGGCCAGGATGGCGTGATGTCTATAAGGAGTGAACAGTGAGTCATGCCAATCCACATTCATAGTCCTGAAATGCATAAGCATTCATGAAAGTCATGAAAGGATTTGTCTCCTCTTCACTGACAGATCAGACCATATTAATGGTTAATAATGGAAAAGTGTACATTCAGAATTTGCCAGTTTATATACTATTTTCTGTGAAGATCTAAAGGAATGTGTCTTAAAAGTGAAGTAAACAAAAATAACAAATATTCCATTCTGTAATATGGGTCTTAGATGATTTAAATGAAGCTGCTAACTTTCAAATTCAACGTTTTTACATTTAATCAATGCAGTTTGTCTTTTTGAGCTTATTGTATATACCTCATATGTAATCAAAAAAGAGTAGAGATTCAAGCTGCAGTACTAACAAGTGATGTCAAGATGATATATCCTCAGACTCTTGGTGTTCCCACTTCAAAAGCTCGCTCAGCCGTGCTAATATTGAGATACCACTGATGTTGTAAACCTGGAGTTTGCTGCACTGTTGAGTTGGCTCAAGAGTTCACAAGTTCACCTTTCACGTCCTGTGTTTTTTTTTTTTTTTTTACATTGGTATTGGAATAAGGGTGCTGGGCTCTTCTGCAGCTGAAGTCTTCATGTGTTGTGAACTGGTTAGTTGCAGACACTTTTATCCTAAGTGACATAACACAAAGTTGTAAACGAGCATCTTTTTTTTTTTTTTTCCTCTAAAAGGTTCATCATATATAGTTCATAGTACTAATCTATTTTACTGACAATGCAAACTTGGACCATTTTAAAGTGATGTGACATACAAATATTGACAATTACAAGTTAAAGGTGAAGTCATGCCAAACACTGAATGAAAGCAAGCAAAAGGTTTATTTTTTACACACACACACACACACACACACACACACACACACACGAGTCTCTTACCCTCCAGTGAGATGAGGGACCACACACACTCACTCACTCACTCACTCACACACACACACACACACACACACACACACACACACACACACACACACACACACACACACAGTGGTAAGAATAAGTTTGAAAAAATCTTTGAAAATATCTTGATTTTTGCATTAATTACTTAAAATGTGGTCCGATCTTTATATAACTTAAAATTACAGACTAAACTAATAACACAAATAATTGTACTTGTTCATTTTCATAGTAGGAAAGTAAGTAAAACCTTTTAATAACTTTACATTTCTTGAATACATTCACAGCAGAATGGAGAAAGTGTCAAACCCTGAAATTAGTAACTTGTAGATCCTTCTTTATCAGCACAATCTTCACTACATTTTCTGTAGCTGCTTAATAGACTTTTGACCAATTTTGGACCATCCCTCCCCATAAATGTTTCAGTTTATCAATATGTCTGTGTTGACAGTACAGCCTTCTTTAGGTTATGCCACACACAGGGTCTTGTTCACCTTAAAGTTGACCCTTAACAGTATTCAATGCATTTGTTATTGATGCAAGGCCTATAAATCAGGCTGAATCAATTTATAGCAAGTTATCATAAACCCCCATAACCTTCTACAGATTTATTCTTTCAAAACCATCCAGCACTAATTGCGAGTGTTTTTTATGCTTCCTTTGACCCCAGTGCACCCTGCCAGTTTGGCAAAATCAGGTTCAAGACCTTGCTGGGGAACTGGCTTCTGGCCGGCACAAAATCAGCGTCTAATCACTTCCATTGTGTTCATGAGTTGGTCTTTATGCGTGTTCATGTATTACATATAGCCGAAATACAGTCTGATTTTGTCTTCAAGCCAAGAGCATTGAATTTTAGCTTCATTTAGATCATAGTTCTATGTAAAGATCAAGAAAAAAAAAAAAAAAAAAAAAAAAAAACAACAGAGAGAAGAGAGAGTGTCTGCAAAAGAAAAGTATAGCATTAAATGCCTCTTATTTGATTTTTTTGTCTGCAGATTACAGTGACAGAATCCGTGCTCTTCTTGCTGCAGTATGTCTCGGAGGATCTGGACAATCGAGAGAAGATCATTGTGATGGGCGACTGTTGTTACCTCAACCCTCTGGTCCGAAGGACTTTTCGTTTTCTTGGTATGTCTTTACAGATGGAAGCGCACTAATTAGGGCAAATGTAGACTTTTTCCTTTCCTTGTGCATCTGCGCCTGCAGCAGAAGAAAGGAAAATCGAGATGTCAGACGCACATACAGTACTTGCGAGTTTCTTGTGTGGGACAGACGATACACTCATGGTACATGTCAAAGCATTCTCTTAATTATTTATATTTCTTTTGCAGAGAAGAGTTGAAGGGGAAAAGTATGGGATGTACCTAGTTCAATTAGTGTCTTCTTAATCAGGCCCCCGGTACACAATTTCTTACCAAATAATTAAAACGTGTTACATTTACTGTTTTATAACCCTTTAAACCCGAGGTGTCCCACACTAAGAAAAAAATCATAATCAAATTATTAGGCAGCTACTGAATGGAATAACACAAAATAGGTATCAATTTAAAGCTTAGAAACTCAGCTAATGTATGTAATTATTTTTCCTGTTAGCTTGTAACTTGTATTCATAGAACTTGAAAAATGGCACAGTATTATTTGATTAAAAAGAGCCGAAATTCAACATAATACGTCAATTAGATCCAAAGATATTCTGCATAGAGCTATAACACATAAAACCATACAGGTGAAAGTGAGATGCAGCAAAAAAAAAAAAAAAAAAAAAAAATAATAATAATACAACAAAATGAATAAAGAAACAAACAAATAAATAAATAAACAACAACAAAAAACACTATATTCTGTCTGTTCTATCTTTTTTATAACATAACTTATAACTATAACTATAACTATATATATATATATATATATATATATATATATATATATATATATATATATATACATATACATATATATATATATGAAGAGTTCAGATGCAAAACCCTCTAAAAGCCATCTGAAATTTTCTTCTGAAATTACATACGCCTGTGTTTATGTTAAGTTATTTCACTTTACAATGAGAAGAAACTATTCAATGACATTAAAGTGAATTTACTAAACATAAACACAGTAGCCGAATAAAAATGCTAATTTTAAAGGAAATTTTCAAATGGCTTTTAGAGGGTTTTGCATCTGAACTCTTCATATATATATGTATACAGTATATACACACACACACACACACACATAACCATGTACCATTTTAAAGCTTAGAAATTCACCATTTTGATTAACTCTTAATGAGTTTTGAGCAGAGTATGTGAGGGGAGTGGAGCGGTAACAATATCTCCTCCGCACTCTTAGCAATCAATGATCACAATGATTTCAATATGTTTTGAAATATCACAAAGTTCTGTTTAGAACTTATATTAAACAAAAAATACACAGTACTAGAAGAATAGTTTTAACATTGTTTATTTGAACACTACAATTAACCCACGTCTATATTAAATGACTGTTTAACTCATTTGTCTGTGCAGCATCTCTCTACTACAGTGAAGCTGAGTGTTGTAGTTACTTCAGAAACAGAAAGAATATGCTGTAACTTTTCCATTTTTAAGCTGATGAATCAAAGGACAGCAATGACAATAATTTTCTGCACTTCTGAATGTTTCTATGTGCGCGTGACCTGTACTGTACGTTTTCTGAGAGCTACAACTTGTACCACTATGTTCACACCCTGTTGTTCACACCCTTGGACTAGGAAATATAGGTGCGTTCTCGCCATATTATAATTACCGTAATTACAAGATTCCAACTTGTAAAAAGCATTCACGTCTTCGTAGAACTCATTATTACAGCTTGTAGGCTGGGAGTTTTCTGAGAGCTATGACTGGTACTATGTGACCACTGCACCTGAAGCAAAACCAGAGAAAATTGGCTGCACTTCCAATAGTAAAATCTAGATAAGCAGTTATTTAAGCAGTTTTGCAGTTATGTAGCTCTCAGAAAACTCCCAGTTCACAAATTGTAGTTACGATTTCTACAAGGACTTAAACGCTTTTCACAAGTTGGTTAATCGTAATCATGGTAATTATGATATGATGTGATTACACCTTAACAACTTTTACAATAAACTGTTTAAAATGTGAATTCATCCAGTCAATATTGAGATGCCTATAACCTCCTGCACTCCTCCATCACTGTCATCCAAGTCAAGTCAAGTCTCCTTTATTTGTTTAGTGCTGCATACAGTACTGATTGTTTCAAAGCAGCTTTACAGTGTTAAACAGGAACTAGATTGTCAATAATGCAAGAAGACAGTAACAGAATAAATTTTCAGCTAAAGTCAGTTCATTGATTCAATTCAGTTCAATTCAAGTTTATTTGTATAGCGCTTTTTACGATACAAATCATTACAAAGCAACTTTACAGAAAATTAAGTTAGTTTCACAGCGTTTAGTAGTAACTTATCAGCAACTGTCAGTTCATGTGATATGGCAACCAAAATCTCCAAATCAATAAAAAAAATCGTAAACAAACAGACGATTTGACACTGATTAACAGCAATTCTGCAATCAAACTTAGAGCAAAATGTGGTAGTTCTGTATGCTGTCTCTGGGTTAGCATCATCTGAATTATGGAGGGGTGGCATCATCTCTTCTCAGGTGTTCTGGATCCAGACTGGAGCCCGTGGCAAAGCAGAGAAACAAATAGAACATACATGTAGCTGCTGTTTCATAAAATAATTAGTTTAACCCAAGCAAAGCATTAATAATGCACATTTGATCAGATAAGTGCAGTCCAAAATTATCAATGCTTTATTTGAATGTTTGGCCACTGGATGATTTTTTAATCTAGATTTAAACAGAGGAAGTGTGTCTGAACCCACAAACATTATCTGGAAGGTCCTCCAGAGTTTGGGAGCCAAATGCGAAAAAAGCTCTAACTCCTTTAGTGGAAATGCTGTCCTAGAAATGTATCAAAAGTAGCCAATTTGTGACCTTGCAGCAGGAGCTAAGCCAATAGGGCCTTATAAAATAAGTAATAAATTTTGTAACTGATACGGAACTTATAGGTATATGCATAGACTGTAGTATTGGGGTAATATGATCATATTTTCTTGACCTGGTAAGGACTCTATCTGTACATTTTGGATTCAGTGTTTATTGAGGAATGCAGAAGTTCTAAAATTACCACCTAGCACTGGCATTACAATAGTCCAGCTAGAGGTCATGAAAATGAACTAGCTTTTTCTGCAATAATAAACATGTTTCAGCACAAAAATTAAGATGGAAGAACCATAACATGGGAAATAAAAAAGGTAAGTGTCTAATATATTTTTTGACATGTAGAGGAAACTGTTCACTCCGTCTGAATTGCAGTTGTGAATCTACGAGCAATGTAATGTTTTTCTGGTCCATAAGTAAAGTATACTAGACTGTGGTAATTTTTGGTCTCCAATCTTTTACACATTCTGATGTCATTTAGTTCCTCTCTTCCAAAAGTGTCTGTGCAAGCCAAAGATGACTGTGACAAACAAAAACCAAAACTCCTTGACATAAACCCTTCACCTTTCTGATTGGTCTCATATCTGTCAAGCTAGCTATTGATGTTTAATGTGTGAATTCTTGAAAAATGCAGTTAAGTTATGGGCTGCTGGCATATTGTTTGTATGGAGCGATAGTGGAGCTTCTCTGGTGACGTGAAAATTCACTATCTTATGCGTAATGCTAGCTAACTCTCAGCTTTAAATTTAAGTAACATAATATTCGAAAATGTTGCAGAAATAAAAAGTACACTGGATGATTTTTGTCTTTTATGACTAATCCCACAATGTTCTGAAATGTCCTAGAAGCACTAGTAAAATATATAACATAATATTCGAAAATGTTGCAGATATGTATAGAATGTATCCAATCCTTGCAAAAGCAAAATAAGCAAAAAAAAAATAAATATATATAATATATATAATATATATATAATATATATATTATGTATATATATATATATAAATAAAAACTTATCTGTACTAATTCAGTGTTTCATAATTAATAACAGAAGTTCTAAAATTAACCTGACCTAAATACTTACTAAAATATTGAAGCTAAAAGAAAAATAACAAATAAAAAAAAAAAATCACCACAAAAAAACCAGAACCATCTACCACTAATAAAAAAGGTAAGTGAAACAATTCACATGTTAAAGAACTGATTCACTTGTCTGAATTGCAGTTGTGAAGCAATAATGTATAGTTTTAATAAAGAATACTAGACTGTGGTAGTCTGCTCCATCTTCCACAGTCTAGCATTTAGAACCTAACATAGAAAAAGATGAATTAAACAAACAAACAAACAAACAAACAAACAAACAAACAAAAACAACAGTGTCCTTAGCATAAACCCTTAATGGGTTCATCCTGAAAGAAACACTGTAATTGTACTAATGCAGTAAGTTTTAGAGAGATGTTGTATAGTTTCTGCATTATTCTGGCACTGTAAATTCACTATCTTGTCCGTTATGCTGCTCCTCTCACTTCCAATTTAAGTGTGCAATCATGTAGTTTTACGAACCATATGACTACACTTGAATTTTGTCATGAGAATATCTCTACCGAAATTCAGTAGTGTGCCACATTAGATTTCTGGTTAAAAATTGAGTCCTCTGGAGCATAATGAATAAGTTTGTTAATGTGGGGGCTGATGGAGGAGCTGTGTGAGTAAACTGACAGCGGCAGTGATCATGGTAAACTATACTTTCAGTCTGCTTACTCTCAAACCTCCACTTATAAAACACACAAATAGAAAAAGATTCAATGTGACAAAGCTGCCCACGCTTACATTAAGATTTGAGTCCCATTGCTCTGCTTTCGTGCCTAATATTCTTGTTGTAAAAATGATGTAGACTCACCCAGCACTGAATGGGTTGTCATTTTCTATGATGTGTTTACAGTTTGGCATCACTGAGATTTTCAGGATTAAATTCTTTTTTTTTTTTTTTTTTTTTTTTAAAGAATAGGCATTACATTAATTATGAAGAAAATGATGTGCAATTAATTGTCCCACTTGACCAGTCTGCAAACTAGCGTTCAAAAAATTTGAGGTCAGTATGACACATTATATAAAAAAAAGTGACATTTGTTACAAAATATTTATATTTCATATAATTCCTGTTTTTTAAACTTTCTACTAAAACCAAAAAAAAATAAAATAAAACAACAGCACCAAATACTCATAATAAAAAAAAAACTTAACAAAAACATTAAGTAGCACAACAGTTTTCAATACTGATAATAATAAAAAAATGTTTCTTGAGCACCAAATAGGCATATTAGAATGATTTCTGAAGGATCATGTGACACTGAAGACTGGAGTAATGACTGCTGAAAATTCAGCTTTGCCCTCAGAATAGGGTGGCCATATGCGCCGTTCATAAAGGACACGTCCCTGCCAGGATTTTAATATTGCCTAAAATATCCAGGTTTTGGCTGTTTGCACTGTGCAGGTCGATCATTGTGTGACATTCATGAGAGCTATAGAGAGCAGATCAGACGGCTCCTTATGCTTTCGAATCGCTCTCGCACCTACTTTGGTGTCTTTTTTGAATGGTGCACAGCGACGCTTCATGTCAAATGAACGAACAAACACGTGCACATATGTGCATCGCTTTGATCGTTCCCTGTAGATCTCACCTTCTCACGCGCAGCCCCACAATTGGTCGATTATCTACAATACACCTATGTTATTGGTCAAACTGCTTTAGATGTTTTAGGCAATATTACAATCCTGGCCAGGACGTGTCCCGTATGAACAGCGCATATGGCCACCCTACCTCAGAAGAATAAATTACATTCTGAAATATATTAAAATAGAAAACAGTTCTTTTAAATGGTCATAATATTTCATAGTATTGCTGTTTTTACTGTATTTTTTTGATCAAATAAATGAAGCCTTGATGAACATATAGGACTTCTTTCAAAAACATAAAATCTTAAATTCTTAATCTTATAAATCTTAATTCCATATGCAAAACTAAAATCCTAGATTTGTGTCTTTGTGTTCCTCCAGGTGTGTACGCATTTGGCCTCTTTGCCACAGATATCTTTGTAAATGCTGGGCAGGTGGTAACAGGAAATCTGTCTCCATACTTCCTGACGGTGTGCAAACCCAACTACACAGCGCTGGGGTGCCAACAGGTGGTGCGTTTCATCAACCACCAGGAAGCCTGCACAGGCAATGAGGATGATATCTTACACGCTCGCAAATCCTTCCCATCCAAAGAGGCAGCCATCAGTGTTTATGCAGCTCTTTATGTTGCTGTGAGTAAACTAGACATATACACATACACAAAAGAAAGAGACGAGTCAAACTCTGTGGTTTCTGATTCATTCTAATTCATTTTTTACAGCAAAAAATACATTAAATGCAAACCTGGTCCAATGTTTTTTTTTTTATCTTGCAATTTATAAAGGCTGTTTGTACAAATTAATCAGGTGAAAAAAACAGCCTGTACTAAATAAGGGTCAAACAGAAGGTAGAAACCGATTATTCCAAACTAAATTATGACACTAATCTAACATTATATAAAAAAAAAAAACTAATCAAACATTATACATAGAGCTCAGAAAAAAATAAAACAAAAATTAAATCCCTTAATGTAATATGATATGATGTATAAAATAAATATGCATGGCTTCTGCAAGTGGTGCTGGGTAGACTTTATAAAAGCACAGTATCTTTAATGTATGAGGGCATTGTGTCCTTCTTAATATTTAGTTTGTACATTACTGATTATTCAAACTGACATTTTGATTATGCTTATCTTGTAAAATTGTTGTCCGATTTAAGATTTTAGAAAGAGCTTTTTGATTTTGCTCCAACACCCTTCAAATTCTGATGAAAGAAGCCATTTATCCATGATATGGTATTGATCCATTTGAAAGAGAACAACTGCACACTCACTTAAGCACAAGCTATTTATTCTCCAACGTTTTGGCTAGCAGCATTTGTCAAGGTACCTTTTTTTAGGGGGGGGGGGGTGCCTTGACAAAGGCTACTCAGCCCACCATGGCCTCCTGAACAGTCTGCACCACCATGGCCTCCTAGTCTGCCTGCTCTGCCATGGCTCCCTAGTCTGCCTGATCCGCCATGGGTCCCGGAACGGGTACTGCCCTGGATGCCATCCGTCCCTGGAAGCCTGTCCTGAGAGGCCTCCAGAGCATCCACCCCCTCTCCCTATTGGTTGTTATGAGGCACGTGGACGCGCCTTCCGGGAGGGGGGAGAAATGTCAGACTCTGTTCCTGTCTTGTGTTGTGTTGTGTTCTCCTCCCCCACGTGCTCCATGACCCAGTTTTCCCTCATGTCCTAATATTTTCACTCATCTAATCATTTCCACATAAAGTTCCTCCTCTACTCAATTCTATTTAAAGTATTTAATGTTCTCATTAATCCTTTCCCTACATTTAATTTCATCTTTCCCCGCTATGTGTGATTTCCTGGTTCCTCGAATATTGTTAAAGTCTCTGTGTCTGTAGTCAACTCCTCATCTCCTCGCTCAGTGCTCCTCACAATAGCAGAGTGTGACACTATGACAATAATAAAATGAATAACTTCCCTATAGACAGGTTTTGTTTTTCATCTCTCCTATGCAAATGGAATTGTGTAACAGAGTTAGATGTTTGGAGGAGAATCAATAGATCCAGCACACCTAATGGCTGCTCTATTACTTAATTACCTCATTTGCCTGTGATGGAATATCAAAATGGCACTTCACATGAAAATCTTAATTCTGTCACTATTTACTCATTCATCCTTGTTCCAATTACATTTCCTGTTATCTTTGTCCTGTGTAGCACAAAATTACAAATTCAGAAGCTCTAGAATGTCAGAACACTGACGGAGTTTGCATCTAGCTCATCTTACTCAAATCTCCATATCTGCTTTTTGTTAAAAAAATGTGAGTTTTGAATTAGACAAATTAGACCTGGTTTCTTCAGGTCTTAAAAAGTTCTGAATATTTTTGTTTAAATATGAGATCATGTTTGAAAAAAATTACTTTGAAGATGAGAATATTTTCTTTAAAAAAAAAAAAGTCTGTAGAAACCCTGGTATGTTTACGCATTGGTTACATATATGAATTTTGAATGTATTGTTATTAGATGATATTGGATATTTAATTGCACATGCGTACACTTAATATTACATTTAGATTATCTTTGACATCATCTTATGCTAATTTAAAGTTAATCTTTAAAAACATCACTAATAATTTAATAAAACTGTTAAATGTCATCTTGAGCAAATATTAATATGCATTTTCAATACTGTATATTATAAAGTTGTGAAGTCTAAATCACTTGCAACATTTAAAATGATTCACACGAGTTTGAGTTTTTAGTATCAGCCATTTATCATTAATTGGACATAACATGGAAAGAATCATCAGCTTATCACATTGGTCAGAATTTTAATCATTGTATCCCTACTAGACCTATAAAATGTGAGCTTCCTTGGGAACAATTAAGAGGAAGCTTGGTAGAATGAAAATGCCATCTGTCTGAATGCTGCTGGTGCTCCTTGCTCGAGACATTAATACAGTAGTTGTAGTTGATCAAATCTTCACAGTGAGATGAATGCCACCCCCACCTTCACTTTCCCCCCCAAGGCTTGATTCAGGACAAAAGCAAAGCAGGTAGCCTTCAAACGCCACTCTTCCAGTCAATGCCAATGTCTGGGATACATGAAACGATGTAGCTGAACCATGGATATGTATTTCATTACAAATATATAAACATTACAAATGTTTACATACACTGAAAAGATTAATTGGTGCATGTGTGCAGTTTATACTTGTAAAAGCCACTGTTTAAGCAGTTAAACTGAAACCTGTGTTTTCAGACAAACATGCCCACACGTGAGCAGGGAATGAATGAGCTATAAAAAGCATTTACACACCTGTTAGGATGAAGATGTATTACTGAGTGCTCTGTTTTTCCTCAGATGTACATCACATGCTCGGTGAAGGCCAAAGGGACACGGCTGGCCAAGCCGGTGCTCTCTCTGGGGCTCATTTGTCTGGCCTTCCTAACTGGGATTAATCGAGTAGTGGAGTACCGCAACCACTGGTCTGATGTCATTGCTGGCTTTATCATTGGAGGAGCCATTGCTGTCTTTATGGTGAGGTCTCTTCTGACACACTAATAGTAAAGATTCAAATGCAGTCCATATGCAAACTTGTTTGTGCTTATTTTATGAGGATGCTTTTAATGATATTATGTTTAGTTACAGCAATACAGACATTAGACTATACATTATTATTCAAAATTTTGGGGTGGGTACAATTTTTTAAATATTTTTGGAAGAAGTCTATTATGGCTCCAATTATTTGATCAAAAATACAGTAAAAACTGAAATATTGTGAAATATTGTGAGTTATTATTATTAGATCATCAGAATAACTGTTTTCAATAACAATATATTTTAAAATGTAATGTATTCCTGGGATCCCTTACGAAAAAGAAGTTTATTCGAGTGTGATAATAGTATACTTCTTTTAAACTAAAAATAGGAAAGTATGCTTTTAGTTTACTTTTTATGTCCTTTTCAGAAATGGGCTTTATGTACTCCTCAGAAATATACTTAAAATGACATTTAAGTATACTTGACTTACACATACAAAAAGTCTAAATATATTTGAGCTATACTTGTGCTCCTTGAATCTGTTTTTTCATTAATATTCGGTGGAGGACGCTAATACACATCTTCTGCACAGAATTTCTAAAAAAAAAAAAAAATCACAAGTGAAGAAGAAAAAAAGGAACAACAGATACTAACACATGAAATCTAACATGATCATCTGACATGAAACATTATCAAAACTGTAAGGTTATGGAATAAAATGTCGACCGATGAAGAGGTAATAATTACAGTCAAGCTTTGGGGTGTTGATCGACTCCATCTACGTTTTGATAATCATTCTGAATTCAATTCATAGTCTTTTTTTCACCTCTTTTTTTAAAATGTTATTTCTTTATTTTTTATTAAATTTACCCACATTAAAGTGTTTAAAAAAAAAAAGAATGCATGAAGCTAGAATAAAAAGTTTTTGTTTACAAGCAGATACCCTGTTCTTTCTTTGGATGTTTTGTATGTTCAGATATTCATATAACAAAATATATACAAATTAAAACCTAAATAGGGACATAGTAGTATACTTAAAGTATGATGTAAAGTTCAATTAAAGAAAACTTATCATTATACTTGCAGTATAAAACTACTAAACTAGTAGTTTACTGAGACTATACTTCAAAGTGTACAAAGTATTTAATTAGTAAACTATCATTTACCTATAAGTTCACTTTTAGTATAATTGCAGTACAAGCTACAAACATAGAGGTAAACTAGTTGTGTACTCAAAGTTTGCTACTGTTATACTTAAAGTATACTTAAAACTATATTTTATATACTAGAAAGTGGGCCAATTTAGTCCCAAGGAGTATTGAAACAGTACACTTACAAGTATACTAGTAGAACACGGATATTTGTATACTTGCTACATAAAGTATACTTAAAACTTTACTTAAGTATACTTAATAAAATAAACTTGAAGTATACTACTTTTTGGTAAGGGATGGCAAAGCTGAATTTTTAGCAGTCATTACCACAGCCTTCAGTATCACACGATTCTTCAGAATTCATTCTAATATGCTCTGCTCAAGAAACATTTATTATTTTTATTATTATTATTATCAATATCAATGTTGAAGGTTGTGCTGCTTAATATTCTTGTAGGAACCATTATTCGGGAATCTTTGATGAATTAAAAGATTAAAATATCAGCATTTATTTGAAATAGAATGTTTTTGTAACAGTGAAAGTCTTTACTGTCACTTCTGATTATCACATTCCTGCTTAATAAAAGTATTAATTATTATTATTATTATTATTATCATTATTATTATTATTATTATTATTATTATTATTATCATTATTACTTTAAAAAGTACTGACCCCCAAACTTTTAAACAGTAGTGTATGTACTGTAACATGGATAATGTATAGTATAATAGTATTATGCAACATTGTTCCTTTTGAGTTTTCTCATGTTGTGATTCATAAAACATGCAAACGAAGTTATATAAAGGTTATGTAACATGAAATACACAAATCCAAGTGCCTAAGAAGTCACCAATGATGAGACACACTAAAATAAACACTAAAATAATATGTTGCAACTCCTGTTTAGTCTGGTTTTATGTAACTTTACCTATAAGTCAGACATTTCTAAGCGATGTTGGGGAAGTGGGGAACATCAACAATTTTGAAAACACCTGACACTGAGTGTAGACAAATTATACATAACAACCCTCATAGTACTGAATAATTTAGCAGTGGTATAACAAAAATACAAGTAAAGAAATTCTGTTTAAATGCCTCATAGACTTGAAAGTGCCTTTGATTTTTGCGCATCACACACCCTACACATGCCTACATACTGATAGAAAAGATTTATTTGTCAGTAAATACAAGAAATACATAGAAAACTAT
The DNA here is from genome assembly GCF_018340385.1 of Cyprinus carpio. Taxonomy (NCBI): domain Eukaryota; kingdom Metazoa; phylum Chordata; class Actinopteri; order Cypriniformes; family Cyprinidae; genus Cyprinus; species Cyprinus carpio. The sequence continues at coordinate 10,173,503 of NC_056573.1, read as the reverse complement.
ACATGTATTATTTATATGGGGGAAAAACAATGTATGAAGTAAAGTTTTACACTCAAGAAGAAATGTGACGTCAAGTCAAGTCACCTTTATTTATATAGTGCTTTTAACAATAGAGATTGTGTCAAAGCACTTTACAGTGTTAAATAGGAAAATAGTGTGTCAATAATGCAAAATGACAATAGTAAACACTTAATTTTCAGTTAAAGGCAGTTCATCATTGAATTCAGTGATGTCATCATACAGCTCAGCTCAGTTCAGTTTAAATAGTATCTGTGCAATCAAGTCGACGATATTGCTGGAAATTAAGTTTCCCCAACTAAGCAAGCCAGAAGCCACAGTGGCAAGGAACCAAAACTCCATCGTTGACAGAATAGAGAAAAAACCTTGTGAGAAACCAGGCTCAGTCGGGGGGCCAGTTCTCCTCCAGCCAGACGAAACCAGCAGCTCAACTCCAGGCTCCAGCAAAGTCACATTGTGCAGAGGACTCATCTGGTTCCTGTGGTCTTGTCCCGGTGGCCGTCTAGGAGACAAGGTCTTCACTGGGGATCTATCTCTGGGGCTCAACTAGTTGTCCTGTTCTCCGCTGACATTCAAGGCTGTTGAGGTCATCTCTAGATGCTTATCCACCATCTGAGCTGGATACATACCGGATCCATGTCACTCCAGTGACCATCTGATCTGGATACAGACTGGATCTGGTGGTTACGGTGACCTCAGAATAAGAAAGAAACAGACTAATATTAGTGTAGATGCCATTCTTCTAAAGATGTAGCAAGTACATTGTGTGTTATTGAAAGTGTTCCCAGTTCCGGTTGTCTTAATTAATGCAGCCTAAAAATCCTTTAACGGATTTGAATATTAGAAATGTGTTAGTGTGTTATGTGTAAGCCAGGTTAAAAAGATGGGTCTTTAATCTAGATTTAAACTGACAGATTGTGTCTGTCTCTCGAACAATGTTAGCTAGGTAATTCCAGAGTTTTGGCGCTGAATAGGAAAAGGATCTGCCGCCCGCAGTTGATTTTGAAATTCTAGGTATTATCAAATTGCCAGAGTTTTGAGAATGCAGCAGATGTGGAGGACTATAATGCAATAAGAGCTCATTCAAAACCACTCAGGGCTTTATAAGTAATAAGCAAGATTTTAAAATCTATGTGATGTTTAATAGAGAGTCAGTGCAGTGTTGACAGAACCGGGCTAATATGTTATATATACTTACTAATATATATATATATAATATATAATATAAGTATATATACTAATAATATATACTTCCTGGTTCTAGTAAGAACTCTAGCTGCTGCATTTTGGACCAGCTGGAGATTGTTTATTAAGTGTGCAGAACAACCACCCAATAAAGCATTACAATAATCTAACCTGGAGGTCATGAACGTATGAATTAATGTTTCTGCATTTGACATTGAGAGCAGAGGTCGTAATTTAGATATATTTTTGAGATGGAAAAATGCAGTTTTACAAATGCTAGAAACGTGGCTTTCAAAGGAAAGATTGCTATCAAATAGCACACTTAGGTTCCTTACTGATGACGAAGAATGTACAGAGCAGCCATCAAGTCTTAGACAGTGTTCTAGGTTATTACATATGGAGGTTTTGGTCCGATAATTAACACCTCAGTTTTTTTTTTTTTTCATAATTTAGCAGTAAGAAATTACTCGTCATCCAGTTTTTTATATCGACTATGCATTCCGTTAGTTTTTCAAATTGGTATGTTTCGCCGGGCCGCGAAGTTATATAGAGCTGAGTGTCATTAGCATAACAGTGAAAGCTAACACTGTGTTTCCTGATGATATCTCTGTGAGGGAACATGTAAAGCGTGAAAAGTAATGGCCCTAGTACTGAGCCTTGAGGAACTCCATACTGCACTTGTGATCGATATGATACCTTTTCATTCACTGCTATGAATTGATGGTGGTCAGATAAGTATGGTTTGAACCATGCTAATGAACTTCCACTAATGCCAACAAAGTTTTCTAGTCTATTCAAAAGAATGTTGTGGTCAGTAGTGTCAAACGCAGTGCTAAGATCCAGTAGCACTAATAGAGAGATACAACCACGGTCAGATGATAAGAGCAGGTCATTTGTAACTCTAATGAGAGCAGTCTCAGTACTATGATACGGTCTAAATCCTGACTGCATGGATATCCTCACAGATACCATTTTTTTCTAAGAAGGAATATAATTGTGAGGATACAACCTTTTCTAGTACCTTGGACAGAAAGGAGAGATTCGAAATCGGTCTGTAATTAACTAGTTCTTTGGGGTCAAGTTGTGTTTTTTTAATGAGAGGCTTAATGACAGCCAGTTTGAAGGCTGTCTAGGTAATTAGTAGGCAACTAAGTAATTAATGTCTAGGTAATTAGGTCAGGGCACAGAATATAGCACATGTGTAGCTTCCTCTTCAACAAAACACTACAGTTTGTGCTGTGCTAGGCACACTGTTGTGTAAAGAATGCACAGTGCTTCTTGAGCTTTAAAGAAAGGTCACACATCAGCTCATGCCTGCTTGCCTCACATTAGGCATAACAGCATTGTGAGTGAGTTTGTGGAAATGTGGATATTTTATTTTCTGTGCTGTAGTCATATTGTGACAAGATGTGCACTGACCTATTTCTGCTGTTTGGGTGGGTTGGGGGAGGGGTTCAGTGATCTGAACTCATGGTCAAATCTTATAATGCATCACATCATCAGGATGCAGTCAAAGGGAACAACAGTTTGTGCTTAAGCAAATGTATTGCAATATTCTTGCAAATGCCTGTCTCCTGAATCTTTAGCAGTTTTTTTTTGTTCTTTGCAATGGAGTTTAGGTCAGGGCTCAACAATAAGGAGTTGTTTTTTTCTGCTGACATTATTTGGAGAGTACTTCACATTTTACTTTAGATTTTATGTGCCAAAAAAACATACTTTAGCTATATCATACAAGCAAGAGGGCTGTTGTACAGAATATGAGCATTAGAAGTTTATCAGTTGAGGAAATAGTTCCAAATTAAGCCAAAGCAGAATGTCTTTGACCAATACACAGTAGTTGTGTTTGGCTCCTGAATGAAACAATGTTCAAATTGGTGTAAATTATGGTAACACTTTACAATAAGGTTGTATTAGTAAACGTAAGTTAATGCATTAGTTAACATAAACTAACAATGAACAACACATCTGTTCAGCATTACTTAATCTTTGTTTGCATTAACATATGCATATAAATATATAATATGTATATAATATATGCATTTTTGTATATACAGTAAGTTACAAAAGTTCACAAATTCCATTAGTAAATATGTTTTTAGTGGTAAGGCATGTTAATAAACAGTCTACAAATGTTAGTAACACGTCAGTTAATGTTGGACTAGTGTAGACTTTACAATAAGGTTAACAAATTCCCTTTATACAGTGGGTATAGAAAAGAATGACCCCCCCACCCCACTTTTAAAATAATCACATTTTGTCGCTTTGCAGCCTGAAATGAAGAGTTTTTGTTTTATCCAGCTACATTTACTCAGTTACTCAGTCTCTACTAACTTTGCACATCTAGACTTTGCAATATTTGCCCACTCTTCTTTGCAGAATTGCTCAAGTTCAGTTAAATTTGATGGTGAGTGTTTGTGGACTGCAGTCTTCAAGTCATTCCACAGATTTTCAGTGGGGTTTTAGTATGGACTCTGACTAGGCCATGCAAGGACATTCACTCTTTTCTCCTTCAACCTCTGTGTGCTCAATTTTGCTGTGTGCTTTTGGGTCATTAAGGCCTTTCGCACTGCTGGAACCTTTTCATAGTACCAGAACTAACTGTGGAACTACCCACTTTTTGGCGTTTTTGCACCGCCAGAACTGGGAGCGATTTTAGTAACAGACTGCTTTTTTCAAGAACCAAATTAGCTCCTACTCTGGAGCAGGGTCTAACCAGCACAACTGGTACTACCCGTGATGTAAGTATACATTGATTGGCCAGATGTGTTTGAAAATGCCCTCACCCGCCATGATTTAAAACGCTGTGTAACATACTGTAAACATTGTGTCAACTTATTTTTGCAACTATTATGAACAGCGATAGATGGACAGACACTGAAGTGCAGGCACTTGTAGCAAATGTACCACTGCCAGTTGTCGTTGGAGATTCTTAGTCCTCCTTTCCGTTCTTTCAGTCACTTTACGTATACAGTACATCAACATTCCATGTCCATTATTGTGAAACCCGCTAGACACAACAAAAACACAGCTCCGATCACAGCGTCCTCCATCCTCCTGTTGTTAACGTTGTTCTACTTTGTTTCCGTTGTTGAATGCTACAGACAAATGACAATGCTGTCGACCAGCTTACGTCGCTTCCTAGTACACACTGTCGGAGCGAATGCAACCCTTTAAATGGTACTGGGAAATAGTTTGCGCAAAATCATCCCAGTACTTTAGGACTGTACATTTAGTTCTGGAACTAAAGCGGTGCGAAAGGCCCTATTGTCATGTTGGAAGGTAAACCCTCTTCCCATTGACAACTTTCTGGCTGAGAGCAGCAGATTTTCCTCAAGAATTTTGATGGTATTTTGCCCCATCCATTTTTCCTTCTATCCTGACAAGTTCTCCAGTCTCTGCTGCAAAGAAACACCCCATAATATGATATTACCACCTCCACGCTTTACTATAGGAATGATGTTATTGGGATGGTGAGCTGTATTGGATTTCCACCAGCCATATTGTTTGGTGTTGGCCAAATAATTAAATTTTAGTCTCATCTGCCTCAGAATCTTCAAGGTGCATTTTGGCAAAGCTCAGTCGTGACTACATTTGGCTTTTTTCTTGCACCCCTCCCATACAAGCCACATTTATGGAGAATTTGTGATATTGTTGTCACATGCACACAGTGACCAGTCTTTGTCATAAATTCCTGCAACTGATTCAGAGAAGCTGTAGGCCTCTTGCAGCCTCTCTAACCAGTTTCCTCCTGACACTTTCATTCACTTTGGAGCACCATCCTGATCCAGGGAGGGTCTGTGTTGTACCAAATACCTTCCACTTCTTAATAATAGACTTTACTGTGCATCTTGGCATTGATAATGTGAAGCCTTTGAATTTTTTTTTTTTTGTATCCATCTCCTGACTTGTGCCTGTCCACAACTTTATCCCAGAGGTCTTTTGACAGTGCCTTGCCACCTATAGTTGATAGTTTGCTTCGGTTGCACTACCAAGGACTGAAATGCTCCAGGAAAACTATTTTCATGCTGAGCTAATCAAAATGACCACAGCTGATCACAGCTGAAAGTCAAATGGCTTTGTGTGCTATTGAGAAGGTGATTAGCTAATCCTGAATGAGTTTATGACTCATTTTTAGGAGGGGGTGATCCTTTTTCCAATTTTCTGTTTATTTATTTATTTATTTGTATTTTTTTTCCCTGACATCTTGGTGTTATATCTTTCACTTGGATGTCATAAGCTGCACTGAGTAAATGCAGCTGGATAAAACAAAAACTGTGTCCGTCTTCAATTCAGGCTGCAAAGCAACAAAATGTGATTATTTTAAAGGGGGTGATTCTTTTCTATTCGCTGATTATTGTTAGTTCATGTCAACTAATGCATTAACTAATGTTAACTATTACAACCTTATTGTAAAATGTTACCTAAATTATTTAGTGATTCAAACATACTCATTTCTATATTCACTCTTGGTTGAATGAATTGAGTGAGCAAATGATTCAGTGACCTAACTGTGGTTATAATTAGGGGCATTACAAGGCATAATTAGTGCATTAAGACTACATTTATAATCCACTATAAAGGCTTTAAATAAAGTGTTACCAGTCATTCTTTCTATATGATATGATCAACAAACAAAATGACAACACAGCACTCTCACACGAGTTACAGAACCTCTCAGACTGGCCCAGCTTCATCTTTATTATTGAGTCCTTATGGTTTATAAAATGGTAAGTGCAGCACACATAGTGCAAAAAAAATATTTCCTCCATCTGTTTAGTTCAAGGCTCTGGGAGTGGAGAACGCCCTAAGATGTCCTCTGCTGAAACTCTCTTGCGCTATGCTGCAGTCTTTCAGAGGCAGAGCATTGCCTGTAATGTCTCACTGAAAGTACTCATTTTGGTCCGATAATGGATGAATCTCCTCCAGGACATGAACTTGCATGTTTCCTCCCTCCCGAAAGAGCACAGAGCCTTTTTACTTTGGGCAACAAGTCATGTGAGCATCTTTGCCCTTTCAGGACTTACATAAATCATCATTTACAGCCTGAGAAAAGCCATACATGTGTATGTGTGCCATACAGAAAGCCTTTCAGAGGTGTAAAACTTCCCTCTTTTCCCTCTTTCCTTTTGTTTTCCCTATGGGCACTTTTGTGTTAGGTGGTGTGTGTGGTGAAAAATTTCAAAGGAAAGCCCTTACTGAGTGAGATACCGCCGGAGGAGTGTGTGTCCAGTGGTCCCATGATCACTCAACCCGGAATGGAGCACACTATGGAGAAATACATAGAGTCCCAGGTATTCAAACACAATCATTCATGTACACTAGAATGTAGACTAAAACACCTTGTTATTATGGCCAATTTCTATCTAAAATTACATTAACTATAGAGTGGAAAAAAATTGTCAAAGTTGTAAATTAAGATTTTCAAACAGCAATTCAGATTTTTTCATTCACTCTGGTGTTTACCAAACAACACCAGATACTCGAGTATAAAGACACAAGACAGGAGGTTCTGGATTCTTTCTCTGATATTCTCAGTCGCTTTGCAAAATAGTCCATTCGTAAGTGCCACCAAGTCGTAGTGTCATGTAACAGCAGCAGCTCTGGGCATGTGACCAAAAACATGAATCTGACTGGTTGGCCAGTTTTCTTCACAGTGTGACAGAATGGAGATAAGAATTAAAAATCTTTAACACACTAGTTTTTGTGCACCAAATTTCACCAAAGTCTTTTCACAGCCAACAAAAACAAACAAAAAAATACTGTAAACAAAAAAATATCAAAAACTATAATACATCCAAACCAAATTACATTCTGAAGTTACTTTTTGCAAGTTCTTTAAAGGTGATAGATTCTGATTGACTGTCAATATTTTCTTTTGTCCATCAGCTGGAAAAAATCAAAACCATTCAATGTATCATTTGAAGTCCAAATTTTGTCTTCTTTCATCCTTTGTTAACTGCAACATAGCGTCTATCTAAAATACATACGATTACTTTGACTTAACGTCCATCATAGGTACAAAAGTTCATTTCGGGGCATGTTAAAATCTTTCTGAGATGATTCTCCAGTTTTCGTTCCTGTCAACAAACCAACATCAACAGACTGAGTATGAGTTGAATAACACTCTTACTGTTTTTTAGCCACCTCAAATCTTGTTTAGGGTGGGCTGTACAGCAACTAAAGATGCCAAGCTGGTTCAATTTGAAAAAATGAATTCGGACTCGTGGTGTCACTTTCACAAGTGTCATGTAACAGCACAGCTGGTGGGGGGAAGACAATCAGAGATGAAAATCTTTGGAATGTAACAATACGTTTGTCACAGTGTGACCGTTTTAAGTCATTTTAGGACATTAAAAAGAACTTTAGTTTACAGTTCAAACAGTACAGCTTTTATAGAATAATAAAATACTTTTGACATCCCTTCAGCACCAACTGGATTTAAATAATAGCTGGTAAATGTGACTTGCTGAGTGGTGGCTACTTTAACATCATCAAAGCAGTTTCAACTCCCTGGTTATTGTATGGCCTATGAAGTTTTAAAAGTTCTTCTAAAATGTTGTCTTCAATCAGTCGCATTTGAAAGAATATGAAGGCAAAGCTTCTGAATATGATCCAATCAGTTCTGGACATCTCGTTGAATTTCTGAATAACAATGTTTTGCTGACACTTTTATAACATTGCCTGTAACAATACAGTCGTGGGTGTTGACTTTGAATTTGATATTAATCTAGTTACCTTCAGGTACTGGTGTGAAGGGCCTAAAAATTCTATATAAATGAGCTTATACATATGCTCATACAGATCATTTATCTGCACTTTATTTCAGCAAAAACAACCGTTGTTCCGCAGGGCTGTCAGCTTCAACAAGGTTGGTTTTATGTAACTCCATTGGGTGTGTTTTGATTTTATCGTTATCATTTACCTTCACCCTGGGTGTGAAGGCGTTAACCTCTTATTAGATGAGCTCTTACAATGTCTCATACAAGTACTAGGAACTTTAAAAATTAGACAAAATCAAAATCAGGTCAACTTTGCATTTGGCGTTTTATGTTTACAGCATTAAAGTTTTAACAGCTGTTTGATAAACAGTCCTTTCATTTTAGCTTCTTTTTCAAGGGCCTTGAAGATTTCAGCAATCAGAGATGAAATCCTGAGGAATAACAGCTGTTTGATAAACAGTCCTTTCATTTTAGCTTCTTTTTTGAGCGCTGAACTCAATCTCAGTTCACTTCAGTTACTTTTATAGAATAATAAAATACTTTTGATGACAGCCATCACATTGAACAGCCTCTGGATACTGAATATTATGTTCTGAATGTTAAATGTTCTTCCCTAGTAAATCCCATTATTTCTTTTCAGTATGTTCATTCGGCTGCTTTGCCTCAGGCAGGATTTTCTTGTATCTGTGTCACAAGAGATCAGAGTTAGTCAGTGGGTTTGTATTCCAGTCTCTGAAAAAATAGGCAAATCTAGCTAAATATATCACTTCTACATGCTGCTTCTGAATTAAAACGTTGGATTACACTTGCACACCTTTTTTATTGTTTTACATTTATACACAAATATAAATTAAAATCACATTAAACCCAATTCACCCCACATCACCAACAACACCCAACAAAATACACTAACTAATGTTTATACCTCGCTGTCCACAGATCAGATATACACTGCTAATTGTTTCAGGATTCAACACCGTTGTTCAGCAGGGCTGCCATACAATATTCAACAAGTATTGGTCCCCTTGAGGTCATGAACCCACAGTCTGGTAGCAGATATTGTCGCCTTTGAAGTCCATTATGCATCACAATCAACAGGAGTCCCGCCCATCTTTGATTAATAGTTCAATATGACTTCCCAGGATTTATTTTTCGATTCATATAAGGGTGAGCCCAGGGGCTCCGTGAGGCAGTTCATCAAGATTACGTGAAAGCCAAAGACATACAATGTGCACCTGCAATGCACGGCTAGCATTCACACCACACTTGGTTATTTTAAGGCTATGTCATTAATCTTTAAGGTAGTTATTACTTATCCCTACAGCCTTAGGAAAGTGTGCGTTGGTCTTTAACTTTGCAATGAAATGAAGATGTAGAAAAACAACTTATGCTAACACTCCTCGAGTTTCAAACACCAGAAGTTTAAAACAAATACCAAATTCTTAGGAATGTAATATTTTAGTCATGTTGGTTTCATATGGTTTAGATTTTTTCTCTGAGTTCAAACAGCTGATAATTTACAAACTAGTTTTGTCATATGATAATAGGACAGTTGTATCACCCTGACATTTCAGAGCTTATGCTGAGAAATATTTTAAGTTAGACATCAAAACCATGGTCATATTATACACCTCATATCGAAATGATTGTATGCATAAATTGTATTTTAATGTTTTTAAATTAATTTAACAAATTCATACAACAAATTAGTGTGATGTAATTGGCCTAGATATTAAACTGTATTTTTTGTTTGATTTTCAGAATCCCATCACCTATGCTGAGATCACATGACAGTGAAAAGCCCACAAGCCAGAATGCTGTGGATATTGTTGCTGCTCTCCGATGCGACTTTTTACTTTGAGTGCAATGTCGATATGTGCTATTTTCACAATTCCATTTTCAAGTGTGTGGAAAAAAAAAAAATCTATACCTTGATGTCCTCCTTTTAACCCCCCCTCTTTTTTTGTTATTCCTACTTTTATTCAAACTAATTTTACTGTTAGCATTTTTTTTTTTTTGTGGTTAAATATACAGGGTATGGAGTGAATGTGAAAATGCAAAATGATGTTAGATGAAATGTATTATGTATAACATATCCTGATGTACTATTTACAACTGTGAGTCCATTGTTGAATTTTGAAGAGGTTTCTGCCTGACAACAATTATTGTTGTTGCTCCTCATAGAAATTAGGTTTTTCTATGATTTTGTCTGATGCTAGTTTTGTATTTCTTTTTCTGCCTGCCATAACATATCACATCAACACAACACATGTTCAGAAAAGCAGACTGTTTCAGTGTTGCATCAGATCTTGTTCTATGTATTTTAAAGCATGTTTAAATCGCCAATAAGATTTAGTTATGAATTATGATTTGCTAATTGCAAATGGAAACAATATTGCGGGAGGGACATTCTCATTCGAGCGAGAATCTGATTGGTCAAAGCCCAGTGTAGTACAGGATGAGTCATCAATATTTTTGTTAAGTTTTCCAGAAATATTTTTGATTTCACAGGGTCTTTAAAGTGGGCTGATGTGGGCATGAGGTGATAAGCAGAAATCATGATTGATTTTGGTGTCATTATGGCAGAGCACCTTGGGCAGAGCTGATTATGGATTTAATTGTGACTGGCAATTGATTACAATACTCACAAAGATTAGATGCTCAGGCTTTTGCCCAAAGAGGCTGCTAGGAGAAGGATCGCTTTTTGTGCTTTAACATTGCAAGTGGGTTTGTGTGTGTGTATGTTTGTGCTTATTTGTGAGTCTGCCCTTGATGTCGCCTCTGTGAGAAAGCAGTCTCTGGTGGCTTAGACAAGGCCGTTTATTTTCTTGGCAGAGCTAGAATAATACCTGTACCTGTGAAAGAGAGAGAGATAGACATGGAAAGAAAGAGAGGATGGACCTTCATTGTATGGAAAACAGTGTATCTCAGTTGGTTCACACAGATGTATGGCAATATTTGCATTTGCATACATTTGCGGTTTCACAATCATATGTTTTTATTGTATCAGACCTCACAGCATCTAAGGTCTGCAGTGTTTGATTGAATTTACATTCTGTAGAGTGATTTTTTACACCATACTGAGCGTGTGTTTGATCTCACACTGCCCAATGATGAGATTAGATTTTCAAATTCATGCTTGAATACATTAAATACCATGTCTCTTATTGATGTAAATCATTTATCCAATTCATCTCACTCATGTAGTAGTAGTACTACAGAACATCCTGATCCCTTTCATGTCCAGTGTTCGTCTCATTAGTTGATGCTTTTATCATGGAAAGCTTGTGAATATAACTTTTTAAAGAGTGTTTGGCTGGCTCACTGAGGGTTTTGTAAGGCACTCTTTGTAAAACTACTTTGTGATTGTGAAAGTGCGATAGAAATTGAATTCACAATTATTCGGAAAGAGCTACTGCATTACCTGCACACTGGCTTTAATTCAGGGCTATTTCTAGTGACAGTTGTGTGTTTTTTCCGCTCAAAAGGGTTGGGAACAAGTGCACATTGGTATTTGATAAGAATATTTACGTTTGATTATGTTCCAGTCATGAAAGCAATGAGGTAACTCAACTCCGCTCTAAGATTTTTTTTTTCCTAAGAGATTTATTTATTTATTTTCAATAAGCTTTTAAAAAGTTTACAGTATAGGTTGTATCCTTCATATTTGGTTTACAAAAGGATTTGATGCCCAAAACCCAAGCAGTGAAAGGAAATTTTTATTGTGAAAAAGCCTGAGATATTTTTATAACTATATTGTATGTTGAACAGCGGTATTGATGATCTGGTAATGACCTCAGAGACTGAACTGGAAAGGAAAGCAGATCTTCCCTGAGCCCTAATAAAATATTTACCCTCGGACTCAATGTCATTTTGTATCTTTTCTGTATAATGATCGTATGATTTTTTTTTTTAACAATTTCCTTAATACATTAGGTTTGAAGATACATTTTCTTATTTCAGATTTATTTACTGTTTATTTACTGAAATTTACTGTTGTGTAAAGATGTTGTGTAAAGTGTTTATTAACTTCAGGGCAGGACGATATAGCCAAAATAAAAAACAAATATTTTTAGCTCTTTGACAATATTCTGACAATATTCTTAATAGTATACAGTATATAAAAATGCTTAAATGGGTGCTTTTTGTTAAATGCAATGAAGTAAAAAAGTTTTAACATTTAAATCCTAGTTAAATAAAAAAAAAAAAAAAAAAAATTATATCTAAAAAATGCTGGTTGTGAAAATTTGAGTTGACCTAAGGCAAATTGGGAAACTTGATCAAAATTACGATGACAGTGTTAGTTTTATATTGGGGGAGAAATCATTAGTTTTTATATTTCATCCAGCTGTTTAGCATGCAGCAAAAGAACTGTAAGATCAAAAATCTTAATATTTCAGAATGGTGATCTTGTTAATTAGATGCTGTTTCAGTACTTGTGTTTCTTTGATGTCTTTAAATGTTTTAGTGTAGTTATCATCCATTTCAGTAAAACTGGCCTTTTGTAACTTTTATAGGGATGTGATGTTCTTTACATCGCTCAAAATATTACATTGCTAAGAGCTCTCAGTCTGTATTTGTCTTCCTGACAATAACAAACATTCACATCACATATGATGAGAGATGTAGGAAGATTTTGTTCTCTGAAATGTATGCTCTGTTTGTTCTGGGTTCATCAGTTCTCTGGTCATGTATCAGACGTAGAGTGGCTGGTCCAAGCATAAGAATGCTGGAGTTCAGGGGTCTTCCTGGACTTCCTGCTTTCATCTCCTCCATTAATGGCGGTCATGTGTGGTGGGTGAGTCCCAGTGCCCACCACCTCCCCTCTGCCCTATGTACAGTGCAAGTCTCCCATGGACAAAATGTAAATTAAAAATGCATTGGATGTTTCGAATGACATTTCAAGAACTCTGTACCCAGGGGGAATCTATCTTGATTTCATTTCTTAAGATTTCATTCAGGCTTCTCATAAAATGAGTTTAATTCAAAGGAAGGGCATTACAAGGGCATGAGTCATTGTCCAGATAGAGGAATGCAGAACACAGTGAATGAGATATTGAGATATATCTCAACAGGAACATTATTGCAGTATCTTTACATAACATATTTACAATAGTCCTGGTACAATATTTACACTTCACAGTAATGTAATCGTGATCTTAGTGAGCAGTGTTTTAAATTCCTTGAGAAATTGTCTTTCATTACTATACTTAACCCTCTGAAGTCGATTAACTCGTATATGCGTTTTGGGGTATTTTCTCCTGATAACCCCGAAAAGAACTTAAATTACACTTTCAGTTTTGATCGTACAGATAAGTGCAATACATCAATCGAATCTGTAAATATTATTTTGGGGAATTTGCTACAGAGTACCACTGAAACTTAATACTTGTACTTTTACTCAATTAAGGAAAATATATTTTTAATAACTAAAATTTAATTTAGGCTTTCAAAGTACGAAGAACATATTTCAGTGGTTATATGAATGTATTTTTACATGTATAATTTTATGAACACTACCATTCAAAGGTTTGGGGTTAGTACGATTTTTTTCACTGCACCAGACAGCCAGCTCTTTAACTTCCTGTCTGTAGGCAGACTCGTCACCGTCCTGAATAAGGCTGATAACTGTGGTGTCATCTGCAAACTTCAGGAGCTTGACAGAGGGGTCTTTAGATGTGCAGTCGTTGGTGCAGGGAGAAGAGCAGTGGGGAGAGAACGCAGCCCTGAGGAGCTCCAGTGTTAATTATACGGGTGCTGGATGTGTATTTTCCCAGCCTCACTAGCTGCTGCCTGTCTGTCAGGAAACTGTTGATCCACTGACAGATGGAGGTGGGCACGGAGAGCTGAGTTAGTTTGGGCAGGAGACGGTTTTGAATGATAGCGTTAAAGGCCAAGCTGAAGTCCACAAACAGGATCCTCACATAAGTCCCTGGTCTGTCTAGATGTTGCAGAACATAATGCAGTCCAATGTTGACTGCATCGTCCACAGACCTGTTTGCTCTATAGGCAAACTGAAGGGGATCCAGCAAGGGTCCAGTAATGTCCTTCAGGTGGGCAGGCACCAGTTTTTCAAATTACTTCATGTCCACAGACGTTAGAGCTACAGGCCTGTAGTCATTTAGTCCTGTAATTTTGGATTTCTTTGGGATGGGGATGATGGTGGAGCTTTTGAAGCATGAAGGGACTTCGCACAGCTCCAGTGATCTGTTGAAGCTGGTCAGCACAGGATTTCAGACAGGCTGGTGTAACACAATCTGGGCCTGGTGCTTTTTTCCTTTTCTGCTTCCGGAAGACCTGGCGCACCTCATCTCGCTGATCTGAATTACAGGTGTGGGGGAGAGGGGGGTTGCAGGAGGTGTGAATGATGTGAATGGTTGTGTGGAGAGGTGTTCAGGACGGGCGTGGTTTTTTTTTTAAACCTGCAGTAAAACTCATTTAGATCGTCTGCCAATTGTTGATTCTCCACAGTGCTGGAGGATGGTGTCTTGTAGTTGGTGATCTCCCTCAGTCGATGGAAGTGAACTGAGTCCTTATTTTTTTCAGAATAATTCCTCTTTGCCACTCTGATCTCCTTTTCCAGTGTGTATTTAGCCTGTTTATACAAGACATTGTCCTCCTTCCTGTAAGCATCTTCTTTGGCCTGACGGAGATGTCTGAGTTTTGCAGTGAACCATGGTTTGGCATTGTTGTAAGTTAGATGAGTCCTGGTAGAAATAAACGTCTTCACAGAAACTGATATATAATGTTACAGTCTCTGTGATCTCATCCAGATCGATGGCAGGAGCTTCAAAAACACTCCAATCAGAGTGAGGTCAAAACAAGACTATAAATCCTGCTCTGCTTCATTAGTCCATCTTTTTACAGTCCTTAATACAGGTTTAGCTGATTTTAGTTTCTGCCTGTAGGTCGGAATAAGATGAACCAAACAGTGATCAGAGCGCCCCAAAGCTGCCCGTGGAACAGTGATATGCATCCTTTATTGTGGTGTAACAGTGATCCAATATATTACTGTCTCTGGTGTGACATGTAATGTGCTGTCTGTATTTTGGCAATTCATGGGAGAGATTTGCTTTATTAAAGTCCCCAAGAATGATTAAAACAGAGTCTGGGTGTTGTTGTTCTGTCTCTGTGATCTGATCAGCAAGTTTCTGTAAAGCCAGGCTCACATGTGCTTGTGGAGGAATGTAAACATTCACGAGAATGAACGAGTAAAACTACCACGGCAAATAGAATGGGTTGCAGTTAATGAAGAGTGTTTCTAGATCTGAACAGCACATCTTCTTTAACACTGTTACATCTGTACACCACCTTTCGTTGGTGTAAAAGCATGTCCCGCCGCCGCACGATTTCCCCGTTGATTCTGCATCACGGTCCGCTCTAAACAGCTGAGTGGAGGTTCATCAGATGGATTGCCAAGCAACGCTGTTCGAAATCCACGCTTCCTGAGTTTCACAATTGCGCCAACTCTCTTCCCCCGTCTGCGCGTCCTGAAGCGCCTGATCAGCACAGCTGCTCTGCTGACGAAAATGTCCAGCAAAACATCCGAATAGTTGAAAACCGATAATATACCAGGTGATTTGTGGGGCCGAATGTCCACCAATTCGTCTCTGGTGAAACTGATTGCAGGAATATAACTAAAGACAGGACAAAATAACAAAAACAACGGCAGAGCACGTTGCAGAGGCCACCATCTTGCATCGGCGCCAGGTAAAGTATTCAATCAGTCAGTTTCAAAAGTTTAATGTATTTTGTTTTTATATATTTGGCAGACATACGTATTTGATGCCATACTGGCTTACAGTTCATTCAAGCTGGAGATTTGATCAAAGTGTGCATTTCTTTGGAGTTCTGCCCATGACCTTGGCATTGCTAGAGTCGGGCTTTAGTTGTGCTACCAGAATCCATTCTTTTTTTTTTTTTTTTTTTTTTTTTTTTTTTTATAAGGTTTGGTAAAATTAAATGTGGAAAGTTTGCTACTTTCACTTGGGGGCATATTTCACTTTCAATTGAGTATAAAAGTATGACACTGTACCCAAACTGCAACTTTTCGTGCTCCCCTGGCATTAAATAAAAAGATTTTAAAAAGACACCTAATCTATCACCTTTCGAAAATTACCAACAGATATCTTACAAATAATGTACATTAATTTGTTGAATATATTTTAGACCAGAGAGAAACTTCTCTTGCTGCAGGCAATGCTTGAGTATACCAGAGTTGGTGTGCTGCAAGCATTTTATTATTTTCATTTATAATTAAGTCTAAATATTAGAGGCTGTGTCTGAAGAACTGAAATAAATATATGATTTGTCTAATCAGTTTCAGCATCAGCTAACCAAGTACACATAGTGTATCTCTACATGTTATGTAATATCCAAACCGTTTAATAATATTTTAACATTTAAATGCCGAGGAGCTTCTACTACTGTAATTCTTTGAATGAAATATGATGTAAGCAGGGTGCAACTGACATTCTGTTAGCTAAATGCATATGTTTGCTTGTGCTAAAAGCTCACTTTACCTGCATTGGGATAGTAGTGATGTGTCTTCCTTATATCTTATAAGTCCATAATGTCTCTGGTTTGCATTTAAAATGCTTATAATGTTGTTCTGTAGCAGAGTTTTCTGGCATGTTGGTATCTGTCGGGAATGATCACGGTGCCAGTCCTCTTAAATTCACCAAATTTTGGGAGATCTAGTGTCTGATACTGATACTGATAGTAGAGTTTTATATAAGTAAAGGGCCTGATATGTAAAGAAATATATTTAAAGTGCATTTTCTCCCTCAGTAAGCAGGCTAAGTGAGAGAGAGAGAGAGAGAGAGAGAGAGAGAGAGAGAGAGAGAGAGAGAGAGAGAGAGAGAGGAACAGAAGAATGGTCAGGTGATGGGCTGCCTGGCTCTCTGTCTCATTCAATCAAGGAAGTATATCAGTGCCCCAAATGCACCCTCTCTTACAATGAGAGTCTCTACTGCAGAGATAAAACAAAAAGCTGAGAGAGCAGAGAGCTCCCAGGGCTTACACTAACATGTGTGACTCTCTCTTTGTACACCAGCCACTTACACATATACATTATAAAATGCTAAAATAGTTAATATAAAACATATATAATCAATAACGCAAAACAAAAAACCAAAAATTCAAATGGATTTTATATATACCATCACGTGTCACTGATCATGTGACTTTTTGTACAGATGGTCAGATGTTGTTTTTCCACTAAAGCACAAGATGCTGTTTGGATAATTCTTAAATCATGCTGAGAACTTGATAATCAGGTTTTATGCCCTCCTGCAGTTAATGCAGATTATTGGCTTTAGTCATTACAGTAAAAGAGAGACAAATCAAATATTAAGAAATTCCAATATTAATTTGTATTTTTAAAATAATTTATTTATAAATTATGCATTAATTTAGAAAAAAATCGATACATGTAAATGTTACTTTGAAACTTTGCACAGTTACTGTAGAAGGTTTTGTAATTCTCAAAATATGTTTTCAGATTAGAGTAAAACTGTTGTTATTTTTAACTAAAACTATCAAAAATCATTTCTATTTATTGAAATAAAACTGAAATAAAATCTAAACACTAGGAAATCTAAAAAAACTCAAAATTAGAGTAAGCTCAAGTGATGACTAAAAGTGAAAATGAAATTTAAAGTTTAATAGAAATATTAGAAAATAAATGACAAAAGCACAAAATTACTGAAACTTCAATTCAAATGAAAACTAAAAATATAAACTAATTTAAAATATTTTTGAATACTGTATAAATACTACTAAAACAACACTGGCACATACAATACTGAAGAATTTCTCACTGAAACAATTCTCACTGAAGTCTATCTTGTTTAATGGTTAAATTTTGCATTAGTGCTGGTCTAATTTATGCTGTTCATTTGTATAACCATGCTATTGAATCTGTCTGATAAGAACAGTGGCTCTGTTAAAAGCGGTTAATCATGGAGGTCTTGGCTTATGTAGTGGTGTTACTAGCATCCAAGTCTTTTTTAAGGCCCTGTGTGGAAAGCACAAGTGGCTCCCCTTGACTTACTCTTTGTCATTGCGAGGCACTGAGCCACTGTTGGAGGTGCCACTTACTCCTGTGTCCCTCTGTCTGCATCACACTTGCTGCTGATTTACTCTGACAGGCTGAGCAACAGGCTGACATCACACCTGCCTCTGCTCTCTTATCAGCAAGTGAAATGAGGGTCAGCTGTGTGGATGGACACCCAGCTATCGTTCTGAGGATCTAAATGTGACTGTCCAGCACAAACCTCTGGTTAAGAGCATGTTTCACAATCTGTCACACTGCTCTTTAATCAGCTGTGCTCAGATATGCCAACAGAGCTAATGAGTCATGGGTTTAAGAGTGGATTGGCATGCAAACACATTTTTAATAAGGAATTAATACATGGTTAGTGACAAATAAACAGGAGAATGATGAGACCAAAGGGTACTTTTACACCAGGACCCACGAAAACAGCAAAAATAGCTGGCCAGCATGTGGTGATATTACGTCATAAAGAAACACTAGGCGTCTGCGCACATAACTATAAAGTGAACATGTAATGCACAGGCGCATGACATCACAGTTTTCACAAATTCACGTTTTTGTAATTTACATGGAAATGAACATTATCGGTTTCAAAAAATTGCACTTTGAAACCTACTTTGAAAAGTATGCCTTTTCAGGACCCCAAATGTAAAAAAATAACCAACACCCATTAAAATCCAAAACTATCCATTTTAAAACTGTGTAAACACCCCCTCAGTAAATGTTTTACCAGTGAACGATTATTATAAAAAAAAAAATTTTTTCTAGTAAAGAGCTTGGGATTGTGCAGCATATCATCAGCAAGTCAGCTGCCATGATGTAATTTCTTGCAGTTCCAGAGAGATTTCATTTTTGCACATTTGAGACTTTTATATAACTGTTATACAGGTGCTGGTCATATAATTAGAATATCATCAAAAAGTTGATTTATTTCACTAATTCCATTCAAAAAATGAAACTTGTATATTATATTCATTCATTACACACAGACTGATATGTATCAAATGTTTATTTCTTTTAATTTTGATAATTATAACTGACCACTAAGGAAAATCCCAAATTCAGTATCATAGAAAATTAGAATATTGTGAAAAGGTTCAATATTGAATATACCTGGTTTCACACTCTAATCAACTAATTAATCTATATATAATATACATTTACAAAAATATTATAGTTCCAGTTTTCTAATTTGATTAGTCAAGCTGTGTTCAAGTAGCGGTGATATAAAGTCCAAAAGTCCGGTGATTTTTCACTGTTTGTATCAACTGTGCTTGCACTTTTCACTGTGCTTGCATGCTCTAGACCGGTGGTTCTCAAACACATTCCTGGAGGACCCCCAACACTGCACATTTTGCATGTCTCCTTGTCTCCTTTGTCAGCAGGTGACCTGAATCAGGTGTGTTTGATTAAGGAGACATGCAAAATGTGCAGTGTTGGGGGTCCTCCAGGAATGTGTTTGAGAACCACTACTCTAGACAGACTGGCTTTATTAAAAATTGTCCCTTAAACTCATTCACTGTTCCTTATTATTCAATTTATATAGTTCACTGAGTGGATGAATAAAAATGTTGACACCGAGTGCACCAGAAGTGCAGTGGAAGGCATCTTCTGGTGAGAGGCAGGAATTCATATGGCACATTGCTCACAGTGGATTGTGTATATTCTCTAGCTGCTAGCAGTACAGTGTACGTTGGTTGTAAACTTGTTATTAGGTGCATTATGGGATTGAATGAATGCACTCAATGTCTATTGTTTTGGACACCTCTAAAAATGGCTTTCACCTTAAATAGTCCACAACATAAGGATATGGGGGAAACACAATGACTGTCTTTATAAGTGATTGAATAATTTACTCAATCGATTCGTTCAAAAACACTGATTCATTCAGCAATGGAACAAGTAGGTGTGTCTTAAATGGCATATTATGCACTATTCTGTGCCATTTTGTTGAATAAATAGTTTGAGTAATGTGTAATGTGTCTTCAAATGTCTAAATTATGGGAATTCACTTATAGAACTGAAACAATGAAAGAAATTTAGAAAAAGTGTGGAATTCCTTGTTGAAGGATGTTTGTGTGTTGTTTCAAGAGAGCAACCATACATTTGTGTTGTTTTACTTCCTTTCTTTTAGATTTGCTTATTCTTCAAGCATTCATATTATTTATAATTTAATTTAATTTTGTATTTATATAATTTTTTCATTGTTATTTAATCTTATTGTGTAGTTTCAATCTCAATTTCAAGGCCTATAACAACACAGGACGATGTTGTGAAGCAGTAATTTTCCATTGCTATTGCTTGTGGTATGATATTACTTGTTTGGATTTGTGCTGGTCAGACAAAGTCTTAACACTGAATCATGCACAACTAAGATTATTCAATAAACTTTGGTCCTTTTATCATCATTACTTCTTAGCCATCTCTGGCTTTCTCAGTCATCTCTATCTTGGCAAATAGAAGACTGTTAATACAATATTGGGTACAAAACAAAACACTGGTTTTGGTTACCAGAAAAGACTTGCTGTTAATGGGTGTTGGGTATCAGACAACTACGTTATTAAACCTTTTTTTTTTTTAATAAAAGCAAGCAATAAAATTCACGTAGTCATATAAAATATACTGTTTCATATATGCAAGAAAGAGGTTTTATCCTTAATTCTCAAACTGAAGTATCTTTGTATGGGCACTATGATCAATCTGAGCATCTGTTTGATGAGTACCAGCATGCAGGCCCTGCATGTGGTTGTGGCATTAGTATGGTGGCATTCGCCTATGGTCTGGGCAGCATCTGTAAAAGAGGACACAAAGCACTACTAGCTCCATCAGAGGGGTCTCATCCAGGTGGCAGCCCCAGTGCAATGGATTAGATTCTGTCTTCATCTAACCTTTAATGATCTACATCTGAGATGGTCTGCTGTGTTGAAGGGGTAGGATTTTTTGTACCATGTGACTGTTGTAACACTGGTGAACAATCTGAGTAAGGCATTTTAAAAAAGATTCAAAGGAAAAGGCAGTTAGTAAGTAATTAACATATAACGGTTTAAAGATTCTCTCAGGGCTGTAAAGACTTGTAATACCTCCTTACAGTTAATTGGAAAGGAAGTTCTTTATTTTTGGCACTGTTCAGGTTGCCATGGTATCACCATAGCAATAACATTAGATGAAAGCAAAGTATGAAGTAAACGGATGAAAATATGTAACCTGCATTGCTGAGAATAATAATTAATCATTATCTTAGAACATGAAGCCTTTCAGGCCAATGTAACAAAATGAGCAAAGATTAAAATGTGAGAAGAGCAGAAGGTAAAAAGCAATAATGAAAACATAATGATAATATTTCATAATTAAGGTCCTGATAAGAATCCCTGGGACCCTGAGATTCTACAGTTGAACATATTCATACACATGTATGATACCCCGCCTGGTCATTTTAAGTTGCTATTTGAATTAAGCAAATACTTTCTATATATTAAGTCTATATTGGATTATTATTGCAGTAATTAATAAGTTTATGGCATATTATATATTTTGTACCAATTCTTTTATCCCTAACTAAAGCAGCGTGTAGCTTTTCATTTCTTAAACAACCTTATCAGAAGGTGGACCCATGTGCATTTTCCAGGATGAAATGACAAGATTCAGTGGACCCAAATTGTGAAGTAGTGAGCATGAGGAATCATTTTCATGTATGAACTGGCCACCACAGAGTCATCCACATCCCCACAGAGTCGACTTCAGCACAACCCAAAGACTTTCACTGGTGTTAAGGTCAGGACTCTGTGGTGGCAAATATTTCACAATTTGAGCCTGATGAATCTTGACATCATCATCTGGAATATGGACAAAGGTATGTTTTCCAACATGCTTGTTTGGGAAATAATAAGCTACACACTGCATCAGTTAGGGTTAAAAGAACTGTTGCCAAACATAAAACATGCCAGAAACATCACTGCAGTAATGACTCAATCCTAAAATTTTAAGTATTTGCTTACTTAAATCCAGACAGTGACAGGTGGTTTTTTTTTGGCCATAAACAACATATGGCTCCTGGTGTGGCCTTAACTGACTCTAGACACTTTATCAAAGCACTGAAGGGTAAAACATAGCTTACCAAAATCTGCTCTATCAGGCTCTCATCTCTCTTATTATACTCACTATAAACTATGTATAACTTTCAAACACTGTATGCCATGAAGAGAATTTGCCTTCCTGATCCCCCTTTAATAACATATGTGTGATTTCAAATAATCAAATAAAATGTAACATTAGTGTAAAAGCATGAGAACACATAAACCATAGTTTTGAAATTGCCATTTCATTTATTTAATATAAAAAGTCACTATAACCCATACTGTCACTGTGAAAAAGTGTTTTTATTTTCTCAACACAGACTGAACACAGGCAGTCTTTACTGAAAATTCAGCTTTGCTCTCACAAGAATAAATTACATTGCAAAGTATATTCAAACAGAAAACAGTTGCATTGTACTAATATTAGAGTTACAAAGTCATTTCTAAAGTTCTTGAACCCCACTGAAACAGTATGAGCCATTATATCCTCATAGATAGATAAATAGATTGATTGATAGATCGATATATTGATCCTAAGAGAAATTCAGGGCCAACCAGGTGCAGTTAACCACTTGAGTGAATTATTTAGCACTGAACATACTCTAAAGCAGAGAATATTAGTGTCTCTCACTCTCTCTCTCGTGCACTGTGCAGTTACTCTGTGCAAGACCCCAGAATCAGTGCTAATTACCACACATTAGCAGTAATTCACACAGCTGTCGGTGAAGCTGTTGGGACACACATATTGAACTGTATTAATACTCCTCCTGAATCCAGACAAGGACAGTTATGCTAAATTTGGCAACATTGTTGGTTTTCTATGAAACGCAATGTCAAAGCACAGCAGAATGTAAAGCGAAGAAAATAAATTATGGCATTAATGTAGGACTAAATGTCGGTTTATTACAGGAAACCCAGTAATAAATGCTTTTGGATGAATTGGTGAGATTTTGGTGTCACAGAGTCACCAGCAATGCCAGATTGTTCACAATCCCCAGAATTCTGATGCATTCCACTTGTCAGCACTCATTTAGTCACAGTAAAAAGCCACCTCACCGCCTCAGTGTTTGATCTTAATGTTCACTAACGTGCATCAACTTACCTGGCTGCTTA
The DNA here is from genome assembly GCF_018340385.1 of Cyprinus carpio. Classification (NCBI taxonomy): domain Eukaryota; kingdom Metazoa; phylum Chordata; class Actinopteri; order Cypriniformes; family Cyprinidae; genus Cyprinus; species Cyprinus carpio. The sequence goes on along the minus strand of NC_056573.1, from coordinate 10,150,338 downwards.
CCTGCTCTACCTACCTGTTTATCGAATCCATCCCAGTCGTCTGCCATCATTTTCTGTCTTCCTTGAAGCATGTTGACTCAGCCTCACCCTGCAAAGAAACCACCAGTTACTTTTCAGCAAAGTCTCTGCTCAAGTTATAAGCTCTATTGTCTCACCTGTGATCATCGCTTGCTCCTCTCCCGAAGCTTAAAGCTCCGTGTGACCGTAATTTACCTGTGTTGTCTCCTTCTGTTTGCTGACAGTTGGCCACATAGGTTATGTATCATTTGCATATTTTACATATCTCTTTTATCCATATTCAAGTATCTGTGTATTTGTTACATTTCCATATTTCTGACTTTAGATTCTCTTGAACCCTGTCATTTGTAACTTTTATTTCTCATTCAGGTCTTGCTTAGGAAAATGCAAATTTGGTCAAGATTCAAAAGTAAACTTAACATCTAAATGTGTTGTACATTTTAATAATGACTAATAAATAAGTATATGTTTTTAAATACTTATATATTACAATATATGTAGCATCAAAATAGTCAAATTTTTTGTGCTGTTGAGAAATATGTAAACTAATAATAATAATAATAATAATAATAATAATAATAATAATAATAATAATAATAACAATAATAATTTTACTAAATTTCAGTATGCCAAGTATTTGGATCCTCAGCCCATCTCTTCACAAGTCAATTAGCTGTTGATGAAAGAGCTTCTGCAAAGGCCCCCTCTTTTTTTTTCGAGGAAATATCTAAAGTGCTTTGAGATGCGGCTCTAGGAAGCACAATCTTTGTTGACAGGCTATGTGTAATGAAGTGTTCTTGTGTTGTTTTCAGATTCTCTTCAGTGCTTTGGGACACATCTGTTAATGCAGCCACTTGCACCTCCACTCTGGAAACAAAGATGGATAGAACCCTTGAAAGAAACACAACCCTGCCTTTAAATGCCAAATCAGACTGAGGCACAGCTAAAAAATACATATTGTGCTGGTATATGATCGATGACTCAAGGGGCTTTTTTACAACTTGATTTAACAGCTTGATTTGTTTCAGCTCACCCGGGCTCTTTGCCATAAGCATAAAACAGCTATGAGACCATTCAGGATGTGGGGATGGATTGATAGTGAATCAATTACAGGCCATTTCATCCATTTATATCTATAGATAATATAGTGCTGTGTTAATTGGATTTACTCATGGCACAAGATATGTTATACAGAGAGACTGGGGCAAATTGTCACACTGAATTCTGATGAATATTTCTCAGGGACATATATATTTGAAAGTCAATTTGTGTATAGAGGTGTACCTTAAAGCCTAGGCCACATTTCATTTAAATGATTTAACAATTGTATTTTATAAAAATAAATAGTAGTCTGAGAACATCTAATGATTAAAATCTGCGTTTGTCAATATTTGATTATGGTTATGTCTAATGGATGTATGTGTAAGAATACTTAAACTGTGTAAGTATGAGTTTGTCTGCTGTAGTCTGTTGATTCCTCAGGCTGAAGTTCATCACTCCACTGAACACAACTGAGATGATGACGTCAACACGGCCCCAGGAGGGGAAAGCAGGACCTTGCAACTGATTTGCTGGATTTTAAGTCATTGATATGGTCTTTTGTCACCCATTGGCTAGAGAACAGGGCGAGAGGGCGGGACCTTATGGTTGACTGGCTGGGCATACTGATTGATTAGACACTGTCATGCTTTTCTTTCCAGTTGAGACTCTGGTCAACTCATCATCCACAGTCAGTGAGTCCACTGTCAGAAGCACTGCTTAACAGTGACACCTCCCAAAATGCCTAATTACATGCATTTAGAAGAGCTGAATTTTGATAAGAATGTGGCTAAATTCAAGCAATTAGTAAGGCTTAATTTCCCTGCTGTGCTCATGAAAAAGAAGAAGAAGAAGAAGAAGAAGAAGAAGAAGAAGAAGAAGAAGAAGAAGAAGAAGAAGAAGAAGAAATTGGAACAATTGTAGAAATCATTATGGCTTCTCTGAAATTAATCTTCAGCATAAACAGAAGGAGATCAAGATAAGGGAAATATAAATGCTTATATAATGCTTAGTTACAATTTAGAATGATAATTTTATGTATAAGACAGTACATACAATTTACTTTGTGACATATTCAGGATTAATGCCCAAATGATCTAGCATTTCAGAGGAGACATAGCTATGGAATCTATTTATTTTCACTTGATCTTTGCATTTGCCTCCATCTGTTGGCTAAAAAGTGTATTACAATATTAAATATTCCAAAAACTTCCCATTTAAGTAAAATGTCTATGTGCATATCTTCAGAAGCAAGACATTGAGGGGAAAAAAGGAAATGTACAAGATTAATAAATATATAATAATAATAATGACAACAACAATAATAATTAAAATAAAAATTTGTAAATTATTGTACTCAATGTATTACTTTATTCTTAATCTAAAACTTTTGTCTCCTTGAAACTATAACAATTCACCCCTTAATGTATATTCATAAAGATATAAATGAGCATTTTTCTGAATAAATAAAATAAAATAAATAAAAATAGCGAATTAAACATGCTTCAAAATAGCATAAAGTAAAGGTGAGTAACAAAGGAAAACAGCTTGAGTTACTGTCACTTTGTGCTGTTATTAAGTCAGATGATGTGACAACATAACAGGCCAGCTCTCTCTGTTTTGCAGAAAAGTTTGTTTTTGCTCCCTAATAAGCATCTTTTGATGTTTTATGCTTTTTCAGCCACCAGTTCACAGCACCATCTTCAATTATTTATTATAACACAGATGAAACTGAATGTTTCAAATGTACATTGGCATGTAAAAAATTAATATAAAATCATAGTAACTGATAGTATAAATGAAAACAATAACTCATGACACAAATTCAACATGACTGATGAAGCACCTGTATTTTATTCAAAGAGATCTAGACAGGTATATATACAGTACAGACCATAAGTTTGGAAACATTACTATTTTTAATGTTTTTGAAAGAAGTTTCTTCTGCTCATCAAGCCTGCATTTATTTGATCAAAAATACAGAAAAAAATGTAATATTGTGATATATTATTACAATTTAAAATAATTGTTTTTAAATTCATTATACTTTAAATTATCATTTATTTCTGTGATGCAAAGCTGAACATCCATCAGTATTATCACATGATCCTTTAGAAATCATTCTAATATGATGATTCATTATCAAAGTTGGAAACAGTTCTGCTGTTTAATATTTTTTCAGAACATGTGATACTTTTTTAGGATACTTTGATGAATAAAAAGTAAAAAAAAAAAAAAAAAAATAAAAAAAAAAAAGCTATGTTTTTAAAATATAAATATTTTGTAATAACAATATACACTACTGGTCAGTAATTTGGGGTCAGTAATTTTTTTTTCTTTCTTTTTTTTTTTAAATAAAATCAATACTTTTATTCAGCAAGGATGTGTTAAATTGATTAAAAGTGATAGTAAAGAAAATATATTATTAGAATATATATTATTAGAATTTTTATTTTATTTTGAATAAATGCAGTTCTTTTTAACCTTTTATTCATCAAATATATTAGACAGCAGAACTGTTTCCAACACTCATAATAAATCAGAATATTAGAATGATTTCTAAATGATCATGTGATAGACTGGATGTTACATGTGACACTGAAGGCTGGAGTAATGATGCTGAAAATTCAGCTTTGCATCACAGAAATAAATTATTATTTTTAAGTATATTCAAATAGAAAACTATTATTTTAAGTTGTAATAATATTTCACAATATTACTGTTTTTTCTGTATTTTTGATCAAATAAATGCAGGCTTGATGAGCAGAAGAAACTTCTTTTAAAAACATTAAAAATAGTAATGTTTCCAAACTTTTGGTCTGTACTGTATATTAGGGCTGGGTTTTGACACAAATTTCACAATTTAATTCGATTATCCTTTACAAGCTTGCAATTCGATTCGGATTCCGATTCTGATTCGATTTGATTCAATATCGGTTATTTTGTGTGTGTGTGTGTGTGTGTGTGTGTGTGTGTGTGTGTGTGTGTGTGTGTGTGTATAGCCTACTATATATATCAGGACATGGACAATTTTCTAAAGGAAAAACAAATCTCTCAACTAATGCTGTGAGAGTCAATAATAGAAGAATGAAATTCGCTGATTTTTATACAAAAACTTAAATATGTGTCCATATGACACAATGCTCTGCTTAAAAGACATGGAATGTAGTGCAGTGTGTGGACTATTTTTTATGGTGCCTTTCTATTGGTCCTTTAGAAATTATTCTAATATGCTGATTTACTGCTCAATAAATATTTCAGATTTTTATCAATGTTGAAGACAGTTGTGCTACTTCATATTTTTATGGAAAATGTGATACATAACCATTTAGTCCAGGGTAATATAAAAAAATAAATTCTATGTGTATAAGTAATACTTTTATTCAACAATTAAGGTTGCATTAAATTGATTTAAGTGACAGAAAAGTTATTTATACTTATTACAAATTAATTATATTTCAAATAAATGCTGTTCTTTAACTTTGTATTCATCAAATAATGATGAAAAAAGTAAGTATCACAGTTTCCACAAAAAAAAAAAAAAAAAAAAATGTCTCCAGGTTATGCATGTAACCATGGTTCCTCGAGGGAAAGAGACGCTGCGTCGAAGCGCTTTGGGAACCAATAGGCCTATTTTAAAGGGATAATCCATCTCAAAATAAAAAAATTGCTATTATTTACTTACCCCCATGTCCTTCCAAACCTGTAAAAGCTTAGTTCGTCTTCGGAACACAATTTAAGATATTTATGATGAAAACCAGTAGGCTTGAGACTGTCCCATAGACAGCCAAATAAATAGCAGTGTCAAGGTCCAGGAAAGTATTAAAAGCAACGCCAGAATAATCCATCTGCCATCAGTGATTCAACCCTAACGTTATGAAGCGCCGTGAATACTTTTTGTACACGAAGAAAACAAAAATAATGACTTTATTCAACAATTCCTCTCCGCGGTGTCTCTCCAAATCAGTGTAGCGCCATTTTGGCAATTCTGAGCTGTACACAGGTGGCTTACACTCTTCTGTATCAGCCGCGCCACAAGGATACTTTTTGCGTGTATTTACACTTTGGTTTGAAAGACAACGGCAACGTGGCTGACACAGAAGAGCATACGGCATCTGCATACTACTCAGAATTGCCAAAATGGTGCTACGCCAGTGTGTAGCCTATATAAAATAATGCATAGCAAATTATAGTATTTTTATTTATATATAGCCTAGCACTTTCCTAATAACAGCACTTGAAAGCGAAAGTCTACAAATTTACAATGTGCTAGAGTAAGTTTATGAATGATAGCCTATTTTACATTTTTTTTTTATTATTATTATTCTTTGACACGTGAAATTAGAGATTTACAAACATTCACTCTTATCTTATATTGTGTCGAAAAATGTAAATGGCATTAAGAAATTTAAAAAGCCAGTAGTAGTTTGCACCCCTGAAAATTAATGTCTGTCTGTCTGTTAAACTTTTCAAACTTTCTAAACTTTTTAAACTTTCTGTTCAGGCTTTCTCAAGTCAACTTAAAGTTTGTCTTGACGAACTTTTTTATCTAGTTATTATTATTATTGTAAACAGTTGGCAAATATTGCTAAATTGTCTCCTCATGTTTAGCTGCTTCTTACCTCAGAGTCAGCTCACATTAAAGAGGCGCACAGCTCAGCTCTGTGAAGAGTAAACACTTTTACACTTTATTTGATTGTCTATTTCAAACATTTTGACATTTGCAAGCACTTTTGAGCCGCTGCACTGTGCCAGCGCACGCTAAATTACTTAGAATTTTTTACTCAAATGGGCCATGCGAGCCATTCGTCTGGGCTGATAGAGAAATAGTCTATGTACACTTACTTTAATTCATTATTTATGTATTTACACAATGGGCCGGCCAACATTATACAGTGGACCACCGGGAAAATGTCTCAGGTTACGCATGTAACCATGGTTCCTTGAAGGAACGAGACGCTGCATCGGAGGACGCTTTGGGAATGCCCTTCAGCGTGACCCGCCCTGAATCATGTGTGTAAGCAGTCCAATGGATTGGCGAGACGTCATAGGCGGGTGACGTCAGAGACCAGGAAGGTTAAAAGCACGTGTGATAAAGCCGGTATTTAGCTTTTAGGAATGAAGCAAGCGCCGGCAGAGATGCTTAACCTGAGACGTTCCTCTTCAGGAACTTGAGCTGCATCGGAGGAAGCTTTGGGAATGAGAATGCCCACGCTGACAGACTTTCAAATCTCTGCCTATTGTGAAAGAGCACAGCTAAAGTGAAAGAAAGAGCCAGGAGCCTAACAAGTAATCGAGGACATCCCGCCCAATGGCCAAATTTCCAAAGGAGTGAGTCTTGACCCCCAAGAGAAGGGAGATCAGAGGACGCTAGGTTTTAGGATAGCATCCTGATCCACCGCTTAGCATAAACTTCTTCTGGCCGGATTCCTTAGCCTCAGCGCACCGCAGAGGACATGTACATGTAAACATGTAATCAGAGGGTGTCTGCCCATTGACTGGCCACTGAGAGGGGCGCGGTAGGCTGCAATGGCCGCCATGTAGACCTTTAGGATGGAGCGGGTCAAATCCTCACCCCAGCACAAAATATTGATTCAAGCTGTTGATGGTTACATCTTTTTGAGGAGAAAACTTATTCCAAATCATCTCAAACGGCCTGCAGGAAAAAGGCAATAAAAACAGTCAAATAATGAGACAGTCTCGCTGCGTTGTCACCATTCAAAAAGCCAGTGCAGTTAACTGGGTCATTAGAAGATAATGAAGGGAACGTGAAAAAGAAATCGGACATGGTGTTTTCATATGGATTACTTATCACACCATATTTGTTTTAATCATGAAGTGAGTTTAAAAGTAGACATGTCAGGCACTCTCTCATGGCATACTGAGTTACAGTCATTTTAATGACGCATTGTATCTGAGATCAGCGCAGTTTGGACAAAGGCTGAGCTCCTGGATTCTTTAAGGATGTCTGTATCAAAAAGTAGAACCCTTTACCGATTAGTTTGACCTTATCTGTACGACCGGAAAGTGTAATACTTTTCGATCAGGAGAAAATACCCCAAAACGCGTATACGCGTTAATCGCTCCAGGAAGGACTATAGTGACAAACGGCATGAACGCAGACCCCCTTGGTGGTTGATTTAAGACACCACCGCTCAGAGCAGGGAAGGACTATAGTGACAAACGGCATGAACGCAGACCCCCTTGGTGGTTGATTTAAGACACCACCGCTGTGTTGTCGGTGCGCACCAACACATGGTGACCTCTTAGGTCTGGGAGCCACTCCACAGACAGCGGGCACTCATGACCGCACCCCAACCGGTGAGGGACGCATCCGTCACTAGCATTATGCGGCGACAAGAAGCTCTCCTCCACATGTCTAAGGCACGTAGGACCTCCGCGTGACCTTTAGCATGTGAATCGGGTTTACCCTCGGAGAGAACCCCTTGGTCTTGAGCCACCACTGTATGGGTCTCATGTACAGCAGGCCAAGAGTTTTCACATTGGGCACAGCTGCCATCAGACCCAGCAGTCTGGAACTGCTTTACATTGAGTGACCGGCCTTCTCTGACTCTCGTGACTGCGGTAAGGGTCGACTTGATCTGAGCAGGAGACATATGTGCCTGCATCGTGGTCGAATCCCACACCACACCCAGATAAAGGTTCCCTGTACTGGAGAAAGCATACTTTTCTTGGTGTTAAGTCTTAACCCCAGCCCTTTCGTGTGAGCAAGAACGACACATCGATGCCGAACCACCATCCACTTTGATTGAGTTAATATCAACCAATCGTCGATGTGGTTGAGTGGTGAAAGTGTGGGGTGAGGGTGCAAGGCCAGAGGAAGAAGCGGTATTGGTAGGCTTTTGCCCCCAAAAGCAAACCTCAGGAACTTCATATGATAAGGAACGGTGAGGTACCGGCTGTAGGACCCGGACTCTACAAAGCGAGGAGGGACCACCTCGATGGCCTCCATCCTCAGAGTGTCTACTTCTGTTTCTGTTCCTTTACCAGAGCCTGCTCGGGGCTCACCAGGGTGGGAAAGGCCCCGCTGAACTGAGGCGGAGGAGAACCGAACTGGATTCTGTGGCCTCTCACTACAGTGTGCAGGACCCATTGAGACACGTTTGGCAGTAGTTTTCACGCTGCCCATAGTCTATTAAGGGGAATCAGCCTCTCGAGACTAATCTCTGGTGTCATCAGAGTAGTTAGCTCAGTGGCCTGAAACGGCGCACTGGCAGGAGATGGCCGAACTAGCTGCTCTGGAAACCTCTCTGGAAACAAGCCTGTTAACACCGAAACGTTCCTGGGCTGTAACTGAGAGAAGCCCTCGCTGGAGACCGCTACAATCAATCTCCTGAGGGCACTGAGGAGAGATGGGGGCCGTGTAATGCGTTGTACACCGCTCTTCCCCAGAGGGGCCTGCCCTCCAAGGTCCTGAGACACAGCATCAGGACTCTCAAAGCTAAAGTCTCCTATTAAAAATGACGGTCCTCAGACCCACATCATCTTCTAGGAAGACTAGACCAGAGCCTGCTCGGGGCAGGACCCAATGAAGCACACTTGGCAGGGGCTCCCACACCACCTTGTGACCTCCTAAGGGAATCAAGCTCTCACGAGACTGGCCTCTGGTGTGCCTAGAGCAGCTAGCTCGGTGCCCTGAAGTGGCGGACAGGCAGGGGATGACCGTACTAGCTGCTCTAGAGACCTCCGTAGAGGTAGCGAGCCTCTCAGTACTGCTATGTTTCTGGGCAGTAACTGAGAGAAGCGCTCGCCGGAGACCACTGTGCCCTGGAACACCAGCAGGGTTGGCAGATTGATCTCCTGAGGGCACTGAGGAGATACGGGCACCATGTAATGCTGTGTACACCGCTCTTCCCCAGAGGGAGCTGGCCCTCAAAAAGTCCTAGGCCTTAGGCATCAGGACATTTACGAAGAAGACTATCCAGCGAGAATGACAGTCCGCAGAACCACCTTCCGCTAGAAGCCTTTGGCCTGGGAGTGCCACTCTGACTCTAGACTCTGCGCAGTATGAGAAGTGACACCCCCAGCACGAGGGGATGGAACACGGTAGGGTTGTGACTGCTCCCACCCAGCAGCCCTTGCTGACCACCTCAACCTCCTCAGAGGAAGAGAGGTAAACACGTGTTCTCACTTGAGAAATTTTATCCCAAGAGGCCCCGTATATCCAACTTCTCATAGTCAGATAAATATTTCATTTTATTCCTCAGAATAAATGTAGTCAAACAAACATCATTAGAAAGATTCACATCAAAAACCGAAATTATGTAAGATACACGTTGCCTCGGCAGTGTGCGAGCCACTCAGCCAACAACATCAATCTCCTCAGAGAAAGATGGCCGCTGCAGCGAGCTCTCACTCAGAGGGGGAAGAAACCGCAGCGCAGGCTTCCAAACCTAGAGAACAAGCTCTAGATCTAGGGAACACGGGTGGAGATAGGAAGAGCCGTCTCCAACCCATCTGCTAGATCATGTGTGATCTCTGCCTCCCTGCCTAAGCAGCGGGACCGCAATCGCAAGATCACATGCACTGCCCGGCGAGAGTGGATTGCTTAACAGCGGGAAAAGCACAATCAGCCCCCCTAGAGCCGACTGCGCAAGCTCTACTCCCCATTAATGCTGCTCATTATAATATCAGGCATAATATGCTTGTGCAACTGGTGCTTGTGCAACTGATGCTTTTGCAACTGGCAAGCTTATCGACGCCCTCCACATCAATCTCCTCAGAGAAAGACAGGCAGAGCGTCGCGCCCTCTCACCAGGGGGGAAAGTACTGCAACACGGGCTTCCGAAACCCCGAAAGCAGGCGCCGGATCTAGTGATTAAGGAAGAAGATAGGGACTTGCCCGTCTACGTTCCATCTACTGGATCCGAAAGCGAAACCCGCGAGCACAACCACCACTACGCCTCAGCGAAAGCGGGGCTGGCACTGCGAGAAACGCCAGTGAAGGATCCCTCCTCAAAGAGAGCCTTCTGAGAGTGAAGCAAAGCAGTAACAAACACTTGCATCGCAGCCGTCAACTCCCTCGAGAGCTGATTCTGCATGCTTCACTCTCAAGCAGACAACACACAAACTGCGTGTGTCCCTACCCCAATATCTTTTTCTTTGCAGGCAGGGAAAACACACAGTCTGAACGCTGCCTGCTGTTGCCCAAAACTTCCCTTGACTGACGCTGTGACATAATGGAGCTTATCAGTGGACAGACAACACTAAATATGATTCACAAACAGATAGCGACTGACACACACACACAGAGCGCTTGCTGAAAGACAGAAGGTCAAATTTGTCGCACGTGCTTTTAAGATTCCTGGTCTCTGACGTCACCAGCCTATGACGTCTCACCCATCCACTGGACTGATTACACACATGATTCAGGGCAAGTCACGCTGAAGGGCGTTCCCTTTTTTTTTTTTTTTTTTATTTTCACTTTATTCTGACAGTCCAATATTGTCACACTTCTGCTGGTGTGCCCTGGTTGGCCACCAGATGTCAATGTGTGTTTGTTTGAGCACATGGCTTGTTGTTAGTTGTTGGTGCCATGTGCTGTCCTGTCTATTGTCTCTGACCCCGCCCTTGTAATCTCATTATTGTTTCAGTTGCTCCACTTGTGTCTCCCTCCTTACCCTCCTTGTCTGTCTCCCTATTTATTCTCCTGGTGTCTGCAGTCCTGTGCTGATCTTTCCTTCCTATTTACACCCACTGTCAATTCCTTCTTTTCTTTTATTTTTATTTTCATCACTAAAACCCCACCTCTCCTGCCTGTTTTCCCCCTTGGGGTAGTTTTTGTTGTTTTTTAGTTTTATTTTTATCATTAAAAGCCCATTTCTTCCTGCATTGGAGTCTTTGCCTTATCTCTACCCACACACCTGACAAAAATGGTGGCATTTTTACCTCAAGCCCCTGTTCATGTCAGACTCGCTGCTGATATAAGTCTTTTTATTTTTTATTTATTTTTTATATATTTTTTACATTTATATAATTTGTACATTAGGGATTTTAATTGATTCTCATTTTTGTGAAACAATATCATATCGATTCATAAATCCCAGTAATTTATTAGTCTAGCTGTAAGATAATGAACGAAACATTGTAGCAGGCCTCCCATCATAAGTTTCCTGATTTGTTCATTTTGATATGAAACAAATTTTCAAATTATGTCCATTTACTTACAATATTCAAATATTAAATGCTGTTTTGGCGCTGTTTAATGTGGAGTGATAGATCGCTGTAGTGCCTCAGTTAGAAGAAGCAGCGCAAACTGATCATCTCCACTTTAATAGCAGTTACAGCACGAAATAAACATGAATGCACATCTGAAAGTACGTGAAATCCTGTCTCCTGGAATCCTGTCTCCTGTAATCGCTCAGAATTTAAAAGGCGGAAAGACTACAATAACTTGTAAACAATATCACGTAACATCACATATACCACGGAAAAACATATTCGTGACCTTGAACTTATTAGACAGCTAGAAAAATTTATTATAGAGAGAAGCATTTAAATATGCACCATTATAACATATTCATTTTTTTTTTTTACTGATCTTCAATATTTAATTTATGAATTGGAGTAGAAATATAATTATGTAATTTACACTTAGTTAATATTACAACTTTAACATTACAGAAAATGTTTTTTATATTTTAACGATAGTGATATTAAACTGTCCCTCTAAAAGAGATGTGTAAAAATTCTTCTAAATCATTTACTATTTGTCATATAAACCAGAAATGACTAATTATAATGTAAAAAAGTATGCCTGTTGTTCATTAATGTTAATTATAATAATTTCAAGAATTATAATAATAATAATAATAATAATAATAATAAATAGATAGCATTTTTATTTCTGAATTGTGTTACTTTATATGTTAGCTGGTGGGTTTATGGTGTGATGTGTTGTGGATTGGGTGTGGTGGGCCAGAAAAGTCCAGGGCCACTTTTTAGCTCCAGTCCGCCCCTGCACAGAGACCAAACTGTGCTGGATGAAGTGGACAATCGATACAAACAACTGAAACGAAAGACTACATTTTGCAAGTTTACTTTAAAAAGTCTTGTGAATAACCATTCACACTGAAATGGTATTTGTGCCACCCGTGCTGCTTTTTTAGTTGTTTTCCTAGTGAACGTGCGATGGATGTCTTTGACCCTCCAGTTTTTTTTTTTACGTGTCAAGAGATGACTTCATTCAATAAATAAATAAATAAATACAAAAAATAAAAAAGGAGCCTCTAATGTAATTAAATTAGATTACAACCCCAAAAGGATGGTGCCCACTAAGTGTACAGGTGTATAATTCACTTAAAATACATTAGTTTGGGGGGTTCAACAGGTTGGGAATTTTTATTTTCTTGTTTTGAAGTAAAAAGAATGATTCAAATATGTTTTTATATATTATTAAAACACACACACACACACACACACACACACACACACACATACACATATATACATATGTATATATATATATATATATATATATATATATATATATATATATATATATATATATATATATATATATATATATATATATATATTAGGGCTGTCAAATGATTAATCACGATTAATCACATCCAAAATAAAAGTTTTGTTTACATAATATATGTATGTGTACAGGGTATATTTATTATGTATATATAAATACACACACACATAAATTATATATTTAGAAAATATTTACATGTATATACATTTATATATTTATATTCTTATATTTTATATTATATATAAATATATTTAATATATAAACATAACATATTCTTCTTAAATATATACATGCATGTGTGTGTATTTATATAAAAAAAAAAAATACACAAAAAACAAACACATAAATTAAACAAAAAACTTTTATTTTGGATGTGATTAATCGTGATTAATCATTTGACAGCCCTAATATATATATATATATATATATATATATATATATATATATATATATATATATATATATATATATATATATATATATATATATATATATATTCCTTTGTGGTTGAATAAGTAATTCATGCACCAGAGAGTTAAAGGAAACCCTTCATTTAATTCATAAAAACCCATGAGACCACCATAGTTTTGTTAAACATCATATATCAACTTGATGAGTCATGTAGGCTAACTGCTCGTAGTGCAAAACGAAATAATTTTTCCTTATGACTATGTGTAACAGTCATTTTGTAATTGAATCTATTGCTGTGTGTGTAAAGTTTAGTAACCTTAATGTATTTGTTCACGTCAGTATAGTAGTCAGCTAATGGATGTCCTCTTTTCTAAAAGACTTTACACTTAAAGAAAAAAACAGTCTTAAAGTAACCTGATATTAAGTGTCTCATTCTAGGCCACAATGTAGAGCAAACCTAGCCTTTCAGTTATTATTCTCTCTTACCAATAAACTATTAAGTACCTCCAAGACACAGAGTCAAGCCAGGGAAATGTCCTTATCTGGCCCTTACAATCTCAAACACAGCCTAATGCATTATAGATGTTACACAGTCAATGTTAGCTAGAGATATAGACTGTCAATTAGTCTATACTACTAAATGTCAATTTACTACTGAATATGAACTACTATATGAACTGTGAACAGTGTGAATATTACAATTCTCATGCATACTATTATAACAGTAAATGAATGCTCCTTTTGGAAAAAACTTGCTTCAAGTTCAAGCTGAATTAAGTTTAGTTGACTTGATAATTATTTGAATCTGAAATTGAAAATGAGTCAGCACACATTAAGAGCTCGAGAGGGAGCAAGAGTTCCCAAATTTCTTAGAAAGGGAGCAATGGTTTTTAAGAAACCCATTTTACCAATGACTGACTGTAATGAGGCTGAAATTGGAAAGGCATTCGTCAGATGGCTGCTTTTTAAATGTCTTAGCTGTCTGTAACTCTCTTTGATCCTAAAGCAGCTCTTTTGAATTGACTGAAATGTGCCCATTTTTATGACTGAGCTGCTAATTAGGTAGTAACACAGAGAAAAATGAGCTCAATAATGTTGACTCGATGTGTTTCCCAAAATTCAGAGTGTTAAGAAATTATTCGAATGGCATTCATCAATATCCCATCGATATCATCAATATAATTATAACTGAGGATGTTAAAAAAAAAAATTACCACCTGAACGCCAAAAGTGAATTGTACTGGAACTTCAGTTTGAGCACATTATACAATTTAAAATATTGTTTTCTGATCACAGTGCTATATTGTATATGATATACACTCTATGTTATATACATCCATGTTATACATCCATATATATAATATTTATGTATATGTTTTTGTGTATATTCTATGGTTGTGATTGTATGGAATATGAGTGTCACACCAGCAGATGTCACCGTTGCCTGCTGCTTTGTACAGTAATCGTGGGGAATCTGAAATAGAATCATGTAACCTTACATCATATTTAGAGCATCTGACTAAATATCTGTTGAGTATTAACAGTATCTCCTGATGCAGATAGATAGATAGATAGATAGATAGATAGATAGATAGATAGATTAATATTTATTCTGCATAAAGAAGGCAGCCAGGTGATCTCAGTAATAAGCTGCTCTGCTCAGAAAAAATAATATTTATAATCACATTTGTAACTGATAACTGGTTCTTGATGAACAAAAATGTGCCTGAGTGAGAAGAACATTGTCCTGATTTGTATTTTGCCTAAATATCAGTACAATTTCTATATCAACTGAATCCTGAAACTCAGTCCTGTACTTTGAATAACCTTTGTTGATCTGTAATTGGCCACAGGGAAAGATCCACTCAGAAGGTCATTCTTTTGTTTAGACCATGCACACCGCCTGCTCCTGATTTTCTTGTTTCTGATGCCCTGAGATTCCTCTATTCTACTGTTACACAGCGATCCGGCGAGTAACCTTCTGTTTCATATGCATTTATAAGAGGTAATCCTAGGGAACGTCCCCAAAGGTCACATCTTAAACTGACTAGATTACAGTTCTGTATGAAAAAGAGCACTAGAAAGGTCATCAGAAGCCAGCCATAACTCTTAATGCACTTTCAATAGATTTTTGCTTTGATTAATTTAACCATTATCTGTTTGCGACCGACGGCTTGTATGCATAAATATGCATTAACCTTGATGAATGCGCGGACGCGAGCATGAACGAAGGCCGTGACATAAATAAATTCACGTTTCTGTCATGACCTCTCATCACATTGATCCAAAATGTTATCTTGACGTAAATTGTTGGTGCGGAGGAAAGAAGTCAAACCCTGAGGGGGCTTAATGCGTTTACAATGGATGGAAGATTTCTTGCTGGACGATTCAGGGACAAGATGTTACAAATGCTCAGGAGAGAATATATTAAGATGAATGCTTCCTGGGACCCCACCTAGCAGATGCCAATAGCGAGAAGGAGAACCATGCATCCTGATCCCAATTGAGCCTGGTGGCACTGTCCTGTCCCTGGAGTGAGTCAGGGCTCCGTACTCGGCCCTGCTTCATCACTGCCAGTCTCTAATCAGATCAACACTAACCTCCCCCTCAACAACAGCCTCCATACATCAGTTCCTTTCACATGGCATTTCCGTCCATTTGCTTCATTAGCGTGGCCGGTGCAGACAGTCTCTGTTCGGAGCATTTCTGACTGAACCACACTGAGGTGAATGGGTGCATTATACCCTATTAGGTCCTGCGGTCTAGAAATCACCAACAGGCTTTTTCTGACTGGTTTGATGGAGTGCTAGTTCTAATGTGTAGGCCTCGGTTGTACATAGATGCAATGAGCAAACACTTTGAGGCTATTTCACTAAACAGTATTTCAGAGCAAATAAAAAACTGCATTTATTCACTGGCCATCCTCAATCTGGTTTAACCAGCCACTAAAAGTGCTGAAATAGTGAATATCCACTAAATAATGAGTGTTCACGAAAAGGAAAAGTGTAATAAAAATCTAGTTTAAACCATTTCACATTTCAAGGCAGGCGCACAGATCCAGTTTTATATAAAAAAAGTATTTTATGTCAGTTTCTCAACTACCATTCAGTTGGCAGATTTGATCTTTTATCTGAGGAAATGTACACTGAGCTGAAGGCATACATTTTTCAAGTTCAAGCATGTGATTTTTGCTGGGAATCAAACCAACACTGAAAAAAAATTAACTTTGAAACAGTTTTCACTCAGAAATTGCTAGTAAATTTAACAAAATAAATAAATAAATAATAATAATAATAAATAAAAAAATAGAACAGAAACAGCAAATATCATATCCAACTGAACATGAAATTTTAAAGTAGTAAAATGTAAATAACATTTTCTCGTAGATCACTAATTTTTGTTCTATTGACAAATTTGAAAAATCTTTTTTCATCATAATTTTTGCATGTCTAGCGCCACATTCTATTTATGAATTATTTGTTTGTAAATTGTATTTTATCCAATTAAGCTCCAGTTGGACCTATAACAATTGGATCCAGAATTTTAATATAATACGTTTTTCTTTAAATATTTTTTATCCTATCAATGGGGCTTTTTTATCATGATATCAAGACAATTTTATCTCTCTAACATTTTAGTCTTTATTAAAAAATGTAAAACTTATGTCTTCAAATTCACCCAGTAGTGAATCGATTTCCCAATGTACTTACCAAGCACTGGAATTGTTTCTTATTTTTACCTTTGCTTTTCAAAAGGTAATATTCTCACAACAGCTAGAGCGTGGTTATCAGATATGACCCCCTATAACAGAATCATTGATTGGGACACAGCATATGGTATAATACATTCCATGCATTCACAGTTAATTACAAATTACAAATTTATTCACTTTAAAATTATTCACGGAGCATATCTAACCACATGCATACGCTATTCCATGGGTCTATCACCCCACCAGTATTATAATTTTTGTGAAACAGGTTGCCTTGACATGTTGATATGCTTAGGAACTGCCCAGAGGTGCAAAAATTCTGGGACATTGTGTTGGATATTCTGTACAAGGTTACTAGGATCCGTTTCCCCAAAAATCCTGTTATTTTATCGTTGAATGATAACTCTCAATTTTCTGTAAGTGAGAAGAAACTGAAATTTTGGCTAGCCACTATGACTGCGGCAAAGAAACTATTAGTTCAATGATGAAACTCCACTCATCACCTTTCTGCTAACCACTGGCTACATTCCTTTTTGGAGATAATATATCTGGAACTATCATTTGCACAGACTAATCATGCTAAACCTGTAACCTTGTCCATTTGGAAGAACTAGATTTCCATAATCACAGTGTTTTTGGCCATTTAATCTACTGCTATTACTTTTGCTGCTATTATTACTACCAATCCTGCCTATCTGTATACTTATTTGATTTTTAAGTCCTGAGGTATGTTGGGTCAGGTCAGGTGAGGGAAGGGGGTTGGTTTTGAGGGGTAGGAGTCGTTGTTTTCTTTCCTTTAACAAAAAAATAAATAAATACATAAATAAATAAAAACTTATTTAAAGAAGTTTTAATGTAGCTGTTGATGAAATCGTCAAAGGCTACATTTCGTGTGTTCCAGAGATCAATGCTTAACATAAGGCACAAAAGATGAAAAGATTATTGTCACAATGAATCAGAGAGGTGTGTGTGTGTGTGTGTGTGTGGGGGGGGGTTCTCTCCCAGAATCCTCTTCTCCTCATCTCCGTCCTCCCACCTCCCTCCACCAGCCATCTCTGTCTCTTTTCTCTCTCGCCCAGATCTCTCAGTTCATTTCCTGTGAACACATTCTCCTAATCCTCTGTGCGCACGTGGCTCCTGCATGCTATCAGACAGTTCACGGGAGTCACATTCGCTCCAACACACACCGGCCAGGCCGCCTCTCCTCTGCCTGCCGTTACTATAGCAACCTGGCCGGAGCCGCATTACAGTGGCTGCAGTGCCGCTGCCAGTGCACTAAATGACTCCAATGTACAATTTGAAATTGATCGAGTTCCCTGGCACTTTGATTTGCCAGGTCTAAATTACAGGCCGTCTTTGGCAGTAACACCTTACAGGTTAAAGAGTCCAGGCCTTAGATTGCACACGGCTACTTGCCATTTATATTGGTCTTGTGCGCGCATGCTAGTGGATCCAATCTAGATTGAAAGATAGGCTATGCGGTGAGGGCTTACATATATCAAGGGCATATTAAGTAGGAGAAAAGCAGATTTCGAGTTTCTAATATTCATTTACAAGTCCCGAAGGATGTCATAGTATCTAAATCAGTCTTCAATTAATAGCACACACAGAGATTTATCTAAAACAACTAATGCCCCAAGTAATTACTGTACTGTATGTGTTTTTCCCTGAGTCTTTGGAAATTCTTTTCAGTGCTAATTAAGCTCTTTTAGTTTGCTGGTTAATTAAGAGATATTTTGAATAGTTTATATTTATAGAATATTTTATTCTAATATAAAGGTGTCATCGCAATAATGAGTTATTATCCCAGTACAGATTTACCTTACAAATAAATCAGTTCCAGTTGAAGAGAGTGGGTGTTTTACATACCGATAATACTCACATCAAATTAGCTCTAACAGCAGAATCAAAAAAGTTCTGATTTTCTTCTGGCAGAACAATGAAAACAGCTTTGCCTCTTTTGAAAGGTGTGTAGGATTAATTAACTGGTTTTACATGAATGTGTGGCGTGATGCTTTATAAAATCCTCCAAATCCTAAACATGTCTTGATTGGTTAGTGTTGTTAGGTGATTTGTTTCGAAATGAACCAGAATAAATACATCTGTAATGGAACTTTTACTAAGAAAGTTGACTATTCCAATAAAACACAACCACAAACAAAAGTGAAGTACGAAATCTATCAAGGTTATATGTTACACACAGTGTCACCATACAATTCAACACTCTTAAAGTTTCTGCAAGCATTTTTCTTTTTTTGGAAACACCATGCATAAAGTCCTTACTACGTGACAGATATCACTGAAATAGCTGTCCTGAGAAATCACACCTGTCTCTGTGGCAGCCCTAGGCTCTGTAAAGAAAAAAAATTGCCCACGTTATTTTATTATTATTTATTTAATTTTTTTGTTATTCAAAAACATTGTCTGCCTGTCAGTCATTGTACAGGTTTGTGTTTACTACCATCAGGTTGGCTGACACTTTGTAGGGTAGGTTTTTTAGGGCATGTGGTTGAAGGGATGGCGGTCTCGTCAGAGATGTTCTTATTATGGGGAGATACCAACCCTTGCGATTCTACCATTGGAAGAGTAACGGTCAACTTGGATCATGTGTGCCTTGATAACCAATCACATCACAGCCTTGACGTCATTGAACTGTTGTCAGAGTTGTATGAAAGTCAATCACTGTTTGTGTGTATCATGGAAATGAATGAGAAGTGCCGTATACTGAATCCTATCAAAAAAAAATTCTGTGACTACTCTTATGAGACACTTTTTCTGGTGTAAATTCAAAAAAAAAAAAAAACATCCAAAATTATTGCATAATGGCAAACATGTTGAAGATTATCAAACAGTTTGACGATTACGTAGGTGATGCTCTTCTCCAATGATATTTATAAATAAATAAATAAATAAATAATGATTTTTTTTAAGTGCACCTGGGAAACTCTGACTTTTAAATAGTGCATTCATTGTTGTAATTCAAGTCACACATTCAAGTTGGAAACATAACCAGGAAGCACCCTCCAAAAAAAAAAAAAAAAAAAAAAAAAAAAAGGGAACAATACACCACTAAATAGTAACACAACAATGCATTAAATAGTAATGTAACTTACATGTATTAAGCTTTTCGTATATACTAAGCTAGCAGATTAATCAGTAAGCACATGTTAAGCAGGCAAATCAGCTAGCGGTATGAAAGCTAGTAAGCTAACAGGTTAGCTTGCAAGCTAACTGAAGAAAACAAAATAAAACTATAAATGTCCATTTTAAATTTGTATTTATAGATATCTAATATGAGGTGTTTATTTTAAAATGGCATTAATTGTCACATATCCAATCAGACAAGAGCACAGTGCTGAGCACAATCTTGATTGGACTTGGCCATTTTTTAAATTGTGCAATTCTTCTACTTGTTTTAGCTGTACAAAAACAATCTGTTATGCTGCTTGATATTGCAAACTGATATTTTTTATAGTTTAATTTATTATTGGAATCATGAACACACTGGTTAGTTGCACCAATAGTTTTACCATTTACTGCACTTTTGCTATTCTTAGTTGTTTACCTTTAGCAGCTAATAAACCGGAAGTCTGGCAGATTCATATTCAGTCGATTACTTCCAGCATCACTCAACCATTGTCCATTTAGCACCTGGTTAAACTGGATGGCGGGTGGTTGTTGAATAAGATGGCCTGAAATACAGAGTGCAGAAGTGGTTTGATTGTAGTAAAGTTGCCCCTTAAGTTTAAATCACTTTTGATATTCACTTTTTACCAGTTCTGTCATGTTCTTTTCCACCTTTTTCCCTCGCTGTCCTAAAAGAAAGTTAATTAGCACACCCTCTTTCTTCTACAGTTAATGTGATCTATGATTGTGTGTGTGTGTGTGTGTGTGTGTGTGTAGCAGATCTGCAAAGGAGGGAAAAAGAGAGTATTTTAATAATTGGACTGTGGCAAGTCTACAGTTCACCCTTCCAAACTCTCCCATTATTTTCTGACCTCTAACCGGATTCAACACCCACTCCCCCCTTTTCATCCATCTCTTCTCTCATCTGCTCACATGCACTTTGTTTCCAGGTTGCTTTTTTTATCAGCAGGCAAGAAAAATGCTTTCTGCCTGTGAAACATACGGGATCCCAGCTCAAGTCCAAATGTATGGATGACAGGAAGTACAGCGCTCTAAAAGCACGCACCGCATGGGACCCGAACACAAATATCGGTGAGTGAGAAGGGATGGGAGGCTGGCGGGGGTGTTGAGTGGGAGGCATCATGGTAGCTCCACTCTTTAATGAGGCCTTTGTGAGCACACGGCAGTTTGGATGGATTTCATCGCCTCCTTCCCTCAGAGGTATTGATTTAAACTTGGCCTGCAATTAGCATACACAAGGGAGCGATGCTAACAAAGATGGGCAGGATGTGAAAGCCAAAATAATGGTTGGCTACAAGCAAACCAGTCATAATTTTTACAGTCTATGTTCCTCTGCTTAGATCAGCTTGTTTGTACCACTCAAAAGATGCTTTGTCTCTTTCTAGCACAGCCTTAGTTTATGCTACATCATGTCGCACTGTAATTTGATGATAGTTACACATAATTATGTAAGTTCAGTCCACAGTGGTTCATCACACTTTCAATAGTAATGTTCTACTGTGAAACTTAAGAGTGATATACAGTAAATACTAGCAATCTTGGTGCATGATCAAATTTTGTACAGTTTTTTTTAATTGGATGCTGTAAAAGAGCATGTTTTTATGTTTTTTTTTGGAAAATAGTTTCCTGAAAGTCACTGTGTGTTTTTACATGTACAACATAATGTTCATTACTCAAAACCAGTTCATTATATATAAAAAAGTAAATGTAAATGCATTAAAGTATGACAGTAATGATTTTTTTTTTTTTTTTTTTTTTTTTTTGCTTTCTACTTCTTTTTTAAACATAATAGGGGTAAATAGAAGCATTTTTCCAGTCATTTCAATGGCAAAAATTGTCCCAATTTACCTAAATTCACCCATACACACACACACACACACACACACACACACACACACACACACACACACACACACACACACACACACACACACACACATATCCAAATTCTATCCCCAACTACTTTCACTACATTCACTTCAGTGATAAGCAGCTAATAAGCAACTGTTTTCACGAAAATTATGCGACATGAAAGACAGGCATTTTGACAATGTTGTGTGTATCTGACTGTTCAATAACAATAAACTGCAAAAGAAAAATTATCAAAATCACTATTAACACTGAGTGCTACTAGTTTACTCTAGTATAACTGGCCTATGTTGGGGCACACAAACAAAACAACCACAAAAAAAAAAAAAAATCCCACATTAATCCTACAACGCACATACAGTATTCCTTCGAAGAGCACTTGTTTTATACTTTGTTTGCTGTTGCAAAACCAAAAAAAAGAGATAAAAAGCATAAAAAGTCTTTAAGAAAACAAAGTCTAGCACAGCAAAACAGTGCAAAGGGAATACGAAAAGCTAACATGTCAGCTGGAGATGTGACAACGTTCAAAAATGTGCAGGGAAACATTTTAGTCAGTCAGCAGCGGCATGGATGAGTCACCTGAATGTAGTCAGGAGTTCTTACTCACTCTCTCTTTATTTTGATGTGGAATTTCATTGTCTTCTCATGGGTACATGAGAACAAACAAATATTAATAAATAAATAAACTGCACACAATACAACAAACAACTCAGAGCTATTTACAAATGTGACAGAACAGCTGTGCCGCCTGCTTCGCCTGAGCACCTTGGCCTGTTAATAAAATACGTAGGATAAATATTTAATCCCCAGTTGAAACAAAACAACCTGTGCTTTACATTTGTCCTGCATCTGTGTATGAAATGCATGCCGTCGGAGTCGGAAGAGAACAGGTTTCACCGGGTGTTTGACAAAGACTCTTCCCATGGGTGGGGAACAGCATGGCTGATGTGCTTCCTTGAATTACATACTCCACAAGCCTCTGTCTCTTTATCACCAACTGCTCCGACACTGATTACGACCTGGTTTTTACACCTGATCTGCAGCGCTGGGACTCTATGATCTCTTACCTGACAAGAACTCTTCATGTTGACACCAAGGAAGGATGTGTCACTCATTTGTCTTTGTGAATTGATTTGGTGCTTGGAAAGTCTCAGTTTGGCGGAAGGGTTGTGAAGTTTCAACGTGGTCTCGGGTCAGCGAGTTAAAAAGAGGGAGGGCTGTCTAGCATTGCTTAGGTCGGCGTGCGGATCAGAGGCTGCTGGGAGCGTGGCGTCACTCATTAAAGCCACTCCTCTAATGCAGTCCCCCATCCAAATTAACCACCGCCCCTGTTTAGAGCAATTAGTTAAGCTATTAGCACTCCGCTCATGACTGCGAGCATGGAAATGAGATGAGCGCCGCTGCATTATTTATGAGGCACGAATGGGAAAAGCGCCACAAACGGGCCTTTGGCTCGCTTGCTCCTCTTGGCCCTCTCAGCAGTTTAGCTCTTCCACCCCATTGCCTCTGCTGGAATTTGAACCTCTTTAGCAATTCTAATTTATGGAAGATGGCTCCAATCTTTCGAAAACCCTCTCGTGTTTAATGTATCGCTCCATACCGCAAGCGCACTCTAAGCAATAAAACTGTGATCTTTAAAATCAAGGATGTAACCAAATATTTAGATTGAATATGCAGTAAACGTTCAAGAATCTGCCACTGAAAAACTCACACTGATTAACCACTAATCTGAATACTGTGTTCCTCTCAATGTCACTTTCTCTTATCTCCTACAGATCAGAGACACTTCCCCACATGACTCATCATTGCCTACGTAGATCTCATATGATCAGAGGACATGTAAGCAGATATGTAAAATCGGATTTTGAACCCTTATCTAGTTGTGTCACCCCCAAAGGGCAGTGTAGAAGGCTCATTACAATGAATGACAGCTGTGCTTTAAATTTGTATTTACATTTATATTTAGGACATTGCTAATGCTATGTTATCAGTTATGCATAAAATATTATATATTATATTAATATATGACATAATTTAATAAATTGCATTGTAAATGAACATTTTAGATGGAGTTTTGAACTGAAAATCAATCCAAAGTGAAAAATCAAATACATACATAATTTTCAATGCGGTCTTAGTCTCTTGAACTAAAGTTTCTTACAAAATCCACTTAAACAGGCAATTAAAGTCTGTGTGAACTGGACGTTGTGACCAACTTTACTTCCGTTTTGTGACGTACTTCTGAGAGAAACGGAATATTGAATGAGAAAAACAGAGGGCGTGGCTTGTTTTTTTTTTTTTTTTTACTGCAAACTGATTAGATTTAGTAAAGAAGGGGTTTCATTCAGAACAATACTGACAGTTGGAGGGGCGTGTTTAAGGACACCCAATGGCCAACATATTTTTGTCTATGCTTGTGTACTTTTCCATTATCTTCTTTTTCTTTTTCTTTCTTTCTTTGCAACACTCACTCTACAAACAGAAATGTAACTATTTCTTTAAAAACAAAGGTCATAAAAAGGTCATAGGTCAGTGATTGTTGGACTTAAGTTGCACGCTTGCTTATACTGCTGAGATATTTCAGAGCGATGCAACGGAGCAGACTTTATATTCTCACACCCGCACACATGAAACTGCCCACTCATCATTGGCTCCCTGGCAGAAAACTATCAGAGGAGAGATTTTCCAATAACTGCTCCTCATTTGCACAAAGAAGTTATCTCTGCAATCATTCTCTGATCTTCGGCTCTAAAGTCAAACACAGGGTGCACCTGGTCAGGAAGCTCGTCTTTTCTGGCCCCTCGTGTCAGTCATTAAGCTAACGATCCCGTTATTCATTTGCCTTTCCAGCACCTCACAACAGGGAGCGGTGGTGACTGTTTCTCATCCGTGTGTTTGTTGAGTTTCCAAATATACCCATGCTGCCATGCAAGAGAGAGAGAGCGCAGAGAGAAAGAGAGAGCCTCCCCCGA
Source organism: Cyprinus carpio (assembly GCF_018340385.1). Taxonomy (NCBI): domain Eukaryota; kingdom Metazoa; phylum Chordata; class Actinopteri; order Cypriniformes; family Cyprinidae; genus Cyprinus; species Cyprinus carpio. The sequence continues at coordinate 10,125,665 of NC_056573.1, read as the reverse complement.
AACATTTGGAGGTCCATCTGTGAGGAGAGGTTTTTTTTTAAAAAAAGAAGGAAAAAAAACAGTACGTACTCTCTGCTCGTCATTGGACCTATCAGAAATTTCCATTACAGAGAGCTATATGACTTCCTTGACAGCTGGAGCCGTATCTAGCAAGCCCCACGTTTTTTCTCCCAACGTTCTTTTTCCCATCTTGGTCTCTTTCTCTCTCCATCATCCTCCCCTTTTTTACAGCTTCATAAGGGAAAGCTGACTTTTTGATGCTGGACTTTGATTCTCTTTCAAACTCTCTCTCTTTCTCTCTCTTTGCCGGTTTTATCTTGCTCCCTGCAGGCGATGCGTTCCAGTCCACCATGCTCGGCAGGGGCTGCTGGAGCGCTGGGGTATTTGGAGAACATTAATGATTCTAAACAGCCAGAGGAACTGCCAGGAGAGTCCGATGCTTCTCAGTCCAGGGGTTGAAACCAATATATATGTGTATATATAAAAATACATAAAAACCGTCTTGACAAGTCATCTGCCGCCCAGCCACAGAGCAGGGTGACCTGCTGCGTGGAGCAAGACAAAAGCCATGGGCTTTAAAAACAGGCCCACTCGCTTAACTGACTATATTTGCTCTGATCAAAATGGTTTTACTTGGATGGACGTGTCTTTAAATCGAACCACAGGGCTTAGCTTGCGAAAGAAAGGCACAGATCGCAGAAACCCCGTGGACAGCAGGGTTGACTGGGTATTAATGAGAGTGCTATGTTCAGTGTTGCATGTGTTTAATGATTCAAATGTGTCGGAATACAGACATCAATTATTCACGCAGGATGCCACGACTGGGCAAGGATACAACAATTTTTGCTATTATATATATTTGACTTTCACATGTAGGGAAAGAATGCAATGAGCAGCATGTGTCTCGCATGTTAAGTGTTTTTGTGAGGGAGATATTGAAGGGCATGCAGATTGCTGCAAAGTCTTGTCATGGAATATATTACCAGGCTTCAGACTACCCACACACAACTCTCACAAGAAACAAATTAGTCACTGCAAACTTTTCCCGAAATGCAAACTGATTCATGCGGTGAGATTTGCAGGCTAGATTGGACTCGGTAAACAATATGCAGTATGTTTGTTTTCTGCTCTTGCCTGATTACTCACGCTTATCATGGTTTGCTTGTTAGCCTGTGATCGTTTTCTGGAGAGACTAAATGCATTGGGAAAATATTGCACATACTGTACAGTAGAGACTGTAAAGTTTGAGATCACTGGGGAAAATGCATCAAATTTAGCACAATTTAAGTTTAATTGATTTTTTTTTAAAATATATTATTTGGTTTCTCCCTATTTTGCTAGCATTATTTGCTGATGAGCCCCAGTGAAATACTGCTGTGCCCCAATAAAATATTACTGATAAATCATTGTCTGATGAGATTACCGTATACCAACATGAGAATCATTTTCTCTGATAATAATTCAGAAATCTTACATTTTCTGTTTGCTGTTTTAGATAAATAACACTCTTTTGATTGAATCGGTCAAGAGGTTCAACTTGACTGATTTCGACAGTTGACTCAAGCACTGAATAGTTTGCAGCAGTTTCTTACACGGAAATGGCAGTAATATGTATATCCATAACTTGTCTTTTCTTATATCATTTCAACAATGAAACAGCTCTTTATTGCATGCACAGCACAGTTTGTCAATGACTCTGTACTATAGGTAAATTTATCTCCATATATCCATTTATATCCATTTTATATCCATATCCAAAAGTTTTAAAAAGACTATCAAAATATGGGAACATCACACTTTTTTGATGTCCAAGTACTGATGAAAGGCTTGAAACCTGCCTGTTGGTGACCTAGAAATAGTGGAAAATCAGAATTGTTATTATTATTATTATTATAATTATAAAATATATCATATATTAATTTAGTTATTATTATCAATATATTACTATAAAATATAATAACAATGACATTTTACATCATAAAATAATCCTTTGTTTAAAGTTTTTTATTTATTTTTTTTTTATTCTAGATTTTCTGTTTATTTACAGGTTTAAATTAGATTTTAAATCACATTTTTTCTATGTTTTCCAAAATGATTGAGTGCCAATGTATGAAAGTTTACTGGTTAAAATTTACCCCCCAAAGCCTTCGATGGCTACCACTTTGTTTCTTACTCTATAAATAGCTATTGGACTTCCCTGGGACAGTCAGACAGAGCCATTAAAACACAAATCAGTGAGCATGGAGACGGCTAATGATCGACCCAGCAGATCTATGAGCAGCAGGGGAAAATTCCTCATTATAAGCTATATGCTGTCAAACTGCTCCCACCTGAAGGCAACATTCTCCTTATCCTTTACCATAATGCCATGCTCACTGACCACTCACAGTATGTACAAATACAGGTCTGATTAAAATGTTATCTTATTAATGTTTCCTCATTTAAAGGGATAGTTCACCCATAATGAATATTCTATCATTGTTTAAACACTGGCCTTACAACTCATGTTCTAAATTCCACATGTTTGAATTACTTTAGCTTTTGTTTGACTAACAGTCCTAAATTAAAGTTGTTCACTTATAATCTTCCCCTCCATTGAGCTGTTAACTGCTGCTAACGAATCATCGAGTCAATTGAGCATCAGTCCAATGATTCATGAAGCGGACAATACTACTTCTTTAATGGATGTGCCAAGGAAAGCTGGGGAGGCTATCAAAATTAATGTTATCGTATAGCAACACAGAGTAACACTTTATTTTTTACAGTGTCCTTGTTACGTTACATGTACTTATTATAGTATTAAGAGAAAAGTATGAAGAATCACAAGCAACTAACCCTAAACCAAACCCTAACATTTAGCACATTAATAAAGTGTAACACTTCAAAGAAACATTTGGAACATAGAGCACGAGTTTTATGATACCTTTTCATTATATTTAAAAAAGGGCACATTTTGTGGTCCAACGAGGGTGAGCACATTTTGTGGTCCTCAGAAGAAAGTAAAGTCAAATGCATTTGAAAGGACATGAAAGGAAACGAGGGTGAGTAAATAATAGGAGATGTGTGATTTGTAGATGAACTATCCCTTTAAGAATGAAACCACACACACACACACACACACACACATAATAATAATAAGAATTAAAAGAGTCAAAGATGATGATGAAAATGTGACAAACCTGTGTCACCAAAAGAGAAACTTTGGGGCACTTTGAGGTTAGACATTACCCTGGATTACATCACAAGTAGACAGTGTTCTGAACAGCCATACTTAACAAAGCTCATTTTTATTCTCTGCTCTTTCCTCTTCCCCTGGAGATTCCGCCTTGTAAACAATCAATTCGGTAGAGTTAGAATAAAGGGTGACTCATAATCAAAAGATAAAGCAATACGTATCTGTCAATACGTTCAGCAGTGAGACCGTCTCTGGCACGGAGCAGAGACAGGTCGCAGAGATTATTGCTGACCTTTGCCGCTTTGACATTCGACCATTTGACTTAATTAATAGCGAGCAGCTCCCCCACACGCCATTCGTCATGTGTGTACTGTCATCAAGCCGGGAACAAGATCCGACAAGATAATCAGCGTGAAGCTTAGCTGGCGAACCTGTATGGAGGTGTGAGGGGAAGTGTCTCAAAGTGGCATTCATTACTGCATAAAGAACTGAAACATCCAGGAATGCTACTGTCATTCTTGAGATAACTGTTGGTGAAAGGTATTAAATGATAAAAACATCTTTATTTCAGATATTATCTCTAGGTTTGGGAATCCAGAGAGGGAGAGAGAGAGAGAGAGAGAGAGATACATCCGTAAATCTATTTTTTTGAAAAACTAAATGACTGAGACCAAATTATTGTCACATCAAGTTATAATGCTTCATTAGCTAGACTCATGCTGATAGACAGCTATTCCTAGCCTGTAGCTTTGTAATAGAAACCACACAAAAAAGATCATATGCATTAAAACCCGAGATTGGCATTTTTCGCAAAGCCCCTGCTGTTTCTATTGTGTGTTTTAAAAATATTGTTTGTCGAGGAGTAAAGCAGAAAGAAATTCTTGCTGAATTTATATTTGATTGAAAGCAAAAGTCAAAATAAATACAAAGGTGCAAAATGTCCTTCAAGATGGTATCTTTCTCCAGTTGATCTGTAACAGTAGATAGGGGCATCATGAAAATATAAAATATAAAATAATATAAAATTCTGCACTATTTTTAGGTCACAAATTTATTTGTTACATTAATCATGACTTTTTGTACAGATTGTTAGATGTTCTTGCTTCCACTGCACAAGATGCTATTTGTATATATTTTAAATTCATGCTGGTTTTGAACAAACTTGTGAAGTTCATGCAGCTTGAGTGCTGCTGTTGTTTCTGAAACCCTGGAATTTCTTAGGGTTTCAGAATGGTAAAACACTGAAACTTTTCGCTCAAATTATTATGCTGATTAAATTAAAAACGTAAAGAAAGAGAGAGAAAGTCTTAGACTTCAGGATCCCACTGTATATGCTTTGTGTGGAATCATTCTATGCAGAGGAACGTAAAGAATCTTCAGCATCTTCACATTGCCAATGAACTCAGCCATAAACTTTTATCACTGGCTCCAAGTGACCAGACCACAGCAGTAATTGTTCTTGCCCGAACCGGCAACAAATCAGCAAGCAACCAGCAGCTGCTTCCAGGTCAATAATTTCTATTCAGGTCTAAATGAGCTTTTTCTTAACTTATCGGTATTCCTGTCCACCCAACCCCTCCCCACATCCTACTGGGGTCGATTGGCAAGTCAATCTCATGGGAAATCTGCACGTAATGGAGGGTTATGTAACATTTGCAGGACACCGTGTCCATAAAGCATTATTTGATTCAGGTCTTTTGGAGCTTTCTCTAAATGCCAGTGGGTGGCAGGGGCAGACGTATGATGGCAGGGAGCTGGAGACAGGGGCAGAACTGTTTGGGTTCAGTTCTTTCATCAAAGTCAAGCAATATACAGCTCTGGCATGATGACAGTATTATTATATGCATCTATGTGGTAAAAGATTATATTGTAAACTCAGTTTACATAGCAATTACACTGATAAATAAAGTAATTAGTCCCAAGAGACCGCAAATTACAGTGATTTTTCAATGGGTAAGGATTAGTCTTATAAAGGAATTCTTCACCCAAACATTAACATTTGTTGAAAACTGACTCACATCTTGATGGATTTATTACAAACATGCAGCTTTTCAGGATTATTGTGAAGTTTTTATCAGCTATTTGGACTCTCATTTTGATGGTTCACTGCAGAGGATTCACTGATGAGTGAGTGATGTAATGCTACATTTCTCCAAATCTGTTCTGATAAACTAACAAACTTATCTACATTTTGAATGGCCTGAGAGTGAGTCAATTTTCAGCAAATTTTCATTTTTGGGTGCAAGCAACAAGCTTTAACAACAAAATTAAGATCACTAACATAAAATTTAGAAGTTGATATATTGTTTATTTCATTTCCATAACACTGAACATAGGCCTATCACTGGCCTACAGTCCACAGCAGTCCAGACCGTGGAAGATTCTTTCTGTCTGCTATATTTTCATGTGTAGGTTTATGTAATCATGCACTGAAGTCTTAGTATGCTGCATCACATCTTGCTGGATTTAAATCAAGAGTTTGAAGTGTTCAAATCAAGACAAGAACACAAGAATCGTTCAATTTATTGCATTTCATTGAATATCATTTAATGTATTTTGAACTCTTTGGTAAGTTATTTTCATCATTATTTTTAATATGTATTTGATTCCATCTACTCATAAATATGATTTATAGCAGTTGTTAACAGTGATTAACATCCATTACTAATGAAGAGCGGGGTCGGATGGGGTTGCTATAAACTGTTATAGCTCATTTAATTAGAGAGAATAACCACCCCGCTGTCCTTTCGTCAATCGCTGTGAGATTGGATAACACCGGGAAAACGTACCCGTTCCGCTTGGAACAGGGATGCAGCGGAAACCCCATACTTCCCGAAGGAGTTTTCGGAAGCAAATACACATATAGCATCCGTTTAGGTGTATATGAAGAAATCTGAGGTGATTAAAACCTTCTTGGTAAGGCAGAAGTCTGCCGGGGAAACACGGGCTCTAAGGCTATATCGTGGACTATACACTATACACGAGTACCACTTAGGTCTCAATATGGAATCCAGCCGTCCACAGTTCTCACGGATTCATCATGAAGGCCTGGCGCCGGACATTCCGCCATGTCCAGCTGCCTAGGGTAATGGAGAAACTCAACAGGGTCTATAGTACGGACACTCTGGAGCAGTTTTAGCAAGCCGACACTAACCGGGGCCTCTCGGTGCCGCTACCCATTTGAGGTGAGAACACAGTAGGTTACCGGCTCTACACAAAGGCTACAGAATCTAGCGAACGTGTTAGGGGTTGCAGTTCTACAAATATCTGTCAGCAAGGCACCATGAGCCAGCGCCCAGGAGGATGCAACTCTTCTAGTTGAGTGAGCTCCCAACCTGAAAGGGCAGGGCACACCCTGTGCCTGAGAAGCCAGGGTTATGGTATCCACAATCCACTGAGCCATCCTCTTCTTAGAGACGGCATTCCTTGTACTGGGACGGCATATCACCTTGCACTGATCTGCCCGTCCTTCGAGTGCAAACCGCAGAAAAGGTCTGTGCCGCTGAAGGATCGACACATGAAAGTACGCGTCCTTCAGGTCGATCGCTGCAAATCAGTCTTGGGGACGGAAGAATGGTAGCCGATGAAGGACCCGGTTCAAAACTCGCAGATCCAAGATTGGCCGTAACCCACCGCCTTTCTTGGGTACAATGAAGTAAGAGCTGTAAAACCCTGCCCTCATATTAGCTGGAGGGACCGGCTCTATAGTGTCCTTCGCCAGTAGGACTGCGGTCTCTGCCTGCAGAACAGGCACTGTAGTGATGCGAACTGCCTGCTGCTGTCATCTGGCGAAGGAGGAGGATGAGTGAGGTGGAGTGGGTGACGATGAGAGGATGAAGAAGAGGATGAGTGCTTGGCCGTATGCCCTCCTGGGACCCAGAGATAAGGAAAATTACTCTTCTGTTGAGTATTTCATGGCCAACGGCGGGAAAAAACAAAACAAAAGATTCTCCACCCGGCCCTCCTCCGGGGGAGGGAGTGGTGCATTCACCATATCCCGAAGAGCAGATCCTTCTATCTCTGGGTCGCTTGTCTCAGGGCCGGTTGCTCTTACGTTTGCCGCCAGGTTTGGTGGGGGCCTGGACAAGTGGGGCTGCCCATGCCCGGCTCCACGATGCTGCTTTGCTGGAGGCTGCTGCAGCTGTGGCGCAGGAGTGGGGGCGGATGCAGGGGCCTGCCCTCGGTGACGAGCAGGCTGGGGCGCTGCAGCCGGCGGACGGGTGGGTCAGCGCGTTCGCAGCTCTGAGATGGACATCTTCCTCTAGTGGGAACATGACACATCCATGAAGGCCACCTCAGCATGCTTGACGCCCAGACACATGAGGTAGTGATCGTGACCATCACCCGGTGCCAGGTAACGACTGCACCCAGAAGCGCACGGGTGAAACAGCATCCTTATAAGGACGATACCGTGTCTTTATAAAGACGCACCCGTGGAGCTCTTTTAGAGGAAATTCGCTCTTTAGGAAATGCTCTTTTAGTGCTGAGGCGGACAGAGGAGATGGCCGCTTGCAAAATGACAGGGGGTAGTGCAGTCTGAAGTGCGCAAACCACTGGACACTGGAATGACCGCCGCTGAAGCGCCGTCTCGCCAACACAGGAAGCTTCCCAGAGGGTGCTGAACTCATAGTTCACAGAAGACACAGTTGAGCAGAATGATCCTGTCGCTCGGCTCCGAAGCGAAAAGCTGGTATGCATTGCACCTGCTGCCTTCTTATACTCACGTTCCCAATTTGTTGGTCACCGACGTGACGTCGAGAGTGACTTACTCATGGCTCGTTTAGTTTACACTCGAAAGTAGATTGGGCTATCGAAGCGATATCCCAATTTGTTGGTCACCGACGTGACGTCGAGAGTGACTGACTGAAAGGGAACGCTGTATTGCATTGTAATGCTAGTATAAAATGTCTGCAATAGAGCTAAATTAGAATGTTCAATGAAGTGTTGCATTTATTACTAATAATTATAAAACTCCTATAAATAAATGAAAATTATTATTGCAAGTAATATAGTGCATTATGCTGTTGGCACTATCAATTATGTAAATGTAAACAACACTGGACTGGTTTAAAGGATAATCATTTTCCAGCTTGGTAAAAGAAAGGCTTTTTTTATGACATTGTCATAATCAAACACTGCATGAGCTGTTGATAATAGAATATAGTGGCTGAATATGTGTGAGGTAGAGGAACCGCAGCCAGCCACTCGGGGCCAAAAGCAACATGATCCCAGTGTAATGAGAATGTGTCAACAACCCGTCAGCCACGGTCCAACACACACGCACACACATACACACACGTAAAAAATACACGCGCCATTGTGTGTGTATCTCACGCTGGAGTGGACATCCAATCAAGAGCTCATATGTTTTGCATGATTTCATGCATAGTCCCCCTGTCAGGCAGGGATTCGGCTGGAGTTGGCCTTGTCTGCTGCAATTCAAATGGACTGTAAGACCGTTGACTGCTGAATGATGTGGAGATGTACTGTTGTGCTATCATGCATGCTGAATGCCACTGTCGGACGCTGACGGGGGTCTACCAGACTCATTATGGAGATTTGCAAGATTATGGCATCCTATTTGGCGAAAAAGCCACTCAGTTCAGCATTACTGGATCAGATAAAATACAAATGTTTAGAATGTGAGATCCAAATGTGTTTTTGCATGCAAAATGATGATCACGGGTACTTATTTAGTCCAAAAATAAGTATTTTTATCCAGTAGAAGTTAACTACAGTACATCAACCCAGAAAGACTTATGCACATACTCGAAGCAGACCAGTCTCAGCAGATGCCACTCGCAGCACTCATAACTTGCAAATAATTTGCATGAGAGAGTAGCCAATTAGCATATTGGCATGGGGGAGGGCGGAGTGAAAGAGAGCCGCTCCCCTCTGATTGCTTGTAATCTTGACAGAATGGGTCAATCCCGTGATCCGCTGCTGTGTGGGTGTGTGTTTGCATCTCGGGTCACTGGCAGGTTCAACCATCTTGGGGAACCTTTATACTGTACTGCATATTATTGCACTGCTGACACTATTTAAATTTGATCAGTTGTCTACTTTTAGTCCATGATATGCTAAACTGCACTATTGGAGGAGAGTGCTAACTGTGAATAAAAGGTATGATTTCCAGGAAATCCATTTCTTTTGTAGCACACTAAAGGCTGCAGTTGGAAAAAACTTGTTTTTTAAAAATAGATATCGATGCAACATATATTCGCACTTAAAGATACTGCACCAAATCAAACCTCTGAAAGAAGCTGAAACCTGGCGAAGAATAAACATTCTGTATTGTATCGCATTATTGATTCAAAAGATTTATGTTTCCTTAAACATATAGCGAGTGAATAACAGGATAAATGCAGAAACACTCGCCATGACCAAAACCACTCAGAGGCTTGTTTGCAAAACAGCTGACTTACAACACATTCAGCAGAGATTCATGGCTAGATGCATAATGCTGTAAGAGAGAAAAGGTTGTGAGTGAGCAGCTTTATGCTTTCTTGACAGATACTTATGCCTTAATTCAGCTTGACACCAACTAGCCTGCTTGAAAAAAGAGCGACTATTGAAAGTTGAGGTGTATTGTTCACTGAATTAACTGATGTCTTTACTCTATGCAGTACTGAGCAGGGACAATTCGGAAGTGTAAAACACAGTAACCGTTTTAATGAACGGTTGGTGGGGAACTATGAATCTGAGGTGTTAATGTACAGTATGTTAGAGTCTTAAAGCTGAATATTTGTGAAAGGAACTCTGGTTCAAAAGCATACTGATTCAAAAAATGTATTTATGCAGAAAGTTTCATATTAAAGTGAGTGTTACTTATGGATTTTCACATTTGCTACTGTTGATGGCATTTATGCATAATTGCCTAATAAGATTGATAGTTCATAAATAATAAATAAAAATATAATTAATATTATTTACATAATATATATATATATATATATATATATATATATATATATATATATATATATATATATATACACTAAATCAAAAAAAATCTTTTTAAATATAAAATGTAAGATATGTTCTTTTGTTATGGGCTTGTCTTGACATTATTTTCATATTATATTAAGCATTGCCAAAAGTCAGTATACTGTATGTAGCTTATAGAATATTATCACTAAATCAACAGATTTAATATGGGTTGTCTGTCAGGTAGCCAAAGAAACCACATATTCTATGAGCATAATGGGAATGAAGACTAATACTATCAAACCAAAGGAGTGGCTCTGAATTATGTGAACTACAGCTGGACAAACCAACAGAGGGCAGTATGTAGTTGCAAAATGAGGTCAATCGCTTCTGTGCCTTTGTCTAAGATTAAAGCAGGATGTTAATCAAATAAATTGTCATATCTGAAATGTGTTCTTTCAATAAAGTGATATATCTGGATTTAAGAAATATACTAGCATAATTCTCTGAGGTTATGATTTAATTTTCCAGTAATACACAATAGATAATGTCACAAATTATTTTCCAAATATTACAGAGGAAATCTATCTTTTCTGTGACTGTGTTTTGCTTGAGGTAAGACTGAGAAACAAATAAATGTAGCAAAATATTGAATAGCATTTAAATATATATTTGTGGTGGTGATGGGCCCTTTATTAAAATGATTTTGGACACTACTCTCGTTCTGTCATAATTGAGCATGGTTAACCTGATTCATATTCATACCTTTTTGGATTTAATATTATGACATCTTATGTTCATTCCACAAGTTTAGTCATGAAAACTGACATTAATTATTATTATTATTTTTTTGGACTATAGAACATTTGCAAGGTGGTTTAGTTTCTTAAAATGATTATATACAAGTAACTGATTGACACAACAGCAGGATATATACGCAAATGCCTATAAGTGTGTTTAATATGACATCTTTTTCATTTTTGAATGTCTTCATGTCTCAACAGCGAATGACTGTCACAGTGAACTGCAGGGTTTGTGAGAAGCGGTGAAGTCATGCATACAGATGGCAGTGCCGGTATTGGTGGAAATGATGCTTCCTGAACTGTTGTAACAGTGGTCCCAGAGGACTGAGCCACAGTCCAATAAGATGTCATGAAGACTAGACTGAGAGGAATGCGCATCAGATCTCCCTCAATTAATCCACCATTAGATGCCTGAGATTCATGGCTCACTGCCTTTGCTTACTGCGTTGGAGCTCAAATCTAATTAGACTCTCTCTCTTTCTGTCTCTCAGCTTCTCTTTTTCCATGTCCATCCCTCCTTAGATCGAAAGATAGACGGATCTTTCCTCACTGAGCCCTGTGGTTGGGTATTTTAGTTGTTCCTCCCTCCCTCTCTCTCTCTTGTTCTCTCTCCTCTCTATCTCTCTCTCAGTATCTTATCCTTACAGCTACATACTCACTCCCAGTCTGTCCCTCTCTCCACTCCTGCTTTCCCTCCCACTCTCTCTCTGTAACTCCTTCGCTCCTCTCATCCTCCTGTGACTTAGTTTGCTGTGCGCAACAACTGGCAGACCTCTCTCCTCATCTCCGTTGTTTGGGAGGGGATCCTGCACGTTTGGGCACATGGTCTTACGGCGGTGACGGATCCGCAGCACAACAACCTGAAGGAACAGAGGCACGGCATCCTCAGCCTTCCCCGTCACTGCCGGATCAAGGCAGCGGACAAATGGGCGGCTTTGTGCTCAGCGGGTGCCGCTCTGTAGAGATCTCTAGGGTAAGCCTGCTTCAGTGGAGTAAGGATTTGTGCCTGTTTTTTCTGCCACTACTTTGCCTTTTGTTCCTTTTGTGACCCGCCACAATATCATGGGGGAAAGAAAGATTTGTTGCCTTGGGTATTGTGTGAGCTGATTGTCACTGTGCTGCAGATTTGTGTAATCGCGCTACTATCAGGGCGGTGGATATTTTTCTGCTGGATTTGTCAACTATGTTTGCCTTATTAACATATTCATGGGATTCCTGCTCCTTCAATTAAATGGCAATCACTGGCAGGCAGCAGGAGCCCTGTGTCAGTGAGCCTCTGTAATGATGTGTGAGTGGAATGAAGAGGAGCTTCACGAGAAAAAAAAAAGAAAAGAAAAAAGAAAAGCTTTTTTGTCCCTTCTGTCCACGTTTCGTCTTGTCTTTTCTTTCATTTGTCCTCTCTTTGTCCACCTCTCATCATGTTTCATTGTTTTGTTGTACTCAAAATCCCCAAAATGGAGGGAAAAGTCACAAAAGGATTGGGACAGTCACTCTGACTCCTCGTTCATGCACCTGCTGTAGAAAAAGCTTCTGGAGATGTAGCAGAAGATTGTGTATGTTTGCTATTGGCTGGAGGAAGATGTTGTACCATGGGAACCTGTCTGTATGCATGCTTTGGGGGGCATGGGAGGGTGGTCTTTTAGCTTTGACAGGGCTGTCCAAACCAGATAAGAAGGGAGTTTGTTTGTTGATAAGCACGTTGAGTTGAACCAGGGGTTGTGTTGCTGTCATAGTGTCTCCAGTGTCTTGTTTAGTGTGTGAATTCTGACTAAAATGTTGTAAGCATCAGTGGATGGGTGTGCCGGAGTGTTTCGAGCATGTTAGATAGACATGGTCCATGTTTACGCCATGTTTTTGAATGTGTTGTGTTGAGTCTCCTAAAAACAACAATTAATTTTATTTTTATTTATTTTTTTGTTTTTTTTCCAATGGCTTGAATTTTTTTTTTTTTTTTTGTGTTTTTTTTTTTTTTTTTTTCAATGGCTTGTGAGAAATGTTTCAAGAAAGCTAGTGTAAACACATTCCTCACATTTACATCCTCAATGAGATTTTTTTTTTTTTTAATGTTCATGTTAATTTGTGGTTCCGTGTGAGTCAGAAAGTGTGTATGAATGAATTCCACAAGGCTGGAAAAATACGTGTTGTGATGTCCATCTTTTCCCACTTCCATTTGGGAGCTGCTGCACCCCTCAGAAAATGAGAGCCATAATAACAGTCATTGTTCCCCGTTTCTGACAGCCATCATTGCATTCCCTTTTTTCCCCCAAACGATCTGTAATTTGCTTCCCGCTGCTAATGGATTTTATGTATGACTCCTCTTCTCTCTCTTTCTACCTCCTGAATGTGTTTGATGAGCATGTGAGACTTTGAAGGTGACAGTGTTTGACTGTTAATGTGGTGTGCAATAGTGATGTTAAACCTATGGCGAAGAGAATGTCAAGCCTCACTTTTGTTTAATTCCTTCCTCCTTTACATCGTTCCCAGATTTGGCCTGGATGTTTGCGAGCGCTTCTGCCCCCAGAGGCCGGACTAGACCGAGGACAGGACGTGAGGTCTGTGAGCACCCTATCCCAGGTAAGATGATCCCCCTCACCATCTGTCTTTCCACATAACTAGTTAAACCCAGGAAGGGAAGCGTTTTACATGCAATATCCTCCCTCTCCTGCTACAAATGCAAAGTGTGTTCATTTCTGTCTGCAGATGCAACCTTTGACGGGGGCCTTGCCTTGTGGTAAAGGCCATCTTCAATCAATTCCCCTAGAGAGAAAACTCTGCTTTGGCCTATGCCACTGTGGATGGCTGAAAGTCAGGCGAAGCCCCCTTTTTCTAAGGCTCTCTTCGGTGACGGGTATTCTTGGGTGGATAATACGGCTCTCGTTGTTATTGCTTAAGAATACGCGTAGTTGAGGAGAGTCATTGTCAACTGTCTTCGGGGAGATAACCTCCACTGGTCCCAAAAACCTTCTGGCTTTACACTGTGGCCATTTATGTAGCAACTAGACAGCTAATCATTTTCACTGTGGTTTGTTTGATTTCTGCAACAGGAGACAGGCAGCTCTTGGTCTCATTGGATTGTCTCCACCTACATTGGCAAAGCGCCGCTTTATGTACTGCTATCCAATGAGTGGCATTTTGCATTTCACACAACTTGTTTTTTTTTTTTTTTTTTTCATCTGAGTGTGTGTGCGAGGGGCAGGTCATTGGGAACGGTATTATTTTGGCTCTCTTCGGGGAGTGTTTTAGTGTACACATGCCTGCTTGCCTGGCTGATAGGAATGCATTTACTGCTCTTTATTATTAGTCCTGAGCACCAGCGGGAGCCCCAGACTGCATGGGGTGTTCACACAGATCGATTTTGAGATGGCATTAGGCGTACAGTTTTCACCATTCAGCTTATAGCAATGGGAGGCAAAATGTCCACGGAATCCAAGAGGCTTTGCTATGAAAGGGGAGGGGCTTCAAGTCTAATTATGAAACACAAATAAGTAGAAGCAGCATAATAGATTACATGAACGCATCTACTGGGCTCGTAGCATCAGCTGTTTCCTTCTGATTGTAGCACAATTTCTCAGGACAAACACCGATTGAATATCTTTTTTTTTTCTTCTAGATAAAGACACATTCACATAATGCTTTTCTCCAAACCACTAATTACTTTTTAATGATGCACTCAAATGTCTGAGTTAGCTTGTGCTGGTGAAAGCCAATGAGGCCTGTGGCATATAAAGATGATCAGTGTTTTTAAAGTAGTATTATCTTTCTCTCAGCTCCTTTCTTAGGGATATGTTGTTCATATAATATTTAACCAAACAACTTTAATGTAACTGAATGCATTTAATATTAACCTGAAATCTATTTTTAATGCCTTGTTTTTATAAACCTAAGATAAAACTGAAGGACTGGCAATTTTAGATAGTCTCTGCTATATATATATAATGTTTGTGTGGGTTACAATTTAACTGTTATACAGAACTGTTAAGAAATTGTAAATGCATAGCTTGCTTCTTTCATTCTCTGCTTAAAAAAAAAAAAAAAAAAAAAAAAAAGGCCTGGAAGGCAAAGAGGCAAAATGCAAATTGGCTGCTACTCTGTTTTACTTACATTAGCCACAGAACTTGTGAAAATAACTAGAGGCTTGTTAGAAATGCTCATGAAAAGTCCCCATCCCCAGAAAGAAAACATATTACTTATTATAATGTAATCTAGTGATGTAATGCTAATATTATACATATCACGAGGTTATAAAAGGTATATTATATTATTCTTTAATTTGTTACTGTCGTTAATTCATTGTAATTCTTTGTTACTGATGCACATTCAATGTTTGTTTTTCCACTGTAATTCTATTTCACTCAAAATTAACATTTATTTATCGATTTTACTCAACACTGAATGTGCCTTTATCATTAAGTCATGGCAAATGTTGTATCCAATGACAATGATTTGAAGCACTAAATAAACTCTCTATAAAAAGTTGAACATTGTTATGAATTTGTCATGACTTGAGTGAGTTTACTCTGCCTTCCCCCTGTTTCCTCTCTCTGTGCTAATAGCTTTCATACACCTGTATCCGTGCAGGTGTTTTCCTCTTTATGATTACCTCTCCCACCCACCGAGCTAATTTCAGCTCTGGAAAAAAATAAAAAAATAATAAGAAAAAACACTAAATAACCCATGGAAATTTCACTAGTTTACTAAATAACGACTTCATTTGGCACAGTATTTCTCTCTCTTTCTCTCTCTTGTGTAGACAGACACATTAGTAGAGGTGTTTAACTATTGTGTAGCAGTTAAGCATTTCAAATCCATTTGAACTATATTCAGCTTTAAGACGTTTATCATGATGCATTCCCCTTTTGGGCTGCTATCAACAACAGCCAGGTACCCTCTGTCTCACTACAATGACACTTTAAAAACAAATCTATTTTGGGGTGTTTGTTACACGCACCCTTAGTGAGAAACATGGATCAAGCACTCCATTTCAGCAGTTTTGGGGAGAAGAGATTGTGCTATGGGGAAAAAAACCTGTTAAAATGCAACTCTTTGATCAAAATGCGTCTTGCAACTGTTCTGTATTTTTACAAGATGCATTGCCCGCTTGATACTTGTGCTGGCAAATGCTGGTTTGCTTTAAAGCAGTTGTCAGAAATAATCTGACAGATTCTTGTATGCCAAATGCTACCCAGAATTCTGTGGAGGCAAACATGATCTAGACTAAACAGACATTAGCACACACTCCAAAGACTCTGAATACTTGGCTGAGCTCGAAGCCGCGCTATCAGCTCACCCATATGATATGAGAATGCTGTTCGCATGTGCGTGTGAGCGGGCGCTCTGTGTTTTTATCCCTTACAGAGGCAGAAATGTTGGATACCTTAAAAACTCGGGCAGTGCCACCCCCAAAGCTCTTTTCAAGAAACCCTAGGCTTTTAGCTACCTATCAGAAGGTTATGGAGATGGAGAAACTTGGGTCTTACGATTGTTTGCTTAAGGCTATTAGAACAACGAATGTGCTGTGGCGACTGAAAGTTCTCAACGAAGCCATAGCAGGCCTCATGGCCAAGTGTCAGAAATGTAAAACATTTGAATGCTCTGAAAGGACCACAAAATTGTATTTCACCCATCTCCATCTCTCTGTCTCCGCCTGCTCGCTCTCCCTTCCCCCTCCCTCTTCACTCTCATATAAGCTCTGACCTTTTGATACATAATCATCTCCTGGGGGCTGCACACAGAGCCTTTGTTTACTTCATCATCAGGACCACCTTCAGACAAGACCCCCACCCCTCCCCTCCTGCAGCCCTTCTCTTCCCTCTCCATGCAGGTCATATCTTTAATTATTCTGTGATAATTAGTCCAGCAGGGCATTTTCATCTGCATTGATATATGTGCAGTTCAGGGTAGGACGCTCGCTTTGTGAGTTTAAGAGCACGCGGAGGTGATCGGCATGCATGCCATCTGCCCTCCAATTGCCTTCGAAAATTTCGCTGTGGAATAAATGGAGGCCTATCGGCACAAAACAAAAAAAGCAAATCAATTATCTGCGCCGCTGCAGCTCTTTTACTGAGCACTACGCATTTTCGCATGTAGCGTGGGCTCTCCGTGAGAAACAGTCTGTCAGGTCCTCGCTTAACTGATGCGAGATCGACTCATATGTTTTTTTAATATAACACAACATTCGCTCTTTGGATGTTCATGCACTTCTTTGCTAATTAAATAGCCATCCATCCTGTCTTTGCGGCTAATTTAACTGTGTTTTGTCAGGGCAAACTGCAAGCGACTCATTGGTAGAAATCAACAGCTCTTTCAGAGGTAGATTTTAAGCATTCAGTGCCTGATAAGTCAAAGTGCGAAATAAAACCAACTCGGAGAGGCAGTTCACTCAGCCAGCTTTGTTTCATCCTCGGTAAGATTGACACCAACGGGAATTCCAGATCAACAGTTGCCAGTTTTGTGTGCTTAGAGCTGACACATTGACACACATAGCAGTGCATCTCTCTGTTAAACAAATGGCTCGTTGAGCCGTGGCTGACTCTGAGATCAAATAAAAAAGCTTGCCTAAATCCTCTCAAGGAGGACAAACTCTGTTTCTGTCAGTAAGACGAGTGACTGTTGTATTCACTACTAATCAACTTTCACACGTCAAGCTCACTTCAAGAGCTAAGCATGCAGCCGATCCATCGCTCTGAAAACCACAAGAGCACGAGTGTTGCTATCACAATGTTTTGGGGCTGGGCCCCGGCCAGCTGTTGTGGGTCCAGATGCGCACGCCTTGCTTTTTTCTCACTTGTGCTTTATCACTCTGACTGCCGGTGAAGAAAGTTTCACAGATTGGTGTCGAACAGAATGCTACGGCTTGGCTAGTGCGTAGATCAGTTTTCATGATACATCTAACTCTCACAGGATTGGCCAGAACCCTGCCGAGCGAGTCTGTGCTGCTACAGCCATCTGGCATGCTTTGGGTCAGAAATGCCTCCCTGCCCTCTGTTTTGGCCTCTAACTCAATGCTGCCTAAAGTTGTTTAACAGATATTTACTGTCTGCATGCCAATTGCTCATCTTCATCATTTTTTTTTTCTTTTTTCGGTGCTGTATAACAGGTTAGGACTGCTGGTTGTGCTCGGAAGACTGCATGGTTTGAATTAGTTAGCCAGTTTAGCTAATTACACTCTTAAAAAATGCTGGGTTGTTTCAACCCAACTTTAGGTCAAGTATGGACTAACCCAACTTTTGGGTTAACCGTTTAATTTAAACCAACAGCTGGGTTAGTCCATCTTTGACCCAAAGTTGGGTTGAAACAACCCAGCATTTTTTAGATTATAGTCATTTAGCTGATGTTTCTATCCACTGCAATGTACAGTGTGCTTAGTACTTTGATAATCCCACTGGAGCAGGCAGAAGTTAAGTGCTTTCCTCAAAGGTGCAATGGTGATTTTTCCCATGGTGACTATGAAATGTTGCAGGATTTGGGCAGTCACGGTTGGATGAAAGTGTCTGCTAAATGAACAAATGTAAAAGTTCAATTACTTTTTTCTGTAGTAAAGTAGTAGCATCACTCGTTTTTAAACCATTAAACTTGTCTGACTCTATTCTCTGTATTTTCTTTCAGCTGTTAAAAATTGGTATAAAGAACACAAATGTACTTGAGTTCAAGTACAGATACCCTATTAAATATAAGTCTTGTAAAAGTACTTGTTTTAAATTTTACTTGAGCAGTAGTACAAAAGTACTTATTAAGTAATATACTTGAGAAATGTATATATGTTAAAATAAATAAATAAACGTTGTTACCATCCAACACCCGCAAATGAATCAGTCTTTGAGTCAATTCCTTTAAATGAATTGGCCAGGCAGGTTAGCAGAATCAGTTTGCGATTCATTCTGAATTCAGTCTAAACACTGAATCAGTAGTTTGTGCAATAGAAACATTGCGTCAGTTTATTAATCAGTAAAATAATAACCTTTTAAAAAGCAAAAGATTATCAAAGTAATAACAGTACCTAAAAACATTAAAAGTACCACATAATTTCCATGTGTGTTGTGTTACTTGTTGTTTTATTGTTGATGTTTCTGACGTATCTTGGCATACTTCGTAAACAATCATTCAGTACTAATCATTCAGTGTTAATGTTCAGTGTAGTTAGTCCAATTACAGCTGACTATTTTTAATTTGTCATGTTTATAAAAAAAAAAAAAATAGGAATAGCTTAAATGTAGAAAGATAAATGTAGTGTTACTACCTTTTTCAAAACCAGGGTTTCTTGGTTCTCTGGCAACCTCCTAGGAGTTTGTGATTTGATGGAAATCTATAATTAAATCATAAAAATGTATGTTTGAAAGCTGAAATAAATTATTGAAAAATAAAATCTGTCAGAATAAGCAACATTTGTCTTGTGACCATTAACCCAGCTAACAAAAATATGTTCTAAGAACGTTTGCTAACATACCCATCAAGTTATGAAAATGTTATTAATGAATGTTTTCTATGTTAAAAACATCAAGTTTTTTAAATGTTTAAATATATATATATATATATATAGGAAAATATATATATATTCTTCAAAATAATCTAAATACAACAACATCATCTAAAAACATTTTTAAATTTTTTCTTCTAAATGTTAAAAAAATTCCAAAACAAAACATTTAATTTAAAATGTTAAATGAATGTCCAACTAAAACGTTTCAGAAAAAAAAAGTTCCATGACTGATATAAAAATAATGTTTTTGTGCTATCATTTTGAGAGCATTATTAAAGACCAGACATCTCTGGATGAACATGTTACTGCACTGTAACCCCGTACAAGTTGATTAAACTTTAAAAAATGTATGCAAACTCATTGCCCTAAAAATAAGCTGATTTTGTCTTTTCGAACAAACAAGTTGTCCAATGTTCTTTACATTGGAAAGTGTTAGTTCAATGATCTAACAATCTTTAACAATTATTAACATTTACCAGTTAAGGTAACTCAAATATTAAATTACACCAGTACACCAAATTGCATTTTTAATAGAGCTATTTAATTAGTTTAATTTTACTGGATTATATCTGCCAAATTATTATTCTTAGTTACAGCTGCACAATAATCATGGATAAAAATATATTCAACATTTTCAATTCATTTTCCAAAATCCATTCAACAAATTTTAGCTAACTTTAGGTATGTTGAGGTTTTGTCCAATTAAACAAATATATAATGTATGTTTGCAATGTATTGGTCATGCACTAATCAAGATGCAAGGCATAAAATCAATCCTAAGAGTTTCACTGCTTTCGAGGCTGAGGATTCCAACTGGAACCTCATTATCAGAAGCCTGGACATAAATAAGATTAATAAAACAAATTTTAGTTAAAAAAGTATGTTATCACCCCTTTAATTTACATAATCTATAACAGAAAAAAATAAATAAATCAAAATACTTATGAAGCATGCGTTGAAGAACTTCATGAAGTCCTTAGTGATTCATAAAATGTGTTCCATCACTTTCAAAAAAAGCAGATACAGGAAAAACAAAATTAATACCCCTGACTCTTGATGATATACTGAGGTTTTATGAAGCAAAACAACTGTACATTGACATCATTATTACCTGTAATCCATAGCCTTAACATAAATAAATTGTTAAAGTCTATAATGTTTTAACAAGAATTCACTTTTGTTACAAGCAAATAGACAGTACTTACAGTTCCAGATCATCATCATTTTTTTCCTTTCCTTTCCTTTCCTTTCCTTTCCTTTCCTTTTTATTTACCAGCTGGTGGGGCAAACTCTCATTAAGACATGACCTGTTATGTTTTCCATAAACTGCTACTAAAAATTGCAGTAGAAAAAGCAAATACTTTATATTAAATGAAATATATTCAGTATCTGACACTATGTGGAGGAGAAAGTGAATTTCTTTAGCAATTAATTTGTGCTAGTATCTGGCATATGCATGACATTTTTTAATATAAGCTTATTTGTGTAACACATTCCTTGCAAAAGTAAAGTAAAAACTTCTGAAAGGTCCTTGAAAAGTTGTGCTGCATTTGTAATGCAGCCGGATCATTTAACTATCACAACTGAGTAAAAGCAGTCGCAGATAAGACCATAGCATTGTGTCAGTACGACCACCCTCAAACATGACAGTGTTTTTCATATGTTTGTACTCACAAATATCGAGCAAACAAAGGACCTTAATTATTAAAAAATAATATGGGTGTCTGTTAATCTTACTAGAGACAAACACGTCTCGTAGCACTTATAAACCTGTAAGAGATGACTCTTTTGCTCTTTTGCTCATTTGTTTAATGAAGATCAACATACAAAAACTGAACAAAAATTATACAAATAACCACATAAAAAAATTGTCAAAATCTTTTCAATATTATCCTTAGAAAAACAAATTCAAAAAGTTTGGAATCATCATGCAGTCTTAAATTATATCTCTTTTTATTAGTTAAATGTTTTACCACTCATTTATAAATAATGGTTTCAGAGCAAAAGGTAAAGAAAGAGCTTCAACTTACCAGCAAACACTGACAGAATTGTTTAGTGTACTTAATTCATTTGGGTTAAAGCAATTTCAGAGATAACAGTGTGGAAGAATGTTTATTCAAAACTTTGAGAGAACCTTACATGAACATTAGCCAAAGTTCTAAGGACGTTCCTTGTTGGCTGCGAAACAAAAATAGAGAACATGTGGACATGCAAAAGTGTTCCTAAATTATTGAAATATTACCTTTAGGCTCAGGGACACTTCAAGTAAACATTTTATGTCAAAAGGGGTTCACAAAAAAGTTGATGATATCAGTGGCTTTTTTCCCTTCTTCTGTCAATTAGTTGCTTACTTAGCTAGCTATTTTATTAGCTATTTAGCTAGCTTGCCCAGCTCACAACCTATCAATTACTATAGCACAGATCTTTTACCAATAAACAACACTGTATGTTACACAAAGGTGCAGTTAATTAATTTTTATGTTATATCCTTTATAGTGGAACGTATCATGCTGCTCCTTGTCACATATACTTAAGCTGTACCTCCAGCACTAGCTGTTGGAATCCTGCGAGACCTCCAGTGAGTACAGGGATGAAGTGGAGAGGACTGCAAGGGCTGACGCTTTTCTTGTTAAAGTAACTCAAAGTTCATCCACAGCCCGATCCTTCCAATCCAGGTAGAGCTGCCGGCAAAGCTGTCCCACACCTCGCTTTTTCTCAGTGCCCCCAAATCCTTGACTGGCAGTCAAAACAGCCCTGAGCAGAATCAGAGGTGTAGTTGATCGCCTCTCATCTGCGCTTTGCAAACCATCCCTTCAAGTCGCCTCTAATCCTCTGGTAGCTGCGGTGCCTTTAATCCCAATGCTTTCTGATAGAATTGAGCCCTGGCCTGAATTTTAGACTTTGGTTGCTTGGGAGAAATAAGGTGATGGTGAGAAGCTTTTCAGAGCTCAGCCAAACAGAACCGAGTCTGGACGTATCCAATGACAAACAGACATGGCCCGGATCTGCCTTATGGCTGACAGTTAGTGAGCCTGAACCTGTTCTGTTATCACTCAACACGCTTTTCTCTGCAGTCTTCCATCAGTGTCAGATGGAGAAAAGCAGAGATGACAACAAATAGTAGCTTCTAACCTCTGATGTTTAAAGAGATACAGCTGGTTATAAATAGTGTGTTTGAAAACAGGCTCTCAAGTTAAGAAAAAGGTTGTTATTTGCTTTCAGCAGGTCTCCTTTTTTAGGTGCCAGTTTCATATGCTGGAAATAATTGTCTAGTTTTCCAATAAAAATATCTAAACATAATTAAAACAAGATAAATGGAAACTGTGTAAGATAGTAAGACAGAGAGTATATCTTGACTTATTTTTCTTTTTTATATATATAACATATTTGAGGTATATGTTTTGTTTGAGTTATTCTTAAAAAAGAAAAGGATTGCAAATGGGGAATGAATAGGGAAATAATCTACATTTCTCTGAAAACTTACGCTTACTTGAGAAGCAAAATAATGTACGATATTGTCTTGTTTTAAGGATGTTTATACACACCACTTCTCAAAAGATTATTATCATTTTTTTATTATTTTTTTAAAGAAATTAAAACTTTTGTTCAACTAGGATGCGTTAAATTAATCAAAAGTGAAAGTAAAGACATTTATAATGTTATAAATGCTTTATATTTTAAATTCCTTTCTTTATTTAACTTAACATTCTATTTAACAAAGAATCCTGAATAAAATAAAATGAAATAATAATTGTTTTCCACAAAAATAATTAGCAGCACAACAACATTGATAATACATTGGCTTGTTAGAATGATTTCTGAAAGATCATGTGACATGAGTAATGGCTGATGAAAATTCAGCTATGCTATTACAGGAAAAAAATATATTATTAAGTTGTATTACTGTTATTACTGTATTTTAGATCAAATAATTGTAACTTGATGAGCATAAATGATTTCTTTCAAAAACATTAAAGAACCTTAACAACCCCAAACTTTTGAACAGTAATGCATTTTTTAACGGAAAACAAGACAGAAATCCTTTTTTTGCAGTGTTTTGTAAAATCCCCACATTTCATTAGATGTGGAGCGGTTATTTCTCTGTTGGGATTTGTTGTGAAGCGTGAGGTGACCGACTGGCTCTCTTCTCAGGCCTCTGTGTTTTCAAATTACGTTCTTTTTCATGTCTCCACCAATGATGTGCTGCTAGATTCAGACCTCTGTGGAACACTGAAGGGAAAATGAAATATTGTTAATGTTTAATGCACCACCAACAACAGAGAATAGGAAGTTAATATAAAATGTCATGCATTTTGAACCTCGGCGTTTCACTCAAACTGACTTTTCACAGACCTGTCATTTATATGAATTACTGTATCAATTAATTGGAATGACTGGGAAGCGGTGTGGTTCCTCCTGGAACAATATTGCAGTATATTTCTCTGTTGTTTCATCATATCAGAAATAGTTATGGTTTCCAATATTCTTTTTGTTCTGGATGTGTGCCAAGTTCTACACAGGCAGTGTTGCCAGACGGCAGGCATTTTCAATCCAGAATTCTAAGACCTACTGTGGTTGGCAGAGAAGAAAAACATTCGATGCTTGACATTTGTTAATGCTTTGTCCTAATCCATGGAAAACATAAATGTAGAAAAAAGAAATTTAATAAAAATGAATAGGAATTCTCTAATTTCTATGCAAATAATGCAGAAACTGTTGAGTGTGCAGGTGAAAGAAAGAAAGAAAAGCACTTACACTGAAAAATCGTGGCAACAAAATTCCAGGCTGAAAACTGATGAAAGAGCTGTAATTTTTCTAGGACATTTCCTTGTGTTACTCTCTTCAGAAACATCAAATGTTTTGTGTCACAAACATTATTTGCAGAGGTTTTCTGAGAACCCCAACAAGACAAAACGAAAGGAAAAGAGAAAGTGAACCAAGGTCTGTTTTCTCTCTTCCGTCACTGACAGTCACAGTTAAATGCAGGAAACCGTTTGGTGTGTTTCTTTCTCTCTGACTGCCACACAACACTGTTTGTCGTTCCCTTTTGAACTGTTGCCTACTGGATCAAAGCATGCATGGAAGTGTGCAGGTTAGTTAAAACCAGAGATGTGTTGAACCACCTTCCATATTCACACACTCACAGAGCTCAGTCAAAGGTGTGTGAGACTGCAAATGAAAGGGACTTATCGATGCCGAAGAAATCACAGGTATTTTTGAATCCACAAATCCAATTTTTTTTTTTAATGACCTAAATATTATAATAACTGACAGATTAATCGATTGTTATATGGCCAGAATTGTCTGCTTGGCTGTTATTTTTGTCATGTAACACTTCCAATTTCCACTGACATTGTCTTGCCAATGAATAAAGAGACATTAAAATGAATCTACATTTTGTTTTAGTGAATTTTGAATATTTTGTAAAATAACTGAAGTAAATAATTATGATGCTTTTGCTATCATTGTATTTTATATATAGTAATGTTCAGAAGTTTTTTTTTTTTGAAAGCATAAGTCTCTTATTCTCTAAAGCTGCATTTATTTGTAGTATTGTATTGTAAAAGTAGTATTGTGAAATATTTTTAGTATTTTAATTTTTGATTTTAATAGTTTTTTTATTTTAGTATTTTCTGTTTGAAATATTATTTTAAAATGTAATTTATTCATGTGATGGAGAAGCCGAATTTTCAGCATCTTTACCAGTCTCCAGTATCACATGATCCTTCAGAAATCATTCATAATCATAATATGCTGATTTTGTGCTCAAGGAACATTTAATGTTTTTATCAGTGTTAAAAACATTTGTGTTTCTTAATATTTTTGTGGAAACCTTAACACATTTTTTATGATTCTTTAATAAATAAATACAGCATTTATTTAAAACATAAATCTCAAATATAAATGTCTTTACCGTCACTTTTGATCAGTTGAATATATCTTTGCTGAATAAAAGAATCAATCGATCGATCGATCAATGACAACAATAACAACAACAACAACAACAACAACAACAACAAAAACTTACGGACCCAAGGCTTTGGTAGTGTAGCCTACATAATTAAAAAATAATTGCAAATGTTTTCTTATAATTTTATATATTTTAAGTATATTTGTTTATATGCATAAACAAATATACACAATATAATACAATATATGCAATGCAATTCAATATTAGCAAAATAATTAGAAATATAAAATGTTTATTACATATTCAAAAAACAATAAAATAGTCCAGTGGTCACCCTGCTTATAGTAAACATCAGTATCTGTATCAGTTTTTAAACAACCACATTTATGTCCTTTTGTTCAGCATTAAATTTATGATAATCTACATGCAACCTCTTCAAAACTATTTAAAGGCCTTTAAATATGGAGCCGGCTGTTTTGTTTTACAGCAGGGCAGTGAATTATTCTAGTGTACTGACAGCAGCAGCTCCGTTCACAAACGACTAATCAAGCTGCCTTCCTTTGCTTTGAAAATGAAAAGACACTTATCTGATGTCAGGTTTGTTACTGCCCAAGGACTGAGATCATTTCTCTTTCAGCACACAAACGCTGGGTGCATGACGAGAATCAATCAAACGCTGATTCACCGAATTGGCCAACACGGAGGAGAGGAAAAATTCACAGGAGCCAAGTGTATCATCTGTTGCCAGAGTCTGTATGCGTGATGACAATGCTGTGCTGGATTCTGGTCCAGAACACTGGGTCTGTACTACAGCTGCTTGATCATAATGATATTCTGACCCCTGCTGATTCTAGAGGATCCACAATCCCTCTGATCAGTAAGTTGCCTCGGGCTTATCAGCTCTCAGCATGAGGAGGCTGCTGTCCCGAACATAAATATTAGATTTGAAAATATGGGCGAATATGAATCTAAGAGAGAGCAAATAGAAAATACTGTTTGGGACATAGTTTTTGTTTTTATATGATTATTTCTGTGTTGTTATTTATATTATAACATATAACTATTTAAATGAAAGATGTTTACTGCATTCAAAGTGCACTAAACTCTGCATTACAGTGATTATGAGTGGCAAAAATAATTGTCTTGTGGAAAACAACTAACTATTGTGTTGAATGAATGATTATAATGAGTGACAAGAATAATTGTCTGCCATAAAGCACAACATTGCATTGAAGGCTAAAAAAACACTTGAGGTGCAAACATGCATCACACATTCACACTCATACATAGACCCGGAGGCACGCACACACACACACACACACACACACACACACACACACACACACACACACACACACACACAAACACACGCACGCACGCACACACACACACACAAACACACACACACACACACACACACACACACACACACACACACACACACACACACACACACACACACCGCTGAGAAGCTCAGCTCAGCTCCAGAGTTGCAGATTTGAAAAATAAAGCTCCTCAGCAGTCGGCAGGTGTTTGAACATCAAGCCCTGCTCACGTTTGGCCTGCTGTGTTGGGTTGGGGAGAAACCCGCTCTGACTGCAAAGACGAGAGATGCAAGTAGGCAGGAGGAATAAACGCTAGTGAATGTAAGGTGAAGTGACCTATTTCTGCATGTGGTGGAAGAGGTGTCTACATAAAAAACAGCAAAACAAAGCTTCTTGTCTTATGGCTAAATTGAATTACAGTTCTGATAAGATGCTCTGTATTTTCATTCTTTCATTCCAACTCGTGTACTACAGCGCAATTTTATGATGAAAAAAAAAATCTGTTGGAAATGTTTGTTTTATTATAAAGTCGAAATCTGTAAATGGCTTCGTGTGATGATTTACTGTACTCTGACCTCATTCACACACATTTTCAGCTCAAGAAATAAGTTGTTCAGCATGAGGTGAATCATAGATCAATTCCAACGACATTTTAATTACATTTTTTGATTACCAGCATTTCCAAATCTGGATTTCTATGGCTGTTAAAGCTAAAATCTATTCAATTTAATTTAATTCAATTCAGTTCAATTCAATTCAATTCAAGTTTATTTGTATAGTGCTTTTTACGATACAAATCGTTGCAGAGCAACTTTACAGAAAATTAAGTTTCAACAATATTTAGTAGTAGCTTATCAGTACAGAAAAATCAATTAAAGACGTAATCAAACAGACGATGAACACTATTAACAGCAATTATTATATGATGCAATCAAACTTATAGCAAAATTTGATAGTTCTGTATGTTGTTTCAGGGTTAATCTGAACTATAACAAAGACCTCACTCTTAAAATTAAGGTTCTTTATCTTTTAACATCCATGTAACATTTCCATTGCATTAAAAGATGATTTAATTTTTTTAATGTTCTTTAGATTATTAAAATGTTCCTCACACTAAACTGTTCACTGAAAGGTATTATTTGGGTAACCCAAAATGCTTAATTTATGGCATTGCTGCAAACCCCCCCTTCTGGAACCTTTATCTTTAAGAGTGTTAAATATTACATAATACCACATGGTAATTTGGAGTCATCAGACTTTGAACCTTAGGTTTACTGAGGAAAGAAAGAGGGGGAAGGGCTGGTGACAGTTTTGATAAGCCACTCCCCTCAACTTTGATACTGGCTCAAAACATTTAACCCCTGACAGAAGTTTTTCATCTTCATTCATCTTCGAGTGTTCTAACCCCATAAGGTATTTTCAAATATGTAATTTGACCCAGGAAATATCAATACACAGTAAAATTATATAATCTTGAAAACTATGACAACACTATTCAGATTATATCTGAAAAATACCAATATCATAATATGAAATAGATGAGTGTGTATCATGTATAGTAAAGAATAATGCTGATGCATTTAAACGTGTATGTAAGGTTTATGATTATTCATTAAATTAACATTCGCACTTATTTAATTTAAAAAATATATATATATATAATTCATATGCATTCATGAGATTAATGAAACACACACACACACACACACACACACACACACACACACACACACACACATATATATATGTGTGTGTATAAATGGAAAAATAACATGTACATACTGTGTACATATATAGATATAGATATATTAATTTAAATACTGAAAAGAAAGGTTATAAAATCAACACGTACACGTGCAGCCTAGCCTTATCCTCCATGTAAACTTTGACCCTCCAAACCTCGTCTGTTGTCGGAATCTACCATTTCACCCAGAACTACTAACATTTTGCCCATACGTGTCAATTTAAAAAAATTATAGGGTGAAAAGAGACAATAGCTGAGGGTACAGGTGTTTTAGGAATAGAACTTTATCATGTCTCCGTCAATACAAAGTTCACAGCTGCTGCTGAGCTGAGATGTGATCAGTGACATAATGGACTAGTCGCGTGTTTTTAGGCGCGCTCACTAAAGTTCTGAGCGCGTGCTTGGATCTGCTAGCTTCAAGCGCTCTCGCGTCTCTATAACGGAGAAGAGATCGGGTCATACTGCAGATCGGACATAATGGCTACAATACTGAGCAAAGAATTGCCGGATATCGAGGTAAAGCGACACGCACAGTGTATCTGAGCTTTGTATATTTCGTTCGGTAAGACGTTTTTACACACTCATCTGTTGCTAGACTATTTTTGGGCACGTGTCCATGTTTTAAAGTCAGGTAAGGTGATTTGTGTGGGAGACTGCGAGACAAAACTTTGAAAGTTGCACTGTTGTGCATAATACAGACACATCGAAAGAAGAAAAATAATAAATACAATACTGCTTGATTTTAAAGCAAAAATATGCACTTTCAATATCACAGCCTACTTGTTCAGAATAGCTCATTTCAACCTAAAACCTAGAATTTATTGCACAGCATTATGATATTTATGATGATGATATTATTATAAATTATGATTTTTACATTTTTGCACTAAATGTTTGTCCATTTACAGTTCTGAGTTATTTTCTAAAAGCTAGGATTTTCTTATGAGGATCTTATTCGCCAGTCTTTAATTTTTAAACTTGAAGGACAGTTAAAATCCCTCTGAATATTTTAAAAGGTGGAGATCAATAAAAGGTAAAATTAATATATATATTAATATATAATATATTAATAGCCTTGTGTGCTGCTAGGAAAATATTTCAGGACCTTGGACAGGGACACTTTCAGTGGATGAGTTCTTAGTAGCTGTTCAACACTGATGAAGTCATAATTAGTAACTTAATAAAAATGTACAGTTCCAATTTAAGGATAATTTCCTCCAGATAAACATGTGTACAGTCACATATGTTACACTTTTGATCTGCAATGCACTTTGGATACAACAGGCCCTTTAATTTGTGAGCAGTGCATGTATGATGGCCTACGTTGTTTGATTCCCCCCATTAACCCCTCAAATGCAAGGTACAAGCATTGACAAATCAGGTGGCTTTTAATTTCTTCCTTTTTAGATTTCAAAGCAGTAAACATTTCTGGTAAATCATGTTTTGTTTCTATCGAGTGCACTTAAGCAAGTAGGTTACTAATTTAGTGGTTAAATTGGTCTAGACAAACAGAGGCATTAAATTAATTAAATTAATTAATTAATTAAATAAATGTTTGTTTAGAGACTTCATGCCGCTGAATTAAAATCAATTAACCTAATCAAAACATAAGAAGGCATACTCAAACGTTTTAATTTTGTTCCTTTTGAAATGGTGCAATTCCGGCCCATTCTCAACTTCAGTGTCTCTATACTTCCAGTATTAGTTCCTGCTGTCCGTGGCATTTGCCTAGTTTGATCTAGCATTAGCACATCTGATTTACATGAATTCCTATCTGTTAGCGGTGAGCCTAAGAGAAAACTTTCTTCTTTATGATGTCTTGGTATGCACAGCACACACCGGATGACATCTCTGCTCAGGTGAGATAATGCTTTCTCTTTTAAGTTAAGTAGATATGGGCATTGACTTTCATAGACAAAATAGAACTGTTACTGACGACTCTCGTTAGCATTTCTATTCATGAGTGTTATGACTATGGCAACGTGACCTTGGCGTGCAGAGTGCACTTAAAACATGCTCTAAATGACTCCTGTCTGCCACTGAAAATACCTCACTAAATGTCATAATAATGGCTGTCCATGGGGCAATTAAATTGGCCATTCATATTGGCAGTGCTGTCAGACGTCTCATTTTAATATCCTGCTTTTCTGAGAGTGCTAAATGTGTGCCTTTGTGTGTGCTCACGGATTCATTAAAAAATCCTCCGGGATGGCCATCAGTGTTCGTTAAAAACCAGATTAATGTGGGCGCTTACACAAAGGGCTACGGCTTTTTATGGAAGGCCCCGAACCCCAACAATGACCACTTCCTGATAGCAAGTCAAGTACCGAAATAAAAATTGTCGACTTAAAAGCCAAAATTGCAATATGAACGTTATGAAAGCCCCATTAGCTGACAGACATCCATATCATGGACGTCAAAGTCAGATGCTGTACCTGCTGGAGCTTTTATCCACGCCATAAAAAAAGAAGACCTTTTCGAGATCAGGAGGAAATTTGGGAATATTTCCAGTAATCCAGTAATGGTCTGCGATTACATGCGGTGCTTACCAAGACATTGGCCTCGTGACATATGCTACTGATGTAAGTACTTATATAAATGGTTACATAGTACACATGTAGTGTGATTGCACAAGGTAGTTACACCACTCTCTGTCAGTGAGCAAAAGTGTATTCTTGTTTTAAAATGTATTAGTTAGGAAGGAGGAGCTTTTTTCTTTTTGAACAACTGCATTTAGTGTGTTTACTAAGGCTGATAAGTATAAACATATCAAATACTTGAGTAATATCCATTTTTTAGATCTGAAGATACCAGAATCTAGCAAAACAAAACAATTATAATTTTATGATGTAAATTAAATAAGATATATTTTCAGATTATAATGATTTCCGAAGGATCATGTGACACTGGAGTAATGACTGCTAAAAAAAATTATTTGCCATAAAAGAAATAAATTAGATTTCAAAATATATTAAAAAAGAAAATTGAAATTGAACAACATCTGAAATTGAACAATTTTAAAATAATACTAAAATTTTTGGATCAAATAAATAATGACAAATAAAGTCCATAAGAGAGATATATGAGAGCATAAGAGAATTCTTTCAAAAACATTAAAAACTGTAAATATTTCAAAATTTTCACCAATATGCGTAGATATATAGATATTCTATTTTTAGATTTGATCTGGAAAGTGGCAATATCATAATATGAGATATATGAGTGTGTACCATGTACAGTTTCAAAGAATTATGGAAATACTGGTCTGAGGACTCTATATTTAAATGACTTGATTATTATGATTTTTGATTAATTATATGATAATTGATTATAGATGATTATTCATTAAATTAACATTTCCCATAAAATTATCAATTAAGATTAAGAAATTAAGAATAATAATATCAAATTTATATGAATGAATGAAATTAGTACTGTAGATCGATACATAGATAGAAGCATAAGTGGCACTGTATATATATTATATATATATATATATATATATTACTACCCTTGAAAGTCTTCCAAAATCTCTCTCTCTCTCTCTATCTATCTCTTTCTCCCCATTTTTTTTTTAGATCTAGAGATTCCAGAATTCAACAAAACAAAACAATTTAATCAGTAAATTGCACCTTTAAAAATTCCTGTTGTGTAACAAAATGTGTTTGGATGGACATTGATGAGCCAGTAACCCTTCAGCTCGGGTTATCATTCTGTCATCCACTCAAGCAGTTCATGACCCTAAGTCAATGATTATCCCAGGCACAAGTGAGGTGTATTAAGAAATCTGTTCACAAACACCCTGTTCATACCCTTTGAACGGCATGACAGGCCTCTCTTCTGGAACACAGGATTTTGAACTTAGTCCATCCTGTTACCCTTTCCTTAGTTTAAAATAATAAACATTAATGTATACATTTCCATAGTCTGGTACTAGTTTTGGAGGAAGTGCTGAATGTAGTACAGAATACAGTGCTTAGTTGCTGAAACACATCCAACATGATGTGTCTTGAGAACTAAGTCTGACCAACTAGGACTTAGACAGTGCTTTTTATACTTTCTTGCTACTTAAAATTGGATCGAGTGAAGACCTTAAAGGGAGAATTCGCCCAAAAATGTTATTCCAAACCCGTATGTCTTTCTTTTTAATTTTTTTTTTTTTTTTTTTTATGTTTGTGGAACACAAACCATACATTATTTGCCCATACAATAGTCAGTTGTGGTTCAGTATTATTCAGTATAGCTTTAATTAATCTTTTCAGGAATGTTTAATGCCTTTTTACATAAAATAATGTGAAAAATTTGTGAACATGGTGGGTCAAGAGCATAGTAGGCCTCTCACAGATGCCTAGCAAGTTATCGGATATGCTTTTCAGTGTGAATCAGCTCCATTTCACTCATTACATCTCTGAAACCTGAAGAGAAGCTTCGGGAGACCTTTAGCTGAGCAAGATGATGTTGATTCCAAATGATCTGTATTGCTCTCTATAATTATGTTACAGGACTAAATGATATTGTGGGCTTGTGCTGAACATTGCTGGGCTGCTGGAGCGTTGTAGCTTTATTTCAGCTGTGGAGGATCAATTCCTGTATTGATTTCAGGCAAAAAGACTAGGCAAGAATCTCTGTAGATTGTGTTTAACTATTCCGCCTTAGGGAGGGAGGGAGCTGTGTTATGAAAGATGAAGTGTGCTTTGAAAAGGGGTCAAGTTGCCTGCATTGAGATCATTTCATAAATGCTTTTAGTTATGAATTTGCCCTTTTTCTGCATCTGGATGATGTTTCATTAGTATTAATTATAGCAGAGAACACACCTGAACTCATTTAGACAGAGACAAAAGCTTGCTTTTAGTGTGGACTCTATATTATGGGTTGGTGCTGTCGTTTATAAATTACCCATTTAAAAGTTCACTTTGAATCTTTCAAAATGAATTTAAAACTTTACTTAAGCCTAAGGTTTTAGGACTATGTAAAAAAGTAAAACAACATAAGTTATTATTAAATAAATCAGAAAGAATAAAATAAATAAGATATATTGAAGAATTCTACTAATGTTATTTATTATGTGAATCGTTGTACAGTCGGTCAGAAGTTCTTCCATTGAAGATCAAGATGTGCTTTGGATCATCAAAAAAAAAAAAAAAAAAAGCACCAAATCAGCATATCAGAATGATTATGATGATTATTATTATCATCATATTATTATGAACATGTGACACTAAAGACTGGAGTAATTGCTGCTAAAAAATGAATTTACCAACACAAGAAAATGAAATAAAAACAAATACAATAAAAAAAATATAATAAAATAAAAAAAATAAAAAAAATAAAACAATAATAAAAAAATAATAATAATAATAATAATAAACAACAATGGACCAACACCAGCAGATGACATTGCACCCCAAATCATCACATACTGTGAAAACTTAACACTGGACTTCTTCTCCTTAGCCCAGGTAATTTTGCTTGACAATCTTCATAAGGCTGCAGTTCTCTCGGTTGGTTGTGCATCTTTTTCTTCCACACTTTTTCCTTCAACTCAACTTTCTGTTAACATGCTTGGATACAGCACTCTGTGAACAGCCAGCTTCTTTGGCAATAGCCGCATTTCCACTGTCGGGCCAGTGCGAGCCAGGGCTTAAAATGGGCCGGGCGGGGCTAATAGCCTTGGGCCAGTAGCACCGAGGCCAAAATAGCTCAGCGTTTCCACCGTCGGGCCTGAAGCTCCGCTGCGCGTCACTAAAACCCACCCTTTACACGCCTCCAAGGAACAATGTCATGCAATCCAATCATTTCACCAACAAAGAGAAGTTATCAGAAAACTAAGAAATGATCACTGGAACATGCGCGATCACAAAAACGAACATGATAACAGTGGCCTTTTGTTTGCTTTGTTAAATATTCAAATTCAAAAGCATCAATGTTTTACTATAGAATAAGTGATACATTGAGCATAATGAATCAATTTATCAGGACTCAAAATTAATCACACAGAAATAAATGTATTTCTATTTTATTTATTTATTTTTAACACTTATGGAAATAGTCTGCTTATTCAGTCGAGTCTGTTTCTGTTTATTTGTAGCCACAGTAGCCTATATACGTCACATTTAGAATGAATGATAATAACTCTATTTTTATAAAAGCTCCCGAACAAAAAACATTATTATATTTTTATGATAGGCTACGTGGAGCTAAACTCTTGAGTTACTTAAACTTAAAGTTACTAAATAAATACACAATTGTGATAGAGAATAAGAAGGCTGATGTCTGATTTCTTCAAGTGGTTGCATTTACCATGTTTACTATGGTAATGTTAATGTCTAGCGTGCATAGTCTTTTGCTACGCTTATAAATATTTCTGCCTTGTTTAGTGATTAAAATCCACATCGGTTCAAATTATTTCAAACACTCGCCGCTGACTGAATGTGAGTTTTGAGTTCAACTTATTTAAAAAAGTTTCTAATGCTGGTGTTATAGCTGTTAGCTTTCTGAAATGATCCGCAGCGCAGACGCTCTCTATTTTTATAAAAGCTTCCGAACAAAAATAATTATTATATTTTGATGACATGCTACGTGGAGCTAAACTCTCGAGACAAGACTTATGAAAGACAAAATATGTTACTAAATAAATACACAATTGTGATAGAGAATAAGAAGCTGACGTCTGATTTCTTCAAGTGGTTGCATTTACCATGTTTATTATGGTAACGTTAATGTTTAGCGTGCATAGTCTTTGACATGGTGATTATAATCCACATCGGATCGTGTTATTTCAAACACTCACTGCTGACTGAAAGTGAGTTTTGAGCTCAGCTTATTTTTTAAAAGTTTTTAATGTTGATGTTATAGCTGTTATCTTTCTGAAATGAACGGCGCTGATGCTCTCCAGATGCAGAGAAACCCCGCCTTTCTTCATAACCACTCCTCTAGAACCAGCTGGCCCGCTTTGGCCCAAGGTTTTCATCGGGCCAAAAAACCCAGACGAGGCACGATCAAGCCCCGACGAGGCACGATCAAGCCAAGTGACAGTGGAAACCCGACTGTCCCTGGCACGCACTAGCACGCCCGCTTTAAACCCGACAGTGGAAACGTGGCTAATGAATGTTTGTGGCTTACCCTCCTTGTGAAGGGTGTCAATGATTGTCTTCTGGACAACTGTCAGCTCAGCAGTCTTCTCCATGATTGTGTAGCCTAGTGAACCAAACTGAGAGACCATTTTGAAGGCTCAGGAAATCTTTGCAGGTGTTTTGTGTTGATTAGCTGATTTGCATGTCACCATATTCTAATTTGTTGAGATAGTGAATTGGTGGGTTTTTGTTAAATGTGAGCCAAAATCATCACAATTAAAAGAACCAAAGACTTAAACTACTTCAGTCTGTGTGCAATGAATTTATTTAATACTCAAGTTTCACAAATTGAGCTGAATTACTGAAATAAACAAACTCTTCCATGACATTCTAATTTATTGAGATGCACCTGTATATATACATGCACCTGTATATATACATATATATATGGAAGCAATTTCAAAAATGGACTTCAAGTGGATTTCAATGGGGCTATACTTATTACACCCTATGCTTGCAGAATCCTTAAGACTGACATCAGACAACATCATCTGCTATCATTTGCTTACTTTGGCAGGAAAAAAGACAGTATTGAATTGTTGTCTCAGTGGATCACTATGACCAGCAGAGAGTGATAAAGCCAGTCTCCAGAGCTCTCCCTGTGGAAATGAAACAGCACATCACATGCAGCTTAAAATGCCTTCTCTTTCTAGCCAAAGCCTGGCATGTTTTAATGAAATGTATACACTTGCTCTTCGGTGTGTGATTCTGCTTTGATTTCATTCTGTTGAGTTCCATAGCTTTTTTTTTTTTCATCTTGATGCTGTGATATTTTAAGAGGAGAAACCTACCTCACAGAAGAAACTTGAACCTTGCTGACATTTTAAAACAGGTTTTATTTCAAGCGACAAAGCGACGTCCCCTCTTGTGAACAGTTTAATCTCACAAAGGCTTACTGTATATATCTAGTAAAAGAATCCCATAATACCTCACCAATTACCTTACGACCTTTAGAAGTGAATACACAAAAAGCAATAACTATGCAGAGTGAACCTCTGTTTGGTCATAAAAATGGGCACACGATTTCATTTCCATCTTTATTCCACTAAAAGCCTATTTGACATGAAATAGACTATGATTTCCATCTAGAGCTTGTTTAACCATCTCAGAGGGACTTTAGAGGAGATATTGATCTCTTCTTATATAGATTTTTTCTTCTTATGGATGTGTTTCCCCTTACACAATATTGATCAAATTGGCAAAGGTGCACAATGTTTTTCATTGCTTACAAGAAACAGTCTTCCCTCTAAAATCATCAAGTCACTACTTTCAGTACTGGCTTTGATCAAGTGTTATTTTTTTTATTATTAATGCAAGTTTATTTTTCCTTTTCGGCTCTGTGTGGACTGTGCACCACTTTGAGGTTGCCGTCCATAGATTTCCAAATCTGTTCATCTGTGACTGGTCAAACATGGCTTAACTCACTCATTATTACTTCTGCTTCCCAGACTGAGCCTATTATGGCAAATAAACAATAGCTTGACTGACTCAGTTATCAACAGTCCCAGCAAGGGAACAATACTCTGCTTGTACTGTGTTTTTGTCATTTCTGTGAGAGATGAAATTAATGAAAACAAAGATTTCCTTTAAACAGCACTATTTAGGATTGTAAGTTCCATGTAGTTTAAGCTGTGCTAAAATAATATGGTATAAAATGCTAAAACTAAATGCTACAGACTACATGTCGAATGGAAGTTTTGTGTTTTTCTTTTGAAAGTGAAACTGATTCGCATTATTCAGTTGCCAGATATTCCCTAAATATTTGCCGTCATGCAACTGAAACACTGCTTTCATGACTCTGCAGCTCTGATGTTGGATAGTATCCACAAAATCACTGTCTCTTGATGCAAATGCAACTGGAGACTTTTTAAGTTCCTCCGAGGACTTCAGAATTAATATTACCTTAATAGTGTTACAGTGTTTGTTTTGTTTGGCGTCAGGGCAAATAAGTTCTCATGTAGTTTCCGCGAATTTGCCTTGTTCAACAGGAAACTGCTTGGTCCCTGTCTCATCTTGTAACTGTTGTAACACCTTCTCAGACACATGTCTGAAAAAAATTTATAAAAGAAACATGGGAATAGAAAGCTGCTTGGTTTAAAAGTGAATTCTTTGTGAGCTTCAAATCGCTGCACTTTTGACAATAGACTTTTGCCTTTTTAGCATTTATCATCATCTGTTAAAAGTCAGCATGTATTTCATGTCAATATTTATTCGGTAATTAGCCTTGTAATAAACAGTGATTTCAGCATACAGTGTGGCATACTGTTGCAGTTTTTTTTTTTTTTTTTTTGATAACAAATAAACCATAAACAATTATGGTAAGAATTCTTTAATGAGCGATCAGTGCTGTCACTTTTGAGTACTTGCATGCATTTGCTCATCCCTAGAATAAAATTATAAAAGATAAAAAAAAGAAAGTTTTATGTAAGATCTGCCTTTCCAGCTTAGTGCTCTATACCCCCAACAAAACTAAGAATGATTTACACATGCTACATATAAATAGTGTCATCAATAATGTATCCCTCCATGCCTCTAAGAGTAAATGGAAAGCCTGTAAGAAATGTTTCCTCCATCTCGCTATGTTTGTTGTCAAAAATGTTTCTTCTGAAAGTTTTGTAGCATAAAGTGTCAAAACAAAACACTGAAATTTGTTTAGGAAACAATGCATGACTGATTGTAAACCGTATTAATTGGACAAATATTCACACAGATAATGCACAAGAGTCACCACAGCACTCAAATGTCACGAATTTCCATCAATGTCCCTTTTTTTGGGTGTAGGTTTTTCTGACACCTGGCTTATGGGCTAGAATGCCAAAGTGGCTTATTTCAATTTGCTCCTAGCCTCCTGTCCTGGCCTTTGTCAGATAGTATTTTAGCACAGTGAAATGACTGTGGACATGGTATTCTTTTACACTACGAAGAGCATGAAATTGGTATTAGTGTGATGGTAATGGTTGCTTCTCCCTCACTTGTTATCTTCTCCCTCAGTAAACTGCCTGTTAATTGTGTTTGCCATTAAAAGATCCCACACTGGTGCCTGCCTTCAGCTCCTCGACTGTGGTGGGTGATTTGACTGGCAGGCGTGAAGGTGCTGTATGTATTTGAAATGAAGGTTGCTCCTGAATCAAATGATGATGTTCCCCATCATGGCTCTCATTTCACACTT
The DNA here is from genome assembly GCF_018340385.1 of Cyprinus carpio. Taxonomy (NCBI): domain Eukaryota; kingdom Metazoa; phylum Chordata; class Actinopteri; order Cypriniformes; family Cyprinidae; genus Cyprinus; species Cyprinus carpio. Next base: position 10,087,002 of record NC_056573.1, on the reverse strand, counting down.
TACTGTTTCAGTCAGACCCCTCTTTATTGGCCCCACTGCACTGGCTTTCTAATCAGTGTTGTCACAGACGGCTTTTAAGGACCTTGACTTGAGTGTTCTTTGTAGTTCATATCAATGTTTTAAAATGCTTTCATGTTTGTGGAACACAAATGCATGATTATCTTTGTTTTTCTTTTTCTTCTTCTTCTTCTTCTTCCTTTTTTTTTGCTGTAGAACGATTCGTATTATTCAGTGTTGGGCACTTCGGTGTTACTTTTAAATGTAATGTGTTGCAGTATTGAGATACTTGGGGGGTGGGGGGATGCAAAAATAGGCTAGTTTTTATGGAAAGTAACACATAAAATCACTTTTGTATTACTGTCAGTTGACTGAGAGTAGAAGAGCATGTTTGGCATGCAGGCTTTTTTCTTGTATTATTTCAGAAGTGCTACTTGTGGCATGTTTATCACAAAAAAAAAAAAAAATATTGCATGCAATGATATATAGGGAGTACTATAAACAATAATATGACTATTTTTATACAGAATTCACAAGGTACAATGTGTAATGTCCCAATACTGGATATATCAGGGTTTGTACAAGGTGCTTAAAGTGCTTGAAACATGGGGTAAGCTGCCCTCTTTGGCAAGATAACCCTGCCCCCACCTTAATTTTTTTCTTTTGGCCATAGACGGCACAAAATCTCATCTCAAAACTTTTGATGAATGGTTGTTATTTTTAATTTTTTCATTTAATCTGGATATCAACATTTGTGGGATTTAAACAGTTTTGAAGTTAATTGTTCTAGTTATGTGTCTCTGGAAAATACTGATCTATAGCATTGTATTGTCTTGAATACCATTTTGAATATGTGTGTGTGTCTGTTTGTTAATGAGGGATTTGTGGACACATCAGTATTTTTAGATTAGTGGAGTAGTTTTCACTGTAAAAATTAAATATTATCGGTGATTAAATATACATTAAAGCTGTATTTTGTTGTTTGATTAACATAAATGACACAGACAGCAATCATTTTATGTGTGTGTCCAAGGAGACATGAAAGAGAACTGAATTCTGTGTTCGCGCGCTGTCTGAAATTAAGCTCTCTGAGAGTGTGCTTTGAGTGTGTGTGTACAGAAAACAGCGTGTGAGTACCGAATTAATTTTTTTCACCTCTTCTTGCACTTAAATGGGTTTAAATTGCTTGTTTAAATGTTTAAATTGGTATGTCTAACACATGTATTACTCTGTAATGTTAAACTTTACAATTAATTTATGAACCACATGCATGCCAAACCATGAGGTCTGTACGGATCATGGATCAACTACAACCCGTTGAACCCCTAATTATAAATTCAATACATAAATTAATTAATTAGGTTATTATTCATTATTTCAATGGATGTCTCTAGGTTACGTATGTAACCATGGTTCCCTGAGGGGAAAGCGGTGGTGCGTCACAAACGCTTTGCATGACTGTCTCCTGAAGCATGTGTGAAATCAGTCCAGTGGAATGGCAAGACATCACTGGCGGGGTGACGTAAAAACTAGGAAGCTTAAAAGTGCATCCAAAACAAACAGCGTTAGCCTCTGATAGGTCGAAGCAAGCCCCTCGCAGAGATGCAGGAAGTATGGCAGGGAGTTGTTTCCCTCGGGGAACCATGCATACATATGTAACCTAGAGATGTTCCCCTTCTAGTGTGAAATCATAGTGAGCACAGCTAAAACAGAAGCACCTGAGAGTCTGGAGTGGTATCCAAATGTAGATTATAAAATCTAACAAATGTGAGTGGAAAGGACCAGTCACACACACATAACACACCTTGCATGGAAAACCCTGAGAAAAGGCTTTAGAAGCCACCATACTTATCCTCGCCTCAAGCTCCACAAAGGAAACATGTTACCAATGGGTTTCTTCCCAATAACTGACCACCCAAAGGGGCGTGGTAGGCAGGTATGGCGTGGAGGGGTCAACCCTGCAGAGAACCATCCCTTCAGGAACTCCAGAACTGAAACGAATTTCTGCACCATGAAGTGAACACAAACCACTTGAAGGAATACAGTTTCCTCGTGGAGGGAGCTCTGAAGAGAAGTATGGTCTCAACAATCTCAGCTAAAAAAAACAGAGTCTATGAGTTGGGCCCTCTCAGATGCCAAACTCATAATTCCAGGTGGGGATGAACAATTCCATACCCTGACCGAGTCAGAGGGTCCCTCCTGACTGGAATCTCCTAGGGAGAGCCATCGAGGAGGGACACTAGGATGTAAATTGAATTTTTCCTTGAGTCTATTGGAGGATCTGGTGTGCCAACATGTATTTGGAATGCGAGCGCAGACCCCTCTAGTGGTTAATGTAGGAGACCAAAGTGATCATGCAAAGCAGGTTGCCCATCAAGGAAAACCCCTTGGTCCTGTTCTACCACTGCAAAGGTCCAGCAGGCCAAAAGATATCACTTTGAATGCTGCTGCATTCCGACCCAACAGTCTCTGGAACTGTATTACAGTGAGTGACTGGCCTAGCTTCACACTGTTTACAGCTGTGGGAATCAAATAAAACAAGCAGGAGACAAATGTGCCTGCATTGTTGTTGAAATCCATACAACATAGAGAAAAGTGGTTCTCTGTACTGGAGAAAGCACACTTGTCTTGGTGTTCCACCTTAACCCCAGCTCTTTCATGTGAGCGAGAACGACATCTATGATTGAGCTAATATCAACCAATCATTGATGTAATTTAATACATGGATGCCCTGGGGTGTGGGGTGACAGTTACAACACAAAAACAAAGAACCCAAATATTGGAATGCTTTGCCCCCAAAAGCAAACCTCAGGAACCTGGATACATGGATGTATGTGTCCTCTATGGTGACAAACCATCACCAATATTGGAATGCTTTGCCCCCAAAAGCAAACCTCAGGAACTTCCTGTGTTGATGAAGGATGGATACATGGATGTATGTGTCCTCTATGGTGACAAACCAGTCCTCGAATCTGATTTGAGTCACAACCTGTTTCAATGTCAGCATCTTGAATATGAATGTTTTGACAGAATGTTTCAGTCTGCACAGACCTAGAATCGGATGCAATCCCCCATCCTTCCATGGAACAATGAAGTACCGGATTTAGAACCCGGACACCCTCTTGAGAGAAGGAACACATTCTGTGGCCTCCTTGCTCACAAGAGTAACTACTTCCTGTTCCACTACCAGAGACTGCCTGGGGCACACCAAAGGCAGGAACCATTGAGACACCATTTTTCCATGCTACCAAGAAGTCTACTAAGGGAACCAGTCTCTAAAGACTTCTGGTGTATTTGGAGTAGTCAGTCTGGTGTATTTGGAGTAGTCACTCTTCCCCAGAGTGACCTGCCCTAAGAAGTCTGACGCCACTGGAATCGGGACTTCTTGCTGTGCCAATATGAGGAGCTGGCCCACAGCAGGGGCTTCCGCCCAGCAGCCCCTGAGACCTGGGTCCGCCGTGTAGGCCTTGTAATGTCAAGGCTTTCAGGGACGATGCTGTATTGGGGACAGATAGTTCACAAGCATCTGTCCCACTTTAGGCATTGCCCTACAGCCCTGCTCATTCTGCCCCCTACCATTAGAATAATTTGCAACATAAGGGCTGAAGAGGGACATTTTATGAGTGAATACAGCCAGCCCCTCAAGAGCTAATGCTCCCAAACAAACCACACATTACCCGCAATCTAAAATGCAGTCTGCTCATATGCAAGAGACTGAGGTGGCAAGTCTTCAATCTCTTCTGTATCAATGCTAAAAACATCAACCTCCTCAGAGAAAGATAACTGCAACATCTAGCTCTCACATTTGGAGGGAGAAGAGACCACACCACAGGCTTCCGAACCCGAGAGAGAGTGTTAGATCCAGGGGTGAAGGAAGAGAAAGGGTGAAGCCCGTCTCCAGCTTCTCCGGTAGATCCATATGTGATCCCTGTGATCTCATTCACCACTGTGCCTCAGCAACAGTGGGACCGAAACCACAAAGACAGCAAACAAGGACACACCCCTCGAAATGTGCCTGGCAGGAGTGGAGCATTTACAGCGGGAGCATGATGCACACAGTCAGCCCCCTCGAGAGCTGACAATGCGTGCTCCGCTCCCAAACAAACAACACAATGATTGTGTGTATTTGCACCTGTAATGTTTAGCATGGACAGAGAAGAACACACAGTCAAAAGTGTTGCCTTTTCTTGCTCACCACATATTGTTGTGATTGTGCTCTGGCAATGACAAACAACAAATATTTTAGACTGCCACACACAGAGTGCTTGATGAAGACACAGAAGCTAATACTTTTTGTAATTTTCTTCCAAAATTAGTAATTCCAAATGTATATTAAATAAGAAATAAAAACTATAAAAGTCAAAAGTAAATTCTTCTTTGAATAATTTAAAATTTTGTGCTAGAATAATATAACTAAGTGAGCAAATGTTTCTATTTATTTCTCTTAATAACACATTGGCTGATGTGCCATCATCCTTCACATGCTAAACTTATATCTAAATATCTTTCAGTTTATAATAAATGCACATAGTCCTTAAGAGGGCCATCTTGCCCAGCTTACCCTATGTTAGGTAAAAAAAAAAAAGAAAAAGCATTGAAACTCACTTGTGAAAATTAACTTATAAATTAAGCAATAAATCCAACAAGTATGCCTACTGGGATACTTTACTCATTACTATTACTTGAAGATCTAGACTTGAAGAATAATCTGATTATGTAACATGCATCAGTTTTAACAGCATTTAACAAAGTTTAATAATGATAATAGTTTGTGATTTTGTAGATCCATTACAGTGGTTAAATTTCTTGTTCACTTTACACACACACACACACACACACACACACACACACACACACACACACATTATACATTCAACAAAGATCTTACATGGACTGACCTTTGATCTTTTAACAATCTTGATTATGTATAATTGTTCTTCAGAGTATCCTCGCCTTGAACCCAAGGGTGAAGACCCACGCAAATCTACATTCCACTGCCTCTAAGAAGAATGAGAAGAAGCACTGGAAGAGAAACCCAGAGAGGAGCTGTGATGTAAGTATTGTTAAAAACAAAAAAACTGAGTTTTACATTTAATATTAAAGAAACAGCCAATGGGAAGAAAAGCCCCTGTCACGGCTTTCTGAACTTACATGTTTTTCCTTGTTTGTGGAAAGTTTACATGCTGCTGATTGTCACAATGTGTTACGGTCACAATTTACTTCTCAGCATGATGAAAATTAGAGGTTGAAGAAGAATAACAATGAGCTGTCAAGATTGTTAGTGCTGGTTCTCTGAATCTCCTGGAAGCTGTATCCATCATATCCTCTTCTGAGAGCAAACTTCATCCCAGTTTACCAATGATAATGAGTACTCTGTGATGTAGTTTATGGTGGTGATTCAAAGATTATGTTGGCAATGGCTTTGATCATATTACTCTGATGAGCAATAATAGGGCCGAAGACTATAATTCTACAATTAGTTCCAGTCACCTAGTTTGTCCAATTATTGTAGAGATTCAAATTTTGACTCCTTCTGCTCTTTTGCTTACAATTTGTCAGAGAGTAATTCTTAAGCACGCATCAGAAAATTGCAGCAAAAGCCTAAAGGAGACATTATGAAAATGCATCATAAGCACCCCCCCCCCCCAAAAAAAAAAAAAACCCAAGTGGATTAAATATACAAAATTTCTCAATTTCTCTCTCAATTATTATCATATCCTTTGAGCCCTGTGAGTCAAGGCTCATAAGCATATTCAAATGTTCATTTTAAATGCTTTTTCACCATGTGGCGACTGTGTTGATGAAATACCAAATCTTGTTTCCAGAGCTTGCATATTAATTAGCTGTTAAATTATACTACCAATTCCCAGCACTAAGCATTTTGTCTAATTAATAATAATAAAGCCCCCAAGATGTTGGATTAGACTAATCCTTTGCAGGGGAAAATGCTACACATAATTTCAAGAGAAAATGTCAATGGTTATCCCAGTCCCAACAATGCGCAGTGTAATTGGAAATGTAATTATGTTTCATTTTACCACACAGATGAGTTTTAATACCACACAGAAGCTTTGGGATTGGGGTTGACCAAGGTCAAGTATTTTTGCATTTGAAATGACAACAGAAAATAACACATGGTGCTTTATATGATATAAGAAAAAAATACATATATACAATTATCTATATAAAAATGTGTGATTGTATCAGAAAGAATATGTGAGTGGACTGAAACAACTAAGCATTCTGAAATTACTCCATTTCAATACCACACCGGGTTCTCCATCGCCCACTCCTCGGTTGTTCCCAGTGTGGAGAAACACACTGTGATTTGACTCCATCACAAACATTCAGTTTATTATTATTATTGTTATTATTATTATTATTAATATTATTACTATTAACATGTGGGCATATAAGTGAATTCATGTTTGTTCAATTTCCACACAGTAGCAAGGCACTTAGTATGAGGATGTGGTTGTTTGATATGTTGACTACACTCATATCTAGGATGGGGTTTGACAGTTACATGCTACCAATTTTAAATGTTGTTTGCATATTTGAGAAGAACATTTTAGTGTTCAGGACTAAGAACACTAACCATATAAATCTGGAACAGGTGGACACAATAGGTTGCTATGGGAACACATGATCACACATTATGAAATGTGATCAAACTAAACACAGGAACAAGGAACACTAGAACTTAACCAAAACAGAACATACACATGTGACAGGATGGGTGATATACCAACATACATAAATTCATTCACTCATTCATTGAAAAAATACAGTCAAAACAATAATGTTGTGAAATATGATTACAGTTTAAACTGTAAAAAATGTATTTATTCCTGTGAGGGGATAGCTGAATTTTCGGCAGCCATTATTCCAGTTTCACATGATCATTCAGAAATCATTCATGCTGTTATTCTAATACTCCTTTTAAAAATTGTGATGCACACAAACTTTAATGATTAAACCACTACTTACTCTAACTAAACTCGTAAGATTGGTAGCTTTATTTGAGGACTGATCATCTTGATAAAGCATCGGTATCAAAAGTACTTCAAGATTGATCCACCCATCTGTATTGGTGACATTCACTGGTATTATGGGTTGTTAACATGTGTTCTGCTTGTGATAGAGCAGTGATCCATTGATCGTGGAGACAGCAAAAACATGCTCCAAATAAAAAAAATAAAAAAAAAACACTTTTCACTCAAGGCAAAAACATGCAACTCTGCTTCTCCACACCGCTCACATATTCTGCTATCAAATCAAAATTATAGTCAGATGTTTGAATTTGGTGAGGTTATCATACAATATTCTTTGAAATCTTATGAATTCTTCTTGTAGAAATCAATGCATCATTTTGAGGCACAATTTAAAAAAAATAAAAAATAAGATGTGCATTGTAAAACAGACTCAGTTCTGGAGGTTTCTGCAACACAAGGTTGCCAGCTGAAGAACGGAATCCAGTGGAGGTTCATAAAAGAACTGTAGCAGAATATCAGATGGCTCGCTGGATAGGTTTCTTATGCACCACCCATTTGTGTTATAATAAAATGTAGTAACTCTCTCTCATGCCATAAATTAACTCAGTGTGTGAAATCGAGTTAGCCTCAATCTCAATCATGTTGTGATTTTATTTTCTTGGCGCCCCGGCCGTATATATGTGCGGGGGAATTTCCAGGATGCTCATCCCTTTGAATTTCATTAAATAGCTTAAGTCAGTTGTCACAATGGCTTCTGTGAAACTGTATTAGCTTATGGAATAAAGAAAACAGCTTAAGCAGCTTGAACTTTGCTTTTTTTAAAAAGGGAGGGGTTGGCAGAATCCTCTTTAATGCCTCTCTGATAATGTTAGTCATGTCATGTTACAGTGTTAAATGGCACCAATTAATCCTCCCGTTTTAAAGCAGAAACTCCTAAATCTTTAAAAGCAGGATAATCTCTGAACAGACTGCTCAACTACATAATCCTTCAGCGTGGTCATATTTAAATCTACAGCCTATGGAATATTCCATATGTTCCTCACGATTTAGAACTGTTTAGAGGATGTTTGGTTTCCTTTATACGTTAAAGGGATACTCCACCCCAAAATGAAAATTTTGTCACTTACCCCCATGTCAACATGTAAAAGCTCAGTTTGTCTTCGGTACACAATTTAAGATATTTTGGATGAAAACCTGGAGGCTTGTGACTGTCCCATTGACTGCCAATTAAATAGCAGTGTCAAGGTCCATAAAAGGTATGGAAGTCGTCATTAGAATACTCCATCTGCCATCAGATGTGCAATCTGGTTTATATGAAGTGATGGGAACACTTTTTGTATGCGAAGAAAACAAAAATAATGAAATAGCGTGGATGATACAGCAGATCATACGTAGCATAAGGTGATATGGAGAGACACAGAGGAGATTGTTGACAAAGGAATTGTTGAATAAAGTCATTATTTTTGCTTTCTTCGCTTACAAAATGTGTTCCTGTCGCTTCATATAACCCAGATTGCACGTCTGATGGCAGATGTAGTATTCTGACGACGATTATCATATATTTTTTGGACCTTGACACTGTTTTTTACTTGGCAGTCAATAGGACAGTAACAGGCCTCCAGGTTTTCATCCAAAATATCTTAATTTGTGCTCGAAGATGAACTGAGCTTTTACAGGTTTGGAACAACATGGGGGTAAGTGATTAATGACAAAATTTTCATTTTGGGGTGGAGTATCCTTTAAGGATTCCTGTTTTTCTCAGCAGTTCTCTTATTTACAGAATATTTTATTGTATTTTTGGTAACACTTTATAATAACTTTCATTAATCATATTATATAATGTTTAATGGATCATTAGTTAATATATATTCAAATAGTTAGAAATGTGAGATAATGTTCTTGTTTATGTTTGTTAATACACTTATTAAACATTAGATAGTGTTAAAAACCATTATTTAGTGTAAGTTAAATGCTTACAATTGACATTCAATTTTCAATTCCATATGATCAAGCACTTACTGAAAATCTACAAATGATTTTAACAGATGTTATAAAATGATTAAAAGGTGTGATACAGGTAAGGTTAGGGACAGGTTTGGTGGTATGGGTAGGTTTAAGGGTCCGTTAAAGGGTCAACAGTGAACAGGGGTCAGTTTGATTATTACAAGGGAACACTGTTCAATCTGTTTATATTATATTGTTTTAATAAATAAACAAGTATTTTCTTTTAAAAAATATGTGTTTTCTCCTGTTTATTATATAATACAAAAAAAATCCTCCTTAATAATAAAATAAAGAATATAATAATAATATTATTTATGAAACAAAAAAACATTTTTTTTTCTGCACCAAAATTACAATCTGTTACGTCTTTAGCAAGCATTTAGCTAAACTTAACCAGCCACCCTTTACACAAACCTTGTTACAGTAGCTAAAAGTCCAATGCCCATAAAAATACCAAAGTAATCATTTATAAACATTTACAGATGATGAATAGTTACAACTTAGATTGGTTACTGCAAAAACATGAACAGATGATTAATAAATGATTAGTAAAGATGTCTGAATAGGATAAATTCAGGTCTTTCAGGACCATTTTTGCCATTGAGATGACTGCCCATAAAGGTATTAGTGATTAGTAAACATTTATAAACAAATGCAAATGATGAATAGTTTCCACTTTAGATGAACAAAACATGAACAGATAATGAATAGATTATTAAGTAAGACATGTATATAGAGGTCTGCACATCAAACAAAGACCAACAAATGGAGATCATATGAACTGAAGGTTTACTGACATTTGTAAGCATTTCGATTTAATTAAATAATCATAATGTTAATCATTAGGTAATTTTTAGTAAGTTTATTAGTAAACATTAACAAGAACATTATCTCATATTTCTATCCATGTGAATATATATATATATATATATATAAAAATATATAAAAATACAAAAAAAAATATAAACTAATGATCTGTTAAAAAATAAGTTCTGATTGCTAATTAAAAAAAAAAGAAAAATAATAAAAAATTACTGTATTTTTTATATAAATTAATATTAATAATATAATGTATGCACAAACTTTTTTTTCTATTTTGTGCTAGGTGAAAATATGAATTATGACTCTGAATCTTCTCTCATATAATGTGAATAATTAAAACTGTTTAGTCTTTTATGATCACTCAGTATATTTATTTATTTATTATATATCAGTATATTTTTTGTGTTCTATAAATAAGTCATACATTTACAGTTTGTTGTTTAAATCCACCAAAAGGAAGTGATTATAAAACACTAAACAGTTTTAATTCTTCACATTATATGAGAGAAGTTTCAGGATCATAATGCATATTTTTTTTTAACTTGCCACAAAATAGAAAGAAGTTTGTGCACTTTCACAAAACATTATAATATTATTATTATTAATTTTTATTTAAAAAAGTAATGAAATATTCTAAAATATTTGGGTGTTTCTTAACATTTTTTTTTTTTTTTTAAAAAGAAAACTTTAACTTGAAACCAAAAATGAAAATGTATTTCTATTTATGTCAATTCAACTCATGTCATTCTAATTTCCAAAACTGTATGACTTTGTTTATTCTGTGGAACATACAGTAGAAGATATTTTAAGAAATGTCTCAGTTTTTTAATTTTTTTAATGGTCACCAATGGTCAACATTCTTCAAGATATTTTCTTTTGTGTTCCACAGAATAAAGTAAGTCATACATATTTTATAATGATGAAAATTCATAATAAATAAATAAATTATTAGATGATTATATTTATAGCAACCTAAACAAAGAGTAAAGCAATCATAAATAATTTTGACATACTTTATATTAGATCATTCATAAAATTCTAGCCATGAAATTAGCTTAAAATTATTCCCTCTATAACGTTGTCCTCCTGAAATTCATTGCATTACTGACACACTGACATAAATGTCATTGTTTTTGTTAAAATACACCCTAAAAATTTTAGTAAATGTGCTTCTTTGTCCCACCAATGTCTCTGTGTGCTTCATTCCCACAGTCTTGTGTGAATTTGGAGAACAACTTTGATGACATCAAGCACACGACTTTGAGCGAGCGTGGGGCACTTCGCGAAGCGCTGAGGTAAGCACTGTCTCCATGGCAACAGTCACAGTCAAGGCAAAGAAGAGTTTCGGGTGGGTAGCCGAAGGAAAGCATGTGCATGTGCGTGCCATTTGGCGAGGTGTGGACGAGTAGTGGCGTAAGTCATTCTTCTTTATTGAGGGAATAGAAGGGTGTACAGGCAGCACTCGGCTCTGGATTTCTCAGGGATTAATTTGTTGGAAGGGAGCCTCCCTTTGGTCTTTGCCTTGACTCTTCAACCCTGCAGGAGTTGCTAATGCTGAGTGCACAGTGAAAAATGTAAATGTTTAATTTGTTAGTTGAAAATGCTTTTGGAGATCCCAAGACAACATCAGAATACTTGATTATGAGGACCGGTAGATATGATAAGATATGTGCTTTGTAAATAAGCTGAACAGAGTCCTAACTGAAATCTATTAAATACAATGATCTTCATAAAAATTACACTGTTTGCTATCAGGCCTGTTTCCCACTAACATATTTATTTCTGCGTCTGTATTAATATATTACTGTAAATAGCATTGTGTTGTGTAGCAGAAGTGTTTAGGCACTGAGCCTAATATTGTCTCTATATAGACCTGTTTATCAATATAAGGAGTGAACTATTCTATTGTTTTAATATAGGCCTAGACATCTTTGGGACTTGAGCATATATATTGGGATATAGTCTACATTTTGAGTTTTGGGTTTCATTCTGTGCCAGTTACTGTGTAATGTGATCTCCTCCTCCTGCAAATTAGATTTCATGATGGTATAGTTTGTGATAATTCTAAATAGCTCACTCCAAGCATGGATTTTTTAAATTATTGCTGATATTAAAGAAAATATATAATGGTACAGATATCATTCATTCATTCATTCATTCATTCTTTCTTTCTTCATGCATTCATCATGCATAAACCCTAGGTCTAAGTGATGTAAAGAATGTTCACAATATATGTGATGATTTTGCTGACTATATAAAATTCCGCAACATCATGAAAATCAATTAAACTATTTGTGTCATCAGAAAAAGTTTCATCTTGTCTTCATTGCATTCATCATGCATAAAATTAGAATCATAATAATGTTGAGATGTAAAAATGTGTGTAGATTAGTTCACTATTATATCCGAATTTATAATCAAGATTTGACTGCTACGCACCCTTACATATTGCTTAAAGCAGCAATTAATCGTTTCAAACTCCATTTGTTTATTCCTGATGCATCCGCACAATCATAAACTGCAGTTTTATTTTATATTTTTATTTATATTATTAAATTTTTTTTTTATTACAGCTGTTTATTATTAAAGTTTAGTTTGCCAGTTTATATGGCAGTTTCCGCATATTACTACTGAAAAGCACAATATTTCTTCTTCAGTTTTGCACAGATTCTAAACTCATTAAGCCACCCTGTGTCATTACCTCAGAAAAAGTTTCCTCATGGCATCCTCAGGTTTAAAGTCCATTTTTAGAACACGGTGCTTCACGGATCAGTTTGTTTAAAAATGTGTGTCGGCTTAGGCACGGGAATGCTCGCATTTATCCACTCAAGCAGAGAGCAGTAGTAGTCTAGTATAATCAGATTCTACATCATTAAAACATTACTGTGCATTTATCCATTCAAAGGCACCAAGCTCCTCTAGAACTTGAGGAAAGAAGGCAGCATACGCATTTGTTCCTCCTCTCTCAGTGAGTCAAAGTTTGAGATTTCTTTTCTCGTAGTAGAAGGATGATGTTTTGCGTTTTCCTTCCGCAACATCTGCATTTTTGAACCCACACAATTACTGATGCCACAATTACATAATTGCTTAAATCATCAAATAAACATCATTACAATTACTGATGCCACAATTACATAATTGCTTAAAGCAGCAATTAATCGTTCAAAGTCCACTTATGTTATTTTGAGTGCTTGTTTTTTTTTTCTTTCTGCAGGTTTGTCCACTGTTTTAATTTATATAATAAAATGCATTTTTATTATTATTATTATTTATTTTTTAAACTTTTTTTATTATTTAAAGAAGAAACCAATCCAATGTATAGTTCACATTTGAGGCTTAGTACTATAGAAAAGCAGTACAAGTTCCTCTTCAGGAACTCGAGTTGCATCGAAATGCTTTGGGAATGCCCTGGCAAGACCATGTACTGAAGCCAACCCTGGGGAGGAGAGGTACACACCTCAGTACATGGTGCCCAATCCTCCTCAGTGCTCTCAGGGATCTTCACTGATACCCCTGGAACCCTCGGTGCTTCAGGGCTCAGTGAGCTCCGACGAGCAAATTTCCCAGCTGTCGCCCGGCGACGGTACGGCACGGGAAAGCTCGCCCCCTCAAGTGAGGGCACTAGAGCAGTCAGGTCAGTCGTTCCCTGCCAGTTATCCACTTCAGGGCACCAAAGTGGCTCCTCTAGACACTTGAGGAAAGAAGGAGGCCATAGAACGAGTTCCTCCTCTCTCAAGAGAGTCAGGGTTCTACAGCCGTTACTTCATCGTTCCGTAGAAGGATGGAGGGTTGCGTCCCATCATATATCTGCGTCTTTTGAACCGCGCTATCAAACGGTTTTGGTTCAAGATGCTCACTGTCAAACAGATCGTATGTCAAATCAGGTCAGAGGACTTGTTTTGTCACAATAAATCTCAAAGACACATACTTCCACGTATCCATCCTTCCTCAACACAGGAGGTTCCTGAGGTTTGCTTTCGGGGACGAAAGTTCGGCCGTTCGGCCTGTCACTCTCACCCTGAACTTTCACCAAGTGTGTGGATGCTACTCTGGCTCCGTTGTGACTCCAGGGCATCTGCATACTCAACTACATACGATTGGTTGATACTAGCTCAGTTGGAGCAGTTGGCAGCTCGGAAAGAAATGTCATCCTCGCCAGTTTGAAAGAGCTGGGGTTACGGCTCAACACCAAGAAAAGTGTGCTTTCTCCACTAAAGAGGACCACTTATCTGGGCATGGTGTGGGATTTAACAAAGATGCAGGCACAGTTGTTTCCTGGTTGTATCAAATTGATTCTCACAGCTATAAGGGGAGTGAGAGAAGGCCAGTCACTCACTGTCAAACTGTTTCAGAGACTGTTGGGTCTGTTGGCAGCTGTGTCCAATGTGTGGCCTTTAGTGGATGCTCCGCTCAAGGTCGCTGGGAAGGCCATTGTCTCACGTGACACATAAACTGCCTGGAGATGTTGGCCTTGTTTTGAGCTCTAAAACAACCTAAGGGGCAGAAATAGGGGGCATCATGACACATCGGTAGTATCCTACATCAACCGGAAAGAGGGTCTGTGCTCACGGCCCCTTTACAGGCTGGTGCACCAGATCCTCCTGTGGGTTCAGGGAAAGCTCCTCTCTATCAGAGCAGTCTACAGTCCTGGTCACTTCAATCAGGGAGCAGACATCCTGTCGAGACAGGGGCTGAGGCCTGGGGAATGGAGGCTCCACCCAAAGATGGTGGAGCTCCTATGGAGTGAGTTCGGCCAGGCAGAAGTGGATCTATTTGCATAGCAGGAAGCGACACACTGTCCGCTCTGGTTCTCCCTCACGCATCCAGCTCCAGTTGGGCTGGATGCCATGATGTAGACAGGCCAAAGCTCCATCTGTAAGCCTTTCCCCCAATCGCTCTGCTCCCGGGAGTTCTGGAGAGAGTACGGCAGGATGGGTCCATCTTATGTTAGTGGCCCCGTTCTAGCTGGCCCGAGTATGGGTCTTGTACCTTCTGTCCCTCCTCGACGGCTCTCCACTGGAGATCCCGATCAGGAAGGGTCTCCTCTCTCAGGCGGGGCACCATTCTTGACCCCTGCCCGGAGTAATGGAAACTGGGCATGGCCCCTGAGGGGGCACAGCTCCTAGCATCCGGTCTCTCAACTCGGGTTGTTGAGACCATGCTCCAGTCCAGAGCTCTCACTATGAGGAAACTGTATGCTTCAAAATGGAAACTTTTCAATTCTTGGTGCAGACAGTGATAGCAGGACCCAGTCAACTGCCAAGTTGGTACAGTTCTGGAATTTCTGCAGGAGCATTTCTCCACAGGGTTATCTCCCTCCACTCTGACGGTGTACATTGCGGCCATAGCTGCTTACCACTCTCTTCTAGATGGTCAGTCATTGGGAAGACACCCATTAGTTACACGTTTCCTCTGTGGCAATCAGAGGCTAAGGCCAGTACAGCACACCAAGGTGCCCTCATGGGACATGGCGGTAGTTCTGGAGACTTTGCCCAATGCTCCTTTTGAACCAATTGAAGATATCCTGACAAGTTCCTCACGCTGCAGACGATCTTCTTACTCACTACACTCTCACTGAAGAGGACAGGGGATCTTCAGGCACTCGCTGTATTGTGCCTGGAGTTTGCCCCCGGGCATGGTTAGGGCATTCCTTTACCTGAGACCCGGGTATGTCCCTAATGGCTTGTTTCCACTGAGCGGTATGGTTCGGTACAGTACAGTATGGTACACAATTATTTTCATTTCCACTGTCAGAAGTTGTGAATGGTACCAAAATAGCGAACCGTACCGTACCACTTTTTGGTACCCTTCTGTTGGGGTACCTAACACAGCAAAGGGTACCAAAAGGGTGGAGCTAAACTCACCGCAGAACATTGATTGGTTGACTAGAATTGTCACTTTTGCGTGATACAAGGGGATAAAGCTTCTCTTTCTTTCGTTCCGCTCTGCTGTCCATGAGTGTTGGGCTTATTTACAGAGTAAGATTTATCAGAGTGTGCAAACACAAAAAAATAACAGTGTATTTCATGATTTTATATTTTCACTCGTACAATAGCCATTTCTCAATATGCATTATTGTCTCTTCTTGTCGACTTGTGAAACGTCATTGCCCAAAAACCCACATAATTTTCTAAATAATATTGATATTGTGTCATGAAATGTAGTTTAAAGAGTTTTTCAGGTGAGAATGTAATTGTTATATAAGCCCCTTATACTTTGTACTTATACTTTTATAAGGGCTATTATTGTTTATTAAAACTGACATTAACAAAAAGGGTCAGAGTTCTGCTTATCGTCCCGGTTCATCATTGATCGCTACTTTCCGGCATACACCACACCTATCAAGAAGGGTACTATTGGCAGTGGAAACATAAGCTGGATCAGGGTTACCCATACCGAATCGTACTGTACTGAACTATACTGTACCGTACCGCTCAGTGGAAATGAGCCATAAGGTGCCTACTTCTTCGCTGGGTCCTGTAGTGCTGCAAGCCTTTTGTCCTCCTCCCTTATTGGAAGCAGGCCAGGAAAGACTCAATCTGCTTTGTCCAGTGTGAGCACTGGATGCTTACGTTCGCATAGCTGCCCAGTGGCGTAAGGCAGATCAGTTATTCATTTGCTTTGGTCCACCCAAGAAAGGGGGCTCCTGTGACCAAGCAAACTATGAGTAGGTGGGAGGTCGAGACCATCAAACTGGCCTACGTGTCCTCTGGCCTTCATTCACCTGTTGGGGTCAGAGCGCACTCGGCTAGGAGTATGGCTGCCTCCAAGGCCTTATCAGTGGGCGGGGCTGGTCCTCTCTGCACACATTTGACAGATTTTACAATTTGGACTTGACATCTTCTTCAGGGTCCCAGGTTCTCTCGTCTTGATGTGCTCACCAGATACACACTTGACAGGGACTTGCTCGTATGGTGCAGTGGGTATTCTCTTTCCCAATGCATTTCTGCATCTTTCGGCCATATTCCCTGCATCCCTGCAGGCGCTCGCTTCCGCAAAAGCTAACATGTGCATTTGCTGGATGCGCTTTTATACTTCCTGGGTGCTCACGCTCGTTACGTCTCACTTCTCTATTGGACTGATTTCATACATGCTTAAGGTACGTGGTTTCGCCGGGGCATTCCCAAATCATATTGACCCATTTTACATACATAACCTGGAGACGTTTTTCAGTTTGAGTGTTTTCAACTTGTTTATTTTCATATAAAAATATGGCATGTAGTTGCTTCAAACCATAGTATAAATATCATTCAACGTAAAGTTATAATTGTAATTATTAATCAAAATTACAATTTCAAGGGAATAATCAACAATTACTATTTTTGTCATAATCGTGCAGCCCTAGTGTAGATAAATATAGCTGTTTATTGTTATGTTAGTGTTTATCAGTGAAAATGATTAAATACCATCTTGGTTTTTAAAAAAAGATCTTATGATCACCATATTTGATCAAAATTGCAATAAAAACTGCAATATTGTAAGTATTATTACTATTAAAATAACTGTATTGTAAATAGTATATTTTAAAATTTCATTTATCCCTGTGGTGGCAAAGCTGAATTTTCAGCAGCCATTTTTCCAGTCTTCAGTCTTACACGATCCTTTGGAAATCATTCTGATTTGTTCTGATTTGTTGATTATCTATGTTGAAAACAGTTGTGTTGTTTAATATTTTAATATTGATATTTATAAAGAAAAAATCATACAAGATTCATGGCAGTTGTTTCGTTTTGAGTTCGTATCCTGACCGCTATAGCAGTCTTCATCTCTGAACTTAAACAGTGACAGGAAATACTAGCATTAAGGCACACCACTATCATTAGCATTAATATAATTCGCTGCCAGTAATGGAAGATGAAAGAATTGTGCCAGTTTCCACCTCGGTGTACATAGCTGAAGTATGATGTAATTTGCGCGTTTGTGGTAACGTCTGCCCCAGGACCGCAGCACGAGTGGCACCTCGGTTCTGCCGCTTACGCGGGTGGTAGGGTTGCCGCACGGCTGCAGCTTTCTCTTGTGGTGGGGGAGTTTTGTGCAGTTGGTGCGGTGCGGTGCTTGCGTTGCGGTCTCTGTGATTCCACGCGGAACATAAATACAAACTGAAAAACCTGTGAAATCCAAGTAGAAAAAGTTCTGAGAATGTTCAACATCTGTATTTATTTTATTGTTTTGTTTTCTTTAGGAATCCTGCAAGAACTTTATTTTTCATTGATATTAAGCAGATGTAATTTTTTGTTCAGGTCAAAATGTTATGACATTGTCACAATTGTAAACTTAAACGGTGATCCTTTAAAGCAGGGTCTAAAAATATATGTGGTATTTTTATAAAATACATTTTATACATATACATTTAACTAAAGATTCCTGCAAGCACTTGAATTTTTCCCCCTTTTACTCATACTGCACAAAAAGTGTTTCAGTAACGTTGAATTAGGGCTGGGCGATATGGCTGAAAACTGTATCACGAAATAAGTGTTTCATATCGGTCGATATCGATAATTATTGATATTTTTATAACCTTGTGACGAGTGGGGCGGGGCCGAGAGCCGTGGGAACGGAGCGAGGCCGGTGGAGTGATTGGGAAATGAGCGACACCTGCTCCACTCACCGGTCTCGAGTCCCACGGAGGAGATTGGGAGGATACAAAAGAGGAGGGACGACAGTGAAGGACGAGAAAGGACCAGGCCTGGGTTTTATTTTGTGGTTTGGTTTTTGTTTGTGTGCGGCAGTCGACCGTGAGGGGCTGTCGCGCTGTTTTGTGTTTATTTTGTAATTAAAGTTTTATTTGAGTGTTCGCCGGTTCTCGCCTCCTTCTTCCCGTGATTATGAAGTTTTTATATTGTTACAGACCTATTTAAAATAAGGACCAGGAGAAAAATATATTACATTTAAACATTTTTATTTTAAACTTAAAGGATTAGTTCACCTCAAAATGAAAATTTCTTAATAATTTACTCACCCCAATGCCATCCAAGATATCCATGTCTTTCTTTCTTCAGTGGAAAAGAAATTAAGTTTTTTGAGGAAACAATAGCAACCAACTGAGTTGGTTGCCACTGAAGTCCATTATATGAAGAAGAAATCCTGAAATGTTTTCCTCAAAAAACTTAATTTCTTTTCCACTGAAGAAAGAAAGACATTGATATCTTGGATGGCATTGGGGGTGAGTAAATGATTAGGAAATTTTCGTTTTGGGTTGAACTAATCCTTAAACCTTCCTCTGATTCATAGGTGTGATTGGCAAAGGACAAAAAAGCAGAAAAATATAAGGCGCACCTATCATGACGCGGCGACAGCATGTGTGATTATCCGGGTAGTTAGGACATCGCACAAGATTTGTGTCACCACAGAAAACATTTCATCACTGGATAAGTTTTGTTCGTTTATTTAAAGTGTGGTTTATGTCAGCTGAATGTGCGGCACACTTTTCAGAGAAGATAAGGCAATGTTATTTTAGTACAATTCACACCCAGTGGTAATTCAGGGAAAAAAATCTCCGAATGATTCACGTGAATCTTCGGTCTTCTGACCTATCATCGTGTCAATTCTCAATTGATATTGATGGTAATATCAATTTTGATTAATATGCGCGAGCAAGACAGTTAGAAAACTGTAACAATACACTCTAAACATTATGAGAGTCCCCCTCCAACTCCGGAAGTAACATGTGCTCTCTCTCTGCTCATTCTCTCAGTAACATACGCCGGCGCCTGTCAGAATTGGCGCAGCAGTCAGTCTTCTTATCTACACCACTCACCGATCAAATTAGGCTTTAAACTTATCACTCCACGCCGGTTCTGTTACTGAAGAATCCAACACGAGACAGTGATATGGCACAACCAAACTGTTACATGATTGGCTGGTAGCATGTCACTTCCTACGTTGCTAGGTTACCAGAGAGCGAGTGCCTTTGTTCATGCAACCAAACTTGCTTCGCATCCTCTGGTTTCTTCCGACGAAGAAAAAAAAAAATAGAACGTTTTATCGAACACATTTTTTATTGATATTGATTACATGTCTATCGCGATACATATTGTTATAGTTTTATCGCCCAGCCCTACGCTGAATGTTACAGGGACTGATTCATGCAAATTCAGTTTTGGTTAAACAATTTTTATTTATTTATTTATTTCTAAGGTTTGCATATTGTGGTGTGCATTTAATGACAGCTTTCATAAAAATATATCCTATTCCTAAAATAAGAGATATCCCAATATATTGCTTTGCCTACAGTATCGCAATATATCGTACCGCAACCCCTGTATCGTGATACGTATCATATCACCAGATTCTTGCCGATACACAGCCCTAATTTCTTCATCAATATAAGTCAGCATTTAAATGAAATATATATCTTTTGTAAAAATTTACAAGTCTTAAATGTCACTTCTTCAGTTGAATTCAGCCTAGTTGAAAAAAAAAATATATAATTTGAAGAAAAAATTATAATTTGGTGACAAAAAAAAAAAAAAAAATGTATTAATCTTTGTTAATGTTAATTCTACATTTAATATTACATTATTAAAATCAAAAGTTGTATTGTAAACAGCAGTATAATTTTTGTAGCTGTATTGCCCAGCCCTAATAATGCTCAATTTGGTTAGATGTGATATGCAAGCCTGATGAAGCACACTTATGTATTGGTTATGTGTATGGTAAAAAACAGGAATTATTTCAGAAACATTTAGTAGTTTGTACCATAGTTTACAGTAAAATTAAAGTGCTAAAAGCAGAGTGCATTGACTCTAGACGAGCCTTTCTCAGTCAGCCAAAAGATACTGAGATGACACAACAGGTAAAGTTAGTTAGGTCATTTACCCTGTATTTGAACACTTCAGAATCGATTCTGAGCTTGTTTATTTTTCCCGCATATGGCACGTGTACGCCCTAGAGACGTGGCGGGCTTCATTGCACAGAAATTGCGCTGTGAGACACGTGCACATTGCTTGACAGTCTGTGCTTCCACCAGCCTTGTTTTACTTTAGATATGCTTTAAAGGGGTCATATGATGCGATTAAAAATTTTCCTTTCTCTTTGGAGTGTTACAAGCTCTTGGTGAGTAAAGAAGATCTGTGAAGTTGCAAAGACTAAAGTCTCAAATCCAAAGAGATATTCTTTATAAAAGTTAACACTTTTCCACGCGCCCTTGAAACGACTTGTTCTAACACGCCCCCACATATCTACATCAGTATATGGGAAGATTTGCATAACGCCGCCCAAATGTTCACGCAAAGAAAGAAGGCGTACCTTTTATTCTCATTGTAGTATTGTTGTTGCTGCCGCCGCCATGTCGTATAGACGCTGTGTGTTTCACTGTGAAAGCGAAACTTATTGCTCGTCTTGTCTAGCTCTGCGAGGCGCATGCATACTCTGTGTACAACAGTTCAAGATAGGGTATGTCTAAAAACTCCCAACACTTTTATCTTCCAACTTCAAAATCGTCATACATCGTTGTTTACATTTGTTTTTTTTGAAAGAGTGTTTGACCATCCTTGCACGTTCACTTTGTAAACACTGGGTCGGTGCTTCTGCAGCGATGTCGGATGATTTTGAAGTTGGAAGAGAAAATGAGTTGGGAGTTTTTCAACATACCCTAACTGTACCTTCACAGTGCAGAGCACAGCGTCTTCTCCACCGGAATCCGCTACGGTGTTTGAGGGAGGAGAGGTTCAAGTTTTCCCGGTCTGCGCGCGCAACAAGTGGGTGGGCATAAATATGCTAATGTTTCAGTTTGACGTCACCTTGACACAGCTAAAGATTCGTTTTAAAAATGACTCGTTTTAATGACTCTGAGTCAACTCTTTCTTTTGGAAGACAATAACTTTATACATGGTGCACTTTTAGATTTAAAACTTTAAATCAGTATGTTTTCATTCCCTTAGAGTTGTGTTACACACTGCATGAAGGGTAATTTTCAAAAATCCATAATAGGGTCGTTTAATTCTGCATGGCATCGAATATGCATGAGCACAGCATTGTATCTGCTGATCATGAATAAAAAACAAAACAGCAGCGAAAAACAAGAGTTGGGAGAAGAAAGAGCGCTAGAGATATTGGAAACATTAATGCACACTTTTGTCCCGCAGAGGTTGATTTTAATCCTTCTCTAAATGAGACTCCCCTGCAGTGCTGGTTGGCAGATTTGATAAAAGATTAAGGTTGTATAACTTCTAATAATGCTGAACATGAAAGTCCAAGCGGTGCACTGTTCTGGTACTCATCACAGGAGGCAGCTGGTTTATTTGGCCTGTTTGTTGGGCATAGAGGAAGCCCCAAGTCTGGATTCCCAGTGTCACGAAACAGCTAGAAAGTTGACTCCTCATTAAAGACAACAGATTGGTTCACATTTTTATGACCCTGTCTAGGGTAAGGCCGCAACATAAAATGAAATCAACAATCAAAGATCCTTCATACATTTATTTACAGAACCACAGAGTAAAAGCACAACTTCAGGGGTGAGCAAAGGCCAAAACAACAAACAAACACCAAGTCAGCTCCTAACAGTAAAGACTAAATTCCCTAACAAAAGAAAAACTAAATAAAAATACAATATGCTACACTAACTCCCTATCTAATGAAAAACAGGAGAAAACAATATTTGCAAAAGAAAATGGCACTCACCCCCTACAGCTTCTAAGTGTGGAAAAGAGTATTTACAATACTTTCCCTCGATTTGCTAAATCTTGCACACAATTTACTATTTCGTTCTCTCGATTTATAAATCGTGTGCACGATTTAGCAAATCGAGTGAACGAAATAGTAAATCGAGGGAGCGCAATAGTAATTGTGCACACAATAGGCAGATTAGATCCTTTTATTGCTGCTCCTTGGTCCCATTAGCACCAGTCAGATCTGGAGATCACTTTGGTAAGATCCAATCCTGTGAAAGAAAGAATGCTTTGAGAGAGAGAGAGAAAGAGAGAGAGAGAGAGAGGACCAGCAAAGCGAGACACACACAATATGTCTCAAGACGTAACAACATAGTGAAGCAAAGTTACTAAAATACTACTCTTTTATACCTCAAAACTATTATCAAGGATGCTGCATTATAGCTCAATTAACTGCATTTTGATGGCTTATCTTCATGTCAGTGAAATCATAAGCACTCCAAGCACTCACAGCATGAATCCACTTTGATTTCAGAATAAATCAGATAATGACTAAGGAAAATTGTGATGTTTCATCCAGAGGTATTTTCTTGATGAATATGAGGTAAGGCAGTTTAGTCATCATATTGAATTGTTTATAAAAGACCTACTTTGACATTTCTATTAAAATTTGAGTTGAAAAAGCTAGTTTCTGACATGATTCTGACATCTTCAGTTAATGGAGGCAGGTGGAACTTTGTTTTGTTCTCACTTATAAAATAATCATACAATTTTAACTGCTTGCGGTACATACTACACTGGCCTGTCCAAACCCCATCTTAGGGGTCCCATCAGTAGGGTTGGATACTGAGATCTGTTTTTAAATATGCCTCACATGAATCAAAGACGTACAGCACAGCTGGTATAGTCCACCTATTAAATGAACGACTCTGAGTAAGTTCTTTTTTAGTGAATCAAACACATTTAGTGAACTGTGAGATACACTTTTACATACACGTTTGGTCATTTGACTACATATAGTTGATGATTATTCATTTTGTCAGCAATATTTTATAAAATTGACTGTTCAAAAGTTTGGTCAGTAAGTTTTTTTTTTTAGTCTCTTATGATCACCAAGGCTGCATTTGATAAAAAATACAGCAAAAACAGTAATATTGTGAAATATTATTACAAATTAAAATAACTGTATTCTATTTTAATATCTTGTAAAATGTAATTTTTTCTTGTGATGACAAAGCTGAATGTTCAGTAGCCATTAATTACTTCAGTCTCCAGTGTCATATGATTCTCCAGAAATCATTAAAATGTGCTGATTTGGTGATCAAGAAACATTATTAACAATGCAAATATCTTAACTAATATTGTCTACCAATATAATGCATCTTTGCTAAAGTGAAGTATTATTTATTTATTAAAAAAAAAAAAAAAAAAAAAAACTTGTTGGCGCCGATGGCCTTGTGGGCAGCACCGTTTCACTATGAGCATCCCAAGTTTGAGTCCCAGCTTATGGACTTTTCCTGATCCTGTTCCCCTCTCTCTCTCCTACTTCACTTCCTATCCTATCTAAATAAAGGCAAAGAAGATAAAAAAAAAAAAAAATCTTGTTGAACCCAAACTTTTGAATTAAATACTACTATGTTTGTTTTAGTATTGTTGTTTAATATATAGTAAAGGCCAGCTAGAATTTTTTTTTTCTTTTACCTAGTCATTAACATCTATGTAAACACACCTTTAGCGTTTTTTTTAATTTATTTATTTAGCTTATTATTAAAATTATCTTTAAAAATTAATTTAAATTAGAAATATAAATATAATTTGGCAGTGGAGTGGCTAATTTATTTTACTTATTTCATTCTTAAAATTGCTTAAAGTTCTTAAAGGTAAATTTGGCTTTATATGATTTATTTCTGCATAAAAGTGAGGGTCTGAAAGCCGACAGCTGCCTTTAGTGTCTGTTGTCAAAAACCGATTTCACAGATGTCAGATGACTGAAGTCAAGTAACGTTGCGTTGTTAAAATGATGAGCTCTAATGAGGAATAACTCCTCTTATTATTCTCTGCTCCACCACACTCCTGATAGAAGCCCTCTTTTTTTTCTTTTCCTGTTTTTTCTTTATATAAAGGTGGATTGATCATTAAAACCATCCTCTCATCCCAGCTGTCCCTGCACCTAGTTTGAAAGGAGGCCCCTTTGATTCGGAGCCTGGCTTAATTGGTCGTATCTAAAATGGTTTAAGTAATTAAGATGACAGAGCCAGTCTGTGAGAGGACACTTTCCTCATGTCCTCTCAAATAAGTCACCCACCTATCTACCTCACTAATAATCACTCCCTACCAAGAAGTTACATGTCCTCACAAGTGAGGATTTTGACGAGTATCTCTCCAAGTTGACTTCCCACACACACGCGATAAATTCATCATCTCTACAGAAGAGTGTTTGGGATTAAGTTGATAGTGGTGGGAGGCAGGAGGTGATTTGACAGCATTCGCTAATGCCCACGTTGGTTTTGAAATGAGCTAACATTGTATCATGTTTTGTTGCACTGATTAATGCACATGCTGCGTGTTATTGCACCTGTACAAGCATGCTAGTGGGACCCAAAAGAGACCACAATAAAAATCTGGGTTGTAAAAATGTATTTAAACCTCAAAATTTACAAAAGGATTCAATAAAATCATTCAATTCAGATTAATAATAATAAAAAAAATAGACTATTTCTAGGTAACTAATCAAGTAAATTTGTGACATTGATCATGTACAGACAGTTGGAAGTTCCTTCAGGATGCTGTTTGGATCATTTTGAAATCATGCTGGAGATCATAGTCATCAGGTTTTTAAACAAACTTTTGGAGGCATTCTGGCAAAAAGGGGGTGCACCAACTTGCTCATAATGGGACATTTTAATCAATTTTCCAAATCAACTTTTCACAAATTGTTATGCTGATTGTGTAATTTGTAACGAAAAAAAAAAATACTTAATTAGAAAAATGCAAAACAATTTTCACTAGTGTTCTCAGACCACACTGTATTTCATCTGTAAAATTTGATAGGATTAGTGGTGCAGCTTATTGTGGTGCACACACTTATTGGTGTTATTGTTGCTGTTGTTGTTACTATTATTATGCAAATTGTGGTGATCTATTGATTCACAATTTATTTCATAATTACAATTAGAGAGAAAGATCTGGTTGTCAGTGTATTTTGTTGAAAAGCTTCCCAAGCAGTGTTATTTTTGCAGTAATATTTATATTATATTATATTATAGTATAGTATATAATATACATAATAATACTTATAGTATATAAGTGATGTCAATCAATTAAAAAAAATAACTAATTAATCACTTATTTTCCTGAAATTAATCGCGGTTAATCCCACCGAACATTAAAGTTTTCAAATATACTTTTATATTGCAATAATTTCACATTCAATCTTCAAATTAATGTACAAACAACATAAAGACAGCATATTTTTTAATATTTGTTTAATGGCATCTTTTTTTATGACTGAAGGCCACTATCAATGATACCAATACTGATTTTGCCCTAATATTTAACCATTGACTATAGCCATTCAACATTACAGTATAATTGAGAGCGATCACTTTTAACATTTATTAGACTTTTAAAAATAACTTCTAATTTAAGTGAACTTAAAACAATCTTCACATAACCCATTATAATAAATTTCATATTTACCTGTGCGCTTCAGCTGAAATATACAGAAATTGAAATTTAAGTTATCAAACACTAAATTCTAAATTAAATATAGGTGAATCCTTAAAGCTATAAAAGTTATTTTTCCTCTTTTTTCTTTCTTTGTCCTTTGATTAATAGACATCACAGCAGCTGGTTATTAGGTTGTTTTGGCTGCTATTTCTTTTAAGAGTTGCCGCTGCCTAAAGCAACACACAACTGACATGCATCATATTTTTGTTACCTTTTCTGACCTAATTCAGGTTTTAAAGTCTCTATTAATGAGCTGATGAGTTAAATCGGGTGTGTTAGATAAGAGAGACACAGCTCTGCTCCTCCACAACACATTTAAAAAAAAAATTTCATATAAAAGATATTAAACTAAACTCAAATAAAATAAAATATATTACATACATGCACAGTTTTAAGGCAGCTTTAATCGCCTTTTTGGTAACTTCATGACTTAACTGACCACGACATTGCATCCACGTAGTTTATTTTGTGCTTTGATATGAAAGAATACAGGCTACAGCACGTTTATATATATAAATATATATATATATATATATATATATATATGTATATGTGTATATATATATATATATATATATTAGGGATGGTACGATACATGTATTCGTACTGAATATGTGCATGAGGCCTTACAATGAATACAGACAAATCAGCCCCAATCCAGAAGGGGGCGCCCGCAACAATGCAACGCTGTTTGGTTACCAGCCGCCAGCAGAAGAACAGCGAATGCCATGAGTTGCGCACTTAAAAACAAAGCCCATTAGACATGAGACATCTCTCACACCAAAGGAGTATACTTTAAAAGGCTTGTGCACTCTGAAATGGAGCTTTGTGCTCGTGTATCCTACCTCTTATTCAGCACAAATCCAATCTTTCATAATATTTCCATATCACTGTATAAAGAATGCTAAACTATTATTTATTATGTAAATTATAGGTTTTGTACTTCAGTTCCAACAGCACAGACCAGCGCCACCGTATAAATCCCTTATTAAACTTATTAAAAACGACTGATGTGTTTTGTGTGTGTGTGCATGTGTGCACGCCGGCGCAATCCCTTATTAATCTTATTAATAATGCATCAATAAATAAATGCCTTCATTTATTTTACACACACAATGAAAAAAAAAAAATAGGATGTCGCGCTTTCTGCCAATTTCAGTTTCTTTTCTGTTAACAAATTAAGCCTGTCACAAAAATTAACTGAAACCAGCGTATATAGGCTACATTACGTGTCACACTGTTTTTTCCCCCCCTTGTTTATCTGTTAACGAAGTCAAATATATTTCAAGAATTTATTTCTTGTATGTATAGGCAATATGTGCTGCAGATTTTATATATATAACAATTAGGGATGTGACGAGACACTTGTCCCACGAGACGAGACTGGGTTCACGAGAATGAGATGAAACGAGATGAGATTTTTAAACCTTTTTTTAAGAAATCCTCAATGATGAAATAGGGAAAAAATGTCTTTTATTTAACTGAAAAACACAAGATGCAAAAAAATGTAGGTCCATTTTGAAATCAAATTGTACTTTTAATAAACATCTATTTTAATAAATTTTATGCAGGTATAAACAACATGTAAACACTGTAAAAGGTTTTGCCACAAACTCAACTATATAGTATTATAGTATACATAAAAATAAATAATAAACAACACAACTAATATCCCTTTAAAGTAGCAGTCAGTCAAGTTTATTATTTAGTAAACTGATTTCAAATGTTTTTTCCATGAAATTTTTCTCAACTCATAGTATATACATTTTCACATCAATTTATAAAAATTTAAACAAAAAATATGTTTAGCGCACTATGAAATGTTTTATTTTTCCTCACCATATTATTTATATTTTTTATTGTTACCAAATTCTGTGTTTTAGCATGTCTAACTATTTGAATGCATAACACAACTTAATTTATTCATTTAATTTTTTTCTTAAAGTAGCCTTATAATTATTTTTCCCCCTCAGAAATTCTGTGTTGTGTATTTACATTTTTCTGGTTATCAAATGAAGGCATAAAAGATTAATTTCATCATTTATCATTTAATTATTGAAAATTAAGCAAACTTTATTTTTTGGCAAACAAAGGGGATTTACTATTTAAATTAAAACATGGAAGAAATATTTTGTGATTATTCCTTTAAATTAATGTTTGTTTCATTTTAGTAGTAGTAGTAGTAGTAATAGTAGTAGTAGTAGGCTGTGTACATTCTATTCTATTTGAGTTTTACTCAAATCAAATGGTAAAATGCTCATGAAGTGACTCTCAGAGCACTTCTGGAGATGTTGTCCATGTGTTTACGTCCTCATTTAGTGAGACGGCAGACGCTGAAATCATTGCGAGCGTCACATGCACTTCAGTGTGTGTGTGTGTGTGTGTATACCATGCGTCTGCGCTGTTCATTAACAGACACAGGCAGAACATGCAGTATTCATATTTAAATCGACTTTTGCGGCTTTATATTTACAGATATTAGTCCATATCGTGATTTGATTTAAGTGTAATGACCTACTTTTGGTTAATTAATTCAAAATTTGAGAAATTCTGTGACATTCCGCGTTAAACTGTGAATTCTGTTTTTATGACTGGATAAAGACTTCACTGCGTGTTTTTCCCACTTATCATGCGGCCACTTGCCTGATGTGAACATAATATCTTACATACTTTACATTACATACTACTGGTGAAAGGGCCAGTGTAATGCAAATATATCTGAAAGGTCTGCATGAGGATATATTGGTCCCTTCTCGGGAGACCAGTCAGATCTTGCGAGACACATCGTACCACGAGATCTGGTCACACCCCTAATAACATATAATAATATTTAGTATTTTCACATCCAGGTGGATTATTTTTTTTTAATTTGTATTACTGTCTGTTAAAAATAAATGAAAAGAAACATAGCATAGTAGATTTTTTTCATATACCGAAATCATATCGAACCGTGACCCCCAAACTGAGGTACGTACTGAACTGTGACATCTGTGTGCCGTTCCTCCCCTAATATATATATATATATATATATATATATATATATATATATATATATATATATATATATATCATATCTAACATAAGCATTTTTAATAGTATTAGTTTTATTTAACAATAATAACTCTGTTCCCAAGCCTTATCCATCCAAATAAAATGTTTTACAATTATTATTATTAAAAATACATTTTATTTTTGCATTTTTCCTCAGTAAGGGCAGGCATTCCTGAGAATGTAAACTGAAATGTCACAGGAAGACGGTTTCACAGGATCTGTTTTAACCTCCGTTTCTGTAATAAGAGGGGGAAGTAGTGTAGGTCAGGCTTATGTGAGGCTTATGGGGTTGAAAGAAAGCCTTTGTTTGTATGCAGCTATACAGACCAAGGCAGTGACTAGATTTCTGAAATGAAAACCATGCCGCTTATACTTCAGTGATCAATAAATCATTTAATTTTCTAAAATAAATGACGTACTGTGATGAACTATGGTCATACTATTTAAATGTACATTTATTCATCAACATAAACTTCAGCATGAAAGACTGTTCAGAATAACCACTTGTTCCCCTCAAACTAATGCTTATAGACTTACATCAGTGTGCATTCACAAGTAATTGGTATTAGTAATTGGTAGTTATTCAGGTGCTAAAATTCAACTCAATGATAATGTTAATCATCTAAATAAGTGTGTAAATCTAATGCAATAAGTAGAAACTGTGAAGTAAAGACTACAGTATATATAGTGTGCTTGATCTAATTATCTTCTGTTCAGTGAGTTTATTTTTTTATAAAAAAAAAAAAAAAGATGCAATTGGATGATTCTGAAAACTATAATATAGGATAGCTTGGTCAGAGGTAACTGAAATAAACACATTCCCTTATCACTTTATGTATTTTGTATATTCCATCCAGCTGTGCTAAGTGCAGACAACGCTATTTAATCTGGTTCATTAGGATTATTGATGGGATTTTCAGTTGAGGATCATTAACAGTGAAAGATTCCGCACTGCACTCCACATGTGCAGATGACAAGAACATATATTACCTCAACATCAGTCAGATACGACCTCTGTCAAATGAAATGAGTGTACATCACTTTGACACTATAGTGACATGAAGTATTACCGCGGACATAGTACTGGAGCAGAATCCTTATTGCAGAGGTCATGTTTAGTCTGACCTCCCATCGTGGGTCATTTATCGGCAGGTGCTAAGACCAAGTAACACACAAATAAATAATGAAACAAGGTGCTGAATTCAAGAGTGCAGGGGTCAGAGCTTAGTGCTTCTACTGCATTCATACAACTGAAAAACACCCAATTTCCTATTCAAAATGTGAACGCCGCCTCCAGCGCAGCACTGGGTGCAATGCTAAGGAGGTACGTACTGTACATGGGTAAATTAGTTTAACAAACTTAACTGTGACATTATTAGGCACAAGCATATATTTTGGGGCATAAATGTTGTCAGATAGTGTCATAACTGATATCATTGAGAATCCCCACGGCCTCCATTCTTAAATAATGTAAAAATCCCAGTAGCAACACCATGCAGCATCTATCAGATCTCAGCTGCAGCCCACAGAAGCTGACTCCGTTAATGACCAAACTGCAATTATTCTGCCCTTGAAACTTCAAATGCATATTAATTTGACTGAATTACATTTAAGACTTAAACGTTTCATTTCTCAAGCAGTATAGCATTGACTCTATATGTTTGTCTTCAGTGTCCCATGCTACAAATAAAACTGGAAGGTTGCTTTCGTTATGTCAATTAAGTATGATTTTGTAAGTCAGGAGACTTTGGAAATATGCCTTTCTATCTTGTACATATGCTTACCACATATTTACAAGCTATAATTTCAGTGTTGCAACACCATTACTGAACAGCATGCAACAATGTATTCAGATTGCTGAACAAACGACTCTTATGAGGATTCTTTTTAGAGAACCAGAAACACAAAGCACAACCACTGCAGACTGATTCCTGAACAAAATACTGAACCAGTTATTTTTTAATGAATAAAAAACCTACAGTGCAGCCAGTGTAGTCTGACTCACAAACAAATGACACTTATGAATCTTTTTTGAATTTCTTTTCAAAGAATCGAAAACATACAGCACAGATAATGTAGTCTGATTACTGAAAAAAATAATCTTACGAAACAATTATTTTTGATGAATAAAAAACATACAGTGAAACCAGTGTAGTCTAATTGCTTAACAAATGAATCTTTAGAACTGGTTCTTTTTAATAATAATAAAACCTACAGTACAGCAAGTGTTGTCTGACTCACAAATGAGTATTTTGAGCAGGTTCTTTTTAGTGAAACAAAAGCATACAGTGCAACCTTATTTCTAAACATATGCCTCTAAATTGATTCTAAATGACTAAAAAATGTGATACTTGAATCAGTGTGTTTACTGACTGGTTATTCATAAGACAATGTATAGTACAATATGAAAAACAAACAAACAAACAAAAAAAAAAAAATATAAAAATATATATTTATGTTGGTTCTTGAAGAACTGAATATATATATATATATATATATATTAAATGTAACAATTTTTTGATAGTTTATTATTATTATTATTATTATTATCAGGCCAATTATCAGCTTGGATTTATGTTGGTTCTTGAAGAACTGAAAAGTCTCTAAAATATGTATCAAATACGTGTTTTACATTTTATTTTTGATTACAATTAACCCATCATTTGGTGATGAAATCTGAATTTCTTTTTCCAAATATTTATTCCTTATAAGTACTAAAAAATCATTAAAGGGGTCATATGATGTAGCTAAAAAGAAAATTATTTTGTGTATTTGGTGTAATAAAATGTGTTTATGCGGTATAAGGTTCAAAAAACATTATTTTCCACACACTGTACATTATTGTTTCTCCTCTATGCACCGCCTTTCTGAAACATGTCATTTTTTACAAAGCTCATCGTTCTAAAAAGCGAAGTGTGCTCTGATTGGCCGGCTATCCAGTGCTTTGTGATTGGCCTAATGTCTCAAGCATGTGATGGAAATGTTACGCCCCTTACCATACTGTGATGCGTGTCCCGGTCAGAACACCAGCGAGACAAGACAAAAACAATAAATCCCATTACAAACGAGCCATATGTTGCATCCAGTGGGGACATAATTACTGATTATAATGACTTATACTGTCTTTTTACGGGTTGCATTGCGTATCGCGCCGCGTAAACATAAAAACATGTCTGCATTTGTGATCGGAGAAATGACAAACAACAAGCTCTACTCTCTACACTGCTCAAAACTCGCATTTTAATCATCAGTGGCAAATCCTTTACATATGCAAACGTACCTACAGACTGTGCATCAAAACAGCCGGCATTGTAGTCTTCTCTTCCAGGATCAGGATCCGGCGGCAACAGTGAGAAACAAAGTTACGCCTTCTTTCTTTGTGTGAACATTTGGGCAGCATTATGCAAATCTTCCCACATCATGACGTGGACATATGGGGGTGTGTTAGAACGAGCCGTTTTAGGATGGAGTGGACGAGACTTAACTTTTGTAAAGAATATCTCTTTGGGTTTGATACTTTAGTCCTTGCAACTTTAGGGATCTTATCTATTCTCGAACAGCTTGTAACACTCCAAAGTGAAAGGAAAACATGAAATCGCATCATATGACCCCTTTAATCAAACCATATTAAGGTACAGGAAACAAAACGTTTCAGGAATTCTTAAAAATTCCCAACACTTCTCTTAAGCCAGACTGATTTATTGCAGGTTTAAGCCAGGATTTTGTTGTGAGCCTTTTGATGTAGATGCATGCAGCCCTGATACACACAAAACTCTTAAATGAATGAAGTCATTCCCATTGACATTTACTTAAATGCATTTGCTCCCAGTCAGTCAGATATTGTACACTCAAATTGACAGGTCTTCATGAGCCAAACCATTTTTATAGATGTACCATATGTGACACTGACCAAAAATCAGAAAAGTGACCTATGATTATTCCATCTCAAGTGTCAAACATATTATATTTTCACTCTAGATTTCAACTAGAATTTCACGATCACAGGGACCTTACCTATATGCAAAGCAGTTCTGTTCGCTCTCTTCGATGGAATATACAGCATGCATTTGTTCCTCCATGAATAATTAATTGGCTAGAGCCAAATTATCCCATGTATAATTTAAAGCAGGCATGTTGTTGTCTACCAATATGGAGTTCCCTGGTCATTATGAAGTCAGCAGTATTTATAAGAGGTATCAGTCTTCACCACAATCAGTGCAGAGACATGTCTAGGATAAAACAAGTCATTTGTTTTCAGCTTTTCTTTTTCGAACCATACAAAGGGTAAACCATTATCTACTGCTGCACACCATCAGCAGTGTCAGTAGTGTTTTTAACTTAATATTTTGTATGCTTTACCTTTATTTTGTATATAAATGTGTGGGTTTTTCGTTAAAGGAATAGTTCATCCAAAAATGAAAGTTTGATTAAATAACTCACTCTCAGGCCATCCAAGTTGTAAACGAGTTTGTTTCTTTATCGGAAAAGATTAGGAGAAATGTAGCATAACATCACTTGCTAAATCCTCTGCAGGGATCAGAATGAGTCCAAACAGCTGATAAAAACATCAGAATTATCCACATGACTCCAGCTGATCAATTAATGTCTTGTGAATCAAAAAGCTGCATGTTTTTAATATACAAATTCATCATTAAGAACTTTTTAAATTCAAACTATTCCTCTATGCTCAATGTTGCTTTCTTCAGTGAAAAACTTACATCTGAATCAGGTGAGAAATATGCACAGATCAAGCACCATTTATATGCAAAGACAGATTTTGATGTGAGAGGACAACATGGATGTTTTCACTGGAGGAAGTGTTATTATGTATTATGGATTGGTATTTTGGCCAGAAGTGATTATTTGAAAATGCTATAATTATAAAGGACTCTATTCTCTGAAGGTTAGGCAGAATGCTACTCCACTATGGAACTACGACAAGTAGCGTGACAGGAGACAGAAGATCGTTTAACTGTTTATATCTCTTCAGGAAGTGTGGCAACATACATTTGAGTACTGCATTATTAGGATAACAGATGTGGTAACGTGGTTTGATCTAGAATAAACAAATGAGTTAAATTAGAATCTGTCTACATAGAATAAACATAAAGATTCACCTCAGTTTGCACCATCTATACACACGTTAATATTGCATAGAACGATGCTAATGGCATTAAACATTTGCATGTGAATTTCACGGCACATCGCTCACCTCCAGCCACATTACACATGATATGAACTCAAACAACAACTATCAGATATACAGTTGTGACATTAAAGTGTTAAATTATCACAATATAACAGGTAAATATAAAGATAAATTAACTTACATTCTTGCACGCACATTTACCATTTGTAGAAGATGGCAACAAAAACGAAACTGACAGAACTGCCATCGACATGCAGTACATGCACAACTACATCATATATGGACCAAAAAGTCTACCCATATATAATATATATAATATTAAAAATATATATATATATAAAAAACACACATAACTTTTCAACAAAAAATAAACTAACTGGTACACTAGATTTTTTTATTATTAATGATTACTGTGATGTTTTTATAAGCAGTTTGAACTCTCATTCTGACGGCACCCATTCACTGCAGAGGATCCACTGGTGAGCAAGTAATGTAATGATACCCATATGAATGTAATGTTCCCATATCTGTTTGGATAAAGAAACAAACTCTTTTATTTTTTGGATGGCTTGAGGGTGAGTACATTTTCGAAAATTTTGGTTAGACTATTCTATTAAAGCAATGGATTAAATTTTCTTTCAAGCACAAGTTTTGAAAATTAAAATGATTTTGAATTTTTCATAGATGCCTGAAATGTGCAGATGCTCCTTGCCAGAAAAGCTGCCCCACCAATTTGGATATCAAGTCTTTCATCACCAGCATTTCCAACAAGGTAACACCTATTAGAATGTTTGAACTCGCTCGCTCAGCAGCTACACCAAACACAGTTTATTGATGTTGGATTAAGTGATAATCTCATAATCCTTTGTGTATTATATTTCTCAGTTAGTTAAACACAACACATACACATGACTTTATTCAGCCAGGTAAAATCTCTAAATCACTGCTTGAGTCCATGTTTATTGTTGACTCTATGGTGTATCTTCTAGAACTACTACGGTGCTGCCAAGGCAATCCTGTCTGATAACCCTCTGGGTTTGACCTGTGGCATGGTGTGTCCCACCTCTGATCTGTGTGTGGGGGGCTGCAACCTCTACGCCTCTGAGGAAGGCCCCATCAATATTGGTGGGCTGCAGCAGTTTGCTACTGAGGTAAGATGCTCTTCAAATGCAATGGCTAAAATTGCAGATTTTTCGACCTTAAGTCAAAGGTCTGGTGTGGTGATCATTCAACTGAACTCAAAGCTGAAAAGTCTGGTCTGTTCAGGTCTTCACTCCTATCCCTATAATAATCCCCAGGCTCTTTTTAGTTCCTCTGAGAAAAGTCAGTGGTAAAGTCTTTTTTGTGATGGAATCTGCCTTTTTTCAAAGGTGTAAATCAAGAACAAGCTCAGGAAAGGAGAGGGAAAGTTAGCCTTTGCCTCTCGTTTGTTTTTTTTCTCTTCGTTCTCAATCTTTTTGAGGAAAAGTAGAAAACAAGGACATTAGAATTGAGATTTTTTTCATGTTGCATACCTAGTAGCCTACTATTTTGCGCTGTCCTGTTTTAGCTTATATTGGCTTATTTGTTGGTAAATATTTGTTGTTTATTGCCATCTGGCTGTGATTGAGTTAACAGTGTCATTATAAACACTTATTTATAACATCCAATCAGGCAAATACTGTATTGAAGTATAACCATATTTATACACTACCATTCAAAAGTTTGGAGTCGGTAAGATTTTTATTAAAGGGGACATTGGATGCCCATTTTTTCATTTTTTCTGCCTGAAATATCTGCAACATACTTTGGTTAAAATTCCTCAGTGGCCGTTTAAAACAACACCCTTTTTACCTTATCAAAAACAGCACTAATCACAGCGGCCCGTTTCAGTGCATGTCTCTTTAAAGGGGTCATATGATGCTGCTAAAAAGAACATTATTTTATTTATTTGGTGTAATGAAATGTGTTTATGCGGTTTAAGGTTAAAAAAAAAAAAAAAAACCCTTATTTTCCACATACTGTATATTATTGTTTCTCCTCTATGCCCCGCCTTCTGAAATGCATCGATTTTCACAAGGCTCATCTCTCTGAAAAGCGAGGTGTGCTGTGATTGGCCAGCTATCCAGCGCTTTGTTATTGACCGAATACCTCAAGCGTGAGATGGAAATGTTACGCCTCTTAACATATTGTGAAGCCTTGTCCGGCCGGAGCGACGAAACAAAAACATAAAACCCATTATAAACATGATATAAACATGATTTCTAGTCGTGTTTTCTTTTGGAAGGCAAAAACAAAGTAGTTTCGCTTTCTCAATGGAACACGTCACACACTGCGGCCTTGAGTGAGTGAAGGCCAGAGGCCTAGAGTGAGCCGTGGCCGGCTTGAGTGAGCAGAGGCGGGCGGCTTGAGGCGGATTCTATGAAGGAGCGTACCTTGGTCTTGCAGCAACGACATGTGATGACCCCGGGCTGGACACCACTTCGTCCACGGTGAAAGCCGATTCGGCGATCCACACTGCAAAGTTGATGTATTTCCTCAGCGACCAGCACGAATCAGCTCCAGGCATGACGAAGCGGATATCCTCTTTTGGAAGGCCAAACAAAGTAGTTTCGCTTTCACAGTAAAACACACAGCGTCTATACAACATGGCGGCAGCGGCAATAACAATACTACAACGAGAATAAAAGGTACGCCTTCTTTCTTTGCGTGAACATCTGGGCGGCGTTATGCAAATCTTCCCACATACTGATGGAGATATGTGGGGGCATGTTAGAACGAGCCATTTCAGGGGGGCGTGGACGAGTGTTAACTTTTATAAAGAATATCTCTTTTGATTTGAGACTTTAATCTTTCCAACTTCACAGATCTTCTTTATTCACCAAGAGCTTGTAACACTCCAAAGAGAAAGGAAAATTTGAAATCGCATCATATGACCCCTTTAAATGATAATGAGCTACTGCACACCCAGGCCCACTCTTCCACTTTTTGTGTATTCAGTGGTGCGTTACCCTCAATAATGAAACTAATCCACTGTGTTATCAGCAGTGTCGGGTTTGTTACTCCAAAAATTTTATTTATTACTCGCTACTAGTTACTCCCTTTAAAAGTAATGTTGGTAACACTTTATTTTAAGGTGTCCTTATTACACGTTACATGATTTAATTATGCATGATTACATGCAAGTAACCCTAAGCCAAACCCTAATCCCAACTATAACCATTTACAGTAGTAGGTACATGTATTTAATTAATATTACTCAGTACTTAAATTTATAATTACACTGTAACAAGGACACCTTGAAATAAAGTGTAACCGAGACAAAAAAAAAGAGTGAATAGATTTTATCTGAAGGAAGTCTCCTATGCTCACCAAGAATGCATTTATTTGATTAAAAATACTGTAAAACCAGTAATATTGTGAAATACTATTACATTTATTTATTTTTTTAAAGTTTATAAATGTAAAAGTTATTATATTTTAAAATGTGAGTTATTTCTTGTTTTTTTTTCAGCAGCATTTTTTCCAGTCTTCTGTGTCATATGATCCTTCATAAATCTTTCTGTGCTGAGTTTGTGCTCAGGAAACATTTTTTCTATTAGCAATGTATTAATTTCTTCAAAAAAGTACAATCTTACTAACCCCAAACTTAACTGACTGGTAGTATATACTGGTGTATATATAATTTATAGGTTTTGGAATAGTTTATTGTTTTAGTACGGAAATGTGACTAACAGAATTAATGCATAACCTAGTGACACTTTTCTTGTATAAATGCATTATGTTTAACTATACTTTATATTTTGTGTACTAAAATGTCTATATAATCACATGGTTATCGCTGGCATTTTTTTTTTCACTTATGTTGTGTCAACATATGGCAGCCTTTCTGTAGGATGACCCAGCTTTACAGTAGCATGCTTTCTTTATTTCTGAAACGGGTGTGTCCATCTGTCAAATGTCTAGCTGTCCCACCTTCACCCCGTATTATCTTCTTTTCACCTGACCAAAGTGAATCTCTCCATTTTCACATCCCCCCTTTTTTTAAATAAATAAATAAATAAAAAATTCATCCTGAGAGGTCCAGAGAGTCCTGTAAGAGAAGGCCAACTCTACCATCCCGTCAGCTGCTTTGCCCCGTCACCTCTCACCGCAGAGATGACAGCTCCTCTCTTCTCAAATGTGAAAGGCCAGGGTTGTTTATCAGCCTGTTGATTAGATAAGCCCTAGACAGGGCCATCAGCGGCTGCTCACCTCCCTTCCTCTCCTCAGTATGAGCTCGCCGACATACACAGACCAGTGCCTGCATTAGTGTAAAGCAGGAACTGTACAGTACATCACATGCAGTAAATCACATTATATGCCCAGGGTGGCTTCTGGTAAACAGTTAGTTGAGATGAGATGATGCAAACAGGGCCTGAAAGGCTTTCTGGAGCTCAATAAGAGAGGAAAGAGAATAAGCCAATCATAGCATAATGTTGTTTCATTTGGTCTGAGCGGATCTGTGCCTTTACTGTAAAAAGCTCTAGGGAGGTCAACTATGAACTGTAATTTGCACACTGATAAATATTCCAGAGGTTGCAGTGCTGGGGAAATAGGATTTATGGAAATGTGTATTTTCTGGAGCCAGAATAAAGGTGAGGTTTGTTTGAGGAGTTTCCTGTGCTCTTTTCAGGTGTTCAGTAAGATGGGCATCCCTCAGATCAGGAATCCAGAGCTTCCCCCAGCACACGAAATGCCGGAGAGCTTCCACACAAGGATCGCTCTTATTGGTTGCGGCCCTGCCAGCATCAGCTGCGCCTCCTTCCTGGCTCGGCTAGGCTATGACAACCTCACCATCTTCGAGAAACAGAAATACATTGGTGGCCTCAGGTAGAGTAAATGTTTCTGAATGTCTTTCTGCTAAACTAACGTTTATGAGGCAGTGATCGTCTTTACCTCAGCCTGAAAAGACAGTGCTTGTCTTGGTCTAGCTGGTGGAACACTGCAGTCGTGTTGTTCTCCAGAAAAACATTATCAATGTCCCGTCATATTCATCTTGTCAGTAGTCTAGTTTTTGTTGACAAAAATACTGTAGGTTGGTTAACTGTCAGTCAAATAAACAAGCACTAATATATTCATTATAATAGGCTTTTAAAGACAAGTAAACTTACAAAATATTATCAATATTCAAAAACATTTTGTAAGGATAACTAATGTGTTATTAGTATAAGGATATTATGTATGTTATTGATAGTATATTAAAGATATGCAAACTAATTATACATACAATTAAATGTGATTAAATGTGATTTTGTGCATTTATTTATTTGTTATTATTCAATTTCATTTTATCATTAATGTTATTTCTAAATATTAGTTATTTACCATACCATTAAAAATTTGGGTTAAGATTTTTTTTTTTTTTTAAGTTAATACATTTATTCAGCAATGATGCATTAAAACATTTTTACATTACATTGTACACTTGTTTACATTGTTATTATTATTATTAATATTATTATTATTATTATTATAAAATTATTATAAATAAATGCTGGTTTTTAGCTTCTTGTTCATCAAAGAATCCTGAAAAAATGTATAGTTTCTACAAAAATATTAAGCAGCACAATGTTTTCAACACTGATAATAATCAAATCAACGTTAATAATAATCAAACCAAATCAAAATAACTGGAATGATTACTGAAAGATCACATGACTTTGAAGACTGGAGTAATGATGCTGAAAATTCAGCTTTGCCATCAGAAGAAGAAATTACATTTTAAAATATTAAAGTATAAAAAATAAATTCAAACTTTAAAAAAAAAACACAGCATTACTGATAAAAATAATCCTCTATTAAATAAATGCAGCATTGGTGAGAATAATAGTCTTCTTTTAAAAACATTTGAAAATAAAAACTTTTTTTTTTTAAACTTAATAAACCCAAAAGAAGTGTATATCAGAATAATGCTCATTTAATTATTTCTTTGGTTTTGTGTTGGTAACATTAGTTCCTCTGTTATATGTTTCTCCTGGAGCTTTACTGAGTGGAACACATGCTTAAGAGCAGAGGGATCAAATGTGCGATTTGGACAGGTGTTCTTTGCCCCAAAGGTTATTTACTGAAGAAGTCTGAATTATAAACCATCATTTTATCCCCGTTATTATTCACACATGATAAGTAAATGAGATGTTGCCGATCTCGTCATATGCACCATACCTTTCATTTGAGTCATGTTTTTGTTCGATTTGCATAGTGTCAAAGCAACTGGATGCCATTCATTTTCAATGAACAGAGCTTAGCAGACTGATCGATCAGGGCATCCTGATCATGACTAATCAATATAATGCAACAAATAAACAATTGCAAATGTTTTAAAGTTGTGTTTATGTGTCTCCCTGTCTTTGTTTGCAGCACTGCTGAAATTCCTCAGTTCCGTTTGCCCTATGAGGTTGTGCAGTTTGAGATTGATCTGATGAAGGATCTTGGCGTAAAGGTAACAGTGAAAGAGAGATGGGGCGGATGTCACATCCTTCCAACCCATCAACAGTCAAATGTCACTGACATTAATAACCATGCAGGGAAAAAAGCAAGCTAACAAAACACAATTAAAAGCCACATTAATGAGGCAAGTGGCAAAGACATCCATCTGTCCATTGCCTGAGAGCTGTGATGGTGAGAAATGGCAATCGATAGTCCTCATCTAGATCACCTGACCATGAATAATTAGATTTTAGTCTTGAGAGAGCTGGAGAGAGAGAAGGGGCGAGAGAAAGGGTTTCTCAGACTTGATTGAGGTTGGTTAAGGTTAGGTAAGGGGCACACTAAGTCCTTTACATCAACACTTTATTCATTTTCAGAAAGAAAAAAAAAATCTGCAAAATTCCATTTCCAATTATTTTAATTGCGAAAATGAATGCTAATGCTAGGATTCCACCATGTTCTGTCAACAAAAAACACTTAATTTTGCTCAAATCATTCGTTTTTTTTTTTTTTTTTTTTTTTTTTCAAAAATGAAATGTCTAAGTTCTCTTGGTCCTAAACAGACATACAAGTTCACAAAAGTCATCATTACAATCGAACACTGAAATGTACTAATATTACCATCAGGGCTCTGAACCGTTTCAAGGAACGAAAATGAAAACTGGAAACTAACGAAATTTTATAGTTCCGAACAGAATCGAAAATTTGAAATGGCCATTAACCGGTTAATAACGTTGTTTTATCATTCCATTTAATATTTGAAATTTGCTGTCAACCAATCACAAATTCCAGTAGTACTGTCTATGCAAAAAAGGCTGAAGTCAACGAGTGAAATGTCCGCTCAGCTGTGAACTCATCATAGGAAATTCGCAATGGCAATGCATCACCCTTACAGATTATCTGAGGATGAGATGAATTCAACAGATCACACGCACCTGCAGCGCTTCTGTGAATGGATAAAACAGAAAAACTCTAGGCTTACATAAAAGGGAATATAGGCATATACGCTAAATATATTTCACTTAAATCATATTGACAGATTAATGAAACGAAAGAAAAAATTTGCTAAATTACGGTTCATTGTGACACGTTCCAAAGTTTTCAGAAAGGAAAACAAAACATCAGAGAGTAGTTTGAATTATTTTGCAAAAGCTTTAAAGTTTGAATTATTATAAAAAAAGCTTGACAGCTTTGAAAAAAAGTCTTGCTTCTGTATAACCAACTAGCGTTGGTATGACCATTGCGCCGATGCCTTACGCGCACACACAACATAATTTTGCTATATTGAAGCCTGTTCATTATCAAAATAAAATATAGTTAAAGAAACAAATAATGCTTCGTTGTACAAAATTTGTTGCGTTCAGCGTGACCGCGCCTCACTGTGCTGATATAGCCAATGTTTTATGTCGATGAAAGTACAAACGCTATATAATAAATAATATTTTAGCATCCAGATACGTCAGGAATATGGAAATATTTGGATTCGTGCCGAATGAGAGAGGTAGGCATCAGCTTCACATTAAATTAATTTGTTTTTGGATTTAAAGTTTTTATAGCCTAAACTTTAGAAGATTTGTTTTGGAGAGAAACTAATAACACTTTTTATTTATTTATTTTTTCACTCTCAAAACGCAATCTTATACAATACAAGTGTTTTTTTAACAATGCAGCAAACATTTTTAAATATCTTAAAAATACTCTTTATACGCTTTCTAGTCTTTAAAGTGTTGATAGATTTTTTTGTTGTTGTTGTTTGTTTAGTAGCCTACATTTGGCCAAAATCTAGAAATGATGATGCTGTATTGGCTGTGACTAAGCGCAGCCGGGTTATTGGCTAACGTTACCAGATCTCTCTTTTTTTCCTTTTATTTTTTAGTAAAGAAAATGCTGTATTTTATTATTATTATTATTATTATTATTATTATTATTATTAGGCAAATTATGGGCAAAGAAATTTTTTTTAAAAAATAACGTTATTAACCGGTATTTCTTCCACCCGAACCGGTTTTGGAATGGTAATAATATCAGAGGGACGCAGGAACAGAAACGTTAAAATATCGATTCTGCTCGGAGTGAACAGATTGAATTTTTTTTTTTGTTTGTTTTCAAGCTCTGATTTCCATTAATTGCATAGGCTTAACAATATGCTAAATTATTGTGAGTTTGATTTAGGATGACAAATCTTTACCATATCATTTGCTTT
This sequence comes from Cyprinus carpio, assembly GCF_018340385.1. NCBI lineage: Eukaryota > Metazoa > Chordata > Actinopteri > Cypriniformes > Cyprinidae > Cyprinus > Cyprinus carpio. The sequence goes on along the minus strand of NC_056573.1, from coordinate 10,043,997 downwards.
TTAATTTATGATATAAGTTGATATTAGATATACACTACTGCTCAAAATTTTGGGTATTGATCAAAGGTAACTGTAAAGAAATTTATAATGTTAAAAAATATTTGTTTCAAATAAATTGTGCTGTTGATCTTTCAATGAATCATGAAAAAAGTTGCACAGTTATTTCCACAAAAATATTAAGCAGGATAACCGTTTTTAAAATAATAATAATGATAAATATTTATAGAGCACATTTATATGTGTCCCTCATTCCCTGAAGGAGGGAACAGAGATGTTACATCGACACTGACATTAGGGCTCTCACTTGGGAGCCCAAATCACCTCTGAGCATTACAAGAAACAGCCAATGAGAATCGAGTGGAATTTGCATGTCAAGCCACTCCCCTTACATATGGGTATATACTGTAAGATGGTGGCGTGCATCCACTTATTTAGGTTTGTGCTGAGGAGCCGTGAAGCATCCTGGTATTCAGTGCAGTTCACGGTTGTGGCATGAGTGATGTAACATCTCCATTCCCTCCTTCAGGGAACGAGGGTTACATACATAACCAAGACATTCCCTATTAGTCAATCACGTTCGACGTTACGTTAGGGGTCCCTGTGGAAAGTGCCACAACACGAACTGTGTTGCAAAAATTGAAGGTGCAGTTTCTGACAAGCAAACATGTCAGGACAGATGCTTCTCAGTCCATAGTCTACGCAATGCCCTATAAGCCAGATCATCTTTCAAATATATGGGCTTACCAGGAAGGCTGAAAAAAGGGATGTTCCTCACAATTCTAGATTACAGCAACCGTTGTGTTGCGGAGACACATCTCAATAGGAATGTGAACAGTAAGACTGGTTATAGGACCGTCTGACAACTGTTGTGACCTAAGTTCGGAAGAACACAACAGGAACTGACAGTAAACAAACATTCTATGGAAGACACGGATTTACCAAGGGAAACTGTACTGTGAAAAAAAATAAAAATAAAAATAAAAAACATGCAGGGTTACCAGGGGAATCTCATGTACGGCACTAAATCCAGTAAGTCCAAGTCTCTGCTAATGCCTGAATGCCACAGGGTGTTGAAAGAATCGACCAGAATTCACCAGATCGTGAACTTACTGGAAGAAGATAAGCGCACATATCCTAACCAGAGGAATGACGCCATAAGCGCAGAGATCTGGTGGGCAAAGTTCTCGACAGTGTCACTGAAGAAGCTGTCCTGGGAGACAGGGGCGTCAAGAAAGAAGACTTTGTCGGCGTCCTGCATCTCATCTAGGTTCCACCAGAGATGGCGCTCCTGGACTACCATAGTAGACATCACCTGCCTGAGGGACCGCGCTGTGAGCTTAATTGCCTGAAGTGCAAAATCAATCACCATGCACAGCTCCTGCATCAACCCCTGGTCAGAACTACCCTCGTTAAGCTTTTTAAGCGCCTTGGCCCAGTTCACTTGCAGGATAGCCATGGCGTGCAGGGTGGAGGCAGTCTGGCCCGCAGCACTGTAAGCCTTGGCATCCCGAGCTGACGACAGCTTACAGGCTTTGGACGGGAGGCATGGATGGTTCCTCCAGGTGGAAGTGTTATGCAGGCACAGGTGCACTGCAACCACCACACTCAACCTGGGGAACGTCGACGTACCCCTTGGCCGCCCACTGGCCGCCCGAACCACCACTGTGAGGAGCAGGACAGGTGGCCTGCATTCCTGACCATAATCCTTAGATCTCTCTTGTCCCTAACCAATATGGCCCCAGGATTTTTACCACAGGGACCAGACTGGGTAGAGCTTGAGGGAAGCCTCATAATGAATGAGAGCCATGACATCAGCATAGCCATGGACATGCATTCACAAGTGCGGGCATGAACCATCCACGAAAGCCGTCTTAGCATGCTTATGTAACAGATTCCAGCGAGTAGGTGCTGTACAGGTAAAACCTCACTCCCCTGATCTCAAGAGGAGAGTGAGTGACTGATGCTAGTGACTGCATTCTTTAGCCTCCTTGTTAGTGCATCCGCCTCCCATGACGGAGACCCGGGTTCGAGACCCACTTGGGAGAGAGGGGTTACACTGGTGCCGTAACAAGAACGAGAATGGGAGAGAGGGGTTACACTTACTGTCCAGACACCTGAGACAGCAGTCGTGTCCAACATCAGAGGTAAGGAATATACCACACCCAGAAGCACATGGTTGGAAAGTCATCTCGAAAGACACTCTTGACTGTGCAAGCTGTAGGATATTGCTCTTTTAAGCTGGAGAACCCTGGGGTGGAACATGGCACTTATCTGTGCTGAATAGGTTGAACACACAGCTGAATGCAGCCAAGAATCTCTTGCAGACTGTCGAGTGTTTCTCAAATTTCTCTTGATAGGAGAAAGTGTGCTCACAAAGCGATCGGCTCCAAAGCAAATATCTGAATGAGTGGATGCACACCACCATCTTATATAAAGGCATGTATAGGTAGTGGCTTGGCATGCAAATTCCACTTGCCAATTTTCATTGCATTTTTCTTGTAATGCTCAGGTGATTGGGGGTCAGTGTTGACATAACTTTGAACGTGACTGACTGATAGGGAACATTTAAAATTTTACTGTTACTGTTTATACTGCATTATTGATCAAATTCTTTCAAAAACAAAACAAAACAAAAAAATCATACCAACTTCAAACTTTGAACAGTAGTTTATATCAGCCATTATTGAAAATTGAATTGTGCTGCTAATTTCCTCTGTTTTTAAAATCTTTTAAACACTAATAATTTAATAACAGTGTTAAATGTAATCTTTAGCAAATCTCAAAATGAATATAAATTTTTCATACTGTACACTATAATGTTGTGATGCAGAAATTCGCCTGTAGCATTCAAAACAACTATTTATATATATATTTTTTAGTTATTTTTAATATTGTCACATGAAATGATCAACTTATGACTAACGGTCAAAATTTCAGTATCATCCATTCCTTTTCCTTTACCTTGCATATGTTAGTTTTTTTTTTATTAATGTCATGTTAGCAGTCCATGTTGGCATCTGTCTAATTTAACTGGCTTCTACTAGGTGACAGATGAACTGTTGCAAAATACTGTACAAACTGACTGGAAGCACAACCTTTAATGTCAACCTCAAAATATATGGGAAGCATTTTGTCCAGTTTGATAAGCATGTGTATTTTGCTTTTCTAACTGTCAATGATTATATTGTTAGCTGTACTTTATTATTTGCTGTGTTTGCTCTCTTTATTATTTTATTAATTTTCCCCTACAGCCCACAACCCTTTAAGAATAGACCTGTGACCCACCGCTTGTGAACCATGGGTCTATTTGTCATTTGTACACCAACAAAAAGTGGCACAGTGACCATAGAATCACTCTGTTTGCACTAATGTATCATAACTATACTCGTCTGTATACAAAGGTTCCAGGATGATTGATGTAATTATATCCTGGAATTCACAGCAGCATAGAATATTTGACGCTAACATCATTTTTTGTGAATAATACAGACAGATGGAGGCAGCTGAGACAGATGAAGTGTGGATCTTTTTTTTTCTCGACAGGTTGTTCTTGAGAAGGGACTGGGGCAGAATGGGATGACTCTGACCTCGCTGAAGGAGGAGGGCTTCCAAGTAGTCTTTGTTGGCATTGGTCAGTCCCTCTCTAGAGTTTATTTTGCCTCTTTTGTGTCTACTCACCTGTGTCTTCTTTTTCTTTATTTGAAAAAAAAAAAACTATGTGTCTGTTTGTGATGTGCTTACTGACACCCTGTGTTGATAAACTAATTAGCCTCTGCGTTAAAAAAATAAATAAAAAATCTGTGTTCTTATACATTGGAGGTCACTCAGTGAAGATAAAAACACTTTTTTTCTCTCTCTCTCTCTCAAGGGAAACACATAACCCCTGTCCTTGTTTCCCTTGATATCTGACTCGACTATCTGTGTTAAGCTCCCTTTTTCATTGTCTTTTTTTCTGTCTTCTTGTATGTCTTGTGTTCTGTCTTGCTCTTCATCTCCCCATCTATTCTGTGTCCTTCACTCTGTCTTTCCTTTTGAACACACACACACAAACACACACACACACACACACACACACACACACACACACACACACACACACATGGCGCATTCATTATTCCATCAAAACTTGATGTCTGTATTTAACCTTAAAGAGATCACCAAAAAAATAGAAAAGTGCTCTAGAGTTAACAATAAATGAGCATTCTGTTATTTTCTCACCTTCATGTTCATGTATATGACTTTTTCATCAGTTGAACGCAAATGGAGAATTTTTTTAATGAAATGGAAATTCACCGTATGTTTCCTTAATGAATAATATCATTATTCATGCATCTTTTTATTTATTTATTTATTTTTTTTGTGTTTTTTTAATGGTAAATTTTTAATCAAAATTTATCATTACTTGATCTTCCATTTAAGAAAGATTTAGATTTGTCTCTGGTAAAGCATGAAGCACACTTCTCCAATTATTTGGTCAGCTTTAAATCTTGTCCCTTTCTTACAATCTAATGCAAGCTCGCATTCAGATCTGCTTCCATCCAATCAACATCCAATGAATGGAACCAAGTCCCTGCCATACATTCTTTTTCCTTTTAATAATCCATTTCATTTAGATGTATGCCACAATATGTAAGAAAAGATCTTCCATTACGTTGAGGCTTTAAGAATGCTCTATATAGAAGTCTATTCACCATCATGATGAAAAAAAAAACTAAACAAAACAAAAAAAAAACCCTTCCAGTATCATAACAGGTCTTCATAATCCGACTTCATTTGAAGCTGCATATTTGTGAGAAATAGACCAAAGTTAGATCATCCCTAGTTCTCTAAAGTTCTTGAGAGAAGTAGCAAAGTCTGATTCATAAGGAATTGTTCGTTTGAGTCAGATCTTTTCAATGAATCAATTGATCCAGTTCACAAGCCGCAAAGTAGCAGCATGTACAGCATCAGTGAATAATGACTTGGATTTCAGTCAGAATTTCATCTCAGAGATCTATTGTATAACTTCAGAAGGCTTATAATATAGTGCTTGACTTGTGAGGACCACATTCATGGTGCTTTTATGGTTGTTTTTGAAGCTTGAAAACTCCCGTCTCTATTCATTCTATTTTGAAAAAGGTCGACCAGTACATTATTCAAAATATCTCCTCCTGTATTCTATGTAAGAAAACAAGTCCATATAGGTTTAATATAGACATGAGGATGAGTAAATGATTTTAAACTTTTTCAACTAATCCTTTAAGGCTTGGCACCCTTTGGCATTTTTGGTTTCTTTACGCAGAAAGAAATGTGTCTGTTGAGTCATTTTGCCTTCTATTTTTATTAAAGTAAGGAAATACTGTGTGCATTGGTGTATTGATTTGATTTGAGAAATTCAAACATTCCTCGAGGGTGACTGTGTACTTTGTGCTTCTTTCTTCTCCTTATAATTAAAAGGAATACGTATCATTTATTATGTTTGAATAACACTACTTTTTGGTAGCTAAGCTTCATTGATATTGAGACGGGCGAGTCTCAGAACTGTCTCAGAAGGGATTTCTTTTTCTCATAAAGCAATGGCAATAAGCTGGGAATCATAAAGGAAATGATTACATTTGTGCCTCTGTGATATTTCTTCACCACTTCTCTCATGTTGTCTCTAATGTCAGCCTCTACAGTGATTGACATGCAAATGTGTACTTTTGCTTTTGAGAGAGAGAAATGGTTGAAAAACACAGATAAGTATGTTTCTTTTTGGCCTGTAAAAATAACTGGCGTGTTCCACGCGCATCCTTTTTTTTTGTCATTTTATCATGTGATTGCCATGTTGTACGCTCTCCGTCTCAGTAATGGCTATCATCAAAATAAAACATTTTGGACCATTGCCTTGAAAATATTGTTTTCTGTGTACACCCACCACAAAATCGTTCACAATGGAGGCAATTAAGCCAGGAATGCTTTAAGGTTAGCGGCTGTCATGTGGGTTTATCTGAAGCATTGAAAAAGATGAATGCAGCTTCTAAACTACACCATATGGGAAGGCAGATTGGTCTAGATGTTCAGTTCTAATGAATATGACTCTGAGGAGGTCTTACTGAGGTCAGCGTGTATATCATAATGTCATATAAGTTGAGTTTCCTAAAAAACGCTTATGTAATGCAAGGATGTGCATGATTCAGTTGCCTTATAAATATAATATTTTCTTAGGTAAAAAAAAAAAAAAAAGATTTTTTTTTTTCTCTGTGTGTCACATTATTTAAAAAATAAATAAATAAAATAAATAAAATTATGTAAGGCTTAACAAATCATTAGCTAGAAATAAGTTCAGAGTTAGAAATGTCATTTACTTTTTAAATGCGATATATTTTAGGTGTATTCTCCACAGACTTCCTGGAGTGCCTTCGGGGACTCCTGGGGGAAAACTCTGGATTTAAGGCAATCACTGTCTGTCTGTCTTTTTTTTTTTCTTTTTCTTTTTTTAAACTGCTTTGCATCGTTTGACTGCATATGGCATATAAGCTGTTGAAGAATACAGTCCAAGAACTACTTTTCAACTATAGTTAATCAGCAGATGGTATATTGGATATCAATATGTTGTGCTTACATTTGTAACAGAACTCCAAAAAAACTGAGCTGGTTTGTTTTTTATTGTAGTATATTACTTCTTGGTGTTGTTGTTAGTCACACAAACTTCGATTTATGTCCTCGCTGTGGTGCTGATCCAGGACCAGTACAAGACAAAATCCATCTTAATCATTACTTAAAAACTCCCCCCACCCCCACCCCATTGAGCATGCTGTAAATGGTAAGCCTAAAAAAATCACAACAGAACACAGAGTAGAAAGCAAAGTATTTCCTTATTACTCAAGTTCCTTATTACTCCAGCAACACAATCCTACAAAATCCTAATGCATGTAACACTCACCTTAGCATCAGGGTAAAACAAGACAAAAACAGCTCCTAGAAAATGCCTACCATATAGAGAGTTTCAGAATGCAAATGGTTCTGAGACCCTACTTTTGTTTAAAAATTGTCAAAATCCTAACACTATTTATTTCCTGATTACAATTTAATTTTGAGTCCCAGCATTATCTAATTTATATCTAGAAATAAACAAAGTTTATTTCTGTTGTGGTCAAATCATGCTGGAGAACATTAAAGTAATTTGTTGAAATCGAATTTATATTTTCAAAAATTTTTGAATGGAATAAACCTTCAGGGTTCCTTGTAAGATTTCATTTCTAAAACCGTGTCTACTTCTGTACTTACCTTTCCTGTAAAACCATTACCAGTCTCTGAATCACAGTATTTCTCTTCAGCTCTTGCAGTTGCTTAGTGCATTATAGGGCATACAGGAAAAGACTAGTATTTAATTTGTGCATGGATATGGTCTGAGAAGTGTCAAATGGTGCTACGAAACAACTGCTCTCAGCTAGTTCAAGGCACAATTACATTTTTAGGTGTCTCTCAGCCGCACAACTTTACAAATTTAACTATTATCCTTATGTTACCTTGTATGAAAGCACCTACGCTGTTCAGAACAGACTTTAAATAGCCTATAATGATGGCAGAGAAGTACAGGCAATATTAGGTTTTATACCTCGAGCATCTGTGAACTTCCAGTTACCTCCTGCATGTTGTACACGTTAATCTGTCCTCTGATGTTCGGCATAAAAAGTTTTTGTTTGTTTGCTTCAAGGAACACAATTCTTTTTCCCTCCCATCTCACACGAAGCCTTCGTGTTCATCGCTCTAACAGTGATGATGAGCGTAATGAGATTGATAGCCTCCATCATATAGTACATCCTTGGGGGGTGTGCCAGTCATAATAGACAGATTTGAAGTGATGGGGGTTAAATATCCCTTAGATCCATATCTGTTTGCCTTTTGTCTTATCGACATACTTCTTAAGAAAGCCGCCTGCCATTCCTCTAGTTCATTATTATACGTTGTCCTGCGGAGGACATAATTCCAAACAAACTCTGTTTAGATCATTCATTTATATTCAATTGCTGAAGTTGAGCGGGATGCTCAGTATAGTTACATTTAATGTTTTAACTCATAATCATAATGCTGATATAAACTGTTTGCCCTACTACAATATGCCAGATGCTCTATGTCTATTAGTGCCTAGGGGCATCATGCACCTCATTTTATTTTGAGCGGGGACAAGTAACATGTTTAGCATGTGAGAGTACATAATATAATATATTTGGAGAATGGATGGATGAATTAATGTAATTAATTAATATATGTTTTATAATTATTATAATTTATTTATTTATTAGTCATGCTATATTGCCACTGAGCTTGACAGCAAGTGATCACCATGCATTTTTTTATTCCAATAACTTTTAGAGTTAAAAGTGACATGAAAGTGGGTAGATGATGATTAATTAAAATTGAAGAATAAGAATAACATTTAGACATGTTTAGAATAGGTTACCTTATGTTCCCTTAGTATATACAATAAAAAATGCTAATAAATCTAACAGTTAATTTAATGCAATTTTACATTAAAATACTGTTGAATGTAATTTTTGGAAGTAAAAAGAAAAAGTCATCTTATAATTTACAATGATCTGACATTTACAGAACTGAGTTACAATTCACATTTGATGTTTTTCATTGAAATAAATGTTTCTTAGTTTTTTCTTATCAGTTATGCATTTATTATCTACTATATATTTCTTTATTTAATTTAATTTTTTTTCATGCTTGACAGGTCTTCCACAAGCAAACAGGGACAAGATCTTTGAGGGCTTGACCACAGAACAGGGATTCTACACATCAAAGGATTTCCTACCTTTGGTTGCAAAGGCCAGTAAAATAGGTGCTGAAAGAGATTCCAGTTTATATTCCTTTCAACACAGTGCAATGTAAAAAAAAAGTGTGAATTTACAGTATACCTTTGGATATCAACTGCTATCATTTCACAGTAATTTTACTTGACTTATTTCCTGTTGTGTTCTCTTGTAACAATATTACACTGACTGGGAAAAAAACAAATGTGTTTATTACACGACTCTCCTCAGTATTTCTCAGTTGCGGCATTGAGTGGTCAGACTGTTAATATTTTTTTGTTAATGATATTTGATGTTGTATAAATCTTATTGCACTGAATTTTACTTACAATTTGTTTCATTTTTTGTGTCTTTTTCTGTGGCATGTGTCTTTTGCAGGCATGTGTAATTGCCTCTCGCAGCTGCCAAAGCTGCATGGGAATGTGATAGTCCTAGGTGCAGGAGACACAGCGTTTGACTGCGCCACCTCTGCTCTCCGCTGTGGAGCTCGACGAGTCTTTGTGGTCTTTAGAAAGGGCTTCACCAACATTTCTCGTGCTGTTCCAGAAGAGGTACAAAAAAAATAAAATAAAAAAAAAATTCCGTTCAGCAGCACCTTGCAAGCCAGTTATAGATTCCTATTAAAGGAACAGATGTATACACCACGTCCTAAAGAAGACATTTTTTCTTTTTTCCTCTTAAATTACATTTTGTGTAGAAGTTTTTTTTTTTTTTAACAGTTTGTTTGTTAAAATTCTGTCAAATTCTCTCTCCATCTTTCTCAATGACAAATGACAAGTAGATAGACAGAATATTGTGTACCTTTACAAACCCTTTTACTCAACAAAAAAATAATTCTGCCTTGAGTATATATTAATTTTCTTTGCATAAATGAAGACAATTCCATTCATTAAAAAAAAAAAAAAAAAAGTTAAATAAATATATATAATATATTATATATATATATATAGTGAAGCACAGTATGTTATATTGAAGCACAGTATGTTATATCTTTGCAACTAGTTGCGTACTGTTGCATACAAAAAAAAAAAAAATTAAATAAAATAAATAAAAAAAATGTAATTCCCAAATGGATATAATTTATTCAAGGGAATATAACCTTTCAAAAAAATGAGTGTTATATTCATTATCCACCTTTCCTCTAGAAATTGCTTTACTGAGAACATAGCCCAGTTTCAAAAGCCATTGTCTCAGTTATTACTGATATTTTGCAAAATTTTGTCTGTAATGTGGAATAGTTACATGAAATATTAATCATTTCAAATGGAACTTTATGAAAGTTAACACAGCTAGCCATAGATTACATAACAGACAGTCGGAATAAAAGCGATAAAAGTCAGCTGAGAAAAACTGAATGGCCTTACTTAATGGAATAATCTGACAGTAAAAAGATTCAGAGTAAAATATATATGATAACTGATCTGAAATCTAGTGTAAGATCTGGAGTGGAGTGAGCTGGAGTTAAAAGTGGATCTTTCTCTGTGAATTTGATATCTATGATAAAAATAAACACGTGAAAGCATGGATAGATACACAGGACTAAGGTTAAATAATAAATAAACAGGAAATAAGAAGGCTTACATTTTTTTTAAATAATTAATTCTATCTCTTATACAATTATTATTTTTTTTTTTTAACTTGCCCACAACTAAACATTTTACACAATATGCATATATTCCGAATTGTTATACCTTAAAACATAGAACTGAATATACAGTATGGTTGATTAAGAGGCACATAAATGCACTGTAATACATTAAGTGTAATTTTATGCTTTAAAATATATAAAGTATTATGCAAATATAGAAAAACTACTAAGGTAGTTATATGGTGATAGAAAAATACAGTTTATGTGGGGAATGTTTAGTAACCTTCACAGTACTGTATGTGTGTATACTCGCTGTCTTGCACTTGAGCAAAGGTTAGACTGTTGATTCATCTGTGAAAATGTTTACAGAATATGCCAGATGCCATATTGTCTTCCACTTTATGCTGAACAGTTTATGAATAGCAATTCAATTCATTTAAATCTTACATTCCTTCAGTTTATATTGTATACAATTTATATGCCTATACTGTACCTAGTGCCTAGGTTATGTTGTCACACACAATAGGCTAGAGAATGATGTATTGGATGTATTGGTATTACCCATAGAAAGAATTTCCCATCTCAGGGAGAGAAAAATAAATAAAAAATAAAAGCAGTTGAAAAAAGTTTGTCAAGAAAAAAGTGAGAAAAGTTTCTGTAAAGGTGACCATGTTGAGCTTTATATAATAAGATTTATTTTTCTGTGGAAATTTTTAACAAAGTAATTAAGACATTCTTTTCTCAATTACAACTGTTGCAACGCTGCCATAGCAACTGTGACAACAAAGTTAAACTTAGAAATGTGTAACTACAGCAACTATTAGCTCTGCCTTTGCTCTGCGAATGTTCAAACAGGGGTGTGCTAAAGCGCCATGGCTGTAAATTAAGCCTCTTCATTAAGGAGGGGTTTTTATGAAAGGTGTTAGTTTTATTTCTACTCTCAGTTCATGTATGTTTAAGGAATTTAGCAGACACTTTTATCCAGAATGACTTACTGAAAGCTCTTTAGCTTGACACATGAGACCATTGTGATCAACAGATTGTAAGCATACAGTTTAGAACATTATCTGCTAGGAAAATTAATTATCTGTGTACAAATACAAACAAGTGCTTGCTAGTACAAATAAAGCTGTAGTACAAAGTACAAAACTTTGAATTTAAATTGTCAATTTGTGAAGGAGTAAATTGCAGAATGGGGGTGAAAGTTTTGATGATGGTAATTGATGTGCGGTCTATGATCAAATAAAACCTACAGCACTGTTTCCTGGTAAGGAAAGGGCTGACTCTGGATATTCAGCAGGAGGAATCTGTGTGTTTTGACTGTGGTTAGTTTATGTGGTGCAAATGACAGGTTGTTGTCCATTGTGATATCAGGGTTCTTGGCTTTCTATGTGGGTGAGATGGTGGAGTTTTTTATTGAAACGACAAGGTCTTGGCAAGGGTGGATTTAGATGGGATGCACAGGTCTAAAATGCATCTAGGTAAAAATGCTAGCCAGACACGAGGTGATTTGTGAGATATGTGGTTGTCAGAGGGTGGAAAAGTGAGAATTAATTGATTATTAGCTCAATAAGAATACAAAAGGAAGCCATGACTATAAAACCATTTGGTGTAAAGGAAGAACAGAACTGGTCTGAGTACTGAACCCTGTGGAACTCCAATGGGTGTGGAGATGAAGTGAGTCCTTCCCATTTAATCCAGTAGCTACTTTTCTGAAGGTACGATGAAAACAATGTGAGTGCATACCCTGTAATTCAATTGCTGTGATTAGGGCCATTTTTGTGGAGTGTGTTTGTGTGTGCGAAGCCAATTTTCAGCAATGAAGTTGTTTTTGCTGGTGTAGTCTGGGATATGCTTGAACACAGCCTGTCTTGCTTAACAATAAACATAAAATTTTATTTTATCCCTTCCGTCCATGATTCTGTCAGAACAGACTTGTCACCTATTTTTGGGACACTACCCACCAGTTGAGAACTTCTGCTCTTCACTATTGAGAAAGGGCTGTAAAGATTCTTATAACCTGTTAGATGTCCATGACTACAAACTAACATGAAGAGGGCCTGAAGGTACGGAGGTCAGGTGATGGTGGAGGTGATGTAGAGGAGTATAAGATGGAGAAAAGAAGGGTTGAGGAGAAGGCCAAAAGTGCATGTGGAAGGGTTTTAGGAGTCTTGTGCTTGTGAACCTGGTAAATAGAGTGTTTTATTGGAGATTCTAAAGAGGAAAGAAGCAATGCACTTCTAAAGTTATCAGGAGATACAGTGGAAGGAGTAGGATAAGCTGGAGGGTTAAGTAGAGAGCGAAAGATACAAAAATGCTTTCTGGGGTTTGAAAATTGGCTTTGTAGAAACTTTAGGAGATTTTCACTGGGAAGATGTGGGTTTCCAGATAAATGGTGCAGTACGGTAAAACAGGTGATGATGTCTGTAAGCAGGCTCAGAAAGATGTTCAGGTTTCTTTGAAGTTTAAGTATAGCCAATACTTAAATTTTGTCATGACCACCTTTTAAAGATGACTGCATGAAGTTAACTCTGTTTTCATGCATTCTAATGTTAGAAATTAGAATCACCTGCTTCTCTTTTGATTTGTTTTTTTTTTTAGATGGAGGTGGCCAAAGATGAAAAGTGTGAGTTCCTGCCCTTCCTGTCTCCTCATGAGGTAATCATGAAAGATGGACGTGTTGTTGGCCTGCGTTTTTGCCGCACAGAACAGCAGGATGATGGGACCTGGATTGTTGATGAGGAGCAAATTGTCCACCTGAAAGCAGACTTCATCATCAGTGCCTTTTTTCCAGAAGGTGAAACCATCCATAAGCCAAGGTCAACTCAGAAACAACACAATCAGAAATTGAAACTAACTATATCACAAATTAATAATTTCAAATATCTCAAATTTTATTTTTTAAGAATTTATTTTCTCATAATGCTCTAACTGTATTTGTTTCCTGCAAAGTACTTTGTACCAAATGAATGATTCCAATAAGTATTATTTTATGTTGCACACTGTGCCAGTTAAAAAACAAAAACAAAAAACGTGTTCTGATGTAGTTTAAAAGAGCACATGTTGGCGTACCTGTGGTCCATGTGAAAGATTTCCCCAGCAAGCCATCACAGAATCCAGACTTTTCTCTCGTCAATAAGCATTCACCACTTATCTTTCCTTAACAAAAGATTATAATAACAACATTATTACCACCACCACTATGAAGAAGAGGCCGGAGATGATAAGACCCTCAAAATGAGAGCCTTGTTTCATTATGGGAATCCTTTATCGATCCACCATCACAAATACAACCTTATTTCAGCAGAGTAGGCAAAAACATTAACCACACATTCACATATTATGTCTAGATCACATATTCTGTGCTTCTTAACTATATATTGACCACGGTCTTTTTGTTATATATATATATATATATATATATATAAAGGCTATTTAAAAAACAATGTGTTTATATTGTTAATATATTATGCTTTTTTTCTTCATAATTGTTATCAACATGACAATCTAAGTGAAAAGGTGTATTGAATGTTTTTTTTTTTAATTGGTTTTCCCCCTTTTTGCTTTAATGATCCAAAGAGTTACATCAAGACCATCAGCAAGAACATCTAATTGTCAATACAAAGAGACACAAATTCACTTGAGTGATGAGTGATCTATATATAGTACAGAATATTAAATACTTGTTCATTTGTTTCATATTTTTAAATTCTAAAACTGTTTAAATTAGATTATAAATCCCAGATGTGGCCTCAGACTTTTGTACCTTACTGTATATCATTTTTGTTTGTCGGCACACATTCACCCAGCCATTTTTCATCTCCTCATGATTTTTCTTTCCTTACTTAGTGTTTTCTTGTCCCAGTGTTGCTGCACTTGAGCAGACCTGTCATCCATCCTATACATTGTAATGTGTCTGAGTGAAGAAACGTTTCATCACTGGCTTGAAGCTCAGAGATAGCAAGCTTATAAATGCCACTCACTCCCCGCACCTTGACCAAGATATGAATTACTTATCCACTCCAATGGCCAGCAGAGCCAATAGAAGATGGTTGTGTTGCGGCATCAAGAAGAGAAAAGCTGAGATAGTGAGAAATTCTCCCCTTGCAATCTTGGGTGGGCAGGCTGGTCGGTGATTAGATCACCACTGGCCAGCGGGATGAGCAGCTGACTGGCTACTTTTACAACTGTGGAGACCCTTTGCTGGACCCCATGAAGCATGATGTTGTCTGTATTCAGATCCCTAGGCCTCAAAGCAATGCAGTTTTGAGACATGCTTACAGTAAAAGGAGTAGTCTACTAAAAAAAAAAAAAAAAAAAAAAAAAAAAAAAAAAAAAAACATTCTGTCATCATTTTCGACCTTTTGTATGCTGTTATTTTGTGAAAGACAAAAAGTGCAGTTTTAAAGACTCAAGACCAGTGTTGTTATCGTTAACCAAAACTAAAACTATTAAAAATCCTTTTAGTTAATTGAAATAAATTTTAAAATTAAATAAAATTAACATATTTTATAAATTTTTTGCTAAATCTAAATTTCACAAAATTTGAAATGTTGCCTTTGCAACTAAAACAAAATGTTGAAGTATTAAAATTACAAAAACTAAAACTGAAATAAAAGTAAAGCTGAATAGAAATAGTTCCAAAAACTAAAAATGTCAAACACACATAAAAAAAGACTAAAACTTAAACTAAAATTAAAATGAAAACTGAAGATATAAAAATAAATGCTCATTTAAAATATTAATGAATAGTATATAAATAATACTAAAATAACACTGGCACACACTGAAATTTAAATCATTATTCACTGATAATACTTTCTTCCAGTGAACTATAAACCTGAGATCTGCAGGTCATTGAGTCAGTGAACTGAGCTTGTGAACTCGTTTGACTGGATCTTTCCTATTCGTAAATGAATCGCTCCGTCCAGTTAGTGAAGTGAACTGAATCAACTAGTTCATTTGAAAAGAATAATTTGTTCACATATTGAATGATACCTATCAATCAGATGACATCAATCAAGAGTTGCAGTGGAGAAGATTATTCTAAAATATTTTCTTTTATTGTGTATTTTTTTGTATTTACTATGATCCTGTTTTATAGATAAGGCCAGTGTTTTTTTTTTCCCTTTCTATTTTTGTTCCACTAAAATAAATAAATAAAATAAAATAAAATTTGACATTAAGTGAGTAAATAATAACAAAAATGTCATTTTCTGAAGCAGTGTGATGCTTTCACATCACAGTTTCAGCATCATAACAATAAATAAATTCATATATTTGCATTTTCAGCGATGCGTTCTGCATTCTCATTTTCTTCCATCCAAAGTCACTTTTACTAAAATAAACTCTTGAGACTCCTAATGCACACTGTCTTCCTGCTTGTATTTCACACAGCGATGTGCATTCCATCTTCTAATGGAGCTTGGCAATGAGCAGTTGTATGAGAATTTACTCTGGAGACTGCTACTGGATTCTGAGAGGAGGCCATTTCATTTAAGGGGAAGATCTCAGGAGTCCCACACAACAGCCACACTCCACATCCATCACACATACACACAAAACGTGCAGAGAGAAAGCAAGAGAGGTGGAGGAGAAGGGAAACAAACAGGAGGGTGTGAGGAAGGGTTTTTTTATTTTCTGAAAGTGATGAGGCCGGCAGTCATCATGATCACTGGAGCGTCAGGCGAGGAGAGCTGACGGAGGGACCAGGGGATTGGTCTCGAAAAAAAAAAAGGAAAGGGAAATTATAGTCTACAATAACAGCCACAGCAAAAGCATCAACAGGGCCGTCAGGGTTACAAATTCCTGCTGGTCTCAGGCTGGCATCCGGAGGGACTGTCATTTCTTCCTTCATCAAAGACATGTCTTCATTTTTCAGCTTAAACAATATCCAGCCGTCACTAAGTGAATAGTTATGTGTCCTTAGTGGCACCAAAAATATTTGGCCTCTTAAAAAGCTATTTTTTTGTGGCTTTGAATCTGTGATGCTTTGTTTACACTGGCTCAAAAATCTCAGATTTTTTACTTACATGACTCAGATCAGATATTATTGCATACGTATAAACACATAACTATAAACTTGAACAATAAACTTGAAATCTGCAAATAACTGAATCAGTAAACTGAGTTTAAAAACAATGGATTGGACTGGATCAGACCTATCCGTAAACCTATTCGTAAACGAACACAACTGTTTCGAATGAGCACACTTTTTTTAAACAATCAAAAAGTTTCATTGTCTGTTGCGGAAGTTTAGACATTCCTCTCGTTGATAGCAGAGGAGCAGATCCAGCGAGAGCTTGATGGGGCGATGAATGAAAACGTTTTTTTTAGGAGTCGTGGCAGTAGAGACAGCGCGACTATAACGACATTTAAATAATCCTGCCCACTCTAAAGCGATACTAAACTGCAGTGAAAATGCAAACCGTGCCAAGCCGAGTGGAGTTGTACCACACAGTGGAAAAGCGCCAATATTGAATGATACCTATCAATCAGATAACATTTAGTATCAATATCAGTAAACACAAAAATACATACGAGGTCCATTCTAAACGCTTCCTGATGTGGTTTTAAATCAGATACATATCCAATATTTGGACACGTGATCTACATCTAAACACAATTCCAAAAATTTCAAGCCATCACAAGGCAAGGGAGACACATTTGCCTGCAAAGATAACTTTTCTTAATATTGAATTTTAAAGCAGATATAGATAACATAACTCATGAAAATGACCTTTATTTTACTTGTCAGTTGTGTCTTAAGTGTAATGTAAACAGGTGATACAAAAAATTAAATAAGATCAAAAGATTGGATCTGTGCATTAAGCCTTGCAGTGCCTTAGATTTAAAGACATGTATATGCTAGTGTACAGAATTATTTTCTGGAAAAATAAACCAAAATATTGATCACTCATTCACAGATTTTTGTCAAATCAAATAGAATGAGAATGAGAATGTGTACCATCCAAACTGTCTTAATATGAAATTAGTCAACAAATGAAAGAATCTGTATGAATTCCATTCCATTTGATAACAAAATATTAGAACAAGGACATTTATTTGATAGGGAACAGCCAAATTTTCCTAACAAAACATGAAAGTAAACAAATGTTATATTTATTTTTTTTATTTTTTTTTTATTTATTTTTTTTTTTTTATATATATGACAGTTTCTGGTTGTTGAACGTAACTCAGTTATGTGAACTACATGTGGTTACTCTGCTAGGACACCTGTGTGGCCATGAAGGGAAATAACTACATACATCAATTAAGAAGACCTATGATTCTTAAAAAAGAAAAAAAAATTGAATTTATTTATGTAAAAAATCAACAAAACACTTAATAAATTATTTTTTTAGCATCATCTCTACATATTTAGTGCTATCAAACGATTAATTGTGATTAATCACATTCAAAATGAAATGTGTGAACATATATGCAAAATATGTGTGTGTGTACTGTGTATATTTACGATGTATGTATCAATTAATATATATTAAACTCGATTAATCACTTGGCAGCACTATTTTTTTTTTTTTTTTTTAATGTCCAGTGTGCCCTGACATAGTTGTAAATAATTTGTTTTAATCTATTTTTGATACATTCTAACCACTCTGTAATATTGTGTGCGGGAACAGTGAAGGCAGCCCTGGAACCAGTAAAGCTGAATGGATGGGGGACACCTGAGGTGAACAGCGAAACCATGCAGAGCAGTGAACCCTGGGTGTTTGCCGGCGGAGACATCGCTGGCTTGGCCAACACCACCGTGGAGTCTGTCAACGATGGCAAACAAGCTTCCTGGCACATCCACAAGTACATCCAGGTGGGCTCTCCACTCAATAAGCCAATCCATCTCATTCTGCATTTGGACGTCTTACACAACATACTTAGTGTTTGGCCACAGTTGTGTAGCTTTGAGAGCCTGCTTCACATTATGTGCCAGTGCCAGCAATTTTCAGCATTAGTATAGCACTCAAAGTTTTATGCTCACAGTTTTTATAGTGAGGGCATTATTCCACAGGGACTTTTTTTTCTCAGGGTGACATCTTGAGTGCTTTTTGGCTTCGACACTCAAACAGTAGAAGTTTCTTCCTTCGTTTTCCTAGCAGAAGACTTTTTTCTGTGATTTCGCACACAGACCTAAGCGGCAGCATAAAGGGAAGGTTCATGCAGAGGTTAATCGCTAATGTAACTGTGACCAGAGGTAGTCACGCTGAAGTGTTTGTTCGGCAAATGCATTTCCCCCCTCAAAACCATTCTGTAATTTTGGACTACAGAGAAAGAGCTGTACAAATATTTGCTAATGGGTTCAGCAGTTCAAGATCACATAAACGATTGGAAGATAAGATCACATTTTGTTGTGGGTGTTGTGTTTAAATTTTGGTTATTGGGCTTTGTGTATGGATTTTCAGTGGGATGAGATTTTCTCTTGAGCAGCATGTTTGATTTTCTTTCTTTTTAGCTTGCAAAAAATGTCCCTGTGCTAGTAGGGGAGACCGGAGGCAGTTGTAACACACTACATTTCCTCAGTCACAAACAAAATAGAATGATGACACTTACTGAGCACATGCCCAAAATTATTCTTTTGTTATCTAAAGTATATTTTATCTCTAGTTTGTTTTTTGTAAAATAAATAAATAAATAAATAAATAAATAAAATTAACATTTTAACTCAGTGTAGCATTTTTGTCAGGGTCATATGTAACAGAAATTATTTGACTTTAATAAGTAATAAATAATTTTTTATAGTTGTATAGTTTTTATATATGGATGCATATGGTCAACAACAATTCTCAGGTAGGCTGTGGGTTTAAATTATGTTTAGTTGACATTAAAGGGGCCCAAAGATGGCCAAAAAATTTTCACACACCATTACACCACCACCAGCAGCCTGAACTGTTGAAAGGCAGGATAAATTAATGTTGGTTACCTCAAATTCTGACCCCACCATCTGAATGTCACAGCAGAAATAGAGACTCATCAAACCAGGCTACTGTTTTCCAATCTTCTATTGTCCAATTTGTTGAGCCTGTGAGATTGTAACCTCGGTTTCCTGTTCTTAGCTGACAGGAGTGGCACCCAGTGTGATCTTCTGCTGCTGTAACCCATCTGATTCAAGATTCGATGTATTGTGTGTTCAGAGATGTTCTTCTGCATACCTCATTTGTAACTAGTAATTATTTGAGTTACTGTTACCTTTCTATCAACTTGAACCAGTCTAGCCATTCCCCTCTGATCTCTGGCATCAACAAGGCATTTTCGCCCACAGAACTGCTGTTCACTGAATTTTTTTTCTTTTTGGACCATTCTCTCTGAACCCTAGAGATGGTTGTGCATGAAAATCCCAGTAGATCAGCAGT
This sequence comes from Cyprinus carpio, assembly GCF_018340385.1. Lineage (NCBI taxonomy): Eukaryota > Metazoa > Chordata > Actinopteri > Cypriniformes > Cyprinidae > Cyprinus > Cyprinus carpio. Next base: position 10,024,261 of record NC_056573.1, on the reverse strand, counting down.
TTCTGAAATACTTAGACCAGCCCGTCTGACACCAACAACCATGTCATTTTCAAAGTCACTTAAATCACCTTTCTTCCCATTCTGATGCTCAGTTTGAAATTAAGCAGTTCATCTTGATCATGTCTTCATGCCTAAATGCATTGAGTTGCTATTAATGAGCAGTTGAACTGATGCACCCATCAAAGTAGCCTGTGAGTGTATATAATAATTATTATTTATAATTATATAAACAATTATATATTATAAATAAACATATCTTACAATAATAATAATAGTAATAATAATAATAAACATTCTTTAATAATCATTATTGGGCTAAAGTTACTGGCTGAAGGCTGTTTTTCACTCATTGCAGTATATATAACAGTTGTATGTAGTATAAACATTTAAACTCAAATATAATTGTAATTTAGGTTCAACCTAGACCAACACTTTAAACACACAAACACTAAAAAAACATACCAACTAAAAAAAAAACAATACAAAACTATAAACAATTCATAAAAATTAATAATTGTTAAAAATGTAGTATTATTTCCTTTAAAAAAAAAAATGTTTTTTTAAGTATTTATAAGTATTTATATTTTTATGTGTGATGGCAATGCAGGCAAAAAAAGGTGATGGTTTATATGTGTGTGTTTTCTCTGCAGTCCCTTCATGGTAACACAGTAAGCACCACTCCCAAACTGCCCTTGTTCCACTGCGCCATAGATACAGTGGACATCAGTGTGGAGATGTGCGGGATTAAGTTTCCTAACCCGTTTGGGCTGGCCAGCGCTCCACCCACAACCAGTGCAGCCATGATCCGCAGAGCCTTTGAGCAGGGCTGGGGCTTTGCCCTCACCAAGACCTTTGGCCTAGACAAGGTATATTTACAGAACACAGAAACAAAAAACAAAAAACATGCAGTATGCCATAAGCTCCACATGCACTTGTGCTAGGATTTGGGTGGTATATTTGTGTGGGAAGCATACACTGCATTGCAAAGTATCAGGAGAGCAAAGTCTTTTGTACAACATCATAGAAACTGAAACCTTGGTAAAAATCCCCGAAAGGTCATAAGCATATGAAAGCAGCAGCACTGGGCACTACTAACAATAATGCAAGCCTTTCCAGCTTGTGAAACAGCTCACAGACACACACTCATACACACGTTTGCACACACGAACACCAGCCATAATGAGCCACATTCTGGTGGCTTTCTTAAAAAAAAAAAAAAAAAAAACACACACACACACAACAGCCCTCCCATTAGGCAGCCATGCATCTGCCTTGTTAGCAATGTAACATTTGTTCTTGACAGGAGGTAAAAAAAAAAAAAAAAGAAAGAGAAAAACAGGCATGAGTTGTTTATTGAACTCCAGCAGAAAATCTTTTTGTTTTAATTTACTTTCTAAATCAAGTGATGGGAAAATTAATCGGTAACATCTGTTTGTTCTGGGTTTGCTGGCAGTCCTTGATTAGTGGAGCTACAAATGGAAATAGAATTAAAAAAGAGAGGAGAAGAGAGGCAGAGTGCAGGGTTTAAGTCATATCAGATATCGCCATGGCAACGGCAAGAGGCGTCTGCGCAGCTCTTCGATCAGACCGCCAATATCACAAAGAATTTAAGAAAGCAAATGACAACGTTTAAGGGACTTTAAAGAAAAAAATAGTGAAAGAAAAAGCAAACATTTTCAAAGAAAAAAAAAATGCAGTGCCATAGGAGGAGCCAAAATAGTTTTATCGTGTCTGATTAAAGCAAATAAAACAGAATGATTTTTATGTTATATCAAATGTGCCGACTACCAAGCCCCCTATTTTTGCCCCTCCACTCTAAAACTGAAACTCCTCCTAGTCTGCTTTAAAACCAGTGTTTAAGTTCTGCCTGGAATATGATCATTTTATGTCAGTTATTTCTCTGCATGGCACTGAGAGTCACAAACTCACCTCACTGGAGACTGCACCCATGTCAACAGTGAACCCTAGCAAATAATTTGTTGAATCTTAAGCTGCAATGGCGAGATGAGGCCATATTTCAGTAAATAGATCTCATATTGCTCTCTACATGCTGAAATGACTGCACTGAAACACTCTCTCCCTTTCATTCCCTCTCGCAGGCAGGATAAAGAATACCCCTAAGTGTCAACATGTTCTCTGTGTCTCAGCACAGTGCTGTCATTAGAACATAGGGGACTTCTTTTTAATATCCTGTTCTCCTGAGCCATGCTAAGATGCGTCGTCCATCAAGGCCGTACTGCATCAATAGTGCTCGTAAAGCCTTGCGATTGTCACGCTGGATATGAAAATAGCTGCCTGTGTATATGTGTGCTGAATAGTAGTGCTAACAGGGGCACCCAGCATACAGGCACCACCTTCATTAATTATAATTAATGAGATGCATTACCTATGTAAATGTTTTATTTTTTTCCTTCTGTCTCAAGATGCGAGTCCCTCGGGAATTGGCACCACAATGACTTGGAACGAGCTCTGAAAACGGTTTGCATGACAGTTAGTGGCACTTCTATCTTGTTCCTCGTCTCTGATGATGTAAGAATCCATTGGTCCTCAGATCCAAGCGAGAAGGTCATGTGGTCCGATCTTAGCCATTAAACGGCAACTTGTAGAGCTGATGGGTGCTGGGATCTCTGATGGATCAGAACCTCCAGGCCCAATTAGCCTTTTAAGTCGTCTCTGTGTGAGAGACTTCGCACAGTGTCACGCTCTTCCTCCGCATCGCAGGCAGGCAGCCAGGAAGTGGCATGTCAGAGTGCCGGAGGGCTAAGGGGCCATCACTCAGTCAGCACGGTGCTAATTGTACATGAGAATGAATGATGGCTGCTATTGTTCTTTTATGCGAGGTTGATTGCCTATTACTCGTGTTCTTGAGCTCACATGAGCAGTATCCTGAGCCGACGGATCAGCTGGTTGGAGATGATGTTAATGCCAGCTGATTTTTGATGGAGTTCATTATGCCCCTGCAGAGTCATGATGTATTTTAAAGTTAGCGAGAAAGGAGGTGAGCCAGATTTTTGGGTGCGGAAAAAAACATCTCCCTCTCCCTGACACATTCATCATAACATTGTCTGGGCTGCTCCTGACAAAGCTCCTCAGCTATACCTATTTTCCCCTCTACTGATTTAGCCGGTTGGTTATGGATCGGAGTGGAGTGCAGAGACAGAACTCACTCACTTCCTGCATGAGAAATAAGCCCATCCCCTGCTGTTTAAAACACATTCAATCATTGTCACAGCTCAGACAGCTTATCACACCTAAGCTTTAAAATACACCACTTCAGGCTACGAGACTTAATATCTGCAGTATAAAACAGCGATGGAAGAGCAGATGAGATCCACATCTCCTAATTATCCTTTAATTGCACAGTGCTTTGTCCAATTAAGTTAGCGTTTATAACGGTGGGTGTGGGCACATTGTGTTCTTTCTAGTCCACTCTCAAAGCTATTTAACTCATTGATCTAATCTACTTGGCAGATTTTGACACGTAAGGTTTCATAAAACATGTAATTCAGTGGCTACAGTATATTCACACAAGCAGTGTTTGAGATTGACAACCGTATGTATCAACATGTTTGACTCAAAAATTATTGTGTTGGACAACTCTCAAAAATTGCGTTCACACAGTCAGTGTTATTGACAACCATATTTGCTAACAGGCTTCACTCTCAAAAGCTGCATTCACACAGTGTTTTGGATTAACATCTTATTAATTAACAGGTTTCACAGTCAGTATTTGGGATTAAAAACTGTATTTACTAGCAGGTTTCACTCTGCTGCATTCACACAGTCAGTGTTTGGGATTGAAATCTGAATTTACTAACAGATTTCACTCTCAAATACTGTGTTCACAGTGAGTATATGGGAATGAAAACTGCATTTAATAACAGGTTTCACTCTCAAAAGCTGCATTCACACAGTCAGTTTTTGGGATTGACAACCGTATTTAATTATTCTCTCACACGTTGCATTCCCACAGTGTTTGAGATTGACAGCTGTATTTATTAACAGGTTTTACTCTTAAAAGCTGTGTTCACACAGTCAGTATTTGGGATTGAGAACTTTATTTACTAAAACCTAAAAACTATGAATACTGTCTGCATGATTGACTAACCAAAGTGAACCTGCATTTCTATTTCCGTAATAGTTATGAATAATGACTGTAGCCACAGTGAGTTAATATTAAAGATGGCGACTGATAAAATCAGAAGGACTAATCACAATTTACACTTTGTTTAATAGTTTATGGCTACCATAATTTCTCCTTAATTATGGAACACTAAACCTGGTAAATCATACCAGTCTGACCAGGCCAGGAAACCACTGAGGACCTGCAAACCATTTTAAGACTAATTTAAACTTTTTTTTTTCAGCAGGACAACCACACAACATGTCTATTTTCTGGCATGTTCATAACCTGTGAGTGTTTTACAGCCCTAACATGACAGCAAAGAACAACCCAAAACTCATGCCGTACCTATATGTCAATAATATCACTGGTACCTAGTTGTCCACTGCAGTTCCATTTATGCAACAAATATATAACTTAATCTCAAAATTCGGGCAGTATTTTAAAGACTGTGAATTCGGTTGTAGAAAGCAGTTATCAAACTCTTTCATATATAGCCAAACGTTGTGTGAGCATAACCACACTTAGCAATCCAACCAGGACTGACAACCATGGTCTGTTGCTGTGTGAACATAGCCATTATGACATAAACTTATCTGACATATAGCCATTATTGAGGTCAGGTACTGACATTGCATGATGGGGTGATGGTGCCTGAAACACTTCCAATTTATCTCAAAGGTGTTTAGTACGGTTCAGCTATGTGCTTAGAGCAGGATTGTCAAGCTTTTTTCCACACCAGAGTCAATAAAACATTTATTTATGGCACTGCTGCAACCAAATTGAAAGCATACATTTCTTTAGAATTATATGCTGCAGCATTAAGAAATTTCACTGAAACAGACAAATCTGATTTGATTTAGTTGGTAGTATAGTTAGAGTTTCAAGGGAGTACAGTATGTCTGTATTGCCAATCCACAGAAAAAGGTACCTCAATAGGAGCTCCAGGTATTGTTGCACAGTTAGGTAGGACATCTGTGCTCTCTCTTCCACTTCCTCTCTGCTAAGGCCCTTAAAAAACAGGCAGCCTACTCAGTCCCTCACGCCCATGTGGGCCAGCCGGAGCAGGCAGGAAATCGATGGTGGCTGGGGACAGACGGCTGCCGTCCCGCAATTAATGCCAATTTGTTATGTGCACGTATCTCTGCAGGGAGACATGGTGTGGGCGGAACTTTCCCGCACTGATTAAGGCACCTTGAGTACACAACTCTAGAGAGAGAGCTAGATAAAGAGTCTGTTCCCAGAGGTGAATTTAGATGGCTTTACATTTGTAGATGTTTGCATGAATATGAATGATTGCAATGAATTATTCAGATGTCTTGGCATGTTATGTGACTCTGTAGTGTTATTAACATGCACTGTATTCAATGAATGGTAAGTTGTTGCTACTGAGCTATGAGGGTTTCTTTGTATATGATTATAAATCTTGGCGACATCCTACTTTTAAATAAGTGGCATTTTAACAACTGGATGATGAAAATGTTTAAAGGTTTAAAGGTTTTATTATTTCAGTCCATGTAATGAACTGAACACATGATGTTGCTGTTGCTAGGCTATACTACCATTTAAAAGTGTGGAGTTTTTTAAAAACAAAAATATATAATTTTTTTTATTCAGCATTAATAATAATTTTTTTTTTAAAAAAAAACCCTTTCACAATATTACAGTTTTGTTATATTTTTAATCAAAAACACAGCATTTGGAGAGCTTTTTAAGAGACTTCTTTCAAAAACCTAAAATAATGTTAATTATTCCAAGCTTTTGACTGCTATTACATATTAAATTAGCAAATTAAAAATCAACCAAACAACTTCAATTGGAGATTTGCGCATGCTCCTACATGTTTTAAGCTGCCACTTATGCAAGTTCAAACTGAGCTTGTGCCATTTTTTTTGTTCTTATCTTCTCGTTTTATCTATTGTTGTCTTTTCTTTGAATGTGACTATCTAAAGGCAAAACACCCATTATTAAAAAAATATCCTTCATACTAGACTGTGATATTTGTACATGAAGAAAAAAAATGTATGACAAAACAAAAGGGAGAAGGTTACTAGAGTTTTTTTTTTTTTTTTATTTATTAATTTTTTTTCATTTGTTAATGCAGTATAAATGTATATCAATAAGCACTCTTGTGTCCCTGAGTGTGCTTCTTAATTCATCATCGCCCCAGGCGTGCTGTAAGATAGCCAACCCTTCAGACTATAACATGTGCATCGCATGCCGGAACAGCGTTCAGTGGTGCTGAATGTGTGTAACAGTGCCAAGGCCCTCATTAAAGAATATATAGCATAGAAAGTAAAAGATTCACAGTGAGATGGCAGAGGTGCGTGCGATAAACAGTTTGGTGCATGAGTGAAACCTGCGTGGGGATGTTAGCATGTAGCATTAATTTTATGTTTGTTAAATGCAGGTGTCGTGTGTGGGAAGTTTGAGTTTCATGACAGAAGAGAAAGCTTTGTGGTGACTTTTTAATCAGTCTACGTGAAGAGTGGGAGTTTTAAGCCTAACTTTTCATTCCTTACTTTATTGCAAAGATATTTTTATAAGATGTAAATCACGTTTACTCACCTTTATAAGGCCTTTATAAGAGTTAAGAGAGTTCATTTTTGTCTAAAGCGCTTGAAGCCTTGACTTATTAAAAGATGAAAATAAGCACCACATTTTTTTTTCCCAAAGAGAAATAAAAAAGAAGTTCTAAATCCATGTTTAATAGTAAAAAATAAAAAATGAAATAAATTGAAGCACAAAAGGTTTTCACTTTATTGCTTAAAGGGGAATAAAATTATGTTCTGTTACCCTTTACTCACCCTAATGTCATTTCTAACTTGTATGAGTTTTTTTTTTTTTTTTTCATCTTCCATGTAACACAAAAGGTTTGAATGATAGTTTTATATGAGGAATAGGCTGAGAATTTTACCTTGAAACCCTTCCTTGACAGCTGTAGTCTCCATTCACTTTCATTATCCAGGGGCTTAACAATGAGGCTGACCTCTGAATTCAGCTTGTCAACTTGTCAAGTTATTGGCTAACATAGATGAAATTGCAAGAATGACTTCTGTAGTCTTGGTCGCATCAGTAAGAAAGGCTTGAAAATTATACACAAATCGGTAAGGTTTTGCCACCAATTTCCTACAAAAGTGATTATGAATTTATCGCTGTATTGGGGTTTCCTTTATAATTAGAATACCTGTATCATTTTTTTTTTTTTTTTAACTTAACATTTTATGATCAATAATTGTATTTGAGTGAAAAAGTATTATAACGCATAATATTTTTAATAATAATAATAATAATAATAATAATAAAAATACATATTAAATATTATATGACGGTTCTTTCTGGTCCTCAAATCTGATAAACGCAACATTAAATTTTTATTTTATATAAGGGGTAGAGTTAGGGTTGGGGGGTAGGTTTTTTGCTATAATGACCATAGGTATGTATCAATTACATTAAATTATTTAAGTCAGACTCTCTAACCTTTAGGCCAAGACTGCCCCATTTTTGTCAATAACATCCATGCTCATTTCTCTGCAGGAGGTGTAACTTGTAGGAGTAGGCGTAGCTTGGAGGGGCGTGGTTTGAAATATTGCGGTTAACAGTCTGACCCTTTCTCAGATATTCACTACTGATGAGTAGTCTGGTTCTTTTCCACAAACTGGTTCTTTCGTACAGTTAATTTCAATGAACTGGTTCAAAAAAACGTTTCTCCAGTTCTTTTACGTTCTTTTCACATAATGACATCAATTCTATCATCCCGGCTGATGAAATACATTAAAAGCACATTCAAATAAAGTAATTTGTAATCATAACTTAAGATAAATAGTAATAACTATCGTCATCATCATCCTGGATAAGTTTCTTACATTTACCTTTTTACCTGATGCGCAAACACGGATCCATAAAGATATGAAAATGAAGAAAGTGAAGTCTTCATCCACTTTTTACAGAAACCTTAACAGAACCGTAACCATACAGATCGTAAATCCATCTGAGAACGCTTAACATATAAAGTGTGTACACAATAGTAAATAGTAAAATTCATTTACATGTTTTGACTGAACAGTAGCATGTTCATCATGTTAAAATGTTGTTTAATATAACTGCATTTGCATTTTCCAGTAAGTTTTATCTGTTATTAAATAAACATATTTCCGTCAAATCCACTCCCTCATTCAAGTCCTCAGTTCACTCACGCTCACAGTATATTAATATCAGCACAGCATAATTTTTTCCAGCTCATCGGTTCTCTGTATGTTGAATGTGTCCAAAAGAAACCATTCTCAGTACGTCGAACGTGTAACAGTTCTCGGTACAGTGCACTGGTGGTTGAAGAAATGTTGACTCGAGAACCACTGTAGCAGTACCATTCAGTAGTATATTAGCATGCTCAGTATCAGCTGCTCTTGCTCATCAGTTCTCTCAGTATGCACAGCATGTTTCAGTGCTGTTGGAGTTACAGTAGTAACATATACTCCGGGATAATGGTTTATTTCGAGTCGTAGTCTGTCAGTCAAGTCCGAAAGTGAGAAACTTTAGAAAACTGCGGATCAGTGCTGGCTCGAGAAGCGAACTCTTTTGAAAGATTCAGTCCGATTTGGTGAACTTAATTGACCAGTTCACCAAATTAACAAACAAACAAAAAAAAGTTCAAAAGAACGACTCATTCATGAACCGGATATCACTAATATTCACCCAGTAAGACCACGGGAACCGTTTCACTGTTTGTATTACCCCAAATGCAGCATTTCTCACAGCAAGTGTCATGGTGGATGTCCAAATCCACTATCATTTTACAGATAATGTTGTTGTGTCATGGAATGTAGCTTTAGCTTCTTTTTTAGGTGAAAATGTAGTTGTTTATACTTCAAATACATGGTTTTGCATCTATTTTTCGGAGATGTGCACTCCAGGGCGTCAGCGGCCGTTCAGCGCTCATACCTGCCAAGAGTAGCCTTGGACAGTTCTTCAAGAATTTGCCACTGGCTATGATATCTCTATAATGGTTAAAAATGAGTGATGAGTGATAATTCATTTTGGATCAATCTAATGGGCAATCTTTGGTCTCATTAATCTGCTATTTGTTTCAGAGCAAGTACTTATGGCTGAGATCAAAGTCTCATAACTTGATATCTTTATTAGGGCTGCCAGTTTAATGCATTAATTTAAATAGTTTAAATAGTCAAATAATTTAATAGTTTATTTAAAATATACAAATAAAATAATACAATAAAAAATATAATTAAAAATTTTATACATATTATTAAAAAAAAAATTATGCAATTAAAATATTTTTACGAATTTTTTACATATTTTCTCAAAAAAAAATAATAACATAAAAAACTAAATAAATTCATTCACTAAAATTCAAGATATTGGTGCAAAAATTCCCCTCCACTTTATTTTTTTCTCACACATAATAACATAACACAACAACAATATCACATGAGCAGGTAGAGCAGTAGGCTATTACACGACTGCTGTTTTTGACCTGAATATCACGCGTTTAAATGCTACTTTATACAACAATTCAATAAGAAATTGAGATTATGTTATATTTTAAACACAATATTATGTTTTTGCTCAATTTTGCAAAGAATATATTACCTTTAAAGCCACAGCAGAATTGTTGTTCGTCTCCGAGCAACACAGCATTGTTTAGTTTCTGAATGAATCCATGTTTTGAACAAATCGTGTGAACCAATGATTCAAAGACCCATTTATAAAGAGAGCCATTTACTTCATTACTGAATGAATCAGCCGTTTGAATGAATCAACTGAAGACATTTACCGCCACCTCCTGACAGATTTAGTTTCTTATTTGGAGTACCATTTAATTAATAATAATAATAATAATAATAATAATAAAAATAATAATAATATAAAGATAATAATAATAATAATAATAACAACATTAAAGGGATAGTTCACCCAAAAAATAAAAATAAAAATAAATAAAAATCTGTCATCATTTACTCACTCTCATGTCGTTTCAAACCTTTCTTTTGTGGAACATAAAGGAAGGTATTTTGAAGACTGTTGGTACAAAGCTGTTTTGGTTACCAATGACTTTCATTGTATGAACAAACAATACTGAGATGTTTCTCAAATTATCTTTTATTTTCCATAGTTTATTTTAGGCCTTTGTAGCCTAAATGTTTATGTGTAATATATATTTTTTTGTTGAATCAAATAAAATATGTCTAAATCTAAAATTTGTAATGTCTACTTGATAATTTCTCATTTACCAAAAATATCTTTAAATAACCTTTTGTGGGTATTTTCACAGTCAAATTTATTCTGTGATTAATTGAGATTAATTAGATGAATTAATCAAAACATCATGCAATTAATTAGATTAAAAATTTTAATTGACTGACAGCCCTAATTTTTATATAACTTTAATGCTATATCAGAGCGCTGCCTTTGTATTTTTAGCTCAGTTGCTTAGCAACATTCATTATGGATGTTGTTGTTGAATAAGTATTAGTATTCAATTATAATATTTAAAATAATTGTAGTATATTTAATGATAGTATTTGGTATTGAGAAGCGGTCTTTGTTCAAAATTCTAATTCAAAATCATCCCCATAAACATAAAATAATAAATTCAATATTATTTTAAAAAAAAATGGGGCCAATGAAAACAATGGTAGGGCAATTAGAAAATTCCTTACTGTTGCTGTATGGAACAAAGCAGCATGGACATTCAGCTAAATAACTACAAATGTGTTTTTCCTGGAAGAAAGAAACATTTATGGGTTTCCAAAGACAGTGAGGGTGAGTAAAAGAAGAATTACATTTTTTTTGGGTGAGGTATTCCTCTGCTAGATGTTAGTTTCACACAGGCCTTGGAAAATATCTCATACAAGCAGCGTTCATCTTTTTCTTAGAAGCTTTTAATGACGAAAGTATTTCCTTGTTGTTGTATATTCTCATCATTGTGTCCTTAGTGCTGTTCAGTGACTAACTGCATTAATGACACTCAGTTATACCAATGAAATCTGCTCTGAAACGTGTATTGAGTGCATACTTTATCTTTTCTTTAGCGATTTGTGAAACACCATCTGTGATGTTCAGAAACTTACTGTACTACTTCCACAAAGCAGTTCATATTTGTGTGTGATTTTCTGGTAGTATATGAATCAAAAACAATGTAATAGTTGTTTTAAGAAACTCATATGCACAATATAACATATGATTGCACCTAAAATAAGTGTCTGATTATATAGTCACCAAATATCAATATGAGTGTGGCCATGTTTTTTTTTTTCAGCTTGATTTATACAGTATTTATTGATGTTAAGTTACTCAGGAACATTTATCCTCGCCAAACAAACTCAGATTTCCTGAAAGCCCAGACTGCTGAACTCGGTAAAAAGCAGAGAGGAACCGCTCTGTAAAATGTGAAAATATCAAACAGTAAAGTGGACATGACTGCTGAAAGTTGTGAAAGATGGTGATTTAAGGCCACAGCCAATATACTATACGTATAGACAATTTCAATAATAATAAAAAAAAAGGATTTTAGACTTTCTGGAACATCCATGCCGCATGAATGGATCGATTTATAAAAGCCTCCTCTGCAGTTACGCACGTCATTCCCATCAAGGCTATTTAGCTGTTTACCATGTCACATCCTGAGGTAAATCCGTTTGTTTTAGCTATACATCTAATCTGCAGTCAACAACTGTGGCCTCCAACTCGCACTTCCAAGAATTTGCTTATATAAACCTGCAGCCAGTGATTGTGTAAGGTGTAATTGTTTTGCAATCTCCAGTCACGGTCACTCGTCCCTTGATCTGCAGCGGACCTGAGCTCAAAATGCAAGAACATAGCAAAAATAAGAGCAGCAGGAGTGGATTCTGTACCCTCCCTCACAGGAGTGTCAACATAATGACGTCTATAGCCATAGAGATAATGCATTCCTGTGTCAGCTTAAAAAATAGCTGGACTGTTTAAATAGCAGGCAGACTAATATTTAACCAGAGTTTTTCTCTGAGGAAAGCGTGAAAGGAAAGTGGGGGTTGGCAGTTCGTCGGGACGGCGTAACCGTGGTGTCTGTAATTACCCTGCATATGCCTCCAGGCCGGCCTATCAGAGGGCTTCCTCGGATGCTCGAGTTTGGCGCGTGGCGTGACATTTGATCACTCTCTTATCATGTGTGTTCCTTTTGGGAGAGGTGCTGGCTTAAAAGAGGGGATTACTGGGCTGTGCTGGTCTGATAACCCCCTCGGTTTGTCGAACGCCACACACATGGCCACGGCAAACCACTGACCTCATCTCTGAATAAAGAAGTGTGTGAATTCAACCCAGGCTAATGTTTGACAGGTTAACGCATGCTAATGGGCTCAGAGAACCAGAGATTATTTACTTACCACTGGATATCCTTCACACGCATTACCTTAAAGAGGGTACTCACACTGAAAGTGTGCATGTAGTTGGAGATGTGGGTAATGTGAGTATATGTACTTGGTAATCTCAGCGTTTTCTATTCTCTTATTTCCTCATATATCTCAAAAACCTCCAGTCAATTTGTCCACACATCTCCTTTATCAGCATTGATGGCTACGCTGAGTTTCTAACTTAAGCAATGTTTATCATTCCTGTGGAGACACTCCGGGTATTAGCTTTGAAGGCAGATGTTGTGTTGAAACGGAAACACAGGCAACGAAATCACTGGTAGGTTTAACGCTCTCACGTCTGGAGGCGTTTCATGTAGGCGTTTGTGATCAGAAGATGCTCCAGTTTCAGTACAAATCACATGTGTTTCATTGTAATAAAGATGTTTACTCTTCCTATGTTTCAAAATGAAAATGTACAGTGTATGGTAACAGATTATACTGTAGTTATTTTCAGAAGCTCACGTGCAGCCACAAAAATGTTTTTTTTTTTTTTTTTTTTAGTTTTTGTTTTAGAGGTACAAAAATATGTTTGAAAAAGTGCTGTGACAGAAATCAATTTACAAACAATCACTCATGGGATTCCACAGAAAATTTACAGAGAGAGACAAAACCAAAATATTTTTTAAAGTTAAAATAAAAAATTAGGGGTGCCCAACCCTGCTCCTGGCGATCGACTGTCCTGCGTTGTTTAGCTTCAACCCTAATCAAACACACCTGCCTTTAATTTTTAAGTGAGCCTGAAGACCTTAATTAGTTGCTTCAGGTGTGTTTGATTAGGGTTGGAGCTGAACTTTGCAGGACAGTCGATCGCCATGATCAAAGATAAAATTATATAATCTAGGGCTTTTAAAGTTAACTTAAAATATTAAGATATTAATTAAACGAGTAACAGAATAATTTTTAACACATTTAACAAATTTGATAATACTATTTCATTCTGCTTTTAGAAAACATTTTTTTTTTAACTAATGGTTATTTTATTGTGTTGACATCTTTAGTTATTAAAGGGGTTATATGATGTGATTTCAAGTTTTACTTTCTCTTTGGAGTGTTACAAGCTGTTTGTGAATAGATAAGATCCCTAAAGTTGCAAATACTAAAGTCTCAAATCCAAAAAGGTATTCTTTGTAAAAGTTAAGACTCATCCACGCCCTCCTAAAACACCTCATTTAAACATGTCCCCACATGTCTACGTCACTGTGTGGGAAGATTTGCATATCAACACCCAAATGTTCATGCAAAGAAAGAAGGCGTAACTTTGATTCTCGCTGTTGCTGCCAGCAAATAACGTTATTAACTGGTTAATGGCCATTTAATATTTTCGATTCTGTTCAGAACTATAAAATTTGATTTCGTTTCTGGTTCTGTTCCTGTCAAAATTTCATTCGTTTACAGTTTTCGTTTTCGTTCCTTGAACCTGTTCAGAGCCCTGTTAAGAAGAAAGTTAAAAAAAAAGTCTTTATAATATCATGTTTAATATTTCTAATACGGGCCTTTATACATGACAGTATATAGCTGCTTTTATAGTTTTCTCTTTTTCTTTTTTTGTAAAGTGCCTTGAAAAGCAACAAGATGCTACAGTATATAAAAATAAGTTTAATTAAAAATAAGTTTAGTACTGTTGTTATTATAATCATATTTGAGGGTCCCAGGCTTTGAAATGTTTGTAAACTCCTGTTCTTGTCTATCCCATCTGACCCTTATGTAAAGAAAAATGAAGATATGTTTGGTTAAGTGTTATCTTGCCTCTGGTGCTCCCATTAAAAAAAAAAAAAAAAAAGTTGCACGTGACAGCCCTGGTAATCTTAATTGTTTAAAATTGTGTGGCTCCTAATTAACACATGCAAATGAATCCTAATTGCTCTTACTAATGGGCCATGCTCTTATTGATTCATTTATCATAGTTTTTTCTTAATTGTGAAAAAAACCCTGAAATGTGCTTGATTGATGTTTATATCATGAATATATAGCAAGCATTTGTGGAATTAGACATTTTGATAAAGAACGTACAGATGTGTACAGAGGTTTCAAAGGAAAAATGCATTCTGGCTCCAACTTTGATCATTTTGAGCCTAGCGAATGTGGTGTGTGTGCTAATTGCAGTTCAGTGAACAGTGACAAGGTTTCTCTCTCTTGCAGGATTTGGTGACCAATGTGTCACCGCGAATCGTGCGTGGGACTACCTCAGGTCACATTTTCGGTCCTGGCCAGGGCTCGTTCCTCAACATCGAGCTCATTAGTGAAAAAACAGCCGCCTACTGGTGCAAGAGCGTGGCCGAACTCAAAGCCGACTTCCCCAAAAATGTGAGTTCACTTTCAGCTCAGCGTGTTACTTCTCTTGTCTTTATCTCATCTCTATCTCTCCTTCTCTTTTACTCTTATCCCTACAGAAGTTTTTTCATAATATGATTCATTACTTTGTTTCTCAATTTTTGTGGCTGGGGAGCCTGTCAGTGTTTTATCAACAGCCATAATTCTCCATAATAGAGGTGCCATCTTTTTCCCTCGTTTGCTGTCCCTCAGTAATTTGAGTCGCTTTTGCTCTGAGCATGTTAACTGCTTCACAAGTAATTGTGTAATAGAATCTCACTAATAGAAGATTTTCCAAGGCCTTCATTCTCTTCTCCTCCCTCCTCTCAGTCGCACTGCAGGCAGATGACAATAGCTTTTTGTAGTGTTCTTTTCATCGCAATCAGCCATCTCTTTTCTCTCTAATCATTTGCAATGAGACAGCCCGTTTGAGCACAAAATAACTTCCTCAACTTTTGTTGTCTGTCTGCTGCACTCAAGGGTAAGATTAATTTTGAATTACAAGGTGCAATTATGAAGCACAACGTCACTTTTCACAGTAACCCCTTATACCCCTCCTTCACACTGATATGGGTTTACTTTTTTCAAACTGGCATATACCTCAATGTATACATAGGCAGCTATATTCTTATGCAACATCCAAACCTAAATTGAATGTCATAGTGCCCAATTTAGGTAGCAATTCTGCAGTTTTTTTTTTTACGTTTGAAATTAGCTTGTTGTTATAGTGAAAAAAATACATAGCACAAATATTTTTGGTAAAATAATTTATTTTAATTACATACTTTTCAGTACTGAATGATATGTCCAAAGTAACCTATGTGACTGACTTATTTCAGTAGAATTCAATAGGTAGTACTTGCTAGTGTTGGTTATTGCAAACTACACCCCTGGGTGTCAGCTTCAGCAGCAAAATGTATTTAGGTAACTATTGCATAATATTTATGTTTAATGTTTTCTATAGTTGACTTTTGTCAATGTTAATGCAAGATTAATCTGAACATAAATAAAAGACATACACTACAGTTTGTATCACTAACACAGAGTGGTTTAACTACCGTCTAATGTCCCATTAAATATCTTTAAATGTTTATAAATAAGGCAATTACATAACGCATAATTCAAAGACCAAATACGCAAACAGCTCTGAGTAGAACGTCCCTGTTGTCATTTGGAAATTACAATAAGCCATGAACACACTATTTGATGTTAGCACGTTTCTAACAACATGTTTATTCTGGTACACATTATAATACATAGCACTCACAAATATTGCACTGCATAGCTTTTACATTATTCTTAATTCTACTTTATCTAACCCTAAAAATTGGTGTAAGCAAGTGAAGTTGATTCAGGCAAATTAAATAATATTTGTGACTTTTGTCAAACCAGTTAATTTAGAAATAGCCACATGAAGCATTCTTTTTATAGTGTGGGTAAATTGATCAGTTTTTATTTACACTGAACTACTTTGTGAACGAAATACATTTATTTATGGCTAACACTTCTCTCACTTCACCTCGTCCATCATCTTGGATTTGAGTTTTCAATTCTCGCTGCAGTGCATCCCATGATTGCCTTCTCCACAAAGGATATATTAGAATTTGGCCAAAAAAAGGCCTCTCAGGAGGAATCATAATTAAAATGCGTACATTTAGCTAAGCTCCTTTAAAGTCTTACCTCTGTAGGCAGCACATTCAGTTTTGGAAAAGAGCATCTGTGAGATAAACATAATGTGAGATAAACATAATGTACACACTGTAAGACTCTCATTGATAATGCTCATCGATTTTGTGCAGGTTTCAGCTATTCAACACACCCATTATCTAAATTTACTATTTAAAATTTCCATTTCCCCCAACGCTCCTTGTCAGCTTGTCGTGACCCACGTGGGCCACACTTTAGGGAACACTGACGTGTGTATTTGGCGGAGCTCATCACAGCGTGTGACTGGTTCGTGGTCAGGGGTGATGGGCACATGCCGCTGGATGAAATGAATACTAAGAAAAGTGTAATGAATAACAAAACCACTGCAATAATGTAAAATTATAATGGCTCACACATTTCAGCCACACAAACACACTCGAGGCGCAGGAGTGGTCAGGAACATGCCTGCGACTGAAGAATAAACGTGGCACGCAGAAGAAGATGCAACCCCGCCCCCTTCTCTTTTTTTCATTTCCTCATATCACCGCATGATTGACAGTTTGCACAGTGATGGGAGTCCCAAGAGGGCCAGTGTTGCTAGTGCTGGTGGATGGGCTCGGTTACCTCAGCACAGCGTTATTAAAGCGATAATAGGGTGATTGCTGCTTCTTAGAGATGCAGCCTGTCTCGCTCACTCTCTTTTCTCTGTCTGATTAGAAAGGGGTAGAGCCATGCCCTGCATGCACATTCACATTCATTATTTCATCTCACAGTTGAGTTTCTAAATGCAGGATAGCAAAAAGAACCGACTTTGTGTTACAGTATATTACAGATAGGCATGTATAGACAGAGACCCGGCCCTCAGTTATCCTCCTGACGCCAATAAAACATCGGCACTGCTTTTCTAGACATGCCTCAACCAAAATGTGATCTCTTCTTATATTATGACTATCTAGTGAGCATTTATGAATTCTGACGTTATGATAAAGACAGTACAGATGTGTTTGTAAAGGTTTCAAAGGGGAAAAAAAACATTCATGCTTCAAGTTTGGTCACTCAGGTTTGGACTTATTTCATCTCAAGCTTGAATGCTTAATGCAAGGCTGAGTTGATCTTAAATTACAGATATACATGTATATACAGAGACCCGGTCCTTAGTTATTCTCCTGACACCAATAAAACATCGACATCGCTTTCCTTGCCATGCCTCAGCCGGTCAGTATGTGTGGTTGAGCGGAGCTCCCAGGGGTGAATGGATGAGAGGAGGTGGGGTTAGAGGCGCTAGAGGTCCCAGTGAGATCCAGGATGGATGGACTCATAAACTTCATCACATGCTTTGGCCGCCAAGCATTCCTTCCAGTGCCATATACGCCGATTTGTTTCCCTTAAAAGCGCCCGGCGAGAAGGAGACATGTAGAGTATATCTCTCCGCTTTATGGTGCGATTACAGTGTCTCCGCATACAGCGAGAGTAATACAGCTAAATCCTGCCTTGCCACAGAGGAGCTGAATAATGCCGTCAGTGTGATGTTTTTATTGTTTTAATAATACGTGCATGCCACTGGGTGTCTACAAATGCACTGAATTATATAGCAGCAGAGTTTAAGGTGGGGTAATAGCTTTTGCTGGGAGCCGGGCTGTTAAAAAATGAAATAAATAAATGCGGATTAGAAAAAGTGGTGGATTTAGTGCAAGCGCATCAGGTGAAATCTTACTTCATCTTACTTCATTTTTTTTTTTTTTTTCTCACACTCTTTTCTTCTTTGTCTAGATTATCATTGCCAGTATTATGTGTGGTTACAACCAAGCTGACTGGACTGAGCTGGCAAATATGGCTGAGGTAAGTTGCCATTCTCTGTGTGTGTGTGTTTGTGTTTGACAAGTTTGCACTGTTTGCTCCTTACACATCTCCCAACTTCAGAGATTAATCAGGCTTATTGGAAGCATGAAAAGTAAACGAAACATGAATCCGTGAAATTAGTTAATGTTCTGAAGATCTTTTTCCTCAAGATATCCATTTCATTTACATGTTTGAAAGTCTGTTAATGTGTAAGTTTTTTTTTTCTCTCTCGCTCTCAGCATATCACAAAAAGCAGCATTTATTTATCACACGCATTCTCAACACAGTGACAAACACAGTCGCATCCATATTCATAGTGTAAAGCCTCATTGGTTCTGTGGAAAGAGGCTTTTACATTAAATTTGCATTAGATACTGTATCATTGGATTTCAGCCTTTCGGGTGACAGAAGCCAACTGTGCTCACAAACTGTGAATGAGAAGTTGTAAAACTTTAAAAATGTATGTTTGCCAAACCGCTTCCTTTATCATAACCACACTGACCCTGACAGACTAAGTGCGCTTTTCTTTGTTAAAAGGCTTGATAATTCACCCAGTTATGAACATTGTTCATCATTTACCCACTTCATCTTGGTTTTTTCTTGCTTCTGTGGAACACAAAAGGAGAAATGTTGAAGAATGTACTTGGCACTCTTTTCCACGCCATGAAAGTGAATGAGAATCCAGGCTGTCCAAATGACAAAAAAAAAAAAAAAAAAAATAGCACCATAAACATTTCATTTCATAGAAGTTGTCCATAATATAATTTCTGTTATGACAACTCTTGGAGGGTTTATGGTAATATACATGGCAATGTTAATGTGTTTGGTCTTGGCGGAATATATCTGCTATGCTGCTGCTGCTGCTGCTGCTGCTGCTGCTGTGGCAGAGCAAATACCAAGACTGGCTTCTGCCAATGCATCCATAGACATGATGTTGTGAACATGTAAGAAATACTGCTGCTGCACATATAACATATGAAATAACCCCCATATATAATTACATGAAATTACCCCAGATCTATAAGTGGAGCTGGGGATGGAGGAGGGTTATTGAAGTGTGTTGCAACAGCTGGCCAGCAAGCACTGGCCAAGTATTTGAATGTTGAGTAGCAAGCTTATTGGCTGCTGATGCACCTGGAACCGGCTGCACCGTGTAAATAATGATGCGAAAATATCTGATTGAGGTACACCCTATCAACCTGTGCCATCTAGAGTTTCATGACAGATATATAATACAATGCAATATAATATAATATAATATAATATAATATAATATAATATAATATAATATAATATAATATAATATAATAATATACAATAATATAATATAATATAATATAATATAATAATATACAAGTCAAGAGTTTGAGGTTGGTAAGATTTTTAATGTTGAATTTTCACTCTAGTCTTCAATGTTACATGATTCTTCAGATATCATTCTAAAATGCTTATTGTGCATGCTCAAGAAACATTTCTTATTATCAGTTGAAAACAGTTACTTAATAATTTTGTGGAAACTGTGATACACTGTTTTTACTGCCCATAAGGAGCCAATATTAAATGAAGTCATAGGGATGAAAAAGAAAAAATCAAAATAATAATAATAATAATAATAATAATAATAATTGAATGAGAATAGAATACAATAAAACATAACATATATAATATTTACTAGTGCTGGGCAACGGTTAAAAATTTTAACCACAATTAATCGCATGATTGTCTGTGATTAATCGCGATTAATCGCATTATGCACAAAATTCAATAATAAATTCAAAAGTAGTGTATTGTCCACTTTTTTTCATTTAAAAGTATTGCAATATGAACAAAGGTACATTAACATTTTGTTTGCAACCACTTTAAACAAATAAGGTGCTTTTTTTACAGCAGTATTCCTTGTTACTGCTTAGTATCAGTTAAAATATTTATTATAAATCTATACTTAAACATTAATGCAATCAAATAAAATTTAAAACCAAAGCTATTTGTCACTGCAAGGGCATTCATGTTTTTATAGAAAATATTTTATAGTTTGTTATAGAAAAATAAGTTATGCTCAGAGTCCAGAGCCTCCATCATAACATTATAACAGGCACCTTCCGAGTAAAGACCTGCACGATTGCGGGACCCAATGCAGCAGAGTGTGGCACGGGACAACACTTGAGTGCCTGTGCGGGCGGGTAGAGACTCATGTGTGCGGAATGCATGAGAATAAGGGTGTACTCACACTAGGCAATCTTAACCAGTTCAGTTGTGCTCGGGCATGGCACACATGTAGTATGAGTGCTAACCGTGCTGGAACGCGGAACGTCTGATAGGCTACATGCAGCATGCTTGCATGTACATTTCCTAGCGGCAAAAGTGATAGATCTGTAAAGCAATATATTGTGAGAGGGCCGTGTGTTACGTTCATCCCAAACGACTCAAAATAATAAACCACAAAGTTAAAAAAAAAGATGCACTCCACTGTGCTGAGCGAGAGCACTTCTCTGCTTCCTTCACGTGCTATCAGAAACTTCCTAATTCACACTTAAGTCATGATTACGAGCTCCTTGCATTCTTTTCTGTTAAAAATAACAGTGAACAGTTTGTTATAGAAATTGTTATATATGCTGCAGTCTTAGCCCCACCCCAAATGCTCTCATTGGTTGAGACACATGATGATGCCCATCCCAAGCCAGTACCGATCAACCACCCCAAGCCTCCTGTGACCCATGGTTTGTCTGTGTGTATTCAGAGCCAGTAAGAAACAGGCTAAAAAAAAATAAAAACAAACAAACAAGCAAACCAAAAAAAAAAAAAAAAACACTGCGTTAATGCACGATAAAATAATTGTCGCCGTTAATTAATTAACAGCCCTAATATGTATGTATGTATGTATATATATATATTATATTTATTTATTTATTTATTTATTTATTTATTTATGCACACACACACACACACACACACACACACGTCTTCACCTTTAACTGAATAGACCTGCAGTCTGCACCTCCAATTTAAAACCTCTAGTATGAACTACTTTAATGATACTTTATAGTGCTTTTTGTCTTAAATAACAATGGAGACAGATGAAGAAAAACCATACAGGTTTCAAATGGGATGAGTAAATGACACTTTTCATTTTGGAGTCAACTATCCCTCTAAACCCCCAAACAGTTTTTGACAAACTGTCATAACTGAAGCATCTCTTCATAAATTTCACAAATGACGAGGAGCTGCTTGTTTAAAATATACTTTTCTGCAGACTGACATTATTGCAGCCAACGTGTGTGTGTGTGTGTCCTCTGATGTGTTATAATTCCTGCTGGAGTGGTTTCGTTCTGTATGTAAACAACCGGTGCTGATTTAGACAGGATGTAGAGTATGTAAATGCGGACAGGACTCTGCCATCACTAACACTTACTGCTGCTGGTGCTCTAATTCAATTCAATTCAAGTTTATTTGCATAGCGCTTTTTTACGATACAAATCATTGCAAAGCAACTTTACAGAAAATTAAGTTTCTACAATATTTAGTAGTAGCTTATCAGTAATGACTGTCAGTTTATGTGCATACGGCAGAAATGTTTTTAAAAATCAATAAAGGACGTAAACAAACAGACCATTAACACTATTAACAGCATTATGCAATCAAACTTATAGCAAAATGTGGTAGTTCTGTATGTTGTTTCAGGGTTCATCTGAGGTCCTCTGAGGGGTTGGCATTGTCTCTTCTCAGGTGTTCTGGATCCTGAATCCCATGGCAAAACAGAGAAACAAATAGAGACATAATTAGCGTAGCTGCTGTTCCAGCCAAGTAAAATTAATTAGTTTAACCCAAGCTAAAAAATAATAATGCGCATTTGATCAGATATAACTGCAGTCCAAAATTATGAGATGCATTATTTGAATGCTTGGCCAAAGAGATGTGTTTTTAATCTAGATTTAAAAAGAGAAAGTGTGGCTGAACCCCGAACATTATCAGGAAGGCTATTCCAGAGTTTGGGAGCCAAATGCGAAAAAGCTCTACCTCCTTTAGCGGACTTTGCTGTCCTAGGTACTACCAAAAGTTTAGCGTTTTGTGACCTTAGGGAGCGTGATGGATTGTAGCGTGGTAGAAGACTAGTTAGGTATGCAGGAGCTAAACCATTAAGGGCCTTATAAGTAAGTAATAATATTTTGTAACTGATACGGAACTTAATAGCCAGTGCAAAGACTGTAGTATTGGGGTAATATGATCATATTTTCTTAACCTGGTAAGGACACTAGCAGCTGCATTTTGGACTACCTGTAGCTTGTTTATTGAAGATGCAGGACAACCACATAGAAGTGCATTACAGTAGTCCAGTCTAGAGGTCATGAATGCATGAACTAGCTTTTCTGCATCAGAAACAGGTAACATGTTTCATAGCTTGGCAATGTTTCTAAGATGAAAGAATGCTGTTTTTGTAACATGGGAAATATGTTTTTTAAAAGACAAGTTGCTGTCTCATATAACACCCAGATTTTTGACAGTAGAGGAAGTAACAGTACGTTCGTCTATTTGCAAATTGTAATCTACGAGATTCTGTGTTATGTTTTTTGGTCCAATAAGTAATATCTCTGTCTTATCTGAATTTAATAGGAGAAAATTATTGGTCATCCAATTTTTTTTACATTTTTAACACACTCTGTTAGCTTAGATAATTTAGAAGTTTCATCTGGTCTTGTTGAGATATATAGTTGAGTATCATCAGCATAACAGTGGAAACTAATCCCGTATTTTCTAATAATATTACCAAGGGGCAACATGTATATTGAAATTAGCAGAGGACCTAGGACAGATCCTTGTGGCACTCCATATTTTACTGATGATAAATGAGATGACTCCCCATTTAAATAAACAAAGTGGTGGCAATCGGAAAAGTAGGATCTAAACCATCTTAAAGCCTGCCCTTGGATACCTGTATAGTTTTGTAATCGATCTATGAGTATGTCGTGATCTTTGGTGTCGAACGCAGCACGAAGTTCAAGTAAAACTAGCAATGAAATGCAGCCTTAGTCTGACATAAGAAGCAAGTCATTTGTATTTTTAACAAGTGCAGTTTCTGTGCTATGATGGGGCCTGAAACCCGACATTCTTCATAGAGATCTTTTTTTTTTGCAGGAAGGAGCACAATTGAGCAGACACAATTTTTCTAAAATTTTTGACATAAATGGAAGATTTGAAATGGGTCTTTAATTTGCCAGTTCACTAGGATCTAGTTGTGGTTTCTTAATTTGAGGCTTAATAACTGCCAGCTTAAATGGTTTTGGGATGTGACCTAAAGATAGTGACGAGTTAATAATATTGAGAAGCGGTTCTTCGGCTACAGGTAACAACTCTTTCAGTAATTTAGTGGGTACAGGATCTAATAAACATGTTGTTGGTTTAGATGCAGTGATAAGTTTATTTAGCTCTTCCTGTCCTATAGTTGTAAAGCACTGCAATTTATCTTTGGGTGCGATGGATAAAACTAAAGTATGAGATGCTGTAGAATCTACATTTGTTATTGTATTTCTGATGTTATCTATTTTATCAGTGAAGAAATTCATAAAGTCATTACTATTTAACTGTGAGGGAATATTTAGATCGGGTGGCGTCTGGTTATTTGTTAATCTAGCCACTGTGCTAAATAAAAGATCAAAAACGATTTTTAAGGTTTGGGCTAATAAACATTAGTTCACTCACACCCAAAGCAGTTATTGTAAATGAAATGATCACAGGTAATAGTTATGATCAAAGATACTTTAAATTGATCAAAAGTAACACTAGATTTTTACAGTGTTAAACAATATTCTATTTCAAATAAATGCTGTTCTTTGAACTTTCTATTCATCAAAGAATCCTGGAGGAAAAATGTATGTGTTTTCAACATTGATAATAATAATAATAATAATAATAATAATTATAATAATTAATAATAATAATAATAATAAATGTTTCTTGAGCAGAAAATCAGAATATCAGCATTTCTGAAAGATCATGTGACACTGAAGACTGGAGTAATGACTGCTGAAAAATCAGCTTTGCATCACAGGAATAAATTACAATTAAAATGTAAAAAATATTAAAAAAGGAAAATGTTTCGCAATATGAATGCTTTTACTGCAATTTTGATCAAATAATTACAGCCTTGGTGAGAGGTTTTTTTTTTTTCTTTCCCAAAAACATTAAAAAGTCTTATCAACCTCAAATTGTATTATTGTTATTGTATGTCACTTTCTACATCAGTGTATTACTTTGAGTTTTGAATCGTAAGACCATCAGCACTGACCGCTTGTAACCACAGACTTAAAATGATCTTAATACCAGGAATAAACTGGGTATTTTATACGGATTTTCACTCAGGCTTTTAGGCATTTGGATCGGAATTTTGATTTGTCATGCTCGCTTTTCAAAACATGCTGTGCTTTTATGAATCTTTCAAAGACAAAAGATATGAAAGTGGCCTTTCTGTGGCGAGGAAGCCTGACATATTCTTGCTTTAGCTTTGAGAAGGGTCCGAGAAATCTCTTAATGCCAATCGTTAATTCATTCATTAGAGAAGTGCACTGTGTTAAAGGGCCCAACAGAATTGTCTATCAAAGGTGCCTTGATGTAGCTATGAGCTGGACTGGGCCGGGCAGCGCTTTTGATCACACTGGAGTGGTTAGTTCTTGTCAAAGTTAGTGTCAGGTCTGATCAGTGTTTATGTTGAGGCCTATGGCTGTCTAATGGAGCATATCCAGACATCCTCCATTCACTCTGTCTCACTAACACACACACAAACATCATTTTTTGGAGTCCTGCAGGTAAGTCACAGCTAAAAAAAGCCTAGGCCATATGAAGACCGAAATCATCTGGGCCTACAAATGGAAATCTACTATATGTGCAAGTACTCATCTTTATCTCGATGACCGCAACAGTTGGCTTTTGTTTCCTGTTCAAGTGGGGAGCTTTGATGTGATGCTATTTACTATTTCTGGATAAGAGGTCATCAGCTTTGAAGTTTTCTGTTGTATAAGATACATAAAAGCTCTTTCTCATAACGCACATATGATGCTCTTGTTTTTGTTTCACCATTGTTAAGATTCACATGTAGAATTACTTCAATTCAGTCCAAGGATGGCATATTTCCCGCAAGTTGCAGGAGGAAAATGCAGAGAGGTGCTGAATGTTAAGGTGCAGTGGGTGTAAATATCATATTTCCTTAGTTGTGACTCTCCTTGTTGAGTCCACCAGCCTCAGGAAACACAGAACAGCACAAGAACTGTTCATCAGGGGCTTTATAAATTTGGTTTCCGTGGCCATGCAGCTGCATACAAATCTAAGATCACCACCAAGCAATGGCAAGCATCAGCTGGAGTGGCGAAGAGCTCGTCACTATCGGGCTCAGGAGCGGTGGAAATACATTCTCTGATTAATCATTCACTCTTCCCCATCTTCCCCATCTGGCAGTCTGACGGATCTCGGACTGACATGAGAATCTGAATCTGACAGAGAGGGCTACCCACATTCCCAACCTTCCACACATCCATATTGCCAGCTGTAAAATTTTGATGGAGGTGGAATAAGAAAAGTGAAGGGTAGTTATTTTCACGGTCATGTTAGCTTTTTCCTTTAGGGAAGTTATAACACATTGACACACACACACACACACACACACACACATATATACGTGTGTGTGTGTGTGTGTGTGTGTGTGTGTGTGTGTGTGTGTGTGTGTATTTATACCATTTATATATAGACGCACACACATTCAGAAGTTTGGGGTCACTAAGTTGTGTACTTTCTCAGTAAGGATGCATTTAAATTGATCAAGTGGGTTATTAATAATAATAATAATAATAATAATAATTATATATATATATATATATATATATATATATATATATATATATATATATATATATATATATATATATATATATATATATATATATATATGCTGATCAAAGAATACTGAAAAAATATATCACTGTATTACCATTTCCACAAAAATACTAAGCTGCACAACTGTTTTCAACATTAATGAGAAATATAAACACCAAATCAGCTTTGCCATCACAGGAATAAATTACATTTTAAAATTCATTACAATGGAAATAAATTGTAATATTATTCCATAATATAATTGTTTTTACTGTTCTGTTTAACTGATCAAATAAATGTAGCCATGGTGAGCATACATTAAACAAAAACATTAAACAAATCTACGCACAGACACATAAAATGTACATCGAGAGTCATACAGTTACAATTTCATTACAATGTAAAATTAATGTAAATTTTATTAAAATTTGATTACACTATTTTATGTGTCCTTGTTACGGTGTAATATTCAAGTACTAAGTAATATCAATTAACATTTCCTTATTATAGGGTTGGATTAGGGTTTGGTTTAGGGTTATTGTATAATTATGCATAATTTACTGTTATTACTGTATTAAGTACATGTAACGTGTAACACTGTAAAATAAATTGTCGAAATGAAAAATGAATGGCTGCAAATGAAATGTATGCAGTCTAAAATGTTTTCATTTATTTATTTTAATTAACATATTATTCATTCAAAAAAAAACATCAGTTCCGACCCCAGTAACATTTATGTGGATGCAGGAAGGAAGCAGCCACTAACTAATTTCAGCATTTACTAGAAACCCTTCCCAGAAGAGTGTGTTATTGCAGTATGGACCAAACTCATATTATTCTCCATAATTTGTGGAATGAAATATTCAAAAAACAGATGTCCTGGTATTTTTTGGCCATATAAAATATTATACACCTTATACCAGCACACCTTGGAGTAGATTTGTACAGTTCTGTCTCCTGCCTGCCTTGTCTGTCATTTTGTGTCTCTCAAACCCAGCCAAATCGCTCACTCGTTCGCTCTCTCTTTCTCTCTCTCTCCTCTAATGGCTGTCAGGCTTTAGGAAAGCCATGGCTGTGTGTCTGAAGCAGCAGGTTTGTAGGGTGTGTAGTGGAGAAATCGTTCTGGCTCTCCCCATTTCAGTGCGGTTCAGAACGGCCGCCAGAGCGTAATTGCCTGTTGAATGCTTTCCCACTTCCAGCACCCTCACTCACTCACCCGCTCCCCATCCACCTGTGCTGCCTTTTTTTCTGCTTCCCTATTTTAAAAGACGACTCTGTGGCAGCTTTGACATGTCAAAGAGTTCTTCTGGGTCTATTTTAAGAAAACCATTTTATGCTTTTTGAATGCTGGGAAGTGCTCAGTGTGTTTTTTTTTTTTTTTTTTTTTTTTTTTTTCACCTTCTTGGAGGCTGTTTTACACACAGCAGCCCCCAAAAATTATTTGGACATCTTAATATATTAAAGATTTATTTATTTCAGTGCAAAATATCAAACCAAGTGACATTTGTGAATAAATATTGCACAGCTCTTTTTTATTTTTATGTTTAATTTATTATTATTATTTTTTTTTGGTCTTGGTTTTTATAAATAGATAGACTTTATAAATGTAAAATGAAAAAATATTTAGGACACATCTTGCTAGTGTTTTTGATGTCTTTAAATGTCATTGGGTTTGTCAGCGAAGAACATTTATACACTGTCATTTGTGGATTTATGAAGTATTAAAGAGCCTGGTGAAATGTGTTTGTCTTGATTGATTGAATTGCTATTTGATTGGACTTGCACATCCATGCATGCGTCCATGTGTCTTACCATGATCGCATGATGCTTACACATCTTGTATGCGTCTCAAACCACCTCCTGAGCTTGTTTGAGTGATCAGATTGTTATCAGTCTCAACTGCATCTTGTAGGGCATTTACACCTGGTCTCATCATGGTCAAATAGCAATCCGATTTGTAGAAATGCATAAAGTGACCGCATGTCTTTTGCATGAGATATTTCTGCTTTGGATTTGTTTGTCTGTAAACATAATTTTGCAGTGCAACTATTCTTGTATATATTTAGTTAAACAAGTGACTATGTTAATGGTGCTTTAACTGATTATTTTGTTTAACAGGACTCTAAAGCTGATGCTCTGGAGCTGAACCTGTCCTGTCCTCATGGCATGGGAGAGAGAGGTATGGGACTGGCATGTGGACAGGTAAAAAAACATTTAAAAAGCACTGTTGAAAAACTCACTCCTGATTTCAAAAATGAAAATTCTGTCATAATTTGCACACTTTTATGTTGTTTTAAATCCTTATGATTTTCTTTCCTCTGCAAAACACAAAATGAGAAAAATTGAAGCCTGTTTCCTATGCAATTATAGTGAACAGGGACCAATGCTTTTAAGCTTCAGTAAAGACCATGAAAGTGGTCGCTGCGATTTATAGACTATACAGTACATTTGTGTGAAACAGACAGAAATTTAAGTAATTATTCTCTATTTATCTTGACACTTGTCCTTGGATCTCCTTGGAGCGTTCATGAGAAATGTACTTATGTTTGTGAATCAACATTTTAAATTGGATCTTTTATATAGCAATTGATTTTAGGGCTACGCAATATGGGATAATTATATTATTATAATTATTGTTGCTGTTGTTATTGTTGTTATTATTAAGTAAAGAAATAAAATAAGAATAATTGCAATTGTAATATTTATGTAAAGATAAGTCCACTGATGGCGAGTCAAGTTCAGAACCCATGTGCAGTTTATTGAACAAGATGCAAAACAAAACTAAAACAGAACATAAACTGGAGCACTAGAACTTGAATATAAACAGGCTTCACAATACTCACCAACAGCAGGTTACAAAAACAAAGCTAGACACGAGACTATACAAACATGAGTGCTATATATATATTTAGACACATGGACAAATGACTAACAAGATACACCTGAGAAGGGTCAAGATAATGAACCAATGACAAGATAGAACTGAGAAACACCTGACAAACCAATGAAAATACATGAAACAAAATGTGCATTCGACTTTAACCACAGCTACAAACGGCAGTCAATAGGTGCGTTCGACTTAACGTAGTGCTGCCCAGAGCGATCAAATTCTAACTAGTTTCTCGCCCCACAATGCAAAATTATTAACAATAACAATATAAAAAAAAAACCCCCCTCAAAAAAAAATATATATATATATATAAAAACCATTAACATTAATAAGATCAATACAGTGCAAATTATATAATTAATACTAATAAAAGTCTGCAGACTCATTCAGTGTCCTTATTCAGTAGTTGGATTGCCTGAGGATAAAAACTCCTTCTCAGTCTCTCTGTGTTGGTTCTCAAAATACAGTAATACTTTCCTGATGGGACCAATGACAGTAAATTGTGTCCAGGATGACAAAAGTCTTTAATAATTATTTTAGCCCTGGTCCTGCATCTCTGAATATAAATGTTTTTGATGTCAGGGAGCGAAGTCCTGATAGATTTCTGTGCTGACCTTACAACTCTAGTCAGTGCTTTCTGATCTTGATCCGTTGTACTTCCAAACCAGGAGATGATACTCCCTGTGAGTAGGCTCTCCACAGCTCCAGTATAAAAAGTCCTCAACACTTTTTTTGAGACCCTGAACCTAGCCAACCGTTGTAAGTGGTAAATACGTTGATTTCCCCTCCTCACGAGGTGATCTATATGCATTTTCCAGGAAAAATCTTCTGTGAAATATACCCCAAGATATTCAAAACTGCTCACCCTATCAACTGTGGCCCCACCGATCGTCAAGGGGCTGTAATTCCTCACTTGCTTTCTCCCATAATTGATAATAATCTCCTTAGTCTTAGCAACATTCAGCATCCACTTCCTCAAGGTAGGCCTTTTCATTGTTTTTACTAAAAATGCCTAAAACAATGGTGTCATCAGCAAACTTCAGTTTGCCAGAACTGTGTTTAGCCATGCAGTCACTGGTATAAAGAGAGTAAAGCACAGGACTGAGGACACAGCCCTGGGGGGCTCCAATGTTGAAGGTGAGTGTAGAGGAGGTGTGGTTTCCCATTCTAACCTCCTGCGGGCCTCCTGTCAAAAAGTCCATGATCCAGTGACAAATGGAAGAAATCAGCCCTAAATCTCCTATCTGTATAGACAAGAAAAAGCAGCATAGTCCTTAGAATTTCATCTTTTGTATTCCAATTAAGCAAGAAAGTCATATTCCTTTAAGACCATTCTTGAATTTTATTCAGAGCTTTTGCCACTTTAACTGCGAGAGAGTGGCGAGGTGACAGGAAATGACGGGACAGAAGGTGAATCTGGAAATGGCACAAGTTAGACTCAGACTCTGGTCACCTGCACGGTGAAGGAGCATGTGCACCACCCGCCCCACCACATCTCCGCTCCCAAGCTGTGGTTTTTCAGCCGAGAGATCCTATAAACCTCACAAGATATTCAAATGCAGACTAAATGGACAGAGCAGGTCAGGAGGCATCTAATGGTACACTATTCCTCTCCATCTCCCTTCAGCTTCATTATGGTTGTGAGGGAAGCGGGAGCCGTTTGCCCCCTCAAACAGGACACAAAGCCATTGTGCTCCTGCAGAGGCTCTAAACGAGCCCTGCACTACCACACACACACACACACACACACACACACACACACACACACACACACACACACACACTCATGAAGCTAATCACAGCCTGCTGCCTCCTGGCAGCTAACCTCTGTGTGAACTAACGCAAGGCAATATCATTTAATCACACTGTTTGCCACACGCTCTCTTGTGCTCTCTCTATGGCTGGCTTTCTCCGTCTGTGTCTCTTTCTGTCTTTGCTTCCTATTTATTTTTCCCCGTCTTTCAGACTGGATCAACCCCTCCGCTCCCCCCATCTGTATGTTTCTGTCTCTCCCCCTTATACTGTGGGGAACAGGGGGAGGTCTCGTTGATTGTATGAGAATAAGTTGGAAATTGTGCAACGGTACAAAAATGTATGATTGCAGCCCCATACTGTTGGGTATTTAATCAGAGAGCGTGGCCCTCTCTTTGAACCCTGGAGCGTACGGCACACTGGGCTAATTCAGCTCTATCTGGACACAGCGCTGTCGGAGGGGAAACTGATTTACATTTTACAAAGACAGAAATCAACTCGCAAAGATGTAAATATGCTAATGTTAAACAGTTTCTTTCTCTTAGCGCCAATGCAAGAGATCTTCTGGAATCTTAAGCGAGGCATTGTTTCGGTTCAGGCGTAGCTGGATTTCTCTTTTTATCTGAACTACATTTTGTCCTATACTAGAGTCTGTTTATGATTAGTGACTGTGTTTGTGATGTGTCTATCACTAACTTTTCAGACACGGGACAACACATTTTAAAATTTTCCTGCTAATAGTTTTAAAATAGCAACATTTTCACACTAATTAATCAGAGATGATCACTATGTTCTTAATACAGATATACCATATTTGACTTTTTTTTTATTTTATAAAAAAATAATAATAATAACATTACATTAAGAATCACACCCTCTAAAGGCACATGAGGAGCAAAACACACACAAAACACGGAACAGAATCTGACAATAAAATAATGTAATATAATATAATATAATAAATATATATAATATAATATAATATAATATAATATAATATAATATAATATGAAAAAAATAAATAAATCTTGCAACATAAAAGTCCTTTTCAATATTTTACCTGCTATGAAGTCCAAACTGCTATGAACTCTCTCTCTCTCTCTCTCTCTCTCTCTCTCTCTCCATATATATATATATATATATATGTATTGGTTATATATACACTCACTGGCCACTTTATTAGGTACACCTTGCTAGTACCGGGT
Organism: Cyprinus carpio; assembly: GCF_018340385.1. Taxonomy (NCBI): domain Eukaryota; kingdom Metazoa; phylum Chordata; class Actinopteri; order Cypriniformes; family Cyprinidae; genus Cyprinus; species Cyprinus carpio. Next base: position 9,992,233 of record NC_056573.1, on the reverse strand, counting down.
TAGACCCCCTTTTGCCTTCAGAGAACAGCCTTAAAGGGTTAGTTCATCCAAAAATGAAAATTATGTCATTAATCTCTCACTCTCATGTCGTTTCAACTCATGTTGTGTCGAGCCATTTTGAAGAATATCTGCTGGACGTAATCTGTTCTGTGTCAGCTGCGTCACACCGATACGCTGTTTCTTTTCAGATCATATCTCTCTGTTTCCTACGTTGTTGAGATTTGATCTGAAGTGAGTGAGTGAGTGAAGTGACATACAGCCAAGTATGGTGACCCATACTCAGAATTCGTGCTCTGCATTTAACCCATCCAAAGTGCACACACACAGCAGTGAACACACACACACACCGTGAAAACACAGACCCGGAGCAGTGGGTAGCCATTTATGCTGCGGCGCCCGGGGAGAAGTTGGGGGTTCGGTGCCTTGCTCAAGGGCACCTCAGTCATGGTTTGCCAGGCCGAGACTCGAACCCACAACCTTAGGGTTAGGAGTCAAACTCTCTAACCACTAAGCCACGACTTCCCCACAGCTGACGCAGCTGACACAGAACAGCATATGTCCAGCGGATATTCTCCAAAATGGCACCAGGGTGATGCGGAGAAGAAAAATTGTTGAATAAAGTCGTTTTTTTTTTTTTTTTCTTTTGAGCACAAAAGGTATTCTTGTAGCTTCATATGATTGCAGATGACCCACTGATGTCACATGGATTATTTTACAGATCTCCTTGCTACATTTCTGGACTTGGGAACATTTTAGTTGCGTTGCTGTCTATGCAGGGTCAGGCATTTTCGTCTGCACATCTCCACAGGAAAAATCACTGGATATTTTCTCTTTTTCGGACCATTCTCTGTAAACTCTAGAGATGGTTGTGCGTGAAAATCCCAGTAGATCAGCAGTTTCTGAAATACTCAGACCTGCCCGTCTGCCACCAACAACCATTCCACGTTCAAGGTTACTTAAATCCCCTTTCTTCCCCATTCTGATGCTCGGTTTGAACTTCAGCAAGTCGTCTTCACCACATCTAGATGCCTACTGTAAATGCATTGAGTTGCTGCCATGTGATTGGCTGATTAGCAATTTGTGTTACCTTGATGTCAAACTAATTTTTAAAATTTGTTTGGGATTTTTGATAATTTAGCATTTTTATTTTTAGTAACTAGCAACACCAGGAAAACAAAACTGATATTGCAAAATATGATTATTTTTTTTAACAGCACAACTTTTCTCATTCATTGCGATGATATAATAGATGGAGCTGAAAGGAAAGAGCAAATAGGAAACAAAGGAAATGGCCAGGGAAAGCACCTTTTTTATTAATCCAAAATAATACTTTGATATACATACTTCTACTTTTTCAGGTCGGTAGCCCATTTTGAATCAGTGATATGAAAACCAGCACAGCATCTGAAGCTGAAGGAGCTGCTGTCCGTGGTGCTGAAAAAAGTCCTCCCACAATCTGCAGGACAAAGTACTTTCCCCCCAGTTTGATTTATATTTATAGATCCTCTTTATGTGTGATATTGTCTGCAGTGGACAAGATATTGCACTGTGCCTTACTTTACACTGCCTGTGCTGTTTCTCAGATGGGTTTGAACCTCAGCTTCATATATTACCACCTTAGAAGTTTAACATATTCATTGATCTTCCTCTGCACCTTCATGTGTATCTGCCCATGTTTTAGAGTCTGACCAGGGAGTGTGTTTGCGGTGAGTGATCCCATACTTGGATTCAGTGCCCTGTACATGAGATTGATGTGTCTCATAAGTGTTCCAAGCCTCGCCAGGGCCTGTTCTTCCCAGATTTCGCAGCAAAGGGTTTCAGACACGTCTAGCCAGAGGTGCCTCTCTTCCTGCATTCAAAGCACCGGCGAAGCACAAGCCCTGAGCTCAGAGCTTTGAAAGCCAAGCTTACAAACAGTTGTCAGCTAGAGGCCTTTAATAAGCTGTCATAGGCCTTCCCAGCGCTGCTGAGCTCCCCTCTGTGAGGACATTAAGTTCTTACAAGCAGCATCTGTTTCAGGGCCAGGCACCTGCCTCTGGCCTTAGCGCACCGCTAATGCTTTTCTACCTTCCCTTGACCATGCTCCCTGCTGTTAGCCACAATGTTTTAGCCTCACCACCGGTGACCTGCGCACAGATGGACACGCACACACACTTGCGCTCACAGACATCTGCTGGCCAGCCTCGATTATGCTCCTGGAAATCGACATGTGTTCTCAATCTTTTCTGTGAGCCTAAAGGTGCTGTTTTTTCCTCCTCGCTCAAGCATTTCATTCCTCAGGGCGCATGGGTTTTGTCTCCACCGAAAGCTTGCACAGTATCCCTCTGTCTTTTGGGTTTTTATAGCTTCTCTCTGTAGACCGTAGAACATTCTGGTTGTTACCCTCTGACAAGATTTAGTGTGTGTGTGTGCATGCATGTGTGTGTGGTTTGCCAGTCTTGTTATAAATGCTCGCTGCCCACATCCCTCCCACGGCCCATACTGGTGGCTATTTTCCTCCAATGCACCACATATCATCCCCTTGTGTTCCTAAGCACAAAAGAAACTTGTTCAGACTGAAGATCTCCACCTTGAAAAGCATTGGAGTGTCTCATGGCCTGTCAGCGTCCGCCGGTACCACCGGCTTGCCGGTTTCCTGTGTTCAGATGGCAAAATCTCAAGACAGAAACAATAGCTTGAGGGTAAGATGCACAATAAAGTTTCTTGTGCAGCAATTACAGAGCGAGGCACAGAGGCTGCGTTTCAATCAAACGTGATGGGCTACAAGAAGTTAGACAATAGGGCTTTTCCTCAAAAGCGCCTCATTTCTATCTCTTTGTTTGCTGCTTTGTGCTCATCCCATTCCTTTCACTCACGCTGACACTTTTCCGCCAAAAAAAGGAAAGAAAAAAAACATAAAAAAGAGATGTTTTATGGGCCCACACATGCTATGAACAAACATGCTCACATTCAGAGGAAAACAGAAATGCCCCGAAGCATCGTATTTCCAACAGATGTCTGAGGAGCCCGGAGCCTGGTACGACAGAGGCACATCACATTTCCATTTGGCACATCTCAGCCGTATCTCTGAGTTATGACAGTTTGCGCTACTCTCAAGATGCACGCCATTCAAATCTCATTCATTATGAATGCCAGTGATTTGGAGGGCTTCCATCACGTTGCTCTCCAGAACCACAGCACCAACAGAAGAGGAGATATGGCTTCACTATAAAACATGCTTTATTCTGCTCCAGATGTTGTGAGAGCTGGGTTCTTTACCTTCATTTAAAAGTTCTTAGGGACTCAAGCTGTATCCGATTCAATGTTTTATTTTTGTCTTTCTCATTACTTTAACAAGTGACTAAAAAGTAGGATCTGCCAGATCTGACTTGTTGCATTCACATTCCTGCGGCTTAAAGAATTACAAGGGGTATAGAGGAGATCAAGACCCCTTTTTAAGTCATAACCCCTCTAGTTATCTAGAGAGTGGAACCCAACCACCCCTCGACGTGTCATATAAATTCGTTTTTACAACAGGTCATCACCTCCATAACATCAGATTGATATTGATTTAAAAGAAATAACAAAAACAATAAAAAAAAGCTATAAGCTGTATATCTGTGGCAGATATCTTTAGTATAGCATGGGGTAAAAACAGATCTTGGTGAAAATGAAGAAACAGATATATATATATATATATAGTTTTACCCTTTTATATATATATATATATAATATATAATATACATATATATATATATATATATATATATATATATATATATTATACTCAATTGTTTTCTTATTAATAAGAAATGTTTCTTGAGCAGCAAATCAGCATATTAGAATGATTACTGAACTATTTCTGAAGACTGGAGTAATGACTGCAAAAATTCAGCTTTGCCATCAGATGAATAAATTAAATTATAAAAAATATTCATATAGAAAACAGTTATTTTACATTGTAATAGTATTTCACAATATTACTGTTTTACTGTATTTCTTACCAAATAAATACAGCCTTGTTGAGCATAAGTGACTACATAAAAAAATAAAAATAAAAAATCATTGAAAAATCTTACCAACCCCAAACTTTTAAATGGTCTTATATATACTGGGTATAAAAGAATAAGATATAATGGGAAAATATAGTAAAAGTAATGTACATTTTATTTTAAAATTCTATTTTAAACCAACATACAAAATCACTGCTAGAGATAAACATTTGTTTAACTGGACTTTGGAATCAAAACTTTATTGTTACTAAGATATAACACTTTTCCTTATGTTTCAACAAGCCCCGGTCTCCCCTGTACTGGAAAGCAGATCTTTTGAGTATTTTGTAGAACCCCTGAAGCTTTGTTATAATTCAAACATCAGAGAACACATACATAAAATGACTGCAATCCTATCAGAAAGGTGCACATGCAGTATAGATTTTTTTTATGCCAACTGAATGAGAGGAAGATGAGAGGCAGAATCAGCGGCACTAAGAGACGGCTGGGAGAAGGGAGCGGGAAAAGGCAGCCGCAGAAGTGAAAAAGCAACATGAAGGCAGCGATGTGTTTCAGACGACATGTTCAGACACAACAGTGTTTTCCTCCCTGGCCACATCTGAGAGAGTTCATAAGGGGATCGCTAAACCATTTGGAGTCCTTGGTGTGTGTGTGGGGGCGGTAAAAAGAGAGAGACTGTATGTGAGTGAGGAAAAAACGAAGAGAAATTGAGAGAAAACACATTTTGAACATTGCCTCTGAGCTCTGTGGCCAGTGTTTGGTGAATATTTAGGGCAGCCTTGCTGTTTTAAAATGGACCGGCAGATGAATGTGAATGAATGAGAAATGCACCTCAAATGTCCCAGTTTTTGCTCTTTGTCATTTTCGGTTTGGCCTCTGAGACCCTGAATTAACAGCTAAAAGTTCCTGGTTGTCCAAAATGAATGTCAGAACAAGTCTTAAATAGCTGTTTTTCCTTTTATCTTTCTGTGATGCCCCATCACTCTAGGACCCTGAACTGGTGAGGAACATCTGTCGCTGGGTCAGAAAGGCCACCACCATCCCCTTTTTTGCCAAGCTGACACCCAACGTCACCAACATCGTTGACATCGCCAGAGCCGCATATGAGGGTATGAGCACCAGTATGTGACAGCAGATGTAGTGATTTTGAGTGCATTTATAGGTGATGTGTGGATTCTCTAAAATAATATGTGGATAACGATGGGAGGTCTTCTAAAAAAGAAGTGCATATATAAAAGTTTGGAGTCTGTAATGTATACAGTAGGTATATATATATATATATATATATATATATATATATATATATATATATATATATATATATATATATATATATATATATATATATATATATATAATTTTTTTTTTTTTTTTTTTTTTTTTTTTTTTTTTTTAAGTGACATACAGTATGCTCACCAAGACTGCATTTAATAAAAAAATAATGTGAAATACTTTACAATTGAAAAGATTTTTCTTTACGGTCAGTTTTAATTAATTTAATGCATTCTTGCTGTATAAGTGTTAATTTCTTAAAATAATAATAATAATCATTTTACTGACCCTCAACTTTTGAACAGTATTGTACATTCAACTCATTAACCTAATCAGTGATTTTTAGATTACATTTTAATTATGATACGCACACCATTTTCAGATGGAGGAAAGCTTTTTTGAATAAGATTCTATTGTTTATATGTTCTGTGTACAGCTATTGTATATGCTTGTACAGTCCTACGTGGTAATTAGCATATTCTTCATGCACATTTTTCCTGATATTCTCTTCTGATCACTCATGCCATTTATTACACTGCACTTTAAGTCATTTAACCCTATCATTCATTCTCATTCATGTTCTTCACAATAGAATTCAAGAGGGTGAAGGATAAATTGTACAATATAAGCCAGTAACCTTTTTTAAATATAAGATTTGCTGAGTTTTGATTTATGTCCATTTTGTTACAAGCTCCTCCTGGCTCCAAATTTGTTTGATGTCTTACATTACATTACATTACAACTACTTATTTTTATATCTGTTACTCTCATGGACACATACAGGTATATAACAAAAAAGTGAATAGATAGCATATATTCTGACACATACTTTACATGACACATACATAGATCAAAACTACTTTCCAAATAGCACATCTGAAATATTCTTGTACATGTAAATTTATTCACATTCTTCACATGCATAACTAAAAATCATTTGAAAAATGAAATTAGCACATACTGGCGTATCAGTGCTTGTCACTTAGAGTATGTATAAGAACATTTTCAAGTCAGTTTGTGCTTTGATAAATCTTGATTTGTTCTTGCTTAACATAGAATCACATCTTTACAAATTAGCATCATAATGTAATTATGCATGCATTTTATAAATGAGGACCTGGTAAAGCTATGCTGATCTTTTTGGCAGGATTAACAACAGCGCTGTATTTCTGTTTCAGTGTTACTGGAACAGTGTCTCAATGTAATTTCATCAACAAAGTGTGTCTGGTTCAGGGTTTTGTAAGAACATCTGTGGTTGTTTGTAGGCGGGGCAGATGGGGTGACAGCCACCAACACTGTATCTGGACTGATGGCTCTCAAAGCAGACGCCACACCCTGGCCTGGGATTGGCAGAGGCGCAAGAACTACATACGGCGGTGTTTCTGGTAAGAGAGAGAGAGAGAAAGAGAATGAGAGAGAGAGAGAGAGAGAGAGAGAGAGAGAGTGTCTGTGTGTGGTGTTGGCCGGCGCACTGGCTGCTGAGATGTCTAGGCTTGCTCTGGTCAGGTCCTGCCTGCACAGACAGATGGACTAGATCAGGTGTGAAGGTACTAGGCATGCTCTCTGCTCTCCAGAAATGGAGCTTCAGTGTAAGAGACTTATAGTAAAAATATATAAATCCAGCTTGAAGTACAGAAAAAAAAAAATTACATTATTTCTTTATATTTACATAAATTAAATTAATTTAAAGAGACTTATGCTTAAAGCAAGGGGAAAAAAAATAGTAAATTGTTTTATTTAAATAAACTTAATTCAAGATTCAAAATGTCCAGGGGGAATATATATATATATATATATATATATATATATATATATATATATATATATATATATATATATACATATATATATATATATATATATATATATATATTTCTTTCTTTTTTTTTCTTTTTTTTTGGGGAAAATTTTAAAATTTAAATATCCATAAAAAATATATTTTACTTGAGAATAAAAATTGCATAAGACTTTTAAATTCAATTCAGTTAATCATATAATAATTACTACAATTATTCTTCATACATTAATGGTAAATTGTGTTTTTAGTGAGGCTTGTGCTTAAAACAAGAAAAATAAAATTTGCCAAAGGAGTAAGAGATACATATATATATTTGTAAACAAGATAAATACTAATTAAGAAAAATCTTATAGTGTGATAGATATTACTGCAAATGTGTTTGTCATGTACATTTTTAAAACTCCCACGTTATACGATTACAGTGTGTGCATTTAGAAATTATTTCCATCAGTGTTCGGAAAGAACATAAATGTCAATATGCGTCTGTGCGCTTACTACTAATAAAAATAATCTCTGTGGTCACACATATTAAACAACTTTTAAAAAGCATGATTGACGTATGTGCTTTATAGTTTCAGCTGTGTACAGTGGAGTGTGTTAAAGCTTCACCTCAGTACACCTCTCCCTTCTCACTTCAGCTGAGCTGCCACAATGTCTGCAGAGGCAAGGACAGGGTCAGAAACACGGCCTGCATTAAAAATTTATACTCATACTTTTGATACTCTACCTAATGCAAGCAAAACTGACTGGCTATCATATTTTTCACTTTTAAAGTATTATGGGCCTCCCCGTGCAGCTCTCCCATAGGACCCAGCCTTGCAGCAATGGTCTAAGACTATGCCCGAGACCAACCTATTGATCAGCAGGGCCCTGAAGGGCCCATGCGGCCCCACATATTTTATCTGCTCCCAGTACAGTAGCTCTCCTCAGACTTTTTGTTTCAGAAGCACATACCCAGAGCATAAAACCATGTGCAGAGCATCCAGGGGCACATAAATGTGTGCCGCCCTGAGCTCTCGGTGGAGCTGGCTTGATTCTCTAATGTATTCAGTAATTTAATGTTTAACTCAGCAGCAGTGGCCAGGTTTAAGGTGCTTTGATTTATGTGGCAAGTGGCATAAACCCTGAGTGTGGAGGAAATCAATCTTTTCTGAAGGTTTTTTTTTTTTTTGCCTCAAAACTTTTTAATCACAGTTTTTTTTTTTTTTTTTTTTGTGTAATACATTTTTGTATTAGCCACTAATGTTTATTGAAGGGATAGGGAGGGTATTTAAAACTTTTAGACTAATTATAACTCATTAGTTGATTATATGTTCAAAGGCTGTTACCTGCTCAAATTTGTTCAATAGTCTAGATCAGGGATTTTTCATTAATATAAGGTTGTAAGAGGTTTCTGTCCATGCAAAGGTCCTAACAATAACTTAAGCAGGTTGGGTTAGGGATGCACCAATCTGTCAGTCAAGAATCGATACCGGCCGGTAAAAGCAGTTTTCTGCACTATCGGCCATTGGCCAAATGTTTAAAAACAGTGAATGACTAGGGCAGAATATAATCAAAAGAAGGCAAAAAAAAAAAAAAAAAATGTGTGTGAAGAAACTGCAATTCATGTGTGAAGAAACTATCTCTTGTGTAGAATTTAGGGCTGTTGAATTAACGCAATAATGCATTAATCTCAACCTCACTGCACAAAAATAGAACAGTTAATGCTAGTTCTATTTGACCCTATGAGTCACCTGTAGTTCAAGCCAGGGTTTCCAGGTCTGTGGTTTTTCCCTTCACATTCCCTAAACATTATTCGTAGCGTGCCTCCTATCCAATAACTGCAAAGAGCTTTGTTACTTCTGATAAGATAAGTCTTAGCTCTCAAATAATGTCCACTTCCTCACAAAATTCAAACAGTAAATGCTGTTTGACGCTTTTACAGTAAATGAGGTGCCACAAATCGCTTTAGCGATTCAGTTCAGCAGCAGCACAAGTCATCTCTTTCACTTTAATACAAGTGATAGTGCAAAATAAACATGACTGAACATCATAAGGTATGTTGAAAGATACAGAACTTAATGAAATGTATCATGTAACCACTCAGTCAGTGTTTTAACCAATAAAACAACTTGTGATCAATGCCACTTAAAAATGCATTTACCTCAGGAAAGTTATCAAGTGTGTCTCTTCAGAAGACTTGGATTAAACCACTCTTTATGACCTCTTTATAAACTTTTATAAAGTTTTTTGACATAAATCTTTCAGGTTTAATTAAAATATCTTAATTTGTGTTCTATGAGTCTTATGATTTTGAACAACATTAGGGTCAGTAAATTATGACAATTTTAATTTTTGGGTGAACTATCCCTTTCTTGGTGGTTTGGCATGCTATGGGGGAAAAATACCATAGTAATATATTTGTATGGTTTCAAAGAATGCTGTTTTTGATTTATTATTTTTATTAAAATTTTTCACAAAAAAAATATTTCTGCCATTGTAATTTTTCTATATATATACATATCCTGTGTGTCATAGTAACATATTATATAGTATGTGTTGCTTCAGATGCAGCTTCTGTGTCATCCTTGCAGTGTAGTGATAGCTGAAAATGTTTATGTGTGGAGAAAAACATTGCTATGTTTATGATTACATTAATTTCTGAGAAATGATTTAGGTCCAGATGGAGCCAATACGGAGTATGGATCCAGGCCGCAGTCCGGTAATTGCTGACCTCTAGTCTAGATCATATGGTCACTTTATTTTTCCCCTGGTTGAGCCTCCCACTGCGATTCCATTTAGCTGGCAGCGTGTTCCTCATTTGATTTGTGTTTTAATGATTGGTCATGCCGACCGACTGGTCTGTTGTCACAGATATATTATTGCATCCTTTTCATTGTGTATGGAAAACCATGTTCCCCAGACACCCTGGGAGCATCGGGAGGCGTAATTAACAAAGAGCTGCACAGTCATTCTCGTCTCTTATTTGCTTTTGTTATCTGGCCGGGTCTTTTTGAGGCACAACACATTTGGGTGAAGATAGAAATCGTAGAGGATGCAGAGACCCCACGCTCCATCTTGCGCTGTGTTTAGAATTATTAATCAGAGAGTCTGGCATCGGGAGTGGACGCCTCGTGCTAACAGATGCCACCCGATGACCTCACTGAGCTGTCAATCACCACAGCACAGGACCAGACTGAGGATGGCACTCGTCCGGAGCTGTGCTTGCTCACGTTGGCAGCTGTGATAGGACCTGCTTAGAGTAATGAGGTATTGATGAAAGATACAGAGTGCTAGCGGGTCCAGAACCGTCTCAAAGCACAGACTGTGCTGTCTGTAAAGCACAAGTGTGATACTGCTGAACACATGCAGCCTAGAGAAAAAAAAAACAGGACTAGGATAAGTGGAGCTCACTATGTTAGGCATGTAGGAAGTGCTGAGAAATTATTTTAAAAATATAATTTTTTAAGTACACTCTTAAGAAAATTGCATAAGGTAGAGTATCAAAAGTATGAGTATAAATTTTTAATGATGTGAAATTGTAGCAAAAATGACAGTGTTCTAACAACAGTTAATAGCCGAATACATTAATAAATGACAATGGACATTGAACATAAATAAATGCTTAAAGAAATAAAACAAAATAGAACATAAAAAAGTGTATTGAAGACCAAGCTCCAGTTAAATATCTTCACAATCCTCTTTGATTTCTTTAAGTTAATCATTATCTGTATTTTGTTGTGATTGAATGGCAGTTTCTCTCTGCAGATGATGAGGTTGTAGGATGTGACAGCATCTGAAATGCACAACTGAGTTTAAATATACAATGTGTCTATGTGTTTATAAATGCCAAAAGTAGTATGTGAGCACTTTACAATGTTAAAAGTAAAAAGTAATATAAAGTCAAGGGATAGCTGGGTATGTTATGCATAAACCCTTGTAATACAAAAAATCAAACAAAATGGACCAAAAATCCAATATCTTTGTTACTAAGTATCCTTAACTGAATAGAGCTGGTCACACTTACATGTTCCCTTAAACTAAAAAGAGAAAAAAGACATGGGAAACAAATTAGCATTTGGAAGTTATAATTTATAGACATTTTAAGAAATAAATTATTTACCTGTTTAGAGTGTATCTATATTTTGTACTTTTGAAATCACTTCGATATTTGATTGTAGTGTGACACTTGAATAGTTTAGAAACTGACCAGTGACCATTCATGTCAAGTTTGTTTTAAACATGGTTACGGTTATAACATTTTTTTTTTTTTTTTTTTTTATTGCTTAATGTGAAATACTCGCTCTTCACCAGGGTGTATGATCATGATGGCTAGTTACATTTCACATTGAAATACATTTAATTTGCAGTTTTAGGTCAAATTCACAGAAAAATGGGATTTGACTTGTTAGCTCAACAAGACAAACATGATTTAGAGTAAACAGTATATGTATGTCATGATGACAAGTGAAATATGCAATTACAGTGAGTAAAAGGTGTTTTTTTATAATTATTATTATTAGGAATATAATTAAATAAAATGCAGGTATTCTGTTTGAGTTAGTGTTTGAGTGAAGTACAAATGTAGTGATGAAGTACAATTACTCCAGTACTAAAACCCCATGCTCAAGAGACAATATTATGGCACTTTTCCATTGCGTGGTACAACTCGGCTCGGCATGGCTCGGCACAGCTCGGCTCGGCACGGTTTGCATTTCCACTGCTGTTTAGTATCGCTTTAGAGTGGGCGGGATTATTCACATGTAGTTATAGTTGTGCTGCCTCTACTGCCACAACTCCTAAAAAAAACGTTTTCATTCCACGTCGCCCAATCAAGCTCTCACTGGATCCACTCCTCTCCTATCAACGAGAGGAATGTCTGTACTTCCTCAACAGACAGCGAAACAGTTACGGTCGATCCTTTGCAGGCTGTGCTGATTTAAATCTAGTGGTTCTGTTGTGTTTGTGTCAAAAGTTCAGTGACGCAGGTAAGAATGATTCTCTCCTGCCAATCCATGATAAGCAGAGTTTACAAGTCATGCTTTGGTAATGGAACGGTTCACTTGGAACCTCATCCGAGGTGGTACTAAAAAAAATTACCAGGTACCAGATACTGTACCCAGTGGAAAACCCCCCAAAAGTGAGCTACGTTTAGCATTAGCCTGCATGTGTTGCTTTTGACATGCAGTGAACATGTGCCGACATCTTCACCTCAGTTACTGGTGCCAAACAGGCGTGAGCGACCCTGTTTGTCAAGGACATGTTGGGGTTGTCAGAGCAACAGGAGCTTTCAGCGTGGCCGATGTGAAGTGCAGGGAAGAGCAGAGCAGAGCCAGTGCCACAATAACATCACAACATCACAGGACTGAAGCTTTTCTTGAGTGGAAGTGTGCTGCCTGACAACATTATCTGTGTTGGCTGCCATTGGCTGACAAGTGCTTTGATGGCTCTCAACCTTTGTTGTACAAGTCGTGTCCATATTAATGTGATTGTGACATCACTCACGGTACAATAGCCCATTGCCGGAAGAGGTGTAGCAGATGTCTTACTGGGACATTATTACCTCAATACATTTGACTAACACAGACATTTAAGAATGATGTGTTCAGAGCTCCAGGCTCTTGACTTAAGCTGTAGTGAGCCGAACCCTCATCTCTAAATCACACCCAAATGGCTTTCATTGCGAGCCGAGTGATGTCGTCTTATGATATTAGGTTGTCAGAACAGAGCAGAGACGACAAATTCTACCTGATGTGCCATCCATTTAACCAACAGGTGGAAGAGCAGAAAAAGTGAGGGCAGCAGGAAATGCCAGAGGCTTAGGGAAGCGTCCATATGCACATAATTAACCATGTGGCATGGGGATGCAAAAAAAAAAAATGTTCCGTGATTGAATTTATCTCCCCAATTTGGGAATAGTGTAGGTGATGAGGATCGTTTAGCACGCCAGAGTGGGGCTTAAAAAGAAAGCTGTCTCAAGCCATCAAATGTTGGAAGTGGAGTTCTGAGCCGCGCAGGTGAAAATAATGTGGACAAACGTACGGCTGTGATCAATGAATGGGAACCTGCTGGGAAAATTAGGTTAAATGTAATGTGATAAACACTTCCATCTGTCTGACTGATCAGAAAGCCACTCGGATTTCATTAGGGAATCCTGCCATCCTGAAAGATGAAGAGAGAAAGCACGAGGAGGGTCGTGCTACTGCATAGGTGAACTCAGGCACCTGTAGACACAGTCGCACTGATCCCAAACCCAGTGAACTGCCTCGCTGACAGCATCCTAACCAGTATGGGACCTTGTAAGTTACTGGTATGAAATGCTCTACATAGGCAGCACACAAACAGCACTCCACTCTGGAGACTTGACTTACAAAAAGAGCACTGCAGAAATGAGCAAGAGGGTCTGGCTGCAGACTTGCACTTGCACACTCAGACTTGCATTTTAAGACTTGCACTCTCAAACACTTCCGCTTCCGCTTGTGACATCACTTGCAGTCTTTATTTTATATTTTGTTCTATTTATTTATAATCTTTTTGTTTGAATCTCTCATCATTTTACAACAGCAGCCAGGTGTTGAAGACAAGAAAAAAGAAACTAAATTACGAAGTCGCTTGCAATCGCCACTTCCACTCTCAGCTACCTGCGACATCACTTGCAATTGTTGCATCTCAATCGTGCGTCAATCAACACAATCGGAGTGTTGCCAATGACGCTGTGGTGGTGATTAAACAATTAAAACTAATTTAGTACCGTAACATACAGGGTCCTGCAAGAAAAAGACAAGACCCACAAATTCGCGGCCACAGAACAGCAGAATATGAACACAATGCACAAAGTCTCTCATTAAGCGTTTTCCTCCCGTAGAAAACATAAACACTTAATATGGCTTAATGGAGTTCGTGTCAATGAAAGCAACAGATATGCACTGCACTTTATTCATCATTTCAGCTAATTTCAAGATCAAAGACCGCAATAGGAGAGAGAGCAGCATCAGCACTGGAAAGATAAATTAGGTTTACTACTTTTAATGAAGATGATTGTGTGTTGAGCATCTGTGACTTATTTCTTTCAGTTTCATTTGCAGCAGTTTGTGGGTCGGCTTGCTGAAAATATACTCAGCTACTCATCTGCGACGATGTGTGTTGCATTAGCTCTGTCTTATCCAGGGGCGTGTTTAGTGTTTTTGGAGGCCATCTGCAAGTTGTCCCGTGGGGCCCCGTCGGTAGAAATCACGTTCCGCAATTGCATGGTGCATAAAAACACACTACTGGTCATATCTTGCTATAACATGTTGTATATCCTATAACACGTGCTCACATGAGAAGTAAAATTTACATATGTGGTTTCAACACCCAGATGCATTACACTTGTCCAGTTTCATCTGGAATGTATCCCAGACCACCTCCTGAAGTGGTTTGAGTGATCAGATTTAAATCTCTAAAGCATTTCGGAGGACATTTACACCTGTTTTTTCATGATCGGATAGTTATCTGATCAGAGAAAACACATGATGTGACCAGATGTAAACAGGCCCAGTAAGACATGCTCTGATCACAAGTTGGATTTGTAATCTGTATGAACCGATTTTATATAATTATTGTTTTATATGTAATAATGTTTTCTCTACTGTATTTGGATAGGTAATGCAATCCGCCCCATAGCTCTGCGAGCGGTGTCAGCTATAGCAAAAGCACTTCCTGGATTCCCGATCTTGGCTACCGGTGGTATTGACTCAGCCGAGTCTGGATTACAGTTCCTCCATGCTGGAGCATCTGTCTTGCAGGTAACCACTCACATTCATCACCAATTACTGTACCATTCACCAGTAACTGTTGGATATGAACCTCTTGTTTGCCAGTCTAGACATGTAACCACATTTGTACCACCCCTCAGCCTCATATCGTCCCCATTTGTAGGACCACAGCTTGGTTAAAAATATATTATTTTTGTTTCATACAATATGCAAGCCTAAAGTCTGGGTTTAAACATATACATAAAGTAGTCGGTTCTAATCAATCCTTAATAAGGAGTCTACAAATGGCTACACTCACACAGAGCTGCTACAGCCGAGAAGCAACAACAAACTGCAAATTGCAATTTACAACATGGCTCTGAACAAGTTGTTAGTGCAAATAAACCCATTATCTCAACATGATACCACAGCCTCCGAAATCTCTTTTTGAATAAATAAATCAAAACACTCTCATTATGTGCAGAAATAACGTTTCACAAGTGCCTTGGAGTTCTGGGGGGAAAAAGACTGGAATTAAAACATTTTAATCACACCCACATGTAATAGCAGAGTGCTGGCTCGTAGTAATAGGAGAAATTGTAAACTAGCCAACTCCTCACTGCACTACATTTGAATCAGTGTCACCAGTGTGTTACAGAAACACATCGTAGCTCCATCTCCTGCTCGAATTAGATTAGTCCAATGAGCTGCTCTGGTGAACAATGTTAACCTCTCACAGTCTCACAAGACAAACAACACATGTAATAGTAAGTAAATAAGAAAAGTGTTATTTATCTAACACTTCTGGAAACAGAGTACACTGCCGTTCAAAAGTTTGGGTCAGCAAGATTTATTTTTGAAAGAAATTAATACCTTTATTTAGTAAGGATGCATTAAGTTGATGAAAAGTAAAATGACTATTCTCTGTTCATCAGAGAATCCTGAAAAAGGGCATTAGGTTTCCAAAATTTAGGTTTTTAAAATTGATAATAATAAGAAATGTTTCTTGAGCACCAAATCAGCATATTAGAATGGTTTTGGAAACACTTTGCTTAAAGCCTTTTGTATAATGCATTATAAAAGTCTTTTTAATGTATTTATTATGCCTTGTAATGCACCTTATAATGCATTGATGAATATGAATAATCGTAATCACAGTTCATACATTATAACACTGATCAATTCATTGTTACACTATGCATTTTAAATTTGGTTATAAATATTTGCAGCAAGATATGATGTATTACAATGCACATTGTGAATAAGTATAATGCATTATACCCATTAATAACCGTTTAATAATACATTATACATAAAGGCTTTAAGTAAAGTATTATCATGATTTCTAAAGGACCATGTGACATTGAAGACTGGAGTTATGGCTGCTGAAAATTCAGCTTTGCAATATATGAAAATAGATAACATTTAATCAACATATTTCACAATATGTTTTAACTGTATTTTTGGTCAAATAAATGCCAAATAAATATATATATATATTTAAATTAAAATATCTTAAAATTAACAAAATAAGCATCAAATAAAATATAAATAGATGACAAAAAAATTCATACAACTTTCAAAATATAAATAACAACAATAATAAAAAATGCATGTTATTTTTTATTTAGTACTGACATCAATAAGATATTTCACATAAAAGACATTTACATATAGTCCACAAGAGAAAATAATAGTTCAATTTATAAAAATGACCCTGTTCAAAAGTTTGTAAACTTTTGACCTCAACTATACATGCTAAAGTGATGTGATTCAGTGGATTGATGGAAAATATATATATATATATATATATATATATATATATATTTTATATTTTATTATATATTTTTTTTTTTATTTTTTTTTTTTTTTTTTTTCATTATTTTTTTTTTTTGAAATAAAATTAATCCATGCACATTTTTTTAGACAGCTCTTAGACAGGGCAGCCAAAACACTAATGTAATAGTGAAGTCTTGATGTGACGAAGGCGTGAATGAGATTCTCACTGTCAGTAGGGGTAGAATTCACATAGCTAAGAGATGTTATGAATGTGATAATATGCTGTTTTACAAATGCTGTTAGTATAGTTAAAAAATATCCAGAGACAATTGGTTTATATATGGCACAATAAAACTGTATTTAAGAGTCTAGTTGCAATCTTTACATGTAGTCCAGAAGTGTGCTAATTGGTTTGTGGACATCTTGCTCCAGATGTCCACAAACCAATTAGCACACTTCTGGACTAAATGTAAAGATTGCAACTTCTTGCAAAAATCTTACACAGCACCTTTAAGTTTTAGAGGGAGCGTACTCATTTATGCTGTGTTCTATATATATATATATAAGTACACAGCATAAATGAGTACGCTCCCTCTAAAACTTAAAGGTGCTGTATGTAAGATTTTGACTCTACTAAAGCATAAAAATACCATAATATGTTTGCAGATATTTAAGAAACATGCTAAGTTAACATACTTGTTTATCTGAAAAACAATGCTACAGTCAGTCCTTTGAAAATGTGTATTCATGTCCCGAACCGTAATTTCAATCTTGGTTTTGGTTTGTAAACCCGCACACTGCCAGTTTACCCAATTTTATTTCAGCACCCCAGGTTGCCAGTTGGCAGAAAACACAGGTTATGTCATTTCATTCATCATCAAGTGCGCTCGTTCCTGTTTGTGTCGTCAATCCGGCAACCTGTGTTTGCATCAAGTCTAAAGGAGGAGGGGCCGGGTGAAAAAAAACGTCTCCAACATTTTGAATTTGGACTTAGTTCAACCACTTGGTGTCAATCCTGCATACAGCACCTTTAACAAATTCAGCAAGTACTCTTTACTTAGAAGACATGTTAGGGTTCTTTGGAGATATAATGTTCCAACAAGACTGCTTGTTCAATTACCAAATAAGAATGCCAAAATTATTCAGCAAAATAAGATTTTCTTATCAAAGTGATAAAAATTTTGTGTTACAAAAAAAAGGAAGTGTATAGGATTAAGGCTATTTTTGATCAACAGGTAAGGATATTGACCCAAAACTTTTAAAGACAAGTCATTTCCTGACAATTAAAAGTGTTATATAGCCCACTGAATCATCCTCAGACTTAATACTGGCAGTAGTAGAACCACTTGGGGGAGAACTGCTAGGTGACTTATTTCTTAGCATAAAAGAGGACAATGGTACAAGAGAAATACCAAATTATTGTTTTAAGTGTGAAAATATAGCAGAAGTAGCAACGACATTCAAAAACAATGGATTTGTGATAATACTCCTGAAATACTCAGGTCTTCACATTTTTTTTCCCCACACGTTTTCATTTAGTGATAAGTGATTTTTTTGCTAGAAAAAAAGAGCAGAAGAAATAACATGCAAGTGTCTCAGAGCCAGCAAAAGCTATGAAATCTCACAGAGTATGACGCAGCCTGCAGAAGTGACATGCATGCACTGTAAAAAATGTGGAGTAGGATTTACTTGAAAAAACTTTGCAAATTTTTTTCACTCAGAAAAGGCTAGTAAAATTTACAAACATTTGCCAAGTAAAAGCCTTAACATAATTATAAGTAGGTTTAGTTAAATTTACTTGGAAATTCCCAGTTAATTTTGTTGACTCTTTGTTTGTAAATTTGACATTATGTAATGCTTATCACTGTAAAAAAGTGTACAAATTTTTCCTTCTTTTGCACTCATATATTTTAAGTAAAACTCAAACATTGAATTAAATAAAATCTGCAAGTTTATGCAATTTACTTTAACAAGGCAACACTTGAAAACCACCATTCTATTACAGCATGTGATTCACTTGCAAACATGCAAGTAAGCATGTAGACAGACTGTTATCCTTTTAAGATAATATGCCTACCTCAATAAAATGAATAGTCAAATTAACACAGAGACCTCAATACTTGGTACACTGCACACAATGACGGTAACAATCAGTGAATAGTGTTTGAGTATGAATGGGTCATTTTGAGTAGAAAATGAACTCCAGGTGTCACAAAACAGTATGTTACTAAAACAAACAACAACTAACAACTAAACTAAACAACTAACAACAAAAGCCAACCATAAAACAGTGTACATTTTTAATTATTCATGCCCCACTGCATGATGGGAAATATGGGATCATAACTTTGATATTTACTTAAAGAATCCTTGTAAACATAACAAACGGTTCTAAGTAAAAAATAATTATAAAAAATTTACCTAAAATATCTACTTAGGCAGTTCCATTTGAATTTACTTATGTATTTAAGTAAAATAAATAAAAACGAAACCTCTAGTAGCTTATTGAATTAAACGTGATATTTTGAAGTAAAAAGACAAAATAGTATTTGTTTGTAAAATTTACTTAACTGATGCTATCTTTATTTACAAGTTCAAAAAATCACTTTTTACAGTGTGGTTGTTGTCACCACTAGAATTACCTACTGTAGCCAAAGCAAAATAAA
Organism: Cyprinus carpio; assembly: GCF_018340385.1. NCBI lineage: Eukaryota > Metazoa > Chordata > Actinopteri > Cypriniformes > Cyprinidae > Cyprinus > Cyprinus carpio. The sequence goes on along the minus strand of NC_056573.1, from coordinate 9,973,014 downwards.
CTAATTTAACCTCTTCCAAGGCCCATATTTACAAAATAGAGACTTCTGGGAATTCATACTCTAGTCTCAAGAGACCAAGTCAATCATTTCGGATCCAAAAGCATTCAACATGTTTTGGTGTTCCTAGAGGAGGAGTACAGTGAGAAGTGCTTGGTACCCACAGTGACGTTCAGTGGTAGTAAAACTTTTATATAGGGATGAATGAGTGCTGAAGGTGTGAGGGAGTTGTGCTTTATCAATGCTGGCATGAATTCACACACTACTAAACAGAAGATGCTACCCTCCTCTCATTCCCTGGATTATTGGGCATTTTTTTCAGCACGACAAAAAATATATTCATTCTCCCAAGGTGAAAATTGTTCAGTGGACATGTATTTCACCCAATCTTAATGCTCTTGAGCAGCAGTGGGGGATTCTGTAGAGACGAGCTGAGCAAAACTCCCCATTAAAGACCAGAGCATTTAAGGAGGTCGTCCAGGAGTTAAAATGGACATATGTTAAAATTTGTCATGAACTTGTACACTCAGTGACAAGAAGGGTCAGAGCAGTATACTTTAAGTTCTGGAGGACATACTTGGTACTAGAATATTATACATTTTCTGAATTAAATCTAGGGTGTACTCATTTCTGCAATCCTTCATTTAAACAAAATTGGCTAATTTACTTATCTTACAGAAAATATTGGCATATATTTTGTTGTTTTATGTTTAATATGTTTCAAGTTTGCCATCTTTCCATGAATTATATTAGTGATCCTTAAGAAAATACATCCTTTATATTTATTCAGAGGGGGTGTACTGGTCCCCATTGACTTGCATAGGGTTTTTTTTTTTTTTTTTTCATACTGTGGAAGTCAATGGGTCATGGGGGATACCACAAATTATCTGTTGTTGTGTGCACCTAGTGCAACATAGTATTTACAGTCGCTTAAGTAAGATCTAAACTAATCTAAAACTGAGCTGAATAGGTCAGTCAGTCAAGCACAATCTTATGATCAACAGCTCTAAAGACAGCACTGAGATCAGAAAGTTCTAGGATTGACAGATTACCTTATTAACTTGCAGATCTGTTAAAAGAGAAATTTTAGAGCTATGGTAAGGCCAGACTGAAATGTCTCATTAGGATTATTAATGTTGAGACAGTTGTAAGAATACTGTTTTTAATTATTTTGAAATGGAAGATTGGAGGAGAATCAGGATCATTTTGCTTCACCAGAAGCCTAACAATTGCTGTCTTTAAACTATGTGGTAAAATACTTGCTGGATGAACTGATTAACAATGTTCAGGATGTTCCGTTTTTTAGGAGTTTAAAACTGTTTTGAGCAAGTAAGCGTGTAATGGGTCAAAAAAGGACCCTCAAAGAATTCATAAGTGATGTGACCTGGGTGAGTTTATTAAGGCTAATGACTAGGAAAATGGACATATTCCTTTTTATAGCAGTAGATGGAGAGTTAGAAACCACTCCAAAAGGAGAAGTGTCAGCTGTGGTTTGTCTGATGGTAGTGGATTTTATCAGTGAAGAATGCTGCAAACTGTATTTTCCATTGGGAAATGCTTAGATGATATTTGAGGTGAGGGGTTAAACAACCTCTCTGTGGTGAAGATGAATCCAAGATAGTCTCTGAGTCTGTTAAACTTGAGATTTTCTGTCAAACTTCATCTCATTATTGAAGGGGTCATATCATGAGAAATAAAACTTTGCTTTTGAGAGAAAAAATATATGATATAAGTATAAAAATACTGTGACTGTCAAAACTTCCTCCCTAGTCCAAAAAGACCATTTATTGAATCTACAAGCTGCAAAATCGACTCATTCTGAACTTCCACAACAGATGTCAGGGAGATATATATAAAAAAAGTGTAAGATACTTTTGAAAGAAGTATCTTACACTCACCAAGACTGCACTGATTTGATTAAAATACAGTAAAAACATTAATATTGTTAATGTAATTTATTTCTTTGATCGCAATGCTGAATTTTCAGGAGCCATTACTCCAGTCTTCAGTGTCACATGATCCTTCAAAAATCATTCTAATATGCTGATTTCATGCTCAAGAAACATTTCTTATTATTATCAATGGTGACAACAGTTGTGATGCTGAATATTTTTATGCAAACCAAGATACATTTTTTTTCTGGATTCTTTAATAAGTAGATAAAAAACAGCATTTATTTGAAATAGAAAACTTGTGCGCATTCTTTCTGAATAAAATGAAGTTATTTTAAAAATAATCATTTATAAAGTAGTGTGCGTCAACATTTATATATTCAATGTTCTGAAACAGTGAACTAATAAGGAGACAACTGAATAGGTGCTATTATTCTCAAACAGTAGAACAAACTCAAGAATTTGAGCTGTTTGTAGCTGTGTGTAGCCCAAAGGTTCAGCCATTTTTTGAATCTGAAGGCAAATTGGTTTTTAGAGCTTCAGCAGAGAGAACGATTATCAGTAAACAACAACTTAAATGAAAAGAAACTTAGTCCTGTTGCTCTGCAACCACATCAGCTTTCTTTCTATTATGCTGCATTGAGTTATTGAATACGCTCTCCTTTTAAAATGCACACTAAAAAGATGATGTGGATAGTGTAATCACTGGTGTTTCACTAAGTCTGGGCCCTGAGGTCTGTTTATCTGTGCATATTTAACAGGTGTGCAGTGCTGTGCAGAATCAGGACTTCACGGTGATTGAGGACTACTGTTTAGGCCTGAAGGCGCTGCTGTATCTGAAAAGCATAGAGGAGCTACATGATTGGGATGGCCAGTCTCCTCCCACCATACGCCACCAGAAGGGCAAACCAGTCCCCCGCGTGGACGAGCTCATTGGAAAGGTGAGCATCTCTGTGGCTGGTCGCCTAAGGCTCATTTTAAAAAACGAAACTCTCTGTGGTGTCTTTGGTTAACCTTTAGTGATTTGTGTTGCAATTAAACAGGCAAAATCCTCCTGGTGTGGAGATAATGCTTTATTGAGTCATGAAGGATGTTTAAGGTTGTGGGTGTTAGTAACATAGCCGCAAGGATGATGCTAAAAGGCATGAGAGTAATTTACTTTCCTCTGCTTGGCGTGAAAGAAGCCCCAGGCTTCTTCAGACCGGTTAGTGACCCTGTGACCATTTGACCAATGGTGGCTCTCAGCTACGCTGTGCTGTAAAATGTGGTATGAAACCCATCTAGTTTTAAACAAATATAATAAATTCTTCTATGATCGATATCAATGAAGAGAGGTTTTTTTTTTTTTTACATTTTGGGTTTTAGTTGTGAATGGCATTGCACACAGAAAGCACAAAATGTGAGGGTGCTGAAATGTTAGATAATCAAAGCTGTCATGTTTACCATATATTTATTTTTAATATCACTAAATTATCTGAATTGTGATTATGTTTGTCTCTCTTTTGGTCACAGCCAAACTCAACCCTCCACTGAAATTTCACAGTTGCACAAAGAGATATTTTCTCCATTACTACACCATATTCACGCATCATAAAAATGAAACATATGCAAATGTTTCTCTCTCCATAAACAGCTTTGTGCTTGTGTTAAAAGTGATAGTGGGGGAAAAACACTGTGAACTGATAAGTGCTATTGCTCGACTACAACATGATTTTGAAAAACATGAGGGGCGAAATCTCTCTCTCTCTCTGTTTTGTGCCAACAGGGTGTCTGTAGAGCCCTGTCCAGAAACAAGCACGAGTTTTGGAAAACTAGGAGTGGGAGGAGGGTGTTCAGACACTTGAATTTGCTTTTATTTTAAACACATATTTTTGTCAATATATGCACTGCATTTTTTTTTTCTTGTTGTCTAGTAAAAATTTCTAAACATCCTTAAAGATGAGGACGATAAACTTTGTAATTGCACAAAATAGACTTAAAGCGGTCCTATTATGTTTTTTCACTTTTTCAAAGTTAGTTAGTGTGTAATGTTGCAGTTTGAGCATAAAGAGCACGTTCAGATTACAGCGCGCTTCTTCTGGAAATCACGATGTTGCTCATTTAAATAATTCCTGCCCATGGAATAAGCAAAAAAGGGTGCGAGGCCTGTTTGAGCTGCACTAGAGAAGATGAAGAAGTTGCTTTAGTAGCATGTTTTTTAAACATTCACAGGGTCTGAATAGGGCTCAGACTGTTATGGCAAAATTGACATCATTGTTAGTATTTAAAGGTGAGCAGATGAAACTCACAGTTACCGTAAGGGGTGTGACATTTCCGGAACACGCTTTGAGTGGTTCATCAATCACAACATACTGGACAAGCTAACCAACGAGGGGCTACATCGAAACAGAAAGTAAACAGGGTGTTTGAGACAAACTGGGAAGAGAGGTGCTGCCATAATGTAAAATATGGAAAGAAAAAAAAACTACAAATATAACTTGATTGTGTTTTGGAATAATCAAACATGAAGACCTATTCTAGTACACCCCAAAAAAACAAATCATGACTTTGTGTAAATGCAAGGACATTCACCTTTTTCTCCTTCAACCACTCTGTGCTCAGTTTTGCTGTGTGCTTTGGGTCATTGTCATGTTTGAAGGTAAACCTTCTTACCATTGACAATTCAGCTCAGTCGTGACTGCATGTGGCCTTTTTTGAGGAGTGTTTTTTTTTTTTTTTTTTTTTTTTTGGACCCCTCCCAAGGTGATTTTAGCTACATCTGATTAAGTTTAAGTAATTTTTAGGAGGGGGTGATCCTTTTTCCAGCTCAGTGTTTTTTTTTTTTTTTTAAATCTTTTTTTTCTAACATGCTGGTGTTATACAGTATCTTTCACTTGGATGTTATAAGTTGCGCTGAGTAAATACAACTGGATACAACAAAAACTCATTGCAGGCTGCAAAGCAACACAATGTGATTATTTTAAAGTGGGTGATTCTTTTTTGTACCCACTGTATATAAAATAAATTTTGAATGCAAGAATGTTTTGTTTTTCAGAAGTTGTGGGTGGAAAATGGTTTTCAACAAATAAATAATATAATAATATATTATTAAATCTATTATATAATTTAATCATGCTAATTATATGAAATATTTTTCTAACATGTATTCTTTACATTTTAGATATTATTTCATTTTATTTTATGCACATTATATTACATCATATTATTTAAATGTAATACATTCATATATAAAAAAGTCTTAATACTTTTTGCAGTTCTGCTTAAGTAAACTTCTATTGTTTTAATGATGTTTAGATATTTTTACTGGAAAGCAGGACCAAAAAAAAAAGCTTTAAGTTTAGCTCAATTTATAATCCAAGAACTGTGAAAGAAAGTGAAATGGAAAAGTTCTAATTATTTTAGATTAATCAGTTGGTTGGTGTGTGTGTGTGCATGCGTGCTTGCGTGTGTGTGTGAGAGATATAATGATATGTAGTCATCATTATTGTAAGGTGTGTTTCTGTGCTTTTTATAATCCAAATCATGCAGGTCACACAAGTCCAAGTTCCAGGAAGCGTTTTAGAGAGTTTCTACCTGTTAAATTTCAAGGAACTCTGTAGTCCTTAAGCAGGTCACAAAAAAACAGCATGCAAAGGTCCCAGTGTGAGTACACACACACGCACCCACACTGTTATCTGACTGTTTGCTGCTGTTCAGAAATGGAGTGAGGACACTGGCAAAAGGTTTCATTTATCTTTGCACCCTGGTGAGATGAGACACAAAAAGAGATGCGTGGACTTGGCTAATACAGTATTTCTTTCTCTGCCAAACAAGAGCAAATTCACTGCCTGGAGCCAATTAAAGTGCAGAGATCAATGCCCAACATGATACCAGCACTGAGCACCTTACATTAACATTAGCTTGGGGGATTAATGTTTTGTTATTTTATTCTGTATTATTTAGTGTCATTACGTAAGAGGTTCCTGTAAATTGAAAATGTGCTACTGAACAAAATAAGCCCAACTTTAATTAATGAACTTTCACTGATTATAAGCTACAGTATTTTGTGTTAAAAAAAAAGTTGTGAATTTTATAAGAGCTTTTTACCTTTGTCACCTGTAGAGTTTAACCCTGTAAAGCATAACATTAGAAATAAGTCAGAAAAATCTACAGTTTACTGAACCTTTGGATAAAATATTAAAAATAAAATAATTAAAAAAAAGTTTGCATGTGTTATAGTTGATACATCAGGCTTTTATGGCTCATATATAAGGAGAATATGGAGCTCATGGTGTATGGATAATCAAACCTACGTTGTTTCAGTCCAGTCCAGGCCTTTTACTTGCTTAAAAATGGTAAACTATCAATCTGATGACAAAACACATGTATTCTGATTGTGTACAATAGGTTTTCCAACAAAGTTCTGGTCATGTTGTAATTTAGAGGCCATATTAATATGAGACCTTAGGCTTTGTAGGGTTTAGCATGGCAGAGAGACATTGTGGTCAGATCGTTCAGGTAATTAAATCATCTGATGATGTCCCAGTAGGACCTAACTGGTTCCCCAGCAATCAGGACAACAATAACATTTCAACTGATGTCCTTCTGAAACTGCTTTCTGTAGACTGCTACATCTGTCAAGTGAGGTCTGTTTAGCTCTTAAAGTGCTATTAATGGCCATTACAAAGCAAAGATAAAGATTAACGCTTCTCTCGTCGATTCCCTCAGCGATGGGCGCGATGCTACAGAACATAGGAGGCCGGGCTTCCATTCTAATTCTTGTACAATTTAAATCACTCAGCCCACACTGACATAATGTGCGCTCCTTACTCCACTGCACTCTTGATTTACAATTCAGAGGGGAGATGGGAGAACTGACAAGCCCTGTGTTTTGGAAAGCTCTGCATCTAATTATCAGAGGCTTTCTGGTTGCCCCGGACATGAGATTTGGCAGTGCGTGTAGCTCCTCTCATTAAAACAGCACTCCTCGTGGAGTGGACGTGCAAAAAAAAGCCTCCCTCTCAATAGAAAGAAAGAAAAAGGAAAGATTCCTTTTCCACCAACACGTCTGTATAACTTTAGCGTGCTCACTTTTATACACAAGTATTCAACCTGTCTGTTTAGCAGACACCCAAAGCAAATAGCATTTTCTTTTTCTTTCAATGTTTCTTTGTAAAAAAAAAAAAAAAAAAAAAAAAAAAAAAACATTCTTTGTGAAAACTCCCATCATTATATTTTTTTCTTTTCCATTGTTAAGTGTATTGCTTTGTAAACTCTCCTTTGAATCCTTTGAATGATCTTAGAGCGAATTAGCATAAAGCAGATACGCCATGGCTCGTTGCTAAACAGAAAACAGAGAGAGAGGAAGAGCTCATCTAATAGAGCTGAATTGGGTTGCTGTGAATCGGGCAGACTGCAGTTTGTGTATCTGGAAGACAAGAAGTTATAATAGGCATCTGGGATTTCCGCCGGTTGCCATTTGAGTACCCACACTTACTCACAAGACTGCCGGAGGCAAAATGGTGGTCAGTTGCTTTGTGTGTGGTTTTGGTGAGATTTGAGAAGATGTAAGGCAGTGAAGTGTGATCGAGTGTTTTTGGTTCTGTTTTCATGGCTCCTGTTTCTGTGAGGGATGTGTAGTAAAAATGGATATTTGTCGTGCTGAAAGTTTGGAACAGCAGATTAGCTCATGTTTTTAAGCAAACAAGAAAATGGAAATTGAGTATTTTATATAATGTCATCAAAGAAATTGTTCAAAGCTGAATGGAGAACATCTGTTGCATGTTGATTAGAATGAAACAAAAAATGACTCAGTTTGTAAAAGCAAAAAAATAAAAAATAAAAATAAAAAAAACACATTGACTGAAGTCTGTGGGGAAACTGTTGTTCATTTTAACTCTTGGACTTCCAAGGTAAATTCAAATTTAGTCAATAACCAACCATTATTAATAGACTATTAAATGTTATCTGCTAAGCTTCAGATTTTCCCAGTCTTTCTTAACCGACTGAGTGGAAGGCACCCTCATGCATAAGTGTTATAGCACCCTCATGCATAAGTAATTTAGCTGTTTATGATAAAGTCATCTATTTACCTCATTTGTTGTTTATCGTAAATAAATTATAAATGACCCATCAATGGCTGATATTATTTTTTAATATTTTGTCTAAACAATAAAAAACTACAAACTAAAATGAATCATTTTAAAAACTATTTATGAAGTGAATTTAGACATCACAATATTGTAGAATATATATATATATATGTATGTACATTGATAAGATTTACATTAAGAGATATATATATATACATATATATATATATATATATGTATGTACATTGATAAGATTTACATTAAGAGTGTTAAGAGTGTTATTAAAGGATCATGGCATGTTATATATATATATCAGTATATATATACCATTGTATATATATATATATATATATATATATATATATATATATACATAAAACATGACGTGTCTGATGGTTAGATATGTCAGTAAATGGCCACTGTTATGATTTGCTAATGTCACTTAATAGAGAAATGCATCAACACATGTCAAAAACATGCACACGAATAAGTATTTTTAAAAACATTTTCCATATTAAACTGTCATTTAAAGGCAAAGCATTATGAAATTGTTTACGGTGCAGCTGCTATGAGATTCAATACAGTTGGCTGCTTCAACTTTTAACAAAAGTTGTCAAATCCTTGTAAACATTGATTTCTCATGTCAAGATTCCTTAAAATTATTACTTATTATGATTCATTTTAAAAGACTTTAAGAAGGTAATCTGCAAGTAAAAAAAAAAAAAAAAAAAAAAAAAAAATAGTAATATATGCATGACCAATTGATTAACCAATATCAGCTGATCTGTTACATCAGTATATAGTGCTTTTGATGCACATATTCCATATGTGGCCTAGTAGTTAGTGCTAGGTGTTGAGCTGTGACGTTCATTAAATTTCATATTCGGCTTGTATTTGTGATTCTCCCGTCATTTCCTGTCTGCTCTTGACTGTCACTGTCAGAAAGTTGGGGGAAAAAACTAAAATAATATATATAATTAATATCTTACGGCACACCCTTAGGCTCTTTATTCCAATAGAAAGCTGTCAGCACGTTAAAAATAAAGTAGTGTTCAAAGTTGCCGTGTAATCAAGGTTTCACAAGCAAGACAGTCGTCTCTGTGTTTATTTTGACTGATGCACTGTTAATGACATATCTCTGTCTAGCCTGTGTGTTTTTGTGTGTGAGAATGGATCCATGTGTGTAGTCAGTGTGTGTACGTTTATCTCCCCAGCCTCCGATGGGTTCCTCAGACTGTCGGCTACAGGGCTGGAGCGCTTGATTCATTAGACTGTCACCCTGTGTCTGAGAGAGTAATGCTTTTATGCAGGATTAGAACAGGGCCACCAGTGTTAGCTCTACAGGGAAATAAATACATGGAGGATGCGCCCCCCCCCCCCCCCCCCAAGCTAGCCATTAGACCTGCAGTCAACACCGCCACCGTAGACTTGTTTCCCTGATTCCTCTGATACATCCTGCTTAACCAAAGGCCTCTAATCTCTTTTGGGCTGCTACTTTCCAAAAAAAAAAAAAAAAAAAAGTTTGACACGGGCGTCTAATAACTGAGTCCTTTCCTGTCGTGTTTTGATTCTTTTTGCTTTGCAGGGAGACACTTCCATCTGGCCATGGTGGAAATTAAGGGTTACAGGCGGTTGTGAATGACAGCTTTGAGGAGATAGTGTGACTGGGAAAATGCTATACCAATTTAAATGTCCTATCGTTGGGACGAAAGGATTTTCGGCAGGCGCTGTAAGGAATACTTGTTGCGGGAAAGGTGGAATAGGGTGTTGTTAAAATGCTTGAATAACCGAAGCATTCTTTTGGAGAGAGGTCATGAAGAGAGATGCTGAACGAAACGGTCATTAAAAAAATTCAGTATTTGCTCAATCGTTTCAAATTATGAATATGATAATTAGCCTCCAAAAAAAAACTCCAAAAAAGACTTCTTCATGAAAGAGCATTTAGAAAACTGAAAATATCAGTTATTGGAAGCGGTGCCCATCAGCAACCCATAAGTCCATTTCCCTCAAATTACCATTCATTACCATTTTAGTGTCAAACCATTAGTTTGACCAGCTTATCCTTGCAATTACGGGTAGTATTATATGATTTCCTAACAATTCATTGCAGATTCTCTTTATGGCTCCATTAAAAGGATGGCTAATTTTGTGGCAAACTTGATTTCTCGTTAATGGAGCTGGCGTTTCCTGTCAAATAGCCTTTAGAGAGCGAAGGCTCAAGGCTCTTTTATGGCCACCTCTCAGGCTCGTTGCGTCGGTATGAGAGTGTGACTGTGAATACGAATCGCCTCTTTAGCCCTGCTGCTCTGGAGGGTCAGGCATCTGTGCGAGACTCTGAGGCAAAGACAACACTACAACCACTTTTGTTTTAAATGAATGTGGGAAGTGATAGCAAGGATGTTTTAGCACACTTTCCACTAGATTAGTGTAAAAAGCTAAGGTTGATTTAAATATGGATATGAATTCACATGACCTCCATACCTGACATGCTTTCTCAATCATGTCTTGGTATTAGGTGATGATCGATTAATTGTCAATAAGAGATGCAATCAATTAAAGCTAATCGATTAAGCTATTTAATTTTGGGCTGCGTGCGGTTCATACGCAAAACACGTGCGAGCGGCTGTGAGTGACGCTGACGGTATATAAATCATCATCATCATCATTCATTTATAATGTACAAATTAAGCTTTTAATGTGATTTAAACTTTAAAAGTACATTAAAATAGAAACAACACAAAGTTCTTCAACATGGAAAGCAATAGAAATGTAGTAACTAAGTCCCCAGATAATTGTTTTATATCGGGCTCTGCGCTTTGCAGGGCTGCGGGACACAGGATAGATAGACTAGGCTATTCATTCCTACAACTTGTTAATTCGTTCCTATGACTTATTTATTTGTGGCCACTGTCCATGTTTCATTTATTTTGTACCTTAAATAACCCATGATTTAACTAAAATGAGGGAACAAATTAATTAATCGAACTAATTCTTAATTCATGGCCATGAAATCTTTCATTTCCCTTCCCGCAGTAAGAGATGCGAAAACAGTGATAAAAAGTCATTGACAATAAAATAAACCTGCAAAATTATAAGGTTAGACGGTGAGGATTTAGGAAAAGAAACAATGCCTAAATATTATTGAATTTGTGGAAATTCGTGACCAACCAGCAAACCAGAACAAAGCCGCGTAAATATAGGCTATATGGGATCGAACGGCATCCAAAAGCATGATCGCGATGCAACATTTTCCAGCTAACCAATTATTCTTCTAATAAACAAAGCTTTTATACCACACGTGTCATAATCAGAGTTTATAATTTGTAAATAAATAGTTGCTGGATTCAAAACAGCAAAGCACTGTGACCGACACTGACAATACATTTTCACGGAGCATTCAGTGATGTCACTAAACGGTGATGATGCCACAACTTAGAGCATCGTTCACAAGTTTCTGCATGGAACTATAGCCTAGGGCACAGTTTTCAAGCCCTGGAACAAAATGGGATGCTTTAAAGTGCCCCTATTATGGATTTTTGAAAATTACCTTTCATGCAGTGTGTAACACAGCTCTAAGTGAATGAAAACATCCTGCAAAGTTTTAAATCTAAAAGTGCACCGTGTATAAAGTTATTGTCTTTCAAAAGAAAGACTCGACACAGAGTAATGAAAACGAGTCATTTTTAAAACGACTCTTTAGCTGTTTCAAGGTGACGTCAAACTGAAACATTAGCATATTTATGCCTGCCCACTTGTTGTACGCACAGACCCGGGAAAACTTGAACCTCCCCTCCCTAAAACATTGTGGGGGATTCCTGTGGAGAAGACGCTGTGCTCTGCACTGTGAGGGAAATCCATTAGGGTAAAGTTAGGTTATGTTGAAAAACTCCCAACTCATTTTCTCCATCAACTCCAAAATCATCCGAAATCGCTGCAGAAGCTCTTACCCAGTGTTTACAAAGTGAACGTGCAAGGATGGTCAAACACTCTTTACAAAAAAATAAAAAATAAATAAATTTGAACAACGATGTATGACGATTTTGAAGTTGGAGGAGAAAAGTGTTGGGAGTTTTTAGACATACCCTGTTTTGAACCTTTACACACAGAATACACACGCACATCACAGATATACAAAACAAGAAAAAAAAGTATACCATAAAATTATATTATATTTTTAAGAAAAAAAATGACCGATCTTTTCGTTATGTTGCAACTGAAGAAAGGGAGACATGAACATCTTGGATGACATGGGGGTGAGTAAATTATCAGGATATTTTTATTCTGAAAGTGGAATAATTATTTTAAAAACTTGCCGTCATGTACTCTGAAGCCTAATGTAGCATGCAAAATACATATTTAGTTGAGTGTATTGTGTTCGCTCCGCGCAGCTTGTAGGTGTCTGTCTAACAGCAATATCTGTTCACTCGCAATTGTCTAGAAATGTATGAATGAATAGTGCATGTTTGTCATTGTTATTACTTGTAGTTCTGATAAAGAATAGAGCAATACATTAGTGTACAAACGGCACTGCTTTATCAATACGTTTCTGCTTTGGGCTAACACATATACCATGGATGTTTGGGTGTTTACCACCAAGCTGTGGGCTCAGTAATGGTGATGGGCATTCTGTTATTGACCTGTGCTGCACGCAGTAGACCAATCACGACAGACTTGGGTCATCAGACCAATCACCGCAGTTTAGCATCACACAAAGGAGGAGTTTGGAAAAATTAATTATTAAACAAATAATTTCTTAGTAATCAATCAAAAAAAAAAAAAAAAAAAAAGCATAATATAAGACAATAATACAATGAAAGTGTTTTTTGACCTTGCATGCATATCAACCTATTGTTGGGGACTCCCAAAACCAAAATATTAACCTTTTATTACCCATATTAGGGGCACTTTAAGGAAAATGTATAGCCTATGTAAGTAATAGGCCTAAAATAAAATTGTTTTCATAAAAAAATAAAAAAATAAAATAAAAAAAAAATATATGCAAAATATAACTTACTTAAATATTTAGGCTAACAGATTTAAAATAGATGTCATAAAGAAGTTCACAGAAAGGAAAGGATGACAACGTGCATTCTGTTTGTTTGCTTTATTTTACAAAAGAAAAAATAATCATTATATAATTATAGTGCGCAAAAATAAAAGTAAACACTTTTGCAGATTATATCTTACTCCAAAAATTTAGTTTTTTTATGTTTCAGCTGTTCGATCGCACCGGCGCCTCGCATGCACACACCCCACATATTCTAGCAATTCAAACTTACATTGCAGTCTGTTCATTATCAAAATAAAATACAGTCAACCAAACATGAAAGTTTACACTGGTCAGTTTAAATAGACCATAGTGTACAGGTCGATTCTGCTGTTATGCCAAGGATGTTTTTGCTCATGTGAAGAGGATGATCTTTTCTGTCTATATGCAAATGCGTGTGTAAAGTACAAGCCTAGTTTACATTATAAACAATAGTTTAACACTCAAATACATTGTGAATATGGAAACAATTTGATTCTAGTCAAACCCGCGCTCGCGCCGTCCTCGTATGCATGCACACATTCACGATCTAATGCAAAAACAGGATCCAGCAGGATCAAATTAAGTAATGGTCATAATATTCACATAAATGTTTTGTGTGAGCAACAGTGTGTTTTGCCGCTGCAGAAGCGCCGATGGAAGCGGTTCACTGACTGCGCAGCACAGCCACACATGCCACGTTTGAGATAATCTTATTTTAAATACCATAACGTGAGTTGAAAATATTGCAATTGTGTTTTAAAATACAACAACGAGCACCACGAAACCATTTAAAGAGGCACATTCAGCGGTCTCTGTGACGGGATTGGAAACAGTCAACAAAGTCAAATGATCTCAAAAGTATCAAATGACCATAATTTCATCTATTCATTTTATAATCCTGCTTCTAGCATTTTATTCAGACTAAAATCCCTTTAATTCGGATGAGAAAGCGATTTGATAGTTTTTTTGTGTGGCTTTTGCACATTCTTTCATGCCGGTGACTGTGTGCCGCTGCAATAGACGCATTTTGCAGCATTAAGCTTAAAGATTAATCGATTAATTGATCGTTAATTCAAACAACGATCGATGATGGAAATGATCGAAAATTGGCATCCCTTCTTGGTATCATTTTTAAATAACTTTCATTAAAATGTCATTAACACATATAATGTGGAACAGATCAGTATTCGTGTACATTCATAGACTAATATAGAAATGAATAATTCAAAGTTTAATGAAGTTTCAAACTACCTGAAAGTTAAAATTAACTAGTTTTCAGTCAAATATTTTATGACTTTGAATGAATGTAACGTGTATACCTGTCATCTTTCTCTAAAGAGTCTGCCTAGCTTTGGACCGTATTTAAAGACGAAGACTGAAGTCCTGGCGAGGTACAAGAAGAGCCTTAAAGATGCAATGAGCAATGTGATCACAGACACCAGTGATTCTGGAGTTCCCCAAAGAAACGTCCCCAAAAAACCCATCCCTAATGTTAAAGTAAGTAATATCTTCAAATATCATCTCACCTTTTATTATTGGGGGCATTACATTTTTCCAGTGATATTAAGGCTGTCAGTCAATTACAGATTTAATTCAAATTAATTACATGATATGCTGATGAGTCATATTAATCTCTCTCTCTCTTTGTTTGGGGTCAGTAACTCTCTTCTCTCTCTCTCATCATCAAATTGATCAAAAGTGACGGTAAAGGCATTTACGTTACAGAAGATTTATATTTCATAATAATATTTAGCAAGGAATCATCAAATTGATCAAAAGTGACGGTAAAGGCATTTACGTTACAGAAGATTTATATTTCATAATGAAATATACATTCATAAACGAACTATTCATCAAAAAAAAATCATGGGAATAAAAGTTTCAACTTATCCACAAAAATATTAGGTAGCATAACTGTTTTCAACATTGATAATAATAAGAAATAATAATCATATTAGAATGATTTCTATGTGACACTGAAGTGGAGACCGGATTAATGGCTGCTGAAAATTCTGTTTTGCTATCATAGGAAGAATTTAAAATTTTAAATAATATAAAATAGAAAACTCTTGTTTTGAATTGAAACAATGTTTCATATTATTACTGTTTGTGATATATCATTGTAGCCTTGGTGAGCATAGGAGACTTTCCTTCAAAAACATCTTACCGAACCAAAAGTTTTGAACGGTAGTGCACATGTATTAATTAGCTTCTTTGATTATTTTTAGTAAGTTGTTATTATAAGTATACATACAGATGGCTGCTGTACCCCGTTGTTTTTTCAGTATCTTACACCATGAATGCCATTTTTTAAAGAAATGTCATGTTCAACTTAAAAAAAAAGTAATAATCATTTACTTACATGTCTACAATTAATTGTGTCCTTATTTTAATCACGTCTTTCTTAATCATTCTTTATCAACTCATTGATTTGACAGTGTAATACATACAGAAACATACACAACCATACAGAAATTCACATACACGTCCTCAGCAGCTTGTCCTCATGTAATCTGTGAGGCTGTCTTGTATCACATGAAGTTTTCCTGCTCATAACATTAAAAGGCTTTATTCCTTGAGGTGATTATGCTGTAAAGGATCTCTAGGAGGAAATGGAGATCACAAACTACGAGTCAGACATCAAAACCGATCCGCTCCTTCCAGCACTGATTTAATTAAGCTAACTTAAGAATGGAATGCTGCCTTCCAAACTGTTTCTTTGAGATGCCACAGCTGATTTTCTTGCCGTTTAATCCCTGCCTCTCCTCTCTGCAAAGGATGTGATTGCCAGAGCACTGAAGCATATTGGTGCCTACCAGGAGCTGGACAACACAGAACAAGTGCAGGCCCTCATCGATCCAGAGATGTGTGTTAACTGTGGCAAATGCTACATGACCTGCAACGACTCAGGCTACCAGGTACAGGTGCACACATTAGATAATTACACGATACAGTGTTATTTCCAGGAAAGCAATTACTACTGGATTTTGTTTGCTAAAATACGGGAAGCTAGAAAATGTTTTCAGATTATATGTTGTCTTCGGAGGTCACTCGATTATAGAGTTCATTCACCACCATTGGCCTTGCATATTGAAAACATAAAGAGACAAACGCAGAGTCTGAAATTAATAAGGCTGATGCGCGACGAAGGAGGCCAGCTATTTAACTTAAAGAACGATACTGTTGTGCTAGCTGCTGTCATTGTTGTTGCTTTTTTCCATCCATGAAAAGCTCTCCCAGGAGTGGGGAAATCCTCCTATTGAGAGTCGATAATTGCTCTAATGTAATAGCTTTTTTTCCCTCCCCTTCTTCTTCTTTTGCAGGCTATTAAGTTTGACCCTGAGACCCATCTTCCTGTAATCATGGACAGCTGCACCGGCTGCACTCTCTGCCTGAGCGTTTGCCCCATCATCGACTGCATCAAAATGGTTACCAGGACAACGCCATATGTGCCCAAGAGGGGCCTGCCTGTTAATCCTGTTTGTTAAAGCACACCGTCGCACCACCTGACCAGAGAGAAAGAGAACCAAGGAGGGACGTCTCATTCAAAGCATCGATTCCACTTATCATTGCTGTGTGAAAAATCATCTTTATTATGAAAACGAATAATTAGCCAGCAGAAATAATTGCCTTATATTCCCAAGCCAGTTATGCTAGAATAATTGTGCTGCCACAAAAGAATTGCATTATTTCTAAACAACACAGCTATTTTTTGTTCCTTTTCCATTTCAGGATTGATTGAGAAAGATGGTGATGTGCTGTTCTTTTCTCTGATATAAATGAATAACAATAAATAAAATAATAAAGCAAGAATATTAATAATTGACAGTCTTATTTTCACTTTTATTTTGCAACTCGGGAAAATTAATTATGTGACTGGTAAGTGTGAGAATAATAATGAAGAATATAAGCATAATTATTTATAAAGCGGATTTGCTTAGTTTAATGTTTGTTAGTAATTAAATCACAAGACATATTTAGTAATAAATATCACGTATGAGGTATAATTAAAATTTTCAAGTATGAGCCATAATTAATTTGATTAAAATATCACCAGACTAATTGTTAGTTTGAACAGTTTCACTAGCAGACTGTTTAGGCTTCTTGAAGAGCAGCTGTAGGTTTAGACACAGACACAGAACAAATTGTTCTAATGATGTTTAGAACGGTTCCTCTAATGTCCCAATTGATTTGTTTTGCTAAACTGGGGCTGATACAAACACAAGTCTGAAAGGTTTATTCTGAGTCTCTGTTGTGCTAATATGATCTTCTTATAATTGTTACATCTGCGAACAAATATCCGATTGGGAGCAGTGGACAAGACAGTAGACGGAGTTAATTAAAATGCTATCGTTTTCATCTCTGAGATGCAGACCGCTCGTTCTCTGAGTGGTTCTGTGTTTGAAATGCAGGAAAACGCCGCTTTTGAAAAACAGCAGCCAAACATGTCAGGGTTATTTCATCATTTAATATAACGGCACAATAACAAGGGATTAGGAAGAAAACCGTGCTGCCATAAATCTAAAGTTTGCACTGGTGCTCCATTAATTTGGCTGCGACTTAACTTGCTTTGTAAAAATGTTTGCCTTTGAAAAATTAGCAACCATGCCAAGCACGATGAGAAGGTTCAGCAAATTTACTGAAGTCCCTTAAGCACGCTCATTATTAGCTGCCAGAACTGCACTTCAACAGCATTACAGACACTTTTCAATGATTGTAAAGTTTTTAATTATTTACACTACTCTTGCTTTTCATTAAGTTTTTCTTTTTTAATATCACTATTATTATTATTATATCAGGGCAAAATCATATTTCCATATGTGCAGCATCAGGTCAATAAGGAGTATATAAATTGTGATAGTTATTACAGTACGTCGTGCACTGAAGCTGAATCCTCACTTGCAGCATCTCTCCCCCCAGCTGTCATTCATACATCACTGTGCATCAGCCTACTTCCTCCATCTGATTGCAATTGAGAAATGATGTGTCTGGACCCTGGCCAGGCATGCCAGGTTAAATTATTCATAAATGTTAATAAGACAAACGAGAGCACACCCTATTTTCCTCCTCCTGCTCCCCTTCCTAAGTACCATAATAGAAAAAAATAATATTGACCAGGGCTTTCTAATAGCACACAAGAGTATCATTAAAGGGATAACTCACCCCAAAAAATTTGTCATAATTTACTTAACATCAGTTCATTCCAAAAACTGTATAATTTTCTTTCTTTTGTGGAACACACACACATATACTTTATTTATTTATTTATTTATCGAAGAATTTGGGTATTGTATGGGGGTGGGGGGTGGGGGGGTGACATTTTCCAAAATATCTTCTTTTGTTCCACATAAGAAAAACAATCATACAGGTTTAAAACAACACGAGTGTGAGTAAATGTCTTATTTTAGTATGTATATACTACTATAATATTTATATTGAAATTATAATAGCTATTTTCAGCTGTTTTCTTTTAGTTTTAGCCATTTTATGTGCTTTTGTTATTTTTATTAGATTTATTAGATTTTATTAGATTTAAATATTTATATATAGCTTTATTTTTTATTATTATTATAATTTAATTAAATTTTAGTACTTGAACTTTACTTCTCAAGTAAAGTTAGTTGCCAAGGCAACATTTGTCATTTTAGTTTCAGGTTTTCATCTAATATTTATAGTTTATTTTATTTCAGCTTTATTTCAATCACCAGAAACAAGCAGAAAATCTACTTTTTTCTGCTCAAATACTCCTTTGTTCTTTATGGTATCAACAATGAATGTCCTTTAAGAATTCCTTACATAAAACATTGTAACATTCCCCACAGTCTGATTTCTCCATATAAATATTAATATTCTTGTAAAATCTCGCTACCCTGCACAACTAGGCCAACCAATTCAAGTAGAAATTTCATGAGCTAACCAGTAGAGGGTACCATGCTATGAACATTATATTGCAAAGCTAATACTGCTCTAAAAAGACTGCACTAGGATTCAACTCAGCAAGCCCACACCATCTTACCATTAAAACCAGTGGACCAAGTTCACCAGAACATCTACCTAAAGTGTTTTTATGTTCACTATGTTGTTCTGAGGGCAATCTTCCAGCTCTGCTCTAGTAAACAAGTGCTGCTAACTTTTTACTGGCTTTGACTGCAGTGGAATGAACTTGTTTTCCTCCCATTCCCATGATGGCCCTATTGTCTATGGGTTTGACCTGTCCCTTGACAAATCTAATTTCACTGTCCTCAACTGCTGTTACCTGCAAAGTTGTAGAAGTGAATGTGACAATAATCATTAAAGCTATTAGCATGGAGTGAATGGCAGCTTCTGTGAGTGCTGTATAGACTCATGACCTCTGACCTGGGCTAATTGGCATTGACAGGAGGCTGGCAGAAAGCCTTTCATTTCTCTCCACTATGAAAGACAAGAGGTGAGAGAGACAACAGCACCGACACAGCCACTAATGATTAGGTGATTCACTGCCAGGCCAGAATGCGTATAGTAGAAACAATTTAAAATAAATAAACAAAAGCCATCACTGGGCATTTACTTTGCTTTTTCTATTTAATTATTGTCTGTATTGTCTTGTTTTTCATTAGTAGTTGTTTATTCATACAACTGCAATATGCAAGTTAGTAAAAGGTTTATTTTAAATTAGTTGACAACATGTAAAATTTGTGGGGAAGATTTTAGTTTTGGTTTTATTAATTTTTGTACTTCAACTGCTAAGGCAACATTACTTATCATTAGGGATGTAACCATTCATTCAACTCACGATTCAATTCAATTCACAATTTTGAGTTCACGATTTGATTTTCTTACAATTTTTTTGTTTGTTTGTTTCTTTCTTTTTTTTTTTTTTACAAAATGAGATTGAAGACATTATAGAGTAAATGAAAAGGTGTTGTTTAATTAGGCTATTATTGCACATTCCTTTGTGAAATTGAAATATAACAAAACTAAATTTAAAATTTAAAACAAACCCCAAACCAAACAAGTACCACATCAAAAAACCACAACAAATAAAATAAATCTCTTAATATAACAGAAATAAGCCTTTGTCTGTGCTCTTCCCATTTAAAATTAGAGGCAACTACTGGATTTTAATCATGATCCAAACAAAGATGCAGCATATATGCAGCATGAGTAGTTTTTAATCTAAATTAGACTGTATAATTTCGAAATTTAAAGCAAAAAACAGAATGGTCTGACTTTATATTTGTTAAACTATACTGCATAAAACATCTGAACGAAGCAGCAGACGAGCTGAATGAGACGCAGATTCACTCTCTGACAGCAGGTGGCGCTTATGAACAGCAATGATACAGTGTTTCCTGGGTTACCGCTGTAAACAAAGCAGAGCTGTGCATATGAACACTACTTTAATATGCATTGTTCAGAGGCAAGATGAAAAGAAAATACCACGTACACTTTTCTAAAGGTAGTCAGTTCCCCTCAGATATATATTCATACAAACTCCTACTCAATCTGTATCGCGATTTGTTTGGCATCTCAACCGATTTGAATCGTCACATATTTAAAACGATTTTCGACCAGCTCGCGGTTAATTATTACATCCCTACTAATTTTTGTTTAAGTTTTTTATCTAATATTTTTATTTATTTATTTATTTATTTATTTATTTCAGCTTTATTTAAATTCCCAAATCCTATTTTTAGTTTTAATTAACAAAAACAACACTTGGTAAATGATGACAGAGTTTTCATTTTTGGGTGAACTATCCCTTTAAGTTAGAAAGGAACCATTTTTTTTTTTTTTTAGGAGTCTTTATGACTCTTTACATTGTCCTTTTTAATAAAGTTTTATTTTGTTTTTTAAAACAACAGCACCAACTGATTATGTGCTTCTGTGCAAGCCCAGAATGCATTTAGCAGAAAAAAAATAAAAAATAAAAATAAAACCACCCTTGGGAATTAATATTACTTTTTCACTTAATTATTGTCTGAATTGTCTTGTAAGCTGTAAGCTGTTTACTCATACAACTGCAATATGTAACTTAATAAAAAGTTTTTTTTTTGTTTTTTTTCAAATGAGTTTGATAATGTAAATTTTGAATTGTTTGTGTAGATTTGAATACCTATCAGTTCTCGCAGTGGGGAAGGTGTATTTTTTTTATAAAAATGAGAAAACAGTGCACACCTGGGTGGTACACGACACACACACAGCTGCACGAGCACAAAAAAATCCTATCCAAGATGCAACAATGGCCCTTGTCAATGTTTTCAATAATGTGGCTCCCTCCCAGTCATAAAGATATAAACTCTTGTTTGCTGCTTTTATTCAATTAAACTGGTGAAGGTAGGATGTCTGTGGAACACTGGCCAATGCTAATCTCATTTCGTCAGCCATTACGCCAGAGCTCGGTCCTGGCCTGCTTTCCCCACAAATGCACATTCTTGCCAAGCTTTGGCACATCTTTACAGCCTCCATAAAAGCCACCGTGAGCCTGGCTCCATACCTTCAGACCTCTTGTTTTCCTTCCATGGTGGTAAGAACTGCACTGTAAACCTTCTGTTGAAGTGACTGAAAGCTGCAGGTAGGGGTGTGCGATATCACAATTTTAAACTCAGCATTAGAGTTACACACACGGGACACTGCACGTATTCACAATCTTACAAAAGTACATTATTTGCATGTGTTTTAAAGCCTTGCAGGCAGTGGAGGATAAAGTACTTGAAAGGAAAACTAAAGTAAAAGTATAGATATCTTTACAAGAAAATTACTTTGGTAGAAGTTATTTATTGTACTGAAGTATGAAATTATTATTTTTTTTAATATTAAACTTACTATGCATTGAAAGTTAAATAAAAAAATTCAAAACAGAAAAGGATACATATTAAATATATATATAAAAAATTGTTCTATACACAGTTTGAGCAGCAAGATTGTGTTCAGTTTTAACTCTTTCTTCCATTTTGTATTATTGCTATACCTTGTTTTCAAATTCAGTCCGCCATTTATTCCAGCTGCTGTGAGAAAAGGCTATATACGATCCATCACCTGCAGCATTCTCACATGCAATATGCCTAGCATACTAGCTGGGACAACTTCTTTATGTTTACAGACATGACATGATGCAGCGACGTACTCGAATTTCTCCTCGAAAACCTACCCGTACCACTAAAATTAGAAAACTTTATTACAAGCTTACTGATGTGAATCATTTTAAATAGTTTTGTACACTGGTTGGTTAGGTGCTTGCTCAAATATTGATTTTGAATAGTTTTTAAACAAAAAAGTTAAGGACTGCAGCTTTAAGTAACGAATATTCTTCTGCGAAATGTATTGGAGTAAAAGTATACATTATAATTGGGAAAAATAGAAAATATAGTGGAGTAAAAGTGAAAGTTTACACAAATATTAAAACTGAAGTAAAGTACAGATTCTCCCAAAAATACTTAAGTACTGTAACAAAGTATTATTACTTCGCTACAGTACACCACTGCTTGCAGGTTAAACATTTCATTCGTGTGCTGTTCTGGCATGCACTTTTTCTGAGCGTGTACACCTGAAGCTCGCTCACACTAAAAAGCCTGTCAAACAGCGCCTGATTACTGGACTATCTTTCGCCTCTGATTGCGCCAGTACTGTCAAAAACACAAAAGGTTTACATACAATTACAGTTGGCTATGTTTAAAGTGAAAGTAAACAGTTGAGAAAAAAATGGACGTGTACCAGTTTCCTGAAAAAAAAAAAAAAAAAACTGTCAGTAAAGCCGCCTCTCTCCCTCCTGACCTTCCTGTCCACGCGCCACCTACGGACTGACCGACTGGGCTAGGTTCGTACAGGCCTTCTCCATAGTGTATGCCCTACACAGAGCATGAATGAAAGCAGATGTTAAATGATGCTCCCCTGACAAATGCAAGATGGTAATGAGGGTGATTACTTTAAAAGGGGATAAAATGGTCTCTAAGCTACAGCCTATCAGCAGTGGCAGCCGGAGCAAAGAAGCAAGCAAGTAGGCTTTCGTGCTTCTCTTTGAGCCCGGATTTCTGCAGATCAATTGGATTTTTGAGTTGGCCAAAGGAGATACGATCCGATGGCAATCCTCCCTCACCATCGATCTCTACTTTTACAATGGCTATGAAAAAGCTTTTACAGCATTGTCAAAATGAACCCAAAATGAGGGATAGGGAGAATCATCTGTTTATCAGGTTAAACTTGATTTTCTTTAGCAGTCTGCGTCGCCGGCAAGCTATAGTGCTAAAAATTTATTGTCAAAAATAAGTAGGTCTTTAATCGAATCTGCATCGAGTCATGGAGTTCTCTCCTTATTATTTTTTTTTTTCATAAAACATAAATGAAGCCTACACAGAGGAGAAGCAAAACATGGTTTGTGTGATATACAAAAGCCCAGTCAAGCGCACGACTTGCAGTTATTTTAACTCTCCCCTTCTTGAGAATCAGTGAGTCGAAATTATGTTCAATTCACCATCTAAATCAAAACAAACCCGCAAAAAATCCCTATCAAATACTCCAACAACCACCCCAACAACCCCCACCTCCCCACCTTACCACCACACTTTACTATCACCTCTTACTTTTTTACTTTTTACTTTTTTTTTTTTTTTTGCC
Organism: Cyprinus carpio; assembly: GCF_018340385.1. Classification (NCBI taxonomy): domain Eukaryota; kingdom Metazoa; phylum Chordata; class Actinopteri; order Cypriniformes; family Cyprinidae; genus Cyprinus; species Cyprinus carpio. The sequence goes on along the minus strand of NC_056573.1, from coordinate 9,949,432 downwards.
AATCTGATTTTCAAGGCACTTGTACAATTTAAATCTTACTGGGCATGTAATTCTCTTTGTGTGTTCACATAAGGGTGATTTGTTACATTTTTTGTCCACTGACTGATTCATTCATTCATTCATTCATTCATTTACTCATTCAGTCAATATTTTCATCAACATATCAAAACAGAGGAGAATATTCTCTAATATAACACAAATACTTTCTGGACCGCACTAGCCACCTGCTCAGAGTGTTTTCCCTGGATAGACTCTGGCATTCCCATGTGAACTGGATCACAACATTTCATTATCATAAGTGACAGACAAACTGATGAGGGACATGACCTCCCAGTTTTTTCAATACTTAATTGGCAAGAGCACATCCTCAGATGGTATATTAATTAACCATCAACTCTATTTAAACTGTTATGGGCTAGAGTCTTAAATGACTTCAATAAAATAACATGTTCAGACATTTGATTGTACTACTGTTACACAAATGTGGTGGACCTAATGCTCCAATTACAGTTCAAAATAGATAAAAAATGTCAACTGCGTTATTTAGTGTATCATTTTATTATCATTTAAGTGTCATCCATTCAATGATGTTAAATTGTGAAATATTGTTTCAATTTAAAATAAGTGTTTTCTATTTGGATAGATTTTAAAATGTTATTTATTCCTGTGATGGCACAGCTGTATTTTTAGCAGCCATTATTCCAGTCTTTAGTGTCACATGATCCTTCAGAAGTCATTCTTATATGCTGATTTGCTGAAACAATTCTTCTTATTATAAAACAGTTGGGCTGCTTAGCTTATAGATATCACGATACTTCTGCTGTTGACTGATTACATTAATACATTAATAATTGTAAATGTTTTTTAAATATTACAAGTTTTCTGTAGCAAATGAGGCATTATCTAATTAAATACGTGCTAATTTATATACATTTCCAGAAGAGATATTCGAAAACTGGATAAAACCAGGTTCAAAATTCTTGTTTCATTTTCTTGACAAACTAGAGTCAGTTTTTTTTTTTTTTGTTTTTTTTTTTTAAGGAATTAATAAAAAAATAAACATTCAGTTTAGTGTATGTAAGTGCCACTAAAGTGGAGATTTCTTGCTCAGTGTATAAGAAAATAATGACTTTGAGAAAAAAGCCTTTAAAGATATGTATTGTCATTGAAATCTATAGATGCAAATAATGGAATAGTGCGATAAAATAAACACTTAAAAGTATATTTTTGAACGTTTTCTTTTTTGTAGTCTAAAATGAAGCAAACAATGTTTCTGACCTATATATTGTGTGTACATAGGTCAGAATTCTACATATACCTCAAAAATAGTAAAATTGTCCACTATGCAAAAATTTAAATTCTGTCATCATTTCAGCAGAAGAAAAAAATTCATACAGGTTTGGAACAACTTGAGGGTGAGTAAATGATTGAACATTTTTGGGTGAACTATCCCTTTAAGCTTTGCAATTAACAAACATTGTACACTGAAGAAATACTTCCGGAGTAAATGTTTTGATTGATGTCAAATGTACCTCTAAATATAGAATCCCATGTGTCCTTAAACATGCTTATAGTTGCTAGTTACTGTCATTAAAGCTGTTACTTTGTGAGACATGACAGATGTTCTGGTTATTCCCTTTAGCATAATTCTTTCACAAGAACCAATTCCTGTTAAAAAAACAGATGAGAAATAATGTCTGCTGTTCTGTGTACACAGCATAACAATACTATCCACTGCTTGAATATAAGCTGAAGTCATGTAGAATGAATAATCCACAAAAAAACTCCTTTTCTCTATGCATCAGTGTGGGATGAGATGTCTGTATATCATTTCGATAATATCTCACAGACCAAATCTGCTTAAACTATTCTAAAATTACTTTTTGGTTACCCAAAGTTCAGCATGACCTACAAAGGCAGGTATGCTTCTGGCAGTCAAGTCGGCCTTTGTTTCGATAAGCATACAACACTATCCCTATCTCTGTGGTATAATTCAGTGATCTGAATAGTAGAATTGAAACACTGACAGTTTTGAGCTCTTGTCCACTGTGAATGCTCTGCAGCTTACAGCCATCCTCTTGAGTCATTAAAAATAAATGCACGAAGGCTATTATGACATTTGCATATAGATAAAAGCCCATTTGATTTGGGAAATCAGTACCTCATTCTGTGATTTAGGAGATTTTGCTTTAATCTGTGAATAAGTGCCCAGTGCACATTTTCCTGCTTCTTTTTTTTTTTTTACAGCTGTGGATGTCAATGTGGATAAAAAAGATGTTCAGGTTTCTGCTGAGCCCCTGAGCTAAGCTGTGAATCTCCTGTAGGTGACACCATGTTCCGTCCTTGCTGACAGAGCTGTTCTGTTATAAACAAACTGTGCTGCTGCCATGAACCGTTGACAAATGGGACATAATAGTTCGCCTTGCTGTGTAAAGATACACTATTATATGTACACAACAAAATAACAGGTAACAGCTGCTCTAAAGTGTTAGTTCACACACAAAAAATTCAATTCTGTCACCTTTTACTTACCTTTATTCCATTCCGAACCCTTGACTTTCTTCCATTGTTTTTTGTTTTTTCAATGCAATTGTAATAAATTGGGATGGAAGCTTTCAAGCTTCAAAAAGGATGCTAAGGTACCACCCCTGATAGCACACGAACATCACGGAGACGTCTATGTGACGTCTGCATTTACATCTTCAAGACCTATTTTTTTAGTGTTTGCTCATGTTTCCTATTAGATGTCAAATAAACGTTTAGAAAATGTCTTTAAGATGTTTATGATTTAGAATGTATGTAAAACTGACATCTTAAAGACATCTATCAGATGTTTGTACACAACAGATGCTTTCCAGACGAAGCAATCTTTAACAGACATCTTGCAGATGTGCTATCTGGGAACAAAGTCACCCATAGGACTTCTATCTATTGCGACCAAATCATGAGCTGAACATGAGAACTGGATCAGACAAAATTATTAGTTGACAAATTAAAACAGGCCGATGTCTACATTTTCAGTGATTAATGACTTGGGTGCCATTTTTGCATTTAAAAATGCAGGACGCAGTGTATTGGAGTAGAGGATCTATTTTTAACTTTAAACTTCAACATGAGTGCCACGTTTTTAGTAAGCTATCATTTACTTTATTAAAAAAAAAAAAACAGCGGATGAGAAGTGTGATTGACAAGAAATCCATCAAGTCTGTCTAGCGCATGTTTACATAGAAAAAAAATAAATCGAAAGCATAGTGGGATGGAAAGTTCATTTGGTTTCTTACAAAAAGCTAGAGACTTTAGAAGAATTGTAATAAAGTTTATTAAACTTCTTTGGTTCTTTTTTGTTATTTTTGCAGCTTCCTAGCAAACATACACACAGATGTATTTATGTGCGTGCATATCTCTATACCTACACACACAGAGGCCACTTTATTAGGTACACCTTGCTAGTACCGGGTTGGAACCCCTTTTGCCATCAGACCTGCCTTAATTCTTCGTGGCATGGATTCAACAAGGTGTTGGAACTGCAGATTTGTCAGCTGCACATCCATGATGCAAGTCTCCCATTCCACCACATCCCAAAGTTGCTCTAATGGATTGAGATCTGGTGACTGTGGAGGACATTTGAGTTAAGTGAACTCATTGTCATGTTCAAGAAACCAGTCTGAGATGATTTGAGCTTTGTGACGGTGTACTATCCTGCTGGAAGTAGCCATCAGAAGATGGGTACACTGTAGTCATACAGGGATGGACATGGTCAGCAACAATACTCAGGTAGGCTGTGGCATTTAAACAAAGCTCAATTGTTACTAAGGGGCCCAAAGTGTGCCAAGAAAATATCCCCCACACCAGGGATCTCCAACCCTGCTCCTGGAGAGCTACTGTCCTGCAGACTTCGGTTCCAACCCTGCTCTAACACACCTGTCTGTAATTATCAAGTAGCCCTGAACACCTTGATTAGCTGCTTCAGGTGTTTGAGATTGGGGTTGGAGCTGAAATCTGTAGGACGGTAGCTCTCCAGGAGCAGGGCTGGAGACCACTGCCCCACACCATTACACCACCAGCCTGAACCGTTGAGACAAGGCAGGATGGATCCACGCTTCCGTGATCTTTACGCCAAATTCTGACCCTGCCATCTGAATGTCACAGCAGAAATCGAGACTCATCAGACCAGGCAACGTTTTTCCAATCTTCTATGGTCCAATTTTGTTGAGTCTGTGTGAATTGTAGCCTCTGTTTCCTGTTCTTAGCTGACAGGAGTGGAACCCAGTGTGTTCTCCTGCTGCTGTAGCCCATCTGCTTCAGAATTTGATGTTTTGTGCCTTCAGAAATGGTATTCTGCATACCTTGGTTGTAACGAGTGGTTATTTATGTTACTGTTGCCTTTCTATCATCTCTAACCATTCTGCCCATTCTCCTCTGACATCAACATGGCATTTCATCCACACAACTGCCGCTCACTGGATATTTTCTCTTTTTCGGACCATTCTCTGTAAACCCTAGAGATGGTTGTGCGTGAAAAATCCCAGTAGATCAGCAGTTTTTGAAATACTCAGACCAGCCCGTCTGCCACCAACAACCATTCCACGTTCAAGGTCACTTAAATCCCCTTTCTTCCCCATTCTGATGCTCACTTTGAACTTCAGCAAGTCATCTTCACCACATCTAGATGCTTATATGCATTGAGTTGCTGCCATGTGATTGGCTGATAAGCAATTTGTGTTACCAGCCAATTAAACAGGTGTACCTAATAAAGTGGCTGGTGAGTGTGTGTGTGTGTGTGTGTGTGTGTGTGTGTGTGTGTGTGTGTGTGTGTGTGTGTGTGTGTGTGTGTGTGTGTATAATGATTTGCTGAAGTTCTCATTAAGTTACAAAAACGTTAGGCCTATTTGTGAATGTTCTCTGAACAATGAAAAAAACAATAACAATGGAACATTCCATTTTATCGTTTTGCTAATATTATGGGAACACTACTTTTTTGATTATTCTCTGAACGTACTTAAGTAGTACCATTAAAAAAAAAAAAAAAAAAAAAAAAGTTAGACGGGATGTTTCAGGAAAAAGAAACGTTCCACGAACAATGTATAAATAAAGTTTTTGTGATAAAGTTTACATTCTATTACCTTCTATTAACATTGCTGAAAGAACATTAGCCAAAGTCCTGAGAATGTTCCCAGGTAGCTGGGTGTTATCCCCAGGCCTCATACACTATATTGAAAATAGAGGCCAGAGTATTCTTAAAAAATAAAATAATAATAATAATAATATGTTGTGTTCCATTGACGAAATAAAGCCAAAAAGGGTTGGAACTTCAAGAGATTAATGACAGAATTTTTTCATTTCGAGTGAACTATCTATTTAAAACTGCAGGAGCTGTAGGTTTCCTTAAAGGTTATTCTATCCAGAACTTCACAGCTGGAATATGCCCCAATGCTACAAACCTTGGTTTAAAAAGCGAAATTGTCAAACCGACACATAATAGGAAGTGATTAAAGGAAAAAATAGAGTAATATATGGAGATCGGTTGGAGATATATTTAATATATGGAGAATCATGGAATCTGTTGACATTTGGGTCATAATTATGCTATGCTAATTAAATCTGCCGAGTATCAGAGAGCCATTTAATAATTCAAACCCAGTGCAACCTCTAATACCAATGCCAATTTCCCAAAGTAAAGACAGTGGAATGATCATACTTGTCTCTCTTAAATATTTAATATCATTTTGACCTACGAAGACTAAGGAAGGGTAAGACAATGACACTACTGCTGTACTTACAGTGGAGAAACTGCTCTGAATCAGACTGGGCATGTGGAAATGCAATATGTCACAGTACAACTGAAGACTCCTATTTAGCACTGCATGAAGTCTCACTATAACTGTCCACGATTGTGCTACAATTATAATAGCTGTTGAAGGAAAACATCAATTAACTCAAAGAATGCTAGTAGTTTTTTGTGCCTTGTTGATCTCTGAACTGACCTGTATCAGGCCTACAGCTTGTTCTCTGGCAATTTTTTGTCAAAGTAGAGAGAAACAGCAGTTTTCTCCAGGCATGATCATGCTACGTGGTGAGCTACAGATGGCCTTACATCAACACAATGAACAGAGTGGGCTTGGATTGCTTAAGGGAGCTTTGACATCCAGAATATTCATAACACAATAACAAGATCCCAAAGTTTTAGGAAAAAGCTTAAGCCTTGGAGCAGGCTGGTTAAGTTCAGTTAGCATATTTAAAACCACACTTTTTTTTTTTATTCAGAAATTTAAATGAGCAAATGTTCCAATACAGTTTGGAGTAAAAGTAACTACAGCGGTAGGTAACAATTTTGGCAAATGGCTTATTTTTACATTATTATTATTATTATTTTTTAATTTAATTTAGAAGGCTTTTAAACCAGTAAATAAAAGAAGATGACATACTATGGGGTGCATATAAGGGGCCGCTTCAGCACATAGCTTAATACAAGTAATAAATTAAAATCTAATCTAAAAAAAATAAAAATCAAGAAATAATTTTCCCCCACAATAATTGTTTTACTGAGGAAAATGCAGTACTTGAAACTTCTGGAATCACATAATGAATCATGGTTCATTTAATATATCAACATTCCCAGCTTCTGTTAATAAAGTATGAAAACAGGCAGCTTTGTCATAATTATAGCAAATATACCAGCAATTATTCACCTACAGTTACTTTTCTATGTTCGGTTTTGTATGCTATGAAATTTGGTGGAAACAGCCTTATGAGACTGTACTACATTGCAAAATCCAAAATAATTCAGGTTTTATATGCTAAGCACCCAATCCTAGAGGCAACACAAACACAAAAACGTTGAATCTCCTTCATGTTCAACTATAAGAATGGCATTGCACTCTGTAAAAGCTTTTTTTCTATATAAAAGATTGCATGCTTAACAAAAAATAAAAAATAAAGCACTCTCCCAGAGGGATTTTAGCACTGCCCTGTTACTATGTTTATACCAGTTAACAAAAATGGTGCAAGCTGCAACTTTTGTACCTTGAATCTTAGCTCAAATCGGTGCCAGTTGATTGTCCTTTCTCCACCAGAATTCAACACACAATCAGTCGCATGTTGAAAAGCTGAATACTGTAAGCACCTCTTCTCCATTGTATAACATGCAACTAAACAGGGTCCAATCTGTTGCCCAAATACCCTGCTTTCTGAGAAAGATTATGGGGACATAAAAAAGGCACATTGATGTCCAGGTTGGATATGCAAAAACAAAAGTGGACAGAGAGATCTGGGGATAAGCATGAGAAAATATAGAAGAATAAAGACAACAGGATGAGCGTTACGGCAAAAAAGTCTTTTACTACCAGGGAAAGTTTTACATCAGTTGAGACAGCAGAGAGACAGAGGCAGAGTTTTTCTACACCCTGGAAAGAGTGCATCAGAGAAAAAGAGCTAAGTGAGATACAGAGGACAGTACAGGAAGAGGAAGAGACAGCAGAGAGACAGAGGTGAATGCAGAGCGAGAAGAGTTTATTCAGCATGCTACAGGATAAAAGCACTACACCACAAAGGGACCCTCAAGCAGGAGCTTGGTAGAAAAAAGAACTTTTAATTGTGCCGCTTCTATACCGAACTTTACATTCCTTAAGATGTAAAAACTTAATTCATGTAGAAAATTTACAGAACACCCCCCTTCCCTTTGTTTCCCAGGCCAATACCACAAAAGTGTCATATTTCAGTAGAATAAGTAAGCAATTCTCGTACAACCACGAACAAGGACAAATAATGATCATTTATATGAATGATGCCTGTTGGAAAGTCAGATTTCTTTTTTTTTTTTTTCATTGATAAAAATATTCCAGAGGTTGAATAAAACATTTTGTACAATGCAGAATAAAGTAAGACTAAAGGCACATTTACTTTGGTCCCAACAGTCCCTACATTAATGTGACATCACAACATCAAACATGGTCAATCTGACACATGCAACTGCCGAGATCTATCAGCACATGCTCTGATTTTCATCAAAAAAAAAACAAAAAAACAAAACAAATGGGTAACAGAATTCACTGAAGCAAAAGTGAGTGAAAAATATCAAAGCAGGTACTATACATCACACACTGTGCTCCCCACTTTCAGAGTTTTGTTTACCACAGGTTTCAATTACAAAAAGTACCTTGGGTGCCTGATCCAAAAAAAAAACAAGCAAACAAAAAAAAAAAAAAAAAAAAACACTACAGCCCAAAATAAAACAAATTCACGAGATAATTTACAACTTGGGAGTATGTTTCATCAAATTCAGTTACTTGTGTTCAGATTCAATTCGATAGATCATAAAAATGAGGTTCTGTCTCTGAATCAAAGCAAGCCGACTAGCTTTCAAAAGCTCAAATTGAGTTGGTTTTGAACAATGACAAGGTGAGGCCACATTAGGCAAGAGCAAAAACTATCTCTTTCAAAAACCATCAAAACAAGGTGACTGTAAAGGTTACGTTTTCTGTATCATCTCAATGTGCCTAAACCTCTATAATGTGTAACAACAGAGCAAAGGGATGATGCTATTTTGCTAAGTAAGGCACATTTTTGTCGATCCATCCCAAAACAGAATAACAGCTGGCCATACACAAACAATAGCAGGAGCAGATACAGAGCAAGTGTTCCTTTAAGGGCCATTCTCATTGAAGTTCTTGATATGGTGTTAAGGAATGACTGGTAAAAATGAATTTGACTTGAGGCTCCTGGGGGAGAGAAAGGAAAGCTGACATAGCACCAGGGCATCCTCAGATGGTAGACTTTGAGAAGGACACTCTCAGGCGGTGGCCACGGCCCATGTCATAATTGTGAAGGTCGATGAGTGCCTGAATCGCCTCCTCCACCGTGGACATCTGTAGCAGAGCCATTTTGCGATCTCTAGAAAGTAAAAAACAAACATACATGACGGTCAAGGTGACAACCATAATTTTACATAAAAATGACTAAGTAATGGAATGCAGTGGGTTCTTACTGGAAAAACTTGAATGCTTTCACTGTACCGCCGGAGTTTGAGAAGAGCAGTCGTAAATCCTCCTCTGTCACATTCTCACTGGAGGGGAAACAAGCAGTTATTAGCATTTCCTCAGAGTAAATGGTAAAATGCTATCATGATGCATGAACCAATAAAAAAGGATAACAAATTTTCCTTGGTAGCCACATTTTAATCTTTTTATAAGACACTGCAAGAAAAAAAAAAAAAACCTGACAATTAATTTAAAAAGATGGTCAGCACTTCGTCCAAGATTTATGATTCCAGAATAATACACATGTATTAATAAAATGGCAAAACCTAGGGAAAAATCACCACTAGCATTCATGAAGACAGTACAAATCTGCACACCTGCACAAATCTGATGTACTCCTGCATACTCACGGTATGTTGGAGAGATGGAGTGTAGCTGAAGGGGGGAAGATGTTCTGGAAGTTCTTAGACCCAGGCTTCTTAAAGCGATGCAAAGGAGAACTTGTGAAGTCCTTGGTCAGGCCCTGATCATCTAAACCCTCCCTTGGCAGCTGTACTGTCTGGTGCTTGGAGAGGGTCACACGGATGATCTTGCCATACATCTTCTGCCCATTCAGATGGCTCATGGCTAGATAACAAAGACACAGACAGCTCTTAGTTGTCTTCATGCAATATAAAAACAATACATGCTAATCACCAAAAGAACAGCGCGTCAGTTTACCTAATTGGGCTTGGTTTCCATCAGACATCTGGATTAGAGCACTATCCTTCTTATTGTAAAGGATCTTCACACGCTGCACGTCACCATAGACACCTTTGGTTAGGCGAGAGGCAGATGGAAGAGGGAGGGAGGGAAGGAGGAGGAGAGGAGTGAACCAGGAAGGACAAGTTAGTGCTTCAGAAGCTCCGGTTCTGACATGAAAGGTGAAGATGATGGAACAAATCTTCCAAATTATCTACACCAAAGAGTCCAAAACAGTTTCTAACAGACAAAACTTATTTTGATACGCCCTCCAAAAACAAGCTCATGTGATATGGCAAAGTTAAAATCAAAAGCCTACATGCAAAATAATCAACCATGCATTAATATAAGCTGTACATGAAGAGAGACAGATAGAGCAAGATAGAGACAGAGGCTTCAAAAGCCAAGGAAAAACAAATTAATGAAAAAAAAAAAAAAAAACACTATTTCATTTGAAATTTGGCATAATAGAACTAAACAAATTAAACTGGAAAACTAAGAAACTGTTACACTAGTGCCAGATTATTAGCTAACCCTTAAATGACAAATGAAAGATTAAAAACAAAACAAAAAAAAACAACTGAAATGAAATTAACAAGAGATAAACAAAAACAGGTAGATTGCTAACGATAACATACCGAAGAGGGTAAACAGACTTTGGGGCGTAACCATCTTTAGAAGGAGAGAAGAGCAAGCAGCGTAAGACAGGAAGAGAGAAGAGTCGAGGTAGAGCGGAGATGAACAGATCATCCATAACGGAGGGTGGTTTCCCGTAGAATGGTGAGGTGGTCATGGAGCATGGGTCAAGGCAGTTAATTGGGGCAAGTCGGTCCGAGGAGGAACATTTGTTTTGGTTCAGGCACAAAGCATGAATGGGTGGAGGGCGGGGAGACAGGATTGCAGGAGAGAAAGGGCCAACCAATCACATAGGAGTCAGGAGAGGAGAGGAGAGGAGAGGAGAGGAGAGGAGAGGAGAGGAGAGGAGAGGAGAGGAGAGGAGAGGAGAGGAGAGGAGAGGAGAGGAGAGGAGAGGAGAGGAGAGGAGAGGGGTTGGAAGCAACGTGGGATAAAAGAAAAAAAATTGGAAGGGGGGACAAAAATAATATACAGGTCAGTACATAGGAAATGCAGGAGTTTGGTCAGAAAATGGCAGAGTTGTCTTTTTTTTTTCTTCCCCCGACTATGTTTAACAGTGCCAAATGTAGTCACCCGAGACTACTGGGCAGGGCACATTTACTCAGACTAACTGCAGCACAGAAACGGTGTGAGGAGGACATAGCATGCAGAGCGCGTGGAAGGCTTTGGTATGAGAAAGCATTTAGGAAAAGAAAAAAAAAAAAAAAGACAAACAAAAGGGCAGCCTATAGCTGTAAAGGGGCATGGCCATGCAGCGGGTAGGCATGAAAACCACCTTGCAGAGTTATGGCATCAATAGAGAGCACGTCATGTCGAAAACTCCACAAACCCACAAGTGTTTGGGAAAACAAAAACCATGATGGGGCAATTACTGGAACACTTCAAAAAGACAGAGAAATCAAAGTGAGAAAGAGTGTGAGAGAAATGAGAGGCGGGTGGGGCTACCATGTTTCATACCAACTTGAATAGCTTAGAGAGAGGCAGTGGAGCATCAGGAGAGGAAGAGAGAGATACAGCTTAGAGAGAAAAGACAGTTAGATATTACTTCCAGACAGAGTGCTCGTGAAAAGGTGCGAGGGAGAGAGAGAGAGAGAGAGCCAGAGAGGGGAGAGGGGGAGAGATAAAGAGAGAGGAGAGACAGTGATCAAAATTTGCACAGAGGAGAGACTGCAGAAAGACCCTCCATTTTGACGAGAACCTTACTGAGAATGCTTTCAGTATATTTCTGCAAGTATAAATGTCACAATAGAGAACAAAGAGCTACAGGTTTTAATTCATTACTAGTCACTATCAATTCACTACCAACTGCAAATATACTGAAATAACATTGAACATAATATATGAAGTACACTGGAGATGGAAATGAGACACAGGTCCATTCAAAATCATGTCAAGACAAGTCACCTGCTCATTGTTCAATGTGTGTGACTTAATACATCATTCTCAATCTAATAATTAGAAAAGTGACTGAAATGACTTTGAAATCAGCTTTAAAGTGGAAGTGAAGCACTCAGTCAAGTTTACATTATTTAGTAAACTGATTTCTCTTTGAATTAAAAAATATATAACAAACACGAACCATTTCATAGAAAAAAGGATGCTTTGTTATAGATTTTGGAGCAAGGGTGGCGCCATCTTGCAGTATCACAGCATGTGACGTCACGGGGTTGGTTTGCTCCATTGGCCAGTGAAGTAATATAAGTGTTTCATTTAAGGATGCACTGAAATTAAAATTCTTGGCCGAAGGCGAACAAAATGAAACACTGGGCCGAAGGCCGAATACAGAATACCAAACACATTTTTCCCCCATGTAGGCTTATTTTGCCATTTTTTTCACCATTGCATTAATTATAATTATTTAGATTGCCAACATGTGCTTTTTACTGTTTTTCCCCCTGCTTTTCTAATAAAACATCAATTACAAAACAAAACAATTTAAAAATATTTACTTAACACTGAACATTTTTTTCCCATTCTAGCAGACATATTACATGATATATTACAGAACCCAATTTGAACACTATGTATGAATTTTATAATAAATGTATTAATAGAGCTGTTGTAGGGTAATTATTATTATCATTATTATTTTCTTACTTTTTAATTTTATTTTACAAAACGACAGGAAAATTACAATACTATCATTTATGATTTTCGATGGAGTTGTTGGTTTTTCCTCAGCAGGAAGATCCCAGTGCTTCTTTTTGTTGACAACAGCATGCAGATTTATAAATGATTCTCATAGGAAGATGTCTGTTGCACATATCACATTGTCACATGCCTTTAAAAAAATGTTACTGAGCAACTGACTAGTAACAAGTCCAGCGCAGATTTTCCTCGCATTTTGGACTTGAATAAACAGTCTCTCGCTGTGGGTGCTTCACACTTGTAATGATTTCTGCATCTTTCTCTAATAGTTTTAAATACTTTCACACTGCCAACATGCTGCATTAGTGCGTGTCTATATTTGATTGCGATTGTTCGGTACATATTATTCGGCCTTTTTGCTTATTAAACCTGAACACCGAAAGAGATTTTTTTTGCTATTTTCGGCCGAATAATTTCAGTTGCCGAATATTCGATGCATCCCTAGTTTCATTACTTTTTGAACACACAAATGTGTTTGGTTTTCACCATAAACTGGAATTATCATCAAACAGTCTAAATCACAAAGTTTTGCTCGTGGTATCCAAAACACTGTTTTCTTAAAGCGAGACACAACGAGATGTAAACAAATAACGCTTCAGACAATATCATTCATGTTGCATCTTTTTATGTCAGACCTTTCAGACGTATTTGCATTACACTGGCTCATTCACCATTAGTGCTACGTAACATATTTTCTGTTCACCTGCAAGTACAAATAGCTTACCTGCTGTTAACAGGATGCTAAAACTAATAATTTATCTGTATGATTATGCTAGTGCTGCTTCCTCAAGAAAATGTATTATTTTCACGTGTTATAAGTCTTCTCAGTTTAAACATTACAATGTTTTAAGCCATTCAAGCGTGAGACAGCACGAAAGAGATTTCAATGCGGTACTCACGCAGTGATAGATCGTTTCAGTGAGCACGAAGCCGCAGCTCAGTCAGCATACGAGAACAAAATTGACTTCTCTTTCGTGTCTGCTTGAGTAAATGCACAAAAATTATGTCAGAATGGCTCTTTTGTCAAGTATCCACGTAAATATGTATTGTTTCCAACCCGATCTTCACCCCAAACCAGCAGGTTCACGACTTCTTCCACCAGTAATGGTAGTACTGCTCTGTCCCCTCGCCGCATTGCCTCAAATGCATAAGAAATTGCACTTATTATGGGCTCAATAGTCCTTTCAAGTTTGTCTTCCTCCATTTCAAATCAAGCATGTGTTCAAAAAGTAGAGAAATGCTTATATTACTTCAGTGGCCAATGGAGCAAACCAACCCCGTGACGTCACACGCTGTGGTATTTCAAGATGGCGAAACCCTTGCTTTTAGAAGGGCTGGGTATTGGCACATATTATTAATATTATTATTATTATTATTATTATTTTTATTTTATTTTTTTCGTAAAGTGCACTGCAGGTTAACCCAAAAGTTAAGATTCTGTCATAATTTACTCACCCTCGTGTTGTTTGAATTTAGATTAAATTTAGGCTTTTATTCACGTATAAACATTGATCACACATCCATAGATCCCATTAAAAATATGGTAAACAAGGAAGCTCAACATGCCTGCTTGACAAGCGGGGACCAATGAGGTTTGCTTTGGCACATGAAGCAAGCAAGGTTGTGTATGTGTAGGTACGCTGATCAAAGATTATATTTGGATAAAGGCCTGTCAACTTTGTAAAGGGTTTTAAGAAAAAACTGGGCACCATACACTAAACAAATGAGGATCATACTTTGCCAAACTTTCAAGATGTTCTAAAGCAAAAAAACACAGCCTTGTTGCCAAGACAAATGAAAAGAATGAGTTCTAAAGTTGGGCCAAAATATAAAAAAAGTTTGATATCCTTCAACTGGAAGGAATTATAGTCTGAAGCTTAAAAAAAAAAAAAAAAGTCTGTGCCCATCACACACTATGTGGTTTCTGTGAAATCGACTGCCCAAAACCTGCACATTGGTTCTGACTATCTGCAACTACTGTCGGATCAAATGTCCTGACTGTAAATTGGGTCAAAAATCCAGACAAAGGTGGTGTAGTGTTTTCCAACTTTATAGCCATCTTGCCTCTTCAGAAGGCTTCTTGCATTAAACAGCTCTGTTCATATGGATTACTTTTACGATACCTCTTTGAATTGTTTGACACGTAAAAGTTTTGGCTGCATAGACTTTCAATGGATGGACAAAAATGAAGAGAGAACATGGAAAATGTCTTCATTTGTGTGCCGAAGATAAACAAAAGTTGTACGGTCTGAACATTAGGGTGAGTAAATGATGGCAGAATCTCCATTTTTGGGGGATTATATAATCCATGTATAACTATTTATATATAACATTTTGGGCCCTTACAGGTTAATAAAGCAAATATAATGCAACATTATGTTGCAAAATTTGTAATGACGTAGAAATTTAAATAATAAAATCACATTTGTGGTGCAGCTGTTGATGTTAAAAATGTTTTACTTGTGCACTAAAAATATGCATGCATTAAAATTATTTTGTGGTTTTAAGAATGATATTCAATCTTGCAAATTGATGGTAAAACATTATATTTTTACCCAGCTCTAGTATTTACTGAAAAAACATTAAACAATTGTGAAAAAGCTTATGATATTCCCAATAATTCTTCTTTATGTTCTACTCTCACAACACAATGTTTTAATTGTGTTAACGCTGATCTGCTGCTAAATGCCACAGAGGTTAAGACCTCTCAAACTCAAGAATGATCCTTGACAGATGAGGACTGAACAAATAAAACCTGGAACATACAGTGTACTGGCAACCTGACTGAAATAATGAAAAGACTGTGAACAGAGAGAGCAGGATGTATGTGTGTGTGTGTGTTTGTGTTTTGTGGGGGTGTACGGACCTCTTCGTTAAGGTTGCTGACCAGTAGCACTCCGCCAGGTCCCGAATGCCCAGACAACGCCACCCTCCCTGCTGCTGCCGCCGCTGCTGCTGCTGCACTCAGAGGGCTGATGGCCCCTATAGAGAAAGAGAAAGAGAGTAGCAGGACCATGTCAGCCCACATAGCCCAGACGAGCCAAAAGCTCAGCATCTCAGGCGGATCTGCCCTGTGGCCATGCATTCTGTCTGTCTGCACCCACCACACCAAGCACATCCAGTTACGCAGCCAACAGCACAGACCTCGGGCAAACCCACATCCCAGAGTCAATATCTGCCGCTAGGCAGATCACTATCTGAACCGATTTCACACAGACTGGCACTTTAGAGCAATATCCGAAAACAAAATTGCTTTTTGGGCCCTGTCTGCTTGCTGTAGTTAGTCGGTCAATAGGCTGCTCTGCTTTAGCTAAAGGGAGCTTGTGTTTGGCAATTTGGATTGCCAGTCTGTCTGAAATACGGGCCCCTAATTAGTGTGCGTGTCAATCTATTACGTCAGGCCCATAATGCAGAATGGGAGGGCTTATTGTTGCAGCTTCAGATTTATGCTTTGACAAATAGCGACAATGTTTATGAATCCTGCATGTCAAGTCAGGATAAACTGTTGGGGTGGTTTCAATATGAAAGCCCTGCCAATTCTGACAGCACTGGAAAAGTCCCTGTCCTTCAGAAGGAAGAGCGCATTCAAGTAGGGTTAGAAAATCAAAAGGAAAAAGGAAAGTAAATGGAAGCATAGGTACCTAGAGAAGATGGAAACCCTCCACCACTAGAGTAGGAAGTTACCATTCCAGAGGGAGTACCTAAGGAGAACGTGTACAGTCAAAGTCTTACGGATCAAACACAGACTGGGGGCCGTGGAAGCGGCAAAAACGTAAAGCAACGTGTTTGAATGGCACATCAATTAGACGGGATTGCATTTCAGGCACCATTGACCCATTTTCTACTAAGAACTAGAAAACTCTCATGAATCATAATAGAGGGAAGGCATTCACACCTCTACTCTGCTCTGAAGCTATGCAGACAGGAGATGATGATGCATGTCAGAGAATGACAGGGAAGATGGGTCTTAAATGTGTGATTGAGCAACGTTTGCGTTTGAGGCACACATGAGAGTGTTTTCTAACTTACCAAGAAGGGAGGTGGAATCTTTGCTGAGAGTGGCGGCCACAGATGGGTCCACAGGTGGTTGACCGTCTCCTGCGGGCAGCTCGGGCCGGGTATAATCCCGGCTTTTGTCATTGTTGTATTTTACGTTCAGGTTGACCAACTTGGAGAAGTCAATACGCAAAGTGCAGCAGGAGTTGTATATGTTCTGACCATCCAAGGACTTTAATGAAAAGAAGTGAAAAAGAGAGACAGAGGATGAGAGCAAGACATTTGTTATTCTATGACATGGGTGAATAAGGATAAGAATAATTACAGCCAGCGCATAATGTAGGGCCCTGGCTCAAAGTAATAAAAACACTCCTCTACAAGTAATGACAACTGCAGTCATTTCATCACATAAATGAAAGAAAGGTACTAAACCAACATATGACTGGATCATAATTTGCCTGTGGCCATAACCATCACATTAAAAATCTCATAACAGTGCTTTGGCACATCATTACACATTTATGGAGTTTGTGGTAGTTTCAGTCCTCCTTTTCGTTCACTCACCAGTTTGGCCTGCTGGGCATTTACTGGGTCACTGAACTGCAGAAGAGCCTGGAACTGATTATTTTTGGTAAACGTGATTATCTTCATGACAGTCCCAAACTTGGAGAAGATCTAAGAGAGATCAATGCAAAGTCCTGTTAATTTAGAGCCATGAGTGTGTAAAAAGAAGAAAGAAAAAAAACCTTTGGCTTGCTTTTTTTTTTTTTTTTAAATTGCAGTTTATTCCAGATGGATGCCTGCTGTGGCCAGTGACCTGTTGGAGGACGTCCAGGGTGACTGGGTAGAACATGTTGTCGATGATTATTCGCAGTACTGGGCTGGGAGCAGGCGTTAATACACTCTCGCCTGCCGCCGAGCTTGGAGAGCCACCCTCCTGGACCGCGGACACTGCCTGCAGCACAGCCTGAGCTCGTTCAGAAGGAAAGCAGGGCAACCGATTAGGACCAGAACTACGCTTAATTACACACTTCTGTTGCCGATATAATTTTAGTTATGAAAAATTAAAACAAGAAGGGGTGCATTTTCTAACCTGGTTGAGCGCACTGTCAGTCTTGAGCTCTTTGTGGTTGGAGTACTGAATGAACACTGGGACATTACGCACTTGAGGTGTAACAGCGGTGTAGTAGTTCACCATAGTAACAGCTGCTTCCTCTGTTCCTAGCTCCAAAAATGCCTAATTGAAGGAAAGTTTTCAAAATTAAGAAACAGACTTTTTTTTTTCCAAATGAATGAGCAAAAACTTTGTTCACCCAATTTGTAAAACAGCTTTAACAAGACCAGGGGTGCTCAAACTCGGTCCTGGAGGGCCGGTGTCCTGCAGAGTTTATTTGATTAGGGTTGGAGCTAAACTCTGCAGGACCGAGTTGGGGCACCCCTGAACAAGACATTTTAAACACTAAATTGAATTTCAGAATATCGATCTCCTTCCTCTTGCAACAGGAGCTTGGTTTTATGTCCCTCAACATCATCCCCCATCACATACCTGATTTTTGCCTTTAAGCATCAGGATATTAGTGACCTTTCCAAAGGGCAAACCCAGGGCGATGACCTCAGTCTCAGAAACCTCATTGGGGAGTTTCCTGATATGAATGACTCTGGATGGTGGGCTATCCATGCTGTCCTCCACCCTCAGTTTCTTACTGTCACTTCCATTAGCTGTCAAATAAATCAGAAATACACCTGCACTTCAAAACTTTTTATTTGGTTTTATCAGGTTTATATGAGATGAAAAAACTGGACAAACTTTTATATATACAGATAGAGTTTGAAATTGTTTCATTCAAGACTATCTACTGTATGACATCTTCCATATTCTGTTTATATTTCATGAATAAGTTCAAACGTGATTAAAATGTTACATATGCATATGATTTAGTATATGAAAGGTTCTATGACCTTTCATAGAAGATGTGATTCTAATTTCAGAACAAATTGTAAAAAATGATAGTTAAAAGTTACATACATTGTAAAGTCCAGTTTCTAAGATTTGAAATGTCTTTAATCATGTAAGTGGTTTTAGTTAATGACCACTCCAGCTGAAAGAATTAAAAAAAAAAGAAAAAAAAAAAGTAGTACAATTATCAGATACAAGCAGATGAACATAAAAGAATTTTGTAAGAGCAATAAGCCCCATAAAGCCTATGGTTTGTAGTGATTTTAGAGGGGTATGTCCCACATGTGGGATTATTATTTCTGTGCCCCTGGTAGTACGGTCCCACATATGGGATTTAGAATGTTCAGTGATGTCACATAACTGCCAGATTCAAATGTGCTTTCGCACTTCGGCTGGTGCTGAGCCAGAGACAGACGAGTTCAGCGTTTGTCATATAATCACAACTATGCAGTGTTTTCAACCACATTATGTTTATTTTAGGTTTCACACATTTAAATACACAAGTACTAGCAAAACAATACATTTATAGTTTGTAAAATACACACTGATGTCAACGGAAGCAGCAATATCAATCCATTCAATTATAATTTGATGATGTGTTTTATTCATATCGGATACACAATGGGTAGGTAACTATAATGGCCACTCTATTCTTCTCTCAGTTCACCGGGCCCTCACTTTCATGTATTTCATGAGAAATGGATAAATTTACATGCTGCAAATCCAACAGATATGATTCTCTGAATTACAGCGCAGGGATCAACGCAAAGGATTTTTTTGGTTCAAATTTTTACTTGCCCTGCCAACATTTTCACTGGCCCTGCCACAAAAAAAAATTTAAATAGTTGCTGTTATCATTGTTTTTGATCTGTTATCGTCTATTCTAATAAATAAGCTTATATGACACCAATATTTAAGATACCAATTAAATTTTACAATTCTCTATTTCAATTTCGATACCACAGCAAAAATTACCAGCCAAAAATAAACATAAATATAAAGTTTAAACATTATTAAAGACAAGTGATCGCCAGTAAATAAGAACAAATGAAAAAAAAAAAAAAAAAAAAAATGTAATAGCACAATTAAATACAGGCCTATAGTACAAAAATAGAAATGGAATGATGCTTTAGGTTTTTATGTTTGTAGATGTTCAGGTACAGAAATTGAAAAATCACATTTAAAATAACATTTGCATATTCTTCACTCTGTGTTGCACCTTGATTTTTCATAACCATTTGAAATTAGAGGCAACCACTGCATTTTAATAAATTTTTATTTAAAAAAAGAAGTGCAATGTTTGATTTATATTAAGACTGTATAATTTCAAAATCTTAAGCAAAAACAGAATAACCTGACTTTAGCCTTATGAAATTATGCTACATAAAACATCTGTATGAAACAGAAACAGCAGGTGGGCTGCATGAGACGCAGATTCACTCTCTGCCAGCAGGCGGCATGGAACAGTAAAACAGCGTTTCCTTGGTTACCGCAGTAATCACAGCAGCTGTGCGTATTAACACTAATTTAAATGCGTCATACTGAGACAAAATAAAAAGAAAATGCCATTTCTGAAAACAGTCAGTTCCGTTCCCCCCAGAAACACATTCATATAAAACTCAATGTTTGGATTGTCTTCCTATATTTTGCACATTGTGAACAGTGATCTTGTTCTGCCTGCTACAGTATTTTCTCCTCTTTGTGTCTGTCTTCAGCATCTCTGGCCTCTGTTAATGGCCTTTAACAGACTAAGTATAATAATAATGTAATATTTCCACACAAATGGCCATTTGGGAAAATGACTGCAGTGCAGTTTGCGTGCAAGCATAAAAAAAAAATAGATTTTCGAATATTCGTCGAATAAAAAAAAAAAAAAAAAAAAAAAAAAAAAACATTCAAAATATAAGTAAACATCAACCATAAGGCAAACACGATATTAGATTTTTCATAACAACACAAAATAAAAATACATCAAGAGAATTCACAATATCAAAATATCAATATCACGGTTATTGTGGCCATAAGAATTCACGATATCAATATATTGTGATATCTATAGAAACCTTGGGGGGAAAAAGATATCAATAAAATTATTTTTTACTTTGTTTATTGAGTTTTTCTTTTTTACCCAATGAACATAAGGTTACTGATAAACGCAGGGCACAAGACTCTGGCTTTCTCCATCTTCTTTGAAGCTCCTATGAAATAGCAAGAGAGAAAATACTGTCCAGTTCAACAGTGTGATGAATAAATATTAATGGTAACACTTTACAATAAGATGTCATTTGTTAACATTGATGTATTAACTAACATGAATAAACAATGAACAATACATTTAATACACAATTTATTAATCTTTGTTAATGTTAATAAAAATTGAGTTGTTCATTGTTCATGTTAGTTCACAGTGCATTAATGTTTACAAACATTACAAACTTGTGATTTTAATAATGCAAAAGTAAATGCTGAAATTAACATGAACTAAGATTAATAAATGCTGTGGAAATATTGTTCATTATTATTTATGTTATTTATATATGTTAACTAATGTAATTAACTAATGAACCGTATTGAAGAATGACCGCAGGTGAGGCATTAAGTGCATGGCACTGCGACCAGCAACATTTTACAGAGTTTAATGTAGAAATGTGATCGCTCAATTTTTCAAGATCAGTTTTAATCATGTAACTGTTAATAGATTTGAACAAAGAAATAAAGTGTTTATACACACAGGCTGTATTCCTTGCAAATACAAAAATAAGACGAGTAAAGAAAATGCGGTACTTATTAAAATAATCACCATTTATTTAAATATATTAAAAAATGCAGTTAACAGGTTAATATAACGTTTCCCATTCTATGACTAGTAAAATAATGACAACTTACTCTGCTGAACACGGCTCTCCTCGGAGCAGCTGCGAGTGCTGCGTCGTCTTCTTGTGTGACAGTGTCAGCGTTAACACACAATACTGCCACCTGGGAGCTCAACCAGGTACTGGCGCTGGAGTATTTACATGTGGTGTTATCATAAGAGAACTGTTCATTTTAAATATTGCGGTATATTGTCACAAACTAAATTAACACGATATCGATAACTGTTGCTTTGAATATCACCATTATCGTCAATACCGGTATATCGCGACACCCCTAGTGTCTTTGTTAGCCTATCCAGTTGAACCCACTAGATGCGGTGCTGCTACGTTGTTCATTCAATATATTGCGGAAAACGAGAGCAACAGTGTGGAGAAGATGTTGTTTATGTCAAAACTGAAACCAAGCCGTTCACACAGAACGCATATGTATCGCATTATCTAGGGGGACATCTATTAGCGTTGCGCTTGCATCTAGCACAAGAGAGCGGCATGTTTAGAAAGCCATGTAAAATTAATGTAAGGTCAACTTTAAAAAAAAATGTCTCGAGATTTTATGGCGTTTTTTCCTTTGAATGAAGTAGCCTACTCTTTATGATTGGTTTTCGGTCCTTTGTATTAAACTATACATACATATAGTTTAATATTAAGCAACTTTATTAATTATATATGGTTTAAAAACATTATTTTAAACATTATGCATTTTTTTTCCCCAAAAATTGCTTTGAAGAAACTTGCATAATAGGAGAACACAACCAACAGAAATTATGCCTTTTAAATTCAAATATAATTTGAAAGTTTTTCAGTCATTTTGACAGCCTTAGCAAGCACAGAACAGAAAAAATAATTAAGGCAAATTTAGTTTTTCAGTCATTTTGACAGCCTTAGCAAGCACAGAACAGAAGATAGTCTGAAATAAAACAAAAAAATTTCCGGTAGATCGGTGCATCTGTACTCCACTGTATAAATTAAGTAAGGAATAATTTACGACGGGCCGTTGAATTATTAGAAAAATAATTTGTCCTATTTTTGTACTTAAATCGCTATTGTGAGTAGGATTATTTCTTTCGCATCTCATCCAATGCCGCTTCTGCTAGTTCCAAAACTTCATTTTAAAGCTGATAATGGAGGCTTGAGCCGTTGATAGCATTCTAATGCAGTTATTAATGAAGTTATTAGAAAGACAGCGAGAGAGACAGAGACACAGAGAAAGAGAAAGAAAGAGAGAGAAAGCTTGTGTGAATTAGGCTACCTCTGTGCGTCCCTTAACAGTGTTCTGCAGCAGCGTCTCTAAACAGCTGCTATTATAACCTCGCTAGTGAGAAATGTCATGTGTCATTTACTTTCAGAAAATCGTCTGTCATGTTGTTGTTGTTTTTGTTAGTCCTGTGTGCTATATAGGTACTGTATGCTAATTTCTGTTATTACAGTTAACTATGCGAAGTGATATGGAACTGTAATGCGGTCAAGAGAGCTGTCTGGAACTACGTTCGCCCTGCATTTCCCTGAAAATAATTGCACACCTCAGAATGTTCGTCAACCAATCAGACTTAAGCATTCAACGGTCCCATAGTATAAATGTAAATTAATCATTGTTAAAGCTACAAAGTTACTTGCCAGGACGGGTATTTTTGTATGTTTTTGCCCATTCAGAGGGCTCACGCGTGTCATATGCTGTCTGTGCGTGCACTGTTCACACAGAACACAGTGCGCGTGTACTGAAAGAAGTTTTCTTTCACGCCCAAATGCTTTTTAATTGCTTCCATTTTTAAAGTCTTAAAAATGCATGCAAATAACAAAATGTCATGATGACGCTGCAGTGGCCCGATCGGGCAAGTGACAAATCCGTCTACTGTCCCGAACGTCTTTCGAATGCCACGGGGCACATCCTTATTGTCGAACCCTGCAGTGCAAACTAACATGGTGGTGTCCATCATTAGATCATTATAAAGGTTTGCAAACAACACATTCACTTACATGTATCTGAGAATTGAAATATCAGGTAGTTGATGACAGTTAACAAGCTTGTGAGTATTTTTAATAAAACAGGAAAAACTACACAAAAGTGATACATCTGTCATGCAGTGCTATTGTGGCTGCTGTGTGTCACAAAAAGTTGATACAATCTAAAATAACAGCTGTCTTAAAAAAAAATATGCTGGGGGGGGGGGGAGTCAATTAGAATATTTTAAACTCATATGTGAAAGGGTTAATATGGTACTTTGTTCTAGACACTTACAAGTACCCTAATGTGAGTATGTAGAATTTTGTGAATGACACTTCTCAAA
Organism: Cyprinus carpio; assembly: GCF_018340385.1. Classification (NCBI taxonomy): domain Eukaryota; kingdom Metazoa; phylum Chordata; class Actinopteri; order Cypriniformes; family Cyprinidae; genus Cyprinus; species Cyprinus carpio. Next base: position 9,925,821 of record NC_056573.1, on the reverse strand, counting down.
TTTTTGGCATTTCTGTGGAAATTTAATTATTTGTATTCCTTGTGAACTTAGTTTTTGGTTATCAATTACACACAGACACAAACACACACACACAAATCTATAATAACGCATCTTTAAAACCCAATTTACAATTGTCTTCCCTCCTCTTACCAGTGACTGAAGAATTTGGACTGTTGTACAGACTGCCAGACAGCAATTCATCTGAGCTTCTCTACAAAGACACAGATGTACATTGCAAAGTCAGTAAATCATTCAAATAATTAAAATGATTTATAAGTCATACAACTTAACATTATTCCATTGTTCACAATATCCCCAGATAATATGGACCTGTGGAGGCGGTTACTCTCTCAGATTTGTTGCATATGTTTTGATACAATATCCTAAAATTAAGTGAAGATAAGAAAAGAAGGAAAAAAACACTTAACGTACCTTCACACCAACTGCAACATCACTTGCAATGCTGAAGGCAGAAAATAGAACAATGCCGATTAATTCTGAGATGTATGTTTTGTTACACTTTCGAAATCACGTACACATCGATGCCACACCACATAATGTCATCAGTGCACTGATTTCTCAATTACAAATATTCATTGTACAGCAACGTGGACAGTATTATCAGCAGAAGTTTGTTATAAGAAACTTAATAATGCGCGTAGGAAATTGAGTTTTGAAACGCAAATTGTGCATAATTAAAGTGACATTCTGTAACGACAAATTAATATTCAACTCGTGGGTGGAACGAGTGACCGACGGTTACATTTCAAACAAAGGAAATCGGACGCGTTAGCCGCGGAGCTAACGTTACGCTACTTGACATGCCACTGTTGTTCACATTATACGAAACACTTTATAGACTGATGTTAAATTATTCTGCAGGTTGGTATTTGATATGTTGTATACACAACGCATCTACGTTATTTAGCGGTAAAATATGATATGCGGAGCTAGCATGCATTTGTTATTATTAGCCAACGTTGGCTTATGCATCACCAGTCTGCACGAACGGCCTTGTTAGAACGCTCACGATTGCGACCAAACTCGTTTCAGAATGAATTTAAGCTACTCTCAAATTTTTTTCTCTTATTCTGTAAACAACGCAGACTTACCCGTCCATTGCAGGGTAAACGACGTCCTTCACGGTGTGATACCGATCACAGGAGCAGAGGAGCCTTCGACACACCAGCGTAACTATGCAAAATGGAGGAGAGTCCGTTATTCACGGAGTCACCCGAACACAGCCTAAGCTAACCCGCGGAGCAGCCTCAGAGCGACAAAGTTCACAAACATCATCAAAAAAAAAACAATAAAAAAAAAAAAACACAATATACATCATATCCTTCTCTGCAGCACAGACCGCTGCATTATCATAAACAAGCACTCTCGTCCATATTGAAAATCCTTAAAAATAACAAAATTTAATAAAATGTTCAAAGTCATGAGAGGAAATTTTAATAAAATGTTCCCAAAGCATATGCAGAAACAATAAAATAACCTATAAAAATTCAGAAACAATTAATGAACCAAGCAAAAGAAACAAAAAATTAAACTATAAAAAAAAAAATAAAATAAAATAAAAAAGTTTGGGAAACTTGATCATCATCTTGATCATCATCATACAGATTTAGTCCAAATCTTTTTATCAAAAAAAATATCAATAGAAAAATATAAAATATATAAAATAAAAAAATCCTAAATATTAATAATAATTATATTATAAAATATCAATATAAATAATAATAATAATTATAATAATAATTTTGGAAGTAAAAATTATGACTTCCTGTATATGTTACAATATTTTATAAGCTTAAAGCAATATGGATAATTTACAGTGAAAGACAGTCAGATTAAATTCCCACAGTCTATGTGTGTAACACATATATATTATTTAAATGGTTTTGTTTATTCTTATTTTTGTTATCAATTATGTACTATAAGGTGTTTTGTGCTGCATATTATGTTATTTAGTGAATATTTATTTTATTATTTTAGTGTCAGTTGTGTTACCCTGCTGGTGTTTTGTCTTTGTATGATCCTGTGCACCGTCTACAATATTGGCCAGGTTCTATGTGCAGTGAAATGTTGCTTTCTTGTACCACTTGTCTTATTATGGTGTTTATCAGAAGATTCTAAGTTAAATAAATAAATAAATAAAAATATTTAGGTAGTTGAATTAGCTTGGTATGTTAACATTATATCACTTAATGAAATATACATTTATAAGTTGTAAGATATACAGGCATGTGTTCTGAAAAACAAAAAAGTGTAAAAATCGTACCTAAGTGTACAACAGCTTGTCATGGCAGAACCCTCAAAGGACACCTTTACCTTTTTTATACCTAAAGGGTGAATATTAGTAGTAATATGGACCCTTGAGATAGCAATATGTACTTTTATGGAACTAACGTGGACCCTTTAGGTACAAAGTGTTCCCTTTGAGGGTACTGCCCCAGTGACAAGCTGTTGTACCCCTAAATGTACAATTTTGCACATTTTTTCTGAGAGTGCACCAATATGACATCCTGTAATAATACAAACTTTGTCATCATATTGTTAATTTCTAGTAGTCACAACTTTTTTTTTGCATTACATCGCTTGTTCACTAATGGATCCTCTGCAGTGAATGGGTGCCGTCGGAATGAGAATTCAAACAGCTGATAAAACCAATACAATAATCCACAAGCAACTCATACGACTCTAGTCCATCAATTAATGTCTTGTGGAGTCAAAAGCTACATATCATACACACATATTGCAAAAAGCAAATTCATCATGAAGACAATTTTAACTTGCTTAGCTTCTGTCTGAAGTATGGGCTCTTTATCTTTTAATATTTCTCCAGTGAAAAAGTAGTCTCATTTCAAACAGGAGAGAAATATGCAGTAAACATCATTTATAAGTCCAGAGCACGTCATATTTTGATGGGTGAGGACAACAGGGGATGGATTTTTTCATTGAAGGAACTGTTATTATGAACTCATATTTTGACTGGAAGTGACAATTTAAAGTTAAAACCCCTTAATGATGGATTTGTTTCTAATAAAACACACATCTTATAAACACAGTTTTTCACTTCACAAGATGTTGACTGATGGACTGGAGCCAAATCAAATCCTTGTGAATTATTGTGATGTTTTTATTAGCTGTTCGAACTCTCATTCTGACGGCAATGCTGTTTCATGCATTCAGAGTTGTTTACAAGGACAAAGTTTCAAAAAACAATTTGGATGTATAACGGAGTATTTTTGTGCCAAAAATCTTACTTCCGGGTTCATACAAGTTTCGGAGAGGTATTTTTTTTTTCTCGATCATGGCTCTTCATGACGTAGACAAGGGTGGAACTCCTTATTTGGGCATTTCAAATGCGCCTGCGTACGCATGGAGCGGTCCCAGCTATAAAAGATCCCGGTCATGATTCAGAACTGCAGACGGTACGTGAAACGGCATCAACGGTTTTGTTGGCATTCGGTGCTAAAGTGCTCATCACTCTTTAGCTCCGCCTCCATGAGCTCAGCTTTTTCCAGAGAGAATCATAAAGCTGTATCTTTCTTTTATAAATATGATAAAACTAAAGACTTTTTGGAGATATGAAGGATGCAGTGCTACTCTAGGTACTCAAGATTAACATGAGATTGGATGAATCTGTGTGTGTTGTGCCCCCTTTAAAACAAGTGAAAAAAGTGTGGACACTTCGGTGCTCAAATATCAACTTGAGCGACCCTTTCTGTTCAGCTCAACAGTAGCAGCCCAGTGACCCTTTAAACAATGTTGCAGATTGCCGTAAGATCATCACACTTCACTGTTCTGAGAGACCACAGGGAAAATGCAATCATACTCTGGATGGAGGAGGGCAGCCAGCTTCAACTGACCACAGATGAAAAGATGTTTACTACGCATTTCTGCACCAAATGTAACAGCTTGGCCTGAGCATCATTATATACCCTGTATTGATTTCCAATAGCCAGCACATGTGACTGTTGCCTCTGGGGCCTTGGTCACCAACTGAATTGGGAGCTTGCAGTCCTTTGTCACTGAATCAGATTATTGATGAGAGAAGTGGGCCTTCTGGCTATAGTGTTTCATATAACTTTACCTAACCCTCTTCTGCTTGTCCGACAACAGTTCAGCCGTCTGTGGAAAACTGCCAGTCCTTGCGGGTGTCCACTATTTCTGTGAACCTTGCAGAAACTAAGCAGAGCTAATTCTATTGTTAAGAGGTCACAGTGTGAATATACATGACTCTGTGGTTACCATAAGGTTTGCTGCAGGGCTCGATCTGCCATGGTTACCTGATATAGTGTTTCCATAATTATTCAAACAGCGCTGTGCATCTCATTTAGCTTGAACTCAGGTGAACGGTTCGATATGGTGAACCCGCTGACCCCTCTGTAATCACTACAATCTGTTTGCCTCTGTTGATTAAAGCCTTTTACAACATTCACAGAAGGCCTGTATGCACCCAGAATAACGACACAAACAGGACCATAAACAAGACCATTTTCAATCCTGAGTCTTTGTGTTGCAGTCCTTTTTGTCAATATTCATTTCATATTAATAGAGAATGCTTTTTACCCTCTCTCAATGGTTAATATATTCAACCTTGAATCTGACTTTCATTTGTAATATAACTTTTATTCCTCCTTGTATTCTCTATTTGGATCAGTTTGCCCATGCTTGTAATTGAAACCCACATGTTAGCTGTTTTCAATCTCATTTGATCAATACAAGTCTTGTTATTAGTGTATCAGCTTTGTGAAAGCATTACAGCTGTGTATAAAATATATTTTCTGTTGCATAATATATATGTAATGTGGTTACAAAATAGAGTGATATAAAAATCTAAACAAAAAGACCACATTGATGAACATTGGGGTCCAAACAATGCAGACCTTAGTCAGAGTAGTGCCATATTTCATTCATGCAGAATGAAAATGAGGCTGTGAAGGATAGAAATACAGTGTGTTCAACAGATTAGTAGTTTAACAGCATGTCAATTGTTCAGCTGACAAAAACAACAACAAAAAAACAAAAAAAAAACTTTCTAAAAAAACATTCAGTATAGACAAAACTCCATAAAACAGTTTTGAAAATTGTGAGTTGTGAAAATTATGCGATCTAGGAGTTTTATCCAGTGCATGTCAATGACGTTTAAGGAATATTGGAACCCCCAAAAGACATTTTTCAGTATATCATCTTTTGTTTTCTACAGGTTTGATGGTGAGTAAATGACATTTGTTTTAGTTATATTTCATGATATTTTAGTATTGTTTATATTAATGTATTTAATCATTTGAATTCGCTTTCATTTTTATATTTTGTCAGTTTTCATTAGTAATTAGCAATTTTGTCATACTTTTGTATTTTTTTATTTTAATATTTAAACTATTAAAACATATAAAAAGATTACAAATGTCTATATATTTCATTTTTATTTCAGTTTTAATTTTACTTAATTTAGTATTTCATCTTATCATTTCAGTTTTTTTCACTGTTTGGAAACTTGACAAGGACTCTACCAATCAATTTGTGATTACATTTAACTTTTACTTGAATCAAATTATATCAAGCCTGGAAATTACTTATAGATGTTAATTAGAGATCTCATTAGAATGCTCAATAAAAGCTTAATAGTTCCCTTTAAAGATTAAGTTAGATTCTGTTTCGTCATTCTTCTGTGACCCATATTGAGGTTCTCTCAATGCTGGTTAAATTAATCAATTCTTTATTCCAATTAGATGCTTCAGCATCTTTGCTTTCTTACTTTATTTTTCTTTGCGACCTCCAAGACAACAACACTCCAGCAGTGGTCTATCAACAGCACTATGCTGATTTTGAGGAGAAAAAAGTAAAATACACAGATGTTTATGGTTAACTACTTCTGACATATACATTCCCCTTCTATTGTAAGAAAACATCTGTTGATGTATAAAAAAAAAAGTCCCATTACCAGGTGAATACACAGATATCACACTCACAGTCTTGTTGAGCCGAGTGGCCTTTGGGAGTGACGGCTTGTGATTTCAGTCGTGTCTGCTGAAATGTCAGGGCACTTCATATTTCCGCCCTGCTTCCTTCAGCAGGCCACCACCTCATCTTGCAGACAGGACAGTAGTGTTGAGATTTCCTCTGCTGGCATGCCATGCACTGCTCTGCTGTAATGGGCTGTGTCCACTGAGCCCCTGACCCTGCTTGATGGATGAGCTTTAAAATACTTCAAAAGTGACACTAAATATACATTGTATAAGTATTTCTGTTTCAAGTAAATGCTGTTCTTTTGAGATTTCTATTCATTCAAAAATCCTAAAAAAAAAAAAAAAAAAAAAAAAAAAAAAAACTATTAGGCAGCATAATGAAAACATTAAGCAGCACAACTGTTTTAAACATGGATAATAATAGAAAATGTTTCCTGAGCGACAAATCAGCATATTAGAATGATTTCTGACGAATTGTGACATTGAAGACTGGAGTAATGGCTGCTGAAAATTCAGCTTTGCAATCACAGGAATATATTATATGTTTATATTAACACAGACTACTGTTATTTAAAACCGTAAACATACTACAAAACAAAAATCATATGAAAAAAGGTATTTTTGTATATATATATATATAACTAAACCAAAACCAAATGAAAAAATGTAAAACCAAAAATAAAAAAATAAAAAAATAAAAAAAAAAAAAAACTGTTTTTAAACCAACATTAATAAAATAAAAAAATAAAAAAATAAATAAACTAAATAAAATCTTCTTTTGTCTTTCGTATAAGAAAGTTACACACGTTTGGAATGACATGAGCGGGAGTAAATGATGACAGCATTTTCCTTTTTTGATGACTGTCTCTTACATGGAAATATAAATCATTTTGGATTAAAGCATATACCAAATGCATAAATGTAGTGGCAGTTTGAAGTATTTTTAAGTTTTGAAAAAATCGTCAGATTTCAGAAAAGTATTAATAATATACAATAAACAAATATTAAATGTGAGATTTTAAACAAAACACCTTCAAACATACACAAAGTTTGAGACATCTGACCAATTTCAAAATCAAACAAAAAACAGAGTTCCAGATGGATCTCTTTCCAGCTATGCTCAAAAATATGAAACTCATTTATCCGTGAAGACCCACACACTGTCATATCATCATGACAGATAATAATTTATATGACTGATGCCTATTAAAAATACATTTTAAATCCCCAAGGCTTGCTTTTTTATGCTATATATATAGTCCAGATTGTGTTAGTCGCGCCTTTGTGGCCTCTGGACAAATGACAAAATGATAAATTTAACAACATATTCCACAAACACTTTCTTGCATATTTTTTAAAGTTAGGTGAGACGTCTTGTCTCATAATTTACAACATGTAAACATATCTTTATCTCCATGGGTGCGTGACACTGAGGCAGTTTCCATGGAGACATTCAGCTAAAAAAACTGTTGTACAAATAAATCTCATTAACCTCTTCACCTCTGCCTACGTCTCTGGAGAATGGTTCTTCACAAACAGGAACCTGGTTTCTTCATTCTGCCACACAAATTCATTTTAAGTGCATTGTAACCTGACAAAGTGTCACAGAGGGCAAGTGTGGAGGGGCAGACGGCTTCACCGCATCACACATGAACTGAGCTCAGCAGCATATGATGCCTGATGGACGTGGGCTCACATTAATGACTCCCCGTCTGTCCTTGTTTAAAAAAAGAAGCATTTGTACCAAACAAGTTGCCATCCACTGAAGAAGGTTATTTCAAGACTTTGAATTAATGTTGGAATACATGTTTGTAGCTGTTTTCCTTTGAGTCTGAAACATCATTGTTCTTTTACAACTGCTGTATAATCAGAGCCAGCCTGTGGGTTTATGAGGCTTAATGCCAGAATATGACCGTACTTGTGACAATTTTCAAGGTTTAATTTTTTCATCTCTTTTAGGGTGTGTTCACACTTGTCATGTTTGGTTCGATTACAACGAACTCAGGTGTGATTGCCCTGTTAGTGCGGTTCATTTGAGTAAATGTGAATGCTGCCATCCCAACCCTGGTGCACACCAAACAAGCGGATAGAGACCGCTGAAAAGATGGGTCTCAGTCCACTTCCAAATGAACTCTGGTGCAGTTCGATTGAAATATGAATGCAACATGGACCAATTACTTCTAAATGAACCAAAGTAATGACAAGATGCGACGCTATGCGACATGATTTGACAACATGGTGTAACCAAAACAAAATGAGCAGAGGGCAAACATGGAGCAACGATTAGGTAAAATGGCAAGGTGGTGAAAATAGAAAATTATATGTACACGCAAGAATGAGCGTGCTTAGTCCAGCATACGGCATTAGGTGTGTTCAACTTAAAGGTCCCCTGAAAAGCTTTGAAACACCACTCAGCGTTATTCTATGTGTTGACATCATTTTAACTGAAACAGGAAGACAGGGCGGGACATATCAAGCAGCCCCAGAGACGTTGGCAGAGGAGAAGAGGTTAATGAGATTTATTTGTACAACAGATTTTTTAAATAGCCAGTTGCGTTCATTTATACCACAGCTTGGCCTGACCGTTCAGAGCCGTTGAGCTCCATAAAGCCACATTTGACAGGGTATGACAGCCACAGTCACATCCATATTGCTATAAAATATAGCATTCTGTGTAGAATTCAAATAGGTCCGATAAGTTTTGTGGTCTGCTCCAGTGCATGCATGTGATCAGCTTTGTGCTACACACCATCTCATCATAACCTTAAGGTTATCATATTAATACTAAAAGCTAAAAAACTTAAATTTTGATTTCATGGGGACTTTAAAGCGGCTCTGAGCAGACCGATTGGTTAATGGGTGCTTTGATGTCATACACCGATCGGTCCGTGCAAGTTGAACACAGCTTTTGTTTGGGGTGTTCGGTAAGTTCCATCATGATATACGTCATTCAAGCCGACCAATCAGGTTGTGAGCGTATCTCTATGCCTTTAGGTTCAGTGTCTTTAGGTTCGCTGTCAGAAATCCCAATGTGAACACTAAGCGGACCAGGACCAAATGTATCATTTTCCTTTTTGGTCCGGACCAATCTTAGAATATGCAAACCACAGACTCAAGTCATAAAACATTTTTTTTTTTTTTTTCATGAAAACCTGAGATTAATGCCTGTAGACATAACTGTGTTTCCAGCAATACACTGCAGCATGAATAAATTATACAGGTTTACTGATTTAGTATTTGCTGCAGTTATACTGTTTTTAGTGTATTTCTTGCTCTTTATATTTGTTATAATGTGGCAACCACTTATATCACCCATAGGACTAGTGGCCCTGTGTATAATTGCATGTCAGGCATACGGTAGCATTGTTAGGTCAAATAAACTCCACTGATGTGTTAAATACTCATTAGAACCACAAGAGAGCGATTGCATCTCTGTTCACAACATAATGATTTCCACACATACAATACACCAGAGAATCGCAGCAAAATAAAGATGTGTGTTATGCTCCCTGGGAGTGTGCATGTGTAATGATTAATATAAAAAGAGCTGCTGTGTAGTTGTATGTGTGCGCAATCGCACGTACATCTGTGGCCCCCACAACAAGAGGCAAGTCACAATGTTACCCCCCGGGGGAAGCACTGCTTGAGCACTGCTTGTTATCCTGTTGTTGGAGACAGAGTGTGACAGCCCCTTAATCCAGCCAGCTTTGTGCCACTGCCCCCGACACCATGCTAAATTGTGTTTGCTTGTGGAAGCTCTCAGAAGCATCCAGCCCGCGCCACATCTGTGACCTCCCTGACAGATATAGTGCAAATACCACCGAGACCGCACTGATGGGAAGCTTTGCCATTTCCAATGTGACCAGAGGCTCTTTTGTCATAATTCGTTCATTGATAGCATATGACGTTCCATCTTCCACTTGAGAAGGCAAAGCGCTGAACTCAATTCCCCTTCCAAGAGTGCTGGCGACGTGGATCTGATGTTCCCGTGGTGTGATTCCGAGTGAGAGCACCTGCCATGGGATGATGTGGGGTGGAACGCAACATACAGAAGTTGGGGAGCTGCTCATACACTGAAAAAGATTTATACTTTAGACCAACTTCAAAAATAACCTAATTTGCTACTGCCAAATGTCTTAGTTTTTCTCAAATTATATTTATGGTTTGGTTTAAAGTGATCCTCTTATTCCAAACCTGTATAAATTTCTTTCTTCTGATAAACACAAAAGAAGACATTTTGAAGAATGTTGGTAACCAAACAACTCACACAATCCATTAACAACCAAATGAAAAAAAAAATATAAAAAAGTTTTAATTATTTTACTAACTATCCCCCATACAGTTCTGGAACAACTTAAGGGTAAGTAAATGATTAGATAGTTTTAATTATTTTGTGAACTATCCCTTTAATATTAATAATAATAAAAAAAAATTGTCTTTCCACGCAAAGACAAAAAATTACATCAGTATAAAGTAATAAGATTTTATTTTTCACAAAGACCATATACTTAATCAATTTTCTTTAGACACAAGCCAAAATGTTACTTAATGTAGATCAATACTTTATTTCTTAAGTAAAAAAACTTAATTTCACTATAAACAAAAACTAAATTAGCTATAATATATTAATATGAAAGAAGAATATTCACTTAAGAAAAAACTAAAAACATTTTGTTAGCCAAAGAATTTCCTGCATTGATTTTTCAAAGGTGTTTTGCCCATGAATTGTGCATTGTATTGTGTTGTGTTTCAGGGTTAAAAATAATGAAACTTCATGAAAAATGTCCTGGAAGACATTTGGCGATGTTATTTGCCTTTTTAGAATTGAGAAGCAGTCACTTGTTTTGTTCCTGAATAAATCAGTATTTTGAATGAATCAGATGAGTAAATAATTAATTGACTCATTAATAAAGACAGTCACTTGTCGACACCTTGGGGTGCAAAGTGTATTATATTGTATTATTAAAAGCAAAAATAAACTTGCACTGTGCAGAAATGATGTTCAAATTTTAAATAATGATTTTGACACCTTGCCATAAGTGCTTTTCAGTGTTTCATGCAAGCATAGACACAAGAAAATTATATCCAATCCTAAATGTAATTACCAGGTAACAAAACTAGAATGCTTTGTTAACATATTCATTACGTTATGAAAATGTTATGTCTGATGATCTCTGAACATTCAAAGTGTCCAATTTATTAAATATTTAAAAACTTTTTTTTTCTTTTTTCCTTTTTTTTTTTTTAATATGGGAACATTAAAAATAAAGACAGTCACTTGTCGCCACCTACTGGTGTAATTACATAACTTGCCAAAAACAAGTGCAGAATGTGCAAACAACAACAAATTAATCAAATATTATATTGTGTTATATTACATTATATATTACATATATTTTATTTCATTTTATTCATTTATTAATTAAAATATATTAAATTAGACAACTTATTTTAAATTGTAATAATATTTTACTATTTGACTGTTTTTACTGTGATTTTAGTCAAATAAATGCAGCCAGGTGAGCATAATAATCTTCTATACATTATTTTAGGCTTTTAACAGGTGAAGAGACTGTTTTCATGGTCAGACTGCTTTTCATATTTCCATAGTGCAGGCAGAAAGCAGCAGAAGTAAAAGAGGGTGCCGCAGTATTGAAACAGTTAGCTAGTGTGTTTGTGTGGGGCACTGCCAAAGAAAATACTACTGCCCTAGGCCTGCTTATATATTGCTTATGCCAGGATCCACCACTGTAGCTAACACATTATAAATTGCGGTGATCAGTTCTCATGCACCACTGGGTCCTTCCCTCAGGGTGATGCCCTGGGCTTAAGCTCAGGTAAGCCTGTGCATTATTGTCACCCTGAGCATGAGAAGAAGGTGTGGAAGAAATTCATACATATACATCTGAGTACTGAATGACAAAGAGAGAAATGAAACGGGACTGAAAAGAAGAAAAACATATCGTGAGGGCTGGTTTCCTCCAGATCCAGCACAACATCCTCACAGCCGCAGGCATGGAAAACGACCCAGACACCTGCAACTGCCAGCACAAGCACCACAGGGTCTGCAGAGATACAGCGAGACATCTGGGAACTAATGAAGCCACAGATGAGCTAAATGTTAATTAAAGTTTCTGTAATAAAAATCCATATGGTGGCCTACTGATTAGCACACTCAAGATACACTCGATGTGTTTCATTATACCAGTACAAGGATGTTACTGTGGTTTCTCCTTGCAAAAGCACGGGAGCCATCGGGGTAAAGTCTGATCTGAAGCTTTACTGCGTTATGCTGTGGAGGGGGGCTTTTATATATGCTCATAAAACTTTTTTATGTTATATTTCTTCATAAAACATCAATGTACTCTAAGTTGATAGCATTTATCTTGCTTGGAACAGCAAGAATAAACTTGCACTGTGCAGGAATTCTGTTAAAATTTTGGATTAATTAAATAATTTTTACTACTTTTACCAGAGATGGACAGAATAGTTTTTCATATATATTTTTGCATTATATTTTAAAGAAATCCTGAATGTAATTCCCATGTACCCCCATGTACCTATCATTTTGGAAACAACATGGGAATGTTACCGTGGAATGTTCTCTGAACATTCTGAAACAAGTAGAAACGTTTAAAATGTTTGATGGGCATCCAACTGAAATATTTAAGAAAAAAGTATGAATATCATTTTGGTGCTAAAGTTTTGAGAACATTATTAAAGAACAGATAACTTTGAACTCATGTTCTATTCCCTAGTGAAAAATAAATATACTTAAATGTGTTTGAAATACATTTATTTTATGCTAAGTATACTACAAATACATTTAAATATTTATGTACTTAATGCACTTTAATTGTGTGTGCTGCAGTCCAACTAAAGAGATACTAAAGTATATTTGATTGAAATGTGCATTGTGCACAAGTAGTACTCCAAATAAAGTTTAATTATAATTTTTACATCAGTTGTGAGCTTGTGAGCAATATGTCAGTAAATATGTTAATAGATTTGGAATATACTTTGTATGAAATAAATGTATTTTAAATATATTTGAAAAAATAAAAAGCCCTGATGATTGCATGTAGAAAACAGAGCTCTATGCATCTTTTTCAGTGTAGCATTGTACAGTTCCTCTGTGGTCACTGTGATGTAAACACAGATTGCAGGAAAACATTATTTAAATGGGGGAAAGGAGTGCTGACTGTTCATTTGGAGATTCATTTCACCACCTGATGCTGACTAGGCAGCACTAGAACCGCAGGTGTAATACATCCAGCCTCATAAAATGATTTCTCTTTATGCCTTTGCTCTCTGTTAAAACTATCAAATCAAATCACAAAAGTTTATTTTGTGAGCAGCCAAATTGATATATATATGTATATATATATATATATAGTAATTTTACTATTTGTTTGTGGAAGCATTTATGAAGTTTACAAAGAAAAGACAATAACATATAAGAAGTGGAGCAATTACAATAGGGTCCTTGCAATGCAGTGCTCGGGCCATAATTACCAAGTTTTGATTTTGTATATGATAAATATAATGTAACTGCCTTGAGAGGTTATACTAAACAAGGAAAAGGCCAAATATAAAGTAAAAAAAAAAATAAATAAATAAAAAATCTCACATCTGATCAAACTTATAACGATTTGATATGCACCTACTGTGGGCACTTACAAAGAAATCAATTCATTATAAGTAGCCTGACATGGGCAGATGGCAACTGGTTTAATCTTTTCACCCAAGAATCCCAGGCAGCCTCAGGTTTCCACAGAGGCAATCATACGCACTGAGGGATGGGATAATTGCCATTGATGGCAGCCAGCCTTCCAGAGACAGGCCTCATAGTTTCACAATAGCACAAACTGACTCGATGGTCAAGCACTCAAGCCAAAGTTTCTAACAACAATCCAGCTGAATGGTTGATGGAAGATAATTATAAAGTCTCAGTGAATGATGTCCACAGTCCAAAACATCTGGTTACCAAGGAATATATATTGATTTAGCAAAAATTATTTGGACATTTTTGGACTCCCACTTATATGAATTTCATTGCATCACATATTGAAATATTAAACCAAGTGGCATCTGCAAACAAATCATACTACATGTTTTCGCAGAACTAAATAAATTGTTGCATTTTTTTGTACATGTAATCACTTCATCACATTAACTATAAATACTGAAAAAAAAATAGAAACAATTTTCACTCAAAAATTATATTTTACAATTAATTACAAAGAAATAGCGTTAACACATTGAACTAAATATTAAATTTTGAAGTAGAAAGGCTGAAATAGTATTTTCTTGTAAAATGTACTTTGATAATCTTTGTTTTATTTACACTGTGGCAATTAATTTCGTGTTTTACAGTGTAGCAATACATCTATTATTCTATATATTTTGTATTATTTTTTATTTCTAAAAAAATATTTTTGTGAATTGTTTGCTTGAAAAGTATATTGTGCTTTTCTTTCAAATGAATACCATAGTATGAGAATAAAAGGTAAAGATTGTATATTATATTATATTATCTTATATTATATTATATTATATTATATTATATTGACTTAACTATACATTCAGTATGCATCCAGTCAAGTGTCATAATGATGGTTGTGAGCAGCCAAATTGCAGCACTCAAATAATTACAAACTAAACTGAAAATTGGACCTCAGAGTCCTGAAGTGTTCTTCAAATGAAAGAAGATTCAGATGACAGCTGTTTATCCCTGTTAGTTATGGTCTCACATGGCTCAGCTCAGGCTCAGCTCAGAGAGCTGTCAGAAAAGAATGGTGTCATTTCTCCTAACAGAGCAGAAATTACTCATTAAAAGCTGATGACATGATAGTGATGAGTGCAAAGCAGTGGTCCACAGTCTCCCAGAATGCTGAGCTGCAGTCATTAGCCGGTAGGTTGGGCGGGCTGAGGAATGAGGTCACTGTGTTTCAGGGTTGAGCAGAGCAGAAGGAGGAGAGCCACTCTGGCCAGGACCATAATGAGCACATTCAGAGTCTCTTTGTGCACACCCTCACACACCCTCTAAAACACACAAAAAAAAAACATATTTTTGTGTTGAAGTATTAAAAAATATACAGGTGCTGGTCATATAATTAGAATATCATCAAAAAGTTGATTTATTTCGTTAATTCCATTCAAAAAGTGAAACTTGTATATTATATTCATACATTACACACTGACTGATATATTTCGAATGTTTATCAGGAGAGTTTGCTGGACAATTAAAAACAGGGATACCATGGTCCTTAAACCAGGCACTGGAAGCTTTGGCACTGTGTGCAGGTGCCAAGTCCTGTTGGAAAATGAAATCTGCATCTCCATAAAGTTGGTCAGCAGAAGGAAGCATGAAGTGCTCTAAAACTTCCTGGTATACAGCTGTGTTGACCTTGGACCTCAGAAAACACAGTGGACCAACACCAGTGGATAACATGGCACCGCAAACCATCACTGACTGTGGAAACTTTACACTGGACCTCAAGAAATGTGGATTGTGTGCCTCTCCTCTCTTCCTCCAGACTCTGGGACCCTGATATCCAAAGGAAATGCAAAATTTACTTTCATCGGAGCACATAACTTTGGACTACTCATGCAGCAGTCCAGTCCTTTTTGAAGCGAGATGCTTCTGACGCTGTCTGTTGTTCAAGAGTGGCTTGACACAAGGAATGCGACAGCCGAAACCCATGTCTTGCATACGCCTGTGCGTAGTGGTTCTTGAAGCACTGACTCCAGCTGCAGTCCACTCTTTGTGAATCTCCCCCACATTTTTGAATGGGTTTTGTTTCACAATCCTCTCCAGGATGCGGTTATCCCTATTGCTTGTACACTTTTTTCTATCACATCTTTTCCTTCCCTTCGCCTCTCTATTAATGTGCTTGGACACAGAGCTCTGTGAACAGCCAGCCTCTTTTGCAATGACCTTTTTTGTCTTGCCCTCCTTGTGCAAGGTGTCAATGGTCGTCTTTTGGACAATTGTCAATTCAGCAGTCTTCCCCATGATTGTGTAGCCTACAGAACTAGACTGAGAGACCATTTAAAGGCTTTGCAGGTGTTTTGAGTTAATTAGCTGATTAGAGTGTGGCACCAGTTGTCTTCAATATTGAACCTTTTCACAATATTCTAATTTTCTGAGATACTGAATTTGGGATTTTCCTTAGTTGTCAGTTGTAAACATCAAAATTAAAAGAAATAAACATTTGAAATATATCAGTCTGTGTGTAATGAATAAATATAATATACAAGTTTCACTTTTTGAATGGAATTAGTGAAATAAATCAACTTTTTGATGATATTCTAATTATATGACCAGCACCTGTATACAGTATTATCATAAACTGCATTTTATGCATTTGAATATGCAAGCCAAGACACATTCAAAGTCCAGATTACAAAACTGTGATTTCTATACTCAGTGACATTTTTCGAAAGTCAAGGTTTGTGATTTTTAAACTATAGGTCTGTGATGTCAGATGACTAAAAAACAACCTCCCGGATGTTGCTGCTAAACCAACAGGCCATATAAAACACCAAAAATAAAAGTTTTTATAAAACATCACCTAAAACACCAGAACCTGATAGCGAAAACAACAAAATCAGAAATGGGCTTTTGCTGTCAGTGCTCCCGCTTTGTGATATACATGGATGCGTCATCAGGCGCCTTTAATACACGCAGAGCTTTTCACAATGACGGAAGCATGACAAAGGTATGAGATTAATACAAGTGTTTGTCATAGCTTTCTATTGCAACCTAATGTAGATTTTGTAATAATATGACGCAAATCTATTTTGTGTCGCTTTTTAAACTACACCAGTTAAGCATTTAATGAAACATGGAACACACATAAACCATTAACTATTGTAATCGTATGTCAATGTAATGTATCATCTATGTTAGTTAAGGTGGGAATTATGAGCACACAAAACCGATTGATGGATTTGCAGGGGATCATCTATCTAAGAGTCATTGATCCCGTAAAAGGGCAAGGCAGACAGTGGTTGAAGTTCATTCCTATCAGATTGCACAAGGAAATTAATAGAAATGATGCTTCTATCAAACTAACATGAAGTGAATGTGTGAATAGCAATAAAGGCCAAATGGATGTTGAGTAGCGGAGTCCTTTGTTCAAAAATAAATGGGGACTGAATCGCTAGACGGAAGTCAGTGATAATTGATAATGTAGCCTAAATGTTCTTTGCCTATAATGTATTTGTTGTTTGAATAACCATGGAAATTAAATAGTTACAATTAAAAGGCCTACCTAATGTTTTTTATTAAATTGTGATCACGTTAAATACAAATTCTGTCATATTAAAAATATTTTATGACATGACAGCCATTATCTGGCACAAAGAGGGGTTTACGATGTGCGTTGTTAATGGATTACATTAACATTAGGCTAACCAGGTTATAGCCTTACCCTGGAGTTGGGTCAACCTCCACCTATGGATAAAAAATAAAAATAAAAAGTTATAGAGTTTTCATCTGTCTACCTACTTATCTATTCTAGAGCATAAAATTCAATTAAAATAATACAAAATAAAAATATATATAACTGAATATATACAGTATATAATATAACCGCATGTAGTACTCAGTTTATGTGCAGTGACTGGGCAATATGTTTTCTATATACTTCCTTTGAAAAGATATACTGATGAATACAGTACTTGTTCTCTTTGCATTCCTCAGTGCCCTTCAGACCAAACATATATATGCTCTGTGTTATTTGGAATCTGTGTTGAGTGCATTTTGCAGGGCACTATTGGATGATTGGAATGCACTGCAGGAAATATCTAGCAGCAGCTTCAGGTTCTGATATCAACAAAAACACATGATTCCAGAAGTACCCTCAGGGCTGTACACTGCTGGGTGGAGCAATGAAAAAAAGTTCTAAAGCATTTCATCACACACTGGAGCTGAAGCACCATTTTAAGTGTCCCGCATACCAGTATTTTCAATAAACTTTTCTTGGCTGTCTAAAAACCTATTATCATACCACTATGAAGAGTACTCGAGGCTGGCACCAACAATCCATATCACTATCCAAAAACAAAAACATCTTTATTTGGAATTTTAAAACCCATAAAAACAAGAAGGTTCATGGAAGTGTTATTGAATATTTGGGAGGGAGAATTGTATATTAAACAGGGGATTGTTTTGGTGAGACTTGTAGGAACAGCTCTGTCTATCAAAACACCAAAACATTTCACAGCAGAATATACTACACCTTTCATAAATACCTGGGAATAATGTTCAACATCCAATTGTAAGGCCTTTCCACTGTTGATAAACACTATACAGCTGTCGTATCACCCTGAAGCGGTTCGTTTTTTTGCAAAAATGACCGACTGACTGTAGATTTTTCTGATACTAGCCGAATAAATAAATACGTACTAGATAGTTTAAATTATTTTATAATATTATCCTGAATATTATCTGCACCACACATGGCTAATTTCATTTATTCTTAGCTTTTTATTTGTCTCTCACTTAGAATAAGAGAAAAAAAAAAAAAACAACAAAAAAAAAAACACAAGGTTAGGAATTCTACATCAAAAAGATTTTATATATTTGAAAGAAGCAAGCAGGTGACTCAGGTTCACTTTCTTGTATATTGTGATTTTTGGGAGGAGAGATTCAGTTCGAAGTTAAAAAAGGGTGTCATGAACAAGAGCTATTATGAAATTCATGATAAACCATCTGCTATATCTACAAATCATTCATAATAAACCATCCACTATATCTACACTATATCCCATTTCTATATCACGCTTAATTCACAAATGTATGGGAACATTTTAACCTGTCATTTGAATTGGTTACTTGAATTTAAATAAACTGATCTCAAAATTTATTGCAACTTTACAAAGTTTAATACAATTACACCAGCAGTAATAAGTTACATGGCCAGTTGACCAGTCTGAATGAGGAATTTGTTTGGATTCTTATTCATGTATGATGAAGGCAAATCATTTTTTAACTCCACAAATAACTACTTGATTAAAATCTACCAACAATGACAAAGAAAAAAAAAAGTTAATTAGGGATTCAGAATGTTGTGATGATTAAAGCGACAATGCTGTGACCTACTATTCCATTAATACCTCATATTTGGATGAAAAAGACACACACACAAATCATTGTGCACATTTGCTAGTGCCAATCAGGATAGGTTGAAGTGGATACACAGTCACAGGGGAGTATTTCAAAATCATAATGCTGTGTCTGATATGAGTAATTACACAAGAGAGATAGCAATTAAAGAATGTTATCTCCCTTCTCTAGTTTCCTTTTCTCTTCTTCAATCACACTGAATCGAAGTCAAGAGGTTTAAGAAAAGAAGGTAGGGAGAATGAGAGGGAGGAGGTTAAGTGATTTACAAAATTAGTTTTAATAAGATTAAAACAATTAAGAGTTCAATAATTGAATTCATTCTAAAGTGTACGGCTTTCTTCTTTTTTTTTTTTTTTTTTTTGCTTGCTTTTTTTGCTTTGTTCTGTCTAAAATACAAATCAGCACTAAAATCACTCGCTGTGAGATGATTGTTTGTATTTGTAGGCTTCTGTTTGGGAAATGTGAAATGCATGAGTTTTTCATAATGTGCCACATCAGGTCCACCAGATCCACAGAATGAGTTTAAGCAAATCATATGTTATTTACTCATCCTCTCTCTAGTGTTGTGTTGAGCCAACGAATAGCACAGAGAGCCGAAAGTGTGCTCTTTAGCTTGGTATTTAATAGCAGTCCCAGGTGAGGAGGTATTAATGCAGATTTATGGACAGGGTTGGAAAGACACACGGACCAACCACATCTGTGCTAGTGACTGGAGTTTGGAAGCCGGTCAGCTTTATGGTGGGTTTAATAACAGGGTGCAGATGCCAGTTTAAATTATCCATTTCTATAAAAGAAATATGTTAAAAATGCAGAAAATGCTATGGATCTCAAATCAAATAAATTATTTTCATTTAAAATTAAATCATGTTATTATTATAATTTTCCTGTTGTTATAAAGTTTTAATAAAGTAATTGCTAAAGTCATTAATAAAAATAATTAAGTGGTTTTAACACTATAAAGCAGAGTTCTGCAAGTAAGTTTGGCATCGGGTCAAAAAATTGTGTGACTAGATGGCAGGCCAGACCATAGTCAAAGAATAATTTAAGAAATTAATTGATGAAAAGTTAAAATAGAATTGCCTGTGACAGACTGTTACAGTGTGATTTGTAACTGGCAATGAGCTGTTACACTGTGTTAAATCCTGTAGTAGGACAGTCATTAAAAAAAAGCCACATTTGTATGGCGGTGTCCAGGTTTTACACTGGATAAATTAATAAAGCAGAGTAGTGACACGTAACCTGGCTCAATTCACCAACTTGCAACACCGCCTTGCTAAAACACACATATGTGGGAGATGCGGAATGGATAAAAATAACTCCAAAAATAAAAGAGGACTTGAAAAAGCCCATTAATGGCACGTTTGAGTCATGCTCTTAACAAACTTATATTTCCTCTTTCCATATTGTGAATAATAAATGTGTATCATTTTAATTTGCTTGTTACACAATGGAGCCTAACTTATTGTAATAATTATGTGACGTAGCCTACTTTTACACTTTATTCCTTGGCATCCTCACATACTAAACTCCATTTTTGTTTTAATTCATTGGTTTCAAACTCAATTCCTGGAGGGCCACAGCTCTGCACAGTTTAGCTCCAACCCTAATCAAACACACCTGATCCAGATAATCAAGGTCTTCTGGATCACTAGAAACTTCCAAGCAGGTTTGATTTGGATCTGCTTGGAGCTAAACTCTGCAGAGTTGTGGCCCTCCACAATTGTTTGTGTGCTGGAGGTACGTTATTACGTTGTGTACAGAGTGATCTTAACATTTAAGCTCGCTGGTGAAAGAAAATGGCACTATCAAAGAGTCCAAAGAAGAACGTTGACAGCGAAAATAGGGCATACAAAGAAGAATAGTAAGACAACTGTGTTCATCCTACCTAGTTTTGTGAATGCAAAGCCGGTGTGTTTTATCTGCAATGAAGTTGTCGCTGTTTGGAAAAAAATATAATATTAGACGGCACCACAAATTAAAAGCTTTTCAAATTAAAAGCTCTAAATTCATCTCAAAATAAAACATTGCTGCTAAAAATGTCTCCTACTTTTATTTTGAAATCACCAAAGATGAAGTGATTGTGAGTATCTGCTGCTGTCATGACAGATCTATTTCAGAACCAGCCGCTATCCAAATAATCTGACTGCGGGCATGGGCCAGATATTATTGTCGGCGGGCAAGATTTGCCCCGCCTGTTGCCGACCACTGCTAAAAAGCCTACTGTGTCATATTTGATATTCTAAGTCTTCGAAATGATCAAAACTTTGCTGAAAAATCTGGTGTACTCAATCTACTGCATGCATTCGGTCATCTGATTGATAGTCGTGGTGTCTTTTTGCTGTGAAATGTTTAATTATTTTATTAACATAAGAATACATTTTAGATTAATTATATTTGGAGATAAAAACTTACTTGATTGGAGCAACTTAGGTTTCTTGATTATTTATACATCATTTTTGAGAAAATTCATGTTAAAATGTTGTATCAAATATGATATGAAATGTTTATTTGTACATCTCTCATTATATGTTACATGTCATGCTTCGGCTACTGTAGAGGAACGAGGAGGCACAGGATTAAACTCAAAACACAGTCTTTAATCTTCTACTTCAGGGAAATACAGGGCTGGCAGACACACACATAGAACAAGGACAAACAATACCGGACAAACTTAGAACAAACACTCCTTAAGAATATAACTGAGTCAGGGAAAGACAAAACACACCTGGAAACAATCAGGGACCAGGAACAGGAAGATAACCAAAAAAGGGCATAATGAAACAAGAGGGAAAACCAGGAACACACAGGGAGGAAAACAACAAAATGGGAACACAAGTCTGACATTAAAGCTGCAAGCAGCGATGAAAGGGCCCTCGCATCCGGGCTCACCACCAACTGGTGGCCATAGGAGAACAGCGAACGTTGGGCCATATGCTTATAAAAAGGTAAATATTTGTGTCACATTTCCTGCTGCCAACTGGTGGCGCTATGATTATAACTGAATATCGGCATGTAAATGTCTTCAGGCCAGGACTCTTACCAAACATGCAAAGTTTCGAGCAGATCAGACATTGCATGTTTAAGTTAGTGTAAAATAAGTAATTTCCTGTTGCCAGCAGGTGGAGCTAAGACTATAAACAAATACTGGCCTAAAGATGAGTTCAGGCCAGGACCCATATCAAACACAAGAACTTTGGGCAGACCGGATATTGCATGTTTAAGTTAGTTTAAAACAAGTAATTTCCTGTCGCCAGCAGGTGGTGGTTATGATTATAACTGAAATATTGGCCTTAAAATCTGTTGAGACTAGGAATCTTATCAAACATGTGAAGTTTAGGGCAGATCAGACATTTCACGTTTAAGTTAGTTTAAAATAAGTCATTTCCTGTTGCCAGCAGGTGGCGCTATAATTATAATTGAATGTTGTCCTTTAGATGTGTTCAGGCCAGGACTCTTATAAAATGTGTGAAATTTGGGGCAGATTGGGCACTGTATGCAAGAGTTACAACAACTTCCTCTTTCATAGTATTAATAGCATGCTTTAGCACTTAGTTAATGTTGTTAGCATGTTTGGGAATATTTCTAGCATGTTTAGCACACAATGGCATATTTTTTTGTTTGCTAATAATGCATATCAGTGAAAAACATGTCACTTCCTGTTGCCAGTAGGTGGCGCTATAGCTATAACCAAATATGAACATGTAGATGTCTTCAGGCCAGGACTCTAATCAAACTTGTGAAGTTTGAGGCAGATTGGACATTGTATGCATGAGTTACAGTAATGTTCTATTTCACTGCATTAATAGCATGCTTTAACACTGAGCTAAGTGTTGCTAGCATGTTTTAGCATGCTTCTAGAATTTTGCCAGCCTATTTAACACATGTTGATGCTTAACAGTGTTAAACAAGACACTTCCTGTTGCCAATAGGTGGCGCCATGACTATAACCGAATACGGGCATGTTGATGTGTTCAGGACAGGACTGTTGTCAAATGTTTGAAGTTTGGGGCAGATCGGACATTGCTGGCCTGAGTTACAGCAACTTCCTTTTTCACTGCATTAGTAGCATGCTTTAGCACTTAGCTAAGTGTTGCTAACATGTTTTAGTATGTTTCTAGCATGTTTCCAGCCTATTTAACACTTGTTGACACTTTTTAATATGTTCCTAGGAGTCCATAACAGTCTTAACCATGTCACTTCCTGTTGCCAGCAGGTGGCGCTATGACTATAACTGAATTTGGTCATGAGTGGTTGTTTAGGACAGAACACCTATCACACATGTGAAGTTTGGGGCAGATCGGACATTGCTTGCCTGAGTTACAGCAACTTCCTGTTTCACGGCGAAACATCAAATTTTGTCAGGACGCCAGGGACACACCCCTTGACGAAAACTCAAAACATTCGCAATTTAACATCACAAAGGTCTTATGATGACCCTCACCAAATTTGAAGACAATCCGATTAAAACTGTAGGAGGAGTTTGTCAAAGTACCAGGCATGGAAATGGCAAAAACTGCAAAAAAATCCTACAGGAAATTCAAAATAACTTACTTCCTGTTGGGTTTTGGATTTTGTGCCAAGAGACTTTTTTGTAGATAATGGTGTGCTACATGTGTGTACCAATTTTCATGCATGTACGTGAAACGTAGCTCAAGGCGCACTCCGTTGAAATTTAATAAGTGGCGATATCGAGCCATTTTGCCACACCCACTTGTGAAACCTATATCAGATGTAAATTTTCGCCAGTTCTGATGCGTGTGCAAAGTTTTGTGTGTTTTGGAGCATGTTTAGGCCTTCAAAAATGCGACTCATTGCGGAGAAGAAGAAGAAGAAGAATAAAGGGAGCAATTCCAATAGGGTCCTCGCACTGCAGTGCTCGGGCCCTAATTACTCCCACACCACACAACATCCAATGGGGAGGGGGGGTCAGCACTCCGGAGGCCCTTCAGGACAGTCCTACTCAGGACGGCAGTCCTCCAGGGCAGTACCCATACCGGGACCCATGGCAGAGCAGGCAGTTCGGGAGGCCACGGTGGAGCAGGCAGCTCGACGAGCCATGGCGGAGCAGGTAGTCCAGGATGCCATGGTGGAGTAGGGAACTCAGGAGGCAATGGCGGAGCATGCCGTCCAAGGAACCATGGCGGTGCAGGCAGTTCAGGGGGCCATGGCAGAGCAGCCTCAGAGGCTGTGGCCCCAGCCCCCACCCCGGCCTCTAAACTCGGGGACAGGAGCCGACACTGGGGGGAGCTCTGGGGCTGGGACTGGAGCCAACACTGGAGCAAACGCTTGTTAAAATTCTCTACTTATGATAATTTACTAACTAAATAACAGTGATTGGCCAATCAGAACACGGTACTGTAACAAGCTGCGCACAAGATGAGGCAAGTTCCCTTCATTTTTTGTGCAAAAAAAAAGTTCTTTAAAAAGAAGACAACAGAATTATTAGAATTTAAAGACATTCCCCTGACATAATGTAAGTGTGCTATATGTGTGTGACTGTGAGGGACTGAGAGATGATAGGAGAGCTGAGAAGTGTCACAGGCTTTGCAAAAAAACAAACAAAAACACACCTTGAGAGTCCAGAAGCATTCACTGCGCGATGAAGCCAATTAGGATGCCCTTGTAATTCAAGTAATGAAAGAAAAAATGTTTTTATGTTTTTATATTCATTGCACCAGCAATGTACTTTTCTGAATATCAGCACATAAATATGCTAATAGAACAACACGGTGTTTCATTCCTTGAAAAAATCTGTTTTTGAACGAATCGTGAGCCAGTGATTCAATGGTCCATCCACTTGTTTCGTTTCTGATCGAATCAGCCGTTTTGAGCGAATCATTTGATTTGAGTGAGTCAATAAATTATTTATTAAAACAGGGATTTGCTGCCACCTACGGGCAGATTTATTGTCATCTTTACTTATCCATGACAGTCCTAAACAGGCCAAGGTGCCAGCACAAATACACATTCAGCAAAATATTGTTTAATTAGCAGTATTGACCCAAATTCCTCCATTTCAGACCCCAGAAGAAGAAGAAAAAGACGAAGAAGAAGAAAAAAAGCTTAAAAATAATAGTTTGTTTTATAAGGCTATTCTTTTCATTAAATAAAACCTTTTTAGACAAATTTTATCATCACTGTGTAAAATTAGCTACGGGACAATTCAGTATAATGCATTCATGGAGAAATTAGCAAAAACGTTCCTTTAGAGAATATAATACTGTGTGTAGAGCCATCCCTTTTGGACTAAAACAATTAATACAAAATACTCTAAAATATTCTGATTTAAGAGAGAACTATTTAGATCAGGGTCAGATGCACTATTCCTTAAATAATTAACATGGAGAACAAAGATACCTCCATAACGAGTTTCTCATATTTGTCATAACATCAGTATATTCTATGGGTTTAATGAATTTGCATACAATGTAGTTATCTGTAACTCTCATATAACTGTATTTTCACTGTCTTAGAGGAGAGTGCCATTGAATGTGTAGCTAATATGAAATGGGTTTTCATGAAAAAAAAAATCAGAACTGAAAACAAACTCAAAAGAAGAAAGAAAAAAAAAAACTCCCAAAAAATGTCCAAACTGATTCTATCACACCATTTATTGTGTTATATCTTGTGCATCATTTACATTTAGCATTTGATGTTGATATGAAACATTATAATTGTTACTTATTATTGGCATCATTACAGTACAGATTAAGAATTCATTGCACTGACTTTAACTGACATAATATGACATGACAATTGATATTTTATATGTCTTAAGTCAAGTGAAGTGAAGTGAAGTGAAGTGAAGTGAAGTCAAGTCAAGTCTGCTTTATTGTCAATTCTTCCACATGCACAGTACATACATACAGAGAATTGAAATTATGTTACTCTCAGACCCTTGGTCCATACAGATAACACTAACAGTAGAACATTAAATACAGATAATAAAATATAAAGTACAACTATACAAATATACAAATAGGTCATGTAAAAAAAGAAAGATAAGTAAAGCAGCCCAAGGCACGTGGTAGACAGAGTGCAAACCAGTAAAGTAAACAGTGCAGATATAATGATTGTAGTGCAAAAGATCTTATTCAGTCTGATTAAAGTGTCAAAAATCTCAGAGAGCAGTTCTTTATTTAAACTGACAGAAGAGGTGGTTGAATGAGGTCAGTTAACTGCTGAATGAGGTAGTGAGCAGACCAATGCTGTACAAAGTGTCTGGTGCATGTCCCAGTGTGTTAGTGGGAGTGAGGTTCAGAGTTCAGTGGTGTATGGGGAAAAAGAGGGGAGGGGGGCCAGGTCGGGAGGGAGGTTAGCTTCCTGACAGCCTGATGAATGAAGCTGTCCTTCAGTCTGCTGTTCCTGGCCTGGAGACTGTGCAGTCTCCTCCCTGATGGCAGCAGACTGAAGAAGCTGTGTGACGGGTGAGTGGGATCATCTGCAATGCAGAGGGCTTTATGGGTGAGACGGGTTCCATAAATGTCCTGGAGGGAGAGAAGGGCGACACCAACGATCTTCTCAGCTGCTCTCACTATGCGTTGAAGGGTCTTCTGGCAGGACGCGTTGCAGGCGCCATACCACACAGTGATGCAGCTCGTCAGAATGCTCTCGATGGTTGGCTCTTCTCATATGGCTCTTAAGGGCCATATAGGCTATAATATGTTGTTTTTAGATAAAACGCTCAAAGGGGTTTGACCAACCAATTTATTTATTCAAATCATCCAAGCACCCCAATCCCTGCCATTTCTAATATACATTTGATTAATATTATTAAATTATAACAAATTTAAAGATCCTCCTTTGATTGTCAAAAGAATTCCAGGTGCAGTTCCCTGCAGCCAATTAGATTTCATGTAGCATTTTCATCTGTCAGTCCTGGAAGTCTGATTGGTTGATAACTTTTGACAACGTTTAGTCCAGGTGCGAAAATAATTAATTTCTAGCACAAGAGTACAGAGAGATTTGTGAGTGCACAGGACACAGTTTGCGTGCGCACACACACACACACACACACACACACACACACACACACACACACACACACACACACACACACTTTGAGCGATAAGAGAGATTCACAGTTGTCACGGACATGCTTTAAGTGCGTGCACATTCTGTGGGAGAAATCAATGTATCTGAGACTGCGCGTCTGGTTTAGTGTGAGAGCAAAGGAATGTACTATTCATATTAATGTACTTTCACGCAACAACAGTGCCCTTTCAACATTTGACAGTAGAAAGGAAAGTAACATCTAGATTACAAACAACGCATCAGAGCCCTTTGTCTGGGCTGCATGGTCGCGACCGAGGAAACGCCACCGGAAAAGAGGGAAGAGAGCCGGCATCCTTGTCAGACTCAGACGTTGTCCCCTCCGACCTCCTCCCCCAACCATTTCGCTGGCTAACGTTCAGTCACTGGACAACAAACTCTGTGAACTACGGGCACGTGACTCATACCAACAAGAAACAAGGGACTGCTGCATTATTTGCCTCACAGAAACCTAGATGTCTGCTGCGCTTCCAGCGGTTCCAGCCATCGAGAGCTCACAGGGAAAAGCAGAGGTGGGGGTGTTTGTTTCTTTATCAACAACTTGTGGTGTGATAAAAGGAACCTACACTCTATTAAATCCTTCTGCTTCCCTGATCTGGAATTTCATATGATTCTGTGTCGAACATTCTGGCTACCAAGGGAATTTACAGCGGTCATAATCACTGCTGCTTACATTCTCCCTCAAGCCAACACAGACCAGGCACTCAAGGAACTGTATGGGAATATAAGTGAACTGGAAACCGAGTACCCAGATGCAGCATTTATAGTTACGGGGGACTTTAACAAAGCCAACTTCAGAACAATAGCTCCAAAATATTTTCAATGGTGATCGTGCACTGGACCACTGCTACTCTCCTTTCCGGGACACCTACAAATCTCTTCCCGCCCACCTCCCGGCAAATCGGATCACTCTTCCATTCTGCTCCTGCCTGCTTATAGGCAGAAACTGAAACGGGAAGCACCCGCCCTCAGGATAATTCAATGCTGGTCAGACCAATCAGACGCTATACTACAGGACTGTTTTGATCACATGGACTAGGACATGTTCTGGGCAAGCATCTGATGATGACATAGAGGTGTACTCAGACAATGTAACATGTTTCATCAGGAAGTGTGTAGAAGATGTAGTGCCAATAAAAACAATCCACATCTACCCCAACCAAAACCATGGATTAATAGTGATGTTTGAGCAGCCTTGTCAGTGTGGACATCTGCTTATAAATCTGGAAACGCTGATTATCGCAAACAAGCCAGGTACGATCTCAGGAAATCCATCAAAGCCGCAAAAAGACAATATAAAAACAATGTTGAAGAACAATTCAACACCAACGATGCAGGAAGCATGTGGCAGGGCATCATTAACATCACAGATTTTAAAGAGAATAAACCAGCTACTGTGAACATTGCCGCCTCTCTACTGAATGAACTGTATAACTTTTATGCTTGTTTCGAGGCTCACAACACCGCCCACACAAAGATCGCTCCCACGGCTGCTGCAGAAGAGGTGAGTGCACTTTTCGTTCTCTGTTGCAGATGTTACCTGATCCTTCCAGTGGGTGAATATCCACAAGGCTGCGGGTCCTGATGGCATCCCAGGCCGTGTGCTCCAAGCATGCGCATTCCAACTAGCCGGAGTTTTCACAGACATTTTCAAACTCTCCCTCTCTCTGTCTATGGTTCCCTCATGCTTTAAAAAATTCACCATTGTGCCAATACCAAAGAAAAATAAAATCACATGCTTAAATGACTGGAGACCCGTTGCTCTAATACCCGTCTTCAGCAAGTGTTTTGAGAGACTCGTCAGAGACTACATTTGCTCTGTGCTGCCTGCCTTATTGGATCCGCTACAATTTGCATATCTTAGCAACCGTTCTACAGTTATGCTATTGCTTTCACCCTACATACTGCTGTCTCCCTCCTGGAAAATAAGAACACCTATGTGAGAATGTTGTTTGTGGACTACAGCTCAGCATTTAAAACCATAGTGCCTGCCATACTTGTTGTGAACTCCAGACTCTGGGACTAAACAGATCTCTGTGCAGCTGGATCCTGGACTTCCTGACAGGCAGAAGTCAGGTGGTCAGAATGGGCAGCAACACTTCATCCCCGCTGACCCTCAACATTGGTGCTCCTCAGGGCTGTGTCCTCAGCCCACTCCTGTACATGACTGTACAGCCACACACAGCTCCAATGTCATCGTCAAATTCACTGATGACACAACGGTGATAGGCCTGATCACTGACAACGATGAGATGGCCTACAGAGAGGAGGTGAGCACCCTGACTAAATGGGGTCAGGAGAACCATCTCTCACTCAACATCGACAAGACCAAGGAGCTGGTGATGAATTTCAGGAGACAGAGCAGAGAACACACACCCATTACCATCAACAAGACATCTGTGGAGCGGGTAAACAGCTTTAAGTTCCTCAGCGTTAACATCGGTGAGGATCTCACCTGGTCTACACACACTGATGCAGTGCTGAAGAAAGCACATCAATGCCTCTTCTTCCTGAGATGGCTGAGAAAGTTTGGAATGAGCCCCAGCATCTTCAGAACATTCTACACCTGCACTGTGGAGAGCATCCTGATGGGCTGCATCACTACCTGGTTTGGAAACAGCACCGCTGGCAACCGCAAAGCTCTGCAAAGGGTCGTGCGAACTTCCCATCACATTGTTGGAGGTAAGCTTCCATCCCTCCAGGACATCTACACCAGGCGGGGCATAAAGAAAGCCAGGAGGATCATCAGTGGCTCCAGCCACCCATCCCACAGACTGCTTTCTCCGCTGCCCCCAGAAAGACATCTCCGCAGCATCCGATCCCACACAAGCTGACTGAGGGATAGCTTTTTCCCTCAGGCTATCAGACTAATGAACAGTAAAAACCAATACACCCTACAGCACCCTACAGCATACTCCCACGATATGGTATGGCACACACTGCACTTTAACTTCAACAGTTCAACACTGGACTATACATACACACTGCATTTAATACAATTATCTACCTGCTACCTGGTAGCATGACATTTTGTGTATCCAGTTCATGTATAATCTGTTGCATCTTAGCATATTTTTATGTGTATATATGTCTACGTAATGTAGAATGTGTACATAATGTGTATAGCATTGATCTCAAACTCAATTCCTGGAGGGCCACAGCTCTGCACAGTTTAGCTCCAACCAGCTCCAAATCACACCTGCTTGGAAGTTTCTGGTGATTCTGAAGACATTGATGAGCTGGATCAGGTGTGTTTGATTATGG
This sequence comes from Cyprinus carpio, assembly GCF_018340385.1. NCBI lineage: Eukaryota > Metazoa > Chordata > Actinopteri > Cypriniformes > Cyprinidae > Cyprinus > Cyprinus carpio. The sequence continues at coordinate 9,895,392 of NC_056573.1, read as the reverse complement.
TTGGAGCTAAACTGTGCAGAGCTGTGGCCCTCCAGGAATTGAGTTTGAGACCACTGGTGTATAGTGTATAATGTGTATGTATGTACATATTGCGTATAATGTGTAGTGCTAACAGTAAGTATGTCTAATAGTACACTGTGTGTACTGACTATGTATGTGCATATTGCACATTGTCATCTGTTGAAGTCTGTATGGTTATATGTAAATTGTTTCTGCAATTTCTGGAGCACGCTCCCAATAATTTCACTCACCAAGGCACATGTGCTGTGGTGATGTGACAATAAAAGTGACTTGTTTGCAAAAATTGCTAGTTTGCATCTATGGCCTGAAGCAATCACCAAGGTTTTGGAACATTTCTCTAGATGAACAGCAAAAGAAAATGGGATTTGTGCAGACCACATGTGATCCATGCATTTATACTGCAGCAACAGGTGAGATGTTCATTATTGATGTGTATGTTGATGACATTGTCTTGGCTGTATGCAGTAATAAAGGAATGATGGAAGTGAAAAAATGCTCGCAAAACACTTTAAGATAATAGACATGGGTGAGCTTTCCCATTTTTCCCAATTTGGAATGGAAAACTTAAAGTCAGTAAGCACACCAGTAGACATCAACACAAAGCTTGTCAAACACTCTGATGACATTAAAGCAGTTGATCCAAAATAAATGTCTGTTGTTGGTAGTCTGCTTTACTTGTCAACAAGAACAAGGCCAGACACTGCTTACGCAGTAAACAATGTTGCAAGATTTTGTGTTAAACCTACGAAGCAACACTGCTGTCAAAAGTATCAGGAGATCCCTTAATGACACCTTGAATTAAGGTCTGCTTTACAGCAAAGACAAGCCAAAGGAATGCATTGGATTTGCAGATGCAGATTGAGCTGGAGACCAAGATGACTGCATGTCTTTGTCAGGATATATGTTCCACATCAATGGAGCAGCTGTAAGTTGGAGAAGCAAGAAACGAACACATGTTGTTCTCTCCACTGCTGAAGCTGAGTACATGGCATTGGCAAGTGCAACTCAAGACAACTGATGGCAGATCTAAAGGTCAACCAAGCAGAACCAACAGAGATGTTTGAGGATAATCAATCTTCTATCTGCATAGTAAATAATCCACAATTTCATGGACATGCCAAACACATTAACATTAAACTCCATTGCTTCAGGAAAAAAATGGCAGTACTGTAACACTGATAACATGGTTGCTGACATGGTTGCGAGTGAGAAGAAGTGTTGGAAAGCACTCTTATCTGAATGTTGTTTTTGTTAGGCATGTGTATGTGTGTATTTTAAGTAGTGACCAATGGGAGGTGCTGTGGGCATAAATATTCTTCTTTTTTTTCCCTTTGCCATTCTTCTCTGACATGATGTTGATTGAAAAATGAAAGTAAAATGATCACATTCATTGCGTTCTGACAGAAAAGAGCTCTGTGTCTATATTTAAAATCAACATAGCCAATGTTCTATTTTCTTGGCTGCAGACCACCAGAGGGCATAACTGACACAAGGGTCTTATGAGCATGCATGTCCCTTTACGACATATCTCCATAGTTACCAATAAGGACAATCTGACTGTGCAGAAGTGGAAACCACCATAACTCAAGCCTTGCAGAAAAAAAAAACATAAAACAACATAAAATCATATAAAATTATCGAGTTCTTTAATCAAATTCTCAGTTTCAAATGATATCAGATGACTTCCTTTCATATGCACGCTCTTTCACCCAGTACCACTGTTGAGCGACTGTTTGGGGTAGAAACAACATTAATTCTATAGAAATGTGAAAACATGGAAGGTGAGTTCCAAGTTGCCACTGCGCAAATGTCTGTGAGCGGAACTCCCAGTAATGCCACCCATAATGTTCCTACTGAACGTACAGAGTGACATTTCACTGGATTGGGCAGGACTTTATGGGCAGAGGCATAAGGGCTCTTTGCTCTTTGATACATGAGAACCCCATTACAATCTAAAAAACAAACAAATTACTGGTCAGTAGTTTTTCACCGAGCTGTCCTATTCACATAAAAATGCAGGGATCTCACAGGACATAGATCTTGACGCATCTGGAGGTCTACCGAGCGAAACACTGGTAATATCATTGGTGTCTTAGCATAGTTAGTGGACAATATCTTGCCACAACATCACTTTAGAATCAACTGTAAACATTGTGGGGCCACAGAGTGCACATTTAATTCACTGATGTGTTTTACAGAAGAAATGGCAATCAAAAAAAGCAGTTTTCAAAGAAAGCCATTTAACCATTTGATGCGTACGATCACACTGGTGTGAACAGTCTTGGTTGGTCCCTGAAATATTTTCAAGAACAACATTAAGAACCACCCATGGAATCACTACTTTACAGGGAGGATTTAACCAGTTAACACCTTTTAAAGAAGAAACCACCAATTTATGCCTCCCAATACAGCAACCATCTATGAGACTTCTGTGCGCTGAAATTGTGGCTATATAATTGTGGAGTATGACCGGCCCATCATTAGTAAACTCCAGAATCCAGAATTCCAGTGCACGTTTGGAAAATGATTTGATGGTTGTTACACCATCGCAAAAACAGTTTCCATCTATTCTGATACAGCGCCCTAGTTGATGGCGCTCCAGCATTTAGAACCGTGTCCCTGACCCCCTACAAACAGACCAATAGTCTGGTGTCGCCTCTAATGGCCAATCTCAGAGTCTGAGGTTGATTGAGCCATAGCCTGCTTTACAAATTGGTAACTGGGCTGGCGGACCCGTTAAGAAGATGGTGAAGGAGACGCAACTATGTTCTGTTCAGCCAACATGGGGGGTTTGAAGCAAGTCAAGTCTTGTCTTTGCATATTTTTGCTTTTTTTTGAGTCACCTTTTGTTTAATAAAAGTGAACATGGGTTCTACTATAACTTGCATTCAGTGGATCATTACAGAAAGCTACATCAAAATATAAACCCAGCAGTTTTTGGGCTCCTTTGCCTGCGTCAAGGAAACAGGACTATTGAAAATTACGTTGTGGACTTTCTTGAACTTTCTTGGTATGTGGATTTTAATGAGGATATTTTCTGTGTAGGTTTAAATGAACCCATACATTCACAAATGCCTGGAGGGAAAATAGATTTTTCTCTAGCAGAGTATATTGACTACGCCTTGCTATTAAGTGGCTCATCATTCACTGCAGGGACTATGGATAAGGAATCCCACAATTCTCTAGTACCTACCACGTCTGCCAAGCCAGAAGATGTTCATGTCATGCCAGCCAAGCCAGAGCCTCTCCACATCATGGCCACCACACCTGAGTCATCAGCCAAGATGGCCGCCACACCAGAGCCTCGTCATATCACAGCCACAATGCCACACGGCCGCCACACCAGAGCCTTGTCACATCACAGCCACTTTTCCAGTGCCTTGTCACATCACGGTCACCACACCAGATCCTCTCCATGTCTTAGCCACCACGCTGGAGCCTCTAGCCATAATGGCCACCTCGCCAGAGTCTGCTTACATCATGGCCATCCATGTCTCCCTCGGAGATGCACACTGCACTCCAGAGGCCAATCCAGTCCTTGAATCTGCTCCAGAGGCTGTTCCCGAATACACTGCCTACAATGACATGACCAAGAAGGTTGTTCAAGGACTTTCTACCTGTCATGTCACAGCCACTGAGGCCATCTCTGACCTCTCAGTCTATCCAGTCATGGCCATGGAGGCCGTCTCTGAGATCTCAACCCGTCCTGTCAAGACCATGAAGGCAGTCTCTCTGAGCTCTCAGGATGTCTGGTAATGGCCATGGAGGCCTTCTCTAAACTCTTAGCCTGTCCTGACAGGAGCTGAACTCTCTGAATGTCCTGTTATATGGCCACAGGAGCTGTTTCTAACCTCTGTGTGCTTTCAATTGCAGTTTCAGTTCTGTTTTCTCATTGTCTTGATTGTTCTCAGGTGTGCTCATTAATCTCTGTATAGCCCTCATGTTACCATTGTCCTTTGTCTTGCTTTGTCTTGCTTTGTCGTTGTTCATGTTTTGAGACAATTAAAGTATTGTCTTTGTTTATTATTGAATTTTTTAGTCACTTTCTGTTTAATAAAACTGCATATGGGATCTACTACAACTTGCCTTCAGTGGATCATTCCACAACCCCATAAACTTACCACAAGAACCCACTATTGAATCCATCAATCGCAGAACTACATTAACCAGTTCTGTGGCTGTAGTGTCTAGTGAACTGATTGAGGCATTAATGACCATGTTGGGCAGTAACGCATTACTCAGAAATGCGTTACTGTAATTTGATTACTTTTTTAGTAACGGGGTAATCTAACACGTTATAATTTTCAAAATAGTAATTAGAATATAGCTACCAGTGGATTAGATACCTGCTCCCGCGAGACCCGATTGCAACAGATTGCAGCGCAGGACAAGATGAGCGAGTGCAGAGACTTGTGTGTGTGCGGGATGCGGGAGAATAAAATGATTCACGGGACTCCCATAATATAGAAATATCTAAACATAAAATATCTAAAAAAAATAAACTGATATTTATCTATTGCACAAAAGCAACATGAACTAATATAAAATATAAACGATTAACAGGAGCAAGTGTATGCAGGTGTGTGTAACAGGTGTTTGCAGCGTTAAGCAATGCAGTGATGAAATTTGTGTGCTCAAGAATCCTCTCATTATAACACACGAATTGTAGACATTATGAAATATTCATTATGCATATATTTATTGTGTTATAACAGAGATTTGTGAGATTGTAATGAACTTAGATGTCTTTTAGAGATTATAAATGCAGCACTCTTTGCTGGCATTCTGCCATGCCAAACCATGCAAGCAGTAGCCGCTTGCTTTATTTAAAAATAACAGTGTTCTGTGAATTTTGATGCTTTAATAACAAATATTTATCGGGAGCATGTATGCTGGGATTTCATAAATTTCATAGAGAAAAAAAGCAATGTAACTAGTAATGTAACTAATTACTAATTACTTTTAAAAAATAATATCATCAGAACAGTAACGTGATTATTTTTAAAAGGAGTAAACAGTAATCAGTAATTTGATTACATCTTCAGAGTAACTTGCCCAATACTGTTAATGACCAATAACAAGTGGGCAAACATATTAACAGTTGAATTTTATATTTCACCTATTAAGTTTTCCGTCTGCCTAAATCCCATATTTGGACATCTTGGATCCTGTCTTAATGCATCTTCGGTGGCACAAAAAAATATTTCACTTCGGATTCTATTGGAGACATTGGACCCAAACCTATTAGGCCCGGACCCTCTATTGCTTCTAAAAGATGCAAACCCCAGTTTAGTCTGGTTGAATGAGCGGGTTAAAATGCTTGCGAGAATACCTCCATAATATCCGGAGATAGATCTAGAGAGCAAATACATTTCTTGCGTGGTCATGAATGGCAAAGACAATTTGTATGTGTAGTTCCCTTTGTTGATTTTGGGTCCACACCTAATTTTGCCAAAGCATTTTTTATTGTGTTTACTAGATCATCAGACATAAGTGATTCTTTACTCTGATCATCCGCCTTATCATCACTGTCAATTATTCCTGCTTCCTTATCTGAGAAAAATAGTTTTCTGAGAACAGCGAGTCTGAGGCTTCCACAGAGACACAATGATTCAGAAATCTAAGAGGTTGGCTGGGGTTGCAGTTTTTCCAAAAAATCCTGAATTTTCCCTCTTCCATCAGCCAATTCATCAATTCCACAAGTAAGTTCTTTTTACCTTTTTTTTTGTTTGTTTGTTTTTGGAGAGGAACAAGGCTGCAGGTTTTCTTTTCACACCTCCCTCCCTATTAATGCTTAACCCTGCCAGGCAAGCCTGTTGCATTGCTATCTTCCAGAGCTTGCCTAAGATCAAGTCCCATCTGCTCCTGGCAAGATGAACACTGTGTGGACATATTCTTTGACCACAGAATCAGATATGTAAATGGAAACACTAGTACCCCCCCCCCAAAAAAAAAAAAAATGCAAATACCTCACCAGATTCCTATCGGTTTGGAAAAGACCACGCTTAACTGTTAAAACATGTCTTTACTAGGTGTTGCAGGTATACAGCTGTCAGAACTTTGAAAGAGGAGGAGATGATGTGTAAGAAGGCATTTAAAGACAGACACACCATTAAGGTCACGAGGTGACAGCTTTTATATTAGGTTCTCGACAAGGAGGAGGACAAGAAGATATTCTACTCAGTTATGCCCTCTGGCGGTCTGCAGCCAAGGAAATAGAACTGATAGTCATCAAAAAATTGCATTTTAATGCAAATTATTATGGAATTGATGACAGTCAGATAAGTATGTTCCCTCTCGAGAATGGTCTCTCGACATGGCGTTAATGCCTTGGGGACTCCCTTCCTTCCTAACCTACCTGAAATCTTATTGTACAACGGCAGTGAAGTTGCAACTCTCACTGGCCAATGCCAGCCAAGATGGCAAATAGGGGCGGGGCCTCCGCCACTATATAATGCGCCGTATTGGCGGCATAAGCTCAGAATCTTCCTCTTTCATGCATCCTACGAAGACAGCTGTGGAGAAAACACAGGAAGATGGATTTCTCTCTCGGCGTTCCAGCATGTCCAACATTTGCATGCTGTGTTCAGGACCCATTGAGGCCCCGGACACTCACAAGTTCTGCATCCGGTGCCTGGGCCTCGCCCATGCGGAGGCAGCACTCACCGGGTCAGGCTGCCTGCACTTCGATGAATTCTCAGTGTGGGTGCTTAGGGCCTGGAGGAACATCACCCTCTGTTACTTCTCTAAGCAATGTCCCACCGTCACTAGCAAGCCGCTGGTGGGATGACAGCTGCATGTGGGCGACTGCGCAGAAAGTGGGATGATGATCTTGATGAGGCGCTGTCCCTAACACTGTCCCTTCCCACTGAATGGCGAGGCGCGACCCTCTCTAACATACAGAGCTCCCACTCATCCCATGAGCTTTCTGAATATGACCCCATACAGTGGCGTTGAGGCGCTCCGCCCTCTGTGTCTTTTTGTGAGCTTATGGTGGTCCATTCCGGGCATTTCGGATTGGTTTGCAGAACGTAATAGAGAACGGCTACACGCTTCAGTTTCGGCACAGAACACCCCAGTTCAATGGCATGGTAATGTCGATAGTTCCGGCTCACAACGAGCCGGTATTTAGGCAAGAAATTCTCAATCTCCTCGTGAAATGCACAATAGAAGTGGTCCCGCAGAGTGAGAGAGAGAGATGGTTTTACAGCCGTTACTTTGTTGTTCCAAAGAAAGACTGTGGTCTCCGTCTAATCTTAGACCTGTGCGTTATACAAATGTGCTTTCAAAGTGACAACGCTAAAGCTGATACTTGTGCAGATTTGACCCGGGGATTGGTTTGTTTTGGTGGACCTGAAAGACGCATATTTTCTTAATCAGATCGCCCCTTGTCACAGGCGCTTTCTAAGATCTGCGTTCGAAGGCATAGCGTATCAGTTCACAGTGATGCCGTTCGGGCTAGCACTGGTGGCGCGTACGTTACGAAATGTGTGGATGCGATACTTTCCCCTCTGAGAGTGAGCGGAATACACATACTGAGTTATTTGGACAATTGGTTGGTCTTGGCCCATTCGGAGGATGTGCTCAACAGCCACAAACTTGCTCTGTTACTTCACCTGGAGAGTTTAGGTCTCTGTGTGAACAAACAAAAAAAGCGTGTTAGGCCTCAGCCAGTCAATCATGTTTTTGGAGATACAGTTGGACTCGATCTCAGTGAGAGCGCCGGGAGCGCATACTAGATTTAATGTCGGCCCTTAATGCATTCAGGCTGGGCCGTCCTGTAGCACTGAAGGAATATAAGAGGCTCTTGGGGTGGATGGCGGCAGCCGCGTCGGTCTGTCACCTTGGCCTACTCTATATGCACCCCCTCCAGATATGGCTGAAAACACAAGTACAGAGAAAGGCATGGAAAATGGGCTGTCCCCACATTGTGCGACGATGTACCGGCCTCGGACTACTGGACAGAGTCAGAAAGAACGTGGCACATAAATCGCCTCGAGCTGAGAGCTCTTCAAAGTTTCCCCACGCAATTCCGGGGGCATCACATGTTGATTCGCATGGACAACATGTCCGTAGTATCGTACATAAACCACCAGGGCGCAGTACACTTGAGAGCCCTTTGGATCTGCTCTCCATTTGAGCAGCGCATGTTCCAGGCTGCCTGAACAGCAGTGTGGATATGCTATCGAGGGATGGGATTCCTCACGGAGAATGGAGACTGAACCCTGGGACAGTAAGGCTGATCTGGGAACAGTTCGGGAAAGCAGAGGTAGACTTGTTCACAACAGAGGAGAACACGCATGCCATCTGTTCTTCTCTCTGTTACGCTCTCCCCTAGGCGAGGACACACTCACGATGGCGTGGCTGAATGCCCTTCTGTATGCGTTCCCCCCGCTGAAGATTTTGTCACAAGTGCTACACAAAATCAGGGATAAGAAGGTGTCAGTGTTATTACTCGCTCCGTACTGGCCGAACATGCCTTGGTTTCCTGATTTGCTGGAAATACTAACGCTTTCCCCGTGGCCGATCTTGCTGAGACGGGATCTCCTGTCTCATGTGGACGGCTCGGTATGGCACCCCAACCCAGAATGGTGGAAACTTCAAGTGTGGATGGTGTGCAGCAACCAGTAAATCCGTGCTCGTTGTCTCACGCGTGTTGGACATGATTAGGGAGGTGCGAGCCCCTTCTACAAGATGCCTGTATGCTTCTAAATGGGCAGTGTTTGAGAGATGGTGTGAATCGAATGGCCAGGACCCAGAAAACTGCCCCATGTCTGACATTCTGTATTTTTTGCAACAACAAATGGACGGCGGCAGTATGCCCTTCACACTTAAGGTTTATGTTGCAGCTATCTCAGCTTTTCACGCTGCTATCGATGGGAGCCCAGTAGGAAAACACAATCTAGTGATCAGATTTTTGAGAGGCACGAGAAGACTAAGACCCTCTCGCCCTCCTACAGTGCCATCCTGGGATCTGGCTCTGGTGCTGGAGGCGCTAGCCCTCCTGCCCTTCGTGCAACTTCAGATTGTCAGCTTGAGGGGGCTCTCTCTTAAAACCGTGCTGCTGCTTGCCCTTGCTTTGGTCAAGCACATGGGGGATTTGCAAGCACTCTCTGTAAATGTGGACTGCATGCAGTTTGGAACAGGTGATTGTAACATCACATTCAAGCCAAGATTGGGCTACATGCCTAAATCGCTCTCGAAAACGTTCAGAGTGCAAGTGGTGACTCTTACTGCTTTCAATCCAGAGTCGAGACTTCATTGGATGCTGTCCCGAATCAGTTGTGTCCGGTGAGGGCTAAACGAGTTACATCGACCACACAGCTCAGTTTCGTCAATCTGAGTAGCTTTTTGTATCACATTGGGTGGTTGACGCTATTGCCTTGGCATATTCCAGCCGGGGAATGGAATGTCCTATTGGTGTCAGAGCCCATTCAGCTGGATAGTCTTTGCAGAATACCTTCACCAGATTAAAAAATTGGACGTGTGGTCATTAGCCTCACAGGTCCTTTCGGTGAGTACAACCCATGGTTCTACCTGCAACCACTAGCCGTTTGACTGTGCTGGTGGTTTCGACTAGGTCATGTAGGGAGATTGGGTGCGGTGCCATCATCATGTTCAGACTGTGGTGACCCGGATCTCTATGTGTTTAGTATTGTGCCCGGCCTTGCCGCTCAAATGCTTTGTCTGTTATATTGCATACTTGTATGTGTTTGACGTGACTATAATGTCTTAGCAATGGCGCTGCATCTTTCTCTCAATAAGAGACTTGCTATCGGACATGGATTCTGTGTAAACCTGATTGGATCCCTAAGCGGGAATCTACATCCAATCCCCTCGAGGCATGTCGCAGGGTCGTATTTGATTGGTTGGAGATTATTTTTAGTGTCTTGCAAGAAATATTTACGTTAGCTCCGCCGAGGCTGAGCCTTTTTACTTAGCTGCTTCCACAGCGTTGTTCTATACAGTCCTGTGATGATGAACACGTTAGTTATCATCACGTGAACATCAGTTCACAGTGTTATTGTGTATATTGATTCACGGTATGTTATGATTTGATGTGTATAGAGACAATGTCATGTCTAAAGTTTAAATTGTATTTTGTAGGCAAGTACAAGAATTGAACAGAGGCTTTGAAGTTTCCATATTTATCTTATGGTGCATATGTTTATTGTTTAATACATTTTATAGTCTAATTTACCTGTCTGGTCCTGTGCTTGGAAGGGTTTGTTTTGATGATGAAAACATCCTGATCTGCTAGGTTAATTAGTGGTTAGTCCATTTACTGGGACAGAGATGAATATGGATGCTTGGAAATTGTAATTGTATTATTTGGAAGGTGTATTGTTTACATTTGATCAATGGGGATATTCATGATTATGATTGTGTGTTTAAATGTGTATCTGATTGGCATTGATGCAGAACTTCATGTGTATTCTTTGTAATGAGTGTTAATTTACCCCTACAGTTGGTCTGATCCGCTAGTGTTTGGCGGGAAGATCGTATACAAGTGATCGCTCTGGGTTTACTGAGGGGAGGGGAGGCCTTGGATGGCCAAGGGCTGTAGCATGTGAAGCCCAATGCAGGGAATGTGTCTGTCTCAAGTGAGTCTTAATTGTCGTGGCCAGGTCTGAAGCCTTGTATTGCTGCTCTCAGCATGTTTTACTCCTATGTTATGTGAAGTTCATTTGAGTATTTTGTTGGACTATTTTTGTTTATTTTGGTGGGAGCACGTGTGACAGGACTGTCAATAAATAGCTCACTTGGACTTTACAGATTGCCTACGTTGTCCACCATTTATTAAATCTATTCTCTGGCCCTACGGCAAAAATACGTTACAGCTCCGGTTAGCTGTAAGCCAACCAGCTCATCCGATCTCTGGTGGCAGTGGCTTTCCGACAAGGCCCCAAGGCGTTAACGCCATGTCGAGAGACTGTTCCCGAGAGGGAACGTCTCCGGTTACTGTCGTAACCTCAGTTCCCTGAGAAATGGGAACGTGACATGGCATAGGCCACCATGTTCACTGCTCAGGTCTGCTCTGCTGTTGGTTCAGTCGGAAGATTCTGAGCTTATGCCGCCAATATGGCGCATTATATAGTGGCAGGGGCCCCGCCCCTATTCGCCATCTTGGCTGGCATTGGCCAGTGAGAGCAACTTCATTGGCATTGTGCAATAAGATTTCAGGTATATATACAGCTGTGTTTCCCCAATTATCCTGCCTTTAAAAGCCATAGTCTGTTCAGTTCTTGTTTGTTGGGGCTACTTGTTATGTTGATGTGTTGCCTGTATAGATATTCCCTGTGTTCCATGGATTAAAGCCTGTTTCGTGTACTCGTGCTTCATATGTAGCAAAGAAGTTCATAAAGTCATTACTGCTATGTTGGTGGGAAATGTCTTCACCTGCTGATGCTTTATTTTTTGTTAATTTAGCCACGGTATTGAATAAATACCTGGGGTCATGTTTGTTTTCTTCTAAAAGAAATGAAAAGTAAGCAGATCTAGTAGTTCTTAAGGCTTTTCTGTATATAGAAGAACTTTCCCCCCATGCAATATGAAATAACTATAGTTTTGTTTTCTTCCAGCTGTGCTCCATTTTCTGGGCTGCACTCTTTAAGGCACGAGTGTGCTCATTATATCACGGTGTCAGACTTTTTTTACTTAATCTTACTAACTTAATCTTACTTAAAAGGAGCAACAGTGTCTAAAGTGCTAGAAAAAAAGAGAATCAATAGTTTCTGTTACACCAAGTTTTTCTGTGCTATTGGATATGCTGAGGAATTGAGATAGGCCTGGTTTAGCCAGGTTTCTGTCAAACAGAGCACATCTAGGTTATGATCTGTAATCATATCATATACAAAACGTGCTTTCATAGAAAGCGATCTAATATTCATTAACCCAAGCTTTAGCATTTGTTTATTTGCATTATATCTATTTTATGTTTAAGTATGATTGGAGTTTTTTTTATTTTCTAGTTTGGGGAACAGACATAGTCTCTGTTGTATGATATCTAGGTGAAGGAGTCTCTATGTGTTGAGAATTAACTGACTTCTGTGACATGAGGTGGCTAGCAGACAGTCAGTTTAGTCAGTCTGTCTGCTTCCTGACCTGGGCCCCAGTTAGTCAAGTACAAACTCTAAGGCTATGTGCCATATTTCTAGAGAGAAGAGAGGCACCACCCCTGGAGGGATGAAGACCATCTCTTTTCTACAGGTCAGGTCTGCCCCGAAAATGTTAATATTATTTTTAATGATCTCCGACTGGCGAAGTCGAACATCATCAGTGCTGACGTGAATAACAATCTTACAGAATGTACATTTAGAATTAGCCAGCACTTTTAAATTTGCCAAGATGTCAGGCACTCTCGCTCCCGGTAAACATTGGACTATGGTGGCTGGAGTCTCTATTTTCCATTCCGTACAATATAATCGCCAATAACTAAGGCAATAATTAGGTGCATTACTGAGTGGGGAGAACCTGTTGAACGTTTTGATTGGAACGGCAGAGCGCTTTTTTGTCCCATCAATATGCCACCTCACAGTCACCCAGTTGCCCTGCATGGACTCTTTCTTTAAAGTTATTTGACTTTCTTTAAGCCCAGAGTTTCTGATTTTGGGGTGTGTCATTGAGAAAACATGCTGAAAGCAATGGATGCAGCATTTGTATTGATGGTAAATTTGTTGAAATTAATGAAATTATTATTATTGTTGTTGTTGTTGCTGTTGTTGTTATTTTGTCATTTATTCATCATTTATTCATCATTTTGTAGAAGTAGAGTTTAAAAATCCTGTTGAATTTTTAGTAGAAAAGGTAAATCGGCTTCTTGCTCCAACCAAATTGACTTAAATGCACTGACGTCGAAATTACAACTTGCCAACTCTTAAATACAAACTTCCCAGGAGGACCTGAACGCACCATTAAACTCAGAATGATCATGTTAAAAACGAAGGCTATGGAGTAGGTGGAATAACAGTATAAAAAAGAGTAGTATTTCCAAATACACAGCATTAATGAAACCGTAAGCAAAAAGTCCCCGGATGACCTACTATATCTGAGATTATTAGCACACATCCAATGAACACTTTACTATCCCATGAGGCCCCAGGAGAGCATTTGTGAAAGGGCACTGATGCTGGTAGGTAATTATGGCAATGATAATGTGACCAATGTAATATGCCCGGATTACATTCATTGGTCATACATAGCCTGCTATATAGAACGTAGTATTTTAATGGTCATGAAGTAAGTATGATTTTGGACATACCCTTCGTGATATTCCAATCAGGAACAAGCTAAAATTATACCACTGAATAGCCTTTTAACATTTTAGCACCAAAAGTATATTTTGGGGATAAGAAAGTGCATTTAAAATCTGCTGAATATTTATATATATATATATATATATATATATATATATATATATAGTATATATATTAATTTATATATATATTATTTTATCATCAGTTTTTATGCAAATGAAACAGACATACTTTAGATGACTAAAAGTATATAGAAAAAGACATGGTAAAATTTTGCTCTAAGGTTATAAAGCAACAAGCACATTTATACCATCAGTGCTGGTGAGTGACATTGAGAGAGCCCCAGTGCATTCCCCAAAACCACAGGAAAGGTCAAAGAGCTCATGCCACAGAGACACTGATTTAAGCTGAAGCCCCACAAGGTATACCGCAGGTGCACGTCGTTTCTGATTTTTCACTCAACACTACCTTTATGTAGGTTGACCCATACAATAGTGCATTCCTCACTGTCTCACTCCATCTCTCTTTAACTAGAAATTTTGAAAGAAGTCCCAAGGTACTGGGAAGACAGTTTTCTAAAGGTTTGATAATTTGAGAGCAACTTGTCATTAGCAATTGAGCAAAGTGTTGTTTCAATGTAGAAAATGTTCCTGAGACAATTATTTTTGAAATGTCTAGGGAGCATCTGTCAGTGTTGAGGTTTTTTTTCTTCATATTACTTGTCAAAATGTATTGAATGTCTCCTTGTGAAATCTTAGTAAAAGTGTCTCCTGTACCTCTCAGCTGAATCAATCCTTTGAGGCAATTTGTATAAAATTACTATCTCTAAATTTTACCATTAAGACAATGAATAGGGGAAGTTTTCTAAAGATTTTGAAAAAGTCACTGCTCACTTGTCATTTGTTTACTACCAGATATTGTATTTTTTTAAAGGTACTATATATATATATACATACATATATATATATATATATATATATATATATATATATATATATATATATATATATATATATATATATATATATATATATATATATATATATATTCATCATGGCATATATACCTCAGGGAAGGTACATTGCTCTCTAGATTTCTCAGAGAAGAATATATATAATTGTATAATTGTAATTGCAACTTTATTTCATATAAATAGTTCTACATCTCACAATGTGACTTTATATCTTTGTCACAATGTTTTTTTTTTTTTTTTTTTATTACTCTGAGGTGGAAACAGGCTTACATTGAATGCAGAATCAAACAAAAAGGATTATTACAAGATACAGACATTAGTATTTGGCTAGTCAAGTGATCTCAACATAGCATCCCTTATATGTAAATCTTTTATTAGATTATGAGCCTTCATAAGTGTACTTCATTATAGTGTTTGGGAAAGATGGTTGAATTCTTTTTTTTTTTACAGTTCCATTTAGTAAGGCCAAAACACAGACATACACAATTCACCTTCTAAGAAAAAAAGCTAAATCTTTACTTTAATTAAATATTAATATAAATATTTTAATATTGACTACATGAATAATATTAAGATTTTCATATATAATAATAATTATAAAATTTTAAATACTTTAAAATATTCCTTAGGTTATTTATGTAATTTTTTTTTTTAAACAAACAAACAAAAAACTTTCATTAAATATTTACAAGAAAGATGAATGATGAATGGTATTCATGAACAATAATCATAAGAATCCCTTCATTGATGTCATGCATCGGTCGCTTATTCTTATTTCTATTCCAGCATCCAACCAAAAAACAGAGGGAAATGCACCCCGGGCAGATAAATAGATCATATCAGTATTCAGCGTATGTGGGTGAATAGGACTCATCTTCATTTTGTCTCTGAGAGAGCTCATTGTCCTGTTGATCCTCAGATCAGCTCCGTGCTGGTTTGGAGTCAGTCAGAGTCTCGCTATTGCTTTAGTTTAGGTCATAACTGTCTCCTGCCGACAGGACGACAGCGACCCGAAATAGAAACCGGTCCTGTAGATTCTGCCGTCAATTGGGCAGAAAATAGGAGATGACAGTGGAGCCTGCCATGCCTGCTGAAATAGATCAGCTCCCCAATGGATTTAATGTCATTATTACCTCTCAAATGCACTGTGCAAAATGCATCAGCTGGCTTAGAGACACCACAGCACGTTACAGAGCAGGTAGTACATGCATATGGCAGCGTGATGGCTTTGACAGGTGAGTCCAGGGAGGCAGATGGCTCTGTGCGGCTGCTTCTGCCTGTATTAGATTCTGGCCTTTGCATGCTTGCTTTCTCTCTATGTATCTCTGACCTTATTGGACCCAATCTTTACTCCTCCTAACTGTCTCTCTCTAGACATGGCAAGGATAATCTGGAGATTGCAGTTCACTGAAAAAAGGGGCCAAGGAAAGCACAGATCACTGTGTATTAATAGTTTTACAAAGATCAAGTTGTCATCAGGATGAATACTTATGTTCTGTTTAGACTGACTGTACTGTTTTGATGGGGTTTTTTTTGTTTTTTTTTGGTATGATGTACACTAGACGAGACAAAGTTCAGTGTTCGTAGGACGTAGAACAGCATTCATTTTAAAGAGAAATCTTTTGTAACGTAATCAGTGTCTTTACTGACACTTTTGATCAAAGTAATGCATCCTGACTGAATAAAATTATTAACTTCTTTAAAAAGCCCCAAACTGTTCATAAACTATAGCGTACATGTAAAAATAATAAATAAATATTAAAAATGACAAATCAGTTCTCATAAGATTATGTAAAAAAGTATTAACCTGACACTGTTACTATTGTTATTAAAATGGATTGAACTCACTGATCTACAATAAACACTATATATATATATATATATATATATATATATATATATATATATATATATATATATATATATATATATATATATATATATATATATATATATAGTTCAGTGGTTGACCCCAAACAAAACACAAGGGTTGATTTTTTGGGGAACGAGGGGACAAACAGAGTAGCCCCTGTAAATCTGGCTTTTCCTCAGATCAGAGTGAAGTCACACTAGCTAAGGGGCCTTAAGTCTCAGCGAGACGTTGATAGGCTCCTCAGGAGCTGTGAATGTGAAACTGGCAGGAGAGGAAATCCATGGAGTACGTTGGTATGATACACTCTCTCCATCAAGGGGAAAAGGGCTTTTCGCAGAGGGGAGTTGGCGAGAGGCATCAAAAGAGAATATATGTAGTAGATCTCCTCTATCCAGGACATAGTAGCATTATATTAAGGCAACATATAATTGGGACAATGGACTCAACCAGTGGTGTGAGTATGATGACCAACAGCAGAGAGTGTTAAGAGAGACTGGTTAGAATTTTTTACAAGAAATTTGGAGAAATTTAGCATTAGCTATTAAAATTAATATTAGTTATAACTTGCTCATCATTGCATCCTCTGCAGTGAATGGGTGCCATCAGAAAGAGAGTCCAAACAGCTAATTAAAAAAAACATCACAATAATACACAAGTAGCCTGATGCTAATAATCCATAAACGGCATGTTTGTAATACACAAATACTTGATTAAGACATTTTTTATTTTTTCAAATAATCATTTAAAATATTCAAAATATCAGTACTCTATACATAATACTGCTTTCTCCAGTGAAAAAGTAGTCTGGTCTGAAACAGGAGAGATATATGCACAGATCAAGCACTGTTTACAAGCAAAAACAGTCCAGAGCAGTGTTAAACAAATATGGATTTTGATATGAGGAGATGGACTTCTTCACTGGAGTAAGCATTATTATGGATTATGGACCTTTATACTGGCCAGAAGCAAAGGTTTAAAGTTAAAATGCCTCAGTGATGGGTAGGTGGATTATTGTGAAGTTTTTGTCAGCTGTTGGACTCATTCTGACCCATTCACTGCAGAGGATCCATTGGTGAGCAAGCAATGTATTGCCAAATCTGTTCTAGTGCAGAAACAAACTCATCTACATCTTGGTTTGCCTAAGTGTGAGCAAATTTTAATTAAGGGGTGAACTATTCCTTTCAACACTTAGGAATGGATGAGATCAGGGCCGGCTCAGGCTCTGTTAGTGCCCTATAGGCGAGATTTTAGATTTACCCCATAGTTAGTCTAATTGGTCCCACTTTATATTAAGTGTCCCTAATACCTGGGTACTTACAAAGTAACTAAATGTGACCCTGGACCACAAAACCAGTCTTAAGTTGTTGGGGTATATTTGTAGCAATAGCCAAAAATATATTGTATGAGTGAAAATTTTGTATTTTTCTTTTATGCCAAAAATCATGTTCCATGAAGATATTTTGTAAATTTCCTACTGTAAATTTATCAAAACTTAATTTTTTTGTAGTAATATGCATTGCTAAAAACTTCATTTGGACAACTTTATGGGCGATTTTCTCCATATTTAGATTTTTTTGCACCCTCAGATTACAGATTTTCAAAGAGTTGTATCTCGGCCAAATATTGTCAGATCCTAACAAACCATACATCAATGACAAGATTATTTATTCAGCTTTCAGATGATGTATGCATCTCAATTTCGAAAAATTCACCCTTATGACTGGTTTTGTGGTCCACGGTCACAAATATGTAAGTAGTATGTAACCACAGTGTAAGTACACATTAGCTGCGTTTCAACTGTCAGGACAAAAGCGGGCGATTGCTAGGGCCAGTAGCATTTCCCCTGTCACTTCCAGGGCTTTTTTCGTGCCTTGTCGGTGCTTCCTTGGGGCCAACGGCCCGGGTTTTTTGGCCCGATGAAAACCTTGGGTCAAAGCAGGCCAGCTGGGACTAGAGAATTGGCTATGAACAAAGGCTGAATTTCTTCACGTCTGGAGAGCATCAGTGCCGCGGATCATTTCATACAGTTAACAGCTGTAACACCAGCATTAAAGACCTTTAAAATAATTTGAGCTCAAAACTCACTTTCAGTCAGCAGCAAGTGTTTGAAATAATTTGATTCCATGTGATTATGATCCCCATACAAGGCAGAAATATTTATAAGTGATGCAAAAGACTGCATGCTAGCCATTAATGTTACCATAGTAAACATGGTAAATGCGACCTCTTGAAGAAATCAGACGTCAGCTTCTCAATCACAATTGTGTATTTATTTAGTAACATATTTCATCTGTCAAGTCTTGTCTCGAGAGTATCAAAAGATCTCAGCGTATGTCATAAAAATATAATAATGTTTTTTTGTTCGTGAGCTTTTATAAAAATATAGAAATTATCATTCTTACTAAATGTGATGTGTATACTGTGACTACAAATAAAAAGAAACAGACTCGACTGAATAAGCAGGTAGGTTAAGTTCATACCGCTTTATTTCTGTGTGACTAATTTTCAATCCTGATAAATTAATTCATTATGATCAATGTATCACTTATTACTCTAAAACATTGATGCTTTTGGATTTAAATATTTAACAAAGCTGTTGCTGAGAGGTGTGTAAAGGGTGGGTTTTAGTGAAACGCAGCGGAGCTTCTGGCCCGCTGGTGGAAACGCAGTATGATTTTGGCCTCTGTGCTACTGGTCCGAAGCTATTAGCCCCGGCCGGTCCATTTAACGCACTGACTTGCACTGGCCCGACAGTGGAAATACAGCTATTGGTACATAGTATCTACAGCTGTAATATTTCTGTAACTACACAAATGTAACAACCCTCAGGATGGTTTGTGTAAGTACAAATGTGTAACAGGACATTTGTAACAACACTTTTTTTCACTTCACTAAGCACTCGTACATTTTGTAACAACAGTATGTAAAAGAGTAATTGGAACCAGCAGATCCAGGGGGTGGAGATGGGTAGGTTTAGGGGTGGAAATTGGATCCAGGGGGTGGAGATGGGTAGGTTTAGGGGTGGAAATTGGATCCAGGGGGTGGAGATGGGTAGGGATATGTTAAGTGGGAGGAGTTGGATCTCGAGTTGAAGTTGGTGCACTACTGTAATACCATTGTACATGCATGGTAACTCCTCAGGAACTGTCCACTTAATATAATGTATAACATTCTGGACACCAACCACAATTTAAATTAAATTAAAATTAAATTAAATTAAATTAAATTAAATTTATGCATTTAGCAGACGCTTTTATCCAAAGCGACTTACAGTGCATTCAGACTATCAATTTTTACTTACGTGTTCCCGGGGAGTCGAACCCCCAACCTTGCGCTTGTTAATGCAATGCTCTACCACTTGAGCTACAGGAGCACCTTACAATTTATATGTATAGCCTAACTTATTGGCCACTGCTGTGTAATATGAGAGTAATTACATGATAAATCTAATATAAAGTGTAACAGTTTCTTTATCAAAAAGTGTGTGAATGCTAGATTATAGTCCTAGTCATGGTGTTTTCAAAAGACATTTAGACACTTTTTGGTGAATTAAAAGCAAGCAGAAATGTAACTGAAATTAAAACAACATTACAGAAGCTTAATTTATTTTAAAGGGGTCATATGACATTGCTAAAAAGAACATTATTTTGTGTATTTGGTGTAATGCAATGTGTTTATGCGGTTTAAGGTTCAAAAAACACATTATTTTCCATATAATGTACACTATTGTCTCTCCTCTATGCCCCGCCTTTCTGAAACGCGTCAATTTTTACAAAGCTCATCGTTCTGAAAAGCGAGGTATATGCTGATTGGCCAGCTATTAGCAGTGTGTTGTGATTGGCCGAATGCCTCAAGTGTGTGACGTGTTATGCACTCTAAATACTGTGATGCCATCTCCCAGCAGGACGAGACTCAGTCCAACTGCTCTGCTCGTGCACATCCCATCATCGGTTCTCTTTTAGCAGTTCAGCCAATGTACTGTTAGGAGTAACTGAATAATTCGGGATATTGGTTTATTTGGTATCAGAGGGAGTGTCAGGCACATTTATAAACCAAATAACTTAAGTAATTTGTGGATTAGTGTGTGCTGGAGATGCAAACCATTTCAAACGATTCAGTTCGATTTGGTGAACTGGTTTGACCGGTTCACTAAGAGGATCCGGTTACATAGAACGATTCATTTGCGATCTGGACTTCACTAGACGAGACAAAACCAATAAAACCAATTACAAACGAGGCATTTGTTGCATCCAGTGGGGACATAATTACTGATTATAATAACTGTGAATGATTATAATTGTGATGCGTATCACGCTGCGTAAACATAAAACCATGTCTGCATTTGTGATCGGAGAAACAACAAACAAGCCTACTCTACACTGCTCAAAACTCGCATCTAAATCATCATTGGCAAATTATTTAAATATAAAAAACATACTTACAGGCTGTGAGTCAGAAGCGCCAGACTGTCCTTGCTAAGTTGAAACTGCCCCACTTTATAGAAACAGCCTTTGTGCCACAGACATATTGTAGGCTAGTCTGCATGTGCAGGAAACAGTCCTCAGCCTCCATATAATGCACAGCACACATCTGAATATTTGGCTTAAACTCCTCAAAAACATCTTTAAAAATACAACATAAACAACTAAACCAATTATTTCCATCTTTTTCAACTCCAAAAAAACCAAATCAAATTACACAGGCTTAAAAAGCGTAACACACAGCGACTCCACAACATGGCACTGGCAGCAACAGCGAGAATAAAAGTTACGCCTTCTTTCTTTACATTTGGGCGGTGTTATGCAAATCTTCCCACATCGTGACGTAGACATGTGGGGGCGTGTTAGAATGAGCCATTTTAGGAGGACGTGGTTGACTCTTAACTTTTATAAAGAATATCTCTTTGGATTTGAGACTTTAGTCTTTGCAACTTTACAGATCTTCTTTATGCACCAAAAGCTTGTAACTCTCCAAAGAGAAAAGGAAAATTTAAATTGCATCATATGACCCCTTTAAAGAAATTAAAGTAAAATTAAATAAGCAGCTAACTCAAGCAAAAAGTGTAGGTGTCAGTTTAGAAAAGATATTTTAAGAGCACATAAATGGCAAAACTGCTATGCGCCATGCATAATTAATGCATTAGATGTTCTAAAATCTTAAGTTTATGTCTATTTCAGACTGCGAGTGTGGTGGCTCGCGATACGTAATAAAAATGATGAGTTTGATTCCTCACCTAAGGTTTTGGGTAAATCCACCCTTGAGCAAGGCAATGAACCCCCAACCTGCTCCCGCCCGGGTGCCGTCAATAAATGGCTGCCCACTGCTCCGTTTGTGTGTTCACTGCTGTGTGTGTGCACCTGGATGGGTTTTAAATGCAGAGGATGATTCTGAAAATGTGATTTGCAGGCTAAGTCAAATCCTGAATTATTAGCTCGTCCAGTCTGGAATGATGAAGGGAGTGCAAATCATAAGATGAATAATTGATTTTTTTCTTTTCCCTTTTTTGCATTTTAGCTTGAGAAGAAAAAAAAATACCAAAATTGTTGGTGTTAAATATGCAGTGTGGAAAAACAGAGTCCCGAAGCACAATTTTTATGGCAGCGTTTGTGATAAATATGTGAGTGGGACAATAAACAAATAGAACACAAGAAGTTCAAAACCTGTGTGAACTCTAAAGGATGTAGCACATGCATTTTGGCCTATCACATGCCAGCACCGACTCTCGCTTTTACTCTCATTCCAGACAATGCCAGCTCTAGTTAGGAGTCTCACAGGGCACAGACAACATTTTCACTCTTTTCGTATTGTTTTTTGAAAATCGACAGCTTTCTACTTGTCTCCTTCACTCAGGCCGGATCTATGTCTAACAGCTCTCTTGGCTAAATGTGGATGCCAATCAGCAGACTCTCTCTGTGAATGAGATGAGTAAAGCTCAAAAAAATGAGGGCAGGGTCGCTGTTGTTTTTATAAACAAGATTTCATTAGGATTCAGGCTGTAAAATTGGAATGAAAGCAAAGTTTGCTGTAAGACCTTTTTCCACAACTTATCGATCCGGTTTTATTGACCACATGACTCTCAGTGGTACTACATTTATACAGTCTTGTCACAGTCAACAATCAAGTTTTGACTCTTATTGACACTATTTCTAGCAGCAACTTTACAGAGAGGCTAAACTGCGCAAGGGAAAAAAGAGCCCTCCAACTCTCCACTTTCCTGAAAGCCTTATCTAATGATCTTTCTCTCACAAACACACCCCTCTCAATCAATATGTTTGTCTGGACTGACAAGAGAGAGCCCACACCAAGTGCGACAGATTAGAGTCAAATGGTTCAAAGAGCTCAAGGTCTTTTTTCCATAGCTGACACCTGGGCACACACAGGCATTCATTCTCTGTAGTCTATGGGCTCTATTGCTGGCTGTGTCATCATCAGACCAAGCCAGTTCTGCCCAGAAGTACAAAATGTCAAAGAACTCGGTAAATGGGAAGTAGTGACACTGACCTTCCCCCTTTTTTCTGAATTATATAGACAAAATTACTTGGGCACACATCAAGTGCAACACTTCTCTGTCCTTTGTATTAAGCAATGACAGCAGTGACAGGATATAAAAGAGGTGGTGTTGGCTTTATCTTAGTGATTGTCTAATAAAACATCTGTACAGTATAAAAACCATTACGCCTATGGGATGTCCCTATTTTTCACAAAAACAAACGTGTGTGTGTGTTTTTGTGTGTGTGTTTCCTGGCACAGGGTGTGTGTGAAGCGTCTAGTGCAGTAGTGTGGAGTATTGAGGTGTTTGTAGTTAGTGCATGCTGTATGCTGCACGCTGCTTGCCACTTTCTGCTTTTTAGCTACTGCTGCTGGCTAGCCCCCTAATAGGGGTGAAAAGAGGAGCCGAGTGCGTAAGTCTCCTCCACCAGTACACAGCCTCTCCACCACCAAGACTCTTGCAGTGCCTCCTCGTGGCCACACATGGTAACTGGGTACCTCGCAGTCCCATGCTGAACTGCAGGGGATCTCGGAGCAGCAGTGGGCCCCAGAGATGTGGTGTGCAGGCCCACCACATGGTGGACATGCCCTGACGCCCGTCAACCACTGCCCCAGCTATGGGTAAATAGCCCCACTGCCTTGTGGGTTAGCCTCTCGAGGCAAGGCTAAGGGAGCACACCCCAACAGAAAAGCAATGCGCTGGCAGTGTGCAATAGGCGGGCCTAAACAGAGCTAGGTCCCGGCAGCCTACTGCAGCCAGGATGGGGAGCTGGTCGTCCTGGGCTTACCCATGCCACCAGACCTACCTCATCATGGTGAAGATAGTGGTACTGGAGTGAGCGCAGCCCCTAAAGCACTTTAAAAATTACAAGTGCAGGTTTCCACCTCTGACCATGGTGAATATTACCTGGATCTACATCTGGCTGAAGTCTGGCGATGATGGGGTGTCTGGCGACGATGGGGTGTCTGACGACGATGGGGTGTCTGACGACGGAGGCAGGTTTGAATAGGCTAGGAGCTCTTAGTCAGGGCCCTGCACGTCAGCGGCACAGGGTATTGGTCGCTAACAGCTGGGGTTGAGTGGCAGCTGTTCTCGGCAGACCCCTGTGCGACTGAGCAGCCCTATTCAGGGACCACACTGCTCACCTCAAGTTGAGGAAGTGTCTAGAAAAGGTGGCCTAAAAAATGCCCACTCAACTCATACCTGGACAGGATACCACACCTGTCGGGTCATTCCACTTCTGCGGTCGAAACAGAAGAAATAAATCCTACAACCTTAAACTGGCAACATGGAACACATGAACTCTCCTGGACACCTATGGCAGGTCTGAAAGACCCCATAGAAGAACAGCCCTGGTTGCAGCCATGCTGCGCTGCTATGATATTGACATTGCTGCCCTGAGTGGAACCAGGCTCCTTGATGAGGGGTCTCTAACAGAGGAGCGCATGGGCTACACCTTCTACTGGAAAGGCTATCCCACAGGTGGACAACATCTGCATGGTGTGGGACTGGCAATTAAGAACACACTACTGCCAAGACTCACTGAAACTCCTGTGGGCATCAGTGAAAGACTGATGACCCTCCATATCTCCCTGGTGAAGAACCGCTATGCCACGCTTCTAAGTGTGTATGCTCCAACTCTACCATCTGACAGTGAGTCTAAAGACTCTTTTTTACCAAACACTGGATGAGGCTCTCCACCAGATCCCCAAGAACGACAAGATCCTCCTGCTTGGGGATTTCAATGCTCATGTTGGGCAGAACAGTGGGATATGGAAAGGAGTGCTTGGCAGGTATGGGATTGGTCAGGCCAACTCAAATGGCATGAGGTTACTTACCCTCTGCTCTGAGCACAACCTGACCATAACCAACACCATCTTCCAGCAAAGGACCAAATACAAAACATCATGGATGCACCCACATTCCAAACATTGGCACCTGATAGATTATGTCATCGTGAGACGTTGTGATCTCAGAGACGTTTTCATAACCCGGGTCATGAGAGGTGCGGAATGCTGGACAGATCATCGCATGATCATGACCAAGGTCCTCATGAAAGTGCGCCCCCCCATGGTTCCCCAAGTTACCACTGCAAGGAATGAGTTTCGTCGCTCCCTGGCTGAGAAACTAGGGGAGATAGAACTCCTCCTGAGGGATGGTAATGCCACAGAACAGCAGTGGACCTCTATTACTACAGCCCTTCATGAAGCAGCAGCCCAAACAATCGGCTATAAGACCAAAAACCATCAAGACTGGTTTGACAACAACTCAGAGTCCATCCATAACCTACTAAGCAACATGCACAAAGCACATCAGGAAACCCTAAGAAAACCCTTATCCAGGACCGCCAAACAGCATTGGCAAAAAGCTTGTCGGGAAGTCCAGAGAACTCTGCGGACACTACAGAACAAGTGGTGGATGGAGAAGGCTTATGAAATTCATGAAATGAGAAATGAAGAAATGACATGCACAACTTTTATAATGCAGTCAAATCTATTTATGCCCCAATAAGTCACCGCATCACTCCCCTGAAAACAGCAGATGGGCTCAAAGTCCTGAAAGACCAGAATAGCATCCTGGAGAGGTGGGCTGAACATTTTAACACCTTACTAAATCAGGACTCTGATGCAGACTATACCATCCTGAATGAATTGCCTGAATTTCCCCCTATTGACAACCTTAGCCAACCTCCAACCTTCCTGGAGGTTCTGTCAGCTGTCTGCTCCCTGAAGTACAACAAGTCTCCTGGCTCTGACAATATTCCTGCAGAACTGCTAAAACAGGGAGGGTATCTCTGCACAAGAACACTACATCATTACATCACCAAGGCCTGGGCTGATGAAAGCATCCCACAGCAATGGAGAGATGCTAGTATTGTCACCATATATAAGACCAAAGGGGATAGGGCCATTTGTGACAACCATAGGGGCATATTGCTTCTTGCTGTGGCAGGCAAGGTCCTGGCCAAGGTGATGTTACAAAGACTGATTAACAACATCACAGAGTCTATGCTACACAAGTCACAGTGCGGGTTTAGAAAGAACAGGAGTACAGTCGACATGGTCTTTACAACCCGGCAACTTCAGGGAAAGTGCAGGGAGCAACATAAAGACCTGTCTATGGCTTTTGTCTCTCCAAAGCCTTCGACACTGTGCAGAGAGATCTCTTGTGGGAAGTCCTTCTCCGGTTTGGTTGCCCCACTAAGTTTGTCAACATCCTCCATCAGTTTCATGATGGAATGACTGCTAGGGTGACAATAGGAGGTCAACAGTCTAGCCCTTTCCCTGTGTGCACAGGGGTAAGGCAGAGGTGTGTACTGGCACCAGTGCTTTTTAACATCTTCCTCATATGTGTCACCCAGCTTCTCCACAAGGAAATTCAAGACAACAGCGGAGTGACAGTAGCGTACAGGCTGGATGGTAACCTCTTTAATATCAGGAGACTGCAATCAACCACCAAACTGCACAGAGTGAGGATACTTGAGCTGCAGTATGCAGATGACTGCGCTCTCGTATCTCACTCTCCACAAGACCTCCAGTCTGTCCTAGATGCAGCAGTGAGGGCATATAGCAGGATGGGGCTGACCATCAATACCGCCAAAACAGTGGTAATCTGCCAGTGGAGTGCCAACATCCCACCCGCACCACCCATCTTCTATGTTATCTCACAGTTATCTCGATGTAAATTTCATTTACATTGAAATACCATGGAAAAGTACAGCAGTGGAATAAAAAATGTGGTCTGAGTGAATTAACCTATTAAAAGCTACTTAGCAAATACGGATGACAGAGTATTGAATTAAACAAAATCGCATAGCCACCAAATTCAAAAATCTGACATTCAGGAAATAAAAATGTGAGCAGTTTTAGGCAGTAGTTTTACCACAAATAGACAAGCGATATCACCACAACCACAATTGTGTCTGCTTTACAGTGAAAGACAAGCTCATTGCGACCGATTCCCTGACATAATACATTCATTGCAACCCATTTAACAGATGCATCATTTTAAGTTAGAACAACTTCAACAGCAACAAACAATAACAATACAGTGAAATAATTAACAAACTATGATCATCTATCCCTCTATTAAACATGAAAAAAAATATTTCATCATACTGTAGCTTACTCAGTAGTGCTGTTTTCTTAGTTGCACCGCTTGCACGGCAATTTGTGTCAGAGCAACAATTAAAATGCGACTTTGTGAGACGGACTGTCCTAAATTGTTGCTATAGTAGCATCATATTAATGCTAGAAAGCCTAGTCATTTGGCAACTATATTTTTTAAATAAACCATTATATTTCATAATTAAAATCTATTTTCACACTCATCTTGGGTGAGGGGACGGGATAGCCCGAGTGAGGGTGCGACGCCAGCAATCAACAAATCATCTTGTTCTATATCATCTCAATGTCTCATGACCCCACCATTTCTTGGTGTGATGCTCAGATAACCAATATGAGTAAGGTCTGCTTTCGCCGCTATATTCCTGCTGTCACTCCACTTCCCCTCCAAACAGTTTCCATTGGGGAAACAAACATCCCCGGGCTGCCTCCCATGTACCAGGATCTGTGTTATGCTGCGTTCACACCAAACGCGAATAGAGCGTCTGGCGCGAATGATTTCAATGTTAAGTCAATGTAAAGACGCGTTTACGCGCATCTGAAGGTCTCGCGGCGCGAATGAGGCGTTTAGCGCGGCGCGGTAGACGCGAATTCGCCTCATTCGTGCATCAAGTTCGCACGAATGACGCGACTTGAGCATCTGGTGCGATACCCACATTACGCGCGAATGTTGCCTTTTGTGCATTTATGCGTTTGACGCGAATTCGCGTCTGACGCCCGAGTTGAAAAATTTGAACTTTGGCGTCAATTCGCGCCACGTTAACCAATCAGGAGCCTGCTCAGGAGTCACTCATTCAACATGGAGGAACGACTGATATTGTCAGTGAGCAGTCACCTGGAGCTATATGACGAAAGTTCATATTTCTATAGAGACAGGAATAAAAAGGACATACATACATATATATATATATATATATATATATATATAAATATATAATATATAATAGATTTTGAATAAAGGCCAAAAAATAGATTACCCCAAACGATTATATTTTGTCTTGAACCACTGAAGAGACATCAGAGCCAGCGGCAAATGTCAGAAGGTCTAGCCGAGGTGAGGCTGCTCTCGGCGTATACATGATCACTGAGCTCCCGCTGATCGCATGGAGCTCGTCTCCGAAAATCGGCATTTTTAAATAGACGCTGTCTTTATAAATAAACCGCATATTTGAGTTTAAAACAACTACATTCTCGCCTGAAATACTTTTAAAACTACATTTCATGACACGATAACAGTAATATTTTGAAAATTATCCGAATAAAATGGTGGTTGGAAATGCTGCGTGAACTCAGCTGGCAGAAGCCCCCCCATGACGCGAATTCGCGTCTGTTGTTAAGTTAATTTCACGCGCGAATGAAGCGAATGCTCTCAAAATGTTCAAGCGGCAAACTAGGCGCGGTAGACGCGAATTTGACGCTCTATTCGCGTTTGGTGTGAACACAGCATTAGGCTTTTAGCAAGACAAGGACCTCCGAAATACCCCTACATCGACCTTCTGACTGCGCCATTGATCTCCTGCCTGATGCCATCCCTCCTAAGGGCCGTATATTTCCTCTGTCACAACCCGAATTCAAGGCCATGGATGAGTATATCATAGAAGAACTGGCTAAGGGCTTTATTCAACCCTATACCTCCAAAGCTTCAGCAGGCTTCTTCTTCGTGAAAAAGAAGGACGGAGGTCTCCACTCCTGCATTGATTATCGTGATCTCAATGAGACAACTGTTAAATTTCGCTACCCCCTGCCTCTAGTTCCCTCTGCTTTAGAACAATTGAGAATCGCCAAATTCTTCACCAAACTCGATCTACGCAGTAAGTATAATCTCATTCGGACAGCCTACTCCACAAGCTCTGCCAACTATGAATACCGGGTCATGCCCTTCGGCCTGGTCAACAGTCCCTCCGTATTCCAGTCATTTATTAATGACATTTTCAGAGACATGCTCAATAAGTTCCTTATCATTTACATTGACATTTTAACCTTGGGTGAAACCAGGCACAGTCGGGAGGCCAGTTCTCCTCTGGCCAGACGAAACCAGCAGTTCCAGGCTGCAGCAAAGTCAGATTGTGCAGAAGAATCATCTGTTTCCTGTGGTCGTGTCCCAGTGGTCGTCTGAGACAAGGTCTTTACAGGGGATCTGGGGCTCATCTAGTCCTGGTCTCCGCTTTCTTTCAGGGCTGTAGAGGTCCTTTCTACGTGCTGATTCACCATCTGGGCTGGATACGTACTGGATCCGAGTGACTGCAGTGACCCTCTGACCTGGATACAAACTGGATCTGGTGGCTACGGTGACCTCAGAATAAGAGAGAAACATACTAATATTAGCGTAGATGCCATTCTTCTAATGATGTAGCAAGTACATCGGGTGTTATGGGAAGTGTTCCCAGTTCCGGTTTACCTAATTAATGCAGCCTAAAAATCCTTTAACAGATTTGGATATTGAAAGCGTATTAGTGTGTTATGTGTAAGCCAGGTTAAAGAGATAGGTCTTTAATCTAGATTTAAACTGCAAGAGTGTGTCTGCCTCCCGAACAATGTTAGGTAGGTTATTCCAGAGTTAGGCGCTAAATAGGAAAAGGATCTGTCGCCCTCAGTTGATTTTGATATTCTAGGTATTATCAAATTGCCTGAGTTCTGAGAATGCAGCAGACGTGGAAGACTATAATGTAACAAGAGCTCATTCAAATACTGAAGTGCTAAACCATTCAGGGCTTTATAAGTAATAAGCAAGATTTTAAAATCTATACGATGTTTGATAGGGAGCCAATGCAGTGTTGACAGAACTGGGCTAATATGGTCATACTCCCTGGTTCTAGTAAGAACTCTAGCTGCTGCATTTTGGACTAGCTGGAGTTTGTTTATTAAGCGTGCAGAACAACCACCCAGTAAAGCATTACAATAATCTAACCTTGAGGTTATAAATGCATGGATTAACATTTCTGCATTTGACATTGAGAGCATAGGCCATAATTTAGATATATTTTTGAGATGTAAAAAATACAGTTTTACAAATGCTAGAAACGTGGCTTTCTAAGGAAAGATTGCCATGCACTTCCATTAATGCCAACAAATTTTCTAGTCTATGCAAAAGAATGTTGTGGTCAATAGTGTCGAACACAGCACTAAGATCCAATAGCACTAATAGAGAGATACAACCACGATCAGATGATAAGAGCAGGTCATTTGTAACTCTAAGGAGAGCAGTCTCAGTACTATGATACGGTCTAAATCTTGTCTGGAAATCCTCACAGATACCATTTTTCTCTAAGAAGGAATATAATTGTGAGGATACTACCTTTTCTAGTATCTTGGACAGAAAAGGGAGATTCGAGACTGGTCTATAATTATCTAGTTCTTTGGGGTCAAGTTGTGTTTTTTTGATGAGAGGCTTAATAACAGCTAGTTTAAAGGTTTTGGGGACATATCCTAATGACAATGATGAATTAATAATAGTCAGAAGAGGATCTATGACTTCTGGAAGCAACTCTTTTAGGAGCTTAGATGGAATAGGGTCTAACATACATGTTGTTGGTTTAGATGATTTAACAAGTTTATACAATTCTTCCTCTCCTATAGTAGAGAATGAGCAGAACTGTTCCTCAGGGGATCTATAGTGCACTGTCTGATGCGATACTGTAGTTGACGGCTGCATGGTTTCAATTTTATCTCTACTAGTATCGATCTTAGAAGTAAAGTAGTTCATAAAGTCATTACTGCTGTGATGTTGGGAAATGTCAACACTGATTGATGCTTTATTTTTTGTTAATTTAGCCACTGTATTTAATAAATACTTGGGGTTATGTTTGTTTTCTTCTAAAAGAGACAAAAAGTAATCAGATCTAGCAGTTTTAATGTTTTTCTGTAGGATAGGTTACTTTCCCACCAATGAATACGAAATACCTCTAGTTTTGTTTTCCTCCAGCTGCGCTCCATTTTCCGGGCTGCTCTCTTTAGGGTGCGAGTGTGCTCATTATACCACAGTGTCAGACTGTTTTCCTTAACCTTCCTTAAGTGAAAAGGAGCAACTGTATTTAAAATTATAGAAAAGAGAGAGTCCATAGTTTCTATTACATCATCAAGTTGTTTTGAGGGTTTGGATATGCTAAGGAATTGGGATACATCAGGAAGATTACTTACAAAGCAGTCTTTTGTGGTAGAAGTGATGGTTCTACCATACTTGTAACAAGATGTAGAATTTACAGTTTTAGCTATGTGAAGTTTGCACAAAACTAAATAATGATCTGAGATATCATTGCTTGGCTGCATAATTTCAACACCATCAACATCAACTGCATGTGACAGTATTAAATCTAGAGTATGATTTCTACATCGAGTAGGTCCTGAGACGTGTTGTCTAACCCCAATAGAGTTCAGAATGTCTATAAATGCTGATCAAAATAAATCAACTAAATAATAAACAAAGTATGTAAAATCACCAACAAGTATAAATTAACCTACAGCCAGCACTAACTCGGATGTAAAATCAGCAAACTCTTTAATAAAGTCTGTATGGTGCCCTGGTGGCCTGTATACAGTAGCCAGTACAAACATCACAGGGGATTTATCATTAAAGGGGGGGTGAAATGTTCATTCTCACTCAATCTCCTGTTAATCTTGAGTACCTACAGAGTAGTACTGCATCCTTCATATCTCCAAAAAGTCTTTAGTTTTATTATATTTATAAGAGAAAGATAGTCTGTACCGATTTTTTTCAGAAAAACACGAGCGGCTGGAGGCGTGACATGTGGGCGGAGCTAAAGAATCACATGCGCTACTTTTACAACATTTGTGTGTGTTTACTCGTGGTTTATGAGGACATGAATTGATTTATGGATTATTGTATGTGACTTAGTACACACGCGGAACCGTTTTGCACATCAGACTAATATTTTCATAGAAAAACTATGGAATAGTAGCGCATTTCAATTAAGAAGCGCGCTTTGTGATTTATTATTAAATAATTCATTTATTTTTCATTGACATTTTTTCACACGCATTGTGTATTGTTGTTTGGAGTGGTTTAACAATAAACAAACAGAAACCTACAGTGGCCAGCTAAACAAATGTATTTAAATATACACACACACCATACATCGCATGTTGTTTACTTGATGTGCTTATGCGCCGATAGCTAAGTTAACAACACAAAGATATTTGAAGCAGTTTTACTCACCGCCTGCGGTTCCAACACACGATCGTGACCCTTTTTCGTTGGGACTGCATCATCCTTAAGAAATAAACGCTTTGCAAATCCGGCATCAAACTGGGACTTGTTTGTAAAACAAGCATCTTCGAAATGCAGGGAACAAACAAAAACACTTGCACAACTCCGTTGATGCTCTGTAAAAAATAAACTCCATCCACTGGTCCCTTAATGTTGTTTTTTTTTTTTTTTGTAAACCTTTCAAGGTTTTCCTTCCCCTGCAAACAAAAAACACACTTCTTTGGTGACATTTCGCTCTCTCGCTCTGGTGAGTGAATGTATCTGCTCTGGTCTATGGCGCGCGCGCTCTTCCGGCAAAAGTGCCCTTAGGACCCATATAAGGAAATTGCGCACCATCTAACATCACACAGACCCATACTCGAAAAAAACTTTCCGAAACTTGTGACAAACCGGAAGGAGTATTTTTGGAACAAAAATACTCCTTCAAACGTACAACTTAATTTTTGAAACTTTGTCCATGTTTAACATGGGAATCCAACTCTTTAACAGTGTAAAAAACTCAGTATGCATGAAATAGCATTTCACCCCCCCTTTAACATTTGTTTCTCTATAAATTGAAGCAACACCTCACCCTTTACCTTTTGGACGTGGCTCATGTTTATAACAAAAATCTTAGGGGGTAGACTCATGGATGAGATTAAGGTTAATGCAGTCCTGAATTGGCCACTACCTGTCACCATCAAAGATTTGCAACGCTTCCTGGGGTTTGCCAACTTCAATCGCAGGTTTATCAGAAACTTCAGTTCAGCAGCTGCTCCACTCACTAATATGATTAAGAGGGGTTCAAGTCGTCTTCATTGGTCACTTCCTGCTTGTGAGGCTTTCGAGGAACTCAAGCTTCTATTCACCACTGCACCCATCCTGCACCACCCTGACCCCGATGTACCATTCATAGTCAAAACTGATGACTCCAACATCGGGATAGGGGCGGTACAGTCTCAACGTCAGGGCTCTCCAGCTAGAATGTACCCCTGCTTTGAGGAGAGGTGTCACTGATTGGAGGGAGGTAAACACCCATTCACCGTCTTAACAGATCACCGAAATCTAGAATACTTGAAAACAGCCAAGCGGCTCAACTCAAGGCAGGAAAGGTGGTCTCTGTTCTTCTCCAGGTTTGTCTTCACTGTCACATATTGGCCAGGTTCTAAGAACGTCAAGGCGGATGTCACGACAGTTTGAGGAGGATCCTGATCCCAAGGTACCGGAAACTATCATTTCCCCATCTCTCATTCTGTCACCCATTCAATGGGACATTATCAGCGAAATTGAACTGGCCAACGAGGAGCTAGAAGTGCTGCCAGAATGCTTTTAGGACAAGCTATTCATTACTGGGAATCTTCAAGAGAGAACAATAACACAGGTACACATGTCTCTCAGTTCAGGCCATTCCAGAATCAACGCCACCATTCATCTTCTCCAAAATCAATTATGGTGGCCATCTCTTGGTAGGGACACCACTAACCGTATATATCAGTGCAATGTTTGCAACACACAAAAACCTTCACATCAGCTACCTTCAGGGCTGCTCCAACCTCTGCCCATACATCAACGCCCCTGGTCACACATTGCCGTGGACTTCATCACCGACCTGCCCTGCTGCAAAATGGCCACACTACTATCCTCACGGTCATAGACCGCTTCTCCAAGGTCTGTCACCTCATTCTCCTACCTAAGCTCCCCACTGCACTAGAAACAGCTGAAAATCTGTGTGAACTAGTCTTCCGCTTCTATGGTTTCCCTGAGGATATAGTTTCTGACCGGGGTCTTAAATTCACCTCTCTGTTATGGTCAGCATTCTTCAAGGCGTTGGGGTAAACGTGAGCTTGACTTCAGGCTACCATCCAGAATCCATTGGGCAAGTCGAATGACTCAACCAGGAACTCGCCAGATTTCTCCGTTCCTACTGCAGTCAGAACCAGCAGGACTGGAGTCTTTACCTGATGTGGGAAGAGTATGCTCAGAATTCCCTTCGCTAATCCTCTACTAGTCTAACCCCATTTCAGTGCATTCTGGGATATCAACCACCCTTATTTCCCTGGTCATAATGTGTAATGGTGTAATGGCAATTATATCCACTGGGTGGCACTGCAGAACAAAATATATTGTTACTGAAAAGCCGCAACAAAACCGGAATGTATTGATGTGACGCCTCTCTTCAAACACTAACTGCAAGTAACGTCAAAAATTGAGATTAAAAAAATTTTATCTGATTTTCTTGTTCTAGACCTCCTAACAGTAAATTTAGTTAAATGTCAGAAACATGGTGATAAAATGTACATCTGATTTTACTTTAGAAAATGTGCTCGACCGCTCGGTTGAGTTGCCCAGTTAGGATAAAATGAACTGAATGCAAGCTATACTCAGCAACGCAATCATAACTTGGAATAGCACTGTGCAAGATCATAGATGAAATTATTCCTTTGTCTGAACAAAAACCAATGCTTTGTTGCATATCACAGAACATCATATCAATAATTTATTCTATTATATTTATATTATATTGCATTGACTATTTGCCTTTTACCTTACATTTTATACAGATTGTCACTACGTAGATCCATTATTTATTATTTGTAATGTAATTTAATTATTATTTTGTATTATTATTTTGGTTTGATGTATTTGCTTATTTACTTTAAATTATTAGATTTCTATTACATATAATTTTACACATAATTTTTTTGTATAGTGAATTTCTGTTATAATAAGAACAGGTTTATATATATATATATAATATATATATATATATATATATATATATATATATATATATATATATAATCATGGGTATTGTTATCATATTCTACTGTCTGTAATATTTTTATACAAAAGAAAAAAAAAAAAAAAAACTTGAAAACAAAAATAAAAAATTAAAATAATGCATCATAATTTTTAGTTCATGCCGAGTTACCCTAATTGGGCAAGTCAACTGGCTGGTTGACTTGTGTATCTGCTTAGTGAATGGGTCATCTGAAAAAAAAAAACTTGTTGCTCAGTATGGTGTCAGGAACACAATTTTAACAATAAATAATTTTTTGCAAATGTATTTCTTAGTGTGACTGTTAAAGGGTTAACTCAGCTATTTATAGCATGCCCATGCTCAGGCTCTCTGCGAAGTCTTTTTCTGCCTTGGTGAATATTTCTGAGCGTTTGTTTCTTGCATTTTTGGAATGTTATTACCCTGCCTGCCTTTGTTACCGATCTTTTTCTGCCTGCCCCTTGGACTGTTTATCTCGTATTGGATTATTTTTGCTGTTTGATTGCCACCTGCCCCAACCATACGCCTGGTAACTGTTTATGATTCTGTCTGCCCTGCTCTACTGCCTTACCTGTGCATTGACCACTGCTTGTACGACCATGTTTAATAAAGCTGCAAATGGATCCCAGTCGTTGTGATGAATCATTACAAATACACTTAAAAACACCTTGCAAATATTCAATAAAATAAACTGTGTGACAGCTGGCTCCAGTCCCCTTGATTCAGTAGAAATCACCAATATAACATGGCAGAGATGATTATAATAAAAGCACACAAAATAAGTATGAAATTATTGTTTAAATAAAAAAAAAATCATTGTGCATGATTATGAAGACAAATGCAACAGAGTCCAGTACAGTTCCCGACAAACGGCTCCTCAAAAGCATCTGACAGCAACCGTTTCTCACCATTTTTCACATCCATTTTTACTTCTTCTTCCCCCTCTGTCTCCTTGCCCCGCAAGTCTTCTACAGCTTGTTAAATCACAACATGTCACACTGCTTGATTGCAACAGTCAAGATCTAACATATGCCACCTGTGTGTGTGCTTTAAAGCCTGTAAATTATATTAAGCCTATAAAAAAAGATCAGCTATCACAGGCCCGTGATGGACTGGAATAATTACAGCGGGTCTCACTTTGGCTGTAAAGCTCACACAAGACAAAGAGGTAGAAAGGAAGAATGATCAAATAAAATCATGTGTGTACCCCAAGGAGACAGCGTGCGAGATTCAGTGCTCCAACCCCCCATCAGGAGACAGAAGCATCTCATCATGCGACCATAAACAATGGCTATTATATAACACTAGCAATTATTTCGTAAAATACGTCTGAATACTAAAATTAATGTGTTAGACTTAATAATCTGAGCTCTGTGTACATTTCAGTCTAATTATGACTAATTAATTTTATGGGCATGGTTTATGTAGATTAATTTCACTGAATATGAGTAGCATCTCCTGAACAAGTGCTCAACACGCACTGCAGTAATTTTAGTTACAAAACACAATGCTCTTGCTGAGATGTGGCTGTTCCAGTGGTGACATGATTTAAGAGTCGGCTCAGCTAATTAACTCTGAAGCCACAGATTTCATTACCCACAGTGCTGGTGGTCTGATCAGTGTCTCTCACACTCTCACACCTAGGCAAGGTTGCATTGTGAAGATGATTCAAGTATATTTGGCAGGCAACAGAGTGAGATAAACTTGTTCCTATTAAGTTTGGCTCACCCCAGATTGCAGATGTGTTTCACACAAACATTTGCTCATTCTTAACCACATATTGTGCATATGTAATGTTTTCTGTTATAAAATTAAAAATTAAACACTACAAAACGACAAAAAAAATAATAAAAAAATAAAAAATAATAAATACTTACTCAAAAATACTTACCATTTCTATCCATTATCAAAGCCAATATAGCCATTTATCTATCCATCCATCAATCCATCCGTCCCCTGGTGTGTCAGCAGAAGCTTTCTTTTAATTAAACATGGCATTAGGTACACAAATCCGCAAAGACAACACTGTATTCTGGCCCAAAGCAACACATACTTAATTTTCCTGCAGTTTGAAAGAGTTGTTCAAACAGCAGTAATGACAATGCTATCTATCTATCTATCTATCTATCTATCTATCTATCTATCTGTTTGCAACATGTAAGTAATAAGTGAGATATAGTCTGTCTGCGGGATTACTGGTTCTTGGCGGTAAAAAAAAAAAAAAGGAAGAAAAACATCTTTTCAAACAGATCAGGTCAACTCAGCAGAGCACAAATTGGTGTTATTGAAGGAAACTTGTATTGTTGAAATAGGTGCTTTTCAAGGAAAGTGAAGGGGCCAGGTCAGAGCAAACCACTTGCCATTTAGCTGATGCTTTCATCTGAAGTAACTTGCAGTACACTAATTGCAGGGACAGTACCTCTGAGGAACCTGGGGTTAAGTGCCTCACTCAGAGGCACAACGGTGATACA
The DNA here is from genome assembly GCF_018340385.1 of Cyprinus carpio. NCBI lineage: Eukaryota > Metazoa > Chordata > Actinopteri > Cypriniformes > Cyprinidae > Cyprinus > Cyprinus carpio. The sequence continues at coordinate 9,858,202 of NC_056573.1, read as the reverse complement.
GCAGGATTGTAATCTCGATAATAATTTAATTCCTAAATCACCATTATTTCAGATTAAAACTGAAATCCTGGTGATAGTAAGGCCAGATCACCCTACTTAGGTCACATTTTTATCCTCAAATCAGTGCAGCTATTAAAGGTAATATTTTTGATAAATATCAGTCAGTATTCATGAAAAAGGCATGAAGAGTAATGTGTTATCTTTTATTTTACAAGAAAAGACACTGGTATTAAAATGCAAATGTGTCCTTTATCTCCTAATAATAACAAATCTCACAATTAATACATCTAATTTTCAGATAATCCTTCTATCGCTGCGTTAGTATCCTTACTTGTTTTTCAGAATTAAGGTATGGCAAGTCAAATCAAACAAAAAGGATTTGGCACCATATCATGTGTACAAGAAGTCATTTGAGACAATTGCTGGCATAATTTATCTCTTTATATGGTCCTTGAATAAACCAGTTAATCACTTATTATTATTATTATTATTTTTTTTTTTTTAAAGACGGAATTAAATCTAGGGGGCTGTTTGTAGCTGATAATTAAAATTTAGGTATGCATCAGCGCTTTAGTCAAACATCTGGTTAACGCCTCCAGACGTCTGTGCTACCTGTTTTCTGATTCAAACTCGTTTTCTCCCAGTCGGCCAAAAAAACTCCTGAGCACACCAGAAATTGAAAGAGCATCATCTGTTCCTCACTTAGATAATCTGTTATTCAAATCTACATGTGCGCTCTGTCACCTACAGTACGAGCCAGATCCTGCATTAATGGACACTGCAGTCTGTTGTGGGATATTCAATATTCAAATGATGCTGAGGTCATGGGGGTCCAGCTCATTATGAGTAATGAGAAAAGCACATTTGCATTGCTTGTATACAATATGGCCTGTCCGTAAAGGGCTAGTCATAATGAACAGCTGCCAGGTATATCTGTAATGGCATTTTTGCTGTAATTGCGGTGATATCACATAATTCAATTACCGAAGCGAGTTCCAGCATCTAAGCCACATGCATGGAAACTTTTAAGGACTATTTAAGGAAAAAGTTGAGATGATCATTTCATATGAAGCATTCTATCACCTTCATGTGGTATTTGCATTTAATATATTACATGCCTCTGTGGAGAAAGTGGTCTTATTCAAAAAGTCAACAGTTTTTTCCCCAAAGGTTCAAATCTCGAATCATCATGAACTACAGTGGAGGACTTCACCTTGTCACCTTGTCACCTTGCTTATTCCTAAAATATTTTGCTTATTTTATATATAATGTTAACGGGTTTTCAAATATTTAAAAGCGATAATAATAATAAATAGGTTTTTAAAGTCTAAATATTTTTTTATTTTATTTTATTTATTTTTTTAAGCAACAGCTTTTACAACTGTTCAAATAGACTTCACATACAGATTAAATTCCACATGTCAGGTTCATCTGTTTGGGATATGGCTCAATCTTGTCCATGCCTCTGTTTATGTGATAATAATAAAATAATCCTAATTTGATTAGTTTGTTAGTGTTAATGATTTGCAAGGCAGGGCATATTCCAGTTTGATGGCTCATTAAACCAAACCGACAAACTTCTGACAGACAGAAACAAATCAAAGTCATCGCATTCCCACAATAACCCTGGCACAGGAATGAAAAGTAATTGTTTCTGATCACAGTATGCAGTTATTTAAGTTCTGCCTGCTATGCAATTTCAGCATGCTGACAAATTTGTGTGTATTTGAGCATCTCAAAGAGACGAGGTGACATGTGAAAATGTGCCATTAAGCTGGCAGGTGGCTCAATTATCCTCTTCCCAGCAATTAGGCAGCACACATCGTCATCTTCAAGGGCAATGGCAAATATGTTTTCTCACTTGTTTTCCAGCAGAATGAGTCATATACATTCCAGCATAATTTTCTCCCAATTGTTTCCAAGCCGGAGAATGACATTTTACTACAAACTTCCGGCGCTCACCCCTAACAACTTGTGGAGCATGGACTGGCTTTTCGTTTACACCCTGCCAACAGCAAATATCAGACAAAACTGCCTATTTGCACTTGGCAGAAGGAAAACTTTCACACTATCCCCCGCACACCATGCCAATCTAACAAACAGCATTTTAGGAAAATGCCACACTAGTAAACTAATCACATCTGATTTAATGATGGGTTATTTTGAGATGTGTACGCCAACCCCGAGAGGGGCCATGCATGGAGACACAGAGGGAAAAGCTCTGTTTGGAAATGTGTCTGGGATCCATGATGATGAACTGTCTTATCAGAACATGGAGAGAAGGTCACGTTCAGTCATCGGCACTGATGAGTAGGAAATTCACATCACTATAACCGCGCTCTTGAGCGCTGCAACCACAACCCACTAAGCCCTTAAGGCTAATTCAAACGGCAACAACAGATAACAACCAATTGCAACAATCACCAAATTACAGAATGTCACTTCCCAGATATTCCATGACCCACCAAACGCTGATTGAACATGTTCAGTTGGTAGAAACAGTAGCTAACCACCACCAACCAAGCTGACAGGGAACATTCACAGAAGACTGGCTAACACTTTGGCAAGATTCTGTCAAAGTTAGGAACAAACATTCTTCCTGTAATATTAATACAAGTTCTTTCAAAGTTATCTGCGGTTTAATAACGTCCACAAAATGTTAGACTACCTGTCATGTAAAGTCTTAGACTTAATGGAAAGGAATGCTTTTTTCTTAAATGTTTTAGTTGAACGTTTGTCTGACATTTTTTAAATGTTCTAAGCTTCTTGTTTTAAAACATTGAGAGAACTTTCAAAATGAACATTCCCATAAAGTTATAAAATGGAAAATTATAAAATGGAACGTTCCTGTAATGTTTTCTATGACATTTTTATAACCAAGAAAAAATGTAAAAAAAAAAAAATAAATAAAAAAAAAAACTTTTTGACCATTCAGAGAACATACAGAAATAATTTTTTTATAACTTAATAGGAACCTTAGCAAAATGTTCTTAGAACACTGCTGGGTTCGCACACTGGACAAGAAGCACAGCACTGTGTGTTTGAACACATTGTTTTCTATGAGTGTACGCACACTGGTGGTGCCTTTCGGCATCTGTCTGTGGTGCCCAGCTACGTTGTGTTGTACTTGTTGTATGAATTGTTCTAGCCTTTGTGTGGTCGTCAGTCACTTTTGACAGAAGAATTTTACATTTTGAATATTTAAAAATCGTAGCTTAATCGTAATGGTACGAAACTTGATGACTTTTATGGCACTTGGTATGTGAACACAAAAAATTTGAGGGCATGATTCGAAAAAGCTAAGTGCTCATAAAAAAATGTCACACTCATGGTCTTCGGTCAAAAATGACCGACCATAAAAAATGAATGGGAAATGGCAAAAGAAAAATAAATACAGAATTTTTTTGTGTGTACAATCTACAGTTTGCCCACAATGCAGAAAAAAATTGGAGAACAATAAAGGTGTGAAACTCTAAAACATCTAGAGTGCAAAATCAACACACCCACTCACACACGGACACACACACACACTATGAACTGGTGTGCCTGTAACACAGCAACTATGTAAAATAAAATCAATAATTCAACTACAATTTAGTAAAAAAGTGGACAGCAAGGAATGGGTTATGCTCTAAAACATCAAGAGTGTAAAACAAACACATCCACTCACACACAGGCACTTACACACACTCACAGACACACACATACAATTATTCACACTCAAATGAATTGGAATGGCTATAACGATATAGCCACAATGAGTCAGAAAACTGAAATAAGAGGTTAAAATCAGATCAGGCCCAGAAGGATTAAGCTCTGATAAGGCATTCCAGTTTATTTTTTGTTATATTTTTATAGAATTTTAATGTTTTGTGTAACACTCTGCTTTTTGTCTTCAGGTTTGAATGTAGTAATAATAATTCAAAAACTGATGATTCAAATCAACATTTAAAACAACAACAAAAAATATAAACCTTGACAAAAAGTAGTCATTAAGAATGCCTTGATATACATTTAAACCCACAACCTAATAAAAGTAAACAATTATGTATAAAAACAACTAGGGAATTCAAAAGCCTCTCTATATATTCCTATACAGGCATCTAGTGGTTACACCATGGAATTACATGTTTTTCTTTCTTTGCTCTCACCAGGAGGTGCTAATCTGCCTTAAAAAAAATGGATTTTAAAGGCCTTGTCTCTATTTTAATAAGAGGTACTGCATTTATTGAAAAATTATTATTTTTTTTAAATGAGAAAAAAAAATACTATTTACAATGGGAAAAATAAATATTGCATAAATATTAATTATTACCATAAAATTCCCTAAAAATACAAAAGAAAAAATATTATTGACCAAAAATATATTAGACTGATTTTACTGAAGAAGAAAAAAAAGTTACATTTCAGGTGTCCACTAACTTTGGACCGCGAGGACCATGAGTGTGTCTCCCAAATGAGGAGTGCACAAGGGTTAAATGTGGCACGGTGCAGTGTAGCACTACGCTTCTCCTCTGGTGTGTGACTCCCTTTTGCTAGCTGTGAACAGACAGTGATGGGTAACATGCTAATTCATCAAAACCTGACAAATGTGTTTATCGCCATTAATTACTAAGTATACTTTGTTGTTTACAAGTACGCTAGTGTATGAGTGCAGTGCCAATGATACAAATTTCATTAGCAGAGTATGTTCGTACTGTACATGCTCATTCAGATGTTTCTAACCGTATAATGCTCAGCTCACACATGTGCCTTAATGGGATAGTTCCCCCAAAAATGAACATTCTTTCATCATTTACTCACCCTCAAGCTGTTCCAAATCTCTATGAATTTCTCTCTTCTTCTGAACACAAAAGTAGTTTTAAGAATGTGGGTAACCAAACAGTTAACGCTAGCCAATAGCTTCCATAGTATGGAGAAAAAAAAATACTAGAATACAATGGTGTTCAGCAGAGTAAAGAAACACATACAGGTTTGGAACATCTTGAGTATGAGCAAATGGTGGTATAATTTTCATTTTTGGGTCAACTATCTCTTTATGGTGTTATAAATAGTTTCTTTACAAGGTGGCAACAAAAATGTATGAAGACATTTTATTGGTGATAGATTCTGGAGAGAAATAGCACACTGGAAAAGTAGATGAAACTTTCTAGTGCATGTGTTGAGTGCCTGTGCTTGCGTACAAATCAAATAGGGCATTCTTTGAAAGACTGTGTGCTTGGCTGTACACTGTATACACCAAGCGTTTGCATCAAAACTGAAATATACTTTGCACTTTAGTCTGTGTCTCTTGGTGCAGTGTGAATTAGCCTTCAGGCACCATAAGCGGCTGTCACAGCACATTTGGATTCTAAATAATCAAAACATTTTCTTGAGAAATATGTATACAGAAATAGTGCCACTAAATATGAGTGGAAGCCCCACAGAGCATGTCAGAGGTAAAATTATTTTAGTCTACATTGCACTGTTATTGACTTTATAACCTGGGTCTCTTCAGCAGCTCATCCTGGCTTTGACCTCCACTGTAATGCTAATCACCCAGCAGATGTGATGTGTAGTGAGCCACAGGCATTAGATGTGACCATCTGCACTGTCCAGCAGAGCATCCAGATCCTCATCAGTGTTGTAGGTAAGACACTCCTCAGAATGGCCAGATCTTTGAGTACAGCACAGTTGGACAGTTGGAGAGTAAATAGTGACTGTTTCAGGTATATTATATTATTCTGAGACTGTATGCCCATGGACCATCCACAGCCTGTTTACTGACCATCTGATGCACGTTAGTAGCCAATACCCGGGACTGAACATCAACCTTTTTGATTGATAATGACCTCATGACCTTTTGTGACCTCATAATAATTTCCAGATGTCAATATTAGCAGATTTGAAATATTAGTGTTGACCTATGACCTCATGATAATTTCCAGATGTGAATACAGACATAATTAGAATACAAGCAATGACCAGTGACCTCTAGGGATGAAATATGAGGTTTGTACAAATTTGACATGTCAAGGTTCGATTTTGAACTTTTTAGGTTCATTTTTATAGTTTCTCATCCGGAGCCATCTGCAGACAACATGTGGACATCCGTCCACATTCCATCACAGGTGTTATGCTCTCTCTCTCACTCCCTCTCTCTCTCTCTCTCTCTCTCTCTCTCTCTCTCTCTCTATGGGATGTGTAAAAGTAGAAGTAAAAATATTGGTTTTAAGGACAATAGCAAAAATAAGTAAAAGAATAAACAGTTTTTATCAGATATGGTGGATCACAATACACGTATAAGTACATATATAAAATGATTTTTCATCCATATAAAAATGGATTTAAAGGGGTGGTTCACTGGTTTTTATTTTTTTTTCTAGGCTTGATTGTGTTTATGGGGTGCAGTCTAACATGTGTTAATGCTTGGTTTAAAAAACAAACAAACAAAAAAAAAACATTATTTTTCACATAATTTACCTTTATTCCACACCGCTCTGTCCCTTCTCTGAGAAACACGCTGATCATTTCCTGCTTTAAGAAGCCCCTCCCTCAGAAATATGCGATGGGTTCTGATTGGTTAGCTAGCCAAGTGTGTTGTGATTGGCTTAACTGCATCTAGTGCATGTCTAAACGTCCAGCCCTTCACCTCAGCGTTATGTGCTCTGGTTGTATAGTAAACAATGGCGGCATTGTTAATATTGCTTATCAGTTTGAGCCCGATTGAAAAGCAGAGGATATTATTGAAGAGGATCGTGCAGAACCTGTGCAAGCACGGCTTTTAATGGTAGGCCTATATTTATTGTTTGTTGTTGTCTCATAGTTTTAAATATGCTGTTATTTGTAAAAGCGAACTTTTAATATACGGTTTTATGCTGATCAAAGGTTAAATACAGTACGGAAACTGCACACCCATCCATGTTTAAAACTTCTCATAGCTATGTGAAAATAAGTGCATAATTGGAACAGTTTATTGTTGGAGCTGAGCTGAATGAGAGAGAGAGAGAGAGAGAGAGAGAGAGATGCAGAGCTTGTGCAGAGCAGGGGGACGCAAGGAACAGTATTAAGAACCACTGCTTTAGAACATTGATTTTGAACTATATATATATACAGTGGTGTGAAAAAGTGTTGGCCCCTTCCTGATTTCTTTTTTTTTTTTTGCATGTTTGTCACACTTTAATGTTTCAGATCATCAAAAAATTTAAATATTAGTAAAAGACAACACAAGTAAACACATGCAGTTTTTAAATGAAGGTTTTTATTATTAAGGTAAAAACAAAATCATTGGTGTGTGTGTGTGTGTGTGTGTGTGTGTGTGTGTGTGTAACACATTATATATATATATATATATATATATACACACACACCAATGGTGTGCGGTGATGTTCTGAAATGAGGAGGCAAAAATAAAATAAATAAAAATAAAAATAAAAAACACATTTTTTTTTCTCATCCAATATTTTGAGGAAACACTGCCTCCCTTGCCTACTCAGCGAAAACGCCCCTGATATATACACCCCAATAAATTAAAAATAAAAAAAAATGATAAAGAAATGATTAAAAATAAAGAAACTAATAAAAAATATAAAAACGTCCTCTTAATGTTGTAAGATTACCAAGGACATTCTCTACTACTACTAAGATACTTACTCTATTCATAATATATCGGTAATTTCATGACTTAATGGCAACGTAACTGCAATGTCACATGCTCGTAATTTCAATGCCATCATTTACACGTTCTTTATATTCTACCAGAATTTGCTATGTAAAATGTGTAATTAAACATCTAATACAAGATTTAAATTTCCCCTAAGATAACGGGCCCTATCATACACCCAGTGGAATGCGACACCAGGCATGACAAGTGTTTTTTGCTAGTTTCAGCCCAACGCAGTTATCATTTTCACATCCAGTGCCACATTGTTTAAACAGCAAATGCACTTGCACCCATCTGTTTGCCCAAGGGTGTGCTGGTCTGAAAACTAGGTGTATTCAGGTGCATCGTTGGTGTATTGCTATTTTGAGGCAACTGAAACACAGGGACACGCAGCAGCACACAAACATGCCAAATATTGAAAATGAAAGGATTACAATGTAAAAGATTATTGTGCCCCGTAGACTGTCTGCTTGCGCACTTTAACCTCATGCATGAGCAGATCCGTTTCTTCTCTGGAGAAGTATTCAGTCTTTGCTTTTGCAAATTCCGCAAGCACAACTGGCTTTTAAAGGGAATGGTAGATGAAACTCTGATTGGTTTATTGCACATTACACCCAAATCACACCCATGACTCATTAAGAGAATAGGTACAAACCTTTTGGACCACACACCTGGTGCACCGAACATTTTTTTCCTTCGTAAAACTAGCAAAAGTGGATCCGAACATGCCCTAAGTGCACCTGCACCATGCGCTTCAGACCATGCACTTAAAATGTTAAAATAGGGCCCAATGTGTTTCTTTTCACCAAGTCAAAACATGGGTGACTGCTTTTAATGTATACTGTACATGACACTGACACACCACGCGCACAGTATAATCTTGACAAGAAAGGAAAACTATTTTTCTGAGTCGTGAAACTTTTTATTTCGGAACTTGTTATGAAAATAACATTAAATAACAACACAGACCTGGCTACACCATCTCATCTGCTGGCAATACTGAATCAGGACAGGGCATTTGTCTGAGGCAATTTTTTACTTCTACTGTGTCTGACAGAAGAATACATTTTTCTGAGGTAAGTCTTCCAATTTATAACAAATAAACAGGTTTATAAAAATGTATAAAATAAAGTACTTGAACTCTGGAAAGACATTAAAACACCTTTCTTTATTGTTGTTATGTATAGTACTGGTCGACGTTCAGAGTTACCTTGGCAATACTTAAGCTGCTAGAAAGGACAGCGTCTGAAATTTCTCTCTGTTTCTCGTCAGTTATATCAGAAAAGTTCAACAACTGCATCAGATTGGTTAAGTGAAACTACTCACAGTCTACTTTAAGTACTTTTGTTAATATTTATAACTCTGAGATTATGGTGTCTTTCCTTAATTATCTGAAATGTCTGCTAGTAAATGTTACGCTAGCATAGCATATCTGTTTATAATGATGCTCAGCATGGAACGTCATGAATGCTTTAATTCATATTTCACTTTATTTCCTACGTTTTTTTATAATTTGGGTGTATTTTATTGTACATATTTGTGTGATTTTGAAAATAAATGAACTGAATTCATTTTGTGTCTGTATTCATCATTCACAACTTTTGAATCAGCATTTAAATTAGTTTGGGCAAATGAGGACATAAATGAGGCTAAACTACTGCATGTCTGCCCATGGAAAATAAATAATTCTAAAAATGACCAATTGATTAGCAGCACAAAACTATTGATCCACGACTTTGACAATGGCTGCATTGAAAACCTAGGAAGCTGACTCGCTGCCTTTGCAATGGCAATGACTTTGCAGGCAGCATTTTGCATTAAAACACCTTATGAAACTGATTTCAGACAGGCCTCTTAGGCGGCGTAACGGTTTAATGATCTACAATAAAATAGAACTAGTTTTGGTGATAACTAAATGAATATTTAACTAATATAACACTGATTTCTTGCTAGAACAAACATCAAAAGTGCAAAAAAGTTAGTCAGAAATATACATTTACACACAAACTGACCTCCAAATGCAACTTTCAGACAACATCTTTATTTTTTAGCTCAATCATCATGGAATGGAACACACAGGATTGTGGGATATAAAAGGCAGCGGAGGATACATCTATGCTGCCTTCAAAAATCTATCAAATGAAGGCATCTCATGAAACAGGAAGTGAAGCTAACTTTGGATTTGGATGTGCCTTGATGCCTTCCTACCTTGGAATGCATCCTCCGAAGGCAGCATTTTAGAGTTTTCGGATACAGCCAATGTCACAAAGTTACGTCATGGCAATGAATCCAGGAATTTCACTTTTCTGGTTGCCACAAAGTAACTTGTGACAGATTACACTGCAGTTACGTAACAGCAGAGCCGGACAGTAACGGAGTACATTTACTTGAGTACAGTACTTAAGTACAGTTTTGAGGGATCTGTACTTTACTCGAGTATCATTTTTTTGGAGTACTCATGACTTTACTCAAGTACATTTGAGAGGCAAATATTGTACTCTTTACTCCGCTACATTTCTATTCATAACCATAAGTACCCGTTACTTCTTCGGCCCCGTCCACACAGAGACGGAGCTTACCCCAATCCGATCTTTTTTTTCCTCGTCTCAAGAAATATCCGCGTCCACACGAAACCGTACTATGCTCATAAACCTTGCGCGTGGTACACAAACGAACATGGAACAATACATTTATTAATCTGTGTTAATGTTAGTTAATAAAAAAGACAATCGTTCAGTGTTTGTTCATGTTTTTGTTGCTGTTGCATGACGGTGTCTGATTAGGGCGAGACGTGGGCTGATGACTTCATCATTTCAGAAAATATATGGATTCGCCGTCCAGACGAAAACGCAAAGGCGGCGTTTTCAAATTTATCCACTCTGGGACCGGGTTTCAAAAAACATCGGTTTCACTCTTCCAAAACGCCGAATTCCGTGTGGACGAATCGCCTATTCGATAAAAAATTTGTGCCACGGAAAAAAAAGAAAAATCTCGGAAATTTGTTGTTTCCCTCTCAAACGTGATTGGATTGTGCAGGCCCCACTGATTGGGACACAGCCTATCAGCAATCACATTCAGCTATCCGCCAAAGACTTGTACTCACATGTACACACAATTCTTACCTGAATTTTCTTTACTGATATTACACATTAATGTAAGCTGAGCATTTGCTTTGATGTTCTTGTTTTTAACACAGTCAGGTTCAAATGTGGGTGCAAAAATTCCATTAAAACTCTAGCAGAGGTTTGTCAGAGTGTTGCCATTGTGCGCAAGTGAGAAATGTTAAATAAAGTAATGGTAAAAAGATAAAAATGACTTGATTTTACTTTCAATTCCTTTTACATTCTCCAAGGTATTAACATTAAAATTTTTCATAACTCCATGTAGGACGTTTCTGTACATAAATGTAAGCACTGTGGCAGTAGTAGCAATATTTAGAAAATGTACTCTTGTGCTCTTGATACTCAAGTACTTTTAAAAACAAGTACTTCAGTACTTTTACTTAAGTAGACATCTGACTGTAGGTACTTTTACTTGTACTTGAGTAAAATTTAGCAAGGGGTATCTGTACTTTTACTCAAGTAATGAAGCTGTGTACTCTGTCCCCTTCTGCATATTAATAAATCAATCTAGTTTACATATGATTTAAAAATTATTTATAATATGTTACACTTGATTTAAAAAGTTTGTCTAAACACAATACAGTATTTTCACATTTGGAGCGAATGTAGCTGTGAAATCTTATTATTATCCTTTCAGATAAACATTCCTCAGCTATTTTCAAACACAGAGTGGAAGAGTTATCTCGCAGGCTCTTTGTCACTGTTCAAAAAATACCCCTATTTAAAAGCAAAGTGCAATACAAATCATGTACGAATTATCAGTCTATCAAACTATTACCTACAATTATACAAGGCATAATTAAAATCTAAAGTATATTCTTTATAACCTTATAACATTTCAAACATGTTTTCCTTACAATTAAATATATTATTTTCTGCATTTAAACCAATATCACACGTGCTGTTTTTGCTGTGGGAAAAGTTTTACAAACGGCTATAAATCGCTAGGAAGTTTGCATCCAGCAATATGCTACGGGCAATTATGTTTTTTTTAACCTTTTAAGCATTTGGATGGTTTGTTTTTCACATGCATCCTCAGACATTCAGTCATCGCCTAAACTCTGTTCAAAAACTTTTTTTTTCTTTTCTCAAAGCGATTCCCCATCTGGTGTTTCTGTGTTATACCGTATTGACCCGAATATAAGACAATGTTTTTTTTTCTTGGAAATACATCTGAAAAAAACACAGTCATCTTATATTCAGGGTCTATACTTTGACATGTCAGTAATACAACCACAACAATAGGTGGTGCCAAATACGTGTAAAATGAGTGTGCCATGAAATACGTAATGTAATGTATATTGTAAAGATCGCGAGTGAAAACAAAAGAAAAAAAAAAAGCTTACAGCGGCATGAGCTGTGACTGTCATGTAAGCGTGATGGGAACAAACTTCCCCTGTAAGTGCTTTTAAAATGCAAGACAGTACCCAGATTTGAAGACTACAATAAGATTGTTACAATTTTTTTGGTAGGCTACTATGAGATGGATAGATTAAATGTTATAGGCTTATAATTCAGATGGGCTACATGTTATTTTTTATAGTATATCTATAAGTGTACATATTTAAATGTGATTGTTGGTACAATTTACCAGTATTTACCATACTTTCAAAACAAAAATTAAAATAGGAAAAATATGCAATATGAAAATAATTTCAGGAAAAAATAATTTATATATATATATATATATATATATATATATATATATATATATATATATATATATATATATATATATATATATATATATAATAGGGATGGTAAGATTCACCGATTTGCATCGGTTCATCGGCATAAAAGCTTACGATGCGGTGCATCGATTTAAATAAGCGTGCATCGGATACAGCTGACATTTGTATCGCAATACATCATTTCTAACATATCTGCATCGCTAAAAAACGATTTATTCATATATAATTATTAGTAGATGCGCTATTCTTTTACTATTTATAAAGCGACCAATATTTACTTTTAGATTGATTTCTCCTTTCTGAACTGTTGCGAAAGCGTGTTCTCTCATCACCACTGCAGCTGCTACGTGATTATGACGTATCACAACAACACTATGGAGACCGAGAGGTGTCCTCCTGAGAGTTTCCACCTAGAACGGATTAACATGGCAGACTCGGAACTCTGGCAAGTTACAGAACATTTCTTTATTGTTTATCCCTGAGCAGCATTCTTAAATTGTTTCACCTGTTAAATTTGTGAGCTGTTAAAAGTAACTAGAGACAAGACAGGAAAAGAATGTCTGTTTTTATTTAATCTTTTGGTTTTTGTAAAAAAAAACTAATCTTTTGTTTGTGAAAGAGCCATGTGTAAAAAGTCAGATGGCACTTAAGATACTTTAAGGTAAGATTTCTGTCGGAACAAAATAAATAAAAGTTAAATATCTACATATTGAATTGCACCGCATATTATTTTTCTCCATTGCATCGTATTACACTGAATCACATCGTGTTGAATTGAATCGAAATCGTAATAGCAGTGAATCGTATCGCATCGGTAGCTGCCTATATTTATCTTTAATGTATCGCATCGTTGTGTGAAGCCATCAGTGAGGACCATCAAAGTGTGGCCAACTGGAGCAGGACTGGAGTATGTTTGCTTCTCAGGCTGCCTGTGGCTCTCACACGGACATTGATATCTATACCTCCTCTGTACTGGATTACATCAACACCACCATTGACAGTGTTACAACAGAAAAACAGATCACTACATACCCTAATCAGAAGCCATGGATGAACAAGGAGGTGCAACTTCTGCTGAAAGCCCGCAACACTGCCTTCAGGTCAGATGACGCTCAGGCCTACAGCAAATCCAGGGCTAACCTGAAAAGGGGCATCAAAAAAAGGCCAAGTACTGCTACAAGCTGAAGGTAGAGGAACACTTTTCCAACTCTGACCCCCGACGCATGTGGCAGGGCATCCAGGTCATCAGCGACTACAAGTCAAGCAGCTCCGCTCCAACGGTCACAGACATCTTCTTCCTTAACGAGCTAAATTACTTTTATGCTTGCTTCAACAGTGACAGCAAGGAGACAGCAACCAAAATCATACATTCAGCAAACCACCAACCCCTCAAACTCACCTCCACAGATGTCCACACTGCATTGAGCCGGATCAACGCACGCAAGGCTGCTGGCACTGACGGCATTCCTGGTCGTGTGCTCAAGGCATGTGCTGAGCAGCTTGCAGGGGTCTTCACAGACATTTTCAACCTGTCCCTCACCCAAGCAACTGTGCCAACATGTTTTAAGTCCACATCCATTGTGCCAATACCGAAACACTCCTCCCCGATGTGCTTAAATGACTACTGCCCCGTAGCACTCAAACCCATCATTATGAAGTGCTTCGAGCGACTGGTTCTAGCACACCTCAAGGACTGCCTCCCACCCACACTGGACCCGCACCAATTTGCCTACCATAAAAATAGGAGCACAGAGGATGCAGTATGCACAGTGCTGCACTTTGCACTCACACACTTGGACAATAACAACACATATGTACAGATGTTGTTTGTTGACTTCAGCTCAGCATTTAACACCGTCATTCCCTCCAAGCTGACCACAAAACTTGGAGACCTGGACATTAACACCTCCCTCTGCACCTGGATTATGGACTTTCTGACCAACAGACCCCAGCATGTTAGGTAAGGCCACACCTGCTCCACCACCATCACACTCAACACCGGCGTACCACAGGGCTGGGTGCTGAGCCCATTCCTCTACTCCCTCTACACCCACGACTGCAAGCCTGTGCATGGATCCAACTCCATCATTAAGTTTGCAGATGACACCACAGTTATTGGCCTCATCAGTGACAATAATGAGACTGCCTACAGGGAGGAGGTACAGCACCTCTCACTCATTGTGGACTTCTGGAAGAAGCTCATTGTGGACTTCAGGAAGAAGAAAGGAAGCACACATGACCCCATCCACATTAACGGGATGGTTGTTGTACGTGTTTCCAGCTTCAAGTTCCTGGGAACCACCATCTCGGAGGACCTGTCCTGGACTACAAACACCTCCAGCCTGGTCAAGAAGGCTCACCAGTGCCTCTTCTTCCTCAGGATACTGAAGAAGAACCAGCTGTCTTCAGCCATCCTGGTGAACTTCTACCGGTTTGCGATCGAGAGCATCCTGACCAGTTGCATCACAGTCTGGTATGGGAACTGCTCAGTTGCTGACCGCAAGGCACTGCAGAGGGTGGTGAAAACTGCCCAACGCATCACAGGGAGACACCCACTTTCTTGCTATTGAGGACATCCAGAGGAAACGCTGTCTATGTCGAGCTCACAGCATTCTTAAGGACTCCTCTCACCCTGACCACAGACTGTTTAACCTCTTGCCCTCTGGGAGGCGTTCAGGAGCCTCTGGACAAGGACCAGTAGATTCAGGAACAGCTTGTTCCCTACAGCTGTCTCCTTACTGAACTCTGCCCTCTGACACCCCCCAACGCCCCCGATCCCCCCCCCCACCCCACACACACACACACACCACACACCACACACACAGACTCCTCACCCCTCCTCATCACTACATCTGATTTATTTATTTATTTACAAACAAGCAAAAAACAGTAAACTTGTTATTACTTGCACTACTGTCTGTTCATCCAGAATACTGAGTAATCCATTTGCACACTAAAATATTTTCTATGCACTTTACTGTCCATTGCACTAGTGTAAATGATGTTCATATGTTCATAGTTTCTGCCTATAGTGTACATACACTTATAAATAATCCATCTGTATAGTATGTTCATAGTATACCTATCTGTGAATCATTAACACCGTCATTCCCTCCAGGCTGACCACAAAACTTGGAGACCTGGACATTAACACCTCCCTCTGCAACTGGATTATGGACTTTCTGACCAACAGACCCCAGCATGTTAGGTAAGGCCACACCTGCTCCACCACCATCACACTCAACACCGGCGTACCACAGGGCTGGGTGCTGAGCCCATTCCTCTACTCCCTCTACACCCACGACTACAAGCCTGTGCATGGATCAAACTCCATCATTAAGTTTGCAGATGACACCACAGTGATTGGCCTCATCAGAGACAATAATGAGACTGCCTACAGGGAGGAGGTACAGCACCTGGCACTCATTGTGGATTTCAGGAAGAAGCTCATTGTGGACTTCAGGAAGAAGAAAGGAAGCACACATGACCCCATCCACATTAACGGGATGGTAGTTGAACTTGTTTCCAGCTTCAAGTTCCTGGGAACCACCATCTCGGAGGACCTGTCCTGGACTACAAACACCTCCAGCCTGGTCAAGAAGGCTCACCAGTGCCTCTTCTTCCTCAGGACACTGAAAAAGAACCAGCTGTCTTCAACCATCCTCATGAACTTTTACCGATCGAGAGCATCCTAACCAGTTGCATCACAGTCTGGTATGGGAACTGCTCAGTTGCTGACCGCAAGGCACTGCAGAGGGTGGTGAAAACTGCCCAACGCATCACAGGGACACCACTTCATGCTATTGAGGACATCCAGAGCAAACGCTGTCTACGTCGAGCTTGCAGCATTCTTAAGGACTCCTCTCACCCTGACCACAGACTGTTTAACCTCCTGCCCTCTGGGAGGCGTTCAAGAGCCTCCGGACAAGGACCAGCAGATTCAGGAACAGCTTGTTCCCTACAGCTGTCTCCTTACTGAACTCTGCCCTTTGACACCCCCCAACGCCCCCCCCCCCCCCCCACACACACACACACACCACACACCATATACACAGACTCCTCACCCCTCCTCATCACTACATCTGATTTATTTATTTATTTATTTACAAACAAGCAAAAAACAGTAAACTTGTTATTACTTGCACTACTGTCAGTTCATCCAGAATACTGAGTAATCCATTTGCACACTAAAGTATTTTCTATGCACTTTACTGTCCATTGCACTAGTGTAAATGATGTTCATATGTTCATAGTTTCTGCCTATAGTGTACATACACTTTTACATAATCCATCTGTATAGTATGTTCATAGTACACCTATCTGTGAATCATGCTGATAGTATTTAAAAATCTGTAAATTATGTCCATAATACTGCCTTATCTGTATATTTATTGCACATTTGTAACATATTGTAGACCTTGTATATTCTGTACTTACTGCTTATTGCACTTCTGGTTAGATGCTAACTGCATTTCATTGCTTTGTACCTTACATGTGCAATGACAATAAAGTTGAATCTAATCTAAAAGTCAGTCGCATGTTAAAATCATTCGCGAAACTACCGCCAGGTGGCGCAAATGGACAGATTGTAAACTGACTGTAATTGTAAAATGTTGGTTTGTAAACGGAGATGAAAGGACAAAGTAAAACAACAATAACATTATAATATAACATTGTGAGATTCTTAAAAACCATTAGAAAATTTACAGTGAGTTAATTTCAAAATGTGGGATAGTCTTAGGCTAGACAATGGCTCTTACTGCATGCTATTCAGCCACATTTGTGGCATAATCTCCTGATAAGACCGAAAAGAACTTAAATGACACTTTCAGTTTTGATCGTACAGATAAGAGCGATACCAGAGCAATCCAAATATTTGTAATGTACAATAATGTAGGCCTTTATTTGCCTGCAGTTAAAAAGTTATCAGAAATAATCATATTTGTTTTGTTTCACCCATTTATGTACAATTATTCTAAAAAAATAAAATAAATAAAAAAAATGTAATGTCATACAATAAATGCCATCGGCCTGAGTAAATTTTACCATTATAGAATTGTGACTTTAGCCCTATTCGCATGGGATTAGTATTATCTAGGGAACTTGTGTGATTTTGAAATTACCCCCCATCATCTGAATTTTGTGTGGTGCATTCCCACGGGATAAGCGAAGCCTGTGATTTTACTTGAATTTACTGACTTATCTCCCGGACACCCAGATGTCAAGGCTTTGAGAGTCCCGTTCAATGGTCCAGATGGATTTAAAAAAAGAGAAATTAATATAGTTTCTTGCACTGTGTCATTTACATTTAACCAAGTTAAAATAATATCTCAAGCTTTATGCTTGATTTATTTGTAACACATTAACCTCAAAACCTTTTCAGCTTTCTCTTTCTGTAAATTGTATGGTGTAGCGATATGACAGCACCCAAAATACTATTAAACATTACAACCCAGCTCCATTATTCGCGAAAGATGGAACCTCGAAAAATTATATATGACCTGTCAAATGCTGGCCGAATCACAGAGATGCTGATTCGCACGGGACCAATATTATCACAGGACCTCTGTGTTCGGCGAAATATGGTAGGTCTTTTGCGGGGGAATTTTTACTTTACAAATTACAGACATGGCCAATTCACATGGGATTAAGATCACAGACAACCTCCGCAATTATTAAAAATGACTGGAGGTCACCGGGTAATACTAATCCTTTGCCAATAGGGCTTTTAAAAGGGTAGTAAATTAGGAGGTGAAAATACTGTGAAATTACAAATGGCAATGGAATTTTAAAGCATAACAAATGAAGGTCTATGAAACATTAGTAAATAAAGCATTTTTTAAACAATGGCACTTAAAGTTTTTAAATAAAATATTATTTCCACCATATAGCCTGAGAATACATAAAATGCATACTTTTCAATGAAAGAACACTTAGAGAGTGTAGGTTGCTTCTGGTGTTTGGATGTGTAGCTACTTCAATATAATGAGGTCCAAGTTTAAGAATAGCCACACTAGTTTGTTTGTTTGTTTTAACTCTCTATTTAACAGCATTAACTTACAATGAAATACGTCTTCCTTCAGGTAGACTGAATGTTTTCCTGCCTTGCTAAATGTTGGGCTCATGATCAATAAATTGCATTCGCCCAAACTGATTTTGTAAAATCAGAACGCTGACGGTGAACCTGGGTGCAGTTAACGCGAGTCGCGCTCACTCTGAAGTGGGAGGAGCTGGCAGAGGATTCCGCATGATCTTAAAGCCTTCCTCAAATGCCTACGTTCACAAATAACAATGAGTTTTGTAAAAAGAATGATTAATTATCAATTAAGAATTTGTTATTATCATGGTCTGGTGAAAATAATAATACGGGCTGCGAGAAAATAAAAAATAAAAAGAGTAGGGCAGCTGTGAGTGCAGGCAGCATATTTCATCCCAGTAGCATGACAAAACACGGCCCTCGAGGCCAAAAAACAGACCGAATTCAGTTCAGATGGAGGGGGTTGGGGGTAGTTCTGTATAGCTTGTGGAAGTTGAAATAAAGGTGTGAATCTCTTGCTCTTTCATATGGACAGTGTCTTATGAGGGTTTCAAACTTGTAGAGCAGGTTTAGACAAAGTAGGACAAATGCCTCGTTTGGTTTGGAGAGATGAGGCACCTCTGAGAAGGGACAAAGAAACTGGCGAAAGAGACACGCATCTGCCAAAGAGACATTATATATTAAACTTAATAATTGTTAGTTTTAACACAGTTTTCTAAGTATATACAGTAACATTTGAAGTGGATCAAAAAACTTCATCAAAGTTGTTCTAAGACAAGAATACATTTTGGTTTTAGGTTTTAGGAAAACTTTGAAGAAAGGTTTTGATCCACTTCAAATGTTGACTACTGTATAGTGCAATATAGTTTATTAGTTATTATAATCACAAAAAATAACAATAAGCCAAAAAAAAAAAAAAAAAGGATGCAAACTGTTGCAGTATTTATTTATTTATTTATTTATTATTATTATTATTATTATTATTATTATTTTTTTTTTAATATTGGAAACTAGAAGCAACAATATCTGCAGAATGAAGAAGGGTTGGCCATTCTCAAAACATAAAATATAAATTTTATTTCAATTTTTGTTTTTGTGTTTCAGAGGAAAAATCAATGTTAAGGCATCTCTTCATTACAGACTGTTCTGAAAGCAGAATTTATGCAAACGCGTATAACATTTTTTAAAAACTTTGTTTATAGGGTATTTAATAGGTCTGCCCCCCTCGTAAGATTTTTCTAGTTACTAGTAGTCGTTCATTTAAGTCATTATTCAACTAATCGCATGTTTATATTAAATTAACATCTATAATCCATAATGAGCTTTAATATATTCCACACTCAAGCACATGCATTAAGTTTGCCACAAAGCACAGGCAGAAGTGAAAAAGGAGATTATTTTAATTATTTATTAATAAACTAATGTTTTCTTGTTGGCTGCAAGATGAAATTCACTGTGCTGACTCTCATCTCCACAGTAGCTATACTGTATGTGCCTTTAAAAAGAAATGCACTTTGCACTAAAATACTGAAACGCTGATACAAAATGACAGCTGAACTGGAAGTTTTGATTGGTTTTGCACCCGAGTCAGACCTGTCTGTTATTGGCTGAAGCACAGGGCTCCACCACAGTAGTTTGAAAAGTGGCCATCAAATGCTGGCTTGCTGTATTTCTCCATCGGCACTTCCTTTGTCTATTTTATTTATTTATTTATTTATTGTACTTTGTACTTTTGGTGAAAAATAAATGTAGCGTAGTTGAATACTTTAGTTTTATTCCACAAGTAAAAGTACCACAATTGAAAAAATGTAAACATACTCAAGTACTGTAACGAAAGTATTTGTAATTAGTTACTTTCCACATCTACCTGGGAGGAAGAAAATGGGAGGGCGCGACGGGTGGATTCGCTCTCTAAAAAGAAAGTGATCCAAGCACGCAGAGTGGTGAGACTCATGCTCTATAATGTGAACAATCCATCTCAGTCAAAGCGGCCTCCGCGTGGGGCTTACAGGATCTCCTCTCTCTTCCACTTGTGCATTCTCTGTACTGTCCTGTATAAATAAATAAAAAAACACCAAAAATAATTGCTCAAAATATAAATTGTGATATTGTGAAATATCTTTAACTGAAAACTGAATACAAAACAAATCACAAATAATATTTCACTTTAAAGTTCCATGACAGTGGGGTTAGAAACAGACTGCAAAACACTATTCATTAAACACTTTTTGTACATATATATTCAGATGAAAGTTTACAATATTAACTTATTATTCACAAGGAGTTTTTCAGAGCCACCAGTTACACTGTTTTATTCAGAATCCTAGATATACAGTGTATTTTTTAAATCTAATTAAGTAAATTTTTATTCAATTAAGTAAAATCAAAACCTACAACAAAAGGTCAATGAATATCTACCAGAAGTGGCAGTGCAATGTAGCAGATTAACAGTTCCTTAGCAAATTGGCAATAAGCTGGATCCTTGATGACTCTACACGGGAAAAGAAGAAATAGTTTACTAAAAAGTTATGAAAAAGCTGGATTTCATTTTATACTTTTCAATCTTAATTAATTTAAATCTTAATTAATTTAAATTGTACATACATTTGCCATTATAAGATGTTCAGAAAACACGAACAGAGTATGTCATCTTTGAGACTGTTTTTATACTATTAATAATTTAAACACACCTAATGCGTGGCATTTACATCAGAAAAATATGAATCTCTAAAAAACAGACATTAACACATACCAGCAACACACAACAACATCAGATGAATATGAGCTAATATTGCTAGCACATTAATACACTAATTGCAATTAGCATCTAACTTTAAAGGGATATTTTACCTAAAAATTTAAATTTGATGTTTATCTGCTTACCCCCAGGGCATCTTAGATGTAGGTGACTTTGTTTCTTCAGTTGAACACAAACAAAGATTTTTAACACAAACCGTTGCAGTCTATCAGTCTTATAGTGGAAGTGGATGGGAATCACAGCTAAAACATACAATAAAACAAACAAAAA
Organism: Cyprinus carpio; assembly: GCF_018340385.1. NCBI lineage: Eukaryota > Metazoa > Chordata > Actinopteri > Cypriniformes > Cyprinidae > Cyprinus > Cyprinus carpio. Next base: position 9,836,682 of record NC_056573.1, on the reverse strand, counting down.
AATAAACATACACAAAACCAAATTAAACCCTGCGGCTCATGACGATACATTGATGTGTAAAGACACAAAACGATCTGTTTGTGCTAGAAACTGAACAGTATTTATATCATTTTTTAAAAAGGCGTACCGTTTATTCTCGGTGTTGCTGTCGGCGCCATTTCATGGAGAAGCTGTGTGTTTCATTGTGAAAGTGAAACTATTTTGTTTGGCCTTCCAAAAGAGCACGATATCTGCTTTGTCATGCCTAGAGCTGATTTGTGCTGGTCGCTAAGGAAAAACATCAACTTCGTGCTGTGGTTCGCAGGATCTGCTTTCACCATGGAAGAAGCGGAGTCCAGCCCGGGGTCGTCACATGTGGTTACCGTAACCCCCGGCCGCTCCTTCGTTGAATCCTCCGGCCGTTCCTCGTTATAGCCGCTCACTCAAGCCCCCGGGTATTCCTCACTCAAGCCGCTGGCCATTCCTCACTTTTTTTTTTTTTTAAGGACAGTCTGGCGCTTCTGACTCAAGGTATGTAAGTAGGTTTACATATGTAAAGGATTTACCAATGATGATTCAAACGCAAATTTTGAGCAGTGTAGAGTAGTACTTGTTGTTTGTCATTTCTCTGATCACAAATGCAGACATGGTTTTATGTTTATGCAGCACGATATGCAACGCAATGCGTAACAAGACAGTATAAGTGTCACGGTTGAGGAATTCATTGACGATCCCTTGCACTGTGTGTGTGTATTTTATGAATGAATGTGTGTGTGGGTGTGTGTGGGTGTGTGTGTGTGGGCGTGGTCGCTGATGATCCTCCGGGAAATCAGCGACAGGTGTTGTGCATTACCACTGTCTATTTATACTCACCTCATGCGTCTTGTGTTTGTCAGATCGTTGTTTTATGGATGTAACCTGTTGTGTTCCTGTCTCTTCGGCTCCTCGTGTCTCCTGGTTTGTCTCCGGCTGGAAGTTCGCCATTGCAGTGTATGTCTTCACTATTCACCAACACTGGATTCACCACTTCACGTCTGACCATCGGATCGAGTTGTCCATGCAAGCCTGCGCTGCCTAGTCATCATCATCATCGGAGATACCATCACATTCAGAAGGACCTGTGTACTTCATTAGCATCTTCCAGCATTTCTGAGAACTGTGTCTGCTTCCCCATTTTTCACTCTGAGACTGGTGCTATTCATCCTAATAAAAGGATCTGTTTGACTTGCTATTGTCTCCTCTATCCTTACGTTACACAACGATCTGACCATGCAGGGGGCAGCAAGCGGATCTGATGTCACTGAATACTTCGCACACAACACAGCCCGTATGGAGCGTCAGGAGGAGAATCTCGCCGCAACTGGAAGAGCGATCCAGGCATTGGTAGCGCAGGTGTCCGGGCTCACCCAGCAGGTCCAACAACTGACACAGCCCATTGCACCCAACCCACCGCTGATTTCCCCCGCATCCGTCCATCAATATGAGCCGCGTCTGCCGACGCCGGAGAGTTATTCTGGTGAGCCAAGTTATTGTAGAGCTTTTTTGACCAAGTGCTCAATGTTTTTTGCTCTCCAACCCCAGACATTTTGCACTGAAGATTCGAAGGTGGCCTTCGTGCTTACACTGCTGTCCAGACGTGCGGCGCTATGGGGAACGGGGGTGTGGGAAAACAATCGACCATGTTGTGACTCGTTCGCGGCACTCTCGGAGGAGATGAGAAGGGTGTTTGACCGGGCAGTCGCAGGCAGAGAGGCGGCTCGCCAGCTCGCAGACATCCGCCAGGGAGAAAGATCCGTCGCCGACTATTCCATCGAGTTTCGCACCCTCTCCGCAGAATGCCGCTGGAACGAGGCGCCGCAATGGGACATCTTCCTGCATGGGCTGGCTGACCGCATCCAACACGAGATTTATACCCTGGACCTGCCAGAGAAACTCGACGATCTGATCGAACTGGCCTTAAGAGTGGACGCACGCCTGCATCGGTTGGAACAACACACTCGTACGACACTTACACAGAGGAGCTTTGGGATCTCCCCACTCAACGCTTGTGATGCGGTCAGCCCCGTCGACGATCACGAGTCCATGCAGGTGGGTCATATTGATTTTTTATTCGTCTCTCCAGGAACACGTTCAGCATGTCAGACGAGTGCTTCAGAGGTTGCTAGAGAATGGGCTTTTTGTCAAGGCGGAGAAATGCGCTTTTCATGCACAGTCTGTCCCTTTCCTAGGTTAAGTCATTTCGTCTGAGGGAGTGCGTATGGATCCTGACAAAGTTAAGGCTGTGGTGGATTGGCCAAGTCCAGATTCCCGTAAGGCCCTACAGAGGTTTCTGGGGTTCGCCAATTTTTACCGACGTTTTATTCGTAATTACAGCCAACTAGCCGCGCCTCTGACTGCCTTGACCTCCCCCAGAACGACGTTCGGGTGGTCCGAAACAGCCGAAGCTGTATTCACCAACCTGAAGAGTCGCTTCGTTTCGGCTCCCATTCTTACGACCCCTGATCGGTCACGTCAGTTCGTGGTGGAGGTCGATGCGTCAGAGGTGGGGGTAGGCGCAGTGCTTTCTCAGCGCTCTTCTTCAGACGACAAGATGCATCCTTGCGCGTTCTTTTCTCATCGTTTGTCGCCTACCGAACGTAACTATGACATTGGTAACAGGGAGTTGTTGGCAGTCAAGTTAGCATTGGAAGAATGGCGACATTGGTTAGAAGGGTCGGGGGTACCTTTTAACAAGAACTTAGAATACATTCAATCTGCCAAAAGACTCAACTCCAGGCAGGCTCGGTGGGCTCTTTTTTTCGGTCGTTTTGACTTTACTCTTTTGTACCGTCAGGGTTCTAAAAACATCAAACCCGATTCATTATCTCGTATTTTTGATCCATCCGAACTCCCAGCTACTCCCGAGTGCATTTTACCGGAGACTCTATTCATCTCCACACTCCGATGGGAGGTCGAATCGAAGGTCAAGACGGCCTTAGAAGGGGTAACGCCTCCGTCCCGGTGCCCACCGAACCGATTGTTTGTGCGGAGGAATTACGGTCTGACGTTATTCAGTGGGGTCATTGTTCCAATGTAGCCTGTCATCCAGGAGTAAATCGTACAAGATTTTTAGTTAAGCAACGATTCTGGTGGCCATCTATGGCTTGCGACATTCGAGATTTTGTTTTGGCCTGCTCGATCTGTGCGATGGGTAAGACTTCCAATCGACCCCCAGATGGGCTTCTTCAACCGCTGTCTGTCCCTTCAAGACCCTGGTCCCACATAGCGCTAGATTTTGTTACCGCCCTCCCGCCATCCCAAGGCAATACGGTTGTTTTAACCATAGTGGACCGGTTCTCGAAGGTGACTCATTTTATTCCCTTGCCCAAATTGCCTTCAGCCAAGGAAACAGCGGTGACTGTCATCAATCACGTCTTTCGGTTACATGGCCTCCCGACGGACGTGGTCTCTGACAGGGGATCCCAATTTGTCTCCAAATTTTGGCAAGAATTTTGTAAATTACTGGGGACCACTGTCAGTCTATCTTCGGGTTACCACCCCCAGAGCAACGGGCAGACCGAGAGAGCCAACCAAGATTTGGAGAGAATGTTGCGATGTATTGCCGCAAAGAATCCTTCCTCTTGGTGTCAACAACTCTCAATGGTGGAGTACGCCCACAACTCGCTACCTGTGTCATCCACGGGCCTATCTCCTTTTGAGGGTAGCTTAGGGTACCAGCCACCTATTTTTCCTAGTCTGGAATCCGAAGTCGCGGTCCCCTCTCCGCTCACCCGCTTTTGTCCAGAGGTGTCACCGTACATGGACCAGAGCCCGTGAGACTCTGCTCCAAGTAAGGGCACGCACCAAGGTTAAGGCCGATCGCCACCGGTCAAGACCTCCAGTGTATGTCGTCGATTCCAAAGTGTGGCTTTCTACTAAGAACATTCCACTCCGTTCCGTTTCTAATAAGCTAGCTCCCAAATTCATTGGCCCATTTCCTGTCACCAAAATCATTAGTCCGGTGACAATTCACCTTAAACTCCATCCTGCGTACAGAAGAATTCATCCCGTGTTCCAAATTGAAACCCATATTTTATTCACCCATTAATCCGCCAGCCCCGGTTCCCCCACCGCCGCGACTCGTAGATGGGGAACCCGCTTTTTCGGTAAATCGAATTCTGGACTCAAGACGGAGGGGACACGGATTTCAGTATCTGGTGGACTGGGAGAGTTACGGTCCGGAGGAGAGAAGTTGGGTTCCTGCTAGGGACATTCTGGATCAGTCCCTTATTGATGATTACTATCAACAGGTAGGTTCCTCTGGGAGCTCCAGGAGGCGCTCCTAGAGGGAGGGGTACTGTCACGGTTGAGGAATTCATTGATGATCCCTTGCACTTTGTGTATGTATTTTATGAATGAATGTGTGTGTGTGTGGGCATGGTCGCTGATGATCCTCCGGGAAATCAGCGACAGGTGTTGTGCTATCCTTATGTTACAATAAGTCATTATAATCAGTAATTATTTGTAATAATTTGCTTTTATTTCTTAATTTTAATGTCTTAATGCTGTATTCATTTTTCTTAATAGTAAATTACTTTTATTATTTTAGCTTTTATTATTTAATTATTAATTATTTCTGCTTTTTACTTCCCTATTTATTTTATGTAAAAATTACCATGTTTATGAAATAACTTTAAATCACATGACTTTAAAGGTTTGATGTTTACTCTATACAGATAGAACGGTAGAACCCAGCAGAGGCGACACTGTTAAGGTAAGCATTATTTTTATTCTGTTTTATTATTTATTTATTTATTTATTTATTTATTTACTATTTATTTAATTTTTAAGTCTGCTTTGTATGTGACTATGTATGTGAATCTTGCTATAAAGGCTAGTCAAAACCCCAAGATCACCATTATAAGCATGTCTGCAATGTGTGTTTTGATCGAGATTGCTTCAAATACCCTAAAAGAACCATGCATTGCTCAGCGTACTTGCGTTATTGTAAATCAAGCTACTAATATGAAATGCATAAGAAGACGCCACCCAGTAAAGAAAATACACCTTGCAACATTATAAAATATTGTAAACTATGTAATAGGCAATACGAAATTAAAGGATGTGGTCTCAGACAGCACAAAAATGTGCTCCCCAATGATGCAGCAATTGTGGCGAAAAACTGGCAGGTCAAGGGTTACATCAATGTTTCAAACAACCCCAAAAATAAGAAACACACTTTTGAAGGTGAGAAATTTGTGATGGAAGGTACCAACTGCATGGAACAGCTAATCACTTGATTCAGACAGCCCCGATACAAAAGCTACTGATTCATTTGAAGTACAATTGCATTACAGCGTCACTATGTAAGCTGTCCCAATTCAGGATGCACCCTCCGAAGACCGCATTCCAAGGCCGATTGCATCACTGCAGCGCGATGAAGGCTGACATAATTCGAAAGTGACTTAAAATGCACCCTCCATTTCCCAGGAAAATGCACATCTGATATACACTTCACAACCTACCATATCCCAGAATCACTTGCATGCAGATGACGATGGAATTTATATTCAGAGAACATGGAGGATGTCAGTGGAGGAATTCACATTGAAATGTAAGTATTGTGTTTTCATTAACTCAGAAAGCGAAAATGTTAACAGCCAGTGTTTTTTTTTTAACCTGTCAACCTGCACCTGGACGCCTGCGCACTGAACTCTGTTTGCATGTGTCAATGTTTACGAATAGATTAAATGAAACGGGCCAAAATTTATCTTTACATAACTATATATCATTATAAAGGTTTAAGCCTCAAGCATCTATGACAGATCACTGTTTTTCAATGGAAAGCTTATAAGGAATGTGTTTACTAAATTTGTAGTACAGCAGTACAAGCAGAATACATCAAACACAGTAAAAAAATGTAAAAAAAAAAATTTTTTTGAAAAATTTTGGAAACTGACAATTAAATATTGACTCAACAAATTGCTTTCAAATAATTATCCCCAAACAAATAGATCCATTGGGGTAATTTTAGCTTATGGTCTAAAGGTAAAATTAAAAATATAGATTCACTGAACATATTAAATTGTGTTCAGCCAATTCATCAAGTAAAAGTTAAATATCTGTGTTTGCGGACAAGCCTTGCGGAGAAAAAAAAACGCATGCGCATGCCAGACAGGCGCATGCACCTGAGAGAAACCGTTGGTATAGTTGATTCAAATGTATCTGCGCGGGAGAGTGAGGAGACTGAGGAGTCGATGCTGAAGTACGACGACAGAAGTTCAGACATCATTTCCAAACAGATTTTTCTTAATTTAAGTTATGGTGAGTACTGAAATATGTATTTATTAAGTCTTGTTTACGTTAAAACGAGTGCAGGTCTCAATGTTTCAGCATAAAAACGTAAAACATGGGCATTAATGTTACACTACCGTGGCCATTACACTAGCATTGGGTAAGGTTAAACGAATTAACGACTCTCCGAATGTTTTACTTGAGGACATAGTATATTGTAATGTCTGAAAAATGACAGAAAAGGGAAGCTCTATTTCCGAACTTTTAATCAGAACGAAGACAGTCTATGAGATGAACACTCAAACTAACTATGGCCCTCCGAACTATGCTCCTAACTCACTTCGATAACCCCAAAAAAAAAAATCCAAAACAAACATAAAAAAAACAACAATTAAGAGTCTGTGCGCTACAATATTTTCCATAGCCTACATAACATTGTATTTTGCAGAATAACAGTGAATTCACGCCTTGGTTTCATGATAGCCTTTTATAAACTAATTTAGCCCGATACTAATATCTCATTTACTATTTATTGAACTAAATAATTTTGTCAAACTATATTGTGATTATGTTAAATGTATGAGACACTAGGTATTAGTTATATGTTTCTGTTATAACTTTTTTTTTCTCTCAATGTAGCCAAACATCGTAGGTCAGACTCAACGGAACGGCTAACGTTACTACTTTCACAGTGAGTATTTAAAAGTTTTTATTGCATATTTGTTAATACCATATTTGTGTCAAATACCCTTAGCTCTTATGATATTTAAATTGTTAAATTGCTTTTTTGAGAGCCGACACTGTAATTCAGGCTGCAAAGTGGTTGGCCATTTTGTGTTACACCCGTTTGACACATACTCCGTCTGCAGTGCTTATGTGCGTGTTGCAGTACATGTATGGCAAGCTATAATGCTCAGAATTACGTAATGTTAATTAAATCACTATTTATTAATAGCAGTCTGTTAATTAATAATTAAACACTGTTGGGTTTCTCACACAAACCGATCATTTCGTGTCAGACATCAATGTGTCAGTGACAGTATTTATATCACATTTTACCTCAAATCAGCCGTCCCCACACCATCACTTCTGGTAAGTGAGGTCAAATTACACGATATGGCATAGAGATACGCACGAGAGATCACTTCCGCCGCTTGCATCCCATTGAGATACGCCATATTGTGTACATGACTTTGGAACAGAGTAGAGTTATAAATTATATTCAAATTAAATGCATATGCGGTGAAATTACTAGATTTACTAGAAATCAGATACATTTTAAATTAAAACTTACAACAGGCTTGACAAAAACAGCCGATTCTCATCTTTTCTTTTGTTTTAAAATCTTTTTTACAAGAAATCCTGCAGGTCATAAAGAAATTCGTTTTTCCACCTCCAAGAAAGGATGAGTGCTAACCATTATGTAACTCCAAAATTTTTACCAAAATGCCAGGTATAGTGTCGTTTTCCTTGCTTTATCCAAGGAAAAAAGCCATGTGTTGACTTTGAAACAGAGTAGACTTTAAATTATGTGCATCTGTGGTGAAATTACTAGATTTTCACATCAATACATGTTTATTTTAATGCGAACAATGTGCTGTCACTTTAATTCAGTGGGTCCAGCACAGCAAAAAATAGACTCAATGCGAAACGCCGCACTGCTGCAGACATACCGCACCTGGAACACACTGCCGGACCGCATCCGCTTGCAGTGTGAAAGCTCTAACCGGTTAACATACGCACTGCAAATAGAGTATGTGCGAAACGGACATTAGTCTGGGAACCAGTTTTGCCAAACCCCTCCCTCAGAAAATCTCTACAAACTTGAACAAATTTTATTTTATATAATTTTACATCTAATAAATTTTTTCTAAAGATTTCTAACTCTTTTTTTTTTTTAAGATGTAACAGTAATTAATCAATATTACTCTGAGTCTTTTGCCCTTTCAGCAGTGTGGACTTGACTATCACCAGCATGCTGGTCACACAGTCCACAGTTTGCTATATTTTCCATTAGTTGCTGTACAGACTCCCTGACAACTTTTCCCCATTTAGCTCTATCTTTAGAAAGCCTTTTTTATGCAAAAGTATCATCTTTCAGCTTCGTCATTTATTTATTTTGCAGGTTTAGAAGAAGTCCATGCAGTGCCGCTTCTGCAAGTTTTCATCACCTCACCAAGACCTAATTTTCAAGCACTACAGAACTTGCCACATTTCACAAATTTCAACTTACTTACAACTTCTACAAATAAAAATTTCTTTCATTTTCAAGACAATTGGCGCTTTAAAAACACATTTGTGGAGGGTACATCCAAAGACTGACACATTTTCTTGTCACAACTGTGATTTTAGGGACATCTGCTCTCAATCAACATTTCTTCACCATTTAAGAGGATATCTTAAAAACCACGAGAGGGTTCATTGTCCATTTTTAAATTGTAATTTTATTAGCAACAGTTACCGTACATTAACAGCTCATAAGAACAGGAAGCACAAATCAGCTGATGCGAGTCCATCTTCTTCCTTAGGATGTGCACCAAATTTAGACGAAGAAGTACAAGTGCATTTAGACGAAAAAGTAGAAGTGCATACTACTGATACTCCTGATGATAACCCTGCAGAAACTAAGCAAGCACTTGAACACAAACTTGCAGCCTTGTTTTTGTGTATGCGCAAACAACTACATGTGTTCAAAAGGGCCTCTCAGCATATCAGCAATGCTGTAACTGATATTCTAACTATCTCCAAATCAAATACTTTGGCTGCAATCAAAGACATTCTGCAGTCACATAATTGTGATGTTGATTAGTCAGTTTTTACTTATATTGCACATATTTTACATGAAACTGACCCATTTTTGACAGCTTGCTCTCACAACGGTATTCTTTCAACTGAACATAAATGAACCAGCTACTTTAAACAAAAATTCCAAGTAACTGAACCAATTCAATATGTGTTCAGCAGGGCAGACAAACAAACATTTTTTTATGTTCCCCTTCTGAAAGTCCTGCAGACATTGCTTGATCAACCAGAGGTATTTGAGAAGACATTTACCACCAATGAAAGTGCCTTTTTGACCCTTTGATAAAAGATTTAAAGTGTCTTGAGCAGGATGGCATCTTTGTTCAAAGGCTTGGAAAGAACGTTAGGGGAACAGTGTTCACTGTTTCTGCGGATAATCTTGGAGCACATGGACTTGCAGGGTTTCAAGAGAGTTTCAGGGTGGAGAAGTTCTGTCGATTTTGTTTGGCATCTTTAAACGACATTCAAAACACAGAGGTGAGAGAAGGTATTTTTCAGCTAAGAAGTCCAGAACAACATGATTGCTGCATAACAGAGTTGAACAGCAGTGAGACTTTATCATCTGTGAATGGTGTGAAATCATAATGTGTTCTCCAGAAACATCTTAAATTCTTCCACACCATTACTGGCTTCCCTCCAGATCTAATGCACGACCTTTTTGAGGGAATAGTGCCTTTTGAGATAAGTTTATCTCTGAAGAAATGGATTGAGTCTAAATATTTTACTCTTGAAGAGCTAAACAACAAAATCCACTCATTTCAATACTGCTTTTCTGACCAGGTCAACAGACCTCAAAAAATTCCAAAGACTTTTTCTTCAAAGAAAACAATTGGAGGAAACGCTCACGAAAACTGGACCTTACTAAGACTGATATCTCTGATGATTGGTGGTTTGGTGCCTGAGAGTGACAAGACATGGGATCTCATCATGGATTTGAAAGATATTGTCGAGCTTGTGGTAAGCCAAAAACTAACAGTGGAGGCTGTCTGGTATCTGGAAAGCAAGATTTCCTGCCATCGTGAGTTGTTTAAAGAGGTCTTTCCTGATGCATACTTGCGTCCAAAACATCACTTTCTTGAACACTATCCTCACCTGATCTGTTGCTTTGGTCCTCTAGTGGATCTGTGGACAATGCGCTTTGAGGCAAAGCACAGTTTTTTCAAGAAGGTTGTTCATGAAACACAGAATTTCAGAAACCTTCTCAAGACGTTATCCAACAAGCATCAACTCATGATGGCATGCCCTCTACATGTCGAAAATGTTAAGTTACTTAAAATATCCTCTCTTGATGCAAGGCTGAGATTGGCAGTTGAGAACAAGTATGCAAACCAAACTTCCTTTTCTTTAACCACAAAGGCAACTGTACATGGAACCCAGTACAGTCGAGGAATGATTCTGTGTATTGGAAATAGAAATGGATTTCCAGAGTTTGGTCAGACTGATCATATCCTAATTTGTGGCACAGAGGTTGCATTCATTGTGCACAGACTTACCTCATGGTACATTGAACATTTCCGGGCATATGAGATAAATCAAAGTACGCACTGTGATGTTGCAATTGTGACTCCACAAGAGCTTGTTGATTTTTATCCTCTGACTGCTTACAATGTTGGCGGAAGACGCATGGTTGTACCAAAGAGATTTTTACTTGGTTGATTACTTGGTTGTTCTAAACTTACCAATTCTGCTCATACTGTCCCCTGTCCTCCAGGTTGCAATGTTGCTGCGAGTCATTCTTTCACCTGACAACGTTAGAAAAATATCTGTGCCTACCCCATCCTCAGTAGAAGAACTTTGCACGTGTCTGTGTGAAAAATTGCAAAAGAAAGGCTTTACCATTCAGTATGAAGATCCAGATTTCAATAATCAACTTTGTAATTTGCATGACATCTCCGAGCTTCCACCAGAAAAAGCTACTTTGAGAGTTCATTGGGAATTATTTTTAACCCCAATTTCAGTGCATTCTGAATTGACAGATCCCCCTGCAGATGCAGAAAGCACATTATCCGTCCAACCATCTACATCAGCAACTTCCTCAGATTCAACACAGGTCGCTCATAAAACCAAAGAACAATACCAAAAAAATTTAAAAACACCAACCTTCTCCTATAATGTGGAACTAAAGCTTCAGAAAGCCAATGAGGAATACGAGAAAAATGGAAAGTCCTTAACTGTCTCAAGAGACATCTTGATGGAAGTGTTGGGCAAGTTGGCAGAAGCCATATACACATTTAAGGCATACCCAAAGGACAATGATTTGAAGAAGGTTGCATCTGCATTGATAGAGAAGCATCCCTGCCTTAAACGTCCTGGATCTGAAACTGGATGTGAAGGATGGACATTAAGTTTGAAGAACAAAATGCAGAATTACCGTCAAAAACTTCGTGAGCTTGGTTGTGCAGAATTGATACTGAATAGACGAGATGCATCCAAACAAACACTGAAAAGACCCCGAAGATCTGAACTGAACTTTCTTCCTGACATTCCAGCTGGTTTTGATGAAGAAGCTTTGGAGAATGAACGCAAATGGATGGAAGAAGAGGTGAAGAAGAAAGATGTGAACATTCGTGCTTTGAACACAAAGATGGATTTCACCTTCTCTCTTAGAAGACGTGAGGTTGTTGAAGATCAGCCTCTTGTATCAACACTCAAACAATGATGGCCAGCACTCTTTAATGAGGAACAGGTATGTTTCCTAAGGTCATATTGTACATACAGTTGTTTTGTTTATTTGCATGAACTCTCTCCTTTTTTCTTTCTCTTATGTTTCTCACATAGGTTTATGCAGAATTTAGAAGGATCAACCATTTAGACCTTAAATCCACATTCCTTACATCATTGGATAACAACTCCAGAGGCTTGCTGAAACTCTTCAGGGCAAAAGTAAAACAGAGAGGCGATTGTGACTTTGAGACTTTGCTGGACAATCTAGATGAACAGGTAGGTCACAATTTTTATTTAAAGGGATAGTTCACCCCAAAACGAAGATTATGTTGTCATTTACTCACCTTCATTTTGTTCCAAACTCATAAGAAATTTTTTTTATCTTCAGAACACAGATGAAGATTTTTAATCAAATCTGAGAGACATGCCCCTCCATTGAAAGTCTGTTCACCCAAAGCTTTGACACTTCAAAGATACATTGATCAAAAATAAATCATTATGAGCCATTTAATCTGTGTTGTCTAAAGAGATTTGTTGCTTGATGCATGAGAACATTGGTTCTTGCAGAAGCTCAAACCAGAGCCATATTCAAGGGCTCTGGTTCAAATGTGCTGGCCTGGCATGCGAGAACCTTGTTGGTTCTAATATTTCGAGCAAGCATACTTCAGCTTCCTTGATCAAATTCCTTCCTTGTTAGCTGACCAGTAGGGGTGTGACAATACAGGGTTAGTTCACCCCAAAATGAAAATTATGTCATTAATTACACACCCTCATGCCATTCCAGACTTGTTAGAAACACAAATTAAATCAAAACACAAATAAAATCAAATCTTATATAAATTCAAAAATATTATAAATCAAAAAATATGACAATATTAATGGTAATATTACTATTCTATTCTCAACTTTTCAATATTCAAAACTAATGTTAACAGAAAATGAATGGGATCATGTTGTTTTGTCACTGCGTGTCGCTGGCAGTGTGAATGGGACTAACCTCCCTCAAAGGGCATTTTCTCCACCTAGTCACCCATAAATCTTGTACCCTCTAGTCACCTATCTAGTCACCCTAGCAAATCTCCTCCATTAAATCAGGTGCTTATGACTTAACTATAAATAAATTAATAAATACATAAATGCATAATTTAATAAATAAATAAATGTAGAAATGCATAAATAAATGAATAATTAAATAATACAATTCTAAAATAGATAAATGCAGCTATGCATAAATGAATGAATACATGAATAATTTTGTCCAAAGGATATTTTTTAATTGCGCTATGTTTGTACCATTTGTGTTATACTACATTTATGTATTTCTACATTTATTTATTTTTACATGTATTTATGCATTTCTATATTTATTTATTTATTTATTTATTTATTTATTTATTTATTTATCTATTTATGTGTACCCAAGTTAATAAGGTAGGCAGTCCTAACCTTTCTCAATGCAGGATTGGTCAATTAGGCAAACCAGTCAGAACAACCGTTTCTGTTAGGACCACTGGCTCAGCTGTTGCTGGATGTAGCTGACCAGCTTGAAAACAGTATGTTTCTCCAGTTTATATCTGATAGGTTGATAAAATAATAAGTAGCTAAATGAATAGCTGATATACAGTACTGTGCAAAAGTCTTAGGCACGTTGGTATTTTCATACAAAAAATGTTTTTAAGCCAGTTATTTATATCTTTTACTGTAGTGTGTCATTTCCAAACATTCATTTTGCAATTAATTGTAATAATCCAGTGAGATTTCTGTATGCATAAAGAGTCTGACAATAGTCTCTATGCTCCGCATGGAGATCTGATCTCATCCTACTGACACACTACAGTAAAAGATATAAATAACTGGCTTAAAAACATTTTCCGTGTGAAAATATCAACGTGTCTAAGACTTTTGCACAGTACTGTACATCCGATATACTAATCAGACCATTTTTGTGTAGAATTATTGCCAAGTTTGCCTCCTACGTCACTTGCTTCCAGACATCCAGTGTAGATTTCTACAGCAAGATTTTAAAATGCTAAATTACTGAGCTACGCTATAACTAGGGATTGATGGTTTTTAGTCGAAAGAAAAATGGAAAATTTTAGTGGCAGAAAAATAAATGCACAAAATATCTTAAGCCCCCCCTTCCGTCAGTGCTTGCACAGTTTCACTGTAACTGTTATCAAAGGACAATTGTATCAGCCCATCATAACAACGAATAAACCAATAAATATAATAAGAAAAGCTCAAAAGAAGCAGACAGAAAATGACAAGCGGTTAAATAATAATAGTTGTATAACATCAGTGCTTGCACACACTTTCACCTCAGCCATTAGCCAACCCTTATGGTTGACTATAAAACAACATAAAGCGCAGTCCCATGTATCAATCAGGTTTTGTCATTTACTGCTTATGGCACCTAATTCTACACAAAAACGGTCTGAATAATATATCTGCTAGTTATTATTTTATGAACCTATCAGATATAAACTTTGTAATTCTTTGTTAAAATTTGTAATACATGCATGGCCAAATTAAACCAGGGGGAACCACCATGAAATATTTCAGAACAACAATCCTAATTAGACACTAGTGTTGTCAAAAAAATATTACTTCGATACATATTGATACTAAAAATATCTGAAATGGTTCCAATACACCTTCTCTGCAGTATTGATACACCTGTTTCAGCTGCACGTTCTCACTCTTTCTTCTCTGGTGAAGTGACATTCACTCTTCTCATTTGCTCTGAATAGTTGAAATAGTGCTTGTATTGTGAATCCTTTTAGTCATTCCTACAAGTTTCACGCTCACACCAAAAGCATGTGCACCACTGATCTATATAAGTGGCATGCACAAAGCCTTCTCTCAGGTAGCTTTTGAGTTGCAAGTACCAAAATGAGTGGTTTGCTCCGCTTAAACAGTCAAATACACACAAAATTGTCTAAACGCCTGTATTGGTGAGTGGTCAGTTAAGCAGTCAGTTTTGGAATGTAATGTGGAATGGTTGTGAAAGATAATGCATGTTGTGTAACTGTATATTGGATCCGTGCATAAGCTTTTAAAGAGACAGCAGTCTAATAAGCCTGCTGCTGTCTGTCATGTTAATCAAAGAGCAAAAGACAAATCAAATCACTCTACTCTTGACTGAATAAATTTTGTAAGTGTAAGCATTCATCTGTATTTAATTTTTACTATGAAGACTAACCAGTGTTATTTTACATCTGATTACTTTGATTTATGTAGTATTTCTTAGTTCTCATCTTATTACTGACTTTTTTATGAAAATGAATTTTTGCATTTTTTTTTTTTTTGTACATTCTGTCAATTATATTTCTTAGAAGTCTGTATCAGCCGGTCACACTATATATTTTAAAGTGGGAACTTTTTAATATTTTTATTAAATAGCGAGAATATGGGGAATGAAGATGTTCTGTATTGTTCTGGATTTATTCACTATCAGTATTAATATTGCTATTTTATACTTTTTACAGAGTTCAGAGGCATTGGAGCAATGTCGGAATGAAAATGGGAATTCTTGAAGTGGTGAGCAGCAACAGTTCCACTTCAAGATCCCTCTCCGATGTGGTAAATGTTGCAATTGTCATTGAAGAGGAAGTTGTCCTGGAAAACATGGGAGACTTTGTGAGTGCGTTCATTGTCCTCTTTGGCATGCTCTACGCACTTAACATGGAGTACAACAAGGACTTAAGGACTAAGGACTTAAGATATACTTTTGAATTCATTCAAAAGGTCTTTTTGAACATGGGAACTGAGTGCAGCAAAAAAGTACAAACTCTGATGAGCAAATTATTGGAAAACTAAGTGAAATTTCACTTAACCCTTACGGGAGAAGTACCCTTAAGCTCAAAGTACCTTTTGCGAGAATGTTTTTTGCTGCTTTCTATATATCTGTAAATGTGTTTACATGCTTAATATTTGATGAGTAAGATGCAGTTTCATGAGCTCATATTAAGATGAAATTACACTAAACACAACCCTGAAGTAATTTTTTACTTCAGACTTTTGCAGCGTTTCAAATATTTGTAAATGTTTTACAAAAATTCAAGTAAATTTACACTGAATATTTAAAGTAACCCTCTCCTGTTACTTGCATTTTATGTTGTGTTGACGTTTTTGCACTTTAGCAAATATTAACATAATATTTTCAATTATTTAAATGTTTAATATTGTTAGTGCAGTTTCATAATAGTAGTACCTAAATACCAAAATGTCAGTGAAATTTCTCTAAACACTGATAATACATGTTTTTAAAATAATTGTGGTTTTGTTAATGTAAGATCTAAGGTCTAATGAGTTTTGTGTATCTTGGAATTCTGAATTGAAATGCATGATTTTTATCTACTAAGGTCTACTGTGCAGAAATGTTCAATGTATTTACCATTTAAGGTATTTTCACAATACTGTTGTAGATTTAATAAAATGTATTAAATAAAATGTGGCAGTATGGCTTGAGTATTTAATATATATATTTTTTTCTTTTTGGGGCAACGGGGAATAAACAATACAGTGAAGTTGCTTTACTAATATAAATTTACCAAAATACATTTTTAGTTTAGGTAAAACTAAAAAGGAATGCCACTACAATTTAAAATGTATAATTGGGCCAATAACATGGGTTGGTAAACTAATTTCTTTTCAATTGTTTTAACAAATTATTTCTCATTGAGCCAATGTTAACAGACTATTGCTACAATTGATAAAATTACATTTACAGAATTTCACTTGGGCCAATTGAAAATTTTAAATGTGACCAGTCACTAGAAAATTTTGAGTTGGGAAGATTAGAAATTTTTTACAGTGAAACATGCATAATAAAAATGTAAATCCTAGTTTAGTTAGAAAGGTAAGGGTCCACTGAACGACATCTCATAGAGCACTTTTAGTCCAACAAAGCAATAATGTTGTAATATGGATGGTAATTCCTTTGTTTACGTCTCATTTCTTCAGGGACAGTATTGTTTGCATCCGTTATGGAATAAATTACGCTTAAAAAAACTGTGTCTTGGCAGTAAAAAACAGCATGGTTTTGTAGCATACAGTGTCACAAACAGAATCCGACCATCCACAAAAAAAGTCAAAGATACACAGAATATTATTTATTTGAATTCTGACGCTCTCTCGTGACGGCTCGTGACGCGTGCTGTGATGCACCTGACATCTGATGGGGGTGTAACTTAGCGATCGGCTTTTTGCACAAATAGTTATTTCTTTTTTTCTTCTTCAACATTTTTCATATATGTGTGCATGTTTTGTGGGGAATGTGGCTGTATCTGCATGATTACCATCTGTATGAGCGCACATCAGCGTGTGATTACTGTGTGTATGACAGCTATCAGTGTGAATGCGGTCTATATGAATGGAGTGTGATTATTGACTATATGGCACATCTGTATGTTTACCATCTGTATAACCAGCCATCAGCATTTGATTACTGACTAGATGAGCATCTATCAGTGTGAATGCTGTATTTCTAGCTGTTTGGAAGTTTTTTCTCTCTGTCCTGCATTTGTCACGTCCCAGTTTTCTTAGTCACTCAGTTCCCATGCAGTTCACCACACCTTCAATTAATTAGCCTCAATTAGCCACAGACTTTATTAGGCAGCACCTGAATACATAGCCTCATCCTTTTTGTTCATGCCACATGGAGTAATCCTAGTGTGTTGCTGCTTGAAATGCCATGTCTTCTGGCTTTTGTGCGTTACTGAACTATGTAAGTTCCATATGTTTCTACTGTTAGATTGAACAGTTTACCTTGGCTTATATTGTTCATGTGGCTTACTGTGGTAATTGTAAGAATACATGCATTTGAGTATTTATAGGCATGACCAGTTTATTAATTACGGGGCAGTGAAAATGTATGTATTGACTTTGTTTGTAGGCTACTTAGCTAATTTCCTGCAATCTAAGTTCTTGTACAAATGTTTATCCTTCAAATGAATTGTGGCCTTGTATTGTGGCATTATGTAGCTAATTGTATCCCATATCCTTTTTCCTTCTAGAAACCACACACACACTTACATATACATACTTAATAAAGAAAGAAGCTGTGTAATTGAAGTGACTGGACTGGACTGTTCTTACCGACACCTCCACTGGTCTCAAGCCAGCAACCTGCATATCCCTCTCAAAACTCCTTTAGACTAGCAATCTCATGATGTACTGTAATTGGCATACATAGTTAATCCTTTTTCTTATTTCTTTTTATTACTCAAATTATGCTTATTGTATTTTTCTAGTGCTCAAATAAATCACTTATACAATGTCTAAGAAAAACTATGCAGTGGTATGTTTAATGACTAAAATAGATTGAAGAACGCTTCAATACATTTGGTGAATATTTTTCCTCAAACGGGTTGGGGGATTGGGTATGGGGGCTAGACATAGTCTCAGAAAAATGGTTGCAGGAATCTAATTTTTTATAGTATCTTCTTCAGATTTGAAATAGAAACTCATGAGACATGTGACTTTCAACCCATTACTTTTCTGGATTTCTCCAGGACTGATGTCATGTATTTCTGTATAAAATAAAATAAAATTAAATAAAAAATTAGTAAATTAGTAGTAAAGCCCAAAGGGTCTTCTTTCCAAATACAACATTTTTACAACTATTTACAACATAGCTTAGGTTTAACATCAGAAGAAAAAAATCAATTTTGAGCCCAGCCATGCCTTCATGTGATCTGGGGTCTTCAGAAGGTGAATCTCTTGGCAAATGGCCAGCACCTCCTCAGAGACTTGGAGGACAATGCAGTGGACAGTAGAACAAGGCATGTCAAACACTCTGGAGAGTGGAGACCATTCTGTATGATGTATCACTGGCCAGACAGAAAAGAAACACCAGGGTCTGGATTGTGGCACTCCATCACTGTTGCCATTCACTTCTCAGAAGATCTTCTGAGAACTGAATGGCAACAATGCTCAGCCGAAAATCAGGCTGTGTGTCACAGTCATTAAAAAAAACCTGTCCAGCGCTGGCACATTCAGCTTTATCCTGCAGTACAGGGGTCTGGTCTGATTTAGGAAAAGGAAAAGAGAAATTGTTTAGAGCTATGACAAAGTAATTAGTAGAAGAAATATTGAGATACTTTAGTAAGCTACTTTTTGTAACTACCAATACCATATCGGGGAAAAGCTACTATTCATATTTATAACCTTAGCTAAAGGGATAGTTCACCCAAAAATGAAAATTCCAAACCTGGAACAACTTGAGGATGAGTAAATTAATACAGAATTTTCATTTTCGGGTGAACTATCCTTTAAGTAAAAGTGTTATCTTGCATACTCTAATATACTTAAGGTATTGAGAGTAAAAGTAAAGGTATACAGTATTGTTCTGAAAAGAAAAATAATTAGTTAGGATGGTTTTGCATTAATATTACAGCTGCACTAATGTATATGTTACATTTTACATCTGAATATGTTCAAGGTTATTAAATTTAAAGTTGCCTGCTAAATATACTGTTGGGTAGTTTAATCTACAACAATGCATCATGTTGTAAAAGACCATATTTATAGTGTTGCTGTCTGTGGGAGCGAGAGAGAAAAAAAGAAAAGAAAACTTAGTACTTCATATTTGTTTGAGAATACTTAACGAATGTACTTCTTTACAGTCCACCTCTGATTATTTTGAAAATTACAGTATCAACTTTTTTTTTGAATATTAACCCTCCGTGGCATATTTGTGGCATATTCTCCTGAAAACACTGAAAAGAACTTAAATTACACTTTCAGTTTTGATCGTACAGATAAGAGCAATACATCAACTGAATCTGTAAAGGGTCTACTTTTATTTGTATGCACACATAAGAACAACAAAACTTTGTGCATTTAGAAAATAAAGAAAACAAACAGAGTGTGCTGTCTGCCGCCTTGGTCTGCAGTGATCTTCATTTAAAAACTCGTCATTAAATTGAACTGTAACTCAGCAAATACTCAACAAAGAGACGAGAGATATATCTATAGAAAGCTTGACATGTCTATTTTTAAACTGAGCAAGTCTTATCGAAAACAAATATTTTGTGATAAAGTAATCCATATGAAAACAACGCAATGTCCTGTTTTTCACGTCTCCCTTCATTATATCTTTTGTGACCACGCCCTGAGCACTTATTGATATTACAATAGTCCACTCGAAGCATGCAGCGTGTAAACTCCCACATGACAGCAAACAATGCAGCCAGACTGTCCTTCAAGTTTTTTTAATTTTACTGTTCGCTTCGCGCTGAGCGGAATAAGACATAATTCACTTCAAGAAGACCGCTGAAAGGAATAAGCTTTGGATTATCTCAGAAAAAAGAATGAAGCTGCTTGATCTAGCAGATATCATAAACATGAGTAAGTCATTTTTATTATTAACCCTCTGAGGTCTAAGGGTATTTTTGGGGCCTGGAGAAGTTTTGTCATGCCCTGACATTTGTGCTTTTCTCAGTTTCTTATAAACATCTAATGGCTAAAGTCTAATCTCACTGTAATCAGCACAAACTGGGCTATAATAATATGTAAGCAGCATATATGTACATGATTGTGTTTTTGAGAAAAAAAATGTTATGCGTGGTTAGTGAAAAACTAAAAATGTTAAATCACTTGAATATGGCAATAAAACACATACAGAACATTGGTTCACAGGACTTTTGAGAACTGGAGCTTGTAGCCTAGAATTTTTTTTTCTAAATTATGTGAAAATCATTTTGTTTACTCACTTACAGAAAACAATATATTGATTTAAATTTTCTAAGACACTTTTTGTTGGTAAAAGTCATATGCGAGTAGGCGTCAACTATCATGAATATTTGTGTGATTCAAACCTGAGAATACAAAGACCCACATAATGAGCTGCATAATGAGCCATTCAGTCAGCTGTGTGACTGAGAGGGAAGAGTTACAAGAAAGAATGTAAGCACAAAATAAATGTATATAATTTTATATTTGTAGTTTATTTAGAATATATTTAATTATCCCACAACATCATTTTATATTCACTTGCGAGTGCAGATAAACAGTTTATTAGGAACAATCTGCTGACTTTCAAAGCTGAATTTTTAGCATCATTGCTCCAGTCACACAATCCTTCAGAAATCCTTTTAACAATCTGATTTTCTAAAAAAAAATAAAAAAAATATTATCATTATTATTATTATGATTATTATTATTGTTATTAATGTTGAAAAGAGCTGAGAATATTTTTTTCAGGTTTTTGGGGGGGATAAATTGAAAGAACAGCATTGTTTGTTACATCTGTTACATTTACATTTATTTGTTACATTTATATTATTTACATCAAGCTTTTGAATGGTATAGTAGTGTATATTGTTACTGAAACTTTATAATGTTTCACTTGATTATACATTTAGTCAGGAATTATAGTTTGGAAAAAGTCTAACTAGTAAAATGTTTACACATTATGTGAAACCTAATACAAGTATATAAATAAATAAAAAGAGACTTACTCATGTTTATGATCTCTCCTGAATAAAGCACTTCATTCTTTTTTTTCTGAGGAAATCCAAATCTCAAATCCTGAGATTCTTTTAATTGTGATGATTTTGGCTCACATTTAACAAAAACCCACCAATCTCAACAAATTAGAATACTTGTCTAGAATACTAGACCTTTTTTTTTTAGTGAATTGTTGGCCTTCTGGAAAGTATGTTCATTTACTGTACATGTACTCAATACTTGGTAGGGGCTCCATCAGTTTGTGGCACTGCTGGATGTATGGAAGCCCAGGTTTCTTTGACAGTGGCCTTCAGCTCATCTGCATTTTTTGATCTCTTGTTTCTCTTTTTCCTCTTGACAATACCCCATAGATTCTCTATGGGGTTCAGGTCTGGTGAGTTTGCTGGCTAGTCAAGGAAACCAACACCATGGTCATTTAACCAACTTTTGGTGCTTTTGACAGTGTAGGCAGGTGCCAAATCCTGCTGGAAAATGAAATCAACATCTTCAAAAAGCTGGTCAGCAGAAGGAAGCATGAAGTGCTCCAAAATTTCTTGGTAAACGGGTGCAGTGACTTTGGTTTTCAAAAAACCCAATGGACCAACACCAACAGATGACATTGCACACAAAATCATCACAGACTGTGGAAACACTGGACTACAAGGAATTTGGGCTATGAGCTTCTCCACCCTTCCTCCAGACTCTAGGACCTTGGTTTCCAAATGAAATACAAAACTTGCTCTCATCTGAAAAGTGGACTTTGGACCACTGGGCAACAGTCCAGTTCTTCTTCTCCTTAGCCCAGGTAAGACACCTCTGATGTTGTATGTGGTTCAGGAGTGGCTTAACAAGAGGAATATGACAACTGTAGCCACATTCTTTGACTCTTCTGTGTGTGGTTGCTCTTGATGCCTTGACCCCAGCCTCAGTCCATTCCTTGTGAAGTTCACTCAAATTCTTGAATCGATTTTGCTTGAAAATCCTCATAAGGCTGCGGTTCTCTGGGTTGACTTTTTCTTCCACACTTTTTCCTTCCTCTGTGAACAGCCAGCTTCTTCGGCAATGAAAGTTTGTGGCTTACCCTCCTTGTGAAGTGTGTCAATGATTGTCTTCTGGATAACTGTCAGATCAGCAGTCTTGCCCATGATTGTGTAGCCTAGTGAACCAAATTGAGAGACCATTAAGAAGGCTCAAGAAACCTTTGCAGGTGTTTTGAGTTGATTAGCTGATTGGCATGTCACCATATTCTAATTTGTTGAGATATTGAATTGGTTGTTTTTTGTTAAATGTGAGCCAAAATCATCACAATTGAAAGAACCAAACTTAAACTACTTCAGTCTGTGTGCATTGAATTTATTTAATACATGAGTTTCACAATTTGAGTTGAATTACTGAAATAAATTAACTTTTCCACGACATTCTAATTTATTGAGATGCACCTGTATTTAAAAAAAAAAAAAAAAAAAAAAAAATTCAAGGCTAAACTTCTAGCTTGTCTGCTTACGGCCTGTTCAAACAGGTCCTGTGGATTAAGGGGAGCGGGAGTACCCATAATTTTACCCCCTGTCCTAACTAAGCTGGAGATCTATATACTATAATAGTATATAGTATATCTATATAATATATAGTATATGTAGTATATATATATATACAATACATTATACTATAATAAGTGTTTACACTACAGGCATGAATGAAGTTTCGAACCCCATCACACCCACCCTTTGTCAGGTGTACCCTTTGGAGTTCTCAGGAGACAATTTGATGAGAAGATTCTGCTAAACGCTTACGGACTGAAAACAGAGGTCAACTGGAAATGTAAATGGAAGAAAATGAAATAGACAGATACTTTGGTGGTAGAATTTATGAGTACTTATTCTGCCCCTCGAGAGACTGAAGCTGAGAGATGCACTCTTTGGATGAACTAACTCTTATACATTCTTGAGAACTTGCGCATACACCAAAAACCAGACAATGAGCTGTAGTTATCAAAGCAAGTATCCAATTACCCGACAAACGTCGTAACTGATGCAGAAAAAACATCTTGCATCCGCGATATTATGAAAAAGAGGAAATTCGTCTCGACCCTGAAAGGATCAGTCACAACCCCATTCAGAGGTCTATCCACAAGCTAATGCTCAATAGTTTATGGGGAAGGTTCTCTATGAGGGATAATTTACCCCAAACACTTCTCGTGAAAGACCCTGAAGATTTCACTGGATTATTAGCAAAACTGATGTCCTGAAATAGTTCACATTCATCTTAGATGTCGTTGTGCTTGTCCAGTATTGTCACCCTGAAGGGGAGGTTTGCGAGACTCGCAACATTAACATGTTTATAGGTGCCTATACAACAGCTCATGCCGGTCTTGAGTTGTGTGACCTGAAGGACTGGTGGGAAATAAGACTCTTGCACCAGAGACCCATGATTGAGTCTTGGCTCTTACAGTTAAAGTCTTGTACCTTGTGTTAATTATCAACATTAAGTTCGATAACAGTCTTTCAGGCAGCTGATCGCTTGGTAGAAAACAGAGAAAATGAGTGTTATATGAAATTTTGTCCATGATTACCATGAGTTGTACAGTATTGATTTTCTGATCAATAGTAATTGACCAGGACCTGTCTACGGATAGAAACTTCGATGATGTTGTGAAACCCAGCATAAATGATGAGATTAATACTATGCGGTAGTGGCTGTCTGAAACGTGCTTCGAGTCTGATATTCCCGGACTTGATGAGTGATTTGTGCTCCTCGCAGTCTTCATCAGGTGTGAGGTTAAAGGTGTAAAGCGAGTAACCTTTCAGAAAATCCCTGTCAATAGAGAGTGCCTGGTTTTTAAGATGTCTCCCGGTCGCAGTCACCAACTGATAAATTTCTTGCACCACAAGGCTTGCTGTGAAGTCTGGTTGTAGAGGCTTGGTGGGGAAGTGCTGTCTGTTGATGTAGATGGCTAGGAACTCGAATTCATAATGTTTGAACACAAAAGGATTTTTATCATAGGATCCGGTGAATGCATTATTATCCACCATGGCCATGGACCCCGGTGGTATGGAGACATTTTTCGGCAAACTCTGTCTATGGAATACTTGGTGGTAGTTGAGAGCAATGCCTGGGTATGCACCAGACTTACAGACTGGGATATGGACGACTTCTTGAAAAATAGGGATGCTAACACAATATGTAATCTGTAGGCAATATCATCATTCCTCATTAGACAGAATTCGTCTTTGACTCTGATCATTTGTATTTTAATGTCAATACCGTTTAGCATTAATTTTTCTTGAAAGAAAATGACAGTGTGAATTGGGGCCAGCAGCTCCACAACCTTGCTTCAGGTTGTGTAGAGCAATCTCTTAGTCATCCCTGCGTTACGGCCCACAGGGTCAGTTTCGTCCATGTGACCTGCTGTGTCTTTAAGAAATAGTTAAGCAGAGAAAAGCAATTCCAGAGCATATTTGCTGTAGTTGAAAGTCGTTATTTATTGTTATTATTAATCTCTATTACTATTATTATTATTTTATCATTTTTATCAGTGTAAAGCGCTTTGAGATTTACCTTTGAAAGTTATAAAGTAGTTGGTATAGAAAATAAAGTTGATTATATTATTTATTATTAGTAATGTTGTGTATTATGTAAAAATATCATGCAAATGAAAAAATAAAATTCTCTAGGTATAATAATTTATGAACTAAATAAAAGTGATAATTGGCCAATAAGAACTCAATTTTGTAACAGACTGCTCACAAGTGCAAGCTAAATGGTTCAAATGCAACTTTTGATGTTCTTAGAAAAGTATGATATTTCCTTGATTAGAGCTTAACTCTTTCCACGCCAGCATTTTTTTTTTAAGTTGCCAGCCACCGCCAGGGTTTTTGACGATTTTTATATTGTAATTTGCTTTTGAGTGGTACACAGAGTAACATTTCCCAGGATGTAAGGGGACGCCACAACTTTTGCAGTAGAACGAGGTCTCCTTCCGCAACCCCTTACGTACACAAACTCTGCATCCTCTGGTTGGGTGTTGCTTTTTGGCAGTGGGCAGGATTGGAACAAGTTCATGAACAGCAAAACTGACATTCAGCCTGTTTTTTGGGTCAGTGTTGAATGGTGCTCTTGGAGTGTTTTCAGCAGCACTTTTCTCCCCACCACTAGCATACTCTTGGTTGGTCCTTGATTTTATAACACTCTAGATGAATGAGAGAAGAGTGTTACAATTACCATGTGGGATTTTCCCTTTGTAAATGACAGAAGCTTTGAACAAACTGATCTGAAACAGATACATGACAAATTTCTTCGTCCACTTGTGTGACTTCCTGAAAAAAGGGTAGTACACAATGTTTTGGTCTAGTTTGTCAACGGCATTCATTTCATGATTGTATTCCACAATGCATGCTGGTTTTTGCTTTGCAACTTTTTCTTGGTGGCCTCTCTGCCATACCTCAACACGTTCCATGTTGTTCTGATGGAATGTTGTAACCATTTTCACTGTTTGTTTGTCTCTCCATGCCAAGACCATCACATTTTCGTTGTGACGCATGATTGTTTCCCCAATCCTAAGGTCAACATTTCTGATATCTCGAAAGACCGGCGGTTCACCTCTGTTTTTTTCTAATTGTACCACATACATGGGTTTTCACATCAAGTAGGTGCTCACACAGTCGTACAGAGTTGTATAGGTTGTCCATAAA
The DNA here is from genome assembly GCF_018340385.1 of Cyprinus carpio. Classification (NCBI taxonomy): domain Eukaryota; kingdom Metazoa; phylum Chordata; class Actinopteri; order Cypriniformes; family Cyprinidae; genus Cyprinus; species Cyprinus carpio. The sequence goes on along the minus strand of NC_056573.1, from coordinate 9,810,823 downwards.
CAATCTGTAGCCATGACCTGCTAGGCGATCAAGAAGAGAGACAACCGTGTCTCCCAGAGTAGCGCTTTCCCCACAATAGTGCTTTATGTTAAAACAGTAGCCTGTATCAGAATCAAAGTGAGATATTTCAAGCCTTTATTTGTTATAACTTTGATTATGGCTTACAGCTGTAAGCCATAATAATCAACATTATAACAAATAAAGGCTTGAAATATCTCACTTTGCATGTAATAAGTCAATATAATATATTAGTTTCACCTTTTAAGTTATACACGATATTCAAATTTTTCAAGTTTCACCTGTAAATACATATTACAATGTGGTAAATGTGCACAAAGAGAGAAACAATTTGGCCATTACACACTCATATTTATGCACACAGCCACACATAAATGCATGCACACTCACACACAGACATTATAGTGTTAGAACACTTTCTCATATATTTTCTTATCTTTTCTTACCTCTACGCATTCTGCCACCTGGAATGAGATCTTGGACTTGAATGCGTCCACTCACTGTCCGAAGTATTACTGTCTGAACTGTCATTGTCCACTCTTCGACACACAGGTGAACTTTGTCTTCGTCCAGATCGACGGGTGAACAATCTATCTGCTGCTCGTCCATGACTAGAACTTTCTGTGACAACATGTGCATCTCTCTCACTGACTACTTCGTCCCCATCAGATTCAGAATGATCAAATAAGGAGTGATCAGACTCCGAGTCCATCAACACCTCCAGTACTCGATCAGCCGTATACCTCTTCATTTGTCCGTCAGATATTTTGATCTACACTCTCACTACCCCATTCATGTTTGAGCCGATCGCAGTCGGTTTCTTTGATCCAAAAGTTCCGTACTCTTTCAGGGCATATGCATGGGTCTTTCTTACCGTATACCACCTAAAACACGGAAAAATTCCATGTTTGGCGAGGAAGCATTTTTTCATAAAACCTGGAAAATTCCTTGTTTGGTGGGGAAAGAGTTAAAGGCATTCCCTGACATAATGCTATTTTGCTGTATGTGTGACTGTGTGTCACAATTCACAGGAAGGGAACGAGGACATTCAACAAGTATAACCGACCACACAATCTGAAATGACTGGAGCTTTTAAACACAGGATGATTGGGAAAACACAGGTGCAAGGAATGACAGATTAAAAGGGAACACTAAAAACACAACAAAGAAAAACCCAAAACACATTAAGCCCAGAGGAAAATATCTCTGTATGATTCTTTTTTTTATTATTCATATATATATATATATAAGATATGAAGCAGTATATATATATATATATATATATATATATATATATATATAAGATATGAAGCAGTAGCACCCAAGCAAGAGTGCCATTTTCCTGAATATCAGCATGTGCATGATCACAAATGTGATATTAATTTTATACAACAGTTTAACAAACAATTTAATTGAATGAGTTACATTTTAGACACATTTTGTCATTTATCTTGTTTTGCAAACTAAATACCCATTGATGCTTATATACCAAATCATTTCTGCTTCTCATAAAAAAACTGCAGTGATTTGTTCCTGAATGAATCTGTTTTTGAATGACTTGAGTGAGCCAATGATTCAATGATCTATTCATAAACAAAAGACATTTCTCCATGTGCGTTCTTGTCTGTACTTGCATTCTTGTGGACTTGTGAACCATCAGTCGTTGCCCAAGTACTGTTCCAATTCAAAGTTCACATCTTGCCAAGTAGAGTTCAAATCCCCGGATGTGTTCTTGCTCTGCCCCTTTTATCGAGGATGCATCAAGAGGTGACTTGTGTGAACTTGAGGCAGCAGGTATCTCACAATGCATTTTGCACCAACTAGCAAACGTTAATGGTACAGGGGAAAACCTGCATTTGCTTTGCTGATTTCGGAGATGTGAGCTCCAGTCTCTGAAGTGGTTAAACATGAGATATTGTTTGTTTTGGGTATATCTAACAGGCAATCTTTGGTCTCATGAATCTATTATTTATTCCTAGTCATATCGTTTTGACTGATCACAAAGTTTAATTTCATGTAGCATATGTTTGTCTGAATTGTTTGCTTTTGTCTTTATTTCCTACTATATAAGCATCTTATATTTCATAATTATACATGTTTAATGCCTATTATTGTTCATTAAAACATTAACAAAAAGAGACAGCATAGTCGGTGAAGATGATCAGAGTATATGCACATATTGCCTGAACCTCATCTTACTGTTTTATGTATTTGTGTGTGTGTGTGTGTGTGTGTGTGTGTGTGTGTGTGTGTGTGTGTGTGCATGTGCGTGTGTATTATATGTGTGTATTATATGTGGTTGTGTTTTAGATTTTGTTTTGTTATAAGTATACATGAGGTGAAGGTAATCGAAGTATGTCTAAGTATTTTTGTGGCTATTAATAGCTATTGTAGCTACAAATATTGCACGACGCTACAGTGTTTAAATGACAACAAAAAGAAGCAGTGGTGTTTGATATTTCATCTTATTGTAAATATACAGTGAAATGAAGCCAAGGCAAGCTGAGTGACATTATAAAGTACGCTGCTGTTTCATTTGCAGACTGTCCCATATGCAACATTAACTAATTAACGTCAGTGTCATGTCTTTATTTTGAATTTGCAGAAGCCATTCCCTCTGGACTGAACACAGCTGCTGCTGCTTTCCACTAACACATAGAACGGTTTGACGATATGAGGGGGAGGAGGAAGAAAGGTTAGCAATATTCCAATATTGATATGGCAAAGTTCTAAAATATATAATAAAATACCATAATCATTAAAGGGGTGGGTACAATGCTATTTCATGCATTCAGAGTTGTTTACACTGTTAAAGAGTTGGATTCTCATGCTAAACATGGACAAAGTTTTAAAAAAAAAATTTGGACATATGATGGAGTATTTCTGTGCCAAACATCTTACTTCCGGGTTTGTGCAAGTTTCGGAGAGGTTTTTTTTTTTTTTTTTTGATCGTGGCTCTTCATGATGTAGATGAGGGTGAAACTCCTTATATGGGCATTTCTCCTGGAAGAGCGTGCTTGTGCACTAGAGGCTGACATTTTTTGCAGGATTGGAAACAAAATCACTATTAATCACGGGATTGGGACGTGACAGGAAAAAAAATGTCAGTGGGAGTGGACGGGACCAGGAATCGTAATAACAGCCTATATAGCCTACCTTTTAAATAAATAAACTATAAACTGTAGGCCTATATTTTAATTTTGAACTCAATTCTACTTGCCCTGTCCCTTTACGCTCTCCTCCTGTTTGCTTTGGTGTGGCTGGTTAAGTGAATGAAGTACACGTGATGGACAGATTGCTAATGGGTGGTCTATGTGGTAATATAGTAGCCTACATCGGGCAGGACATCCAAAAGCCCACCTATCATTCATAGACTTCAAATATAGCTTTTCATCTAAAAGATGTATGTAGTAACAACTTTACATGGCCGCTCAATAATGTTAACTGACAGAAATGTATGCTATTGAAGTGTGTGTGGAAATTGAACAGCAGCGTGCTCACAGCAGGACAGATAGAGGCACCGGTGCTCTCATTTGCTCTTAAAATACTCCGTAATTTTTGGTCATACAGGTAAAAGTAATAAATCTTTAGATTCCGTAAAGACTCTACGTTTATTTGTGTGCACTCAGAATAACAATGAAACGTGCTTCTGTAAAATAATTAAAGCAAACAAGATGTGTTTTCTGCCATCTCGGTCATGTGAACTTGAGCGAGAAACATCGAAACTCCGTATATGAAAAATAAATCTATAGAGAGTGAAATGTCTACTTTCAAATGAACAAAAAATTAAATAGAAAACGTGTGTTAGCATGGATGATTTACATGAAATTGAATGTGTGTGCAATGCACAATGTGCATTGTTAAAGATGGCTTTCAGTTCAATAAAATAACAAAAAAAAACTACATTTTGAATTTTTATTCAACTAAAGTGGGCATGCTGTGATCTGTACTGTATTTTTTTTCATTATTGTAACTGACAGATTACGGGCAAAAAAAAAAAAAAACAGGAGTGGGAGGGAACAGGAGTCATTCTTCCGGGATTGGGACAGGACAAAATCCACTCCCGTGTCACCCTCTACCGTGCACACATCAACCAGAGCAAGGGCGAGAGCGACATCCTGCGGCAGTGCTGCACAGGACTTGCTCGGGAAGAATGTCTCCAATTCAAAGGACTGTGTTTTTGGTTGCAAGGGAAAGATAACTTTGTTTAGCTTCCTCAAGAACCCAGCGTTATGTAAAGAGTGGATACAGTTTGTTTTTCCGGGGCAGCAACGGAGATTCACAAGTGTGTTTGTTGACAAACGTTTTATAAACAAGGCCCAGTTCAACGCTGAATTTGCACATCGTTTGATACTGAAAGATGCAGCGGTCCCAGCTATAAAACATGTGTGGCCTAATGGTTAGAGAATGGTTAGAGAGTTGGACTTGTAACCAGAAGATCGCAGGTTCGAGTCTAGGTGCTGGCAGGAGTTGTAGGTGGGAGGGAGTGAATGAACAGCACTCTCTTCCACCCTCAATACCCATGGCTGAAGTGCCCTTGAGCAAGGCACTGAACCCCCAGTTGCTCCCCGGGCACTGGATATATAGCTGCCCACTGCTCCAGGTGTGTGTTCACGGTGTGTTCACTTCTCACTGCTGTGTGTGTGCACTTGGATGGGTTAAATGCAGATCACCAATTCCGAGTATGAGTTAACATACTTGGCAAATGTCACGACAAAAACAAAACAAAACAAAAAAGATCCCAGTCATGATTCAGAACTGCAGACTGTAAGTGAAACGGCATCAAATGTCTGTTTTGTTGCCATTCAGCGCCCATGTGCTTTTCACTATTTAGCTCCGCCCACGGCGTGCCTTCCGGAGCTCTGCATTTTCTGGAGAGAATCGTAAAGCTGTATCTTTCTTTTATAAATATGATAAAACTAAAGACTTTTTGGAGCAGTACTACTCTATAGGTACTCAAGATTAACATGAGATTAACATTATAATGCCAAATTTTGTTTAATATACCAAATCTATAAAAACTAATTAAATCTATAAAAAATTACATCTGTACAAATCACCTCATCTTCACCCTCATCCTGTTGGTAGTCATGTTCTGTTTTGTATGGTAGTATTTCCTATAAACTAAAAACCCGATACCAAAAAAGTTGGGACACTGTACAAATTGTGAATAAAAACAGAATGCATTGATGCGGAAGTGTCAAATTTCAATATTTTATTCAGAATTCAACATAGATGACATATCAAATGTTTACACTGAGAAAATGTATCATTTTAAGGGAAAAATAAGTTGATTTTCAATTTCATGGCATCAACACATCTCAAAAAAGTTGGGACAAGGCCATGTTTACCACTGTGTGGCATCCCCTCTTCTTTTTATAACAGTCTGCAAACATCTGGGAACTGAGGAGACAAGTTCCTCAAGTTTAGGAATATGAATGTTGTCCCATACTTGTCTAATACAGGCTTCTAGTTGCTCAACTGTCTTAGGTCTTCTTTGTCCCATCTTCCTCTTTATGATGCACCAAATGTTTTCTACGGGTGAAAGATCTGGACTGCAGGCTGGCCATTTCAGTACCTGGATCCTTCTACGCAGCCATGATGTCGTAATTGATGCAGTATGTGGTCTGGAATTGTCATGTTGGAAAATGCAAGGTCTTCCCTGAAAGAGACGATGTATGGATGGGAGCATATGTTGTTCTAGAACTTGGATATACCTTTCAGCATTGATGGTGCCTTTCCAGATGTGTAAGCTGCCCATGCCACACGCACTCATGCAACCCCATACCATCAGAGATGCAGGCTTCTGATAACAACTTGGGTTGTCCTTGTCCTCTTTAGTCCAGACGACATGGCGTCCCAGTTTTCCAAAAAGAACTTTAAATTTTGATTCGTCTGACCACAGAACAGTTTTCCACTTTGCCACAGTCCATTTTAAATGAGCCTTGGCCCAGAGAAAACGCCTGCACTTCTGGATCATGTTTAGATATGGCTTCTTTTTTGACCTATAGAGTTTTAGCCGGCAACTGCAAATGGCACGGTGGATTGTGTTCACGACAATGTTTTCTGGAAGTATTCCTGAGCCCATCTTGTGATTTCCATTACAGTAGCATTCCTGTATGTGATGCAGTGCCATCTAAGGGCCCGAATATCACGGGCATTCAGTAGGGTTTTTTATGCACTGAAGATGAAGATAACTTCAAACTCTTTGCAATTTTTCTCTGAGAAACTCCTTTCTGATATTCCTCCACTATTTTTCACCGCACCATTGGGGAAATTGGTGATCCTCTGCCCATCTTGACTTCTGAGAGACACTGCCACTCTGAGAGGCTCTTTTTATACTCAATCATGTTGCCAGTTGACCTAATAAGTTGCAAATTGGTCCTCCAGCTGTTCCTTGTATGTACATTTAACTTTTCCAGCCTCTTATTGCTACCTGTCCCAACTTTTTTGGAATGTGTAGATCTCATGAAATCCAAAATGAGGCAGTATTTGGCATGACATTTCAAAATGTGTCACTTTCAACACTTGATATGTTATCTATATTCTATTGTGAATCAAATATAAGTTTATGCGATTTGTAAATTATTCCATTACTTTTTTACTCACAATTTGTACAGTGTCCCAACTTTTTTGGAATCGGGTTTGTATAATAACAAAAAAAAAACCTGCTGTGACGCTGTTACAGAAGTCTGTTCTCAAAGCAAAAACATGGATGCTGACTATGAAGTGCAGAATCATCATCGAGACACAACAGCTAACAGACTCCTCTTCAGCATTTGCTGTCCATCGTGTCGAAATTCAGAACTAGGTAAGCCAAAATAATTTTTTTACATCACATTACATTTACATTTAGACATTTTGCAGATGCTTTTATCCAAAGTGACTTACAATTGGGAAATACATAAAGTGATTTTTCTTAAAGAGGCAAACAGACACAGGAAGTGCTCGTAATACTAAGTTTCAGGCATTGTTCAAATAAGTACAAACTAAAAACTGAAGGAATAAAGAGAAAGTTTTTTTTATAGGATAAAGTAAATAGCGATGTAAGAGATAAGTTTTCAGCTGTCGCTTGAAAATTGTCAGGGATTCAGCATTCCGGATAGGGGTGGGAAGATCATGCCTCTAGCCAGGAATGGTGAATGAGAATGTTCTGGAAAGTGATTTTGAGCCTCTCTGTCATGGTACCACGAGACGTTGCTCGTTTTCGGATCTCAGACTTCTGGAGGGAATGTAAATTCACAGTAGTGAGTGGAAGTAGGTGGGTGCTGAGCCTGTGGTGGTTCTATATGCAAGCATCAATGTCTTGAACTTGATGCGAGCCGCAACCAGTAGCCAGTGCAAGGAGATAAAGAGAGGTGTAACAAGGGCTCTTTTGGGCTCGTTGAAGATCAGTCGTGCCACTGCATTCTGAATCTTTGTAGAGGTTTGATTGTGCTTGATGGAAGTCCACCCAGAAGAGGATTGCAGTAGTCCAGCCTAGAAATGACAAGGGCCTGGACAAGAAGTTGTGCAGCATTCTCCATTAGAAAGGGCCTAATCTTTCTGATGTTATACAATGCAAACCTGCAAGATCGAGCAGTCTTTGCAATGTAGTTTTTGAAGGTCATCTGGTCATCATAGATTACACCAAGATTTCTGACTGAAGTTGATGGAGTAATTATAGAAGAACCTAGCTGGATGGTGAAATCATGCTGTGGAGTTGAAGTGGCAGGAAAGACAAGAAGCTCAGTCTTTGCCAGATTGAGCTGTAGGTGATGTTCTTTCATCCATGCCGAGATGTCCGTCAGGCAGCCTAAGATCTGTGCAGCTACCATTGGATCATCTGGTTAAAATGAGAGATAGAGCTGTGTGTCATCAGGAGAAGCCATATGCCTGTATGATGGGACCCAGTAATGTAGTGTATATGGAGAAGAGGAGAGGTCTAAGAACTGATTTCTGAGGAACCCCAGCGACCAGTTGATGTGCTTTGGATACCTCCCCTCCCCAGGCCACCCTGAAAGACCAAATAGTGATTCAAACCAGCTAAGTGGAATCCCTGTGATGCCCAGTGATGAGAGGGCAGACAGGATGATCTGATGATTGACAGTATCAAAAGCAGCAGATAGATCCAGCAGAATAAGAACTGATTATTTGGAATCAGCTTTTGAAATCCACATGGCTTCCGTGACTGACAGTAACGCAGTCTCAGTTTAATGGCCACTCCTTTAACCTGACTGGTTAGCGTCCAGTTTGTTGGTCTGTAAAAGAAACAATGATACCTGGTTGATACCTGGGTTTTTGCTATGAATGGAAGGAGAGAGATAGGTCTGTAGATGTCTATAAGAGAAGTGTTTAATGTAGGTTTTTTGAGCAGTGGGGTTACCTGAGCCTGCTTGAATGCAGTGGGGAAGGTGCCTGTAAGGAGAGATGTGTTGATGACGTGTGTGAGTGCTGGTAAGAGTGTAGGAGAGATTGCTTGGATAAGGTGTGAGGGGATTGGGTCTAGAGGGCATGTTGTCGGATGGCTGGAGAGAAGTTTTGGTACGATGATGGGATTTGCACGAGCAGAGCAGCTGGACGAAGTCTCGTGCTGCTGGCCTTGGAGACGGCATAGTATGTTGAGGGGCGTAAAATTTCCGTCACACGCTTGAGGCATTCTGTCAATCACAATGCACTGGATAGCTGGCCAATCAGAGCACACCTCATTTTTTTCAGAATGATGAGCTTTGTAAAAATCGACACATTTCAGAAAAGCGGGGCATAGAGGAAAAACAATAATGTACATTATATGGAAAACAATGTGTTTTTTAAACCGCATAAACACATTGCATTACACCAAATACACAAAATAATGTTCTTTTTAGCAGCATCATATGACCCCTTTAAGGCCTGTTTTACTCTTCATTATGTATATGTCTTTGTCTACAGATAAAGCCCCAGGGAGTTCAATCCTTAAGACTTTGGCGGTGTTGCCTTCAAGAGGTCAAAATTTGTAATTTGTACTTCTAAAAAGAAAATGTTTGATTATTAAAAAGAATATTATAACAACAAATGTTCATGAGTTGTGATAAACTCAACAGTACTAATTCTGTAAATGACAACATAATAATAATGTACTGTACTGTATATTAACCCTCTGAAGTCGATTAACGCGTATACGCGTTTTGGGGTATTTTTTCCTGATAACCCCGAAAAGAACTTAAATTACACTTTCAGTTTTGATCGTACAGAAAAGAGCAATACATCAATCGAATCTGTAAAGGGTCTACTTTTTTTTTGTATACAGACATAATAACAACAAAACTTTGTGCACTTATAAAATAAAGATAACAAACAAGGAGTGCTGTCTGCAGCCTTTGTCTGCGCTGATCTTCAGTTACAAACGCTTCATTAAAATGAACTGTAACTCAGTGAATACTCAACACAGAGACATGAGAGAGATATCTATAGAAAGCCTGACATGTCTACTTTTAAACTAAACAAGTGCTGCCGAAAACAAATATTCTGTGATAAAGTAATCCATATGAAAACAACCGCGATGTCCGTTTTTCACGTCTCCCTTCATTATCTTCTAATGCGACCACGCCCCCGCGCCGAGCGCGCTTTTGAGATTCAAATGTTTCACTGAAGCGCGCGGCTTTTGAATATGCCCACACAACAGAAGACAAGGCAGCGAGATTGTTCTTCAAGTTTTTTTATTTTACTGTTTGCTAGCGGAATGACAATAAAGCTCAACTTGACTTGACTTGATTTGTTGCTAGGTGCTTTTTTTTGAAGAAATAAAAGTCACTAAAGGGGTCTGAAAAAAATCCTAAATCTAGCGACAAGGACGCTAAGTTGGCAACAATGTGTCCACGCTCTAATGTTATCTCTCTCTGCTTGACTGCTGCATCACTTGATTAGGTTGTGGTGCAGTCAAAAACAAACAGATATTTATTGAAGGAAAGACAAGTTATTTCGAGTCATTTAACTCAAGTCCGAGTCACGTCTCAAGTCATGAATATCAAGTCAAAAACAATTCAAAACAAATCCTCAATTAATAAAATTCAAGAAATAATCAAGACCCAAAACCCCACAACTGGCTTTTGAATCTAGTCAAGTCATGTGATTCGAGTCCCCCACCTCTACTACAGGGCGATATCAAACATTGCCTTGCAATGCTATGAAATGCAGAAAGCTTGAGAAAGCAATGAGAGAAGAAAGCAAACCAGGACTGCCTTCTATAGAGATCCTTACAAGTTCGTCAGTAGTCTCTTTAGCAAGGAGAAAACTGGTACCCTTAAAGTACCCATAGTGGATCTTGAGGAACACCCGAGGAAGACTTATTCTGACAATCAGAGGCAATGCCAGTCTCCATTCCAGAAGACATGCCACCAATTCAACTGCTGGAGCACCAGATGGACATAAGGCCACCTAAATGGAGTGAAGGTGAGAGTGTGGTAAAGCGGGCAAGATCAGCATCAGCCCCTGCACCCAACGGTATTCCATACAAGCACTATAAGAATGCCCCAGGAGCTTTGAGGTACCATTGGAGATTAATAATAGTGGTATGGAAAAAGCAGGTGATACCAAAAGCCTGGAGAAGGGCTGGAGGGATTTTGATCCCCAAGGAAATAAAATTGGCAACTATTGACCAGTTTTGTCAAATTATCCTCCTGAATTTGGAAGGTAAGATTTTCTTCAGCGTTGTGGTGCAGAGACTGTCAGTGTTCCTGAAGAACAACAACTTTGTTGTCACCTCAGTGCAAAAGGTAGGCATAGGGGGCTTCACAGGATGTATGGAACATGCTAACATGAGTTTGCACCAGTTGCAAATGGTACGCCTTTAGTCAAAGCATCAGTGTCTGGGTGATTAGAAATTACACTATAAAGCACACTACCCAGGAGGTCATTTGAAACCGGTAAACTTCTGGAAAGTTCAAGATTCCAGTAAGGGAATGCATTAGTAATAAGTTCAAAACAGCACTAATGCAAAGAAAACACGGACAATTTCATCAGAGATGGAGGAGAGAATAGTGACTGGTGACGAGTCCAGATGGAAGTAAATTATTATTTTCAGTGTGTATTTAGCGTTCAGTGTTTTATAATGAATGTCAGCTGAAGGTGTTTTAGATCATGTGCTGGACAGTGGTTTAGTATACTGAATGGATCCGTATAGTAGCATGTACAGTCAGGTTAAGGCAGCAGGTTTAGTGGTCTTTTGGCACCTCCCTGTGGTCCTGTTTGGTATCGCAGCTTAACTGGTGCTTATTTATATTAAAAATGCTCTAGACAATTTTCTTTCTTTCTTTCTTTCTTTCTTTCTTTCAGCATTATATACATACATTGGGAATTATAAAAAGTGGGGGGTTAGTACCGCCACTTTTTTTCCACTTCAAGCACTGCTCTATTATTTATTATTTATTAAAGTAAAACAATTTAAGAAATTGTATTGTTTATTAACTACCAGTAAAGAAAATAAATATGTAAATAAATAATGAATGACTTTTGATACAGTACAAAACAATATTTTAATTGAATTTTAAACCATGTATAAAAACACCAGATTTCAAAACCAAATTATATATACCTGCTTTTTTATGCGTTATGTGTGAAATAATATACATTATCCTTTTGCATAGACATATGTTATGTTCACAAAATCAACAGCCACATCATTTCCACCTTCTTTCCAAAGCATTGTGAGCAACCATGAACCGCGTTCTTCATGAAGATGGGAAAGCACGAGGAACTGAAGGATAAGTCACTGTATTAGCTCTACTGCTATATATACGTTTATGGAAATAAGAACTAAAAAAAACTGCTCTGGAACAGTTATCAGCATGTACCATAGGCATTTTGCACTGATCACATTATTACTGCAGAGCGCATATTCAGTCCATGAGTAGCCTAACCTCTCTGCTCAGATTGCAGGTGGATTTCCCTCACTAACTAGGCTCTCCCTTGCTCTCAGATATTACAAGTGTGCGTTATGCAGTGGGCACCGACCGGCAGAAACATAAATCTGCACGACTGCTCTTATACAACACAAAACCTCATCAGAGCCGTAATGCGGCGCAGAAGTGTGCAGTGTGTGTGCTTGCCGTGCATCTACATTTGAAATAACGAACATGAGCGCGCAAAAGAGGCGATGTGAACGGCTATTTTTTCCCTGCATGTCATGTGTGCAGGGCTCCATTTTTATGATGAGAGGAGAGGAAGGATTGAGAAAGCACTCCAGGTAAATTTTGAACTGTACCAGGTTTATATATATATATATATATATATATAAAGTTAATAAACAGTTAAATGTGTTGGTTTACACACAAAGAAAAGTGTAAGCTTTTAATAAGTACAAGAATAAAATGATTAATACTTGGCATGTTAAATTTTATTTACAGAACTTTTGTGCTGTTTTCTAACAGTTTGGACTTGAATAAAGAGAGAAACTTGCACTTAACCTTTTCACAGGCATTTTGTTTTCATAGTTGAACAGATACCGTAATGTATCGTTATAGGATTGTCTATCAATATATAGATTATCGCAGAATCACTGTATCATGATATTATTGTATTATGAATCTTGTGTCGTGAGGTACCCTGCGATTCCCACCCCTAGCAATTAGAGCACAGGAAGTTGATTTGAACTGACAAGAACCTGCTAAATGACAGACCTTTCAGTCAAACTCATTACAGTGCTTCAGCAAGTCATGTCAGATTCACAATTAACTTGTGTAAAGGCCAGGACACACCAAGCCGACTTCAAAGAACTAGCGGCGACGACGACGCAAGGCGACAACACCGTGGGACCAAAAAGCTGCACTGAAACACAGCACAGACTACAGACTACGGCAAACTAACATGTGCGTTCTGTGCATGCGTGAGAGGAACGAGCTGTTCATATCAGCAGCTATTAATAGTATATATTCGTCATTCAACAGGAGAAACCGAAACAAAGATATACGAGATAAATGCAGATATACGAAATATAAACAAAGCAGCGCTTGCTTACCATTTTGAGTATCGGTAACGTTGATAATTTTAATAATTTTAAGCGGCTCATGTTTTTATGAAAACATTCGCGTATTAGAATGATTGGGAAAGATCACATAACATTTAAACAGCCTTCTGTCTGTACCGCCTTCATTCACATGCTTGTTTTCATCACTTTTGCTTTAATTCTCGGCACTGACTCGTTCGCTGAACTGAACATCCAATCAAAGCTCTCACTCTCGCCGACGGCCCCGACGCCGATTCAACATGTTGAATCGGGCAAATTGCCGCCAATGTGAGCCTGACGAGAGCTGACGAGTGGAACACAGCAAACAAACTAACCCGACCGTCGCTCGCTGTCGGCCCGACGATGGCAAACGGCTGATCGTCGGCTTGGTGTCCCGGGCTTAACAAAAACCTACCAAGCAGTTTTCAGTCAAATGTGATTTCACCATCCAGGTTCTCCACTGATATTAGCCCTGTCAGGTCACTTGTCCTCAAGTCTACCTTCCAGGAAGAGGTAGAAATTTAAAGAATTAATTGAATTCCCTGCACACAGACATAGGTGCACCACCGGAGCCCAAAGGGGACGTTTGCTCGGGGCCCATCTGGAGCTCTCCACTGCATGGCTTGTCAGGACTCTGTGATTTCCACACACGTCATTGCATTTGAGAAGGTTAGCAGTGAAAACTGATGCACAAAAATCTGATAACCTGACATGTGTACCTCAAGATCTCAAGACCTGTGTGTGCTCAACAGCACAACAGCACCCTCTGCTGTTTACTCATAACTCACACAAGTTATAACGCATTAATTGACAATTTTCTACCTGTATTACCGCAAATGCTAGAACAATACAAGCAAACTGTCTAGAGTAAATACATAAAAAGAAAATAACATGTTATGAAAATTTCTTTCAATATATTCAACATTTAAATATTTACACAAATCTTTTAACCCACCCCAAACTAATTACAATCACCCAGACACCAGCTATTCCTCAGATTACCCTGCATTTATCCTCCCTGTATGTTCGCTCCACATCCGAGACTCTCATTTCTGTCTTCATTTTTTTACTTAATTAACAGCAGGTTTATCTCTCACCTAAAAAACATCCTCAGTACTCCAGTTTAATTAAAAAGGGGGCTTGCATTATTCAGAAGTGTGTCTCTGCATGCAAACAAGCTGGTGCATCTCAGCCATTATGATAATTGGGAATATGAACTCAATAATGGAGAATCCAAAGCTAATGCCAGGTAAAGACAGATGTGCACCCCTGCAACCAGATGGGATCAGAGCATTAACATGAGTCAAAAATGATTATCCTCGAGAGATTTTTATTAAGCCTTATCCATTTATTTGTCTTTTATAATATGTAGTACTTTACAACTTGCGGTTCATTCCCGCTTCAGCTTTGTTACTTGAAAAATGTATATTGTTTAAGGAAGTAGACTATTTCTTTACAACTTGAGAAGAAAAAGAGGAAGCAGAAATATGCTCAGGCAGAAATATGCCCAGGCACTTCAAATTATTGATTATGACTTAATTATGTACACACTGGCAAGAAAATTAACAGAACAGAAATTAATACCCTTAACAAATGTATTTTGCTAATACCACTTTCTATGCATTTATTAAACAGAATGAAATTTCTGTTGTGAGAAAAACCAACTGATACCACAAAATAAATTGTCAATACTCACTTAAGTTTGTGCTGTTCTTTTCCTCCCTATCAATAGTGATGTCGCTTCATGGAGGATAATGTCATTAAATAAGAAAAAGAGAAAAAATTGAAATAAAGAAATAATGATGAAATCAAAACAATGCCCCCCTCCCCCTCATTAAACTTTAGTTTGAAAGAAAGAAAGAAAGAAAGAAAGAAAGAAAGAAAGAAAGAAAGAAAGAAAGAAAGAAAGAAAGAACAATGCGGAACACAATATATTTATTAACAAACTGACTTTTGATGTTTAATTTTTCTTTCAAACAAAAGATTTTTGGAGGAAACGTTTTACATAACAAAAGTGCTATAGCTGTACAGGTGCTATACAACAAAATAATAATAATAATAATAATAATAATAAAAGAAAAGAAAGAAAAAAAAGAAAACAATATGGAACACCTAGAATTTTTTGTTTTGTTTTGTTAAAAGTTGTATAGCACCTGGAGACATGGTGGATAAATAAACAAAAAAATCAGTTAAAAACTTTTGAAATTAATTAAAACCACTCCGAATGATTTATGATTTAATTAATTACATTAAATATAAATGAAAATGTATGATTTCCATTCCTTACAAAAATGTTTATATAGTATCCAATATTAAGACATATGTTGTATGACGGGGGGCATGAAAATGCAGTGCATAGCAAGAATGACCTTTATATGTTGCTGTGATTAAGTTTCTTTTGAAATGAAAGTTCTATGATCATTCAGACTGAGGCTAATTGTAAGGTTTGGGCAACATGAGATGTGGCTGTCAAGGAGCTTCTTGTGACAGAGCTCATACTGCATTGACCTAGGAAAAGTTGGACACAGAGGGCCAAGGCTGTTCTTCTCAGTCATGCCTCTGCATTGATTTAACAAATCTTTAGCAGTCGGATAGAATTCCAAAATTGGCGCTTTTAGCAAGATCAAAAAAAGCAAGGAACAAAAGTCATAAATGAAGCGTTAATTTGCCAAATTAAAAGGTCATTTGCCCAATAAATTTTAAGTTCAACCTAACCTTTGTACATTTGAATGGGTCGTAATTAAAATATTCAACAGGTGACAGGTGCGTGGGGTCGCTGAGCGTGGCCTTGTGGCCTAGGAAAGGTAGGAAAGTGTGCTTCTCCTCCAGATCAAAGCCCTGTTTTATACAAGTAAATGCCACTGAGTGGATGACATTTAACAAGCAGTGTTGTTTTGTAAGAACATGTCAGGGAAAAGGTCAGGCAAGGTGAATTTATAGTTCAAAATGGATCATTGTAAAGGGCGAGGAGGTGATTTTCATTAAGCCTTGTTAATTATGTTTAAAAAAAGTAATTTCATGTCAATTGCTCCTGGACCCTCCTAGGCAACAGCTGTCTGCACAATGTGTATAAGATAAACATAAGATGACAGCTTGCTATACAACGTGTGTATGTGGGTGTATGAATAACAGAGCTAAAAACAGAATTGCTTGATACCTTTTGCCTAATTAAAGTTGATGTTGAAAAACCTCTTATAAAATGGATCGCTTATTAACCTGCAGAAAAGTAACCATTAAAAGATGAGTTTTAATTTGTTTGAAGTACAAAAGCTGTCTTTAAGGTCAGTGAGTGCGTCAAATTCAATTTACAAGTTTAATTTACTCACACCAAAGATTTAATTTGTCTTAATTGTATTAAAGAGTTCTATTCTTAACATTAAGAAGAAAACTTTTTACTTAATGTTTGTTCTTATAGTGAAGAGCAGGTAAGATAACTGATTTTGCCTTAAATAACCTGAAGCAGTAACTATGGCTTGTTTTTGCCCCCTAGAGCTTTAACTCTGCCATTGCAATTTAAATCCCAACAGTGTCCCCTACATAACTGGGAACATGTCTGCTACCACTCCCAATTTGAGGACCAAAAATCTGAAATTACATTGAAATATGAGATTAGAAAAAGGTACAACTAATGAACAAGAAATATTTATCATTTGTACGCCACTAATCAAATAAATGAATTTGAGACGCTGATAATGTGAATTTTTATACAAATGGTCAGATGATGTTCTTCCACTGAAGATCAAAGATACTCTTTGGATATTCTCAAGTCATGCTGGAGAACATGATCAACAGACTTGTATAGCTCATGCAGCTTGAATGCTGCTGTCATTAAATTCATGCATATTTCAACTTTTCACTCAAATTGGGCTAATACTATAAATTGTAATAGAAAAAAAGTTGTATTACTCTTGAATAGCACAAAATAAAATTAGTACTGATATGCCACCTAAAAGGAATAGTTCACCCCAAAATAAAAAAAATCAGAAAATACTCACCCTCATCCAATATGTCGATGAGTTTGTTTCTTCATCTAAACAGATTTGGAGAAATGTAACATTAAATCACTTGCTCACCATTGGATTCTCAGCAGGGAATGGGTGCCATTATTAAGTTGTTTTTAATTTCAAACTGCTGCTTCTGGACAAAATACCAGCCCAAAATTCAAAACAATGCTTTCTCTAGTAAAAATGGACTTGTATTTTAGCCAGAAGCAACAGTTTAAAGTTTACACACACACAGTTTTTCACCTCACAAGACGTTAACTGATGGACTGGAGTGGTGTGGACTACTTGTGGATGAATCTGAGTTTTTTTTTTTTATCAGCTCTTTGAATTCTTAGCCTGATGACACCCATTCACCCATTTCTCTAAATCTGTTCTGATGAAGAAACAAACATCTACTGTACATCTTGGTTGGCTTGATGTTGAGTACATATACAGACAATTTTCATTTTTGGGTCAACTATTCCTTAAATATATTTAAAGAAAACTCACACTAATAATAGACAATAAATTTAATTTAATTAAAAAAAAAAAAAACATGCTGGTAAGAGGGTTAAAATGGGTTGTTGAGATTTTGTCTTACTCTTCAGTGATGCCAACTGATTTATCATACATTTTATTTTGATGTTGTTTTGAACTTGTTTACAACTTCATGCCATTTATTGACATTTTGACCAGTCCAACTTCATAAGGAGACATGTCATCATAACAGTTCAGCTGAGAATATAATAAGACAGCATATTTTACAATGCTCCTTAGGAAAACTGCATGATGCGTTTTATTAGGGGATTCCATCAAAGAGCTACAGACAGAAATTGAGTCCGGCTCCATCCAGTGGAGAGTGTGTGTATTGTATAGCAGCTTCCTGTCAGATAAGTGAGGATAAATACTGCTTAGAAAGCTCAGTCAGTCCAAAAAGATCAAACTTCCTTTTGAGGTTTTCAAGTGATAAAGGGTATTTTACTTCAAATGTAGACATCCTAAAAAAGGTGGTGGTGGTGGGGTTACTGTACACAAAATATACACAATGTGAAAAGATATTTTGAAATTGTATGCATAGTATATGCTGACAATATCTGCTCCTCTGGCTGTGGAACCTCACACATAGGGTTGCCAACTTCAGAAAAGGAAAATAAGGGACAATCGTGGTTTTTCATAGAAAGGGACACACACACACACACACACACACACACACACACACACACACACACACACACACACAGAGGTATATATCTTTTAGATCTGTCATTTTTTTAATGGAGTCTCTTATGCTCATCAATGCTGTATTTATTTGATCAAAAATACGAAAAAAAAAAGTAATATTGTGAAATATTAGTGCAATTTCTAATATTACTTTAATTTATTTCTGTGACGCAGCACTGCATTTCAGTATCATTACTCCAGTCCACAGTGTCACATGATCGTTTAGAAATCATTCTTATTCTGATTTATTATCAGTGTTGCACCTGTTGTGCTGCTTAATATTTTTTGGAACCTGTGTTCCATAAATAAAATAAAAAGTTAAAAAGAAAATAATTTATTCAAAATAGAAATATTTTCTAACAATATCACTTTTATCCATTTAACACATCCTTGCTGAATAAAAGTATTCTAAGAGTTTCTTTAAAAAAAAAAAGAAAGAAAGAAATTTTTATTTATCAAAGAATCACAACTGTTTCCTACATTGATTATAAATCAGCATATTAGACTGATTTCTGAAGGATCATGTGACACCGAAGTCTGGCGTAATGATGCTGAATATTCAGCTTTGCTTCACAGGAATAAATTATATTTTAAAGTATATTAAATTAGAAAACTGCTATGTTAAATTGCAATAATAGGCTATTTCACAAAATTACATTTTTTTTTCTCTGTATTTTTGATCAAATAAATGCAGGCTTGATGAGCATAAGAAACTTCTTTAAAAACATTAAATATCTTACTGATCCCAAACTTTTGAAGAGCCGTGTATACATATATAGTCTATAGGCAGTCTATCTCATGAACAGTTAAATGTTCTCCCATTTTGCAATACATATATGTGCAATAACCTTATACTATTTTTCACTTTACATTCTAGTACATCACATTCCCTACAACTTATTTTTTTTATTCTATTCATATTCTACAGTATTTTATCTAAAGCATATTTATCCTGTGTGTGTGTGTGTGTGTGTGTGTGTGTGTGTGCGCGCACGCTCTATTTATATTTATACATGAGTATTTTATTCATACCTTTTTTTATTATGTGTTGTTGTCTCTGTGTACTGGAGGCTTGTGACACTAAAACAAATTACTTATATGTTCAAACATACTTGGCAATAAAACTTCTGATATGGGTGCGTTTAATATACAGTAGACCTACTACAGTAGGCTATGAAAATGTGTATTTTTCAGTTAAAGAAAACTTAGAGAGTAAACATGGACTGCTTTGGGTGCTTGACACTTCATTGGTCATTTTGTTTTAAGAATGATATTCAAGGTTAAGAATACGCTGGAAGTTACTTAAATGTAAATTGTTTTATCTAGGTAGCTATACATTAGAGAAAGACGACTTTCCTTATTGATCACATCAGCGGTACTGACCTGCCGGCTGAGGTTTCTGCTTGGTCCAGCCTCCCTCGAACGGCGATGTTCACAAATCAAACACTTGTCAAAAAAGAATGATTAATTCTTGATGTAGAGTTTGTTATTCGTATGGTCTAGTTGGTCATACGGCATATGCCTTAAATACGGGACAAACTGCATTCCGTATAGCTTTCATACAGAATGCATCATTGATGCCTTAAATACGGGACGATTCCATATTATATGGTACAGTGGGCAACCCTACTCACACAGGATGCTCATCATCTTTTCCTTACAGTGTTTCCCTGAAAGAATCAACATCGACTTTCACAGTCTTCTGTGGATGTATAGAGTCAGATTAGCATGCATATTCCAATATAAACTCTACAATTAGCCAGAAATCACATAAGAAATTAATTAAAACTGTTTAGCATGCGCTATTAATACATCCAGTGATGGCTTTGGTATTAACATTTACATAAGTTACTGAATCAACTGTCTGGGAAAATGCTAATTTTATTGTGTAGGAATATGTTCTATATGATCTTGTGTTCCTTGCAGAAGAATCAATATCTGCTGCGCTTTAAAGAGTCTCCCAGTGAGACACAGCTCTGAGGTGCATTTTTCAATCAGTTTGATGTATTTTTCTTTGGATCTCATGTGATTTAAATGTAGTAAAGCGGTCCAGGTTTCTTCTGTAGATTCTGGTCTGATCTCTGCAGAATCGCAGCTTGATGTTTTGATCAAGTCTGAGAAGTTTTCCTGAAGCCACGGCATCAAGCCACGGACCATGGGCTCTGGTGGAAGTGACTGTGCTGTGTCCAATAAATGCTGTCTCAAATCTTGACACTGTTTTCTCAAGAATTGGCTGGAAGAAATGCTGGCATCTTGAAGGGGTGTGGAAGTAGTAGGGGGTGTCACGGTTATACCGGTATTGACGATAACCCTGATATTCAAATCATGAAATATCGACATCGTGTTAATTTAGGGTTTGACGATATACAGGTATTGGCAATAACCATAATATTTAAGATGAATGGGACACTAAGATAACACAACACGCAAATAGCGTACTCCAGTGCCAGTACCTGGTTGACCTCCCAGGTGGCAGTATTGCACCTTAACGCTGACACCTGTCACACAAGAAGACGCAGCCCATGGCTGGACTACCCCGAGAAGAACGCCTCTGGTGACTATCGTAACCTCGGTTCCCTGAGAGGTGGGATTGAGAGATTATGTCAGCTAAGACATATACAGGAACTCCTCCCTTCTCCACTTTCGCTGAAATCTTATGGGCTAACGCCAGCTGGGGACAGCTGGCCAGTTGACGCGAAGCATGCAAATACTGACAGGTCAGTGGGGAAATTAAAATGCATGGGTGCAAAAATTATGTCAGAACCACGACTGAATGCTAGCACAGCTGATCAAACAGCAACCACTGCGGCTAACGTAATGTCTCGTTCCCGCCTCACAGGGAACCGAGGTTACGATAGTAACCGGAGGCATTCCCTTTCAAGGCGGTAACTCAACATTACGTCAGCTAAGACGTATATGGGAATTGTATTAAATCCCACCGTGAGAGCAGTGAAGATAAGCCCTGAACGGGGTCAATCACACCCACACATAAGCAAGACAGTTCTAGCCAATAGCCGCGTCGCTAAGAGTACTCGCATCTGATAGGCGGAACTAGACCAATGAAACATCTGCTCTGACCCTAACCAAATTTGCATATCTTCATGCAATGAACACGAAGGCTGCACTGAACAGGGCAGACACAGCACAGGGTTAGCAGCTATACTGTATAGCTGGTTATAACAGTTCACAACACATGAATGAAACTTAACTCACTGA
The DNA here is from genome assembly GCF_018340385.1 of Cyprinus carpio. Classification (NCBI taxonomy): domain Eukaryota; kingdom Metazoa; phylum Chordata; class Actinopteri; order Cypriniformes; family Cyprinidae; genus Cyprinus; species Cyprinus carpio. Next base: position 9,789,424 of record NC_056573.1, on the reverse strand, counting down.
AAATACATGTGATGCTACAAAGGGTACATCCAGCTTGTAAAACCTGGTGAATGTGTTCTGGGAAGACCAGCCAGCAGCAAGACATAAATCCTGGATAGACATACCTCTAGCCCAGGCCCATGAGGAAGCAATTACCCTCACAGAATGAGCTCTGATGTTGAGGGGACAATCTTTCCCCTGGCATTCGTAAGCCAACGCAATAGCGTCCACAATCCAGTGAGAAAGTCTCTGTTTTGAAACAGCATGTCCCTTATTACATCCACCAAAGCACACGAACAGCTGGTCCGACTGACGAAAAGCGGCCGAGCGATCCACATACATCCGCAAAGCCCTAACAGGGCAGACAGCACTCTGAGCATCAGCGTCACGCGAGGCTGGCGACTCAGCAGATAAGGCGGGCAGGGAAACAACCTGTGCTCTAAACGGTGTATTGAGTGACTTCGGCACGTAACCTGGTCTTGGCCGGAGAGTGACATTACAGTCGCCAGGTCTGAAACAGATGCAATCATCTTTCACCGAAAACGCGTGTAAGTCTCCAATGCGCTTCGCCGAGGTGAGAGCAAGAAGCAAGGCTGTCTTCAGGGAAAGTTGTAACATCTGTTGTAACAGTCTTTCTCCTGTAAACTTGGCCAATAAGAACACCCTGGCGATACAGAGTCATATCGTGCCAAGGGGTCAGCTCATCCCAACTTCACTTTGATACGCAAGGTATGCGCCATGTGCTCTGTGGCACCGGTCACGGTTTAATCAGCGCGCGCTCTGATTAAACTAAGACCAGCCAATCATTGAGATAGTTCAGGATGCGCATTCTGCTCTGCTTCAGAAGAGAGAGAGCAGCATCTATGGATTTCGTAAACATACAAGGGGCCAGGGATATACCGAAGGGTAGGACCGTGAATTGGTACACTATCCACTCAAAAGCAAATATCAGGAAACGCCTGTGGCAAGAGGGTACCTGAATGTGAAAATAAGCATCCTTTAAATCCACAGAGATAAACCAATCTCTCAGTCTGATGTGTGAGAGAATTTGTCTCAGCGTAATAATTTTGAACAAGCGCTTCAAAATCGTGCAATTCAGCGGTCTCTGGTCCAAGATTGGGAGGAGTCTGCCTTTTTTTGGTACCAGAAAACAGCGACTGGTAGAAGCCGCCCTCACAGTCTGCTAGGGGCACTGTCTCTACAGCGCGTTTTGCGAGAAGGTTGTGCATTTTGCAGGAGCGTCAAGAAGGGCCTTTTTTTCTTTTTCTTTTTTTTTAGTCCTTTAACTCGGTCAGAGTAAGCCACAGGTAACGATCTAGCACCACAAGATTCCCCATGTTGTGACCGATAATCGAGCTGTCAACTTCATCGCTCTGAGGGCCAGATCCATGGCGCGTTGGAGCTCATCCAGAGACTTGAGCAGCTTGGCCTGATACACCTGGAGTATCAGCATCACGTGCAATGCTTAAGCTGCTTGGCCCCCCACAGAGAAAGCCTTGCCGGCAAAGTTTGCAGTGGTGCAGCAAGGTTTAGAGAGGAGAGACGCATTGTTCACTAACCACATAGACGTGCAGCAACGGCTTCTTCCACCAACGACGGCATCTAACACAGAGGGGGGGTTTATCACACCCCACTTGGTCAGTGCCGTCCACAGAAGACCAGAGGGAGGGTGTGTCCTTTCGGCCGCGATCTGACTGGAGGTACCACTCATCCAGACAGCTTCTGGCCAACTCGGCAGGAGGCACCCACTCCAAGCCGAGCTCATCAACTACCTTGGACAGGACGTTAAGGAGCTCAACATCACTAGGATGGACATCACTATCCTCTCTCGCAGACGCTGACACCCTCCATGGCACCGAAGGACACCATATCTTAAGTGATAGGGGAGAGGCGGAGAACAGCAGTCATTAAGCGCACTGGAAGGGGACCTGCAGCAGTAGGGATAAGGAGCACATGGGCAAAGAGCCAATTCGGGTTCATAACCTGACCCTGACAGATCCGCATCAGAAGCTCGTGGCACTTTCCTCCTTGGCTCGAAAGAGACTGCAGAGGAAGAGCGTGGCAGGACTTGTTGGGTGAGTTCATCGCCTTGGACGATGGCCACATGGAGCTTGAGAGTCCAGAGGCTCATATCTCCGCAGTGGGGGCAGTCCGACCCCCCAAGCAGCGCTTTTGTGTGGGTGTGACCCATTAGAGAGTTTGATTGGCTCTGCGCAGGAGAGGCAATCGCGAGTCATCCTCGTTTCCGAAGCTCACTGGAACACAGGAGGGGAAGAGAAGGCATGTCCGCTGCAGTGTGTAGATCACGGTGAGTAGTCTTGTTGATAGACTTCTTACATCTTGTAGAAGGTTGGCTGAAGAAATAGATATTGAATGGATGACGTACAAGCTCTGCTTTATATAGAGTGGGGGGCCTCTCATATTTCATGCGCTTGACTGCTATTGGCCAGTTTCACTGGCGTGATTCAATAAGGCTTCAGCAGTATTTGGAGAAAAGGGTAATTCCCACAGAAATGTATAGTGACCTATACATATTTTGTGTAGAAACACTACTACAGAAAACCAGTTCCGCCTGACAACGTGTTTTGCATAAATCACATTTCAATAGTGATATATAACAATTAATACTTGCTGATCTATGAATTTGTTGTATAGTAGCATTCCACAAAAGTGCCATTTCTGGGAAGCTTAAATACAAATTACAGCATTTGAAGAAAATTAATTTACACAAAAAAAATAAAAAAAAATAAAATAAATGGTCTTGTTTGACTGTATTTGATTTCAGTTCTGTAGAGTACATTATTTCATCATGGTATTTTGTTTTGAACATTTTAGTGGTACATTCTTTTAACAACTAACTGTATGGCAGAAATAAATAATTGATAAAAAAGAACACAGCAGTAAAAGAAAACAAAATAAAAAAAATTATAATTATATATATGTATGTGTGTGTGTGTGTATGTGTGTGTGTGTGTGTGTGTGTGTGTCAGCCTATTCACAGTCATTAGATTCTGTCATTTTGGGTGATTAACATTGTGAATGCTTTAAAATAAAACAAGTAGGTAAAATGTAACGGTCAACGTTAGTTTCTAAAAGTCATACTTGCATTTTATTGCATTCATAATGCTACTAAACGATTTTATGCAACTTTGTTTTTAATTGCATGACACTGTACCTACAACAGCACATGGTGCCACTATAGCAGGTTTTGCAAGTATCATTATCTTGAAAAAATGCGCACCAAATTCAGGACACAAACATAATGATATAAGGTCTTTCAGGATTCATTTACAAAAAGAACATCATGTCATCCAAAAAAAAAAAAATAATAATAAAAACCTTCCACAGACTAAGCTATATAAATATCAGTTCCAGTATGTCCTAAAGATCACAAAAAATTCATGTGGAGGTCCAGCGCCACCAGGCCACTTTCATACGGTCCCAAACAGCTTCTAATGAATCAAAGGCTGGACGCACATCAAGGATTGTGTGCTTAGCCATTTGGCCTTCATCATAGTAGTCTATCACATATCTGACTTCTTTTCCACATCGGTCAATAATCCAGTCGTGCCTGTCAAACGGTAGCTCATGCCTACAACACAGAAGACCAAAAGCAACTTATTATATCTGAATTGGCATTCCACTTAAGTTTTCCTGAAGATGATCACAGAAGTTTTGAGACCAAACATTCAAGAATGAGCATAAAATAAATTAAGAAATAGCATCCCTTACCCCATCCAGTGGCGAAATCTAGCTCTGGGTGAAAAGTCTTTTGCTTTTCCACCAAACCTTAGAAGAGAAGGTCCACATGGGCATTCTCTGTGGAGGACAACAGCAGAACATCAGGACACATCTACTAGGTGACATGTGAGGATACATGCAAGTTGCCTTTAAAGAAATAGTTGACTCAAATGAAAATTTGCTGAAAAGGTACTCACTCTCAGGCCATTCAAGGTGTGGATGAGTTTGTTTCTTAAGCAGAATAGATTTGTAGTAACTACATCACTTGTTTATGCATCCACTGCAGTGAATGGGTGCCGTCAAAATGGGAATTCAAACATCTGATAAAAACATCAGAATAATCCACAAGTAATCCACATGAATTAATGTATTGTGAAGTGAAAATCTGCGTGTTTCTAAGAAACAAATCCATCAAGGCGTTTTAACTTTAAACTGTCACTTTTGGCCAAAATACCACTACCAACACATAACATTAGAACCAGTCTGAGCTGTTTTCACAAACAGTACTTGATCTGTGCATATTTCTCTCCTGATTCAGACAAGAAAATGTTTCACTGGAGAAAGCAATATTACGGACAGAGGACCCATATTTCAGCCTGACACACAGCTTACACTTCACTTGTTGTTAATTGATGGACTGAATCAATATGAATAATGTGTCATAAAGCAATATATTTTATAATACTACAACAATTTTATCAAACGTTGGTCCTGTAGTGCCGATGTCCTGCAGAGTTTAGCTCTAACCCGGATTTCCTGCAATATAGTTGATTGATAAGATCTATATCCAGCGCCAGGGTAGCAATATTAGTTGATGATAACCTATACAACGTTGGTCCTGTAGTGCCGATGTCCTGCAGAGTTTAGCTCTAACCCTAATCAAATACACCTGAACAAGCTAATCAAGGTCTTCAGGATTACTAAGGCTACAGACAAGTGAGGTTTTTTTAAGGTTGGAACTAATTTCTGCAGGACATTGGCACTCCAGGACCGACGTTGCCTACTGTACTATATGTTTTTGACTCATTATTAGATATATACGGAGCTGTTGCTCTGTCTGCTGTATTCACCATCCGCACTCAAGAGGGACTCACCCTTTCCTCAGCATGGCATTCCAGAACATCTGCTCTGAGGGATAAACCCAGTTCTGCTCAGATCCAGCACGACGGATGGTAGACTCCTCTCTTACAACAGAAAGTCGAAATGGTTGACCAGGTGAAGGTTGCTGGTTTGGTGGTGGCATCTACAGAGAACAGTAAATAAATGAGACTTAATGGTAGAAAAGGGAAACTCAGTGCATCCAAGCTTCTAGTTCAGGTGTCTCTAAACTCAGTCCTGGAGGGCCAGTGTCCTGCAGAGTTTAGCTCCAAATTGCCTCAACACACCTGCTGGAAGTTTCTATTATGCCTAGTAAGACCTTGATTAGCTGGTTCAGTTGTGTTTAATTTGGATTGGATCTCAAATCTGCAGGAGATCGACTCTCCAGGACTGAGTTTGGAGATCCCTGTTCTAGTTATTAGGTAACCAATTTCAAGAGAGAAAATTACCATGTTTGCTGGATTGATGTCAGACATTGTGGGTTTAGCCCCATTGGCAGCTCTCATAGGACACTCTACAAATTCATAAGCCCTATCCTGATGTGCTGGTACATCTGGTGCTTTCTTCAGCTTATCGCTAGCAGATGCAGACGCCTGATGCATTGGACATTCTGGTGGAGGGGTACCTGTTTGAGATGGTAAGAATAGTGAAGAAAACTGAGGAGAAGAGACATATTTTTGACATTTCTGTATATGAGGGCTGAAAACAACTAATCAGTAAAATGGGCCTGCTCCTGGAGGGCCACTGTCCTGCAGAGTTTTGCTCCAACCATAATCCAACACACCTAAACCAACTAATCAAGGGCTTCAGGATCGCTTCAAAATCATATCCAAGTGCACTGAAGCATGTTGGAAATAAACTTTAAAGGGTGGTGGATCTCTAGGAACAGGGTTAAAGAGCTCTACATAAAATTTATGATAATTAATCATGAAAATAATTCACAATGAATTTAATTATCAATTAACTGCATATGTGTGATGGGAACAAAAAAAAAAAAACATCTGGTAATCATGTCACTTTACAGCAACAAATAACATTTCTATAGACAATGTGCACTTTTTTTAATTAGCTTTAACTTTTTTAATCAGTTATTTGTGTTTTAGAAGGTAATGTGTATATATTTTATGTGCACATAATTTATAGCATAGCTTACATGGATACCATAACTCTTTGTTTCATTGCCTTCAAACTGCACATTGTTTGGAGGACAAGATACTTGATGATATTTTGAAAATAATGAGTTAATTTTAATGTGAAAAGAATAAAAAAAAAAAAAAATATCAAAAATATAATCTTATGAATCAAAAAAAAGCTAAAAATAACAAAAAAAAAAAAATAACAACAATATTACAATGATTCCGACAGAACAGTGGAGAAATAATAAAGAAATAAATTAAAAAAGGGGCGGTACTTTTTCAGTACTTTAAATACTGAAGTACTGATGTCTCACTTTTATTAATATCTCGATGCATCGGACAGCCCTGTGGTGGTGCGCTACCAAAATCAGTCACCATGATGCCCTCTGCCTTCACGGTGCCTGTAGGGTTGGACATAGTGTCTCCCTCAGCTTCCCAGACAAAAAGATGAAAGAACACAGTCAGTTTTGAGTGACCTTACATGACATTTTCTATCATATATACATGCATGTTATATATATGCATGTGCAAGTATGTATAAAATCTTATAATGGACATAAAATGCTATGTCTAACAACAGAACACAACTATCGTGTTCTAGCATTAGTAAAAGCTGGGTTTTGTGAGTCAGCGTGACTTTAGGTGGCATCATTGTCCTCATTTTTGTCTTAGAAGATGTAAACTTTACCCCTGATTGACTGCTGTGTCAGTCTGAATACACACCGAAGAGCTGACAGCCAAATGTCCTATTCTACCCAAGTCCATTGACTTCAAGATCAACCGTAATAGATGTCTGCAGCATTTACTGCACAATTATGCTTTTGGGAAGTTGTGCAACAAATGTTCCAAAAGACTCACTTATAGTACAGTATGGACACAAGCATAAGAAAAAAAAATGAATGATGTACCTGTCTGTCCATACTTCATATAGCGTTTTTAACTGCTTGGATGGTTCAAATTGCACTATTAAAACTAGGTGCGCAAGATATTGCTGATGAAAGACTCGCCGCTATATAATAGTAAAGCACACTTACCTCCCACCTCTAAAGTCAATGTCGTTCACTAGAAACATGCCTCATATCCCACGATGCTCTGGGTGATTGCATCACGCCGTGTATGTGTGTGGCACAGTCGGGCAGCCACATGCACACTGCCCCTAGAGTATTGGAGAGTTTAGATTTTTATTATAATTTATTTAAATATGACATTATCTAATTTAATTAAAAGTACATCACGAATCAATACATTATTTATATTATTCAACGAATATTCAAATCTTTTTCATCAATTGCTTCCTGGGGAAGTTTTTCCAGTGACAAGTATGATTCCGCACTGAAAAATGATTCACAAAGTGTTAAAACTAAGTATTTTATTTAGATTAAAACATTGTCACACCACAGAAACACAACTCTTCGGTTACTTATATGAGCATTTTTTGACATCACATAATTTGTAGAAATTCATTCCGATTGGAATAGCTCACACCTTTTTCAAGAATCATATCATTGATTTTTTAACTGCATATTCAATGTATATCTATTACGTAATTGATGATAAATAACCTGAAAAGCTTTAGCTTATTGAAGTTTGTATAATTATTGTCAGTTTTCCAAATCCAACCAACAAACCACTTAATACAAGCAAAACGCTTATACACGGCTGCATCAAGTTATACATTTTCAGAAACACATATTATATAACATTGTCACCTGATACATTTCCCATTCCAGACATACATAATAATGTCCATATAGTATTCTCCATGTGTGCAATAATTACATGTAGACATGCATGGTTTCTTGAGTATAATATCCTGCAGTGCTGAGCTGCAAAAGGCAGGATCTTTAACTCATACAATTTACCTATAATTCCACTACATTTATAATGGCCATTATATTTCCTCTGTTTGTATAACCCTATCCATATTGTAGTCAAAAATTAGTTTATCATGGTCTACAGGCACACACTGTGTATTGTTGTGGAAGTTCAGATGTGCTGTTGCTTTGTTAATTGCATTCATAAAGTTAAGTTGGTTGATTTTAATAGCAGCTTCATAATAAATAGTGCAACCACAATTGTTTGGGACGATTGTACATGTGATCGGTCTCATAATCACCTGATTTCTTAAAACTTAAAGGAGCGCCTGTGATTGAATTCCTCTTGTTGAGCCCATATTTTAAGATGACATCATGTAAGTCAATATTAATACAATAAATCATTTTCCAAGCTCTTGATTTCAGTTTAAAACTCACAATTATGATGCCACAGCATTACAGCAGCAGGAAGAACAAAACACATATGGCATTTAAACTCCAGCAACAGGTTGGACACGAAACGAGATGGAAGGTTTGTGTTCTGATGTGTTCATTTGCTGTCTGTATCTCCATGTCAGTCTGTCTTTTTAGTTTCCATCTCAGTTCCTGCTTTTCTCAACCAGGCCGAGCGAAGGACTTTGAGACATCCACGGATGATTCTGTGCATCCACATGATGTTCATGACATCCAAAGACACACTGGAAATAACCCAGGCACTGCGGCCCCCCAAAGGTAACCGGTAGAAGTCATCCGTACCAAAGACCAAGTACATATGGCTGTAGTAGCCTGGAATGACTGCGATCCTCACCAAGAAGAATGTAAAAGTCATGGCGACACCATTAGCCAGACTCGGTTTGGAAAGTTTGTGGTAGCCCAACATGTGAAAAAACCAACTGAAAGACATTAAAAATAATGCAATTAGAAAATTAGCTCCTTTAACAGTCTCATTGTATGCTTTTAGGTGTTTTTGTTAGGTCATACTTACCGCTGGTTCACAAAGGGAGTGGAGAATTCTGAAAGCAGGCGGAAATTAGCAAAGTAAGGCAATATTCCTTGACTCTGAAAAAAAGCACAAAATGACCTTATAAATCTTGAAGTAATAGTACACCAGACCCGCTGAAGACAACTTACCAGCACATAGTAGTATGCATAGAGAGCAGCAAAATGGTGTATGACAAAATATTTATCTCCAATTGACTCCCATGAAGTAAACATGAGCAAGAGATCTGAAAATAAGAAACAGATAATGTTCTGAGTGTAACCATCAAGTTTAAAGCAAAAAAAAAAAAAAAAAAATCTTACTAAATAAATTAATGTACACATCTTAATCATTATTTCCAACAAACAAGCAAATAAATAAATAGATTTTTAAACTGCAATGATGCAGTTTTGTTCAAATATTTTTCTTCAAAGCAATAATAATAAATGATTATGCTGAAAAATACATTAAAAAATGAAAATGAATTTTAATTCAGAAATGAAAAAAAGTTAAGCTTAGAATAAATGTATACAAATCATTAAGTGTATAAATTAAAATATTCAATTTAATTATGCACAAATTAATAGATATAGCATCACATCATTAAGCCTCCACCCACCTGATATAAGATAGCCTGAGGTAATGGCCACATTTAGCTTCACCAGTGTGGCATCTCCCCTGTGATCACAAATTAGAGGTTAGATAAGATAAATGTTTTTTGTAAGACCACCAAAAACATCTGATTCAGATTATACTTTCAGGACAGAAACTACACAATGTTGCATAAGTTGTGCCAGCACATTTGTAACGGATTGCATCTTCAAATCCTCACCAGACTGGGTCTTTCTGGATAGGTTCATCATAGATATATATATAGAGACAGAAAAGTCCCACAACCAAGGCATGTACTGTTGAGACAGCCCTTTGAGAGAGAAAAAAGAAAAAGAGACAAAAACAAAACACAGTGAGAATTTATAGATATTCCAATTTTGGTTAAGAGTGCACAATAAAACATGCTTTTAGAAGATAAATCTGACACCTGGAGTTCCACTCTGTCCTTTGTGTATGTCTGAGTCTCAGGAAGCCTTTGCAGAGCTTCTCAGACAACCAAGGGCTACCTCTGTGGAACAGCCACTGGAAGCCCAGGAAGCTCCCTGTTACAACCACCAGCACCTGCAGGCTGAGAGGCTCCATGCCTGCTGAGCCCTAGAGAAAGAAAGAGACGAGAGCAAGATGGCGGTGAACGTTCAGCAATAAATCTCCTATTGACCCCCCCAGCCCAACACATAATCGTCACACCCCTACCCCACAACACTCTTTGACAAATCACATGTTTCTTACACCAGTCCAGACCAATTGCGAGCATAAAAGCCCCAGTCATCACCTGAGCTGCCGCAGTACCTCTCTACTGCCAAATCCCTTAGTATACAGAGGTTTGCATATGTGCTGACAGCCGCACAGCCATCTAGAGGTCAGCCCACTCAAACACGTCTCAGATTTCTCCATTTGTGATTTATATGAGCCACGCGTAGCTTTTGTGCAGTCTGAAATGCATCCGAATCCCAGAGATCTCAGCGTCCCATAAGAAACAGCTGATTGTGTGGGCTTGTGCTGCATACACAAACTTCTATCCTGGCTGAGGGAGCGTGTACATCTTACTCCAGCTGTACATTTCTGCAGTATGGACACCGATCGTAATGAAACAGCAGGAAATCAATGCTTTTGATCAATGTGGCATTGTTATGTTCCACTGGGACACGACCACTCCCCTGCTATGTCCTCGTACCCTTGAAAATGCATCAAGCTTCAATGTTTTTGGTAACTGATAGTAGGAGGAAGTCAAACCAGCATGACCTTGTCAGATTTTAATTCTGCTGTTTTTTCTGACATGTACAGTTACATTTAGAACATGCTTTTATCTGAAGTGACTCATAAAAGAGGAACAAATCCAATTTGTCAAGGAACCAACACATTTGTAATATAGATTGCCGGGTGTATTTGACAACTAGAAAACTAAAAAAGAGGAGAAATGCAGAGAAGAATGGAATTTATTTAAAAATGTGAGTAAGTGCACTATATATGTGCAGTAGGAGTAAAACAAAAAAGGGCCAAATAATCAGGAAATAAAGCAGAACATGCTATCTTTATCATTTTCTTTGTCAGATTCATTGGCTAAGCCATTCATTTTCTCTTGCAACAGCTCAGTCTGTCCTGCTTCTTGGTGACTATGAACCGACTGCATGCTTCCTTAAAAAATACTGTAGTCAACATAATGCATGATCAGACTTACCCTTTCCGTTACGAAAGACCCATGTTGAACTGGCCATGGAGAGTGTGCATGAACACAGCTGGATACGAGGACAAACGCAGAGTAAGAGATCTGCGAATCTCAGGTGTTCACCTAGGAGAGGATGGCAGAGAGATTGCAAATGCAAATCCAACAGCCTTGTCCCTCTCCACTCTCCATATTAATTCAGTAAGCGCCTTCTCTTGTATGCAGTTGTCCAGTGTAATTTTATATGTTTGAAAAATGAGCTTCATTGCATAAAGGAACCACTAGATGGAGTGAGACGTCCACTTGACTATCTTTTTTTTTTTCTCTCCATGGTAGCAAAAGAGCTTCAGGCATATGTGTTAGAGCAGGAGAGGGTGGTTGATACTATCTGAAAAAGGACACTATTGGTAAATGCATATTGCAGCTTAAACCAGATCTATTACTATTTACCAAACAAAATAAACCCTAGAATTATTTAAAATCACTCCAGCAGTAACACTCTAGGGGTTTCTTGTATTTAGAGCCATAATGGAGCAAGTTTATGGCAGAGCGGTTACTCTTGCCCTGCAGCTTCAGGTAATAACATCCCATCCCCCTCTAAAGCACAGTTGTTGTTGTTGTTGTGGTTGTTGTTGAGTCCATCTGGATGTTCCGCCTCAGGGTTGGAGCAACAAGGCATTCCTGTTTGATTAACCGTTTGCCCCAGAAGAGTTCTGCTCATGAAAAATAAAAGGGATGTAATACCTAAATGTGTATTGTAGAATATTTTTCTCACTTTATCAGCTCTGGGTTACATAACAGTACAATGGAAACTAAAAGCAAAGATACTGTGTGAAATTAACAATCCAGACACAACATTTCTGTTCTGTTGTTGGAATTTCTGTTTCTGACAAAACATCCCTTTTCATTTCCTGTTAAGTGAAATCCAAATGGTTTCACGTAACCTGCTGATTTACTGAAAGACTGCAAACATGATTTACTTAAAGACTGCAAACAATAAAGAGTTTAAACAAATGAATGCATTTGTAACCGTTGGGTTCGTATGTCAAATTGCTCTCCTGTTACTATGAAAGCCCATTTCAGACACATAAGAAAAAAAATCATGCTTTGGTAAATTATCATAATTAAGACATAAAAAACTGTTGAAAAAAGTCAAACTTATGAGTCATAATTATGACAAAGGCGAAATTATGAGGTAAAACTCAAAATTATACCATACTAATAATTGAGATACAAAGTCTGAGACTTATATAAGTCATTGTGACAAAGTTACTTATGTCATTATTTATACTTTTTAAGTTGTTTTTAACTTTTTATCTCATATTTATGTCTTTATCTCATAGTTTTAGCTTTTTATCACGTAATTATGATTTATCAAAGCATGTTTTTTCTTATGTGGCGGAAATGGGCTTCCATACATTACTGAAATAAAATGCGATACTAATCCATATGCAGGTATTAATGGTAAAGTATTACTCGGTTTTAAGCACAGTTATGTGGAAATAGCCCTTGTGCTTTTGTGCTTTTCCTGTCTTCAACCAAAAGTCTGGGAACAATCACTTACCATGACAAACACACCTTGTTTTCGACTGTTTCTTTGTTTGATTGCTATAGCGATGGGCTAAACACGAGTCCACTATATCATTAGTATCCATGTTTTGGCTTGTCCTTAATTAATTGTATGTCTAGAGGCATGATGGCACTTTCCATTTTGATTATAAAGGGGGGCTTAAAACAGTTTTGTATGTCTATACTGACAGATCTTTCATCTTCAGAAGTGAAAGACATTTTAGGTGATGAGAAAAGTTACTATAGTAGGCTATAACATGAGGTGACACTGAATGCTGAACCCAAAATACCAAGGAGGAATTCAAAAGGTGAGAGAACTTATTTAATATCTGGGATGAATTCTTTCTGGCATTGAGACTTTATTGTTGTTTCCTGTTAATGGACAGCAGTGTCTCAGGATAACAGAGGCTCAGGAAACACATGGTGACAGGAGGCTGAACTCCACATGCAGGATGTCCCACAGAAAAAGAAGAACAAAAAAATCATAAAATCAAGACCCCCACCTTCAGGTATTTTTAGCATGTGTTAAACAGCCTACATATGTTGATAATAAATTCACAAAGAGCGGTCTTCTATTGCTTATTATATCACAGGTATATTAATAAAAGTGCCATAGCCTACTGAACAGGGTTTCAATCAAACATATTTATTATTACTGTTTTAGAAAAACGTTTCTCTATTTGTTTTATTTAAATTAATCTTTCAACATATCATTAATTTGTAGTTTGCAATTGTTTTAATAGGCTATTTTACATTTTGAAGGAATGAATAATTACAAGAATTCGTACTACGACGAGGGCTAGTTATAAATATTAATAAAGTCAGCTGAGCGTCCAGCACGCACACTAATTCATATTCATGAGCTAAACTTCCGCCTCAGCCTTTTCACTTGCGCCACAAACTATCATCTGCATTTCAGCCAATCGGGAAGCTACACTAGGTTGCGTCACGGAACCTAATTATTATTCACAACTTAAGGCTTCGGCGTAGTAGAATTCGTAAATTCGCTCACACTCAGCAGACCTTCTGCTGCTCTTTAATTACTTTACTGAATAGTGCATCCGCTCAGCTGGGGCAATCGACAGTCATATTTGGCTAGCCTAAACTCTATCTGCTCTCTTTTTAAGTTGTGCAAAGCATATTTTCTCGAATAAGAAAAACCAAATAGGAGTTTTCTGAACAATTCTTTGGTGCAAATCGACGTGAAATTAAAAAAAACAATGGCTCAGTTCAACAAGGGCCCTGCATATGGTTTATCTGCTGAAGTGAGAAGTAAGGTAAGGTTTGAATGTTTTTACAGTTTGTGTACTTTAACGCCAGTTAAACGTCGAAATGGCGTTTGATGTTTCTTTGCCTTGCACTGAAATACGTGAATTCAAATGCATAAAAGTGTAACTGTTTCACATCAGAATGATTGCTTATCATTTCAGACATATTCAGAATCAAAAATGTCGTATATAATTTAGTACTAAACATAGGCTACTGTACTGTTAGTTTTTGAGAGAAAGCCATTGTTTCCCTTTCATCTGGTTCCTGTGATTGGATACTTCTGAGATTTTGGTTTTGGTGTCGATGCATCCTTTGTTTTACTACTCATTTTTTGTTTGTTTGTTTGTTTGTTTATGAAAGACATATGCTCATTCTTTTGCACGTAGAAATTAGAAAATAATCCGTGTTGCACTTTTCAATGAATGGAACTTTCTCTTTTGTGCATGCAACGCGTTTTCGCGCCATGCTGAGATGCTGTTTGTTATTTTCAAGACAGCACCTGACTTTTTATCACTACAAATAAAGTTTACCGTGTGTGTGAGTTATTGTGATTGGAGAAGCTTGCCTGCAGCCTGGTGTGGTGATGGTGGGTCATGATGAGGTCTTTTGTTGAGCTCTGGGTGGAGCTCCAGTTTTGAGAGAAAGCAACGAGGTTTCCGCTATCTATACAGAAACTCGAAAAAAAGAAAAGTAAAACCAATTAAACAATGGCATTATCAGCCTAAATAATCAACAATGTGTATAGTAGAGATTTAGTGAGGTTAGCGATGTAATTTGTTCTGCTTTCTGTGGAAATATATGGAAATTTAGTCGAGGTAATGCGCGTGCAGCATCTGTGATTTTTTTCTTTTCTTTTTTTTTTTTTTTTTTAAGCAGCTTTCATCCGTTTTAAAGGGCAAAATTAACAGTATGTCTGTATAACTGAATTTTACCTACTTTTGTAGTTAAAATCTCTATAGTCCCTCATTTGTAAAAAATAAAATAAAAAAAATAAACATCGTTGTCTAAAATAGACTGTTGTACACACTTAAACGGGGTTTTCTCAGGAAAAGAGGGTTAAAACGTCACACTAAATCACACTGAGGCCTTTCTGCTGAATGCAATGGAAAGTGTCCCATCTGCAGTGACTTTTTCTTTTATTGTTATTATTTTTATTCATGTTTATGGATTCCGTGTTTCACATAAACGTATCAGATTTTTTGTAGGCCTCTTGCATCAAAAGTATGCAAACTGTATATGCCACAAACGTATAGTTCTAGAAAGTAAAGTCCTTTTTGTTTATTTAGTGCCATATTTTAGTCCCCAATGCAAAGTGACATCTTGTGCACCATTCACACACCTGGGCTTGAACATGCAGCCTTTATGTTAGCCAAGACCTTTAACCGTTAGGATACACACTTCCTCATTGTCTTAATTGCTTATCTCAGTCAATAACACAACAGAAAACACATTCCTTTAGTGTCTGTGGTTGTTCATTTTAGGCCTATTCAGCAGTATTCCCATCATGCCATGTATTTCATTAAGCATATGTGTGTGAGAGAGAGAAAAAGAGAGTGTGTGTTTAGTCAGAATGAGTGGGAGGGTGGGTAAACATATAAACCACAGTGGGGTGATGCTTTCTTGAATCCTGTGCCATCTGCAGAGGTGTGACACTGAACCCCAGCTGACTTTCATGAGCACTTCATCTGGGCCATGCAAATATTTTTTAAAGAGAATTTATGACACTCCATTACTGACATTATCTTTTGAAAGCCATGTATACAACTCAAATTATAGTGTGTATGTATGTGTGTGAAGGTAATTTACTTTAACTCATATTTAATACTTGACAATAACTTGATTGTATGATTTGGCAGCCATGGCACGTATCTGTACTTTGGATCACTTTTTTTTTCATTTAAAGTTTATTTAATTGTTTTTGATCTTTTGAAATCCATTTTTCAGTTCACTAATTTGCAGTCTCTTTTTTTAATTTAAATTTGTAAAATTTATTTCTAAATCGTAAAGTATGTAAAATATATATTGTATCTTAGAGTGATGCATTACTTTGAGATTGAATTATTTTATAATGCGAGAAGAGAGAGACTGCGGACTGATACAAGAGACACGAAATTAGCACATGTACATACTGTTCAAAAGTTTGGGGTTTTAAGAATTTTTTTTTTTTTTTTTTTTTTTTTTTTTTTTAAATATAGTCTCTTAAAGCCACCAGGCCTGCATTTATTTGATCAGAAGTAAAAAAGCTGTGAAATATTATTGAAATTTAAAATAACACTTTTATGCTGTAATATATGTAAAGTGTAATATATTCCTGTGATGACCAAGCTAAATTTTCAGCAGCATTAATACAGTCTTCAGTCTTTGTGTTCCTGTGGCTCAGTGGTAGAGAATTATGTTAGCAGCGCAAAAGGTTGTGGGTTCGATTCCCAGGGAACACGTTAGGTAAAAAATGTTAGCCTGAATGCACTGTAAGTTGCTTTGGATAAAAGTGTCTGCTAAATGTATAAATGTTCAGTCTCACATAGGGCTGGACAATAATTCAATATCGATATGTATCGCGATAAAAAAATTTCAATAACGGTGATATGGTTTTTAAACACATTTCCGATATTTCGATATACAAGTGTTCCCCATACATTGATTTATTTGTGGCGTTTGACTTCGTTGAATAAATATGAGCACTGTACGTTTCAAATCAAAACATCTCGCGGGTGTTTTATATGAATGTATCTCTGAAGGGAACCGACTGTTTTCAGAAAAGTTTCGATGGCATTTTCATTTTATCTGATAAAGAAGCGTTCATAGGCGCAGCTCCTTTGATTATAGCCGTTACTGGAGAAACCGCTGGGTCTACCACTCTCACAGCGCCTCCTGCTGGCAGATAATCAGTTTGCATTCAAGCCCGGCTCCAGCAACATGCTTTTTTTTTCCTGCAGCACTCTTCATACTCTTTATACTGACTAAAGCACATTTGTTTCAATCTATATCCAAAGTACTGCAAAAACAGTTAAATTTTGAAATATTTTTACTATTTAAAATAACTGTTTTATTTTAAAATGTAGTTTATTCCTGTGATCAAAGCTGAATTTTCAGCATCATTACTCCAGTCTTGACATGATCTTCAGAAATCATTATATTATGCTGATTTGCTGATTATCAATATTTAAGAGAGTTGAGTACTTTTTTTTTTTCAGGATTCTTTGATGAATAGAAAGATCCAAAGATCAGCATTTATCTGAAACAAAGCTTTTGTAACATTACATTTTACATTTTACATTTTGATTACATTTGATTTGATTACACTATTCCATTCAAAAGCTTTGAGTCAGCATCATTTCTTTCTTTCTTTTTTTTTTTGGAAAGAAATTATAGAAATTTTTATTTAGCAGAGATGCTTTAAATTGATCAAAAGCGATGATAAAGACAATTATAATGTTAAAAAAATATTTCTATTTCAAATAAATGTTCTTCTAAACTTTCTATTCATCAAGAAACCTACTCAGCTGATTTCAACAAATTATTTTTGAGCAGCAAATCAGAATATAAGAAGGATCATGTAATCAGAGTAATGATGCTAAAAATATAGCTTTGAAATCACAGGAATAAAATACATTTTAAAATATTTCCAAATATAAAACAGTTATTTTAAATAGTAAAAATATTTCAAAATGTTACTTTTCTTGCTGTATTTTGGATCAAATAAATGCAGGCTTGGTGAGCAGAAGAGACTTCTTTAAAAACATTAAAAATCTTACTGTTCAAAAGCTTTTGACTGGTAGTATATATTAGCCTACAGTTTGAAGTTAAAGATATTAATTTTAATTAGGTGAGACTGAAATGATTTTTTTGACAGTGATTTCACATTTATTGTTTGTATGAAGGCTAAATACAAAAAATAATGTTTTTTTTTTTTTTTTTTTTTTTTGTTTTTTTTTTTCCAAAAATATTAAATGGTTTTAAATGAGGTGTCAGACTTGGCAAATTCATTTTTCATAAATGTATATACAGTGACATCTGTTGTGGGCGTTCTTGGCAGTTTTTACGAGGCTTTTTATAGTGTTCATATCGATATCGGAATTATATCGTATCGACCGAAATTAAGAAATATATCGTGATATAAATTTTGGCCATATCGTCCAGCCCTAGTCTCACATAATCCTTCAGAAATCATTCTTAATATGCTGACTTGGTGCTGAAGAAACATTTCTTCTTATAATCAATGTTAAAAACAGTTGTGCTGCTTAATATTTTTGTGGAAATCATGATACATATTTTTCAGGATTCTTTAAATAGTTCAAAGAAACAGCATTTATTTGAAATGGCAATCTTTTGTAACAAATGTCTTTACTCCCACTTTTGATCAGTTTATATCAGACATATCACCCTGCATCCCAAGACTGGTTGCCCACTGAAGCTAATCAGGGTTGAGCCTGGTCAGTACTTGGATGGGAGATGTCCTGGGAAAACTAGGTTGCTGCTGGAAGAGGTGTCAATGAGGCAAGCAGGGGGTGCTCACCTTGTGGTCTGTGTGGGTCCTAATGCCCCAGTGTAGTAATGGGGACACTATACTGACAAAAAGCAGTATATGTCTTTTGGATGAGACATTTAAACCGAGGTCCTAACTCTCTGTGGTCAACTAAAAATCCCAGGATGTTCTTCGAAAAAGAGTAGGGGTGTAACTACTGGCTGGCCCAAATTCTACCTGGCCTACCTGGCCCAAATTCGCCCATTGGCCTCTGACCACCATGGCCTCCTAACCATCCCCATACACTGATTGGCTTCATCACTCTGGCTACGTTCACACTGCAGGCTGAAACGACCCAATTCCGATTTTTTTGCCTTTATGCGACCTGTATCTGATCTTTTCATGACAGTCTGAACGACACAGATCCGATCTTTTCAAATGTGACCCCAGGCCACTTAGGTATGTGGTCCTGAATCCGATACGTATCCGATCTTTTGAAATGCGACCTCCGTCTGAACGGCCAGGCCACATGTATCCGACCCGTACGTCATGATACGCTACAAACGTCATAATTCTGCGTTGAAGTAGGCGGGAACGAGAAGATAGAAGCCACTCACATCAGTATCCCAACACTCCTGGCTGCGACTCCGCGCACACGTTTTCTCTGTACCGACGTTTGCTAACGCTGCCTCCACAAAACGCCATGGCCAAAAACCTTGCTCTCCTCCTTCTTTTTAATTTTCTTCTTAAAACGAGTAAGATTGTAATTGTGCTGGCTCCGTTGGGAAAATAACTTTAATATTGCAAAAAGAGCTCCGCTGTTGCCTACACTGTTGTTGACATCCATGTTTAACGTTAGCTACTTCCGCAAACAACGAGTGACGTCGTTGGCCGTTGAGTACTCTTCTGCGCATGCGGGTCACTTCTGGGTCATTTCACGTTCACACAGGAGATCACAAAAGGTCGCATTTAATTGAAAATGTGAACGGCCTTGCAAAAAAAACGATTTTTTTTTTTAAAAATCGGAATTGAGCATTAAGCCCTGCAGTGTGAACGTAGCCTCTGTCTCCTCTCCACCAGTTAGCTGGTGTGTGGTCGGCGTTCTGGTGCAATATGGCTGCCGTCACATCATCCAGGTGGATGCTGCACACTAGTGGTGGTTGAGGAGATTACCCCCTTCTATGTAAAGCGCTTTGAGTGCCCAGAAAAGCGCTATATAAATGTAAGGAATTATTATTATTATTATTATTTATTATTATTATTATTATTATTATTATTAATTTAATGCTTCATTGCCAATTAAAACCAATACTTCATCAAAATGGTTTGAACTCTAGAGTAAATTCATATGTATGCACAGTAGACTCTATTCCTTGGCTTTCCAGGGTTTCAGTATGTAGTGGACTAGTGGTTATAAACCAGTTGTTATGCTAACACATCTTGTAGTCTGTATATACATCTCAGACCTCGCTTCCACATTATTTGGTCTGCTAGACATTTCCAGAGCAACAGGGTGAATAATTGATCAACAGAAACAGCTGGGCTGTTCACCAAGGTCTCTTGCAGCATTAGATCTTTTTTTTAAATTTTTTTAGAGCCTTTCAGCTCAACAAATGCATAACTGAATTTTGGATTGGATCCCTTCCCTCTGTGTTGCTCTGACTGAATTCCTTAAAGTGCCCCTTTTATGGGTAATAAAAGGTTCATATTTTGGTTTTGGGAGTCCCCAACAACAGGTTGATATGCATGCAAGGTCAAAAACACTTTCATTGTCTAAAAATATGCATTTATTTTTTTCCTTTTTTGCTCAATGACTCCCAAATGAATAGTTTAACGATTCATTTTTCCAAACACCGTCTTCTAAACTGCAGGGATTGGTCTGATGACACAGTCAAGAACGCCCCTCACCATTACTGAGCCCACAGCCAATAAGGCCCCATTTACACTGCATGGTTCAAGTGACCCAATTCCGATTTTTTTCCTCTCATGTGGGCACAGATCGGATATGACCGGTGAACGTGTAAGCAGGAAAAAAACGCATGGATTCCGATTTTCTCAGATCGGATTCAGGCCTTCATTCATATGTGGTAATAAATCGGATATGAATCAGATATGTGCATTTGCGTGTGCCATGTAAGCAGACAAATCGGATATTCCCCAGTAAATGCGAGTCGTACGTCATTAAAAAAGTGACGTTAACTCAGGTGGACACCACAAACTGAGATCACATGACTTATTATAGGCGCAATGTAGGACGAAGGATACACACAGTGGAGCAATGCGGAGGTTTCATGTCTTTTAAGTCCTCTTTTTTTCTCCGCCGTATGAGACCAATGTTTTGCTGATTTTTTTTTGTTGACTTTTCAAAATATTGTGGAAAGCAAAACACTGTTTAATTTTATTTGCATCTGAATCCATTGATTTTCGTCCTGTTTTACTTCCTTTTCCGGGTCAGAACGTCTACGTTTGGTAGTTTCACCAGTGTATAGTGTAAATGCAAAAATCGGATACGGGTCACTTTTAAAAGATGATGTAAGCGGGTCGTCAAAAAAATCGGATATAGTCAGAAAATCGGATTTGGGCATCAAGACCTGCAGTGTAAATGCAGCCTTACAGAACGCCCCTCACCATTACTGAGCCCACAGCTCGGTGGTAAACACCCAAACAGCGTCTATGTGTTAGCCCAATGCAGAAACATATTGATAAAGCACTGCAGTAACGTATTGCTCTATTCTTTATCAGAACTACAAGTAATAACAATGACAAACATTCACTATTTATCCATACAATACTAGACAATTGCAAATGAACAGATACTGCTGTTAGACAGACACCTACAATGTACAATGGTTTAAGACAGGGTATGTCTAAAAACTCCCAACACTTTTCTCCTCCAACTTCAAAATCGTCCTACATAGTTGTTAAATTTTATTTTATTATTATTATTATTATTATTATTATTATTATTATTATTATTATTATTTTATTTTTAGAAAGAGTGTTTGACCATCCTTGCACTAAACACTGGGTCGGTGCTTCTGCAGCGATTTCAGATTATTTTGAAGTTGGAGGAGTAAATGAGTTGGGAGTTTTTCCACATACCCTAACTGTACCCGAACGGATTTCCCCTCACAGTGCAGAGCACAGCGTCTTCTCCACAGGAAACTGCTACTGAGTTTGAGGGAGGAGAGGTTCAAGTTTTCCCGGGTCTGCACGCACAACAAGTGGGTGGGCATAAATATGCTAATGTTTCAGTTTGACGTCACCTTGACACAGCTAAAGATTTGTTTTAAAAACGACTCGTTTTCATGACTCGTAGTCGACTTTTTCTTTTAAAAGACAATAACTTTATACACGGTGCACTTTTAGATTTAAAACTTTGCAGGATGTTTTCATTCACTTAGAGCCGTGTTACACACTGCATGAAAGGTAATTTTCAAAAATCCATAATAGGGGCACTTTAAGTACTTCTTGCAAGTGTTTCTTTTTTATTATGCACTGTTTTTGCTCTCCACATGATTTTGTCCATATGGCCAGCAGAACTCCCAACATGTTGTTCTCACATGACCAAATACAGATGTTTTCTCCATCTTCAGGAAGTTCACTCTCTGCTTTGGACCAATATCTGGAAGTCAGAGAATGTGTCGATGAACTCCTACATGTTTTTTTGTCTTCCTTTTCCTTAAATTCTCTAGTATTCACTCAGGAAAACAAGCTCTATTGTGTAGAAAATTGCAGTTGGACAGTTGGATGTGAAGACACCACAGATGTCCTAGTTGCAGAGATGGGAGGAGTCTGAGAGGGATTCAGGAGAGATCTTTTTGCTCTCATCAACCTGCTGCATGTGGTTTTTGAACCACCTTTTGGTATTAAACATCTGGCCAATACCCATTATAACAATTTTGTCTAATTAAATAAAAAATTAAAATACTAGAATCGATCTGGTTTTAAATGCACCAAGTGAATTTAGGCATCACAGCATTAGAAAGGACAGTATGAAAAATTAATGTTAATTTTGTGGTTTTCTGTAGAAGTGGTCATGAACTGAGAAATCAAAATTCCCTTGATATTTTGACACACAAAAGGTCATTGTTCTGTTAAAACTAGGGCTGCACGATAAATCGTATGCAATTTATTTAATGCGAATCTTGTCAGTAAAGACGGTTCTGTAATCAGCGCGAAATCTCCATCACGTGCGTGCTTTCAAATGGAGCAGCATTTAATACATAGAGCCATTGTTCACTGACAAGCTGCATCATTAAATGCATCATTAAATATTGCGTGTGATTTATCATGCAGCCCTAATAAAATCATCCCAAAAATTTCTTGTTAGTCTAAAATCAGCTTATAGAAAAGCCAATCTGCCAAACGACAGCTTGTGGAATGTGCCACTTTATGAGGTAATGGTGTTGCACACCCCACCTCCACAGAAGATGATCAACGCCTGCTTCTACATCATTGCCCGTTTTGCCCTGCCCACCGGTTCGTGCACATAGTGTAAACAACGAAAGAGGCAAACACAGGTCTAGGAAGAAACCAAATGATAAGGAAACTCCGAAGAAAACAAGATGCTGTATAGTGCCAAGCTGTGAAAAACAGTCTTTTCATTGCCTTCCTTCTGATCCCGACATTAGAAAAGCGTGATCAGTGGAAGAAGTTTATTTTTAATGAAGTGCCAGTTAGAACTTGGTCGTGTGTTCACTTCATTTAACTGTGGATTCGTTAAAAACAAGGCACAAAACGACAGCTAGATTGGATCCTACAGTAACGCCACATCACACAAGTGTGAGTAACTGTTTTTATTACGTGGTCCGTCACTATTGCATGTCTGTTATTACAGATAGTTTAATATGTACAGAGTATTTATGTGCTTTTGACCTAAATATTAGCAGTGTTTATTATAACCTTAATTTATAACCTTTATAAGTGGACCTCAGAACACAATACAAAATAATAAAGGCAGTTCATGACTCCTTTAACAGTGTTAAGTCTGTGTTAGATGATACAAAAAGTAATCAAAATGTGACATTAGGGAAAATGATCATGAAGAATTATCCAATATTCACTAGTATAGTAAATGTAAAATTAATAAAGTCTGATAACCAATATGATACCTATGGTATTTCATTTTTATATGCAAAAGTAATTTGATTTGCCATCAGTACACTGTCATAGCTTTTGATTGAAGGATCAGAAGTTATACCAGTCTATTGGCAAATTTATATACATTTTGGAAAATTTGAAGTTAGTTTGATTGGAAAGTGTTTGGGGTTGCTGTGTAAAGCAACATGTAAAGGCACAGGATGTATGTCAGCTCTCAAGAGTAGCTTTGTTGTAAAGTGAGATCGGAAGAAACATACAGGTTGACTGTTTTCAGCTTTGTACTGCTCTGGAGAGGTTTGTTTTCAATGTATGATGTACGTGGTGTTATGTTGTAGTGTTGATAGATGTCCACATTGGTAACTGTGACACCCGAGGCACTGTGATGAGTGACACTCGAGGCACTGTGATAAGTGATGACTATCTTTTTTTCTTTTTCTTCTGTGTTTGAGACTTTTCAATAGCATTTTAATAATGCGGTACTATATGGTCTCAATTCAAGTTCTGCATGTCATCCATCTGTTGTTCATTGATGTCTACCAGGAGACCCTTAAAGAATTATGGCTTAAGTATGGTGAGTCGGTGACACTTGGAAGGTCCTCTGGGGTTTGCCGTTGTTTCTATCACAGACCCATTTCCTGTTGTCGTAATGTTGACAGACAGCTGAAGTAAAAAAATCTCAACAGGATCCCAAAGTGAAAATCCCTTTCATGTTTATTTAAAGAGAATGATTTCAAAGAGTATAAATTATTATTTGAAGTTTCTGTGATTTTATGTATGGTAGTGATTTTTTTTAAAAAAAAAATTTATTATTATTTTTTTTACATTTACCTTGAGGAAAAAAAAGTTTAATTGCCGAAATCCTAATACAGAATTACTAGAAATCCACTAATTAGACAAATCACTCTTGCCATGGAAATAAAGGCAAAAGAGCTGCAACCAAATAATTACTTTATTATTTATTAAAATCAATGAAGTTATTATTAGTGTTCTGCAGTAACATTAGTTTCTTTTTGCATATTTTTTTAAGTGTTCTTTGTACCTTAAATCAAAGTTTGTAGTGTTATAGTCAGTTGGTTTGGTTTGTGGCTTTGAACTGTTTTTTTGAAGAATTGTTTGAAATCCCTGTGGAGAAAATAAATGGGCGAAAATACCTCTTAAACTGAGAGGGCGGTCACTGTTATGCTCTATTTGTCCATTTGTAATGGAGAATTTCTAAAAGGGCCAGACAAAGGTTTGTGCCTTTTGAAAGTGTATTTTTCTTTTATATGAATCTTAAGGCCTTTTAAAAGAAAATTGTTATACCAAGGAAACTTCCCAGTTGCCATACATTTCTTAAAAGGCTCAACAGCATTGTCAGGAAAAACAGACATGCTCCAACCTGTCACCTCTTTGGATCCTTATACGTTCAGCATGTCATTCAGTTGACGTTAGGAGCCAACCCTCATTTGTTCAGTTAATAATGGAATATGTTTTACAACTCATTTACAATTGATTCAAGACCAGAACTGTTGAAGGAAATTAAAACCTTATTGTGACATTGTAAGACTAGCCTTATTTTATTTCAAACCTGAAGTTACTTTATCTAATTATGATGCAAAACTGCATAATTGTATCTATTTATAGATGGCAGTAGTGGGGTCTGTCAGGTGTCTGGAGCTGCTTCTGAAGCCTGAGTTAACAGATAGGGCAACACTCTGTAATTTCCTGTCCATCTTACTGCACTTGACTCTAGTCCTGTGCAAACTACCCAGAGATGAAGAGTAGATGGGTTTCCAAAGCTAACCTTAAAACATGACAGTACCTGCACACTCAAAAACCCTTTGTTTTGGGATTTTCTGAATTCATGAATTGAAACTGTGCAAAAGTTTCCATGTGAGTTTCATGCACGTGTTCTCAGTTCCAGACAGTTATTTAGGTTTAACACCAGGGAACGTATCTATAGGTAGCTTACTTTTCAATATGTCATGTAAGTGGAAAAAGACATGCAACTGAAATTTAAATATGACATTGTCTAATACTGATTCTAAAACCCTAAATTTTACTTCAAGGAAAGAGCAGAGACGTGTTGGATTGAATGTTTCTTTGTATAGCAAGCCTTATAACATATAGATAACATATTGAGAAACTGTTTACGAGCAGGAGTTTTCAGTCTCTCTTTCTGGGCCCTGTAGATTGCTCAGAAGTATGACCTGCAGAAGGAGGACGAGCTGAGGCACTGGATTGAGGATGTAACGGGCATGCCAATCGGAGAAAACTTCCAGATGGGATTGAAGGATGGCGTCATACTGTGCGAGTGAGTCTGTGAGCATGATAGAAACCATGATGTGTATTTCAGTTTAGGAACTCAAAACATTGGAGCGCAGATGGCTGAGTGTTTGTTTGGTTCTAAATAATGACTTTAAGCCCATCTGTAACCTTTTGTCTTGTTTATTGTAACCCGACAATGCGCCAGAGTGTGGTGTAATTTTAATATTCAGACATGAAATACAAAAGCAAAAAAGGTTTGCCAAGCTGAAACCATGTGTTGCTCATATTATAACCAACTAGTCTGGTGTCCACACCTTCTTTTGTTTGCTGTTGCCGTTAAGAAAACTTTCCACAATGTTCCTTTAAAGCCTTTTAATGGGAAGAAATGTTGTCACATGAGGTTATCTTGGTATGCATTACCTTTCCATATTTTATTTTTTGTGAAAGGCTGCATTTATTTGACCGAAAGTAAAAAAAAAAAAAAAAAAAAAAACTTTATTTGAAATGGATATTTTGTAAAAAATATATATATATATATATATATATATATATATATATATCACTGTCACTTTTGAGTAATTGAATGTATCCTTACTGATATGTATTAATTTCTTAAAGCAAAAAAGTACTGTCCCTAAACTTTTGAACAGTAGTGTCAGTGCAAAATCAGACCATGTACAGTAAGTTGAGTCTCTCCTCTGTAGTAGTAATATTTGGTCTTTCTCATAGGCTCATTAATAAACTTCAGCCTGGATCCATTAAGAAAACAAACCACTCCAAACTTAACTGGCACAAGGTAAGGAAAACCTGTTTATGTATTGCATTGTTTCAGTGTTTTTGTGGAGTTTTTTTTATTATTATTGTTATTTTCGGTTTTATTCCAAATGTAAAATTATAATAAAAAAGCTTATTCATTTCACTGAAGCTGGAGAACCTGGGCAACTTCATCAAAGCCATTCTTGCTTATGGCCTGAAGCCTAATGACATCTTTGAGGCCAATGATCTCTTTGAGAATGGGAATATGACTCAAGTCCAGACCACACTTCTTGCTTTGGCCAGCATGGTGAGTTTTGTGCAAAACATTTTGGATGGAGATGATGAATCTTACTCTGGGTGACTAAATGTCTCTTGTTAGCCTTTGGCTAATAAATTCTTAGTTTTTATTTGCCAGTGTGTGAGTTGGAGGCTAATTATAAGTTTAGCACAGATATATTTTCACTTGCTGAACACTCTGACTGAACGCTTGAGAATTTCGCTCTCCAAGTGATCTGTATTTTGTACTGTACTATTTCAATTCAGCTCAACTGATGTGCAGCATGCCTGTATTTGATGTACCGTAAACTCTAGTGCGAAGGTGTCGTCGCTTTGCTGATAGTGCTTTGTTTCTCACACATGCAAAGTGAAAGATCGAAAGTCTTGCTGAATCGACACGTACATGTAAACAATATTCTTAGTTGTATTGTCCTGTCGAAATAATTTCATTTAGAATTATTCCGCTTTTAAAGGTGCCCTATTATGCCCCTTTTACAAGTTGTAAAATAAGTGTCTAATGTCTCCAGAGTGTGAATGTGAAGTTTTATCTCAAAATACCCCACAGATAATTTTTTATAGCTCGTTGCAATTGCTACTTTTAGGGTATGAGCCAAAATGTACCGTTTTTGTCCCTTTAAATGCAAATGAGCTGGTGCTCCAGCCTCCCTTTTCAGAGGAGTGCGGAGCTTCAAGAGCTCATGCTCACGGGCATACCAGTGTTACGGTTTAACTGGTGGTGACCATGTGACCGACTTCACATTGCTTCCAAATGCAATTTTTAACTACCACATTCCTATTTATGATCATTCTGGTAGCATGTGAAGGCAGCATCAGTGAAAACAGGCAGAGACAATGGTAGCTTTAGCAACATTAGCCTTACAGAGAGCCAAGAGGCTATTTTGGAATACAAAATATGAGGCGTGATGCTTACTTTGTCTGGAGTCTGGATGTTTGTATTGATCCCTCTTTCAGAAGCAACCTTTACACAACTCCAGCACTGAACTGACCCTCGTTTGTGAGGCAGTCCAGCGTAAAATGATTAGCACAAACATATAGGACTTTTCCATTTTTTTTTTTTTTTTTCCCGGGTCATTTCCTTTGAAAATTAAATTTAACCACCGTGTCCTCAGCAGTCTATGGAGAATCCTATGTTCGTTGGTGCATCCCAACACACACCCATTGTAATGCCTCTTTGGCACTGACAATGTATCTCCAGCAGCCACAGGGAGAAAACAGTAATGGTGTACTGCTGCTACTCACTCAGGGCTTTGTCCATGCTAATAGGGCAGAGAGCATCACAAATGGGCGGGAATTCCCAAGTATGATGTCATAATTGGGAGAAATCTGGAACCACTTGTTTGCAGACTGTTTATGATTTATTGGGATTATTGGGATTATTTTTACCATTATAGGCTGGTTGTTTTCACACACTGTGTAAACCAGTGGTCAGCAACAGGCGGTCCGCGGGCCACAACTGGCCCGCCAGCAATAATATCTGGCCTGCGCCCACAGCCAGATTATTTTGATAGCAGCTGGTTCTGAAATAGATCTGTAATGACCGCAACAGTTACTCACAATCAGAGTATGTGAGCTGAGTGATTTTGACTGGAGCGAGGAGTGGATTTTTTTTTTGTTAAGTCAGTGTCGTGGTTTTCACATTTGCTCCAAGAGCACTCCACCACCGCTCCATCACAATTCATGCCAAAAGTCCGTGATATAATTACATATTTAGCAATAATTCAGATGTTAAACATATTTAGCTAGCTTGATAGAGAAGGATCACTCAAATCGGAAAGAATGTGAAGCAATGATGATGGCAACGGACATGAGCGGGAAGTTATAGTTCTCAATGAATTAGTTTGTTCCTTCTAGATGTATTTATTTTCAGCTGAAAGCATGATTTTAAACAAGTACTACAACTTATTCACATGCAATCGCTCTCTCAATAATGCATTCAAACAAATGTAATGCAGTGCTACTTCATCTGTATATATCTGATTTCTAATGAGCAGAAATCTGTAAGAAAAGCATCGGTAGGTAAAATAACTGACGAAAATGTAGGCTACTGTTATTTTCATCTCAAAATTTGCACCGCAAAAAGCAGCAATTATACGTTTTAATGCTAACAACCATATTATTAGCTTGTCTTGTGGTAGGAAAAAATTTTGCACACTAGTGTTCTAATAAGCCACTTTGAAGCTTTTTTTTTTTTTAAATATACGATATGAACAGAACTGTGCTATTTCAAACATACTGAAATACTTTAGACATGAGCGAAGGCAGAGCACTGTTTCTGATATCAGTGAGCGAGGAATGGCGCAGGAGTGGGAAATGGTGAAGCTGGAGCGGAGTGGTTATTAAATGCTCAGCGCGGAGAGGAAATTGTTGTCCATTCCGCTCACATACTCTGCCGGACACCGCCACACAAATGTGGCTTTTTGTTAATAAATGTCCGCCTACAGGATTTAACACAGAGTAACAGCTCACTACCAGTTACAAAAGACACAGTAACAGTCTGTCACAGGCAATTCCAGTTGCATTTTTCATCAATAAATTTCTTAAATTATCCTTTGACTATGTTCTGGCCCACCATCTAGTGGCAAAAACTTTTTGGGGCCCGATGCCAAACTTCCTTGCCGGCTCCTGGTATAAACTGTGGTCAGACACTTTATAAGAGTAAGTTTTGCATTCTATGGCACCTTTAAGAACAAGCAGAAGATATGCCAGTTTCTCCAATAGTGGGCGGAACTAATGTACAAACGGCAGTTCACTGGCTGGTGCTCATCTTTTACCATCCCCGTTTTGATTTTAGCACGTCAGTTAAAGCGAACGCTTACAACATGATTAATATTCATAAACCCAGCAGTTAGTAGTAGTATTAGTAGTTGTTGTTGTTGTTGTTATTATTGGCGGTCCCGCTTATTATTATTATTATATTATTATTATTATCTATTATTATTATTTATTATTTTTATTTATTATTATTATTATTATTATTATTATTATTAGAAGATACTACTATTTATGACCAACAATATCTTAAGCGCCACCACCAGTCCTAAGTTCAGTTAAAATGACAAATATGAATTCATACATGGTTACCAAGTTTTAGTTCTAATCACTAGTTCTATCATTACATGGTGTTTTATTATTACATTATCATAATAAAGCCTAATGCTTGATTGACCGATGTTAAGAGTGTACATTCAGATACTTAAGAAGCTGTGCCATTTTACAAAGATAAGCTGGTTTGTTGGAATCAAATAGTAGTATAATACTACATTGTGTGTGTGTGTTGTCTGATGTATATATGTATTTGGCAGCGTGAAAACTACTGCCAACGTGCTGTGTGTGGATTCCACAGATCCAGTATATATATATATAATATATATACGTTATTGATTAACTAACACAATAATTTACAAAAACTCACAAAAACACAAAAATCGACAAACAGTTTCTGCCAGCTAAAATTAGTAATTGCCTTCTTTAATATTATGAAAGTTGCATTAACGCATTAATTGATTAACGGCGACAATTATTTTATCACATGCTAACAGAGTATTTTAATATTATGAAAGTCTGTTGCTCACTGGCTCTGAATACACATACAGACAAACCATGGGTCACAGAAGGGGTTGGGATGTTGATCAGTACTGGCTTGGGATGGGTGTCATCACGCGTTTAAAACAATGAGAGCATTTGGGGTGGGCCTAAGACTGCAGCAGCGCTTATGAGTCATGACTTCATAAGTGTGAAATAGAAAGTTTCCGACAGCACGTGAAGACAGCAGAGAAGCGCTCTCGTTCAGCACAGTGGAGTGCATCATTTTGTTAACTTTGTGGTTTATTATTTTGAGTCGTTTGGGATGTGGTAACACACGGCCCTCTCACAATATATTGCTTTACAGATCTATCACTTTTGCCGCTCGGAAATGTTCACGCAATCGTGCTGCACACATCATAAGTTCCGCGCTCCAGCTCACCGATCTATATATATAACTGAACCATGCTCTGGCCCACCTCTTCCAACCGAGCCAGGGACAGCTAAACGAACCGAGCGCAGCACGGAGCGATCACACTAGTCAAACGAACCGGGCTTTGGGGGTCAGATGCGCTCTGGAAACTGTTAAGATTGCCGTGTGAGTACACCTTATCTTCCGCATCCCGCACACAGAAGTCTCTACGCACTCGCCCATCAAGTGTTGTCCCACACCGCACTCTGTTGCATTGGGTCCCATGATCGTGCTGGTCTCTACTCGGAAGGTGCCTGTCACACTGTTATGATCAAGGCTTTTCATAATTTGTTTTTTTATAACGAACTATAAAATATTTTCTATAAAAACGTTAATGCCCTGGCAGTGGCAAATAGCTTTGGTTTTATATTTAATTTGATTACATTAAATAAAAAATAAAAGAAAAAAAATAAACTACTACAACTGCTACTTTGTAAAAGGAATACTTCTTCTGTAAAAAAGCATGTTTTGTTTAAAGTGTTTGCAAACCAAATGTTATTTCACTTCATAACACACAACATTACAATTAAATATAAAAATTTCATAATAAACCAATTAATCACCTGTGTGTGTGTGTGTGTAAAATAGCAAATAATCACCTCTATTAAACTAAAACCGCGTGTGTGTGTGTTAAACTACGTGCGTGTGTGTGTGTAAAATAGTATATCAGTCTGGCGAGTAAACTAAAACCTTTACTAGCCAAAGGTGATTATATTTCCAAGGTGTGCGTAGAGGGTTGTGTTATAATGCTACTTTCGTTCTTTCATTCAAAGGCAAAAACCAAAGGTATGGACACAAAACTTGACATTGGTGTAAAGTATGCAGACAAGCACACCCGCAACTTTGATGGCGAGAAAATGAAGGCTGGTCAGTGTGTGATTGGACTGCAGGTGAGGACCTCTGTCTAGTGACTTTATTTGGTTCTTATGTTGTCGCTTTAGGAAACCTTTTAAAATTATTTTTTATCTTAGGATATCATCAGTAAGATTCCCTCAGTCTTGCTTTGTATATTCATACACATCCTTTATTTTCTCAATGTTAGATGGGGACAAATAAATGCGCTAGTCAGGCTGGGATGACCGCTTATGGTACCAGGAGACATCTGTATGACCCAAAGACTCAAGCAGACAAGCCCTTTGACCAAACCACAATCAGCCTGCAGATGGGCACTAATAAAGGAGCAAGCCAGGTGAGTGTGAATTTAAAGGAATAGTTCCCCCAAAAATGTACATTCTGTCATCATTAGGGACTTTTGCACAAGGTTGATCGAGGAACTTCGTTAAAGGAACTAGGCACCAGAGTGGTTCCCTGAGCACTATAAGTTCCCCTTGGCCCATTTTCCTGCTTGCATTTTCACTGCCAGTATGAACTCTGAAGTAACTTAAGACAGCTGACAGTGATGTCATTAAAGTGGAGGGAAAAAAACCCTCCTATTATCATATGTTTTACTTTAGAGAGGAAAAGTAATATTTCTGTGTTTATCCAGTGTAGGGTGGCGTGAAGTAGTATGGAGCGCTATAAACACATGTACTGTAATGTCTGCCTTAAGGTGCCCTCTTGCAGAAACTCCAAATATGCTTCACAGAAGTAATATAGACAAAATATCCCTAATACGAATCCCTATCGCTGAGCTGAATGAAAGGAAGATATAAACACTTTGGCGATCACTTAATAAATTTATATTATGAACAGATTTATTGTAGGCTTTTATTCACATATAAACACAAATACACGAGGGTAAATGAGACATTTTTCATTATTGGGTGAACTAACCCTTTAAGAGTGACAGTGCAGTCACATACCTTTGCCAAAATTCCACAGAGAAAGTGCAATTGTCTCAATAGGAATCTACACAATCTGTATTTTCACATTTGAAACATTTTCCCATTCATATGTCACATCGGATTCAAGTTTGTTGAACTTTTAACATGCAAATTTACCACTAGAAAGCTGCTTGGTTTGGAAGTGATCTCTTTAGTAGGCAGTACTCTATTGCATTGCCAAACTATTGACAATGGACCTACTTTGACCATGAATTTCATAGAAGGTTCGCTAATGCGACCAGGCCTTGAGAAACGGCTGTCAAATCCTGCTCCTGGAGGGCCAGTGTCCGGCAGAGTTCTGCTGCTTTCTGCCCCAAACATATTTGCCTGGAAGTTTCTAGTGATCATGAAGATCTTGACTATCTGGTTCTGGTGTGTTTAATTGGGGTTTGAACTAAACTCTGCAGGACATTTTATTAGGTGGATGCCCAATTCAAACTTCAGTTTTCACTTTATTCACCCTTTTCTTCTCCTTCAGGCTGGCATGTTGGCCCCCGGCACCAGGAGGGATATTTTTGACCAGAAAGTGGCTGTCCAGCCGCTGGACAACTCCACCATCTCGCTGCAGATGGGCACCAACAAGGTGGCCTCTCAGAAGGGCATGAGCGTGTACGGGCTGGGCAGACAGATATACGACCCCAAATACTGCACCTCCCCCACCGAGCCCACCATCCACAGCAATGGAAGCCAGGGCACCGGCACCAATTGCTCTGAGATCAGCGACATCGACTACCAGGCTGAATATCAGGATGAGTACCAGGCAGACTACCACAATGAATACAGAGCCCACTATGACCATGGCATTGACTATTAAACTGCAAGCTTACAGCACAGATTCATATTTTTGGATCCTCACATAAACAGAGCGAGTTTTTTTTCTTTTTTTTTTCTCTCGCTAGCCTTTTTTATACGACAAGAAACAGATGTTAAGAAGAGCCTTTCCTATATCATTGTTCCTCTGATAATACAGTATTTTGTTAGCTGGATAGACAATAGACTATAGTCTTATGTTTTAAAAGTTTATCCCTTTTTAAAAGTCGAAATGGGTTAGAGAAGCAGTGTATGTGTTCGTCAAAAGTCATTCATGGCATGTTAACTACAATCTCTGATTGTTTGAGGGGTTTTTGTGTGTGTGTGTGTGTGTGTGTGTGTGTGTGGTGTGTGTGTGTGTTTGTGTGTGTGTGTGTGTGTGTGTTGTTGTGAGTGTGTGTTGTTGTGTGTTTGTGTGTGTGTGTTTCCATATGTGTGTGTGTGTGTGTGTTTTACTTCCAGCCTTTTAAATCATTTGACCAAACAACACCTTGCTAAATTGTGCCATAGGGCCTCATCCCAATTGTCTTGTATTTATTGCCAGTAATAATCAATAGAGACCTCAGTCCTGTTGAATGGCTATTTTTTTTTTTTTAATGAATAAAGTTTTTAATTTTCCAGTCAAGTCTGTTGTCATTGATTAAATCAAATAGTCTTTCATGTTTATCAGTAGGTTTTGTCATATATTTGTGAATTTTTATTTTGTCTGTAAATAAGTGCACACACATGCCAAATTCATCTGATTAAAAATAGTGAAAACGCAGAAAGAAAAATTTGTATGTATATACGTGAGTATGGGTTTTTTTTTTCTGCATTTTCACTTTATTTTTGATCAGATGAATTTGGAATTAATCAGCTCCACCAGATTTACATCTTTGCTAAACCATCCTGGAAATGATGAGCCCTTGGGTTTAAATAAGGGGCATCAGCAAGTCTGAATGCTGCCTTGTGTCTGCATGGAGAAGGAAACTGAGCTGAAGAGTGAGAAATCATCTAGCACTGTCTGGCTGATCTCAGGACTGGCCAGTATAAAGGGTTTGTGAGAAAAGCAGCGAACCCCCACCTCTTCCCGCAAACACCCTGACGGGGAATAATCCCTGCTTTGTGTGCCTGTGGAATTTGGCTCTGATAATGCAGCACTCAATTAGACAGTCTGACAGAACAGCACAGGTTTCCCTTAGTAACGTTCTCTTTGTATCAAATGTGACTCCACTTAAGCAGTTCGAAAGCTGCTACCTGCTTTGGGAAGAGCTTTAGTTTTACAGAAAAGTCCTGCTGTTTTAGTATACAATAATTCCTAACTTATTAGTAATGTTAAAAACTGGGTAATGAAAGTGGACGGAGCAAAGGACACTTTTTGTTTTTCTCACTTAATGAATTTGCTAAAAAGTGGATGCATCAACTCTTTTAATGCACTGAATATATAGAATATAGAGCCCCTAATGATAAAAATATTAGGTTTTTCCATTCTCTTGCCCAAAGTATTGCTTCCCTCTGAGATACTTTGTGTACTCTCACAAAACTGGTGTTCTCTCTCAAAACTGTTACTTTTTCCCAAGAAAGTTTGTTTTTCTACCACCTACTACAAAACATTTGTGAGCGAATGCAAATTTTATTGGAAGACAAAAGTTTTGACTCGTTTAAATTATGAGTTGTTATGAGAGTGCATTGCATGTTATCCATTTTCATTTAAATGACTCAATTCTAATAAACTGACTTGAAGTGAACTTTCAGCAAACAAGCTGGGCTGAGATTTCAAATGACCCTGCAGGCATAAGTAAATACATAAACAAAATATATATATATAAATATATACACACACACACACACAGGTGTATCTCAGTAAATTAGAATGTCTTGGAAAGGTTCATTTATTTCAGTAATTCAGCTCAAATTGTGAAACTTGTGTTTTAAATAAATTCAGTGCACACAGACAGAAGTAGTGTAAGTCTTTGGTTCTTTTAATTGTGATGATTTTGGTTCACATTTAACAAAACCCCACCAATTCACTATCTCAACAAATTAGAATACTTCATAAAACCAAAAAAAAAAAACATTTTTAGTGAATTGTTGGCCTTCTGGAAAGTATGTTCATTTACTGAACATGTACTCAATACTTGGTAGGAGCTCCTTTTGCTTTAATCACTGCCTCAACTCCACGCGGCATGGAGGTGATCAGCTTGTGGCACTGCTGAGGTGGTATGGAAGCCCAGGTTTCTTTGACAGTGGCTTTCAGCTCATCTTTTGTTTCTCATTTTCCTCTTGACAATACCCCATAGATTCTCTTGAATTGGTGGGTTTTTGTTAAATGTAAGCCAAAATCATCACAATTAAAAGAACCAAAGACTTAAACTACTTCAGTCTGTGTGCATTGAATTTATTTAATACACAAGTTTCACAATTTGAGTTGGATTAAAAAAATTAACTTTTCCATGACATTCTAATATATTGAGATGCACCTGTATATAGTATTGTATGGAAAAGCATTTAGCAGAAGACGACAATAATTAGTTTAGCTTTCATCAGGGATTTTTGCATTAATGCTGTTTTTTCCACATGTGAAACATGAAGCAGATAAATGATATAAAGGAAAATCTTAGAGGTATGAGCTCATGTATGCCAGAAAATGTCAGTCTCAAAAAAAGCATCTCTGAAAACACTGAAGTAACTTGAAACTTGAAATATTTGAATGCCTGTGGCATGAGCTTCTCCTCTTCAGTTACAAAAGCTGGACTGTATATCTGCCAACCGTTCTGTTCTGACGATGAGTCGTCTCATTCAGGCTTTACAACACAGTGTGAATACTTTATCACATAAGGCATGGCTTCAAGTACATGAGGTTGGATTGGGGTTTTTGATTAGTTCTTTCCACTCGTGGCCCAAAGAGACTTCCTCTCAGCATTCAGATGGACACCACAGCTGCCAAGGGACTGAGGCTGGAAATTGTTTGTCACTCCTCTTTCTCTGTGTCCCCTCACTGCTTACTGTGCTAGTTTGTACTCTGGACAGATATGACTGAAAGTTGATTTTTGCCTTATGAATCATTGGATATGATTTCTGTGAGAGCAGGACAGCTTCCACTGTTTCTTTAAAGTATGTTTGCTTAAAACTATAATATTTTAGTTTATGACCTTTGGCTATTCCGTTCAGATGTTAGCTGTGGGAATAGTACACTGGACATGATGCCAAGAGCTTTTCCTTGTCTTTTACTCTTACTTACAACATGACAACTCAGTGTGCTCTGCTTTTTCTAAATTCCAGTCTCTGTACTACTAGGTGTCACTAAATAGAAGTGCCAAAATGGTTGTTTTAAACAGGTTTCTTAAACATTTCCCTTGTCCTCCATTGGTCAAAAAAAAAAAAATAATAATAATAATAGCCCTGTTCTAAACCCAACAATAATGCTCAAATAAACAAAGCAATGTTTTAAAAGGGATGCTTAGGGAAATCAGCCAATAAAGTCTGGCTTGCTCAGAAGTTACACACCTCAAGAAATTAAAAGATTTACTGGTTTTTAGTCCATGTACATTATATTACCAATCAAACCCTTTGGGTAAGATTTTTGTTTTTGCAAGAAATCTCTTATGGTCACCAAGGCTCAAAAATACAATAAACAGTATAATATTGTGAAATATTATCCTAATTATAATAACCTTTTCTATTTTAATATATTTTAAAATGTAATTTATTCCTGTGATGGCAAAGCTGAATTTTCAGCATCATTACTCAGTCTTCAATGCCACATGATTCTTCAGAAATCATTCTAATGCTGATGTGCTGCTCAGTCCAAAAATAAATATTTTATTAACATTATCAGTTTACTGTCGCTTCTGATCAGTTTAATGAATCCTTGCTAAATAAAAGTATTAATTTCTTAAAAATCTGACTGACCCAAACTCTTGAATGTTAGTGTATATGCTAGTGTAGCTCATAATTTAGCAGGCTGTTTTATATGCATTTAAATTCTTTGCTTTAACTAACTTGAAACATGGAGATGCGACAATCTCTTTATGATTTAGGTGATGGGACTGTGCAGAGAGACCTGCTGACTAGTGGGAGAATCACACCCTCTTGAGTGTCCTGCCCTCAGACTCATGTTACAGACCAATCTTGAGAACAAACAACTTTTTTTGAAAATGATCCATTGTATTTATTTATTTATTTAATTGTCATATCTTTAACAACATTACCAATTTACATGAGAATGTAGATAACCAGAAGGTGGCGCTCACATATAAAGGCACAAAGAGAGCCTATGAAAGAATTAAGCTTAACACAAAGAGACAAGCATGTTTTGCTAACAGAATGATTTCCAGCTGGTCAGGAAAGGTAGAAGCCACTATTAACACTGAACTTATCAGTAAAAGCAACACGAAACTGCTGATAACTGTGAGAATGATCAGTCATGAACATTCCAGCCAAAACGGGATTTCAGCACTTCAGAATGAGAAAACACAGCAAATATATCTGCTCTGCACAATACCAGCTTTGTTCAGTGAATTCCATAGTGAACCATAGCATGTGGATCACGTGCTTAATGATCTTAAAAGCTTCCTTTGAATAAAATCTTTAGTAAATATAATTCAAGTGCAGCAGATGATGATTACATAAAATGGTGAAAGTTATATCGCAGCTTTCTTTTTCATCTCACCCAAAACAAAATAAATTTACAGTAGAATGTCCAAGCTGCTTTTCTACATTAACCCTTTAAGCCCTGAAGGTGCATTTTTGCCAAAGTGGCATACACAAAAAAATAAAAAAAATTACTCATGATTCCAAAACCGTAGGAGAGTCAAAAAGGCTGGTATTGTTTGATAGAAATCTTTCCATATTCTTAGGGGAAAACAATTCTTTACATTTGGACATTCTCATGCTGAGAAATAGGGGATAAAATGTAAGGACATTTTTCAAAATTATCTGAAGACTCTCAGGACAGTTGATAGGCCACTGCTGCGTGATAAAAAGACTCTCAGGACAGTTGATAGGCCACTGCTGCGTGTTGTCACAAAAGCTTATCATTTGCAAGTGTTTTTAAGCCTTGCCAATTTAAACATTCAAAAAAAGTTTAAAGCATTCAAACACAAGACTTGGAAAAACTCAACTGAGTACTTGTGAGCTCTTTTCGGTGCACACACAGAGAACGACACCAGACAGCAACACCTAACTGAGCTCTCCTTCGCATCCTCCAGCACCTAAATGAACAAATACAAACTGCAGTTTAAACATGCAAACAGAAAAATGTGAAAGAGTCCAATTCAGCACCCACACGCGGTGTTCTGTGCGCAGAGGGCGCACACAGAGAGATGCGTCTCAAAGCATTTGTACACCTTGAATTTGCCTCTTCTTCCTCTTGTACCGAAAAATACATACAAAATTATGTCAAAATACCTGTCTTGGAGAAAAACTGTTGGTTATGTCTTAAGTCAGTGGTTCCCAATCCTGGACCTGGAGAACCCCCAACACTGCATGCTTTTGGTGTCTCTCTTATCTGACACATACATTTGAGGTCTCTGAGTCTTCACTAATGAGCTGATGAGTTTAATCAGGTGTGTTTGAATAGGGTGACATCTAAAATGTGCAGTGTTGGGGGTTCTCCAGGACCAGGATTGGGAATCACTGTCTTAAGTGAAAGTAAACAGTGGAGAAAGAAATCGGATGTGTATCATTATAATGGAGACATTGTCTCTTAAAGTGACCGCGCCTAACTGCTGTAATGTTAATTCAAGAAAATGAAATAAAGAAAATCACTCACTGTTCTTTACTGAACTACTTTGTAGTTTTTACAAGAATTAATCCACAGTCAAACCAACAATTATTCAGACAGCAGATATAATTTTTTATATATTTTTTACTAGTGGGTGCAGGAAACTATAGTTCATTTATGTAAGTGAGTATAGTAAAATAAAGTATACTGTGACATATTATACCCCAAAATTCTTCATAGAATGGACTACCAGTAAAATTGAAAAAAAAAAAAAATTAAGGGACCAAAAACCTGACCTTGGATGTTTTTTGCTTAAGTGTTTTTTCTTTAATTGCTATGCGAACTTTTAGACTGAACTAAATTAAGCATTGCTTGGTAATTTGTCAACA
Organism: Cyprinus carpio; assembly: GCF_018340385.1. NCBI lineage: Eukaryota > Metazoa > Chordata > Actinopteri > Cypriniformes > Cyprinidae > Cyprinus > Cyprinus carpio. The sequence goes on along the minus strand of NC_056573.1, from coordinate 9,749,976 downwards.
AAGTATTGATAGTTGTATAAATATTGTCATACTAACAGTTGATTGTAATCCATTACATACCTTTCTATCAAAGTTATCTGACATTATCAAGATGAATTTGTTCTGACACAGTTTAACTCTGAGTTCTTGTCAAATGTTATGACGATTTTCTAAACTATAGCAAATAAACTGTGATAATGTGAGAAATGTTGAAGGTGTCTGAATAAATTTTGTTTTGACTGAATATTTAATTTTTATAGTGAAGACTATGCAGAGCTATTTTACATTTGATTATTCGGTTTCTGTACCTGAACACCTACAATATAAAAAAAAAAAAAAAAAAAAAAAAAACCTTAAACGTGTAAAAAGTACAAATAAATAAATAGAACGAACATAAAAATTAAACAATTTCAAACGAAAATGAAAATATGAAAAATGGCCCTTGAGTGCACACATTTTTCTTACATTTTATCACCTATTTCTCAGCATGAGAATGTCCAAATGTAAATAATTGTTTTCCCCTAAAAATATAGAAAGATTTCTATCAAACGATACCAGCCTTTTTGACTCTACTACGGTTTTGAAATCATGAGTCATTTTTTTGTGTATGCCACTTTGGCAAAAATGCACCTTAGGGGCTTAAGGGGTTAATGTAGAAAAGCAGCTTGGACATTCTACTGTAAATTTATTTTGTTTGGGTGAGATGAAATTTCAAACAGGGCCCACTGTTACAGTGCAATTTTCCACGATCAATGTTTCATGAAGTTATGAAAGAAAACGGCATGTGAAAGGTACCGGGACACTTTGGGTTTAAAGGGTTAAATAAATGTAAATAGCGACCACATCTGTACATTTTCAGTGAATAGCAACTTAAATTTCTCTGTTTTCCCCACAAAATTATTCTATGACATTTATGGTGATATTTTAGTTTTTTAGAGCTTGACAGCCTCTGGTGACCATCAGCGTAGTTTTAATATTGTTGAGATAATATTTTAGTTTTTATTAATATTTCGAATTTAGTTTTATTATTATTATTTTTTTTTTAGTTTTAAAGTTGTAATGATTTTGTTGTGTTTATTATATATATATATATATATATATATATATATATATATATATCTGACCTAATGACATCATTATCACATATATATATATATAGTTTGTTACATACAGAGTTCTGGCATGAAACTCTAGATGGCGCAGTCCGAAAGGTCGAACTCAATCTGACCTAATGACATCATTATCACATAGCACAGCTGATTGGTTCTCTCCTGTATCGGTGGCCAATGAGCTCATTGCTCAGCATTCAAATATATGACTAGGCCTTACCGTAGCAGTTGCAGATTGCTTCAGAAACCCTCCACCTTCCCCAGCTCCACATGTATAGATCTGCTACGAGTTGATTCATGTATGCTATATGGGGGTTATTTCATATATGTTATATTTGCAGCAGCAATATTTCTTACATGCTCACAGCAGCATGTTGTGGATGTATTGGCAGTAGCAAATCTCGGTACTTGCTCTGCCACAGCAGCAGCAGCAGCAGCAGCAGCAGCATAGCAGATATATTCCGCCAAGACCAAGTACATTAACATTGTCATGTACATTACCATGCCAATCCCTCCGAGAGTTGTCATGACAGAAATCATTTTCATGATAAATGTTACTTGAAATACGTTTGTTTCATGGTTTTAGTTTTAGTTGATCCACTTTCAGTGTATGCAAGCAGCTTAAAGTTCTGCAAAAAAAAAAAAAAGTGTCCCACAGAAGAACACAAAACAATGTGAAGTTTCCATTTTTATTTCTATTGAAACATGATTTATTATCTTAATTAGTCATGGGACGTAGTACTGTACATTCTAAGAAAACCTAATGCCATCATAATATGCCAAATCCTTGAGTTGTCTTTTTTTTTTTTCATATCAACCTTTTTTTGTTTTACTACTTCAAAGGAAAGAGGAAGTGTTACATTGTACGTAAGCATCAGCGTTATAGTCACAACTAGGCTCACAGGACGTGATTGTGATAAGTCAAGTGATAAGACACACTCATACACATGCAAACCACACAACATACCCTTTACGCTAAAAACGGCATTGTAAATCAGCAAGTGGTTTTATTTCCACAGAATCTTTCCAAGTCAGCAGGAATGCAGAGGAATGTGGAGGATGAACCGGACAGTGTTTTTCTCTGAGTTCATCTGTGACTCCCCCCACATATAAGCTGTTGCATAACCATGCTGAGAACAGTTTAGCAAGTTCATAGATGATACAGAAAAATAAATTTAAAAGGTTTTCTTCCGGCATGTTTCTTTTCTATTCAGTCCCTCGAGTGAACGGGTCATAGCGTTAGTAAAACGGGAATGGTTCCCAGTTTGCAGGGGTGTGATCGATGCACATGAGAGCATGGGAAACTCAGAAAGGGACTTTCTTAGTTGTCTATATTTTGTATATTTGTTTTTATTAATCTGGCCAGGACAGATATTCCTACTGGCCTGTTCCAAATAGTTGACTTTTTATGTACGTTAAATATAAATGAATGGAGTTTCCCATATTATGATCACAAATAAGTAATTTTTTAATTTCATCTTCAATTTGTTGGAGGCTTACTGGAACCACACATTACAGGAATGAATAAAATCCGCTAGAAATATGAGATGAAGGGTGCGGAGCTGAGTTGGGTGTGGAGCTGAATGATTGGGTGATAACACTAGTAGATGTTTGTAAAGAGTGATGAAAACTGTGTTCATTATGCCACTTTGTAGAGTTTTACCAGAAAGTTCATGCTGTGTTTAGTTTATTTATTAAAAGTAATTTATCTTTAATCTTTTCATCCATCCATCCATCTTTCAATCCATCATCCTTCCATCCAGCTTTCAATCTTTTCACCCATCCATTTATCCATTTATTCATTTATTCATCTATATTTCAATCCGTCATCCATCCATCTTTCATTCTTTCATCCATCCATCCAATTTTTAAACTTTCCATCTGTCCACCCATCCATCTTTCATTCTTTCATCCATCCATCCAATTTTCAAACTTTCCATCCATCCATCCATCCATCCATCCATCCATCCATCCATCCATCTTTCAATCCAACTTTCAGTCTTCTCATACATCCACTAGTAACACTTTATAATAACTTTCATTAATAAATCATTAACAGACATTGCAGAATGGTTACATTGAAAAATAACAAATCTTTAGTTAAAATATATTCAAATAACTAGAGAAAAGAGATCATGTGCTTGCTAATGTTTACTAATAAACTTATTAAGCATTAACTAATGATTAACAGACCATTATTTAATGTTAATTAATATGCTTGCAAATGTCATTAAGCTTTCAGTTCATATGATCATGCACTTCTTGAAAACCTACAAATGATATTACAGAATGATTAAAAGTTTTGTTAAAGCACAACACTTTTACTGCTATTGAGGTGTGATACGGGTAAGGTTAGGGACAGGTTTGGTGGTGTAGGTATAGGCTTAAGGGTTGGTTAAGTGGTCAACAGTATACACGGCTCAATTTGATTATAAGGGAACACAGTTTAATCTGTTTATATTCCATTGTTTTGATAAGTAAAGTATTTTCTTGAAAAACTGATTTGTTTTCTCTTGTTGATGTATGATTCAAGGAAAATCCTGTTTATTAAATACAGTCTACTAATATAAGTGTTGAGGCAATAAAAACTTTGGTAACAATTTATTTTGATGGTCCCTTTTGAACATTCTGTTGACACTAAGTAATGTTGCACCTAAAGTACATGTCTTCTAACTCTCATCAGAGTATAAGTAGACTGTATGCTTCATATCTGCTTACTCTTTATTGTGAAAGTCTCCCAACAGACATTCAACTCACTATAAGTAACTTTGCAAGTACATGTCTACTTATTCTAACCCTAACCCTACCAATCTACTAATAGAATACTCTGAGAGTTAGTAGACATGTAGGTGCAACAGTATACTTATAGTCAACAGAATGTGTTAAAGGGACCATCAAAATAAAGTGAAATCAAAACTTCTGTTGCACCCAAATTTCAGTGTTTGTTCTGTCTTTAGCGAGCATTTAGCTGAAATTAACTAACAACCCTTTACACAAAGGTTGATACAGCAGCTAGAAGTCCATAAAGATACTGATTGATTAGTGAACATTTATTAACATTTACAAATGTTGAATAGTTTTAACTTTAGATTGAGTACTGCAAAAACATGAACAAACGATTAATAAATGATTTGTAAAGATGTGAATATAGGGTGAATACAGGTCATTCAAGACACTTTTTTGTCATTGAGATGACTGCTCATAAAGGTATTATTGATTAGTAAACATTTAGAAACATTTGATGAATAGTCTCAACTTTTGGATAATGCAAAAACATGAACAAATAATTAATAAATTATTTGTTATGATGTCAAGTCAAGTCACCTTTATTTATATAGCGCTTTAAACAAAAAAGATTGTGTCAAAGCAACTGAACAACATTAATTAGGAAAACAGTGTGTCAATAATGTAAAATGACAGTTAAAGGCAGTTCATAACTGAATTCAGTGATGTCATCATCTCAGTTCAGTTTAAATAGTATCTGTGCAATAATTTGCAATCAAGTCAACGATATCACTGTAAATAAAGTGTCCCCAACTAAGCAAGCCAGAGGCAACAGCGACAAGGAACCAAAACTCCATCGGTGACAGAATGGAGCAAAAACCTTGGGAGAAACCAGGCTCAGTCAGGGGGCCAGTTCTCCTCTGACCAGACGAAATCAGCAGTTCAATTCCAGGCTGCAGCAAAGTTAGATTGTGCAGAAGAATCATCTGTTTCCTGTGGTCTTGTCCCGGTGGTCGTCTGAGACAAGGTCTTTACAGGGGATTTGTATCTGGAGCTCTAGTTGTTCTGGTCTCCGCTGTCTTTCAGGGCTGTAGAGGTCCTTTCTAGGTGCTGATCCACCATCTGGGCTGAATACGTACTGGATCTGGGTGACTGCAGTGACCCTCTGATCTGGATACAGACTGGATCTGGTGGCTACGGTGACCTCGGAAAAAGAGAGAAACAGACTAATATTAGCGTAGATGCCATTCTTCTAATGATGTAGCAAGTACATCGGGTGTTATGGGAAGTGTTCCCGGTTCTGGTTTACCTAATTAATGCAGCCTAAAAATCCTTTATCCAGATTTGGATATTAGAAGCTAATTTGGATATTAGTGTGTTATTGTTTAAGCCAGGTTATAGAGATGGGTCTTCAATCTAGATTTAAACTGCAAGAGTGTGTCTGCCTCCCAAACAATGTTAGGAAGGTTATTCCAGAGTTTAGCAGCGGACGTGGAGGATTATAATGTAACAAGAGCTCGTTCAAATACTGAGGTGCTAAACCATTCAGAGCTTTATAAGTAATAAGCAAAATTTTTAAATCTATACGATGTTTGATAGGGAGCCAGTGCAGTGTTGACAGGACCGGGCTAATATGATCATACTTCCTGGTTATAGTAAGAACTCTAGCTGCTGCATTTTGGACTAACTGGAGTTTGTTTATTAAGCGTGCAGAACAACCACCCAATAAAGCATTATAATAATGTAATCTTGAGGTCATAAACGCATGGATTAGCATTTCTGCATTTGACATTGAGAGCATAGGCCGTAATTTAGATATATTTTTGAGATGGAAAAATGCAGTTTTACAAATGCTAGTAACGTGGCTTTCTAAGGAAAGATTGCTATCAAATAGCACACCTAGGTTCCTAACTGATGACGAAGAATTGACAGAGCAGCCATCGAGTCTTAGACAGTGTTAAACCTCATTACACTAAGAGTTTTTCGGGGCCTGAATTAACACCTCTGTTTTTTCAGAATTTATCAGTAAAAAATTACTGGTCATCCAGTTTTGTATATAGACTATGCATTCCGTTGGTATGTTTGTTCAAATTGGTATGTTTCGCCAGGCTGCGAAGAAATATAGAGCTGAGTATCATCAGCATAACAGTGAAAGCTAACACCGTGTTTCCTGATGATATCTCCCAAGGGTAACATGTAAATCATGAAGAGAAACGGCCCTAGTACTGAGCCTTGAGGTACTCCATACTACACTTGTGATCGATATGATACCTCTTCATTCACTGCTACGAATTGATGGCGGTCATATAAGTATGATTTAAACCATGCTAATGCACTTCCATTGATGCCAATAAAGTGTTCTAGTCTATGCAAAAGAATGTTGTGGTCAATAGTGTCGAACGCAGCACTAAGATCCAATAGCACTAATAGAGAGATACAACCATGATCAGATGATAAGAGCAGGTCATTTGTAACTCTAAGGACAGCAGTCTCAGTACTATGATACGGTCTAAATCCTGACTGGAAATCCTCACAGATACCATTTTTCTCTAAGAAGGAATATAATTGTGAGGATACTACCTTTTCTAGTATCTTGGACAGAAAAGGGAGATTTGAGATCGGTCTGTAATTAACTAGTTCTTTGGGGTCAAGTTGTGGTTTTTTGAAGAAAGGCTTAATAACAGCCAGTTTGACGGTTTTGGGGACATATCCTAATGACAATGAGGAATTAATAATAGTCAGAAGAGGATCTATGACTTCTGGAAGCACCTCTTTTAGGAGCTTAGATTGAATAGGGTCTAACATACATGTTGTTGGTTTAGATAACAAGTTTATACAATTCTTCCTCTCATATAGTAGTGAATGAGTGGAACTGTTCCTCAGGGGATCTATAGGGCACTGTCTGATGCGATACTGTAGCTGACGTTGATGATGTGTAAATAGAAGATGTCTACAGAACAAACGAAGACAAATATACTGTGTGACCTTTACAGACTGATTATGAGTGAATAAACAATGTTTTAACATGAATACATTGTGAAGTGCCTAAAATTACTAATTAAGCTAATATTTTCACAACATTTGTAAATGTAAAAAATAGCATTATGGGTAATATGTGAACTAAAGTTTAACAACATTTTTAGCATTCAAAAGTACATCAACAATAAGCTTGCATTTGTAGATTTTTAAAAAGTGCATGGTCATATGAATTGAAAGTTTAATGACATCTGTTAGCATGAACCAATGATCCATTAAGCATTATATAATGTTTGTTAACAATTTGTTAATGAAGCTTTTAATCACTGTAAAGCATCTGTCAAAATCATTTGTAGATGTTTAAAAAGTGCATGACCACATGAATTGAAAGTTTAATGGCATTTTTAAGATTTTAACAGATTTTATTAATCTGTTAATCATTAGGGAATATTTAGAAAGTACATTAGTAAACATTAACAAGCACATTATCTTATATTTCTAGCCATCCATTCATCTTTCAGTCTTTTTTTTTTTTTTTGAGAATTGAGAAATTGAACAGGAACTTCTGTATCAAATTCTGAATGGCACACAACCAAAGACTCTTACTAACAATGTTTTATCATTCACCATCCTGGACCACTAAATGACGTAAAGATTATGTAGACAGTCACCAGACGGCTGTAACCCTATCCAGAGGAAAGAACACTGTGAGGAGATCAGACTGTCTACAGTTATGATCAGTAATATCCTGGTGCCAGTAGAGGACAACCTCTCAGCGTCTCTGAATTTGAACTGATGCTCTGCCATGTGTTCACTGTTTCCTGTTATCTTAAACTTAGACCTGTGATCATTATGATGACTGCTCAGCCTGTAACAATAGCCTGAAGCAGGGATCGGGATCCTTTGTATTAGTATGATCGGATCAGTACACTCGTGTGAGCGGTGTAGTGTGTTTATACTGGATAAGAAGCCGACTTGTTGGCTGAGTCCGTGAGACATCTGGGATTTCTAGAGCTGGGGGTGTAGTAATTTCCTCCCTCCACAGTTAAATTCCTCTGCATAGAGGGGTGTTTTAGCAGGCCAGTCTCCTGGGGTGGCACTGGGAGGGGGAGTGTCAGTGGGTGTCTGAGAATGTTCTATTGAGCTGTCATGAGAGCAGTCTGTTGAGACAATCCCAAAGCATGAAATGACACAATAGGTATAATTTTTATTTTTCGGTCAGTTTAGGATTGGACTTTATGGCTCAACCTCCCAGGGCAGTTGACAAAAAGACACATCGGAAAGACAAGCAGTGGATGGTTGAGTAACTTACAGCTTTCTAAGCATATCGTTTGGTCAGGGCTTCATTTCACCTTTCATCACCACGGACATGATTAAAAACATTCTGAAGAAATGTAGACTTCTCTGATTGTGACAAGTTACCAAGTAAGGTATAAGTCAAGAGACTCATTAAAGGAAATGAATGGTGATGACACTTTTCAAACAGCAATGACCAGTTTTGACACATATTTCCTCATTAATAAGCCTTAAAATACACAGCTTCTGTCTGAGCTTGGCAAACAGCCATATTGACCTGGGTGTAACTAAATTGACATCTGTGCTCTTTCTGGGATATTGCACTTTATTACTAATACTGATATGTAAATCCAACGCAGCTTTAAAGTAGAAAGTACATTAACAATTTTCCGAAATATGTAGTGCTCGCAGAATGAACTCACCCATATGCATTTTTCACATTCAGTCACTTGTAAAACTCCAAATATTTCTTTATTCCATAACATAAGTTCAAAATAATTCTCTTTCTGCAGAATGAAAGACTCATTTGTTTAACCTGAATTGGGTCATAGTTGGCCAAAGGCTTCACCTTTAATCTCATCACAGCACAATATTTTCCATCAAAAGGCATCAGTCACATGGGTTCGAGTAAATTCTGGCCGTGACGTAACATTGGTCTTTCTGAGAAGTAGTTCTCCTCTAGTCTGTTGCATAGAAATTTGAACTATATTTTTCTAAATTATTGCTAGAGTGTTATGGAAGCTTAATGTGGCTCAAATCCTTCCTTCAGTATAAATCTATGGGATATTTTTACCCATGGTATTATCTGCCAGGTAAAAATTGTGTCCAGTTGAAAATAAATTCCATACCTTTCCTTAAAAAGCCTTGTTTTGAAAGCTTTGGCTAATGACTGTAATTCAATGACTGTAATGCTTTATGCTACCATGATTTTAGTAAAGCAGTTTAGTATACTGTAAATACTCTCGTCTGTACTGTAAATATGCTGATGAAATTCCAATCGGTGACACAGAAGCACGTCACACTCTCAAGAAGTCCATGTAAGGCGCATGATCAAAAACGAAAGTCAGACGATCCATGAAGGCTGTTATTTTTACTCCTTTCAAATAATAGAGACCAGACGTCAAGGATGGTATATTCATGGAAATTATACACCTCACATCTGCCACTCTGTACTTTATTGAATCTCCAGAAATAAGGGGAAAAAACTAAATGTAGTTTCAAATACAGATTTTGAAGTCTTGCTCGGTATACGCTTCAACCTAAAGTGATTAAACACTAAAACAGTAAAAACACTAAACAGTAAAATTTTGTTCTGTTACTCAAAAATAGAATCAAACCATTCTAATCATCCTTCGGTCACACAAGTGATCTAAATTAGTATTTAAATATCATAGATATTTAGAGATTAGGACAGACTACTACACATAAAAAAAAAACATCTAACAACAAAAAATCTCACAAGGAGAAACATTAGAGTCAAAAGTAAGGCCGCTATTAGTAGCAGCTGTAAAAACAAAGAATCCAATACAATCATGAGGGAATTACAGTGCTTTTTTTTTATTATTTTTTTATACATAATTTCATAGTTTATATTTAAACAGCTGAAACTGAGAAACTAAAAGCCACATCATTATTCATTGTTTGGAATTTATAACAATTTAATATTTTATGTAATTTTGTCCAAATTATATATATATATATATATATATATATATATATATATATATATATATATATATATATATATATATATATATATATAGATATATATATATATAATGATATATATTTTTGGTTAGGATGTGTGGTACTAGAATGTTTGTTGTGTAAGTGTCATTCATTCAACCAGTCAGAAGCAAGGTTTCACTATTTCACACAATGCCCACAGTCATCACTGTTGAATTTCCTAACATTTTCTTTCTTTTTTTGTTGCTGTATCAGAAGATTTTTTTACAATCTAGTTCCTTCTTTTTAATGTGGTATCAGACAAATTGCGAAGCACCCTATTAAAGGAACTGTTATTTCCATTATGTTAACAGTTACAGACATTTGCCACAGTTGCCTCATTCTGGCAACATCGTTCCTTTTATCTACTGCATTGAAATAATGATTATTTAATAAGACAGATTAAAATGATTAATTACTCACACATGCAAGGTTCCTATTTCAAGGTTACCATCTGTTTACCATAGAAAAAAGACTTTTATTAGATTTTATTTATTTATTTATTGATGCAACAATTGAGTAACTGAGTAAAAACACATTGAAAGACATTGATCACACAAGTTATTTTCTGCAGTGTCACTGCTGGGAGAAATGTACAGTTATGAAACTGAAAGCTTGTTAAACTTGATGATGTCAACTGTCAACTGATGTGAAAAAAGTTATCTTTGTGAAAATGATGATCATGATGCTTTAATCTTCATTCTTATCTTGTGTTTTCCAGAAACGTTATGTGTGTGTGTGTGTGTGTGTGTGTGTGTGTGTGTGTGTGTGTGTATATATGTATATATACTGTATATATAAATTATTTTATATATATATATATATATATATATATATATATATATATATATATATATATATATATAAACTAATGTTTAAATAATTAAAAACATTGTTCCATTTCATGACTTTTCAGTTCACCAATAATATTAAGTCCACAGATGTCTGGTCATGTTCAGCCTCAAATCAAATTAATAGGCACTTTATCATCTCAAAGTATGGCATTATGTCATTTTTTTATGCTATGCCCTGTCTGTCCAATGTCTTGCTACTGCGTGACTGTCAACTTTAAATTGCCTCATACTACATGTCACACTTTAGGACTGGACTTCCACTTTAACTTGAATATTAACAGTCAAATAAAACAAATTCCAATATTACTCAAAGTTTGAAGTATTTCAGATGTTTACCACTTATAAATAAACAAAGACACTGCAACTCTAAACATTTAAATTTAGGTCACCGGATGTAAACTTTTAATATAAACAAATGAATCCTTTGTCATTTAGAGCTAGCAGTGAGATTATCTTTGTAACCTCCTAATAATCAGAGCCTAATCAACGAAATGAATAATCGTAGAGTATAATAACCAGTAAAAATGGCATATTGGCAGCAACAGAACATTTTACTGGTTATTATACCCTGCGGTTATTCATCTTGTTGATCAGGCTTTGATTATTAGTAGGCTACAAAGATATACTCACTGCTAGCTCTAAATGATGATGGTGTGCTTTGAATGAAAAACTTTTTTATTTGGCACATGTGAGAATGTATGACAGCAGAGACCATTAGACAATAGCAGCCTTTTCTTATTTTCGGCATTAAGCATGTGCTATTAAGAAGTAAATGTTCATAAAGCTCTTTGCTGTAGCCAAAATTGATCTCATCCCCAACATATTTCCCCTGAAGGATCATGATGATCTGTTTGTTAATCTTTCCTTCACAGAACACGTGATCTAAATTAACAGAATTGCTAAATGTTTTAAATCTGACTAATTATCCACAAGTGTTTCCATCAAATGACTGCCAGCTTTGCCATTTTTATCTCCTTACCCGATCTTAAAAAGGAAATGTTTTGAAAAGAAGATTCACCTAATACCTATTTTGGATTTTGATCTGTTAAGTACAGACAAGATCGTTTTCCTGGCAGTTGGGTGTTCCGACAAGGCCTCTTATAAAGCAAGAAAGGGGCCACCTTCAAATATTTTGTCCAAGTCTTGTAAATTCAAGTGACAGGCTTGACACAAAAACAAATATTTGTAGGGGTTAGCTAGAAGAAGTGCCTCTGTTTTTTTCCATAGGCATATGAACCAACATTGTGAATCTGTCAGAGAGAACATGAACTGTGGTTACACAAATCATCCTCAGCTGGTATGATGCTCTTTGCCACAGAGTTACTTTGGAGTGAATCTTCCCCACAAGATGGCACACGAGTGGAACATCTGACTGAAGGAAAAGCTTTTTTTTAAAAAAAACTATGGAAATTTAGAATGGCATATGATGATTCTTTGCATAGTGTAGGTAATATAAATACAGGAAAATAAACTTCACTTAGGCTATTGATAAAACATAACTGAATTGCAAATAAATGTCAGAGTTTGGGTGATTGATGTGCTGTGCAGGCTAATCTCAATTCGCCTGCACAGCACAGTCTAAAGCAGTTAAAACAACATGAAATGTTTAATGACAAACTAACTGGAAGACAGAGTAACTAAATAGGCAAGCGTCTTTTCGCAGTTGTCAAGTACGTGCTTGGATTCGCAGATTATCTGCATTAAACCGGTACCCGGATAACCATATATGGTTATAAAGTGCGCGCTGCGATGGATGCCCAGCCAGTGACAAAACCCCAAAGTCAAGAAGGGGGCGGAGCGCCATTCATGTCTCATGACCTCATGACGAGTCGCCCCTTGAGAGCTCTCGCACACACTATAAATACAGGCGGCGGCTGGAAGATTTAATTGACAAATGCTCTTCAGAGTGAGAAGTTGGATTAAATATTTTATGCATATATCACAAATGATGGACAGCAAGCCTGTAATGTTTCCGGCACTTTTTCTTGTTTGGCTTACGTTCGTAAACGGGTCCCCGGGTAAGATTTTAAGATTTTCATATATTAACTGTTTAATCCTCATATTGTAGTGTATGCTATTGTACTGTATAGTACATTATGGCATGGCACAGTGTAGTATAGCAATGTGAACTTTAGGTGTAACGTTAGTTTTGTTGTTTTTCAAAGTTGAGTCGCAATGGAAACCATGAAAGCTAAGTATATGATGTGTTTCATACTGTATTGATTTGAGTGATGTCCTCTGTCCCATTTAGCGTCATTGGAAGTGGGCAAGCTTACCAAAGCAACAAATGTCTCGTGGTCCTCTTACAATTTCAAAACAATCCTATCATGGGGACCTAAACCTGTCAACTACACATATACAGTTGAATTTTCAAGGCAAGTACACAGTAAATTTAATTTAAGATGCATAGCTTTGCTTTGTTCTTGCTCTGTATGGTTCATATAAGCATTATCTTATTTATTTTTTTAAATTCAACAAGTAAAGTAAATCTGCATTGATTGAAACTCTAAAGTATTCTAACCAACACGATTTTTCTCTGCAGAGCTGGTAAGGACAAACAGAGAAACCCTCACTGCATTCGAAGCACTGAGACCGAGTGTGACCTGACTAATGAACTGGACGTAAAGGGGGTTTATTCTGCTGAAGTCCTGTCGGAGTCTCTGCATGGGACTTCTGACTATGTGGAGCCTCCATTTACCAGATCAAAGAAGTTCTGTCCTTATAACGACAGTAAGTGTCCAACCCTGTATTTTCAACTTGTATATTAGACTTCAAAAGTATTACTTCCTCCTTCGAAATTCAACCAATTTTGATTTAAAGCAGCTGCTTTAATTTTTTTTTATCTTTTTCCTGTAGCTTTAATTGGAAGACCTGAGTTTAATTTCAAGGGGAACAAGAAGATTGTGCTGATCATACACGACCCCATCACTGCTCTGCACAAAGATGGCAGATCTCTGAACATCCGTGACGTCTTTAAGAAAAATCTCAAGTATAAGATTGCATACAACGAGGCTGGAAGCACGGGAAAAGTGGGTATCAGCACGTTTACAAGTTCTAGATGCTTTTCAAGATTACATGCCATGCATTTATTTATTTATTCATAATTCATAATCATTACATGTTTGTTGGTTGGTCTGTTTTCAGAAAATGCTAATTGTGGATGAGAGCAAAGCAGAGTTTAATGATCTAAATAAGGATCAGAGTTACTGCTTCAGCGTGGCAGCATACATCCCCTCCCGAAAAGGAGACAATAGGGTCGGAGAGTGGAGCCTCCCCAAATGCTCACCACAGGTGCAGAATACGGTGTTTGAGGGTAAGTCTATCATCTAATACTTGACCGTTAACTTTTCACATTTACTAGGGTGTTAGACCCATTTTAGAGACAGAGGAAGGCGGCAAAGGAGTTTCTAAGTATTCAAAATGATTCAACTTTTGCTCAAAGATTTAGCGGTCTAGAATTGCGGTGTTATGGAAAACTGGAAGGTTGTTAAGCATGAAGAGGCAGGATCAGGGTCAGCTAGCAGAGTAGAGGAGGGAGGATGACACACACTGACCAGGGGCCGACATCTGTGCTGGGATGACACTGTTCAGTTGTGTGGGAACCTCTCTTTCTGCACCTGGAGTTTTCACACACGCTATATTGAAGCACCAATTTCTATTATAAAATCTATTAATTTATTAAAAAGCTAGATGCTGTTTTAAACTATTTAAAGTGTCACATTGTTTAAAGAATCAATAAATTGAAACTTCTGTTGAATGGTTATTCAGGTTTTTCCAAAAAGTTTCCAAACTCACAATATTATATTATCCGGGTCATTGATGCTTAATTAGAAATACATTAATTTATAAATTTAATAATTGAGGTTTGTGAATTATTTAACTGTGTATATATAAATATTTAACTTTTTGAGTCATTAAATCAAAAAGTTTTAAAGGTTTTTATTATTATTATTATTATTATTATTATTATTATAATTATTATTATTATGTGTATGTGTACTAATTTATAAAAAAAAAAATCGTTAAAAAAAATAATAATTTTATGATTTAAGAACTATTAAATTTTAAAGGTTTGTTAAATTCTATAAAGATTTTGCCAAAAGTTTATGAACTTGGCACACGTTTAAAGCTAGATGCCATTTTGAAGTCGCACACAACATGCTACCAAACTAAGCTTAACACTTGAGTAGAATGCATTAGAATTATTCATGAAATATGAGTGTTTTGTAAAATGATCATTTTAAAATTCCTCTTCCTTCTGTAGAGTATGGACTAGCTGTGATTGGAGGAGCAGCGTTCATTATACTGGCATTTGTAATTGGCGTAATCGTTCTGATCGTGGTTTGCTGTAAACGAGTACGAAGACGAACACTGCCGGCCAAGGAAACCATAGTCTAGACTCTGGCATAAAGGAATACAACATTTCTGCTGCTTGAGCCCGGAACGGGACGTACAGCTGGATCGTAACCGTTTTTGCACTGAGCAGGACTGTGTGTGTGTAGCACATCTTCTGCAGTACAGCACTGGACTGGTTTCTATGAAACGCTAACACTGCATGATATGTTGTACATATCAGAACTTTGCTTTATTTTTACGGATGAATAGAACGGTGTTTGTTAATAATTGGCATTATTTATTTACTTCAGAAATACATGTGTATTAGCTGCTTGTGTATACAGTTTTATATCTTGTACAAAATATTAATTCTCATAAAATGTATCTATTTATATATATGTTTTTTTTAAATGTAAGTTGTACTTCTAGGAAGTTCACTAGATTCAGCAAATAAATTATAATTGTTTTCATTTTTTTTTTTCTTCTTTTTTGAGGTACCAAAACTAAACTTCAGAATTTCGTATAATCATTGACTTATGATTATTGTATGACTTGTGTAAAAGGACTTGCATTATCAAAAACGAGGAAGTACATTTGTTTAAACCAAAAAAAAAAAAAAAACAATGGCTGAGAAAACATGATCAGATTGTGCAATACAATCTGAACTAAAAGGAACAGAGAGACACTCACCAGAGAAGAATGTGTTGCATTCTCCTCTCAGTAGCTCACCCTTGTGGTAAACTACAGTAAAGATGTGAAAGTTTTTTTTTTTTTTTTTTTTTTTTTTTTTTTTTTTTTTTTTTTTTTTTTTTTTTGCTCAAACCTTGAAACATGATATAAACTAAAATGCAAAAACTTGTGCTATGGGAATTTCAAAACCAAAGCTGTAAACAATCCTAACTGAAAAGGAGAGAGTGGAAAAAAAGTGTACAACTAAACTCGAATAATAAAAAAAGACATTAAATTTCTCCAGTTTCTTTGCTTTTAAAATAATACCACACAAGGAATTTTCAATATGTTGTGTAATTCAGTAAAATTAGTAAAACCGGTCTGTAAGGCACAACGTATCCAGTAGATTCTCAAACATATATTAGGCTGCGTTATCTGTTTAAATAGATTTCTCATAAAATAAAATTCATACAGACCGCTCATTACACTTGAATAATGCAGTTTCCATATTGTTATCAATACTGTACCAGTGGCATGCAACCGTATGTTATTGACAACTCCATAATCGCACATGCCAGTGACCGTTCCAGTTTCAAAACACAAATCAAGTTTCACAACAAAAATCACGACTTTTATATTACAAATGCTTGATTCTTAAAAGGGGTGTCAAACCCAATTTTATTCCTTACAATTATTATTATTATTATTATTTTTTGATTATTCTTTTTGCACATTAACCTCTCCCTGAGAGATATTTATCCACAGTTACAATCCTTTCCCTCAGAAGAAGAAAAGCAGTTATTTCAGCAGCGTCTTCTAGAAAGAGTTACGATTTCATTAGTTTCAGAATGATATTGCTTCAGATCCACATTTAGGTCCAGTGTCATTATTATGATCCGAACTCCACTGTTTCCTTCGTGATGGGTTTAAACTTGTAGTTTCCTCTTCCATCCATGTGCAAGTAATACTGTAGTATAGAGAAACAAGAGTTTTAACTTCATAGCACTTAACTTGAGGTTTTCTAAAGAATTCTGCCAACTGTATGTATTATGAAAGACAAGGGCAAAGTTGTACCTCGTGGTGCTTCCATAGTGATTTCCTGTGGGAGACTGTGAACAGTGTGATGCCAACCTGAAAGGAGGAAACAGATGATTCCAGCTGAGCTGAGGGAGACAGATGTTTCTAAAGCAAACTCCCACAGGAGCAACAAAAACATTCCTGACTTCTAACTTTTGACAGAAAACGAGCATGGTGGGGTGAGCACCTGTTCTAAGTTCTTCTTAATGTTATAAGCATTTGCCTCCAATTGTTCTTTTCTCACACAAATATTTTTGCACTCAATGTGCATAATAAGATCTGACTACCTTTCGACAGTGGCTGTAGATGAAGTCCTCCACATCCACGCTCACAGCACTGGTGCACTCATCCAGAATAGCAAACTGGGGCTTGTGGTAAAACAGACGAGCCATCTGTGCAATTCAACAAAGAGATATAAAAGAATTGGAACTTTTGATCTTATATAGGCCACATTAACATCTGTCTCATCCTAAAGAGAGAATGAATTAAAAATGCAAGAATCAGAGCTTACAGCCATCCTCTGCTTCTCTCCTCCACTGAGGACATCCATCCAGTCCTGCACAATGTCCCAGCTGCCCTCTCTCTCAAGGATATGTCCCAGCTGGACATTGTCTAGATATTCCTTTAGCACCTAACCACAAGTACACAATATATAATGACAATAAGACTATAAGCACATTCCCTCAAGGGACAGTTTACCCCAAAATTCTCAATATTTAAACATTTTCATGTCAATCAAAAAAAAAAAAAAAAAAAAGATTCTGTGAAACACAAAGGACAATGTTTAGCAGAATGTCCAAGTTGTTCTTTTCCAAACAATGAAAGTAGACCGTCATGCTCCAAAAGGACAAAAGGAGCATGATAAAAATAGTCAATATGATTTTTGAGTATGATAGCCATATGATAGAGTTCCTTATTTGGAATATATCACAAATATCATATGGACAAATTTTTGGAGCTTCAAGCTACATGTAGACGAATAAATAAGGACAGAACTTTCAGTTTTCGGGACATTATTGTTCTAAAGGAATGGCTTGTTCCAAACTTGACAGATTTCTGTCACTGCACTTAAAGACCAGGTAAACAAAACTTTGACGCTACAAAAAAAGTTTATAGATTTTAAAATTAATCTAGATGAATAAAGCGGTTTAAGTCTTCTGAATAGACATGATCCCTTGATATGATGAACAGATTTAATTTAGGCTTTTACCTACATATAAACAATTGAATAACACTCATAGAGCACAAATATCATTCTTCTGCATCAAACAAATAAGGCCGAGCTTCCTTTTTCAGTGTATGTGGATTGTTGACAATAAACACTCGACTGTGACAATATATACAGTTTATCTGTGTTCTTCAAGCCATCTCGGGTATTTTCATAATAATTATGTATATTTATAATCCATTGCTAATCAACATATAATTTTTTTACAGAATGGAATATATTTTCTGCCTCATTCTTTGATAAGAATCCACAAACAACTTGTGATAAACACTCGACTGATGTTGCAGAGTGAAAACAGATTATAATGTTCTCTTTTGTTGGCCAGCTTCTCATTACAAGTCATCACAAGGGAAGATTTTTTGCACGTGTTGCTTTTTCAAATGCACATAACAAGCGATGAGGCGTTTCCTCGTCTCAGCACGCGGACTCACGGGCACACAAACAGCCAGTTCGGAGAGGAATAAAATGCATGGAAATTATTTAAATGCAAAAAAATAAAAAATAAATAAATAATTACTCCTGTACTGTCCTCGCTTAAGAAATCAGTCAGAGGGCGGGAATGGAAGGAGGATTGAGTGGGATTTTGTGTTGCCGTCTCTTTTTAAAGGGATACTCCACCCCAAAATGAAAATTCTGTCATTAATCACTTACCCCCATGTCATTCCAAACCCGTAAAAACTTAGTTCGTCTTCATTCGAGAATAATTTTTGTACGAGAATAAAACAAAAATAATGACTTTATTCAACAATTTGTCTCCTCTGTGACTCAAAAAATCAACCCATGTCCATTTTGGAGAATATGAGCTGAACGCAGGCAGCTTACACTCTTCTGTGTCAGCCGCGCCACAAGGATACGTTTTCTATGTGTAGTTATGCTATGATTTGAAAGAAAACAGCACATCCTTGTGGCATGGCTGACACAGAAGAGCGTAAGCTGTCCAAAATGGCGCTACGGTGATGTGGAGAGACACAGAGGAGACAAACTGTTGAATAAAGTCGCTATTTTTGTTTTATTTGTGTACAAAATTCATACTCGTCACTTCATAATGTTACGGTTACTTTTCTGGACCTTGACAGTGTATTTTACTTGGAAGTTGGGACAGTCACAACCATCCTGGTTTCAATCCAAAATATCTTAAATTGTGTCCAAAAGACGAACAAAGCTTTTATGGGTTTGGAACGACATGGGGGTACGTGATTAATGACAAAAATTTCATTTTGGGGTGGAGTATCCCTTGATAGGCCTTACACATTTGTCAATCCTGCATGCTTGCTATATGGAGAATGAACTCTGCACTCTGATTGGCTGAACTCTTCTTCTTTTGCTGTTGCTTGATTTGAGTACTTTGCGTGGACAGATGCGTCACCAGGTTTTTGCGTAGTTTAGAGTGACAAATTAAGGGCTCAGAAAATCACTCTGGATCCCTCACATCCAAGTTACCCCATCTTTGAACTTTTGCCATCTGGCCGGCGCTTCAGAGCCGCAAATACCAGGACAGTCAGGCACAAGAACAGTTTCTCCCCCTAGGCAATCTACCTAATGAACAGTTAAATGTTCCCCACTTATGCAATAAAAATGTGCAAATATCCTTATATTTATTTGTTACTCCTCCATCCAAGTACATCCCTGCATCTTACTCAATCCTATTCCATTATCATTTATAGCACAATTGTTTATACACTTATTTATTTGCAAAGTTTTTTTTTTTTTTTTGTCTGTGTGTTGTCTGTGCACTGGAAGCTTATGTCACTAAAACAAATTCCTTGTATGCGCAAGCATACTTGGAAATAAAGCTCTTTCTGATTTCTGATCATACCAGTGTACTTTGAGGTCAAAATGTGTACAGGTTGGCAGGTCTGCTGAAGCATTAAGTGAAGTTTTTGTGGAATGGACTTTCAGTGAAGGAAGCTAAATCCCTTCGGTTTTATTAAAGATATCTCCATTTGTGTTTTGACGAACATAGGACTAATGGGTAAACAATGACAGAATTTTCATTTCTGAGTAAGCATCCCTTTATAGCATAACACATTTTGCTGTCCATTTGATTATGAAACTCACCAGATCGGATGTTCCTTTCTTCTTTTGGTCTTCATGTGTGTCAGGATAAATCACCTGATCTCTAAGGGAACCCAGTGTCATATAGGGCCTCTGAAGAAAATACAAACAAATAAACCTTTAAAATATTTTCACATTTAACCTGCTGCCATGGAAGACGTCAATGTGAACAGGGCCACCTGAGGAACATAGAAGAGTTTCCCTCTCTGTGGTTTTGTGAGTTGTCCTCCACACAGAGGCCACAGCTGGGGAAGCAAAGAGACAATATAAGCAAACAATACAAAATAAATAAATAAAACACTATTTTCTGTTGAAAATAAGCTCTAACCTCTCCCAGCACTCTGAAGAGTGAACTCTTTCCACAGCCGTTGGGCCCACAGACCAACACATTTGTCCCAGATGACACCTTAATGTAAGGAGGGGAAGGTGGTAATTACTAAAACCAGATCACTAAACCCTGTTTTACAAGCTAAATAACAAGTTTAGACTAGGAAAAGTTTATCTATGGAGCACTAACCTCAAAAGACAAGTCACGGATAAGAATGTCTCCATTGGGCGTCACTAAAGGTATGTGTTCAAACCTGTGGATGAAAGGACACAGCTCAGTTTGAAACACTGATGATACACTGGGTTAGACACGATGTCTACGTTTAGAAAAATAACAAACAGGCCTTGGGAACTGAGGATTACAAGAATGCATAAATGTTAAGTAGCTAACTATGATGGCTTGGTTGGTGTTTATTTAGTGTGTAGTATGACTGTAACTTACTTGATAATGTTGTCTGCGATGATGATTTTACCTCTCCCAGGGATAAGAGGGATTTTCTCTACTGAATCATCTGTAAAAAAAGAAAGAAAGAAAGAATTCAGATTTTCAGGTTCATTCAAATTTTTCTTAAAGAAATGCATACTTTTATTCAGCAAGGACACATTTAATTGATCTAAAGTAACTGTAAAGATATTCATAACATTAAAAAAAAATGCTGCTCTTTTGAACTTTCTATTCATCACAGAAACGTGAAAAAAAGTAAAACAGCATCTACAAAATTATTAGGCACCACAACTGTTTTCAACATTGATAATAATAAGAAATGTTTCTTAAAAAAAGTCAGAAAATCAGCATTTTAGGATGATTTCTGAAGAATCAAGTGACACTGAAGACTGAAGTAATGATGCTGAAAATTCAGCTTTACCATCACAGAAATAAATTACATTCTAAAATATATTCAAACAAAACAGTTAATTTTAAATTGCAATAATATTTCACATTATTACTGTTTTATTGTATTTTTGATTAAATGAATGCAGCCTTGGTGAGCATAAGAGGCTTCTTTTAAAAACACTAAAAAAAAAAAAACTTACCCACCCCAAACATTTAAACAATATCAGAATCAACATCTCTTGTCTCATGAATTTATGCTTAAAACAAAATGAACACATATCACACAATAGTCCAGACCTTTGATTCTCTGTGTAACCATGGTCCGTTCATATCTGCCTGAATTCAGCTCCTTAAGGACTTCCTGAATTTCTGTAATCCGTGCAGTGAACCTAATAAATGGATTCAGATGCCAGATAAACACACACATACTCAAGCAAATGAAAGACAGGCAGCAGGTGAGGGCAGAGATAATGGATGGCAAGAGGAACAAGCGAAAAGGCAAAGCACTCACCCGGACAGTCTGTTCATCTCTCTGCCTGCCAGGACGATCCTTCCCAGGGCCTGCGCCAAACTAATCAACATCCGCCCACTCTGGTAGTAGTCCTGCAGCGTAAAGCAAACACAGAAGAACTTCTATCTTCTGTGCAAACATTTATCTAAGGATATCCTTATTGATCCAATAAAACAATTTGACAAAGACATTGATGACAATTAAATCTGGAGAGATCAAAGGTCAGTAATTAAAAGTGAAATTATTATCCGGATTTGCATACAATAACACATCACCACTGTACAGTAATATAATATAAAACTAAATAAAATATTTCAGCCTTATTAAACTGTTTTCATTCATACTCACTTCCAGTCGCTCAGAGTATGTGCTGTTCACATGCCGCTGGTTTGTGAGGTCCAGGAATGGCCGGCTAATAACCAGGTAGCCCACCGCCATGGCAATGTCTGGAGAATCAAAAAAAAAAATTGTTCACAGCAAGAACAGAAACGTGCATTAAAACAGTTAATAAGGTATAATGTGATCCACGGTAACTTTAAAAGTTTATTTTGGATTCTGCTGCCATCTACAGTAGTTGTCCATATCTGCTTACATTTGGCTATGATGCTGTCCAAGACACCCATTGAGAAACGAAAGTGTATGAAGCGACTCAAGTGGTCCACTAAAAACAAGAAGCCTGATTAAAAACTTCACCAAATATTGTGTTCAGATTAGTTAATGCAAATCAAAACTATTTTTATTTTCCTTACCAGTTTCTGAAAGGTTCCATTAATAGTTTGTTTTTCTCTCCTGTTTCCATTGTAGAATGCAATCTCCTCACTGAAACAATATACAGAAATCATGCATCCTTCATAAAATACCTCAGGAGACAAACAGCCATGCAAAGAGATGGAGTCCCATACAGACCTGTTAGTGATGAGGCGAGAGTTGACGTATCTGTACTGCCCCTCGTACCTCTGCTCCATTACGGTCATCTTGCCAATCGGTCTGCGCAGTCTTGTCAGAAGCAGACCAGAGAACAACAGATAGCTCAGCAGACTAGCGGGACCCTACAGAGGAACCGGCAGAGTTTTCAAACTTGACACTGTAGAGACTGAGGCGCTGAATTAGCCAGTGATTTCTTTGAAACAACACTTACAAGAGACCCAATGGCTGTGTTCAATTTGCAGATGTAGATCAATATGTCTAGCAGAGGCTGCAGGAAAAGGGAAAGTAGTCAAGCAGGCTCAAACTGAAGACATTCTAATATATGGTTCAGAATGACAGGAAATGCTTTTTCACTTTTTGGCTGTTACACATTGAGTGTCACTCTGTATTACCTTGCTGACGTTGGAATAAAGGTCCACCACACTGTCACAGAACTTCTCCACATCTTGAGTTATCAGCTGGTCTGGGTTGGCAATACGGTTGTCCAGGTTGCCAATTTGATAGTATGTGAACCCCCTGTTGTAAGACATAGTGTTGTAAAACAGTAGTAAAGCAGATATCATTAAAACAGTTACAAGCAAATCTTTAACTAGAATTTAAGAATTGGCTTTCCCTGTCATCTCAGTGTGAATCTGAACTGGATTGACCAAATCTCACAGGATGTTAAACTGCCAACTTAATTGGAATTTACTGAATTATAATAATAATAATAAAAAAAGACTGCATTTTGGGAAATGTAACAATAGTTAACTATAGACTTCAGTCAATTTAGACATTTTACTAACTATAAGTAACTTTGCAACTACATGTCATCTAACTCTCATTGATTTGCAATTGCATGTCAACTAACTCTCATTAAAGTATTAGTAGACTGTTATGTTAGGATTAGTAGAATAAGTTGATGTACTTGCAAAGTTACTTATAGCGAGTAGAATGTCTATTGGGGAACCATCAAAAAGAAGCGACTGCTAGTTGACATGTAGTTGCAACATTTATTGGATGTCTAATGTGTAAAGTGTGCATTATATTATACTGAAATTTGAAAAACACTCTTAACCCGTTTAATCCCACAATAGTGACCGTAAAAAAGGTTTTCATTTATAAAGCTCTAAAAACCTTACTGACTGATGTTTTAGTGCACTTCCTGCAAATATGGAAAAAATTAAAGGGCCTCAAGTAAATATGTGCAGTTTCACATGATTAGTGCAAACTGTCACATGACCAGAGCAGCTTATTTCCTGTCTGCACCTTGAGAAGATGATGGCTGCATCAGAGCTCCAAAACAAAAGGCTAGTAAAGTATGTCATCATAAAGAAATGACAAAGATTTTTGGTACACATGATCTTTAGGGTGTCTAGTATTAATATATGCATTCACATATATTTAGTTTTGTTGAGTTTGATCATAGACTGAGTAAACATGTTGATGGTCACAATAGTGACCGGTGGGATTACAGTGAATTTAGGTATACAATATAAATCTAATTGCAGTTGCTAGTGAAAATGACAATAAAATGTTGCATTGACAAAATATTGCATTAAACTAAAAATTCAAATGTTACAAAAAAAAATTACAATAATGTTTTTATACTCAAAGCATTAATATAAAAATTTCATGTTATATTTCACAAAAAAGTAACAATTTTTTTTTATCTCAATGTTCCTATTAATGTTGTATAAGGTTTTTTGTATGCATAATAGTAACCCTAGAATGTGATCAAACAGTTTAAAATAGCTGGGCTAAGATATATAACCATTTTTATGACTGCAGAAATATGTTCATTCAGTACTCACCTTATCCCACTGGTCACAATTGTGACCGAACATAAAACACAATTTTATTAAAAAATATTTATTTATTAAAAAATAATTATTGATTATTTCAAAGGGTTACTAATGACGCATCATTTGGATATTTTCATGTCTGGGAAAAATCTGGGATTAAATGGGTTAATTCCATTTCGACACAACCCTCCCTGATTTCTGTATAAGGCTGTGTTCACCTTATTTTTAAGGTAATAGCAGACATGGCTATTTTTAACTTGAATGTGTGCTTCTGGTGTCATTAGTTTCCAGTTATTTTAGCTGCAAAAAAAGTATGTTATGCTCCTTGATGTTGCAAAATGGTATCGTTATCATATTCATTTAATTCTATTTCATTTATTATTGTAATCAAACACACTGGATTGCAGCACAAATTGTGCACTCCACTTTGTTATTCTTATAGTTTTTTACTAGCAGCTAATGAATCAGAAGTCTCGCACATTCACAGAAAATAGATTACTTCTGCTGTAAAAATAAAGCGGATAAGAAGAGAAAGACATTATAAACGTCGAGTCGACTAAAAATAGAACAGAAACATTCAGGTAATGAATATAACTTACATCAAGTAGTCATTGTAAAGGTGATTGGTAAGTCTCACTCGGAAACACAGCTTCAGTTGGTTCAGTCCCAGCTTTAACAAGTTATTCACTAGAGATATCTGACACGTCATAAAGCACAAAAATAAATATGCTTTAAATACATTTGTATGAAATATTTACAGTTAAAGCTATTACATTCCTACAACTGTCTACACATTATCTTTAAATAATGCATAATTACTGTTTATGTTATACTTTCTGCATTATGAGATGATATGATCCCTTTATTACTTAATACTGAGAAAAAACATTACATTATCATATAAACGATATGGATAAATCCTTGTCAACCGGCTTAAAAAATAGGGCACAGTAACCCTGTGCAAAGTTTAGACCACTCACAAAAGGCATGACTGTGATAAAGTTGACCAAGTATCTTTTGAAAGTGGTTGTCGAACGTCCAATAATTGCACTGCAAAGCAATCACACACACACACACACACACACATACATTAAAGAACAGTCATTTTGTACTCGTAGTCTACACACAGTACAAGAAAAACAGGACAGACAGCATTTAAGCGATCTGGCATGTTCTGCTGGCAACGACACCCAGAGGAAATCAAACCACTGAGAAATGCACTACAAATACAAGAGATAAAGTAAAAGAGACCTCTTAGTAACATACATAAACATTCATAATCATGATTGAATATCAGATAAGATGCACATGATGCGTTTGCATATTAAAAACATCCCTGAATATTAAGGAATTATTTGAGAAGTACACATAGCACGTGAGACTGTAATCTCACAGCACGTGGTAAATGTGACCAAGAATCTAAAATCCTAAATACCTCTCAATCATGGTCCCATTATGTATCATCCAGACGTCACAATAAGTTCTGGCCATGAGCATGGCAGCGATTAGAAGCAAATATCCTGACTGGAGACAAAAAACAACCAATAATACAGCTTATTTTAATTCTGTCACAAAATCTTTTGTATTTCACCTAGATCAAATAGCCAGTGGAATTAAATGACAGATTTAAACATACACTGACCTCTTTGCAAAAGGTTTGTGGCAACAGGATTTTCATGATATGACAAATGCGCCTGAAGAACACCTTGTCCACCGCAGCTTTGTCAGTCTTTCTATCCTTCTGATAATGTAAAAATAATAGCAATTATAATCACACCCAGACACATACATATATACATACATACATACATACACACACACACACACACACATATATATATATATATATGTATATATGTATATATGTATATATATATATATATATATATATATATATATATATATATATATATATGTGGTGTGTGTGTGTCTGTGTGTGTGTATATGTAAATGTATATATATATATATATATATATATATATATATATATATATATATATATATATGACTTAGGCTACATATTATTATTATTATTATTATTATTATTATTATTGTTACATATACTATACTTACATCAATGTCCAGCAGTGGTTTTGATGCCCCTTTCTCTCTACAAATAAACACAGGGGCAAGGCATAAGAAAACAACAAGCTTTGAAATCAATGACACCGAGTTTCAATGTAACTCATTTCCAGAAACACGTTAACGTCTAAATAAATGAATGCGTCCCATGTCAATGATATTTCAATGTCGAAGAGGTTATATCGTACACCGGGTAAATAAATGGCAACAGGCATATGAAGCGATGATCTTACCCATCGGTTTCCGAAGACAGTCTTTGTTTTAATATGTACACGGCGAACAGCAAAGCACCTGCGATGGAGGAATTGCCGGCTGTCAAATACTTACTAACAGCCGCCATGTTCAAAATGAAACCAATCAGGAAGCGACGGCAGGCAACTGAGGTCCCACGCGGTGGATTTCCTCCAGTTTTTTCAAAACACGACTGTTAACGCTACTATAGGTCTGCTCATGTCTAAACTCACACAGACACACATAAGCACACCTCAGAAACATCACACACACGGATGTAATGCGTACACTGGTATTGAAACATTCAGCCGCAAGGTGTCGGCAGAGTCACACCATTCTTCAGTGCGCGCTCAACTGTTATTTTGCTACGTTTTTATCTGTTTTTGTTTTAGTTTTTTTTTTTTCTTTTTTCTTTTCATAATCGTGTATTGGTGTTGTGATTAATCATTAATAAGGGTAAACTTTTTATTTCACATTTCTTATGGTATATTTCTCCATTTTTTTTCCGGTTACAATGGAATCCATCTCTGTCTCTTGTTTATTAAATTATATTTATAATATATTGATTTATTTTTATTAGAAATTCCACAATTTATATTAAATCATGTGCATTGTATTTTTTATATTCTACAGTTATTAGTGTTTTATTTATTATTAACTTTTGTCTTACCCACTATTCCTCCCTTTCGCTTCTTTTTTACTGCCTGTAGGTCATTTGTAATTTCGATTCAGCTTTCCATTAACTGTTGTCTTATTTAAAGTTAAACAATGCCAATATTCTATCTATCTATCTATCTATCTATCTATCTATCTATCTATCTATCTATCTATCTATCTATCTATCTATCTATCTATCTATCTATAGTCTTTCTTTTTGATCCAAAATGTTTCATGTATTTTATCATGATATAGCCTTACTGAACAGTTAAATGCTATAAAGAATGCTGACCGTCATGCCTAACGTATCACCCTAATGTTATCTCTAAACGAAATAAAACCCCTTTATTAATATTGTACACTATTCCAGTCTCAGAGCAGCACTTGTAATTTTGACGAGAAAAAACATGCGGCTTGTTCTGCCGCACGTCGCCAGCCAATAGGAAGTTTGCTTTGAGGGCACGTGAGTAAGTTTTGAGTCAGTCAGTGCAGTGCCTCAGTAAGTTTTTCTCTCGTCAGTTGTGATGTGAAGAGCAGTCCGTCCGCGAGCGACTCTTTTTAGATTGTTTTATGGATTTACGAAGGATTAACCCAATTAATTGTGCAATATGATGTTCCTCATAAACTATTCAAGTAAGTACCACTCGTTTGAGACACTTTAAACACAACGAGTAATTGTTAAAGGTTATGTGTGAGTGGCTAGCTAGCAGCGCTAAAGTGTAAAGCAGCTATGAAGTAGAGAACAGTTACAGTTACTATTGAGAGTTATTAGTTATTAAGTTCGGTTTGTCACAACATGTGCTCCCTAACAGTCAAAAAATTATACACTTCATCAAAATACAGAATTTTAATAATACATAAGTATGTTTTAATGCTTATTTGTGCTCTGTTAAAGAGCCAAGCTTGTCAAGCCAAATCTGTACATTTAATTTTGGCTTAAATCCATCATTGGTTCTATTCCACCTCGTGTCTGTGGTTTATTTTTTTTTTCTTTTCTTGTCCATTTCCTCACTTATTACTGAATATGGTTAGTTTTGAGTGACAGGTGTCAAGCCCCTGTTAAATGATAAGATCGGTGCATTGCTCGCATTCTGCAGCAGACGTGCGTCACCTGTAGACAAAGGCTGTCACGTAATCACAGTGCCCGAGCAAACAGTCATGAATACAAGAATTACATGTGAATGGATGATGCATCCGAATATAATTGGGTTAGGTAGTCTGAGGTCTTGAGTTCTAGTTGTTCCTAGATCATCATAATGATAATGAAGAGCTTGAACGAGAGCCCTTTTGGGGCTGTAGAAACTGGTTTTAAAAATTAAAGTTCGTGTTTGCTCAGAAAGGCAACCCTGATATTTGGATGAACTTATAACATGGCAGAATTAATTACATTTTCAGTATGTAAATAAGAAGAAACGTGTCCTGATGTTTTTATATTTCCAAACTAAATCAAAATTCATTTAACACAGACCTAATCCATCTGGAGCAACCAAGGTTGAGGTACAGTAACTTACTAAGACCCACATCAGTGGGAAGTTATAGATCACCCTTGTGGGATTTGAACTTCCAACCTTCAGTTACCACTTCAGGGTGCTCATTTATAAAACGCACATACAATCGGATTAAATTCTAAATGCCATGGATTTCATTCTGTCAAAAGTGAGGAACAAATTGGAATTTATAAAGGTAGAAACTTACGTGAATATATTCTCATGCATACGCCAACTAAAGAGCTTGCATGCAAACTTTTTGCACATATAACCAATAATACAGCTGTTTATTTTAATTCTGTCACACAATCTTTTGTATTTCACCTAGATCAAATAGCCAGTGGAATTAAATGGCAGTAAATATACATATAAAAGTAATTAAGTTAATCCAACATGATTTATAAAAAATATATTTTTTAATCAAAATTCTCATATGTTCACCAAGGCTGCATTTATTTGATCAGCATTACTATTGTGAAACATTTTTACATATTAAATGCATATTATTGCGGAATTTTCAGCAGCCATATGATCCTTCAGATATCATTTTAATATGCTCATTTGGTGCTCAAGAAACATTTCTTTTTATTATTGATGTTAATAGTTGGGCTCTTTAATATCTTTGTGGAAACCATCATACGTGGTTTTCTGGATTCTTTGTTCAATAAAGAGTTCAAAAGAAAAATCTTTTTTTTCTCTCTCTCTCTGACACTTTTGATCAGTTTAATGCATCCTTGCTGAATGAAAGTATTCCCTTTTTATTTTAACTTACCCCAAACATTTATTGTAAATGGTAGTTTCACAGTTTCCACAAAAATATTAAACAGCAAAAACTGTTTTCAACATTTATAGTAAGAAATGTTTCTTATAGGAATAGCTTTGGTCCCTATTGATATCCATAGTATTTTTTCCATACTATGAAAGTCAGTGGGGACCAGTAACTGTGAGTAAATGATGACAGAATATTCATTAATGGGTGAATTATTCCCTAAATTAAGAGATATTTCAGGGCATTCTGCAGATGGAGTTGATGCCTGTGTACACATTGCACTTAAATTGAACAAATTGTTCATAGGAACATTTCGCATACTATCATGAGTTCACATTCTACATGTGTTTATAAAGACGGACCCTGATCATAGGCTTAGCTGTATTAATTGATCATCAGCTTTTTGTCTCGCTTTGCCTTCAGCTCTCCACTGGCAGGAGGACGCTTGGATCAGCGGCTGAGGCGGCTTAGTAACGGCAGAAGCGGCTGCTGGAATGTTCCGTCCGGGCAACAACAGTGGGAATAAGCGCTTGACAAGTGGTCTATCCAAGCCCAACATCCCTGTGTCCCTGTCCCCTGGGTCCAACAAAACGCTAGAAATGGGCCGCAGCTCTAAGACGAACCCTCTCAACGCTATGGGCCTTGACCACACCACCACCACCCCTGGAGGGGACCCCGACTACATCATGCAACTGGTCAATGATGTGCGCAAGTTTTCTGATGTTCTGCTGAGCCTAAAGGAGGCTTTTCACTCCAAAGGTGAGGTTCTATTTAACGCTTGCTACTTCAGATGCTTTCAAAAGCGCTTTGTTGCTGTGCAGCTGTGGTTGATCTCGTGGTATCGCAGTTTCTTTTAAAAGTGCATATGGGTCAGTCCATGCTGATGTAGAAGGTTTGTACGATGTGTTAGTGTTTCTCATTCCCATCACTGGAGGAGTGCCACATCTGTCAGGATGCCATGGGTAAACTCCTGGCTATCCTGCTGAGAGTGTTTCTTTTCTGCTGCACAAGGCATCTCTGAAATTTTCCTCCTTGTTGTAGAACCCACCCTCCCCCCTAAAAAGATATGACTGTACTTGATACACTGAGCCTGTTATTGGTTATTTCTGTTTGCATTTTTAAGGCACTTTTTGGATAAATATGTGTTCCTGTTCTGCATTATTGGAAACAGCTAGAAGATTATGTTCCTGTGAGAGTTTTCCTTTTATAGAAAGTTGCTGAGATGAAAGAATGAAAAGCCTCTATTATGTTGTCTTCCACAGTAAATAAAGCATTTATGACTGACAGAGCTCTGGAGTATAGATAGTGACTGGACAATTATGGTCTGTGGTGTATACACATTTAAATACTTTCCCATGTAAGAATAGCCAAACTGTCCCACCCCCAGCAGAGAATTATGATGTTTTTCTTTGCAAAAAGCATTTTACCACCTAAAATGTTGGTCAGCAGCTAAACAAGCTTGGTAGCTATAGATTTGCTATTCCTGTCTTAAATATGTGTATGTGCACTGTGAATGTTTGTTTTTGGTCAGATCTGTTTAAAATGAAATTTAAACTAACAGACCAACACCACTGGTCAAACAGTTGGGGTCAGTGGGGTTGGGGTCTCTCATATATATATGAGAGAGAGAGAGAGAGAGAGTCAGTGATATTTATTTTTCTTTAATTCAGCACGGATACTGTAAGTTGATCGAATGTGACAGTAAATACATATATAATGTAAAAAAACAACATTTTTAAATATATTATTCTGAAGGATCTGAAGACTGGGATTCAGCTATGCCATCACAGAAATAAAGTACATTTTTAAATATATTAGAGAAGATCATGTAAATGGATTCAGCTATGCAACAAATAAAGTACTTTTTATATTAAAATAGAAAACCTATTTTTTTAATAATATTACTAATATTGAAAATCGTATAGATATGTCCCCCAATATATATATATATATATGATATTTTGTATATATATATATATATATATTAATGAGAGAGAGAGAGAGAGAGAGAGAGAGATCATGTAAATGGAGCATGGCAAGCATAAGAGACTTCTTTGAAAAATCTTTGACTACATTGAAAAATCGTACTGTCCCCAAACTTTTGTGATATTTTGTGAATATGAGCAGCTAATTCTGTTTCTCAGTAGTTCTGTCAGTGCACATGGGATTCCAGCTGCTTTTATAACAAATGTTAAACTGTTTGGTTAAGTATTGCTAAATGAGATTCTCCACACCAGCCTCTGTCAAGCGGCCCGGTGACACTTCCCACAAGCACATGCTTTTGACCTCCCCACTCTCCCACTGCGCTGTTCCCTCTCAGTGGAGGAGAGGTTCACTGTCCCTCTAAATGTATGGATTTATCCTACCTGCACAGAGATTGATCATCACAACTCTCCTCACCTCACTGGCTGTCATTTTATGCTAGCTAGGGTCTACAAGGCAGTCAGGAGGAACGCTACAGGAACTCATCTGCGTGCTTATCTGCTCTGCAGTCTGAATGCACGTCACACGCGAGATGTTTGTAGCCACAATGTGGTTCATTTAAGCTACAAAAACTAGTGGTTTGTAAAGTGTTTATCAGAAAACTGCAGTCACAGTTCTTTTTCGTTAGTGTTTGTATTGATGACTATGAGCTTGGCTCATCACTTTGATCGGTGTGACCAAACTCTTCTCCCTCCGTGATTCCTCCTCCGCCATGAAGCCCCCTCCTCCTGCATACCCCAAATTCCTTCAGAACAAATGTTCACTTGTTGCTATGGTGCCTTCGATTGACTGTTGTTAGGTGTGCGACACATGAAGAATGACTCTTCCTTGCCGAAATTTCAGAATGTTTTCAAAGGCACTTTTCACCTCAGTTGTGGTTGTTTGGCTTTCTGGCAGTCAGGGAATTTATAAGAAGTAAAAAGTTGTCATAGTCAAATTTTTCTTAAATGGTTAAATGGTTTTGTAGGTTCCTTCTTTTAAATCAACATCTTTCCAGGTAAAACTCTGATTGCTGTGCACATCCTGCAAGGTAGTCAGAAATGGTCCCTTTTTGTTGTTTCTTCTGTCAAAACACATCCGTGAGCCAAGCCTAATGTTATTTTTCTTTGAATCCAACATTGAGATGTCTTTAGTGTAATGTTGAACTCCCGTGACAGTTGGACATTCAGAAGGGTGGGGTGTTTTTACTGGAAGGGCTAGGCTAAATATCAAATAATTCCCTCTGTGATTTTAGAGAAACACGTCCAGAGTGTGTGGAAGTGTATTGTGGCCTGTTGACGCTCATCATGTGGGTAGATGAAAGAATGTGCTGTTCTGTTGTGAGGAAGAGGTTCTTTTAAGTGCTCTGAGTTTAAAAAAAGTGTTATGATAACAACCAGGAAGTATTATGTTCTTCCATGCTCCAGGTCTGTAGACTGATTTAGTGTAATTCAAATAACAAAAATCAGTGTTTGTCTTTTAAGGAAACGTACAGAATTGATTCAAGGTGAAATGGACATTTTGTTTGCCTTGAGGCTACTTGTTTAAAGTGTACTGCACTACCAGTCTACCAGCACTACCATTTTTCATTATTGTTGTTTCCCACAGTTTAAAATAGTAGTTAAGTCATCAAAACATAACATGGGGGAAATCATGGCCTAATGGTTAGAGAGTTTGACTCCTAACCCTAAGGTTGTGGGTTCGAATCTCGGGCCGGCAATACCACGACTGAGGTACCCTTGAGCAAGGCACCGAACCCCCAGCTGTTCCCAGGGCGCCGCAGCATAAATGGCTGCCCACTGCACCGGGTGTGTGTTCACGGTTTGGATGGGTTAAATGCTGAGCACGAATTCTGAGTATGGGTCACTATACTTGGCTGTATGTCACGTCACTGTCATAACATAACATAACATAACATAACATAACATATAACACAAATTCAAGTGACCAAAAAAAGTTTAAAACAAAAATCTTATATTTCCAACTCGCTGCACGTTGTCTAGATCACAGCTCTGCACACTCGGGTCGTTTTCACAACTAACTTAATGGGGTGCATCATGGGAGGCTTTTTAAACAGCACTGAAACAGTTCATATGTATTTTAGACATTTATTCGCTGCTTTCCCTTAATTAAATGAAATAACAATCATAATATTAGTAATCATAACATTTTTATTTAAATTTATATTTGTTTACATATAAACATATTTCTGTCCGCATAAACTAATTTCAACCAGCTAGCCTGATTTCAGGTCATAAGAAACATAAAATCAGTAAAATCTGTTCAAATTTTTTAATTTGTAGTTATATTAACATTCCAGTTTATAGCGTCTTAACTAGTTGTATAAAATATCTAGTAAGTAATCTAAGATTTTTCCCGTTATAAATTTCCCATTATATTTCCCAAGATAAATTCCCATTTTATCCCTGTTTTATTTTTATTTTATTTAGGAATCTGTCCAGTTTGCTTTCTGACAACCGTAAGTGGCTTAAAAAGCTGAAGTCATAATGAAAAGTTTTTTTTTTTTTCTTTTTCAGACTTTCTCAACCCCTAAGCGTGGGAACTGAGTCCACACAGAACCAAGCAAAATGATCTGTAGTTTAAAATAGCTCAGGTCTTTCTCTTTGACTTGGTTAAAAAATTGTGTTCCAGCAGAGTTATTTTCCTCCAGTCGTAAAGCTCTTATTATGGTTCACAAAGTTTGTACACATAAGCCACGTAAACACTGCAAAGTTTTAGGAGTTATGATCACATTTAAACGCGGGAGTACTATCACTGGTACATGCAATGGGTCTCTCTCGACAGTAATGGGTTTCCCCGGACCACAGGCCTCGTGGGTGACACTATGGTGTAGAGACAAGAGACAGTATCAAAATGTGTGATGGAGTCTAGATGTGTTTCTGTACCTTGTGAGTCTCACAAAGAGAGTGGTGGAGCTGCATTAACAACGAATCGTTCAGTTCAGTTATGTACACACTCAACTGAATGGCACACCATGAGTAAATTATGACAAAATGTTTTCTTTTGACTGATGTAATTGTTTTTAGTTTTTTTATATATATATATATTGTATGGGTAGGTTCTGTATGGACATACAGTATTCATTTTATTTGCACTGATCTTTACAAAAAAAAAAAAAAAACCTTGATTTTAAAAACTCTGCAGATACTTGGTTTTAAATTTAAACAGCTAGTCCATTGGTGGATTCCCAACTTTCATTCACCTGCTCTCATAGATGTTAAACAAATGGGGGGTTCAGGCATAAAAAAATACTTTTTTTCTCATAGCTGGGCCTGGTGAATAAATTGTTTTTGTGAATGCACCAGCCCGCTGGAGGTCTTGGTATGGAGGCCCCTTTGGCATATTGTAGTGGTGTTAATCTGAGGATGTGGACAAAACCCTCTAAAATGAAAAAGTGAAAAAAGACACCCATCCTCGTGTAATGAGATTGCTTCACAGAGTTTTGCGGGTGGCACCATTGCCGAAGCCCCCGTGGTAGGCGATATAATGGCTCGCTGCGCTTGTGAAGTGGAAAAGAGAGATTTGTTGGGCAGTAACTTTCCCACTGAAGGTGAGGGATGTTTTTGTGTGGGCCTGTGGTTGGGTAGCATTTCCTGGGGTGTGGATTTACAGCCGTAGTTCAGCAGATTGGTCATGGGGATGTGCCAGTTGGCCCATGAAATCCTAGCAAAAAACAGGGCCATCATTAGCGGTGGATGGAGAGCGTGTTTTTTGGGGTGCATGTCAGATGAAGGCCTCTCGATAGAGGTTATTGGTTTGGTTGGATGAAGTATGTAACTGAACTGAATCTGAATGTAAAAAAATTTACTTAAAGGTTTAGAGTGCTGATTTCGGTGTGTTTATTTACCCAAAATGCAAATGGGACACTCCAGTCTTTGCTAATTTCCTGCACTGTAAAGAAGTCTTTCTGTTCCTGTAAAAGAGAAGTGGTATGGTGTGAGGAAGGCTGACAGGCACAACGGCAAGCCGAGTGATGCTTTCTCACCGATGACTCACAACAGAGCGTCGCTAAGCTTGTCTGCCGCTTTGTGCAAAGCGCAGCTGAGGCAGGTTGAGACGTGCCTATTGATTACCTGTTGCTAGCTACAGAGGAAATGCCAGCAGCTGTGCGTAAAAGCTTTGAAGTGTGTGATGACATTGTCAAATGGCTAATTTTCTAGGAAGCATTTGGAACATGCAGTATGCTGGGAACAACCTGTTTTCTCAGGAAAAGAGTGAGCGTTTCATTCTTGGAAGCAGAAGCCTTTAACTTTAGCTAATTTTTAATGGACTAGCACATGATAGGATTGGGATATTTCAGAATTTCTTTATTAATGTTGTCTGTTTAACACCTTGGAAAACATTAATGTACCCCTATTTTCTGTTGCTTTCCCTTTTGTTGATTCTATACTAATTTGGGGAATAAATGTATATATTTATAATTACAGGTTTCAATGTTAAATGTGATTAATCACAAAAAAGTGCCTACTTGTATCAGTTACTGATTGTAATGATTTGATGTGACAATATTTGGTCCTAAATTTGATTTCCATGGTGCTTCTGTTGTTAAAATAAAAACATTAATTAAATACTTAAATTACTATTTATTTTATTAATACATTTCTGTAATTATTATTTAAATTATTTTATTTATTTATTCAAATTTGGGGATGAAATATGTAAATATATTTAAAATATATTTATAATCGCATACAAATTTGTCATTAATTAGCTAACTTGTATCAATGCAGTGATTATAATGATTTGAAGAAACAAAATTTGTTTACATTTCATTGAGGTTCAGAGAGACCTTAAGCAGAGTCAAATAAGTCCTATGATTTAATACTTGTTGGATCACAGGGCTCCAGACTCATTCTTCCCACTGGTCGCTTTTTTGTGACTGACTCAGTTGGTTGCACAAGCACATGATTTGGTTGCAAATTGTTAAATTTTATGTATTTATTTATTTATTTTTTGCACTGCAACATGGGGATTCATCAATGCATGCTGCTGAACTTTTATCATAGTCTATAGAATAGAAACGAAAGTGGTTAACATTCAACCGAAGGCAACTCCCTCACTGACTACTTTGTCCCGATCAGATTAAAAATGGTCAAAACATGATCTACATATATGATGATCTACATTTTCTCTGATCATTCTCTTTATGCTGATCTTCTTGTATTCCCAGCCGGAAGACCCAGAAGTCTTGTAACTCATTCAGGACATGTGCTAGGGCTTTCCTTACTGTAATACACATAGAACACGGATTGCCGTAAAAACTTGTATTTGGCGGGAAGTGTTGTCTCCTAATTGACAAGATATCTCATCAATGGCAGGAGAAAGAGTTAATTTGATGGACCTTTAAGCTGTTAATTCAATAACATCCTGTTGCATTTTGTCTCTGTGTGCTAAGGACATCATGTTCACATCTTTAATTTGAAGACATCCATCTGTCAGTATAACTTCCTGAGATATAAAAAATGTGTCAGACCTGTCAGCGATGTGTGTGTTCATGAGAAACTGTGTTGACTTTCTTGCTAATGGGACTGAGAAGTGGTGGGTCAGGGGCTATTAGCAGCCTTCGTTCTCACACTGCAGTGTGAGGCTTGTTGGCAGTTGGGTGAGATTATGCTAAATGGCTCTGATCAGAGACAAAGGGGCGGCCGAAGAGCACACGTGAAACATGAAGAGACTGAGCATGAAGCGTGGCTGGGCCAACACACAGGCCGAGCGTGGGAGGCATGGCGACTCGCTGCTGGAGCTCTCGGAGTGAAATAGACCCTGGACAGAGGGCCATCAGCAGGGGGATCATCCCGAACAATGCGTTTGTACCTCTCTGGTGGTATCCACACGGAAACAATGCCCCTCAGCTCCCCCTGAGCAGTTTTCATGCATACTTTTTAAAATCCCATTGTTTTGACAGCTCTGAAGTGTTTGGGGGCCCAGATGATGCATTATTCATAACAGAGTGAGAACGGGTTTGGAGAACACCGGTTGCTATGCTGGCATGAAGACGTCCCGGGACCCCAATCAGCTCTGACACATGACATAGTTCCCTGTGTGCTGGGCCCCATTTGGGCGGACGCAACATTCCATCAGTCCTTTTGGGAGTTGATCGGTCCCTGTCATTCAAACAGGCCTGTCCTGCATGTCAAGCCACACTTTGATAAATCAAACATATTTATACCAAAAGCGCTTGCTTGTAATTCTCAGACGGGGCTGCACAAGCATCATCATTAAAAAACAAAACAAAAAAAAAACAGCTTAATCAGAGCAGGGATTTCTGTCTGTGACATGCTGCTTGACCCCTCACCAGTAATTAGGAGGGCAGTGAGGGGAAGACCTAAGCTAGGGTGGGGGCTTCTGATGGAGGCCTTTTGTCTGAGGGACACTTCAAAGTCAGATATGAGAGAGGACACTCTTGAGTATCCCTGGGGCTAGAGCCTCCTCTCCTCTTACCACACTGGAATCCTGGCGAGTTGAAGACCAGGTGGAGGAGGAAGGTCTTTCCTCAAAACAGGTTTCAGTTCTGTGGGTAATTGTAGATCTTGATGGGCTTTCGTAATTGGGCTCAATATAGCTCAGCAGGTCTCGAAAACCTTCACCACAGACGACACTGATGGGCAAAATGTATTTTACTACTTGTACTACTGGTGTATTTTAATACAGCATAGCATATTTTGCAAGTCACTTTGTCGGCCTTTCTGTCGAAATGGTCCTTCTCACAGTACATCTTTTCGTTTGCTTCATTTTGCTTGCTTGCTTTTTCGGCAAAATACGTCTGTAGGCACGTGTGGTTGCACGTGTTAACGCCCTGTGAGTTAACAAATAGCCTATGTTTAGCATATTTATGCAGCAAAACTAAAAAAAAAAAAATAATAATAAAAATTAAAAAACATTTTAAACCGTTTAACTAATAGCATTAATCGGTCAAAATTCATTATTTTGGTTAACGGTTAAATGGTCAATATGAGCATCCCTAACCATGATGCAAACATTAAATATCAACATACAGTAGTTGTTCTGTACAGGTTTTTTATTCGATTGCGCTGCTTTGTCATTGTTTTTTTCTGTGTAAACATGGATGTGTTTGACTGTTGTGCTTGCATCTCTTTCAGTGTCTCATGCATGAAACACCATTCTAAAAACAGTGCGCTCAAGTTAAAAGAAGTTCACTCCCATCTTCTTGCATGTTTTACCTATTCCATTGCCCACATCACATCTTTATCAAAACAAAAGCGCATTCTGTGTGAATGACGCCTAGCGCAAAATTTATGGTCCTTCACAGAGCATGTCACACGTGAACGGTTAATCACGTGCGCCGTCATGTGGTTGGATTGTTCTTTTCTCTTTACTGTTATCACCGGCATATTGTCAAAGTGTCTAATTCCAACATTTGGCAATATTTCTATTCAAAATCGTGATTCCTTTATTTCTATAAAATAAAATTGTGCCAAAACAATGAATCGATAAAATCTGGAAAATCGCCCAGCCCTTTAATGGAGGATCTTTTTGTGACCTTAATGCATGACCTTATTTGGCTTTTTTAAATACTTATGTCTTGCCCTGTATCACAACACTCTTATGATACCTCAAGGCAGAGGCCTGAATGGAATGAATTTTTATTAGTTCTACTCTCGTCTTCTCCAAGACAAAATGTGTTCTATTTTGTCCCGTTCCTCGCCAAATTGTTAATGTTTTGTCAAGCTCTTGCCCATTAAAGCCCACATGGAGATCTACATGGATCTACATATATTCTCTTTTTGCTCTGGATTTTTTGATATTATATTTTGAGGGAGTCCCTTACCTTGTTTCTTTTTCCCACTTCCTACACAAATCAGTATCTTTCATCCTGCACATGCATTCAGCAATTTCAGTTTTTTCCCATGCCACACTTTGTTAATCTCAAGAATAAGTGGAGGCAGACCATATCCTTTCGTTGATTTGTTCAAAGGAACTCCGTTATTTTTACAGGAAAATACAACAAAGAATATCGTTTACATGTAGCGCATCAATTCTGCATGTTATGTAAGACTCTGGCTAGCTCTCTGTCTCTCACTTTGCGCGAGTGAGAGAAAGTGATGGCGAGTTGTGCGCCTTCACACTAGAGATAACGGGACTCCAAATACACAAACACTAGTGCGCTGTGCATCCATTCAGATGATCTGAAAAATATCACAGATAAATAAACAAAAATTAAAATAAACATACAACCAAAACGAATGCTAGTAGAAT
The DNA here is from genome assembly GCF_018340385.1 of Cyprinus carpio. Lineage (NCBI taxonomy): Eukaryota > Metazoa > Chordata > Actinopteri > Cypriniformes > Cyprinidae > Cyprinus > Cyprinus carpio. Next base: position 9,710,139 of record NC_056573.1, on the reverse strand, counting down.
GAAAATATATCTGTGCTAAACTTATACTCAGCCTCCAACTCACACATTGGCGAGTAAAATCTAAGATTTATTAGCCATTGGCTCATATTAGACATAATTTAGACGCCCAGAGTGAAGATTTAGTCACATATGTGAGTGATTTACTCACAATGTAGAAGTTGTGTTGTTCAGTGCGCGCGCTCGCTGCTCTCACTGCTCTTTCTGCTGTCTTGCAAATAATCATAAAAATAAACTCAAAATGAAGTATCCACACTTACTCAACAAACAGAGTGGACATCTTATTTCTCTTCTCGTTTTCTGTTGCTGCTGTTTGAATAACTGAGGAAAAACAATTTATAACAAGACACCTGTAAAATACATTTCATTAAACCATAATGTTTCTTTTAAATTGTTTAAATCATGTTAAATACAAATTCAGTCATGTTAAAAACATTTTATGACATGACATCTTAACATTAGGCTGCTTTTAGCCTTACCCTGGGTTGGTCCACTCTCCGGCTATGAAACTAAGTAAATATTTCAATAAATTAGCATGATAATTTTGTGTATCGGGGATCTCACAGGCTGACGATAGGATAATATGACTGTGGAGCATATCACCCAACACTAAAGCATATCCCTTTCACGCGGTAATTGTGCACTCATAAAGAAAAAACATAATCCCCTTCTAACAAAACACATCTAAACCTATACAATATTCAGTTAGATAAAACTGCTATCAAAACTCTTTGAACCCTTTGAAATGTTCAGTTAGATATGAAGTCACCCCCTGCACACAGCCAAACCGTCCACTTCATCCTAATGCAAACAAGAGAGATTGTGGCGTTCGTTTATGGGTTTACATGGTGTAAACAAACATTTTTAATCTTAATATTTGTTTACATTGAGTCTAATTATTTATTTGATGTTGAAAAACATGCACAATAATATTTTGAAACTATTTGAAACCTATTTGGTTATTTGAAGGCTAGGTGTTTGTTTGGATTCACATATAGCAATTCACATATAACCTTTTTCAGACTGAGCAAATTTGGTGTGGGCATGGTGCCGATTACCGGTTTCAAGGTATACTGACTAACACTGACCCCTCCTTCTCCTGTTGGTGCGAGCGAGCGGTCAGTCACGTGTGTGTAGGATGGCCGAACTTAAGGAGCTGCCCCCGGAACTTAAGGCCCGGGTATACTTCACATTCATCGTTCCTTTCAGTCTCGCGCACAGCCATGTCTGCACAGCTTTCAAGAGTATACTCAACCGCAGATGAGCATGGACGGGTGAGCTCGACACATGCGCAGTACCATAGGGTGCGCAGCTGTCTGCGAGCCCTCTTAATGACGCAAATAACGTAATGCAGACGGTCGGCCGAAGTATACTTTGTCCTTTACGTGATCAGCAACTTGCGTTCTTTTGCCTTATTGCAACTCTCTTTTCTGGACTTGCACAAACTGCATTGCAATGCAATCATTTTCCAAAATGTAATTTATGTGAACGCCTGTTAACAAAGCATAGAGACGCTGAAGATGGAGGCACAGAGAAAAATACTGTAGCAGGCAGATCACTCACTGTTCATGATGCACGTACTATTGGAAGAAAATCCTTAATATGGATTTGGGGGTAGATATGAATGTGTTTCTGAGGGGAAAACACAGTGGTACAACGCTATTTTTTTTTTTTTGATCTCGTCTCTGTATAGTTAATATTAAAGCAGTGTTTCAGTGCAGCGCAGAGCAGCGCAGCTTTTTTTTTTACAGCGGTAACCAAGGAAACGCTTTATCTGATGTTCCAGAGGTGCCTCCTGCTGTCAGAGAGTGAATGCTCATCTCATTTAGAGCTTCTGCTGTTTGTTTCGTTCAGGCATGTAGTATAATTTCATAAAGCTTGTCAGAACATTCTGTCTTTGCTTCAAATTGGGTGATTATTAAATCAAATTATGTGTATGATTAGTATTATATAACTAAATGATATGAAATGATATAAATGATATGTATATGAATTATATAACTAAAATAAAAAAAAATTAAACACATATAAATAATAAAAATGTCACTAATATTCATTAATTTTTTTTTTTAGGAAACAAATCAATAGAAAAAATAGAAGTCCCACCCTGCATTTTTTTTCTTGTTTAATATTCTGTTTCAGTTGAATTTGTATTACAGAAGTAGATTAACATTAAAAGTGGTTTCACATTGATTTTAAAGTGGTGCATACTTCTGCTTATTTTAGAAATATGGAAGTAGTGACACAGGCACACTTGTTATTTCCCAAAAACATTCAGGTAGCTTTATTCAGTGTTTCCAAAAAACTACAGTAAAACAGTTATGTTATGAAATATTGTTACAATTTAATTTGAAGTGTTTTTAAGCCTCCTACAAAAACATGCATGCAAGAAAAAAAAAAAAAAAGCTTTTGTTTTCTCAAAATATGCATTTAATATCACCTAATTTTCCAATGATTCTCAAATGATTAGTATAAAGCAGTTCTAAAATTCAGTCTCTCTAAACCACTCCTTTCTGTGAGCCTATCCTGCTCTGATTGGTCAGATGGCAGAGTCTGTTGTGATTGGTCTACCGTGTACATTGTGTTTCGGAAATGTTATCCTGCTTTGACCTTCCCAATGGCCCTTTCACACTGAGCATTGATCCTGGAAAATTGGGAGAGTGTCTTCTGTTGTGAACGCAAATGCATCCTGGGAAACACGAAATCTTGATCCTGGTATCAATCCCAGAATTGGGACCTAGTGACAACCTAGTCACGGAATTTGGGACCCGGAACGAGCCCTGTGTGAACAAAATCCAGGACCAATGCCGTAAAGGGTGTGTCGTAATGATGACGCACGTTATCGTGCAACTCCTTTACCAGGTGTTTTGAATCAGATCAATGTTCACAATTAAAAAATATGTGCAAACTGAAATGAAGCAGAGATCAGGGAGCTCCTCACTATCAGCGCTAAAGCTGAGATGGTTCGCCAGCTTAGTGGAACAGTACGCATCACATAACACGTCACATTGTAATGTCACATGTCTTTATGAGATCTTTATGGGATGTGTATGAATGCATACACAGATTCCGGAAAATCAATAGCAGTGTGAATGAACCAAAATCAAATGATCCCAGGACAATTAATGGGCCACATTATCCACATATTTTCCGGAATCTCTGTGTGAAAGATGCTCAAGATTAGAGAAGCAGTCTCCACTAAAATGATGGGAACACAAAAAAAGACTGTACTTGTACTGCTCTGGTACGGTGAAAAAAATGAATTTTAACTAGAGGTCGACCGATAGTGGATTTTACCGATACCGATAGCAAGGTTCGACCACACTGGCTGATACCAATTAATCAACCGATGGGTAAAATGGATTCTGAATGAAAACTAAAAAAGTACTTTGCTATAAAAAAAAAAAAAAAAAAAAAAAAAAAAAACGGTACTGAAATTTGTACTTGAATAATTATATTTTATATACTTTGTACATGAATAAATATATTAATATTAAATATTAAATTTACAGTACATTGATCATTAAAGTTAGTTTATAGTTAATTATTGTTAACAGAAGCATCTTCAAAATGTACAAATGTATTGGTGCAGGCTAGTAGATGTTGAAATTAACACACTCTAACTATGGCCATCTTCAAATATCTACACAAAGGTCATAGCATTGAAATTACATATGGATATTGTATGTATACTCTCACACTTTAATTACTTCTATGCTTGAACATGTGATGATTTTTTAATCAAAACAACAAAATATTGCAGTCACATACCGGGCAAAAAGTGCAGCGCTGTACAGACAAACTTTGGGTTGGGTATCGAAAACCGGTTCTATTTTAGAAACGGTTCCAAATTTTCAAGAACTGGGTATTCGATAAGAAGTGTGCATTTCGATTCTGCTTAAAGATTCCTGCGTTCACATTTTAATGTGATTTAAAATAATTTAATTGCAGGAATTGAAAAAACTTGCACCCTTTTTGCGTGCAGCGCACATGAAGCGCAAGCACAGAGAACAGCGGTCGCGGTGCGGGATCTAAATCAGCATCACCTGCTTTCAGATTGAGCGGCTTTCACTACACAGAGTCTTAGTTCACTGACAAGCTAGGCGATATCGCGTTCGAAATCGAATGCGATTCATCTGTGATCATGAGGGAGATTTTCCCTAATTGTGAGTGAACTACGGCTCTGCGAAGTGAAAGCCGCTTAATCTGAAAGCAGGTGATGCTGATTTAGTACTAATCACGGGATCGGCTTTACTGACGAGATGCGCATGACAATCGAATGTGATTAATTGCACAGCCCTATTCAGTTTTATGTATTTATGCTATTAATTGATTTGTTTGTTCCTATTGTATTACTGACTGTTTGCTTGTCTTTAACACTTCAATATTTTAAATTTATATTAATCAATTAAAGTTGTTTTTGCTGTGGTATTTTTTTAAAGCATAGGCAAAATTTATCTTGCAGTGTTCTGTAGGCTGCTGATTTTTGCTTGTGCTATTCAGCTGCAACAGAATGCTTTGTAAAAAGACAGAATAAATGTTTGACATCTAAAAAGTTTAACTTAAAATTTTTATATTGGATTTTTTATCTTATTGAAATTGAAACTAGGAATCGGTAAGAATCGGAATCGATAAGCAGAATCGGAATCGATAAAATTGTGTGCAGAAAAAACCCTAGTTATCACACACACCAGAAGTGTCGAGTTTAGTTCAAGCAGCGGTCTAAAACAGTTTTATTTAATCACTTCAAGAATTATCAAAAAGCGGCATATTGAGTTTGAAGTTCAATATTAACCCTCTGGGGTCTAAGCGTGTTTTGGAGGCCTGGAGAAGTTTTGACATCCCCTGAGTTGTGTGCCTTTTTCAGTTGCTTATAAACATATACATGGCTAAAGTCTGAAAACACTTTATTCAGTACAAACTGGGCTACAATAATATGTAAATAGAATGTATGTACATGATTGTGTTTTTGAGAAAACAACGTTTATGTGTGGTTAGTAAAAAACAAAAATTTTGAAGTCACTGAAATAAGGTCATAAAACACATATAGAACATTTGTTCACAAGACTGTCAAACATGGACCTTGTAACCTAGAATTTTTGCTTCTAAATGATGTGAAAAACATCTTGTTTACTCGCTCACAGAAAACAATAGATTAATTTAAATTTTCTTAGACACTTTTTGTTTCGAAAGGGAATATGAGAGTAGCCATGATTGACCATGAATATTAGTGTGATTCACACCTGAGAAGACAAAGGCCCGCATAATGAGCCTTTGAGTCAGGTATGTGACCAAGATTTAAACAAAAGTTAAACAGTTTATTAGGAACAATCAAAGCTGACTTTCAAAGCTGAATTTTTAGAATCATTACTCCAGTCACATGATCCTTCAGAAATCATTATAATATTCTAATTTGCTACTAAAAAAAAAATTATTATTATTATTATTAATGTTGAAAAGAGATGAGTTTTTTTTTCCTTTTTTTTTTTTTGATTAATTGAAAGAACAGCATCGTTTGTAACATGATTATTGTATTTATCATCACTTGTGTGCAAAATAAGTTAGCAATAATCCAAATCTTATTCCTCTCAGCGGTCTTATTGAGGTGAATTATGTCTTATTCCTCTCAGCGCGAAGCAAACAGTAACATTTAAAAAACGTGAAGTACAGTCTCGCTGCTTTGTTTGCTGTGAAGTGGGCGTTTACCCGCCACAAGCTTCACATAGACGATTGTAATATCAATAGCGCGCTCAGCAAGTGGGCGTGGTCACATTAGATATAATGAAGGGAGACGTGAAAGACTGGACATTGCGGACATTATACGGAGCGGCACAAAGTGCTTATGCGCATCCCGTTTACAGAATGATGCGCTTGAAGCAACAAGGAGTCACACTACGCATCGCTCCACATGGAAAAGTTCAAAGCACAAAGGGAAGATTTTGATGCGTAGTGTATTATATCTGTGCTGTAGTTTATTGAGCCTTTTTCTTTAACAGCTCTAAATTTCAGTTACTATGCGCATGCTTCAGAAACAGCACTTAACTCCAGCAAGTGTCAAAACAAACAGCACCTGGTGTCAGTGAACCCGCTCTCGCTCTAGTACTGTATGATGACAGCGGACCTTCTCAGCCACTCCAGCACCAGACACAACCCTAAAAAAATATTGGGATGGATTAATCGGCAAAACCGATATATCAGTCGACCTCTAATTTTAACCACTGTTTCTTTGCAGTCCCATTTTTCAGAAGTGAAAATAAAACAAATGTACTTTCACAGTGTAGGACACAGTGGGACACAAACAAGCTACAGGTTTTGAGGGCGGGTCAAGTTATTTGCGGCCAGCCAATGTAGAACATAGGCGAGCATTATGAAAATGTGTTATCTTATGATGTGTGGCTGTTACAGAAGTTTGATTCATATTATTGATGACTCGTTTAGACTTTTCAGAGTATATTCTTTCTTTTGAGAGACAATAACATTATTTATTGTGCACTTTTGGCTTTACAACTTTGCAGATTTTTTACATTCACATACAGCTACATTACACACTGCATGGAAGGCAACATTCAAAATGGCATAATAGGGGCAATTTAACAACTAAATAACCTATCTATTTTAATATAATTAAATGTAATTTATTCCTGTGACAGTAAAGCTGAATTTTCAGCAGCAATTTCCCCCAGTCTTCAGTATCACATGATCCTTTAGAAATTTGAAATAATATTTTCAATGTTAAATCAACTGTGCTTTATAATATTTTTGTTGAAACCATCATACTTTTTTTTCAGGATTCTTTAATGAATAGAAAGTTCAAAAGAACATTATTTAATTGAAATGTAAATCTTTTGTAACATTATACATGTCTCTACTGACACTTCTGATCAATTCAATGCAAAAACAGGAAAGAAGCAAGTCAAAACAGTCAGCAGTAATGAAGTACCTCACTCTGTCTGTCAGTCTCATACAAAAAAAAAAAAAATCTGTTATCACACCTCTGGATAGATGTGCATACAGTAGCTGTTGTCATTTTTGTCTTAGAGTTATTTTCTTATCTTGCTGTCGGCCATCTCTTGAGTGCACAAAGCAGATCTGCATCTCAGCCAAAGCGCAACCTCGTACTCTGCTCATCATCTCTAACCACATGGGCATGCACAGTCACAGAACAAGAGTGCTGTAAGGATGTGTCAGTGTCACACATGCCATTTCATGTGCACTTTGAGGAGGTGTCACAAGGGTATCTTTAAACTGATTCAAAAATTTCAAACCTTTCGATGTTGCTGCTTCACCTGTATTGTTTTAAACTTGTGCATCTTCAAAAACACCTGGAGGAAGTTGAGCTGATGACATTGTGGTCTCTGTCTACATGTTTGTCACCCACAGAAAACCAAGAGTGCTCGCAGCACGTGGTCAACGAGCGACTTGGGGAGCTGGCACGTGTGTTGAAGACCGTCATCGGCAAGCACCAGGCACTGAACTCATCAGAAATTCTTGGTGCTGCAGGCACTGTCATCGCCAAAGTCAAAGGTAAGCATCCTCCTTCAACTCCACCCCAATTAAGAACCAACAGCTTAGAATTGATCTTGTCTTTTAAAAAATGGTCTGTTTCATTGTTTGTGTATGTATTCACATGTTACTGGCACGAAGTGCTGAAAGGCAAAACATTTTCAAGCCATGAATATTTAATCACCTCTAAAAAAGAAAAACTTTGCATGTTTCATTAATCTTTTAAAAAGGTGATTAATGCTTAATGTGGCTTAATGGATTAAGACTTTGATTTTGGTGGAAAAATTCAGTGTGTGTGTGTGTATATATATATATATATTTATATAGATATAGATCATTTACATTAGATAGTAGATAGATTTAGAGATTCCCAGCCCTGTCAAAATGAAAATAATGCATCATTATTTTAGCTCTTGTTTTAATAATCTTAGATGTTATATAATATGAAGCCATGTTTTTGTATTGATGAATGAGGACAATGGAAGACAATAAAAAAATAACAAAAGAAGAGAAAAAAAATGCATATATAAGTGCAATATAAAGAAGTCTCAGTTAGCCTAAAAACATTTACAGTATTTACGTAGTCAAGGGCTTTTAAAAGCGAATATAATGAGGAATAAGCAAAGAAAACAGAAAGAATAATAAAATAAGTGCTATAGAGCAAGCTAGTGATAGAGGTCTTTTTTTTATAATTAAATAAAAAGAAAACATAATAAATGAAAAGAAAAATAGATAGGGTCTTTTTTTTATACAAAAAGATTAGGATACAAAAAGATTAGAAAGGTAGTTACATTTTTTTTATTTTTTTATTTTTTTTAATAGAATTAGAATAGTGAGGGAAAAAGTTAGAGGGTCAAATAAAGATGGAAGAGATGTGTTTTAAGGCAATTCTTGAAGATGGCTAAGGACTCAGCTGCTCGGATTGAGTTGGGCAGGTCATTCCACCAGGAGGGAACATTTAATTTAAAAGTCCGTAAAAGTGACTTTTTTGCTTCTTTGGGATGGCACAATCAAGCGACGTTCACTTGCAGAACGCAAGCTTCTAGAGGGCACATAAGTCTGAAGTAATGAATTTAGGTAAAGGGGTGCAGAGCCAGTGGTGGTTTTGTATGCAAACATCAACAGGAATGTTGATAATATATATATATATATGACATAAATATGCATAAACATGCACAGGAATGTCCATGTGTACATCAGTGCAGTTTGTAATCCAGATTGCGGCTGCAGATGAGGGAACAGATGATTTTTGTGCTATATAGACATATTGAATATGTTTCTTATTGGTTATCCACATAATTTCTAGCTATTTTAAATGGTATGTTTTCACTTTGGCAACATTGATTTGGCCACTAGAGTATCATCCTTTGCCACTAGATGGCCAGAGACCCCACTGAGCTACCATGTGTCCTTTAAAGTCTCTTTATTGTTTCTGTCAAAGGTAAGTCTGAAGAGTTTAACAGAGGAAAATAATGTAATTGTCTTTTTTTGACATGCCTGAGGACTTCGCCTTTTTTTTTTTTTTTACCTTTTGAATGAGGAAGTTGAGAAGAAAGGCCAGTCATCTCAGATAACCGCCTCAAGTTACCTGTTTGACTGACATACCAGAGTGCACTTCCCATTACATACACGCTTGCATTTTAACACCCCACATCAATGTCAGCCGTCTGTCTTTCTCCTGATGGCATGCTATGAACTTCAGGAAATCAGATGCACATATTTTTCCTCCCATTTACGCTAAGTCCGTGCAGTCTTCTATCTTTTTTTAAAAATGTAAAAAACGCTGCATAGTTTTGCTGAAGAATCTCTCAGGGGCGCAGCAATAAAAGTGTCAGGTGTCTCAAGTTTTTAAATTCTTTCTTCCCCTGCCCTTGTCTAGAGTGAGTCCGTGACTCGCTGTATTTTTATCTTTGCTTCTTATCTAAGGAGACTCTGTTATCTCAGGTATTTTATTCTATCTTATGACGCATTGCACTTGATAAAGTGATTCCTGCATGCTTCACTTTGCCACAAGTATATGGTAAGAATCATTCTTAGATATTTTCAGAAAAAAATTATTTAACTCGTATTGACAGATTTTTTACAAATCTTTCCAATGATGCAGAAAAAGCTTTTGAGGGTTTTTCTTTGAGAGAACTGCTTTCTGAATGTAGCCATGCCCGTATTTGAGCTGTGAAGGGGCAAAAGTGGAAGCATTGTTGTGGAACTGCAGGATGTCCTGAGGAAGAAGTCAGCGTTCCACTGCAGGGGCCACTGAGCCGCCCACCTGCATTCAGAAGCAGACAGTCATGCACCAGGAGCCACGCACCTCTCACGCTCCGGTCTCCAGTGCCATCTCCTCTGCTCACTTCGTAGCTGTGAGTATGAATGGCAGTTGAGGGTGGAGATTCCCACCTCTGCCAATAGTCGCTGCGTTTTGTGTGACATCCAACCAAAAAAAGCACCCATGCGGAACGGGAAACTACAGATGATGTTGCTTTTTTTCATGGCCTCGTCACTTTTTCTTGTATGTGAGGAAAAAGTGGAAGTCAAGCTCCACTGAATCATTGTGAACTAGGCTGTGCCGTTAGTTCCTGAAGTTCAGGGCGAGTTTTGCCTGTCGTTAATCTGTGCTTTACCATATCGAACCTGGATATGACTGTAAGTGCAAGTTAAAGGAGTTGGTAAGTTCGGTGAAAGTTGTTTGAACGACTGCAGAATGTTTTGACAGTTCAATCTTTGTCAGTGTTTCCTGTAAAGGGGAGGCTCGGCTAGCAGACAGGAAGCTCTTGGTAAACACAAGTTTCGTAGCCTCTCTGAGACGTTACTTCTTGTCTGTCACATATCTGATTTTTAAAATGAAGATTTTATGTTAATTTCTCTTCTATCAGCTCAAAAAATGGCAAACTGTGCATCAGCGTGCTGGGTCATCTGGCCTCTATTTGAAACAATGAAATCAGTTTATGAAGAAAGCCGTCTGTTGATTTATTTACATGCTAACTATTCAGCATTTGTTTTGTGCTCTAGGGAAGCACGACCTGATTTCAAAGCAGCATTAGACGCTAATGAAGGAAGAACTTGTGGAGGTTCATTTTCTTTGTGCACCACATTGTTCAGAATGAGTCTGAATTTACAGCATACTAAAATGACTCTCATGTGGAATCAGTGAATTCTGTATTATCAGAGAGTGTTGTACAGTAGCTACTAATCAGTCCTCAACAGCTGTGGTGGTCCACTGATTGTGGGATTCATAATACCACAGTAAAATCTAGGTCTACACCCCTACTGCTCATCATCATTTGTTTAGAATTGTAATTTTGGTGCAGACTTTTGTGCCGTTTGGCTACACTTCTCATGTGGTTCATCACTTCCCACAGGCGTGAACGTCAAGGAAGTCAGTAAAGAAAACAAAGACACAATATTTGGCGAGATACACACATCAATCGATACTTTGGCATTCACCTTTGGCAATGTGTGAGTACCATAGCTCTCTTTTCTGTAGTCATATGTATATTATGAATGCTCTCCGCCTGTATAGAGTTACTTTCAGTTTCCATTGCCAATTTTACTGTATTCGTATGAGATGTACTTGTGTCATGTTGCAACATTACTTACATGGATCGTTCACTCAAAAATGGAAATTCAGTTATTCATCCTCATGCTGTTCCAAACCCATAAGAGATTCTCAAAACATAAATCTGAGAGACTTCAGTCCCTCCCTTGAACGTCCACACAAAAACAAAACTTACACACCAAAAAATCACAAAAAAACAACAAAACACATAGAAGTCCAAGTGGTTTAAAAAGTCAACCAAAGAGACTTGATGATCGCTTTAAGAAAAGATTTAATTTAGCCTTTAATTCACCTATAAACATTGATCAACGTACATACACAGAGCTCATCAAATATGGTCAGCAGAAGCACAACCATGCTTGTGTGAAATGCGAGAACAAATCTTTTTGGTTCTCACACGTAAAGCAAGTACATTTGAGCTTCTGTTTACCATATTTGATATGTTTTCAGTTGTTAAGACAAAATGATCAGAGAATATTAAAAGTATCTTAATTTGTGATTTGAAGATAAACAAACGTCAGGCAGGTTAGGAATGATGACAGAATTTTCATTTTTGGGTGAACTTACCCTTAATACTGCTCACATTCTTGATTTTAAAATGAGCTATTTGTAATGAAAAATAACACCATAATATTGTAACTTTCTTATTTATGTTCAAGTTATGTTATGTGCAGTGACTTGTCTTTCTTTTCCACTTCAGAGTGTCTGACTTCCTTATGGAAGATGTGGACAGTGGTTCCAGGTTGGGGTACCCCCAAGCCAGAAGGAGTCGTGTAAGTTATCACCTCCATTGCCTTCAAACGTCCTTGAAAAATTAGTTCACAAATAAGTCATTATATACTCACCCTCATGTAGGGCTTGGCTGTTAAACGATATCTTACTGAATCGTGATGTTATTTATGTCGATAACGATGAAAAGCTCTGGACATTTTTACTCGATATGGATTAATCTAACAGCCAATTACACAGCAGAAATAAATGCGAAAACAGCCAGTCAGCATGCAGCATTTAGCTTGCACGTCAAAGTACACGCCCATTTCCTCGACACGAGGAGGAAAAAAATGTGTGGATGCAGTGACAAAAGTAAAAGCGAGTTATCATCCAAAGATTATGAAATTGTCAATAAAAATGTAGCACGAACTCATTTGAACTGTGCCACAAGGACCATTTATCTGCTCTGTTTTTTGTTTTTTTATCTACAAATCAGCATAATTTACCATGGATTTTCTGTAGTAACACTAAATGCATCATGGTATTGTGGCAAAAAATGTATAAAATGTCATATTATTAATGTAGACGTTTTAAATTTATTAAAGGAGTATTCTGATAGAAAATAATTAGTGTTTTTTTTGTTGTTGTTGTTGTTTTTTTTGGTGATTAAGCTATAGCATTTGTGCATTTATATTAAATGCATGGTTTTACTGTGGTTATCATGATCAAAATGTTTGCTACTATGAAAGACCAATGGTCAATTGTCTTCCATGCCTTCTGGAGCCATACAATAGCTTTATGTGAAAAGCAGACTGAAATTTAAGCCAGTATTCTCTATTTATAAACAACAGTATCATATGGCTTCAGAAGGCTTGAAATACTCTACCATTCAAACGTTTGGGGTCTGTAAGATTTGAAAGGTTTTTAATGTTTTTGACAGAAGTCTTATGCTCACCAAGGCTGCAGTTTATTTTAAAATGTCATTTATTCCTGTGGTTTAGTGCTCATATTTTTATCAATGTTGAAAACACGGTTGTGCCGCTTAATATTTTTGAGGAAACTGTGATACCATTTTTTTTTTTTTTTTTTTTTTTTTAGGATTCTTTGATGAATAGAATGATCAAACAGCATCTATTTGAAATAGAATATTTTTGTAGCATTATATATGTCTTTACTGTCACTTATGATCAATTTAATGGGTCCTTGCTGAATAAAAGTAGTAGTTTGGCTTAGTTTTATGGCATTTGCATGACTTCTATTTCCTTTTTGCTGATTGACGGATATGGTTACTATGAACTGTCATATGGAAAAAAAGATGCATGAAGCTTCTACAGAATTCTTTTGTGTTCCACAGAAAAATAACTAACATATTTTTAAAACAAGTGGGAGTAAATAATGACATTTCATTTTTTTGGTGAACCATCCCTTGAAGTTTAGAGTTCTGCTTTGAAAATAATGAAACCAGGCTGGCCCCTGTGATTTAAAGTGCAAGGTTTTTAAGCTTTGATTAACTGAGACATTGAGAGACAATATAAAAGAGAAGCACTCAAAAGAAGCACCTTTTCATCCCTCACCTCTGTAAACAAACTTCTCATCCTGTGTGAAACGGCTTTCTCTTTTTCTCCTCTAGTCTTTTGAAAACCTCTCTGAAGATTCAGGAGGCTGCAATCAAAATGATCTGGCAGGTAAATGGATTTCCTTTCCTTCTCCTTTTTATCTTCCATCCTTCTAGCACGGTTTTAATCAGAAAGCCAGCAGGCTCTTGCCACTGATGTGTTGAAGAGAATCTCATCACATAGTTTATGTGCCTCAGAGCAACAGTAATGCAAACTTCAACAAAGTTTTCTGGTTAAACAAACCACACATGAAAGGTGTTGTTCTAGCAGAAAGACAGATGAGCTGCTCTGACATAGGTCATAATCAACAATAGAGCTCTACACACTTGTGTTGTTTTTCATATAGTCTAACTTGTTTGCCAAATGGTTGACATATTTTGGGTTTTTTTGGTCGTTTGTATGATGAATGGGAACCACATGTGGCTTTTTGGGCGGGGTGCTTGGATTCAGCGCAGCTGGGTTGTGTGTCAGTGCATTTGGCAAAGGTTAAGCACAGATTTTACGAGAAGTTCTGATTTTACGAGATGTACATACATCTAACGCTACCACAGATTAGTGTCAGTTTTAGAAAGACTTTAGAATGGACTCTTTTTCTTTTAAGTCAATGGGATGGTATATGTTTATTCCTCTTGAAAGCAAGTTTGCCACCAGTTTAAGGGCTGTGGCTGCCGTTAATAAAGCTGACTTGTAAAATTTGCCTTGTAACTTTTGGCCTAAAACCCCTGTAGGGCGGTAATATTTAAGGGTAGATATTAAATGTCAGTTTTAGAGAGTGGAGAGACTGAGGTTCAGGAAATATAAATGTCTTTAAAGGGCACCTCTGTGCATTTTCAGCAGTTTTTTTTTTTTTTTCTTAAACAATGTGGATTGTTTGTGTATCATTTTTTGGGGGAGTGTGTGTGTTCATATGCAGTGTTCTGGGTTTATAGATCCTGTTCTGTCCCCAGAGCTGTCCACCGTGGGGCAGGTGGACCTCCTTCTGCTGAAGAATGACAGTGGAGTAGAGTCGGCTTTGCTCTATGCCAAGGCCTTGTCCAAATACACCAAAGACATGTTGGCCTGGGTAGAGAAACGCCTCAGCTTGGGTCAGTCCATTCTTAAAGCCTGATCTTTTGTTTTGAGTCTTCATTGTTGAACTTTAGTGTTTCATATGGTATCTCTGTATTTGACAGACATGGAATGTGCCAGAAGCTTTGCCAAGATGGCAGAATCCGCAAAGGCAGTGGCAAGTCAGCAGGTGATGGTCTTTTGTTTTGATAAAATGTGATGTATATGATGTACTGCCATTCAAATTTTGGGGAAGAATTTTGAAAGAAATTAATACTTTTATTTGACAGGAACATAAAATGAATAAAATTTGATAGTAAAGACATTTATAATGTATTTCTATTTTTAAATAAATACTGTTCTTTTGATCTTCCTATTCATCAAAACAATCCTGAAAAGAATGATTCATAGTTTCCATAAAAATATTAAGCAGCACAACTCTTTTCAACAATAATAATAATAAGAAGAAATGTACCAAATGAGGAGCAAATCAGCATATTAGAATGATTAAGAATCATGTGACATTGAAGACTGGAGTAATGACTTCTAAGTAATTGGTTTTGCCATCACAGGAATGAATAGGAATACATTTTAGAATATATTCAGATGGAATATAGTTATCTTAAATTGTAGTAATATTTAACAATGTTGCTCTTTTTTGAATGTATTTCTGATCAAAAAATGCAGCCAAAAATCTTACCGAATGGTAGTGTATTTGATTTTGGGCCTTTAAGTGACATTATTTTTTGACTGTGTTTCTGAAGACTTCATGCCTTTCCGGGATATTTATGTTTCTGGCTTCAAAAATGAGATTGAGTACAATCAGGTTCTGCTCCAAACAGCTGCATCTCTACAAACCAACAAATTTGTACAGGTATGATCAGTTAAATCTGCTATTCATTTTTTATCTAACTAACAAATCATTTCCTTTAATTCCACAAAATTCCCATAATTCCAACAGCCACTGCTGGCCCGCAAGAACGATCTGGACAAGCAGAGGAAAGAAATAAAGGAACAATGGCAAAGAGAGCTAAAGAAAATGGTGCATATGATTATTTGAATTCTTTGAATTTCATCCCTAACATTTCTTTAGAACCGCTAGCGATTAATAACCCACATGTTTTCAGAGCGAGGCCGAGAGCGCTTTGAAGAAGGCTCGGCTGCTGAAGGTGCAGAAGAAGGAGGAGTACGAGAAGGCACGCAGCTCCACCAGCCGCACTGAGGAGGAGCAGCCAACAGCAGGAGGCAGGACTCTGGAGAAGAAACGGAGGGTGGAGGAAGAGGCCCTACAGAAGGTACTGCAGAAACTGCACTATAAAGAATTTTAAAACTTCAGATTGAACTCCAAGATGATCACAGACTGCACAAACACACACACCCTTATGTTTATTGACCTTGTTTATTGGGCTTCAAAGTGGTGACGAGAAACACAGAGTTTGTGGGAATTTGTTTGAATTTCCTTTACGCCTGACGTACTGTCTGAAAATTCGGCCATATAATCTAAACATTACTGTTGCTATAACAACCCAGACTCCCAGCAACTGTATAGCATCACACTTTAGCAAATGAGTTAGCATATTCTTCATAAAATGGAACATTTTTGCAGTCCTGTTTGGTGACACTGATGGCACAAGATGACACACTTTGGCTAAGGAAAATCTCTATGCTTTTGTTTTTTCTGGCTGATCGTCTGTTTTTGTGGTGACTTTAGGCAGAGGAAGCGCAAGAGCAGTATAAAGTGTGTGTGGCTGATCTAGAGGCGAAGAAGGTCAGCCTGTCAAACGCTAAGAGTGAGATCCTCGCTCAGATTCGGAAGCTGGTCTTCCAATGTGACCTGACCCTCAAATCGGTCTGTATCCATGTCACAACAACACTACAGTTCAAATGTTTGGGGTCTGTACGATTATTGAATGTTTTTGAATTGAATCAAAAATACAGTAAAATTGTAAAACAAATTTTTTCAGTGACAAAGCTGACTTCATTACTTTAGTCTTCAGTGTTGCATGTTCCTTCAGAAATCATTCTAATATTCTGATTCACTGCTCAAGAAACATTTCTTATAATCAATGCTGTAATAATTAGAAATTTCAAAAGAACAGCACTTATTTACATTAGAAATCTTTTGGAACATTTTAAATATCTTTACAGTCACTTTTGATCATACTTGCTAAAGTATTCATTTCTTTAAAAAAAATCTTACTGACCCCAAACGTTTGATCTTCTCTATGAAAATAAATACCATTATTGTGTACTGACTATTCTCACAAACTCTTAAAGGTGACAATGAACTGGTTCCAGATGCAGCAGACTCAGACCCAGCCTCTTTCAGTCAACTACCAAGCTCTAAGTGAACAGGCCAAAATGTATGAGCCGGGCCAGCGCTACTCTGAGTTTGTGTGCAGCCTGCCTAAAGAGCGTGTGTGGCTGGAGTCTATGTCTCAGGACATCACAGCTTCCTCAAAAACGGGGTAAGTCCACACTCAAGTTTCCATGCAGGTCAGAAAGAGGCTGCATTGTTTGCATCTTCCTCAGGAAGAATGATGAACGAAACAACAGTTGGTAATAGCAGTGTTGTTTATCCAGGAGTTCTGCTCTCCATAATCGCTGCCCCGTGTAATCTCTGCTTTTCAGCTTGACCTCTGAATCACACCCATGTACAAACATACTGGCCAGTGCTATCACCTTAGTTTACAGTGCATTCAAATCTCACACTTTCCTGTTGAGTAATCAGTTTCACAATCAGCAGAGATTTTGCACAGCCTGTTTTGCCTGTGGTAATTTTAATAAAGCATGTTTTAACAAGTGTCTTTCCTTTCCAGAATGTCCCTTCATAAGAGGTCTCAGAGCAGCACCCGCTCATCCCATGGGAACCTGTCACTGGGCTCTGTTACTTCAGCGGATAACCACAGCACAGATGAGGTCGAGGGTACCATACAACCCTGCAAGGCCAAGATCGCTGAGAGACGATCCAATAGCAGTATAGACATGCAAGGTAAGAGATGTTGTATCTTAGGGGGCGTTCACACTTGTAGTTCGGTTCTCTTGGTTCATTTGGTCCGGACCAAAAAAGAAAACAATACATTTTGTCCTGGTCTGCTTAGCATTCACTCTGGCATTTTTGACAGCGGACCTAAAGGCATAGTGATATGTTCACAACCTGATCGGTCGGGTTGAATTTCGCGACAGAACTTACCAAACACCACAAACAAAAGCTGTGTTCAACTTATAGCGCCGTTGTGCAGACATCAAAGTATCCATTCACCAATCGGTCTGCTCAGCGCTGCTTTAAGTTGAACAGACCTAATGCCGTCTGCGTGCTCATTGCTGCACTTACCACCTGCGAACTCACGAAAAGCTCATAAAAGGCACTTTACCTCCTCGTTGCTCTACGCTTGCGTCTGCTCATTTTATTTTGGATACACCGCTCGTTCCGCATCGTCAAATCATGTAACATAGCATTGCATCTTGTCATTACTTCCTGTTTTTGGTTCGTTTAGAAGTATTTGGTCCGTGTTGCTTATTTTTATTTATTTTTTCATTTTTATGATATGGACCTAAGGGTCTGAAATACAAAAATAATAATAATATTTGTGTTTTACAATTTATAATGTCATTGATTTTTATTTATATTGTGAGGAAGATACTTAAAAAGAACTTTGATTTCAAACTCTGAATTGAATTTATTTTAACTAAAAAAAAACAAGTAAACAGTGAGTAATAAAATAAGAATAGACAGATGACAAGCAATGGCACAAACAAATACAATAACAAAATACAACTAAAAATAACTGTGCTTTAACTGTGCTTTTTCAGGTAGCATTAACAGTAATATTCAGGTACAGAAATACCACAGAAACTGAGAAATCTATTTAACTTTAAAATAACACTGGTTAGTATTTAATGTATAAATAAAAATGAATGACAGACAGCAGCATGTTTATTGAAGTTGCTGTCTCTTTAAGATTTCATGAACGGCTCTAACTGTTACACATAAGTTTTGTTTATGAACTGTTTACATTCACTTAATAGCCTATATACCAACAATGTTTAGTATAAATCGACTGTTTATGTGAATACTCATCAATATGGGCATTTTGACTTAATTATGTATGTACAGTATGTGGCTGTTAACGTGCAATAAGGCGCAACACAACTGCATTCTGTAGTCGCGCGCTCTCAGATGTAAAAATTTATGTAAAAATAACCTGAATGTTTAAAGGTGCCATGTGTAAAAATTGAGGTAAAAATATCCAAAAAATGACCTACACGCATCAAAAGAATGAGAAGAAATAAGGGCGATGATGTCATTAAAAAAATGTCAAGTTATAGTGCTGCAGAGATATCAACCTTAATTAGCATTAGCATTACTAGCCACGGCCCGACAGGTGTCGTAATACCAGTTTCGGGCCATGGGAGGCGATATGCGGGCAACATAACCCACCAGCCAACCTGCAATACACGAATAACTCGCACGGCTTGTGGGCGTACTTGAAGCTGATGTCAAGCAACCGCGCTCGGAATCACAAATCAAATCCGATAAGAAAAGGAGCCGAAACAGAGTAAACATCGGCACTGCTTTCCATCGCTGGAGACCAACTGATGGACTTGAAAGAAATGAGCTTCGACTCCGAACTTGCAACATTTCTTTTGGATTGGTAAGTAAGATGCTGTTAGTATTTCGCTAGAAGTTTGTTTTATATGTTTGCGTATTTTTTTCGGGAAGTTATAACATAGAAATGTATCGAAGGCTGTTCGATAAACGTGCTAAATGTTAGCGATGGCTAACCGTAGCTGCGTTTGATAGTAAGCTAGCTATAACTTACCCACAGATCCGATCCGGTTTTCACCTGTTATCTACCAAAGCCCGTCTCTACCAAGCTGATGCTAAAATGTAACATTACCTAAGAAGCTTGAAATGTCTTCGATGATAATGAACCCGAGAGAGAGAGAGAGAGAGAGAGAGAGAGAGAGAGAGAGAGAGCGAGAGCGCCCCGGCCGCGCGCGCACTCACTCACTATATTCAGAGCGGTCAAGTTTTTGAAAGCGTGTTAAAAGAGTCAATTGCGTGTGTCTCACGGTGAATGCTTGAGAGTTAGCAGCTCTGGTTACGTTGGTTGGTGCTAGCTTGGTCAACATCAGCTGTCTGATGTTGACCAATGATGTTGACAGAATGCTGTCTGTCAAATTAATTTAATTCAAATAATGTGTATATACAATTCAAAATGTAATATGAACAAAACGAATATGAACATATTCACTGGTAAAGGTGAAGGGGAGTAGCTTGAAGATGTCATGTTTCAAAATCACTTGACATCACCCAACGTCCCTCTGGAGGCAAAACGTCCTTTAGGCTTCGGCTATGGCTCTAGGGTTGTTGTGAAGGTAGGGGCGGAGCATAGAGACTATGCCGTTTCTCGTTTGTTACTCTAGAGTAGACCAATTCACTTTATTGAGGCATACTGCCCCCATCTGGTATGGAATGTGGAGTATGACTTGATTTTTTTGCCAGACATTACACATGGCTCCTTTAAAAATGTAAGACTCAAAAGCACGTGCAATTGATACATTCCATCATCTGTACTGAGCGTCTTTCACACTGAAATATTTGCAGGAATTTACAAGTGCGGAAACTGTGGAAGTGAGTAGAATTATGCGCAATCCCACACCAAATTCAAGCCCTGTGTAGGTTTAAGTGATAGTGATCAATTTCTTTGACAGAAAGTGTAATGAAAACATTAATAACTGTTTGTTAAGCAGATTTCCTTTACTTCCATTATTTGGACAAACAGACAGTCCCGCCTTTAACTCGCTGTAGCTCACATTGAGCCAAAGTTGCTATGTCAGGCTGCTAATGCAAATAGAACAAGCCTTTGGGTGACGTCAGCCTACTCAACCTGCATTTGTTAGACTCTAAAACTCATTTTATTTTCTTAAACAAGATCCTGAGATGTTTGGCACTATTAGGCACATATGTCTGGCAAGCTTCAACATCCTGAACAGCTTATTAGTTTTATAGCTTTCCCCAGTTTTTACCCAGCGTTGGCCATCCACAGCTCGGACAAAAACAGTCTGAACTCATATTTAATGCAGCATCTAGGCTAGATGACTAAACTAAGAATCAAGCACATTAGCAAAATTCTCAAGTTTTTAGAGATGAGAACTCTGAACTGAATGAGACAGGCTGATTCTCCCAAACACACAGGATTTTCTCCCTCAATTTTAGGAATAGAGATTTCCTAGACGAAAGATGAAAGGTTAATCTGGGGTTAATTCTGTGTGTTGTAGTGTTAAGTACGCAGGGCTCCCAGCGGGCCTGGAGCTCAGGCAGTGCCGGTGGAGGGGGGATGTGCAGTGACTCAGAAAGTGCTGGAGGAAGCAGCGAGTCTCGCTCCGTGGACTCCCCCACAGCTAGTCCAGGTACTTTTTCTGATGTCAACACATTGTCTTACAATGCGTTTCACAATATGGAAAATGTTATATTTTAAATAAAGCATTTCTTATAAATCACAAGTACATCTGAAAATAGGTTATTATATCAGTGTTTATAATTTTTTATTCTAGATTATGTTCTTGACAAACATAGCCTTTTGTATTAACGCATTTAATTTATTTAATTTTATTTTATTTTCCTTGGCAACATTAACAAATATATAAAACTATATTTTTCATTAAACAATTTACAACATATTTATTATGGGCAGTAATTGCTGGAAAATCTACAGATGTTGTGACAGCTATAAATCATAAATACCACAAAACGTCAACTACATCAGCCAGCTAGATATTGTGACATACTTACATCAGCAGAATTCAACAGCACGTGCAAAACAACAATGTTCACAACATCAAAGAAAAGGCAGGCATAAAACATGTATGTGATCAACAAATTGTAAGGACAGGAGAATGTCAACACTGGCCTAATCAGGCAAGTGACAGTTTTGTCAGATGTCCTAAGATGTTTTACTCTGGCCAGTTACATCAGCCATTCTTATTATCAAGTGCAACGTATTTAATCCAAAAAAAGAAGTTCCTCTAAAAATATTGCTAGTTTAGGCAGGTTTGTAAGGTTTGCATGTAAAGTGGTTGACCTAGTTCTCAGTGGACAGGATGGAGAAGTGCTCTGCATGACGGAAGTATCTAATGTGTGTTTATTTGTGTTTCGTGTTACAGTGGATTTCAAACGTAGGCTTCCCAGAACGCCCTCAACTGGTACCATGTCTTCTGCAGATGACCTGGATGAGAGAGAACCACATTCCCCATCAGATAATGGTTGGTAGTACAAACTGAATAGAGTGATTGTGAGTGTCTGTGTTCATAGATGTGTGGTGACACCACAGGTTTGTGTTTATTACGCAAGTTCTGAATTGCTTGCACGCGTATTTTTGCTTTCAGTGCAGCTGCGCAGATTGGCTCGATGTTGACATTGGCAGAATGTCACAGTTAACAGTTCCTGTCTCCACCGAAAGTGTTACATTTCAGTAATAATTGCTGATTGTAAACAAATGTTACAAGTAGGGAAACACATTTGAGGAACTGGAGAGAGGGTCATGCTTCCTCAAAAGTACTAAAAGAATTATTAATCAAATAGGAATGCAAGCCAGAGTCATGAAAGTTATTTCAGTTCCTATCCCAAATCCAATTTAAGAATTTTGATGATCCTTTGGCCACACAGGAACTTTGTTAGTGTTTTTAGCTATTGAAACACGTCTTTTCTTGTCTCAGGCCTTGCTGAGATGGTGATGGAAGCGGCCAGTTCTCCCGGCCCTTTTCGTAATGCTCAGATGTCAAAAGCAGCACAAACTCACAAGTTGCGGAAACTGCGAGCGCCTTCCAAATGCAGAGAGTGTGACAGTCTGGTGGTGTTTCACGGGGCTGAATGTGAAGAGGTACCGTCATCATCATCAACACCCACATTGATTCTGTTCACATTGTTCATTAGAGCCGGTTTTCATACCCTTTACTATTTTTTCTTAGTGCTCTTTGGCCTGTCATAAGAAATGCCTGGAGACTCTTGCCATTCAGTGTGGTCATAAGAAGCTCCAGGGCAGACTGCACCTGTTCGGGATTGACTTCGCCCAAGTAGCTAAGAACAGTCCTGACGGCATCCCCTTCATCATCAAAAAATGCACCTCAGAAATCGAGAGTCGTGCCCTGAACATTAAGGTGAAGAATAAAGATGTGACTGAAAGGAATTTGTTTAATTCAATGTTTGTGAGTCATTTTGTGAGTGACGCCTTCTTTCGGTTTATTTAAAGGGCATTTATCGGGTGAATGGGGCGAAGTCTCGTGTGGAAAAGCTGTGCCAGGCCTTTGAGAATGGAAAGGACTTAGTGGAGCTTTCTGACCTCCACCCACATGACATAAGCAACGTGCTCAAGCTTTACCTGAGACAGGTGTGGTGGGACAAATAATCCCAGTTTCATCACGTCTGTATGAAACTCGACATAATAGAGTGCAACTGTGTCCACCCGCTTTTTGGTTTCAGTATTTTTCAAATAGTAATTTTTCCTTTGCAATAGAGTTATAAGCCATGAACCAAAGCAACCAGCTATTAGGTGAATCACAACATTGAAAACTTTGATTTGAAGCAAAAAATCGTACATGTTAGACAAAGGTGTGTACAGCTACAATCCTATGTAGCATTGTGAATGACAATCAAAACAATGGATATATATAAAACTATTGATTTAAAGATGTTGAGGTAACACTTTCAAATAAGGTTCATTAGTTAACATGCTCTAAGCATGAACAATACTTCTACAGCATTTACTGATATTAGGAAATTTTAACATTTACTAATAAAATCAAAAGTTGTATTTGTTAACATTAGTTAATGCTCTGTGAAAATAACATGAACAATGAATAACACATTGTTAGTTCATGTTAGTTAATACATTAATTAAATTGTTACCGATGTTGATTGTGTATAGAAACAATATATTTGACATGTATTGCAAAATATTAAAGTTTATGCACACTAATATTTAAGTATTTTGAAGCGCATGGAAAATGACGCAGTGCTTGGATAGGCACTAAAGTGATGTGATTCTCTGTTTGGTGAGATTATATATGGAGATTATATCACCAATTAAATTATCTTGTAGCTCAAAGTAGGTCTGTCTTTAAGGGTTTTAAAAGTTAAAAATCAGTTCCTTAAGGAGAAAATGAATAAGATCTTTCCTGCCAAAACCCAACTGTTGCACTGTATAGGGTTCCATTGCTCTTCATATTTAGAAAAAAAAATAAATTTTGCTGATTTTACTTTGTCTAAAATAACAAATTCAATTGTATTTCAGTTGCCAGAGCCATTGATTCTATATCGGTATTATAATGATATCATCGGGCTGTCGAAAGAGACTCAGAACGTGGGCGAGACTGACTCGACTAAAGAAAAATCACCAGGAGAGCAGCTGTGCCTCAGTATTGAGCTGAAAAGAGTCCTCTTCAAAATCAGAGACCTCCTTCGCCAGCTTCCTGCGGCCCACTACAAAACCCTGCAGTTCCTCATCACCCATCTGCACAGGTAAACAAAAGCGTGTTTTAAAAGCTTATATAGCAAAGAAACATGAATCCGTTATTGGGATCCGTTTTTTTTTTTTTTATATAGGTTGTTGCTAGATGTCCTTAAATGTGTTTAGTGAGAGTGAAATATAATTTATCTTTCAAACACTTTACTGTTCATTGTTCTACAGAGTGTCAGAGCAGGCTGAGGAGAACAAGATGACCACTAGTAACCTGGGTATCATCTTCGGTCCGACACTCATCAAGCCCAGACAGCTGGAGGCAGAAGTGTCGCTGTCCTCTCTGGTTGACTACCCCCACCAGGCCCGCATGGTGGACCTGCTCATTAGGCACCACCAGATGATCTTTGAAGTCTCCCTCAGCCCTGTGTCTCCCACCAGTCCGACAGCACCACAGCCAGCACTCAGCCGTCACTCCAGATCTCTCATGGATATCAAAGAGGTGAGATGGGCCAGAGATTGAAAGCTAGACTTTTAAGGAAATATTAGTTTGTGATTTCTGATCTGTTTATCTTTCATACAGAGTGCGAAAGCCTACAAGAGACACTCGTCTGTGATTACCTCTGCACAGCTGAGGGAGGAAGTGAAGGAGATGAAGACAGGGCATGATAAAGTGCAAACACCTGGTCAGTATGATTGTCTCTGCTCATCTTTGGTATTAAAGTCAACGTGAAAGAATAGATCATGTTTTTCACCTGAAAGTGAAAGTTTATGCAAGAAAAAAAAAAAATTTTTTTGAAAACATTCTTGGGTAATTTTGATATTTTAATTAAGCTCAAAAGTATTTTTTCTCTACAGCAGGTGAGGGCTCAGATGTCAATGGGGTTGGCTCAGCTCCTGTGGACATGCAGAAGTCCACATCTGTGTTCAGCCAGCCGAGTGCCAGCAGCCGAGGGGTGCAACTACGTCCTCAGCGCTCCAAGCCAGTGTCTCGACCCATTAGCATGCCTGTAGAGAGACTGCTCAACGAGCGCAACAGTCGCAACACAGAGGACCGCGAACCCTCGCCGGCTGCCATTGAAGAAACGACCGAACCAGAGAAGCCTTCAACACCACGCCTCACCAGCTACTACAGGAACCCATTCAACGACACTCAGACGCTGAGGAAGACCTGGGACAGACAGTACAGGCATTATGATGTGACGCCCAGAACTGCAATGATAGTGGCCAACCTGCCTTCTTCTGGTGTGCCAAAACCGTCAGAGATTAACGTTGTACCCCAAAGCAGCGCCAATAGAAAAGATGGTACAAGCCAGTCTGTAGGGTCTCCGATATCCTTCCGAGTGCCACGGACACTAAAACCCCCTCCTGGAATGTTCTATAGACCTCCATCAGTAAGCCAAATCAGGTCATTTGACTCCGTTTCAACAGCAACAACCACTAACACAGGAGCTGTATACACAACAGCCATTACCATATGTACAACAGCAGCCACATCAACAGTTTCGACAGTCTCCACAGCAGTCACGACTCCCCCATCCACACCAACAACATCAGTGTCTATCGCTTTAACGGCCAAGCAGACTTTTACAGGAGCAGTAGAGGAAGGACTGTCAGAGAGCGACTCAATCAGCCCCGTCACTCTCTCTCCGCCTCAGTCTCCAAGCTCCAGCGCAGAGGAGCTCAGCCCTACGGACTCCAAGCCCCTCTATCAGAGACACAATCGCCGTATGCAGGAGCTAGAGCAAAGAGAGGCCCATTTTGTTTAAAAAAAAAATGCCATCCTGGATGGATTTTATCACACTTGGTACAGTATCCTATATGTGACACTCAGAAAGTGACTGATTCCTCCACAGGCCTCACAAGGTCAATATCAATAGTCTAGTAGATCCGTCTACGGCTTTATTTGTATGTATTTGTATGTAAGCTGTCTTTTTTTGTGCTATACTGTATATATGAAAATTGTTTTAATATCCCTTTGAGAAAGGGCAAACATATTAGGAGAGAGGTGAAACATCTCCATGAAATTTTCTGGATAACTGTTTGTTAAAGTCTCTTTAAGCTACTGTTTGAGCCAGAAATATCAGCAGAGGTCCAAAACATTTGTGACATTCGCTTATCCTTAAGTGAGCACTCTTTTCTATTATTTTCGGATATTGTTTCTGAACGTTCATGCCAAATGTGTCTTATTCTTATTTTCTCCTTTACTGTGATAAGATGAGGTTTCAAGAGACACTTCTATATCAGTAAATAATCAGATATATTAATGTTTTATTAAAGTTAAAAGTTCTTTGTAATAATTGTATAAACAGGGATGTGTAAAGTATTGTCTGTAAATTCATATCAACTTGCTCATTTTGATGCACATGCTAAGCCTAAATGTTTAACATGCATTCAGTGCTGTGGCACCGCATCATCACTGCCCTCGCATGATGTAATACAGTTACTGCCGGCTGTTGTATTTGTTTTATAGCTTGTCTCTTGGAAACACTCCTGCTTATACGTGTTTTAGGCTGCGTAAGTGCATCTGTTTCTGTTTTATTTCAGAGTCATATATGCATTTGTTTACATTTTTTACACATAAACCTACTGCCATAAACATACATCTATATCAACAATTCTTGAAGACATGCAAAATGTTTGCAGATTAAATATTTAGTTAAAACTATTTTCTGCTCTTTTTTTTTTTCTTTTTTATGTTTTGTGTTTTCGCATGTACAGGTGGATTAAGACAAAATGTGGTCGCTAAGGCGTTTGAAGTGCTTGCTAGCATGTTGCTGTGCAGTGGTTAGGTTTTTTGGTGGCTGCTAGGTGGTTTATTTCTAGGACAAAAAAAAAAAAACATTACAAGAAAAAAAGTAAAAGTCATTACTGAGTATGTATGATATTGTTGTCACTACAGTGTGAGTCCCTCACAGTTTTGTTATTGTTAACAAACTAAAACTATTAAAAATTGTTTGCATTAATTAAATTAAATAAAATATAGATATTAGATGGAATATTAGTAGTAATATTAGTATAATATTTATTAGTTTAAAAGATATAGAAATATAAAAAAAATACTAAGATGTAAACAAAAATAAATCTGAAAATATAAAAATAAAAGCTCATTCAGAATATTAATAAATAGTATAGAAATTATACTAAAATGACTTCTGCAGCATGATTTTCTTTCCAATTTTTCATCTCCCAGGTATTTTTTTATTTTTTATTTGATCACTTATAGTACACCTCTGTTCAAAAAAAAAACAAAAAAAAAAAAAAAAAAAACAATTTGAGCCAAGCAGTGTGGTAGAATTATGTTTAATGGAATAGTTCATTTAAAAATGAAAAATCTGTCATTAATTACTCACTCTCATGTTGTTTCAAACCCATAAGACCTTCGTTCATCTTCAGAACACGAATGAAGATATTTTTGATGAAATCCGTGAGCTTTCTGACCTTGCATATACAGCAACACAATGTCGTGTGCATTGCTCTGCTTGTAAACAAGACGCAGCACATCTGGGTTCTACATCAGAACATGAGCTTTGTTTTCTTTGCGCCTTATAGCTACTGTTGTAGCTTCATGAAATTAAGACTGAACTATTGATGTCACAGAGACTATTTTAAAACCAAAAAAAATCAGGTGAGCAAAAAAATACATAACAGATTCCTGCTTTAGCAAGCACTACTGTTTAAAATGAGAACATTTAAACACCATTTATAATCAGGTGAGCATGTTCAATACTTCATGTCAGAGGTTATTTCAGGGGGAGGCCACACTTTCTATTCAGTGTCCTGATTGCAGAGGGCGTTCTTGCCTAATGTCCTCCATCCCTGTGGATCTGTTTGGCTGAAACTGTCCATGACAGGCTTTGTCCCTCCTCATCCCTAATTAGCCACGTCACCTGAGCTCCAGCACTGAGCTGCTCAGCTCTGACTCATCCAAAAAACATACAACACACACACAGAAGACATCAAATATAACACACAAGCTCTAAATGTCCAGAATACATAATATAACAACACACATCATCAATATCCCTTAATGCCTTGGCAGTGTCCCACATGTACATGGAAATAAACAGTAGCCATGTCAGACTGGAGGGCTTTGCTGATGGCAATGTTAACCCTGCAGATTAAGGCAATCAGATTAGTTGAGTCAGTCAGGAGCAGTAAGTTTGGCTGTTGCATTTCTGCGACTATCATGGACTGTAATTATATACATTTCTGTGTGAATGTCAAGGAACTCATATTTTTTCAGCACTGAGGTAAGTATACCATTTGAAGCATACTACTAGCATAAACACTTCTATCTAGAACATACAAATCAAAAATAAATCATTAATACTTCAATATCAAATACTAATAAACAGTCAATATGCTAGTATGATGCCTGCTAATAAGAAACTAATTTTAAATAATTATTTTGTTCATCTTCGGAATGAAAATTATTAGGGGCATAGATTGCATATTGACTGTTAGTACTTACAAAGCACATAGTAATGCCTTATTCTGCAAGACCATATTCTAGATCCCTTAACATAACTACTACTACAACAATCTTACTTACTATAAATAAGCAGCAAATTATGAGTTTATTGATGGCAAATGTAATAGTGCATGTGTTCCCCAATCTCAAGTGTTCCCAATTTAAGTAATGGTGTGTTTAGTCACTATCATTCAAAAACTTTGAATGATCAGAATGATTTATTTGTTTATAAATTAATTTCAAATAATACTTTTATTCAGCAATTGAATCAAAAGTGACACCAAAGACATTTAAGTTACTAAAATGTATATTTAAAATAAATGCTATTCTTTTGAACTTTCTATTTTTCAAAGGATCCTGAAAAAATATTATGGTTCCCACAAAATATCAAGCAGCACAACTGTTTTCAACATTAATAATAATAATAAATGACTGATTTATTAAATAATAAAAGACCGATTTCTGAAGGATCACTGAGGACTAGAGTAATGACTGCTGAAAATTCAGATACAGGAATAAATTACATTTTAAAATCTATTAATATAGAAAACACAAATTAATCCAACTCTGGTGAGAATAAGAGACTTTTAAAACTCCCCAAAATGAACATTCGTGAAGTTGTTGATCTTTGTGGAGAATATGCATGTTATACCTAAAATCCTGGTATGTTTTTAATTATTTAGTATATTCATAATCCTGGTATGTTTTTAATTATTTAGTATATTCATGTAACTATTAAGATCAAGAGTTTGCGCAATATGTCAGTCAAAAAGACACTCTGTAAGATTAGACATTTGCATCTGAACCTGAACTGAAAGAGCTTTAATCAGTGTTTGTGTTTAAAGGTTACTGTGGAAAATTAGACGTCTAACAGACATAATAACAGCCCTGTTTGTGACTGCTGTGCTGTTTTGGTCTCGCTGTAGTAGTCATTACTGTGGCTCAAAATAGTTCAGTGGTTCAATGCTAGACCCATATTTTTCCTGTAAAGATTTGTGACACAATTTCACATGACTAACAAACAAAGTCTCCAAGCTACATTTCTCTAAAATTGCTGTTTACATTAATGAAGACTGGCAGTCTGAAATCTGATTACATGGCCACGTGTAAAGCTCTAACCATTTATCTGTCACTTGAAATTCTGTAGACCAGTTCGACTTTTCTTTCAGTTTGATTGTGAGTGTGAGGTATGTGATGTGTTGGCAGGTCTGTTGCAGCTTGTTGACCCCTACAAGGGGTTAAGTTGGAGCCATGAACACCGTAGGCCAGATCCGTCTGCTGCTCTGGAAGAACTGGACACTCCGCAAGAGACAAAAGGTACAATTAACCGATTCACTGGGAAACAAAACAATCATCATCACTGGCTGTAGCTTCTAAACCCTCAAAACAGCTTATATTTAGAGCACTCTGTTTATATCATGTGATACAAACCTCAGAAATCTGGTTCCGGGTGCAGGATTTAGGCAATGAGGTGTGACATACTGTACCACACAAAACCAAATATAAGACTCTGAAGCTGAAAAGAGAGAGTGTTCAAAAATTGTATTTTCAAACCATTTGTGTGTTTTTTTTAAACTGGTTTTATTTGTTTAACCTTAGGACAACACATTACAATGGGGTTTAATTCTAGAGATAATACTTTTATATATTGGTACCAAATGTACAATTTATTATTATTATTATTATTTGGTGAATTATCAGCTGATATTGGATATTTCCGTTTACATTTGGGCTATTTTTTCCAGTTAGGCTACCTTGCCATCATCTAACATTCATTTTATCTCGCAAGTTAATTTTTTAAATCAACAATAGGTATTAAATAATATATTAAAATTAATAACTAAATATCAAATTGCCATACTGTACATTATAATGTTGATGCATCAATTCAAATGTACTTTAGTTTTCAGTGTTTTCAAATTATTTAGACAAAACAGTATAGTTTTATAATGTTGCCTATTTACAGTTCTTGGTTTTAACATGAAAATAATAACCACATTGTCCAAAATTTGATGCTATTGTGCATCCCTATTCAATTCTTTAAGATTAATGCATGATGATATAACAAGGAACAACAATTTATTACAGCATTTACCAATCTAGGCCCTTATATAGCTGGCATTTTTTTTTTTTTTTTTTTTTTTTTTTTTTGGCATTTCTGTGTTAAAAAAGCTGCTTATTTTAAAACATTCATTTAATTAACAGAAACTGAAAAAAAAAAAAAAAAAAAAAAAAAAAAAAATATATATATATATATAATATATATATATATATATATATATATAAATTAATACAATAATTATTAAGAAGGGGACAAATAAAATATTGATTTCAGTTTACAGCTTGATTGTATTTGTTTCTGGCATTTTAATTTTTGATTAGATTGTTGTAATATATTAATTTTACAACTTGAAATGTTAAAAAATATGTTAACATTTATAGAAATTCATAGTAAACTACATTAATAAATGCTGTAAAAAATACAGTTTACTGTTAGTTCATAATAATGCAACTTTGTTGTAAAGTGTTGTTTTCAACATTGCTACAATCTTACATTCAGATTTGACATGTTTCTGAACATACCGTTCTCTTGTCATGTATACACAGATTCGCTTCGTGGTTGAGATTCTGTGGCCTGTGTTTTTATTCATTGGACTTGTGTGGCTACGAAGAGCCAATCCCCTGTATCGCCAACATGAATGTAAGAATACACAATACAGTACAGTTACTTTTGGTTGTGCAATTTCACATTCTCAGCCAAATAGTGATAATGGTATTCAGGAAAACATCACAGCTTGAAAGTTCATTAGCATCTGTGTGCAGTGCCTGAGGACTTACTCATCATATCTGTAAATGCAGGTCATTTTCCCAGCAAGGCTATGCCCTCAGCGGGAATCCTGCCTTGGCTTCAAGGAATTTTCTGCAATGCTAATAACCCATGTTTTCGCCAACAAACTCGAGGAGAGTTGCCTGGGGTCGTCTCCAACTACCACAACTCCATGTGAGTCAGATGCTCCTTCACATCTCACATCTCACATCTGGAAAATGTTCCTATCTTGCACATTTCGTGTTGTAGGTGTCCAGAGATAGCCCTTTGACACAATTCAGTTTGGAGGAAAAAATGACTCTTCCAGTGCAGAGGAGTAACAACAGCTCGATAACCAACAGTTGGGATTGTAAATTTAGTCTTATCCCATTAGATAGATTTTCTATTAATAATTATTCCATAAAATGTTGGGAGATGTTTTTAATGGACTAAGTTAGCTTCAATCCAAGTTCCTCTTTATTGCTGTAACTCATTTCTTTCTATCCTCCTTAGACTGGCACGGTTTTACCAAGATTCACAGGAGCTGCTGTTCAACGACTCTGAGTTCCATCAGCTCAGCCGTCTGTGGCATGAAGCCACAATCATGAGCAACTTCATGGAGACGCTGCGCACCAATCCTGCGCTGGTGGCAGGTATGTTGGGCAGGGGGAGCGTCTGCTGTCTGACCCATTAACCCGGCCCTCAGAGGAACTGATGGGACCACTTTAATGGATCTGAATGATGGATGGAGAGAGTGGGCATTTCCTCTCTTGTACTTCCACTACCCTCATACTTGTTTCCTTTTCCTGCTCTCTCTAATGGGCTGATGACTAGTCCTTAGCGTGAGGGTGAAGCCAAATCTCTCTTAATGGAGTGCATTTTTAGGAAAATGTCCAGTGATTGTGATTTTTCCAAATAGGATGCATTCTGATATCAACATATTTTGCTTGTCCTGTCAAATATAGCGAGTTAGCCTTAAAATCAGAGGGAAATTATTTCTCATGTCATACCAAACCTGTATGAATTTCTTTCTACTGTGGAACATGAGGTGACATTTAGTCCTGGCTACTTTTTTTAAATATAATCACATGACCATTCAAAAGTTTGGGTCAATAAGATTTTTTTTTTAGTCTTTTTGGAAGTCTCATATTTGATCAAAAACACAATAAAAAGAGTAATATTATAAAATATTAAAATTGAAAGAAAATGTTTTCTGTTGTAATATATTTTAAAATGTAATGTATTCATGTGATGGCAAAGCCATTTTCCTTTTCACAGACATTATCCAGCCACAGTTTTTAGTGTCACATGATCCTTCAGAAATGATTCCAATATGTTGATTTGCTGCTCATTGTTTTTTTTTTTGTTTTTTTTTATTGAACATTTGTGCTGCTTAATGTTTTTGTTGAAACTGTAAAACATTTTTCAGGATTCTTTAAAAAATACAAAGTACAAAATAAAATACAATGTTTAAAAGAACAGCATTTATTTGAAATCTTGTGTAAATGACTAATTTTTATTAATTAATGTGGCTAAACCAAAAAATAAAAATAAATAAATAAATAAAAAATATCTTACTGACCACAAACTTCTGACAGGAGTATTGATAGAAATGTTCTTGGATTATTAGCTTTTGATCTTTTAAATGTCACGTGATAAAATTTTCAAAATATTTCTAATGTTTTTAACTAAAGTGACAGCGCTGTAGTTTATCACTGAACACCATTGGTTAGTTGAATCTTTCAGCACTTTCTCCACACGCAACTCCCATGTTGAGACCTTTCAGCACAGAGTACTGTTGAGCGACAAAGCTTTCCGTGAAGAATTCAGTGATCAAGTGATCCATTCAAGCACTTTGTCAGCACAGTTTGTCCTCTAAATGAATATATGTCAATGCCATTATACACGATGGTCAGCACACTGCTGCAGTGTTAAGAGTGCTTCATTTAAGGAGGAGTGGAACACATTTTTCCGCAGTGGCCATGTATCTAGGCCACATACAAGAGAATAATTATATTTGTTTACTTGCATCTCAAGTAAAGACTTTTAAGTATTAAGCTTAAAAAAAACAGTTTTTATTATTTTAAATAAATCTTTTCTACCGTTTGTGCAACAAACTTGACAACCATGTGACTTAGACTTACATCTGTTTAGCACAGACACATTTTCTTACATTTTGAGTTAACATCACTGACAGACAGTATGATGCTATTTTTTATTTCATGTACTCATGCTGAGAGCTTTACAGTACTTTGTTGTTTAAAATCACCATATATCATATATTTCCCTTCTTGTCCTTTCCTTTGTGCCATCAGGTAAAGGACTAAAAGTAGAGCACATTCTGAAGGATGACGAGGGTCTAACGTCATTCCTGCTGCGGGACGCTGGGCTTTCAGAGGCGGTGGTGTATGATCTTACAAATGCACAAGTGCGGGTGGAGCAAGTACGTTATGGCGAATGTTTTCACAAATGCTTTAACAGCTTCCACTGCAAGCAGAATCCTGTCACACAGTCACATCCTAAAATACTCCTATGGGGATTTACTAGATGTTTCCAGCTAAATCTAGTGGGTTCATGTGGTGTTAAAAGTCACCAGGAGACCTTCTTGAGTTTGTATGTCAGTGTCTTCATGACGTACGTCTTCTTTTGTTTCACGCTAGCCTCTCACACACAGACTGATTTATAGTGAAGCCCGTTGTCTCATTGATTCAAGCACTCTTAAGTATTCTGCTGTGATCCTACACTTTCCTAAGTGCATATCAATGTATTGAGACACACACAATAAGTCATGTATAGAGATATTTCCGAATGTCAGTATTTGAAAGATTTCTTCAATACAAATTTAAGTCTGACTTTAATAAGTCAGAACAAATCTGAAGATTTATTTCTTATTTCTGTAAGAACATGCTGAGGTAGCTGTGTTTTTTTAAACACAAATTCGATAATATCCTTTTTTGTTTCTTCCAGACAGCAATGGGATTAAATATAGAGCAAATATAACCAAATACTTAAGTCTGAGAAAGAAAAAAAATACCCCAGTAATTTCATATATGTCCTGTAGAGTGTCAAAAACTTATAGCAATGTTTCACATTGTGCTCAGATATGCCAAGATAACAAACTTTGCAATCAAAAGTCAATTTTTTTTTTTTTTTAATTCTTCTAAAACATGGACATGCTGAATGAACTTTGTCTTTGTCAACAATCATCTCTTGTGTTTCCAGTTTGCATATGGAGTCCCGGATCTGACTCTGAAAGAGATCGCCTGCAGTCAGGCTCTTCTGCAGCGATTCCTCATCTTCCCCAGACATGGAGGGCTATACGGGGTCCACAATGCCATGTGTGCCCTTTCCCAGCAAAGATTGCAGACGATCGAGGACGTGCTGTATGCCAACATAGACTTCTTCAAGCTCTTACGACTGGTCAGTCATGACGCTTTTTCTTTTCGCTGCTTTGCACAGTCATACAGATAATTAGAGGATTGAGGTGTTATCCAGACCCAAAATATGACCAAGTGTATTGCTTGAAAAGGCTAATTTCAAAATGAAATGGACTGAAAATTTTGTGTACAGTAAATGCCATAAATACACCTTTGGAGTGCTGACTGAATAAAACTTGAATAATGTACACTACCATTAAAAAGTCTGGGGGTCAGTAAGTTATTTCTTTCTTTCTTTCTTTATTTAAAATTTATATTCGGCAAGAACCTATTAAATTGATTAAAATGGTAAGTATATTTGCAATGTTACAACATATTTCTATTTCAAATTAAGGCTGTTCTTATGATTTTTCTATTAATCAAAGAATCCTGAAAAAAAATAAAAATAAAAAAAAATCCCAGACTTTTGAATGCTTGTGTATATTTTTGACACTAAATTATACTATTTAAATGTATAAATATAATATAGTAGTTATCAAATTAAAGTTATGTACATATAATAGATTTATATTAGCTTAACTGAAGCCTAAATGTGGGTCCAATAACCAACTCGTAAAAGTTTCTTACATTTTGAAACATGTCTGTAAACATTCAGTGCAGAGGTCACCGCTCTCTGTTTCCATCATACATTTGAAAACATCGTACATTTTAGTAAATTTTGTTGCAGAGAAAGTTTAAACATTTTTTCATACAGATTGCAAATATTTAGTTTAGATTCAACAGTAATTCACTATCACCAATGTTCTCCTCTATAGTACGTAGTACACAGGAGCGGTACGGATGTCACATGATGTGTCACATGCTCGGAATTATGGAAAAGCTGTTCTAAACACATCATAAGTGTTCGCAGTGGTGCACTAAACTAAGAATGTGGATCATGAGCCAGACCTACTTTCCTGTTGTTAGATTTTAGAAGGCCTATGAATACCACTGCTGAAACAACACTACTTATCAGCTTTCTCTTTCTAAGTCTCTCTCTCTCTCTCTCTCTCTGTGCGAGGTTTACCTAGGGTTAGACTGAAGCAGATGGTAGCTTTAGCATGATGACACACTGCTTGGCCTCATTTTCTAATGGGATTAAGGAAGACACACTCTCTGGTGATGAGAATGGCTGATGAAGCAGTTGCTGTTCTTTATGCAGTTTTTCTCTCTCTCTCGTGATGATGTTTAAAGTTTCGGGAAAAAGTTGTTGCTCATTTTGCATCTCTCTACTTGTGTCTTAAACACCAAATCACTGTGCAATGATTAAACACAGTCATTATACATTATATATTACTTTTGTAATAGTTCAAAATGAATCAGAATAATCAATGAGAAAACATTTAAGGTGGGAGTTTATTCTTTGGGTGTTTGATTGGATGGTGTATAGTGGGCCTTTATCATAAGGCCCTTATGTACTACAATAAATCAAGAACATTGCTCAGATAGTTTTGCTAAGATAAGATAAGCTTTTGCTTAACGTTATC
The DNA here is from genome assembly GCF_018340385.1 of Cyprinus carpio. Lineage (NCBI taxonomy): Eukaryota > Metazoa > Chordata > Actinopteri > Cypriniformes > Cyprinidae > Cyprinus > Cyprinus carpio. The sequence continues at coordinate 9,674,068 of NC_056573.1, read as the reverse complement.
AAATTGCCCATACAGCCTGTAGTGGTATCAGTAGAAAGTCATTTCAGAGGAAGAGCAAGTAATTGTATTTTGTTGAAAGATTATGAAAACAAACATTTTTTTTTTCCCCTTCGGAGTAGCATGTACCAATTAATCATTTTAAATAAAAAGGAACTTTTCCCCACTCTTTTATTAAAGGTAATTGTTATTAAGCAATAAACAATAAATCATTAAATAAATAATAAATAATAAATCAACATGCAGTAAACCAATGACTATATTAATGCAGATGAATGACTTTTTCCTCCCAAAGCACAGATATTCAAAACATTTAAATATACAGGGCCCTGTGTAGTTTAGAAATTGTGTTTAGCAAGGATATATTAAGTTGATCAACAGTAAAGACATTTAGAATGCCACAAAAGATTTCTTATGAACTTTTTTTCATCAACCCCCCCCCCCCAAAAAAAAATTCAGTTTCCAAAAAAAAATTAAACAGCACAACTTATATAGATAAATAAAAATAAAGAAATAAATAAAAATAAATGATATTAATTATCATTCAAATAGAAAACTGTTTTAAGTTTCGATATTTTACCATATTTCAATTTTTCTGTCATTTTTAATCAATGTATTTTAATTTTACATTCAAGACAGTATTTAAATCATAATGTAAATTCATTAAAATCTTAAGAATTATGTACTCAAATTAATTAAATCATTATTTGGCTACATTTTATTTCTTCTCGGATTGTGCACATTTGTGATTAATTAATTTCACATAAGGTTAATATAAACTCAAACGTCTCTTTTTCTTTCTGTGATCAGTTGCCCATGGTGCTGGATAACTACACGACCGGGATAGACCTGCAATTCTGGGGTCGAGTGCTTTCTGCATTGTCTGACAAGCTTCAGGAGGTATGGCTGTTTGAGAAAGCTCAGTTCCTCTCCCCCTTTAAGACCGTTATTTTAGCATCCAGGAAGCTCCTCACTTTTCCTCAGCTCTCCAGAAAGCTCCAAGCAGATGGTAGGTATGTATGTGTGTTAAGGATCATTTTTTTCTATCACATCATAACCTCAGTTTCTTTATTAAATCACCATAACCTAATTTTGTTTGCTTAATGAGGACAGAAAGTGTTTATATGACCAGTTCATGTGTGTACATCAGAAATGGGTATAACCCTGTTTGTTTTCTTTATTTTACAAAAGCACAATGTTTTGCTGATATTGCAGTAGCATACAAACAAAAGTAGACCTTTTAAATTTTCAAATGATGAACTAATCTTATATGTAAGGGATAATGTACATTCTGCGAGAACAACTGAATGGATGTACATTATCCCGCTTATTACATGGCTACTTGCCACATAAATAATTAGGCGCAAATATTTGAGTTGAAATATTTGAACGCAAAGCTTCTGTGAAGACAGCAGTTGTGTGTAAGTGGCAAATTCAAACGAAACGGACATTTAAGGTAAACGGTGCAGTCAAAACACTTATTACACAACATTTCACCACAAAATAATTAAGGCAATAAAAGAATTAAGACGGAAATGTTTTAAAACCTTACCAGTTTGTTAGTTCTCTTATAATCCATTACAGCGTACAAAACAATCGCCGCAAAATGGCAGCAGCTGCGTTTGTATGAAACTAGAGCGAGTCTGCGATACCAGGACGACATAATTAAACAATTGTACACCATTTTGAATCAAGTTTTAATATTTTATTAGCTAAACAAATGCAAAGCTTCCACCAAGAAAAAAGAGTTCAAGCAAGAGTAAAGCGCCGACTGCTGTTACCCGGATGAGCCTGTGTTATTAGCTTTTACAGGTTGTTATTGAGGGATAACATACCTCGGAATGTTGCGACTGACCAATCAGAATCAAGTATTCCACAGAGCGTAAGTTGCTAGTTCTGTTTTGTAATTATGTAATTTTTCAGTCAATATTAAATTACTGAAAGAACTATGAGTTTCACTTTGTGGTGTATTTTTAGGTTTGATAACTTGAAAAGTAAAGTAAACTTGAAAGTAAAGTAATTAGTAATCTGATGTAATAAAACTGCAGTTTTAAAGTAGTAATTAGTAATTTATAGTGGATTACTTTTTTGAGTAACTGGTGTACATGCATGTGTAGGCCTACCATCACTCCTGTTCCACAAATATGTCAAAAGCACATTCCACTGAGCTCACATCCTGTAGGTGGAGTGCATTTCTTTCCCTTTTGCTCGGGTGACAGAAAGCCTGGCCAACTAATTCTATCACCCATCACTAAATCCATCTGCGCTCAGTGTGAATGTGTATGAATGGGAAGTAGGAGGTAAAGTTGTAGATTAGTGGAGGTTGTGCAATCACTCATTCCTCAGGCTGAAAGCAATATAGACATCTTCATGTTTTCACCTACACTTATCTTGACCCGGTTTGACTTATTTTGGCTCTCATGGTGTGCATTAAAGTTTATGACCCATGGAAAAGTGCTGGTTCTCACATTCACCCCGATAATCGTCTGGCCTTGTATTTTGACACAGAGCAGTGTTTGCTAAGCTTTGTGGTTCAGTCTGAAGATGAATATGAGTGTAACAGCTGTGAGGATATTTGTCCCTCACAGGATTTTACCCTGATGCATTTCCAGAGATACAAGATGTTATGTCTTTTTATATTGTTGTTAAAAAAAAATGTGTTTAAATAACCCAAAAATGAAAATCTATCAACATTTACTCACTACATCATTAAACCTGCATGATTTTAAGAAGATATTTTGAAGAATGTTGTCCATATTCAAAAAGTCAAAAATCAACAAAATAAACACTATACACAAAAAATACAAAAAATTATATATTTTATTCCTATATAGTGTTCACAAGTTGATCATACATATTGCTGAATTCAAATTGAATTAACCTTATTTTTACCCCCTAGATGCCAAATTCAGCCAAAGGTTTATTTGGGGATATCCTCTTCAAGTAGATGCATCTTTAGGTTGCCACGTGTATTGCCAATAGTTTCTGTCAGATAAAACATGTTAACCTGGATGGAGTGGTTCAGACGAGGCTGAATCAAGCTCAAAAGTGTCATTAAAGCATCATAAAATTATCATTCAAGACATTTTGTGCTGAAAATGCCTTCCTCCAGCTATCCTGCCCTAATGTGTTCAAGACCCTTACATTAATGAATCTGTGCATACTGTAGCTGCTATATGTTTTAAAATCAGACTGTATAAGTTTACATTTACTAAAATGGCATTCCTCTCATAGCTTGCGGAGAGGCCCAGCTCCCAGGATTTGATGCGGGTCATCTACTCCATCTTCCAGCCCGGGGGTCCCTCGTCCTTCAGTCAGCTGATGTCCACTGTGTCGGATCTGTTCTGTGGGTACCCTGAGGGTGAGATCACCCGGGTCTTCTCCTTTAATTGGTATGAGGACAACAACTACAAGGCTTTCCTAGGCATCAACAACTCCAGAGGACACGACAGCTACACCTATGACAAGACAGCAAGTGAGAGCTGTTGATCTGTCTTTGTTAATTTAACCTTTTTTCTCACTTTCGTTTTTCGTTTTACTTTCTCTTTTTCACTTTATTTTTCTTGCTCTGTTTCTCTTTTACTCTCTCTGTGGCCCACAGCTCCGTTCTGTAATGCATTGATGCAGAACCTGGAGTCGAACCCTATTACAAAAATCATATGGAATTCAGTGAAGCCTCTGGTGATGGGGAAGATCCTGTACACCCCAGACTCCCCGGCTGTCAGAAAGATATTAAAGAGCGTAAGATACAAATATCCATCCTCTTACACATGCACTGTCGATCAAATCATACACTGACAATCAAATCATACACTAATGTTTGGGGTCAGTAAGATTTTTTTTAAATGGTTAAAAAAAAAAAAAAAAAAGAACGTCACCAGTTGCATTTATTTGCTCACCAGTGAAAAGCTGTAATATTGTGAAATATTAAAAACACTATTTTAATAATATTATGCTCCTGTAGCTCAAGTGGTAATATTAACAAGTGCAAGGTATTATCGATAAAATTAGATTAAAATTTAATTCCTGTCATGGCAAAACTGAATTTTCATCAGCCATTTCTCCAATCTTCAGTGTCATATGATTCCCTGTCATGGCAAAACTGAATTTTCATCAGCCATTTCTCCAATCTTCAGTGTCATATGATTCAGAAATCATTCAAATATGCTGATTTGGTGATCAAGGAACTTTTCTCATTAATATCACTGTTGAAAAGAGTTGTGCTGCTTAATGTTTGTGGAAACCATGATACTTTTTTCAGGATTCTCTGATGAACAGAAAGTTCAAAAGAACAACATTTATATGAAATACACAAATGCAATCTTAAGAATGTCTTTTCTGTCATTTTTGATCAGTTTAATGCAACCTTGCTGAATAAAATGTAACTGATAGTTAATTCAGTAACTGAAGTAACTGATCCCACACAGTTGAATGGTATGAAGTGGGGACAAAAAGTCTGAGATCACCACTGAAAATGCTTGTATTCTGCTTTAAAAAAGCAAACTAAATCATTTCAACAATTTGTATTTAACAACTTATATTTTTCCATCTGGATAGTTGTTTTTGTTTCAATGAGCTGGAACATTGCTAAGTAAGTTGTTTGGTTATTGTGCATACCTGTAGACTGGTTAAGGTGCCCTGTACACATACAGTATGACGCTGACAACGCATATGAATTTATGTGTGTGTGTATGTGTGTTTTCTCCAGGCCAACACTACTTTTGAGGAGCTAGAGAGGTTGCAGAAAATTGGGAAGGTCTGGGAAGAGGTGGGACCACAGCTCTGGGAGTTCTTTCAGAACAGTGTCCAAATGAACATGATACGGGTAATGTATCTGTTTCTTTTCATCTCATACACACATGCACACACACCTCTCTTTGTCCCTTCACATGCCACATTATTCCAGTAATCTCCTGAATATACAATCCACTGTCCTCCTTTAGTCTCTGTGTAATCTCTTATGGGATTTCGATGTCATATTGTATTAACTGACATGATACAATATCTATAAGTGAATCCATTCTTAAATATTGTCTTTTGTATTTGTATACACTACAGTTCAAAAGAGAAATTTAATTCAGCAAGAATGCATTGCTTTGATCAAAAGTTACAGTAAAGACATGTATAATGTTACAACAGATTTACATTTCAAATAATCAAAGAATGCTAATAAATAAATAAATAAATAAATATATATATATATATATATATATATATATATATATATATATATATATATATATATATATATATATATATATATGCAGCACAACCATTTTCACAACTGTCTTTTGTTCCACTCCACTGCAGGACACACTTAGAAACCCCACAGTGATGGACTTTTTGGACAGGCGTCTTAAAGAAACACAGTTTTCCACCAAAGACATCCTTAACTTCCTGCACAATGGCCCAGAACAGGACAGATATATGAACATGACAGACTTTGACTGGAGAAACGTCTTCAGACTGGCTGATGATGCTATTCGGATGTTCAACCAGTACAGTGAGGTAAGAGCAATCGTCAATTCAGTTTAGCTTTAGCCAAAATTTATTAGAACAGAAAAAAAAAGGAAAAAAAGGCATTTATAAAAAATATACTTATAACCACTCAACCACATTTCCTTTAAAATCAAACCAGATAAAATTTTAGTAGTCAGAATGAGAAATAGGCAGTATTTTAATTAAATGATTTTAAAACAATTAAACAACTACACTACTTATTATTATTTCATCATTATTAATAAGCACAAAAAAAATAAATAAATAAATAAATTAAATAAAATGAATGAATGAATGAATGAATAGAGAGATAGAGAGAGTATTTTTTTGAGTATTTTTTTCTCAGATAATACAATATATCTTCACCTGTGTTAAAAATGCTGCCAAGTTGCCAACTATAGCCTATCACAGTTTTTGGCTAGATGCAAGTGAATCATATGGCATCCGGATGGATCCATAGGTGGAGTCTTAAAGGGTTAGTTCACCCAAAAATGAAAATTCTGTGTTTATTACTCACCCTTGTGTCGTTACACTCCTGTAAGACCTTCGTTCATCTTCTGAACACAAATGAAGATATTTTGATGAAATCCAAAAGCTTTCTGTCCCTCAGCCATGCAGCTTAACACATTTACACATTGAAGGTCCTGAATAGTAGAAAAGACAACAAGTAATCCATGTGACTCCAGAAGTTTAACCTCAACTTTATGAAGCGACATGAGTGCTTTGTTTAAAACAAAACAAAACAAAACAAAACAAAACAAAACAAAACAAAACAAAACAAAACAAAACAAAACAAAACAAAACAAAATTTACCACTTAATTTGTGAAAATATTTTCCAAACACATGGTACTCTTGTGAACAGTCACTCATGTGCGTTGTTGACAGGCGAGCCTTCTATCAAGTGAACTCAACACAAATTGTGATGCTCTCATGAATGCACAATGCAGATCAATATTTACATAAATAAAGTTGTAAATTATATATATATAATCACTCGCATTACTTAATAAAGCTTAAGTTAAAACACTGGAGTCACATGAAGTACTTTAACAATGTCTTTCTTACTGGGCTTTGAATGTGTAAGTTTCGTTGCTGCCTATAGAGGGAAAGAAAGCTCTTGGATTTCATCAAAAATATCTTCATTTGTGTTCAGAAGAGGAATGAAGGTCTTATGGGTGTGAAATGACATGAGGGTGAGTAATTAATGACAGAATTTATATTTTTGGGTGAACTAACCCTTTATTTCATCCAACCATGCAAACTGGCCAAGTATGTACTAAAATGCTATCAGATATTTCTCACTGACTGTTAACAGGACAGAAGGAAAAGCTGTACTGCTTTAGAACTTTGCTTGCTACTGTAGCTGACAAGTGAGGTTAGCTGATATTGAGGTCTCTACAGAGCAAAAGTGGGCGTTTCTGACTGTGGGTGTTTTCAAACTGATGGGTGTTTCAAAATGATGCAATAAAAATGATCTCCCTTAGCTAACCCCACCCCTAAACCTATCCGTCACTATGATGTCAGCCAGTCAGGTAACATGGTCGAAAACGCCCCTATGTTTTGACCTCGCCCACCGTTTTTGGTAATTCCCATTACTTTCCTGCAGAGACCTATAGTTGGGTTAGCTTGTCAGCTAAAGTAAGCTACTTGTTTCTGGACAAACTGAAATTTTTATAGGGGCTTTATGAAAGAATTTTCAAGTATTAATCACTTTTTATTGCCAATGTGGGGACAGCATGTAATGAAACTTAAAAAAATGAGAGCCTGCAGACTCATTTTCACATGAAGGACTTTTTTATGTGAAGGATGCTGGGAAAATCCAAGGGAAACTATCATAACAGTGTAATTTTAATTAACCACTTCTGTCAAAATGATGTTGGTGAATCACACTGAATGAACAATCATTTGCTCAACAGATTCGTTCAAAAAACTGATTCATTCTGAAACAAAACAGTCATAGATTGAGTTTGTAGTGAAAGCAGGGATGAAAAGAATTAAAGGAATGAAAGGAATATTATTTAGCACTGTAGTATAATAATATTAGCAAATATCATTACTGATCCATAAACAGAGTCAAAATTCATTAACATTCTATAACCTTGCCCTTAAAACATTCAGCTCTTCCAGATTTGGGGCTCCAGCCCTTTCAGCGAGGTCTAGCGATGCCCTCATGTACAGCATCTCCCTAAAAACCAGCCTAGCAGTTCCTCACATGATAGAATGAGGCTCTTTAGCTCTGAGTACCACAGCTCTCATTCTGCAGAGTGCTGATTGCTCTCAGCACATCACCACAAGAAAGACCACTTAGCACGGCTATATAGAGCCCACGGTGGCCAGATGGGTGAAAGGGAAAAGAACAAGCAAGCTGTCAACAGCATGCAGGCCCCTCTATTGTGCGGCTTTGATTAAGTGGGGAGTGGGTGGGAGAGCCACCCTTTGCCAGCACCGTGTTGTTTTTATGGACAGGGGGCTTCATTGAGAAACAAGAGGGGCAAATCACTCAGCTTCACTCTGTTACCTCACCTCCCCAGCCATGACCGGTCCTGTCCCATAAACTGGAGGCCTCTTCCCACAAATTGATTAGAGTGGGACGGCAATGGTGGGAGAGGTCTATCATAGAGAGACCCAGCCTCCCTATGTCTCCATCCGAGCGGCAAGCCTTCGTGCTTTACAAACAAACCTTGCCCATTTAGCCTATTAGCTGTTAGCTGTCACTGTTGAGCCCTGCTTAAATGTTACCTTAAAGAGTGCCTTTGAATGTAAGTGTTGTGTTTTTCAATTGAAATGTATTGAGAACATGTGAGTCCTGCAGGGGTTCTCATTGAATCTTTCCAATTATTTGTTTGTTCAGGACCTCTGGTGGCATTGTACATTGTTGTGAATGACTCCATTAGATATGGTGCTCATGAAGTAGGAGGCCTCTCGCCTCTAGTGCGATGGCATGTGATGTGAGAGCGAGCCGTTCACTCAGCTATTGTACCGCAATCCTCCAGTGAAGAGCCAACACAGACTCTGTGATTTTCCCATGTCATTGGAGCTCTTTGAGAATAAGAGGACTGCTATATGGATAACTGCTGCGGCTCTTGAAAGCATGACACACTTACATACCAATGTGCACCTACACATTATTATACAACATTATTAGTTCCAGTCCTTGAATTTGATTGGCCGCTGATTTAGTGCACTCTAGGCCGATTGTCATTCTATGCATTAGTAGTAGGGATTTTACAGTGACTCTTTCTGCAGCTGGTACACCAGTAGGTGGTGGCGGCAAGTGACTGTCTTTCATTCAGTGTTCAAAAACACTGATTTATTCAGGAGCTTAACAGTCATTCAGTCAACAGATTCATTCAAAAACACATATTCAATCAGGTGCAAAATAAAGGCTGTATGCAAAATCACTCCCTGTATCACTATACCCTACATTGCTACACTAATATAGTGCCCTGAAGTGAGCCAGAAGTGCTGTGGATTCCATCTCTTGATGAGCTTTGGTAATTCATGCATGGGTATACTCTAACTACTAGCTGTAAATTAGTTGTACACTCATTAGTGTGGTGCATTATGGGATCAAATGAGTGCACTCTATAATGTCCACTACGGTTTTGGACACACTCAAATCTGCAAATTGATTTTTAGTCAACTCAAATCATTTACCCAACAGATTAATTCAAAAACACTGATTCATGCAGAAACTAATCATTAATCTAACAGATTTGTTCAAAAACACAGATTCATTCAGGAGCTAAACAATCAAAAGAAACACTGATCCATTCAAATAAAAAACAATCAATCAAACTACAAAACAATCAAAAAACACACATATTTGCATAAAAAAATGAAATGATTATAAACGAAACAATAAAAAAAAACAACAGGTTTGTTCAAAACTGCTGATTCATTCAAGAATGAAACACCACTACTGTGTATTGCTCAGGGACATGCAACGATTCTCTTGCTGCTTTGTTTGGAATTATTTCAGATGGCAGAGCAAAAAATAGATTAACTGGTAATATCATGTCTAAAATGTAAGTTATTGATTATTAAATAATTGTTATTGAATGGTTTCTAAAAACAATTTCACATTTGCAGTTGTGCTGTTTATCTTAATATTCAGAACACCAGTGGGACAACAGCACTTGCTTGTTCAATTTTTGTTCACAAGCAATAAATAAATAAATAAATAAAAAATAATACTAATAGTAGTAATAGTACTTAAACACTAAATGAATAGTATTAAACTAAGATTTGTAACTCTCCCTGGATCGTTTGTTCATCTATGTATGACCCATTGTACTTTATATGGATGCCATGGCATAAAAAAACATACAGGATTCAACATTCAAACACATTATTTTCCATTTCCTCACATTTACACTATTGATTAATGTGATTTTTATATCTTATCAGTGTATAAGTCTGGATAAGTTTGTGGGTCACATGGATGAGAATCTGATGACCCATCAAGCTCTGCACCTGCTGGGGGAGAATAAGTTCTGGGCAGGTCTGGTCTTCATGGACATGTACCCCTGGAGCACAGAATTGCCCCGCCATGTCAAGTTTAAGATCCGAATGGACATTGATGCAGTGGAACGTACCAACAAAATCAAAGACAGGTGAGAGTTCATCCATAATTGTTTAGGTTGAAACCACCTCATTGTTCATCTGATCAAATACGGGTTGTTCCTTTTTATACTTTAGGACTGGGTGGTTCAAGAGACACAAATTAAGAGACCATTAAACTGCTGAAGCAAAGTAAACCTGAATCTATTTAATATGAATCTTATTCGCCAATTTTAAAGAAACCATTTTTGGCATTTAGTGGACATACTTAGCAAAATCATAAGTAAAACTGAATAATTAATATTTTTACGACTTTAGGGATGGTAAGCAAATGCTTAAATTGATCTCATCACATTAACTCTAATGTGATCAGGGTTAAGACATCATTGAAGGAACATTAGATTATAAGTTCATGTCTCATTTTTCAGAGTAAATGTTCTGATTCAAGTTTTATATAAAATTGATTGTGTAAGGAGAGAACAGAAGATCTTCTCTTAATTGTTCATGTAAGGCATTACTGCTCAACACACTATTGTTAGAGCAAGAGAAAGAGCAGGCACAATCACACATACATGGAGCTCCAGTGTGCTGTGCACTGCAAAGTGACACCACTCACTACTGAAAGTCTCTCTGGAGCACAAAACATGCCTGCAGGTGTTAGTCTGGTTAGATCTCACTGTAGCCATCATTCTGACAGAAGAAGACAAACAGCCAAGGATCGAATCACCCTGTGGGCCTGCAGATTCATTGTGTTTTCATTCTGCGGGCATAATGCAAAGTGCAGCCACTACAAACAAACAATGTGAATTGAATTACAAATTGTGATTTTGGCACTCCTATTGAAATAGTTTGGGCTCATTTGCCTCAAACATTTTCAGGCTTTTAGTATTGCAAAATGTCAGCTTTATTATAATTAAGCATACAAGAATCTTCTTGGCTTTGATTTCCTTGTGAGGCCTTCCCAGCAAACTAGGAGGTTGAAATTTCTATACATGTCATTTCAAACTAGCCCACTAACTCTCTCTAAAGTTTCATGGTGCTGGAAAATTCATATACTTGTATCTCACTAACCCCCTGAAAGAACCTGAAAATGCACATTTAGAGGCATGCAGTTGCATTGACCTTTATAGATGTCTTCCCAGTGATCTAGAAGAGTAAAATTTAAGTATGTTCATCGCAGAGCATCCCAATGACACTCTATAAAGTTTTCAATCCTTTGGAATAGTCTATGTTTTTTTGAATAGACTTGTGTGAGTAATGCAGAAATGTTGTATTTTATTGCTGGTTTAGGATTGAATTTTTTTTTTTTTGGTTTCACTTTATTTTGATGGTCCCTTTAACACAGGGTTTCTCAACACTGGCGCTCGAGATCCACTTTCCTGCAGAGTTTACCTACAACCTCGATCAAACTCACCTGCCAGGAACTTTCTAGTAATCCAGAAGACCTTGATTAGCCTGTTCAGGTGTGTTTGATTAGGGTTGAAGCTAAACTCTGCAGGAAAGTGGAGCTCGAGGGCCAGAGTTAAGAACCCCTACTTTAACGCATTCTGTTGACTATTAGTACTGTTGCACCTACATATCTACTAATTTTCATTAGTGTTAATAGAGTATTAGTAGATCGGTAGGGTTAGGGTTAGAATAAGTTGACGTATTTGCAAAGTTATTTAGTCTGTAGTCTGTTGGGAGACCATCACTATAAAGACTTAGCAGATACTAAGCAAACAATCTACTCATACTCTAATGAGAATTAGTTGACATGTAAGTGCAACATTACTTATTGCCAATAGAATGACCATAGAATAGACTATCAAAATAAAGTGTTATTTTTTTAATGCTTACCAAGGCTGCATTTACAGTAAAAGAGTAATACTGTGAAATGTTTTTTACAATTTAAAATAAATGTTTTCTATTTGAAAATTTAATTATTCCTGTGAGGGCAAAACTGAATTTCCAGTCTTTAGTGTCACATGATCCTTCAGAAATCATTCTAATATGCTGAATTTAGTGCTCAAGAAACATTTTGTGTTCTTTTTCTTTTTCTCATTTAAATATTTTTTAATTAGCACCAAAGAAAAGTTTCCTACTTTCCATTTCTCTTAGGTACTGGGACCCTGGCCCAAGGGCAGACCCTGTGGAGGACCATCGCTACATTTGGGGAGGTTTTGCTTACCTGCAGGACATGATTGAACACGGCATCCTCAAGTTACACACAGGTCATGACTGGCCTCTAGGTGTTTACCTGCAGCAGATGCCCTACCCCTGCTACGTGGATGACATGTGAGTGATGGATGAAATTATGTGGTCAAAAAGGTCTAACTGACCCTATTCTATATCATCAAACATACCTAAAGGGGTAGTTAACCCAAAAATTAAAATCTTGCCATCACTTACGCTCCTTTTGTTACAAACCTATATGACTTTCTTACTACTGCAAACACAAAATATACTTTAAAGAATGTTGGTTTCCAAACAATGTTGGTTCCCATTGCCTTCCACTATATTTTTTGACTATACAGTAGAAGTTGATGGGAGTTGATACTGTTTGATTGACAGTATCCTTTAAAATATCTTTTGTGATCCACTGAAGAAAGAAAGTAATACAGGTGAGTAAATGAAGACAGAACTTTTCATTTTTGGGCAGACAATCCTTAAGTCATTTTTAATGAAGTCAAGAAACTATCACATATTACTCCATTCACATTATTATCATCACATGGCATATGGTTCTTAATTAAACCTTGCAATTGCGCCAATGTCTAATGGATCTTGTTTGTTTTGTCCGATAGGTTCATGCTGACCCTAAACCGCTGTTTCCCCATCTTCATGGTGCTGGCCTGGATCTACTCAGTGTCCATGATGGTGAAGAGCATCGTGCTGGAGAAGGAGCTGAGGCTGAAGGAGATGCTGAAGGCCATGGGCGTCTCTAATAGAGTTATCTGGTACACCTGGTTCATTGACAGCTTCCTTATGATGGCTGCTAGCACTGCTCTGCTGACTGTCATAATCATGGTGAGGAAGACTGATGTACCATGTCATTTGAACTTTGTACCTCTGAGCCTTTGTCAGATTTGTCGCATTGTGACCTCTGCTGGATGTATGTTGTTAGTACATATATGTAGAGTCTCGGTCTCTCCTTCTCTCATTCCCCCTTTCTTCTTTTTCTCTGGAAAGTATTACTTGGACCATATCCTGTTTTTTGGCTTCTGTCTGCTCTTTCCTCATTACCTCATCAGTAGCAATACAAAGGAAGAGAGATGTGTGACGATAAAATTATTTACACTGTGAATAGATGAGTATCTTCATTTTTGTGTGTCTTTGTCCTCAGGTAGGCAAAGTGCTGAATTACAGTGATCCAATCATCCTGTTCCTGTTTCTCCTCACATTCACTGTGGCCACTATAATGCAGTGTTTCTTGATGAGTGTGTTCTTCAATAAGGCCAACTTGGCTGCGTCTTGCAGTGGCATCATCTACTTCACCCTCTACCTCCCTCACATCTTCTGTTTCGCCTGGCAGGACCGCATTACCAAGGAAATGAAGTTAGCTGTGGTGAGTCCACTATGCTGTTACACTTCTCTTCTGATTGATCCACTCTCAAACACCAGCATTCAAAGTCACTGAAAAGTTTTTATTTTAAATGAATAAATTTCATTTAAATTTCAATTAAATTTCAATATAATAAATAGCTCTTGTCTGTAGTTAATGTTTTGTGAAATGGTCCTCCTTTTCCAGAGCTTTCTGTCTCCAGTGGCCTTTGGTTTTGGGACAGAGTACCTGTCCCGCTATGAGGAGCAAGGCCTGGGGCTGCAGTGGGACAATATTCATACAAGTCCTCTAGAGGGTGATGAGTACTCCTTCTTCACTTCTATTCACATGATGCTATTGGATGCAGTTATCTATGCTTTTTTGGCATGGTATCTTGACAACGTCTTTCCAGGTTAGTTTCTCACAAAGCAGTGCACTGAATGTTGCTAACCTAAGAGAAAATATGCTTTTGAATATGTAAGAATGAGTGCTTACTTTTTCCATTGTCTTTTCAGGCCAGTATGGCATTGGTCGGCCCTTTTATTTCCCTCTACAGCCCTCATACTGGCTGAAGCCGACACCTCAACCCACACAGAATCCAGATTCAGGTATGGTTGATTGTTTACACCTGATATTAACATCCATCTAGCATGATTTGATCAGAAGTTGACAGCATTAAATACAGGTGTAAACAGGGCACACATTACATTCATTTTATGAACACATCTCCATATCTCTAGGCCCTGAGAAGCCTGTGGTAAATAGTGTGGAGAAGCAGGAGGATGTGGAGTATGGTGCCCTTTCACCGGACCACAGGGAATGCAATGGTTCCCGCAGCAGCAAACAATGCAAGCACAGGGAGAAAAGAGAGAGGATGGAGAAAGAGAGAGAGCGAGAGGAACAGCTAAAAATGCAGGAAGAGATTCAACAGGAGGAGATACAGCCTGTGCATGATGGTAAGGATGTCAGCTGGGTTGTGCATCATTTAGAAATTTGAATTGAGAATCTCTTTTAAATTTCAAAGAGAAATTTTAAATGTAATGCAGATTTATTTTATTTTTTTCTAATTTATTATATATATATATATATATATATATATATATATATATATATATATATATATATATATACAGTACAGACCAAAAGTTTGGAAACATTACTATTTTTAATGTTTTTGAAAGAAGTTTCTTCTGCTCATCAAGCCTGCATTTATTTGATCAAAAATACAGAAAGAAATGTAATATTGTGATATATTATTACAATTAAAAATAATTGTTTTTAAATTTATTATACTTTAAATTATCATTTATTTCTGTGATGCAAAGCTGAATTTTTAGGATCATTATCACATGATCCTTTAGAAATCATTCTAATATGATGATTCATTATCAAAGTTGGAAACAGTTCTGCTGCTTAATATTTTTTTCAGAACATGTGGTACTTTTTTAGGATACTTTGATGAATAAAAAGTAAAAAAAAAAAAAAGAAAAAAAAAAGAATGTATGTTTTTAAAATATAAATATTTTATAATAACAATATACACTACTGGTCAGTAATTTGGGGTCAGTAATTTTTTTTTCTTTCTTTTTTTTAAATAAAATCTATACTTTTATTCAGCAAGGATGTGTTAAATTGATAAAAAGTGATAGTAAAGAAAATATATTATTAGAATATATATTATTAGAATTATTTTTTTTTATTTTGAATAAATGCAGTTCTTTTTAACCTTTTATTCATCAAATATATTATACAGCAGAACTGTTTCCAACACTCATAATAAATCAGAATATTAGAATGATTTCTAAATGATCATGTGATAGACTGGATGTTACATGTGACTGGAGTAATGATGCTGTAAGGCATAGAATAAACTATTTTTTTAATTATTCAAATAGAAACAAAAACATTAAAAAATATTTCACAATATTACTGTTTTTTCTGTATTTTTGATCAAATAAATGCAGGCTTGATGAGCAGAAGAAACTTTTTTCAAAAACATTAAAAATAGTAATGTTTCCAAACTTTTGGTCTGTACTGTATATATATATATATATATATACACCTATGAACCTGAGCCTGTTATGTTATCAGTTGTCTGTCTGGTTTATTGTCCGTGTGGGTATTTTCCTGCAGGGAATCCATTCTTTGAGCCGGAGCCGGAGGGTCTTATAATGGGAGTGTCAGTGCAAGACTTGGTGAAGGTATATTCTAAGTCCTCAAGACCTGCAGTGGACTGTTTCAACATGAACTTCTATGAGGGCCAGATCACTTCTTTCCTGGGTCACAATGGGGCAGGAAAGACCACCACCTTGTGCGTCCTTACCTTCTCTTTATCCTGTGATATCAATGATATGAAATCCTTTCTATTTTGTGTCATTTGGACTTATTTCTCACATGTGTACTTGCACTGTTGCAGGTCTATATTGACCGGAATGTTTCCGCCCACCTCTGGAACGGCTTACATATATGGGAAGGACATTCGTACAGAAATGGATGCCATACGACAATCGTTGGGCATGTGCCCACAGTACAACATCCTCTTCCACCAGTGAGTTCTCTTGCTTTGCATATGAACGTAATGTTGTAAATTCTCCAGTCTGGTTGCCTCAAATATATTTATTTTATTTCACTCAGCCTGACAGTAGAGGAGCATATTCTCTTCTACTCTCTGCTGAAGGGACGTGACCGCAAGGATGCCGAGCAGGAGGTTGAGAACATGCTGGAAGACCTGGGACTGCCCCATAAACGAGATGAGGAAGCACAGAACCTCTCTGGTGGGCCTGTTTTGTGTAATAACTGTGCCCATATGTTTTAAATGACAATGTTAATTTCCGAGACAACAATAGCACAAGTCAACAGTGCTGTAATTATCATGCTGCTTTATCCTGCTGTATGTAACTGTTTGTTTGTGGGAAAGTGAACATCAGGCACTAAGGTTTATCAAGGCAGTGTTGTGTTTTGACTCTCTCTATAGGGGGTATGCAGAGAAAGTTGTCTGTGGCTATGGCTTTTGTGGGTGGTTCTAAGGTGGTGATACTGGATGAGCCAACATCAGGAGTGGATCCATATTCCAGACGCTCTATTTGGGACCTGCTACTCAAGTACCGCACAGGTACTGCCACCTTCTGGCCAAAGAAACCACTACAGGATTAAAAAAAACAATCACTGCAGAGACTTTAGACTGTATAGCTGCTCATGCAATAAGATACCAAACTTATCCACAAGTTGTGAAATATCTGTATCATTCTCTTGCACTCTCATCCAGGACGCACAGTAATACTGTCCACTCACCACATGGACGAGGCAGACCTGTTGAGTGACAGAGTGGCCATCATCTCTAAAGGGAAACTACACTGCAGTGGCTCTCCTCTCTTCCTGAAGAATTGCTTTGGAGTGGGTTTCTACCTCACACTGGTGCGTCGCATGAAGGACCAGCGCAAAAAAGAGGTGAGAGAGACTTCTGTAAAAGGTCACCATGATACCATTGTTAATGTAGCACACAGACAACACTGAATTTTGGTGTTTATATGGACACATAGTTTTCCACATAACTTATACTGCAGATATGATTCGTATCTCAAAACTTGATACACCACATTTACTATTTTCACTTAGTGAATGATAAAAAAACAACAACAACAACAACACCATAAACTTTGAAAAAGGAAATAAGACTCTCTGGGAACTAAATACCTCCCTGGCAACCATGGAAAACACCCTTGCAACTGAATAGAAACACATTAAAATTGCCATGAAACGGACATGATCATCTTTTCTTCCCCGTTGTCCTATTACAATGTACATCCAAGTGAAATTATTTCTCAAACAAAAGCAAAAAAATGTGCACAGATAGATCTATAATAAATCTATGATAAATTTATAATAATTTTATAATAAATATTGCAACATTCCATAAAAATATGGGGTAGGGTTATATGTTAATTTAGATTTTATGTTCTATTCTATATTTAATTCTACAGTATACATCTTTTTTTTTTGTATTTTATTCTTATATTTGTATTGTTTACTTTTATTTCATTCTTTCATACCTATATTTATGTATATTTTCATCTGTATTGTATTCTTTAATAATTGCATTGTCCATGGAGTGGACCTGACTCACATTTCACTGCTGGTTATATACGCTCTATATAATCATGTATGTGATGAATAAAAATCTTGAATCTTGAATCTTGAATCTTGAATTTTATGGTGTTTTCAAAGCTCCTCGAAACAGCTTAGCAACTGCATAGTTTTCAATTGGCAAACACTATTCACATTTTCTTCCAAAAATGTAAAACTCCATTAGGTCTATCTAATACAAGAAGAGGCAAACCCCCAAAAATATCATTTAAAAGCTTGGACTGTGGTTCTTAAGAATAATTTGACAGTGTCCTATAAGAATTCTTTGGCTATGCTCCTCAGAATGAGTGTGACTGTGCGTCTCAGTGTTCCTGCACCTGCTCCACCTGCACCAGATGTAAAGAGGAGAGTCAGGCATTTCAGCCTGAGAGAATACTAGATGGTCAGTATACTAACAACTCAAAACATATACTGAATTAACAGTCTCTTTAGTCTCATTTTTTATTATTATTTATCTCTCTACACAGGGAACGTTGAAAGCATCACTACTTTGATTCATCACCATGTACCTGAGGCAAAACTGATTGAAATGATCGGTCAGGAAATGACATATTTGCTGCCAAATAAGGGTTTTAAATATCGTGCTTACGCCAGCCTTTTCCGTGAACTGGAGGAAACGTTGGGTGACATGGGCCTCAGTAGCTTTGGCATATCTGACACATCACTAGAGGAGGTTGGACATCATTTCATGCATTATGCTAGCAACCATCACTATCAGCGATACCTGTCAATAGACTTTATATTTATACAGCTGTAATGTTTGTGTTAGTCATTTATGGATATTAGCACTATGTATGTGTTTTTAATGTAAGTTTGAATCAGTTGCAGTTAGTATTTGACCAGTGTTGTTGTTAACTAACACTATTAACTATTATAAATGTGTGTTGTTGTTTTTTTTTAAATTAAGCTGTAATTATAAATATTAGCTATATTCATATTACAAATATTAGATGAATATTAAGAGATGAAACTTAAATTTAAAAAACAATGTTCCTTTGACAACTAGGTGAAATACAATTGTTGAATAAGTTCAAATACTAACATTTAAAAACTGAAATAAAAATAAAATAAAGCTAAATTTAAAAATGTACAAAAATACACATAACAAAATTACTAACATTTAAACATTTTAAAAAAGCTAATTCTAAACAGTAATAAATACTATGACAGTATATAAATAATACAAAAACAATACTGTTTGTTACTGTGCAGAGTTGTATAGATAAGTGTGTGTACTCACTGATGTTTTAAGAAACTGTGTTGTGTATATCTAGATCTTTCTGAAAGTTACAGCAGATGGAGAGGCAGCTAACAGCTCTGTTACACCAGGTGAATATCCTCATATTACCTATATTTGCAGTCATAATTATAGAGATGTAATGTGTCTCATAAGTCAAATTTTTTATTATTATTTTTTTATCCTGTATTTTTATTAAATCAGTAGTTTATAACACTGTTTGACTGTGTGGTCGCCTACCCCCTCAGAGCAATGGATGCTACAACAGAGGAAAAATGGCAATGGTTTCTTGAGAGACAATGAGGCTGCGAGTAATGTTGAAGGTGAATTGAGATCCCAGATCTCAGCTTTGCTTAGCACTCATGCTA
The DNA here is from genome assembly GCF_018340385.1 of Cyprinus carpio. NCBI lineage: Eukaryota > Metazoa > Chordata > Actinopteri > Cypriniformes > Cyprinidae > Cyprinus > Cyprinus carpio. The sequence goes on along the minus strand of NC_056573.1, from coordinate 9,654,737 downwards.
AGAAGCTAACAGGGCTCTGTGAAGGAATTGATTTTTGAGGTGCCATGCTTTTTGTAGAGCTAAAGCTTCTTGAGATTTAGTAGCCTTTGGCAGATACCAGACCAGCCTAGACTAGTCAGCCTAGACTAGGTCCAGGCTGGGTCGTGCTGATTAGTGCTAGTGCACCAGTCAAATGGTTCCTGGTTAAGATAGTAAAGTAATCTTGCTTGTTAAAAAAAGAAAGAAAGAAAATAAAGAATGCTGTCTTGCTGGTTTTAAGTTTGCACCAGGTGAGGACAAACCAGCAGCCAAAATACAATGCTGTTGACCAGCCACAACAGGTCTAATAAGATTACATCCAAATCTGGTCTGGTTTACAGATGCTAATGGTGTTGGGAGCCCACTGGAGTCTGACAACAGTGCTGGCAGAGCCTCAAGGCAGGTTAAAGGCTTTAGTCTGGTACTGAAGCAGTTCCACGCTCTTCTGGTTAAGAGATTTCACCATGCCACACGCAGCCACAAAGATTTTCTTGCACAGGTAAGGTGACGTTTGCATGTGAACACTGTTCATTCATGTTAAATGGATAGTTAAAAAAAAAAAAAAAAGATCATTCTGTCATCATTTACCCACCCAAACCTGAATGACTTTGTCTCTTCTTTCTTGAACATTTTTGTAGATTGTTTTGCCAGCCAGTTTTGTCCTTATTGCTTTGGTCTTCACTATGATTGTCCCACCATTTGGAGAGTATCCCAGTCTGACCCTCACTCCGTGGATGTATGGACAGCAGTTTACCTTCATCAGGTAAGAGCTGTTCTCAGAATCCGACTCATAAACTTTATGTAGTGGTCTGTATGTTATCATGGGATATGTGACTGAAATGTTTACTGCTCTTCTGTGTCTCAGTAATGAGCAGCCATCACATCCAACGATGAGGCACTTCATACAGACGTTGCTGAAGGGGCCTGGCATGGGAACTCGCTGTATGGCAAATCAGTCTTTGGAGTGAGTTTTTTAACCTGTACTTCTTGGCTTCAACTCAACTGTAATGTGATATTGTGTTGGAGCAGGTTGGTTTAGTTTATAGCTAAGCACTCTTTATTGACAGATTTTAAATAGTAGGCAGACACTGTTGGACACTTGTATATGTGAATATGTGTGCACAGGAGCCTCTTCACCTGCCTAAACACAACTTCAGATTGGGAAGTTCCTCCAGTTTCTCCTGAGATCAAAAACATCTTGTCGAGTCCAGAGTGGAATATAAGAAACCCCTCCCCTTCCTGTGAGTGCAGCACTAATACAAAGCTCACCATGCTGCCCATCTGCCCAGACGGAGCTGGAGGATTGCCGCCACGCCAGGTCAGGATCTAAGATGGAACTGGAATAATTTAATAGTGATTATGAAGATCGGGGAAGTGGGTTTAGTGATATGTTTTATTGCTCTGATGTAGAGAAAAGAGCCAACAGGGGACATTTTGCTCGACATGACAGACAAAAACATCTCTGACTACTTAGTGAAGACTTACCCCAAACTCATCAAGACCAGGTGAGCTGTTATAAATGTTACAATGTGTTAGCAGTATTACTGTTCATTTCATTTTGTATAATGACTGCTGTTTTTCCTCATGTGTAGCTTGAAGAGCAAATACTGGGTGAATGAACAAAGGTAAGGTTTCTGTCTAAAGAAAAAAAAAACATTAAATTGTATCCTAAAATGTTTATTCAGTGTCATATTACACATTTATAGACATGTTATACATCTCTATTTACAGCCTGTAACAAAAATACACTAGGTTAAAATGATGTTTGATTAAATCCTGTTTTGTTTTTGTTTTTTCCACAGGTATGGTGGACTCTCTGTTGGTGGACAACTGCCAATTCTTGATGTTGACCCTGAGGAGATTCAGGCCATTTTTTCCCAGCTTGGACAGATGATGAATATTACAGGGGTATGATATTGTGTATACTTCACATAAACAAGCATGAGATTTTAATGGGAGTACTTTCTACTCTGCTCACATAACATATACTGTTTAATAATTTATTATCTTATCCTTAGGGCCCCTATTCAAAAGCAGCTATGAATGAATTAGGAACTTTCTTGCATTACATGGAGAGTGAGTACAATGTTAAGGTATGTTAAACCACCTATTTAACAATACAATGTGCCAAACTGTATTTTGGACTCAAGCATGTCTTAAAAATGTCTAAATGTTATTGCATTATATAATGAACTTTCAAATTCTTAATATTCTCTCCAGTTTTTTTCCAATAACATTTTGCTCCCTTATTACAGGTGTGGTATAACAACAAAGGCTGGCACGCCATGGTCTCCTTCATGAACATTGCAAACAATGCCATTCTCCGTGCTTTCCTGCCACCTCATGCCCATCCATCAGAATACGGCATTACTGCCATCAACCACCCGCTCAACCTCACCAAAGAGCAGCTGTCAGAGGTCACTGTGTGAGTGTCAGTTGTCACATAGAAATGTTTTTGACTGATAGGCTGTTTACACAGTCCATTTTGGATGTCCAACAATTGTCAGTCGATCACTGTACATAAAGTTCCATTATGTAAAAAATATGACGTTCAGTTAATGTTGGTGGACACTCAAAATTTACATTCAAAAGTTTGGGGATTTTTTTGAAAGGAGTCTGTTATGATCACCAAAGCTGCATTTATTTAATCAAAAATACAATCAAAATAGTAATTTTAATAAATATTATTAAAATTTATTTTTATATATAATTTTACTGTTTTTATGTTTTAAAATATATTTTTTTCCTGTGTTGAGGAAGCTAATTTTTCAGCAGCCATTTCTCCAGTCTTCAGTGTCACATGATCCTTCAGAAATCATTCTAATGTTCTTATTTGCTGCTCAAGAAACCAAAAATTTGGAAACCAAAATATTAAGCAGCACTGTATGTGTATTGTGTATTTTTTTTTTCAGCATACTTTGATGAATAAAATGAACAGCTTTTATTTGAAATATTTTTTGGCAACATTATAAATATCTTTATTGTCATTTTTTATTAAATTAATGCATCCTTCCTGAATAAAAGTATTAATTTATATTTTTTTAATATTTATTTAATTTATATATATTTATATTTATTATTTATATATATAAATCTTACTGACCCCAAACTTTTAAACAGTAAAGTATTCAGGAGTCAGGAAATCAGAAACCCTGAAATCTGATACACATCGTTTCAAGTGTTTTCATATAAATACAGAACAACTGTATGGATAATGTTTGTTATGAAAAAAAAGTATACAATCTTCTGTTGTGTAGTAAAATGCTGCTTTTCCTATTGGACAGTCTCACCACATCAGTGGATGCAGTGGTGGCCATCTGCGTCATCTTTGCCATGTCCTTCATCCCAGCCAGCTTCGTCCTCTACCTCATTCAGGAGCGTGTCACCAAGGCCAAACATTTGCAGTTTGTTAGTGGAGTCAGCCCTCTGGTGTACTGGGTTGCTAACTTTTTCTGGGACATGGTGAGATTCATCAGCGTTGTATGTTAACACAGGACTGTTAAGGACAGTTCTGTAAAATGTCAGTTGTTAGTCATTGCAAAATGTTTTTGGATTATGGCTTGATTGCTCACATCCCTTTTGTATGTCTGTGCCAGATAAACTACTCGGTCAGCACAGCAATGGTTGTGGGCATTTTTGTGGGTTTTGATAAGAAATGCTACACATCACCAACCAATCTGCCGGCACTGGTCGCTTTGCTTTGTCTCTATGGGTCAGTCAGCAGCTTATGTAGGTTCAGACTCATTTGAAGTAAATCAGCTAAGCTCAACAATGACTTTTCTTTTATTCTTCTCTATGCAGGTGGTCAGTGACCCCCATGATGTACCCCATGTCCTACATGTTCAATGTCCCCAGCACGGCATATGTGTCCCTCTCCTGCATCAACCTTTTCATTGGTATCAACAGTAGTGCCATCACCTTCGTCTTAGAGCTCTTTGAGAACAACAGGGTATTTTTTCATCTTTTTTTGTGTCTGTTTTCATTATAATTTAGTACTTTTTAGTTTTAGTACTACTTTAAAGTTATACAAAAGAACCTTTTGCTTAAAAATCCTTGTTTACAGATAAAATAACAATTTTATGGTTTCTTATTTTGTAATAATTGCTTGTGTTTTATCTTCACAAACGCTTCAGTCTCTGCTAATGTTTAATGAGGTGTTGAAGAAGGTGTTACTGGTCTTCCCTCACTTCTGTCTCGGCCGAGGTCTCATTGATATGGCCATGAACCAGGCCGTGACTGACGTCTATGCCAGATTTGGTAAGTTTATCTATTAACAAAACATAATAATGATACATCAGTTGTTGTCGTGCCCATTCAAATTGACATCATGTACCCCCCCACCCCCCACAGATTTTTTAAAGTGGATTTGAATGCAATTCTTCAAAAAATAATCCAGTGCATCCTTGAAAATTAAGCATCTAGGTAAAAAAAGTGCATGTCTAAAATCATATATCATATCATATCATATCATATCATATCATATCATATCATATCATATCATATCATATCATATCATATCACGTTATATTATTCTCACTAAGGCATTTATTTGATCAGTAATAAAGTAAAAACATTAATATAGTGAAGTATCATTACAATTTGAAATAACTTTTTGCTATTTGAATAGATTTTAAAATGTCATTCATTCCTGTCATGCAAAGCTGAATTTTTAGCAGCCATTACTCCAGTCTTCAGTCACATGATCCTTCAGAAATATTTTTTTAGGATTATTTGATGTTTTGAACGTTCAAAAGAGTAGTATTTGAAACAGTAAAGACTTTTGCAACCATTGTCACTTTTGATTATATGTGTCCTTGCTGTAATATAAGTATTAATATCTAAAAAAAAATCTGGTAACAATTTACTTACAGCCTTGATTTTTTAATATATTATAAAGGTATTCATAATGTATGTTACAATGCATTATATATTTTCATAAATAATTGTAACCAAAGTTAAAATGTGTTATAATATTTGAAGTTTTGTTTGTCATGTGTTTTACTGCATTATACTTTCTAAAGGTGTAACAATGAACAGAAAATTATTATAATGTATTGTAACTGGTTACAATTATTCATGAGATCATTCAATGCGTTATAAAGTGCATTACAAGGCATATTTAATGCATTAAAACTACTTTTATAATACATTATATATAAAGGCTTAAACCAAAATTTCACCAGAAATCTTATTGACCCCAAACTTTTACACCATAGTGTATATTAATATTAAACAAAAATTGCTAGCACTGCTGATATGGAGAACTATAGTATCAAGTGAGCCAGAACTGCCAGTGGCAACTCCTCAAAAATACAATTGCATGATGCTACTGCCCTAAAAATAGGTTGTGTTTTGACACAGGGGAGGAGTTTTCTATGGATCCATTCAGATGGAACTTTGTGGGGAAGAATCTTTTCTGTATGGCTGTGGAGGGTTTTGTCTATTTCATCTTTAATCTGCTCATCCAGTACAATTTTTTTCTTGATCACTGGTGAGGACAAAAAGACATTATTCATATGCTCTGAGATTGCTCAGTTTCATGTCATTTATGTCCGGATTTTTACTCTACAGCTGCAAAAAAAAAAAAAAAAAAAAAAAAAAAAAAACCAATATTAAAAAAGTTAGCTTTAAAATTGGATCTGTTTAATATTACTTTACTTTGTGTTTACTATAGCTATACTGTGTCTTAAAACACATGATGGTAACTATTCTTTTTGTCTATTATTTGTGTAGGGCATCAGACTATAGGAAGAATCCAGTTAAAGATGAAGATGATGATGTAGCTCAGGAGAGAGAGCGCATTTACAAAGGAGGAAACAAGAATGACATCCTTCTGATCCGAGACTTGTCAAAAGTAAGTGACCAGACCGAGTGACTAAGATATAAAACTTCCATTTTATATTTTGTAAGCTATGTCAGAGTTAAATTTGTAGCGTTTTGAATTATTGCTATTATCATGCTTATTCAAGTGTGCGGTCTAATCTTAGACATACAGGCGCAGAAAACGACCGGCAGCCCACATAACAAAAAAAAAAAAAAAAAAAAAAGAGGTATCAAAAAAAAAAAAAAAAAAAAAAAAAACTTTCCTGTGTATCATTTGTAAGCCATACTGTTGCTCCTTCAACTGAAATGAATGACTGACCAGTAATGTGCCAATCAACTTAAATGTTTTCTGCAGTGCTTTGGGCTTCTTGGTGTAAATGGTGCAGGTAAAACCACAACCTTTAAAATGTTGACCGGAGACACAGATGTGACATCAGGAGAGGCGGCAGTAGCTGGAAACAGGTAATATACAAACTATGAAGAGTTGTGTGCATTTACATTAATGCAAATTCTAAACATGAACTGTGCTTTTCTTTAGTATTCTCACCAATATCCTGGATGTGCACCAGAATATGGGCTACTGTCCCCAGTTTGATGCCATAGACGAGCTTCTGACGGGAAGGGAGCACCTGTACCTGTACGCCCGTCTCCGCGGGATCCCTGAATCTGAGATTAGCAGAGTAAGTCTCACAGCTGGACCCCTCATTCACATTTGTCAAAGAAATTTTCAAAATTACTTAAAGAAATAGTTCACTCTAAAATGAAATTTTACTGAAAATGTACTCACCCTCAGGCCGTCTAAGATGTTTGTTTATTCATTGGAACAGACTTTTTGCATTACATCACTTGCTCACCAATGAATCCTTTGCAATGAATGGGTGCCGTCAGAATGAGGGTCCAAACAGCTGATAAAAACATCACAATAGTCCACAAATAATCCAGATGACTCCATCAAATAATGTGTTGTGAACTGAAAAGCTAAAAGCCTCTAAGTGCAATCTAAAATTTTCTTCTAAAATGGTTATTTTCTCAGCCTTCTATGTTAATGTTTACTTTAATGGGAAAGAAAAGAAAATTGCCATTAAAGTGAAATTACTGATACTGAAATTACTACACATAGGAGCATGATAAAAATGATAATTTTAGAAGAAAATGTCAATCAGCACTTGGAGGCTTTTACATCTAAATATATTTATATGAAGTAGTAATATTTTTTAATTTTATTTTTAAGTTATATATTTTCAGCTTTTTATTTCTTAATCATTTAGACAGGACAGTGGAGAGATGACAGGAAAGTATTGGGTAGAGAACGGGGAGCGGGACCGACATAGGACCTCGAGATGGGAATCGAACACGGGTCGCCATGAGCGCAGTTGCGCTAACCACGAGGCTTATTCATATGTCTAATAGTCGAAAATGCAAACGTCTCTTGTCACGTTCATTTATGAATCATGATCGCATATTTTCAATTCAAAACGGCGGAATTTCATAAAAAGTTGAGTAGTTTGCATTATTTGATAGTCTATTACTGTCGGTCGCTGAACATTTCTATCATAAAAAACTGTTTTCTAATACAGTACTACTTAAATCTTTCCACAAGCTCTCGTTGCATTGTGACAGTGACAGTAAGTCCCGCCTTCTATGATTTGATTGGCCATCTCATTCATTTTGACATTGGTGAGCGCTGTTGGACCACTGAGGCAGACCAGCCTAAAAGTTTAACTTTTAAAATGTTTTGTCATCCTAACACTTACATATAACTTGGTGATCATGTTTAAAATAACCAAGTTGCAGAAGACTTGCACGTGCTTTACAGTGTTCTAGAGATTACATTAATACTGGCCTCACTTGCAGCTGACAGTTTTCCCAGTTTAATCACTGTGATAAGCATACAGTTGGTGCATGGCTTTAGCGTGGCCACTGGAATTATAGCACATTCTCATTCCAGTTCTTTCTGAGGCATGTTGTATAAAAGTATCCTTGACCTTCCTAGACGCATAAGCATGCTCAAGACATATCAACATTTCAGGTTACAACTTAAGCATATTATTTTGTGAGCATAAAATCCTAAAAATGCTTATAACAATACCATTACCACTTTTTAAAGAAAACGGTTCACTCTCCAACAAAAACTTGAATCACCAAAACACACACGACACACACAATAGTACACGGCCTTTCCACACTTCATTTTTTACACAAGCAATTACAGTATGTTACTGTAGGTTCAGTTACTGATATTCTGTTAACTGGTATGCATTCTGTTACAATCATGTATGATTGTATGTTTTCTGTAGGTGGCAGAGTGGGGCATTCAGAAGCTGGGTCTGTCTGAATATGCAGGAAACTGTGCTGGTACCTACAGTGGGGGCAACAAGAGGAAGCTGTCTACTGCTATTGCTATGATTGGCTGTCCTCCTCTAGTGCTCCTGGTATGTTTTTCCTAAGCGTTCTTAGTGTCATTGTGCGAAACAAAAAACATTGGTATAATTTAACCCTGTAAATGAATACAGGATGAGCCCACCACAGGAATGGACCCTCACTCCCGTCGCTTCCTGTGGACCGCCATTCTGAGTATCATCCGTGATGGGAGGGCAGTCGTTTTGACGTCTCACAGGCAAGAATTTAAAGTTAATGCAGGGTTTCCCAAATACTGTTCATGAATAACTGGATGTTTGTGAGGGAACTGCAGGGAGTTTGTGAGTTATAAGCTAATAATTAATTAAATCAAATGTAACATTAATATCCACAAATGGGGCTGCACAATTAATCAAAATAAAACTGAATAGTGATATATCTTATCAAATCACAATTTTCAAATAAAAGGTTGCTATTTAAAAATTAAAGAAGTATATAGTCAGGCGGGGTGTGTTTTAGAGTGTAGCGTGTCAGTGTATTTACACATGCTTATAATACAATGTTTTGAAAGAGTTGACAGTAAATAAAGTAAATCAGTAGTAATATGAGACAATTACATAAAATAAAATGTTTTACCACAGTTTAAATTCACAATCATGGAATAATCGCATCATATTTTTTTTCAAGTCGTACAATGTTAAAATAATTGCATCAATTTTCTAAATTAAAAACTTACTAAAAAAGATTATTTTATCTGTATACTTGCAAGTCATGTGACCATAAACCTACACCAGAGAACTGTGAACGTCATACAAATGTATTGTTAAATTACTGAAATATTATATCATATTTTACATCCAAGTGGTTAGTCTGACAGGGGAACCCTGTGTGAATGCAGTGACATTTATAGTTTTTTAGTGACTTAAATGTCTCAAGTATTTTCTTAAATAATTATTTATTTAAAATTATTTATTATTAGTATTTTAATGAATAACTTTTTATGTTTCCAACTCTTTTTATTATCTATTATTCATTTTTAAAATGAAAATTAAAATAATGTATTTATTTACTTTTTTTTTTTTTTTTTTTTTGCATTTACAGTATGGAAGAGTGTGAAGCTCTTTGTACTCGCTTGGCCATCATGGTCAATGGAACGTTTAAGTGTCTGGGCACAATCCAACATCTGAAATACAAGTGAGTATGTTTGAAAAGTACATGTATTATTTAGATTTTTTGATTTTGAAGTATTGATTTCAAGGATGCAATTTCCATATTACCCCAAATCAACTTCATTGTTGTTCCTGCCTTAAATTCTCAACTTCCAAAGGTGATATGCAAAACAACTTTAATCCATTAAATGGTCAAAAAAAAAGTGCAAGCTTGATTTGACATGTATTAGACATATTGATTGTGCTTGCGGACAGGTTTGGAGGTGGCTATGTTGTCACGATGAAGATCAAAGCTGAAAAAGCAGGCATACCTCCTGATCTGGTCCCGGCCGAGTCCTTCATGGAAAGCAGCTTCCCAGGATGTGTACAACGAGAGAAACACTACAACACTTTACAATATGAAATCGTCGCCGCCTCACTGGCAAGAGTCTTCCAGCTGGTGTTGACCAACAAAGAGAGACTGAACATTGAGGACTACTCTGTGTCTCAGACCACATTAGATCAGGTAACTTCACCATCACGTCAATAGCAGGTGTGATGTTATAAAGCTTTAAGCAACATATCTCTTTCACGTCAATCCATACCAGCTATAAGCAGCATGTTAAGACTTTGTTATTTTAGCATTTCACTTTCACTACAGACAAGAAAAATTGCTTGATGCTGTAAAATTGACATGCTGCGCTCTAGGGACCTTCCATTAGAAATGAATTATTGGTTGAAATTCCCATACTGAGATTGAATTCGATTTGTTCAGAAGATGTAACTGACAGGACTAACAGCTCATCTGTTTCACTGCCTTACAGGTGTTTGTGAGTTTTGCCAAGCAGCAGTCAGGAGAGGATGATACTCAGCTCAGAGCATCAGTGTCGAAACGAGAGAAAAAGATCTCACCGCTACAAAGAGATGCGGCAAAAAACAGTTAAAAAACTCATATGCTTCAAAAGGACTCGTGGCTTACAGCACATTACACAATGTTGTTTATAGAGTTCTTAAAGCCTTTATAGAGTTCTTAAACCTCCACACATCAAAGGGATAGTCCACCCAAAAATGAAAATTCTGTCAACATTTACCCTCATGTCGTTCCAAACAAGATATTGTGAAAAATGCTAGTAATCAAACAGTTTTGGTTCCCACTGACTTCCATTATTTGAAAAACCAAAACTGTTTAGTTGAAAAAAAAACATTATTTGAAAAACCAAAACTGTTTAAAAAACAAAAACCTTCAAAATATAAACATTCTTCAAAAAAAAAAAAATAAAAAACCAAAACTGTTTAGTTATCAACATTCTTCAAAATATATTTTGTGTTTAGCAAAAAAAAAATAAAAAAAAAATAATAATAAATAATAATAATAATAAATGTTTGGAAAGACATGAGGTTGAGCAAACAATTTTTGTGTAAACTATACCTTTAGTACTGGTGAATTGATGCAGCCCAGTTAAAATAATTGTATAAAACCATAAATATTCAGTTTCCACACACAGAACTCCCATGCAATTTGAAATGTATTTATTATGTTTATACATTTGTAAATATTAGTGTTTTTCTTTCTTGCAATTGCAGTTTTTCTTTGCTGTACAAATCTTTGAAATGCTGAACCAAAGCAGTGAAACGCTTTATTCCAATATAACTCAGATAATACATTGCTTCTGTACTGCTTAAACATCAACAAGATAATATCAAATGGATTATAAATTTGAAATCTTAACCTGAAACTTCTGCAAATTTGCAGCATCATTGCATTATTCCATCAAAGTTAATTTTTTTTATTGTTACTATTTCTCAGGGTCAGCTGGCTGGCGCTCACTTTATAAAGCATAACTCTCAGCTTTCAGTTTTTCTTTTTCCATTTCAAAAAATAAACTAATTTATTACCACACAAACATAGATACAAATTGAATGATAATGTAATTATGGCAAGAAGCTAACTTGACCATGCGAACCAGGCAAACCTTGACCTCATGCTGTAGAGAATGACAGTTGGGAAGGATACAGTATGTTTCTTTTTGGGGGAATTTTTAGTGAATATTTTAAGCCAATAGTTTTAATATGCAATAATACAGCTTTCAATGACAGACACTATTCTGTAAGTTTGTTGTTTTATCATGTCTTGAAAATATTGACATTTGGAAACTGACGATCACTTATTTCTGGGAAATAAAATCTTCAGTAACATTTTCTTTATGACACAAACACTCAGATATGTTCTGCAAAATGTTTTAATGGAATACAAAAATGAACAACCAACATCAATAAAATCAAATTGTACACTGTTTTCTGGTTGGTGGTCACAATCAGGACTCAACTTATTATAAGTTTGCCAAAAAAAAAAAAAAAAAAAAAAAAACCCTCCTTTTTGCAAGACATTTCTGTTAGTATATCTTCCTCAAACTTGCAGTTCAACCTCAATCTATTCTCAGTAAGCTTCTCTGAATAATAATTACCATTTCACACTTCAGACAGTATCACAATCGTATCTCTGTCTGAATAAATCACAATGTCTAACAGAGAAACAATAGGCTTATTTTGCTGCTTATAATATTTTGTTTGGTGACGCTTCCAATGAAAAAAGTGCATGTAGGTTCATCCTCCATCCAATCGATCTAGAAGAAGAGTGGAATGATGGCCGTTCTCAAGTCAGGATAATCTTTGAATTGCTCATTGTAGGTTTTATGCTTTGCCCGAGCCCATATAGTCATCTGAATAAGACCCAAAAATGCGAAAACTCCCACTGCAAAGATATGAAAGATTCACGCTTTTTATAAGGTAGGTGCAGCAAAATATATACTAAAAAATATTATAGTCAGAGAGCACTGGTGGGAAATATTTTGCTTGCAGAATATTAAATGTAGCTCATTCATTTTGCGTCAATGTTTATTTTGACCTTTTTTAACTTTAAATAACTGTTCATTTCCAGGTTTAGATTTTGAATCCCATTTTTCAATCTGGTCATTGATCCAATCCCATTTCTACCCTTTACCCCTAAGCTTTCCCCTACTCCTATGTTTGGCGGGTTCAATCTTATGTTCATATTTAAGGTTCTTCAAAGAATTGTTTGCAAAAAAAAAATCACTAGTTAGCTAACATTAAACCACGATAATCCACAACATATTTTCAAGTCTGATCAGTGCCGTATCCACCATAGACATTAAGGGGGACAAGTCCTCCCAATAATTAAATTAGAAATCAACAAACTTTTTTTTTTTCTCAAATATGGCCAGTTTGAGAGAGATGCAGAGTTGGACTCTTTATTGTAGTGTGCAGATGGTGTGTGGTGAAATACTGTCTACCTGGAACACATTGTGTCATTGCTGTGAAGCTGATCCATGATCCCACCTGGAAATAAATGCAAATTTTCCAATTTTACATCACTACACAAAACACAGACAATATTCTTCAAGATCCCCGGAATCAACAAGAAACATTTCACATGCTGCTCTCCCCAGGTGTGGACAGCCCCAGACATTCCAAATGTCTCCTTTACTGCTTTTTTTTTGTCATGAAACAGATTATTCTGTAAACTTGACAAACCTCATATGTGTAGTTTGGGCAGGACACGAAGAAAAAGAGCCAAGTGAATGGATTATTTGTGGGATAAGGAATCTCTTTAGGCCTGGACCCTGTTGAAGTGTGAGAAAAGCATAAGGTTATGCGGTAATGGAAATATCTAATATAGCTAAGGATTAGTCAGGAGAATGCATAGTCTCTGAAGAAGGTATTAATGTAACATTTTTTTTTCTGCGCACACCCACACAGTCCTTTATGAAAGGGACAAAGAAATGGTAATTAATCACAATCACTAGGTTTCATTGTCTGTCTTGATGGGTCAAGTTTATGCCCACACAGCCACAGAGATGAATCTTTATTAGGACTCACCATTACAACTGATTCGATTCAAAATCAGATGAACTGAGAAATTTCCAAACTCACAGACCTGAATAAAATGAACAAAGAGATGATGAGGAAAAACAGTTATGTAAAAATAAAGCTACACTATGTAACATGTGGTCCTCTAGTGGTTAATAGCTAAAATAATGTGGAAGAACATTATTGTTCAATGTAATATTACATATGGCTATACAACATCTTGTCAGAGTAAATGGTCACATAAATAATGAGCACTTCAAAACAGTAAATGCATGTATGTATGTGAATGTATGTACATAATTTTCTGTGAAATCTTCCCCTACATCATTAAAATATGCATAATCATCATAGGTTAATCAAATTTGAGTAAAGGCATGGTTTGGAAGATGAAACTCTCTTAATGATTAATATATATATATATTAAATCAATGTAACAATGTTTAATACATACATAATACATATACATAATATATATTAAATCAATGTAACATAATATTTAATGTAGCCTAAATATTTGAAAATATTTAAAATCTAATAATAAATACTGAATATTAATAAAGATTTTGACACACATACCAAAAACATTGCCAGTGCAGTGTAGATCTGAAGTCTCCCATAAGCTAGAAAAACAACCGGAAGTTAATATGAGGCTCACAAACTAATGTAATGTGTGACATAATGAGCACTTACTTGGTGGGGTGTAGAGCGGATGGTTGATGTAATATGCCTGCCATGCTGCAAATCCCCAGTAATACAGACAGAGCTACAGAATCACGGTTTAAATTCATGTAAGGATCGGGTCTATTATAACACACAGTAACAGCTCAAAGAATAATTCCTTAAATTTATACTAAATGCAAAGCTTAAATGTATACTTTAGTTATGTTTAACTTCATTTAAGCTTGCTCATTTGCATGATTAGAATTCACATGTGCAGGCAATATTTTGAATGACTCTTCCATATGGTCAAACCATATGTATTCTGAGTGTGTTGAAAGATACTGTAGGGCCATAATTTAAACCTGCAAGAGGACGCTTAATGGAAAGCAGCCAAATATTCCCCCCAAAGCTCCTCAGCGCTTCACTGACACCACTGAACTAATGCCAATGTCATAAGCACTTCAGACACATTAGCTAATGTGCCAAAGACAGTAAATACTGTGACAATTTCATATGAAAAAATACAGACATACACATACCATCATGATGGTGCGTAAAGGTAATGTTCCGTCAGAAAAGCGATGGATAAAAATAGTTTCCACAAGCCTCTTAATGTAATGAAGAGAGTGACACCAGCAAGCCAGCCTGAATCAGCAGGGTCAAATATAAACCATAAACATTTTGCCACACCTTTGGTATATTGTTTAATATTCATTTTCACACTGAAAAAATGAGCTGCACTTTTTAAAACTGAAAAATGTGATTCATGCAGTAACATCTAAAGTCAGAAATACTATTTAACACCACTGAACCAATCAAAATACATCAGGGTTACACCAGTGGTTCTCAACTCTGGCACTCGACTTTCCTGCAGAGTTTAGCTCCAACCCTAATCAAACACACCTGAACATGGTAATCAAGGTCTTCAGGAGTTACTGGCAGGTGAGTTTGATCAAGGTTGGAGCTCAACTCTGCAGGAAAGTGGACCTTGAGTGCCAGAGTTGAGAACCATTGGGTTACACCAACAAAACTGAATGCAATAGATAGATCAGGCATTTAAGAAATTGAAAGGATTTGTAATAGTGTGTTCACTTTTCTGTCCATCAGCACATCAAGTTCAGCTCATCTGAATAAGGGTTTTCTCTCTGAACTCACTTGACAACTTTAAATGGACTTTGGGTGTAGTCATACTCGTAACCGTAGATGTATGGAAGCCGATAGTAGAACAGCAGGTAAATGAAAAGCGGCCCAAGACACTCTGCCAGAAATACCTACGATCAGCACCCAACAAAACCACCATTATTGTCATACACATTATACGAGCTGCTATTGTCTGAATGAGCATGTATCAGATGCTTTCTTTACCATAGTCCAGCCTAACTGTGGGCCGAGGTCCTGGAAGAACATTGTTGCAGTCGTGCCAACTGGTAGATCCTCCAGCACATCATCATCACTGAGGGCCTTCCCCTCTGAGAATCAACCAACTCAGTCATAATATGAAGAAATATCAAAAATAAATGCAAGTCATTTTTATAAACATTCCAATAAAAACAACTTTTCTTGTTTATATTATTAACTAACTGATGTTTCCTCACTCTTGCGTTCTCCATTGTGATATGAAGCCTGACATTCTATCAGGAGAAGTGCAGACGTGCACATATGCGTCGCAGCTGTTGCAGATCTAAGATTGCAAAAGCATCTGTCTACTGTACTAGACTTTAATTCTTCTGGATTTTTCTTCTGGGTTTGGTGAACGTTTTTGAACAAATATTTTAGAAATTGCAATGGAATACACAAGATGTCCAACAGAACAAAATAAAATGATATAAAAAGTTACAAAAAAAAAGAATTCATGTAAAAAATAAAATAAAATATAATAGATGGATGGGAAAGTGTACCTGGATGCAGCTTCAGTGCCTGTCTTGATGGATAAAACTTGGGGTCTGCAGGAATTTCAAAAATTAAAATATTTAAAACAGCTTGGTCATATTGCATCATGTATGTAAGCTGCACAGTTTGAGTAAGCATATATGATTGTGTAAGAACAAAAACACTTACAAATTTTGTGCAACAAGGTCTTGATCTCTGCGATGGTGGCGTTGGGCTCCACCTGAGAAAGTTCAAGAATTTTTCTCAGCTGTAACTCCCAGACGATTAAGAGGCCTTTATTCAGTCAAAAGTGATTTCTGACCCAATGCCAGTGTTGTATAACAACAGCTAAAACCAAAAACTATTAAAAACACTTTTTTGTTAATTGAAATAAAAATACAATTAATTATAAATATTGAAAGTGTATATAAATATAAACATATAAATATGAAAAAATAAATCATTTCAATTAGTTTTAATTTTCATTTAAAGTGCTAAAATAACAAACTGAAATCAAAATGAATAAATAGAAATATATTTTAAAAAGAAACACTATTAAAAATGATAAAACAACAACAAAATCCCCAAATATAAATTAAAAATATAAAATAAAAATAAAAACTAATTAAAAAACGTTAATAAATACCATAATAGTACATTAATAATACTAAAATTACACTGCTAAATGCACCTTATCCAGGTAGCAGAGTTGTGCCTTGTTCTTGAGGTCCAGGATCTCCACCTCAAAAAAGACATAATTCTTATTCTCTGTAGTCCCAGCTTTCAGGCCGTGGTCACATCTGGCTTTTATGAATTGGGCTACGGTGAAGAGACTCCTTAAATCCACACATTGCATGATGCCTGCTGAGGGCTGTAGGTGAGCCCTGGTTTTGGTGGTCGGTGTACAGATGCGATGAGACCCTTACAGCCACATGGTAAGAGATGGAATGCTCATAATGACCTCACAGGCATATCGAGTTGAGTATCGCAGTCAGAGGATCTTGTTGACAAAGTTAAATAGTTTTGCTCAGGCTACCACAATTTGAGATTTCAAACACTGTCAAGCTTGCATGACTTTTCATTTCCAAAAAACAGGGCCTGTTATATTAGTATTTGTGATCTGTTTCTGCAGAAATATGTTTGTCATGAAGTCAACATACAGTGCAGGCACATGCACATGGACGCACACCCGTGAAGAGACGTGAGGGGCATGTCTTGGATTTGAGCTGCAGGCTGGTCTATATTTGTCTCTGACGGTGAGGGGCAATTTATCAGCCCCGCTGCACCCTGCCTCACAGACCTCTGAACCCCAATAACACTGTCAACTATCATTTCATCAAGTGCTTTGAGTTTAATCCTTCTGGTAAGGGGAGACGTCCCCCCCATCATGCTTTAACTGTATCCAGCCTTTTATTGATATTCTAGCCTTGATTACCGGCTTAAAGTATGAAGAAAAGTGGAGCAGAGCATTGCTGAGATATCAGCCCTACAGCCCTACTGTGAAAGAGTAGATGTGACCACACACAGAGATCACTGGAATCTTCTCAACATCTTATTCTATGTATCAAATGGAAAAGTTTCCTTAATAATAATAATAATAATAATAATAATAATAATAATAAATTGTGTTTTTAAAATGTAAAAGTTAAAAATCATTGATGTTTAATTTCTTTTACTACACATATACAACACAGTTACTGTAAATCTAGAGATCACCTTACATGTTTACAACCAATGTCAATATGGATTATGTTTGTTTTGTGTATTTTTGTCTGACAATTAATATGCACTAAATAATAATAATAATAATAATAATAATAACAATAACAATAATGATAATGATAATGATAATGATAATGATAATAATAATAATAATAATAATAATAATAACAATAATAATAATAATAATAATAATTTGGCTTACATTTAAACATTTCAAGAATTATTTCTAAAATATTTTACATATATTCTGACATATTAAAATATGTATTTTATTAACATCAAAATGCATTTGGGTCAATTTTGAAATTTAAAATAAATGAATTATTATTATTATTATTATTATTATTATTATTATTATTATTATTATTAATGCATAATTTTCAGTACAGGATCCAAACTTTGCAAATGTGGCCAAGCTAGTAAAATGCATATTTTGCTAAATTATTTTTATTAGATATAACTTTTTAAAAAAATTACTTCTTTTGTACACAATTAATTAATATTTAATTTTACACCTGATTATAATGGTGTTGTTATGTGCTATTCTTTAGAACCACCTGAAGACATGAATTAGTAGTACCCAATAGGGTTATGGTTAGAACCAGTAATCATAATTGTATACAACCATAACCAGAAGATTGTCAATATAATTAAATATACTGGTTTATCTTTAGTTAAAGCTATTAAATAATTAACTAAGCATTCTATTAATTCATAAGTAAGTCATGAGGACACATATGGCACAAAACACAGTTCATTAAATGCAGAAATATAACCCATCCATCCTATTCAGATATTTTAGCTCTTCTATTTAAAACAGAACATCTGTGGGGAAAAAGTAAAGCCATAATGTAATTCAAGTAATTACCTCAAAATAGGCGACTCTATTAATGACTCCATGTCTCCTCCAGTCCTCCAGATGAAAACCATGCCACACAATCGTCTCCCAGCCTCTTAAAGAATCAATGTTTTCATCCAGCATGTCCATACGAGCAGAAGAGGCCATAACTCCTCATATAAGCCTGCCTTGCCTTTGTTGAATGAGATGTTATCAGCCCACTAAATATCTCCTGCTGAATCCTAATGAGAATGTCAAATGGAGAGTAACTGCTCTCCAGTGCTGGAAATAAATAGACAGTTGTCTCCAGTGATCAATACAGTAGATAATTAGCCATAGAATCAGGCATATATCAAGAGGTGCTGAGGATGTGACAACTGCGCTAATTAAACTGACTGACTGAACAGTGTTTCAGCAAACAGAGAGTAAATGCTGTTGTAATTGGAAGTAATGGGTGAGGGTCTTTTATAATGAACATTTTTATTTAAATTTTTTTTTTTTACAAAATTTTTCTGTTTTTATTTATTTAAAAAAAAATTAAAAAAATTAAAAAATTAAAAAAAAGGAAGTCTGATGATGGCCATGGCTCAGTGTAACTTATTTTGAGCTTGTAATTTTATTCAGTTTTCAACCGCTAGGAGGCAGCACTAGCTCTCTTTACAGTAGGCAAGGCAAGGCAAGGCAAGTTTATTTATATAGCACATTTCATACACAATGGTAATTCAAAGTGCTTTACATAAAATAAAAGGAAATAACAATAATAATAAAAAAAATCACAAAACTATAAAACAAGGATTTTAAAACTTTGCAAATGATTTAAATTTTGATTTAAGAGGTTTAAAATGAGTTTAAAAGAGTTAAGAATTGAAAATGATTGTACATTAAATATAGTGCAATCAGTTCGGACATTGCACAGTGCTCATTCAATAAATGCACAGCTAAACAGATGAGTTTTGAGTCTGCATTTAAATGTGACTATTGTTTTAGCACATCTGGGCCCATATTCACAAAACATTTTATCTTACCACTAAGAGTTTTCCTAAATAGCAGTAATAGATGTTAGCTAAGAATTATTTTTATTTAATTTAAACAACAACAACAACAATAACAACAATAAAAAACATATTCACAAATCTGCTGAGACAAACTTTTATTAAGGAATAGAGAGAAGTCTTAAGCTAAGAATAAGGGCAGGGCTGACCTCCTTGCTATGGATGATGTCAGCACACTTACAAACTATGCACACAGTGATTGGCTGATATTCACAGAAATATTGTAGAGCACAATATTATGTTGCCATATTAAAATAAAGGTTTTAAAATAAAAATGTTAATTGCCACATTCAAATAAACATTTTAAAATGCAGGCTAAGTGTCACTAATTAAACAAGTAGGCTATATATTCATCTAATTGTTAGCCTCTTATATGTATGCTTCTCGTAAACAATTAGTCAATATGCATTAGAGCTGCCCTCGACTAAAGATTTTTCTGGTTGACTGGAAGTCATTCATTTTAAGCATTGGTCGACTATTAGTCACGCTTTTATTAATAAACCATATAAATCTTAATAATGAGCAATTGCCTACATAGCCTAATAAGCTCTCAAGCACACACAAAAAAGGCTACCCACAGCACACCGGCAAATATAATAATTATGAATTTGTTTGGGAAAAACAGCAAGTACACTGCATTAATGTTTTAATTTATTGTAACGTCATAATTTATTGTTACACTAGTTCTTTCTGTTTAAGAGATGAAGTCGGCAATACTGACTCATCTCCGCAGCACCTGTATGCATTTTTATATGAATTACATAATGTGAAAATATTTGTTTTCTATCTGAATAGGTTCATTTAAAAGTTTCATTCTCTATAGATATATTTTTCATGTCTGTAATAAACAACACAGAGTTTTGAAGTGACAAGCTCAATTTCCAAGATGGCAGAAACCGCATCATGTTTGCTTTAATTATTTTACAAAAAGATACAAAATACCTACCCATATTGCACAATAACAAACCAAAACACCATAAAGATAAAAAAGATGCGTTACTCTTATCTGTATGACCAAAAATGATGGAAGTAGTGATGGGAAGTTTGGATCATTTTACCGACTCTGACCTTTGAGTCTCCTTCAGCAAAATGAACAAATCTTTTTTCGAGTCATTTTGTTCATTTTGTTCATTTTATCAAAATATAATTAAAATGTTACGTGTTACTTCCCTAACATGTCTACTAGTACTTACGCAAACGTTGATCACACTACAAACAATACAAAACAAAAATGCTATAAGAAACAGAAAAGATTAATTCATTGTTTCCCTGGGTCTTCAGTCTATGATTAGCTCACCTCACCTCTTATCTGACAAGTCTTCGGGTTTGAGTCGTTCTTTCATCACGTGACAGACCCACAAGCTATAACCTATGCAGTCTGAGCCGGAAAGAGAATTGATTAGTTCATCTATCGAGTCTTCGGGGTTGAGTCGTTCTTTCATCACGTGACAGCCCCATAAGCTTTAACCATAGACTGTATAAAAGGCTTTAACCTATTGTTCGTTCTTTTGTCATGTGACGTGACAGCATTGGATAGAGACATTAATTTACAAGCTTCATTACAAATGGGTGCATAGTTATTATTATTATCATCATCATCATCATCATTATTATAATTATTTACTCTTACAGTTACTGCATTTCTGGTCTCAAATTGTAGCTTTTTTACTACGTACAGTTTATTAATGTGTGAATTTCTGTCATGATGGTTATTTTCCATACACTGAATGTTGTAACAAAGATTTTAAAGAGTTGGTTATTATTATTATTAAGTCTCTTTCCAACTCAGACTGCATATGTTAAAGCTTATGGGTCTGTCATGTGACGAACGAGTGACTGGAAAAACATGAAGACTCAAGAGATGAACTAATCAATTCTCTTTCTGGCTCAAAACTGCATTGGTTACGTTTATGGGTAATCACACCCAGATTCTTGATTTTTAGTTGTTAGACCCCTAGAGTCAAGGTATGCATTCACCTGTGAAAACTTCATCTTTGTTTCCAAATGCAATGACTTTAGTTTTTTCATTGTTTAACTGAAGAAAGTTCTGGCACATCCAACTGTTAATTTCATCAATACATTGGCAGAGGGAGTCACTTGGGTGTAGTCATTTGGCGATAAGGCTAGGTAAATCAGGGTGTCATCAGCATAGCTGTGATAGACAATTTGGTTGTTTCTGACTCAGTGGGAGCATATACAGGTTAAACAAGAGTGGTGCAAGAATTGAGCCTTGTGGGACGTCCACTTATACTTATGCTCTCCTATACTCACATAATACAGGCACCTTCCCCACTGCATTCAAGCAGGCTCGGGTAACCCCACTGCTCAAAAAAACCTACATTAAACACTTCACTTACGGATAGCTTCCATTCATAGTGAAAACCCTCGAAAGAGCTGTTTTCAACCAGGTATCATTGTTTCTCTCACAGAACAACAAACTGGATGCTAACCAGTCAGGTTTCAGGAGTGGCCATTCAACTGAGACTGCTCTACTGTCAGTCACAGAAGCCCTGCGGATTGCAAAAGCTGATTCCAAATCATCAGTTCTTATTCTGCTACATCTATCTGCTGCTTTTGACACTGTAAATCATCTGATCCTCCTGTCTGCCCTCTTATCACTGGGCATCACAGGGATTCCACTTCGCTGGTTTGAATCCTATCTCACTGATAGGCCTTTCAGGGTGGCTTGGGGAGGGGAGGTATCCAAAGCACATCAACTGGTCACTGGGGTTCCACAGGGATCAATTCTTGGACCCCTCCTCTCATCACTGGGTCCCATCATACAGGCACATGGCTTCTCCTACCATTGCTATGCTGATGACACACAGCTCTATCTCTCATTTCAACCAGATGATCCAGCAGTAGTTGCACAGATCTCAGGCTGCCTTGTGGACATCTCGGCATGGATGAAATAATATCACCTACCTGGCAAAGACTGAGCTTCTTGTCTTCCCTGCCACTCCAGTTCTACAGGATGATTTCTCCATCCAGCTAGGTTCTTTTACAATTACCCAAACAATTTCAGTCAGAAATCATGGTTGAACCTTTGATGACCAGCTGACCTTCAAAGACCACATTGCAAAGACTGCCCTATCTTGCAGGTTTGCATTGCACAATATCAGAAAGATCAGGCCCTTTCTAACAGAGCATGTTGCACAACTTCTTGTCTAGGCCCTTTTCATTTATAGGCTGGACTACTGCAATGCTCTTCTGGCCGGACTTCCATCAAACACAATCAGATCTCTACAAATGATTCAAAATGCAGCGGTATGACTGATCTTCAACAAGCCCAAAAGAGCCCGTGTTACACCTCTATTTATATCCTTGCACTGGCTACTGGTTGCAGCTTGCATCAAGTTCAAGACATTGATGCTTGCATATAGAACAGCCACAGGCCTAGCACCCACCTACTTCCACTCACTACTACGTATCTACATCCCCTCCAGAAGTCTGAGATCCGCTACTGAGCGACGCCTCATGGTACCATCACAGAGAGGCTCAAAATCATTTTCCAGAACATTCTCGTTCACCATTCCTGGCTGGTGGAATGATCTTCCCACCCCTATCCGGAATGCAGAATCCCTGACAGTTTTCAAGCAACAGCTGAAAACTCATCTCTTTCTCTTCGACTTCATCATAAAAAAAAAAAAATTGTCTTTCGCTTTATTTATTCGTTCTCTTTCTAGCTTGTACTTATTTGAACAATGTCTAAAACTTGGTATTACAAGGAATTCCTGTGTCTGTCTGCCTCTTTAAGAATAATCGCTTTATGTATGCCCCAATTGTAAGTCGCTTTGGATAAAAGCGTCTGCAAAATGACTAAATGTAAATGTAATAAAACCTCTCCCTTCTAAGTATGACTTGAACCATTTGAGTCCATCCCAGAAAGCCCTACCCAGTTTTTCAGTCTCTCTAATAGTATGTTATGATCGACAGTGTCAAACGCAGTATTTGTTCAGCTGATTAAAGACTACCTTTTAAATAATCTTGCCTATAAAAGGAAGATTTGATATTGGTCTGTAGTTGCTCAGTATGGTGTTATCAAGATTGATTTTTTTTTTTCAGAAGGGGTTTAACAACTGCAGTTTTCATGGAGTTTGGAAAAGTCCCAGAAATAAGTGAGGTGTTCACCACTTCTAAGAGATCTGCTTCTAAACAGTTAAGCACCCTTTTGAAAAAAATATGTGGGAAGTGTGTCAAAATAGCAGGTTGACGATTTAAGGTGCTGTACTATTTATTCCAAAATTTTGCTATCAATTTCTTAAAAAGCAGACATAGTATCTTCTTTTTAATATTGCAATCAAATCTGTCTGACCTCTGCATAACTTGGGGATGTGCTAATCGCCTTCCTGATACTATTGATCTTCTCCAAAAAAAAAAAAAAAAAAAAAAAAGGAGAGTATTGCTATCGGAGAGTATTTCACTGGCAGTCTGACTTGGGGGTGGGGGGGGTTGTCAGTCTCTCAACAGTAGCAACAAGAGTGCAAGTGTTGTCTAAGTTACTGTTTATAAGGTTTGAAAAGAAAGTTTGTCTAGCTGTGGCTAGTTTCACATTAATAGCATGAAGGCTGTCTTTTGGATGCTTCCGCCACATTCGCTCAACTTTTCTGCATTGTCTTTTCATACTCTGTACTGCTGCTGATTTTCTCCATGCTTATTTTTGTCTGCCTATCTTCTTGCTGACTTTCACAGGAGTTAAAGGAACCAAAGAGAAGATCAACAGAGCCTCTATAAATAGCACACTAGTGTTTTGGTTAATGCATCTCTTTCTGACAGAGACAGATCTAGATTCAGTGGTAGCAGAGATCAATATATCAACGAAAATACAGAAGTGATCATATAGTGCTACATCCTTAATGACAATGGATGAAATGTTTAGACCCCTACTGATGATTAAATCTAGAGTATGTCCACATTTGTGTGTGGGTCCATGCACATGCTGAATCAGGTCAGTGTTTAAAAGAGTTATAATTTATTTTGTAGTTTTGTTTTCTGCATTATCTATGTGAATATTAAAATCCCCTGCAATAGCAAAACAGTCAAACTCTGAGGAAAACATTGATAGCATTTCTGTAAAATCTTCAACGAAGGCTGGAGAGTATTTTGGAGGTCTGTAAATAATGATAAACAGAATGCGTGGAGCACTTTTCAACACAATCCCTAGATATTCAAAAGACAAGTACTGACCAAATGACACTTGCTTGCATTGATAGACATCTTTAAATAGAGCAGCTACACCTCCACCTCTCTAACAGTCCTACAGACACTCATGAAAATAAAGTTAGGAGGGGCTGTTTCATTCAGGACCGTTCCACTGCAGCTGTCTTCTAGCCATGTTTTGTTTAGAAACATAAAATCCAGGTTGTTTGTGCTTATTAAGTCACTGATTATAAATTATTTAGTTTTTTAGTGAGCAAATGTTTTAAAATGCTAACTTGATGGCATTGCATTTTGTCTCAACAGCAATATATGTTTGATGCATAATAGGCCGCAGATAAGACGAGTCAGCTGTATGGCTTGAGAAGGCCTTAGACTTTCTATCACGTGATAAAACAGAAATAGAGAAAACTAGAGGCACACCGGTTTCCCGCTTGTTCTGTAAACATTTGTGAATGTTGCTGCTATTTATAGTGGGAACCCGACACATATCACTGAGAGCTGCTATCAGTTGTTTTTGGTTCACCTACAGCAGATGGAGGGTTTGGGCCCTAGCGTTGTGGCAGCAGCCGGAGAGCTCTCACAGGAGGTGGAGGACGAGCTGGCCCCACAGTCTTTGGTGGTTGTGGGGCCCGCCATTTTTTAGTTGATATTTGAGAGTTTGGTCCCAGTATAAACCAGTTCCTCCATTTTCTCCTCCATTTTCTGTGAGAAGCTTAGAAGTGGATATGCTGGAGAGAGGCTCAGTAGTGATGTTGTCCATGAGCAGTGCTTGTCTTGGCTGCGTGGTACACAAGAGTTTGTGTTTCTTGATGCTGTTATGTTTGCTCGGATAGAAAAATAATGCTGTTCAGTCCTAAAATCCAGAAAATAATTATAATTTTTGAGCCATTAATTCCTACTGGGTTTTCAGAATGGCGGTTTTGCATTATGGTTAACATTACTAGAAGAGACTTGATCATGTTTACTGACACTATGGAAAAAAAGAAAAAAATATATATTATTTTCTTTTTATTTTATTATTATTTTTTTTTTTACATGGATTTGAAGAGTTTTCTTTTTATTTTATTATTATTTTTTTTTTTACATGGATTTGAAGAGGGAAATGGAAAATAATTATTAAAACATTCTATAAAATCTATCTGAGAGGACCTGCCTGGACTGATTGTTAATGGGACTATTACAACATTTTCCTCAATGGAGATCTTTTTCCAGCTATTTGCATTTGGAAATAAAATGCAGATGCCTGTGAAACCTTGATACATGAGATAAATAAGCAATGCTTTCTATTGACCTTCATTTCCATGACCAAAGGAGAAGAGAGCATTGAGATATGCTGATGATTTAGGCCAGCTCTGGGCTGGTTTAGCTAGAAGGGACTCGAACTAGTAGCTATTGGGAATCCTGAATCTTAAAAGAGTTTATATAAGACAGCAAAGGCTCACTTGCACTATTTTTAGCCGTTTCATTTTATGATCTTCATTTTGTTAATCCACACTCACACGCATACACGCGCACACACACACACACACACACACACACACACACACACACACACACACACACACACACACACACACACACACACACACACACACTAGTATGACTACCATTATACTGAACACTGCATGGAAAACAAAACGTCACACAGCCAACAGTGCAAGCCCCTTCACCCCTGTACACAGATACAAAGGGGGAAGTCAAAGTTTTCTGCTTGACACTTCACAAGTCAACGTCCTCAAGACTTCTGCAGCTGCAGAAGGAAAAGGATTAATTCAGGTGAGCCCTGAAACAGCACATGGAGTGACACTCAAAGGCCTCATCCCAAAAGCCAGAAACATCCATGCATTCACAACAGAACTTGTAGGAGACAATGATGTCCACGCCTACCTGCGAGACATTGACTCTTTATAAAATTCCCCATGCTTACTATCACACAGATTTCGACAAGCTAACTTTGGAGCTCAAAATGAACCTGGGATGGAGAAGGACACCAGTTTTCCTCCGAAAACTCCACCCCATTGTAAGTCACCATTTAGGAATTATGGCCTGCACAATGCCTATTCAACAACTGTGTGACCTGACACAGTAGGCCTTTAGCAGGTGAATTCAGGTAAATTGGGAGACTTTTTGCTGTTCCAATTTACCTTAATTCACCCTGTATGACATCTATAAATCACTATATATCTTGCTATTTTAACAGATACTGTATATGCATTTAAAAAGATAGAATCCTTTAAGTATACAGGAAAACTTTATTGCAATAAACTTAAAGTTCTAATGAAAATGCAGTACAATTGAAATAGCTATACACTACCTTTTAAAACTAGGACTAAGGATGTATTCATTTAATAAAAAAATACAGTAAAATTATACATATATAGTGAAATAGTATTATAATTTAAAATAACTGATTCTATTTTAAGCTTCAGTCTTCAGTGTCACACTATTTCAGAAATCATTCTATTGTGCTGTTTTGCAGCTCAAGAAACATTTCTAATTATTATCAATGTTAGAAAACACTTGTGTTGCATAATATTTTAATATTAAGCAGCACAGGTGTTTTCTAACATTGAAACAGTGATAATTTTCCAGGATTCTTTGATGAATAGAAAGTTAAAAAAACAAAACAAACAGCATTATTTGATTTTAAACAAATCTCTATAGCTCACTAACAGCGATAAATATGTCGAGCCTGATTTCACCAAGTACAACATGTCATCAATCAACCAATCAGAAATGAGATACATGTATAATTTTTCAGGAAATATCTGTTTTAGGCTTACAACCAGGGTTAGGTGCTTCTACATCCTTGTTAATGAGCTATCATTTCCCACTGATTTTAGGAATAAATTATGGGTAGGGTTAGGTTTAGGGGTAAGGATTGGGTTAAGTCTATATTTTTGGAAAAATCACAGCGACCCAATAAATATATAATGTATACATATAATATTTACATTTATGTGCGTGTGTGTATTAAACCAAAAGATAGCATAACAAATTGCTGTGCACAGTTATTGACAGTTTATATGCAGCTGAAAGCTAATAAATGACCATTCTGAGCAATGTGACATGGTATCGTTCTCATTTCACTATGTCTAATGTATTCAGACCCAATCACCCAATCACTCTGACACTCCACCTGAGAGGTGACTCAACTTCATACGCCTGCAACACCCACAGGCCTGCTGCTTGCGCACTGCTGCTGCTTTTTTAATTTGGCTCCCCCCTTCATTTTCTGTTCGCATCTCTGGGTGCCTGCTGAGAGGGGTGTTGAGAAAGTTAATTTTAGTGTTGGCCTTATATGCTATGCTTGGCCTGTTTCAGTCAGCACCTGCCCCAGCTTTGATACGGGGTGACAGTGTGCCTGATTCATCTGCCCAGGAGCTGTCAGTCAAACGGCCAGTCACAGGCATTGTAGTCAACACTGAGACACCCCAGAGCACCGGGCTAACTGGAGCCAGGTCACACACGACAAATTATGACGAAAATCTCATTCATTCAAGTTAGTGATTAAATTGTCTGTCATAGAGACATGTGATGTGTGAGCAGAATTGAATGGGCAAGTAGTGATCTGAGCCAAATTTCACTGGTAAAAAGAAGATAAAGGTATGATTTCCCTTACAGATAAATGCTTCATATTGTTTTATCCCATATTATTTTATCCCTTGGTAAATATATTTTAAAAAGCACACTGAATCAGGGTTACAATGTGTTTATTCATAAACATCCATATTTGTGTCCATAATCATATGCCCATAATCACTGATTTACCGAGAGCTGAACACAGGTAGAGTAAAAAGTATTATATTTTTATATAATTTAAATTGTACTTTTTTTTCAGGTGCTTCAGATGGATATAGTATTAAAACTTTACATTTTTATTACATGTGTCACTAGGAAGGACATCATTTCTAATACACACACCTGCAGTGCTAATTTAGTAACTTTTTAATTTGCTGAAAGCTGCTGAATATTTTAGCGTCAGCACATTTTGACTCTTCTCTGGAACTAAAAGCTTTTTGACTGATCATGAACTTAGGAAAACTAAAAAGTTTGCAAATTGTATGTGCTTTGATCTAACTATTTCCAAGAGAGCAAGATCGTATTTTTACCTAGAACTTTACTTATTCATTTATATCACTTTATCACATTAATTAGCCATAATTATTACACAGCTCTCTGGAGTACTTGATTCTGATTGGTCAATCTCAGCACTGTATAATAAATAATAAATCCAATCTTTCATGTTCATTTGTTATATGTAATAAGCATGGAAATATGCAATAGTCAGATGGTTATTATAGCAAACGAAACCCCTTCAGGATCTAGAAGGATACAAGCCCTGATCCTGAGATCCCCTGTCAGGGTTTATTTTGTGATAATACACATCTGACTGTACTTTATCCCTTATTCTCACTCTGCTGAATAATGTTTCTCTGAATTAGGGGCCTGCAGAGGTGTGTTGACTGAAGTGAAATTGTGTTCGTCAGACTAGTGCTGTCATTTGTTTCTGAATCAGCAGACGGGAAGTGAAACAAGACGTGCAAATGTTCCTTTGAGGGGAAAATGAATGACTTTGTTTTAGGTATTTGTCATTTAGGTACATGAATATTGATAGAGCATCCTCTGGCAAAGAACCGGTTGAATCACGTTTTGAGAAAACAACAGCATAATTAGCTGAACCGTGTCAATGTCTGAACAGAGCAATTCTGAATGAGTAATAAACAGAAGAGAAGTTTTTTTTTTTTTTTGGTCTGATCTTTGGAGAAGATGAAAATTAAAAAAGATAATTTCTCATCAACATCAAAAGCAAAATCACAAAGCCCTCAGAAATTTCCAAAGTTCTCTTATCCATAAATTTCCTAGAGCAGAAAAAAGAAAGCATGAACAAAGCCTTTGTTGAATTAAATCTGTAAGTATGAGGTAGAGGTAACATTATTGAACAGCATTTCTGAAAAAAATTAATTAAAAAAAAAGTGGGAAACTTGAGATACTATTCTAAAATGAATTATTTTGTCAGACTATATATATATATATATATATATATATATATATATATATATATATATATATATATATATATATATATATATGAAGTACACAGAAACAACATCAAACCATGAACACTTAAAGTAGCATTTTTAATTGTAATTACACTGTACAATGTGAACTAATTTCGGCATGGATTGATTTGAAAGCTTTAAAGGGTCAGTCTAAACAAAAATTTGAATGCTGTCAACATTTACTCACCCCTTATTTTTTTCAAAATCTGCATGACTTTTCTTCTCTCTGTGGAACATGATATTTTAAAGAACACTGGGAACCAAACATTGGAGCCCAGTCATTTCCATTGTGTAGATATATTTCTGAACATATCTTCTTTTGTGTTCCACAGAAGAAAGAAAGCCATAACATTTTGGCACAACACAAAGATGAGTAAGTAATGACAAATGTTTATTTTTGAGTGAACAATCCCTTTGAATGTAAGTCATAAAAAGAGCTAAAAAATATGTCCTTACTCCTCTAAACATTCGACAAGCTAAAACTAAGAGACACAGTTTGCTAGATCAGTATATACTGTCCATAATAAGTATTGTTTATTTAATGTTTTTAAGTTTTTAGTTAAAAGTATTTGTTACATTCTTTGTTGAATCACATATTATAGATGAACACCATTGCTACGCACTGAAAGTTGCACAAACAACATTTAAACAGAGCTTTAAAAGACCACGAATGTCCTTATCTGAGTCCGAGTTTGAATATAATGACAATTGAAATGCTGACTGATATTTCCAGAGGCACTCAACCTCGCACTAAGCACATCTTTTGATTGAAATATATAAAACCCATTATTTCATAGCAATACCACAGCGATTACAGATCAGTGTAACTACAGAATCAAGTTTTCCTCTCACCTCAGGGCAGATCCATCAGGATTCATCATCAGTTTTAATAACGTGGAA
This sequence comes from Cyprinus carpio, assembly GCF_018340385.1. Lineage (NCBI taxonomy): Eukaryota > Metazoa > Chordata > Actinopteri > Cypriniformes > Cyprinidae > Cyprinus > Cyprinus carpio. The sequence goes on along the minus strand of NC_056573.1, from coordinate 9,624,238 downwards.
CAGCGTGACGTTGAACAGCACCTGGTGGCCATTGTTCCAACCGTAAAGTGCACGATCCCTGGCGTTGTAATCCAGCATGGACATGTGAAAGTACTGGTTATGGATGGGGATGTCCATGTACTCATAGGTAGAGGTTTTGGTGGAATAAGAGTAGTATACCTTAGCACCGGTCAGGTGGGAGTTGGTGATGTACAGCGTGCCGCAGATCATGAAGGACTCACCTGCATTCCGTTTGGAGTATTCTGTGTTCCAAGAGTTCAGCACCTGGATGGTCAGAGGATCCAGCTGGCTGATGACTATATTCCCTGCATTCTGATTGGTGGCATAGATGGCCCATAAACCGAGCTCATCGGCCATCAGGTCAATGTCAGAGAATCCGCCCCAAGTGTACGGGTAGACGTTGTGGAAGCCTGCAGACTCAAGTGCTCGTTGGGTCATTACCCGGCCACTTTCAAAGCTGTATCTGACAATGATGTTGCTCTGGTACTTGTTGTAGTACAGGGAGCCATTGTAGACGACATGATTGGTTCCCGCCCAGTGGAACGGAAGGTTGTAGGTTCTTGACTCGACCCCAGCTACAAAGTCGCTAACCGATTTATACTCACGGACAATCTTGTTGTTTGTATAGCTGTCCATGTACCAGACCTGCATTAGAACATTACAAATGTGATGAATAACATTTGAAACTTACATTTTATAAATGCATCATCTAAGGAGCACCACAATATTGTTAAGGAAGTAAAAATCTCATTCATTTTCTCCATATAGAAATTGATTTTTACTGATAAACCTGTTAAGACATCTCACCATGAGCTCTGAGTTATTCTTCAGCAGAAGCCATAATTCAGTGTGATTGAAAATTATCCTTCAGAAACCATTCCAATATACAAACCCGATTCCAAAAAAGTTGGGACACTGTACAAATTGTGAATAAAAACAGAATGCAATATGGAAGTTTCAAATTTCAATATTTTATTCAGAACACAACATAGATGACACATCAAATGTTTAAACTGAGAAAATGTATCATTTTAAGGGAAAAATAAGTTGATTTTAAATTTCACGGCATCAACACATCTCAAAAAAGTTGGGACAAGGCCATGTTTACCACTGTGTGGCATCCCCTCTTCTTTTTATAACAGTCTGCAAACGTCTGGGGACTGAGGAGACAAGTTCCTCAAGTTTAGGAATAGGAATGTTGTCCCATTCTTGTCTAAAACAGGCTTCTAGTTGCTCAACTGTCTTAGGTCTTCTTTATACCTTCTTTATGATGCGCCAAAAGTTTTCTATGGGTGAAAGATCTGGACTGCAGGCTGGCCATTTCAGTACCCGGATCCTTATTCTACGCAGCCATGATATTGTAATTGATGCAGTATGTGGTCTGGCATTGTCATGTTGGAAAATGCAAGGTCTTCCCTGAAAGAGACAACGTCTGGATGGGAGCATATGTTGTTCTAGAACTTTGATATACCTTTCAGGATTGATGGTGCCTTTCCACATGGTGCCTTTCCAGATTCTCTGAATCTTTGGATGATATTATGCACTGTAGATGATGATAAATTCAAACTCTTTCCAATTTTTCTCTGAGAAACTCCTTTCTGATATTGCTCCACTATTTTTCACCGCAGCATTGGGAGAATTGGTGATCCTCTGCCCATCTTGACTTCTGAGAGACACTGCCACTCTGAGAGGCTCTTTTTATACCCAATCATGTTGCCAGTTGACCTAATATGTTGCAAATTGGTCCTCCAGCTGTTCCTTATATGTACAATTAATTTTTCCGGCCTCTTATTGCTACCCGTCCCAACTTTTTTGGAATGTGTAGCTCTCGTGAAATCCAAAATGAGCCAATATTTGGCATGACATTTCAAAATGTCTCACTTTCAACATTTTATATGTTATCTATTTTCTATTGTGAATAAAATATGTTTATGAGATTTGTAAATTATTCCATTCCTTTTTTACTCACAATTTGTACAGTGTCCCAGCTTTTTTGGAATCGGTTTGTACTGATTTGATGCTCAAGAAACAGTTTTTGTGTAAACTGTGAATTTTTTTTTTTTCAGGATTTTTTGCTGAATGGGAAGTTCAAAAGAACATAATTAATTAGAATTTTAAATCACCGTTGTTACTTTTGATCATTTTAATGTGTCCTTGATGAATAAAATTATACATTTTAAACAAAAAAGTAAATTATTTATATTAAATTATTGTGTTTATTTGAATATGTAATTGATATTAAATTAAAGTTATGTATATTTGTATTTTTTCTATCTAATTATTTATTTATTTATTTTTTGCTTTGAATCAGCGTTTATAAGTTGTGATTGATCTCAGAGCTGGTTGGTTTTATCCATGTCTTTGAACTCTTTATCTGAGTTTTTTTTTTTTTTTTCTTTTTTCTTTTTTTTTCTTATGGACAAAAATAATGGAAAGACTAGTTTCTGGAAGCAATGCCGCTGAAAAGCATAACGGCTTTGCCACAGTGTTTGCCCATTTTTCAGTGGCATTGCTTCCACCATTATTTTTGTCCATTATAATGGTCATTATTACCTTTTTGTTCTTAGGTGAAGCCTGAGGGTCTGTCATCCAAGCTCCAAACCTCGTTCCTGATGTCTTTACAGTGATGGGCCCCGTGATTTTCATCAACTTACCACAGGCTGACACAGTAGAGAATGACAAGTAATGTCAGCTGTTATATAAGCATGTCAACACATCTTCAACTTTAAAGGAACACATCCCATACCACACAAGAAAATACCACAAAAAGTCATGTTGAGTTCAACTCACTGAGCTTGTTCATACAGTTTCTCAGTCTTCCCTCCAAGCCGAGAACCCTTTGCTGGAGTTCCTCATAATCATACGCTCCTATCTCCTCCTGGATAGCAGTCAGCACATGTGACAGGTTCCTGATCTCCTCCTTGAACTGGGAAATGAGTGTGGCATCAGTCTTGTACTGCTCCAGCACTGGAATCAGTGGCTGCAGTTCATTCATCTTCCCCTTCAGCTCCTGCGAAACCAGACAGACATTTAAATAGAAATCACATGAGGGGAGATTTGCTTACATTAACAGAAACAGATGCAAGAGCTTTGCACAGCTCGCCTGGTAAACAGCAAGACGTTCTGAACAATGACCTGCTGGACCGAAATTATATTACTGCTTAGAAATAAAACATGACCTTTAGATGTTTACAGGATTTCCAGGAATGCTGAAATGGGGGTGGCCTTTGGAAACGTTTGTGAAGGATAAAGACAAGAAGCTTTTGAGTGGGATTTGATTCTTCATTCTTGGAGAGTAATGGCATGAATGTAGCTTTTTCAAACCATTCTGTTTATATGAGAAAGGACCATTGATTTCCTCTGAGGCATGACTTTAATGGTAGCTCACCTGAAAGTTTTTAGTCAATAATGTTCTTCGGTTCGACTCGATTTGTCTGAACTTTGATCGGAGTCCTTTCATCTGGCTCTCCATTTTCATGACATACTGGAAGTCCCTCTGGGTCCTCAGGTTCAGCACTTCGATTGATTGCGACATGTTCTGAATCTTAAGAGAGGAAGATGGGCTAAAATGAAGTTAGGATTCATTAATCATCCTTTGAACTGCAAAAAGGAAGATGCGATAGATTTAAATTATATTTTCAACTCGTGTAAATCAGCCCTGACACTATGTCTCCAAGGAATTCTACATTTCCATAATTCCACTTAACGCAACCCAAGTAAAGACGGAGAGATCTTAGACACTTACCACAGCTGACACATTCAAAACATCAGATTATGTATCGGTCAACCCTATTACTTCCTTCACTAGCATCCACCAAACAAAGAAAGACACAGATACGTCTTATGGGCCAATAACTATTGCAGAATTTTTACAGTAACACAGAAGAAAAGCGTAGGAAGTAGAAACAAGAGGGAGCCTAAAGAACCCTTCAGGCCTTTTTGCATTACCATCATCTTTATGCTCCTCCACAATCAGCTGCATAGAAGCCTGTGGCATTCTTAATAGATGACAATGGCGAGCAGTCTAGCATAATGCTTTCAAATTGCTGAAATGAGAGCTTTTGTTATCTAAACCACATCTCAATATAAAGCGACTTTAGAGCTCTTAGACACGCATTATGTGCACACACACCTTCTCCAGTAACTGGCGGAGCTGTCTGCTCTTTGCATCTCTGGAGCACAAGTTCTGTTCTGGTGCGACAACCGTACAGATGCAGCGGCCGTCAGCATCCTGCGCTGAACTGTACACCTGCCAGCCTTCCTTAGGTCTGATGGTCTGTACAAACATACACACAGGCATGTATGACATCTCTTTGCAATTTAAAACGACATTCTTAATGTAATGAATTTTAATGTGACATAATCTGATTTCCATGCCTCAAGCATGCTTTAAGCAGCAGAGTGAAACTGAAATGTGGATATTTAGTGAGAACTACAATAAACTTGGCTATTCACTTCAAGTGCTTCATTTTATTATCCTTTATATATATATATATATATAACTTATTACAGTCATTATATGGAGAGATGATTGAGTAAATATGTTAATAATTTTTAAATATGCATATAATTTTGTTCTGTGTTTAAATCTGGGGAGTCTATATTTTAACTTCAAACTTTTGCTTCTGGTAAAAATACCCATAATATTGCTTTCTCCAGAGAAAAAAAAGTCATCTTGGCTGAATCAGCAGAGAAATATGCACAGAACAAGCACAGATTACAAGCAAAAACAGTCCAAAACACTACTAAACAAATATGCTGGTGGATAATGATGTGAGAGGACAGCAGGGGATGTATTTTTTTACTAGAGGAAGTGTTATTATGGATTATAGACTTGTATTTGATGAGAAACAATGGTTTGAAGCTAAAACGCCTTGATAGATGATGGACGCAGCTTTTTTTGCTTAACAAGACATGAATTGATGGACAGGAGTCATGTAGATTATTGTGGATTATTGTGGATATTGTGATGTTTTTATCAGCTGTTCGGAATCTCATTCTGACGGCACCCATTCACTGCACAGGATCCATTGGTGAGCAAGTGATGTAATGCAAAATTTCTCCAAATCTTTTCTGATAAAGAAACAAACTCATCTACATTTTTGGTGAGTAAATTTTCAGCAAACTTTCATTTTTCTATTCCTTTAAATCTGTGTCTCTGACTATAAGACACTACATGGCTTTATTTTAAATCATATAATAAAAGCACAGGAGAAATATTGTGCAGTTACTGTGTATTCCACTGAATATTAATTTTGATTCATCAAAATTCTAAAAGCAATTCAAGCACACGTCACTAAAACAAGGCAGGGCATAAATTGCATGTTTTGATGACAAATAGCTGCCTGTCGCAACACCTTCATGATAAAGCCTCTCTCTGCATTCATCTCCCCAAATTTCCCTAGATTGTCTGCAACAATAAAGGCGCTTTGTAAACACCCACATTCATTTTTTATTTTTTATTTTTTTTCCACTCTCACAGCGGGCTCTGAAAGGCCGGCTCTGGGGATTAGCCTTTTACAGGCGAGCTGAAAAACAGAGTTCTTTACACACTCTGGCACACTTCCTGATGCTGCTGCAACTAACAACTAACTGCAATTTCAGCAAATTGTATCATATCCAAGTTGGATGGGTACTTCCTGCTAGTTCACTGCCATTATGAAATATGAGCAGAGGGATTCTGCTCCTCAAATAAACCCTGCAGCTGGGTTTATTAAGACTGGATGAGAGATCCTCAGGAAACTCTCACTGATACTACAGATTTCTTTTATTTCTGGACACATATGATATGACATAAAATTCATGCAGTTACTTGGGTCTCACATGACAAATAATTGGCTGTGCCTCAACAATGCAGATCAGATCTTGACCCAGTGCTAAAATACACCCATTAGTGATTGTGTACAGATTAATAGTAGTGCTGAGAATAGACTCAGAACACTGAGGAAGTAAAATATTTCCTCATTAAACCATTTTATCAACACCAAATACTGTAGATTACAATTGAACTCTCAATTTAACAAAATATTAGTAGAATAATCATTGATATCAGGTTACAATTGAGTTAAAATGTATCGCAATGTGCATTTTATGTGCATACAGTACATGCTGTTATACTGTATAGTAACTGCATGTAATTACTGTAATTATAGGTTACTTTTGTACTTACTGTAGGAAAAATGCATCTTAATTTGTATTGCAGTGTAAACCGTAATATATTCTAGTATTGTAGTTGTAATAGAAAGGAGACAGAAAAAAATAGGGAGAAAATGCAATTTTCATGATAATTTCAACACGAACAAAATGCACACAAAATGTATTTTAATGTAATATACAGCTCTAAAAAAAGACACCTAATATAAAGAGTGACCAAACACCCAAGATGAAACAAACTGCCAATGCTTTGAGAAATAAGAGAGAATGCTTGCTGAATGCTTTAATGTGCAATATCTCATTCACTACAACACAAATAAAAGGTTTAAAAATATTATCTGTGACCATTTGTTCTGCAACCATATGGAGAATTACAGAAACTCAGGCTTTTCGCTTTTTAAATCACATTTTGTAAAGTATCCCACATATATCAAGATTTTAACCCAGCTTAAGTTTTATTGCATTTTCTTTTCTCCTTCTCGCTGAGGTTACAATTAAAAATATATTATCGCTTAACATAAGTAGCTATTATTAAATACATTGCCAGCTTTGTTTATCACTTTGCAAATATCTCGTTCCTATGACTCACTGGTGTAGTAGGAGCGGGACTCAGACATGTCAAGTTTCTGTCTATGTAAAGTCAGGAAGGTGCGCAGCACTCACCGCGGAAGGGCAGTAGCCGAGCAGAGCGAGAAAACAAAGCGGTTTCAGCACCACGAACAGCGCCCGCATTCTGCCTCCAGTCTCCCTCCCACGTCTCTCTTACAACCTGATTCACTCTCCGATGTTTCAGATCGAGCTTCTTGTCAGTATCTCGGGATCGGGACCCTCGATAGAACCGCTGAAAGTGCGTGTGCTGTCATCGTCGCTCCGGGCGCAGAAAAGTTTGAGAGATGTGTAGAGACTCTCAGCGGATATTACATCATTAGTGCATTTCAGTGCGGGGTTACTCATTCATTAGCCAAACTAAAATATATCAAAGAGTAACTAAGGTATAAAATCACGACTTTTATATCTTTACAATGTAAGAAGTACATTTAAACATAACCAAAATGTCCATTAGATATTGTTCACTAGGGATAGAAATCGAACGATTCTGGCTCCTTAACAATTCCAATAACGATCATTTTAGCAATTTAGAAGGAAATATATTTGGACATAAGAACTGCTTTAAATGCACTTTTAAAGGTGGCTTAAATGTAAAATAATAATAATAAATTATTAAATAAAGCTATATGTTAAACTGAAAAAAAAAGTTGGTTAGGCTACATCATTCATTCATTTTTTTTTTTTTTAAATGATCAATGATTTCAGCAAAACACGTGTATCTTTCTTTCCTCATTGTTATGTGAACAACCATTCTACAGGGGTTTTTAGTCTCACAAGTATAACAATTTCGGCTTCATTTCAAATAACAAATTACTAATATCTTGTGGTTCTTTAAGTGAGTCAGACTCAGAATTCAGCCCGCCTTTACGATAATTATTACGAAACGGAATGAGAAACGGAAGTCCGCCCAATATAACGATTCAGATGAACTCAGATGATGTAACTGCAGCGCGCTCTTAAACAGGACGTTATCATCCCTTGGCAGTGGAAAGAGTACTGAAAAATATAGGCTACTCGAGTAAATGTAGCCTACCATTACATTCCAAAAACATGTAGTGTGAGTAGAGTAAAAAGTACTTGTCTAATAATCTACTTGATACAATTTTATTTTTGACTACCAACTCTTTAAAATACATCAAAACAACACGATAAAAAATAATAATAATAATAAAAAAAATTTTTTAATAAAATAAGTCATTTAGAAACATTAAGCCTGGTTTCACAGACAGGGCTAGATTAAGCCAGCAGCAGGGGCATAAAATGTGACAAATGAGTTGTCTAATTTTTTTTTAAGACTGGACATACAATTTCAAAATTCAGTTACATAAAACCATAGATTAATCTAAGTTAAATCTAAAAATAAGACTGATTACTTATTGGTTAACTGCTAGTTGGTCAAACTCTTACTTAATACACTGTCTTAACATAGAGTCTAAGTTTATGCAATTGGATTAGGTCATAGTTAAATTAGGACAATTAAGAAACTTTTATAAACGTGCCTGAGAAAATAACATTACTGGTGTGCATTTTTGAGACAAAAAAATGGCACTGACATATTTAAGATCAATCAGTGCAAGTTTCTTTCAGTTAAACAGCCCAGACATGCACTTTAGTCTGGGACTAGGTTCAAGCCTTGTCTGTGAAACCTAGGGTAATCAGAATTTGGAGCATACTGTAAACTTCAATGTGCCTTTTCTTACATTCTAGGTTAGTTGCTTGGCAACATGTGTGGTTAGTCTGTCCTTTTTTAGAGGCTGGGTTCTGTCTTCATCTGTTCCTTTAACAAAATATATATATATATTTTTTTTGTTTTACTTCAGCGTCATATCAGTTTACAATAAATGTCAGTGAAATCACACTCATTTAGAGACATAACTGAACAATAAAAATAAGTTGGCTAGTTTGCTTTTAATTGACCAATGCTTCACTGAAACCTGACGGCACCAATTGGGGCCAGAAACAAATGCCGGGATGAGCAGGGCATCCCTGTGTTCATAGTTAGCCATGTTTTGTATCCTTTTGACATTTGTCAACAGTCTCTTTAAATCGTTACTCTTGCATAGTCAGGGACATACAAGTATACTCTAAAAACCTGGTCTCCTTATTGCAGAAGCTGCAGGAGTCACCTTGGTCTTTCCAGGAGGTGCCCCCCCCCCCCCCCCAGCTGCAGACAGACATCTCAGGGACTGTCTTTAGACCGCAAGCCAACATGTGTCAATGGGTAGAGAAAGAGAAAAAAAAAAATCAATAACCATGCCCCAATGAGCAGTTATCTTTTTCATTATTCTATGCATATACATATGGGCACATTCTCCACACTTAGATAGAAGAAGGGATGAAATAAAATACAATCAGCTAGTCATTATCGCTAAATAAATCTTGTCAGGGGGAGTTTTGTTTTGTGTAAAGTGCGGGTGACTGTACATTATCCTGCTTACACAAAAACTCATCAAATATATATATATATATATATATATATATATATATATATATATATATATATATAAACACAAAATATTGTTCTTGAAATTATGATATAATCGTACATGTATATTAAGCCTATTTTTTAGCTTTCACTAATAAACTTCAACATACAAAACCATTACATTTACATTACATTTACATTTATGCATTTAGCAGACGCTTTTATCCAAAGCGACTTACAGTGCATACAGGCTAACATTTTTTTACCTAACGTGTTCCCTGGGAACATTAACCAGATAAACACTACAACAAAATTATTAAAGGAGTGAATTAAAATTTGCACTCATTATCTGTACTTCCTGGATCTTCTGCAGTGAATGGGTGCCATAAAAACAGTTGCTTTTGAGAGTCCAAACATCTGATAAAAACATCACAATAATCCACACAACTCCAGTCCATCAATTAAAGTCTAGTGAAGTGTAAAGCTTTGTGTTTGTAAGAAACAAATAAATCAAGGCATTTTAATTTTATCACTTCTTGCCAAAATACAAGTCCATAATTTGTAACACTTCCTTTAGTGAAAACGTCCATTCCCTGTTGTCCTCTAACATCAAAATCTACTGACATAACTGTTTTCACTTGTAAACACTGTTTGATCTGTACATATGACAACTTTTTTACTGGAGAAATCAATATTATGGATAGAGGACTCACATTTTAGCCAGAAGCAACTGTTTAAAAGTAAGACATCTTAATGATAGATTTATTTATGCCAAACATGCAGCTTTTCACTTCACACGATATTTACTGATGGACTGGAGTCATTTGGATTGCTTGTGGATTACTGTGTTTAAAAAAAAAAAAATAATATATATATATATATATATATATATATATATATATATATATATATATATATATATAAATATATATATATATATCAGCTGTTGTTTAACAGTGGTTTCATTAATGAAACGAGTGATGTAAAGCTACATTTCTCCAAACCTGTTCCGATGAAACTAAATGACATCTTGGATGGCCTTAGGGTGACAAAATTTTCAGCAAATGTTCATTTTTGGGTGAGTTAATCCTTTAAAACTGAGCCCTGAAGTATTCTAGTAAAGTATCCCATGTACTACATAATCGCTATAATTAATAGAAATAGTGAATTTACAAAAGAAGAAAGAATGAAAGCTGTTAACCCATAAGGTCAATTGTCCTTGAAAGCACTTGTCACAGAAGCTCACAGAAGTCACTATCAAACCAAGCAGCTTTCTTTTGGTCAAGCTGGATAATCCACAAAAACACAGGCACTTGACACATGCACAGTAAAATGTTTCATTCTTTTCAAATGCGATATGTCTTTATTTAAACAACATTTGTGGAAACTCTGGAACCCTCTCACACAAGCGCATGTCAAAGCAGGTGGCTATTGTTGTTGCTGTCTCTAGTAACAGTTTGTTGTCATGCCGACTCCTTTGGGCCAGTGTTATAGCACTTTGTGGACAAAGTAATTAGCGCACACACACCAAAAAAACAAAAAAAAAAAAAAAACAAATTATTTTAAATTATTTTATCCATTTTTTTACTCCTGTGGTTGTTTCCATGCTTGAGCAAGCTGAACACACAGTGAAAAATCAGAATTTTTGCCTACAGTACACACATTGTATGCTAATGATGACATTTACAGTATGTCCGATGCACTGTACGAACACCCTACATTGGCCTTAAGTATTTATTTTGGTATTTATTTGATGCCTTGAAGTGAATTTTCCGTCAATGGTCTTTCTTTAAGTTGTTTAATTGAAGAAAGGGACTTTCATCACAATATTGTGGAAGATAAAAGTCTGATGGTGTTTCATAGTATGCTTAATAAATGGTCTCCTCTCTGACACCTGTTTCCAAGAGCAGTGCTGAGGTTGCACAGGTGCGTGCGCAGGGCATTTGCTTCCCTCAAAAGGTCTTCACTAATGGCCTGGTTGCCTTTGATTATGGTGCATGTTGTAGTGGCTTCAGAAAAGCACAAATAGATTTTGAACTAAAAGAGACTTTGAATAAAAGAGTGAGAAAAACATGGAGAAAGAGGCCGCTGTGCACTGAGACACTGACCCAGCAGGCTGCAACGTACATTTCCTGAATCACGCTAACACATTAACTCTGGACACGTTTGTGTCTGGCATCTGGCCACAGCTGCTGCCTGCTAGAGCTCTGAATGAAAGGTGTTCCCAACAGGAGTGGGATGCCAGATACACACACACACAAACAGAACATTTACGAAGAGACGTTATTCATGAGCTGGAGCGGCTCACCAGTCATTACTCAGACAGGAGCTGTCTCAATAAAGGCAAATAAGCTTTGCTGATTTATTTTGGACACTTAGGCACATCAAACATGGAGGCGGCAGGGAAGCCAAAGATAATGGACTTTCTGCTTGTGGAACATTTGGCTACATCGCTGCTTTTCTCCCAGTAAAGCTTTGTATATGGTATGCCATGTTTAATGTAATCCACATGGCATTGTTGTACCCATCAATACCCCAGAAAGAATTACAAGAATACAAAATAAGATATATTTTGTAAAGAATTAATAGGCATGATGAACCCAAACAAGATTTAAACCTCTGCCAGAATTTTGTGTCCTGTGAAATGAACTAACTGTAAAATATATCAGCCGTGACTAAAAAGAAAATGTAATGATGATTAAACAAGTTCCAGATCTGGATAAGAGCAGTGACTCACAGCAGATAAATAAACACTTTTGTCATGTGTTCTTGCTCATCATTTGCTCTTTTCTCCTCCTCCAAATCTGTAATTCTCCCTTTTTCTTGCTCTGTTTGACTATATTGTTGAGTTATGTATTCATATTTTCTTTTTGGTTGTCTATGGCTACTTGGTTACAGGCTTAATAAGTACATACATTTTCCTAACAATTAATTTAAACCATCGTCCCAAATATACACTACCATTCAAAAGTTTGGGGTCAGTAATTTCTTCATCATTATTATTATTATTTAGCATGAATGCATTAAATTGATTTGAAGTAACAGTTAAAAGATGAATAAGATTACAAAGGATTTCTATTTAAAATAAATGCTGTTCTTTTGAACATTCTATTAATCAAAAAATCCTTCAAAAATATTATTAAATAATTCTAGACATTTTAGACACAGTATTGCCAGTTACATTGTATTTTTGCTCTGCTAACAGAAATAGTTCCAAGAGAAGTCACTGTCGAATGAACTGTTGTGTCATAGAGCAACACACAGTAGTGGTGTTTCGTTGCTGAATTTATCAGTGTTTTGAACAAATTGGCTAAGTGTTGATTCCAATCACTTGCACACAAAGACAGTGAGTGGTCTTCATTTACTGGCGTAACTATGTAACCAAAGAGAGACAGTAGATATATAACCAAAAGGTACCTTTAGCTGTGACTATATTCTGCAATACAGATTTAGCTTATTTCTTTTATAATATATATATGTAAGATATGTAATTTTCATTACTAAATTGTGATGTAGGCAGTACGGTTCTACTGAGTATGTTACACAATACTAATACTAAGACTTCTGAAAGTTGAATCTTTGAGGAAAATGACAATCACTTTTATGAAGTGATCAAGTACCTTTGAAGTTTGGAAGGAATGAATAATGCAATAAAGGTATTTCAAGACAATCATTCACAAGTAGCTGGCAGGAGCTTTTGATGTGACGTCCTTCTGCATTAAGCTTCAGCATCCTGAGTACTAGGTCTGCACAGCTTTCACTGATGCTCCTTTTAGAGTGTTCAAACAGCTCAAGAGGATGATAGCAGCTTTTGATTCAACATTCCACAGCTGACTACTGATCAGTCATTTTGAACAAGAGTTACACTGTTTTGTGGTGGCCAAAGGAAAAACAATTAGCTTGTATATACTAATAAGTATTAACCCTCTGGAGTCTAAGGGTATTTTTGGGGCCTGGAGAAGTTTTGTCATGCCCTGACATTTGTGCTTTTTTCAGTTTCTTATAAATATCTAAATGGCTAAAGTCTAATCTCACACCACTGTAATCAGCACAAACGTTAGGCTATATATAATATGTGAACAGCATGGGCTACATGATTGTGTTTTTGAGAAAAAAAAATGTTATGCGTGGTTAGTGAAAAACTAAAAATGTTAAATCACTTGAATAAGGCAATAAAAACACATACAGAAAATTGGTTCCCAGGAATTTTGTAGAACTGGAGCTTGTAGCCTAGAATTTTTTTTTTTGCTAATGATGTGAAAATCACTTGTTTACTCACTTACAGAAAACAATATATTGATTTAAATTTTCTAAGAACACTTTTTGTTGGTAAAAGTCATATGCGAGTAGGCGTCAACTATCATGAATTCACACCTGAGAAGACAAAGGCCTGCATAATGAGCTGCATAATGAGCCATTCAGTCAGCTGTGTCACTGAGAGGGATGAGTTACAAGAAAGAATGGTGAGGACAAAAAAATAATGTATATAATAATTTTATGTTGTAGTTTATTTAGAATATATTTAATTATCCCACAACAAAATTTAATATTCACATTTGAGTGCAGTTAAACAGTTTATTAGGAAAAATCAAAGCTGACTTTCAAACTGAATTTTTTTGCATCATTACTCCCAGTCACACACAATCCTTCAGAAATCCTTTTAAACAATCTTATTTTCTACAAAAAAAACTTTATCTTGTTATTATTATCATCATCATCATTATTATTATTATTATTAGTTATTGATTATTAATGTTGAACAAGAGCTGAGAATATTTTTTTTTCGGTTTTTTAGGGGGGATAATTGAAAGAACAGCAATGATTGTTACATTTTGTTACAGTTACATTTATGTTACATTTATATTATTTACATCAAGCTTTTGAATGTGTATAATAGTGTATATTGTTATTGAAAACTTCATCAATATTTCACTTGATTATACATTTAGTCAGGGAATTATAGTTTGGAAAAAGTCTTTGGAAAAAGTCTAACTAGTAAAATGTTTTACACGGTTATGTGAAAACTAGTAGACAGACTTACTCATGTTTATGATCTCTGCTGAATAAAGTGCTTCATTTCTTTTTTCTGAGGAAATCCAAAATCTCAAATCCTCAACCACATCACATCTTTTTGGGGTGAATTATGTCTTATTCCTCTCATCGCGAAGCAAACAGTACAATAATAAAAACTTGAAGAACAGTCTCGCTGCGTTTGTCTTCTGTTGTGTGGGCGTATTCAAAAGCCGCGCGCTTCAGGTGAAACATTTGAATCTCAAAAGCGCGCTCGGCGCCGGGGCGTGGTCGCATTAGAAGATAATGAAGGCAGACGTGGAAAACGGACATCGCGTTGTTTTTCATATGGATGACTTTATCACAGAATATTTGTTTTCAGCAGCACTTGTTTAGTTTAAAAGTAGGACATATCAGGCTTTCTACAGATATCTCTCTCATGTCTCTTCGTTGAGTATTCACTGAGTTACAGTTCATTTTAATGACGCATTTGTATGCTGAAGGAGTCAGCGCAGACAAAGGCTGCAGACAGCACTCCTTGTTTGTTATCTTTATTTTATAAGTGCACAAAGTTTTGTTGTTATTATGTCTGTACGTAAAAAAAAAAGTAACCCTTTTACAGATTCGATTGATGTATTGCACTTATCTGTACCGATAAAACTGAAAGTGTAATTTAAGTTCTTTTCGGGGTTATCAGGAGAAAATACCCCAAAACGCGTATACGCGTTAATCGACTCCAGAGGGTTAATTATGGTACCATTGCAGAATCCCAAAGCAAAGTCATACAAGCAAATCTATACTAACTTTTTGTCAGTTTTACAATAGAGAATAATGTTTTTGGACATTTGGCATTTAGTGTTGTTTGGTTATCTATTCTAAAAAAAAAAAAAAAAAAAAAAAAAAAAAGATGAAATGAAACCCGTGTGCATCTGTTTTGCACACTTTTTATTTTTTTATTTTCATCTTATAAGTGGTCCATCTCCTCCCCATCATTACTGTATGTCTTTAAATATAAATACAAACAAAAAACAAAATAAACAAATTTAATAAAATAAATTAATTTTGATCATTTTCAAACCACAATAATCTACAACCAACAATACTAAAATTCTAAGAATAGTAATAACAATTTTGGTGAACATTCTTTAAGACAATTCTGCAGTCTTAACATGGCACATGGATTTACATGAGAGATAAATACGGTATAATTTACGTAGACTTAATCTGATTTCTGATTTCAATTTCTCAGTTCATCACCTTTGACATCTTCCGTAATGCACGTTTCCCATTCAGTAGAACATTAGTGCAATACTCCACTGCAATGTTGTTCATTTCAATGTAAGTCGATAGTTGAGCATCTGTCAGCATTATCTAAATGTTAGCATACTCCTTAACATTTACATCACTTTTAGAAGACATACACATTTAAAATATACAGTCTCACCCTTTCACTCTTCTTTGCTTCTTTACTTATTTCACAAGAGATTGGTTTGTAGTTAGTTTGCTTTTAAATTAGGTCATTATTAATATGCTGGTTTACACAGGTATAGCACTGTAGAATCATATCACTCTTTGCACATCAGTATTTTATTCATTCATTTATTTTTTTGGATGGATAACCTCAGGCTGTTCAAATTCAATTACACCATAACACATCCATCAAAAGGAAGAAAAGCAAAAGAGAAAAACTAAAAGCTGATGCAACGCCAGGTCCTTGAATGTATCTCTGTAATTAAATTACTGTTATTCCTGCAAAAAGTACAGTTTAAATTCAGAGCAGCTGTGCACAGGCTACTCTACTGACATCTGACTGATGAATATTATCACGAAAGCACTGACCCTTCTTCAGGAACACATGTACTTGTATTCAGAGTTCCCAACAATGATGATTTTCAGTCATTCAATACTGAATAAGTATTTGTATATGGATATTACTGGGTAGAATCTCCAGCAAAAATTATTATATTTCATTTTTGTACAGAAGTCATGTATTATTAACATTTAAATGCCTGAAAACCATGATTTTTTTTCCCCCCTGATATTTCCAGGTTTGCCACATTCATATTCTAAATTTGTGTGGGTGTGTGATTTTGTTGATGTTTAAAAATTTAATTTGTGGGTCAATTCCCTCAACAAGTGTAAACACTGTGGATATGTGTGGCACTATCGTAACTTTGCTCTATTTGTTCGAGAATCACAAAACAGCAACATGGGATCAATCAATTACGTGACTTGGGGGCGGGACTATCGGTTTGTCTGACCAAAGAGAAACAAGGTTTTTGCAATTCTGTTTAGTAATGCTTGTGGTACAGAAACTACAGGGAGAATAATAAAAGAAGAGCTTTACTAATATATCGTACTTTCTGAGTAATACACCAAAACAGACTTGTCTCTTCACACACAGCCCTTGAAATATAGTTTTCATTAAAAATACACTACTTAAACTTTTTGGATTTCTATAGCCCTTTGTAATAGTGTCCTCTTTCTAAAAAAGAACAACAAAAAACCCTCTCTTCAGAATCAAATGGTTTCCTTACACCTTTATGACAAGTAAGACAATACTTTGTGCACTGATGTTTTTTTTCTCAAAAAGTACTTTCCTACCTAAAATGCATGGCTGTTAACATCCAAGGCACTTCACATGCAGGTGCTCATAGCTGTGTGTTGCTCATCAGGTGAATTACCATAGCGAGTTTCTGCTCCAGCAGTTGAATAATCACTTCTGCATGAGCTGTTCACCTATAGCACCATGGCAACATCAGCTATTAAAGAAACTACAAATCTCTATTCTAGATTTTAGCATCATTCTGTGAGCTAAAAACTAAAAGATTAAGTAGAAGATCAACAAGACATGCTTCAAAAACCAAACATGCTTTACATCCAGTGACATTATGACTTAAATTGTTTGACTGAGTGAGTGGTTTTGAACTGAAATGATACATTTTTGCTAGTTTGGGCAAAACTGAAAAGGAGTAGATTATCTACTTGAAATGTAATCGATCATTTATTCCAAGTTTTACATAAATTATAAGTATGTTCTGAGTCTATTGTCATATATTTGAAGGGTTTTCAGGGACACAGACAGAACTGTAAAAACAATGGAAGCATAAGAAAAATAAAGCAATCAAAACAAAGCTTAAGAATTACAGAACCACACAACCTGAACACATTTTAGTACAAATTTTAAATATAAAGAGAAATGAAGAATGCAACAAGCTTTTGCACATACATCACAAGAAAAATGCATGACTTAAGGAATCACGCAAGATGTGATTCATACAAACAGTAAACAATTATCAATTTTAATACAATACTGTCCGATGAAAAGCACCTCAAAACAGTTGTTTCTGTTTTAGATCTAAAAGGGTTCATTATAGCATTCACAAAATAACCAAACAAAAGCTTAACAAATAGTCTTTTTTATTTTTAAATTCCCTGCCTCAAATATATAAACTTGATTTTCAAACCAAGGCTCTGCATGTACAGGGTTGAACATCTTTAAATTGGATACGTCTTTTAAGAAATTGAGGTATAGTGTCAAGAAATTTAATTTGACATGAAGTTACTTTTCATCAAGTTTCTTTAGCATTGTAGAGTCACTGATTACCACAGCATCATTGCTACCTCTTGAGAACAAAAGACAGCTAGTGGAAGACCATTAATCCTTCACCATGTCAGACATGCCCACATATTACTGGACAAAAAAGGATACTTCAAGTGCTTAAATTGGTCAATATTTACATAATGGATGCTTTATAATTACAAATCTGGATGGTTTGAAATGCTTGTTTTATTTTATAGCTGGCAGAGACACTTGATTGATTGACATCTTGTGAAGAAATCTGTTGCACTGTTGGTTTTCAAACCCCCCAAAAAATTAAAATAAAATAAAATCTAGAGAAAAGACTCTTGATAGTTATCAAATCAATTTTGATGCACATGCAAGATTTAAAGGCAATCATAAAAGAACAGTATTGTACAAAATAATAATTACATTTCTACCAAAAAAAAAAAACAACCTTTCAAAGCACTTTCAATAGCACTTTAAGTGTTTGGGTGTTTACTACAAGAGCACACCACTGTGGTTGTCTTGCTCTGAGCAGCACCTGGAGGAGGATCTGTAAAGAATACAGGAAAAAACGAACAGGGACGGGATTGGGAATTTATTGGATTGGGGCTTGGGGCTTGGGGAAGGACTGGGATCATGAGTAATTGGTGCTGGGATTAAGGTTGAAATGGGACAAAAAGAAAATAACAAGCCTTAAAACTTCAAGTGGAGAAAAAACGGTTTTGAAAATGGGAAAATAATCCCACAGACTTTAGAGTGGTTAGATGTTAAAGGAATGGGTCCTCCTTCCTCTTCTAAAAGTGTGCCATTGTCCACCAGGTAGTTTGTGTCCTCTCTCTGTTTTTATTCCAATTGCAGGTTTCAGTCGTGTGACTGGGATCCCACCAGGGCCATGAATATTCCATTTCCGATTACACAGTGCAGGTGCTGCTGGTGTGTGTGTTTGTGGCGCGAGGAGGAGGTGGGCAGGGGGTCTCTTGGCTGGCCACACTCCTTGACCCTTGCCATAAAGGTAGAGGGGATGTCCTTCAACCGAGAAAACAGACAGGGCCTACCTCAAAGCCAAACCTTTGACTGGATTCCCCAAAGTCATTCAACATGACATCGATGATGGGTACCTGGTCGATGCGAGGAGTATTAATTTCCATCACAGATTTAGAATATCCCTGCTTCAGCTGAAAGAGAAAGATATTAATTGTGTTATAAACTCTTTAAAGCAGCATTATACAACTGTTAGTTTTTGATTGGACAAGCGGCAAGAGTCCAACGACATTGAAGTTTCACAGTTTGTATGACTTGTTGCTGTTAAAGGGAACGTCTAATGCTATTTCGTGCATTCTGACTTATTTAAACAGTTAAAGAGTTGGATTCTTATGCTAAACATGGCCAAAGTTAAATGAGTTGGACGTATGGCAGAATATTTCTGTACTAAATACACTCATTCGGGGTTTGTATACGTTTCAGAAAGTTTTTTTTTTTCCGGGAATGGCCCTGTATGACGTCATAAAAGGCAGAATTCTTTGTATGGGCACTTCTCCCGGAAGAGCGCTTACACACAGCATGCAGAGTGAGAGCAGGAGCACGGCATCAACGTGCTTCATTCGAGTAACAGAAGACGAAAGCAGGGGTCCACAGGACTTGCTCGAGAAGGATTTGTCATTTTGTTTTTAGACCACAAAATCAAAACTGTCACCAAAGAAGTGTGTTTCTGGTTGTGAGGGAAAAATACCCTTGTTCGGCTTCCAAAAAAACAAAAACCAGCGTTAAAGGAACAGTGGGTGCAGTTTGTTTCTCTGGGGCAGCAACGGAGTTGTGCAAGTGTGTTTTTTTGTTCCCGGCATTTCTGTGACAAATGTTTTATAAACAAATTAAACACAATTTAAGTCAATAAAGTTTTTGTTCCTGCCTTATGTCGATGTCACAGCTTGCTACAAGGAGTGTTCGACTTGAAGCAGTCTTGCACAGACTGATCTGTGTTTGACATCAAACTACCACAAGAGCGTTTTGAAAGCACGCAGAGCCGTCTGCTCTCTCACGGTAATTTGATGTCATACACTGATCAATCTGTGCAGTGCCGCTTCAAGTAGAACACACCTAATAGATTCACGTGCTCGTGACTCTTTAATTCCACAAGCTCGACTGTTTTCAGAGAGAACTGATACAGCTGTATCTGTCTTTTATAAATCTGATAAAACTAACTCTCTTAGGAGATATGAAGGATGCAATACTATTCTATTAGCACTCAAGATTAACATGAGATTGGCAGAAAAGTTATGCCCCCTTTAATGACAACTATTAAAAATAAGTAACACAAAAAAAAAACAAAAGCTGAAAAAAAAAAAAAAAAAAAAAAAAAAAAAAAAAAAAAAAAAAAATCTATTATATATATATATATATCAATATATATCTATATATATATATTATATATCATATATATATATATAGAATATATATATATAGATGAATAAACTTAAAACTCTATAACTAACTCAAAATACTCAAAATTATTAAAAATTTAAATTAAATAAAAATAAATAGATGTAAAAAAAATGTGAAGTTAAAACAAAAAATTATTCAAATTAAAACTAAACATATTAAAATAACAGGTCAAATATGAATAAATAATATAATAGTATATAAATAATGCTAAAATAACACTGGTTCACTTCTGGTCTGTATTTACAGTGCTGCAGACCAGAATATGACAAAAGAAGTGGAGAGAATATTCAATATAAACAGTATTCAATAGTGACAGTAGTGACTGTCCTAGAACAACTGTTCTTGTTGTGATAATGAAACAATACATAACTAAATAAAAAAAATACAGTATAAAAAAAAAATAAAATAAATAAATACATGAATATATATATAGGTATTTCCTCTATTTTTACATTTAATTCACCTTTGTTGTCATTTAACGTAAATTTCACGTCGCGATTCTACTGAAGATCATTCGATCTGTGATCGTCACACAATGAAATAATCTACATAGTCAAATTCCTGAGAATGACAGCTTTTTTTGTGATACATGACTTGACTGTTTTGTGAAAAATATAAAAAATACATATTCTTCTGAAAAAATATTCGCAGTCATTAGGTGGAAATTTGTGTGTGGGACGTTGAAATTTGTTGAAAAACGCTGAAATTTAATCAAGTTAATCTTTAATTTCTTTCAAGTTAATCCTTAAAAAAAAAAAATCTTTAAAAACAGTTAAATGTAATTAAACAATCTTAAAATGAATATCGACTTTTTTGTACTTAACATGAAAATGTTGTGATGCCAAAATTCACTTTTAAGAGACTTTAGCAGTTTTTGTACATTTAGTTTCATTTATTTAGACAAAATAGTACAGAATTTTAATATCTAGCAACTGTAATATAGGATCATCCCTAATATACAGAATAAACAGCAAACTGATCAACAGCACTCTTACCGAGCAGCCATCTGAAAGAGTCTTGATGAAGGGGCTGTTGTCATACGACATTTCCTCATCATTAGAGCCCAGGAAGCGCAGCGCCTTGTCATAGTTGTCAGCCTTGGCGTCATACCAGGCCACAGACTGATGGCATATGTATGTGAAGTTCTGCCGGGCAGAAGAGCTGAGCAACTTGAGGAATGTCATCTGGACTGAGTTTATCCAGCTCTCCTCAACATCCACATAAGACAACTGAGACACAAGAAATAGATGGCTGAAAAAACTTTCAAGAACTTTTCAAAGTGCTGTAGGGATGGGAATCGTTAGCAGCTTAATGATTCTGGTTCCTTGATCTAGTTCTTTTAGTACTTTTGAGAAAGGACATTTTAATAATTAGTTATTACATAGAAATACTAAGCACAGTTTTATTTTTACACAACACAATTAAATAATAATCCATAATACTTATTAATAATTTAAACTAAAAAAACAATTATATTTCTTTGCTAACTGAATCAAGTTACCATTCGGTTTGCACTGCCAGAAGAATTCTGAAGTTTAAGAACAGTTAAAAGAACCTAATTTTATGAAAATAATCAATTTCCAGTATAGTTATGAAAGAAGTAATGTCCAATTATATATATATCAAATATATAGACATAAAATATATATATCTTAGTTTATGATATATATATATATATATTAACTGAAACATTCTGAATAAGAAACATTTTTTGCTACCAGCCCTAAACTACTGTCACTCTTCAAGACAATAGAGACATTCATGACCAAATTGCTGAGCTATGATTCTTAGTTTATGAAATTTATAATGCAAGAGAAAAATGGACACTTACAATTTTTCCACGCTTAAATTCACTGAACCAAGATCCTGGGGACTCCTTTGGCCAGTTTGATATTCTAACCTGGAACAAATGGAAACTGTGATCAAATAATTCACTAAGATAATACAGTTCTTTATTTTTGATTTATATTACTACCAATCATGAGATTTAGCAAAGATGAGTTCCTCTCACCCCTGAGGATTTCTTATCGGGGTAAATGCAAGTTTCTCCTCCTGCAGTGAAGTTACAGTACGCTTTGAAGGCATCTCCCATGCATCCCATATTTGGATCGATCCAGTAATGTCCTACAGTCAAAAAAATGCATGTTTTTTTGCCCCAGATAAAGAGAGAAGTAATTCTCTATATCTTTTTCTTTCATGTTGATGTGTTTTATCTTTGATTATTAAGCCTTGTTTACTTCAGACAGACTAAACTGACTAAACTTGTGTATGTTATACAATCAAAAAAAAAAAAAAACTTGATAATTCTGCTTCATCTATGCTAAAGTAACTTCAGAACTTTCTCTCACCATCAGGGAAGTCTGGTTGGCTGAGCTGAAGGTCTTTGCAGGTCCTGGCTGGGTTATCCTGGGTTCCCAGTGGGAACTTCATGCGTTCAATGTCCTGTTTGAGGGTGTTGAGAGATCCAAACACATCCTCCATTCCCTCCATACCATAATCCATCATTCCTGCTGCTTCGTCATCCTGCATGTCAGGCGACCTCCTCGATTTTTTACTTGTCTGGAAGGGGAGGGACTGAATGATGTCACCAGCTGGGCCCTAGTGATAGACAATCAAATATTAAATCACTGACAATTCTGTAGGGTCAATCCAATTAGAGACATAAGCATGTAAATTTGATTTTCGGCACAGCTCTCAATACAATCTTATTTATTTTCATGCAATATAATATTTTTCTTACAGGAGGACCCGGTGGTCCTATCAGGCCAGGGTCTCCCTTCTGGCCAGCTGGACCCTGGGGAAACAGAAAACATGCTTAATTTAAACACAAATTAAAAAAACGAACCACCTCAATAACCATGTGTAATGGAGACCTTCAGCACTTACAGTTGATCCTTTGGATCCCTTCTGTCCTTGTGTGCCCTGAAGATAGAGACAACAAGGAAGTCAATAAAGCAAATGTTAGGGTGGTCAAATGTACAAAAGGGAACCAAGTGGAGTAAATGACAAGAGTGGACGAGCATCTTCAGGTTTGCCGAAAGAGAATAGCACCTGAATAGCTTGATGATAACATGTAATCAGGAATATTCCTGTGAATAGATTCTATATTCCTAATAGCTGTGGAGCATATAAATGAATTTTCAGAAAAAAAAAAAGATTTGGCCAGAAAACAGAGTAAAGAAAAAAAAACGGCTTACAGGAATACCAGGAGGACCTGGGGGACCGAAGGGACCAGGAGAACCAACAGGACCCTGCAGTCAATAAAACAATTCATTTTTTCAGGGCAAAATCAAAACATATTCTTAAATAACAGCATCTATGAGGAGCAGACAAAAGCATATCTAGATCCTGAAGTAACTCAGGTGTATGTAAAGAGCACGTCACTCACAGCGTCACCCTTGCCTCCACCAAGTCCCTGAGGTCCTTGCAGTCCTCGGTCACCCTTCTCTCCTGACTCACCGGGAGGACCGATCAGACCAATCAGTCCTGGATGACCCTGGACGAGTAAAGGGAAGCTTTACTACCAAATCACAACTTTTAATAGCAGTGTACTTAAGTAAAACATATATATGCCTATATTTTTGTGTGTATATATATATATATATAGATATTATATATATATATATATATATATATATATATTATATATATATATATATATTTTAACATGGACATCACATGACATTTTCTTACAAAAATGATCTACTAACATGTTACATTTGCAGCATTCTTATTTTTGTGCTTCAGAAAAGTACTAGTTAAAACATACCTTCTCACCCTTAGAACCAGGGTCACCTTTCAAGCCAGGAAGACCAGGAGGACCCTAGAATTTGTCAAGACACATAAATGTCACAGTTAAATCTTTAGGCAAAAAAAAAAAAAAATGATAACATTCATTAGACTAAATGAACAACATAATGGTGCCTGATTGTATCTTCTTACCAATGGTCCAGGAGGACCGTCTTGGCCAGCAGCTCCAGGAAGTCCCTGCTCACCCTGAGAGAGCAGACAGAAAGCAGCAGCCCATTAAAACATACTATAATATGCAAAAATTAATGCACGACACAATGTACTCAAATCTACCGACTAGACAAGAAGAGTGATTCAACTCGAAAAGCTTAATTATTCAAATTAAGAGATTCTTGTGTACCATTCTGCTCACTTAATATAATTACACACTAATATGAACTGTATCAGAGTTTCCAAATGCATACCACAGGCCCAGGGATGCCACGTAAGCCCTCAGCTCCAGACTTTCCAGGAGGCCCCTGGGGGCCCACGGGCCCAGTTTTGCCTGCTGGTCCTTCAGCACCAGCCTCACCCTGTTTGACGAAAATTCAATGAAGGGATAATATACTGGTAAAATAGATAAAATAGCTACTTACTAAACTGATAAATAAATGGATCAACAAATTTATATATATATAAAAAAATTATCATAATTTTATAATGTGAAAATATATTTGTAAAGGACATTCTATATATCTAATGTTTTATATTTCAATGCAAGTGTCCTAAACATGGTAAACATGGATATTGTGACAATGAATAATAACAGTGGATCAACAAATTATTTTGAAGAACAAACGCTTTTATGGGGGAAAATATAGATTTCCTGTCACTTCCTGTGATTGAAGCTGTAGTATAAGCTTAACTTGTTGTGGCATCCAATTAGGCTTTCTTGTGCTTAGATCTTTCTGTGAGGATTTTAAAAGTCAGGACCACTAAGTGTCGTGAGAGATTGGATTCAACAGACAAAGCATGGACAAATATCAAATCAAGCTTTAAGGAGGACAAAGGACTTATGCTGCAATACAAAGGCCATATGTGAGGGTTTTTCAAAATCAAGCTTTAAGGATTAAAAATTAGGCTTTCTTGTGCTTAGATCTTTCCGTGAGGATTTTAAAAGTCAGGACCACTAAGTGTCGTGAGAGATTGGATTCAACAGACAAAGCATGGACAAATATCAAATCAAGCTTTAAGGAGGACAAAGGACTTATGCTGCAATACAAATGGCAATCATGTTGTTTGGTTGTTCAGGTGCGAGTTTAAATAATGGAAACTATCTTACCTTTGCACCCTTCTCTCCTTGTCTGCCTTCTGTACCAGCTGGGCCAGCAGGACCTTAAAAAGAGAGAGAGAAAAAATACAAAACCTTCTACAGCAGATATCTATAAAGAGCTATTAACAATAAAACAGGTACTGCATCCAAATGTACCATAGCAACAAGGTAGCTTACTTTCTTTGTTCATCAACATGACACTACATTTTTGTTCACCCATATCTCACAGAAACCAAAACATACTCCGGAAACCACATATACACACTTTTATTCCCCTTACGTCCATTATGATGGTTTTGCTATTGTTAATGCGCTAACATTTGCTAATGGAGTATCATCATTCGAGATACTCAAAAACAAGTCTTATTTTCATACACAATATTTATTCTGAAGTAAATGTATCAAGTTTTAAGGATGTTTAGCTATTTTAATGGAAAAGATCAAAATACAGAATAATACAATTACTTTCGGAGTGAAGGTATTAACAAAAGCAATGGCTAATGGCTTGGGCAGGCAGCCAGATATTTAGCATTGCTGTCTACACATTTGTGAACACTATTAATATGATTATTCAGACAAATAGTAACTTGTGAAAGACTTAATGATGGTATTGTTTTCTCAGTGTGGAAATGAGCACAAGAAATATGTTTCATATCAATAGTCCATGATCAATATGTGTGTGCACATTTAGATTCAAGACACACAGAAGGCCGAGGTCTGCCGAATGAATCAGCTTCATGCACAGACCCACTTAAAGTTGTAAGCAAGGCGAGCGAAAATGGAAAGCCCTGAAATGCATTTTTATTGCTATTAACGGCTCTGCTGATACGAGAAAATTAAATTTTTCAGACTAAAAGCCTGTTCATACATTGAAAACAGTCTCAATTTCTTTCCTGACATATATATGGCAATAAAACTCACTTTAGAAAACAACTGAAATGAAATTCTCTCTGAAGTTATGAGTCAGCTATTGAAAATTACAAGTTTACTGTGGTTAATACATCAGATCATAGAAGACGTGTTAGAGCGAAAAGTGTAATCAATTCTAAGACGAGTCTTGAGGATTACACCAGAGCTGACAATGACAACTTCATTTCCTTTCGGCTATCACACTAATACTGCCGTCACAGTGCTGTCATTCAACCCACTTTGGTCAATGTTCTGTAATAGGACTGTCTAAATGTCAGCCTCAGCTCTACTGCTCTTAAACAATGCAAATGGATTTGAGAAGCCCATTTTTTTTCCCACACAGGTTTTACACTATGCTGAGATTTCACAGGAACGCCTTTTCCCAAGCAAAGTCTGCACTCTTTACTCACTTTGGAACAATTTACTGAGGAAAGACCCAGTAAAATCCTAACTGTGCTCTCCTTTTAAAGATTTATTGTTTGTGCAGTTCAGATCTGTTAAAAATAAACGTGCCCCATAAAATATGGGCTACTTTCATCAATAATATCATCAAAAAATATCATCATCACATAAAAAAACTATAAAAAAATTTTCTCAGCAGATTATAGAAGGAACAATAAAGGTGTAATACAAACAAGTACGTTCTTACATTTTCTTAAAGAATGAAAAATGTTATAAATCAACTTTTGATACTTACAGTGGGTCTGTTGAAACTCTAATACTCAGTTGTTGTAATAAAAACCAAATCAGTGCTGGGGAGTAGTTAACTACAAGTAGCGATGCTTCTAGTTTAATTACATATTTCAGTAGCTTGAGATGCTACTTTTAAAATAGTTCAGCATTTTCAGTAGCAAGCTATTTTTTTCAACAAAGTAGTAGTGTAGCAACATGAAATGCTACATCACTTTGCTTAAAATATGAGTAGGATCCGTAAGAATCATCACTAGTCCATAATATATTGTACCTGTTTCATGGCAAAATATAAAATAGAACTATTTGTATGTTTTTTTTTTAAAAAGTGTGCATTTTTAGATATAACCAGTCAGCCAACAATTATCAGTTCAGTGTTGTACTAACTCGCTTTCCAGGGGGCCCTGGAGGACCAGCTTCACCAGATGGACCAGGTGGACCCTGTGGTATAAGAATTCAATGCATTACTCCCAAGTTTCATTATGTTTAAAAAATATATGATTTTCAGTGAGAGTCGATTATCACTCACAGGCTGACCGGACTCTCCATCATCTCCCTTGTCTCCAGGAAGGCCATCCAGTCCCTGTGTGAAACAGGACATTACATCATAACATTGCTCTAATCTTTCATTTCCATTAAAAATAATATTAGAGTTTCCACACAACATTTGCTTAATATGCTCTTGGAGATTAAACCTGTAACTAATGACTAATTTGAGGACATGTTGATTATTTGTTTGACTGATATTCCACATCTTGTGCAATGCTTTTCTTCAAACAATGTGCAATGAGGCCTATAACAAATGCTAAACAATGTGGGCAACATTTTTCCCTCGCTCTATCGCTTCCAGCATTTTAAAATGCATTTGTTCTCCAAAAAAAATAATTATTTTACTGCTGCAAAGCAAATTAACTCTTGTGTTTGAATGTCTCCATATTGAACTTACAGCAGCTCCGGCCTCACCAGGAGGACCTGGATCTCCAGGGAAGCCAATAGGACCCTTAAAAAAAAAAAAAAAAAAAAAAAAAGGATTGATCAATTCAGTCATCCTATAGTATTATTTCTGTGTAAGAGATGAAGGCTGCTTTCTGGGATGTCATTGATGGAGACTTACTGCGTTTCCTTTGGGACCGTCATCTCCAGGGGGTCCTCTTGCACCAGCAGGTCCTGCAGCTCCAGGAGGGCCAGCTTCTCCTTTCTCTCCAAGATCACCTTTGGGTCCCTATAGAAGGACACAGCAAACAGTTAAAAAATATGTAATTCAAAGTTGATGCTATGCTGTTTTTAAGCCCAAGTGGGAGATTAACTGTAAAAGGGCTATAAAGATATTATAACGGTTACTTATTGCTTAGTCCCACAGTAATTTAATTTTTGAAATTGATTTAAGGTAGCCAACAGGATGTAATACAATTCAAATTTTGAATTTAATGAAGTAGTATTAAAATAAACTGAAATTCCTATTACTGCAACTAGTACAACATAATAAATGTATACAGTAGAAGCATTTTTATATCTAACTTTGAATATTGCCTTAAACTCCTAATGCAAACAGAAATATACTATCCTATTTAGTCAAAAAAAAAAACATCATTTAAGATGCTGATATCAGCAGCAGGCAATGGTTGAAATAATGTCCCTGGGTGAAAAAGGATGATGATAACGGCAACCATCTGGAATGCATGTGATGTTCATCTCAGCATATATGAGCTAGAGGAAAATATTCATATGGCATTCTAAAGCAGAGTGAGGTCAATTTAATCCAATGCAAAGGACTGTAGCAGTCTTAACACCTCAGGTCATTAGCTTAATGTGTTAAAAAAATGTGTAGGTATGCTCCATGAATTTCAATAGATAAGCCTCAATTATATGCAGGTCAGATGCATCTAGTAAACACACAGAAAATCTGACTTAACAACTCTTGAACACAAACAAATACTTACTACTGTACCAGGCTCTCCTTGTGGTCCTGGATTACCTGCCTCACCGGTCTCACCCTGAGGGAAGTGAAACAAGTTCAGTTCTGCCTGGTCTTTATTTCATGTGACATCTATGCATTTTCACCATAATAATTATAACACACATTTATGTATATTCATGTTTTTAAAGGGGGCATCGGATGCCCATTTTCCACAAGTTGATATGATTCTTTAGGGTCTTCATGAAATGTCTGCAACATACTTTTCGTGTAAAACAACAAACTATAATAAACTGTACTGCTCACCCCACCCCTCTCTTCCGTATTTTTGTGTATTCTGTGGTGTTTTACCATCAAACACAAAACTACGTATTTTTACTGTGTATTCTGTGGTGTTTTACCCACCCCCATCTCTCCTCAGTGGCCATACAACACTGTGTTCACTTGAGGGTTATTGAAATATGTGGCTGTGTCCACACACTGCTAAGTCCGTCAACGGTCGTGGGCGGAGCTTGATAATTGTTTAGGTTTTGGGGGGATTAAAAAAAAGGAGTGAATCGATTTTTGTATGGATCATGGTAGGGTGGCTGTGTCCACACACTGCTAAGACACATTTATGTGCAAATACCATGTAAAAGTGAATTTTGCTTCCGATGTCCCCTTTAAAGAGATTCATATAAGTAAAACCCACCTTTTCACCATTTCCACCCATTGTGCCAATACCTCCAGGAGGGCCAGGAGCACCCTGTCAATCAAATACCAATACTGATGATTCAAATCTTTCTGATTCACTAAAGTTTATATTCAAATATTTCACAGTTAAACTCACATCTGCTCCACTAGGACCTTGAGGACCTCTGGGACCTGGAGGACCAGGTGGACCCTATAAGAAAAACAACAGTTTGTCAAACAATTAAGGTAGCAAACTCTAGAAGATTCAATGGACTCGATCAAACCAAAAGGTGGTAAATCATTATGACCCATTTATTACAAGAATCTGTCTTTTGTTCATGAGTCACTGGCACTTGCACTAATACTATAAAGGTGTGGTCACATTAGTGTCAAAATTTCACAAGCAAAAAAAGTTGACTGTCCAATGTCAATACTGTAGCAATGCATGAAGCAGATGTTGCCATTTTCAAACCAAGCGTTTTTTTGTTGGTCAGTGTGGTACATTTGTGTGACTTGAACATGAGAGAATTCTAGGCAGGAAGCTTTTTTACCCTTACCTGAATACCAACTGAAATGACTAAATTCCACTAAAAATTTTTAATAAGCAATGGTAAATGTGACTGCACCTTTTTTATGTCACTATTACATTAAACATACATATATAGTACATTCACAAACTTTTGTTGAAAATGTACTTAAATAAAGAAAGTATGCATGTTTAGTACAAAGTTAAGACTAATTATGATAAAATTATAGTAAACACTGCATTTTGACAACAAGGATACTGCAAACTTACCATTGGGCCAACGTCTCCATTCTCTCCTTTCTCACCTGGTGGTCCTGGCAAACCCTAGTAGAAGACCAGTTTTACATATTAATCAGGCACAACTCCAGGTTACATAATCCCTCTTAAGAATTCACCTTTTACAATTTCAAAAATGCTAAAACTTTCAGTAACAGAGGATACGTTAATGTTTCCGCTTCCCCCATGGCAACATGACGATTTAGAATAACAATCAGCCTCACTGTGTTGAATATTAATATTATACATTTACAGCTCTGAGCCATCGGGTAAACACTATTAATCAAATAACAATTTTTGGTAATTAGCAGTAGAAGGAACCTCATGGCAATTAACGCATTTGCATTTGGGAGCCTGTGAATGTGTTGCACGCGGTGTCGCTTTGAAAATATGAAATACAAAAAGAGGCAAAGCTTGGCAAGCAATTCATTCTGCGATACAATTGAGCTTGACTAAAGAGGTTTGAATGGTATTCAGATCATTATCACCAAACAATGCCAACAGACATCTCTCCATTGTTCATAGTCAACATCTGTAATTACAAGGCTATTGTGGGTCATTGTATTTGGCAGACGTGCTCTTTGGTACTCGCTAACACATATCTTACCGCTTATTGTTGTGATAAATGTTGTGTTACTATAAAAGGATAGAAGTGATATTTCAAAGCCATTTTGAGGGAAACAGTTTTCCCAACCGCCAAAGAGCTTATATGTTATATTAACAGTGGGTTTTGAAAAGATAATGGAAAGTCTCCATTCTAATAAAGTCCAATCACTTCTCATTAGCAAGTTATTCAAAACTTGAGAGAAAACAAATTAAGATGGTTAATTTCTTCAGATCAAAAATCATTATCACAGAGGATCAGATAAATTTACTAACAAGGAGACACAGAGCACAAACAATTAGCACAGCTGGGATGAATCGCTATTCCTATTAGCTTTGATTACCAGTCAATTGCTCTGAGTGACTCTGTAATATTGCTGTGTAGATTCATAGCCTCTGCTGCCATTTGAAAAACACCCCCTTATTATCCCTATAAAGGTGAAGTGTTTATTTTATTTTAAATTTTATAATAAATACTTAATAGGCAGAGATAGCTACAGTACTGATAAAAAAATTGTCTGTAAGATAATTTTTTTTTTTATGGGTTTATGGGTTTCACCAAGGCTGTATCTTTTAGACTCAAACAAATCACAGTTAAATAAAAATGACAGTAAAAACAATAATATTGTGAAATATTATCACAATTTAAAAATAACTGCTTCTCAATAAAAACAGTGTTCTTTTAAAATTCATTATCGTGGTGATGGTGAAGCATTTCGTATTATTATCAATGTTAAAAAATGAACATCGCTGAATATTTTTATGGACCGATGATATTTTTTTTTTTTTCTCTGGATTCGTTGATGAGTGGAAAGTTCAGAAGAACAGCTTTAATTTAAATTAGAAACCTTGTGTACCATTATAACAGTTATAACATTACTGTAATGCTTCCTTGCTGAATAAAAGTATTAATTTCTTTCATAAATAAATAAATAAAATCTTCTTAATTCATAGTGTATAAGTAAACAATTTGTAAGCTGATTTCTCTGATAAGTGTTTTCGCGTTTCAATGTTTGCAACAATGACTCAGCCTGTGGCTTGAACTTAGGAAGTTGGAGTGGGACTCTCTGTTTGTCTGACCAATGGCAGACAGGAAGTGTTCTAAGAATCCTTTTGAGGAGCAATCATTATTTTTACTAATCCAACTGGTGGCGCTAGTGGCACATAAATTACAATTCACCTTAAAAATGTCAAGTAAACTGAAATTGACGGAATCAATCAGCCATGTTTAGAGCAACATAATTGAATCCAGATTTCAAAAATGGCTATTGCTCTTCTTGCTCAATTATCGTGCCTCACAGTCTTAGATAACAATAAACAGTGTTGCTTTGTGTAAATTAAATAATATGCAAGCAGCAGATCCATGATAGATGTGTTTAGATTAGTGTGAAGATGATAACTCTACCTGCAGTCCAACGGGACCGGGAAGACCTGGGAAACCACGGGACCCCTCATCTCCCTTCTGCCCAAACATACCCTGCTGACCTCTGGGTCCGGCCTCTCCGTCACTTCCCTGGACCAAAAAAAAAACAAACAAACTATAACACACTGACGCTTAACAGCTGAAACTGTTCCAAACTCTGAACATGATGGTAGAGAAGTACAGTACAGTACAACACTCTCTTGCTGACCCCAGAATGTCTTTCATACTCTACTGTACGGCGCGGACAAGCATGAAAATGACATCTACCCCCTGAGACATCAAAAGGCAAGCTTGAAAAGATGTGCCATTCAGTGGAATGCCCAGAGGAATTACTGAGGGTGAGAATGTGCTGCCCTCATTTCTGATGCTGCTTGCTCTACAGGGTCAGTAGAAGGGGAAAGGAGGGGTTCAGCAGAGTTCAAACAAATGCAGAATGAAGATGAAGTTAATAAAGTGATGTGAGGGAACAGCGCTGTCTGTGTCTGAATGGCAGGTTATTGCAGGATATGATGGAGTGTTTGTATTGAAGACTATGAGGGAATGCAGTATTGACTGACCTACAACACATAACTCACAAGCATTGTTAATCACGAAAATATATAACATTTATTTATGTGGGTATTTATTAATTATTGATTATGTTGGTTCAACATGCTAATTTAATATACCTATCAAAAAAAAAAAAACAGCTCACAGTACAAAGTAAAATGACACTACTAATAGTCTTAATTTCTTTGCTTTCACATGTAAAATCATAGAGCTTTTATTTTTCGCGGAAATAAAACGATTCTTATTACAAATCTGGGAATATGTCAACATGTGTTGGGTTTTCAAATGCATGTTACTGTATAAGGCCATTTTGTGTTTCATGTGGGTAAATACAGTAATTTTTCTGAAAATTGCATCCTTGCATATAAATAATCTGATTACATTTTTTGATAAAGTGGCAATCCTAATAATGCATGCATATAAATAAAGAAGGTTCAGACAAATATTGCTTATATTTAAGTGACTAAGATCTTTTAAGCAGCATTAACATCACCTTATAGATTTAACGTCTCGCACGCTTCCAAATTTGTAAGATCCTATTCAGTAGAAAAGCTGCATAGTCTCCAAGAATGTTCTTCACATAACTGCACAGAATAGGTGTAATTATCAGCTTTTATAGAGCTAATGCATCAAGAAACAGAAAGGCCCAGCTGGGAGTGCTCAGCTTGAGTCATAAACTTTAAATATTCAACTGTGTGCCACCTGGCCCTGACTACTTACTCTCACTGCTGCTTTATCAAATCAGCAGGCTGCCTGACAGAGGTAAAACTGAGCAAATGTGAGTAGTTATTCATTTAACAGACACTTTTATCCAAACCAACTTATAGTGCACTTTTTGAAGCAATGTGGACCAGGGTTAAACAATCAGGATGACCCAATGTAACAAAAATATTGTCAAGATGATGGAACTGTCACTTTCAGGAAAGTAGTTACAATTTTCTAATCATTGTTTGTTTGTTTTATGCCTTGCAAACATAAAATATTTATTTAAACATTGTTTCAAGGTTAATTCATCACCCTTTGCAAGATTCAAATCTACATCCTTTTAGCTAACAGCCCAGATCATTAACCACTAGGCCACAGCACATCTGCACAAAAAGAAACACTCAAGTAGGCTAAGAAAGCTTGAGCAGTGAACAGATACTTTATATGTGTGAAATCACTGCAGTAATGAAGATGATACAACATTTCCAGGATGAATGGAAAAAAAGAGGTGATCATTTGGGTTTTATCCTATATGGCTCAAATAGAAGATTGTAAGTACTCACAGCAGGACCTGGAGCTCCAATTACACCCTGAGGGCCTACTGGACCTGGAGGACCCTACAGCAACAGACAATCAGGACAACTTTAGGGACTGCTTGTGAAGAAGCTAGATCTCATATGAACATTTGAAGTGCATTTGAACATTTGAAGATAATAATTGTTTGTGTAAAAATAGGTGTAATAAATGCAGCAAAAAAGGTAAACAAACATTTCTAAATAATATTAGTATCATTATATTAATATTATAAAACAGCTCCTATCTCTTTGAATGGGGAAGCATCAAATTCTCCAAAACTGTTCGCCAAGTTTAAGATTAAATTTCATATTTGAAATCGCCAAATAAATCTGACAACTGTCGTATAAATGTCTAACTGTTTCTTTTGCTCAAATAGCATTAAAAAAGCTTATTTTATTCCTAAGTGCAAGTCTCAGATTGTGACTGTTTCTATAGCAACCGGAACTTCTAACGGCAGCTGCATTGACGCGCTGACTTTACCGATTAGCGACAGGCTTTTTTACTCAGAAGGCGGGTCTTCGTTCGATAAAGCGGCCATATAGAGCGTTGCATTTTTCCCCATTCAAAACTATACAAGTAACCTGTCTTGGCTATTCTTTGATATTATTTAACGGATAACAGTTGTATTCTTATTAATGTTATCAAAGATCGATAAATACTGTAACAAATGTATTACTCATTATTATTTAACATTAAAGTCAAAGTTAACTTCTTTTTCATTTTTAGCACACTGCATGACAACAGATAAAACAAACAGCTCCCTCAGGAAACAACAGTGACACATGCAATAGACAGTCTTGAGGACTAAAAAAACAACAGTAAATATGGAGAATAAATACAGACAGTAAATACAGTAGCTAATACAGTATATACATAAAGTGTTGCAACAGTGGGATTTAAGTGATTTGTAAGATAATGCATCAAAAATTAGGAACTTATTATAAAGTGTTCCCAAATGCATATATAATAATTAATATTTTGTATGTTTTATTTATAACAAAATATCAAACATATAAATACAATTGTTTGAATACTGTTTAACTCACATGTTCGCCTTTGTCACCCTTGCTTCCCTTTTGACCCGGTTCTCCAACTTCTCCCTGGGAAAAAATAAATAAATAAAAATAATAAATAAATAAATAAATAATAATAATAAAATAAATAATATATATATATATATATATATATATATATATATATATATATATATATATATATATATATATATATATATATATATATATATATATATATTATTTATTTATTTATTTATTTTTTTTATTTTTTTGAGACACTTGAGATGCACTTGACAACACTTGAGATGTTTTTGCAATTAACTGATATATATATATATATATATATATATATATATATATATATATATAAATATAAATATATATATATATAAAACTTCAAGCTCTGTTTACAACTTTTCCCTGGTTGCCTGGTCATCAAAAATTTCTCAAGGTCACTTCTGCATCAACAGCAGATACTCCAGAGATTTTATTTTAACAGTAAAACCAAGACCTTGAGATGTTTTTGCAATTAATTGATTACTTGGCCCCTCCAACACCATTGTCGCCATAGCCGAAAAGAATAATGTGGCCTGGGACGTGATAAGGATCTAAAAAAGAACTATTCTACATTTAACAGGGCAATAATAGATTCTGGAATACATTAGCCTCAGAGCATGTTTGTTTACTTGGTTTGTGAGCATGTGTGCGAAAGTGTGTGTGTACACCTCGATT
Source organism: Cyprinus carpio (assembly GCF_018340385.1). Lineage (NCBI taxonomy): Eukaryota > Metazoa > Chordata > Actinopteri > Cypriniformes > Cyprinidae > Cyprinus > Cyprinus carpio. The sequence continues at coordinate 9,588,380 of NC_056573.1, read as the reverse complement.
TCACTGGTTTCAACATTTCACTATAGTAATGATTTTGTGTCTTGTTTGGTTACAGTGATGGATAAGTCAAAACTCTGTCCGCATTGTCACTAATGGTGTGCAGATGTGAGATGGGAACGATGTCTATGGATTAAAACGTCATTCTGTAGCATTTGGAATAAAATGCTGCACCTTGTCACCATCCTCTCCAGGTTGACCCTGAGGTCCGGCTGAGCCTGGGAGTCCAACTGGACCTTGGATGCCATCCCGACCGGCAGGTCCAGAAGGTCCTTTTTCACCCTGCACGAAGTTAGGAAATAAGATTTTATAAACACGTCTGAAAGTGCAGATTAAGAAACTGCTAAAACCTCTATGCATTACATCCTATGAGGATACTTTAATCCAGTTAATACAGGCAGTCTGAGCAAACAAGGCTAATGGCAGACCCACTGCAATTAATTAAAAGCATTTATACACTATGCAGAGGAATATGTTCAGTAATTATTATAGAACCGTTCAGTCAACTAATTGATTTCAGCTTTAAAGGGATTCTCCACCTCAAAATTAAAATTTTGTCACTAATCACTTACCCCCATGTCCGTTCCAAACCCGTAAAAGCTCAGTTCGTCTTCAGAACACAATTTAAGATATTTTGGATGAAAACCTGGTGGCTTGAGACTGTCCCATAGACTGCCAAGCAAATAGCAGTGTCAAGGTCCATGAAAGGTATGATAGTCATCATCAGAATACTCCATCTGCCATCAGCCGTGCAATGTGGGTTATATGAAGCGACGGGAACACTTTTTTTAAGAAACAGCACATCCTTGTGGCGCGGATGACACAGAAGAGCATACACAGCATATAGAGACACAGAGGAGACTGTTGAGTCATTATTTTTGTTGTCTTCACTTACAAAAAGTGTTCCCGTCGCTTCATATAACCCAAATTGCACGGCTGATGGCAGATGGAGTATTCTGACGACGACTTTCATACCTTTTATGGACCTTGACACTGCTATTTACTTGACAGTCTACGGGACAGTCTCAAGGCTCCAGGTTTTCATCCAAAATATCTTAAATTGTGTTCCGAAGACGAACAGAGCTTTTACAGGTTTGGAACGGACATGGGGGTAAGTGATTAATGACACAATTTTCATTTTGGGGTGGAGTATCCCTTTAACTGTGTGATGTAAAAGTCTGAATTAACTGAATTAAGTTTCTGTTTGGATGCTGCATTCAACTGGCTATGTTATCTGTGTTAGATGTGTTTATTGAAAAGATGAATTTTAATGAAATAAAACTATGCCCCTCTGGCCCCCATTGTTTTCTACAGGAATCTCTAGACATTAGTGCATCGCTTAATATATCCACACATCGGATAAAAGCACAGTTGCCATTTTCTTTTCTTTAGGGTGAATTCAGGTAAATTAGGCCACATTTTGCTATTCATCTCAACAAAAAGTGACTCAATTTACTAGAATTAACACTATTTCTTATTCTTATTCATTTGGATAGTGTACAAGCTAACATTGACTTTTTTTTTTAATCTCAAAACAATGTGCACTCACCGGACCACCCTTCTCTCCAGCAGGTCCTGGGGGTCCTTGAGGGCCATTGCGTCCTGTTAGACCAATGGGTCCTCCGGGTCCAGCTGCTCCTCTCTCTCCTGGTGACCCCTGTGACACACATATCACATTTAATCTGACTGGAACATAGCTAGATTCCAGGAGAGTTTTCCCGAATAAGATAATTAAATTTGAAAAGAAAGCAAGTCTAGGGTTACCAAAAAACATATTTTTGCATATAGAAAATTAAGAATTTTCTGCAAAAAGTCTCGCTAACAAACATCATTGTTTGCAATAACATAAATATATATATATATAATATATATAAATATCTATCTTATTTAACCCATTTAATACCTGAACAAAAATCTAAACAAAACTATTAACCATTACATTTAAAGTTCCATGACTTTTCCTGGCCAGTTTCAAATGTCACTGATATTTCCAGGTGCTCCATGTCTGTGGGAACAGTGTTATTTGGTAGCTTGTTTTGGCTCTAAGGGACATGTTCTCATACAGATCCTTTTGCTGCACTGAATAACACTAAGGCACATTTGTGTATCACATTAAAAACATTTCTTTCTTACAATCTATCAGCAGGTCTTACTGACAGACAAAAGTTTATGTGAGAGCGAGCTCTCTGGTTCAAAACCAACACATAGCGTGTCTTTTTCAGAAACAGTCCATTAGAGCATCTATTAGCACTGAAGGATTAGCACTGAAAAGAGCTCTCAGAGCGAGGGCTTTATTCACCATTTACTTAAAGACATCGGGTTGCTTTCACATGCATGCATATACCCACAGAAACACATGCTAAAACACAACACAACCTCATCCGACTGCATTAGCCAGCAGTGTTAATGCTTATTAACATAGGGAGGTTAAGATCACTATACACCACACCGTATGCAGGGAAGAACCTTTTGCAAAATGACAACAAGCTATTTTCTGTGAATGTGCAAGATTTCCGATTAATTAACAGGCTTTAACAAAGTGCAGTAAACAGTATAACAATTTGTGCTACAAACCAGTGATTTATGATCCTTATAATAAATTAAAACAATATAACAAATGCCAATTTGCAGTATCAAGCAATATAATGGATTGTTGTTGTACAGCTAAAAATAACTGAAATGACAGTGACCTTGAACACAAGTTACAAATGGCTGCACTAGCTCTTACTTAAAAAAAAGGAGGATATCTTAAAAAAAAAAGCAAAAAAAAAAAAAAAAAAAAAAAACCTTTTGGCTTAATATATTAAACTTAGCACATATAAAAAAGCATAAACATAGAAGTCTCTGTTCATTTCCACAATGAATGCTCCACTAACACCACAGACTATGACCAGTCATACAACCTAATATCAAACTGACACAACACACAGCCCTGACTCACTTCTCATCTTATATACCACCTCACAAACACACACAGACAAACTTCTCGGAAAACACACTGTGCAAACTGACTCAATTCTTTGTTAGAAACTTCTCAGAAGAGCTGTACTCTGTTGCCGGTGACTCAATTCAGGCACCTGCGGGAGGTCTATTTAGGCAAAGATAAGATGGCTGATTGGCGTGGGTGGGCCACTGACTCAAAATCCTTCTGATTTCAGAGATTTTTCTTGCCGGGCTGTACAGATGCTTTTTATACAAGATTGACAATGAATCCCTACACCAATCTTCCTCAAGCTGAAAGGGGCTTCACATAGCGCACAGCTGAAGCTTTGATGGTTTTAAGCTGTACTGCTGTGCCTTCACTGCACTACGAGAGAAGACAGACAGCAGTTACTTTAATGGGAGGATGTTATTTCTATGTAGAATGGGGTCTCTATTTTGTTCTACATTCTATATGATCACAGGGTTGTCATCATACCAAAATTCAATCAAAAGTCAATAGCAAGGACAGTAAACAACATGATTATCTATACAACTTTCAACACCACTTAATTCAAAAATAATCTAAATATAAGATAATCTAAAATATTAGTGAATAATACTTAAGAAGATACTTATAAGTACTTAATACTTATAAGAGATTTATATTGTTAGAAAAGATGTATATTCTGAAAAAAACATTTTTATTTTTTTTTTTTTTTTTTTACTTTTTATTAATAAAGGAATGCTGAAAAAAAGTATTGCACTTTCCAAATAAATATACATATACATACATATATATATATATATATATATATATATATATATATATATATATATATATATATATATATATATCTGTGTCTCTGTGTGTGTTTGTATGTATATCAGGGGCATTTCCTCTCAGGTGGCAAGTGAGGCAGTGTCTCCTCAAAATATTGGATGAGAAAAAAAATGTAGTACAAAAATAAAACAACGCCAATATTACGAAGTATAAAATTAAAAAGTGTATAAATTACTCATTTATTTCTAAAGTAACACTGTCCAGCAGCGACACCCGCAGGTAAAGTTACAGTGGAGGCTTGCCTCCCCTGAGCCCACTGACTATTAACAGAGACTACATAGAGTGCTATGACTTTACTGGAGGGTAATTGAGAATGAATGAGCGAAAGTCACGTGAGAGGAGGCAATGCCTCCATCACGATGTGATTGCATATGACTGGTTATGTTTGGCTGTAATTGGTTCATGTGATAAATTCTGCCTCTTGTATTCGTGCGAGTTCCGTGTTTGCGTATCAGTCTGAATGTACAATATAATGTCATTAATGGGAAGACTAATTAAAAAATTAAGTAAACAACTCACACACTTAGATATAACCCCTTTGTTACATCAAAATAAGATAAAGAATGATATATATATATATATTGATATATATATATTATATATATATATATATATATTATTATATATATATTTATATGATTGATATTGATAATAATATTTTTTTCTCTTTCCTTGCTAAAATTCTTTTTAATGCAATTAAATATTAAATACAGTATTTTAAAAGATATCAGTAAAAATATTTCTCAATTAAGCTGCTTGAAGTTTTAAGAAATAAATATTTTTCTCTTTCCTTTTCAATATTTTGATTAGAGGCATAATACTGTACACAGGTCCAATATTCTGACACTAAGCATGTAATGTAAATGTTTCATTAGTATCCCGCCAAGTCAGGCACTTTGCCCGAAATACATTTGATTGCTCTAGTGCTAAGCAGCATTATCATGAGTGCACTTCACAAACCACACAAGCACATACCGTATCAAAATTGCAGTACTTTTGACATCCCTAATGATAACAGGTCTGAATCTCTAAGCATATTTTGCGTATGATTCAAACGCAATAACTGATGTGGTGACGGACTTACTGATTAGGCCTGACTCATTCAGCGTGATCAGACTGCGTGGGATCAGATCACACACCAAACTGGGCTCTCAGTGCCAACATTACTGGTCATTAAATTCACCACCTGCTGGATGCGCCCGGTCCAGAATTTGCCTGATGTCACTTCACTAATAGAGGCAAAGCTTTCAGATTGATCGTTTGCAGTGACAGAGTTTCCAAGGTAACACAGGTACTTACAATAGGGCCGGGTGGACCCTGTGGACCCTCGCCTCCCTTCAGACCAGATGAACCCTGTGTGAAAAGGAGAGAGAATGGTTTAATTCTCTAATGAGAGCTGTGCTTCAGAATCTGTCAAAGTGGCATCTGAAACTGAATGCACTGCTTGCATGTGTTTGTGCCAGTATATGGCAGCTGTTTGTACTATATGTCTCCTGGAAATACAGCCCAGAGTGTTTATAAAACTGGCAATCTCTCATTTTCCTACATCAGAAACAAGTGCTGGCAATGCATTGTCATATGATGCCAAGGACACGTCACTCTACTCCCATCAAGTCATAATCTGAGTCATGAAAAACATACGGGCCAGCTAAAAGTAAACATCAAAACAGCAAGTGACGGCAAAATCAACTGTTGTTTATTGAAATCATACTGGCTTTGTGTTTCAAATGCGATTTTCAGCAACAACTGATTCATGAAAGATATAACTAGTGGAGTCTGAAATTCATCAAGACGTCATATGCTGCTTCTTAAACTAAAAACAAAACAATTTTTGATTATATTCAGTCCCACAGTTTAAATAAACCTAATGAAGAAAAACTAGCAGAGACATTTCCAAGTCCCTGTGACATATGCCTGCTTTGAGTTGGCCAACTGTGCCCATTTGTTATGTACAAAGTAATTTACAAGCCCACAGAGTTCCACATCAGAGGGACAATACATGTTAAACTGCATCTTTGAAACATACTGAAAGTCGGTCATTTTATGAGATACAGTTTAACATTTTTGGGGGGGACAATGTAATGTGTCATTTGAGTACTCCTTGGACTTTTGGTGTCCCTGAAACAGCTTTGAGACTGTAAAATCTGACTAAAAATTAATTATTTTTCTAAAATGTACCTTCAACAAGAGATTATGTTGGTACATACAAGTTTCTTTCCAAAAAATCATGGACTTTTGTGCATTAAAGACAATATAAAATCAAAATTGTCTATTTATATAGTACTGGTGGTATTGTGTTTCTCTGCAGTGTTAAAGATGTATTTTAAAAGCATGCTGAATGCCTTAATCCATGTTAAATATATCAGTTAATCTCTATAAATTTCAGTCTTATAGTTAGGACTGTACCCTCTCCTGAGGCATTCATCTAGTGTGAGCATTTGCATGAACAGCAGACAGTTAAGCAGCTAATGGCCATTTGGTGGGGCACATGACATGAACTCGTTTGCTCTTACCGCTGCTCCAGGAAGCCCTCTTTGGCCTGGGAACCCTTTCAGTCCAGCAGGGCCAGGTTTCCCAGAAATCCCATGAGGACCTGGATCACCCTTCAAGGAAAGAGACGATGAGAATTTAGTCTTCAAACTTAAAACTACCAACCTCCGCAGCTGCTATTAGTAGGCATTACCAGCCACCTACACATTGTTAAATTGGACTGAACATTATGCAAATTCTTCCCAGTTATTACCCTTGAGTGATCTGAAGTGAACATGTTTAGCAAACCGTACCTTTCCACCTTCTTTGCCAGCAGCTCCGGGGAGACCTTGCTCTCCAGGGGGCCCTGGTGATCCGGGATGTCCTCTTTCTCCAACAGGTCCAGTTTCTCCAGTAGATCCCTTTCAAATTCAAACAGGTTTTTAATTTAACTTCTGGTTAATTGCAGGAGAGGTTTTATAAGGGGAAAAAGGTTTTATTTTTTTTTATTATTTTTTCCCCCACTTTCTACACATATAACAGTAACTGCTATTCCTCACCTGTGGGCCAACAACACCTCCAGGTCCAGGAGGTCCAGTCTTTCCTTGGAAACCCTGTTTGAGAATAAGCAAGTCATTGTGAGACATTAAATGGAATTTACTGTAGTTATCAAATTCCTGGACACAAACGTAGAGAAAAAGAAAACCTGATATACTGGAAACTTTATGTACAGTAAATACAACTAAACTGTACATATCCAGCCTCTGAAATGTCACTTGTCTTTTTTTCTTATTTTCGTTACATCCACTTCTTTCCTTAAATCAGTAAAAGTCAAGTGCAGAGTTTTCATCTTGAAAAAAAAAATAAAGGAGAGTCTTTTAAGATAAAATGAGGTTCTCCTTTTAACACTCCATCTGTCGGATGTTCTTGATTAGAAACAGAAAGATAGACCTGTCAAGAGCAGTGTAGCGCCTCAACATTGTCAGCAGCTAAAAGGTAATACACCATATAAACACTGTCCTCAATATTTATTCCTCTTTACTCAACAGACAGAAAACACTGAAGACAAAACAATACTCACAGTCTCTCCTCGCTGTCCAGGGTGACCAGGCAATCCATCCTTTCCAGGAGGCCCCTGAGGGAATAACAAAATTAATAGTGATTAAATCACATTTATGTTATTATTATATAATAGACTTATAGACTTGTAGCTATCATTCCTTCAGGTTTTGTGATTCAATGGTTACAGTTAGACCCATTATTTGAACTACAATAATGCTTTGGCAAATCAAATTAATGACATAAAAAGTAGAAATTATTAGATACAAGTCATAAATGTGACATCAAAATGACAAAAATTCTCAATTTTTAATGTTTCCAATTGAGATGAAAAATTAGGTCATAATTATGACAAAAAATGAAGTCATACTCAGTATGTCATCATTTTAACATAAAAAGTCCTAATTATGACATAAAAGTTGAAATTTTGACATTAAATGTCAAAATTATAATTTCAACCTTTTATGTCATCATTTTGAATTTTTGTTTAATAATTAAGTAGTAAGTAGAGTAAAAACTAAAATTAAGTAAAATTAATTGAGTTAAAAAGTAGAATTTATGAGACATTAAAAGTTATTATAATTTCAAACTTTTAACATGAATAATTGTGATTTTTTTTTTGTTTGACTTTTTTCACCCTAATAAATGACTTTTTTTTTTTATGTGGTGGAAATTCTAAAGTGAGTCAAAGAGTAGAATAAATTCTATCCACATCACTAAAATTGATAAAAAACACATACAGGTGGTCCTTTAGGGCCTGGTAATCCGACAGGGCCCTGAGGTCCTTGGGGTCCCTAAAACATGAAGAAAGTACCATGTAAGGGAAATGTAATGGAAAAGTTTTTGACCTGAAAAGGCTGACAATACAACTGAATGGGAGAAATAATTTAACCATCACTCACTCTCTCTCCTGGGCCACCAGCTGGTCCATCATTTCCTGCTGTTCCCTAAAAAATGAAACGCATTCAAAGATGCCTGTTACAAGCAAGCATTCACAAATCCCAGTAAATAATTGAGTTAGCTAAAACAGAACTGATGAAGCCTGACCTTAGGTCCAGGTTTTCCTGTTGGACCTGTGGCACCCCTTCCACCACGGGCACCCTGAGAACAAGAGTTATTAACAGTTAACTTTGTGTATCATTAGCATATGTAGACAAAAGTATTCCTTTCTACTTAACAGATTCAAACTTGACATACCGTTGGTCCTCGTTGTCCTCGTGGACCCGCTTTACCGGCAATACCCTAAAAAACCAAGCCAACCATCTATGAAATTACATATTACAGTAACTGAGTTCTAAGACTTGTCAACTTCTGGTATATGTTGTTTGTAATCAGTAACAAAGTTATGTTAATAAAAAATGTCTCCCTTCAATCTGTAGCTTGTTAGAAGAAATCTAATCTTATAGTGAAATCAAAAGGTCCTTATACGTACCCTTGCTCCCTTCTCACCATTGGCTCCAGGGAAGCCAGGGAAACCAGATGAGCCCTGTAGATGGAGACAGATTGAGACTGACAGACACAGTCACACTAACTTCGCTGCAAAAGTATCCAATATTCATCCCCACCATTAAAACATGCCAAAAAACTTTTTTTTTTAGCAAAAGTGAAGCTGTGTTGACAGAGAGTGAGTGTCCTTGAAGAATAATTCAACAACATTACAGCAAATGCTAATGTTATGTGGGTTATACTCAGAGGTCGAGCTTTTGGAGTTGATAAACATGAGCGGTGTGTGCTTGTTAGCACAAGGACAGGAGATGAAATTGAAGGTTGAATTATTTTGGCAGGCAACGAAGGGGAAGCGGCCTGTGCACAATGGATACGCATCAGTAATTTACTCCACGGGACGGTCGTCTGCACAGGATAATGGAGCAAATCAAACAGACAACTGCAAACACACACACACACGCGTGCACGCGCGCACACACACACACACACACACACACACACACACACACACACACACACACACACACACACACACACACACACACAAATAGCACTTGGAGAAGTTCAATGCTTCATCAAAACACTAACATTAACCCATTAACATGTTATGCTCATGTTGAATGCACGATAAGCCAGCTATTGATTATTTTCATGTTATGCACTATAACCAATACATGGCAGAAATTCTTTAAATAAATAAATTGAGGAGAATAATAAATATATATGCTTATTAGCATGCATATTACTAGCATACTTGCTGTTTATTAGTACTGTACATAAAGCACATACAGGTGCATCTCAATAAATAAGAATGTCGTGGAAAAGTTCATTTATTTCAGTAATTCAACTAAAATTGTGAAACTCGTGTATTAAATAAAATTAGGTCCACACAGACTGAAGTAGTTTAAGTCTTTGGTTCTTTTAATTGTGATGATTTTGGCTCACATTTAACAAAAACCCACCATTTCACTATCTCAACAAATTAGAATATGGTGACATGCAAATCAGCTAATCAACTCAAAACACCTGCAAACATCTCTCAGATTGGTTCACTAGGCTACACAATCATGGGGAAGACTGCTGATCTGACAGTTGTCCAGAAGACAATCATTGACACCCTTCACAAGGAGGGTAAGCCACAAACATTCATTGCCAAAGAAGCTGGCTGATCACAGAGTGCTGTATCCAAGCATGTTAACAGAAAGTTGAGCAGAAGGAAAAAGTGTGGAAGAAAAAGATGCACAACCAACCAAGAGAACCACAGCCTTATGAGGATTGTCAAGCAAAATCGATTCAAGAATTTAAGTGAACTTCACAAGGAATGGACTGAGGCTGGGGTCAAGGCATCAATAGCCACCACACACAGACGTGTCAACTCCTGAACCACAGACAATGTCAGAGGCATCGTACCTGGGCTAAGGAGAAAAAGAACTGGATTGTTGCCAGTGGTCCAAAGTCCTTTTTTCAGATAAGAGCAAGTTTTGTATTTCATTTGGAAACCAAGGTCCTAGAGTCTGGAGGAAGGGTGGAGAAGCTCATAGCCCAAATAGCTTGAAGTCCAGTGTTAAGTTTCCACAGTCTGTGATGATTTGGGGTGCAATGTCATCTGCTGGTGTTGGTCCATTGTGTTTTTTGAAAACCAAAGTCACTGCACCCGTTTACCAAGAAATTTTGGAGCACTTCATGCTTTATTCTGCTGACCAGCTTTTTGAAGATTCTGATTTCATTTTCCAGCAGGATTGGCACCTGCCCACACTGCCAAAAGCACCAAAAGTTGGTTAAATGACCATGGTGTTGGTGTGCTTGACTGACCAGCAAACTCACCAGACCTGAACCCCAGAGAGAATCTATGGGGTATTGTTGAGAGGAAAATGAGAAACAAGAGACCAAAAAATGCAGATGAGCTGTCAAAGAAACCTGGGCTTCCATACCACCCCAGCAGTGCCACAAGCTGATCACCTCCATGCCACGCCGAATTGAGGCAGTAATTAAAGCAAAAGGAGCCCCTACCAAGTACTGAGTACATGTACAGTAAATGAACATACTTTCCAGAAGGCCAACAATTCACTAAAAAGTTATTTATTTATTTTTTTTTTGGTTTATTTGGATTATTATTGGTTTTATGAAGTATTCTAATTTATTGAGATAGTGAATTGGTGGGTTTTTGTTAAATTTGAGCCAAAATCATCACAATCAAAAGAACCAAAGATTTAAACTACTTCAGTCTGTGTGCACTAAATTTATTTAATACATAAGTTTCACAATTTGAGTTGAATTACTGAAATAAATGAACTTTTCTACCACATTCTAATTTATTGAGATGCACCTGTAATAATGTCTTATTCTGCATGACCATATTTTAGATCTCTTAATCCACCACACATACATAAACTTAACAACTATGAATAAGCAGCAAATTAGGAGTTTACAGAGGGAAAATTAATAGTGAATATGTGATCCTTATTTTAAAGTGTTACCAAAAAAAAATAAAATAAAAAAAAAAATTAAAAAAACAGTAGCCATCATTTAGCAATATGATACTGGTATATTGCGCATCTGTACATGATGCATGAGCAAAATAAATCACTGGAACTCAAACAAACAAAAACAAACAAACAAAACAAGACAAGACAAGACAAAATAAAACAAAACACAGAGAACTTCACAACTCCTCTCTTCGTTCCACTTTCAGACACTCCCGGAATAATTTGAACAGAATCTTGAACAAATATAAACTGTTAACACAGAGCTGAAATAGCTGACAAAGAAGGTTGTACTTCAATGTCGCTTTGCACCACTTGCTATTCAAACAAAGTAGGATCCAATTCATATATATATATATATATATCTATATATATATCAATGAATTCCAGAAAATTTCAAGCTATTTTAGTGGACCAGCCGTACACTGAATCAAATGATCTTTTTGAAAGAATAAGCTGACAAACAACACAAACTCTGTCTGCATATTCTTGAGCTGCTCACAGGCCTGTACTTATTGCATGCTGGGTGGCCAAGAGATAAAGAAGTCAGCGTCATGGAGAATGAGTTTATCCTATTAACTCTGTTAGCACAGGCTATCAGAGAACAGCAGGCCTTGCGTGTCAAAAGCAGCGAAATATAAATAAAGCAATACTGACTGTGGCACTGTTTAAGAGACATGATAACTTCAGAGATTCATTTAAGGTTAATGTCTAATTGTAACAGAGATAATAACATTAGTGATGATTTAAAAATAATAATAATACAAACAAATAAATAAATAAATGTAACTTATAAAATAATGATAAAGTTCTAACTGGAAACTTGCCAGTACTTACCTTAGGACCTTGTCTTCCTGGGTAACCAGGCAAACCTGGAACACCAAGTTTTCAAAAAAAAAAAAAAAAAAAAAAAGACCTTAACATTTTCATTTTTAGTTTTTTTTTTAAACAATCATCATATACAATAACAATGAAACATTTCACCACCCTGGACAAACTTCAAAAGCCTATAGGAGATATAATGGAGTATTTGGCTGACATTTAAAACTAGTATTCAAAATCAATTTATTATTATGAGTTCAGTGTCATTTTTAAGTTTTAATTCACACATATATTAATAATTGCTGACAGATTTTTCCAGGGCTGGTCATTTTGAGTACTTTTCCATTATATTCAACATAATAAGTGTTAAACTGACCTTCTCTCCTGCCATGCCCATAGAACCAGCCTCTCCAGTGGGACCTGCTTTACCTTTTGGCCCCTCTGGTCCGTCTTCTCCTCTGGAGCCCAGCACGCCAACCTCTCCCTGAAGACCAGCAACAATGCACAAACATTATATTAGACATACAACAACTAAAATGCTTAAAACTCACCTCAAATAAGTGATAAATAAGTGATTATAAGTGTTGATTGAAATTAAATGTAACTGTACTGTAAGTCTTTGTTACTCACCTTGTCACCCTTGAGGCCCATGTCACCCTTAAACCCAGGAAAACCATCTTCTCCCTGAAATCAGTCAAATCAGATCAGATCATTTATTTGGGAATTTTTTTTACTTATGTAGGTTTAAATAAATAAATATCAAAAAGATTGTGCATTAAAAAAAAAAAAAAATAAAAAATAAAAGGTCAAATGGAATGAAATAACATTGATCATTTATTAGCATTTATTTGGATAAAATGTAAACTCATTTAAGTAAAAATTATATTATAATTTAATAATAATAATAATAATAATAATAACAATAACACCAATAGTAATAATAGAAAAATTTATAACAACAAGAACGAAAATAATATTTCATAGATTTTCAAGGTGAAAATCTAATAATACAGATGAAACGTTCAAGCATTTTTTTAAATCTAATTTCAAATACTCCATAATAACATAATTGCTAAATGCTGGCATCTTGTGGCCAAAGTGAAAACTGCTGGTTCAAGAGATTGAGACTTAATATTTCATACCAATGATGATATATATATTTTAGAAACAAAAGTCTTGACTATTGTGTGAATGAAACTCTGACATTTGGTGGCCAGTACAGAGCATATAGCCTGAAACAGTTTGAGCCACAATATTGTATATATACAAAACAATAATTAGAACAGATTAGAATTATGCTATATTTTTTTTTCTGTTTATAAATCTCTCCTAACGTCCAGTTGTAAGTGATTTTGCATTATACCGCACTCATAACACCTGATTGAAGCCATTTTTGGTGCAAATAGTCCCTGAAATGGCCTTCCAGTTTTAGCTGTTGGTCAGTCATCTGTGTGCCTCATTTTAGAGGCTGAGCCAAGAGCTCAGTAATGGAGACAGGGGACATGGTCATTTGCTTACCTTTTCTCCTTTGCTGCCCTTCAAGCCACGAATGCCCTCTGCACCCTAAACAGACAGAACACTGAACAGAAGCTCTAATGGATAGAATAAAAGCACAGAATTTTGATAATAAAGAATCCGTGAGATGAAGAGAATCAAGCCTGTTTACCTTCACGCCTCGGGGACCTGGATAGCCAGTGGACCCCTGGGGACCTGGGTGGCCCTATAGGAAATGAGTAAATATAATAAGGATTAATAGAGAGGAATTAGGTTTTAAACTTCTAAAGGGGCCACACATTAAGTGTTAATTACAGACAGTGTTAATTATGGGTGTATCGTGGCTTTGCACTTAAAATGTGTTCAATAACTGGAACTTAGAATAACAATTAATTTCAAGACAAACTAAAAATGTACTCACAGCTGCTCCTTTCTCCCCGGGAGAACCCTCTTTCCCAGGATGACCCTGTGCAAAGATTACAAACAAAAGCATCTGCATTGAAAGTCTGAAAGTAATGAGAGGCAAATACAGCTGGGTATGGTCTTTTGGATTTAGTGTACAGTAATATACAGTATTCAGAATATTAAAAAAATGGCAGTGTTATGACTATTCCAGTGTAATAATCTTTTTAACAGGAATCTATTTTTTAGGGGCTGTGCACCACTTAGTATGTAGATTGAGGCAGCAAAAAAAAAAAAAAAAAAAGTACAAAAATAAATAACAATTTACATAATGAACAAAAATGAAAAAAAAAAAAAAAAATCTAAAAATATATATATTACCATTCAAAACTTTGGCGTCAGTAAGCTTTATTATTGTTATTATTATTATTATTATTATTATTATTAATTTTTATTTTTTTATTCAGCAAGTTAAATTCATCAAAATGATTAAACTAACCAAAAGAGACAGAAAATACATTTATACTGTTTTTGTCACGGTGTCTGTTCTGTGTCTCCCTGGGTGGCCACTAGAGGTCTCACTTCCCCTGATTGTCACCTTCTTCGGAACTACATTTCCCACTAGCCTTATCTGTTCATCACTGTTCATTGTGTTCAGCTGTCACCACTTACCTTGTTTGCACCTGTCTATAAATACCCTGGTTGTTTCTGTCATTGTTACGGAGTCCTTGTTGAATGTCACCCTGCGGTTTCCTGGTTCCCTGGTTCCCTGGTTTTTTCGTGTGTTTCTGGATGTTGTCTATGTTTCTTGTTTTGGACGGATTACCTGGATTTTTGACCTTTGCCTGGATGTTTTCTGATTTTGGATCACCCCAATAAACATACTGCTTTTGGATCTACCTGTCTGTGTGCGTGTCGTGACAGAAGGACTCCGTCATGCCCTAGATCCAGCGGTATGTTTTTTTTGAGGTTTCTCTCCCACAGCCATCGAGCGGGAGAGAAGGATAGAGTTTGAGGGAACCCGCCTGGTCATTTTTCGTGGGACCCGGGGAGGTCGCAGAGGAGTGAGTGGTCGAGAGGAGGCTCAGAATCGCTCTCAACCATGGCCCCCCTTCGATCCGGGGCTCGTGTGGGATGGATCAGAGCCACTGTCTCACCATGGCGGACGGAGAGGGGAGAAGAAGCGCACGTCCGCCATGGTGGCGCCACTGCCCATGATGCCACTGCCAGGGCCAGCGCCACGAGGCAAGATGGACGCCAGCTCAGCGCCACAGCAAAAAAGGTGGTCACCAGCCCCACGCCACGAGGTACCAGACGGCCGCCAGCCCAGCGCCACTGTCCAAGATGGCCACTGAGACATTTTTGAATTACTTCTTCAGGTTGAACAAGATCCTAGAGGTTCCCAGGAGTGTTCACGTCACGGCTGCTGAGCCAGCGCCACAGCACAAGATGGCCACCAGCCCAGCGCCACAGCACAAGATGGCCGCCAGCCCAGCACCACAGCACAAGATGGCCGCCAGCAGCCCCAGCGCCACAGCACAAGATGGCCGCCAGCCCAGCGCCACAGCACAAGATGGCCGCCAGCCCAGCACCACAGCACAGGATGGTTGACTCAACGCCTGAGTCTTCTGTCAAGGAGCCACCGGCACGTCATCATAGAGGCCGCAGGAGGAGGAGACAGGCGTCAGCCGTTCCTTAAAGCCCGGAGGACGTTCCCGAGCAGGCCGCTGCCGTCCAGGAGGACGTTCCCGAGCAGGCCGCTGCCGTCCAGGAGGACGTTCCCCGAGCAGGCCGCTGCCGTCCAGGAGGACGTTCCCGAGCAGGCCGCTGCCGTCCAGGAGGACGTTCCCGAGCAGGCCGCTGCCGTCCAGGTGGACGTGTCCAAGGTTCCCGATGCAATGCACGAGGCCGAGGCGGTGCCCGATGCCGAGGCGGTGCCCGATGCCGAGGCGGTGCCCGATGCCGAGGCGGTGCCCGATGCCGAGGCGGTGCCTGATGCGGTGGCAGAGGCGGTGCCCGATGCCGAGGCGGTGCCCGATGCCGAGGCGGTGCCTGATGCGGTGGCCGAGGTGGTTCCCGATGCAATGTCCGATGCCGAGGCGGTGCCTGATGCGGTGGCCGAGGTGATTCCCGATGCAATGTCCGATGCCGAGGCGGTGCCCGATGCCGAGGCGGTGCCTGATGCGGTGGCCGAGGCGGATCCCGATGCAATGTCCGATGCCGAGGCGGTGCCCGATGCCGAGGCGGTGCCCGATGCGGTTCCCGATGCAATGACCGAGGCGGTGCCCGAGGCGGTGGTCGAGGCAGTTCCCGATGCAATGCCCGATGCCGAGGCGGTTCCCGATGCCGAGGCGGTGCCTGATGCGGTGGCCGAGGTGGTTCCCGATGCAATGTCCGATGCCGAGGCGGTGCCCTGAGATGCGGTGGCCGAGGTGATTCCCGATGCAATGTCCGATGCCGAGGCGGTGCCCGATGCCGAGGCGGTGCCTGATGCGGTGGCCGAGGCGGATCCCGATGCAATGTCCGATGCCGAGGCGGTGCCCGATGCCGAGGCGGTGCCCGATGCGGTTCCCGAGGCGGTGCCCGATGCGGTTCCCGAGGCGGTGCCCGATGCGGTGGTCGAGGCAGTTCCCGATGCAATGGCCGAGGCAGTTCCCGATGCAATGGCCGAGGCGGTGCCCGATGCCGAGACGGTGCCCGATGCCGAGACGGTGCCCGATGCCGAGACGGTGCCCGAGGCCGAGGCGGTGCCCGATGCGGTGCCAGAGACGGTGCCAGAGACGGTTCCCGATGTAATGCCCGAGACCGAGGCTGTTCCGCAGGTCGAGGCGGTGCCCGATGTTGTTCCAGAGCCCGAGGCGGTGTCCTTGTCCAAGGCCGTTCCCGAGGCGGTGCCCGAGGCCGAGGCCGTTCCCGAGGCGGTGCCCGAGGCCGAGGCCGTTCCCGAGGCGGTGCCCGATGCCAAGGCCGTTCCCGAGGCGGTGCCCTTAGTCGAGCCCGAGGTTGAGCCCGAGGTCGTTCCCGAGGCCGTTCCCGAGGCGGGGTCCTTGTCCAATGCCGTTCCTGAGGCCGTTCCTGATGCCGTTCCGGAGGCCGTTCCTGAGGCCGTTCCGGAGGCCGTTCCGGAGGCCGTTCCGGAGGCCGTTCCTGAGACCGTTCCCGAGGCGGTGCCCGATGCCGAGGTCGTTCCCGAGGCGGTGCCCGATGCCGAGGTCGTTCCCGAGGCGGTGTCCTTGTCCGATGCCGTTCCTGAGGCCATTCCCGAGGCGGTGCCCGATGCCGTTCCGGAGGCCGATGCGGGGCCCGAGATGGTTCCGGAAGCGATACCCGTGTCCAAGGCCGTTCCCGAGGCGGTGCCCTTGTCTGAGGCCGTTCCCGATGCCGTTCCCAAATGCCGTGACCTGGCCATCGCCACAGCCTGCTCCTTACTGGCTCCCCCATTGGCAGGTTCCATTCGGGCCACTCAAATGGCGAATTCCTCCCTGGCCGTCTGCACAACGAGAATGGACTGATCCACCGTGGCCACCTGAACTGCCTGGCCCCTCGTGGTCCCCTGAACTTTCGGGTCCACCGTGGCCACCTGAACTGCCTGGTCCCTCGTGGTCCCCTGAACTTTCGGGTCCACCGTGGCCACCTGAACTGCCTGGTCCCTCGTGGTCCCCTGAACTTTCGGGTCCACCATGGCCCCCTGATCTGACCAAGCCACCTGGGCTACCAGGGGAGCCATCGCTGCCGGTCCCCAGTTCCCCTACACGGGCCTGGCCCGCCATCCCTCCCCCTGTTCTGCCTCCACCAGTCCACCTCCCTCCTGGTCTCTTTGTTTTGTGTTTATTTTGTTCTGAGGAGCATCTGGAAGCTGCTCCTTAGAGGGGGGGTAGTGTCACGGTGTCTGTTCTGTGTCTCCCTGGGTGGCCACTAGAGGTCTCACTTCCCCTGATTGTCACCTTCTTTGGAACTACATTTCCCACTAGCCTTATCTGTTCATCACTGTTCATTGTGTTCAGCTGTCACCACTTACCTTGTTTGCACCGGTCTATAAATACCCTGGTTGTTTCTGTCATTGTTACGGAGTCCTTGTTGAATGTCACCCTGCGGTTTCCTGGTTCCCTGGTTTTTCGTGTTTCTGGATGTTGTCTATGTTTCTTGTTTTGGATGGATTACCTGGATTTTGACCTTTGCCTGGATGTTTTCTGATTTTGGATCACCAATAATAAACATAATACTTTTAAAATTAAATTTATGTTTCATAATCCGCAAAGTTTTAAAATATACAGCTGTTATTTTGAACATTCTATCTATCAAACAATACTAAAAAAAAGTGATAATACGATAATAATAATGTTTCTTGAGCTGCAAATCAGCAAATCATATTATGAATGATTTCTGAGGGATCATGTGACACTGAAGAGTGGAATAAAGGCTGCTGAAAATTTAGCTTTGCCATCACAGAAATAAATAATATTTTAAAATATATTGAAATAGAAAAAGCTATTTCATACTGTTTTAACTGTAATGTTTACTATATTTTGATAAAATATATGTAGCCTTATGTAATATAAATTTTTTTTAATTTTTTTTTCAAAAACCCCAAATGGTAATGTATATTTGTATTTGTGACATAAACACCCATTACAATAACATAACAATAAACACACACACACACACACACACACACACACACACAAAAACAACAACAAAATAACCCATAAACGTATATTCTTAGATTATTTTACCATACAATATTTTTCTTTCAAAAGTAAATAAATACATACCAAGTAATTTTCTAAAAAAAATCATTGCATATTATTTAGATATTTTTATTCTATAAATATTAGATATTATTTATAGGGATAAACAATCACACAAAAATATTACAAAGAAATTATATATATTATATATATATATATATATATATATATATAATTTCTTTGTAATATTTTTGTGTGATTGTTTATCCCTATAAATAATATCTAATATTTATAGAATAAAAATATCTATATATATTCAAATAAATATATAATTTGATGGACCACAGTGGAATTTCATTTCCAGGAATGCTACATTTAAAGTCTTCAAAATGTCAATTCACATGAAACAGGCTGAAATCAAAGAAGGTCTCTGTTTTGCATGTTGTGTTGGACTAATGAAAGTCCTCTGTTGTGTCTGTGTTGGATTTCTTTGAACTGCAATTCAGTAAATTTCACTTCCTGCCATTCCAATTCAAATTTCAACTCATGGATTGAAAGAGAGCCAACACATTAATTCTAAATTGTGTGAGGTAAATATATTCCCCTCAAGCCAGGATCATCATCAAGCTGGTTATTGACTAATGATGTGTGATGATGCAAAGCATTTTTTTATATGAACACGGAGATTTAGGGGAGGGGAGAATATGAAATAAAGAAAAATCCACTTACAGGAGGCCCATCAGCCCCAGCCAGTCCATGGAGCCCCTGTTTCCCACTGGGACCCTATATGAGAGGTTAAGTGAGAAAAGAAGAAAGAAAAAGAAGAGGGAGAAAAAAAACACACAATTAAAGCTGTGACTACTGGTGTGCCCAAGTGATTCGCTGGGCAACTTTTATAAGCAGTTCAATCCTAAAGCACTTCATTATCATCTTTTTCCTCTTGGTAAAGAAGAGGTCTAATCATACGGTATGTCTGGAAACACTCTACCACTTCTGGAGTCACATTTCAGACTCTCTGGCATCCTTCCAGGAGACCTGACAAAATGCTTGTCTGAGACTCTTACCAATGACAGTTATGTGTGTAAGCATATCTTTTGCTTGTCAAAGCAGTAGTGAGTCTTGAGGTGTGTGTGTGTGTGTGTGTGTGTGTGTGTGTGTGTGTGTGTGTGTGTGTGTGCGTGTGTGGTTTTCCTCTAGTCAGCAGTGATCTGCAAGCAACCTACAGCTCAGAAACCGAGGAGTCTGTTGAATCGTTTATAGGGTTAGGGCAGAAAAATGCCGTCTGTAATAACAAAGACGATGGCTGCTGGGTTGGCCAGCTCTCATCCACAAACTCACTTTCTCTCCAGGTGGACCGATCGGGCCTTGAGGACCAGGCAGACCCTGCAAGATAAGATTTCAGAAGTCAGATAGTATAATATGGAGTCTTCAGGGGAAATCTGATAGTAAAGTTTATATTGGAAAAAGCCTCTCAGTCAAATCTAAGAAAGAATTTCAAAAAGGATACATTATTCTGTGCGTCTGTTATAGTGTGTGAATATATGAGTCCTTTACTCTAGAAACACACTTATGGAATTTGGATGTAGATTTAGATTAATGGCTCTTCCAGTTTTCTCTCTCTTACTTTTTCTGTCAAATTCTTTTGATGACATTTCATTAAGCTCCACCTTTAACTGAATACAACAAAAAAATGCATAAAAAGAGTATTTAATGAACCATAAAAATCACTGTGATGGTGTGGGACATATTGATAGGGGTGGTTATCATTTTTCTTTTTAAACTAGCCAAAGAGCTATAGCAAATGTATGTCACAGTCATGAACATGATTTACTAATTGCTATTCAGTTGTGGGTGGTATTGGGGGAGGGACTTTCTCATTCTGAAAAGCATCTGATTGGACAAAATTCTATGCATTACATGAATTTATACCATGGTCTGTCTGAATACTTGATTGGCAGGTATGCATTAAAACCGTTTATACTACAGGGCTGTTGAATGCTTGAATCTGATTGGCTGACGAATGTTCTGAGGTGTGCAATTATTTTCTGGAAACCGCACGGTGAACGTAATTCCAGGCAGCTCTCCTGACCGCATTACAGTTCCTTATCACTTTTTATATAGTAAAGCTATAATAACGGTCACGCAGTTTGCACAAAAAGGTGTTGTCTGCGCTGCCCTGACGATTTTATCAGTTAGCCTATACAGTGTAGTAACTTAAAGGCTACACATGACATTTCTCACTAGCGATGTAATAACAGCGCTGTTTAGAGACGCTGCAGCAGAAGAGTGTTTAGACACGCACAGAGGTAGCCTAATTCATCTCTCTCTCTCTCTCTTTCTGTGTCTCTGTCACTCTCGCTCTCTTTCTAATAAATTCATTAATAACTGCATTAGACTGCTATCAACGTCTCAAGCCTCCGTTACCAGTTTTAAACAACGTTTTGGTACTAGCAAAAGAGGCATTGGATGAGATGTGGAAGAAATAGTCCTACTCACAATAGCAAAAACTGTAAGAATCCCTTTAAATAAATCATCGGATCGATGTCTTGAGGTGTGGTAACCATAGTATAAGTACTCCGCTTCGCGTCGTGGCCGCATCACCACCTCGGGTGTGCATTATTTTTCTAATAATTCAACGGCCCGTTGTCAATTATTCTGTACTTAATGCACAGGTAGTTCCAAGTCAGTTTAATCACTGTTCCATATTATTGTGCTGCTTTAATTGATGCACACACACACAAACATACACACATCACTTGCACATAAACTGAGTGAGTGGGAGAGAGGTCGGATATCGCAGACTGTGCTGCGCAACGCAGAAACTTAATGTCAGTCCCGCAACTTTATTAATAAAATATCAAAGATACTAGATCGCTCCATTATTTTTCTCAGTAAGGAGGGCTGTTTTTGAAGTAACTAAACAGCTTCATTGTTTGTAGAGAGAGTTGCGCAGACACGTAACTAACACACAACTGTCATCTCTCTTTCTCTCTCTCTCTCTCTCTCTCTCTCTCTCTCTCTCTCTCACTCTCGATCAATATTTAATTCAAATAAATGCTATAATTCATTCAAATAAATGTGGTCTTACTGCACTATTTCATCTCCGTATCTGATTTGAAGTGGGCAGAATGTGAGAGCTAACGAGTCGTAACTAACAAAAAAAAAACTGTCATTTTTACCCTTCCCATTAAATATTTGTGCTGCTAACATCATAAACAGCTTTAAAGTTGTCAATGCTGGCAAATGACCATGGTATAAGCTGCATAATGCATGGCTAGCTGTGCATTAAACTATTTTAATCCACTTTGCGGAGGCATTAAAATCATTTAATGCACAGCTAACCGTGCATTATCCCTTATATGAATCATCTATATTTTTGGTCCATTTACACTACTGTTCAAATGTTTGACATCAGCAAGGCTGCATTTATTTGATGAAAAAATACACTAAAACAGTATATTGTGAAATATTTTTATAATTTAAAAGTACTATTTTCTATTTGAATATATTTTCAAATGTAATTTAGTTCTGGAAATTCAGCATTGCATCACAGTTTTCAGTGTCTCATGACCCTTTAGAAATCATTCTAATATGCTAATTTGCTGCTCAAGAAACATTTATTATCATTGTTGAAAATGGTTGTGTTGCATAATAGTTTTGTAAACTGTGATAATGTTTTTGCAGGTGAGTTTTTTGTTCTGTGTGAGAATTTGTTTTGATGAGTAGAAAGTTTAAAAGAACAGCATTTCTTTGAAATAAAAACGTTTAACATTATAAATTTAATTTATTGATTTTGTATAATAATTTACAATTTAATGTGTACTTGCTAAATAAAAGTATTAATTTATTTTAATAAATATACCTTTTTGAACAGTAGTGTACAAACAGTATATCTACAAAATATTATTTTTGTCAACTTTAAGGAGTTCACTGGTGTATACTGTAGATTACTTCGAAGCTAATAGACAAAGTCTAAAGGCAACAGAAATGTAATGGAAAATGGGAACTGAAAGATTCTTGATTAGAAAACACAATCAGGCTGTCTAAGAGAAAGTCAGAGAGAGAGAGAAAGAGAGAGAGAGAGAGAGAAAAAGAGCAGACCGACAAAAGATGATCAATAGACTGATACCTACATGTGGACCGGGGTTACCCTGTTGTCCAGGCGGTCCAGGCTCTCCTTGAGGACCCTGTTAGAACCATTTAAAAAACACCTTAATACACAACACTATAACCAATCACACACTTATGTAAGCCTATGACATTTTATAAAGATATGAAAAACAGTCACAGTACCTCAAACTCTACTCTAGCATACTCTACATGTTAAACAACAGACACGTGAAAATTGCAAATCCATCTTTTTCCATTGGTCTTCTTTCCTGAATTGCATAGCCTACTGTAATAAAATCTATTATAGCAGCGTTAAACCACTGGCAAAAAAGAAGAGACACAGAGATGGGTAAAATTTCATAACAAACTGCATATTGTAAGGAAGGAGGTTGTAGTTAAAAACCTTGAGTAAATGGACAGCTGATAAATTATGATAATAAAAAAATGCATTTATTTTTATTTTATTGAAATTAAATAAATTAACCAGTGCTACTTCTGTCATTTAATAAACCCAAATGAGTTGATTTGCAAGCTACGAAGCTGGACCAAACACGTATGTATACTGATGCATAACTGTATTCTATATGATACAGAACAGAAACACTTACTCATAAAATTAATGACAACACAATCTGTTAAGTCACTGTTTTGACTATTTAATAGTTAATTCAGAGTTGGTGCATTTTGTCAATTTACATTTTTTTTTAATTTTTTTATTTGTTATATTGTTTTATTTTATCAAGTTTTATTTTTAATTAATCAGTCAATCTCATGGACCTACCAAAAACCCTCACAGACTGTATTTTGTAAACAAATGAATAAGAAACGTACAGAATCATGGTGAAAACATTGTACTAAATGGCTGTGTGAATTCTACTCTTCCTGTCTTGCATATTTTAGAGGCAGACTTCATACCTTCTTAATTTCAGGACTTTCCAGTCAAAGCTCACCCTTTGCTGCCACAGTAACAGTGACATTAGCTCTCTCCTGCCAGGCCCACTGTGTTTCTCTTATATAAAAGGCTTATTTAGATGTGACCTTTGCTCAAGACAACACATATGTTTCAGAGTGGTCAGAAGTTGTCAGTTTACCAGGAAACCCCTTTATGGGGTCTAGAGATGAGAGGCACACTATTAAAGCAGGGGAGAAAAAAATCCTTACCATATTTCCTTTAGGGCCAGGTGGTCCATCCAATCCAGTAAGACCCTGCATGTGTATAAAACAGAGGTGTCTAGCTATGAGTTTTATGCTATTTGGAAAGTTGTAATTAAGCAAGTGTGGTGTTTATGGTACATACACGCTGTCCAGAAGCACCAGGAGAACCTCTGGGGCCCAGCAGTCCTCTTGGACCCTGGTAATCAACAAAAGAGACATTTTGTGAGAATTAATCCGACTGTTATACTTAAAACCTCTGGTCTTCAGGCCAAAAGACCCCTTGGTGGACAGAGATACGGTACATGAAGCCCTTTTACATATGTGTTGTATTTTGAGTTACAACAAGTACCATAATAATCTATACTTTCACACAAGATTTGGCCAAATGTTTGGTAACACTTTATAATAACATAATAAATCATTAACAAACATTATATAATGCTTCATGGATCATTAGTTAATATATATTCAAAGAGAAACGTGAGATAATGTGCTTGTTAATGTTTGCTTATACACTTATTAAACATACAAATCTGTATTTCTTGTAAGCTAAAATGATCTACAAATGATTTTAACAGATGTTATAAAATGATTAAAAGCTTGTGTTAATGTATAACACTTCAGCTGCTACTGAGGTGTGATACGGGTAAGGTTAGGGACAGGTTTGGTGGTATGGATAGGTTTAAGGGTTGATTAAGGGGTCAACAGTGTACAGGGGTCAGTTTGATTATTATAAGGGAACACGGCTCAATCTGTTTATATTATTTTGTTTCGATAAATGAACAAGTATTTTCTTTTTAAAAATGATTTTTTTTTTCCTGTTAATTTATGATTCAAGGAATATCCTGTTTAATGATGTACTGAAGAGTAGTATACTAATGTGAGTGTTGAGACAATTAAAAAAAACGGATTGTTATGACAATCTGTTATGTCTTTAGCGAGCATTTAGCTAAACTTAACCAGCCACCCTTTACACAAACCTTGTTACATTAGCTAAAATTCCAACGCCCATAAAGATACTAAATGATTAGCAAGCACATTTACAAATGATTAATAGTTTCAAGGTTAGATTGGCTACTGCAAAAACATGAACAAATGATTAGTAAAGATATGTGAAATGGATAAATTCAGGTATTTTGGGACACTTTTTGCCATTGAGATGACTGTTCATAAAGGTATTAATGATTAGTAAACATTTATTTTAAAATTTACATTTAAAAAATTGTATTCACCTAAATAACATTAATCCCGTCTTGTGATATGGCATGGCAGAACAAATCAAAATGCATCATGGACCAGCTTTGGCCCACAGGCCCTGGTTTATTAGTATAGGTATATATTGTGATTTATATATTTTATGATGATGATTGAACTACAATATTTTTAAAATGTTATCATTATTGATGAGTCATTTGAATGTGCATTACATTTTGATGTTTTAAAGTGGAAGGGACAACAAAACATTCTGCTGAGCTTTATTATTGAGTGTAATATTTTTGTTGAATGCAAAAACAAAAAAAAATGCACTACAATTAAGATTTGTTTTTAAATATCTGGTGGATTTCCTGTAGTTACATTGTATAATATTAACATTTTTCAAAAGTATGTCTACTTTGTGGTCTAGACTTCTTAAAGCTTCTAATTAAATTATCTTAAGGGAAAAATAAAGGTTAATTATTAATTTTACAGTCAGCACAAAACACAAAGTTTAAGTTTTATTAATTCTAAATGATTTGCAACTATGTAAAACAGAAACAAAGGCACATTGGGTTTTTGCTGTAGATCCAGAGGTTCACTACATCAGCTGTGGGACTCACTCCAATTTAGATTCCATATTTTCAGGGCTGATTCTGTTATTTGTAAGATTTCTGCTGAAGGAGTATTTAGTCAAAAGCATGTAAAATATGTGAGACCATTAGTGTGTCGTGATAAAAAGAGAAAGAAAGAGAGCTGGAGACAATAGAAAATGTCTCCGGTTACTGTCGTAACCTTGGTTCCCTGAGAGTGGGAACGAGACATTGCGAGAATCGCTGTGGGAACCCCTCACATTTTCCAATTTCCTGAAGTCTTAAAGGATAACGCCAGTTCAATAAACTGGCCAAAGGACACTCATCTATGCAAATAGCATGCAAATACTGACAGGCTTGGCGGGCAGTATAAATGTGGCAATTGTATCAGAATCTGAGACTGGATGCTGCATTACTAATCAAGCAGTGAACACTACAATTTCGCAATGTCTCGTTCCCGCTCTCAGGGAACCAAAGTTATGACAGTAACCTATCGAGCATTCACTCTACATTGTGAGAATCGCTGTGGGAACAATATATAATCCCGTCATGAGAGCGGCAAAGATCAGGGTGAACAAAGGCTAAGACTACACCGAGCAACAGACATTCCCAACCAATAATAACACCCTCTAGGAAGCTCATAGCTGATAGGCGCGAATAGACCAATGAGCATCTTTTGCTCAGGTATACTGAATTTGCATATAAAGGATCCAGCAACTGCACTGTACTGAACACAGCAGACACAGCAACATAATAAGAACATGAAAATGCACACAAATCTGGACAGTGTCAACAGCTACACGTGGTAACAACTGGTACAAGCACATATATAAAAATAGTCCTGCACAGTCAACAGCAACATGTGGTAACAAACTGTGCTCAATGCAAGTAAGCAATAAGTAAATCCTGTTATCTAGTCTGTGCTGCAGAAAACATGGAACATCCAACACGGGGCAGCTTGCTGGGTCGATATCTTTATCACAGCATCAATTACGTGAAGCCATAAAACCTAAATGCCTCTGAAATTCCCTCAAGGGAACAGACCGGCACAGTCTGAAGCGGCACAGAGCTGATGAAATGGTCACTCTGCACTCTTGAGAGAGGCGGGCTCGCATCTCCACCGAGTCGAAATAACGTTACACACACCCAGATATGTTAAAGACTGCCTGGGGGTGAACATGCTCTTCTGCATATCCACACACAGCATATAGGGACTCCAGATGGCTAAGCAGCGCATCTGTATGACCGATAAGCACATCCCATGAATGGGCTAAAATCAGCCAATCGTCCAGATAGTAGAATGCGGATACCGCTTGCTCTGAGAGAAGAAAATGCTGCATTCCATGCACGTTAAGTGCTAAAGCCAGCTTGAAAGTGAGCACTGGTGTGCTGTGCCCTCAAAAGCAAACCTCAGAAATTTGTAGCTGTGGTGTGGTGCTATCTGAATTTGGAAGAATTCATTTTTCAGATCTACGGATGCAAACCAGTCCAAGGAATGGATTGTGTCATGATCTGCTTCAGTCGTCATCCTGAATGTGCACTTATGAAGTGCTGTTTGATGGGTCTCAGGTACATGATCAGACAGAGTCCCCCATCTCTTTTGGGTACCACAAAGTAGCGGCTGTACCCGCTCTCCAGCTCACTCAGATGGACTTGCTTTATCGCTCCTTTTGTGAGCAGGCTGTGAACCTCTTGTCTTAAAACAGGGGCATTTTGAGGTAATGTCAGTGATTGAGTCACGCCATTGAAACGGGATGGTCTCTGTCTGAACTGCAGTGTTTCTATTATGCTCAGCAGCCAACGCGAAATGCCTGTAATAGCTCTCCATGCGTCCAGGAACTGACATAATGGCTGCGTCACTCCGGTCGTTATCGCTTGCAGTAATGTTCAAAGACTGGCACCTCACCCCGACTAAACACACTGGCAGGGAAATGGCTTGTGGAGGATAACACCTATAACAGGCACAGACAGCAGCTCTGTGCTGCTCTGAGGCAGGGCGAGTAACGCTGTATAGATAGAAAGAGGAGGAAACAGATCTTTTGAGAAAGTGCTTATGTATTTATTGGCAAACAGAAACATAAACCTTGCATTTTTTTTCTGCAGGAGCAAGGGGAACAATGCAGGATACGGTGCTTGGGGGCCAGGCCTCCAGCAAGCTCTCTACTCCTCTTGGCAGGTCCGTCAGAATGAAGGAGTAGGCTGATGGCTGCTTAGCCATTCACTAAGCAGAGCAGGGTGCAGGAAAGTAGCATGATCTCTACAGTGGATAGAATGCACACCAGGGGATCACGTGACTTATCGCCTTTGTGTGCTTTGCGCCTCAGAGAAGCGCTCGATAACAGACTCCACGGCATCACCAAAGAGGCCGGAGGGAGTGATCTGAACATTAAGGAGCACCTTAGTGTAAGTCTACAAGGCTTAGAAGGCAGCCTGAGGTCTGCGGCATGCGTGGCCGAGGAACAGCACAAATGTGTAGACAATCTCCTCAAAGGGGGGGGGGGGCATACGCACATAACCGTGGGCCTCCACCCCGTTCACAAAACAAGGCCAGAATTTTGGACATCAGAAATACAGAACCCTCCTCCTTGAAGCAGCCCGGCAATGGCTCGATTGGAAGTACCAGGTGTTCGAGTCAACTCCTGGCAGGTTCCTCTGCCCAACTGAGGTTGCTCAGGGCAAAGGTTCTTGTCAGAGAAAAGGACTGGGGGAGGGGAGGGCCCACCAGCGGCTCGCTGGCGGCAGTGGGCCCCGTCCCCATAAGGCCACAAGCGTTGCTCCTCCAAGTTCTCAGAAGGTTCTCAGAAGGTGCCATCGGATGAGGTGAAGAAGTTATAATATCTTCTGGTGCGTCTTCGACGATGGCAGCGTGACGAAGATTCTGCATTTATACTGCCTGCCAAGCCTGTCAGTATTTGCATGCTATTTGCATAGATGAGTGTCAATTGGCAAGTTCATTGAACTGGCGTTATCCTATAAGACTTCAGGAAATTGGAGAAGGGGAGGAGTTCCCACAGCGATTCTCGGAATGTAGAGTGAACGCTCGATAGGGAACTTCTGCACTCCTTTCCTGTACAGAGACATTACCTCAATGAGCAACAAATACTGAGATTTGATGTGGAAAGAGCAGGGTGGGGCATGGAGAGTGATTATAGTGGGCAGTCATGGTCTTTTAGGCAAGTGAAGTTAATAACCCTCAAGTTCTGTCCTGAGAGCCCCAAGGACCAAAAACATGCTTCATTGAACTATCAAGTTGATTCATTTTTCCTAATTAGATTATACACTAAATTTTAACTCGATAATATTGACCTTACATGAAAAGTTCACACTACTTGTGTTTGGAGTCTCAGAGAATTCAGGGAATATTGTGAAATATTATTCCAAATCAAAATAAATGTTTATATTTTAATATATAATTTATTAAAATTGCTGAAAAAGAGGTGCTCTACCAACAGAAGAGGAGATGCAACCAAAAATCAAAAAGTCATGTTAATTAGAAAAGGTGCAACACTCAAGAGTGAGTGTTGCACCCTTTCTAATTAACAGTATATAATTTATTGCCATGATAGCAAAACTTCAGCAGCCATTACTCCAATCTTTAGTGTCACATGATTCTCCAGAAATCATTCTAACACGCTAATTTTGTGCTCAAAAACATTTTTTTATTATTATTATTATGATAATGCACTTTTAAAACAGTTAAATGACACTTAACATTTTTGTGGAAACTGTGATTTATTTATTTTTTCCTCAGGATTCTTTCTCATAAAATAAAAAGAAATAAATAAATACATAAATATTATTGTTACTTTAAATCAGTTGAATGTGTCCTTACTTTTTTTTTTTTTAATCCAACTGACCCCAAACTTTTGAATGTTAGCATATCTAGGATTTTTTTTTTTTTTTTTTTTGGTATCTTTTGCCATGGTCAAACTGACCCCAAACTTTTGAACGTTAGCATATCTAGCATTTTTTTCTTTTTAATTTTTTTTTGGTATCTTTTGCCAGGGTCAAACTGACCCCAAACATAAGCTATTTCATTATATTGGAAAATAGTCAAATTTCATAAGTCTGTGCCTACACTGTGATGCAAAAGAGGGTTAAAGCTTCAAACAACATGTCTACTAAACTTTGAATAGTTCATATAAAAATATTAAAATAATTTTAAGGGAAAATATGACAAGGGAATACAAAATGTAAATGGAGGTGCTTACACTTTCTCCTTGCATTCCTCTCTGTCCAATCTCACCATCCTCGCCCTGCAGACAAGAGCACAAACACACTTGCCAACGTGTCTGCACACACCTATGCAAGTACATATGAATCAAAATAAGAAATTAATGTCACTTGGTCAAACACACCCTTGGTCCGTCCTCTCCTGGAGGGCCTGGTGAGCCAACGGGACCTGCCTCACCCTAAAAGAAAAAGTAAATGAAAAATGAAATCACATAGGGAAAAAAGAGTACATGTATTATTACTGTCCCTGCCTGCTTTTGGCTCCATGCATTGTTAGGGCCCATGACCACTATTTATAAGACTGCATCCCTATAAGAAGAGGCTATAACATAGCAGGGGCTGTAATTACCCAGGGCAGAATTAGGAGGACAGCACTTTGGCTGAAAATATACACAACTCCCTGTGATCTGCAGGCCTCTTTCACTATACTAGCCCAGGCCAAGGAAGCCACACTCTGCTGTGCCTAGCAAAGGGCAGCTTTCATTTGCCAGAGGAACGCAAGCATGCAAAACAACCCCAGTGCCACTATAATGAGGTCAACTTGTCCTGCCATTATGACTGTCAGCATGCTAAACAAAACGTACAGTGGCAGACATGGAACATTATAAAATGCACTTGGTCTTGACAGGAGCCAAAAAGAAGCTTTCCAAATAGAGTTAAGGCAATACAGTAGATTTCTTTAGGAAAACTGCTGCTAAGGAATGAAATGAAACCAGGCAATAATTGTTCCCATAATCATAAAGTGCTGTTCGAGACAAGCTGGAAGTTTGATAATTGAGCATTAAAAAGACATTTTTCTCATGGGTGGTGGTCAGGCTTGCGTTCTGCTGTCTAGAACAATTCCGTTTCATTTCAAGTATTACAACAATGATGAGAAACTAAGTATGAGTTTTCTAAGAATAGCTCAGCAGCACTTACCCTGTGTCCCTTCTCACCAGGTAGACCAGGAAGTCCATCAAATCCTCTGTCTCCCTGTAAGACAGCAATCACAACAATGAGAATAAAAATAGGGCTGTCAAAGTTAAAACATAAGTGCATAATTCTATAATGTTTAATGCATTTATTAAATTCAGTTTAACTTATTTCTGTCCAATGTACAGTACTTTCCTTAAAACTAGAGCTGTGCATTGATTTAAAAAAATCTAACAAATTAATTGCATAGTTTGTGCGTGTATGCGTGTGTGCACGCTTAACTGGACCTACAAATAAAGTTTGTAATCACAAATATTATTTAGCATAAATTTACACAATACATTTTCAAATTAATGTAAAAATATATATATTTCATGGGACCTTTTTTAACAAGTACTATCAGGGCCAGTGGGTCATATATATATTAAAAACGCAATACATCTGGGTATTTATTTATTTATTTATTTCTGTGGATAAAATAGGCACTTATAGCTATTATTATGCCTAAACTGCAAATTATCAGACCAATGTTTTTGTTTATCATTTACTTAATAACTTAGTATACTATAAAAAACACAAAAACAACTTCCCACTTCTAGCTTTCAATAAAAAAGAAGCAGTTCTGAAACCTCAAGCAGTGATAACTGTGTGAAAGCAGAGGTTTTGAGTCAGAGGTGATTTTACCTTGGCTCCCGATTCTCCAGGAATTCCTCTGGCTCCATCAGCTCCATTTCGGCCCTGTAAAACCAAGTCGCATCATCAGCTTGATGTTAGGTGCTACGAGCAGGTTAATGCGCTTAACATGTTTTAAACAACTGCAGAATCAATGTGAGACAGGAGAAGATGTGAAGCAAGTGAGTACACACAAACTAAATTAGGCTTGTTGAGTCTACAGCACGTTTGAGGATTGAGTTATTGTGGCACTTTGACTCATTTATTACAAAACTGTGAATAAACTGTGTCAAAGGAGAATCTGAGAAACGTTTGGCACTAAAACTGGCTGATGTGGATGTGAATCCAACAGACATATGTCATTCAGTAAGGCTGAAACAGGTAAATTAAAGTCAAGGCTAACAAGCACAGACAGTTTCATGGAAAATCTGGTGCGAGGTTGGAAAACGAACAGTGGGCTTTTTTGCGTAGAGCCTTTCAACTTCACTTTTTTGTCGGTGTACTTCAGCAGCAGTGTTGCAGATGTATTATGTATGCCACCTTTTTGCTTTTTCAGTGTCATGCCTCAATCAAACACTACCAACCACAGCATGAGCAGATTTTTCCTATTCTTACCCTCTTGCCTGGTTTTCCAAGTGGTCCAGTAGGGCCTTGAAGTCCTCTTGGTCCCTTAAAAACACAACATTCTTTAATAAATTTGACCCGCTAGATCAGTGGTTCCCAAAGTGGGGGTCGCGACCCCCCGGGGGGTCGTGGGACCCCGGCGTAGGGGTCGCGAGATGATTTCTATATCCCTATGATTTCTATAGGCCCTATATATTTTTGTTGCAATTAATTTAACCCTTTCGCACGTACGATCACACCGGTGTGATCAGTCTAGACTGGTCCCTTGAGTGTACGATCACACCGGTCAGTGCATGACGTGAAATTCAAATGTGCTCTCGCGCGTTGGCTGGCGCTGAGCCAGAGACAGGCGCGTTCAGAGCTGTCATCAGAACTTTTCAGTGTTTTCAACCACATAATGTTTATTTTAGGTTTCAGACATATAAGTACTAAAAAAACAATACATTTAGAGTTTGTAAAATACACACTGATGTCAAAGGACGAGGCGATAATAAAACTTTCCATTATAATTAGACACGTTTTATGCATATCAGATACACATTGTGTAAGTAACTTTAAAGTTTACTCTATTATTCTCCCAGTTCACCATCCACTTACTTTTATGTATTTCGGGAGAAGTGGATGAATTCACGTGTTGTAAATCCAACAGATCCGATTCTCTGAACTGCGTCTGCGGCACAAACTAAGATGCCGTCGCGCATACAGCTCAACTAACGCGATCGTTATAAAGGTGTTTAAACAACAAAACACTTCCACTTGCATATATTTGAAAATCGGAATATCAGCTATTTCATGCCATATCTAACAAATTTGTGAATATTTTGAATAAAAAAGGAAAAAATGACATAAAAGCAGATCATCATTCATTCAGCTCTGTTGTTTCTGCGGTGTGTCACGTGACAAGCAATGACGCGTCACCATGGAAATCATAAAGTGACACATCTAAATAACGACCGCCTTGAAAAAACTCACGCTGGGGGGTCAGCCAGAATATTTTAAACTTACGTGTGAAAGGGTTAATTCAATACTTGTTAAATGGTGTTTGCAGAAAAGTCTGATACAAATAAAAAAATACAAATAATAAATATATATATATATATATATATATATATATATATATATATATATATATATTATATATATATTTGTAATTTTGTCCCAGACATTACGAGATTACGTCAGCGTCAATCACAATCAAGTTACGTACGTACATCACGCGCAGCAACACAACGTATCCCGCTGTTTGCTAAAGTTAAAGGTGGGGCAGCAGCGCATTTATCATGGGGGTCGCGGGCTTAAAAGTTTGGGAACCCCTGCGCTAGATGACAAGTGAAAAGCAAATTAAGTTGAAAATTAATTTTGTTGAAAATTAAGTAAAAGTAATTGTTAAATTGTTACTTTTTATGTAAAGTAACACTTCAAGCCTAATACTTCTTCCTCACCATCAGCTGACTGAGACTCTCCCTCGTGCTCCAGAGTAGAAGCGCATATGTTTTTTACATTAGAAAGTGCTATTTTACTGCGGACAAGTTTTTTTTTTTTTTTTTTTTATCCTCCCAGCATATTTTACATTCAATTTCATACAAACTAAACCACAAAAATAATAAAACTAATTGTCACGAGTAAAAAAATTAAACTTCTCTGCAACTATGGGCTCCGAGGCAGAGCAAATTTCTGATACTTCTGATGATATATATATATATACTAGGAAATACTAGGAATAATATTAGGAATACTCATATCATTGTTCTAAAAATTAAGATTACAATTAGGATTAAAGCTGTTAAAACAGGTTGTTAAAGTGTAAAGAAACATAGTCACCTGTGGGCCAGGATCTCCACTTTCCCCTTTAGCACCAGGTGCACCAGGACCACCCTGAAACACACACATGCACACACCTCTCTAAACACCAATATCATATGCGTGGAGCTGTGTTTGGGTCACACGCGGAATACTCAAACAAATTCGTCTGCCATTGCTATTAAAGGGCATTTGATTTTGGAGGCAGCTGTGGAAAAGAATGAGAGAAATTCTAGTGGCATTCTTATATGATTCATCTCAAGAGGATGAAATACAGAAACACAAAAATGACAAAAGAAATCTGAGAAGGTACCCGTGAAAACAAACTGCATACAGCCTGAAAGCACATCAGCACTAAAGAACTGTTCATTTTCTGGACATAAATCACAGTGAGATGAAAGTAACACATGTTCCTATCAGTGTTTGTCAACTGGAGGAAGTTGGGTTCAAAAAGGAAGACATGAGAAAAGAAAAGAGACATTCATGAAGGTAAATTTAGCATGCACGTGGCTTTTAAATCATGTTTATTTTCTGTGCTTTTCTGTGCCCCTCATCTACATAAAATAAATAAAATGTAAATAATAATAATAATAATAATAATAAGAAGAAGAAGAATAATAAATTAAATGCATTTAAATTGCATAAGCATCACAATTCCTCAATTTCATAGTGTACAATATATTTAGATTTGTAAAACTCTTTATATAAAAAATAAATAAAAATAAATAAATAAAATAAATTCTGATTGTCACAGACACATTGGTAACTTATTAAAGCATTTTCAAAATCTATCATCACTTATTCATAAAGTTTTTTTTTTTTTTTTTTTTCTTTATATAAATATATTTCTATTTCTTGGTCCATTACAATTACAAACTAACTAACTAACTTACTGGTCTCGCGTAGCCAGACCTTCAGACTGATGGCAGAATGTCTGGGAACCTTGGCCACTTTGAATGAAGCAACCAATCACGTCGAGTTTTGTGTCGCGTCATGTTTAGGGGCATGGAAATGTCCCCACAATAACAGTCCAGTGTGTAAAACTCTTGGATGTATTTTAAAGAGTCTATGCTGTGAACTTTGTCATATTTCACATACTTTTGAAAATCCAGCACTTAGTTGATCCTGATAAGCTCTCACTGACTATGTTTACATGTTC
This sequence comes from Cyprinus carpio, assembly GCF_018340385.1. Taxonomy (NCBI): domain Eukaryota; kingdom Metazoa; phylum Chordata; class Actinopteri; order Cypriniformes; family Cyprinidae; genus Cyprinus; species Cyprinus carpio. Next base: position 9,553,305 of record NC_056573.1, on the reverse strand, counting down.
CTGTTTTACATGTTATAGTGCATAGTTCGATTAATGGCACACGTCATTACATCCCCACGGAATTTCACATATAAACATAAAGTTTGTCTTTGTGATGATGCCATGTACAGTTTTGGGTGTTTAATTTTTAATTTTCTGAAAGCTTTAAGTGCAGTTAATTATTTGTACGTGCATACAGATGACGGCGGGTGCTGAAGCTCTTTTATTAGCCGCCAAACGGTTGAGCACTGCCGTGTGTGTATCATGTCGCAAAATGCAGCGAAAAGTCCTACATGACAGTAATAATGTGATTAAGGTGTTTACATGTCTATTCTGCACTTCAGTCATGTGATTAAAATAGGAATACTCCTTAATTCAATTTCTGTTTACTTCAATTATGAATCAAAGCCGGATTAAGGTAATCAAAAATCTCTGTTCACATGATAGATTCTTAATCAGAGTATTGTCTTAATCGTATTAAAATCGGAGTATTGTTGTCCATGTAAATGTACTTAATGTCACAGTTGTAAACATGACAGCTTTCTTCTAACATGAGGGGGTTTGGCGACAAGGCACCTTTGTTTCCAGGCAGAACGTTAAAGAACGTGACACACGTCTTCTGGAAATCCTTTATATTTCAACCAATCCCATGACAACTTCGAAACTCCTGAAGTGTTTCCAATTTTGTGTGCCATATGCATCAGGCATTCTTCCAATGGTCTGTGTGTGTGACGTCTGAAGCTGAGACTACTAACTAACTAACTAAATAAATAAATAATAGCAGCAAAAGTTAGGTAAAAAGCTAAAATTTGTAAATTTATTCAACATATGAAGTGAATGTGGTAGTAACAGAACAGTTTTATTTTGTTAAAAATGAATAATTTTGTTTAATTGTTTTCCTCAAATTAAATAGTCTATGCCAATTAACAGTGGGACACTTACCACAGGGCCGGAACGTCCCGTCAATCCCATTGGACCAGGTGCTCCCCTCATAGTCAACTGCAGCAACAAAATAAATGGTCAAAAAAAGTTTGCAAACCTGACATTAACTGCAGCAGAGTTTATAAGTGTCACTGGCAACTGGTACATTTCCATGTACCATACAGTGTTATGAGAACTATAAACCTGTCTTGGTTTTAACAGTCCATTTAAACTTACTCATATAAACTCTCTGCATCTAACACTTGTTTCAGCTAAAAAACAAACAAACAAACATTCAGGGAAACATGAACAAGGGTACACACCTGGGCCTGGGCAAGGATGGCTTGGGCCTGAGCTTCTTGTGCCGTCACCACTGGACCTTTTGAAGCTTCTCCACCAGCGCGGAACTGTCAGAGAAACATCCACAAACACAGAAATCACAAGTTTATTTCAGTACTTTTACCACATACTGCAATTTAGAGTGGCCACTGGAGTCACTACGACATAAAGTCTTTTCATTATGGGTTCGCATCTGGGCTGCTAAGTGCCAGTTTGTGTAGAGTTAATGTGGACTGTTTGGTGTAGCGTGAGTGCAGTGGGGTTACAGGGTGGGGCTAGGGCTTGTTGCAGCTGTAACAATTCATAACCTACTTGGACGTTCACAATGATAGTAATTTGTCTGATGTTAGAGGAAGTGGCCATTTGTAGCTGATTTTGAGATAAGTTTGGTGCTTTCTCTAAGAATGCGGGCTGGAAAATCTTGTCCTTAATCAGAATCATTTTAAATGGATGGGTTGGACGAACTTACCGGCAACATGAGGATGGTGCCAGAGGGCCCCGGAGCTCCATCTGCGCCTGGCAAACCAGGACGACCAGGAGGGCCCTGAGAGAAGAAGAGAGAAGGAGAAAAGAATGAGGGAGAACAGAAGGAAATAAGCCATATAGTGTGTGGGAAATGAATGTGTAAACTACTGTACAAAAAAGAAAACTAAAGGCATGGAAAGAGATTGTTTCTTTAAAGTTTAAAATACACCAATCCGCTCACGAGCAAAGGAAAAATACTGTAGGATCATTTTAAATTGTCAGTTAGGTCACCTAAATCTACTCAAAATCCATAAACAGTTTACAAATACAAAAGTTTGACTAAACTGTTTTTTGCAAATTGCACCTAAACTGCAGGAGATTTCCACAGACCCGAAATCAAAAATAGCTAATGTGCTAAAGCCCATCATTATCCCATAATAATACACTTAGGTTTATTTCGCTTTATATTTATACAGAGGTTTATGTATGTTTTGTGTTGTTTATACCTCCTTTCATTGCACTGTTTATTTGTGTGTGTGCTCATAATGAAACTGACACCCCACAAGAAAAGCGGGCACACATATGATGGAGTGCTGCTAGGGTAGTTTTGGGAAGAGCTCTCTTTTTAGCAGGCACGTCACGCTCCTCTTGTAGATGGCTCACTTTAAATTGTTCCCATATGACGGTGTAATTATGTGAGTGCATGTGTGAGTGTTTTAAGGCTGGGCAAACGTCCTTTCTATGGAACATATACACTGACAGCACATGTGCTTCTGTATATAAATCAGTGAGGATGTGCTGTGTAAAAGGGTCAGGGTATCGAGGGAAGTGGTCATCGTTGTTAATTAGGCATTTTCAGTTACAGATTTTGCCCTAATACGAGGAGGAACTGATGGACATCAAAGCAAGTGGGAAATCACTTCCCCTCACAGACAAAAAGCCCTTTGTGCTGGTAGACATACTGTAGGTCAATAATGGTGGGAGTGCTCTCCGTTTCCCAGAATGCACTGCAGAAGTTAACTCTGCGGGAGGTGAAGAAGAAGAGGCCAAGTTGCACCACCATAAAGAGGGGGGAAAAAATCCAGCTGTTCGTTAATTTGCGACCAGCTTTTCTCTGTGCAATAATCAACAGAGCGCATTTACTATTCTAAAAAATGGTGCCAACAGAACCAGACATAAGGATCTATGGGAGAATGAGTATGTGTTAATGTGTATGAGAGGTAATAATGTCTGCTGTTCCTCTGGAAGTGTTATAAGAGTGAGGATCTATAGGCAGATCTGGTTTCATCGTGGCCTCCCAGGACTTTGTAATACACACACATCTGCTCATTCACATAGTTACAACATGCTGCTTGTCATTGGCTTATTCTCTCGATGCTTTAAACAATGTAAACTTTACCATTGTCTTTATGTTGAAGTCAAAAACAACTAATTCCTCTAATAAAGTGAGAAAAGGATTGTAAAAGTTCTGACAGTGCTACCTATAACTGGTATATATTTATGTGAATGAGACATCGTAACACCACAAACAGGATTAAGAGATAAGAAACCTAGATGAGAGATGATTTTCTGGGAAATGTCAACTTACTCTCTCACCAGGATCTCCATGGAGGCCCGATGAGCCTTGTATACCTGGAGTGCCGGGGAGACCCTGAAAAAGAGACAAGCAGAATGTCCAAGACAACATAACACAGAAAGAAACACTTGCGCCAACTCTATGCTGACATTTTCCATAAAGGTATGTTTTCCTATGGAGTTTCTCCATGTGTGAAAAGAGTGCGGAATAAGGTGATACTCACAGGGGGACCTGGTGGTCCTGGGGGTCCCTCTACCAGCATCCCCTGAAAAGAATTAAAAGGGAGAGAAAAAGAAAAACATGAGTTCTGTAGCATGCTGGGCAGGCCGTAAATCTCGCAGTATGAGCAGCACAGAAATAAAAAGATAATCAGTGAAGTACAAAGAGGAACCCAAAAGATGTGGTTCATTTAGTCCGACTGAACCCATCGCATATTTCACTTCTCAGGGAAAGTGAATAATGCAACTGCTGTCAAATTCCGATGAATAATATGTTGACATTTAAAAAGCATTAATGTAAGACTCGTTTTTCCTGGACTGCTACCATCTTCCCTTTGCCATACAACTGTACAAAGAGTAGTTAGGTGGGAGGAAGGACTGCATTGGAATTTTACAGCCCCAAAATGTAGGATGCATTACATTGATCAAAAGTGATAGTAAAGAATTTTAAATTGTTAAAAAAAAAAAAAAAAAAAAAAAAAATCATGCTTTACAGCTTCTCTACAGCAACACTAAAGACAAGAAATTAAAAATAAACAAAAAATAAAAAATTTATAAAAATATTAATAACATTTCACAATATTTCTGTTTTTAACACATTTTAAAACAAACAAAAACATAAACTAATATAAAAAAATAAGTGGCCTGGCACATTCTGAAGTGACACACTAAAAAATCCTCTCAACTTTAAACTTATATATAAAAGTTAGTGGCCTGGCACATTCTGAACTGACACACTATTGAGGGGAAAAAATATGATGCATAATTTATTAGTAGCTGCATTTCAATTGGTTCTTATAAAAGCTTCACACAGAGAGTTTACCTACCGGCTCAATGACTGCAGGTTCACCTTTTTGCCCCTTCTCACCGCCATAGCCACCACCTACCTACAACAGAGGCAAAACAAACTGAGATTTAATGACAGAGGAAGTACTACTCCTGTAAACCAAACAACTGTAAAACAGCACATTAAGCACTACAGTTAATGCCTAAAATAGATTCTATGACTCTATAAAGCTAAGTAGTGAAAATAGTGATTAATGTGAGGATGATTAGAAATGAAGTGTGAACTCCATCTTTTCCTATAATGTCCACTTACAAGACCCCGAGGGAAAGTCATTTGACAATATTTATACAGTCATTTAACACAAGTATTAAATTCAGCACTTTATTGTGTGCATGTGTGTTTTGCGTTTGTGGACCAGGATGATATATCTCTCCAGGAATGAAAAAAAGGAGCACAAAGCCAGCGTGGTCAGTATGTGCTTGTGTGTAAGTGTCTGTGTCAACGAGTGCTTGTGTTGAACTGTGAAAATAAGTCTCAAGTTATAACAGATCAACACTGCAATCACACAGCTAACATTTCATTTCCTGTCTCCCACACACCACAAGCAAAATGGCTACAGCTGAGAGACTTTCATGTGCTGCTATGTCAGCAGACTACTGGAACGCAGCAAGGTAAACAAACATCCTTGACATTCTCTTGCTACCCAATTGACTTGATTCCAACATAAAAACTTGACATTCTCTTGCTACCCAATTGACTTGATTCCAACATAAAAATGGAGAAGTCAACTCACATTACTCTCCGTGACCTGCGTTTCAGCAGGTCGGCCCGGTCCAAACTCGCTGTCGTAGGTTGATCCGGTGGGTTTAGCTCCATTAGTATTGTAGTCATAGAACGAATCATCATAAATGCTGGGGTCTAACTCTTTTGCATCATATTCATTAATGTCGTATTCCTTAAAGTACTGGTTTTCTGCTCCATTAGTGTTTTTGGACTCCACAATATCCACATTCTCATTGTTGGCAATGGTGGGATCCACTCCAACTTCTTCTATTCCTGTAATGTAGTCATCTACTATTTCTTCTTTTGGCAATGGATTCTGGCCAGCCCCGGGAGGCAGGAGGTCAGAGAATGAAGGGAACAGGGAGGTTAGTCAATGCAGACACCTAATCAAACTAATGAACTCATTTACTAATAAACTCATTTCAAATACATTTTGGGGCAACTTTATGTGACAAACAAATAATAACATGCATTTTTTTTTTTTTTTACCATTGCTGTGAACACAAACTAAAGCTTATCATAAAACAATCATCCACAAATCTAAATCTTTGCTGGTTTATAAAAATGACAAACCACAACAACCTTGCATGCGATAATGCTGCCCTGGTGTCTCATCTCACTCTTTTTTTTTTTTTTTACTGGAAAACTATTTTGGCTTTAAGTCTGACAGCTTTCCTCACCCAGGGGCCTTTATGCATTGAACAAAAGTATTTAAGATTTCTCTAGTTAATCCCAGCCTTTGTATTGTATACCAGGAGTGCTTTATGAGGCCGTGTCAGCCCATTTAGGTGTATCATTTGAAGCAGACATTTGGCCAATGTTAAATGCAAGACATACTGTTCTAGTTAAAGCTGGATGTTCCTCATTAAGACTTTGTGTGATGTCTTAGAACAAACTGTGACAGAATCATCAAACTTTTGAAATAACATAAATAAGGAAAATGCAATGATTTCGCTGCTTTCAGCTGAATGTAAACTGTTAAATCGAATAATGACTTTTACCCATAAACATCAGACTGAGGCACAACCACTCAGTAAAGACAAACTACAATGAACCACTTCGAGTATAGTTGGCACCTCAAATATGGATAATGTTCTACTTTTCTCTCATAGTTTTGCAATAACATGATCTAAAATATAGCAATTATTTAAATGTATCAGAAAATAAGGTGCAAAATAATCATTTTCTAAAGTTAGAAAAACTGATTTAATAGATCAGCTTTATCAAAAGAGGAAAATTAAACTTAGGAGCATGCAGATCTTTACCTCATTGGCTGGAATGGAAACAGAAAGGGGTTCAGTGCCATAGTCCTGCTCTACATAGTAGTCTTCAGTGGCAACAGTGCTGGGCTATGAGTAAACGTCATACAACAGATTCATATCAGTCCGAATGAAGAACAAATGTATCTAATCTTGAGATTTATTGTTCATTTTAAAACAACTGCTTATTCATAACATAAGAAATCGAAATATGAGCAGTTTAAATGCAAGTAAAAGTAGGATTTGGCAAGTAAATAACAGCTGCCCAGTAAATTTATTACAAACTTCAACATAGCAGTAGAATGTTTGAAATCACGATGAAAGAAAGAAAACTGTCTACAAATTAAAAAATAAAATAAGATAAAATATCAGTGTAACATTTATCATCAGAAATTGATATGGGATAAATTGATTTGCACAGTTTGTCTCATATGCCAAGAAAAGAAGAATACATTTATTTCGTCTCTATGACAGTGGAATTATTTCTTGATAAACACAAGATGAAAAACTGCATTAATTTTCTCAAAATCTGCAGATCTACAAAATTACATTTAGACCCTGTAATTGAATAAAAGTGATGTCATATGAGGAGAGAGTAAGGCAAAGTTGCTGAGAGCAACAGAACAGTGGAGTGTGAAAGTTGGGGTGAAAAGTCAGAGACCACACAAGTGGGCGGGGCTGAAGAAAATCCCCCAGTGATTGACAGGCACCTTGGCCATACAGATGAGCAAGAGTGTTTACCTTGGTCTCAGTACCGACGTTGTCAATGGGATTTTCAGTGGCAGTCACTTCTTCTGTGTAGTCATAGAACTCATTATCTGTGTATTCAGTATTGTACTGGGAGAGAGATGGATGCATGTTAGAAAGAAAGACTTGAATTCAAAGCCCTTCACAGTGTACAGTATAAAGTCCTCAAAACATATTTGAACACAATTTCAATATCTGATATCCAAAAATAGTGCAAACTTAATAGATAAAACACCAAGCCAAAATGATTTATTATATTTTGAATTTTTAGTGGTCATAATTTTGAACAATATATCTACTGTTTTTGGATTGTAAACCTAACACATCTCTCTCTCTCTCTCTCTCTCTCTCTCTCTCTCTCTCTCTCTCTCTCTCTCTCTCTCTCTCTCTCTATCTATATATATATATATATATATATATATATATATATATATATATAATATATATTATAATTTTTTTGCTTCCTTGAAAATTTTTAAATTATTTGTTTATTTAAAACACTTGATTTGATGTTTGTTAAATAATGCTACAAGGTTCATACATTTTTAAGTGTTCAAATACTTTTTGGGGTGACCATATAAAAGATGCATTGCAGGATACATTATTGTCATATCACACAAAATACAAATTGTTAAGAATCTGAATCATGCAGAATGCACTTGTTAACATGATGGGTGATTGGTGAACTACAAAATCCTTTTGTAGTTCAAATATTTTAAAACTTTAATTTCTTTGACCTTCTCATCCATTTAGATCATCAATAATCAGTAATGTCAAAAGGCTTAGTTTGATTTGATGTTTTACTGCTGTAACATTGACATGTTTTCAAAGCATTCAAAGCATTTTATGGTACAAAAGCACAGATTAAATTCTTTGATCCAAACTGGGCCTTATTCATAAAACACGAGCAGAATTAATTGTGTAAATCCATTTGCACGTATCCAATCACATTTAATTTGATAATTTGTTTACAAATCATGTTTTATGAATAAAGTCCAATGATGAAGTTCACTATGATGTTACCCTCCAGTGTCATCCCTATTGGTGATTAAAAATGTAATATTTTTTAACAGATAAAAAGCATTAACACTGTGCCCAAAATAATCAATTAATAACAGCCCTATTCAATTAGCGAAAGAGACATAAGTAAACAGTACAAAGTATTCTTGACACTCACAAAATCAAGAAAATTCAACCTCTATAAAACATAAAAATGCATTTCAAATGTAAGATTATGTGGGTACATGATAGTGAAAATGCTAAAAAAGAAAGTGTCTTAAAGAGTATTAAACGAAAATAAAGACTGCAACATGAATGATATATAGCTAATACATGAATAATTATTGATAATTACCATCCAACAAACAAGCAAACAAACGTTCATCATTATACTAACATTGCCAAGGAACACAGAAATCTGGCACGTTTATACAGAACAAACAGTAATACCAACATTAAATGAATGCAGCAATTAATGTGAAAGATGTTTATGTGCTGGTATAAAACATTTAATTTTGTTTTGTAAAGTTAAACAGAGCACATGTATTCACAGAGTGTGTGACACATGGCATTTTGCAATTTATAATTAATTTATTGGCTAATTCTGCTTCTAATAAAGTGTACTAATTAAATGTAATACTCCCAAGCCACTTGCACACAAACAGTTTTTGAAAGTTGTTAAGCACTTATATAGCAGTCAATTTAATAATTCAACAAAGAGCTATTGTTAAGTCCTTCCCAATAATTAAATTACTTTCATAAATGAGCAATCATAAACATTTCAATAAACATATGCTTCCAATTATCTGCTTGTTGTCTTCTCTAATTGTAATAAGGTGCGTGAACATAAGGTGAGGTATAGCAGATTAAATTAAAACAGAAAGGACTTGTCCATCAGAAAGAAATGAATTTAAATCCCAATGCATCATTTGAGCTGATAACAGAGAAAAAAGAACTGAGGCATGGTGGACTGGCTGCAGAAGAGAAGCGAAAAGGAAGAAATATCCTACTGCAACTCGGTTTACGGCATTAAAGGGTCTTACCAGGCTTGGAGCCTGCCATGGCTATAGCCAGCGAGCTGGATGAAAGGCATAAATATCATCCTGGGCCATTAAAAATGCATCCCCATTTCCCACACATTTCTTAAAGCATTTGGTACGGCACAGGGGAGCTCCTGGCAGGGGAAAAGAATGGGTCTGCATCCAAATTTCTATGCTCTTCCTAACAGATAAGATATTAGGTTGCTGATGCTGGACTGAGTTATAGCACTAGTAGAGCTGTGCGATATTGAAGAAAAATGTGATATGCGATACCTTGTTAAAAATGCGATATGCTATACGCTATTGCATTTTACATGATAAGTGTGTAAAATCAATTTCAATTACTGTACATTTTAAAATATTTAAAAATGAAAATTATATAACCAATTTGTTTCACATTCTTTCTTGGAAAAGAAAGAATCACTATAGCTTCTGAAAGTGACCAGCAGTGTTTTAGCATTAAATAAAAACTAATGTCACAAATCAGAAAACATAATTTTAACATCATTGTGAACATACAAACAAACAAAAAAAAAATAATAATGATGACACTAATTTTATATCATTGTAAATTTGATGTTTATCTGCTTACCCCCATGCCATCCAAGATGTAGGTGACTTTGTTTATTCAGTAGAACACAAACTATGATTTTTTACTCCAGCCGTTGCGGTCTCTCAGCCATATAATGCATGACAATGGTAACAAAATCTATGAGAGTAAAAAAAACAAAAAAAAACATGCACAGACAAATACAAATTAAACCGTGCGGCTCGTGACAATACATTGATGTGTAAAGACACAAAACGATCGGTCTGTGCAAGAAACTGAACAGTATTTACATTGTTTTTTTACCTCTGATTCACACAATGTCCAAACTGTTAGAGCTCTTGTGAACGCCCAGAAGAAGAGGCACCTGGTGCTGTGAATGTGCGTTCACAAGAGTTCTAACAGTTCGGACATTGTTTGAATCAGAAGTAAAAAAAGATATAAAATACTGTTCAGTTTCTTGCACAGACCGATCATTTTGTGCCTTTACACATCAATGTGTCATCATGAGCCACAGGGTGTAATTTGGATTTTTCTGTGCATGTTTTTTTTTTACACTCATAGATTTTGTTACCATTGCCATGCATTATACGGCTGAGAGACTGCAACGGCTGGAGTTAAAAATCATAGTTTGTGTTCTACTGAAGAAACAAATTCACCTATATTTTGGATGCCATGGGGGTAAGCAGATAAACATCAAATTTTCATTTTTGGGTGAACTATCCCTTTAAGTACTTCTTCATATACCACAAAAACTATAGTCTGAGTAAGTTTATTAAAGGCAAGTGAATAGTCTGTAAAAAAAAAAAAAAAAAAAAAAAAAAGATAGAAATAGAAAAATAAAACTGGAATACACAATTTACAAGCATAAATAAAATAAACAGTAGTATTTAGGTACAGAAATGTAATAATTAAATGTAAAATAACACTGCATAGTGTTCCCTGTATGAATTACATTTAGATTAATCTTTGTTAAAGCTGTTTGTTGTTTGATTAACATTAGAGACATTCAGTAGCATGTATTTATAGGCTACTGTCCCTTTAAAACCGACTGCACGGGTCCAGTATAATGATACACATCCGATTTCTTTCTCAGCTGTTTACATTCATTAAAAACATAACCGACTGCGTTTACGAGAATGATCGTCGAGGTGGGTACTATTGACATAATTCTGTGTGTATGTGTCTGTTCAAACATGGGGAGATGCAAAAGACGAATTAACTCGGTGTTCGCGGACAGTCTGAAAAGCGTCTCTCTGTGTGTGTGTGTGTGAGCGCGCTTTGCACGCGTGCGGCAGAACTGAAGAGACGCTGTGCTAGATGAGGCTTGTGTGTGCGCTTCAGGTGTGAGTCAGACAGCAGAGAATTTAAAGTCAAGCAATTCTCTGCTACATGCGTCAAACTAAAAGTTTGACCTTTTACAACGTTTTGATTTGAGTAGCCTATTATTAAAATGATTCAGATATCACAAGTCCTTGCGATATGCATATTTGCATTTGCGATATTTCGATAATTTCGATATATTGCGCAGCCCTACTAGTAAGTTAACATCGATTATAAAGCGATATATCATCTGACTATATAGTTGTGTAATTTGTTTTTACCACTCTGCATTAATTAGCGGATTTGTCCATTGGTTTTGATCTAGCGTCTTCCACGATATGTGAAGCTACATTTTCTATCCCCTGTTGTGGTGTAGTTTTCAATACCACAAGCAGCCGTTACAGTGATTTATCATCATGTTACAATCAGGAATTCTTTAACAGCTGAGAAACATGACTTCACTTTTCCAGGTATTCCAGATTTAGCTGTGGAGGGAGAAACTAGGCTTTCCCAGTAAGCATGCAGGAGTAATTAATAAAAAAATATATTTCCACGCCACTCAAAAGTGGGATCAGACTCTGTGGCAGGGGGAAAATAGTTTCCACCATGAGCTCATTGGTTATTCAATGAAATATTATTGGAAAACATTGACACACTGAAAAATCTTAATATCGAAAAGCGCACTGTTTCAATTTGGGATTAGCAGAAGAATTTAATCCCTCTAGATCACACTTGTAATTCATAATAATTTCCATAAGGGCAGTTTGTACAGACACGGTGCTCTAATTAAACATTCTGTACCACAATAACAGACTAAATAACAGGGGTGGACATTTTTATTTTTTTTTTTTTTTTTTTTGATTAACACAGGGGTGAGCTGCAGTCACTAATCAAACACATCTGAACAAGCTAATCAATGTCTTCAGGATATCTAAGGCTACAGGCAGGTGAGTTTTATTTTCAGGGTTGGAGCTGAACTCTGCAGTACTGCGGCTTTCTGCGACCAGACTTGCCTACCCCTGCTCTAACACTTAAAAAAAAAAATAGAAATATTAACATTAGTATGACAAACATGTGAATATATGTAATATATATATATATATATATATATATATATATATATATATATATTAAATTATTTACAAATATAACAAAATATATTTGTAAAGATATGGTGACCTTCCCTCACCTTGTCATCAAGTATCCACAGCGCCACCTAATGCATTATTTGTAATATATTTAGATGAGACATTCATTGGGAAAGTATATACTAGCAGTCTTTCTGGATACAAATAGAGCTCTAGTAGTGTTTTTATTAGACTAGTTGTTGCAGAACCAAAACCCAACTAGGCGATTACTCATACATATCCCTACTAAACACTGATGGATAATTCAGATATTTGGCCATGTTTTTGGATCCAGGCCTAAGAAAACCACAGAAAGAAGCTCTGGGTGTTGGCCGTATATAATCCATTAATACATCATCAAACAAACACACACAGGACACTTGTCTGGGTCAGATCCAGACACGTACTGACCTCTTCCTCAGGTTCCTGGGCCTGTGGTGTCTCCTGATGGGGGGTTTCACAGTCAGGGCTGTAGTGTTCACAGTAGTCGTAGGCTGCACGAGGGTCTGCCACCAAAAGAAGCTGCTGGATGTCCCCCTGAATAACATCACAGAGACATTTATCAGAAATATACTGTATATCTATACATGTGTACATCTATACAATGATATATGTCATTTCTAGATAGATAGATAGATAGATAGATAGATAGATGTCTATAGACAGACAGAAAGACAGACAGGTAGGTGGATGGATGGATGGAAGATAGGCAGGCAGGCAGGCAGGCAGGCAGGCAGATAGACAGATACATAGATAGATAGATGACAGGCAAGCAGGCAGACAGGCAGACAGACAGACAGACGGACGGATGGATGGATGGATGGATGGATGGATGGATGGATGGATGGATAGATAGATAGATAGATGACAGACTGATGGATAGAAAAATACAAAGACAGACAAACAGAGAAGAAATACTGTATCATGAGTCCTAATCTGGCACATAACAATGAGCAGTTGCACACCGCAGAATCCATCTTTTGATATTGTACTAAATCAAATAAGCATGTGTCTGTGTGACACAGAGAACAATACCCATGATAGCATCGAAAGTAGCTGTGGGGCATTGAGCATTAGCCCCTCTTTCTGTCGTGTGCTTCTTTCCCAGCCTCTCAAAATTTGCTCAGACAGGAAGAAGGCAGACGCGCTGATCAGCTGAAATTTCAAGGATGAACGAAAGCACCTGGTTCAGTGCTGTGCGAGCATATGTCGAAACGGCCACTAATCTGTGTCCCATTCAAAAAGCACTACTGTGCTCCATGGTGAGTCACATTTCACAGAGTGTCCTTCACTAACAAGTGAGGAATGGCAAGAAAAATAACCAGCACCTGTGCTGACGTGAAATATCTGAGGCGGTCTGTTTTTCATGAAAATTTCAGGAAAGGAAATAAGATCCCTTCTCCCACCTCGACACAAAGACCAAACAGCTCAGCGCACAAGCAGAACCCGAGGAATTCTTCAAGATGGGAACTGTTTGACTCTGCTGAGAATGTAAACTACTGCTAGGGAAACCGCAGAATACCTCAGCTGACCCACACAGACTCTGACCAAAGCCTGATGTAATGCATCATAAATAGGTAAATAAGTCAAAGAAGGTGGGTGTAAATAAACATACAGATTTCTTTGATTTGATTGGTGTGTAAAGTCGAGGCAAGCGGGGTGGCCTGGGGAGGAGAATACTAACATGCAGACAACATTAAATTACAGGGTCCACATCTGTAGGAGCTTAAGGTGCTGGAAGACATTTTATGGTACCCAAATGATGCTTCCTGCAAGCACGACCAATAAATCCTTGTACACATTGGAGAGCTCTAAACAACAAACATCTCACAATTAGGAACACATTTAGGAGGCAGATGCACAAGTCAAATGTTGCCTAGAACTGGTCAAGTCTTATCTCACCTAAGGCAACAGTTTTTACACTTTTTATTCCTAGATGATCATGAGGGACTGACTTCCTAAAATATAAAGACAGCAACATATTTTGTATATGTATAAATACACATTCATATTGGGTGAGAAAACTATTAACCGCAATATTACATAAACATGTTGCTTCCTATATTAACTAAAATACTATTATATTGTGATTGTACTAAATATATGTATTGTACTATATAAATATATATATATATATATATATATATATATATATATATATATATATATATATATATATATATATATATATATATATATATATATATATTGCAGTTGAAATTTCTGTTAAACAATAGGGCTGTCAGCAATATAGAATTTCTTACATGATTTCTCACTCTGGTCATTGAAATTGTAATATTACTGAATACTGAATGTTGAACACTTTTTTTGTATAAGAAACATTTTTATTTTTATTTTTTTATTTTTTTATTATAAATGTTGCCTTGGTAGCTAACTGAAATAAGTTTAAGATGAAGTACTAAAATAACACTACAACTGAAATAAAAATGAATTCAAACTAAATAGATTTAAAAAAAAAAAAAAGATAAAAGCAGATAAACTGACTCAAACATGACACCCTTGGTACACACTGAAAAGCAAGTGAAGCTTGGCCGACACACTGATATTCAGTGACCCCATTCAAACATAGTCAGACAACCCAATCACACACACCTGATCTAGTTCAAAAATGTGCTGGCCCACTACTGACATCCATCTCTGGTCAAACATCTCCCTTTTCAGCTTATTCCTAGTATGAGTCTCATCCAATGACACTCCATCATTGGATGAGAGTTGTTTTTCTAAGTGTCTGGCGCATCTTCTTCCTCACTATTGAGAACATGGGTAATATAAAAGCACGGCTCTGGACTAAACACTGACGGAAACAGGGAGATATAAATCTAGTTTGAATACTTCAGCAGCCATTTGGGATTGCCCTGTCTTACAATGTCTGCTGTGTTAATCCATAACAGACACATTCTTTTCAAAGAGAAGAGTAAAAAAAAAAAAAAAAAAACCACACTCAAATTGCCAGGAATTGAATACAATCCAGGCTACAGATGTCAAAAGTACCAGTACTTACTGTTACAGTATTATTATTTTAAAGATGCAATGATTCTGTAGTACCAGGTATCAACTCAATTTCAGTACCCAAGTGTTTTCTGAGACTTTCAAATGGCCAGGTAAAAAAAATTTAAACACATTTATAATTGTCTATAAATGTCCACAGACAGGACAAAAAAAAAAAAAAAAAAAAATTCTAAATCTACACCCTTAACCAACACATTCTCAAAACCTTCATCTCCTTCTCAAACCTTTCCTTTAATAACGACAGCAATCTGTGGCATTCGTCTATCCTGCTGTGGTAATAATACTATTCTCAATTGTGCTGCAGGCCAATTTTTATATAAAACCACTCAGTTCCCTTCAGCCTAATGACCAGAACTATCGCTGTACATACAGTACAAGACTTTATTGGCCTAACTGAACTAAAAACTGAGCTTGTACAAAAAGGTCACCTTAATAAAGATCCAAACTGAAGCCTGCAATGTTTTTTGCATTTCAGCAGATATAATGCATTCATATCTGAGCCACTGATTTTGCAGTAGAGCGATGAAAGATATCTCTGCCTCAAAGGTGTTGGAAATTGAGGATGTTTAGTGGAAAAAGGGAAATGCTAATCTATTTAGCAGCAATTTCTTTTATTTGTTCATTTATTATTATTCTACTTTTGGTCTCAGGTTTAATGATCACTACCGTCAGCACTCTGTAATTATGACTTGAGGAATGCCAGGTATTCCTGCCATTCCCTATGACCTGCCATGTGACCTTTCTGTAAGTAAACATTAAAGTCAAATGTAAATTGACAATGCAAAGTAGGCTTACATAAAATGGGTATCGGACCAAAAGCTGTTGACAGCCTCTGGTTTAAATGAACTGGTTGACTAGTTACAACACCTAAAATTTACACTTAGGGTCCATTCACACAGATTATGTTTTTGTGTTTAAAAATGTGAGACATCAGATCTAGTCCAGGGTTGTCCAAACCTGTTCTTGGAGGGCCACTGTCCTGCAGAGTTAAGCTCTAACCCAAATGAAAAAAACAAAACAAACGCAGCTGAACCAGCTAATCAAAATTTGCGTCTCAATCAGCTCCCTAGTTTAGCAGTCTTGGCACTGTTAGGGAAGTCGGGCATTTTAAGGCCTGTCTCAATCGCAAAATATACTTCCAGTGCACTGGATGTTTGCTCCCTGAAAATTTCCACAATGCATTACAAAAACCAGGAAGCATCAATGCTCACTACTGTATGTTCCCTTACGTCATATTTCTGAATCGTTAAACAGAAAATGCATGAGCCAACTCAATGAATATCATGAAACACAGAAGATTTGAAAAGACAAACCATTTCTTTTTATTTTATTTTATGTCGCGTTAAACACATAGCTAGACAAGTAGTGAACACATCTAGTTAACATTTATAATTAATATTTGACTGAAATGTTGTAAGGATATGTTACAGAACAACATAAAAATAATCTCAAAAAGTTGTTGATTAATACCAGTGATGTTTTACAACGTTGTAGGTAGTCATGCCGCTGGAAATTGAGTAATCACTGTCCCAATGTGTAATGAGCCAAAGTCATTACCAGTGTGCAGATTCGTGTACATAATATACTGAATCACAAGCTCAAGAGCTAGGGAGCTGATTGAGATGCACCCAAGATCTTAAGACTCACTACAAACTTTCAGACAAGTGTGTTGGAGCTGGTTGGAGCTAAACTCCAACGGTGACATTAGCCCTCCAGAAGCAGGATTAGACACCTCTGTTCTAGTGAAAGCCACAAAGAACAGTCAGCCATATTTCAAGGCCTGGAGTATAAGCAGTTATCCCTCCTGACACTTTAACCTAGATATTCAGCAAAGAGTTTTGGAAAGATTCAGAGGAAAATACAGACTGGAATAATATCATGGAAAATGCAGATTGTTTGAAAAGTGCGTAAACAGCAACTGACTGTCAAATGCAAGAAACGTGGAGTATCTCATGCACCCCAGATCTTATTTCACATTTTCATGAAATACAAACAGTCTCTGTGGCAAGATGTGGGAAAAAGCTTTGTTTTATGCACAGGCAGACAGATTCTATGCACACTTTGAATAAAACTAGTGTACTAAGGAAAAAAAAAATAAAAAAATCGAATGATGGTGTAAGCTTTATTACACCCCACCCCCGTCTTATTTGCCCCATTCCAGAGCAATCCTCCAAACAGCAGCCGCTACAAAGCCTTGAAGTTGGCCTCAAATGTTACCTTATCACTCTACTGGGAGCCGTTAAACACTAAAATGTGTTTCCCAGCAGTGAGCAGGACACATGCAGAGGCCAGTCGGGGAGAGGAGGATACAGAGATTTAAAAAAAAAAAAAAACAAGAGGGAGAAAGTAAAGGCCAAATGTGTACCAGTACACAGAAACATCTTTGAGGAAATGACAGCCTATGTGACCAGTATGTCCACAGGTAGGCTGAGGCCAGTACACTCTACACTCTTATAAAGAAAGGTACAAAAGTTGTCACTGGGTTGGTACCATTTAGGTACTAATATGTACACTTTACATTCAAATTCATACCTTTAAGGTACCAATATGGAGCCTTTAGGTACAGTTTTAAATTAAACAAATTTTATTGGAAGAAACTAATATTTCAGTCATTCTACTTTAAAATTTAATGTTTGATTCAACGTCACTTTCATTATCTTTATATTTAAAATTTAAAATCAACAGCAAAATTGAAAAAGCAAAATCAAAACCAACACCAATTCAGTGTATTCTTAAAAAAAAAAAAAAAAAAAAAAAAAAAAAAAAAAAAAAAAAAAAAAGTATTAGTAAATTGCATATCAAATTATTTTACCACAGCTACAAATTATGGTAGTAATGAATTTCAATTGTTTCAAGCTATTAGCTTAGAATAGCCTTTACTGATTATAAAAAGCTCTTTGGACTAGCTTCTAACTTGCAAGCTGATTTGTTTTTCCCGTTGAACACAAAAAGTGATTAAAGCGTCTTCACACAGACAGAGAAGTGCACAAAAGGTGATTTCAAGTTGTACCTATTCAAATTTTTGTCACAAAACACCAAGCTGAACACAATCTCTTAAACAGCATGTGGTTTTACATTTGCTTGCAACTGAAATGTGTATCTGCACCACTAGTTTTGCGAAATAGAATTGCTTAAATAATGGTTGTCAAGGTTTCTTGAACAATCAGCCTACAAATTATTTATTCATCGCTGATGTCACTACATATGTGTACAAGTACAAAGATCAGTACTATGTAGCAGCTATACATAAGCATGTCAGACATGGACCTCAATTTTAAAATTGTTCAATAAACAAGAAGCTAGTATATTATGTAATTTACAATTTAGACAGAGAATTGCCAATTACTTTCAATGAAAATAGTTCCAAACAAAACCAAACTAGAAATTGTTGCTTCTTTGAACAACACACCAGTGCTGGTGTTTAGAATGAATCAGTTTTTTTTTTTTTTACTAATTTTTGAATGATTGATTAATTGATTCACTTATTAAAGACAGTAATTTGTCACCGTCACCTTATGGTGTAACAATGTAACCTGCAAAAAGAGATGGTTCAAGGATGTTATGGACAAATTAATGGGACAAAAACTCACATACGTGTTATCCTATGACAAAAAGACATTAATTTCAACAAGATGATCACACTTCTTAAAAATATCAAAGATGAAACACCCAGTTATTCAGCTTGATTTTTCCATCCACTCAATGTCTAACACATGTCCTTGAATGAACACTAATTTGGATTCCTTATGACATGCTGGACTTCTGGCCAGAGATCCTTGAATCCATGCCATATCTCACTAAGCCTGGCTACTTCCTTGGCCAAGAGTGACAAGATATGTTTCCCAATTGGCCATCAGTCCTTGCAAAGTCATGGGGGGCAGTCGTGGCCTAATAGTAACAGAGTCGGACTTGTAACCTGAAGGTTGCAGGTTTGAGTCTCAGGTCTGGCAGGAATGTTTGGTGGGGGGAGTGAATAACCAGTGCTCTCTTCCACCCTCAATACCATGAATGAGGTGAGACCCTTGAGCAAGGCACCGAACCCCCAACTGCTCCCCGGGCGCCTCAGCATATGGCTGCCCACTGCTCCGGCTGTGTCTTCATGGTGTGTGTGTGTTTACTACTGTGTGTGTGCACTTGGATGTGTTAAATGCAGAGCACAAATTCCAAGTATGGGTCATAACACTTTGCCACACATCACTTTACTATTCACTATTCTAAGAACTTTGGTAAATCAAACGTACTTGGTTACTAACGTAAACTCGATTCCCTGAGATATGGGAGTGAGTACTGCGTCGCTAGATGCTATGGGACAAGTATTTTTTTCTCTATTAATGAAGCCTTTTCCATAATGCAGTGTAACTGCACTGCCATTGGTTTGTGCAGTGAATAAAAAAAAGGAACCAATGGCGAGGCAGCGGAGCTGCACAAACCTATGGCCATGAAGGCCACTAGAGCCCGCCAATATGGGAAGGACCACCTGGCTATATAAGAGGGCATTCTGGCATAGGATCCTAAGGTTATTTCGACTGAAGGACGACACTGAATCATGCAGCTCCATTGCATTGTTCCAAGAAAACTTCCAAGAAGGACAGAGAGGGTACTAGTAAAGCAGTTCTAGCGACTTTGAGTGTGTCACGGCCAAACCCTATTCAGAGCTAGTCCCGCCTTATGGCAGATGCATGGCATCTATACAGAAAGGACCTTAGCCTGTAAGGCAGGGACATCCAGGTTGTTATACCTAGCAAATATGGACGGTGAGGCCCAGCCGGCCACAGCACAGATTTCTGTGACAGACACACCACTAGAACAAGCACAAGAAGATGCCATGCCTCTGGTGGAGTGGGCTCATACTCCATTGGGGCACTGCAGTCCCAAGGAAGATTATGCTAGTGAAATAGCATCAGCTATCCACCGGGAAAATCTCTGCTTCGTGACCGGATGACCCTTGGTGCAGCTAATGAAGCAAATAAAGTGCTGCTCCGACTGCCTAAATGGGGCACAGTGCTTAAGATAACATTTTCAGTGCCTGAAGGGGCAGAGTAAATTCAACTCCTGCTCCTCCTCTGAGGGAGGAAGTGCAGTGTGAAATGACCTGTGCTCTGAATGGAGTGGACAGCACTTTAGGTACATATCCATGCCTTGGCTTCAGGACGACCTTAGAGTCGCCAGGCCTGAACTCAAGGCAGGTAGGGCTCACAGAGAGCGCCTGCAAGTCCTCCATTCACTTGACCGATGCTAAATCCAGTAACAGAGCAGTTTTTAGCTACAGTAGCCGAAGGTGGGTCAACTGTAAACCCTCAAAGGAAGGGCTCTAAATATCTTCCATAAAAAACTTCTGTTAACACCCTGGATAAATAAAGGGGCGAGGTGGGTTCAGCCTCCTGGACCCTTTTTAAAAAAATGGACAACTACATTGTTCCTACCCACCAACTGGCCAGCTATAGGAGAGTGAAAAGCTGCTATAGCCACTACATAGACCTTGAGAGTGGATGGGGAAAGCCCCTTATCCAGCAAATCTTGAAAGAAGGACAATATAAACAATGTCATAGGAGGTTGGGTCTTTGCCACGGGCTGTGCACCAGACGGAGGAGACCGAACATTTAAGTGCATAGAGAAGTCTCGTAGATGGGGCTCTAACCTGAGAAACTGTATTCAGAACGCTCTCCGGGAGGTCTGCAGTTTCCCATCGCAAATTGAACTTTGTCCAATCTAAGAGGTGTTCCACCAGAATGAAGAGGAGCTTCAAGGAGAGCCTGCCCTGGCAATTTATATAGGACACCACCGTCATGCTGCCCGAGTGGACTAAGATGTGGTGTCCCCTTAGGTCTGGCAAAAAGGTCTGAAATGCCCGACATACTGCCAGCATTTCCAGGCAGTTGATATGTAGCCAACCACTGGTTGAAAGCCAGTTTGCCATCGCACAGAGCTCCTCAACCCTTGTTGGACACATCTTTTGAAACAACCTTCCTTCTGCAGACCTTTTCCAGATCCACTCCCCATTCTATCCACTGACGGTCTTTCTAAGGGGCGTTCGTGACTCCAGGCATGGGATGGAACTTGTGGTTTCAGACAGTACTGAAGGGGCTGCATACGAAGCAGGCCCAGCTGTATCACTGGAGATGCAGAGGCCATGAGGCCCAGCATCTTGTGAAACGTCTTGAGAGGGAGAGAGGCTCCAGCTTTGAAGGAGGCAGCAAGCCGCTGTATGGCTAGTGCACGTTCTGGTGTGACTACCGCCCTCATTTGGGCTAAGTCAACAACTGCTCCCAGGAACGTAATCTGTTGGCTGGGGGGCAGATGCGCTCTTGGCAAAGTTGACCCTGAGTCCCAGGCATTCTAATAGGCTAAGGAGGAGGGATCTGTGAGATAGTCCCTGACTGGGCTAAGACGAACCAGTCACCAAGGTAATTTAGAATCCGTCTCAGAGGAGAAAGAGCCACATTCATGCACTTTGTAAAAGTGTGAGGAGCCAGGGACAGTCTGAAGGGAAGGACCATGTATTGATATGCCACTCCCTCAAAGGCGAATCTCAAGAATCATCTGTGATGGGGGTCTATCTGAATGTGAAAGTAGGCATCTTTCAGGTCCAGAGAAAATAACCAGTCTCCTGGGCATACTTGCGAGAGGATCTGTTTCAATGTAATCATCCTGAATGGGCGTTTCATGAGGGTGTGGTTCAGGTACCTGAGATCGAGGATGGGCCGTAAGCCGCCGGGACGAGGAAGTAGTGGCTGTAAAAGCCTGACTTGCTCTGGGCTGGAGAAACTGTCTGCACGGCTCCTATTGCCAGTATATTCATCACCTCAGAGTACAGGCTGGCTCTGTACCGAAGTGGAAACTATGCCACTGAAGCGCGGGGGTCTTTGAGTGAATTGAATTGAATAACCTCATTTTATTATTGGTGAATCAGCCGAGCAGAGAGCTTTTGATCCACTGCGAGGCTTGTCAAAGGTGAAGTCTTCGAGTCACGTAGAGTGAAGATCATGGTTGGTGCTGAAGGAGAAGAAATCTGAGGATCCTATGCCAGAATGCCCGCTTATATAGCCAGATGGCCCCCCGCATATTGGCTTCTTTGTGAACCAATAGCAATAAAGCTACACTACCTTACAAAAAAAACTACATTACCATAGAAAAAAGCGAACCATTACCCTTGCGTCTAGCGATGCAGTACAAGTAAAATATCGAAAGGGAACATGAATGTGCATATTTAATCTCTTCAAAATGATATCTGAATAGTTTAAAGAATCTGACAATATGTTAACTATAGTTAACTATAAAGGTGGAAATAAAAGTCTATTTACAAAAGTGTGTTTTCTCTAGCAGTGGTTTGTTGGTTTCAAAAACCTACTTAAAACCTAAATTAGAGTTATTTTTTGAATTCAGTCCTCTAAACCAAATGTCACACTTGTCCGTATGTGAAGATGTTGCGCAGCGCAAATCCGTGAATCAATGTTCCGAAGTGAGGTAAACTTCAACAGATCTCCCCTGCTCAGGGAGTAGGGAGCAATGAACACTGTGTAGGGACCATGTCAATGGGTACACAGTTCATGCACGGATCTCACTTCTAACGAGTTTATTATTTGAATCAGGTGTGTCAACAAAGGGAGACATGCAAAATAGGCAGAGCTGGGTGGGACGAGGACTGGAATTGAGAACCACTGCTTGAAACTAAACTTACAATATTTTTGCTACCGCTGTTGAGTAAGCAAGTGAAATTAGAACTAGTGATGCATCGATCCAATACTCAGGATCGGTATCGGCTCCGATACTGGCATTTTCTGGGGCTCAATAACACAGAATAGTTTACACACAATATCGGATTTGGATTGGTCTCGTCTGAAAGGCACAAAAACATTATGAAGCACCAAAACGTTTTCGTGCACTATATTTAAAGTGTTCTGAAGCTGTTCCATAGCTCAATGTGAGGTACAGGTTAATATCGAAGTCATTAAATTCAAGTTCACATAAACTCTTCTTTCCGCTGCGGCTGTCTGTCATCCTCCATTCAGCAATCAAACTGCGTGTCGCGTGCGGTTACTACAGTCAAAACGATGAAACTCTCTTCAAGAGCGTACAGTAATTGAGGTTTAAAACTGTTAAAAGAAAAGGCTCAATAAATTAACACACAGATTTAATACACTTCAAATCAATATCTCTTCCCTTTGCATCAGTGATGTCCGGTCTGTGAATGAATCATTTGATTTAACCGGTTCTTCTTATTGAACCGGTTGAACCAGTTCACCAAATTGGACTGAATCGTTTGAAATTGTTTGCATCTCCAGTAAGCATTAATCCACAAATTACTTAAGTTATTCACTTTTTAACGTGGCTGACACTCCCTCTGAGTCGAAATAAACCAATATCCCAGAGGAATTCATTTACTCAAACAGTACACTGAGTGAATAGCTGTGAAGAGAGAACAGAAGATGAACACAAGCAGAGCAGCATGTGTGTTGTACTAACTTTTCTATGCGGACTCGGAGTGCTGCGCAGCCTGCACACTGTGACTCCGTGTTGTTTCAAGCGCATCATTCTGAGCACGGGATGTGCATAAGCAATTTGTGCCACTCTATTTTGGCGCCTTTAGTATTACAGTATAATACTTTTCTGCGCAAAGATTATTAATAGTCTTTCTTGTTCTGTCCTATTTATCATATGTTGCTGCCTTTATTACTGTGCTATACATTTAAAAGAAATGTATTTTATATTTCTATATAAATGTATGCTTGTTTTTCATGAATGTATTTTACAACAATACAAAGCAATGTGTAACATTTTACCAGATTTTAGACTAATTCACCTTTATTTGTAAATAAAATATTTCACTAGATTTTATACAATTACTGGGCAGCCGTGATTTTTCTAGAGTATATTTTGCTGCTGAATATCCACTAACCTAGTTTATAATAGTATTTTTGCCATAGATTATGATTATATATTATTTAATTTGTTATTTTTTATTAAAATGAAGTTGTCTATATGTAGTAGATTGTGTTTTACACATCAAAAGAGTGACGATCAGGTCAACACAGAGAAGTACAGAAATTCTACATTGATTTAAAAAAAAAACTGCGCTGGTATTGGATTGGATCGGTATCGGCAGACACTCTGAATTTTCGGTATCGGATCGGTTCTGAAAAAATGGTATGGTTGCATCCCTAATTAGAACACAATAAAACTACACTGACAGGAATTTAGACTAAAGTCAATTATAGGCTAAAGGTATATGCTAAAGAAGAAAAGTTGACCTGTGTTCTCAGGACAAGGACATTTTGATAAATGTCATGTCAGGGTAAGTTGTCACACATTTCTTAAGCCAAGTTGTGAATTGTTTTGTGATACATTTATTCAGTTTATTAGTTGTCTTACTATTAACAATGGTTTCATATTGTTGTTCTTTACTTTTTATATTTTTGCTTTTCCATGTTCCATGATCATTTTCGATTAAACTATTAAAATTTGGTTGAAAAAACTATGACAGTTTCCACTGTTACCCCATATAGTGTGAAAACCATGACCTGTTATTGGGGCTATTTTTCCTGGAAAATAACAGTGGAAATGTTCAGTTGCAGCTAAGTTTTCAACATAAAACTTTCAAAAATTAACTCATACTGAGAGAATTTTAGTGAAGGTTACAATATAGTCTATATATTCTCTCCTAAGTTTGTCAGTTTGCTGAAATCACGCTTGCCAATCCAAGGCAGCGATCTTCTCATGCCATTATCACATAAGCCATTAGAATTCATTCCCTGGGCTGTGTAATATGAATATATTTCTTATGTGGCGGCCTGGTGTGTAGATTGTAATCTTAAATGCTCTAATCAAAACACACACATAAACAAACAAACACAACTTAAATGTTAGTCAGCATAAGCGTCTGCAAATAATCTCTCCATCCAGAGAAAAGGTTACAACATAAACTTAAAAGTCACAAAAGTAATTTCCACAGAACACATACAGGTGTTTAAGGGACCTGGGAGTAATAATCCTTCCCTACTAATACTATAATTCTATTATTTAACCTACATGCAATCCATATAGGCAAATATTAATTCATATTTTGTTTTACACAAACACCAAAATACCCAAACTTGCATTTTATGTTTGACGTAAAAACAAAGCAAAAACCACAATAAGTTCATTTCACATTGCTAAAAACCTATTAGCAAAGCTTTTGAAAGTTCAACGTTTTCATCATAATCACATAATGCATGAAAAGCAACTCTCTTGACTGAAACATCTGTGCAATATTTGACATAGTTTACAACATTACTAGCAATCGTACACTGGATGGAAGTACTGAGCGATGCTAAGCAATTGCTGAAAATGAGCCCATTAACTATGGCAGATTTACCTCTCAGGCTGTATATTTTGCAGGCTCATCAACCCTCTGACTAACACTGGGACTAGCAGGGAAGAAGAAGAAATGGGATCAAAATTTCAAAAGATTCCTGTGCGGTACAACATCTCTAACCTGAGGGGAAAATTTAGCATGCTGTTCTTATTAGACAACATTCCTTCAGCTCACATCAAAGACAGACTCTGCAGATATTGTCTTGCAATCGGGCATGCATAATTACACAGGATTGCTGCGTTGCTTCATACAGCAAAGAGAAATGTGAATGGAATACTTCAAGCTTTAGTAAATTTTGCTTAATAGGTGGATTACAGTACTGTACTTCCACTGAGGTGTATCTTCATGTGGATGTTTATACTACTCAGGAGAATTAAGTATAAATTTGTCCTCAAGCTGTCCTTTTCTTTTCCTATGGGGAATAAATACTGTTCATTTAAAAGCAAACAACCACGACTAGCCTAATTCTCTCAAAAGTCACAGCATGTCACCACGTTTATAAGCCATTCCCACTGGCATCAACAGCTTTCCATATAAAATAAAATGTGCTAAATATGTAGAATAGTTTCATTGTAAATATATTGGCTACAGTGCTCGTTTGTTCAAAAACTCTGTATTAAAAAGTCATCAGCATTTTTTGGTGATTTATGGGCAAATAAAACCCACTGACATGCCATTTGAAAGTGAAATGAAAGGCTCTTGACAAACATTATTTGACTGAGCAGTAAATCAAATAATTTGTCAATTTCCTGCACAGCATCATTCATACAGAGTCGACACACATTACAACAGTGCTAGTATTCTTTGTTGCCAAATGTAAGTAAGCCAAATTTAAATGGCTAAACAGTTCCTTCTCTCCCAGGGAAAAAAAAAATGGTACAAAAGCTGTCACTGGGGTGGTACTTTCAAAAGATCCTAATAAGTACACATTTGGTATTGACATGCACCCTTTAAGGGTAAATAATGTACAAATGTGTACCTTTCGAAATGGTATAACACAAGTGACAGCTTTTTTTTTCTTTTTTTTTCTGAGAGTGTATCATTGGACTACCAACACAAATCATAATGGGAATTGACTGTATCCACCAGGGTTTTTGTAAAAAAAACTTTGCTTGCCTCAAAAACTTCCTCGTCCAGGATTCTGGTCCCAAAGACTGTGATGCCATCAGTGTTAATGATTGCATGGTCACTTCTGCTTAGTGGTTTAGAAATCTTCTTCTTGCAGTCCACAATCATTGTGACAGTCTTCTTTTCGATGCTAATAGCCACACGGTGCCACCTATCGGTTGGAAGGAAATTGTGTGGGAAAGACAAACAAAGAAGAACCATGAAGTTTGATTGCTCAGTTTGTAGAATGATATATATTTACTTTCCGTTGCATAACAAAAACGCATGTTCGGTTCTTTATACAGTGAGAAAAACAACTGCCCGCCATTGAAAGAGGATTGTATTAGTACAGGATGTTCCTAAATAAAATCATTGAAATGGAAAAGACAAACAGCATTCTCTCCATGTGCATTTAAAAAGGCGTTTCACTAAGCATCACTTCTCATATTGACTCAATTATAAACATTTCACAAGCTGGTTTTTGTTTAATACCATGTTTTCTTCAATTGAAAAAAAAGTTTTAAATTACATGAATTGTGAGAATACACCATTGTTTTATTACATGTGAACCTCAATGTGGCTAATCAAAAGCACAGAAGCTTACAGGCATTCTTGTTTCTTTTAAAGTAAATGTTTGCTTTGCCAAATTAGTTACATATGACTGCGTATTCACAGTTTCCCTACTTTAATTATATCTACATAGATAAATAAATGAGTAAGCTGATGGAAAATAGTAACAATAATAAACACAGTGGACTAAACTATCCACTAGGAAAAATTCAAAAGCAAATTGCATAGCCAATCCAAACACATTCAATGGCCAGTTGATGAAAACTGTACTACAGCATGTTCGAAACAAAAAATAAAGAATACTTCTGAAATTGATTTATTATACTGTACTACTGTACTAGTTTAAACTCTTTAGACCAAAAACCTTCACAAAAATAAAAAATCTACAAATAAAGAGTCAACTTGCTTTCCATCTGCGAGGTTAATGGCACGGAAAAGGGGGTAATCCTCAGGAGCGGGCTTCCCATGCTGATCCTCATACAGGAAGACCGGCGCACGGCCCACCTCCACTCCCAGCTGCTGGATGCCCTGCTCGTTGTATACCGACAAAAGGAAGGACTGTACTCCCGCCTTTGGTTTGATAGTCATAAGGATGGAGAAGTCCTGAGGGAATACTCCTCCTGAAGACACAGGAAAGGCATTGTGGGTTAAACATCAGCTGTTATTGATTATTCATACTCTTTTCTTCCTTTCCATGGCATTGATGAGCTAAGACTACAGTATATCAGACAGTGTACTGTGATCTAAACGGGCCTTGTAATATGCAGTGGCCCTTTTACAGCAACCTGTTCTTCACATTGTTTGTAGAGGATGGTTTAATGATGTATGAAACGGTTTGTCTTTTCTGTTGGCACATTAACTTTACAAGGTGTCAGATGACATAACAAATTTACAATTAAAAGGGTTGCATGAGCACTGGAGTGGAACTAAATCTCAAGCTAGTTATCTCTGAAGTGTTGTACACTTTGCCAACCTTGAGGGAGATTTTTTTTTTTTTCATATTGTTTTTCCAGTCCTTGAATCATAAGGTTTGGAGGTGATTTTATTTTTAGCCAAAAATCACAGAAAATGAATTGTTAATTTAATCTCCTGCTATTATGTGCCTTTTTGCAGTCTGGCCAATTTGGAAGATAACCAACACAGAACAGAAGGTCTGAGTTAATGTGACTAAACTAGTAAATGTAAATGCTGTTGTTATTATAGGCTGAGCAAATAATTATTTCAACATCCCATTCATAAAAACTATACTCAAAAACTGTGTTAACCATGGGGTTCCACGAGACATATGACACACCAGCCACACTGATTTTGTGAATGATTAGCATTACTATGTCAAATGGCCTTCAGTTTAATCAGTATGTAACAGTTCACCATCTGTGATATGCTACAAACAACATACTAGCTTACGTTACAGGACTAACAGCAACAACAGTTAACAGCAGTTTGGATCTGTTCAGCTAGTCAATGATGAATAAGCAAGAAACATTCTGGTCAAAAGTTACCAAAGCAGGCTCATTAGGATATTATCCTGGTGGCAACGTTTCTGCAAAGTGACATTATTTATTGCACACTTCCAAAGTTAAATGTCACAGTATGAGTGGCGCTAAATGTGCGTTCAATTTTATTTGAAACAGACAATTGTGAATCTGGCTACATTTTATCATGTTGGTTGCTGTCAGTATTGTGGCAGTTCGGAAATGAAATATCCAGTGAGTGGAGCTAAAAGGTTAAAGCTCTTTGAGCTCTTTTAGTGTTTCACAGGATTTGTACCTGAATGCTCCACATCACAGGTCAACACTGTACAAGGTGAGCTACCGAGCAAGTTTACTACATCAGAAAATCCATACATATGGAGTTGGTAATGCAATGCAATTTTTAAAATATATTAGTTTACAAATCATGCACTATGGTAAAATGCAGCCCTTATGAAAATTAACCATGGATTTATTATAGTAAAAGTGTAGTAACCATTTTTTGGTGTACTGACTACCATTAAAATACGCAGTTTTACTACAAATACCATGGTAAGTATGGTTAGTGTAGCAAAACCATGGTTTATTTGTGGTTACCATGGTTAAACTATAGTAACCATGTGTTTTTTTTTTTTATTTTTTATTTTTTTGTGTGGGGGGGGGTGTATTTGTTGTAAAGCCATGGTTAATTTTCATAAGGGAGTGAATTTTATGCAGGCACATTTTGGAGTTTTACAAAAACGTGGATAGAGGCACGTTTTTCCATTGAGCCTACGTTGGTCAAAACAGTAGTCAAAGAGCTTTCTTTCTTTCTTAATGGACTCTTTCTTGAAACATCAGACTTCTAGCACTGTAAACAGTCCAAATACATTTAACTGAGACGGTCAAGCTACATTGTGTACTTGCTGTTGGATGCATTTCAAAGAAATAAAAAAACAAAAAACAACTCAAAATGTCACTTTCCAAGAGAAAACTAATTATACAACATTTAGATTTACAGCCTTGCCCAAGCAGAAAAGTTGCTGTATTTAAGAGTAAGTAGGGATGAGAGTACATAGATTAAAACAATTCATGTACCTGGGAAGAGCTGCTTGGTTGGGGTGCTGAGTTGAGCACGTTTGTCCACTCGGTAGGCCACATCTGGTTTGGATCCTCTCCGGATGGTGCAGAAGCCTTGTGTTTTCTTCACTCCTTCTGGTGAACTTTTAAAGTCTAAGACCTTGAGCACATCCACGGGTTCAGCTGTGAGGCAGAACGTTGGTTGCTATGATCAAAGCGTTTATCATTTTCATAATTGAATTGGTAAGCAAACATTATTAGCGTCAATAGCTTTGCTACATCAAACCAAAACAATATTTGTTCAGTTATTTTCATTTGTACATCTAATTTAACTAAATGCAATAATTCTGTTATCAAGCAGCTAGATTAGAAATGAGGAAAAGTCTATGAGGTAAAAATTAAGCAGCACTCTCCAAAGATACCTTTCATTTGTCACACATATGAGAACGGTGGTTCTGGTGTGAAACTACTATTGTTGAGAAAAAAAAAAAAAAAAAAAAACCTTGTGAAACGGAAATTAATGGCCAGCCGTTTATTTTTCACAATTGCTTCCAAGTACAGTTGGGTTATTATGTAATTTTATTACACTATCCAAGTTTAAAAACAAGAAGTCAGTTTCAATGTGTATTTTTAACCTCAATTAGACTGCTTTCCTTATGCAATGTCTTTATCCTGCCTTGAATGGTGTTAAGTGAGTATATCTACAGTCAATTATCGTTTAGCAAGTGAGGACATTTATGGGCCACATCTTAACATTTGTCAATATGAACATGAACAAACAAACTCCCATAAAATCCCCCCTCGTTGATGCCACATGTCACTTAGCAACAACGCTAACTCTGACTGACGGTTTTACTGTACCTAATTCCCTGCCTTCGCATGTGTGCTGTGACCGTCCAATGAAGCAATTGTACTTTTACGAGGAACCAGAGCAGCATAGCAGTAAAGATGTGAAGAAATATCCAGTAGGGATAATTGACCCCCCTACGTGCAGATCCATCTACAAAGCCAAACATTCCAGGAGTTAAAGTCACTGGAGGTGGTCACTGTCCTTCTACGGTTATGGCAGCTCAGCATGACCCAGACTTTACAAGAAGCTCAACTCCACCAATATGTCAGGTACTATACTTCATTATGTTGCTAATACCGATGTCATATATAAAAGGTTCTGGTTTCACTCAGCCTGCACCCCGCAAATGGCTCAATTCTAATGATCCTTAACAAATCTATGCTAATGCTTAGGATTTATGATATGATTAATATGGCAATTTAGAAGCTGGTACTGTAAAGTGGACTCTGAGCAGCACTGTAATGTCACGCTGATTTATTGCTCTCCTCTAGTCTTTTAGGCTTCATCTTTGATGCTGTGAAAAGGAAAAGTTCCGTCTTTACTTGAGACTGATGAATGAGGATGTACGCAAGATCAGGGAGATAAGAGTACCAGCTGGGTTACTTACATCCATCACTATCCGAAAACAACTTTGTGTCCTTAAGACACATCTGTTTGTCATCCCCACTGCGAATGTTGTGGTCGAGTATGCCGAATTGTGTGAAGTCTCTGATTCTCAGGAGGTTTAAGGGAACAGAGGCTGAATGGATGACTAGCACATAAATACTCCTATTCTGACTCCCCCGCTACCAGAGACTACAAAAACGTTTGAGTCAGGGCAAATGGACATATTTGTCTGCTGGTCAGGCAGCAGACAGGAAGTATCTCTTTCAAAGAACCTAAAAACAATATACCATATAAACAGAATGACTAGTTGCTAAGACTCATTACTCTCTCTGTCAGGACTCAATGCTGGATTCAAACCAGGGTTTTATTTTCATATGCTTTGACATCACAAAAAGGCTAATTTTCCACCCTGTCCCTCTGAATGAAGGCTGGAAAAGCACTTTAGAAGATTATACTGAAGTCTTTTGATAGATCAGCCCTTTAACACTGTGCAAAAGGCACCATTAAACCAGCAAAACCTTTATAAAATATGAAGGACGATGAGCTGCATTTGTTGAAAATAGACACCGGGGAAAAGTCTCTCAGATGCCTGGTCATCACAGTTTAACATTTAACTATATTTTAAGGTCAAGAGCAGAAAAAAAGATCAGAGAATTCTTCTCTTGCTACAGTAGTTAATGTAAAAAAAAAAATGACTTTTTGTTTCATTATTTTCTGTAACCATATTGTAAGAACGTGCAGGAAGTGCTTATCTGGTACTTCCTGTTCCACATATGTGGCCAGGAGCTGAAGGGTGGTGCTTTTTTAGGGTTAGTGCACATGCTGAACACATTATGGTGTCGGCATGGTACAGCCTGCAGATAACTTTGCCTCAACATACCACCAACCAAGTCCTAATTCACTGAAAGCACAAATTTTTGTAATTCTACTCTTGGGCTGAGATAAAGGGACTATGTTTAATAGAAGGCTTTAATAGAAAAATAAAAATTTGGGGTCAGTGAGATTTTATATTTAAAATAAATTAATACTTTTATTCTGCAATGAAAAAATTAATTCAGTAAAAAAGACAGAAAATAAAGACATTTACAATGTTACAAAGGATTTCAAATAAGTGATGTTCTTTCTATTGATTAAAGAATCCTACAATAAAAGTAACATGGTTTCCACAAAAATATTAAGCAGTCGTTTTTAAGACTGATAATAATAAGAAAAGTTTTTTTTTTTTTTTTTTAATCATATTTTAATTTAAATATATTTAAATGACATATAAAACACACACACACACACACACACACACACACACACACACACACACACACACACACACACACAATATTACCGATTTACTGTCTTTATGATCAAATAAATGGTGAGAAAGATTTTAAAAAACATGAAAGTAATTCTTACCGATCCCAAACTTTTGAACAATTGTGTATGCTTATATAGTAATACTTTTATTTTTTATTTTTAATTTTTTTATGTTTATTATCAAAAAATCTGCAATATTTGCCTGGAACAGTTCAGTTTTACTGATGACATCAAAACAGCTGCAGACAATAAAGCCCCGTATGTCTACATCCGTGTGCACGTTTGTGAGTTTAATGATGCAGTGAGCAAATACAAATAAAGAGTTTCCATTCAGTTTAACCCTCACTGACAAAACAAAGAGCAGCCCTCTGCATTATCATTCTAAACAAAAAAAGTCTGGGAAAAAGGCATTCAAACTCTTAAAGGAGAGGATAATCATCTGTAACTCTTACGGGTCTCTTCCAAAATGCAGTGCTACTGTTTTTTCTTTCTAAAATCTAAACTAAAGGTCTCTTTGTGCTTTTCAGAATGCCTCTCAGCATTACTGCATACCTTAAGGCCTCATATATTCCAGATGTTGAGAACTGGCAGGAACAGGACCCCCCCCCCCACCACCTCTCAAAGAAGCTCTTAAAAAAATGTCAGTATCCAAAATCCATTAAAGCAGCAAATAAGCACATTGCTCCTAATGCACATCCACAATTAAGAATGCTGGCTGCATTTTTTTCTTTGTATTTTCCACATATTCTCTCTGGGGAAATCCAGTGTCAAGGATAATGACATGGCAGATTTTTTCCACAATAAAATATGACAAAAGTAGCGTATTTAGCAGAAAAGAATGTATCGTCTGTGTAATTTAGCCTCTAAAATGACTGCAAATCTTGAAGAAATCTGGCAGAAATCTCAAAGCCGTCAAATACACAAGAGACACAATATCAATTGGTCAGGCAAGAAAAATCATAACATTCAAACTAATCCAACAAGCAATAAAATCCCAGTACTTGACATTAGTCCTATACATACTATGACATAAACAAGAACTGCAAAAAAGGCCCTGCATCCTCATTGGCTGAAACATTGGATATCTGAGCAGGTGTGGCCAATATGTAAACTTTGTGAACTGTTGTAAAAGGTATTTCATTTAGGTTTTAGTTCAAATCCAAAAACAAAAACAAACGAGAGCCAAAAGGTAGCTTTTATGTATGGAATTTAGTTGTGTTCAAGGCTGGTATTAAATCAAAAATGTGGAAGCTCACTTTCAAAATACCCGCACCTCCCAATTGTCCCAAAGAAGTGCAATGAGTAGAAGACATTATCAGGCGGCCATTTTTGAAAGAGGTATGTTATATAAAATGAAATATATGAAATGGCCATCAGAACATCAAGAAAGGAAACTACTCTTTATCGTTTTACAGACTAATTAATATATTGTGTATTTGCAAAGCAGGAGAGATGCAGGCTCTTTGAAAGCTTTTATCAGAAAGACAGATTACCAAAAACAGTTTGCTATTTGTGATCCTCATATACAGGTAAGTCAGAAGGATATGATGCACTATTTTTGCCTATAATTTAGAGTAGCCTATCCACCTTTTTCGTGTCGTAAAAATGGGCACAGCCATTTGTAAATTCTATGGGTCTATTCTATTGTTTTGCTGCTTGATATTGAAAGTTGGTGTCATATTATTTTAATGTATTATTTTAATTATGAACACACATTTTCTACCGTTTACTGCATGTTGTTATTCTCCTCATTATTTACCTATAGTGGCTAATGAACCGGAAGTCTCACCCATAGGCTTACTTCCGTGTTGAAGAAAAAGGTGAATACAGGAGGACAAAATGTATAAATGATGGATAGGGCAACTTTTAAACTCAAGTGTCCTCGTTTAGCAGTAGACAATGTGTCCAAGTCAGAAAGCACTTCCACAGTAGGTTTCTGACAGTGGATGGGTCTTTAGTATGGACTGGGATAGTGTGGAGAAACGGTATCTCTCTTTGTCTGAGCAATAGAATTTCCTAAACTAATTCTGGGCACTCGAGTGCCTCACTGGTGTGTACAGGGTAGTGCAGTTACCATGTATGCTGTCAACAGGTCAAATACACTAACCTTTCTGCTATTAATTGAATCACTCTATTTTGGGAAATAGCCTGCTATAAAATTGTTTTGTATACCAAAATTCTGAAGATCAGGGATGCCTGGGATATTGTAACTGGTATTTAAAATATTTCTATTCAAATATAATATTTCTATATATTTAATATAACAATGGGCCTATTTTATACAACTCTGATAAAGCTTTGAAATAGGCCTACTTAGAAATATTTGTCTTGGTAGACTCTTCCGATCTGAATTTCAAACGGAGCATCTTGTATATTAGACTTGAATAAACCTATAAATAATATAACATTGTTTTCAAAAACAAACTACTGAGTATGTCTTAGATATTGAAACAATGCCATTATTAACAGCCAGAACGTATGCCACTTATATCTCTTAGTCAACTATTTTTCTTATCAAGCAGCATTTTAGGCATTATGATGCACAAAAAAAATATAATTTAAAAAAATCGTTATCGGCATTGAGGTTTAGCATTGCCTTTTAGTTCGGAACGCGCCTATGATGGCCATAAATGCTGCTAGGTAGGCAGCTCAAGGTTTTGAGACACAGCCAATGAATCTTACAGTATATAGCCTATATATGCACACGATGATTTTATTATATTTTGACAATGAAATTCACTGCATATTTTAAGTTCGCTACAATAGGCTTATACTGAAGGCTGGCATCACTGGAAGGTTAGTGACGATGCTCCTCAACCTTTTCCTTACCTGCTCTCACTTGTGTTGCCTGAAGGACAAAAGTCAGACTGAAGATTGCACTTAAAGCGTAGTTCCTGAGACAGTTTTTCGTTTTCCATCTCGTGGACCACCTTTCCTTATCCTTATCCATGACCGGCTTCCTCAACTGTCTTATTTTCAAATTCGTTCCTTTTCCACAATCCAGATTATTATTATTTTTTATTTATTTCTGCACTGCCATGAGCAAAAATAATCAATTGGTTGTCGTCGTGAACAAACTCCTCAGTCCCTCCGCCCAGTAGACTCACAGACTGAAGGTAAACGGGCTCTCATGAAAAAAAGAAAGAAAGAAAAAAAAAGAAAACCGGTTTGTTCCCTGAAGACCTGAAGTCTTTAGGAGGGTTGGACGTGGACTAAACCTGACCCGTGAGGAAAAAGAAATGAACACGGGAAAATTACCAGTTTTGGAAAGATCCGCCCATTATTTTTTTATAAGAGCTTCAAAAGTTTGACACCGTTTCCCCGAAATCTCAGAACAAAGGTGTATCTACTCGGGATCCCCGGGATGATGGGATGGGACACCGGTTTACCGGAGGAGAGACTCGTATAACCTGGATTATCATTCTGCGTTCAGAATCAGTGATTTAGGACCGGATAAGGACTATATCCACAGCATTTGACAGTTTACTGTCTTGCATTACTTTATACATTTGTAGATCACCATTTGGAAATATATATTTCTGTATGTTATGTTTACTGTCTGTAATTTCCATTGCTGACCTGATTTTGCTCCACTTTATAGAGTCTTAAATTATTATTATTATTATTATTATTATTATTATTATTATTATTGGAATGGTTACATGAAGAGCCTTTTTTTTGTGTGTGTAATCTTTCTTCTGCATAAAAGGTTGTTTAAAGTAGAAAAAGGTTCTTTAGATTATTAAAATTTTCTTCACACTTAAAAAAATAAAATGGTTAAGTGCTTGTTCACATACAATTTTGTGGTTGTTGTTGTTGTTGTTTTAAAAAAGAAAAGAGAAAAAAAAAAGCTTTTGCTTTTGGAACCACTATTTTTGAGTGGAAATGGCTGGAATGACACTAAACTTAAATAGGTGTGATGGTACTCGCAGGTACTGCAGTCAAACCAGGCAGAATTTTGCTCAGAAAATTGTTCTTTTAAAGAGGCAAACCAAAAGTTGGCCTGAAGTTCCCCAAAAAGCAATGATAGCCAAAAAAGATACCATCCACATGAATGCGAACTACAGATGAGACTTCATGGCCAAGTCAGAATTCCTTCCAGAAACATTCTTGAAAGAGCCCACTTATGGGATTGCTGTACCACAGATGTCTGAAAATAATTACTCTTTAAAAGTCATCGGGCAGGTGGCAGCTATATAATCCCAGACCAGAATCCAGAAGTCAGTCCACAGTATAATGTTTAGATGCGTAAATAACAGCAGTAATTGTCACTGAAATTCAGAACACAATAACCATCATTATGCATTATCCCACAATAAATTGGGGCCATGCAGATTCTTTCAGAGAATGCAGAGGGAAACAATAAAAGAATTGAAACAAAGAAGCTGTTTCACATATTTCTTATTTAAAAATGCTGTATAAAATGAGAATCTGTTAAATCACAGGTGGGACAGATTTAGGGTTCAAGCACTTGTTTCACTTTAAGAAAAGATGCTTAGTGGGCAAAATGCCAAATTCTGACCTAACTGAACAGAATTGTTAGAGAAGAAATTTAGCATTACATCACTTGCTCACAAATGGATCATCTCCAGTCAGTGAATTGGTGCCATCAGAATGTGAGTTTAAACAGCTGATAAAACCATCACAATAATGGAGAAGTAATCCATACAACTCCAGTCCATTAATTAATGTTAATGTCTTGTGGAGCAAAAAGCTATATGTTTGTAATACAATACAGTTCTAAACAAATGTGTCTGATTTGAGAGAACACCAGAGGATGAATTTTTTCAGGAAACTTTATTATGGATTATAGACCTATATTTTAGCCAGATGCAATAGTTGAAATTGGCTTAATGGTGGATTTGTTTCTTACAAACAAATAGCTTTTCACGTCACAATATATTAATTAATAGACAGGAGTCTTGTAGATTACTTGTGAATTATTGTGATGTTTTTTTAATCAGCTTTTTGGACTCTCGTCCTGATGGAACCCATTCAGCGCAGAGAATCAATTGGTGAGCAAGTTACTTCATGCTTATTTTCAAACTCATCTGCAAAATTTCATTATTAAATGTAATACTTAAAAACCAAGCACAATCGAATACATGTATAAAGCTTTAAAATACCCTACTTGTATAAAGTAATGAGAGTGGGAACATGGAAAGATTTCCATGTGTCAGATAGATAAAACTTCCTAATGCAGTCAGCATTCGTTACATTTTCCACAAAGTACACAATAGGGGTTTGAGAAACCACTGCCAGAACATTCTGTCTGGTTTTCAGATGGATAATACATCTACCCATACTTTGTCCATTCAACATTTGTAAATGCTAATTATGCAAATTCTTTTTTGCACACTCAAACCACAAACATACATTAACTGGGACAGACAGAATAGTTCAAAAACAAAAAAATTAAATGTGAAGACACACAGCACTAAATGTTTTTATAGTTGTTTTTATTCTGTTTAGAACATACAATTTACAGCAGGATCCATATTTGTATCGCTCATTTATCTATAAACCATATGATTAAGCAATCATTGCACATATATTCAAGTTATACCATCCATAGTATAATTATTCTATAATTGTGCCGTTGCAAGTGAATAACCTTCACTTTTGTTGTTTTTAGACATCCCGAAGCTTTCAATTTGTTTGACTAGTTTAACTTACAGTGCAGATTTAACTTAAAAGAAGTACTCTCTCATGCCAGACATTTTAGATGTTTGTGCTTCAAAAGCAGCTGAAATTAATCTACACTGTATGTTGATCGACTAGAAGTTTTGAGCCATTACTCCTGCTCCTACTCTGATCTTTGTCTGCTTTGCTGCTCCAGGCCTTTTGATTTTGGTCAGATCTTGACCTCAAAGTTTCTTGTTCTATTTCATTGCTTACAACTTGGTTTTTGAGGTTTTGTCTCGACTTCTGTCTTGGCCTGACACAAGACCGCTGTTTCATCCTATGCTGGATGGTAGTGTTTTGGCCTCCTGATGGTTGAGGGAGATCAACAGGGTTAATACAGTCAGATTTACCTTTATCTGACATTAACTGAAACTGTTGCTGTGAGGGTAGGCTGAACTTACATTAAAAGTGTGTGGTAGGTTATGGAAAACTGACCTAACCACAAGACCCTGGAATGTGTTCCAGTCTGAGCATGAATTTCAGTGCTTAAGAATAACCAGCTGCTTAATACAATCTCTTTATTTGCTTATTTAAAAGTGGTCAAATTTAACTGGTTGTGCTATTGCAGCAATTTCCAAGGAAATAGTGTATTCACTTTACAGTATATGAACTCATATTATTTTTCCATTTTAAGATAATTCTTTGTATTGGAACAGTACTATAATTAAGGCAAAGTTTTCACTGTTGAAATCTGACTATACTGCATGTGCCTCTACTAAGCCTTCAATGGATATCTTCAAATAATTGTGCAAAAAAGGTAGTTTTCCATTTTTGAATGAATCTCCAAATTCTCAAAGATATGTATACAAATAATGTATGAGGACTGTAGAGGAAAACAAAGCCAGAACCACCTGGACATCCCAGCCAGGATGTGTCTGGGAATTTTGTGCCAATATTCATCAAACAAATCCAGCATTTTGCAAATAAACACAATTTGCTTTGCAAAGAAAAACTCGACTTTCAAACAAACGCAAAGTGATTTGCAAATACAAAATTCTATTTGAGAGAAAATGCAGAGGTATGGACAAATATATGTATAGTGTGTTACAACTGTGAGACTCATTTGCATTTTTATGAGGAATCTTGGTTTCATTTTCTCACAAATGCATGCAGGCAGATTTTCTCACATGCGTCAAGTTGGATTTTCTCACAAATGCAATTGAGCAAGTTTATTTTCCAAAAACAGCAGATGGCGCTGTTGGTCAATTTACGCTAATCTCCTGAGATCCGAAACATCTGTTTACCTTTTTGTACCAATATGAGAAGATATCCTCGCTGTCCAGAGTGTGTCTTCACCTGTGTAGCGCACCAACATCCAACGGGCAGAAAAAGAAAGTAGGCTAAATTCTATGATGAGGCTTGACGTTTTGATGGCATTTTTCGGGGGCATCTACATGCTTACCTGGCTGACCTCAGATCATTAACATGTGAACAGAGCGCTAGCGATAATGAGGTGAAACAGGAGAATCTTTACCTCTCCTTACTTTTATACGGATTATATAATCAGAGAATATTTGTTTTCAATTTGAATTGGTTTTAAAATTAGACATTTTAGGCTTTCTACACATAGATGTACCATGTATGTGAGGCACATATTCACTGAGATTCAGGTTGTTTTATTCAAGAAAGTTCCCAGAGACTGAGACAGCAGAGAGCGTGCCCTGTTTGTTTTCTATATTTTACAAAAGTACATTGTTTTGTTGACTATACACAAATAAACGCAGACCCTTTGCAGTTTCAAACGATGCCATTCTCGTATCTGTAATTTAAATTATTTTTGTGGTCATCAACAAAACAGGTCAAAACGCACCAGCACGGTCTTCGACCCCAAAGAATAGTTTCTAATCATTACATTATCCTTCTGAAATACTGGTAAACCACTATTTATTAAAATGCTGAATTTAGAATTATATCAGCGTGAACTTGATCTTTCTCCCAAATTCACAGGACAAGAGTGACACCAGAAGATAAATATTCATCATGTTGCTTATCTAAAAAATACATAATTATTTTAGACAGAAATGATTGCACAGTGTTAAAACATTTAAAAAGTTTTAGATATTGTACTAAATAATGTGATATGCTTTAAAAAATGTTATTAATAATTAATGACCTCTTGGGTGATATTGCTATATCTGATACTAAATTAAATTGTCTAAGCTTTCATTTTTGGTACACAATATTTTTGTTATACATTGAACAATTTTATCAACATGTATATATTCTATATCCCGTGATCCTACAGAGGATAAGCGGTATGGAGAATGGATCAGTTTTTTATAGGGAAAGACCGCCTAGTTAAATGTTTAGCCATGTCACGACTGATTTTTGAACTAATCAATCATGTTACCAACTTTACAGCCCTTATTGTGAATTTCACTGACACTAGTGGGGTCGCTTTGTGAAAACATCTAAATGGTTAATTATATAGTAAGACAGAAACTCACCTGTTCCCCACTCATGTTGGTCTGCTGTATTCCCTGAAAAGTTAAACAGGTGTTTCAGGTCTCAGGGGACTAGCATAAATTGACAGACAGCGCCATCTGCTGTTTTTGGAAAAGATAGTTGCTCAATTGCATTTGTGAGAAAAATCTGCTTTAACGCATGTGGGAATATCTGCCTGCATGCATTTGTGAGAAAATCAAGCCAAGTTTCCTCACAAATGAGTCTCACAGTTGTAACGCACACTACATATATTTGTCCATACCTCTACATTTTCTCTCAAATAGAGTTTTGCATTTGCAAATCACTTTGCGTTTGTTTTTACTTGCAAAAAACATAATGATAACACAAAAAAAAAAGTATAAGATATACAAAAAATTGCACAAAATAATCTCCATAGGTCACCCTTTGTTAATGAGGATCTGTGGACCGACTAAACTTGACTGAAAGTTGTTCATTCAGTTAGGATATGTAAGTCAATCAAGTTCAAAACAATGAGAAATGGGTGGAAGAATTATGAATGTGTAAAAATAAGTGA
This sequence comes from Cyprinus carpio, assembly GCF_018340385.1. Lineage (NCBI taxonomy): Eukaryota > Metazoa > Chordata > Actinopteri > Cypriniformes > Cyprinidae > Cyprinus > Cyprinus carpio. The sequence goes on along the minus strand of NC_056573.1, from coordinate 9,512,174 downwards.
TGACTACAGTACATGCATGATAATAAAATGATGTCATGACATGCACTTTAAAGCTTTTAACAAATTAGTTAAGTGAGTGAATAAAGACATCATAACACTCAAAAAGAACTCTCATGTTGCCTCCTACTTGTTCAGTGATGTAACCTATGGAAAAGGTCTCTGAACAAATCATTTTAACAAACTGATTAAAAAGATTTGAGTCATGAGATGAATCTAAATACCCACCAAGTACAAATGGAATCTTATATTCACAACAGATGCTTATCATTAGATTACAATCTGTGCATGGTAAAACACTGATTTAATATTAATGAGTACACTTGAAACATACAGTAGTAAAACGTAGGAAAGACAGTAAGAATTAAATATATTACAGATTTTATAAAAGCCAAGAGCCTTCAAAAAGGCTTCAGATCTTTTATTTCTTTTATTGCTCTGTTTACCTTAATCCACTTCATGTGGTTCAATTACCTAAAATTGTCACATGCTGTATACTTTTAGAAACCAATAGTTTTAATCAGTGAATCTATTAAATGGAGCTACAAAGAACACATTGTTCATTGCTCATGTAGTATGCTGTGTCAGATGTGTAAGAAACTATATACCGTAAAAGTTGCTCTTAAAGAACAAAATTCTGTGTGAATGTAATAGTTTTGTCTTTTCACCATAATCCTAGAAGGAAGTGATTATCCTATAAGTGTCTCTACGTGTTCTTTATTAGTAGGGTTTTCACCGAGGCTTAATCTAGCGATGTCATCTGTGCTCTGAAGCCTTTTGTTTTGAAGACTTTCCCTTTGAAATACATACAATAGTGCTGCTGTCCTTAATATGATTTGTAGCTCAGAAATACAGCATATTGTACAAACAATCGTCCCATAAATCTTACTTTCTAGGCTAATGAGAAATGAAAAGCATGATAAAATATCCAATGAGAAATTGGCTTACGATAAATCAGTGCAAACTGAATAGTTAACGCCAGCTTCTCTACATGTGTTCACAGCATGTCTGTACATTAATTACAGCAGAGCCTCTTGCCAGTGCTATTCATTTTAAAATGATTACATGACTCGTTTAAACAATTCTGACTACAATAGAGTCAACTAAGTCTTATCACTTTTCTAAGGTGCATAAACACAGGGAAAGCCACTGGAGGAGGTTACTCAAGGTTCACACTTGGGGCATGTTTATAAATGACTAAGAACACCACAGGAGACAAACCAAATCTGTCTAGAGGAGTAAATCTTTCTTTATATTTCTTTATATATATATATATATATATATATATATATATATATATATATATATATATATATATATATATATATATATTTGTAATTTGGTTAAGTTGGTTAATTTGAATCCGTATGTTGCTAAAAACATACAAGATCTCTGGAGAAAAAGTAAACAAAGAACATTTTTAGATTTACACTGCAGGTGCTCTGGAAAACACATTATCCCATTCCTTCACAACTCTCCATTCACTCAGGGATTTCTATTATTAAACTTCCAGTTTAAATATGTCAACAAGGTCTTTCAGTTCTGTTGTTACCATTTTGCCTGAAATTATCATAGTGGATGTTGTCATCCTTAAACTGATCTCAATAAACACATGGAAAATCATCTGGCAAAAAGAAAGGCTCTTCCTAATAATAAACTTCCACATGGAATGTACATTACCTAAAAAAAAAAAAAAAAAAAAAAACTTTAATTAGATTGTTAAATTATGACTGGATAGTACATTAAATATATATAAATATTTCTCCTAAACTTTCTTGTGAAAAATACAAACAGATACACTAAGAGTAAGTAAAGGCAAGTAAATGTTTGCGTTCGTTTGACAATCATGAGTCTACATTTCACAATTTGTTTTCTGAATTGTTGTTGTTTTTTCCACCACAGAAAAATAAAAATAAATAATAAATAAATAAAAACCGTAATTGTAATTTTTTATATCACAGTTTAGACTTTTTTCTTGCAATTCTGTGAATGTATACATTTTATACAATTTGAGTTTATATCTCACAAATCTTTTATCTCACAAATCTGAATTGTAAGACAAAAAGTCACAATACTTTTTCTTTCTTTCTTTATTAATTTATATTTTGAGGCAGAAATAAGCTTTAATATTAAACACATACACAATTATAGGGTCTTTTCTCAGAAGACAAAACGTAACACTAGATTAGGGAAAACTATTCACTATTAGCTAAGATTTTTCCCTCAGTAAAATCCTAATTTGCTGCTTATTGATTGCAAGTAAGGTAGCTTTTTGTAGTAGTTGTTATGTTTAGGTATTGGGTAGGGTTAAGGGTTCTAGAATACTGTATAGCCGTGTAGAATAAGGCTTTATATGTGCTCAGAATATTCATGCTAATAAACAAAAATTTAATAGTGAATAGTGTTCCCAATCTAAAATGTTACCAGATAAAACTGAAAAGCAGAAGACTAGTGTAGTGCTGGCTGGTGTGGCTGGACCAGTAACAAAACAACCAACAAACCAACCAACATGTTCCAAAATCAAACCTACTAACTTTTTATTATTATTTTAATATTATTATTATTATTATTATTATTATTATTATTATTATTATTATTATTATTATTATTAAATATTAAACTTTTTAAATAGAAGTGAAACGGAATATTTTTGTAGTATTTAAATGACAGCAAACAAAGTATTTGCTATAAACTCAGAACAATATCCCACTTTAATGATCTGTCCTACATTATGTAAAAAAAAAAAAAAAAAAAAATATATATATATATATATATATATATATATATATATATATATATATATATATATATATATATATATATATATTGGATTGTCTAACTAATTGGATTGTCTAATGGATTGTGTAATCGTTACAATTTATTTTTAATTATAATTAATTGTTTTTAATTATAATTACATAATACATGTTATAGAAAGTTAGATAAACTTAAAGATGTCACTTTTCGCTGCACAAGAGATCATAAATTAAGAACATATTGGTTTGACTTTATTTCCAATTATTGCTGTAAACCCAAGCTAAAGCTGAAAAGCAAAGAGACAGCTCTGGCCAAGGGTTTGGAAAAACATATGCACTGGTTTAGCCGCACTATAATCATATCACTTTCAGTGGAAGGAAAATGAATGGAATGGTGACTGGTCATCCCAGAGAGAAAAGAGAGAATATCCATCAGTAAAAATCAAACAACTGTGGAATGCTGGATATTTGACACAAAAAGAGGAAAAAAAATTCTCATAGCATTTAACAAAAGTATCATGGGACTTGATGGGAGAGATTCTAAGCAACTAAACAGATTATAGATAATGTTGTGACTAAGACCAACAACACAAAAAGAGGTACCATAAGCACTGTTACATGCTGTTATTGATCCTAGTGTGACATGTCACCACTGCAACCCATTAGCTGAGGATGGTGGAGATGCTCCTACCTCAAGCCCACACCCAGGACAGGAGATCCACCAGTGTCCTCCCCAATTCATCAGCTGACACTTTAATTGTTCTGAAGCATCTGCTTCTAATAGTGTGATGGAACAGTCTGACTGGAAAGAAATTGCACAGGTTTTCCACTATGGTCTTTACCAATGCGGTCAAAGCTTTGTTTCAATTTGCATTCCTGGTGATCCACAGAGCTCCAACTGCATCAATAGTTTAAGTCATTTTCTCATATCTTTGATACATTTTCTTATCTGATCATCGATAAGACAACATTTTTCATTACATTTTCTGAACCAATACAGACCTAATGCCTGTTCCACGATGTTAAGCATTTGGTCGGCATTTATTACATTATTATTATTATTATTATTATTATTATTATTATTATTATTATTATTATTATTATTATTATTATAGACCAGATATTGACCAGTGATATAATTTCAAAATTTCAAAAATAGCAAAGTTGTATCCTATATACAGCTTTGAATAGTGACAAACTACATGTATTGTGGATTACATAATCACTTTACTAAAAAAAAAAAGAAAGAAAAAAAAATCATATTTTAAAATACAGATAATAAGGTTAGAGTATTTCTATGATCGTGAATCTTATGACTATAGCTATAGACTATAGCGATTATAGTGATGGCCACTTTCAAAAAACTGCTTCATGAAGCTTTAAAAGCTTTGCAAATCTTTTGTTTTAGATTAGTGGTTTGGACTGTATATCAAACTGGCCAAGTCATGTGATTTCAGCAAACAAGGTGCTGTGTTGTGATGCTATACTGTTTCAAACCTTTTTGAACAAGCAACAAGGCACACGCTTCTGCTCGCATTTGTTGTGATTGGAGCATCAGATTTCTTTTGTGACTACAATATATATGACCAGATTTTAAAACACTATACATCATACACTTACCAATTTTGTAAATAGTCAATAGGAAAAACTGGTCATCTTACACTAAACAACTTTAAATTAATTCCAATCACAACAAACTCATGCAGAAACGTTTAGAAGAAGCTTGACAAATGAACACAATATGTTCTAAAATCAGCTAAGCATTTCAAACATGTTTGATATCCTCCGACTGGATGGAATCAAAGTCTAAAGCTAAAAAAAAAATTGGAGTCTGTGACCATCATATACTACACAATTTTTTAAATCTGTGAACTCAAATATGCAGACTGGCTCTGACTGGCAAGTAGTGTAAACTTCTCCAAAACTGGAAATCAGGACAAAAGTCATGTGTATTCCAGCCTTAACCGATCTTGAACACTGAATTTCATTCTCTAGAGATATATCTATAATGTCTGTAACGTAAAGTTATACACAGTGTAACATGCTCAAGTTCACAGACTGAGACGGCAGAAAGTGCATCCTGTTTGCTTTCATTATTTCACAAAAGCGCAATTTGTTTTTATTGTGAGAGCACACAAATAAATGTAAAGTCTTTACAGATTTGAAAGGTATATTACTCTTATCTGTATGACCAAAAATGACCAGTATTTTAAGAGCAAGTGAGCGCAGCGGCACCTCCATGAGCACTTCTGTTCAGATGTTTATGTTCATGTTCATGTTTGAATAGCGCACATTTCTCTAGGTTAACATTACATTGAGGTGACATGTAAAGTTGCTAATACTTTCAAATTTCAGATTATTAACCATATTTTAGGTCGATAAATAATTGGCGAGCGTTTGGATGTCCTGCCTGATATACTGTATTAACACATAGGCCAGCCGTTAACAATCTGTCCGTCATGGACTGCGTGATTTCGTCTGCCTTTTTTTTTTTTTTTTTCTGCGACTAAGCAGATGTTGGGTGGTTGAGAGAGCTGAAATCACTCGTTCTAAACGGGCTGGTCCTGTCAATGTAAACCCACAGGACATGAACAGGACACAAAGCATTCAGCCTTTGATCCTCCGCAGAGGAGAAAGGAGGATGGTTACAAGCTGAAATCTGAAGCACCTCACACATGAAAGCTGGGAAGCATTTAGGCTCTCATTGCTATTCTAGTGACTGGAAGAAAACGTAATGCGCCCTTCATAAATCTAAGCATAAGGGGGTGTTGCCCCACCGTAGTGCCATGAAACCCAACATGACATGCAGCAATAGCCACTAAGTAGACCCTTATAGTGGAGAAAGATTTACCACTATAGCTAAGGTCTTGCAAAAAAAAAAAAAAAAATTGCCCTCTCAGGGGCCAGGCCCAGAGAGCTACCCTGTCTGGGTGCGAGTGGTATATTTCCCTGTTCGCTTGAGACAGAAGGTCCATGCGTAATAGGAGGGGCCATTGCTGTGCATACCGAAGTGGAACTATCTCTGCCAGCCATGAAGATTTGGTATCAAAATCAGAGTCAGGCTCTGTTCTTTCACCCTGACCAGAGTAGGAGATATCAAACAGAGCGAAGGAAAAGTGTAAAGCAGCACATTGGTACATGGGTGGACCAGTGCGTCCACACAGAGCTCATAACGATATAATGGCTGCTCCATACAAACAGCTTGTGAGCTAGAGTATGTAGCTTGGAGGAGCAGATCCCCCCTTGGCGGTTGATATGTGCCACGGCTATGGTGTTGTCAGGCGTGGCAGAAAATGTTTCAGAGCCTTCCAAACAGTGAGGAGCTCCAAATAATTTATGTGGGCTGAGTGGAGTGTGCTAGGCCACACATTGTTCACTATTCTGCCCTCTTGAGTGGCTCCTCATCCTGTTATGGATGCGTCTGTTGTTACCACTTTCTGCAACATGATGGCCTCCAGGGGGGCCCCCTGAGTTTAAAAACTCCAATTTATCATGGACTGAATGTGCAAATCGGCATACGTGTGTGAATCGTCTTGGATTTGTGTGCACAAGACAATTTGTGTGCATTCTGGATCAGTTGTAGAGGCTTGATAGTACATGCCCACTGATAGGAAGGCCCGCTAGGAGAGCATTACAATAGTCCAGTCTAGAGAGAACAAGAGCTTGGACAAGAAGCTGGTTGGCTTGCTCTGACAGGAAAGGTCTAATCTAATGTTGTAATTGTTCAAATCTGCAGGACCAGGTCGTTGTAGCAATATAGTCTGTGAAGCTTAACTGATGATCCATCACAACTACTAGGTTTCTGGCTGTCCTAGAAAGAGTTATGGTTGACAAACCTAGCTGTATAAAGTAGTGGGTTAGCTGGAACCACCAGCAGTTCTGTCTTAGTAAGGTTGAGCTGAAGGTGATGGTCATTCATCCAGCTAGAAATGTCACTCAGACAGGCTGCAATAAGAGCAGCTACCATTGGATCATCTGGTTGGAATGAGAAGTAGAGTTGAGTGTCATCAGCAGTGATAGGAAAAGCAATGCTTCTGAATGACAGATCCTAATGACGTCATGTAGATGGAGAAGAGAAGTGGACCAAGTACTGAGCCTTGAGGAAACCCAGTAGCAAGAAGTTGTGACATAGAAACTTCACCACTCCAAGACACCCTGAAGGATCTATCTGAGAGGTAGGACTTAAACCACAGGACTGCAGTTCCAGAGATGCCCATCTTTCTGAGGGTGGACAGTAGAATCTGGTGATTAACTGTGTCAAAAGCAGCAGACAGATCCAGCAAGATGAGTACCGAGGATTTGGAAGCTGCTCTTGCCAGTCGCAGGGCTTCAGTAACTGAGAGCTGGGCAGTCTCAGTTGAGTGGCCGCTTTTGAAGCCAGATTGGTTGCTGTCCAGGAGGTTGTTCTGTACAAGAAAAATAGAGAGTTGGTTGAACACAACTCGCTCAAGTGTCTTTGCAATGAATGGAAGAAAGGATACCGGTCTGTAGTTTTCTAGAAGTGCTGGATTTAGAGATGGTTTCTTAAGTAGTGGGCTTATCCGAGCCTGCTTAAATGCTGAAGAAACTTCAGGTTTGATCCAAGTCTCAGTTAGGGCCATAAGGTTGAGACCGGAATGAGTAGTATGACGACAAAGTGCTTCCTCATCTTATAGCGAGTTGTTAGACATGGTTACTCATACTGTAGACAAGGTGGAGTTAGAATGGAACAGTGAGCTGACATAAAATCAGATGGATTGATTTTGACACAAATGAAAAATCTGTCATCATTTACTCACCCTCATGTCGTTCCAAACCAGTATGAGTTGCTTTCTTATGTTGAACATAAAAGAAGATATTTTGAAAATTACTGGTAATCTAACAGCTGGTGGTTGCCATTGACTTCCATAGTAGGAAAAAAAGAAATACTATGGAAGTCATGGTAACCGCCAACTGTTTGATTACCAGCAATCTTCAAAATACCTTCTTTTATGTTCAACATAAGAAAGCAATTCATACAGGTATGGAACGACATGAAGGTGAGTAAATGATGACAGAATTTTCACTTTTGGCTAAACTATCCCTTTAAGGTGCTTAGAGCGCTCCTGCAAAAACGCAAGGTGCAGCAGACGGCTAAAACGCGAGGTGCCTGGGGTGCATAAACAATATGCAAAACGCTCACTGCCAATTGAAAACAATTTAAAAAAGGCATCTCTCACTGCAAAAAACGCGTTCTGTCTGATCAGGGCCTGAGTCAGTTCAGAACAGGACGTCTTGTCCGTTTTTTATGGTTTATGCCACAGATTGATGGGTCTTATGGCAGCAGAGTCCGCTGTGGTTTAGTTTGGCCTGCTCCACATGAGGCCATACCAGTGGTTAGGCCTTTTCGCACGGCAAGAATTCCTTCATGGGATTTTCAATTCCTTCATGGGGGGCAGGGCATTCATTTGAGCCATTGGAGTCTGTGTCAGAGAAGTTTTTGACCCTTAAGATGATCCTTTTGTTGGCTCTATCCTCTCTTAAGAGAATAAGGTATCACTCCATTTTAATTCCAACAAGTGGTCTTAGAGGCTTTTGCCTCTGCTGATGCAAGGCCTGATAGTGATGTGTGACTTTTTAGTCAAACAAAGGAGCTGCCATCACCAAACAGAGAATGTCTCATTGGGTAGTTGAGGCTATTTCTGTGGCCTATGAGGCACATGGATTGGCTTCACCAATCTCTTTTTAAGGGCTCTTCGTTGGAAGATATTTGTGCTGCGGCAGGATGGTCCTCTCCAAGCACCTTTATCAAGTTCTACAGTCTGGTCATGATAATGGCTCCTGGGTTTTATCTGCTTGAGCAGGTGCTTTTCTCTATCCTCTAGCTATCCTAAGGTATGGGAAGGCGTTAATGTATATCGTACTCATAGTGACCACTTAACGGCATAGAAGTGAACCTATGAAAGGGAATGTCTCAGTTACATATGTAACCTTCGTTCCTTGAATAGGGAATGAGACATTGCGATGCCAGCCATTCCCTTACCTTTGATAAGTGCTTCCTTCTTACTTTAAAATCTGATGAAATTGCACGTAGCACACTGATATGAGCATACGGGGCATACGTATTCTCGGGGCGGTGCTAGGCACTACTGGCCAATAAAATGGCATGATGGTATAAGGGCTTCAGACATTCATCACACTGAAGGTGTTCCCTTAGGTCTTGTTCCCTATTCAGGGAAACAAGGTTACATACGTAACAGAGACTATCCTCACCCTTAAAGGTGCTGTATGTAAGATTGACATTGAGTGGTTGAACTAGGTATTCCAGTCCAAATTCAAATTCAGAGGGTTTTTTTCGCCCGGCCCCTCCTCCTCAGACTTGACGCACATGCAGGTTGCCAGATTGATGACACAAACAAGAACGAGCACACTTGACGATGAATGAAATGTAACACGCTGTGTTTTCTGCCAAATGGCAACCCGGGGTGCCGAAATACAATTGGGTAAACTGGCAGTGGGTGGGTTTCACAAACCAAAACAAAGACTGACATTCCGGCCCGGAACGCACATTTTCAAAGGAGAATAACTGACTGTAGCAATGTTTTTCAGATAAACATGTTAACTTAGCATGCTCCTTAAATATCTGCAAACATATTATGGTATTTTTATGATTTAGTAGAGTCAAAATCTTACATACAGCACCTTTAAAGTGTCGATGTAACTCAAAACTTTTCCTTCTTGCTGTTTGGGGTGACAACTGACTGCCTCACAGTGCAATTAACATTGTTCACTGTAATCCGGGGAAGATCTTTTAAAAAGTGAGTGTAAAATATCAACTTCCCCCGCGATGTCTCCACAGTCTATTGAGGTTTTTTTTTTTTTTTTGCATCTTCTTGAGCAAATACATACAATATTATGCCAGAATGGCTGTCTTGACAAGTATCCACGAATGTCAATATTTTTATGTTAATAATGTTAATCAAACAACAAAAGAAAAATAGAGAATTACTTCCTGCTCTTAACTTAGTATCTTCTGTAGCTTTAATAGCTATTTGTGTATATTTACTTAATATAGTGATACAGTTTTCACAAGCACTGTAAAGAACTGTTTATTGAGGGCTAAGCCCCCCTGAGGATGAAATCCTAGAACCACACCTGGCTCATATTATGAATGACAAAATAACCTTATTTAATTCATACACTACACAGATGAGTGCATACAATGGGTAAGTGCATAGTGTATAGTACGTCATTTTGGGCGCAACTTAGATTATACAAGAGTTGCTGAATTTTAGTTTTTTTTTGGAAGGGGCCTGTCGATTTGAAACATGGCAGAAGCACTCATCTGTAATATAGACCATATAATATAGCTATAATCTATTAATAGAAGTCAATGTGTGGAAAGCGGGCCATATGTACACAGCAGCACCAGTTACATGTGCAAAACTTGCTTGCCACCATGCCAGAAATTTGCTGACAAGTGTTAAAACCAAGGGGACGCGTTTCCTCATGTGTAATCAGTTTTTCCCATGGAGTGTCATTGTTTCCATAGGCACCAGGGTTTTTACAGTTTTATACCTTTAAAGGGTGGGTTTGTTTCTGGTACTATATACAATTATGTAATGTACATTGATATTTTTGTCATTTACTAGAAGTTTCCTTTAAGATATTGAAAGTAAATTCATTATAAACAGCTAAATTTCACTCTGTACCAATCCCAATTTCAAATTATTATTATTATTTTAAATATACATTTTGTTCATCAAAGAATCCACATACACACACACACACGCACACACACATACACAAAAGATCTGGTAAGTTAAATATATATGTATATAATTATTATACATTTAGCTTTGCCATGAGAGGCATAAACACCTTTTGAAATATATTACAAACATTTTATATATATATATATATATATACATATTATATATATATTGTATTATTATTATTTTATAAGAGACTTTTAGAAAAATTAAAAACTCTTACAGCCCTCTAAACTTTTGGATACCAGTGTATATATCATTATGTTAAATAAATTTTTATAATTAAATCTTCCCAAAGCAGTAATTATAACATTCAGCACACAACATTTGTAAAAAAAAATGCATACACTAGTCCCATATATACTGTATATTTCAAGTGCTCTTCATCACAGAAAGATTTTCAGAAAAACCAAAAAAAAAAAAAAAAAAAAAAAAACTTGTACTTCATTTACTGTAGCTTTTCAACAGCCTGCAATCAAACCACTGTAATTGGTGACATAATGTCACAGAGCAGAAGCTTCAGTAAGTAGTTTGAAACTACAGAACCATATTTGTCAAGGTTGCTTCAAATATCTGCAACACTTGCTTAATGATGGTATTGGATGAAAAAAGTGCTTATACAGTTTCAAAATCCCTGCGATGGACGATCATGATGCCAGTGGGTCAGTGAATGCCTTGACAAAGATTTCACATATGTGGTTGGTTTAGTCTTAAAATCTTAAATATCCCTGGGAACACTGTGGTGATGAAAAATACATAATGTCAGAGGAGCAGCGGTTCAGTGTGTCAGTGAAGACACGCAAAATGGTCTGCCCAATCTAAGTGAGGGTTAGAGATGTGCCCTCTGGTGCCAAGCTAAAGACTGCTTGGCACTCACTGGAAGACACCTCCCAATAGCCTGACAAGAGCTGAAATCTGTCAAGTTAGGCAACTTAGTGACCATTTTTTAATGAGTCAGTGCGAATGTGGGTTTTGTGTACAAACTTTGTCACTCTTTTTTTTTTCCTTTGAGGAGAATGATAGCCATTTCGAGTAATTAACAATCAGATCTTGAAAAGCAGTCTGAAAACAGAACAGATTTCTGCTCACCATTATTATCTAATATGGCAATTGATTGTGTGGAGTGTCCTCTAGTGGAAAGAGTTGGTACAACTCTTTTAAGGAGAACATTGATAATCCAACATTTGAACTATTTTATCACCAGTAGACTACTTGCATCATCTTGTGTATTGTTTCTCAGGGCCTTTTTCTTCTGTAAGATCATATGAGAGAGAGAGAGAGAGAGAGATTTGAATTTTATACGTTTTTGTGTGGCTTGGAGTCCCCGTCTGACTCCAGAGCCAACATAAGCTCTGTTTCCAACTGTACCTCCTTCTCACATATCTCTGTCTCCTAATTCAAATCTGTGAGCCTCCATCAAAATGTAATGTGGCATCATGCCAAAGTTAACTTCCTAGATCGTATGGTTACAGACTTGCTCTCTTACACACATGGACACACACGTTTACCTAACTATGTAAATGGGGACATTCCATAAAGTTCTTTTGTTTTTATATACAGATAGTTATACTATAACCTACCCCTTTTGTCAGATTGTTCCTAGATGAAGTAGGTAGACACACAGAGTCCCGTGGTGTGTGGTGGCCCCACCCAATTGGTGGGCCCCATCGCAGGACATTCTAAAAGACATTCACAAAGAAGGTGTTTTTGCTTTAAAAATATTTCTTTGAATTTAGAAAAAAAATGCAAGGTCTCTTTTTTCAAACTTTTAAACTTCTTTTGACTTAAGCTCTGCGTTTCTGGAACACGCCATGCTTGAGACACTGCAAAAGAGGCGAGATACGAGCGCAAAGGTAGAACACTTGAGTGGAAAATTATTGACAATCTATTTTCTTGTTTAACACTGTAAAGCTGCTTTGACACAACCACTATTGTATAAAGCGCTATACAAATAAAGGTTAGTTGACTTGACTTGGAAAAGCACGTGAAAAACTCTTAACGTGACTCAATGTTATAAAACAACAACCAGGGAAAGTCAATTTTCTCTCACATTTCACTCGTCATAAACACTATACTTTTAAGACAACGGTAATCGTAGTGGATATTTTTATGCTTAATGTGGCTTTTGCATAAGTGATATTAAGAGATCAAACTCTGCAAAAGAGCCCAGAATATGAACGCATAAAAGTGGTAACGTGCAATTGTTATGTTAAAGGGGTCATCGGATGCAAAATTCACTTTTGTTGTTGTTTGAACATAAATGTGTGTTGGAAGTGTGTGTACACATCCACCCTATAATGATAAAAATCCACCCAGGGTTTTTTTTTATTTTATTTTTTTATCCCTATTTTAAAATCCCCTTCTCAAATCAGGCTGTTCTGAGAATTCTGTTAGAATAAGTAGTTCTGCACAGGCCCCTCCCACGATGTTTGACTGACAAGGTCATCTTACCTTAGACCCGCCCTGAGTGAGCTGTGAGCTGTCCGCCATTGTGTCGATTCCAATGCAGGGGAAGACAAGAATGTCTCCTAAGCGATTGAGATGTTTTGTTGTTGGATATAATAATGAACACAGCAGTCGTCGTTTTCTCCCCTGACATCTAAGCCACAGAAGATGCAGAGGATTTACGTTACTTTTGTTTTTGAAGGAAATGCGCCGATCCCCGATCTGCCTAAATGCGTTTAAGTCGTGAATCATTCGTGATCCAGCTTCATCTACAGAAGAATTGAGTATAAGGGTTTTTCAAACAATCCCTGCAAAAACCACTTCACAATTTGTGCTAGTTAGCAAGTTTCATGGCTGAAGTTTACAGCCTGCTCTTCACCCCAAAGAGAGGGGCGGGGTCAGCAGAGCTCATTAGCATTTAAAGCAACAAGGACTAGAACAGCGTGCTGAAAACAGAGCTGATTTTGACAGGGTAAAAAGGGTGTTTGTTGTTGTTGTTGTTGTTGTTTTTTACACTACCATTGTGGGATTTTAACCAAAGTATGTTATAGACTTTTCACTTAGACCCTAAACAATGATATCAACTTCTGGAAAATGGGCATCCGATGACTCCTTTAAAGAGCTTTTTCTACCTGTTCTTACCCTAACATTTAGTTTTGCCTCCACGTTCATAGACTAAACATGTATTCCTGCAGGGATTTCAACTGGGGCAGCTCTAGGATTTCATCCTCAGAGGATGGCCCTCAGCGACAATTAGATACAAAGATAAAAATTAAGACATAACCGGCTGTGTTTATGTGGATACTCATCAAGACACCCTTACCAAAAAGTAGTATACTTCAAGTTTATTTTATTAAGTATACTTAAGTAAAGTTCAAGTATATTTAGACTTTTTGTAAGTATAAGTCAAGTATACTTAAATGTCATTTTAAGTATATTTCTGAGGAGTACATAAATCCCATTTCTGAGAAGTACATAAAAAGTAAACTAAAAGCATACTTTCCTATTTTTTAGTTTAAAAGAAGTATACTAATAGCACACTTGAATAAACTTCTTTTTCGTAAGGGCAGCCATTCTGACATAATTTCATGTGTATTTGCTCAGGATTTGGTACTCCCGTGCTGTACGAGCTGCATCTTTCTGTGCACACACAGATGTGATGTATGCAACTGGACACATGGTTTTTAAACTGTACAAACTGTATTTTCTATCCCCTTACCCTAACTCTACCCCTCTAAATAAATAAATAAAATAATAATGGGTTAACATAACACTGGCTTTTTCTTTTTTCTTTTTGAGTAAATTTTGTATCATAAAATATATTATTTTACAATTGATTTTTCATTTATAAAATTCACTTATATTCTCTAAATATCAAAAAAGTAGCATATTTTTCCCTACTTGTAATTTGGCAATATTCATTTACTTGACAAGTAATGTTTTCAATATATTTAGACTTGTTTCAAGAGATCATATCTTTCAGTGTATTTTTCATACATCAATGGCAATTCTTTTTTTCTTGTTTTTAACATAAATATAACACAATTTAGAGAGGTTTATGCTTAAAACTGAGTTTTAACTGCTAAAAATTAGTGGTGCTTAAAACTTTAAAACTTAAAAAAAAAATTAAAAAATATATGTTTTCTTATGGCTGGTCATCTTTCTTGGTTTGGCTTGCTTGAGACACTGGGTAAAGACACTGGGTTTACTAAAGAATTAAGTTTTAAGTATTAGATAAACTGAAAGCATAATTCTTTGAGTTTACACAATAGTTGTGGCTGTGAAATACCACATATGTTCAGGTTATCTTAGATGACCATTTGGTGGCTATCATGCCTCTGACTGACCGCGGCCTTCATGCCAGTGCCAGATCACGCAAGATCAATATTCCTCCTTTGATGGCCATTCATTCAACATGCTGTTAGGGGATGCTTGGAAAACGAGACACAGAGTGATCAAAACTTCCATTTAAAGATACATTTCTAGCACTCTACTTTCTACCAAGAGGGAGCGGGACCAGATTCAAAAGAGAAATGAAAAAGAATTGTGCATTCAAACACAACCACTGGAAAAGACATTTATAGGAACTGCTAAACACACAGTTTAAAAGTACAGAGCAGAGAGATTGAAGACTATGTAAAACTGTGTTATCTGTCCTAAGGAAGTCTCTCTTTTTTTTTTTTTCTGTCCCACAACTTGAGCAGACTCAGCGCCAGTGTCAGTGATTCTGACAGAAACCTCTCTTGGCCACTGTTATGGCAGTGTATTTGAGGGGACTCGGTCCAGCCGAAGACAGAGAGTTTTCGAAAAAGGGGCAAAACTGTGAACATACTGTGAACTGTATCCATGACCAAAAACAAATTAATTCCACAGCCATTGAATCATCTGGTCAGCTTCTGTTCGCTAAAGATGCCCTTTACACTCAAAACCAACAGGACAGTAAAAATTATGAATGCACTGGGTTTGTTTGTTTATACATTTTGGTTACAGTATTTAAGTATTTATGACAGATATAGGTGAACATAGTCTCAGCAATATCCACATAAGATCTGGAAGGACACTAGTCAGTTAAACAGAGATGATTTAAATCGTTTTATATTTATTTATAATTGGTTTATATTTATTTATAATTGGTTTATTTAAAAGGTAGAAATAGAAACTAGGCATATAGTACAATATATCTCACATAATTTGAGTGGCCCATTGAATAAAAAAACAAAAAAAAAACACACACACACACACACACACACACACATATATACACACACATATATATACATATATGAAGAGAGCCTTTTTCATTTTGTTCGGGACAAACTTTTCAGGTTACAACACAAAAGTAAAAAAAAAAAAAAAACATTGTCAGAAGTTTAAGTGTGAGACAAAAATAAGTTACTCAACAATAGTGTGCTCAGTTTTTCTTCTTCTTTTTCTTCTTCTTTTTTTGTGCTCAAAAAGTCTTTCTGTTTTCGTCCATAAGAGTTAAACGCCTGTTTCCTGCTGACTACTATGAAACGAGACCATTAAATTGATTCCATCTGTACATATATGGATAACTTTCCATCCACCAGCACATGCTTCAGCCCCTTTCTGGCATGTCCCCCTTTATTTACAAAAATCAAACATCTGCCTATGTATGTGTATATATATATGCTATCTTTATAATGATTCTCTAATAATCATGATACAATGATATATAATTTTGTCAAAATTATAATATATAAAGTATAACAACAACCTTGAACCTTGAAGCCTTTCACCATAAACAAAATAATATAAGTGCAGGCCATAATTACTTAAAATTGTTTAATCCTCACTAAACTGAAACACTAAACACTGTACCCTGTTGGTAAAGGGAATGCACTGACACTAAACTAAGTGGGGTTGTAAATTATCATGCCTTTTGGGACAACATAAAAGAACTGTCTGGCAGTTCTGGACTAATTTTGTAAAGATTAAAGACATTTCTACCACCATCTCACAACAAACGCTTGACTGATGAATGCTGCTGTTTGTGTGTGATGTCAAACTAATGGCTGTTTACAGAGTTTGTAGACATCGTCCTTATCCAGATGCCATCCAGTCATTAACTTGCTTATTGCAGACTCTCATTCATCAGTTTGAACTGAATTCAAAGTTCACAGTTGTGCAATCAAAGGAAATGTGTTTAGTGAGTATGTTCTGATATGTCCTTCAGATCACTTCAAGATGTGTTATGCAGTGTGTAACACCATTTCTTGTCTCATGATGGCGCTGGCGCACTTTCTCACATGCTTAGTCCATTTTTATATGAATGTACTTTGTGAATGATACCTTGCAAATCAACACATTGCAAATTCATAATAGTAACCCTAAAAAACGATTGAATAATGTAGAAATAATTTTTATGATGATGTCATAATGTCACAAGATGTCATTCATCATAATGATAATGTAAATATTCTTTTGAATTATGGCTTCACCTTTTTTCATAAGTTAAGATAATGTACTTGCCAATTGTTTAACTAGTACATATACATTTCAAATATATGAAATAGTATATGAACTATATTTGTATTTTTGCAATATAAACAAATATATTATTAGCAGAATTATTATAAACAATAATACTTATTATAATAATGGTATCAGCTTGAAACAACATGATAACATAATTTAACAAATTTACAATGATGTATTAGTATTTAATAATATACCTTGCATTATTATATTAGTATATATTAGTATAATTTCCAAAATGTTATTATTATTATAATAAAGAAGAATATAATTTTTATTAATATTATGTAAATAATTTGTAATATATCATTTAATAACACAATAATATTTAATAATAATGTACGTTATTATTATTATTATTATTATTATTATTATTATTACATTACAATAAATAAGCCTTCATGCCATCTCATTAAATTACACTAAAGTCAACCTTATTAAGAAAACATATCAATCTCCAAATACCTCCTGATCAAGTAAGCATATCCATCTCCTTCTACCTTCATCTGACTGGCCAATGCTCCATTCAGCTCGATTCTGAAAACACAACAATGATCACATCAAACTAAAGTTTGCAGGAACTTCTTGTCAATACAGGTGGTTCCAGGGCTGTGCACTCATCCCACCACAGCACAGCTTTCTGATCTACATCTACGTCGCCAAACACAACAATAACCACATCAAGTTTGCAGATGGCAATACAGCTGTAGGGCTCATCAGAAAAGATATTCTACAAAAAGGTGTGACTGCTTCAGGCCTGTTCCGAGGACAACAATACCGCCCATATCCAATAAAGAAATAATGCACATCTTAATATCTCTGATTGTAAACACCCTCAGTGACCTTTCAAGAACCTTAAACACCCTCCTCAGTGAAAACTCTCCTTAGTGAAATCTTTTCTAATGGGGTTTGAGAGAGTTGGCCTGCAAACTCATGTCCTCTGATAAAACCTCTCCAGATGCTGTGTTTGAAATTGTTTTTTGACAGGCATCAGTCACATGTCTTGTCATGGCATGTTCACTTCAATTTCTTCAGGGAAAGTGGCACCCACACAATTGTTAGGGTGGAGTCAGTGCATTTTATTTATGTATAAATTGACTTATTGTTTTCTATTTATTATATTTGTTTTCTGTTTACTTAAAATGTCAAGTAAATATGCAAAGTACACATTAGTATTAGAAGTATGTTATCATGATATAATATTCATAATTTATACAGGTATCAAGTAAAGTGCAACTAGTGTATAATTTCAAAGTTGTTTTGCTTTGCTTGGTTTTAATTTATCTTAGCATGCGATTTATATAATACATCATACACTGTTTTATTTAAACAAGTATTGTAGCAGTTAATTATATTAGTAGTAGTATTTTATTTTATATATATAAAAGTAAGAGCACAATCACATATCCAGATAAAATCAATGCTTATATAAGCCAGGGACTATTAATCATGATAATTTAAGTATTGGTTTTAATTTATTTTCTCACATAATATGTGTTAAAGTTTCAGAAACTACCTCATTACATAGCATGTGATTCAATGGTGTTTTTTCAACTGTTCTGGTTCTTTAGTCATTAAGTCAAGTAAATTTTATTTATATAGCATCTTATACAATACAAGTTGATTTAAAGCAGTACAGTAAAAGCCAGTGTGAGCATTAGAGTTGGCAATGAAAGAACTTACAGCTTATAGTTTCATCTTTGTGATATCAATGAGTTTGTTGAGGGGTAACAATTTTTTTCATTTAATTTGTTACCTAACAGTGTTTTATATCTTAATGATTATACTGATAAGTTTATTTGATGAGGACTGTATTTTTAGTTTGCACCATGAGAAATTGACAGTGTTTTTCACCTGTTCAAAGTAGCGTTCCCAAACCTTTGCGGTCCCTGATTGGTCAGAGGAAAAATGTCATTTTGTATATAAATGGAACATGAGCCTAGGTTATGTTGTAGGTTTTTCTCTGAACTAGGGAAGGATGAAGCTTTTAATATTGGCTGCACTTTTTGGACTGAGCCTTGCTCAGTTTAACGCAAACACCAGAGATGGAAGAACTGCCATCGTCCACCTGTTTGAGTGGCGCTGGGCTGATATCGCAGCAGAGTGTGAGCGCTACCTTGGACCAAATGGCTTTGGTGGAGTTCAGGTATTTTTAAACACATCATTATAGTTAAGCCTGCAAGGAGTTCATTTGAAATTTTTAATTGTATGTGCATTATGAGAAAAAAAAGAAAAAAAAAGTATAATAGTTATAACAAAATATCGATTTCATATTTCAGATCTCCCCTCCAAGTGAGAGCATTGTTGTCACAAACCCCTGGCACCCTTGGTGGCAGAGATATCAGCCAATCGGTTACAATCTGTGTTCCAGATCAGGAAATGAAAATGAGCTGAGAGACATGATCACTAGGTGCAACAACGTTGGGGTAAATATAGATGACAAACAGGGTATAACTGGTGTATTGCTTTATTTCTCCTGTGTAAAATTCATATACTTCTGTTTGTTTTGTAGGTGAACATCTATGTTGATGCAGTCATCAACCACATGTGTGGAGCAGGTGGTGGAGCCGGTACCCACTCAAGTTGTGGTTCATATTTCGATGCCAACAGGAAGGACTTCCCCACAGTTCCTTACTCTAACTTGGACTTCAATGACGGCAAATGCAACACTGGCAGTGGAAACATTGAGAACTACCATGATATCAATCAAGTATGAGATCATATCATGTCAAAGTGTTTATTTTAACCAGTGCCGACTTCTGGGGGCCCTATGCAAAACTGTGTGGGGGGGTGTGGGGCTACGAGTTATGAATGAATGAAAAGCCTTTGATCGTGTTCACTCTGTCTCGAATCATTCTCACGGTAAGCGACAGAGAAACAGTGTCTCTTTAGAGACTCGGTATGCTTTTTTGACACTGTATGACATTCACTTTACATGATTTGACTGATTTTTACGTAGAAAGAGCGAGAGGGCATCACATTAAAAGAAATGGCATAAGCGCTTTCCATAACCACTGGCCAAATTCAAAAACGAAACTAAAATTAAATCATCTTTGAGAGCAAGGGGGCCCTATGCAGCTTGCATACCTTGCTTATAGGGAGGATCGGCTCTGATTTTAACCATCGATTTATCATGCAGTGTGGACTCTTGTTATTTTCGTATTACAAATCTGAGCACTGTAATGATGGCAGGTGAGAAATTGTCGTCTGGTTGGTCTTCTGGACTTGGCTTTGGAGAAGGACTATGTGCGTGGTAAGGTGGCTGACTTCATGAACAAGCTGATTGACATGGGAGTGGCTGGGTTCAGAGTGGACGCCTGCAAACACATGTGGCCCGGTGATCTTTCTGCTGTCTATGGCCGTCTTAATAATCTGAACACAAAGTGGTTTCCATCTGGTGCCAGACCTTTTATCTTCCAAGAGGTATTTCTACTCATTTCCAAAAGAAATCTAAAAAGGTGACAAAATATGTACAAGTCACTTACTACATATGTTATTAGGTTATTGATCTCGGTGGGGAGCCCATTACATCAGGCCAATACACTGGAATTGGAAGGGTGACTGAGTTCAAGTATGGTGCCAAGCTGGGCAATGTCATCCGCAAATGGAATGGAGAAAAACTTTCCTTTGTCAAGTAAGTAAAGTTGTGGATTTGCATTACTATTAATTATACAACGTTTATTTGGTCATCAAATTTGATTGGTCAAACAGCGTTACAAGCTGATGTACAGTCCAACAGCACTGGGACTTTTCACTGTTTGTATTACTCCACTTGTCTGTGTTTGCACATTCCAGACAAACTGCTGAATTAGTGGTACAATGTAATGCCATTGTTAGGTGGTGTCAAGTAACTGTACGAGTGAGTCACTGAATTAAACGATTTATTCAAAATACATATTCATTCTGGAACAAACAATTATTTTTATGTGTGAGCAATTGAATCATTCATAATTTGTTTTGAAATACAGATTCATTCAGAAACATGTTTTATGATTAAGCAATCGAATTATTCACTCACCCCATTTGTTCAAAACCTATTCATCTAGGAACGAAATTAGTGAAAAGTGTTTTTATGAGTAAACAATTGAATCATTGACTCAGATGATTTGTTTGAAACACTGATTCTTCCAGGAATGAAACAAGTGACAAGTTTTATGAGTGAGAAATTGAGTCATTTACCAACTCAGTTTGTTCAATCCATTAACTCATGCAGGAATGAAGCACCACTGTTGTTGCCCAGAGACACATAACAGTTCTACTGTAATTGGAAATATTTACAATAGTTTAACAAAAATAGATTAAGTAAGATGAAGTAGAAGTTACTCCATGCTAACTTCTGAACAATAAAACAGAACAAGAAATTGATTTTGTGTGTAATATTGCATAAATGTGTGAACCTCATTATTCACTTAAACATTTTCCAAGGGTATTAGCTCTGTTATGTCACTCTGTTGTATTTATTGACAGATGAACTGCTTTTTGTTTCAGGAACTGGGGTGAAGGCTGGGGCTTCATGTCTTCTGATAAAGCTCTGGTGTTTGTTGACAACCACGATAACCAGAGAGGACATGGTGCAGGAGGTGCATCTATTGTGACATTCTGGGATGCCAGGTGCAAATTCGTCTTATTTTAATTTACAGCATATGCTTGGCAAATGAAAAAAACAAACAAACAAACAAACAAACAAACAAAAAACAACAACACAAGATTTCCTTTCATCTGTATTCATCAATCTCTTTCTAGGCTTTACAAAATGGCTGTAGCCTTTATGCTGGCCCACCCGTATGGATTTACCAGAGTAATGTCCAGCTACCGGTGGGACCGCAACATCGTGAATGGACAGGTAGATGATCAAGCATAGTCAAGTGTAAAAATAAATGCTAATCTGTTTAAAAAAAAAAAATCTCACTTAATAATTGCTCACTTTCTCATTACTCAGGATCAAAATGACTGGCAGGGACCCCCCAGCAATGGTGATGGATCCACTAAACCTGTTCCCATCAACCCTGACTCTACCTGTGGTGATGGCTGGGTTTGTGAACACAGATGGCGTCAGATCAAGTGAGTGTTGTCCTACAGTTTCATAGCAAAAATCCCTTACACTAATAAAAATACATTTTGGAGTCAATAAGATTTATTATTATTATTATTATTATTATTATTATTTACTTTTAATTGAATTATTGTTTTAAAATGTATTAAAACAGCAAGGATGCATTAAATTTATCAAAAGTGACACTGAAGACATTAATGTGTCAAGACTTCTATTTAAAATAAAAATCTTTAAAATATAAAAAGCCAATATTTACAGTTAATCTTTGCCATCACACAAATAAATGTGAAGATATATTAAAATAAAAAAAACATTAATTTTAAATTGTAAGAATATTTCACAATATTACTGTTTTTACTGTATTTTTGATCAAATAAAAGCAGCCTTGATGCATAAGATAAATTTGACCCCAAGCTTTTGCACGTCAATGCATCTGAGAATAACCATTATAGGGAATGAACAATAAAAACAAACCTTACTCCACAGAAACATGGTGGACTTCCGTAATGTTGTAAATGGACAGGCATTCTCTAACTGGTGGGACAATGGAAGCAACCAGATCTCTTTCAGCCGTGGAAATAAAGGGTTCCTTGTCATTAACAACGATGACTGGTAAGAATTAGTTCTTTCAGTATGAGAAATGATTTAAGTTTGTATTTCTATTGTGACATATACTGTATTTAAAACAAGCTTATGTATGTATGTGCTGTGTATATAGCTACAGTCACTGTTATCAACAGTATATAATCTATAATATTCACTTGTACTTTAGGGAGCTGAACGAGACCCTAAACACTGGTCTACCAGGAGGCACCTACTGTGATGTGATCTCTGGTCAGAAGGAAAGTGGCAGATGTACTGGGAAAGAGGTGGTAGTTGGAGGAGATGGACGTGCTACCTTCAGAATTAGCAACCAGGAAGAAGACCCATTTATGGCCATTCACTCTGACTCCAAACTTTAAATTATGTTTTTTAAATAAACAAAGAGCATAAAAGTTATATCTACTGTATTTTTTATTTTATTTTTTTTTACACATTTTCATCCTGTTGGCTCCAGTTGCAAAAAGTGCATTTCCAGTTTATGTATTATTCATTATTAAGAACTATAATATAATTATAACAGTAAAATATTTTAGTTTCACTGAGTAAAATTCCAAATTCCATTCACCCGATATACTTTAAAAGCAGTACAATGATACATAAAAACAGTAAAAATAGCTACCTGGTCTCATGGCATAAACGTACCTGGGGCATTTTTAGTGAGACATGAAATACGTACCAATAAGTACATATCACTGCAGTTTCCAAAATAAACGAATACTAGAGGCAGTAAAACTCTGACACCTTTTATTCCTTTTCACACAGATTTACAGAGTATCGATTAATAAAGCGTAATTTTTGCACAATTACTTGAGGAATATTATGTTATGACTTCAAAACAATATTAGTATGCTGGGAGATTTGAAAACTTATGCTTTGGAACATTAGCATTGCACAAATCCAGCTTCATATTAATGGGTTTTCATAGACTGTAGGTTTGGTTGGTAGTTCATGGAGTACGGAGATGTACTTGAGAGGCTAGGAGCTCCAGTTCGAATCCCGTGTAACCTTGGTTTAACAAAACAGTTCAAATCTGCAAATAAGGAAGTTGAAATGGCACGGTTAAATCAACAAATCAAATCAGTTTTGCATTTTTTAACACTATCAGGTTTAGGTTTAGGCTTGGGTTTGGTGTATGGCATATTTCCAACACGATAGAGCATTAACTTTTAGCGACAGTCCACGGATATTTGAATTCTTAACCACCACAATACGTACCAGAAGCAACATAATAAAAACACGGCAATATGTTCATATATCAACATAATTAAAATGTGCCAGTGTTCACGTATTGCATCCATGTTTTAGTGCCACTCAGTGGACATTTCTCTTTGAAACTGCAGTGAACCGTGCAGTAAGTTAGCTATGTAAAAACGGTGTTGCACAAAAAGTACATAGAGGTACATATTTTTATGAGACCCGGTTGCAAAATAATATCTCACGTGTCAGAACAAAGCCTGAGAGAGAGGGAGAGAAAAAAAGCTGCTTCTTTTCCTCAATTTGGCAAAATAAATTAATGCAAGCTAGGTCCTTGCAGTCCATCACTCAGCATGATGGCCAATAATGACCTGTCAGAGATTCTGGCCACACATTGCAGAGCATAACCCAGCAGGTCTACAGGGTCTTGCCTTAACGAATGCTGAGATGGACTAGTACACCCAAAAGGCCTGAGATAATGCATAATCTATTTCTCGCCTCACATCAAAAGTAACACAAATGTAGTCCCTTAAACAATAGCCTTTTATAGTGCATAGAGTCCTTACCATGTATACATGTCAATAAAACATGCTGTTAAAACTCAGCTGTTAGGGAACTTATTTTTTATTTTTTTTTATTTTTATACTAAATTATTTTAAGTAAATGTCTTAATTTGGCTTAGAAACCTAAAATAGATTAAACAAATCAATGGTTACAAACAAGTAACTGTTACTAACTTATTTTAAATGTACTATATTTACTTTATTAAATTTGCATTAATCCAAAAGTCACATTTTACAACAAGGTTTATTTTGGTAACTTTAATTAATGCATATGAACTATTCACAGGCATTTAATTTAGCTTAATGTTAGATTAGAAATATACTATTGTTCATTTTTAAATCCTATTTAAAATACATAAACTAATATTACCACAACATGAAATGTGTTAGTGTTTGTAAAAAAGATATACAGAGATTAACAAATGCTGTAAATATATTGGTCATTGTTAGTTCACAATATACTCAATGCTTTAGCTAATTAGATAGCTGAACTTTAGTGGTAAGTTTCCTTGCTGTTGTTTTAGTTTAATACTTTAATACTTTAATAAAGTCAGTATAAAGTATATTGTAAGAGAAAAGGTGCAATGAGACACATTACTCGTGTTTCAGAATGTTGTAAGTTGTTTTGAAAAGCAGGTAAACCCCAAAAATGACATTTATAAAAATGTTCAGTTTTATTATTATTTATTTATTTATTTATTTATTTTGCAATAATTAATTATTTCAGCATTAATTAATGCCAGCTTGTTTCTCTCCATTCAGACTTTAAAAATAAGTATTATAAAAGAAAGTGGAAAGTTTCAAAGAAAAACAAGAGTTCTGGTTGTTTTTTACCACAGCACCACATCTAGGCACAACATAAACTATTTGGTTACCAAGAAACAGATTTCAGTATTTGATCGTGGAGGTACTCTTTCTTTCTGTTTTTTGGAGCTTTCATGCTGCTGCCACCATGTCGGTTTCACCTGAGTGCAGCTGTGGCAGGGCCGTCAGGGCAGCAGGGGCCCAGGGGGCCACCATCCGCGCCCCGTCACACACACTCAAGAGCTTGACATATACTCACACACACAGACCTGAGCTCCAGACATGAGAGCTTAGACAGCAAAGGTGACATTCACCACACCATCCCACTTTGTCGTCATGGCAACTCTGGTCTGATGACAATCTGGAAAACAATAGCTTTATTATATAGATATATGAAAATTACCCTTTGTTTCCCTTTAGATACTTCACTTGTACTGCGTCGCTAGACGCTATGGGGAAAAACTCCTTTTTCTCAGAGGACTGAAGACTTTTTCAATCATGCAGTGTAACTGCACGGCCATTGGTTTGTGCAGTGATAAAAAAAATGAACCAATGGCTTGGCAGCGGTGCTGCACGAGCCTATGGCAGTGAAGCCCACCAGAGCCCGCCAGAATGGGCGGGGCCATCTGGCTATAAAAGCGGGCATTTCGCCATGGGATCTCAGATTAATTCTCCTTCAGCGACGACGATCTTCTCTTCATTGACCCACAAGACTTGAAGGTGCTCGGCGTTGACACACCTTCGGTGTGGACAGAAGCTGATTCAGCGACCTGCGTCGCTCTGCTGTTCTCGATCCACGGTTCCAGCCTGAACTGCTTCAGCGCCTGCGTGGTTCTCAGCTCATCCCCTGCTGCTATCCGGTGAGTTCTAAAAGAGCAAAATCCTAAAGAGCAAATTTCTAGCAATGTTGTTGCAAATGTCGCACTGCGAGTGTGGCTCATGCAGGGAATCCTGGGTAATGCCCACACAGAGACTGCACGCTCACTGAGATGGAATGCTCTCGCTCAGAGTCTCACTCTTCTCCGCTTGCTGACCGCCTTCAGTGAAGGCAGCTCTGTTCTCCCATGAAACAACAGAGCTACTGAGCTAAGCAACCGGGTTTGAGTGATCCCATGCCAGCACACAGCTTGCATGGTCGCTCTTCCCGCAGCCCTTTAATCCGTTGGTGATTTTTTACACATGAGAATCAGCACCCATTGTTACATTGAGCGGCTTTATCCACTTACTCAGATCGGAGTAGAAAACTAATGTTGACAGCTTTGTATTTGTGTGTGCGTTGCTGAAGCTGCGCTCACACAGACAAATTGCTTTCACTGTGATCTGCCAGCTGTGTTAACACGTGAGGATTAGCACCCCTCATTACATCGATTGGCTCAATCCTTCTGAACGGCTGCACCTCCCCTGCTCTCACATTTCTGTTCTCCCAGTCACCTCAGAGAAAGAGACGGTAAAATCGTGAGTTTGAGTGCTCAAACTTCAGCGATTTTTCACGCCGGCATAGCCCGCATGTTTTCACTATGCACACAGCACTTTGATCTGCCAGCGTGTTTACATTAAGGGTTAGCGTTGCGCTGGGTGGACCTGCATCCCCTGCTCTCACCTTGGAGGAAGAGATGATAAAATCGTGGGGTTGAGCGACCAGGCTTGAGTGATTTTTCATGCCAGTATTGCGAGTCAGGCTGCAACAGTCACTACTTTCTCGTCCCCAAAAATGATGGTGGCCTCCAGCCCATCCTCAATCTCAGGCACCTGAACCGCACCCTTATGAAACGGCTGTTCAGGATAACTACTTGGGACAGATCCTCTCGCAAATATGCCCAGGGGACTGGTTCTTTTCTCTGGATCAGAAAGATGCATACTTTCACATCCAGGTAGTCCCCCACCACAGGCGATTCTTAAGATTCGCCTTCAAGGGAGTGGCATATCATACATGGTCCTTCCCTTCGGACTGTCCCTGGCTCCTTGCACTTTTACGAAGTCCATAGATGTGGCTCTCTCCCCTGTGAGACAGATGGGAATCCATATTCTGAACTACCTCAGTGACTAGCTCTTTTAGCTCAGTCGGAGGCCTAGCTAATATCTCACAGACCCCTCCTCCTCAGCCACTTAGAATGCCTGGGACTCCGGGTCAGTTTTGCCTTAACGTCTCTCAGCCAATGATCCTCATTCCTGGGAGCATTTTTCGACTCAGCCCACGTGAGGACAGTAGTCACACCAGGATGTGCACTGGCCATACAGCAGCTCGCGGCTTCCTCTAAAGTCAGAGTCTCTTGCCCCCTCAAAGCATTTCAAAGGATGCTAGGCCTCATGGCCTCCGCATCACCGGTACTACAGTTGGGCATGCTTCGCATGAGACCCCTTCAGTACTGGCTGAAACCGCAAGTTCCATCCCATACGTGGCATCATGGACACTTTCATGTCAAGGTGAGCCAGGCCTGCATGTCAGCTGGGAGATATTTGGCAAGGCAGAGGTTGACCTCTTCGCCTCAAAAGACAACTCTCAATGCCAAACTTATTTTTCGAAGAAAGAGGATGCGTTGGCCCGTGAATGGCCCAACCTCCTCCTGTATGCTTTTCCCCGATCGCTCAGCGAGTCAGGGAGCGCAGGCACAGAGTGCTTCTGGTGGCCCCGCTCTGGAGGAACCATCTCTGGGTCTCAGAGTTGTCTCGGCTGCTGACAGCAGCTCTGTGGCCCATTCCCCTCAGGCAGAACCTCCTCTCTCAGGTGAACATAATGATTTGGCACCCCCAGCCTGAGCTGGGGGCCCTAAACCTCTGGGCTCTCGACGGGAATCAGTAGATGTCCCCGAGAGCATCCTAAATGCATCCTAAATCTCACAGGCTAGAGCCCCGTCTACGAGACGCCTCTACTCCCTTAAGTGGTCGGTTTTCTCCGCCTGGTGTGAAACCCATGGTGAGGACCCAATAACCTGTGACATATCTGTGATCTTGTCCTACTTACAAGAGCTGTTAGACAAGAGCCGCTCCCCTTCCATGCTCAAAGTCTTTGTGGCAGCTATAGCAGCTTCTCACAATCCTATAGCCGGACAGTTAGTGGGCCAGAACAACCTAGTTGTCCGTTTCCTGAGGGGATCCAGGAGGCTCCATCCGCTCTGGCCCCTCATGGTCCCTACATGGGATCTGCCCACGGTCCTGAGAGCCCTCAACGGCTCCCCCTCTGAGCCACTTCAGTTTGCGAGCTTGAAAACACTGTCACTGAAAAGCACTCTGCAACTGGCGCAAGCATCGGTTAAGTGAGTAGGTGACTTGCAGGCTCTTTCAATAAGCCCTGTCTGTCTTGAGTTTGGGCCTAACGACTCCAAAGTTGTCCTAAAGCCAAGACATGGGTATGTCCCTAAGGTGCTCTACACTCCGTTTAGAGCCCAGGTTATCACTCTCTCTGTGCTTCCTCCTCCTGAGGAGCACCAGGAGTTTAACCTTCTCTGCCTAGTCGGGGCATTGAGAATTTCCGCCCCCTTCAGGCAGTCAGAACAACTCGTCGTATGCTTTGGTAGCCGCACCAAGGGATCCCCGGTCACAAAGCAGAGGATCTCTCGATGGTTAGTTGACGCTATCAGACTAGCATACTCCTCCCTGGGCCTTCAGAGCTCCATTGGAGTGAAAGCCCATTCCACTCGAGGCGTGGCCTTCCTGGGTGTGGTCTAGTGGTGTGTCCATAGCAGACATCTGTGCGGCGGCCGGCTGGGCCTCGCCATCCACCTTTGCCAGGTTCTAAACCTTGGATATTCTGGCCTTGCAGGCCCGGATTTTATCTGTTTAAAGTCGCAGGCGGTCTAATTCTCAGGCACTGCCTGATTCTTTCAGGCATGCTCCTGGCCCTATTACTAGTACTGAGGCTGTATATATGACCATTGGAATGATTATCTGAAGGCTCTTACCTCCTGCAGGGCTCACCCTGCGCATAATTGGTACCTCTGAGCATTTATTGCTCAAGGCCAGTTCATTTCAGTCATTCCTCTTTCATGGCACGGCGGGATTGTATTTGTTCCCCATAGCATCTAGCAACGCAGTACGAGTGAAGTATCAAAAGGGAACGTACTTGGTTACTTACGTAATGTTGCTGTAGAAACATAAAGTAACAACAACTGCGTTCCTTGCCATGCCATGGCGATGCATGACTCAGTATCGTCGCTTCAGTCGAATTTACCTGAGATCGTATATGGCGAAATGCCCGCTTATATAGCCAGATGGCCCCGCCCATTCTGGCGGGCTCTGGCGGGCTTCACCACCATAGGTTCATGCAGCACCGCTAATTTTTTTTATCCCTGCATGAACCAATGGCCATGCAGTTACACTGCGTGATTGAAAAAGTCTTCAGTCCTCTGAGAAAAAGGAGTTTTTCCCATAGCGTCTAGCAACACAGTACTCGTTCCCGTATATCTGAGGGAACTGAGGTTATGTAATTAACCGAGTACATTTCCTAATGCTCTCTCAGACAGAGTGAAAGCAGAGAGAGTGTGTTTGTGCGTAAATGTATATATGTATATGGTAACACTTTATAAGGTCTCATTTCTTAATGTTCTTTAATGTAATACCATACATTTCTTAAAGTATTTATTAATCTTTGTTAATATACTGATAAAAACAACTGTTCCTTGATCGTTCAGTTGAGCTGTAAATAATATTAACAGTTAAAACTACTGATTTTTATAACAAATACTGAAATTAACAGTTTAATAAATGCTATATACAAGCACACATTTTAATTCTAAATAATATTTTATTATATATTATTATATATGTATTAATTACATTAATTATTATTATTATTATTATTATTATTATTATTATTATTATTATTATTATTATTATTATTATTTTCTTTTCTTTTCTTTTTAAGACGATACAGCACAATATTGGATTCAATAAATAATTGAACTGTCCCATGTCTGTCTGCAGAGGGGAGAGCTGTACCTTCCGATTTGAAGCTCAAGTGTCACTGTTGCAGGTCAGAAGCTTGGACTTGTCATGTTTACTGATGTTTTTTGACATCACAGTCAACACTGTCCCTTGTACCTACACCCCTGTCCCTTGCACTATTATTTATTATGCTCACAGTGAACTTGACTGACAGTGCACATATGCTGGACTGCCTAACCACAGTCTTTTTTTTCCCCCTAATCATCTAAAGGGGGGACAAGAGAACAGTTGCAAAACAGTTTCCAGAAGGTCCAAATATTATGCTTATGAATAAAAAAAAAAATAATAATAAATCTTCTAGACGAATGATTTTAGATTAGGGCTGTATTTTTACACACTATTTTTAATATTGTGATGGGTTGTCTAAATATAGATTTCTACAGTGGTATGCAGTGGTGTTCTGAAATGAGGAGGTAAAGTCCTCACATTTGTTTTAAATAAATTAATGTAGCAGTAACACATAACGTTGAAACAATTTTCAGGTTAAACATTATTTACACTATCAAAATAATACAGGTCCTTTCTCAAAAAATTAGCATATTGTGATAAAAGTTCATTATTTTCCATAATGTAATGATAAAATTAAACTTTCATATATTTTAGATTCATTGCACACCAACTGAAATATTTCAGGTCTTTTATTGTTTTAATACTGATGATTTTGGCATACAGCTCATGAAAACCCAAAATTCCTATCTCAAAAAATTAGCATATTTCATCCGACCAATAAAAGAAAAGTGTTTTTAATACAAAAAAAGTCAACCTTCAAATAATTATGTTCAGTTATGCACTCAATACTTGGTCGGGACTCCTTTTGCAGAAATGACTGCTTCAATGCAGCGTGGCATGGAGGTAATCAGCCTGTGGCACTGCTGAGGTGTTATGGAGGCCCAGGATGCTTCGATAGCGGCCTTAAGCTCATCCAGAGTGTTGGGTCTTGCGTCTCTCAACTTTCTCTTCACAATATCCCACAGTTTCTCTATGGGGTTCAGGTCAGGAGAGTTGGCAGGCCAATCGAGCACAGTAATACCATGGTCAGTAAACCATTTACCAGTGGTTTTGGCACTGTGAGCAGGTGCCAGGTCGTGCTGAAAAACGAAATCTTCATCTCCATAAAGCTTTTCAGCAGATGGAAGCATGAAGTGCTCCAAAATCTCCTGATAGCTAGCTGCATTGACCCTGCCCTTGATAAAACACAGTGGACCAACACCTGACATGGCACCCCAGACCATCACTGACTGTGGGTACTTGACACTGGACTTCAGGCATTTTGGCATTTCCTTCTCCCCAGTCTTCCTCCAGACTCTGGCACCTTGATTTCCGAATGACATGCAAAATTTGCTTTCATCCGAAAAAAGTACTTTGGACCACTGTGTTTTATCAAGGGCAGGGTCAATGCAGCTAGCTATCAGGAGATTTTGGAGCACTTCATGCTTCCATCTGCTGAAAAGCTTTATGGAGATGAAGGATTTCGTTTTTCAGCACGACCTGGCACCTGCTCACAGTGCCAAAACCACTGGTAAATGGTTTACTGACCATGGTATTACTGTGCTCAATTGGCCTGCCAACTCTCCTGACCTGAACCCCATAGAGAATCTGTGGGATATTGTGAAGAGAAAGTTGAGAGACGCAAGACCCAACACTCTGGATAAGCTTAAGGCCGCTATCGAAGCATCCTGGGCCTCCATAACACCTCAGCAGTGCCACAGGCTGATTGCCTCCCATGCCACGCCGCATTGAAGCAGTCATTTCTGCAAAAGGATTCCCGACCAAGTATTGAGTGCATAACTGAACATAATTATTTGAAGGTTGACTTTTTTTGTATTAAAAACACTTTTCTTTTATTGGTCGGATGAAATATGCTAATTTTTTTGAGATAGGAATTATGGGTTTTCATGAGCTGTATGCCAAAATCATCAGTATTAAAACAATAAAAGACCTGAAATATTTCAGTTGGTGTGCAATGAATCTAAAATATATGAAAGTTTAATTTTATCCTTACATTATGGAAAATAATGAACTTTTATCACAATATGCTAATTTTTTGAGAAGGACCTGTAATAATAATAATAATTTAATTCATATTCTATTTATTAAAACAAAGTATATTTCTCATCAACCTCTTGCTGCTTAGTATTTGAATAGTTTGGTTCTGTGTTTGCTGTAAGCAAGTCTTGAAACCCTCTACCTCCCCCAGCTCCACCTGTATAGATCTGCAACAGGTTATTTCATGCATGCTTTATGTGCAGCAGCAGCATGTCTTACATACACCAGCATATCTATGGGTGTACTGGCAGTAGCAAGTATCTGTACTGGCTCTGCAGCAGCAAAGGCAGCAGCAGCCACACCAAACTATTCTGAGAGTTATCGTGGTTAAACTACAAGTACACATAATCAACATTTTCCATCAGTCATCAAAGCTGGGTAAACACTCAGGTGTCATGATGGACATAGATATGGAGATGTACCTAAAATATCAAGTTGATTACTCACTAAAAATCACCTCACAAAACAAGTCAATGCAAGTTTGAATGTGAAATTACAAAAAGTGGTGCTATCTATGTAGATGAGTTAATCACTTTTTATTCAGTCTTCCCATTAACATTATCCAATTAACAATTGTAAGTCACTTTGGATGAAAGCATCTGAAAAATGACTAAATGTAAATGTATTCAGACCGATTTGCAAAGAGACATGCACGGAAATAAGATGCAGGATTATTACATGAACAGCGTAATAGGTCCATCATAACATGCGATCATGAGACTTTCCCTCATTCATTCTCAATTACCCCACAATGAAACCCACAGCATGCTTGAGGGGGTCTGTTAAAACTCAGTGGGCTCAGAGGCGACAAGAAAGATGCTGCCTCCCGCTGTAACTTTAATTGCTGCAGGTGTTGCTGTTGAACAGTGTATAAAATAAGTGATTTATACACTTTATGATGTCATACTGGACCTTATTTACACACGACACTGCTCCACTGATCATGTACTGGTTACTCCACTGCACACCTCAGATCACTTCCTCCTCACTCTTAACCTCAACATGGTTCCTGACACATCACTTACCCCTCCACATGTCATCTTTCGACATAACCTACGCTCACTCTCACCCTCCCGGCTATCTGCAATGGTTTCATCTTCGCTTCCTTCCCCTAAACTGTTAGCATCTTTTGATGCTAACAGTGCTACTGATATTTTCTGCTCCACTCTTACAGTACATCTTGTTTAGACACTGTTTGCCCCTTGTCTTCCAGGCCAGCCCGTACCACCCCTTCAGCCCCTTGGTTATCTGATGTTCTACTCGAACATCGTTCTAAGCTTAGAGCTGCTGAAAGGGTGTGGCGCAAATCCAAAAATACTACTGACCTTAATGTGTATCAGTCACTCCTCTCTTCCTTTTCTGGTAATGTCTCCACTGCTAAAAGGACATACTACCATAACAAAATTAACAATTCATCTAACTCTTGCATGCTTTTTAAAACATTTTCCTCGCTCCTTTGTCCTCCTCCTCTCCCTCCTGCTTCATCTCTAATAGCTGACGACTTTGCCACGTTTTTCATTAATAAAATTAAAAACATCAGTGCACAATTTTCCACACCACAATCCATCAAGAACATCTCACCAGCAAACATACACTCATTCACATCCTTCTCTTCACTCTCTGAGGCAGAAGTCTCCCAAACTCATCCTTTCTATTCATCCTATTACTTGTCCGCTTGATCCTATTCCATCTCATTTCCTTCAAGCCATTTCTCCTGCAGATGTACCTGCACTCACTCACATCATTAACATATCCCTCCACACTGGTGTTTTCCCTTCATCATTTAGACAGGCTCGTATAACTCCGCTACTTAAGAAACCCACCCTCAACCCATCTCTTTTAGAGAACTACAGACCAGTTTCCCTTCTTCCTTTCATTGCAAAAACACTTGAACGAGCTGTATTCAACCAAGTCTCTACCTTTCTCACACAGAACGACCTCCTTGACAGCAACCAATCTGGCTTCAGAAGTGGACATTCAACTAAGACTGCCTTGCTCTCAGTTATTGAAGCCCTAAGACTGGCAACAGTGGAATCCAAATCTTCAATACTTATCTTGCTTGATCTATCTGCTGCTTTTGACACGGTTAACCACCAAATCCTCCTGTCAACCCTACTGACAAAGGGCATCTCAGGAACCGCACTCCAGTGGTTTGAGTCTTACCTATCAGATAGGTCCTTCAAAGTATCTTGGAGAGGTGAAGTGTCCAAGTCGCAACATCTAACTACTGGGGTGCCTCAGGGCTCAGTTCTTGGACCACTTCTCTTCTCTGTCTACATGGCATCATTATGTTCTGTCATTTAGAAACATGGCTTTTCATACCATTGCTATGCTGATGACACTCAACTCTACCTCTCATTCCATCCTGATGATCCATCGGTAGCTGCTCGCATCTCAGCTTGTCTAACAGACATTTCTTGCCAAGGCAGAACTGCTTGTGGTTCCAGCAAACATCATCACCATCAAGTTAGGCACATCAACCATAACTCCTTCAAAAACAGCCAGAAACCTTGGAGTTATGATTGATGATCAGCTAACTTTCTCAGACCACATTGCTAAAACTCTCCGGTCCTGCAGATTTGCTTTATTCAACATTAAGAAGATCAGGCCCTTTCTTTTTCGGAACATGCTGCACAACTCCTTGTTCAAGCTCTTGTTCTGTCCAGGCTAGACTATTGCAATGCTCTCTTGGCAGGTCTTCCAGCCAGTTCTATCAAACCTTTACAATTAATCCAGAACGCGGCAGCAAGATTAATTTTCAATGACCACCAAAAGAATACACGTCACACATCTGTTTATCAATTTGCACTGGCTACCAATAGCTGCTCACATAAAATTCAAGGCATTGATGTTTGCTTACAAAACCACCACTGGCTCTGCACCCCTTTACCTAAATTCATTACTTCAGATTTATGTGCCCTCTAGAAGCTTGCGTTCTGCAAGTGAACGTCGCTTGATTGTGCCATCCCAAAGAAGCACAAAGTCACTTTTACGGACTTTTAAATTTAATGTTCCATCCTGGTGGAATGACCTGCTCAACTCAACACCATCAACTGAGTCCTTAGCCATCTTCAAGAATCGGCTTAAAACACACCTCTTCCATCTTTATTTGACCCTCTAACTTTTGCACTCACTATTCTAATTCTATTAAAAAAATAAAAATAAAAAAAAAAATAATAATAATCTAACTACCTTTCTAATCTTTTTGTATTCTATCTATTTTCTTTTCATTTATTATACAATTATAAAAAAAAGACCTCTAATAGCTTGCTCTATTCTTTTTCTATTCTATCTGTTTTCTTTTTATTTATTATATTATTTAAAAGCCCTTGCTACGTATACTGCATTTAGGCTAACTGAGACTTGTTATAGCACTTATATATCATTGCTCTTTTGTTGTTTTGGATTGCTTTCATTGTCCTCATTTGTAAGTCGCTTTGGATAAAAGCGTCTGCTAAATGACTAAATGTAAATGTAAATGTAAATACTTCATAATATTTACATTGATTTATATAATACTCTGGATTATTTTCTGCTTCCCTTGCCTACTTCAATTTTTACATGTCTTTACTGATCATTTGCCATGAATGGGGAGTATTAGACTGACTTATCACAGAAAGTATATTGCTGTGAAACCATATTGTCCTGTATAACTGCTGAAAATAACATGGGATTTATATGATTCGACAAATAAAAAATAAAAAAGTATGTGATTTGAAATAGCTTTACTTTGGGAATCTATTTGACATCCTATTGGAGATCATTTATATGTAAGCACATTATAAATACTTTACACCAACCCATATTTTATTTTCTAAAAATGAAAAAAAAAAGTATATATATATATTTTTATTGTTTATTTATTATATATTATATATATATATATATATATATATATATATAATATATAATATATATATATATATAATAATAATAATAAACAATAAAAATAAATATAAAATAAAATAAAATAAACACACACATATATATTCAGATTACATACTAAAATTATTCAATTCACTTCCAGAATAAACAATACTAGGCTTATAATTTGCTTAGTATCGTAATAAGTCCTCATTTAGCTAAGTAAATATGTTTGTATGTGTTGGGCTGCTGAGGGTATAGGGTGTCTTCTGTACCTCCCACTGGCTCTGGTTTAATCATTTCATCTGCTCGATGTACTCATTTTTCACAGTCACCACAGGGGTCAAAGTTGGAGGTGGAATGAACCTGATCCATAAACAAAATCAAGGGGAAAGAAGAAACAAGTAAAAACATATTTTTTATTTTTTAGTTCATTTTATATGAACTTCTCATGCACACCCCTCAGATATCAGGAAACTTTGTGAATTCATTATTCTACAAATGGAATTATACACTAATCTGGCATGCAGCGTCTTCATGGCACATCCAGTGTCATGAAGGTCCTTGCCTTCAAAACAACCCCTTATCGGGAAAAAAATAAACAAAATCCATCTCCATATTCCCTGTCAATCCTATTCAAATATTTACACAACACATGGCTTAAATATTTTAAGGAACTTTCAACAGATTTTACGGTCTAGCCATGATTTTCCCCTCTCCATTGTTTGAACAGCCGTTTCCATGGACTGTTTGTTGACAGCCGACAGCAGCTGATATGACAACACCACAGTGTCCAAATACAGGCACTAATTCAAATGTATTCATCCAGTAATTACCAGTGATGTTGGAGGCGGACTCTGGGCCCCGTTCCAAGTGCTCCTGGGGCCCGTAGAGCTCTCTGCAGAGCGAGCTGCAATGAGAATGAGCAGATGGAAGCATGAGTACTGTAGCGCATGCCCACCCTCCACTACCTCTCCTCTGCTCTCATTACCCATGTGCTTAAAACCCCATCACACACTTCTGTGAAATGATTTTCTATCAGGTTATAATCACAGGCACATATTGCAGCTGCTTTATTACTTTTTTTGACTTCACGTTAACTCATTTTAGGTGGCTCAACTCACACTGGCATCTCACACAAAGGTCACATGATTTCAGATTACAGGTGGGTTGATTTAGTGTGTTTACACTTGTAGTTCGGTTCTCTTGGTTGTTTTGGTCCAGTTCACTTAAACATACAAAACAAAAGGTATAAGGATACTATTAAAACCTGTCTGGACAGCTTTTATGACGTCTATTTAAAATTTCCATCAAATTTACAGAACATCCTAAAACTTATAACACACAAAGGGATAGTTCTCACAAAAATAATAATTCCGTCATCATTTATTCATGCTTCACTCATTCCAAGCCTGTATAAATTTATTTTATGCAGGTTTGGAATATGCTGTTGAACAGAAAAGAAGATATATTGAAAAATTTTGGTAACCAGGTGACGGTAGCCATGGACTTTCATAGCATGGGGGGGGAAATACAATGAAAGTCAATGGCTACCGTCAACTGTCTTTTACCAACATTTTTCAAAATATTTCCATTTGTTAGCAGCAGAAGAAAGAAACTGAAACAGAGGGTGAGTAAATTTTAACATATAGTAATTTTTGGGTGAGGTATTTCCTTTATTTAACTTTTTTTTTAGGCTGAAACGTCCCTTTAATGATAGTGTGGATATTAGAAAAGTAACACAATGAATCTGTCACCATTCTAAAAATACATGGAGAAATGCTATCTGTGATATTGCATTTCATATGGTGCCTTCAACTTGAATAACAGTCGATTTTAAAGCGTCGATTTTAATGATCATTAGTTGACATAACTGGAGCCTGTGCAAAAATAGATCAGCTCTATGCTGTCACCCCCTGTGACACTA
The DNA here is from genome assembly GCF_018340385.1 of Cyprinus carpio. NCBI lineage: Eukaryota > Metazoa > Chordata > Actinopteri > Cypriniformes > Cyprinidae > Cyprinus > Cyprinus carpio. The sequence goes on along the minus strand of NC_056573.1, from coordinate 9,474,252 downwards.
TGAATAAAGCTAGCTCAACTATTTTGTGACTCATCAAATCAATTATTTTGACACTGCTGAAGCCAAGGAAAAAATAAAAATAAACGGTTAAATATTTATGAACATGTATAATAACAGAAAGCATATCGGCAGGTGGGTAGATTAAAACAGGGTCTCGTAGTTCAGGAATTGCCTGGAGGCAAAACTTTGTTTGTTTGTTGTCACCAGGAATGTGATTACAAACTTCGAATGCAATTCTGCACAGATTCTGCCGCTGCAGAATCACATAGGCATGAATTACACACAAATATATTACATCCTATATTGTAATGTAAAAAGTATGCACAAAAATAAACATAAAGGATCACAAAATATCTGCTTGCATTACTTTTTTAAAGACTATCAAACCATATAAATGAATCAAAACATAATGAAGTAAATTGTGAGTGATTCATCAATTTTAATATTATATATCCAAACAATTTTTGGTCAAATTTGCCATTTTCAACAAGAGGGAAGCCCACGGAAATATTTAAATAATATATGACTCCCTACGGCAACACAATGTATTAAAATTGCATGGCTGGGTCCACTAGCATTAGAATGTCAAAACCTGTTTGTGACGCATCTAGCCAAAACACGGCACTGCATACTGCAGTTTAGATTTTACACACACAAACTGTTGCACATGGTTTTCACCATCAGTACAAACCTCTATGCTCATTCCTAAACAATTCAACTTTAAATAAACACCCATACATAGAAGTAGTAGAAGTAGAGAGAGAAAAAAAAGAGGGACCAGGGCTAGCTGTCACACAGAAATAAGTTGAATTTCAGTAACTACAGTAAGGGTTAAAAATAAATAAATAAACAAACTGTAATAAAATATAATAATGTATAAAAAAACTTTATATAACCATACAGTTTATATATATATATATATATTAGATATATATATAATAAAATATAATAATGTATATATTAATATATATATATATAATATATAGATATATATCTATATAAACCACTTATTTTTCTTTCACTAGACGCCAAGTTTCTCATTTTTATTTAGTATATACTAAAATATAAAATATAGATAAATAATAATAATAATAATAATTTACTAAAACTTTAAAGTTAGTATGAATAGAGAAATATGAAACTATTATGCCATTTAAAATGTTAGCAAAATAAATAAAAAGTGTGATAGTATATCAATGACACTAAAATAACACTAGTTTAAGTCCAAAGTCCAGTAACACAAAAGTGTTTTCAAAGTGTTATAAATTTATACAATTTGTTAGCTAAAACAATATGATATTATGTAACTTTACATTTACATAAATTATACATATTTGCTTAAATGTTGTGAATTATTCTGTTTTATAATTGTTTTATTGATTCAATTTTGCTCAAAACACTGACACCATGACAACTGTGACAACATCATGTCATTTATTTATTTTTTTTAAACAATGAGACAGTAAATTTGTTGGAGTAACATACATTGTGCCAGCAAACATTAACCAGGTAATCCAGGAAATACATTAAATCACAATCAACTATGTCTCTAATTAACATCTTTCCATATCATCAGTATTTGTTATTTTAAGATCACTCATGCTTTATTCCATCTATAATTCCATATTTTTCACTGCACTTACTTATTTCTTAAAACTGTTTACATGGCAGTGACAGTGCCTGTCCTAGTGTCTCTGCTAAGAACAGTTCTTTAGTGTCTATATCCCGGCAGCTTGATTGATTAGGTCTAAGAGGATTTGTACCTCAATGACAGGTGCCCGAATGAGAGTTGTGTTGGGATGGCATTTTCTGGCAGGTCACTGCTGATCCTATTTGCTTCTGAGATAATGGAAATATTTGCCATCAGGTAAAATCCACTTTTTATTTTATTATGAACAAAGGCCTCCTGTAGCGAATCAATGTGTTTTTGTAAGAAAAATATCCATATTCAAAACTTATTAATCACTTTAATCAAGCTTGCTAGCTAGCGTTTTAAATATTGTTATTTTTCTAACAAAAACGCATTGATTTGCTACAGGAGGACTTTGTTCAACCCCCGGAGCCGTGTGAGACAATTTTTTAAAGCAAAGCAAGGCAAGACAAGTTTATTTATATAGCACATTTTGTACACAATGGTAATTCATAGTGCTTTACATAAAAGAAAGTAAACTAAGCACAAAAATAAAACAAGGAATTTAAAAACTTTGAAAATTATTTTAAAATTGATTTAAAATTCATTTAAGACAGTTAAAAATAGAAAATGATATTACGTAAAATACAGCGCAATCATTTTGGGTTGCATAAAATATAGTTTAATACATAAAATACAGTGGAATCAGTTCGGACATAGCACAGTGCTCATCCAATAATTGCACAGCAAAACAGATGAGTTTTGAAGCTGATTCCAACTGCGGACAGCATAACAACTAAAAGCAGATTCCCCTTGTTTTGTGTGAACCCTTGGTATTTCTAACTGACTCAGTCCTAATGATTTGAGTGGTTTCTGTTAGGTTTATATTCAGTGAGCATATCTGCAATGTATTTCGGTCCTAGGTCATTGAGTGATTTTTAAACGAGTAAAAGTACTTTAAAATCAATCCTAAATGTAACTTGAAGCCAGTGTAAGGACCTGAGGACTGGTTTGATATCCTCAGATTTTCTGGTTCTAGTCAGAATTCTGCCAGCAGCATTCTGGATTAGCTGCAGCTGTCTAATGGTCTTCTTGGGAAGGCCAGTGAAGAAACCATTGCAATAGTCCACCCTGCTGGTGATAAAGGCATGAACAAGTTTCTCCAAGTCTTGACTGGAAACAAAACATCTAATTCTTGCAATGTTTTTTAGATGATAGTATGCTGATTTAGTTACTGATTTGACATGACTACTGAAACTAAGGTCTGTCTCCAAAACCACACCAAGATTCCTGACTTGATTTTTTGTTGTTAGACCCCTAGAGTCAAGGTATGCATTCACCTTTAGAACTTCATCTTTGTTTCCAAATGCAATGACTTTAGTTTTTTTCTTGTCTAACTGAAGAAAGTTCTGGCACATCCAACTGTTAATTTCATCAATGCATTGGCAGAGGGAGTCAATGGGGCTGTAGTCATTTGACGATAAGGCTAGGTAAATCTGAGTATCATCGGCATAGCTTTGATAGGCAATTTGGTTCTTTCTCATTATTTTACTTAGTGGGAGCATACAGGCTAAACAAGAGCGGTGCAAGAATTGAGCCTTGTGGGACTCCGCATGTCATGAACATCAACTTAGACTTATGCTCTCCTATAGTGACATAATAACCTCTCCATTCAAAGGATGACCTGAACCATTTGAGTACCATCCCAGAAAGCAGTCTCTCAAACACATATCATTGAATAATGAATATCATTTATTATCTTAATGAGCGCTGTCTCTGTGCTGTGATGCTGTCGGAAACCAGATTGAAAATTGTCCAGGTATCCATTTGCGTTTAAAGTTTGAAACAATATTTAAAGTTTGCCTCATTAAATATTAATGGTACAAGAGAAAGTAGGAAAAGTATGAAAGCCTCCACAGTTGAGAAAAATATGATTCTGTAAGTCATAATAATGAGAAACTTTCTCATAATTATGACTTAGTATCTCGTTATATTGAGAAACTTTTTTGCAATAATGACTTAGTTTCTCATAATAATGACTTAGTTTCTCATAATAATGAAAAAAAAAATCTCGTAATAATGACTTAGTTTCTCATAATAATGAGAAACTTTCTTGTAATAATGAGAAACTTTCTCAAAATAATGATTTAACCCCAAGATTGACAGCACGTTAGCGACATCTGTTGGTCAAAGTCATGCAAGAACAGTGCAAACATTGCTTGTTCTGTAATATAAAGTGTAAAATGCTATAATCTGTCATTAAATAACAATTTCAGATAAATTATCTGCATGTAGTATTTTGTTAATTTGTAGCACTGCTACTCTGCCAGATTGTTATGGCTTCAAACATTCCAGACTAACATTTCAGTTAAGAAATCCAAGCATACAATGTTCATACAGTAAGCCATCTCATTTCAAAAGCACAAAGCATAGTTGCTCATTACCATGGCAACTGCTTGGTCTTCAGTATCCCGCTTCTTGCAGGACAAACGCTTAATGTGAAAAATGCTTAATGTGGCTTGAAGTACAAAGACAGACTGAACCAAATTCAGTACACAACTTAAAGATCATGCATATTGTATATAAAGGCATTCTGGTGGACCAAAAATATGAATGAAACACAAAACAGCAACGTTTAAGCATTTTTTATAACGATTTTCTATAGGAAAACGCTTAACGTGCAACCTTGGGTGTTGTTTAAATTGTTCAAATATCAATAATATTGTATCCTGAATTTGTCATTGTATTTTAAGCCACATTAAGCATTTTTTTCACGATCATATGTCCTGCACGAAGCGGTGTGGGATGCTGAAAACCAAGTGGTTGCCGTGCTAACGATCAACTACGCTATGCTAGCGAGGTGAGATCTACTGTTTAAACATTGTGGTCTTATGCATGTGATATAAGAGTGACAGCTAATAAAACTAAAAAAATCATCAAAATGATCATCTATTCATTAAGTTTATACGTGTACTTTCATTTCTGAATGGGTGTTGATGACACACATTTTTTGACACAAACAATGGCAACTGCCTCTCCACAACTTCCCCAAAAGACAAAAACTCTTTGAACAAGTATTCTACCCGTCTTTCACCTTTTCTTCGACACAGTATGATATTTTTTTTTTTTTTTTTTTTTTATGGGCTGTTTATCCATTAGTACATGCATTATTTCATTTATTTATTTATACTCTAGTTTCTTTACTGGGGATTTTGGCCTGCTTTAAGCAAACACAAAGAAAAGAGATCTGAGTTTGAATTCTTCAAACATTTCAGGATCTGCATCAAAATCCCCTTAAGAAATTAAAGCTTTAGATCAAATGCACATGTGCATTACCATTTGTGCACCTATTTTAAATCATAAACTGTTAACAAAATAGGTTAGATATATCCAATTAGATGGTAACTGCCTTTAGTGTGACACGTCATTTTGCAGTTTAGAAGTAATAATTGCTATCGCTGTATGAAAACAGTTGTTTTCACAGAAAAACTGAAAATTTTGGAAACATGAAGACATTAAACATACGATTGCAACAATATATGTTTTTTCAAGTAATAAATAAAGAATATGAGCAAGGCAGTACTAATTGACATAGCATTTATAGAAACAAATCATTGTTATTTGTTATTGTCCAGCATTTATAGATTTCTAAGCCAATTAAAAGCTAGAAATTAGAGAAAAATTTAAGTTGTCTATACACTACCAGTGTATACACACACCCACACAGTTAGAGCACCCTCAGTGATTTGATTCTGGAGCTGGGCCTGCCCAGAAGGCTCTGGTGTGTTCTTTAGTGCTATATATCCCTGCTTGATGCATGTGCCCATTATAGTCATACAGCACAAACTAGTAATCTTTTGTATCCAGCAACAAACACTCACAAAAACATATCAGATGGCCAAACAGTCTGGACTGTGGTCCCCACAACATTTCAATATTTCAATATTTATTACAGGTTCATCCTGAGATAAAACCTTACCCAACTGGCCTGAGAACTGCAGTTTGACTGGTTTCGCCTGAGCGCCCAAGGTCAAGTTTTTGAAAACAGCATGTTATCAGAGCTGGGAAGGGTAAGCAGAGCAAATCTTCTCTGCGAGGTAAAGCCACTTGGGACCCATTACAGTCTTCAGATTAGAGTGGCTTGTCATGCATTCAGTCTATTTATTTTCCTCAGCTGTCTTTTAAATAATTCACATCAGCATCAGGTGAGTCCTGGATGCTTGTGGGTCACAATGTAGTTATACGGTGATAATGATTATTGATTTTCTGAAACTACAATTCAATTCAATTCAAGTTTATTTGTATAGCGCTTTTTACGATACAAATCATTGCAAAGCAACTTTACAGAAAATTAAGTTTCTACAATATTTAGTAGTAGCTTATCAGTGGTGACTGTCAGTTCATGTGCATATGGCAGAAACGTTCAGAAAAATCAATAAAAGACGTAAACAAACAGACGATTAACACTATTAACAGCAATTATGCAATCAAACTTATAGCAAAAATGTGGTCGTTCTGTTTGTTGTCTCTGGGTTAGCATCATCTGAGGTCCGTCTGTCTGTCTGTCATCATCTCTACCCAATTTTCCTTCATCCAAACTATACCCACCACAAACCCTACTCACAGAGAAACAAATAGAGACATAATTAGCGTAGCTGCTGTTCCAGCCAAGGTAAAATTAATTAGTTTAACCCAAGCTAAAGAATAATAATGCACATTTGATCAGATATAACTGCAGTCCAAAATTATGAGATGCATTATTTGAATGCTTGGCCAAAGAGGTGTGTTTTTAAACTAGATTTAAACAGAGAGAGTGTGTCTGAATCCCAAACATTATCAGGAAGGCTATTCCAGAGTTTGGGAGCCAAATGCGAAAAAAGCTCTACCTCCTTTAGTGGGATTTTTTTTAGGAGTCAATATCAAAAGTCCAGCGTTTTGTGACCTTAGGGAGCGTGATGGGTTGTAGTGTGGTAGAAGACCAGTTAGGTACGCAGGAGCTAAGCCATTAAGGGCCTTATAAGTAAGTAGTAATAATATTTTGTAACTGATACGGAACTTAATAGGTAGCCAGTGCAGAGGACTGTAGTATTGGGGTAATATGATCATATTTTCTTGACCTGTTAAGGACTCTAGCCGCTGCATTTTGGACTACCTGTAGCTTGTTTATTGAGGATGCAGGACAAGCAGTGCATTACAATAGTCCAGTCTAGAGGTCATGAATGCATGAACTAGCTTTTCTGCATCAGGAACAGGTAACATGTTTCGTAGCTTGGCAATGTTTCTAAGATGGAAGAATGCTGTTTTTGTAACATGGGAAATATGATTTTCAAAAGACAAGTTACTGTCTAATATAACACCCAGATTTTTGACAGTAGAGGAAGTAACAGTACATCCGTCTAATTGCAAATTGTAATCTACGAGACTCTGTGTAATGTTTTCTGGTCCAATAAGTAATATCTCTGTCTTATCTTAATTTAATAGGAGAAAAATATTGGGTCATCCAATCTTTTACATTTTTAACTTACTCAGTTAGCTTAGATAGTTTAGAAGTTTCACCTGGTCTTGTTGAGATATATAGTTGAGTATCATCAGCATAACAGTGGAAACTAATCCCGTATTTTCTAATGATATTACCAAGGGGCAACATGTATATTGAAAATAGCAGAGGGCCTAGGACAGATCCTTGTCGCACTCCATATTTTACTGGTGATAAATGAGATGACTCCCCATTTAAATAAACAAAGTGGTAGCGATCGGACAGGTAGGATCTAAACCATCTTAAAGCCTTCCCTTGGATACCTGTATAGTTTTGTAATCTATCTATGAGTATGTCGTGATCTATGGTGTCGAACCATAGATCACGACATACTCATAGATAGATTACAAAACCACAAGAATCGTGGAATAATTTCTTAAATTCTAACATCCTATTAAATAGCTTCTTGCACTAATTGTATGATAAAACAGGGCTAAAGGTCCCCCATGAATACAGGCCCTTTTGATTTTACTTACCAACCCATTAAATCCATAAATCTAAACACCTGTTTGTTGTTGTGCACTGTAAAATTAATTTGTGATATATGGCTGGACTAAAAGCATAATAACCATAACAGGACATTTTATAGAATACTTTAAAAGGGTTTGAAATATCAATCAATCAATCAATCAATCAATAAACAAACATAAAATTGGTGCATATATAATTGATGCAACTATATTTTCAATTATCATGTATTTTCAAACATAAGCCACACATTTTAGTTCACTATACAATAAACAAATGTTACTATTTTGCTGTTTAGGCAAAAAAAACTGTCCTTCTCAGGTCTCACATCTTTGTTGACTTCTTAGTCAACAATTCACTAAATGAATAGTTCACACAAAAATAAAAATGTGCAGTTAATTGACTCAACCTCAGGCCATCCAGGATAGTAGAAAGTAGCTGAGTTTCTTTCTTCAGTAGAACACTAAAAAAAATATATATATATATATGTATCTGATTTCATGGTCATTGTTGATTCACAGTGTGTAAATCTAAGGGGTGTCATCATATATATATATATATAACATTACACAAATGAGGCAATAATTTAAATACTTGATACTTATTGGTCAAACAGGTTTAAAATTAATTATACTGGAGCCCATCTATAATAAGAGCCAGCATGATTATCCAATCTTTAATCCAGTCCTTTAAAGTCTAAATGTAAAAGTTAATGGAAATTCACCCTAGTATTCACCCTGTTTTCTAAATGCATCTTATTGGTATTATTGTAAACGATTCATCCTTTTATCAAATATTTTTTTATTTTAATTTGTATTCATTATTTTTTTTTGTGCTCATAATGTCTAATAAAAAATTTCATCTCTCTGCAATCAGCATACTTCTCTATGATGACGTGTCTGACTTCTCCAATCATTAAGTACCTTTAAATCATGTGCTTTTCTTACAATCGGCTACAAGCTCGAATTCATATATGCCTCCATCCAATCAACAAATGGATAGAATCAAGACCCTGTCCTACAATATTTTTTTATTCTTTTCTTTTTTCTTTCGATAATCTGTTTTGGAAGAAAATGTTGCTACTTCCGATTCATTGCTATATCTTTATTCATTGCTATATCTTCCGATTCATTGCTATATCTTGCTATAACTATATCTTTGCTGATTCTGCATTAGAACTCCAAATCTAAAAGTCATCTACACAGAAAGGTGGCAAAAGCATACAAAGAGAATATGTGATCATGTTCCTCATTACCCACGCTGAGTTTCAGAATCAGTGGCTTCCTGAGCAGCAAATGATTCCATTTGCAGGCCATCTCAGGGATCTGGTTGATGTTAATGCCACTTGGGTGAGGAAATGAAGCAGCAACAGCACTGCAGAGGCCAAGCTCTGATCTCATCTCACAAAGATGACACAGCTCTGCTCCCCTATGAGATGAAGATACACTCTGGCCCAATGATAAGAATTCATGGAATCACATGGATAAACATCACATTAAAAAAAGACAGGAAATATCTAAGATTTTTTTCTATTTTAAGGTACAAAGTATATATATATATTTTTTTTTCACACCTAAGTGTGCAAAAGCCTTTTCCTGTTTTTGTTATTTTACCCATCTAGACTAATGCTTCCTGGTGGGATGTTCACACAAAACATAATAGTTAATTAATTGTAAGCTGTATCAATGGACCAAGTCACAATGGACCATTTTCACATTTCCACTTTAATTTAGCAGGTTTAATTTAGTAAAATATTCAACACTGCTACAGTGGAGTTCATGCATCACTAAACAAATGGCTTTAGTGACAGCAGGTGCCTGAATAGCAAATCACTTTAGTGTGATTATTTTCTTTTTTTTTTTTTTTTTTTTTTTTTTTGTTAGCTAACCTGCTAGAAAGCTAGAATAATTATTAATGTTGCCTGAGAAATGTGATATAAGAATACATAATAAGATATATGTGATGTAAGAATAAATTAGTGATGTGGACAAAATGACACAGGTTACATAACTTCCAATTGCCATCAAGTATATGGTTTCAAATAGAGTGGCTGAGGAAGTGACAGTAAATGTGGCTCCTTCATTTCTTGTGACTGAAGTAATCCATCTATTTTTTTGTGGTTCTCAAAAAAGGAGTGGAAACATCTTTTGCTCTTTGTTTTTGTAGAAACATCTCTACCTTTTGCTCTTTTGTAATAACTAGTGCTGGGCAAGTTAACACGTTATCACGTTAACACATTAATTGATTAATGCCGACAATTATTTTATCACACATTAATGCAGTTTTTTCTTTTTTTGAAAGTCCGTTGTTCACTGGCTCTGAATACACACAGACAAACTATGGATCATAGGAGGGGTGGGATGTTGATCAGTACTGGCTTGGGATGAGTGTCATCACGTGTCTCAACCAATGAGAGCATTTGGGTGGGCCAAAGACTGCAGCACTCACATGAATACTCCAGATCAAATTATTTAGGCTAAGCATCAACATTCACAAACCACTGTTCTCTGTTATTTTTAACAAAAAAGAATGCAATGTGCTCGTAATCACGACTTCATAATTGGGAAATAGGAACTTTCCGATAGCATGTGAAAACAGAAGCACTCTAGCTCAGCAAAGTACAATGCATCGTTTTGTTAACTTTGTGGTTCATTATTTTGAGTCATTTGGGATGCAGTAACACACGGCCCTCTCTCACAATATGTTGCTTTACAGATCTATCACTCTTGCTGCTCAGAAATGTTCATGCAAGACACACTCTCTCTGTTTAAATCTAGATTAAAAACACACCTCTTTGGCCAAGCATTCAAATAATGCATCTCATAATTTTGGACTGCAGTTATATCTGATCAAATGTGCATTATTATTCTTTAGCTTGGGTTAAACTAATTAATTTTACTTGGCTGGAACAGCAGCTATACGCTAATTATGTCTAATTATTTGTTTCTCTGTAACTAGGATTTACACAAGCTCCAGTCTGGATCCAGAACACCTGAGAAGAGATGATGCCAACCCCTCAGAGGACCTCAGATGATGCTAACCCAGAGACGACATACAGAACTACCACATTTTTGCTATAAGTTTGATTGCATAATTGCTGTTAATAGTGTTAATCGTCTGTTTGTTTACGTCTTTTTATTGATTTTTCTGAACATTTCTGCCATATGCACATGAACTGACAGTAACCACTGATAAGCTACTACTAAATATTGTAGAAACTTAATTTTCTGTAAAGTTGCTTTGCAATGATTTGTATCGTAAAAAGCGCTACTTGAATTGAATCATGCTGCACATATAATTTCCTATAAATAGCGCTCACACTTACTTATCTATACAGGGGCGGACTGGCCATCTGGACATTCTGGAGAAGTCCAGAATGGCCGTCCATCCAACGGCTGTCGGCCTGCTGATTCATCATCAAAGAAAAAGTGTCAGATAAAGTGACGTTGACAGCCGTCAAAAGGGGGCGCTAAAGCAATCTATTTTTGCCTATAAGAATCCGAAACTGCCGTATACGGCAGCAATGTCTTTTAGGACGGCCCGCTGGATCATTGTAGACTTGGATTCAATTTTAAAATATTTGAAATGTAAGTCACGTAAAGATTGCTTTCAGGTTAATACTATCTCCAACCAGGAAGAGGTTGCTACTTTCCAGACACTCCCCGTATTAATTTCAGTGTAGTAGGACTCTAACGTAAACATTTACTAACATTGGCAAATAATAAATGAAAAACTGACCATGAAAACAATATTTTCCAGTCAAGATGGGAAACAGATTCTCTTTTTCAAGGGGATACTTATATGTTTGGAGTGTTTGGAAATCTGTTACTTAAATAGTCATCACACCACTGCGCACAAACAACGGGGATGCCAGAGTTGCACTTGCCTCAAATTTCAAAGGTAAAATGCATTATCAACAAAAGCTTTTTACCAAATGCATGACAGATACTTTTGACTTTTACCTTTTCTTAAAAATTGTTTAAAGGCTCAAATGTGAAGTGCAGGTCTTAAAAGGTCTTTAAAGCTCTTAAATTTTATTTTTTAAAAATCCTGCAGTTACCCGGTTATTTTATGGTGCCATTTGGAATAACTATTTATTTATTTATTTTGAATAAGCCCTTTTTAACTGTCCTCTTATTTTGTTTTGAGAATGTTCTGTAATAAAAAAAAAATAGGACCTCTGTTCATTTGTTTTTTGCAAATTTACAGACAATGAAATTGAGATGTTTATTTGTTGAGGTTATATTGCTGTCAACTGACAACAAAGTTTTCCTTCTGAATTAGCTTAATTCCACAAGTATTATAGTTAGTAAAATCTTAAAAAAAAAAAAAATACATTAATTATACTTTAATTTCCTTCAATAAAAAGGAAATTGAGTAAGACGATGTAAAAGGTGTATGAACATGGATTAGTAATCTGGCCCCTAGGTATAAAGGAGAAAAAATGCTGGCCCTCGTCACTAGTAAAGTTGCCCATCCCTACTATAGAACATAGCCTATGAGCACTATATTGAATACCCAGAACATAACTAGTTTGAATGTTCACTGCTATTTATTACTTTGCATTGTCTGACATGAATATTCCATTAATTCATAAACAGACAGCAGAGATTCTACAGTGGCTTACATTTGAGAGATAGGCCTATTGAGTTAGAAAATAGAGTAAATGAAATCGCCTATTAGGTGATAAGTCTGATTAACATGACACACACACACACACACACAAAGAGAGAGAGAGACATGTGAATACTCAAATTGAAGAATTCTGTTGTTTCAGGTTTCTAGATTCTAGGTTTATGCTTATTATTGTCATATTATACATCTTGCATTCTGCTCTCTTTTTTTGTATTTTAGTTCATACAATAATTAATTTATTTCAATCCCCATACTGAAAAATAAATAAATAATAGAAACCATCAAATAATTTGTAATGGTTTTACTGGTTATAATGAAATTGTACTGGTTTTATTGGAAACTGTATTGGTGCCTGTTACTACTACTCTACTGGTAATTGGTCTCCTTCTGTTGGTGGCTTTTGTTAAAACCATTAAATCCTAATGTAATATGTCCCAAAAAAAACACACTACATGATACCATTATTTAATGGTTTTAATGGTTATAAGTTGATGGTTTGTAGTGGTATTTGAAGTGGAAATCATTAGAATTTCTGTGATGGTTTCTATTTTTTTGTCAGCAGGGTCACCATGGGTTTTGTGATGTTATTTGCCATAAATGTGACAGAATTGCTGTAATAGTGTGAGATAGTAGCGACTGTTTGTAGTTTTGGTGGGCCTACGGTATTTCGGAGAAAATCCAGGGCCGTTTTTCACTTCCAGTCCGTCCCTGGATCTATATATAGCTGAACCGTGCTCTGGCCCACCTCTTCCAACCCAGACAGAGACGGCTAAACAAAGATACAGCACGGGGCGATCACACTAGTCAAACGAACCAGGCTTTGGGGTCAAACGCACTCGGGCACGGCTAAGATTGCTTAGTGTGAGTACACCCCTATTCTCCCGCATCCCACACACATGAGTTTCTAACCTCCGGCAGCCACACTCGCCCATCAAGTGTTGTCCCGGGCCGCACTCTGCTGTGTTAGGTCCCGTGATAGTGCAGGTCTCTAAGGTTTTGATGGAGGCTCTGGACTCTGAGCATAACTTGTTTTTCTATAACAAACTATAAAATATTTTCTATAAAAATGTTAATGCCCTGGCAGTGGCAAATAGCTTGTTTTATATTTAATTTGATTACATAAATGTTATAAGTTGAGATTAAAAAAATATATTTTAACTGCTACTACTGTATGTAAAAGGAATACTGCTGTAAAAAAAAGCACCTTATTTGTTTAACCCTCTGGGGCCTGAGGGTGTTTTGGGGCCCTGGAGAAATTTTGACATGCCCTGACATTTGTGATTTTTTCAGTTGCTTATAAACATATAAATGGCTAAAGTCTAATAGCACTGTTATCAGCACAAACTGGGCTACTTGTGTTTTTGAGAAAGCAACGTTTATGCGTGGCTAGTGAAAAACAAAAATTTTGAAGTCACTGAAATTTGCTTCAGGTTTTGCTTCAAAATGATGTGAAAATCATCTTGTTTACTCACTCACAGGAAACAAAATATTGATTAATATTTTCTACGACACTTTTTAAGTAGATAGGGTCTATGCAAGAAGGCGTCAACTATCATGCATAATGCTATGATTCACACCTGAGAAGACAAAGACCCGCATAATGAGCTGCATAATGAGTAATTCTGTCAGGTACTGTATGTCACTGAGAGGGAAGAGTAATAAGCTATCACATAAAATAACTTGAGATTAATTTGCGAGTGCAGTTTATCATCAACAATAGAAGCTGACTTTTTAGCATCATTACTCCAGTCACATGATCTTTCAGAAATCATTCTAATATTCTGATTTGCTGCTCAAAAACATTTATTATCATTCCAACTTAAAGCTCTTCATACATGGGTCGATCCTCAATCTAAAGTTTCATGGAAAGTAATCGAAGCTGACAAGGTTAAACCACATAGGCTCCGAGATATTCTATTTGCTGGCACAGGAAATAAAAATGATAGTTCTATTGGGATACATAACTCCTTACAAGAGGCTTAAAATGAAACTGCAATTGACCTTTAACTGCCATATCTGTAATACTGTATCATCAGGTACTTTTCTCCACATGTTTTGGGAATGTCCAATTGTCGTCAACCTATGGACTCATGTGAATTCTCTTTTGTCCTTTTTACTACAAATTGATTATACGTCTAATCCAGGTTTATGTCTTCTCAATGACGATTCTTACTCCGGTATAAGTTCATTAAAGAAGAGAATGTTGTTTGCTGGTTTTACAGCTGCAAAGAAGACAATAATACAAAACTGGTTTACTCCGCACATGTGTGCAAAAACATTTTGATAGTAACCTGTGAATGTACAACAGCACGAATTAACAAAGCTAAACCTAGTACCATTGATGCATGGTAATGTTTTTGATAATACTTGCTTAGTTTAAAAGTAAACATGTCAAGCTTTCTATAGATTTACATTTACATTTACATTTATTCATTTATCTGATAATCAGATGCATGAAAGGAGCATCGGTTGCATTACATTTAAATTGAATCATTTAGCAGACGCTTTTATCCAAACCGACTTACAAATGGGAACAATAGAAGCAATCAGACCAACGAGAGAACAACAGCAGTATACAAGTGCCATGACAAGTCTCAGTTAGTCTAGCACAGAACCCGTAGCAAGGTTTTTGTTTTTTTTCCCCAAGAATAGGATAGACAAGAAAAGGTAAGTGCTAGTATTAGTTGGACAAGTGCTGGCGAAAAAGATGAGTCTTTAGATGTTTTTTGAAAACGAGTAAAAACTCGGATGTTCGAATTGAGATTGGGAGGTAATTCCACCAGCCCGGCACAGTCCAGGAAAAGGTGAGAGTGATAGATATATATCTCATGTCTCTTTAAGTATTTGCTGAGTTACAGTTCATTTTAATGATGCGTTTCTAAATGAAGAAACCAATCCTGCAGACCAAGGCAGCAGACAGCACACCCTGTTTGTTTTCTTTATTTTATAAACGCACAAAGTTTTGTTGTTATTGGGTGTGTTTACAAATAAAAGTAGACCCTTTACAGATTCGATTGATGTATTGCTCTTAGCTGTACGATCAAAACTGAAAGTGTAATCTAAGTTATTTTCGGTGTTATCAGGAGAAGATGCCACAAAACGTGTATCGCGTTTGTCGACTCCAGAGGGTTGAGGTGTTTGCAAAAGCCTCAAGGTTATGTATGTAACCCTAGTTTCCAGAGGGAACGAGACACTGCGTTGAATGCTTTGGGAACGCCTTCAGCATGATCATGCTCTGAATTGTGTGTCTAATCAGACAATGGATGGACACGACATCATGGACAGGGTGATGTAGTGACCAGGAAGCTATAAAAGCACATGCTGTGGAGACAGTGGCAGCTTCTAGTAGAATTAGGGAAGCACTCGCTGCCTCAGGGGCCACACCCACAGCTTCCACAGCTCCAGGCAGGGGTGAAAGATCGTACCTTCCGCCTGTGAGAGGAGATCCCTTCTGACGGGAATCTCCCATGGAGAGCCGAAGAGAAGGGAAATCATGTCTGAGAACCATACTCAGCCCGGCCAGAATGGGTCTACTAGCAGCAGACGGACCCCTGTCTCGACAGGTTGATTGCTCCCTGATTGAGATGCCCAGGGATGTGAACTGCTCTTAGTGAATGGATTTTCCCTTGGGCCCACACAAAGATCTGGTGCGCCAGCTTGGACAAGGGGTGTGAACACAGACCTCCCTGGTGGTTGATGTACTAGACCACCGATGTGTTGTCTGTGCACACCAACACATAGCGATCCCTTAGGTTTGGGAGAAAGTGCTTCAATGCTTGATATACGGCCAGCATCTCCAGGCAGTTGATGTGCCATGTGAGATGGCTGGTCCACAGACCACGGGCAGGGTGGCCACTCATGACCGGACCCAAACCAATGAGGGATGCATCTGTCGTTAACGTTACACAACGATAATAAACTGGCCCCTGTGACAAGAACCAAGGTTTCTTCCACATGTCTAAGGCACGAAAGCATCACTGTGTGACCTTGATCATGCAAAGGGGATTTCCCCTCAAGGAAATCCCCTTGGTCTTGAGCCACCACTGTAGGGGTCTCATGTACAGCAGGCCAAAAGGTATCACGCTGGAAGCAGCTGCCATCAGAGCCAGCAATTTTTTAGACTGCTTGACAGTGAGTGACCGGCCCCTTTTTGACTCTCATAACTGCAGTGAGGATTGATTCGATCTGAGCAGGAGACAGCTGTGCCTGCATCATGGTCGAATCCCACGCCACACCCAGATAAGTGGTCCTCTGTGATGGAGAAAGTACACTTTTCTTTCCATTTAGTCTTAACCTCAACTCTTTCATATGGGTGAAAATGTCGAACCACCGTCTGCTCCGATTGAGCTAGAATCAACCAATCGTCGATACAATTTAGTATGCTGATGCCCTGGAGTCACAGTGGAGCCAGAGCAGCATCCACACACTTCGTGAAAGTTTGGGGTGAGAGTGCAAGGCCAAACAGAAGAACCCAATATTAGTAAGCTTCACCCCCGAAAGCAAACCTCAGGATCTTCCTGTGTTGAGGTAGGATGGAGACATGGAAGTACGCGTCTTTTAGATCTATCATGACAAACCAGTTCTCGGACATGATCTGAGACATGGCCTGTTTGATTGTAAGCATCTTCAACTGACGCAGATCTAAAATCAGGTGCAACCCCCCATCCTTCTTCGGAACAATGAAGTACCGGCTGAAGAACCTGGATTCTCTGTCAAGAGGAGGGACCACCTCGATGGCCTCCTTCCTCAGAAGAGTATTTACTTATTGTTCTAACGCCAGAGCCTGCTCGGGACCCACCACAGTAGAAACCATCCTGTTGAAATGAGGTGGAGGAGAACCAAACTGAATTCTGTAACCTCTTTCTACAGTCTGCATGACCCATCTTAAGATTTTTGGCAGAAGCTTCCCCTCTGCCAGAAAATCTACTAAGGGAATCAGTCTCTTGAGACTAACCTCCGGTGTAATAGGAGACCTCCTCAGAGGTAGCGAGCTTCCCAGATCCGCAATGTTTTCTGACTGACACTGAGACATGCGCTCGCTGGAGGCCATTATGCCCTGCAGCACCGGTGGTGGCAGGGTTAACAGCCTGGCCTCCTGAGGGCACTGAGGAGATATGGGCACAGTGTAATGAGGTGTACACCACTCTTTTCCAGCAGCGGCTGCCCTCAGAAGCCCTTGGACACAAACATCAGGGCTTCTTGGCCAAAGACTTCTTAGCCAGAAGGATGGTCCTCAGATCAGCCTTCGGCTTTGAAGCCTTCGACCCTCCCCTCGCGATCTCCATTGATGTGGGGGTGTACGAGTCGCGACGCTCACTTTCTGCGCCTCTCTGTACGAGGAGTTGGCACACGGCTAGGGCTGCGCCCGTCCAGCAGCCCCAAGAGCCAGAGAGCGGCGAAGCAAGAACCGCTGAAACGTGGTCAACAACGGAATTGACGGCATCACTGAACAGGCCAGAAGGTCCAAGCGGGGCATTGAGGAGGAAGATCCTGTCTTTCTCTTTAATTTCAGACGGAGTCAACCATAGATGCCTCTCCACGGCCACTAGGGCTGCCATATACCACCCGATTGCTTTGGCAGTCTCCTTTGTGGTGCGGAGAGACAAATCAGTGGTTCTATGAAATTCTTTGATGTCATCAGATTTAACTTCCTCGCCCTCACCCAGCTCTTTCAGCAAGCTTGGTATGCTTGCAAAACTGCCATAGTATGAAGGCAAGCACCAGCCTGACCTGCTGTCGTGTAGCCTTTGCCCACCTGCACTGATGTATTGCAAAGCAGCTTGGTGGGCAGTGCCGGGGCTTTTAAAGATGATGCCACACCGGGAGATAGATAGAGACAGATAACACATGGGTGTCTGTTCAACCCGGGGCATCGCTCTATAACCACGCTCATTTAGTCCCGTAATGTTGCATTATGAGGGGCCCGCTGAATAAATTGGATATGGGATGTTTCTTTATGTTTGATTAAAAATAACATTCATATTGGGGCCATGGCCTAGGGGCTTCGAATGCGTGGGGCCCTCACGTACGATGTGGAAAAGGGCCACAGTCCTCAGTGTTTGGGAAGACCTTTAAAATAAATGATTAGGTCGTAGGGTCACCAAACTATTCCACCCAATCGAGGGGGTGCCCTTGAGACAAAGATTTCGAATTCGGCTCGATCGGACCTT
This sequence comes from Cyprinus carpio, assembly GCF_018340385.1. Lineage (NCBI taxonomy): Eukaryota > Metazoa > Chordata > Actinopteri > Cypriniformes > Cyprinidae > Cyprinus > Cyprinus carpio. The sequence goes on along the minus strand of NC_056573.1, from coordinate 9,455,813 downwards.
TCCGAGCCATGTCCGCAAACATGCCTCAGTAACCCCATTCCAATAAATTGAAAGAGGGAATTTTTTTGGAAGGTTCCAAGGTGCCAAATTTGGGACGGTGGCCCCTTCGGGGGCTAGTCTTCGGGGGTCGAGGGACCAATCCGCAACTATAGCGGGGAAACAGGCAAATAGTTGGTTCGGGGGACAAGGCCCTCACTTTCAGGGACCCTATATGTACTTACCAATTAAATGCTTTCCAACTGCAAATGCAATGAGTTTGCTTCATTCTTTTTTGAGAAGGTCAATAATATCAGAAATGTGATTAGCACATCCTCAAGTTATGCAGAGGTCAGACAGATTCGACCGCAATTTCAAAAAGAAGTTACTATCTCTGTTTTTGAAGCAATTGACAGCAAAATTTTGTAAGGAACAGTGCAGCACCTTAAATAGTCAACCTGCTATCTTAACACACTTTCTCACATCTTTTTTTCAAAACTGTGCTTAACTGTTTAGAAGCAGATCTCTTAGAAGTGGTGAATGCCTCACTTCTTTCTGGGACTTTTCCAAAATCCCTGAAAACTGCAGTTGTTAAGCCCCTTATGAAAAAGAGCAATCTTGATAACAACATATTGAGCAACTATAGTCCAATATCAAATGTTCCTTTTATAGGCAAGATTATTGACAAGGTAATTTTTAATCAGCTGAACAACTACTTAAACCCTTAATGCATGAATTAAGGAAAACACTATCTAGATTTTTTTTAAATGTAAATCCATTTTCATTTTTACAAAATTCAGTTTTATTTAAAAATTATTTAACTGACGCCATGCAACAAAGGTGTAAAATGGGACATAATGCCACAGCTGACGATATAGAATTTTTTTTTTTTTTTTTTTATCAGCTCCATTATTAAAAACAATAATATTACAATATAATAACAATAAAATATATATTGTAGGAACAATAACAGTAGTTACATATATGTGGAAACCTATTAGCAATATGGGCAAATAATGGAAAACATTCACTGCTGATTGTAACAACTTATATTTTCATCCTTATTTTACTTCATGTTGAATCATCTCAGTTATAGTATATCAACATATATTTGCAAATTTGTCTTCATATTTATGTGTAAAGTTGCCATTTAATGATTTAATATGTCATTTGAAATGGCTATTTATCTTGATATATTTGTTAAATGTCTGTTTTATTACAATATAAGACGATTCATAACATTTTTGAAAAAATAGAGAAATCAGACTTTATGCAATCTGACTCCACTGTTGCATGACGTCCACATATGTGGACAGTTGGTTTTTGGTGAATAAAAACTACATTTTACTCTAAATTTTAGTTTATAAAATGCTAACATATTCATCATACTTTACTGTACATACTATTTTATTTATTTATTTATTTATTTATTTATTTATTTATTTTTACCTCAATTAACCTCAGAAAAATCAGTTTTTCACAGATATGCCTGGGGCATTAAGCACATGGCTATCAGCCATCTTGAATTAATGATGTCATCAAGCAATGAATATTTGGAATGCAAGATAGTAGCCACTGTTTCAGTATTGCTGTCAATCTACTGACACATGCCCTCAAGTGGTTTGGAGAAAATTACCATGATAAATGAACCCTAAATGGAGTTAAATTAACTGTCCACTAATGTGGACACTATGCATGAAAAACGCAAATGGATACCTGGACAATTTTCAATCTGGTTTCCGACAGCATCACAGCACAGAAACAGCACTCATTAAGATAATAAATGATATTCATTATTCATTATATTCATGATATGCGTTTGAGAGACTGCTTTCTGGGATGGTACTCAAATGGTTCAGGTCATACTTAGAATGGAGAGGTTATTATGTGAGTATAGGAGAGCATAAATCTAAGTGGATGTCCATGACATGCAGAGTTCCACAAGGCTTTATTTTTGCACCGCTCTTGTTTAGCCTGTATATGCTCCCGCTAAGTCAAATAATGAGAAAGAACCAAATTGCCTATCACAGCTATGCTGATGATACCCAGATTTATCTAGCCTTATCGCCAAATGACTACAGCCCCACTGACTCCCTCTGCCAATGCATTGATGAAATTAACAGTTGGATATGCCAAAACTTACTTCAGTTAAACAAGGAGAAAACTGAAGTCACTGCATTTCTGAAACAAAGATGAATTTGATACCTTGACTCTGGGGCTTAAACAACTAAAAATCAAGTCAATAATCTTGGTGTGATTCGGGAAACAGACTTTAGTTTCAGTAGTCATGTCAAAGCAGTAACTAAATCAGCATACCATAATCTCAAAAACATTCCAAGAATTACCCTGTAGATGTTTTGTTTTCAGTCAAGACTTGGAGAAACTCTCATGCCATTATCACCAGCAGGGTGGACTATTGCAATGGTCTCCTCAACGGCCTTCCCAAGAAGACTATTAGAAAGCTGCAGCTCATACAGAACGCTGCTGCCAGGATTCTGACAAGAACCAGAAAATCTGAGCATATCACACCAGTCCTCAGGTACTTACACTGGCTTACAGTTATACTTAGGATTGATTTTAAAGTACTTTTACTCATTTATAAATCACTCAATGGCCTATGACCTAAATACATTGCAGATGTGCTCACTGAATATAAACTTAACAGACCACTCAGATCATTAGGATCGTGTCATTTAGAAATGCCAAGGGTTCACACAAAACAAGGGGAGTTCGCTTTTAGCTATTATGCTGCCCGCAGTTGGAATCAGCTTCCAGAAGAGATCAGATGTGCTAAAACATTAGCCATATAGAAATCTAGACTCAAAACTTTTCAAAAATCTGTTTAGCTGTGCATTTAATGAATGAGCACTGTGCTACATCCAAACTTATTGCACTGTATTTTATACATAATCATTTCCTATTTTAACTGTTTTAAATTCATTTTAAATACATTTTAAATCATTTTAAAAGTTTTTAAATTCCTTGTTTTATTTTTGTGATTATGATTATTTTTTATTAATATTTTACTTCCTTTTATGTAAAGCATTTTGAATTACCTTTGTGTATGAAATGTGCAATGTAAATAAACTTGCCTTGCCTTGCCTTACTTTAAAAGCCCTAAAAACAGGGGAGACAGGCCACATTAAAAGAGGGAGAGAACCGTACCATCAGTAGGTGGTTTGTGAATACCACACTCACCAAAGCATCATAACACCATTGTCAGGGCCTGATGTATGCAGCTGTTTGGCAAAACACACTGGGGAGGGAAGAAAGCGACAGCTGGCACTAAGTGATGTTTTATTAACAAATTCCAGGAAGAGCACGCGCATATAATTAACACGGCCAATCCATCATCAGTAATTACACAATCAATCCAACCAGCGCAAGAGAGAACCCCTATAAATAATCAAAACAATCTTACATTACCTCTATTCTTTCAGCATCCCTCCACCACCCTGACTCCTCACCTTCACCCCGTTCCTACCCCAGCACGAGGAGGAGCACTTGGGTCCAGTCTAAAAACCAAGCTCGTACTGTACCTCCCCCCAATTAAATTTAAATATGATTTGCAGGCCACACAATTTGTCAAACCAGAAAAAAAGTGAATCTCTAGCGTGTTCACAAATGGCACAGTATGTGCACATTCCGCTCATGTTTCCAGTGTTCATGAGTAAAAGCAAACTCAGTTTGCCATGCTGACATATTCCTGTGGAGGGGGCTATTAATCACAGAGCCAGTTGTTGTATACTGTGATGTTTTTCTTAAAGTGTAACCAACGTTTTGCATACTTAACCATTCAATCAATATGTTACCTAGAATCAGCAGCAACAATTAATTCATGGCTGTCTAGTTACACTTTACACTGTGGTGAATGTGACTTCCTTTTATTGCTGAGAGGCAGCAGATAAAGCACCAAACTAAATGGTCTTGTCACACAAGCAGCATGAGTTTAAAAGAGTTTCTAGAGAGAAAAAAAAATGAAAAAAGTACAAATAACAATTTCATGAGTTAAAGCAGTTAGGAGGCAACTGTGAAATATAATTTTGGTGAAGGTGTGCATTATTTATTTATGCATATATGTATGCTTATGGTATGCATATATTTTTTATATATACAGTATACAATACACAATATTGCAGAAAATGTACTAACAGCAGTCATCCATGATTAATTAAGCAAATGTATAAAGTATTACATTGCAAATTCCTGATGAAATGCCTGGAATTCACCAACAAAATTTCACAGAGCAACGGTAAATTTGATCGCACCTTAATATGCTGATTGGATAGAAATTAATAGATAAATCATTGAACACATTTTTTTTTTTTTTTTTTTTTTTGTAGCATTACAAATGTCTTTACCATCACTTTTGATTGATTTAACACATCCTTGCTGAATAATTAACTTTTGAATGGTAGTGTGTCATGGTTTCCATAAAAAATATTAAGCTAAAAAAAACTGTTTTCAGCATTGATAAAAATAAGAAACGTTTTTGAGCAGCAAATCAGCATATTAGAATGATTTCTGAGGGATCATGTAGCACTGGAGACTGGAGTAGTGGCTGCTGAAAATTCAGCTTTGACATCACATGAATAAATATATTTTTAAATATATTCAAATATAAAAAAGTTATTTTAAATTGTAATAATATTTCACAATATTTTTGTTTTTAATGTATTTTTGATCAGATAAATGCAGCCTTAGTGATCATAAGATACTTTTTTTCAAAAACATTTTTGTATTATTCCTTTTGGCCTCCAATGTATACATACACAGTATATTCAGTATGTAAGTAATATGTGGAATGCACTTACAGATGACATATCCCATCTGAATCTCCCATGCTCAAGCACATGACAGCACTTTTAGAAAAATCTCTGCTTTACAGCATTTATAGTTTGTTGGTTTGTTTTGCTCTGTTCTCTTGTGTATTTCCGTGTGAGTTTGAACAGCTGCGTTTTAGGTTTGTTTACTTTTCTTTGACAGGCCTGACTAACAGAGGCACTGTTCAACTGAATGAGAGCCATTTGTTGAGGATATATAAAAAAGGGGGGGTTCTAGGTGCAAAATGTCTTCTTGATTTTGTAGTAGGCATCAAAAAGGAGCATTATGCTGAAGTCGATTAGCTTAGCCAGGATTATTTCACAAAACATCTTATGCAAGTCAGTGGGTTTTGACAGCATTCCTGCCTTTAATCAGCAAAAAATAATTATACTTTTCTTCTCCAGCCAACAATTTTCTCTTATGTTTAAACATGCAAAGTTCCATCCTATTCAAAGCCTTGAAAATCATTCCCCCTTGTCCAAACATTGGTCATGTAATCCACACTTTGTGTTTCACAATTCAGTCTGCAGAGTGCATGTGTGGAGGATTAATTCCTGCTGCCAGTCCAGAATACCCAGGGAGGATAGACCTTCACAACCCTGTCCTCACCTGAAGCTGGATATCATTATTATCCAGGATCAAGCTTGAGACCAGAAGGCATTTCTTGATTGAGTATTGACAATTTGACGTTGCCTGCAACTTTTTTGAATTGACTTGTTGTTAGGTGTTGCCTGTCAAGGGATCAATTGAGCAGAGGACAGGCGAGCATCTCCCCCCCCACCCCTTTTTTCGAAGGTCAAACAATTCCATCGGCGTAAAGTCTAAATATTCTTGTTTAATTGATGCATTTTTGGTAATTACTGGTTAAGATTAGAATCCATGTGAGACTTAAAGGATTAATTCAAACAAAAATAAACATCATTTATGTCATGATTTACTCACTCTTATGTTGTTGCAAACCTGTATGACATTGAAAACAAAAGGAGAAACACTGAATAATAAACAGGTTAAATTTTCCATGCAATTACTGTACAATGATTGGGAACTAGAGCTTTCAAGCCTGAAAAAAGGTTGCAAAAGCACCCAAGCCTAATATTCCAATATAAAACAAGGCTTCTAAAGTCATAACTTTGACTGAAATTGAAAATGAAACCATTAGTCATTGATAATCATTTCCAGTGGGTTGCTAAACACTGTCCAGATCACTGAATCAGTGAGTTGAACCAGATCAGTTCAATTTGTGAACAAATCCAGACCGTTGTTGCAAACTGGATAACACAATCTAAAAAGTGCTGATTCTCAAGAACTTCACTACTTTTGTTCTTACAGGTTTGGAAGGATATGAGGGTGAATAATTAATTACAGAATATTTACAGTATTTATGAGTGATCTATTTGTTTAATCAAAAATGTAAACATGAACTGTTGTCTCGATATTTCTACAGAAATTAAACACATAATTGGATGTCTGTGTGGCTTATGTAACTGGCTTCCAGTTACATTTAGGATTGATTTTAAAGTACTTTTACTCATTTATAAATTTATAAAAAAAAAAAAAAAAATCATTTTTCTTTGGTATTGTAAGCTGGGAGCATAAACTTATGTACTATGAGACTTTAATGAGCTGAAGGACATCTGAGGGCAAATGCATTCAGCTTCTGTCAGTCCCCCTCCCAGGCTCCATTAGGCAGCTCATTTTGATGCAGCTATAGCATCTAGTGAATTACAATTGGTGTTTGGATGATTACATTGTTGGACAGAGATATGCTCATTGCCTGGTGATCCCAGCAGTAATCAATATCTTTATGCAGCCCCTCTCCGACTCCTGCATGTAAAACATTCCTAGCACACCATCTCCCATCCACCCTAACATTTATTCCCTCAAAGACATCATGGCCCTGTGGCATTGACACAGCTGCCTGGAAATCTGTCTTGTTTAACCTACACAAAAGTGCTCACAACCAAGCTGTTTCTATGTTATTGGGGAGACGTGGGCTATTATTATTATTATTATTATTATTATTATTATTATTATTATTATTATTATTTAATTTTTTTACTTGTACATGTTTATGTTTCTGTAACTTTAACTTGTAGGGAATGGTTATATCCATTTTGGTTTCATTCATAGGCTACCTTTAAGGCAAGATGATCTGGACAAAAGTGTCTATATATTATTACCTTAAGGATAAAATCTGCTATGTACTGCACCTAAAATGTATAATTGCAGAACAAATATATATGTTGTATTGGACATTATTGGAGCAATAGATTTTGTGTGAAAATAAATCATTCAAGTTGTTTATTTTGTTTAAAAATCTTATAAATGTATGAGGTTGCAGTGGGAGCCTTTTACCCCACACACGGAGTAAAAGACTCACCAGCATGGGGTAAAAGGCACACGGTATTTATACAAATACAAGTTGTTGTTTTTTTTTTATGTCTAAGTTAATACTTGTTCAAAACAATCACTTTAGCAAAGTTTGTACTGTTTTCTGCTTATTCTGACAAATAAAAGAATAGATTTTTGTTCAATAAATATACTTTCATTTAAATATGTTAATATAAAAATATATATTTTAAAATACAGTAACAAAGTCATTTTAATAAGTTAAGATTCTGAAAGTATTGAAGGAGGTCCAATAATAATTGAATATATATTTACAGTAGTAACAACAAATTATATTTTATTATATTATATGACTGATATCATGTTTTTAAATATGATGGTTTCATTCTAAACATGATGATTATCTCTAATATGGACACCCAACATAATACAGTATATGATATTTACCCTCTGAATCTAACCATGCTATGTCAACAAATGGAAAAGTCAGCCATCTATTAATTATCATGTTAATTACTGTGCGCCTTTAGCCCCAACAGCAGGGGCACTTTTTACCCCAAATACCATACTTTTAAATGTTCTTTTACTATTTAAAAACTGTTGCTTTAATTATCTTAAACAAAACTGAAAAACACAAAGAAGACCTTTGTCTCAAAATATATGCATTAATTTTAGCGATTCTCATTTGCTACTTAAATCTACAACATTAAAAAAAAACATGAAATATTAGATCAAGTAAGCACAGAATCAACTTTGCACTGCTGTGTGCAATCACATCAAAGATCAGACAAATACACGTGCATCTTAAAAAGCAGATGTTTTGGAAAGTGCTACGCCACATTTTTGTGCCATCTAGTGGTTTAGATGAAAATAATATCAAAGGCGCCTTTAGCCCATTTGTACCATACACTTTGATATGAACAGTGTACAGTATTACCAATGCTGTATTTTAATGCAAAGACACTAAGCAGACTAAGTAAGCTATGATATGAGGTTTAAAAGTCATAAAAAAATTATGTTAAAGTTAAACGTCTAATATATATGTAGTAATTTACACTTTAGATTCAGTATTGCCGGTTCCTTTGTCTGTTTTTACTCCAAAAACAGAAATATTTGCAAACGAAGCTGCAGCACGACAGTCACGCTCTCCAGACAACAGGCAAAAATTACTCATTTCTGAATGAATTAGTGTTTTGAACAATCTGTTATGAATGAGTCATTCATAAACAAAGTTTGTTGATTTGCTTCTGAACAAAACAAACAGCAAAGACACAACCCACATAAAAAACATTAGACAACGTAGACTGCAGCAATATGAAAAGTGCAAGCAATAAATGTAACTAGTATTGGGAGAGATGTTGTTGGTAATATTTTTTTTTAAATTCAGTGATTAGTTCATAATCATAATTATAATCAGTAATCCTCCTGTTTACTGATCACTTCGCCAAGTTTGTTCAGTGCAGCCTCAGGCTAATGAAAACAGACATCATAACAGATGACTATTTCTTCAAAGAGGATCATGCCACTTGACGTTCCATACAATTTGACCTGAAAAGAATTTTACTAATAATCTATAGTGCTGTCAAGATTGCCACTCCTCTTCCCTCTTTTGTTTGTTTTTTGTTTATTTGTTTGTCAAAAAATATATTTAATCAGCAACTTGAAGTAGCACAAGTTTAAGAAGTGAAAAAGGGCTTCAGATCTGATATTGTTGTTTGACATATAAAACATTTCATGTAAACAACATATATTCTGATTGACAATTGCCTCCTCTTCATTCATCGGTGGAAGAGCATATTTAATCTGCCACCAACCGACAATACTGCAGGAAGGGTTAATTGGAGAGCACGGTTAAAGTTTAGTAAGGAAAGTACCAACAGAGCCATTTGATTCTGTTGATTCATTCCAGAGATCATGTACAAATGAAAAGAATGCCTAAGCACAAGGTGCCCATAGTGTGCTGCATTAATCAGGAAATCAATAGCGCTGTCGATCTGTTGCCTTGAAAGCACATTGAAGAACTCAGTGGCACTAGACCAAAAAACTACCATCTCAATGGTAGGGTGGTCTGACATGGTCTTTAGCTATTTACTTTTTTTTTTTTTATCTGTGATATTGATTTAGTTTTGTTCAACAAAACTTTCAGTTAGTCATTTGATTTTGTTTTATTAAGTTTGTCTTGAAGATGGTAACCCTGAATGTGCATTGCAAAGTGAAACACAGAGCTCAGCTGAGATATAACTGAGACAACAAACAAACATGTATGAATGTAGCTATCAGTTATGTATATAGCCCCCATAGCCAGAGTTAAGCACAAATACTATTGATCCTCTAACTAAAGCACACATTAATATACAGAGCCCCAAAATGGATGAGAAGCATCTGTCTAACCCTGTTGTGAAAGGAACATGATGGTGGGCATTCCCTCACTTTGTAGTCACTAACAAAACTTTTGTCCACCATTGGGAAAAAAAAAATATTATTGCTTAATCATTCCATTCTGTGCCATTCCAGCCCGGCCAGTACGGATATGATTTTGCTTTCTATGGAAAATGAAATGATATCTGTACTAGCTGGGCTGTACAGTGCACTGTGGGGCTGACATAGCTTATAATATAAATGGATCAGTTGTTGCCTTGGTAAAGCAAGAGTATACATAAGATTTGAGATGTACTGTAAATGGTGACAGCATTATGGAGGATGATCAGATATTTTCCCATTACCCTGTTCCAGGAGCTCTGTATTAATATACTTACTTAATGGCCAAAAGTTATTTCAGCTTCACCCTAAAAAACCATTGCATTAAAATCTAGCTATTACAACTTCTGCTTGGAATCACAGAGCTTGTGATAAGGGTCCATTGAACACCTTTGGAATGGACTGCAATGGCCACTGTGAGCCAGGCCTCGTCAGTACGCCCAACATACATGTCTGACCTCACTTGTGTCTGAAAGGGAGCAACACCACTTGGAATGTGGTCAAACATCTCATGATTTACCTAAAAAATACAGAATTGATGGAAATAATATAATTCATTTCTAAGTTCCCTTGTTTGTCATATACTGTTCCACACTCCAGTTTGGTATGTGGCAATAATGCACCTTTAGGGGGCAGCTGTGGCCTAATGGTTAGAGACTTGGACTTGTAACCCGAAGGTCGCAGGTTCGAGTCTCGGTGCTGGCAGGAGTTGTAGGTGGAAGGGAGTGAATGAACAGTGCTCTCTTCCACCCTCAATACCCATGGCTGAAGTGCCCTTGAGCAAGGCACTGAACCCCCAGTTGCTCCCCGGGCGCTGGATCTATAGCTGCCCACTGCTCCGGGGGTGTGTTCACTTCTCACTGCTGTGTGTGTGCACTTGGATGGGTTAAATGCAGAGCACCAATTTCGAGTATGGGTTACCATACTTGACAAATGTCACGACTTTCACTTTCACTTTCACCTTTAAAATTGGTTGTCAGCCACCAATCAAATCAGAAGAAGAAGAAGAAGAAGAAGAAGAAGAAGAAGAAGAAGAAGAAGAAAACCCAAAACCAAGACAGGGGATCATAGTCCGGAATCATGACGCTGGGACATTTGGTCACCATACTTTGGTTAAATCGACTTATATAAAAGAATATAGTCTTTTTGATTGTTTTTTATTTGTTTGTTTTATTTTAATTTAATCCATACTTTATTCTCTCTGTGTACCGATAAACACATATGAACTAGAAGAATGACTAGCAACATGGGCACTATCTTCACTAATACATTAGAAGCTGTTGGCCCCATCAATTTGAAAAACGTTAGAGAAAAATGTACTGCGCCATGGAACAACACTAATACCCATTCTCTCAAGAAAGGAACTTGTAATCTTGTGTACAAATGGAGAAAAACTAACTTGGAAATTTTTAGAATTGTATGGAAAAACAGTATGTCCAGCTACAGACAGGCTCTAAAAGGCTGCCAGGGCCAAGCATATCCACAAACACACAAAAAATAACCAAAATAATCCAAGGTTTTTATTTAGCACAGTGGCTAGATTAACAAATAACCAGACGCCACCCGATCTAAAAATTCCCTCATAGTTTAATATTAATTACTTTGTGAATTTCTTCACTGATAAAATAGATAACATCAGAAACACAATAGCAAATTTAGATTCTACAGTGTCTAGTACTTCAGCTTCATTCATCGAACCCAAAGAAAAACTGCAGTCCTTTACAAATATAGAACAGGGTGAGCTAAATAAACTTATCACTGCATCTAAACCAACAACAGGTTTATTAGATCCTGTACCTACTAAATTACTCCAAGAGCAGAAGAACCACTTGTCAATATTATTAACTCATCATTATCGTTAGGTAACATCCCAAAACTATTCAGGTTGGCATTTATTAAGCCTCATATTAAGAAACCACAACTAGATCCTAATGAACTGGCAAATTACAGACCCATTTCAAATCTTCCGTTTATGTCTAAAGTTTTGGAAAAAGTTGTGTCTGCTCAATTGTTCTCCTTCTTGCAAAAAGAAAAAAAAATCTCTATGAAGAATTTCAGTTAGGTTTCAGGCCCCACCATAGCACAGAAACTCCACTTGTTAAAATTACAAATGGCTTGCTTCTTGCGTCAGACCAAGGCTGCATCTCATTGCTAGTTTTACTTGATCTTAGTGCTGTGTTCGACACTATAGATCATGACATACTCATAGATCGATTACAAAACTATACAGGTATTCAAGGGCAGGCTTTAAGAGGGTTTATATCCTACCTGTCTGATCGCTACCACTTTGTTTACTCAAAAAGGGAGTCATCTCAATTATCACCAGTAAAGTATGGAATGCCACAAGGATCTGTCCTAGGTCCTCTGCTATTTTCAATATACATGTTACCCCTTGGTAATATTATTAGAAAATATGGAATTAGTTTCCATTGTTATGTTGATGATACTCAACTATATATCTCAACAAGACCAAATTAATCTTTTTAAATTATTTAAGCTAACAGAGTATATTAAAAATGTAAAAGATTGGATGACCACTATTTTTTCCTGTTGAATTCAGATAATACAGACATATTATTTATTGGACCAAAAAGTCCAAAGAATCTCTTGGATTGCAATTTGCAACCAGACGGATGTACTGTTACTTCCTGTACAGTCAAAAATCTTGGTGTTATATTAGACAGCAACTTGTCTTTTGAAAATCATATTTCCCATGTTACAAAAACAGCATTCTTCCATCTTAGAAACATTGCCAAGCTGTGAAACATGTTACCTGTTTCTGATACAGAAAAGCTAGTTCATGCATTCATGACCTCTAGACTGGACTACTGTAATGCACTGCTAGGTGGTTGTCCTGCATCTTCAATAAACAAGCTACAGGTTGTCCAATATGCAACGGCTAGAGGCCCTACCAGGTCAAGAAAATATTATCATATTACCCCAATTTTACAGTCTCTGCACTGCCTACCTTATAAGTTCTGTATCAGTTATAAAATATTATTACTTACCTACAAGGCCCTTAATGGTTTAGCTCCTGCATACCTAACTAGCCTTCTACCATGCTACAGTCCATCACGCTCCCTAAAGTCGCAAAACTCAAAACTTTTGGTAGTACCTAAGATAGCAAAGTCCACTAAAGGAGGTAGAGCTTGTTTGCATTTGGCTTCCAAACTCTGGAATAGCCTCCCTGATAAAGTTCAGGGTTCAGACACACTCTCTCTGTTTAAATCTTGATTAAACATCTCTTTGGCCAAGCATTCAAATAATGCATCTCAAATCTTGTAACTAGGAATTACACAAGCTTCAGTCTGGATCCAGCCCTTATAAAGACCTGCGATGACAGAATACCTGAGAAGAGATGATGCAAACCCCTCAGAGGACCAACCCTGAAACAACATAAACTACCATATTTTTTTACAAGTTCAAGTGCAACATATAATCATTGCTGTTAATAATGTTCATCGTCTGTTAGATTACGTCATTAACTGAATTTTACAGTACATTTCTGTCATATGTACATCAGTTTGACATAGTCACCACTGACAAGCTACTACTAAATATATTGTAGAAACGTAATTTTCTGTAAAGCTGCTTTGCAACAATATGTATCATGAAAATAAACTTGAATTGAATTGAACTGAATTGAACTGAACTGAATTGAAAAGGCTGTTGTGTGGTAGAATCAGCTTCCATGATGCTGAACTTAAATACCCCAATGATGTTGAAATTGTTTCAGTTGCTCGACAAGCACATATGGGTATAGTGTTTGGGTGTCTGCATACTTTTTGGCCATGTAGTGTGCCGCTATGGGAGTCTCTTCCATCGAGTGATCAGTATTTTGACCTTCTCCCTGATGTGTTCAGACGGTAGAAAATAAGGAATTCCCTGTATTGTTACAAACATAAGTATTGGAAACATAATTTAGAAAAATAAATAAAGCCTGGTTTTCTGAAAGGAGCAGGTGTAGCTTTTATCCACCAGGGTTCACCTGACAGACCATGCCTCATTGGTGCTGCTGTCCCATGTGTACTTCAAATGCTTTAGCCATCATATTCTGAGCTTGATCTGTCTGTTTGAAGATCCACTTTATGGTCAAAGTCCTGTGTGTCTTTTGTTATTGTCAGTCAGATGGATCTCAGCTGCATAAGCTGCAGCTAAAACAGAAGGCACAAACAACAAAGAGACTAAAACAAACCAGTATACTTGGTGCAGTATATCTGAGCTTGAGAGCTGTGATAAAGGAATATGCAAACAGAATTATGGTACAAATGAGTGTTAATGACAAAATTAACTAAATGTTACAGCCAGGATTATTTAGTAATACTGTGCAGTTCACTGATAAATGTATAAACATTGTACACAAATTACATTAAAGTAAAAATCATTGTAGTGCGATGGATTTTGACTAAAAAATGTCAGGAGCATTCATTCAAAAGTGACATCCTGTGGATTGTTTACAGTGCAGAAGCTTGACACAAAATATCTGACCTCCAAAAAACATTTCAACTTCATGCTCTCTGCCTGTTTAAACACAGAAACCTGTCATCTACAGTTACATGCATCTGCATATATATATATATATATATATATATATATATATATATATATATATATATATATATATATATATATATATATATTTTATATTTATATATGTGTGTGTGTGTGTGTGTGTACATGCTTATGTGTGTGTGTGTGTGTGTGTGTGTGTGTGTGTGTGTGTGAAAACCAGTTGATTACATCGAATCCATCAAAATGCTTATCAGAATTTCCCTGCTGTGAGCAGCTGCTTAATTATCAAGAAGAATCTTGTTGTAGATGCAAATGGGGCCTTTTGAACTGAGCATCATGTTCACTGTCTGTTATTAAACTCCTAAGCCCCTAAACTTTTCACAGGTTGTGTGACAAAATCAATATCTATTGTATCTGTATCGATGTACACTATATCTGTTGTCTAATATACATATATTACAATTAAGCTAGTAAATCCAGCATAACTGCACTGCTACTAAACATTATTTTGTACCTTTATTGACAACCATCATAACAGAGATGGTAAAGAGAAAGATGTGTAATGAATCAATTTATCACAAACAGTTTTTCCACAAGAAAATATTAAGTAAATATTATATAGAAGGTGAACAGTGTCATAAATACAAAACATTAAAATGCTGACACTAAGACTGACATTAAAATAATGCAATAAGTATTCACTTAACAACATAAAATGAAAATCTACATGACTGATGAGAAAAAAAAAATTATTTACATAAAATACGGAGTGTCACACAGGGAATTTAACAATTCACATTGTTTCATTGTAAATTATAAGATGACTTTTTCAAGATTCTTTTTACTTACAAAAACTGTACATTAAACAGTACTTTACTGTAAAAATTAAATGTCCCGTTAGACATATTACAGTTTTTCACCATATGTAGTAGGAAAATGTACTGTTAACCATTTAACAGTTTATAACTGGGTAACACTTTACACTAACTTTCAATAATAAATCATTAACTAACATTATATAATGCTTAACGGATCATTAGTTAATATATAGTCAAATAGCTAGAAATATGAGATAATGTGCTTGTTAATGTGTATTAATAAAATGAATTAAGTAAGTTCATATGAATATGAATAGAATGTAGAATTATTAAAAGCTTTTGTTGATGTCCAATACTTTTACTGCTATTGAGGTGTGATACGGGTAAGGTTAGGGACAGGTTTGGTGATATAGGTAGGTTTAAGGGTTGGTTAAGGGATCAAAAGTATACAGGGGGTTAATTTGATTACTATAAGGGAACGCAGTTCAATCTGTTTAAATTACAAGTTTTGATAAATGAACAAGTACTGTATTTTCTTGAAAACCTGATTTGTTTTCTCCTGTTGATGTAGGATTTAAGGAATATTAAAGTCCCTTTCAAGGAAAGTCTGTTCACTCGGCAGCCATATTTGCAATGCCTCCGGGCAGCTGTTTCAGTCATCCAAGACCAAGTCCTTTCTAAATCAATGGGGGAATCCTGAAATCTCCAAAAAAATTATTTTTTAGTCTGGACCAGCCAATCCTAGAGTTTTCAAGCTCCAACCACCAAACTTGGGTCAGACCTTCAGACTGTTCTTACTCGGGTTGCTATATCTTTTATAACTGATCAGACTTACAATTTTCTCATAGCCTTTAATTGGCAGGGTCAAATTACTTTTGTAGAGTAAGACTTACAGAGTGTTTAATGATTATCCTGGGACAACATGTTAAATCATGCTAGCAACATACCAAAACATGTTAGCAACATTCTAATCATGCTAAAAACAAGATAGCAACCTGCTAGTCATGCTAGAATCATGCAAGCAACATGCTAATCATGCCAAAAACATGGTTGCTCTGTAGGCAAACTGAAGAGGATCCAGCAAGGGTCCAGTGATGTCCTTCAGGTAGGCCAGGACCAGTCTCTCAAGTGACTTCATGACCACAGATGTGAGAGCAACAGGTCTGTAGTCATTAAGTCCAGTGATTTTTGGCTTTTTGGGAACCGGAATGATGGTGGAGCATTTGAAGCAGCAGGGAACTTCACACAGCTCCAATGATCTTTTGAAAATCTGTGTGAAGATGGGGGCCAGTTGGTCAGCACACACTTTTAAACAGGTAGGTGAAACACCATCTGGGCCTGAAGCTTTTCTAGATTTCTGCTTCCTGAAGACCCGGTTCACGCCCTCTACACAGACCTTAAGCACAGGTTAAATGGTGGGGGAGGGAGGGGGGTTGCAGGGGTGGTAAGTGAATGTGTGAAATGCAGATCGGAGCAGATGGGGTGGTAGACTATCCTTTTCAAATCTGCAGTAAAACACATTCAGATCGTCAGCCAGTTGTTGATTCTCCACAGACTGTGGGGCAGGTGTCTTATACATGGTGATGTTCCTCAGACTAGTCCATACTGGTAGTTTTTTTTAGCCACTCTGATCTCCTTTGTTAGTCTGTTCCTGGTCTGGTTATACTATATTTTATCCACACTTCTGTAAGCATCCTCTTTGGCATGACGAAGCTGTTTGAGTTTCCCAGTAAACCACAGTTTATCATTATTAAATGATAAGAATGTCCTGGTAGGAATGCAAATATCTTCACAGAAACTGATATATGAAGTTACAGTCTCTGTGAACTCATCCAGATCGGTGGCTGCAGCTTCAAAAACACTCCAATCAGTGAGGTTAAAACAAGCTTGTAAATCACTCTCTGCTTCATTAGTCCATCTTTTAACAGACTTTAATACAGGTTTAGCTGATTTCAGTTTCTGCCTCTAGGTCGGTATAAGATGAACCAAACAGTGATCAGAAAGCCCCAAAGCTGCCCGTGGGACAGAGTGATATGCATCCTTTATTGCTGTTTAACAGTGATCCAATATATTATTGTCTCTGGTGGGATACGTAATGTGCTGCTTGCATTTTGGTAGTTCACGGGAGAGATTTGATTTGTTAAAATCTCCAAGAATGATTAAAATAAAGTCTGGGTTCCATTTCAGTTATTTGTTCGGCCAGCTGTTGCATCGTGGCGCTTACGCATGCATCCGGAGGCACGTACACATTCACGAGAATGAAAGAGGAAAACTCCCGCGGCGAGTAGAAAGGTTAACAGTTTATGATGAGTGCCTCTAAGTTAGGACAGCATACCTTTTTCAGCGTTGTTACGTCTAAACACCAACTTTCGTTGATGTAGAAACACAATCCACCACCTCTCGTTTTCCCCGTTAACTCCGTGATGCGATCCTCTCTGTACAGCTGCTAGCCCGGCAGATGAAGCGCGTTGTCTGGAATGGCTTCACTCAGCCAGGTTTCAGTAAAGCACAGTGCAACAGAGTTTGAAAAGTCCTTATTGGTGGAGGTGAGGAGAAGAAGTTCATCCGTTTTGTTAGGAAGGGAATGGACATTTGCGAGATGAATGCTTGGAAGCGCAGTCTGAAAGCCGCACGCGGAACATCACCAGGGCGCCGACACGTTTCCCTCTTCTGCATCTGTACGCGCGTTTGAACAACACGGCTGTACCTCCGACTAGAATGTCCAACAAAACATCCGAATAATCAAAAAACGGAAAAATATCTTCTGGGATGTGTTGCCTAATGTTAAGGAGTTTGTCTCTGGTAAAACTTATAGAAGAAGAATAACAAAAAACAGAACAAACAAACAAAAACAACAGAAGAACTGCGGAACTCAGTGTCATTTTGCGGCGCCACAGTACTGTTAACCAATTAAGTTTTTTACAGTAGCATTTTTAGACTTTTACAATTAAATTAAATTAAATTAAATTAAATTACATGAAATTAAATTAAATTATGTTACGTACTTTTCTTCCTGGTAAATTCAAGAAAATAATATATTTTATATATATATATTTTTTTCAGCATATATGGAAACCAATCATTGCCTGCATTCAGATCAAAGCATAAAAAAGTCACAAAAAGTAAGTGAAATAAGTTTTAAAACTCACAGTGCAGCAAGTCACCTGGAGTGGTGCTAAGAATAATTTCCTATGAATTCATTGCAGTAGCTATGGGTTAAACACTGGCTCACTAAAGCTGTGATGCCCTACTGTGCCCTGGCTATAGTGACTCACAGGATGGATGGAATGATTAAACCACTCAGTTGAAAGCTTTTAACAAAACACATTAGAAAAACTATGAGCAGCAAAAACTAACCTAGCTCCAACATCTGAAATTAGAGCCAGTTCTGTTTTTATTTCTTTGTTTTAAATCACCTTTTCTGTGTGCAATTTGCTCCCGAGAAGCTTTTATTTTTTTTTTTATTATAAAACTAAGATAATCATGAAGGGGTTAAAGGGAGAAAGTGCAATCCAGGGACAGATGATGTGGGACTGTGCAGACAGAGATCAGGGTGTGTGGTCTTTGAGTGCTAAAGTTTTTTGGAAGTAGGGAAAAATCCATATTCATGGAGGTTTTCCAGAGAACAAGGGCAGGAGGTTTCAACTAGAGTGGACTTAGAAAACACTGTGTATGCAGCATGATTTAAGTTAAGAGACTTGAATAGCCCTTATAAATTATTCTAGGGCTAACATTTGTGACTAAAATGCAATATAGGCATAGAATGTCATATAGTTTCATACACAAAAATTAACACTGCAAATATCATATTTTTCTGTGCCATATTTGCTTTCTTTTTGTTTGTATTTCTATTTAGAATACAGAAGGTTGCAGGAAAATATATACTGTACATAATTCAATGAAAAAAGTATATCTAAGCAAGAACAACTGATCAGCTGTAAACAGCAAAATAACATCATACTAAGAATTTCCCTACCAAAGATCAAACTGAACCCACGCTCTTGATATGCAGTATGGAACCAGGTGATTTCAAGGATAAATGATTTAGCTTGATTTCATTAACTCAGCATGACAAAAGTAAATTTACTTAATGGAAAGCAATTACTATGGCTAACAGACAGGCTGAGGCAATTTGAAGGTTCTAATTCCATAAGACTTCAGATCAATTATCATGACATGAGGAGAATAGTGTGAATATACTACATCCAGGAATGAATATAACATAACATGGCTAAACATTTACAAAAAATGTCAAAAGAGATATATACTAGTGTTAAAAGGTTTTTTTTTTATTTTATTTTATTATTTTTTTTGTAATAAATAAATAAATAAATAAATAAATAAATAAATAAATAAATAATTAAATAAAAACAAACAGTTATATTGTTAAATATTATTAAAATTTAAAATAACTGTTTTCTATATGAATATATTTTGAAATACAATTTATTCCTGTGATAGCAAAGATGAATTTTTAGCAGCCATTACTCCAGTCTTCAGTGTCAAACATGATCTTTCAGAAATCATTCTAACAACAATATGCTGATTTGGTGCTTGAAAAATGTTTCTTCTTATTATAAATGTTTTTAAAAAATAAATTTGTGGAAACATTTTTTTGGGGGGGGGATTCTTTGATGAATGGAAAGCTCAAAAGAACAGCATTTAAAAGTATTAAAGTAAAGAACAAAACATACATTTGTATGGTTCAAAAAACAAAATCTTATGTAAGGAATAATGTACAGTCAGCCAGCAAATAATTTTATAAATAAATGACAGGAAAGAGACCACACAGTGATATGAAAGACATGAAACTAGCACAGTGTATGAGATTGTCATTATACAAAAGTATTTGTCTGCAGAAAGTCAAGTATTCCAAAAAGCCATATATGTCACAGTCTCTCTTAGTTTGGTCTTTGTTGTCAGTTTTTCTATTGTTGAGTTAGTTGTCATGGTTTCTTATTAGTTACCATTTAGTTCATTGTGTATTTAAGTTCATCTTAGTCTGTTCATTTCTGTTGGGTGTTGTTCATGTTACGTGTGTTGAAACCCTTCTTTTTTCATCATGTTCGTGTGTACTACAACACAGCGTTGTGACGTAATGTGAAGCAAGCAACTCTACAAAAAAGTAATAATTTTTAATATCTACAAAGAAAAAAGTAAAGGGAGTTTTCAAATCAATAATTAATATTTGGTTCTCCCTATGAAATATTATATCTGAACATCACAGAATATGGCACTAGGATAATGAGATAGAAAACAAATTGATCAATACACAAAAAAAAAAAAAAAAAAAATAATAAATAAAGTAATCAATAAAACAAAAAAATACAAAAAAACAAAAAACTAGATACTTATAAAATTAAACACCACATGCTTCATATCCATATAAACATATTGTCTAAAAAATATGTAGAACTCTTCCAGCTTGTCTGTCAACACAAATATACTGTATCCAACACATAGGTGAATACAATCATGACGCAAGCCAGTGGCATGGCGATGTAGGGGTTTGCTCTGGGCATTTCTAAAATAAAACTGGCAGAATGGTGGTGCAAGAGTGATCTCTAATCCTTCAATTCATAAGGAAAACAGAATTTGAGGTGAGGAGTCTTGTCAAAGAGAAGGATGCTGCATGGAATGTTAAAAGGGTGGATGGCAATGGGAGACGGAGGATAGTATAATGTCACATGTTCTGTTTCCTGTCTGTTAAGTCTTGAAAATCCATTCAGTCTGCTTTTTGTTTTTGTCGACCTTTGTGTATGTTTATTTTTGTTTTCTTTCTTCAGTGTTTTTTTTTTTTTTTTTTTTTTTGTACCTTCCTGGCAAATATGCTACTTAACCGCATTGTGATAAGAATATAAATTCCTATGAAGGCTTTTCTATCAGTTTTGATTTGAAGGATGATTTTATGATAATTCTTCATATCTCCCTCAGCTGTGGTCCTGCAGTAATGACAATTCATTACATTTTTTTTTAAATTCACTACAAATAAGAAAAAGTATGGAACCAGGTGATTTCAAGAATAAATGATTTAGCTTGATTTCATTAACTCAGCATGGCAAAAGTAAATTTACTTGATGGAAAGCAATTACTATGGCTAACAGACAGGCTGAGGCAATTTGAAGGTTCTAATTCCATAAGACTTCAGATCAATTATCATGACATGAGGAGAATAGTGTGAATATACTACATCCAGGAATGAATATAACATAACATGACTAAACATTTACAAAAAACGTCAAAAGAGATATATACTAGTGTTAAAAGGGTTTTTTTTATTTTTTATTTTTTTTTTTGTAATAAATAAATAAATAATAAATAATTAAATAAAAACAAATTCCCGAAAAAGCTCTGAGAAACTGTAAAATGAAAAAAAAAATATGGCAACTGCCACAGTAACCATTATTGAATTATCGTAGACATGAGCCTCCAGCATCTCTTCAATAACAACAAACAGCTAAAGAACATTCACAATAATGAGGAACGGATAAAGGAAACCAGTGTTGATCAGGGCAGACTTCATTTCAATAAAAATGTAGCTTGGTTATAGATGGTTAGCCCTGAGTCAGGCTTTATTGGACAGAAGAATAATCATTGTTGGTTTATGGGAGCTTTCCTACATAATTAGTTTATTAATATAATCAGCCCGCAGCCTTTCAGGCAGATTCATGCAGCTTAGATTAGGATTGTTGGAGGAGAAAAAAGAAGAAAGGAAGGAAAACTTAATTATATTCATTAATAATCCTCACATATATTTTGAATGAGAAAGCAAAGCAAATGAACTGAATAGGCCAGACATAAACAGACCAAAATATAAAAGTTTATGGGCATGCTCTCCATCTTCGGGGATGTGTTTCTTCTTATTGTTTTCTTTTTCTGTAAATAATAAATAAAACAGATCACACCTATTATTATTCTATAAATCAATGAACACTGTGTATTTATTTTTTTTTTTTTTTTGTCTTATGCTGTCATCTCAGAGTTATAGTGACACCTAGTGGTGTGGATGCAGCATCGCACAAAGCAAACCATTGCCATTGTAGGAATATGCCATTTACAATCATAATTAAGTCAACAAGTAAAAAGTGTCCAGTAACAGACAGATCACAGAGAAAAAAAAAAGGTAATAGTATTTATTTGGTCATGTGATCTCAACATGGCTGTCCTCATGAGGTGACCCGCTCCATGTAAAATAAAATTTCTGACAACAATTGTGCCAAAAACAGAAACGTTTTTTCCTTTGCATTTTTGAAAATTTTTGTATATAGACTACAACATTATCAAAACAATCCCTGCTCACACGGATCCACGAAAACAACTAAAACCGCTGTAGTATTCATTCCAGGCCAGTAGTTGGCAATGTCACTTTGTAAAGAAATACTACGCGCCTGCGCACTTACTCATTCTACTAGACGGCGGAACACATAACCTATATACTGTATGCACAGGACATTACCTTTTTTTACAAGTTCACCTTTTCCTAGTTTGTACAGATATGATAACGGTATCATTGTCGAAGACTTGCACTTTGAAACCCGTTATCAAAAGTTTGCATTCCCAGGCCCCCAAAACCCAACTGATGATTAAATGAACGCCCAAAACACATTTTCAAACACAGTTGAAAATGTTGACTTGTAAACACCCTCAAGACATGCTGTGTTCCGGGTGTTAATGTTGCATGATTTATTGAAATTCTCTCCTCCCATAAATTTTGTGTCTAAAAGGAAAATTCATACAAATGCATATGCAATAAGGTCAGCCATAAAAATAACTGTTTCACTGCATCTGTTTAATAAATCCTGACAGTAGTTTTTCAATGCCAAAAGAGGGGCAGGCGATATAATGTTAGCAAATCTGGCCCTAAGTGTTAACCTAACTTTTAAACATTAACTATGTGCAGTTATCCAGATTCAGGAAGAAGAGAAATAAACTGATTTAAAGGGACTAACAAGCAAAACCATGGAACATAACCATGTACATCTTACACTCACTGTGATTTTGGTTTAGGGAGCACATGCTCCATTCAATCACAGACAAAAGCACCAAAATGGGAAACAAGGCACATCCAGCAGATCACAGGAGTCAGTGGAATCAAAGAGGTAAAAATCTGAACTGCTTAAGTCTGTGATGGTGAGGGCAGATAAAAGTCACTTTCATCAGGTCCAATTAAAAAAAAATAAAAAATAAAAAATAGAGGGCCACTGTTCTGGGACCCTCTTAACTTAATGGAGTATTTTCATACACCTAATGTTTGTGTGTGTTCAAAGGCTTTGCCTCAAGTCACCATCTCAGCTTTTAGAGACAATCTATAGAGGCAACAGGAAAAACAACCTACAACGAAAAGGTCAACCTTGTGGATATTTTTAAAGCAGAAGCACCATGCCTTTGCATGTACCCTTATATTTATGAGTGAATTATGAATGTAACTTAAAAAAAAAAAAATATTTGATATTTTTGATAACTAAGTTTACAAATGATTATTGTAGACAAAAAAGTGTAGATCTAAAACATCTATATCTTTACCTTACTCTGCTGTATAGGCATCTTTTTCATAATAAAGGCCTGCTTATTAAAATAAAATAATAACAGTTATATATTACATTTAAATGGCAAATTGTTAAAAACTGTTTTTTTTAGTCATATCTATAAGGCAGCTCAAAAAAATAAAATAAAATAAAATAAAATAAAATAAAATAAAATAAAATAAAATAAAAACAAAAAGAAAAAAAAAATAAAATAATATAATAATAATAATAATAATAATAATAATAATATAAAACGTCCAAAAAAGTATTTGCATCTTTGATAACTAAGCAGAATAATTATTATTACAGGCAATAAATAAATAAATAAATAAATAAACTTCTAAATCTTCTTAAATCTTCTTAATCTATCTAAAACTTTTACATAAAAAATGCATGGTTATGTCTGTCCAGCTAAAATAAAATTAAATATTTTCTTCTAAATTTTTCTTTCACATAGGTCACAGCACTCAAAGGGCCCACTCAAAAAAAATAAAAAAAAATAATAAATGTGCATGGAGCCCATGTTTTTAAGTGATGATTTTAGCAGACTTGTCAAAGTTTATTATACTCAACACACAAAGGTGTATTGGACGTGGATTTCCTATTATCCCAGCCTATCCTGTGTGAGTAGAGCTATAAAGGAGTCCACACATGAGTGAGTGGGATAAGGTGGTGAGCACAGTGGAGGTGAGGGCGAATACGTATGCGTGGCAGCTCTCAGGCAGATGGAGAAGCTGTACTTCCACACAGTGGGATGAGCCTCAGGCGTTTCTCTCTCTCCGTTGTTCCCCTGAGACATCCTCCTCCAACCTCACACTTGCTCAGTCTGCCTAATCCAGCCCTGACAGGATGAGGCCAGCACACACTTACATACCTATGCTCAGACAAATATAAACCGACAATTGACTGTCCCTCATTAACACAATTAAAACATCTCAATTTTTCACACATACACTAACAGAATTCATGTTTCTCATGATATTTTGATATGACATTTTTGCTTAAGATGCTTGTTATTAGTTTTGTAAATTGTAAAAATATAAATTGGCCTTATGTATTAATTTATTTACATAACAGCAAGTTTATTATTAAACATAAATTTTATTATATGTTGATTTAGTTTTTTTGTTTGTTTTTTTTTTTTTTTTTTTTTTAGATTAGGGTGTTAAGATCTTTTATATAATTCTAAAATGTGGAAATAATAATAATAATAATAATAATAATAATAAAAGGTATTTATAGTGTATAACCAGTTTTTTTTTTTTTATGCCAGGTTCTACCAAATATTATGCTCCCATTCCTAAAATATGTAGCCAATTATATATTTAGTTGTACTATGGACTACTAAATATCAACAGAATATAATAAGTGGAATTAATTTAATGATTTCTGACCAGTATTTAGAAAGCAGAATGAAATATTAATTTTATCAAATTTGGTGACTGTAAATCAGGGTTATTATTGTTAACTACAAATAAACTAAAATAATAATAATTAAAAAATCATTACTTCAGATAAAATAAACATTAAACTAAAGCTGAAATCTATATAGACATTAAAAAACTGATTAAATAACAAAAGACACACACACAAAAAAAAAACTAATTGTATGTTAACAATACTAAAATAACACTGATGTGAATGATGACATGTATTATTAATTTTGCATAGGTATATTATGTCATCTTTGTTAGTCCTAAAACTACAGTCTTTTTTTTCCCTCAAAATTTACCCCTGGTATATAAAATATAATATCCATGTCACACTAGGGAAACCACAATGTTTTGTTATCCCTTTAAAATTAGTGAATTTAATAGTGTTTGGACATATCAATAATCGTTCATTTTTAATTAGCTCTCCCACTTCTATAGCCATATGTTGCTTTGTACATCTCGTCACTCTTTTGTGGATGCCAATAACATGATACGTGTGAAAGTCTAATACCAAATGCTGTTTGTGTCTTCTGTTCCCTTCTGTTGTTTTTCACAAGTAAAGCTGCCAGTGTCATGCCACATTGACTTTTGTCTCCATTCTCAAGGTCAGAAACTACAAGAAAAGCTGTCCAAGCAGGATCAGGACAGGACAAAGGAACTGAAGCACTGACCCCTTGTCTTAATGAATAAGAGATGACAAAAGCATTCATTATTCACAGTGCGCTGTGGTGTGATTGGCTACTGACACACTTCCAAACTATGTAACCTCTAATCAATTTGCCACATGAGACTTTATAAAAGTTAATGTTTCTACTTTCTGAAACTCAACCCATAAAACTTGTAGACTTAATAATCTATACATCAATCATCCTACATAACTGAAGCCAGAGCCTTTCATGTGCGCTCAAAATCATTTCATTTCATACAGCTTCAAAAGATTTCAGATTATCTAATATGAATTCTTCCATATTGTTTCACAGTAGCTCAAAGGTCAGCAATGTGGGGCCCAGAAACAATCCAATATGAGAGATGTCTCTGGGAATTACACAAGGAAAGGGTGTGTAGAAAAGCTTACAGGTTTATTGCAGCCCCTGATTGGAGACCAAATCCTCTGCTATTCCATTATATAATCCAGATATGTGTTTTGAATGTGTAGAGGGGTAGGCTGTGCTGAAAAACTGGCTATTGTCATCATTGATCAACCCATCTCAGTGACATGACTCTAACTATAGAAGGTCTTGACCAGTGTGAATCACTTTCATACCTTAAGGCTTTAGAGACAAGAGAAAATGACAGCACTCTAATCTTTAAGCTAATTTACTCAAACAGTAAGTAAGGTGGATGTTTACACCATGTGTTCAATATTGACTGATGTCAGGCGGGTTATTGATCTAATAGATCCAAAAAAATAAAACATCCACCCACAGACAAATAAAGGCCACAAATTAGATATTTTTAATATGTAATTTCCACAAGGATGCGCTGTTTCTACGTGTATTTAGCTTTGATTTGAAAGAAAACAGCGCATCCTTGTGGCGCTGATGATACAGAAGACCATACGCAGCATACGGTGATCTGGAGAGACACAGAGGAGACTGTTGACAAAGGAATTGTTGAATAAAGTTGTTATTTTTGTTTTCTTACATAAAAGGGTTCCCGTCGCTTCATATAACACAGATTGCATGTCTGATGGCAGATGGAGTATTCTGATGACTTTCATACCTTTTATGGTTCTTGACACTGTTATTTATTTGGCAGTCTATGGGACAGTCACAGGCCTCCCGGTTTTCATCCAAAATATCTTGAATTGTGTTCCGAAGATGAACTGAGCTTTTACAGGTTTGGAAGAACACGGGGGTAAATGATTAATGACAAAATTTTCATTTTGGGGTGGAGTATCCCTTTAAGTGCCTTGCCGTAGGGGCATGATGGTAACTCATGAACAAAGCTTCTTTCAAAACAGATCAAATCACTAAGCTTAGCTACCTCCTGGTATACTACCCATAGTCCAAAGTACACTACAAGACTTTTTCATGGTGATGTGTTCTTTTGATAATTTAGCAAACATCTCATTGATTGTGTTCTGGATTCAGATTGGCTGCATATGAAAATACAATGTTAATTTAATTAATCACAACCATGTGTTGGATTCAAGGTGAAACTGATTAAAGTGCTAAAAAAAAAAACTGACTACTTTTGTTTGACACAAATCAGTGGTTATTGTAAACAAACATCAAAAAGCTATTTGATGTAAGAACTGAATAAAGAACAAAGTAGACAGGGCTGTGATCCCCCCTCAGGTCACTTGAAGGTCATTTTTGCTATATTTTCAACACAGAAATGCCAGCATTCTGTCAGCCAAATCCTGTTCCGAGCACCATGGTATTAGCATGTCCCCTTATTCACTACGATAAACCTCATTTTTTGTGCAGCATGTCTTTTATCTGTTTCTTAGTCACTCAGAAGTCTCTGACTTGAAAGAGAATGTGGCAGTGTTTCAATTTCACATTTGATCTCTGAACTCAAATACAAGCTTATCTTATCTTCATTCCAAACACTTGAATCCCTTACCTCACCATGCTTTGTAAGCTAAAAATTATCAGATAACTTTAAGGAAGCATGATTGCTGTTAAAGTAATATTTTCCTCTTCTTTTCTGATTTTAGCTTGAAAAACATGTCCATGTGATGTTCTATATTTATACTTGTTTTACTAGAAAATAAGATAATACTTAAGAGAATACTGCATGTCATGGTGTTACAATAAGATTACTTTATTTAACTTTTACTATTTTATCCTTGTCGTTATTCAATTCTTATCGCAGTGCCTTAGTGGGCCTAATTTACATCTAATAAAAAAAAATATGATGAAGAGAAGAATGAAGATTGAGTCATCTAACCACAAAATTATGGACAAGGAGCTGTGAGGCCATTTGCATTCAAGAGAAGTTAAACAATTTTGCAACTGTAAGAATTTAATAGATGTGCTCATGTTCCATGTGAACAAAATGGTAACACAATAATAATTGGTAACACTGTACAATAAGGATCATTAACATTAGTCAACTACTTTAGTCAACATGAACTAAGAATGAACAATACTTCTACAGCATTTATTAATACCAGTTAATTTCAACATTTACTAATGCATTATTAAAATAAAAAATTGTGTTTAACATTAGTTGATGCACTGTGAACTAACATGAACTAACAATGAACAACTTTATTTTCATTAAGTAACATTAACAAAGATTTGTACAGTAAATACTGTACTACATGTGTTGTTCATTGTTTGTTCATGTTGGTTAATACATTTACTAACATTAACCAATGGAACCTTACTGTAAAGTTTTACAGAATAATCAGATCTTCACAAATCAACATCTGTTTTACACTCATAAGGTCAAGTGGTCTAGTTATTTGACAAAAGGAATATAAAATAAAAAAATCTCAATATATTGGCAATACTATACAATGAAAAAATAAATAAACAGCCAAAACCAGCTGGTTGGCTGGTTTTAGCTGGTATTCCAGCCTCATCATAGCTGGTTAACAGGATGGTTTTAGAGATTTAGAGGATTTTGACCACTTCTTTAGCTAGTCAGGCTGGGAGACCAGCTGGCCAACCAGCTAAAACCAGCGCTGCCATGGGAGACCAGCCTAGACCAGCTAAAACAAGCTACTTCCATCTTAAACCAGCTAAGACCAGCCAACCAGCTTAGGCTGGTTTTAGGTTTTTTTTATCAGGTTGGTCAAGCAGTGGTCCAAGGCACTAAATTACAGTCCAACAGTAGCCTACTGGGACTTTTCTCTTTTTGTATCACTCTGCCTATGTTTGTGCCTTTTAGTCTGTCGGTTTGTGCATTAGTGGTGTGAAGTTTTCATTTACACTTTTGCCGGTTATGTCTTTACACCAATAGGTGGAAACAAGTGACTGACTTTATGAGTGAATCTTTGAATCATTTAATGAGCTTAACATGACGTACAGTACCTCTGGTTTACACAAGATCTCCTATACTGTAAGTATTCATGTTCAGAAAAAGCAAAACTATTACATAACCCACTGTAAAAAATTACTGATGCAAAAAAGTTGTACAAATGAGGAAATACATGTTGGCTCAACATAATGGTTGTGTCAAAAAAGAAAAATATGTTTGGTCAATGATTGCATGATTTCCATGACTGTACTACAAAATGTTCATCAAGAGAAAATAAATAATTGTGTTTGACAGAACTTTTTACCGTTGCACAAAAAATATTATGTTGGCCGAGCAAGAGGGAACAGCGTCAATCATCTGAGCATGCGCAAAGGAGTTCTACACCAGGCGCCTCCTGGAATTTCCCCCACCACGAGTCACGACATTGCAGTTGTGAGTGCTGCGAGGTAATGAGCAAATTTAGGTTAAGAACATATCTATTGTCTATCAACAAAGTTTGAAATAGCTTTATTGTGAGTACCTACAGTGATTAGCAGTGCTGGAAAATCACATGTTTAACTCATAAAGCTTAGCATTCCTTTCCAACTGGCATGTGATTTTAACATTGACCCTAACGGTTAAGCATGACATGTTCCCGTTTATTTATTTTTAATGGTCAATATTTTCAAATTCCATTTGCATTTTGGCTTATGATATGTATGATAATTGACTGTAACAGACAGCTAGTCTTGACAACTTGCACTTTTGCTATTACAGAGTGACTGATAATTTAGGCTTACGTTAGTTCTAAACCCGTTAGTTTGGCATTCAAAGCACGTGTGCCTTCTTGTTAGCAGCTAGTACTTTGCACAAAGCCTCCTTTTGCAAGAGTGAAATAACATTTCAGTCCGATAAAAATAAATAAATAAATAAATAAAAAGTTGTGCTAACACGAAAACGAATAGCTGCTAATGTTACCAGAATTGTAAGCTGTTTAAGGTTATCAGTTTTGCCAACGGTTAACGTTAAGCATTACATGTTTCCGTTTAATATTTTTAATGGTCCATATTTTCAAATTCTGTTTGCATTTGTACTGACATCTTCTAAATATCTTCCTTTCTGTTCAGCAGAAGAAAGAAATTCATACAGGTTTGAAACAATATGAGGGTGAGTATATGATGACAGAACTTTCATTTGTTCGGTGGAGTATCTCTTTAAGGGATCTACAGACTTGCTGCACTTGTTAGCTGATTATCCCTCGCAGATTGTAATCATAATGTATTTCAGGTAACTATTTCATGAAGTTGGTTGTAATGAAGCCCAATGTTGAAAAGAGTAGGTGATCCTAAACTGTTGGTAGAGTAGATGTGTAACCTCTTTGTTAATTAAGTGACTTAATAATGTCTTATTGATGACCTGTCTTTTTGGCAGACCACAGATCTAACTTATAGAAGGTCTGCTGTTCTTCGTGGTCTTCCCCTGTACTTGAGAGAGAGAGCTTCAATTTCAAAGACCATTAAGGTAATTAATTTGAATATCTTTATTATGGTATTACTGTTTGTGATGCAGTAGTGATTGCATAAGACATTATGCTTTCAGTCTGACATTAAAAGTCATTTATTGTGTTTCACAGGATACTGAGGCACTGGGGCCACACACAAAGGCCATAAAAATGGGGATCCTGGAAGTGACTGACAGTTCTACCAACTCAGGACCATATCCCACAGTGGTCAATGTGGCTGTAGTACTGGAGGAGGAAGTTGTCATGGACAATCTGGGAGACTTCACAAAAGAGTGCACAGCAAGGATACAGTCCTTGAAAAACAAGTTATTACAGGTGTAATGGTCATTACATGTCAGTCATTGAGGTATTTTGAGGTATCAAAGGTTTCATGCAAAGTTTCTGTTAATGCCAGTGACTTTTTTTTTGTTGAATTTTTGTAACTGCTCAGGAACTTGTTGATTACTTTTTTAAAATGTTTACAGACAAAGCTGTTGTCATGTTTTTACTGAGTTTCATTTTGTAAAGCAGATATTTGTTTTTCCAGTACAGCTATTGACTAGGAGTGATATCATGCTTTCTTGAACTCTCAGATCTTGTTTTGGCTCTGGTTGAATACTTGTGTAATATTTTATACTTGAGCCTAACAGGCAGTTCATATGTATTTAAATAAATACATAAAATGTTCTTTATCTCAAAGCATATTGTGTAATTTATTTGAAATAATCAAAAACAGACGAGGACACAGAGGATTCAGTGCAATATTGTTTAACTATAAAATATAAATATTTAATACAACATTTTATTTCAATTTGAGTCTGCTTGTTGGCCCAACAAGCTATGTTTAGTCAACAGAAAATATTTAATTGACACAACATTCTATTTTAAGTTCAGTCTACATGCAGGGGTAGTCAGCACAACACAAAAAAAGTTGGTTTCCGCAACTTAAATTGGGCCAACTAAAAATTTTAGGTGCAACGGGTCACTAGAAATTTTTATGTTGGAGAGGCATATATTTTTTTACAGTGTTGGAAAACTATTACATAACATCTTATACATATGATATAGCCATTTAAAATTCAAATTATTTATTGATCACACCTCCATCAGAAAAGTAATTTTGATGTGGTGATGTCCAGCTAAGGAATCAGGGGAGGGCTTGATAAGGACTGTTCTCAAGAGTGCAATGTCGAAAACGTACCTGTTCAGCTACTGAAGTGATTCATTTACATTAGCTAAAAGAGGGTATAGCCTGTAGTCAGACTCAATTCATCAACAGCCTGTGAAAGAGCAACAGGAAAATGGTCGGCCCTTTTGAAAAATGAGCCTGTCCTTAGTGTGATCCTCAGTCACCATGTAATAATAGATTTACAATACAAGCATCATACATCCAGGGTTTCCAAATTGTTCCTATTAACCTTGCAAATGGTCCTACCATCCTTTTGCACAGCACAATTAATACTGCCTAGTGATTATGTGATAAGGACAAATATAATTAACACAATGTCGAATTGTAATTTAATCAATATACATACTACAATACTTATACACATACTTGTACAAAATGCATAGAAGTTTTCAATGTAGCAAGAAAATAACGATATATAAACAACTGCATTATCATCAAGGTGTAAGCCAGCAGTCAAAAAATGTTACAGAAGAAAGTAGATTTCTCACACTTTCTGCTGCAGCTGTGTTTAAATACATACAGTACATTCCTGCCCCAGAGGAGCTGTAGCTTGTTTAGACGCTCTTCCAGACAAGAGGAGGTGGAAGACGGAGTGCTGAGGTGTCTCCAACACACTCTTTTCCACAGATGCTCTTTCTGCCCGCTGTCAGTAGAAATGCGCAGTCCCTCAGGTACTAGTTACAGAACAAACAATATGAGCCCCGCTACCTTAAAATGGCATAAACAGCCATCTTTTTCAGCCTCCCATTTACAATTGCAAGGCTTCCTGTATGCACATTTATTGAGTCAATAAAGGGAGAATAAAACATGTTTTTCATACATTTTAGTTTGAATCAACAATTTTCACAGAGTAACCATGGATAGATTGCTGATATTGTACATAAGAATTGTTCGCAATACTTTACAATAAGGTTCCATTAGTTAACATTATTAATGCATTAACTAACAATGTGCAATTCATTTGTTACAGTAATTATTGATCTTTGTTAATGTTTGTTAATAAAAGTGCTGTTTTAATAATTTTATAATAATAATAATAATAATAATAATAACAATTGTAATAATGTGACAATAAATTAACATGAACTAAGATGAATAAATGCTTTAGAATTGTGTTTCATTATTACAGTAGTTCCTGTTAACTAATGTAGTTGTTATCTAATGTCACCAAATGAAACCTTGTTGTAAAGTGTTAAAGAACTACCAAATATAGACCACATATAGATTTTTCTGTTCTACCGCAATGCATTGTAAGCATTGCAAACATTATAAAGTTTGTGTTTACAGTAGCTGCTGTCTATCATTTGTTGGCAGAATGTCAGAGGAGGCACCTAACTTTAGCCAGGGCAATATTTTCATTATTTAATTTATGTATTTTTTTTTTCTCCATTGAAAAAGACTACAGATTTGATATTTATTTATTTATGGAAACGGCCCCTAAAAGTAAAAAAAAACAAAAAAAAAAAAAAAAAAAAACACGCAAATTACACAATAGCACATATTACATATTAACCACAATATAGCATACTGAACTGCTGTTGCATGTGAATGCTTCAGGTGATTGGTTCTTTACTTAATAAATCAGGGATGAGCCAGAGATGAGCCAGATGAGATGACATCACAATAAGCTCTTAGCATTATCTAATATTTTGAAGAGGCTGGTGACTGCTCCATCACAGAAAATAAAAAGATGACTCACATAATTACTGAATGAAAATGTGGAGAGTGCTGCAGTAGGGTGCAAACACTTATCAGTGCTGTCAGGCTCATATCATTCTGAAAACAAAACTAGCAATATATAAAAATTTCCAGGAAAGTCTCCATTGTTACTTGAACAATGCAGGCTACGGCCTGAACATTTTGAGTGTACTTCCCAGTGCACTCAACCTGGCTGGAGAGTTCAAATCAACACTTAGCTAAAGTGAAATCTCAGTAAGAGAGAGCTCTCCCAGGTGACTATACAGCATCACTAATGGCCTTGTTTGGGGCCTGGCCAGCACAGACTGTCGATACAATTCACTTCCGCCTTTTCCGGCTGCCAGGTCCCATCTGGAGCCAATTCACGATCTCAGACGCTGTGCACCTTTCACCAGCCACTAGCTCCCACTCGGCTGCAAAACACTCTGTCTCCATCCAGTGGGTTCTCTGTACCCCCCCACCCCCACCCCGTCGACTCCCGTGTTCACTGTGACAGGCTTGGAATGTGTCCCCATGAGTTAAGCTGAACTTTATTGGTTCAGGTAAAGCAAAAGTACTGCTGTCACTCTTGAAAGGACCCTGCAGCATAAACATCCTTTATGACTTTAGCCATTGAAAGGATATTTGCTGTTATTCTGCACTTATTCTTCCAGGAAGGAACTGAATATAGATTTATAAAACATACTGTAACAATATAAAACTCCATAGTCATGGGAAGAAGGAGGCAGGAACCGGCGGACACTCAAATAAAACTTTAATAATCAAATAAACATAAAACAGCGCGACAGCCCCTCACGGTCGACTGCCGCGCACAAACAAAAACCAAACACAAAATAAAACCCAGGCCTGGTCCTCTCTCGTCCTTCACTGTCGTCGCTCCTCTTTTTGTATCCTCCCGATCTCCTCCGTGAGACTCGAGACCGGTGAGTGGAGCAGGTGTCGCTCATTTCCCAATCACTCCACTGGCCTCGCTCCGTTCCCACCGCTCTCGGCCCCGCCCCACTCGTCACACATACAAAAAGCAGATTCTGATGAATTTTGTTCCCCCAATATCCATTTTAGCAGGGATGAGCGGATGACCTGAAATATGGATGATGAAATATTAAAACTGCCAGGTACTATATTAAGAAAATTGATTCACAAAATTATGGATTAAAAAAAAAAATAATAATAATAATAATAGTAATTCTATTATTTATTTAACATGGAAATTCATGTATATCATCCTTTGTGGAAAAAAAAATTGGATAGAAGAGGAAATGTTTGTTTGTACAGCCAATTTGAGCAGCAACTGAAGTATCTGAACTAAAATTTTTAAGTTGAAGTAGGTAAGTAATTTTTTTACAGTGTAGTTACACATTTTATCCTTATAGGTTTCCAGTATCGGTATTAATATTAGTGAAATTGGTCTTAATATTAGCTGGTATTGAGTAAAAAAAAATAAGAAATAAAAACTTTTCCACTTTTCATCAAGGTATCATGCGATTTTGAATTTAACATGCTGCCTAAAATGGTTAACTGAAATATTCTTTGTGTAATTCAAAGGTTAATTGTGCTGAAACTTCCCCCTCGTTTAAGCAGAGCTTCTTTTTTAATTTCATCAGAAGAGTATTTGCCATTACCATGACCAATGAAATGTCACCCATCTCATTTCTTTGGTTTCATCAGGATGTGAAAGTCAGGTGCTGCAGTCATCCTGCTGTTGCCTGGACATGCATGATTCATTCGTTTTAGACAGAGATGACCTTGATCTCATCCTCTCTGTCTCTCTCCCTTTCTTTCCTCACAGCATCACCACTCCTCTTCAGACATACTGTGGATGAATCACACTTTAAGGAGTTTTAGAAGGAAGTAGTGGGAGCTGTTTTCCCCACTATTCCGGAACAATGAGAAACCAAGCATTTGTTCAGTGACAGTGGATAATTGTGTGAAAAAATCGTGTAATGGGCTTCCCACGATAAATAAAGAAAGAAGGAAATTAGAACAAAGAATTTTTGAAGATTGTTTGATAATAGGTCATTTATTAATGGCAAAGAGATGCCATCTTTTAATAAAAGACATTTCCACTACATTTACTACATTTTATAAAAAATATTTAAAACAAAACTAACAAATGGTGCATAAAATTGTGCATTGCTTTTGACTTTTTAATAGTGCCATTTGATGAGTAAGAATTCCCTGTCATCTTCAAAAGGCTATTCACCCCAAAATGAAGATCCTTCATCATTTCCTCACATTCATGTCATTCAAACCTGTGTGGCCCTATTTTTTTTTTTTTAACATGGAACTCAAAAGGAGACGTTTTTAAGACTGTGCTAGTCACTTGTTTCCATGCAATTACAATAAATGGACACGTGCATGGACATTTCATCAGTGAAATCTAGACATTGCAAAAAGAAATCTGAGCAACTGGAGTTTTGGAGCCTGTGAGCAAAAAGGGCCCCTATGCTGATTTATTTTGTTAATCAAGCAAATTTGCCATGTTGGCCAAGATAAATCTTCTTAGTTTGAAAGTGAATTCTGAGTGAGCCATATATTTATACATTTAGCAGACACTTTTATCCAAAGTGACTTGCAATGAAGAAATTTGTCACAGAGCCAAAAATAATCGCTGTATACAATGGCGCATTTATTAGAAAGCTATATTAGGAAGCAAGCTAGAGCAGAGGGCAAATATAGAGAAGATAAATAATAGGATTTTTTTTATTTTATTTTGCATTGGTTTAGGGTTGTGGAGTGGGTAAGTGCTAGTGGAAAATATGTGCCTTCAAGCTGCTTCTTGAAAATTGTGTTGGTTTCAGTAGTTCTGGTGGAGGTTGGCAGCTCATTCCACCAGAGAAGAGCAGAAAGGTTGAGGGTTTTGGAAGGTCACTTTGTGTCTTGTTGTAAAGGAACAAAAAAAATGTGTGGCTCGTTCTGTGACTGCAGCTGTAGCTGTAGCAAGCATACATTCATCGCTTCACTAGACAATGATCAACATACTATGCGCTATATTACACTCCTCTTAACCCATGTGATAGCTTTGTGTGAAAAACAGTCCAAAGTCTTTTTTTATAATAAATACTGATAATTACTAAACACAGAGAGTGTCATACATATGCAGCATTTGTGATATTAGAAAAAAATTGCAGTCCATCAACTAAGTACTGTGACAAACATATTACCGTACATTCAGCCATGATATCCAGGGTCATGTTCTGTTGACCTAATCAGAATTCTAAATTATAGTTGATCTGAATTAAAATATTCCTCACTGGTTTATACCTCTATAGAGCGCTAAGCCACAGCCTTGATATACTGGGTCAGCATGAGGCTATTAGATAATTATTAGAGTAAACATTGTGAATAGTGTTCAATTTGAAGATTTTAACAATAGAACACTTTTGCCCTGACAAGAATTATCTTTTGACAAAATAGGGCAATTTAATATGCAAATATATTAAGTAGAACATCAATGCCCTGAAGCAAGCCACACTACTGTTCAGAGTTTTATGGTTGGTAAGATTTTTAAAGTGCCCCTATTATGCCGAATATTGCCTTTCATGCAGTGTGTAATGTAGCTGTATGTGAATGTAAACAATCTGCAAAGTTGAAAGAAAGAATTGACTCTGAAAAGCTTTAACGAGTCATCTGTAATACGAATCCCACTTCCGTGACGGCTACACGTCAACAAATTTGCATAATGCTCGCCTATGTTTTATGTTGGCCGGCCGCGAATAACTTGACCCGCCCTCCAGGGCCACGTTATCCTAATGGGCAACATGGGCTTTTAGTGGTGAGTGATATTTAATTTTATTTGCTGGGCTGTTGTTGATTTATAAGATTACTACTATGATCTCACAATAATATTGTTTAATTTATGTACATATTTTTTGCCTCCCTTTTTTTGTGTGTGTGTGTTGGGGGTGGGAGGGATGGGGGGGTGGGCAATGCTGCATTAGCCCAGGGCCCCGCAAAGGCTTAATGGGGCACTGCCGCCTTCAATACTGTAGCTTGTTTGTGTCGAAAAGACATTGTGTCCTACGCTGTGAAAGTAAATTCATTTTATCTTCACTTCTGAAAGATTAGGATCCACAGAATCAGTGGTTATAGTAAAATTCATTATCTTTTCCACTCTACCACAGCAGTACAACTCCAGTCTTTTTTTCTTTTTTTTTTGAGTCTGTGTGTGTGTGTGTTCCCGTCATTTTATGGATGACTGCTTCTCTAATCTCTGGGAGTTCAGAGCAGGATTCACAAAATGCTTGCTTTTGAAAGATGGCTCAGTACCCAGTTTATTTGGACCAGCTGGCTCCACTAAATCACAGCCTGGAAGTATGATAAATAATAGATGTTTACATTTTCTATTGAGCATTCAAAATAATGGACGTATCGCTTCCAGCACATGCTGTATGCGGTAGACCAATCACAACAGACTGGGCCATTTGACCAATCAGAGCAGAGTAGGCTCACGGAAAGGAAGGGTTTAGAGAGACTAAATCTCAAAACAATAAATAATTACAATTTTAAATAGTAGTCTTCTATTTTAATTTACTAGAAAACTTAATTTATTCCTACGATGACAACTTTTTCCATTTTGATTTGATTCAATTTTTAAAACAGTTTTGCCTTATACAGTATGTTGATGGAGGCTGTGATACTTTTTTTTAGGATTCTTTGATGAACAGAAAGTTCAGATGAACTGCATTTATTTGAAATAGAAATCCTTTGTTAAATTTTGTAAATTTAATGTGTTGAATAAAAAATTATTGTGGAATAAATTAATACATTTATTTAAAAAAAACAAATAAATATTCATAACCATGTCATAAATCAAAATAGTATTACAATTTAAAGGATTCATTCGACATGATAAGAGATAAAACTATAGCTCATCCCACACTGATATAAGAAAATGAGACACATTCATCTCTGTCTATCAGGCACATCGATAGCTCTGGTGAAAATATACCCACGTCTAGTCTTAGACAAAATGAAAAAGAGAGCAGACCACAAAGGCAGTGAAATCCCACTAGAAAACTTGTCAATCCATCAGAGAGAACTGGATCTGAGTCAGAATCATTTCCCCACTGGACCTATAGCGTGTTATTACACAGCTGGTTTAATATCCCTGGGCTCCTTTGGTAAGGATGGGATGGATCCACTGATGTGTGAATCTGAGGATCACATTTAAACATTTAGTATGGATGAAATAAGATCATATGCAGCTACAGGTACCATGGTTCCAATATACATTGCTATCAACATCAAAATCTGAATACAGCCTAAATACTCATAGAAGCTCTTTTGAAAGCAGAGCTCCCAGTGAGCTAGAGAACACTCACTTGTTTGGCTTATCTTTTTCTTTGAAGGGCACACAAAAAGGACAACAGAGACAGGCATGTAATTTGAGGTGAGTGCATCAAAGAGCAGAGTTTAATCCCTGATTTATTCTAAATTTTAACATGGAGGGGTTGTCAAAGCAGCTCTTTTGACATCTTTTCTTCTGGATTAAATGTATCTGCTTGGTTCAGGCTAAAGGCTGACATCAACAACCCAATGTGGGCACAAACAATCACTTGGCTTTTTGCGTAATTAATCAGTGACAAAACATTGAATTTTCCTTACTTACAAACAGTACCGCCGCTCCCTATACACAGTGTACGCAGTTTGCATAGGGCCACAGAGAAAAAATAAATAAATAAAAATTGAAGCCCATGCATCACTTTCAGGTAACTACGTTCATAATCCTGTGAAACTTTTTTGACTGTCGACTTTAGTAACGTGTTTTAATGTCGGTAATAAACCAACAACGCATCTGACTTAATATATTAGTTTTATTGTAGTAAAACTGATTAAATTATGTTGTGTGATTTCTGAATGCTTGAGACTATAAAATCAATCAGACAACTGTATTAATAAAATCATAGCCATAGGTAACTGTCTAGAGCTATAATTTTAATTTATAAATAATACAATTTAATAACAATTTATTTATTTACTTTTATATTTTATTAAAGGTCTATTTTAACCCCTTATAATAGTGTGTTTTTTGTTTGTTTTTGTTTTTTTTCAGGGGGTTGGGGGGCAAAACAATACTATTCTGCTTAGGGCACCTATTTGGCCAGCAGTGGCCCTGCTTACAAATCTCAAAGCCCATTCACACAAAGATAATTGTACAGATAACTATGTTGATGTTTTTAATCATCCATCATCTGCAAAAATACAAAATTTGGAAGTCTTCCAGGTGATATTTTTCTAGTGTCCCGTTTTTGTTATAGTTGTGGTGTGGACTCTACAATTCTTTTCAGTTTAGAATGAGTTTTGAAACTATATCTTTATTATCCTTAGAAGGATGCAGTCAATTTAACCATTGTTAAATGGGACCATTGGCCAGTTATATTCAAATGTCTGAAAACAAACAGGGTTCACAGGGTTCACTGCCTGTCTAAATATGTTCACCTTGGTCTATTTATGTACATATTAAAAGTATAAACTACTGTATCTAATCGCAAATTAGAAAGATATACAACAACATTTGAACTGCTTCAAACATTTGTGGTGTTAGATACCCAAGTAAGTTGAAACCCAATTCTTAGATTTAAATGTGTAATCCGGCATTTTCTCTCAAAAAACTCAACGTCACCAGCTTGCACTGAATCTTGGGATACTCTGAAGGGCCTGTTTGTCTGGGCCTTGTTTTATTCTTTGTGGCTTGAGAAAAAAAGGACACAATTTGAGGCTGCATTTAAAAAAGCCTTCGTAACGTGCCACTGTAATGCATTTGGTCTTGGACTGCAGTCTTTGAAGGATGCAACCTCTAAATTGGGAAGCAGCTATTGTTATGGTTAGTTCTCATCCTTGGTGTGAATGCAACTTTACTTTTTTTGTCTAATCTTTTCCATGATGCTTTTTTAACTATAAAAGTACCCCTTGACAGATCCAACATACAGTATTTATTATGAATGTTATGGGAATGAAAAATCAATAAGCGTTATAAATGAGTCTGAATATATGAACATTTTATGCGTCACAAAGCTAAATGACAAATGAATTGCCACAGTGAACTAATGGGATCATTAAAACAAGAAACTGCCATAAGAAACATCAAAAAGATCCAAAAAAAATATATTAACAAAAAAAATTAATTAATAAATTGCACTTTTAATGTCAGTAGTATTGAATTTATGCCTTTCCCTCAGCGTTTCACTTTTTTTTTTAAACAAAATAATAATAATAATAATAATAATAAAATACATAAAAATAATAAATTACATTTTTGGAGGTTTTTGAGAACCATGGAAGCATCATTAGATCTCATGTAGCAGGTTGTTCTCTATAATGTAATATGTATTATAATCTAATTTTGTAGTAATGTAACTGATCCTGAAAATGCATGCGTGTTGTAATTATTAACTCCAGTGAGCTACATGGTGTATCTCTCTTATTGGATTCTAAAATGACTAGTTGCCTTCTTAAGAACTTTAAACATTTTTGGTAATTTATTTTCCTAAAATCTCCCAGAATTTGCATCTATATAGTTGTAATGTTTACTGAAAACTTTCATTTGGTTACATCACATACACAATTAGATCACATACACTGGGTATAGAAAAGAATCACCCCCTTTAAAATAATATAATTTTGTAACTTTGTGGCCTGAAATGAAGACAGACACAGTTTTTGTTTTATCCAGCTGTATTTACTCAGTGCAACTTATCACATCCAAATGAAAGATACTGTATAATGCCAACATGTCAGAAAAAAAATATAAACCAGAATTACTGAGTTGGAAAAAGGATCACCCCCTTGTGTCAGTATTTTGTTGAACCACCTTTTGCTTTAATTACAGCCTTCAGTCTGTTGTGATTTGTCTCTGTCTCTACTAACTTTGCAAAATTTGCCCACTCTTTTTTGCATAACTGCTCAAGTTCAGTTAAATTGTTTGGTTAGTGTTTGTGGACTGCAGTCTTCAAATCATTCCACAGATTTTCAATACCTCCATGCTTTACTGTAGGAATGATGTTATTTGGATGGTGAGCTGTATTGGATTTCTGCCAGACATATCATTTTGTGTTGATTGCCAAATAATTCAGTTTAACTCTCATATGCTTTAGAAACTTTGAGGTGCGTTTTGGCAAAGCTCAGTCGTGACTGCATGTGGGTTTTCTTGAGGAATGGCTTTTTTCTTGCACCCCTCCCATACAAGCCACATTTGTGGAGAATTTGTGATGTTGTCACATGCACACAATGACCAGTCTTTGTCATAAATTCCTGCAACTGCTTCAGAGTAGCTGTGGGCCTCTTGCAGCCTCTCTGACCAGTTTCATCCTGTCTCCTTCATCCAGTTTGGAGCAATGTCCTGATCCAGGGAGGGTCTGTGTTGTACCAAATACCATCCGCTTCTTAATAATAGACTTCACTGTGCTTCTAGTGATTGATAAATCCTTTGAAATGTTTTTGTATCCATCTCCTGATGTGTGCCTGTCCACAACTTTATCCTGGAGATCTTTTGACAGTGCCTTACTGCCCATACTTGATTGTTTGCTTCAGTTATACTACCAAGGACTGAAATACTCCAGGAAAGCTCTTTTCATGCTGAGCTAATCAAAATGACCACAGTCTAATGGCTTTGGCTGCATCTAAAAACTGAAAAATGCTGCCTTCGGAAGA
The DNA here is from genome assembly GCF_018340385.1 of Cyprinus carpio. NCBI lineage: Eukaryota > Metazoa > Chordata > Actinopteri > Cypriniformes > Cyprinidae > Cyprinus > Cyprinus carpio. The sequence goes on along the minus strand of NC_056573.1, from coordinate 9,413,943 downwards.
TGCATTCCAAGGTAGGAAGGCATCAAGGCACGTCCGAATTCAATGTTAGCTTCAGTTCCTGTCTCCTGAGATGTCTTCAACTGGCCAATTTTTGAAGGCAGCATAGATGTATCCTTCACTGTCTTTGATATCCCACAATACTGTGCTTTCCATTATGTGACAGTTAAGCTAAAAAATAAAGATGGTGTCTGAAATTTGCAGCGGGTGGTGAGTTTGTGTGTAAATGTATGTTTTCCCCTTTTGATGTCATTTCTAGCAAGAAATTAATATTGCAGTAATGAAATATTCACTTCGTTATCACCAAAGCTCTCTATATTTTGCTGTAGATCATTAAACCGTTACTCTGCCTCAGAAGCCTGTCCGAAATCAGTTTCATGAGGTGCCTTCGTGCAAAAATGCTGCCTACAAAGTCGTTGCCTCATATGGCAGCAAGGCAGCAAGTTAGCTGCCTAAGTTTTCGGCTGCAGCCTTTGTGTGCCATTGAGAAGGTGGTTAGCTGATTGAGTTTACAAGTCATTTTTCATACTCAGTGATTGTTTTTTTTTTTTTTTTTTTTTTTTTTTTTTTTTTTTTTTTAATAATTAAGGCTGAATCAAACAAAAACTGTGTACGTCTTCATTTCAGGCTACAAAGCAACATTTTTTTAAAGGGGGGTGATTCTTTTCTATACACACTGACTGTATACATCTACAAGGATTAACTTTACTAAGAGATGAAACCACAACTCACGGCCCTTATGGTCATTGTTTAAATATATAATTGGCTTGTTGAATTTCCATTCTGTGTGCAGCATGGCAAAAACCCACTATTTTTCGGCAAATGCACTCTATAATTAGCCCTCCCCTGTGGCGTCTTCATTCATTATTTATGCTGGTGACATCCACTTAATTCCACCTATTATAATGCTTGTATTGTCTCAAGTACTTTAGTTCTTTTATATTAATGCCCATTCAAGGTCAATTGTTCATGACATTTAAATGATGAGTGCTGCTGAGTCTGAGTGATATATGGTCACTTCAAAGAATGAATTGCACTTTTCTGCTTTGGTTTCACAGTGAAAGCTAAAATAAAAAGACATTTTTAACCAATGAGAATGTAGCCATTTGTATTGTTCTTTCAGAAAGAAAGAAAGAAAGAAAGAAAAAGAGTTTTGAAAATACGTGTTCTGTTGCTTGTTAGAATGATAAAAACACTGCGAGATCTCAGAAAAAAAAAAAAAAAAAAAGATCAGATCACACCTGCTGTTCTTATCAAAAAAAGCAGTTCTTATCAAGAATGGGCACATCTCTGAAACTTTTTTGTAGCAAAATGGAAGCACTCCTTACAGATTTTTCCTTTGTGATAAAATGGCTGCATGGAAGCTTCTCAAAAAACCTTGACCTTAAGTTACACCTGGAGTTAGCTAAAAGCCATGTGACAAACCCCAAACCCAACTGAAAGAAATTTTTAAGAGCTAATGAAACTAAAGTTGAGCATGAGCATGAGGTATAAAGCTACTGATATAAAGTCCCTAATGAAAGGATCTAGTGGAATGTGAGTGCTAAAATGTTCTGTTCGTCAAAATGAATGATGCCATCAATCATAGAAGGCAAGGTGACTGGATGGCTCTTCACCAGACAGAGTCAGATGGCTCCCAGTCATTTTATTCTGATTCTGCTCTAGAGATGAGATCAATACACTGCATGAAAAAGACAAAAAAAAAAAAAAAAAAACATTATCCTCATATTACTTCTTTTAAGTATATGTCATAGTTAAAACAAGGATGCATTTTTTTCTTCTACATTTGTCAATGCAAACGATTCAACACCCATAAATGTTTCTTACTAGATATTGAGCTGTGATTTTCATTATTTAATAGATAGGTATACTTCAATTAAATAAGTTGAAGTAAAATTATTAACTGAGATAAAACAGAAAGAAAAAGAAAAAGAAAAAAAAATCAAATCAAATAAATGTTAACTTTTTAGAAATATTAAAAACTAATAAAATGACAAAAGTACAAAAAAATTCTAGTAAATTGAATGGTAACACTTTATAATAACTTTCATTAATAAATCATTAACAAACATATAATGCTTAATGGATTATTAGTTAATATATATTCAAAGAGTTGAGAACGTGAGATAATGTGCTTGTTAATGTTTGCTAATACACTTATTAAACATTAGATAATGTTCAAACAAAGCATTATTTCATGTAAGTTAAAATGCTTAAAAATGTCATTAAACTTTCAATTCCATATGATCAAGCACTTATTGCAAATCTGCAAATGATATTAACATGTTATAAAATTATTAAAAGCTTGTGTTAATGTACAACACTTCAGCTGCTTCTGAGGTGTGATACGGGTAAGGTTAGGGACAGGTTTGGTGGTATGGGAAAGTTTAAGGGTTGGTTAAAGGGTCAACAGTGTACAGGGGTTAATTTGATTATTATAAGGGAACACAATTCAATCTGTTTATATTAAATTGTTTAATTTATATATATATATATTACCATGTTTATTTATGGTTCAATGAATATCCTGTTTAATGATATACTGAAGAGTAGTATACTAATGTGAGTGCATTGGCTAAACTTAATCAGCCACCCTTTACACAAACCTTGTTACATTAGCTAAAAGGCCAATGCCCATAAAGATACTAAATGATTAGTAATCATTTATAAACATTTACAAATGATGAATAGTTTCAACTTTAGATGGCCACTGCAAAAACATGAACAAATGATTAATAAATGATTAGTAAAGATATGTTAATAGGGTAAATTCAGGTCTTTCGGGACACTTTTTGCCATTGAGATGACTGTTCATAAAGGTACTAATGATTAACAAAAATGTATAGATATTTGCAAATGATGAATAGTTTCCACTAGATTGCAAAAACATGAACAAATAATGCCAACCCCTTCGGAGGACCTGAGATGATGCCAACCCTGAAACAACATGCAGAACTACCAAATTTTGCTATAAGTTTGATTTCGTCATATATAATAATTGCTGTTGATAGTGTTCATCGTCTGTTTGATTACGTCTTTAATTTATTTTTCTGCAGATTTCTGCCTTATGTACATTAACTGACAGTCACCACTGACAAGCTACTACTGAATATATTGTAGAAACTTAATTTTCTGAAAAGTTGCTTTGCAATGATTTGTATCATAAAAAGTGCCATACAAATAAACTTGAATTTAATTGAATTTAAAATAATTATTATATTATTTGTTGAGATGTACAAATAGATGTTTACACAACAAACAAAGACCAACATATGAGGATCATTATAAACTGAAAGATTACTGACATTTGTAAGCATTTCAATTTACATTAAATAATCATATGTTAATCATTAGGTAATGTTTAGTAAGTTTATTAGTCTCTCTAGCGGGCGTAAAAATAATGACAGTATCGCGTTGCGTCTGTCGTCATGAAATGACGTATAACATCATTACCAATCAAAACACACGTTTTTAAATGCAATGTGTGGACTTTTTACACCGATCTCACAGTAATTCGTACATATTTTACTAGGTGGCTTATTCGTTCGAATGACCACACCTAACCCCACCCCCTAAACCTAACCCTCACAGAAATCATGCTTAATTATGATTTATTGAGCATATACATTTTACGTGCACGTCTGTTCTCTGGGATTGAACCCATGATAGCATGATTGCATATCAAGGTATAAACGCAATAATCTACCAACTGAGCTACACGAAACACAAATCACAGTGCAAATAAAAGAGTACAAAACATTAATATGAAAACGATCTTTTGCCGATAGGGGCGCAATTGTAGTATACACTCTGATGGGTCGTATTTCAGGGATTTGGACAAACGACCTATACGAGCGTATTAGTTGGAGGACAGGTTGGAATTCAGTGTTGTCATTATCCAGCTCAGTTCAGTTTAAATAGTATCTGTGTAATCAAGTTGACGATATCGCTGGATATAAAGTGTCCCCAACTAAGCAAGCCAGAGGCGACAAAGGCAAGGAACCAAAACTCCATCTGTAACAGAATGGAGAAAAAAACCTTGGGAGAAACCAGGCTAGTCTGCCTCCCGAACAATGTTAGGTAGGTAAATCCTAGTTTTGGTGCTAAACAGGAAAAGGATCTGCCACCCGCAGTTGATTTTGAAATTCTAGGTATTATCAAATTGCTAGAGATTTGAGAATGCAGTGGACATGAAGGACTATAATGCAATAAGAGCTCATTCAAATACTGAGGTACTAAACCACTCAGGGCTTTATGAGTATGATGAGCAAGATTTTAGAATCTATACAGTGTAAAGCGTGAAAAGCAACGACCCTAGTACTGAGCCTTGAGGTACTCCATACTGCACTTGTGATCTATATGATACCTCTTCATTCACTGCTACGAATTGATGGTGGTCAGATAAGTATGATTTGAACCATGCTAATGCACTAGTTTGTGAGAGACTGTTTTGTATATGTGTGTCTAGAAATTTGAATGACTGACATCAGTGAGGGTCAGACAATCATTCTCACAGTTTGACTAAAACCATGTATTATGTTTCAGTATTTATTATTTTTATAGACACTAATGAGTAACTGTATTTTGTATACTTTTTTTTTACTATACTTTCTCAACTTTTTTTCTTTCTTACTAGCATTTGGTGTTTGGTGAGTGTTTGGACTTTGGTTACAACCTTAAAACAAATTTTACTTAGATTTTATACGGGAAAGGCAGACAATAAGTGCATCCCTCCAATGCCCTACTGAAAGGACACATGGGGAATCCTTATCCACTACTACTGCATAATATAACTGACAGCATAAGTCACTGAAATAAGACAGTTGCTGGGGAAGGGAATGGTGGCACAGTAGTGTTTTTGCATTGTTTGATATGGTGATGTATTTTCATGAAGTTTTAAGGTCTTTCTCATAGTGAAGTAACAAGAACAATTCAGCTCCCAGATGTCTCAACTGCACTCTGTGTTGCTTACATTGTGTGGGAGGTTGTAAATGATAAAAGCCATGGCAGGTGGGCTTCTCTTTGAAGCCATTGATAGACCCAACAGCCAAACAGGACTCAAAACTTTCCAGTCCCCCATAACAGATGTTGCACCAAGAACAGGGAATTATGGTAAGTGATGCATGCAGAAGTCAACAAAACAACCACACAATCAACCAATCATGCTAAACTTGTCTCTTATTAAGGTAATCCAGTTGGAATAAATCAAAAAAGACTCAGCTATCAGAAAATATAGATAGTGAGCAGCAAACCACTGATGCTGGCAGCATCCATAGAGCCCATTATTGATCCAGTCGAAGCAAACCACATAAATGCAGGGCCTGAGCTCCTGTGGTTGACCGGTAGCTAGTGTAGTGGTTAAGTTGATTCAGTGATCAAAGATTTAATAGAAATGTCAAGTACAGTGCAATGCTGACTGCAAGCAAAGGCTGCACCTTCCAACGCTCATCAAGTTGTGTGCCTTAGTCAAATGTTAATAGCTATTCAGGACTTGGCTGCTGCGAAATCCCCTTCATCAGAATGGAAATTGCCTTGCAACTTTTTAATGGGTTTATAGGGCTTTGTTGCATATAAATGGCTTAGGTAATCAATAACAATGTGTTCTTGTTGAGTCACATGCAAGATCACAATCACACACAATCTCTATCAGCAAAGACATGCATTTTAAAGTCATTTGTATTGTGAAGATAAAGCCTTTACAATAATTCTCCACTTACACTATAGAACCTGATCTTAATGTACACATCAGTACAACACAGTTGTTTCTGTCTCCCTCACTCTCTCTTATAAACACATTTACCCACTCTAGCATCATATAATAATGAAAACTAAACAAAATTATCAATATCATAGGATACACTATAGGCATGTAAGACTTTATTTCTTCTGCATCGTCAGCAAAAGAGGTTTTGTAGAATATTAGCAACCAGAACATTTTGGTTACCACTGATTTCCATTATATGGACAAAAAAAAAAAAAAAAAAAATCTCAAAGTATTTCCTTTTATGTTCCACAAAAGAAAGAATCTCATTAAGTTTTGCAACAACATAAGAGTGGGTAAAGCTTGACAAAACTATTATTTTTGAATGAAATAACCATTTAACCTTTGCAATTCAGCTCTTCTTTTTGGTGTAGAAACTGCCCACACCCTGAAAATGAAGAAATACAAATCCACCCTTATGTGATCTCATGTCAAACTTGTAATAATTTATAGTTAAACATATGGCAAAATCATATGCAAAGTGTGAGTTTGCATACTTAAATGTACAACTTCTATTCCCCTTGAGAAAACTCAATAGATTTTTTAAATAATCAAATTCAGACTGTGGATTGTTGCACCCTAACTAGGATTTTATCTGGGATATATCAAGAAGAGTGCATTTTCTTTGATTTTCAATGCTACAAAAGTGAATATAGGAACTGGGTCTGTCATGATGATTCATCCTTTACTCACATTTCACTGCTGGTTATATATTCTCTATATAATTGTGTATCTGACGAATAAAAAATCTTCAATCTCTTGAATCTGCACTGTATTCCAAGTATTCTGATGCCATGTGAAAGGTTTTCAAATCGGTTACATTCAAATCTGCTGTACTCATGACAGGCACAAGAAATTCAGGTAAATTTGAATGCAAGACATTTGAAAGCTATATCATACGGTTTCAGAGAAGACTTGGAATACAACACGACTCGAAACTAGTTGTTTTTGGAGTCTAGCTCCAGTTCTCATTCAATATGCATAAATAAAACAGTATGACATGAGGGAGAATAAATAACAGTGTCTTTGTGTGGCTGTATGATTTCATCTAAAAGATTTAAGTTTATATTGCACTGAACTGTAATACAGAGTGCAGAGAATTTGCATGAGCTGCTGCTGTTAATTGCAGCGTTTGTATTGTGTAAATCAATAGTTTTTGAATATCAAATAAGTTGCACTAGTAAGTAATCTTTTAAATGCTTGAAGTCGATGTACATGCTCATGTGGAATTATTGCTGATCTTGCGAGGAAGGAGACTAGGAAATGGTCCTCATCTTCAGTCCTCCTAGGAGGTCAGCGGAAGGCAACATTTATTTAGTTATTTCTGTAAGAGAGGAAAGGTAACCGTCATTTACTATTAAAAAATAACAGCTTTACGTAAGCGGCTTTACTGTCACTTAATATAATTCACACGGATGCATGTTTGAAAACGATCATGATGTTTTTTTTTTCTTATGTTTTCTATTTCTTAACTAAATGGCGATTAAAATTCTTCATGCTCACTATTCTATTGAATGTCTAGCAACATTAATATAGGCTATGATTATCTTTTTTTCTAAGACATAGCCTAGAACAGTGGTTCTCATAATGGACAACAGGTAGCTGGGTCCTTCCTGGTATGCAGTAACATTCTGGCTTCATAAGTGTTGGAAAAAAAGGTACATGATTTTTATGTTTTTTGCATTCTACCAAAATAGTGACATGTTTAACTATTAGGAATACATATTGGTCAAGCTTGGGGACTCATAAAATATTAATTATTGGTAGATTGTTCAAACACTGGCCATGAAAATATTCCACCCTGTAAGGATAGTATATGTCCCTTATGCCATCTTATTATTATTTTTTTTTTCAAAACAATTACAAAACAATTATTGATGAATAGAATATATGTTATTTATTAAGAATTACTTCTTTGTGCCCATTTTTGCCAATATGGTGGTAAATAAAGCAAAAATTATGCTCAAAAACATATATATGCTGTTAGTGGTCCTCACCTCACAAAATAAGACAAAAGTATGCCAAACATTTAACATTGCTGTTAAATTATTATTTAAAATGACTTGTCTAACAGGGTGGAAAAGAGCATAACAGGGTGGAACACCAGTGTTAACAGGTTCTAACAGTGGACAAGATTTCCGTCATTGTCCTGCATGGTTTCCCATCTGTAATGTGTGGAACTGCACCTATATAATATTGTTTCAAAACAATAAAAAAAAAATCCAGATTTTCTTTGGGGGAGGGACACAAAAAAATACCTATTTGGTTCCTTATCACAATCAATCATGGTGACAAAACAATTCTCTGTTCAGAAGGGTAGAGATATAATTACAAATTAGAGAGGACAGACATAATAAATGATTTTTTTATTATTTATATTTGATTAAAAATAAAGATGTTATAATTAATTTGGATTACTTAGATTAAAAAAACAAACACAAAAACCATCACAAGAAGGAACAGTAATAGACAGTGATGCCATTTTTTCGTGGTTTTTATTAAGATGAAAATTATGATGGAAAAAAAAATGGATGCTGCATTAATTGTATTAAATATTATATTGTAATATTTCCATGCTCAGCCTAGTGGGTGATTTTTATTTTTTTTTTACCTCCAAGCTCGAGTTCTCTATCAGTGACCTGGGAGCTTAAGGGTTCTGCACAGTGTATACATACACTATATATATATATATATATATATATATATATATATATATATATATATATATATATATATATATATATATATATATATATATATATAAAATTTGCTATATACACTAATTACTATTTATTCTATTAGAATTTCCACCCTGTTAGTTTCACATTCACTTAGCTCAAAATTTTCCACCCTGTTTGATGTAGACCTAACAGGGTGGAAAATTTTGAGCTAAGTTAGCCATTTGAGTGATCAACATTTAGCTAGCTAACCTTCTACAGATTAACATAACTTTTATAACTATGTCAGATTTGTTCTTACATTTTTTTGATAGGACAAACATTCTCCATAATATAGACTAACAGGGTGGAACTTTAAGGTCGGGACAAGCAGGATAACAAGGTAGGAATGAAAAAAAAAAAAGTTAGGAGTGGCAGTTGAAGCTTACCTCAGTTTGTACACTTTAATTCCAGTGGGAAAAATAAATTATGTCACTTCTTGAAAATGGTCTCAATGAAATTGCAGTCGGTTTTGGAAGGTGAGAAAGTATGTATTAACAGGGTGGAATATGACTATAGGGACACAGTAATTTAAGAAAATTGTAAAATAAATAACTATATTTTCACATGATTTATATGTATGATTAGAGGCAGTGTAGCCTAGTCGATAACATAATTAAAACATATTTTGAGTTTTTTATCATTTCATGGTTTATATTTCTTGTGGAAGTTGACTACTTTGCACTGAGAACATAATAAAATTGAATGCATATATTAATAAAAGGTGTGTAAAATACAAAATAGTAGCCTATTTATAATGTCTCTTATCTCTGTTTAAGAGATAAAGAAGACCTAAATATACAATTTAAGCCATTTCTTATAAATATGTTACTTATTTTAGAGAAAATATGAGTAAATAAATCATTGAGACATAAAAGTCACTGAATGACCCAGCTCACTTTACATAGGTATCTGACAGGTTAACCTGGTTAAGCAGATGTCCAAATGTTCTCGCGGCTGAGTGTCCTTTAGGACCCAGCGGAGAGCTCAACTGCGCGGCTTGAATACGCTTCATTCCCTCAAACTTACATTTGGAGATGATCGCTTTCAGCAGGTTAGTTGTTCTCTCCCGGGCAGGATAGGTAAGCGCTGGTAGCAACTGAATTTAACTGGTGGTTTCGCTGTAATAACTCGCATTTTGCCGGCTGCGTGTCATTACAATTACTTTTATTGACTTTTATTGGCAAAGCTGGCCAATGAACATTTGGCAGACGTGTAGGTGAACCTGTGCACTGCATTCAGTCAATTGCTGTGGAGTAACATTTCTGGGACATGATCTGATCAGCAAACACCGGATTCATTCACTGGATGTTTTCTATCTGGGAAAACTGTCAAGGTGGGTTATTTTTGTCGCTCGCATGTTGCATGAACCAAAAGAGTCTAATCATCATAATCCATGTACAGGTAATTTCTCAGAATCTGGAGGAGATCAAATGAGGCAGGTTTAAATACTTACCGTGTAGGCTAATATGACCCGCGTTTCTAAATAGATCGTCCAGGTGTTTTTTTTTTTTTTTTTTTTTTTTTTTTTTTTTTTTTTTTTTCGTCTAATTGGTTATTTTATTTCTGACACCTCCAATGTCAATTAATCGATAGCTCAATGGCTTTATCCAAATTTAGATCTATATTTCCCTCTAAACTGCACAGTTTACCTGTTCTTACAATTATAGTAATTAGTTTTGCTTTGTGCTTTAAATGAATGCATATCGCACATTCACTTGGTAATTCGCATAACTTGAGCACAAGCTCATATTTATTCATTACCACGCCTCCTGCGCACGAGCGTTCTTGAAGAAAGCGTTTTGTCTAGTGCTTTGTAACTAGTAACCTGCTGCTCTTTTTCTTCCTCACACTCTTAAAAATAAAGGTTTTAATTAGAAATAAAAAAAAAGTTTGTTTATTTGCTGCATCAGGAAAATATTTTAAAAAAAATATTTTGTAGTTATCTAAATTGTTAAAATATGTAAACATTCGTTTAAGAACTCAGAAACTATTGTACAGAACTGAAGAACCTTAAAGAGCAGGTCATATGGTATTTTAAAGTGGCAAAATTTAAAGTATTTTAAATTTTAAACATCAACATTTTATTTTAAGATATTAATCTTTAAAGAACCATACATTCAACTCAAGAAGCCTGTACAGCTTATGAGAAGAATGACATATCAAAGCACAATTGAAAAACCTTTATTTTTAATAAGAGTAACTATCCATTAATCATGAATGTCTAAACCTTATAGGGCATTTAATAAAAAGAAAAAAATCTAATAAGGGACGATTACAGATAGATCACATTTCAGGCCCTTAATGATTATTCATTCATTGGCATTTGTTTTCCTCTTAACTGATGCTTAACGCAGATATGTTACTTCAGTGGAGTTAATTGGAAGGACATGACTCTGTGTTGCTCTCAGCGGAGTGGACAGTACAGTATGGGAATGAGAATAGCACTTTAGACCTCATGTCAGTGTGTGTGTGTGTGTGTGTGTGTGTGTCAGAGCATGCAAACCTTTTAGGAAAGAGGCATTTAATTATATATGTTTCTCTGGTATGTGGTGAATATGGTCCGATGGGAAGCAAGCGACAGGTTGATTGGCATTACTCATGGAAAGATTAATGCATTCTTACATGTTTGGAAGAACATGCCAAGTGCTTTTAATATGTGAAGATGTCCTGCAAAGTTTAGTGACTTGCTTTCTATATAAAGGAGATTTAGATTTGAAACATAAACACTTAAACATAAATGTTCTTTATTGGCAACTATGGTTCCATGAAGAATGAAAGTGAAGAGTGAAAAACTAAAGGTTCTTTGCAGTTGAAAAGGTTCTTTAGATTATTAAAATGTTCTTCAGAATAATAGAAGAAAATGGGTTTTCATTGTAAGTTTCTTTTGGGAACCCAAAATAGTTCTTTGGCATGGTTGTGAAATCCACCTTTTTGATGTTTTATTTTTAAGAGTGCAGATATGCTTGATTCTTCTATTTCTTGCTGACATAATTAACACCACAGCAGATGCTAATCTGTCAGTTCAGAAACTAACAGAAAACAAAGCTTCACAACCTTAAAAAAGATTACAGGGTGCAAAGCTGTTAGAGCTTGTTTCAATTTCATCACCTGAACAGCTCAAGTCCCATTGCGCACAAAGCTATCATGTAAAGTATGTGGTAGTGTGTGTTTGAGAGGAAGAGAAAAGCACAGAGGGGGTTAAAAAGCAGGAATGATCAAGGTATGTCAGAAGTATTGACACTGTGAGGGACAACAAGTTTAGTGGAAAGACCATTGAATAAATAGAAGTATTCACAGCGGGTTTACAGAATACCTGAAAGGCTGTAACCACCGTGAGCCATGTGCTATGAGTGTCTACTGACTTAAAACACTTTGGTATGCTTCGGTTGCCTGGGGAGTAAAATACAACTGGACACAGGGGGGTGTTTTCAGAGGTTCTGAGAAAAAAAAGTAGGGATAAAAAAATACCCACGCCACCACTACACTTTTTTACATGGTCATATGGGACACTTGTAAAACATTCATGGTCCCTTTTCATAGCAAAATCTATTATTTTTCTGCTGTTGGAATTCAGCATCAATTAAAGAAAAAAAATGTTCAGCAGAGAAAAAATAGAATCTTTCAAATGGAATTTGCCCCTCTTAAGAGATAGTTTGCCCAAAAAGTGAAAGATTGTCATTCGTTCACCCTTATCTTTCCCAATCTGCATTCTTTTTTTTTCTGTGGAATACAAAATAAGTTCTGAGGTATGTTCTGTCTTTTTCATATAATTAAAATGAATGACGACTGAAGCTTTCAAGAAAAAGAAAAACACACAAAAGATCCATCAAGTACTTTTATGAAATAAGAAGTATCATAAAAGTTCTTTATAGAATTTAAATTTCAGTAGTTATTCACTGATCACCTCTCCCTCGATAAAGCTTCAAATGATCCTTGTGTGTTCCAGAGAAGAAAGTCAGTCATATGTTTTGGAACATTAGGTTTCTTAATCCATGAATTATAAAATTTCTTTTTTGGAAATTAATCCTTTGAGATGAGGGATGTACTGATCTAGGCATTAATAAAATAATGGAAATTATGAAAGATATAAAAAGATATATCTAAAAAAATAATAATAATAAAATAAAACTAACTTTTAGATGTTAAGACAGATAGCGTCTTGATTATGTACTTAACCATTGTTCCCTCATGGAGGGAACGGAGACATTATGTCGAATGACATATGGGGTCTCACTTGGGAGGCCAATCATCTCTGAGTTTAAAAGAAAATGTCAATGAAAATCGGCTAGTGGATTTTGCATACCTGAGCCACTCCTCATGCATAGAGGTATAAATAGGTGACAGGTGCATCCACTCTTCAAGTTTTACACTGAGGAGTCGAGAACATGCCCTGGCAACAGTGAATGGTTCAAGGCTGTGCCATGGGGACATAACGTATCCGTTCCCTCCATCAGGGAATGAGGGTTACGTAACCGTTCCCTATCTGTCAGTCACTACGAGTTATGTCGAACGACATATGGGGTCCATGGAAAATGCTACAACCTGAACACCATCACAACCCTATGGCGCTGCAATTGTTGACAAGCCATGGCATGCCACAAAAGCTCCGCTAAGGTCGTAACCTTCCCGAATCCCCAGCGCAAATTCACTGACCTTGGTACTGAAGGGGACCAACGGTGAGTACATTGCTGCTGGAGAAAGCCATACTGCTGTTCCATCCACAGAAATTTTTTGGAAGGGATTTCAACCTTTAGTGAAAGTTTGCTTCAAATCTTCCCTATTTGTTCTTTCAGAGAATTGGTGTTCTTCTCTCGGAGAGAAGAACACCAATTCATGAACAGACTCCACTTCAAAGCATAGGCCTGCCTCGTAGATGGAGCTCTAGCATGAGTTATAGTGTCTACCACCACTGGCGGTAGGTCACTTAGGTCTGCTGCGTCCTGTCCAGAAGCCACACATGGCGGTTCCAGAGATCTGGACATGGCCATATGTGCCCAGCCCCTGAGAAACGAGGTCCCTCATCAGGGGGATGTGCCAGGGAGGGGCTGTCACGAGGAGCATGAATTCCGAAAACCAGGTCCAGGTGAGCCAGTAAGGCGCAACCAACCGGACCTGTTCCTTGTCCTCCCTGACCTTGCACAGTGTCTGTGCGAGCAGGCTCACCATATCAAATGCATACTTGCATAGAGCCCGAGGCCAGCTGTGTTCCAGTGCATCCGTGCCCAGGCAGTGGGAGGACTCATGGGAAGCAAACAGGTACACCTGAGCTTCCCCGAATCGACTGTAGATCAGCTGGTCCATCTGGGAATGGAGCTGCCATTCTCCCGGGAAAGTGAGCTGTCGTGAAAGTGCATTGGCTGCACGATTGAGCTCCCTCGGAATGTGGACGGAACGCAGCGACTTGAGCCGCGTCTGATTCCAGAGGAGGAGATGGCAGGCAAGTTGAGACGTGCGACGTGATCGTAGACTGCCCTGTCGGTTGATGTACGAAACAGCTGCAGTGTTGTCCATGCAGACCAACATGTGCTTGTCCAGCAGCAGTGGCCGAAACTACTGCAAGGCTAGATGCACTGCCAACAACTCCAGACAGTTGATTTGCCAAAGCAGTCGAGGTCCTGTCCAGGACCCTGAAGCTGCCTGCCCGTTGCAAGTAGAGCCCCAGCCCATATTGGAGGCATCTGTCGTGACAGCGACTAAGGGCACCCCGGCCCGTAAAAAAACAAGGTCCGACCAGTGGCTGAATAGGTGGTGACACATCGGTGTGATGGTGATACGATGTGTACCATGGCCAACTTGGGATGGGGAGTGTAGCCGGTGCTGAAGTGGTCTCATATGAAGCAATCCGAGCTGTGTGACTGCGGCTGTGGATGCCTTATGTCCCAGGAGCCTCTGAAAATGTTTCAATGGTACCACTGTCCTGCCTTTGAAGGAACTCACACAGTTCTGCCCCGACTGGGCATGTTCGTTGTTGAGACGTGCCGGTCATACTCACCGAGTCTAACTCCATACCGACATAGGAGATTCTCTGCACAGGGGAGAGCTTGCTCTTCTCTCGGTTGACCTGAAGCCCCAACTGACTGAGGTGCCAGAGCACCAGGTCCCTGTGATCGCACAACTCCTCTTGTGACCGGGCCATGATGAGCCAGTCATCTAGATATTTGAGGATCCTGATGCCCACTTCTCAAAGTGGGGCAAGAGCGCCCTCTGCGACTTCCGTGATGACATGGGGGGACAGGGAGAGCCCGAAGGGGAGGACCTTCTACTACCCTCGAATGCAAACTGCAAGAATGGTCTGTGACGAGGAAAGATTGAGACATGAAAGTACACATCCTTCAGGTCGATTGCTGCTAACCAGTCCTATGCTTGAATGCATTTGGTAATACATTTCTGCGTCAACATCTTGAATAGGTGCTTGTGAAGGGCCAGATTCATCACTCGCAGATCCAAGATAGGTCGAAGGCCACTGCTTTTCTTGGGTACGGTGAAGTAAGGGCTGTAAAACCTCTTCCTCATCTCAGCTGGAGGGACTGGCTCGATTGCATCCTTTGCCAAAAGGACAGCAGTCTCCTCACGTAAGACAGAGGTGTCTCGGACTGCCACCGAAGTCTCGAGAATGCCGTTGAACCTGAGAGGTTACGACTTCTTGACCACTGATGATAGGGGACATCGTGGGTGAGAGTGAGGAAGCAGTGTGTCACTCACCGTCGACCCACAAGCTTTGCAAACCGGAGGAAACGGAAACTGCTCTTTCTTTGAAAATGTGGCGGAACAAAAAGAAAAGGGAACAAAGAATTCTCCACCTAGCCCTCCTCTGGGGGAAGGAGTGGTGCTGTCTTCACCACCTCCTGCAGAGCAGTCTGCCACATCTCCAGGTTGCCCTGTCAGGGCCGCTTCATTGTCTTCTTGGAGGACTTAGCAGCTGGGTGTGACACGAGGGGTAGCACTCTCCTGTGTGGCTTGATGCACAGGCCTTGATGTTGTCTCAGCATGGGGTAGAGCCAGAGTGCAGGATGCAGGAGGGGGCCCATGGTGGACGAGCAGGCTGAGACACAGCCCGTGACAGAATGGTGGAAGCTGGAGTTCACGTTGGGCAGGATGTGCTGGATGGCCTCAGTCTGCTTCTGTACTGCCGAGAACTGCTAGGCAAAGTCCTCTACAGTGTCACCGAACAGGCCAGCCTGGGAGATGGGAGTGTCGAGAAAGCGTACTCTGTCAACATCTCTCATCTCAGCCAGGTGGAGCCAGAGTGGACATCACCTTCCTGAGGGACTGTGCCATGACTTTCATCAATCTTGGCTTGGTGTACCTGCAGGATAACAATGGCATGCAGCTTGGCCCAAAGTACTATAAGCTTTGGGAGCAAGAGCCGGCGACAGCTTACAGGCTTTGGACGGGAGACACAGACTAATCCATCCAGAAACCAATCATCCAGCCGTGGTTAACCTGGCTTACACATAACATACTAATACACTTCTAATATCCAAATCCGTTAAAGGATTTTTAGGCTGCATTAATTAGGTAAACCGGAACCAGGAACACTTCCCATAACACCCGATGTACTTGCTACATCGTTAGAAGAATGGCATCTACGCTCATATTAGTCTGTTTCTCTCTTATTCCGAGGTCACCGTAGCCACCAGATCCAGTCTGTATCCAAGTCAGAGGGTCACTGCAGTCACCCGGATCCAGTATGTATCCAGCCCAGATGGTGGATCAGCACCTAGAAAGGACCTCTACAGCCCTGAAAGACAGCGGAGACCAGGACTAGAGCCCCAGATACAGATCCCCTGTAAAGACCTTGTCTCAGACGACCACCGGGACAGACCACAGGAAACAGATGATTCTTCTGCACAATCTGACTTTGCTGCAGCCTGGAATTGAACTGCTGGTTTCGTCTGGTCAGAGGAGAACTGGCCCTCCAACTGAGCCTGGTTTCTCCCAAGGTTTTTTTCTCCATTCTGTCACTGATGGAGTTTTGGTTCCTTGCCGCTGTCGCCTTAGGCTTGCTTAGTTGGGGACACTTCATTTACAGCGATATCGTTGACTTGATTGCAAATTATTGCACAGATACTATTTAAACTGAACTGAGCTGCATGATGACATCACTGAATTCAATGATGAACTGCCTTTAACTGTCATTTTGCATTATTGACACTGTTTTCCTAATTAATGTTGTTCAGTTGCTTTGACGCAATCTTTTTTGTTTAAAGCGCTATATAAATAAAGATGACTTGACTTGACTGGGTGGTGTAGTCACCTCCATCCCGATGGCCCTTGTCTATCATGGCCTCCTAATAACCCCCATCCACTTGATTGGCTCTATGACTCTCTCTCCTCTACCCCTTTAGCATGTGTGTGGTAAGCGTACTGGCCCCGTTGTCCTGTGACTGCCATCGCATCATCCAGGTGGATGCTGCACACTGGTGGTGTTTGAGGAGAGATCCCACCACATGATTGTAAAGTGGTTTGGGGTTACAGCAATACACAATAAAAGCGATATATAAATGCATCATTAATTCATAACTGACAAATGGCCAATTTTGCACTATTTATAAAATAAATAAAGAATATAAAAATAGAGGCAACAAGTGAATTTAATCATCAAAACAATATAACTGAAGTTCTAAAAGGTGTAAATGGAGATCTGCTACATATTACACTCTGATATTAAAAAATACATAAATAAGTAAAACATTGGGCAATAACCAAAATGGTACCGGTACATATCACATCCCTATTGACCATGATTTAAAGACAGGGCAGTGTTATGAGAAAGGATATTTTTACATATGAATCTCAATTCCAAGCCACTTCTGACCAATTTTGGAAAGACCCTCCTATTATTTGTGATGAGCTGGCACTTCCACAGTCTCCATTCATCTCTAGAAAATTCCAGGAAGCTCTCGTTCCTCTGTTATCTCCCTCTGATGTATTAGTTTCCTCTCTAATGCAAGCCTGATAAGCTCAGACTTCTCAAATTCCTAGTGTTAAGTGCATGGAGGAGAAAAAAAAAAGTCTCTCCCATCTTTACTGTAACCCAATCACAGGACTGGGAGTCTGAAGCTTTATCTGGATTAGGAGTGTGATAAAACACTTGTGTGATATCAGACCGCACCTTATCTATCCTTCTATCCATGACTGCTGCCTTTAACTTATTGCCTGTTCTTGTGCTTTAGAGCAGCCACTATTTCAGTTCTATTACTGACATTTTTATGAAACCCATGATGCTGACGGCTATACAGTAATGTCTTATTAATCACATCCTGCCCCATGCCAGGGGCTGCAACGTGGTAATTGGCTCCTTGTTAGAGGCCAGCATGATTGACAAAGCACATTTAGAGGCTGCTTTGTCTCATCTATCATGGCACGTCCCTCTATTTGAGGGGGCACAGACCTAATCAAGTCAACCATTCATACCCCAACTTCAAGGATTCCTTATTTTGATGGAGGAGTGCATTCAGAAACCTGTTTTTTCATACAGTATGTCCAGTGTGTGTACATGTACTCATCATTGATTTGAAATTACTGATAGTTACTGATGCACTGTAAAAAGTGAAAATGCTACTCTAAAGGACTTTTAGAGTTGAAAATGAAAATTCATTTCACCCGAAATGAAAATTCTGTCATCATTTACTCACTCTCATGCTGTTTCAAACTTACTTTCCTATGTGGAACACAAAGGAGACATTTAGCAGCATGTTCACCTTGTTCTTTTAAATGTAATTAAAGTAAATGTTTACAAGGGACTTTCAAGCCAAAATATGAAAAAAAGCACCACAAAAGAAGTATACATTAAGGTCCATTCACACCAAGAACAATAACAATAAAGATAGCAATATTAGCATCCATATCAATGGACGATAATGTTCTGTTTATTAAAAGTGCGCAATGCAGATATGCCATTTGCAACTTTAAATGCTCAAGCTCTTTAAAGCAGGATGGATTCTGAACAGCGGTCAATGTTTTTATAATTCATCAGCTAGAAAAATTGCTCTCCAAGCGATTCCAGTGATATCGCTCTTCTGTGTCATTATCATTGTATTTGTGGTGAGGACTTCAGTATTTCCATAAAATTAGAACAATTATTAAAACAATATAGTTATATGTAGTTATTCTTGATGTGATCAGGCCTTAACTTACTGTACATGCTATATTCTAAGTCTTCTGAAACAATACAATAGCTTTGCATGAGGAAAAGGCAGAAATTTATTAAAAGCCATTATTAATTGATAATCTGTTCCCCCCAGCGCACCATTCAAATCTCATTAATGTTCATATATATTCAAATATGGTGTGTTAAAATGTGGTTTGATGCTAACAATGCCAAAGGTCAATGTTACTTATGTGTTGTAAATGATCTCAATGTACCAGATTTAAATATGTGCATATTCAAAAAAAAAAAAAAAAAAAAAAAAAAAATCAAAGAGAGAGAGAGAGATTTGAGAGCTATGATAGGTGGGAGATTTTATGTTTTTTTATATATATTCTTTAGTTCCTGAGACAAAGTTTTTGAATGACTTTAGAAGACTTACTGGTACTTACAGACCACTTTGATGAAATTTTTATGATGCTTTTTTGTCATATTTGGAACATGACAGCCCGTGGTCATGAGGGTGAGTAAATGATGACAGAAATGTCATTTTTAGTTGAACTAGCCCAACAGCTATTTCAACCTGACCTGGCCCTTAAAAATTAATTTAATTTGCTGTGACCTACTGTGGCCTGGTTGATTCAGTTATATTAAATGGATCCAATTAAATATTTTTACTTACATAAAACCAGTTACTTTTATGTTATCACATGAAGCACATTTTAGGCCACCTGACAAAAATATTTTTTTTTGCAGTGTAGCACTAGTAATAAGGGCATCTGTCTCTGACATTAAAAGGTCTATGAAAATCCATTAAGGTCTATGAAATATGAAATATGCATACCATTTCTATATCTAGAGAAAGAATATTGAGCTCTTTCCACCACTGCTTGCCTCACACTAGAACAGAATCCTTAAAATCTCAAATTGCTGAGAGACCTTCGAGGGTTGCACTGTGGAAAGATGTGCAGACTTGCACAGTCTGTTTGTGCCTGCAGGGATGTTTGGCTATTTGTCTTCTGTAATAAGCAGGTATTTTTAGGATATTTCTCTATGAAGTCCATCTCAGCTATAGAAAACACTTGACCTGCACCTCCTCACCTTTTCCACCAGGCTTCTTGTTATTCGCACAACACCAGTCTTGAAAGCTCCTCCGCTGACACATTCTTGTTTTCCTTTTGTTTGTTCTTATCCCTCACAGACTGTGGAGAGCATACGGGAAACAGCGATGGACAGGCGGATGATCTGCAATGGCCTCCACTAATAGCTTGAAGAAGGAATTAATATCATTCTTTCACACCAGTGACCCACACTTACCACAACTTTGTCAAAACATGTTCAAGCTCCCCTGCAACACAATCAGACAAAAAGAAACAAATGAATAAAATAAGAGCAGCCTAAGGAATCTGAGTCAAAGCTGGCACAGATGCCAGCCTTTTTTCTCCTTTAAAGTTCAGTGTTACCACATAGGCGGTCTGCCTCATCACCCTCTGCCTGCTTATTATCTATCAGACTCCATTTAATGAGGCATCAGAAGAAAGGCTCAACCATGTACTTCCTGCTAGTGTTTGTACTACAGGCCCTGTGGGTGAGTTGGTGTCATGCCACACAGCATTACCCGGCCTCATGGGGGCACTATGATGTTTGTAAGTCCCAGGTTTATGCAGAGGACCGCCTGGCCTGGCACTATATGGCCTGCCAGCCTGAGGCCACTGATATGACCAAATACCTGACAGTGTCTCTTGACCCACCCAACATCACCTGCGGAGACCCACCTGAGATGTACTGCGCCCTGGTAAGTTTTATCATTTTTTATAAACTTGATGAGAATTTGATGAGAATCACATAACTAGTATATACAACAACACAGTACATTGCTTGTATAACAAAGCTAGAATACTTGATTCTGATTGGTCAATTGTGTCATTTAGCAGCAATATTTTTTTATTTTTGTATTTGCACTTGGGTATTCTTTTGCCACTTTATATGATTATCTTCAGTAAAATACTATTTTTCAATGGTTCATGAATTATACATTTGTTTGGAGTTCAGATTTTTTTTTTCTTTTAATGTTTTGTAAACTGAATCTGTACACTTTTGTTCTCACATAATCAAATAATTTCAACTCAAATTTCATATTCATTTATTTATTTATTTGATAAGTACCTGCATAACACACTACCGTTCAAAAGGTTAGGATCAATGAGATTTTTTTTTTTTTTTTTAAAAGAAATTAAAACTTTTTCTGCAAGGAGGCATTAAACTGATCAATTTATAATGTTACAAAAGATTTCTATTTCAAATAAATGTATCACTGTTTCCACCAAATAAAGCAGTACAACTGTTTTCAGCATTGATGAATGATTAAGGTTTCTTGAGCACCAAATCAGCATATTAGTGTGATTTCTGAAGAATCATGTGACATAAAAGACTGGAGTAATTACTGCTCAAAATAGTTTTGCCATCACAGGAAATTTAAAATATGAAATGCAGAAAACAATTATTTTAAACTGTAATAATATTCCACAATATTACTGTTCTATTGTAATTTTAATCAAATAAATGCAGCTTTGTTGAGCATAAGGGGCATCTTTAAAAAACCCATAAAAACCCAGACTTTTATATGGAAGACTGCATCAGATAGCCATAATATAATAAATGAAATACTGAGCAAAATAAACCCAGGTGATGCATATAAACTTTTATCCATGTGGCATCTATACATCTGTCTAGACAGCTAGACATCTGGACTTTTTTATTTATTTGTATTTGTATTTGTTTTTTTTTTGTTTTTTGTTTTTGTTTTTGTTTTTATGTGTACACACATACACTGAAGGAGGAAAGGTCATAAAATGTTATTTAAATATTATTATATTTCATGCTCACTGAATTCACAACATACTCTTTGAAAATCTCACAGATGGTCAACAGAACTGCAGCAAGGTGTTAATGTGCTAGCATGATAAGCACATTTAATACCAACAGGCTGAATTATCAACACCACACATCACATATACACCACAGAACAGTAAAATTGTGCATACATATTGTTTGATCAACTGCATATCTTATATTTATATATATTATATATATATATATATATATATATATATATATATATATATATATATATATATATATATATATATATTCACCTTGTTAATCATAATGTTTATTTAACGAGAATATTATTTTTGAAGGTGGACTGTAAAGATTGACTGTAAGCAAAAGTATAATTTTGCGATAAGGGTATGTTCTCCTTGTGACAGCTTACCCAGTATAGTGTGACAACACCCATAAAATGTCAACCTTACCCTGCATAAACTGACTTTTTCAAAAAATAAACATATCCTGACAAATATTCACTGTCACATTACTAGACAACAAATTAACTTATGGTGAAAACTGCAATTATTATGAACGATTTTTTTTTTCTTTTTCTTTTTTTTTCTACTGTAATTCTTTTTAGGATCACAGACCAGCTTCTGTTCATCCAATATATCTGTCCACTGTGCATCTTCACATTAGGCAAATTATAGCCAGCTATAGCTTGTTGTAAAATATTGACATGTTTTCATTACAGTAATCTGACAACAAACTGACAGTCAGTCTGATGGATGTCAGCATTGCAGTGCTTTAGGTCATTCTAACCTATGTAAGGTCAGCATCATTTGAGGTAACAAGCCAGTCATGGAGGTCCATGCTGATCTTGTAGCCAGTGAAGCAATGAGAGCTGATTTTTCTATTCCATTGTGCCTTGGGGGAAGTGAGGTTGGGGAAACAGGGGTATCATGTAACAGCAATAAGGAGTTATGTGTTAAGTGCAGTGCTCAAGGGCACAATAGCAATGCTCAGTGGTTGCTGGTACAGAACACAGAGTATCTTGTTACTCAGCAATATTTTCTCTTGATGCCTCATTACGCTTTTTATAGTGGAAGGCGAGTGCAATATTTCTGAGATAATTACACAGTTAAACTAATTTACTAACTCCACACCATGGATTCAATCCATTAAAAGATTCAATCAGTTGTGTTTGCTAAGAAGCTTAAACTTCCTGGCATGATCAAATATGATAAAGGGAAATCGAACAGCACATGGTTAATTTAAGATGCTATCAAATTTTTATGAGTAACCCCCCTGATATGAGATAGAAGAACACAGATGAATGGTGTAAAGTAAACAAGGAAATAAAGCACTGCTATGGGCCACATCCCAACATGATCAACAGTTCACCTTGTGTGGAACATAAATTCAATGAAGTAAACACACACACACAGAGAGAGAGAGAGAGGTGAGCAATATCACACGAGTAGCAAAGTGATATGGCTATATATCGGCACGGCTGTGATTCGGCTGTAGACAGGCCGATATCACTAAAATATCTGAATACCTCTGAATAGAATATCTCTGAGAGGTAGCACTCCTCTCAGCCAATCAGATTTGAGGAAATGAAATGTGTGTGTGTGTGCGTGTGTGTGTGTGTGTGTGTGTGTGTGTGTGCGTGTGTGTGTGTGTGTGTGTATGTGTGTGTGTGTGTGTGTGTGTGTGTGTGTGAAAACACGCGCGTATTAGACATTCAGATAAAAAGAACAAACATTAATATTAAAATTAAACTATTTAATTCTAAATAAAAATAAACACAATAAAAAAAAAAAAAAAAATAAATAATAAAATATAAATAAATCTCTTTAATCTAAAATTCAAAATTGTACATTTAATTCAGTGTGCTTGACATTTCTTTGTAATTAATTGTGAAATTCACTAGCAGTTCATGAGTGAATATTGTTTCTACACATTTTTTTTTTTCAGTGTCCTTGTTCACAGAGTACTTTAATCATGGCTAACTGTTTAAGGCAAATTTCTACATCAGCAACTGAACACTTTTGCACTAGGATTCTGCTGCAATTTACATCAGTATGAGTTTTTAATCCAAGATGATTTTGTATCAGTCAGCACAAGAAACCCTAAAGAAAATGACTGACTGCACATTTAAATATAGATAAAACCCCATTATGCATTTGTATTATGAAACATATGCATTGTTTTGAGAAAATTTATATTACTTAAAATTATCCACTAGTAGAATTGTCTGTCTATAAGTGAATAACAGGATGTATTTAAAATACCCTGAATAATTTACTGTTTCTCGATTATTAAGTATGTCTGGGGGGAAATCTGACTCAAACTTATCTTATTGAAGTTTTCCTGAAGATGTCTTAGATTTCAGAAAAGTCTGCCCACAGGTAGATTCATGACAGGAATTTTAAGTAGCTAGCGGTACAAAACTTAAAACATGTTCCTGGGGAGAGCGACTGAAATAATCTAAGATAAAAACACAAAAGGCATCTTGTGAACTCAGCCAACAGTTAAAATGAAGCAAAGAGGTAAAATGCATTCAAAGTGGTTGAGGAATGGTCATTTAATTGGGAGTTCAAATTCTCTATGGAAAAAAAAAAAACACACAGGTAGTTTTCTTCACTAATAAAAGGAAATGAGATAACATCAAATTAAAGTTGTATAATCACAATCTAGAAGGGGTGTCTAAAATAAGATTTCTAGGTATTTGGTTAAACATTGGACTTACATGGAAGGAACATGTTAAAAAGATGGAGGATAAGTGCAAGAGAGTGTTGAATATACTGAATATACTGAATGAGATGTGTGGCTGGGCAGGTCTGGGGGGCGGACATGTTTGCATTAAAAATTATTTACATAACGTTAATTAGATCAGTATTGGTCTATGGTAGCATGTATGGATCTTCAGCAAAGACCCAACTTGAAAAATTAGAAATAATTCAAGCACAGGAATTTAGTTGTGGGACATATAGATCATCTCCTGTTGCAGCGTTACAGGTAGAAGTGGGAGAAATGCCTCTCAATTAAAGAAGACAGTAATTAACTGCAGTAAACTGGTCAAATCTTATGGCACAGGATATTCTTTCATATTGCACGATACGGTTACTAGAGAAATGTTGGGGAATGTAATAGTTTTGGATGGATTGTTGGAGATTTAGTAGAGGGATTAGATATTAAAGGTTTAGGTATTGGTCCAAGAGTGACTTCATCAGCAGGTCCTTTGTGGATTTTGCCTCAACCTATAGTTGATGTAAAAATGCTAGAATCTAGGCAGAAAGAAGGTATGAGTGGATTTGAGGAAATCTGGATAGGGGAATATTTGTGGACGGAGTGGGTCCCAGCTCATGCGGGAGTGAAAGGGAATGAAGCAGTAGATAAATTGGCAAAACGAGCTGTGCTAGACACCAGTATAGAAATGGAGGTATCATGTAGTAGATATGAAATTAAAGCAATAATTAAAAGATGGCAACAACAGTGGGAAATAGGAAACAAAGGAAGACGTATATTCAATACAGCCACAAGTGGGGAAAGGGAGGTATTCAGGTGGGGATAGAAGAGAGGAAAACATATTATCTAGACTCAGAATAGGACACACGGGACATAATAAAACAATGAAGTTATTGTCCAAGCATCCAACAGCTTTCTGTGATTGGTGTGGAGAAAGTGAAATGGTAGAACATGTCATCATGTATTGTGAAAGGAATAAAGAGGACAGATTGAAGTTATTAGAAGAGATTAAGAAAAAAGGAGCGTATGATATTACTTTAAAATTCTTAATAAACCCATAAATGGGAGGTAATAACAGAGTTGCTTTGTTTAAGGTATTGTAAAATATGGGTTTATTTAATAGAATTTGTGTGTGTTTGTATTTTAAAAATTGTGTTTGTTTGTTTTTGTTTTGTTTGTTTCCCTCTCTTGATCCTCTACTGACTCAGAGGGAGTCATGAGCAGAAGGCAGAGGAGCTGGAGATGCAGTGCTGGCTGAAGTGAAGTAACTCACTACAAATAATACAATCAGCCAATAAATGAAAAAAAATGAATCCTGTGTCTGGATAGTGTTCGCATGTAGATGGCTGTAATGCACGAGAATTAATATGATCCGCCAATAAATGAAAAAAGATGAGGCCTGCACTCCCACAGGACTGGCGCTGGACAAGACTGATGTGCGGGTGTGTAGACACTTGTGTGTGTGTGTGCCGGATTTGGGAGAATAAAATAAAGCAACAAGAACAACTAATATAAAATAAAAAAATTTAACAGGCGTGAGCATAGGCAGAGTTTCTATTTATAACACGTTTGCAGCATTGAGCAACATAGCCAATCACAGACATATCTGTTGATTATTTCTGGAACACAATGGCCAATCAGAGGTGTTGAAGGTGTTTAAGACCCTGTCCCAAATGGCACACTTCATGTGCACTTGCTTTATTGTGGACTTACAATGGCCACCGTGTGCGCGTGTCCATTGTCCATGAGACAGTAGGGTGTCCTATTCATCATTTTAGCTTTCAGAAGGTTGCTCACAAGCACCCCCTATGCATCCTCGATGCACTTTTCTGCCGAGCCTGCACTGAGGTGAGCTCTGCAGCAGACTTCTACCTGACTGTCAAAGCAGCATTACGAAATGAAAGTGAAGACCACTAGGGTTTAGGGTGCAATTTGGGACAGGGCATAAGAATCTACTCACTGCTCAAAATGCTGGAGTTCTTGTGCAGCGCTGAAATTTGCGTGCTCACAAATCCTTTCATTATAACACACGAAGTGTAGACATGAAAGATTCATTGTGCTTATATTCATTGTGTTATAACAGAGCTTTGTAAGATCGCGATGAACTGAGATGTCAGCTTTTTAGTGATTATAAAGGGAACGGTCTTTGCTCACATCTGCCATGCCAAACAATGCATGCAGCAGCCTATGCTTGCTTTTCTGTCAAAAAATAACTGTGGTTTGTGAATGTTAATGATTTAATAGCAAATATTTTATCTGGAGAATTTTTGCTGAGATCTTGTAATTAGGCGACACGGAGCTTACTATTTCATGTAAATTTCATGGATGTACTTAAAAAAATCTATATAGGCTACTTTTGGGGACGGAATCGGGACAAGATATATATTTCTAGGAGCGGGACCTGTGCAGGTCTCTACTCTGCAGTGAATGGGTGCCGTCAGAATGAGCTCAAACAGCCCATAAAAACATCATAATAAAAATAAAATCATACTGGATGCTTGGGTCAAATATGACTAAAAATGTACATCAGTGCATAACTTCTGCCACTAATTAGCAATTATCAAAGATAAAAAGTGTAGAAGCTGCATTAAATTAAATTTGGTTTCAAGTCTGAGATAATGCATTCCCTCAAATTAAATGGCCATGATGCTGCTGGTCATCGTGTCCTAAGTAATGTGACATTGTACACTATTATTACAAAGAGAAAACAAACAGTCATTGTTGGTCTAATTTGTGCACCCTAAATATTACCTCACTCTATATGAAGCTTGAGCATGAGGACAATATGACCTGTGGTTCCACAATAGTGATAAATCTGTCGTGTTTTAGGATCTATCACCTCTTTCATTCATTTATCACCTACACAGAGGTGGGAGTCTGGGCTTCACACACACACATAGCGGAAGATGGAATGTATGGGACAGCTTTTTTGCAGCAGGGAGTTAACCCTGATATTATTTTTAGCTGCAGCAACAAGGGAATGTGTCCAAAAACATGTAGATGCGTCTTTTCTCCTCTAGTTCTCTCTAACTTTACATTTTCAGTTTGTTTGCAACATCAACAAAAATACAGCATAAAACACAAAACAATGCAACATTCTCTCCCTTTGTCCATTCATTGTACTGAGCAAACAGACATACAGAATGACCTGTTAGGGATGATAATTTGATATTGAGGTTTCACAACAGCTAAGTTGTGCTATTAATTAATCTGTTTTAGCATAGCACATTAATCTTGTTAATTAAAACAAAATGTTCAATTACTCTACATCTATTCTAATTGTTTTGGGGAGGGGCCATGAATGCAAGGATGTTCTTGCAAGATTTTAAAGATCAATTATGACTACTAAAGTGGGACAAGCAAAGCACCTAAGAGACGCTGGTACTTCTAAAGTCTAGTGAATATTAAATCATTTCAAATAATGCTGAAAACCCTCCAAGGAAAGACTATGCTTTATAAATAAACTTAATTGCTTTTTCATCAAATTCTAATAGCTCGTTTTATTTAAGATTTTAATGGTTATGCATATATGACACAATTCCTGGTATTTGTATGCTGAATGCTACTATGTGGCTTATACAGTATACTAAGTAAATGGAGGACACATGCTGCATTTGTTTCAAACCTGTATGAGTTTCTTTCTTCCATGGGCGTAGAGTAAGCGGGGGAATATGGACAAAATCATCCAGCTATCGATATTTATGCTGAATATGAAGCATAAACATTTGGACTGATGAAACGTGAAGACTTTAAACACACGACTGCGACAATATATGGTTTATGTGTGTTTTTCAAGTTATCTCCAGGTAATAAAGTATATGAATAATTGACATTGCATTTATTACAATATACGTAGAAACTATTCTACCTTATTCTATGATAGAAATGAAAAACAGTGTTTTTATAAAAACAAATCATAAATTGTCATTAGGAATATATAAGAAAAATTTAATAGAATACAAATTATTGATTATTGTCCAGCAGTGTATTTGATTATAATTTATTATTTTTGGGTAACCCCCCCCCCCAACCCCCCAATCCAAGATGAATATGAGTTTGAGTTTGTTTCTTCAGAGTCATCACTTGCTCACCAATGAATTCTCTGCAGTGAATGGGTGCCAGCAGAATGAAAGTCCAAACAGCTGATAAAAAACATCACAATAATTCACAAGACCTCATTCCGTCAATCAGGTGAATTAAAGCTAAATTTATTCAAATGAAGACACAAGCTCATCTATATCTTGGATGACTCTATTAAACAAAACAAAGACCACAAAATAACACTGAACTATTAGTCCATCTGTTGGAAATGACATTGGAATACTATCTAATTTGAATTTGCTTCAGAGTGGTCCAGACCCGAAAGTGAGAGTCTTTAAGCTAGAAGCATCAGAGCTGATGAGCATTTGTAGAACAATGGACAGCAGCGCTCTGAGTCACTAGATTACTATAATTCTTCTGAACTCTGACCTGCTCTCACAGAATGCATGAAAGTGAACAGAGGTGCCAAATTACCATGTGGTCCCCAAGCAGCTTAAGCAAGGAAACAAGGATGAATGTGCAGCTTATAGCTGCTCTGAGATCATCTGACAATTGACAGGCTTTATGGCGGAACTGTCTTTGTTTGGCAGTGATAAACAGAGCTATTTATAGAGCCTCTTGTTAGGTGTTTCAATTGTCAGTCACTGAATTTAGTACAAAACACTCTACGGACAATGACAACATGACAAGCCCTGACAAGGTGGCTTTTGGTTGGAGAACCACACTTATGCAGCTATTCAATAACCACGCACAATTTCATGCTCAACAAGGCCACATAGGCAATTTCCTGTCAGAACTATTCTTATGTGCAATTTTTCTGTAAGCCATATGGTACTTTCTCTCAGCCTGTATTTGGATGAGGATAAAATACCATTGTGCTGAGACATATGACTCTGAAGCATTCAGACGTTTAATTTTTTCAGTAAATGTGCAAAGATAATGAGATAATACAAAGATGTATAAACAAGAATGACGATTTCCAGGACCAGTAATCCCATTGTGGATGTGCTGAGAATGAAACAGAGATGTGAAATAGTAAAGCCATAAAATACTGTTATGACACCAAACAATGAATGAATGAATGAATAAACGAACAAATCAATTAATTAATTTTAGAAATACAATATTAATATTATTCTTATTTCCACATTATTAATATAAATTGTAGTAGTAGTTGTTCTAGTAACAATAATAAAAAATAATAAGAATAAATAAATTAATTAATTTAAAATAAGTAATATCTCAGGCACATATTTACTCATTTAAAACACTCCAAATTCATTAACATTTGAATGAGGATAAATACAAATTCATGTGTGTATGCACATTTTGTGAAATCTATTGTGAGAAGTTCTCCTATGTGTATAAACATGAATAATCCATAGATGTCTGTTTTTATTTGAAAAGTCTAAAAATTAAAGTAGTTAAAGTATACAGTATATAGTATATGGTGTATCTATAAAGTATATATGGTGTATGGTGTAACTTGGATAGATAGATAGATAGATAGATAGATAGATAGATAGATAGATAGATAGATAGATAGATAGATAGATAGATAGATAGATAGATAGATAGATAGATAGACACAAACACAGGATTATGTTTTTATTTAACAGATTTAATTATTAAAAAATTAGTACAATGCTCTAAGAT
This sequence comes from Cyprinus carpio, assembly GCF_018340385.1. NCBI lineage: Eukaryota > Metazoa > Chordata > Actinopteri > Cypriniformes > Cyprinidae > Cyprinus > Cyprinus carpio. The sequence goes on along the minus strand of NC_056573.1, from coordinate 9,384,095 downwards.
GTCTAAAAACTTTAGTCAAAAAAAATGTTAGAAATATATGTCAGGAATCTATATGCAGTTATTTTATAATGGCTGTTAATGCAGTTTTCCAAAATTATTTACTCATCACTCTTTTAATTTCATTCCACAACACGCTATATGTTACTTTCTTGCTGTTATGGGAAAACCAACCAGACATTAATTACCGTGAATCAACTTGCCTTATCAGTCTCATTTCCCCAAAAAGCCAAGCTGAAGCCAAGATGCAGCAAATAAATTAATGAAACTAAGGGCTTTTTGGCAATCCAGCACAAGCTGTCTGCCAGCAACGCGCTCCAAACAGCAAGGGATTCCTTTCAGAGTCTGGCCTGCTGGCTGGCACTGTGAATTTCCCATCCTCTTCTGATCTGAGCGGCTTGGCAGTCTTTGAGGCACAGCCTCATGAGCATGTGTCAGACCTGCATCCGAAGAGAGCGAGTGCTGCACTAAAGGCTTGTTTAGGATCACAGGGGTCACAGATGTTGAAAGCCTCTTCACTCAGAGAAATACAAAAGCACTGAAGCAATAGAAAGACGCTTTTGTTTGGACAGTTTCTGGAGAGGTAGTTTATGAGTAATGTACTTCATAAAATGCCACAGTCATAAACACTGGAACACTTCATGTGGCATGTGGGGACAACAGTTGCTTTAATGGCTTGAGTCTTTTCTTTAGTACAAGTACTAGTGTCATTCTTCAACTATTCCATTTGGACCTGTCAGCATGACCCTTACGAAAAATAAGTTTATACAAGTGTGCTATTAGTATACTTCTTTTAAACTAAAAATAGGAAAGTATGCTTTTAGTTTACTTTTTATGTACTTCTCAGAAATGGGGTTTATGTACTCCTCAGAAATATACTAAAAATGACATTTAAGTATATTTGACCTATACTTACAAAAAGTCTAAATATATTTGAGCTATACTTGTGCTCCTAGAATCTGTGTTTTCATTGTTATATGGTAGAGGGCGCTAGTACACATCTTCCAAAAAAACACATTCAAAAATGAAAAACAAGTGAAGAAGAAGAAAACGATCAACATACTAACACATGTACTACAATTATTACCATCTTCATCGCATCAAAACTTTAACGTCCATAATAAAATGTCGAGCGATGAAGAGGTAATAATTATAGTCAAGCTTTGGGGTGTTGATCGACTCCATCTACATTTTGATTTTCATTCTGAATCCAATTCACGTTTTTTTTTTTTTGTTGTTGTTTTTTCAGCTTTTTGTTTAAAATGTTATTTCTGTATTTTTTATGAAACTTACCCACATTAAAGTGTTTTAAAAAAAAGAATGCATGAAGCTAGAATAAAATGTTTTTGTTTACAAGCAGATACCCTGTTCTTTCTTTGGGTATTTTGTGAAATGAAAACCTAAATAAGGACATAGTAGTATACTTAAAGTATGATGTAAAGTTCACTTAAAGAAAACTTATGAGTGTACTTGCAGTATAAAACTACTAAACTAGTAGTTTACTGAGACTATACTTCAAAGTGTACAAAGTATTTAATTAGTAAATTAGTTTTTCAGTCTGGTTCTCATGAGCACCTAGAAATTTGGTTTGTAGAAATTTAAAATTATTGGTAATAATCCTAATAATAGTATTATTGCAACAAAATAATTTAATAATATACGTATATATTTAAACAAAATAATAAATAAAATATGATAATACTATCATATTTTAAAACAAAAAGTATTTAATTAAAATACATTTACAGTAAACATTAAATTTTTCTTTTATTTATTTTATTTTATTTTATTTTATTTTATTTTATTTTTTTTTGCATTTTGCTCTGAAACCAGCACTACATACCCAATATTTATGCTTTTATTTCAAATGTAACTGAATCTTATACAGTATTACAGTTAGTCGATCTAAAAAAAAAAATTTTTTTTTAAATTGTGTTGATTGGACTTTTGGTTACTGTAATATAGCCCATGCAATCTGCGTTCTTGCCTTTATGACCAATAGCCCTGGTCTCTCCTTATCAATATAATACAGAAGACAATGATTTTTCGATGTTAAAGATTTTTACTTTTTTCAGCTTCAACATTTTTTTATATTTTATTCTTAGTCGTGGTGCAAGAAATCCAGCTTCCGAGTCCAAGTCTCTACTCCCTTCTATTGAGAATATTATATTGATAGCTGCTTATGATAACTATTTACTTGGATCATATATTTAAGCTAAGCAATTACAAACTCACGGTGCCCTGGTCAACAATATTTTAACTATTCAGAAACGATATATCACTGTCTGACCATCTGAGATTTCGATATGAAGATAAAGGTTAGGATCTTAATTTTTCGGTAGTATTACAGCACACCATAAATGTATATTAGCACCATTTGTTGTTTGATCTGGCATCTTATAGAGCATTTGGACCCAAAAACAGTGATGCCTGACATCAGGCTTAACAAGCTGATAACAGCCCTGATGGGAGATGGACATATAATTGATAGGTAGTTGTTTTTGCTATTGCCATAATGCACTTACAATTACACATTTTAAAGGATTTTGTGGGTAATAGTCAACCTTGTCTACTGTGACACTGTGTCATTTGTATTGTATTGTATTATTTTGACTTGTACCTATAACCCACAAGCAGTCTTTCTTCAAGACGCTTAGTTCTGCATCCAGGTTTTTGAGCCAGTCATAAATATACCATGTCTAATCACCCTGGAGCCGCAGGAAAGTTTACATCAGCATTGAAAAAAAAATAATAATAATAATAATTAAAAATGAATTAATAAAAATGACATCTGTCAATATCGATCTTGCCTTAGTAGGGCAGTGTTGGGTTCCTCCACCAACATAAGTAGGCCCACCTCAATTAATACTTGAGAAAATTTTACATTTCAAATAGACAATCTTTTATTATTATTATTATTATTATTATTATTATTATTATTAATATTATTATTAATACTAGTAGGTGGTGACAGCTTTGCAATTTGTAGTATTAATTGGCAGCTAAAAAAGGATGCTTCTCTAAATCTCTCAGTAAGTTCACCTGCTATAGCCTTGTGAAAATACCTTGCACATGAGATGTATAAAACAGGCTGTTATTATGAGAGATTTGTTGAAAGCCTGCATATATGGAGAGCTTCCTGAAAAAAAAAAAAAAACTGAGAGAGATCTGGGGCTTGTTTCCAAAAGCATTGTTTACCAACTGTGGTCACAAGTTCCATTGTTACCAACATAGTTCAGCAGTTTACAGTACCAGATGTATGGTTGGAACTACAGTTCTCAACCTGTAAATGTAGTACAATCATTCCAAACATGTAAAAAATTGTATTCTACATTTTTTAGTTTGTAGAGATTTAAAAAGAATTTGAAGAGTGTGCATGTGCATATGTGCTCTTATATCACTTGTGAGCCCGGAGTAATGTAAGGAAACCTGCAAAATAACTCCAAATAACTGCAAAGCAGTCCTCCGATGCCATGTTCGTTATTTACAGCAGCAATATGACATTAATCTGATCTTGAAGTAATTAATTAGAAGAAGTTATCACACCACCACCTGATTGATGTCATTAATGACAGTTCGAATATGAATATGCAACGTGGATGTGCGGTGCAACTTTTTGCGCCAAAAGCCCTTAGAGAAGCTGTGTCTAGCAAGTTAGTTTCTCTAACAATTCATTGTACCATGGTAGCTAAGCAGCAAGTTACGTCATAGTTCAGGGAATGCACTGCTGGTCTATAATACCTGAAAAAATCTGTTAACATCCCCATCCCCAATGTTGTTCACCTGACACAGGACCCTCTGGAAGTACATGGCTTAAAATGTGACATCTTTGCTCAGGGGACCAATAGTAATCACGTTAAAACTGCATGAAAAATGATTGGTTCATGTCACCGAGAAAATGGAAAATAAATTGGCAGACCCCCTCTTAGTAGCCCCACTTCACACTTTCAAGAGTATTATTTCAACTTTCTGACACAGACACTACACTGAAAACGAACATTTAAAATGGATTGCTCCCATTATAATCAACAAACCTGAGTAAAGTACAATGCAAGCACCCATTAGGGTAGTGCAGTGTTCGCATATAGCACAAAAATGTATGGTGTACAAATAATATTTGTAGATTTTTAAGGAACTCATGTCCCTGGCCTCACATGGGGAAATGCAGCACTGTACTACAATGAAAAAAGAACAATACATTTGTTTCAATATAGAACAAGCAGTTTGGAAAGGTGCTGGAATTTTTTTTTTTTTTTTTTTTTGCCAGAATACAAAGCTAATAGAGAAATATGCAAAAAACACCAGATGGTGTATTTACACCGGAATGGGTGAATGAGTCCAGACATGTAAGACAGCTAAACCTTGAGATATGGAGTCAAAAAGGTTTTAAGGGACCTTCGACAACACTCGGTGTGGTGTGAGTAAGTGAGGAATTAATATTAATCAGAATGAGTCACAATTGTTGAACTCATCTTCAGTTTCTCCACCAGAACTGAGTTGATTTGAGAAACATCTCATTAATCATGCTATGAAATTTCTATGACTAACCCTACAGTAAAGTGGCAATCAAGAATACATGAATAGTCAGATGGTTAATCAGCTGAGCCTGTTGTATAATTCTCTTCACAAGTGTGACATATTTAAATTATTAGAGGGTCACTTGTTTAACAGAAACTACGTCTGTATTGTTCCGTGCAACACAGAGAGCTTAGAGCTGATATGATTCAGAGTTGCATTTGTGTTATACAATAAAATGACAAAGAGGTGAAAGGGGAGTAAAGAATCAGGAAGGGCAGGTGTGAAAGTTCAAGGAGTGCAAACATAACAGCTATGTTGTGGTATGGGTGAACAGTGGTGGTGATGGGCTCAAAGGTCACTGGCCTTGCTGGCAGCCCTGCCATGTGACACACATGAACCTCAAGGACATGTTATGCATGAACCCAGTAAAAGCATAGAAGAAATACAACAGCAGATAGATGGCAGCAGTGATGAAATATAATATCTATCTGGTACTTGCATTGCTCAGAAATAAAAAAAAATCAATGGTCCTGTTGTAAGCCTATTTCTACCACAGAAAAAAAATGATGCTTTGGTAAATTATGACTATGAGATAGATTGAATTATGAGTCAAGAAGTCAAAATTATGAGATCGGATGTAATATTTATGACTTTTTAATCTTAATTTCCCCTATTTTTCTTACAATTCTTACTCAGTATCTCATCATTTTGACATTTTGTCGTAAATATGATTTATCAATTTATGATAATTAATTATGATTTATTTATTATTTTTCTTCTTTTTTTGAGGCAGAAATTTGTTTTCATTTAAATCTAATCATGGGTAGGTTATAATAGTTATTCAAAAAAAGATTAATTTCTTAATTAATTCATTTTAAAAACCTAATTATGTTCCATATTATACATTATATCACATAAAGAAAGATACAGGGAGTAAGTCAACCCAACCCAAATCCATGCGCTGTTAAACATGAGAGACTAGCACAGTGAAGTGGTGAGAAGAACTGTTTATTGAATTCTGACAGCTTGGTGTATCCGGTATCCTCCACCCCCTCTGAATAATGAAGTTGTGATAAGTTTACCCAAGCCGGACGAAGCCCCATGGGATAGATAATGAGGCCAGTTGTTAATTAATGTGAAGTTCTCCTGGTCTCTGTATGCTCTGTGAATCCCAATTAGGCTGAAGCTTAACAACATGTTGCACTTGATTTTCAGTTCACTTCAAAGCTCAATCATCTTCTGCTGTTTTCAGAGTCCCTGCTTTCTCAAAGTCTTTATACTAAAGGGCACACTGCATGGCATGGAGGAAAGACAGCAATGTGTACACTTCTGCTTAGATGCAACCACAGCTTCTGTGCACTCACATGTCAAGTTATTAAAATAAGTAATTTGTCTGTTTGCACTAAATGTGAAAATGCTGCATGATTCAACACAATCACAAATCACAGCCAACCAGAACAGTGTGTGGAATAGTTTTGTCTGTTTGCATGCACAGCTTCTCGGATTCATAACACTATAGACAGCATATATATATATATAGCATATATATATATATATATATATATTTTCAAATAAAATAAGAAAAGAAAAAAAAGAAAAACATAATGCTCTCACTTTTGAACAGTAGTGTATATTGTTAGAATAAAGTTAGAATAAAGGCTGTTGTTTTTAACTTTTTATTCATCAAATAATCCTGAGAAAAAAAAATATCACAGGTTCCAAATAAGTATTCAAGATATTGAAATTTTGAATGTTAAGGTACATAGTGGCAGCACAACTGTTTAAATCCATCTTTTTTTTTCTGCACCTGATCAGATACGTGTTGTGTTTCCTGCGTGACCTAATGCCACAGATATTTAACACGCTGACATCCTGGGAGGATTTACTTGGCCCAGGATCTTATCGTAATGTTTTTTATTTTACGGCCAATGAAGTGATTTCCAGATATCCAATCAGGAATCTGTCAGGCCTGCTCCACAGATCTTATTCTGCAGCGTGTGCAGGTCTCACTGGCTTCACAGTTCACCACTGCTTTGCTTCATTTCTCCCATGGTCAGTGGGGTAAGTCCTGCACTGCAGTAAAGCACCTTAATGACTATGAACCATTAAAGTGCTATTGAGTTTCTGTCAAATCGCCAGCACCTACAATCTCTCACTGTCCCTCTGCTCAGCCCTCTCCATTACCAGGCCCCTCCAGCCAGCATGGCTCAACATCACCATAGACATAGACAAGATTGCCATACCTTGAAAGAGTCTGCATTAGTTTCAGCCATTCAAACCTTGCTTTAAGGTCTGTGTGAGGCAGGATGTGATGTATCCTTGTGATTCTGGGCTAACCCATAACCCTTCATCAATATAAGCCTTAGCAATTCTGTTCCTCTGGGAGAGATTGGGGACTCAATCTCATATAGTTGCTTGCAAAGACCCTTGTAGTAATTGAAACGAGGCTCTGCCTCATGAAACAGACAGAGTGAATCCATATTGCCGTGGGAAAGGCCTTTTCTGAAGAGCAGATAAAGGAGAAATCATTGGTTTCAGAGAGTGGAATGATGTTTGGCACACAGTGGGGTCAAAACAAAGGGGTCAAGATTTGGCTGGTTAGGATGATGCCACTATCCCCCTGCCAGGTATATACTAGAACTACATCATCTGGTTTTAAAATCTTTCCATATTGACTGCCATTTGAAATCAGTTGTGTATTCTGATTAAACACATATTTTGCAAGCAACTTATATACAGTATAAATTTTCTTTAGCAGATTTCAAATTGTGTTATATTTTGAGTCAACAAATAATACTGAACATTTACAAACCCTCAGGTCATCCAAGATGTTGGTGAGTTTGTTCCTTCATCGGAACAAATTTGGAGAAATTAAGCATTACATAATTTGCTCATCAGTGGATCCTCTGCAGTGAATGGGTGCCGTCAGAATGAGTCCAAACAGCTGAAAAATATAATAATCCTCAAGTAAACCACACGACTCCAGTCCATCAGTTATCATGTTAATTAATGTAGTCTGGCAAAATTTCCTTTTTTTTTTCAACTCTATATGATGTAGTATTATTAGACAAAACCACTATATTGCCAAAAACTGAGGATGACAGAAAGCTTCAAATTGCATATGCTTCAAGACTGCATTTATTTGATAAAAGGAAAAAAAGAAACCAAAGTATTCTACAGTTATCTAGTAACTGTATTCTATAAACCTTTCTGATTGTTATCAATGTTTTAAACAGTTTTGGAAACCATTATACATATTTTACTTTGTTCCAGGATTCTTTTTCCAATTTCTAAGTAATTTAAGTTTTTAGGTTTAATTTTTCATCTAATATAAATTACATTTTATTTCAGATTTATATCAATTAACAGAAACCATTTTTAATGATTTTAGTTTTAGTTTTATTTAATAACAGCAACACTGCAGCTGAACAACTTCAATTAAGATGAATGGAAATGTTAATGCTAACCTTTTTTGGCTATTACCAGATTCATAACTACAATGATTTCCATGCTTAAAATAACTGAATTGTGTGTAGTAAAATATTGATGCTCTTGCTTCGTAAATTCCACAAGGAGCATACCATGTCTTTGTCTGAGGAAACAAGAGAGATTAATAAAGACGAGTAATCAGACATGACGTTGAAGCCAGACTTCCTCTGACATTCACTTGATCATAGCCTAAACCGCGAATCACACAACCTCCTCTGTGTTAAAGTACTCCAATATTTCATTGAAAGGCCTTTTCTTTTCTTGACATGCAGTTGCATGGGTTTCAATGCATTTTATCACATGAAACAGTTTGTTCCTTAAAAACTCGATCTTGGTTGCAGGTAGCAATTCGGTGCATGGAATGAATGGGAAATTTAGAGGCTTTAGTGTGTGATCTGGGTGCGATTTTCAAACATTTGTCACATCAGCTGATTTGTGGGGCAGCTTGGACCTATTCATCAGGCCCTGCTGTCACTGGGCAATGATTTTATGTTCCTCATCCACATACTCTGTCCCAGACCGCATCAACAGAGGCTCCGCCTGTCAGTCTCACAGCCTTCATGTCTATCACATCTGCTGTTGTTGTTGTTCTTTTCAGTCACTGCATTCTTTATGATCTATCATTATTATACAAAAACACAATAACTGCATTAGTTTGATAGCTTAATTTATTCCCCTGGCCAAGCTGAATTTTAGCAGTCATTACTCCAGTCTTCATTGTTGTATGATGCCTCAGAAATCATTCTAATATGCTGATTTGGTGTTCAGGAAACATTTCTCATTATTATCAATGCTGAAAACAGTTTTTTTTTTTTTTTTTTTTTTTTTTTTTTCTCAGGATACTGATGAATAAAAAGTTCAAAATAACAGCACTGATTTTAAATATATAATATAATATAATATAATATAATATAATATAATATAATATAATATATAATATAATATAATATAATATAATATAATATAATATAATATAATATAATATAATATAATATAATATAATATAAATGTGTTTAATGCATCCTTGCTGAATAAAAGTATTCTGTAAATATTCAATCTTAATGACCAAACTTTTGAATGGTAGTGTATATTTTAATTCATTAATTATTTATTTGATTATCTTTTAATTTCAATTATTGTTGCTATGATGTCTAACAGAATCTTTTTATGTAAGAATCAAAATAATGATCAAAGTATATTTTGATGAAAATCTTAAGTTGTTAACATCATTCAAAACAATTTAGATTCAGTAATGGTTTATTGTGAGAATTACAAAAGATGTTGTTGACAGTGGCAGCTCGTGGGTTTTAAAGAGGAGGAACACTCATTTTACTGGTCTGGGCTCCCTGATGATTATTATTATTATTTGCTTAACCACTTTAAAATGGCTTTTTGGTTGCTTATATCCAGCTTAGGTGTGTTTTCCCTTTTTTTTTTTTATTTTTTTTTTTTATATATATATATATATATACTGTTTGAATGACAGCTTGGTAAATCTGTTGGCAAGCAAATATTCAATATCACTACTCATCATAAGTACTTGGATCATTATCAGCGCAGCTCAAGACGTTCAAACTAATATCACGTAATTTACGTCTCTGTGATGATTGGTTGATATACCCAAAGGGAGGCTTGCCTTCCTTATGATGTTTCTTTTCTCAACATTCCTCAGCGCTGAAAGTGAACACTGGATGCTGATTGGCTAATTGTTTTTTTAACAACTGAGGCATGAGAGCTCAACTCTCCCCTGGCCTCCCCCTCCCCTTCTCTATCATTTTGCGGTTGTAAGTACATCAGCAGATTCGGCACATTCGCGATAGAAAAGCAGCGCTTTCCAACTTCAGTAACATGTTATGGTATTACAGCTGTGAAATTACAAACAAAAAATATATATTCTGAGACATGAACTGAAATGAATAATGAATTTTATTTACACTATTAAATAGTCCTCCTCTCATTTTCACCTCAAAATTTTGGGGAGGCTGTGACGAGCCGCCACCGGTTGTTGATATCATTCGAGGTGGTATTGAAAAATAACTTAATGGTACAGTTATGCATATACTTAATTGAAGGCTTGTGTCAGTGGTCAAATTATTAAAAATGTGTTTGTGATGTACAACATATATAATAATCTATCAAATCTGTACCATCATTCCTTTTAAGTTTAAAATTTGCAACCTGTTTTTCTGCTCTAGGTCAGTTGGGGTAATAATATTGAATGTTTTCACTGGAGCTCACAAATACTCAATTAACAGGCTCATATGATGTACGCCGTAACATCCTCGTTCAAACCACTGGCCTGCTCACAGAGACACAATATTGGATTGCCCCTTTAGCTTTATGAGGCAGGACCTCATTAGCGGCCAGTCTATCATGACCTTTATGTTGAAGTGTCTGTGATGCACTCTTCTATGGTGGTAGTCTCATCAACAGGGATTAATAGAGAGCAGCTTCGGAAATTACTGCTGTGGTCTAGTGCTGCTGATGGAGATGTCAGTTGTTATAATGAGCACACTACACTGTCTTTCCTCTTCTAACAGAGACCATACATGGAATGAGATATAATCTACATTGATTTTTCAACGGCCATCTTCAACACTGGTCACACTATCCCCAAGTGTTAAGAGGAGAGAGTATATTGATCGTGATAAGCCATTGCAGGAGAATCCAGCGGAAGGTCTGGCCCTCTTTGTCATATTAAGCCACTCAGTTTTGTGTTGTAATGTGGTGGAGGGAGAAATCAATGATAGTATGTGTGCAGGTGGTAATTCACTCCTCTACTTTACATGCACAAAGAAGGGGGGCAGATCATTTACAAATGAGTAGACTTAAAATAGTTAAGCTAAAAATGACCCTTATCTTCCTCATGTTCCAAATCCATACATATTTTCTATGGGACACACTTGATAAAAGACAGTTTACAGTGAGCAGGAACAACCAACAACAACAAAAAAAAGAGAGAGCGAGAGAATCTGTGAATATTGCTCATGGCTGTGTTAAATCTTGAATTTAAGAACAAGCTCGATTTTAATTTAAATTTATTTTAATTTCAATGTAATTCTGCATTCTGTTTGCTTCAGACAACCACATTTAAAAAGCCATTTTGAGTGGTTGACATTTATGCTAGAAATAGGAGGAGGAATATGGCACATTTTTTCACACACTTTTTTTAAATGTAAAATTTGAAGATTGAAAACTACTTTTACTATGAAATGTTTTTGTATTGCAAGAATGTATGCAAAGGTTCTTCAGAAATGTGTATTTTGTGCTTCATGGAAACTAGTGTATGGGTTTAGAGCAACATAAATACCAGTAAATGAAGTTTGCTTAAAAGTAGATGTGTTTATTCTGCCTCTCTAAACACTTGTGCCCAAGTGAAATGGTCTTTGCTCAGCACAGCATCTAAGATCCAATCTCCCTGTGAACATTCCTGGACTAAACAAACAAGGAAAATACATTTTGATCCAACAACGCAGAGCAGATAATTAATTTGATAAGAAGAAGCATCACAATCTGTCAGTTCTTCCACTGACAGCAGCGATGGTGATAAAGTTATTCCACTAACAAAGCTGCATAATTTGTCTCAAGAGCCTTTAGATGTTATGCATCTTTTGTAACTGCTTTCCGCTGCTGTTTGTGCCTGAAACAAAACAAGATTTATGACAATTGCAGCCGATCAAACATGTATACAAGATGGAAATTAATGGCCGTCTCCTCAAAGTTCATGGCTGATTGTCATTTTTGCTATGGCTCAGAGATGTGCAGAATTTTAATGAAAAAGTTGATCTGAAACACAGTGGCTCAGCGGTGCAGGGCAGACACAGGCGCATGAAAAATGCATGGAGCTCTGTGTGTACCTCCAACTTCACTCATCGGAATTCCACTCCCATTCCAACTGGCCAACAAGCAAGAATATCAATTATATTAGCAATTTGGGTGGTAGTGAGCGAGCGGGTAACCGTTGAGCAGCTCTCATGAGGCACACCGCTCTGAATGCAGGCGATTGCCATTCAGAGTGCCATGTTCAGCAGTCACCTCAGGAAAACATCCAACTTAACTGCGTTAATGGAGGCTGAAGTGTTTTCATAAGAATATGTTCATTAACATCTTGATTCATGTGGAGAATCAAACATCTCAGTGTAGGTTCCCTAAGTTCACCTTAAACGAGTGCCACTGTCTAATGGGAAAACTGATACTATTAGCCTACTGCATAATTAACGCATCCGGTCTCTCTATGTCTGTTTCAGGAAAACCCATATATGTGTAATAACGAATGTGATGCTGATACCGAAGAGCTGGCCCACCCGCCTGAGCTCATGTTTGACTCTGAGGGACGAAACCCAACCACATTCTGGCAGTCAACCTCCTGGAAGAAATACCCGAAGCCCCTTCAGGTCAACATCACGCTGTCCTGGAACAAAACAATAGAACTCACAGATGACATTGTCCTCACCTTCGAGTCTGGCCGACCCGAGCAGTTAGTCTTGGAGAAGTCGCTGGATTATGGTCGTACGTGGCAGCCATACCAGTTTTACGCATCTGACTGTTTGGATGCCTTTACTATGGAGCCAAAAGCAGTACATCAGCTGACCCCAAGCACAATGTTAGAAATCATCTGCACTGAGGCCTATTCAACGGGCTATGTGTGGAAGTACGATAAGACTGTACGCTTCGAGATAAAAGACCGATTCGCCCTTCTTGCTGGTCCGAGACTGCACAACATGGCTTCTTTGTATGGGCAGCTGGATACCACCAAGAACCTAAGGGATTTCTTCACCCTTACTAACCTTCGCATTAGACTTCTACGGCCTGCTACCGGAGCCACAATGGTGGATGAGAACAACCTTTCTAGATACTTCTATGCCATCTCGGACATTAAAGTGCAGGGCAGGTAAGTTAATTCCTCTTTGAGTCTTAATTTAACAGAACACATGGCACCGGCCCCCCTGAAATCTGGTTGGCCACCCCAGGTGTATCTGGCAGTGGCAGATCCTGACATGGGGAATATGGGCAGCTAGCAAAGGTGGCTTTTTTCTCTTCTATATAGGCTACTTATCTAATTTTAGGCAGTTTCTATAGTGTTATCTTACTGACAAAATGTTGAGAGTGCAGTAATATAACGCAATAGCACATCCATGAAAGAATTTCCTTCGCTCTCGCAAAACTGGACGTGCACTTTTAAATAAACAGTGTTCTCTTATGAATTGGCTCTGCTCTCGCTCAGATATTGTGTGTGCGCACTCAAACTTTGTACTTGCATTATTGAAGATCAAGAGCTTTTTTAATTCAGGTAAAGACTAGGCTTATCCCACTAAATGGAAGCAAGCTGATTATAGTCAGCCTTCTGTAGTTATTTATTTCATTATGTAATACTTATTTAATACTTTATTATTAACTTTATTTATTTTATTTACTTATTTAAATATGCATTTATTAAATTATTTTATTTAGTGCATTTGTATTTTGTTCTTTTTGTGTATAGTTCCACAATAAAAGCATATCAACCAGGCCCGGTTCCACAAATAAATCACTGAGGTGCTTGTGGAATTAGTGAGGGTGCTCTAGTCTTAATGCACATTTTCACATATTTTGTACCATCCATTGCTATGGTTATCACTATGTCAGTCACTACTATTTCGAGAGTGAATCCTGCATAACTACGCGGATGCCATTCCTGAAACTTTGCAAAATGTTTAAGGCTGAAAAAAACAAAAGTTGTACATTTTGAATAGATTATAGCCTAGAAAGCCCATAAAGAGCGCTCCCTTTATAATCACTAAAAAGCTGTCACTCTTTGTTCATCGCAATCTCTGTTATGACCAATGAATCTCTCTACACTGCGCGATCAATCTATTATTTACATTGTGTATACACTCTGTATGTTAAAACGAGAGGATTTGATTGAATAACTCAGCACAGAACAAAAACTGGTGTGTGTTGTAGCCTTTAGGTGTTAGACAAAACCAGCATATATGTATTGTCATAAGGATGGTGAAATTTTTTTCATTTGAGTAGGAGTAGGAGTAGGAGTAGGAGTAGGAGTAGGAGTAGGAGTAGGAGTAGGAGTAGGAGTAAGAGTAGGAGTAGGAGTAGTAGGAGCCTTTAAGTCCCTTTAAGTGTTTTTTTTTTTTTTTTTTTTTTTTCATTGAATATGTAAAATTTTTCATGTGGTAACATCATATGTATTCAACCCAAAAATATTTACCTAAATAATCTATACATTAGATTACTGTGATAATATGAAATTTAAGGATTAGATCAGATAGAAATATCTCCCTAAGATAACACCCCCCTCCCCCAAATTCTTATCATTTAAGAATTATTTTCATGCAGTTTCTTGATTTGAATGATTTTACATTAGTTAACAAAGCATGCATCTTGATATTTGTATAACATAACTAGCTCCATATTGTATGGCTTTTGTGATATGTAAACTTGCTAGTTGCTCACCTGGTACAGCATTGTACTGTACTTGTGGTGCACGATCACGATGAAAGATAAAAAAATAAAAAGAGGTGACGTGTGGCTGTGGTGCCCAGGGAGCAGTTGGGGGTTCAGTGGTTTGCTCAAGGATCTCACCTTAGTTGTGGTATTGAGGGTAAAAGAGAGCGCTGGTTATTCACTCCCCCACAACAATTCTTGCTGGACCTGAGACTCAAAGCCTCAACCTTCGGGTTATAAGTCAGACTTTCTAACCATTAGGCAACAACTGCCCCCTGCCCCCAATTGCTCTGATAAAAGAGCTAAAAGACTTGTAGAGGCCAGCTAAAATTAATTATTGAAGCTAAGATAAAATTATTGCTAAGTTTAATGCATGTAGCCCCAGCCCAGCTTTTGCAGGGATCCACATATGTAGTGTTGAATAACAGAATAAGCTTAATGAGTGACAACTCATATTTTTTCTCTAAAATTAGAATTTAAGCTGAATGAAGGGACATTGCAAAGGGCAATAAAAATAAAATGGACCTCAAAGGTCTCATTTAGACGGCATAATAAAAGCAGAAAGTGCAGCATGACTTCGCAATGTCTTCTCAAGTCAAATGATGACACAATAGAAACATAAACACAGCAGCTGCTCTCCAAATTGGGCCAGAATGGCTCATAAGCAGTTGGTTTATGTGAGAATAACTTTGTTCATAATGACGCATTTGATAGTTCCCCTGTGAATCTAAATGCACAGCTCTAAATTAGGATTCAAAGGACTGCAGTGGTAGATTAGGGCAATTACAGAGTGAACTAATTGGAAAGAGACTAATCTACTAATTAAGACCATTTACTGCTGATTAAATAATAACCACCAGGGACACATCACCATGCAAGTGTGCCTGTTGGGTAACATTACTATGACTTTTCATGTGAGGGTATTTTATATAGATGGTGGTGCACTGTTTGTGATCCCTCATATTGTACTCCTTTGGAACACAAATTTTCATTTAAAGACCCATTACACAATATTTCATACCAATTGTATAGTTCAAAGGAAGTTGTACACATGCACGCTCCAGTAGACAGTCCTCCTCTTGTGTCAGGATTTGTTAGCTTATTGAGTTGAATGAGCTGACAAATCTTAAGTTAGGCTTAGGAAATCATGCACATGATCCATCACTGAGGCATAAACAAACTAAATAAGAAAAAGAAAATGTCTGACATTTGGCAAATTGTTTTACCTGATGCAGAGAGTTTCTCTGTAGTGTCAACAACACAATATTACAAAAACTTTTGAAAGGATAGTTGATTCATTAACAAAACTTATTTTTGCAATCAATAACAGGGTAAAAAAGACATTGTCAACTTTGAGCAGACAATATATTATGAATATGTTTTATGTAAAAAGACACTGAACTTGCAGATCTAACATTAGTTTGTCAGAACACCACACGTTCACTTTTGGAAATTAAAATAGAGCAAAAGGGAGATAATCAGAGGTAACCTTATGTCTTAATGAAGGCAGTGGGGCTGCTTTTTGTTTGGCTTTGATGTGTTGAGAGTCTGTAAGAAGAAGGAGGTGTGGAAGCTGCAGTGCTTGATGTTGGGAAGGACCTCCACCTATAGTCTCCTTATGAACTACAGCTTCCACACAGTCTAGAACAAATTATCCTCACACAAAGTCTTAGGTTCATTAAAAGCTACAATTGAGTCATCACACTTCAAAAATACTGCTTTCTGTTTTCAAAAAAAGACTAAAATTGTGATGCATCAATTAAAATTTACTGGCAACCTCCTTCTGTGATAAAACAATGAAATTCTTTGATATTCTCTTTTAACAATGTAAGGAGGAATAATTCATATTGTTTATAATCAGCAAAATTATCTTTTCAAATGAAGAAAAACTACTTTAGGTGATAGAAAGAAAAGAAAAGTAAATCAGGAAATAACTTTGTTTACCATTAAAGTGTTAAATCTGAGGACTCTGCTTCTTTGCAGTGACCATATTTTGCCATTTATTAGTTCCTGAGGCAAATCAGAGGTGAATACAGGTACATCCAATATCTTCTCCTGCCTGTGGGTTTTCAATTCAATTTAATCCCAAAAATCTCTGACACAGAGAAGAATATTACAGAGGAGGTCTTTTGACCAGGGTTGTGTAGTTATTCACTTGGATGGAGTTAATAGTGTTGAAGGAAGCAATGCTTCACAAGTCTCCAGCACACAAAAGAGCTCAAAAACATTAAATAGTGCAGGTATGATTCCTAACAAGATCTGCATCTTCATAGTAATGTTACTCTGGAAATTAGATGTTTTCATTTACAGTCTAATGGTAGATTGATTAAACTGCAGTCAAACAAGCTTAGATTGAGTGCAAAGTTTATGTGTACAAAACCCTGAGAATGAAAACTGTAAATGTGATTAAACAAGAAAATTGAATTTGAAATCATCAGGTTGTTCTTTAGTTTTTCAGTCAAAATGTAAAGGGACATATACACATTAATTAACCAACATGAATTCCAGTAAAGTATATTAGATGTGAAGAAAAATTGCAGAAATGGGCATGTGCTAAATTCGTTTTGCCTTAACTGTGTATAAACTTTACTTAAAGAGTACATTTAGCATTTATATAATTGTACACTGTCAAGTTGTTTAACATAATCATGCATGAAAGATTGTGCTTGCAAACGTTATTTAAAAATTATGTCTTTATTTACTCAACCTCATGTTGTTCCAAACTTTATTCAATGTTGTAATGATTTGGGGTGGGAGGTTCAGTCTTCTAACAAAATTGCAAAGCATCATAGAAGTAGTTCATACAACATGTGTGCTATATTCGAAGTCTTCTGAAGTCACATGATAGCTTTGTGTGTGACACTATACATGTGTCATATATATATATGTGTGTACTATAAATATATCCGACCTTACTTGGATACATACAATACACTCAAATAAAGGTATATATAAATTATAGCAGTTCTCATCTGCTTGATTGTTTATATAACGAAAACTATATTATTGCACAGCTCTATGTATAAAGTTAAATATATGGTAAATCCAACTTTATCCACATACATACAGTATACTCATACAAAGCAATATATGTGTGTGTGTGTGTGTGTGTGTATATATATATATGCGAATATCAACTGCTTGAGTGTTTGTATTGTTGCAAAATGTAAGCTATATTGTCACCCAACTCTTTCATAAAGTTGGATATTTAAGTATACTTAGGCCAATATATACCATATAGCGAACACTTTATTGCTTATACTGTTGCAAAATGTAAACTATATCATCACCCAACTCTAATCTAATATGCGTTGCAACTGGATATAGAAAAGCGCAACCAGCACATTCCTCAGAATTCACATTCTGTGTTCGACCAAAACAAAGAAAGTCATACAGGTTTGCAATGACATGAGGTTGAATACATAATGAAAGAAATTTCATATTCAGCTGAACTATCCCTTTATTGACATCTGTTTAGTGAATATTTAACAGCTAAATGAAAACAGGCCATGCAAGGACTCATGATCTAAAAACTGCCTTCAAATCGTTTTACATAGCACTCCACTTTTAGGATTATCTCATATTCAATAAAAAATATATATATATATTGCAATTTTTTCATCCCAATTTAAATATGCATGATCTGAGGAAAGATTATTTAGATGAAACAGTCCAAAGGAAAAATCCCTGAAAAAGCTGCATTACTTTGGTTGATTCAGCCCCAGCAGACTCTTGCGTTGTAATACTAAAATAAATGCTTCACACATCAAAGAGTGCCAACTTACAGCATCTTGCACAAAGATCTACCTAGTAGTTCAACCCTTCTGCTATCCTCATTTTTTACTCATGTGATTTATGTTCCCTGAACTCATACTGACGCAAAATCACAGTGAACATGAAAACATTTCAGAAATTTGTTTTTTTTTATTATTATTATTATTTTCAGAAACTATCAACAATCACAGAGTTTCACAATTTAATTAATTAACATTGTATTAGTTTTATATTGCATGTAATATTTTATTCAGAATGCGTCAGTCGGTGATAGCATGCCCTGGTGAACTCTTCGGAATGCAATTCAGAATAGCAATTCAGATTGTTAAACTGCAAATTGCTCAGTTCGCATGAGGCTTGATTTGAAAGTCATAGGCTGAGCTTTTGAGTACAGATGTTTGTCACAACTGACCATGTTTCCTGCCAATCATTTCTGATTCACATCTAAGATATTTAATTATGCCTAATGAGAAGCTTTGCTGCAGTCATCAATAATAAACGAGCAACTGGAAAGAAAAAAAAAACATAAACATAAACTCTCCCTTGAGGCACTGCAGTAAACTTGAATATCAACACATTTTGCACTCTCAAAAATAACACTACATTATTCATTTATCCCAGCTGCTTTAGAGCCAACATTATGCAAGTTTTCCTTTATAACAGAACTTACGTGAATATAAAAACAGACGCATATGCTGATTAAATTATATTGAAAAGCACAGTAATGTCAATCATTTCTATTATGTTTACGCACCATTTAATTCCCCATTTTCCAGAAACTGTTCTGCCGCTATACTTATCAATAATCATAGCACTTTATCACATACTTCTACATATGCTGTATCCCCACTTCACTGTTTATCCAAGCAGCTTTGAAGATGAGGGAGAGGTTGTGTTTGATCAAAGCAGGGATGGGACAGAGTCCCTTATTAGCATAATATTCATGCAGATCAGAGTAAATGCTTCATAATAGGGCCTGTCGTTGAAACAAATTGCAGGCGTTGCTCTCAGCAATGCCAACCAGAGTGCCACAAATTCAAATCGGATTTAGTCGCAGTTGAATAATCATAGTAGGCGAATTACACTTTGATGAATTCCTAATATTTACCCAGAAATCTGGAGAGCCCCTCCAGGGTCGACTACATTTTGAGGTGAGACACAAACAATTTGCCTCAGATGTATTACATTCCACCCAGATGAGTTAGGAAATTGGCCACCACGCAGAGTCAGTCAGTCCTAATAGGAATCCTCATTTCAGCAGCATCACAATGCTGAATTATGTGGCCATGGCTTTTATTAAAGTTTCAATACACACAAGGCACAGGGCCTGTCAAAATACAATTGTGAGACTTACGTGTTGGTGCTCATAGTATCATGCAAAACTCATCATCCTGTCATACTCATTTGTTTTAAGTCAGTTTTACTCTGACTAAAATGACACTATGCATATACTGTGTATATATATATATATATATAGCTATAGATATAGATATAGATATAGATAGATATTAAAGTTGTTAATGTAAAACTTAAAAAAAAGACTCTATTTTGACTGTTTAGTTATCAGATCCCAGTCAGAATCCCAGTAAGAGATTTATCTGAAAGGTAAATTTACTCTGTTATTTAAATACAGAAATATACATATTTACATATTTAATTGCTCAAAATTTTATTTAATATATGTCATATTACCAACACTATGAATTCAAATTAAACAGTTTCACTCAATTAAACTATTAGTTTTAATGAAGCTGAAGCTGAAGCTGTCTGAAATGTACATCTACTGTAATTCATGGAAATAATTACAGGGGGCAGCTGTGGCCTATTGGTTAGAGAAGTGGACTTGTAACCAGAAGGTCGCAGGTTCGAGTCTCGGTGCTAGCAGGAGTTGTAGGTGGGTGGGGAGTGAATGAACAGCGCTTTCTTCCATCCTCAATACCCATGACTGAAGTGCCCTTGAGCAAGGCACTGAACCCCCAGTTGCTCACCGGGCACTGGATATATAGCTGCCCACTGCTCTGGGTGTGTGTTCACTGTGTGTTCACTTCTCACTGCTGTGTGTGTGCACTTGGATGGGTTAAATGCAGAGCACCAATTTCGAGTATGGGTTACCATACTTTACAAATGTCACGACTTTCACTTTCACTTTCAAATATTGAATAATAACTCCATTCATTACAATAAGTAATTAATTTAAAAATTATATCACAACAACATGGCACTCTTATCCCAAAGCTAATTTTCTTTTCTTTTTTACTGCAAAATGAAACCTATCATTTTTACTCCACAAATCTAAAAACACTGATGTGTTCATATGTCCCTCAAAAAAATTGACACAAAATACTTTAATATTTAAAATAATATAGTGTCTATTTGCCTATATATTTTTCTCTGTTAAAGTTATTAATTGTCTGTGTTTTAGTACATTGTTATGTTATGTTATACCATGTATAACAAAAAATTCAAGTTCAAATTTGATGCATTTGTGTCATTTTTTGCAAAGCAAATTAAAGTATTATGTTTCTTATAGGGTTTATATCTGATTATTCTCAATGTAAAGGATACTTTTGGGTGAGCACTGATCAGTTTACTGTGTTTCTTCAGTGTTCAGCTTCAGTTCAAGCAGCTCAAAGCGGGTCGACATGATTGTCTATGATTGGGTTGTCTGAAACAAGGAAAATAATTTTTCAATGCTTTCGCGTTTTTATTTAGCAATTTTGTTGACGAGATTCTCACTTTTAAATTTGTTCCTTTTCCTTCTGCACATTTACGTCTTCACTTATGCTGTGTTTATTTCTCCTCTTGATACTGGTCACATCACAGTTGACGCTCAACAAAAAAAGTTAGGGCAGATGTCGAGAGTAACTAAGGTTGGTTGACATACAAAAGTGAGCGAATCTTCAGCTACATCTGTGAAGTTCGGGAAGACAGACAGGTACAGGATTCTCTCACCTTCCTTTTTGATGAGATGGCTGTCAGATGTCTCTGTGCCTCCGCTAGTTTACATTTGGAGTCCAAGTCTGCTTCTCACTACAAAGACATCTAAGACTTTCTAATCCTCAAGGCCAGAAGGTGAAGAAAGTTTCCAGGGGTCAAACAGCATGAGTAAACCTATGACTTTCACAGATACTGGTAAAGTTTACTTACAGGACATGCCAAAAATTCTTCTAATATCTCTTATGTATATTTAAGTTCAACTTGCTGTTTGCATGGGTTCAGTGAAAATGTATGCACTCCTAAAAAAAAGTGTCTATATATTCTGACTATATATTCTGAGTCAATTTTTTTTCAGACAACATATAAATTAAAGGTCACTGCTAAGCACAGCTCAGGATAGACCAGGGGTGTAAAACTTGATTTTTATTCCAACCCTGCTCCAACACACATACCATGTAGTTTTCAAATCTGAAGAACCTGATTATTTGGATCAGGTGTGTTTAATTCGGGTTGAATCTAATCTTGCAGGGCTCCGGCCCTCCAGGAATTGAGTTTGACATCCCTGAAAGACGTAAGTAAATGGTCACATGGCCATGTGATCTTCCAATGAGATGACCTGCTTCATGTAAAATAAAACAGCTTTTATTATAATATATATTCAACATAATATATATACTCATTTCTTTGGGCAAAACATATAATGAGGTAAAAATTATTGAGTGCACTGTTAACTTACATCCAAAGGTAATATGATCTCATTTTTGAACAATTAGCTTTGCCTGATAAGACTTCACATTACAGCCTTCATAGCTTAAGGCATTCGCAAATAATACAAAATATGGCTGACAATTGATTGTAAACAGCAGGATTGCGATGAGCCTGTGATACACATTAGCTTGAAAATAACTCTGTTATTTAGTCTCATTTGCAGAGGCCATTAAGTAATAACACTACAAAATAACATGCATCGCTTCAGCAATAAACTTATGGTATTCAAGCATAATAACAATAATGGAGTAATTGCTACGCAGTAGTTTTTTTTATTTGCTTTACCACAATAGAATTATTCTTTATGAGACATGGAGCATAATAAAAAGGAAAATTCAAAAACATAAAACAAAAAAAAAACTATTAGATGCTAAGTACAAATACCTTGGAATAAAGACAATAGAGCTTGTGTGTTTATATATATATATATATATATATATATATATTTGTATATATATATTATATATATATATATTTTTTTTTTTTTTTTTTTTTTTTTTTTTTTTTTTTAAATTTATCAATCAATTACAAAATATACATTTCAAATAAAATTTCAAAAACACAAAAGTCTAAACACAAAAAAAACACAAATAATAGACAATTTTCTACCCAATTGGGGATAGACAATAAAGCTTTTGAAATTGAAATTGAAATATATATATTTCAAATTCAATTTCAAAAGCTTTATTGTCTATCCCTAATTGGGTAGAAAATTGTCTTAAAAGCGATGCATGATATTTTGTAGTGTTATTACTTATTGGCCTCTGTAAATGAGACTAAATAACAGAGTTATGTTCAAGCTGATGTGTATCACAGGCTCATTATTTGTGCTGTTTGTGTATTGAGCCTTTTGTATTGAGCCACACAAACAGCACAAATAATCCTCACAACAACACTACTACATACATACATACTAACTACATTACACATTACATTTATGTATACACAAAAACACCTACATTATAACATTACATTTAATATATATATATATATATATATATTATATATATATATATAAATTAAATACGTAATTTAATTTAAATATTAATATTTTAAATATTGCAAATGCAAAGGATGTATTTCTAATAGTGGGTAGTCTCACAAATACTGTGCATTGAGCTATAGGGAACTCAAACACAGAGAAAATGGAAAATGGGAGACACATTCCAGGAGAAACCAAGGTCAGGATGAAACATAACAAGAGGAACTGACATGAAAGTCTGCCTTCTACTTCCTCTGAAGACAGACAATATATTTCAGACATTGCTATGTTTCATAGTAATGTGGCATGGGACTATAGACGCCTCTCTGTGAGGGCTAACGTTTAGAGGGCATTGCATCATATGATTTTATAATGAAAGCCACACACGTCTTCTGTTAAAACCCTAAAAAAGAAGGGAATATTATTCTTATTCAAAACCATTTCTCAGATTTATTCAAATAGTGAAAAGAAGCCCCTTTGTGGCCAAAATTCATGAATATGACTTATGAACTACACCTCACAGACAATGCAGCTCAGTATAACGCCCTGAGCCATATCTTTAGAGAGCAAGTGCGCAAAGCAAAACACTTATGTCCTCGATTCATAACAGGAGGGAGGAGAGTGGAATTAAATGAGTCACTGAGTGGTGCCACTCTTAGATAATGGCCAAAGCCCACTGTGGGAGAGCAAGGAGAAAAAAAGGCCAATAAAGAATTATTAAATGGATTTTCATCTTTCTGCCAGCACAAATGGTTGCTGTGCCAGGCGTTCTCCCAGCGGCACCCGTGGAATGATATTCAACGGTCCCTCCAATTTCAATATGACAATGCCAACGGCAAAAGCATCACGTCCCTCGTTGCTGCGCCGCAGATACACTGAACTTCGTGACATCGGCTTGATGATCCAGTTTCGGCTGGTTTTTAATTAACCTAAGGGTCAGATCTCAAAGCACAGCACTTTAGGGAATTTTACCATCTAGATGAAGGACGCTTAGATACATCCACATATTAGAGATATGGAAGAGATTTAATTGACTATCCTTTATGATACTCCAGAGAGGCGGTGAATACGTGCACTTCAGTAATGCTGAAACTGGAAAGTAGCCTATACATGTTAATATCAAAACATGCACAGAAGCTCACTGTGTAATAATACAGAAAATCGTCTAACTGAACAAAGATATTTAATCGGGTCCATCAAAGTCAATGCAGACGAAACCATTTACTGTAGCTCCATTTGATGTTAAATAGACCATCATGAAAGCTGAAATTAGAGGTTTTGTTCAACTGTTTTCCCGCAGTTATTAATCATTTATGCGCAATGTCATGAAAAGTAGAAAGTCAATTGGAATTGATGTATTCCTGTAACACGTCTGACTCGAGTTCACAGCAGGAAGCAGCCACATGTCCTCACCGCCGCGGTTCTCCAAAGAGCAAAAGTCCTCCTTGAACGCATTGCATAAAAACAAATACTGCCTTGATATCATACCGAACACAAACCCTCCAGAGAGGTGTAGCATATCCTGAATGCTCAGTGATCTCATTAACCGCTGCCCATCACACAGGGAGGCGGAGGTCAGAAGTAAACAACACGGTTGTAACCTTTTGTCTCCTGACAAAATCAATGACTGCAAATTATATTTAGAGTAGATATGGAAAGTGAGACCACTCATCTCGAGTGGCAGCTAAGATAATCATCCACAATCGTTTTAACTAGGAAATTAGGATGAATAACTACACATGCACTGAAAAAAAAAATGGTGTAGAAACCAATTTCACGCAGAAATTGCTAGTAAATTTCACAAACAATAAATTAAACATGAAATTTAGAAAAACTGGAATAGTATTTCCTTGTAAAAATGCACTCCAGTAATCTTTGTTTTGTTTACAACTTTGAAAAGTCAGTGTTTGTGCCTTCCCATGAAATAAAATTCATTGAAAGCATCCTTGTTTTGACATAAACTCCAGACTTCAGAAACCGTGATTTTCTCTTACATTTAATGCTCTGAAACAACAGTGATTCTGTCAAAATCTCTTTCCCAGCAGACATCAGAGGAACTTTGAAGAGGTGCTGTTAGTGTCGATAGACTTTCCACTTCTTTTATTCTTTCCCTTTTTTCAATGTTAAAGCCCAACCACTGAGAAGCTTTCATTCTGCTTTTGTGTCACAGATGTGACCCACACTTCTATTCAGTTTCTCCACAGGGGCACACTTAAATGAGCTCTGTTTTTAATGGCATAATGAAGCTCTCTTCCGCAGCATCATGGGAAGTCAACATTAAAGGTTGGAGTTTGTAATGGATATGCCACAAAGAGGCTCTGAACATATCGCAAAAGAAATTAATATTACGATTCAGATAAGACGTCAAACATTGCGGCTGGTTCTTTGTTCCCGCCACCAACATAGAAACGGTAGCCTGGGCTGACATTTTCCCTTTGTTATGTTTTGTTCTTCATCCTGCTAGGTGCAAGTGCAATCTTCATGCCAACAGCTGTGTTTTTGACAAAGGGAAGCTGGGGTGTGAGTGCGAACACAACACCACGGGGCCGGATTGCGCGCGCTGCAAGAGACACTACCAGGGCCGAGCATGGAGCATGGGCTCCTACCTGCCCATCCCCAAGGGTACTGCCAATATCTGTGAGTACATCCTGCCATCTCCTTCTCGACATGACTCATGGGAAAGCATAGTGCTCCATCAAGCACCGAAACGTGACCTTTTCAGTGGTGATCCAAATGACATTTTACTTTCAGAGCAACAAAAAAAAGGACCAAAAATAAGCCTGTAGGCAGCACATATTACAGAAACTTGGGTTTTTCTATAGCTCCAAAATGTATAACTAGTGGCGTATGGCAGGCCTCTGAAATCAGTGTTATTTTATTACCTCTGATATAAGTTATGTGAATATTTTGAATTAGAGTTGTATTTTTATAGTTTCTTTATATATATATATATATATATATTTTTTTTTTTTAAATATTTAGTTTATTTAGTTTTAGTTATTTTAGTACTTCAAGAAATGTTGCCTTGGCAACAAGCTGAAATAAGTTAAGTTTAGTTTATTTATTTAATTTTTTTATAGGTCGTTTTTGTTTTATTGAGTTAACTATAATAGTTTTAGTTTTAGTTAACAATAATAACTCTGCCTGAAATCATGTGACACTGAAGATTTTAATGACTTTGCTATCACAGAAATAAATTACATTTTAAAATATGTAAATTTTAATTTCAGTAATTTTAATATTAGTAATATAGTCATTGTACTGTAATAATATTTCACAATATACTATTTTATTTATGTATTTTTATAAAATAAATGCAGCCTTGATTATCATTAGATACTTACAAATTCTATATAATATAATATAATATAATATAATATAATATAATATAATATAATATAATATAATATAATATAATATAATATAATATAATATAATATAATATTCTGCATGTCTGTCAATTTTATTCAGTTATTTTATGTTATGAGCTTTTTGTGCTTCTCCCAAACAGCCAGAAGTCATCCTCTTCTTTAGCTTCATCATTGCATTGAGTAGTGGCACATCTGTCAAGTTCTCAACCCAAGGCAGGGGGCTCATTGCCCTAATAAATCTAATGAAGTCAGTAACTGTAGCTCAGGGACAGCGAGAGGCTCGGCACTGTCCAGATGGTGGGAGGAGAACCCTCTGGCCCCCTCAGTGCAGGTCCACTCAAAACTAAGTCACTGCCATCAAGCACAAGCCATATACTTATGCAGTCACAAGCAAAGGATGTTTTCCGGAATGCTGCATCGTAAAGAGGAAAGTAGCGGCGACATATCTCTTTATTAATGTCCTTTTCTGCATTCTCAACACTGCAGCGATGCATGTGTGATTTTGTATGGCAATTTTAGATTCAGTTCACCTGAAGTGCTTTTGTGTGAGTGAGTAGGTGGTTGTATGAGTATACATGCTTTTGAAAGCCTTTAATATCGCTCTAGCCTTTCCCCCTGTTATGAAGGCCTTCATAATGTAGGGGCAAAGCTCAGGCTGACAGCCAGTTATTAAAAACCCAATACCAGGACACATCTGTGCCCAACAGAGGAAACCAAGAACCACCTATATCAAAAGCAATATTAGCACCTGTTTTGGCAAGAAATCCACAATGCAACAGGCTTGCATATGAAATCCAAATAACATTACTACCCCTGCAGCTTTGGTGAAATCAATAGTCCTCGACTGTTGCATCATTCCCCTTCCCCGCAAATGAGCATGGTCGCAGCGACACGCCACTTCTCCTACACTGCTCATATTACATGTGAGGTTATGAAACATATGGCTCTCACATAAAGATAAATTTGCTAAAAGTGCTGAATTTAATTAAGCTATAATAGCTTTCATCTGTCATCAAATCTTCTGCTGTGATCACAAGGGCAATTTATCTATGTTAAGTATGCAGGACCCTGCTCATATAAATATATAGCTACATGTAACCCTCGGGTCTAATAATTCAGCTGGAAATGAAACCCATGTCTTTGTCTGGTGGGAGGGGCTTAGAGAGTCAGGTGGGAACATTTTATGTGAGAGCAAAAGTGTCCTGCCCTGCCTTTACACCAGCATCGTACTGCCAGACAGAGTAGAGGAGATTTTGTTTTTGGGTACACTGGCTTTAAACTAATGGGTTACTGTAAATTTTTAGCCGCATCAAAATGCTAATCATCATGGTTAAGAATTGACAATGTGTTTAAAACTACAAATTATTTCCTGAGTTTAAACTGGATTTTTAACATTGCATTTAAAATTTAAGAAGGGGACAATATATAATCATTTAAATGTCCCAGTGTATTTTTGTGATCATATGCATAACATACCTGTATGTTATTTTCATTAACATTAATAACAGTTACAATTAATGTTATTATTGTTAATGAAAATAACATATATACCCACATTTAACATTAACAATGATTACATTTAATGCTATTATTGTTCATGTTAATGTACTAATGTAATGTACTAATGTACTTGTTAATAAACTATATAGTTTTGAGGAATTGATTGTATTAATTTATGCACAAATGTCACGATAGCATTGCATACAGCTGCATTCTTCATATAAACAGCAAAAATGCCTGAAAAACTTATAATGCATGAGTGCCAGCCTTAACCAGGCAGAACCTAAAGATCTTGATCTTATGTTTGCAGAGGAGGATTGCTCTTGTTGTGTCCCATGTGGGAAGAACAGGTGCTTGAGAAGTGAAGAATTATGTGTGTTTGGTACTTTTGTGATAAATAAGATGTGTGTTGGTTTAATCGATGCACACTGAGCGCATCTATCAGCTGTCCACTTCTGCCTGTTTTCCAGGCTTGTCATTCATAGCTCAGGTGAGCAGAATCCCCAATTAGCTTTGAGTCGCTAACACTGTAAAGAGGCCTATGATATGCCGTGAGACTTGAATTCAAGAATTCATTCACGTCTGAGTTTGAACTCTTTCGGAGCTAAACATAATGTGATGAAAAAAATAACTGTTAGTCACTGTTGCTAGGTTAAGCATTATACTAAAAACAATGGACACTATTATACAAGTGTAAACCACCTCAATGGTCTGTGGTTTTGAAGCAATTGCATGCTGAGATATTCAGTGCTGTTATTCTCTGAAAAGTGTCCTATAGACTGACTGGAGAGCAGCACGTCGGTGCATTGGATTGAAATGTCAGGCCTGTCATAATAGTTGATGGCTGAAAAAAATAATATAACAAAAGAATCTGATGGATAGAAAAGTCAAATCATTTATTAAAATGTGTGCTAACTAACAGCACCACTGATTAGTGAATAATAAATAAAATAAAACACTCTGGCAGGCCGCATGTACTCTAGCAGTTAAAAGAATGAGCTACTCAATTTTGTGTAGCGCAAACTCTGCCTATGCATTTTATCACAAAACTAATATTTGTATTTATTTTAAATGTTGGAGTGGATAGTAAAGGAAAAACTGTCAATGAGTATCTGGAACATACCTGGAAACTGCTTCAGTATGGTTTAAAAAATCCCATATACTGCCATTTGTGTTATTTCATAATGTGATGAAAACACACACAATATTACACATA
Source organism: Cyprinus carpio (assembly GCF_018340385.1). Classification (NCBI taxonomy): domain Eukaryota; kingdom Metazoa; phylum Chordata; class Actinopteri; order Cypriniformes; family Cyprinidae; genus Cyprinus; species Cyprinus carpio. The sequence continues at coordinate 9,355,102 of NC_056573.1, read as the reverse complement.
GTCTAAAATTAAATTTTTTAAAAACTTTCCCAAAAATTTTTAAAGTACACTACCCTCCAATAATATCACCCCTGTTTAATTAAAAAATATTATTTAGAAATAAAACTTAACAACTGCTGGAAAAAATCAAACATTTTTGTTGAATGAATGAATGAATGAATGAATGAATGAATGAATGAATTGACCCCCCCCAAAAAAAAATAAACCCACCCCCCCCCCCCCCCCCCCCCCCCCCCCCCCCCCCCCCCCCCCCGACCCCACTGACACCCCCCCCCCCAAAAAAAAATAAAACCTTGTTAAACCCTGCCAATGCAAGTGTGCCTTTTGAAACAAACAGCAAAAAATAAAACCTTGTTAAACCCTGCCAATGCAAGTGTGCCTTTTGAAACAAACAGCAGTTTTCAACCCAGTTTTGTAATTGCCAGTGGTGATATTATAGCACACAGAACTGCTTATTACAATCAGAGAGTGGCCAGAATCATATGAGCTGGTTTGATTACGTTTTTTCCTCCGTAACTGATGTCCTCACTGAAAACATGAAGCTGTGAATCAAAGTTATTTATCTGACTTTTTAAAAGCTTCTGTAAATGTAGTTTAATTGATGCTAGTTCTTTCTTTTTTCCCAGGTATCCCAAACAATCTTGGCACCTCTGGTGAGTTTTTCCACTCATGGCTTAATGAACATCATTTGTATTGTATTTGTGTTTTATATAAAAAAGGATACTTTAATATGTAAAATAGAATTCTATCAAATATTCAAACATATTAATATAAGTTCTGGTAATAAAAGTGACTGAAAGCTAGTTGTGAACACTAGATTAATAAATAATAATAATTTGATTCTTTTTTTTTTTTCATTTCATCAGTTCGTCCAAATGCTTCTTCACTTGGAGCAGCAAACCGAAATCAAGGTGAGACTTTCAGAAATCATCTCATTAATGCCTGTAAAACATCCAACCACAGTTGTTTTTTTTAATTTTTTTTCTCCAGCTTGAGGATACAAACCCTCATACTAACAAAGTGTCTTTGTTTGTGTATACTTTGATCTCCTCTGCGATTTCAGTCTAGCCTCAAATCTCAAAAGACTATCCAAGATACAGTTTTGAGTGACTCATTGTCTGCAGTTAGTTTGTTGTTAGGTTGTTAATGACAGCTATATGCTTAGAATTAGAAAGCAATAACATAAAAAATGTTAACGTTGTCATGCTCAAAAACCCATTATGCTATTAACTGTGATTTAATAGTTGCTAATGCTAGTCAGATGCTGCTAAAATGTATTTTTTCTCTAGCATATGGATGGTCTCAAAGCTTAAAGATGTACTAAAAGCCACACAACTCTTATTTTGATTTAATTGGGGCTTTAAGAAAAGAGGATAAAAAAAAAATTGAAGCCTTCTTATTTTCAGCACTCCTGCTGATTGTGTGTGACAGAGAGTGGTCTCTTTTCTGTCAGGACCAGTAGCAGAACAAAACTGAAGATTGTAAGAATCTGTCTGGTTGTTCTTCACCTACATCTTCTAGATCCAAACCCTCTGTTAGTAAGCAGTCAGCGGACTGCAGTGTTTAATGATGACCTCCCGGATATCAGGCTCTTCTAATAACCTCTCAAATGTAATTAGTCTCAAGTGTCTGTTTTCTTCCTTTTCATGCAATAGAAGAGAGAAAGAAGTGAGGGAAAAAAAGATGAGATGGCAGTAGGTTTATGTACACTGATTTCAAAGACATGATTGATATTAATCTCTTGAGCAGATGAATACAGTGGAGAAACCATCACTCAGACCATAAAAAAGATTAAAAGAAATGCACAGGAAAGAAAAGTGGTGGAAAATATGTGAACTGGACACTAAGATTTGTTTATGAGTTACAGAGTAGTAAATGCTAATAATCAATCAGAATTTTTTTTTTACTTATGATATAATATGAGCAGAAGGCACAATATTCTGTTGTGATTCTGTTAGTGAAATTTCTCTTATTTTATTCTAAACAAGTGGTTTTCAAATGGTGGGTAACAGCCTGAAAATGTATTACAGGTCTGTTCCCTTAAGAAAGAAAACAATGCTAAATAAATTTCAACTAAACTAACACTATAAATGTGCATTATTCAGATAAATAGGCTTATACAGTTAAAAATAAAACAATAAAACTACAATCAGTGATAATGTACAGTATAGAAAATGTTTAATTATGTTGAGATTTGCTTAACATTACATTTAACAGTGAAAAAAAAATACCTTACCCTAAACCTAATTAGAAATAATTTTCTGTTTACTTTTCTAAAATGAGCAATTTTGGTACTGCATTTGGGACTGAGATAATTCCATATTAATTACTAAAGGAAATTAAACTAATTAAGAACTACTAATAGCTGACATATTAGAAATATTACCATTAATTACTACGTAATGACAACATTAACATTTCTGATATGTGAGCAAAACTTTGAACATGGTCATAAAATGCACCACTAATTACTCACACGTTACTTAGGTACTCTTCATGAACAAATAGTGATCTGGGCCAATATTTTAGTAAGGAATAATTGACGACGGGCCATTGAATTATTAGAAAAATAATGCACACCCGAGGTGATGATGCGGCCACGACACGAAGCAGTTATTTTTCGAATAATTCAACAGTCCGGAGTCAATTATTCCGCTTATACTAAGGTTACCACACCTCAAGACATCGATCAGATGATATATTTAAAGGGATTCGTCCAGTTTTTGTACTTAAATCGCTATTGTGAGTAGGAATATTTCTTCTGCATCTCATCTAACGCCTCTTTTGCTGGTTCCAAAACGTCATTTTAAAGCTGATAATGGAGGCTTGAGCCATTGATAGCATTCTAATGCAGTTATCAATGAAGTTATTAGAAACAGATCGAGAGAGACAGAGACACACAGAGAAAGAGAAAGAAAGAGAGAGAGAGAGAGAGAGAGCTAGTGTGATTTAGACTACCTCTGTGCATCCCTCAACAGTGTTCTGCAGCAGCGTCTCTAAACAGCGCTGCTATTACCTCGCTAGTGAGAAATGTCATGTGTATTTACTTTCGGAAAATCATCTGTCATGTTGTTGTTTTTGTTAGTCCTGTGTGCTGTATAGGTACTGTATGCTAATTTCCGTTATTACAGTTAACTATGCGAAGAGATATGGAACTGTAATGCGATCAAGAGAGCTGCCTGGAACTACGTTCGCCCTGCGTTTCCCTGAAAAGGCTTCGTAACAAAATAAAATACAAAAACAAACCATCTTCAAGCATTCAGCGGCCCCGAATTATAAAATAAATTAATACATACATACTTACTGTATGTATTTATTTATTTATTTATTTATTTATTTATTTATTTATTTAAATAATGGTCCAGATCACTAGTAGTTCCTGCAGAGTGACCATGTTCACAGTAAAACAGACAATTGTTCACGTCTAGGACACATTAATGTTGTGTTTAGTAATTACTTGTTAATTCTTTAACATTTTTGTAATTATTTAATAGTTCTTCATGAGTTTAATTTAGTATTTAATAATTACTGATTTCCTAACAAGGAATTATCTCAGTCCTATATTCACTTTTATTTACTGATTAGTTTATCCTGTTTCCAAATTCATTAATAGTAGTTCCTGAAGAGTTACTTTAGTACTGTTCATTGGTCCTGAATTACTCCCTGCATAGTTACCTATTAATTACTCACCATTATTCTAAAGTATTACCACTAAACTGAAGATCTTTAGTCTCATCCATAAAACACCACTTTGAGATTGTTCATCTCAACTGAAACCAGACCTGTCAGGGAACCAATAGATATGTTGTATGCATTTGTCACTATTGTTCAAGTCAGGAGCTGCCTGTTCTGTTCCATTAGCATGTGAGAAAGTCACTGTACCCGACGAAGATGCAATACAGCACATATGCCTCCAAGGGAAGACAGAGCTCGGCCAGGGTTCACACCTCAGTTTTTTTCTTAGGTCAGAAGGTAAAGCACAACACAAGTGCAAATGCAGTCTACGTCACTGAACACTACAGTACATGTGAAGGATGACCTTGCACGTCTTTCACGATGAAAATGAAGACCGGGACAGATGCGAATGTCTGTGTGTTCAATGCTCCCTCAGTGCACATGTACATATTTGAAGAAAGAATCAGTCAAAGGAGCAGCAGCAGTGGGTCTGTCTTCTGGGTACACTTGAACCGCATCCTTTGCTCGAATCTAATCTTGGGTACAGATGCTAATGGAAAGACAATACCCCTGTAGGGTCCTCTGGAAGCCTGTCAGCATTTGGATAATCGCATACACAGTGAACAAAGTAAACTCCAAGCCTGGAGATTTAAAGTTTATATCCCAGCAAAATCTTTCCAGAGTCGTCACTCAAAATGGACACTGAGCTTTTCTGAGCACCAGTTAAACCATGCCAGATGGTCGTTTCGTGCAGAGATATGATTTTAAAAAGTGATATTTCAGTGTCAAAATTGCCCTCAGCACTTAAAATGCTTAAAAGTGTCTCTTTTGAAGTGAAGCATTTCTATTTATTTGTATAATAGTAGGATTACGGTAATAGTGCAGAAAAACTGTCTATATTTAAACTATGGAAAAGCATTGAGAAAATAATAAAATGAGATCTTAGTCAAATCACTGTGGATATATATTACTTTTTAAATAATATGTATATTTTTGATAAATGGTAAAATGGCTTCTGTTTGATCAATACCGTGTTCTGACGATGCTAAAATGCACAATATAGTAACAGTTTTGATACGAATGTCACTGTACAGCTCACAATGCAAATTTGTTTCTCAATATTTTTAATTTGCAGCAACCTTTTTATGGCTTTGCTATTGTACACACTTTTGTTGGGCCTAATAGTGCCCTTTAATTGTGACTACATTTATGAAATAGCACAGCATCTCATACATTCTCTACTGACAAAAACATTTCAAACTGGCCTAAGCTGGTTTGCTGGTCCTTATTAGTCTCCCTGACTGGGGTGTGTTTGCAAAACATAATAGTCGCCAATTCTATCAACATATCATAGTTCAACAATTTAGTGTTGCTCAAAACATAGTTCCAATGAACTGCATCAAAAAATTGTATGGTTGGAAAGGTAGCTCCCAATCAGTGGTTAGAAACATGTTTTCTTGTTAGTACAACATGCAGACTTAATAGATCATGCTCTTGAGGAAAATAAACAAGCTAACCTGTAGTACAATCTAAATCTTTCATTTTATATATGTATAAATCTCTACGGCTTTTATTTTGTCAGGAGAATGAAGAGTGTGCATGTCCATACATGCTTTAGTACCCCGGGAAACCCAGGAGTATGATGTGAGAGAGAACTTGCAACTAAAACATTTGGAAATAAAGCAAAACTGTGAAGAACAAAAATAGCGAAGTATTCCTAAAATGCCATCCTCATTATTTACAGCAATAAACTGGCATGAATTCAATATTGAACAGATTAATTTGTCAAAGTTATTACTCCTCTGCCTGCTTGCTGTCATTAACGACAGTTCTTGATTGTTGAAGCAACATGGCTCGAACGATGGCTGTGCGACAAAGTTACAGCGGTTTTGGTAAACAGTCATGAATAGCTAGTTAATTTCTCCATCAACGCAGTGTTGTCAATGTTAGTTATGTGGTGAGTTGGGAACCACACCTCAGTCAAACTGGTTTTAGAGGGTCAGCTAAGAAAATAAAACCACTTAAACACTAGTTTGGCCAGGCTGGGAGACCATTGTAAACCAACTAAGACCTAAGCTTAGGCTGGTTTAAGTGGGGGTAGTTTAGTAGTGTTATTGCTCATAGCTGGTTTTCTTCAGTTTTGTTCTGTCCCTACTTCTCAGAGGACCTAGATGAAATCCATTTGAATGAAGAAAGCAGCATGTAATTACTCCCAGTTTCTGAGCAAATAGTCCTGTCTCTCCTCCCAAAGCAAATATTTTCCTCAATAATGGAAGCCAGTAAAATGCAATAGCAATCAACTTTTTTCCACTAAAGAGTTTGTTTACAGGTCAAGGAAGGGAGATTAGAGCAATTCGGACTGGATTGGCACCATGACGTACATTTCATTGCACACCGCTTCCCTGTTTGTCTTGAATTTGAACTTGAATCTTAATTATATGCAGTTTATTTTTCATTTCACAATGATTAGATTATGGATTCAATTTCAGAAGTATCAAAGCATTGTTGAAAGGTTCAATTTCATTTAACAGTAGGTGTTGATTGAGTTTGCTGTAACCTTCACACGCTAAAACACCCTAATCACATGGAATTACCAGCAGTGCAGCATCAACTTAGTCTCACAAGAAAACATAACTATTTTACGAGGTGATTATTTTGTATGATTTTTAGAAAGAAAAATGTAGTAAAATTCATATTAATTAGCCACCAATTTGCCAAAATGTAAAATAATTATGAATTGCCATGAGATTATGTTGGCAGAAGTTGGAATTTCACCAGTAGCTTCATACCAGAGATTTGCCAGAAGTCAGCAGTGATGTTTTCAATTTTGGTCACACACTGAAAAATGTCATACAAAGATATATTTCCTGCCCCAAATCCCACCTCTCACTCTATGATTAATCATATCACTTCTGCAATATTACAGTGGGACTAACATCCCATGTGGTGCCCTTAAAAGTCACCGCTGAGCCTCTCGCCAGAGCCCATCATAAACAACCACACAAACAGCAACCTGATGATCATCTTGATGGATGTGCTTTTTTCCCTGGAAAGTGTTTCCTGGCATGGGGAGGAAAGCGATGTGTGTTCACCTCTCTTTTTCTCTGCTCCCCACAGCTCGAGTGTGTGACAATGTGCTCCTGCGCTGTCAGAACGGTGGCATGTGTCACCACCACCAGCGCTGCCAGTGTCTGGCCGGTTTTGGTGGCGTACTGTGTGAGAAGGCCCAATGCCAGGGTGACTCTTGCGAGGATCTGCAATCCAGCCAGCTGTCCCTCCGCCCCCTGCCCGCGGCCCAGACTCTCCCGCTGACTCTGCTATCTCTCATCCCCTCCCTGCTGGCCACCCGGGGCCTAACATCACTCTGAGGGGAACGCTTTTGCCCCGAAGACATTCTCCACGGGGGCTCCAATCCTGACTTCCTGTTAGAGGACACACGATGACTGAAAAGAAATACTCCCTTGATGTGGAAGAAAAAAATTCAACTTTTTTTTTTTTTAGGAAACCATAAAGTTTTCTACTCAGTACTGTCAATAAAAGTTGGCCATAGATGATGGATAAACTGGAAATTTACAAAAAGAAAACCAGAACAACAACATAAAAAAGCTGACACTAATGACTGTCTTTATCTTTGCTGAATTAAGAAGAAATCAAATCAATACACTGTTACACTGCTCTGTAGCCATCTGTCAGATAAGACTTTATTTCAAGCCTCAGAGCACAGAAACACTGCAATAGAATTTTATTTTATTTATTTATTTATTTATTGAGACAAATCATTAATGTGAGGATGAAACAAGATGTACTCGCAGACTGCCACCTGAATTAACACACACACTACCACGACTGGTTGTCAAACTTCTCACTCTTAACCTTTTCTCGACCCTCTCTCTTTTTCTTGTAACTCTGTGAAGTCATGCAAAATACCCATGATATATGTCACACAAGAACTGATCCAGTTTATCAGTCAGAGCTGGTGTAAGATCAAATATACTATAACATGAGAGACAACCGTTGACATTTTGTACTGGGATATTTTCATGACAATGCGAATTAGAACAAGAAGAAAGACCCTGATCAATATTTTGACTTTTTGCATTGCTGCAACAACCTGTAGAATTTGGGTTGATACTTTAATTATTGCCCTGATGGAGTTGTATATTCCTGTTTAGTTGCTAATCGTTTTGCTTAAAACATGCGTTTACATTCTCACCGACCGAACTGTATGAAGGGTTTCACCAAAGGGCTTCGGTGAGGAATCCTTTGTTGCTTGAAGCCAACTATGTTTGTGAATTAAAGATGAAAAAAAATAACATTTTATTGCCATTTTGTGAAAGCAAATCTTCAAAGATAGCAGGTGATTTCTGTTCATGTGTGTTCTCAGAATTAGAAATCCCACAAATTGTATTTGATGTATGGAGTTTAGTGGTCAGTGTTCTCTCAAACATTACGATTGTTAAGAAAGGTGTAAAAATGCTAGAAACGTTCATCTGCCAAATTATGCACACTTTGAACTCAAAATTGAAAACTGACCACAAAATTGATATAGATGAAAGACATGTTCAGCCTCATTATGGCAGTGTTCTGAAATAGGAATTAAAACATGATGGTCCTCATAGACAGATTCTGTTCAGACTTAGTAGTTAGACTGATATACCTGTAAGGTAGGTCATTATCCAGCCAATATTAATCACAAAATAAACCCTATCAGGGTGATCAGATAGTATGAGCACTTGACAGTATGATTATCCTGCTGATTAGATGGCAACTCACCAAACGGAAACATTGCAACTATACTGTTGCAATGTTTGTACTTGGTAAATAGCCCGATAGCATATACACTGGCATTGAAAAGTCTGGGATTAATACTTAATACTTCTATTCAGCAAGAATACAATAAAATGTGTAAAGTGACAGTAAAGGCATTTATAATGTTACAAAGGATTTCTATTTGAAATGGTGTTCTTTTGAACTTTTTCTATTCATCATCAAGAATCCTGAAAAAAAGTACTGTATCACGGTTTCCACAAAAACATTAAGCAGCAGTATTAACTGTTTTCAACACTGATGATAGTATATTTTGTGAGCACCAAATCAGCATATAAGAATGATTTCTGAAGGATCACGTGACACTGAAAACTGAAGTAATGGCTACTATTTCTGCTATGCCATTACAGGAATAAATCTAATTTTAAGATATATTAAAATGGAAAACTAATATATTAAATTGTAATAATATTTCAAAATATTACTTTTTTGCTGTATTTTTTTTTTCATCAAATAAATGCAGTATTGGTGAGCATAAGGGATTTCTTTCAAAAGCATTTTAAATCTTATTTGCCTCAAACTTTTGAATGGTAGTATGTCATATAGTGCATATTATATCAATACTGTATTTAGCTAATATCGTTAGCTCTATTAAATGATTGGGTGAACTATTGCTTTATTGTACCCATTTATCAATTAGTGAATGACAACCCTGTAGCTCAAAATGTAGAACATGATACTAGCAACACCAAGGGTTCAATTGCATGAACTGGTAAAATTTAGAAACCTTCAAATGCAATCTAAGTCGCTTTGGGTAAAAGCGTGTGCCAAATGAATAAATGTTAATGTAAATGAGACTATTACTTAGTAGCTGGTACTCAATAGTCAAGGCATAATTTCTGAAAGCTCAAATTTCAAAAGAAATGTATTCATAAAAATAGTACTAACAGGGCTGGATCTGAGGACATGGCAATAAAAGTGTTCCAGCAGAGACTGAAATCAAATGTAAATCACAAAACGAATGAGTAAGAGAGGTGTGTTGACGAAATTCGGATTGGAGAATGTCACACGCTGCGAGGCATAACACGCAGTCGTGATACGGCAATCATTTTCAAGTCCACGCTGGGTACTCGAATGGAAATGAAGTCATTCTGTGCCTGTGACACACGATGAAAGCGGGTCTGAGGCAGGATAGATTACATTAGTGAGATTAGGCCTCTTCATTTCAATCAAATGAAATCCTCTATCGCCCTTGATCTTAATAACTTTTCTCCCAAAAGACAAGTATAAGTGAAGATGTCATTTTATTTTGAGAAATAACTGCCATGCCCATTTACTCCATTGTAAATTCTTTTGATGATAGGTCCAGGTTCACCATTTTTGTTCAACTCATTTCATTCAGCCTAATAGATGCAATTAGAAACACTTTGCACTTCCAAGATGGAAATTTAAGATTGGCCAGATAAATGAGTATAAACATTGCACCCCCCCCCCCAAAAAAAAAACAAGCTGTACCGCATCTTATTAGGTTTAAATGCAAATGCTGCCAGAATGCTAATGAGTGTGTAATGAGACAATGCAAGCTCCCCCCAGCAAACACCACCTCTATTTCTGATGGACATCAGGGGTCAATGAGGGTACATGCTGTTCCTCATGCCTTATACTTTACAATAACAAATGAATGCTCTTTATAAAACAGCTTTTTTTTTCAACTGAGACTATTGTTATACATTTTAGCAGCTATTTTTACACGTGTCCCTGATTGTGCATTTCGAAAGCTCTGCATACTAAAAAGGTGAAACAATTCTTTGACTTTCCCTCAAGCTGTGAATGAATCCTGAATCAATTACCACCCACCTGAAACAAAAAACACATGAGTATACAAATACACACAAACTCTAGATGAATTATTTTACAGTGCTATTTCAAAGCTACTCGAAAGGCCTCTGAGATTGTGAAATCTCTTTCAGTACGGTCGTTATAACATCACTGTGGGATTATCAATGGCTTAGAAAAATAATGGCTCATTCTCAAGGTCCCATTTTTCAAAGCCGCAGAACAGCATGAGGAGCTTCCCACTCGAGATTGTCCCTGACAATGTTACTAGGCCAAGATGTCCCACACCTGAGATGAGAACATAAGGCACATTTCAGCAGGGCTGTAAAACATCTTTTTATGCCTTTCTGCTTCTTTCTGGACCATTTTTAAACTTTTAAAGGTTATAGTGTATCAGGAATGTGTGCATAGCTCATGGACATACACTTGATGGATGATTATTGAAGCACAATGTTTTTCAAAGTACAGGAGTCTCAGCAGAGTAGATACCATAACACTGCCATAAAACATTACACTTTTTTTCTCCAGGATGTGGCCTGTTTACCAAGAATGATGCTTTCCTAAGTATAATGGAAACATCCATCTCTGAGGAACGGGACTGTAATGCCTTATTCAAAGCAGGCTGTGACATTTTTTATTCGTAATTATAAATCTTCAATATATACATTTTAATTTCACAATTTTATATCTTTATTTTAAAATTTAATTTCCTTTCCCTTCGTCATGTACATATTTTCCTTATCCGTTCAGCATATTTTTATGTCTTTATTTTAGATTTTTATGTTTAAATTGAATTTATAATATCAGTGTCATTTTATCAAAAGTACAGCAAAACTGTAATATTGTGAAATATTTGTAAATAAGCTGAATTTTCAGCAGCCGTTCAGCATCACATGATCCTTCAGAAATCATTCTAATATGCTGATTTGGTGGTCAAGAACTACTTTTTATTATTATCAGTGCTGAAAACAGTTGCTGTTTAATATTTTTTTGGAAACCGTGATATATTTATTTTTCAGGATACTTTGATAATAGAAAGTATAAATTTACTTTTTACTTTCACTTAATGCATCCTTGCTGTAAAAGTATGCAGATAGATAGATAGATAGATAGATAGATAGATAGATAGATAGATAGATAGATAGATAGATAGATAGATAGATAGATAGATAGATAGATAGATAGATAGACTGTATATGGGGTATAGTCATTGTCTAGTGAGCAACAATTACTTTCTGTCTTACCTAAAATTGATTCAGAAAATGGTCACATTGTGGCTGTGATTCTTTAAATAGCAGCCATAACAATGCACTCATTTTTTCTGTTTCAGTTTAATCTGGTTAGGTTTCATTTAATCAGGTTACTTCCCATCTTGGTAAATCAATAAAGTGTAAATCTAAAAGGATTAACTCCAGATGTTACAATTTCCATTTTAGAGACCGTTATAGGGTTTTAGAAGCACTCTACTCAGGGTCAAAGCCATTAGTGAGCATCTGAGATCTTTTTTCACATCTCTTGCACTGTATATTTCAGTTGTTGGAATCTTCTTTTCTGCAATAAGGGAAGCAGAATCAGATTGCAGCTGTTGTTGTGAGGGCAGCTACTGTGTTTTTCTGGCTCTTAAGAGAAGGGCTTACAGGTTCGGAAGGGAGAGAGCAGGAATGCATTAATATTAAAATACTAAATTAGGATTAAAATGTTTATAACCAGGGATTAAACTGAATCAGAACGATCTGGAATATCATTCCAGCAATAATACTTAATTAGTTAATTAATTTTTTGTCTTGTTTTGCAGTGGAAACAATAAATAAATCTTGAGGTCCTTAAAACAAGATTAATTTATTTGTATAGCAAATATGTAAAAACGTGGGTCAGTAAGATTTTGTTTTTCTTTTATTCAGCAAGGATGCATTAAATTGAACAAATGTGACAAGAATGACATTTATAATATTACAAAAGATTACTGTTTCAAATAAATGTTAAGTATCATGGTTTCTGCAAATTATTAGGCAGCACAACTGTTTTCAACATTGATAATAATAATAAATGTTTTCTGAGTGCTAAATTAACATATAATTATTTCTGAATAATCATGTGATATTGAAGACTGGACTAATGACTTCTGAAAATTTAGCTTTGCCATTACAGAAATATTATATTTTTAAATAAACAAAAATATAAAAGAAATAGAAATAGAAATAGAACTCATTGACCCCAAACTTTTGAACTGTAGTGTATGTGGAGCTGCATATTTTAACAAATGCCTCACAGATTTGTTTGATTTTATGCTTAAAAACAGACAAACTTAATTTCCCAATTGGGCTAAGAAAAAAAATCGAGATTTAAACAGATTAAAGATTAAAATATACAGTGGACTAAAAAAGTTTTGAAATGCTTTAAAACTATCAGCATAATTCCTTTTTGGCATAACTTCCAATTGTCACTGAAGACCAGCAACAATGCATTCTTTTTTGATGACATACTATGATAATCATAGACACATAACAGTCAGATGGGCCTCTTTGTCAGCTGTGATGCCTGATTACTGTATTAAACAGCTTTCTTGTTTCATAATGTCAGAACATCATCAGTTTTACTGATTGATTGCCAATTTAGATTAGTACACAACAGATCATTTAGAACACATTTTTGATGGTTCATAAAAAGTTTTAGTGTTCCTGTGCTGTTTGTTTGAAAGGAATTGTATTCTCAGTCTTATTAAATCTGGAAAATATTATTTTGGGTTTTAATTCAGGTTTCCTGCAAAAACATCAGAAGTTGCAAATGACATGTGGCCTCACACCAGACATTACGCAAGATCCCAGGATGGAAGATTGTATGCAATGATCTTGTTAGTTAGTGCACACAATGAACAAGTAATACACATTCAACTGCAGCTAAGCACTATTGCATATAAAAGCGCTGCTGAACTAAAATAGTTATATGGCTAGAAACCAAAAGGATGAAAGAACTGATAAAGATTCCATCTTAAAAGGAGGACGAGACTACATTCTTCATCAACATCTGCCTTATCAAATATAATGAGGGCATTTGCATATAACCTTTATCTCACTTGTAGCTTGTTGATGGAGGCTGCAAAATTACAATGAAGAAAAAGAGAAAGCGAATGGAGCCGTAGTGAAGAGTAGTAATGAAGATTGTAATGCTCCATATGTGAAATACATTCTGCTTATTTCTCAGTGTAAACAAAGTCAATAATTAGTAGGGTTTTCTATTCTCTTATAAACACATTTTAGAAGGGGGACACAGGCTGCTTCAATTTAACGCTTCTGAACAAGTATAACGAGAGATACCATTTGTGAACATAAATCAATGCGTTTCATTCTACAGTGAGCTCTGTGCGATCAGTTCTGAAGAATACCTGTGGTAAGCGGAGACATGTGGGGTTGTATTTAGCAATGATTCATCAAATGGGCATCACAAAGACAGTTTAATGGACATGGTTAATGCATAATGTGGAGCACTTAGGTCATTCAGTCATCAAATATTCAGTAGTTAACACAAGCACTTACATGCGAGTGTCACGAAAATATGCATTATGTTCTAATTGAACTTTTGTCTTATGTGAAGACTGAATCTGAATATGTTTTGTTCATAGTTACGTATACACTTGAGGGTATAATCACACAGAAAGCCGCACTGCTTAGATCGAACTTCAATTCAAGTTGTCAAGCAACACCAGAGTTACAAGCCTCATCATTCCTGAACTGGATTTTAAAAATGCCTGAACATGCAGCTGAAGTTCTGCTCTCTTTAAACTGGAAAGATGCATAGTCAAGTCAAGTCACCTTTATTTATATAGGATTAATTGGAAAAATAGTGTGTCAATAATGCAAAATGACAATAGTAAACACAAATTTTTCAGTTAAAAGCAGTTCATCATTGAATTCAGTGATGTCATCATCCACCACAGTTCAGTTTAAATAGTATTTGTGCAATCAAGTCAATGATATCGCAGGAAATGAAGTGTCCAGGAGAGTCCAGGGCTAGTTGTCACACAGGGAAGTTGTTGCAAAATCTCAGTATCTTGACCAAAGGTTTTGAGTCAAAATTCCAATTACAGAAAGGATTTTTTTTTTATTATTTTTTTTCACTAGCAGTGGTTTTGCATGATGGTGAACATGTGGTTCAAAACTTCAGTTACCTATATGATGAAGGTAGATTTTAGGTATATACATATACATAACGTATGTAATATTTTGAATTCTTGCTGTTGCATGAGTTGCTCAGTGTATCAGAATTGTTTTTCTGTTTAAATTGTGTTGAAAAGCCTATAAAGGCTGTTCAGTGGCAGGTTTCGAAGTGACAACTTACCCCATATACTGTGGTTTTAAAGTCTACATATTTTATATCTATATAGAAACTGCTATTTAAATAATAATAATAATACAATAATGTTCCACAGTAATGTTTCATTAGTTACACTTTACACTTTATTAGGTAACTAGTTAACATAAATTAACAATATACAATACTTCTTCGCCATTCCATAATTTGGTCACACTTTATTTTACAGTCTAGTTCTCACTATTAACCAACTATTAACTATGACTTTTGCCTCAATAAACTCCTAATTTGCTTATTATTAATAGTTAGCAAGGTAGTTGTTAAGTTTAGGTATGGGGTAAGATTATGGGATCTAAAATGTGGTCATGCAGAATAAGGCATTAATATGTGCATTATAAGTACTAATAAACAGTCAATATGCTAGTGATATGCATGCTAATAAGCACAGGGTGAAGGTTTGGCAACAGGCTGCTGCAACTTGGACTTGGTGAGTGCTGCGCTGCCACACCCACCTCGGGACTCGGCCATGAAGCCAGTGCTGAAGCGGTCTCATATGCAATAGCCCTAGTGGTGTAATTGCCGCTGCAGCTGCCATATGCCCCAAGAGCCTCTGAAATAGTTTCAGTGAGACTGCAGTCCTGCCCTTGAATGAATTCAAGCAGGTCAACATCTTGAATGGTAAACGGTGAAGGGCCTGGTTCAAGACTCGCAGGTCCAAGATTGGTCATAACCCACTGCCATTCTTGGGTACAATGAAGTAAGGGCTGAAAAACACCATCTTCATGTCGGTTGGAGGGATTGGCTCTATCGCATCCTTCATCAGTAGGACTGCGATCTCCGCACGCAAGACAGTAGCATCGGCCGCCTTCACTGTTGTGAAGCAGATGCCGCTGAACTTGGGGGGATGCCAGGCGAACAGAATCACATAGCCAAGAATGATGGTCTGCAGAAGCCAGTGAGACGGGCTGGGTAGCACTAGCCAGGTACCCAGATACCGTCCTATTGGGACCAACGGAACCACCGCCGTACCCGCAGTTGGGCAGCAAAGTGGAACACAGGGACCCAACTTGGGCGGCTTGTGAGCAGACCGGAGAGGTGTCTGAGTGTGCAGTGCAACGCTTACCTGGTTCCACAGGTTGGGAGAGGGTGCATGAGTAGGGCCTTTGTTGACGCTCTCAAACCGCCCGCTGCTGCCAGCAGGTAAAGGAGGAGGATGACTGAGGTCTGATGTTGGGCCGTCCGTGACTCTCCATGCCCTCCTGGGACCCAGAGATAGAGAAAACCACTCTCTTGTCGAGATTTTCCAGATTCTCCACCCCGCCCTCTTCTGGGAGAGGGAGAGGTGCCATCACCATTCCCCAAAGAGCAGCTCCCACCCTCTCTGAGTTGCCCATCCCGGGGCCTCTTGCTCTTTCGCTCACCGTCAAGTTTGACAGGGGCCAGGACGGGTGGGGAGACCTGCCTATGCCCAGCTCCACTGCGCCGCTTGGTGGAGGCTGCTGCGGCGCGGGAGTGGGGGTGGACGCAGGGGCCACCCTCAGTGACGAGCAGGCTGGGGCGCTGCGGACGGCTGGAGGCAGCAGCTGCCTGCAGGGGCAGGATGTGACGAACTGCCTCAGTCTGCTTCTGTGCAACTGAGAGCTGCTGGGCCAGGCTCTCAACCCTGTTGCCTAAGAGGCCGGCCTGGAACACAGGGGCATTTAGTAACCAAACTTTTTCGGCGTCCCTCATATCGACCAGACACAGCCAGAGATGGGACTCCTGGACCACAAGTGTGGACATCGCACAACCCAGAGAACTCGCAGTGACCTTCATCACTCAGAGCACAAGGTCAGTAGCGGTTTGGAGCTCTTTCAGAACTTCCGGATCATGACCACCCTCGTGCAGGTCTTTCAGTGCCTTGGCCTGATGAACAGTAACGCCGTAGTGTGTAAGGTGGAGGCAGCTTCTCCACAGGCCATATAAGCAGGCCAGTCAAGTACCTAGAGACCCGTGTGGGGAGGCACGGTTCACCCTGCTGGGTGGAGGGATTATTAGGACACAACTGCATCGCAAACCAACCCCCTTATACCCCCTAGCTGCACCGCTGTCGAGGGTGGTGAGGGAGCCAACACCAAAGGCTTCCAAGAGCATGTTGAACTCGTAGCTCACTGAAGAGACTTGGATGGAGCAGAACGAGGTTGTCGCTCGGCTCCGAATCAAAAAGCTGGTATGTGTTGCACCTGCTGCCTTTTTATGCTCATGCTGTGATCAGCTGCAGCTGGATTCAATAATCGCATGCCAATGTGCATTGGCTTGTTTAGTTTACGCTCGAAGTAGATTGGTCTCTTGAAGCGAGATCCCAATTCGTCGTTCACCGACTGAAAGGGAACAACTATCAATTGTAAATTGTTAGTTCATGTTAGTAAATGCATTAACACAAAATTAATACAAACAAAATATTGTGAAATTATGCAACAATAAAAGCACTAAATCAAATGAAATATATGGTAATATAATTTATTTTATTAAAATGTTTAAATATAAATAATATTTCTGAAATATTTACTCCATATTTTCTGCATTTACTGCACCATTGTATCTTTTCACAGAATTCAGTGGTGGCTCAGAGACATCACGTGGCAGGTTTAAACTTGCTGTATTAAAAAAAAAATGCCTTTACAAGCTCATTAACTGCCTGCCAAACAGCTTAACCAATCATAAGATCTCTTGGTTTCCTGTGAAATCCATTTAGCATATTCTGAATCTTTTAGTGTCTCCAACACTGAATCTTTTTAAACGGTACACTGCAACCACCCTCTGATGTTAGCATGGCATATCATAGCACTGGTTTGTATTTTAAATAGTAGCCCATAGCATAAAAAGCCGGACTTAAACTGTAAATCACCTCCCCCAATCCCACCCCCACCAGCCCTCTGGAACATATTATTTATGTATCACACCAACAGAGACTATAAATAATATATTGTGCCCCAGATCCCTGTGTCTGGAATGAAAACATTTATCCTCTTTTGAAAACAGAGAGAGGGAGAGTTTCTGTAAGTGCAACGAAGGCTGAATCATACATAATAATAAAAAAAACATACAAATAACAAACACAAGTGTGTCTAACTCGCTATGTTTGGAGATCGAGAGGAAGAGGCATGAAGGAAATATCAGGATGTAAAAAAGAAAGTGTGAAGTCAGAATCAATAAAACCAGATGGCGTGAAATGACACTTTCCTGATGGAGGGACATCCTGTGTGAGATAGAAGAATGCTAGTTCAGAGCCTGGGAAGGGTTAAGGTTTTGTGTTTACACTTTCTGATGAGATCTTTTATTGTTTTACCATTGTCTACGAAAACGATGAATTATTCATAAAAATGAATTATGAATTAAAACAAATTAATATTTACTGTGTGAAAAACAACAACAAATGTAAAAGCAAATACTTCTAACAAATATCCATTGTATTCAAATTGTTGCATTCTGTTAGAGTTAGTTTGTCTTTAAATTTGATTGGCTGATATTTTGTCCACACCACTGGGACATTTTTTTTTATATATGCTTCCCTCTGCTTGTTTTATTGCGCATTCCAGACAGACTATCATTGTGCTTTAATAGAAGGGATTTTTCAGTGACTCTTTCTGCAGGTTACATCATCACGCCAGTACAGGAAGTGGTGATAAGTGAGTGAGTCATTGAATCATTCACAACTGAATCGTTCAAAAATGTAGTGATGGCAGAAACAAAAACTTTAAATTAAACCAATTCCTTCCTTCAAACTTTTAATGTATTAAATGTAATCTACAAATCTTTAAATATGAGGTGCCTTAATTTGTTGTTTTATTAATTTGCAGTGATTGTTTGATGTGTTTTAGGCAAGATTTGGTATGTAGTACTCAGAAGTTCCTAGAGTACTAAGGTTTGTTACCGCGAGTATGTACAACTGCACTATGCACTTGCAAAGCATTGCAACTTCTGTTTGTGGGCTTAATGGAAGATGTATTACAAAGTGTAAAGCCCAATGGGGCAATGAATGCATGAGGACACCCCTCCAAGGTTGGATCGGGAGGATTCATTGTGGTCATCAGGATTTGTTCCCTTCAACATCTTTGATCTGCAAGTGTTTAATTACTCAGTTGTGCTGATGAAGTCCTTGAGGCGCTCAATCTCAGCCCTATCAGACATACAGTCCAGGGCTTTATTGAGTTTCCCTCCCACTCTTTTCATCTACAGTTGCTGATTTGGTAAAGACAGTGTGGTGAGGCAAGTCACACCCATATAACACATAACTCTTCACCCATTCCTGTCTCGTCTTCAACACCAAGAGGTGACACTTTTAGGTCATAGGACTGAAGGATGCTCTCTCTCTCGCTCTCACTCTCTCTCTGTCTTTTCCTTTTTCTCTGAAGTCTCCTGCTGTCAGTTCACACCTTTCTGAAGTGGAGAGAGATAGACCTGCTTCCATCCTCTGGCAAACAAGGCTGGCCATCAATCACTGCTGCACTACAACGCGGCCCTCATGGCTCATTCTGAACATGCCTCAGGGTAAATCTCAACTACTGTTCCTACTTAGCTCCTACTGTCCTAAGACGATTCAAGAACGTTACTGGGAATTTGTGACAAATACACTGGAATTCTGAAGAAGAAGAAAAATCTTAGAATAATCAAAAATATTCCCCAGTTTGTTTGGAAACACAATGAAACATAGGAGACATATCAAAATAAAAGCTCAGTTACAACATTTGTGGATATTTAGGGCAACTGACAAGTTTTTCTGGGATATGTTGTACTGCCTTTTGTAACTATTAAAATACAAACCAAAAAAAATTAGTTAACATAAACAATAATTATATATAGTGGTGGGCATAGATACATTTTTTTAATCTAGATTAATCTCACTGTAATCTTGAAATTAATCTAGATTAATCTAGATTAAAATGGCTCATTTGAATTCTTCCGAAGGCATTCAAATAATGTTCAATAAGATGTACTTGTTAGTACTATTAGAGCTGTGCTGCACTCAAACATAGTAGTTTGACGACGACTCTTCCCCTGCGCTACATTGCTTGGCCCGGCATTTTCCGCATTAGCTAAGGGATGCTTTGCATTTAGGTGGTACTTGAGACTGAAAGAACTCCTACAGTAAACTAATTCCGCATTGCACAAGTTGCAAACAACCTTACGCCTGTTTCACACATACTCCGTCTGCAGTGCGTATGCGTTGCATTTTTTTTTTTTTACACACCCATGTTAACGGATTCCAGTGTTCATGCGGTTGCGGTCCATCAGTGCGTTCCAGGAGCGGTGCGTCTGCAGCAGTGCAGCAATCGTTTACATACCGAGTCTATTTTTGCTGTGCTGCATGCGCTGAATTAAAATGACAGCGCATTGTTCGCGGTAAAAATTAACATGGATTGACACGGAAATGCGGTAATTTCACAATAAATGTATACTAATTAAAGCCTACTGTGTTTCACACGCAACGCATGGGTTTTTGGCTAGGTTTTAAAACAAGAAAAAGAGCACCTTTAGATAAACGAGGCAACATGATATAGGCCTATGCACTTTTATGGAAGCGGAAAAACAAAGTTCATTAACAACCGTGCCATTGCTTGTAATAAAGATTTAGATGTAAATGGCACGATAGTCAAATGCATGAATAATGTTGTTTATAATTATTAAGTTTAAACTAATGTCTATGATTATGAAAGATTGTTACTGTTCTGTGATGAGTCACATTATTTATTTATTAATTTTTTTTTTTTTACTGTAGTATATGCAGTGAGTGGTTCTGTCCAGCACGCCCCTATACAGTTCGTGTAGTTGGTATGTTCCACTGTTGTATGGCTGGTAGCCAACGTTGTGAATAGTGTAAAAGAACTCGCTAGTAAAGAAGCTCAGCGTGATAACTCCTGCGTACTTGTCTTAATGCCAATTAAGGCTTAACAGAGACCACAACATGGTGTCAGAAGTCAATGTACCCACTGAATAACACCGCGCACGTCAAGTTGTGACTGAAGATCACCGTGGCGCGGGTAACTTAAAACAGTGACGAACAGCTGCACCGCCGGATTTTCCTTGCGAGCCCTACGAGCTAACGAGACGGACAAAATGGAAATGCTTCGTCCGCCGCCACCTTTGTCCCTGACGGGGAACTTGGCTGAAAATTGCCGTAAGTGGGAACAAAGATTTAATTTGTATCTTACTGCCTCAGCTCTAGTGGATGAATCTGAGACGAGAAAAATTGCTGTACTGCTGCATAGCATAGGAGAAGAGGCGCTAGACATTTATAACTCGCTCGAGATTGAATACGAGGATTCACGAGATAAAAAATTATCGGAGGTCCTTGCAGTATGGAGACAGATTAATCTCAAATATAATTCACGCAAAAAACACGATTCACACATGCGTAAACAATTTCACATGCATGAAACCTAATCCACGTACACACAAAAAAAATTCACGTGCGTGAAAAAAAAATATATATTCACAAAAAGCAATTCACATGCGCAAAATAACATTATATATTCATAAAATACATTTCACAAATGCAAAACACAATTCGTAGATATACAACTGTGCACAAAAACCTTTGAATGTTTAAAATGTACGAGTGTCTGAATGTACAAATCGTCATTTACTACGAATCCACTCGGATTTGTGTGTGTGTGTTTTTGAGACTTTCCTGGCAGAGCTCTCTTCCTACGTGGGTCTGTCGTACTCTTTAGCCAATCAGATGCGAGCTTACCATTCAACCAATCATATCATAAGCCACTGAGAGTGCATCAGAAGCTCGCAGGCAATCGGGGAGACGTCAAGAGAGAAGCCAATAGAAGCCCTGGCGTTACATTTTAAAATACTATACAAAATAATTAATCAGAATACTTACTCCTGCTCACTCACGCCAAAGAACTCCCCGCTCAAGCTCGCAGTCTCTGCAAGATTAACGATGGCAGTTTGCACGCACAGCTACTAGAAGATTTACATCTGTCAGACAGGTTGCTGACGTCATCAAGCTTAGTTTGAGTCTGCGCGTCAGAAACGGAAGTTCTAAAAATCGCTAAAAATGGGCTTCACTTGTCTCAATTGAGTTCCAGTTGGGTCGCTGTGTCCATTTCTTTTACTGTCTATGGTATTACTGATGTAAACGTTAAATTTCCGTTCTAATTAATCCATATTGCGCAAAAGGTGCGCAGAATCGTGCTCCTTGAATGCACTCTCAGTGGCTTATGATATGATTGGTTGAATGGTTAAGCTCGCATCTGATTGGCTAAAGAGTACGACAGACCCACGTGGGAAGAGAGCTCTGCCAGGAAAGTCTCAAAAACACACACACACAAATCCGAGTGGATTCGTAGTAAATGACGATTTGTACATTCAGACACTCGTACATTTTAAACATTCAAAGGTTTTTGTGCACAGTTGTATATCTACGAATTGTGTTTTGCATTTGTGAAATGTATTTTATGAATATATAATTTTATTTTGCGCCATGTGAATTGCTTTTTGTGAATATATATTTTTTTTCACGCACGTGAATTTTTTTTGTGTGTACGTGAATTAGGTTTCATGCATGTGAAATTGTCTACGCATGTGTGAATCGTGTTTTTTGCGTGAATTATATTTGAGACTAATCTGTCTCCATATTTGCAGCACTGCGAAAATACTGTGCTCCGCGAAAGAATACCGTCTTTGAACGACATCAGTTCTGGGCCCACACATTCTCTGAGCAAGCAGGCATAGACAAATTTCTCACTGAGCTAAGAAACAAAGCACGCACATGCGAATTCGGAGGAACTGAAGATCTCATGATACGGGACAAAATAGTTTTCAGCATAACAGACTCTGGCCTTCGTGAACGGTTGCTGTCTATAACTGAGTTAACGAGGGCCCTTGCAAAAGCCATTGACATGTGCAGAGCTAAAGAAGTCACGAGGGCACAAGTTACAGCTATGGCAGCATCATCAGAAAACCACAATTTGTGCATGCCGTCACCGTCATCATATCCCCATCAAAAAATGGTCAGCAGCCTAAATGGAGATCAAATAAACTATACCAGCAGTGCACAAACAAATGACCAGCGCCAACTAGAGCACATTCTAAAACAAACACAGTGTGGCAAATGCGGCACCCGCATTAAACGCATTCACATGCCAAGACAGTGCCCTGCCTATAATGAAGTATGCAAAAAATGTGGCAAAAAGAACCACTTCGCACTAGTGTGCAAATCTAAACCCATACTCCGCCAGCACTACAATATTCCCACTCTGGAGGACATACGGAGTAAGCTAGCCGGTAAAACGTTGTTCACCATCCTGGATGAGAAGGACGGCTACTGGCAGATTCAACTAGATGAGGAGTCAGCAGATCTCTGTGCTTTCAACACGCCGTGGGGCAGGTACCGTTTTCATGGCATGCTTTTTGGCATAAAGTCAGCGAGCGAGGTATTTCAGCGCTTGAACTCAGAAAGCTTTGGGGACATTGAAGGTGTTTTCACGGTGGCTGATGACATGATCATAGCGGCATCCACCAAAGCGGAGCATGATGTCATCCTAGAGAAAGTGATGAACAGAGCATTGAGCTTAAATGTGAAATTCAACAAAGACAAGTTGCAGTATATGGTCAATGAGGTGACTTACCTAGGCCACGTAATCACCACTGAGGGAGTGAAGCCTGATGAGTCCAAGGTCTCAGCAATATTGCAATTTCCCCCTCCCACTGACAGAAAAGCCCTTCAACGTCTCCTAGGTATGACACGCTACCTGTTGCAATACATTCCCAATGAAGCCACCCTCACTGCACCACTCAGACTGTTGCTAAGGAAAGACATAGACTGGCAATGGCATCCCGAACAGCAGTTAGCACTTGAAAAACTCAGAACAGCCATAGCAACTGCACCTGTCCTTGGACATTTCGACCCAAAGGAGCCGATAGAAGTGCA
Organism: Cyprinus carpio; assembly: GCF_018340385.1. Taxonomy (NCBI): domain Eukaryota; kingdom Metazoa; phylum Chordata; class Actinopteri; order Cypriniformes; family Cyprinidae; genus Cyprinus; species Cyprinus carpio. The sequence goes on along the minus strand of NC_056573.1, from coordinate 9,331,590 downwards.
GGCAGATGCCTCAAAAGACGGCTTGGGGGCCGCTCTAATGCAGAAACAGCAACCAATTGCATATGCTTCGAGAGCACTATCTGCCGCTGAAAAGAACTATGCCCAGATAGAAAAAGAGCTACTGGCCATAGTATTCGCTTTGAGAAAGTTCCACCAGCATGTTTATGGTGTACCCATTAGAGTTCAGTCAGATCACAAACCACTTGAGGCGATATTCTCCAAACCCATAGGCGCAGCACCAGCACGCCTTCAAAGAATGCTGCTCCAGCTACAAAGGTATGACACATCCACATTGTTTACACTCCAGGCAACCAGATGCATATCGCTGACACACTGTCCAGAGCATACATCCAATCTGATGCAACGGAGAGTCTAGACCTGAGTGAAGAGAAAGTCGTCTATGCACTGAATGGAGAATCACCTTGTGGTAACATCATGCATATGATTCAACAAGCCACACAGTCAGATCCTGAGCTTCAACTGATACAGCAGCTACATGAGCAAGGATGGCCGGACAGAAAGAAAAATGTCCCCACTGGCTGCTCAAGCTTACTGGCCAGTCAGACACACTATTAGCATAGATGATGAGCTACTCATGAAAGATGATCGCATCATCGTACCTCGTGCACTGCGACCAGAAGTGCTAAAACGACTTCATGCTGCACATCAGGGTATACAGCGGTCTCTAGCACACGCCAGGTCATGCTTCTACTGGCCAGGACTCACTAAAGCCGTACGTCAGATGGTGGAAGCCTGTAGTTTCTGTCAAGAGAGTCGTCCTGAAAATCAAAAGGAGCCACTTATCTCACATCCAGTTCCAACGGGACCCTGGCAGAAAATAGCTGCTGACATTTTTGACTTACAAGGACGTTCATTTCTTCTGATTTTGGACTATTTCTCTAAATATCCAGAAGTCCTAAAGCTGTCAGACAAAACGTCAGCCTCACTGATAGCACATTTCAAAACAGTGTTTGCAAGGCATGGTGTGCCTGAGACCCTGATTGCAGATCATGTACCCTTTGCCAGTGCTGAAATGGCTCGATTTGCTCTTGACTGGGGTTTCAACATCACACACTCCAGCCCAAACTTCCCTCAGTCCAATGGCATGGCCGAGAGAGCCGTAAAGACTGTCAAATCGATGCTGAAAACTGCTTCTCAGTCTGGCACTGACCCTCACCTAGCTTTATTGACTATCCGCAACACTCCTGTCACTGGTCTCAAATACTCCCCAGCCCAGATCCTTATGGGCAGAGTCTTACGTTCCACTTTACCGGCCAGCAAAGCTGTTCTGCAACCTTCTATACCTACGCACATCCAGGAAGCGCTGCAGCATCTTCAATCACAGCAAAAAAGATGGTACGATAGAACAGCAGCCCCACTTCCAGCCTTCAAGGGGGGACAGAGAGTATATATGTGAATAGTGTAAAAGAACTCGCTAGTAAAGAAGCTCAGCGTGATAACTCCTGCGTACTTGTCTTAATGCCAGTTAAGGCTTAACAGAGACCACAACATTTACATGGTTTGAAATATAGAATAATGAACAAATGTTGTGTTTGTGGACTAAACAGCCGCGGATCAGTAGCGGACTGCAAACGCGTCCTGTGTGAAAGCACATTGAGTCCATGCTGCTTCTGCACCACATACGTAACGCACATGGACTGCATACACACTGCAGACGGAGTATGTGTGAAACAGGCGTGAGTCTTGTCGAGGTTTTTTTGGGAAGCTTGGTAATTTCACAGTAGGCATACACACAGGTTCGAAGACTCGTTCTCGCCTCCTACAGAGGCAATTCGTCTAGGTATACATCCGCGCTAAACTATCACGGTGAAAGTCATCATAGCTTGCGTAGTATAGACCCAGCTTCCAACCCAACTTTGAGAATAGATTAACGGCGATATTTTTTTTTTTATCGCCCGATAAGAGTCTCACGTTAACGCAGCACGTTAACGCCGATAACGGCCCACCACTAATTATATAGCATTTATTAATGTTAGTTAATATTAGGTTTAAACCTTACTAATGCATTTTTAAAATTGAAAGCTGTATCTGTGAACATTAGTTAATGCACTGTGAATTAACATGAACATGATTTAGGTTCCTCAGTGTTTTGGCATCATGTTGAGTTTGGTGTGAATTGGATTATTCTCCTAGAATGAGTATGCAAAAATCCACATTCATCACATTCCTTCCTGTTGGTCGTAGCTAATGACAGTAAATTAGAAAGCTGTGATGTGAATTTTTGCTAGTTCCAACACGTATACAAAATTTTGAGTTTTCAAGCATGTTTAGGCCCTCGAAAATGCAATTAACTTTGGAGAAGAAGAAGAAGAAGAAGAAGAAGAAGAAGAAACAGAGCAATTCCAAGAGGGTCCTCCCACCATTGGTGCTCGGGCCCTAATAATCCTTAGAAAAACAATAGTTTACAATAAAACTAATTACAATAAAAAAGTAGACCTATATAGTTTGGAACGTACATTGGTCAAGCTCTGGAACTTTTATTTTTATCTATAATAACTGGATTTATAAAAAGTAAAAAATAAATAAATAAATAAGTTTAAAAAAATAATAACTGGATTATTTAAAAATGGTTAAATAGATTAAAGTAATTCCTAACAGGATAGAAATAAAGAGCTTAGTCATTGCTCAGTAAGGGATTGAGAGTTAGCATTAGGATGTCAAGATGAGTAAATTAGATTTTTTTAAAATGTTGATATTATCAAAAAAATATATAATAAGTTGTTTTCCCTCCAAACTAAAATCAATTACTAAAAGATGTTGTTTTCCCTCCAAACTAATGTCACTTCCTGGTAGATGATGTCACTGAGGAAGTGGTTTAAAGGGATTATTAAAGGGAACCAAACAACTAACTGAATGGAAAGGATATGGAGGAAAACCTACCTATTGGTTACCAATAATAACAATATTCCCAGGGAAAACAATTGTTCAAAAGATAGAAATTATATACAGAAAAAAAATATATTAATTCATTCATTATATCATTCATTCATGAAACTTACATGAAAACAATCTGAATAACAGTTATGTTAATGTATTAATGTCCAGATATTTGAGAACAATTATAGCTGGAGGATCTCATCACTGGATACAGAAAACAATCATAATTTTTTAAATAAGTACCATGTAGACCCAATATAGAGCCAAGGCCATGTAAATGTAATGTAAACCTGGCCATAACTTGATTTGGAACTGCAACATAATACATGGTTTAAACATTTACCATCAGAAGTTTATTGTTGCCATGAGAACTACATTTGCTTGAATATGTCTCACTAAAATATCAGAACTAAGAAAAAACAAACATTCAAGGAAAAAAAAACATCTAAATAATGCCACTGTAATTGGTAAAGAAATTTAATCAAAGTAGTACAAATTAGTTTCATGGCAAGTAAGATACGCATTTATATCCAGTAAATTCTCATAACATCGTCAAACATGGCAAAATTTCAATTTGGACTCTGTATACTGCTTTACAAAATTCACTTGCTAAACAGTGTGAAACAAGTGACAATTTACACTTATTCTGAAGAAAGCCAGACAACCTGAATGCATAGAAGGTGCTTTAACAAGTATAACAGTGAAATTTCTGTAAATATCTGTACTAAGAAAACAATATGACCTAGATTTTAGCAAATAAACTAGCTTGTAACAAATGTGTGTCCATTTTGAGAGCAGCATCTTTTACAAAAAACTGTTACAAAAAAAGTTTTAAACAAGTTCATCTTGTCCTCTGCCAAATTCAAGGGGAGCTGATATATACATCACAGTGCAAAATTCCTATTCTATATCAGTGCTTTTTAATCTTGTTTTTCATTAAAAACATCTACAAATCCTTATAACAAGATAAACATACCTGAGAAGTAACATGTCACACAATATATCTTAAACACACTACCGTTCAAAGGTTTGGTGTCGGTAGGATTGTTAAAAAGTTTTGGAAGTCTGTTATGCTCACCATGCTGCATTTGTTTAATCAACAGTAAAACAGTAATATTGTGCAATATTATTAAAATTAAACAACCATTGGGATGCAAAGCTGAATTTTCAGTCTTTACTTCAGTCTTTAATGTCACATGATCCTTTGGAAATCATTGTTTCATGCTGATTTGCTGCTCAACAAACATTTCTTATTATTATCAATATTGAAAACAGCTTCATATTTTTGTGGAAACTGCAATATTTCTTTCAGGATTCTTGAATAGTAAGTTAAATAAAACAGCATTTATTTGAACAAATCTTTTGTAACATTATATAGTAAATGTCTTTACTGTCAATCAAATTAATGTGTCCCCAATGAATAAAAATATTAATTTCTTTAAAAAAGAAAATATTCTGACCCCAAATTTTTGAACGGTAGTGTATTTTGTTTTTTCCATTGGCAGATTTTTTTTTGTAACAGGCATAAACCTCGCTGAATATTTTTTGCAGTGTCAGGGACCCTTAGAGCACCAAACACCACAGCATTAACAAGTCGTTCCATTGCATGACAAGAGAAGAAATGGACTTCAGTCCAAAATCAGTGCCAACATTCTGCTTGGGAGCACTTGAAGTTCAGAAACAGACAGAGCAATGACTGATCACAGGGCAGTGCATTAGGCTGGCTAAGATGGATATCGCACTGAACGGCAGGCCTCCTGTCACTGCGTAGCGCTGCTAAGTGTTATCAGGGCTGAAGAGGAGGAGGAAGGGAGGAAGGCTTTGTGACAGCACGTTGCTCTGTGTCGCCCCAGCTTTGCAGAGTCAGACGGGTGAATGAAATCATCAATTATAACACAAGGTGAGCTGAAACACCGCGTAAAGGTTGCCGAGTGGAGGGGGAAAATGGCCAGCTCAGGGCTTTTCTCTCTGCGTGCTACTCCTGAGTTTATGGGAGGTCCGGCACAGCTCAGAAATGGAGTTTAAATTTTAAACAGGCAGAAAGAGGGGGGCCCCAGGCACCTGTGTGAAGATTTCAGGAGGTGGCAGGGTGAGAGAGAGGAAAAGAGTAAGAGAAAGAGATGTCTGGACTGAATGTGGAGCAGCGAGGGACATTCATAACTAATTAAACAGTCAAAGCCGACGGGGCCTCAGATGCATCACGCTGCAGGTCTCAATCACAGCCCAGCGGATCCCATTAGAGAAGGCTGATAATTGCTGTGTTTGTGGTGCTTCGCTCAAATAAGGGTGCATTGTTCACCGTTCCGTCAACAAGTGGCAGTGGCCTATCACTGTGACAGCATTGAGAGGATAACTTCCTGCACTGGTCATTCCTCTTCCTCCACATAAGTTGAAGGGAACAATCCCACCTGTAATATAAACAGCATCAGTAAACATTACTAAAGACTAAAGGAGCGTATCTCTTCATCTCCGTGTCTAGTTTGAGAGCTCTTGTGGGTCAGATCTGATAATGGCATGTGCAGAAGAATAATTAAGAGTCATTCTGTCATCTTCTGTCATCACCTCCAGTTAATCATGTCTCTCTTAAATGCACTTGAGTATATGAAATGAAGAAAAGTGAATATAATAAGGCTCGAGGAAAGATTCAGGTGTCTTAGAGAGTCGAGATGAGCTATATTGCATAGAAATGTGGGGTTAAAGTCTAATCTCAAATGTCAATCACAGTGTCACACCTCTATATTGCTATGTCATTTGCTTGTGTCCTAACCAAATTTCAAGTGCTTTTGGAACTAATATATGTTTTAAAAAGTTTCTTACTTTGAATATGAGTACCACTGATAAAAATAAATATAAAAAAATATAGCATGTGTAAATCAATAGGACCTAAAACACACTGTCTTCGGGGATTCATGATCATATTCATTAATCTTAAAATTAGTTAAAATATAATTTCTATTATTTTTATTATATAATTATAAAATAAAAATATGTACGTAACTGTTATACATTATATACATGAAAGTTGGGGTTGGTAAGATTTTTTGAACGTTTTAAAAGAAGTCTTTCTCATCTATGATGTATTTATTTGATCAAAAACACAGTCAAATAGTAATATTGCAAAATATGTAAATAACTGTTTTCTATTTTAATATATTTAACATTTTTATTTATTCCTGTGATGGTAAAGCTGAATTTTCAAGTCTTCAGTGTTACATGATCTTTCAGAAATCATTATAAAATGCTGAGCTGGTGCTTAAGAAACATTTCTTATTATAATCAATGATGAAAACAGTTGTGTTGCCTTATATTTTTGTGAAAACCATGATAAATTTTTAAAGACAGTTATCAATTTAATGCATCCTTGCTTAATAAAAGTATTAATTCCTCTAAAAACTCTTACTGACTTTTGAATAGTAGTGTAAATATAATAAAAAAAATAAATAACAAAAAATTTTTACACACTACAAAATTGACATTGTGATACTAGCACGGGAAAAAAATATGGCATGTCAAAATATATGCAATGTAAATGTAGACTAATAGATTACTAGAAAAATATTCATATCATATATCATATATCATATATTATACTCTTACTGTGTAACTGTACATTGATATTTTTGTCATGGTGGAGCCCTTGCTTACACATTACATCTGCACTCTATTAGAAAACCCTCACTAATTTCAGATACTCAGTGATTTGATTCGTAATTGTCCATCTCACAGTAAAATTAAAATGCTAATTTTTAGTAAACTTGAAGCTAAAGTTCAGGTAACTGTAAATGTCTATCTAATTAGTAAAATTTAAATGTATGCTCTGCAAATCCATTAAAATAATTTACAACAACTGCAAACAACTAAATTATTATTGTATATAATAGTCATATACAGGCATGAGCAACAACAATAATGTGCATTGTTCTGATCTACTATCCTAACATAATATACATGTAACATATTTATTCTTAATCATAATATGGCTATTTTCTATTAATATTGAAGACTTTATGCTTAATATGTAGCTCTGCTTGACACATTTTGTATCAGAGGGTCCCTGCTCCATGTCTCTATTGCCTAAGGGGTCCTTGCCCTGAAAAACTTTGAAGACCCCTGCTCTAGAGAGCTTCACACGAATAAAGGTGCAGAAAATTGTTTTTCCTCACCCGGCCATTGACTTCACCTTTCCACCATCCATTGGTACTCTTGGTATAGATCTTCACCAGGTCGCCCACCCGCAGAGAGAGTTCCCGTGTATCTCTGGAGCCGAAATCATATCGTGCCAGTGCAATGCCAAGCACTCTCGGGGTCAAAACTGTGGAAGAAGGGGAACAAAAACAAGTTGTTAAAAAAAAGACAAGAATGAGAGACACCAATGTTGTCACAAGACATGCCAAGTAGGACAATGTGAATGTGCAACAAGATGATTGGAGACTTGGTGTGAAAATGGCACAAATGGCATTTTTACACACAAAATGTCGATCCACTCTCTCCACAGCTCTCAGAAAGCACACATACACTACAAAATGAGCTAAAGCAAACACAGGGAGGAGAGACTGAGATGGCTGCAGGGGGAAATGAATGAGACAGGTGGCTGATAGCTGTACCTGACCAGAAGGGTGAGGGAGAGGGAGGAACAAAACTGTAGCTGGTGGGACTCAAAACATGAAGCCCACACAGCACTGGAGCTAGGATCCAAGCCGAGGCAGAGCAAAGAAAATAAGAACACAAAAACCCAGAGATCTTAACAGAGACATTTTCAACAAGACAAACATAAATAATCTTATGTAAAGAACTCCACGCAGCCCTGGGTGAATCAGCACTCTCCTTGAAATATATCTTGAGATTCATACAAGAAGATGATTGGAGAATGTCTCAATCAACATAAAATAAAGTCAGTAAGGTCCATTATTTTCGACGAGGGCTCAATATTGCCAAAAATATATTATTCAATAATTAATTTCATACCATTAATGGGGAAGGAAATGCATTCCACATGTTTCTTAGACCTCAAGAATGAATGTAAACATAACTCTACAAGTAAACTAAACTAAAATGAATTAATAAAACATTAACAATTTAATCAATCTTTCAAAATGCAATCAATATGCTAATTTGGTGCTCAAGAAACATTTCTTATCAATGTTGAAAACAGCTTTGCAGCTCAGTATTTTTGTGGTAAATGTTATGAATTTTTTCTTTTTTTTTTATAAAAGAACAGCATTTATTTGAAGTAAGAATATTTTGCATTGCTATAAATGCATTTACTGTAATTTTTGATCAAGTTAATGCATCTTACAAAATGTAACAATTAACAACAAAACATTTAAGCATTTAAAAAAAATTCTCAACTTAAATGTAAACAACTTTTTCTCAACTTTCAGTAAACAACTTGTATACTGAATAAATTAAAATATGCACACAAATATATTGGTTGTATGATATTTCTTAAAAGATTAATAATAATAAATAATCAATGTGAGATTAAAGTTTATTGTCGTTACCATGGATTTATTTTTTCAGATAAATATGGATATCCATTTATTGCACAGCCGTATTTTGGACGCCATTGACTTATATGAACAAAAACACATTCCTCAAAATATCTTCTTTCATGTTCCACAGAAGAAAGTCATGCAAGTTTGGAATGACATAAAGGTGAATAAAAGACTGAATAAAATTTAGACTACTTACTACTTACATACTACATTATTTGGGCAGACACAGCTAGAATGCAGTTTAAAAAAAAACAAAAAAAAAAACACTTCATACAGGTTGGAAATTACATGGGCATCCCATTCCTATGAGTGTCGAGATTTGTTTGTTTTTTTCACCATTTTCTCTAGGTGTTCTCATAGCTTTTGGCAAGAACACGCGAGTGTGTGCTCCTGGCCCTGTCACTGACGCAGCTGTGAAAGCGTTCATACAGAGCGTGAGTCCTGTTACCATCTGAACACCCATCTGATCATCCAGGACTTTCTAACATGTAAACTAGCAAACGTCAAATCCACAATATGTTTGCCTGCCTGCTTTGCATCTCCTTTGGGGATAACAAAGCAGTAGGCAATGAGCCACCTACTTTTTCCTGTGACACTGTCACTCAGAAATCACCTGCAGAAATCATTCAGCCAATTACACTTTCGATATCTACTGTATAGTCAGAATTTAAACCAATGCGATATCTTTCTAGTAAATAGCATTCCTCACATTAGCTTATCAAACACAACCCTGATATCTCCCTTTGTGTTCAACATGTTTACCAAACACTCGATGCCTGCAGACGTGTCAGCGCCCACACGTCAAATGATCTGTCGGCGTATTTGTGTGTGTTTTGGTTTGGGGCACATCAGCGAGAGTACTGTCCCAGCATGCATCGAGGGCCCGGATTTTCTGCTGAGGTTTGTAAAAGGATGCATCACTGAGAGTGGCACTCGAACATGAAAACCTCTAACAAGTCGAGGATACTGAAGAAAAAAGGACAAAGAGAACAGCAAAATCCCCAATTCGCAATCCCCACTATCAACCGAGTCGCACTCATTCGCTAAGCCTTTTTCTACGTGATACATCTCTCTCTGTTCAGTAAAGCTGACTTTGTGTCTCCACTAGTTGCCCTTTCATTTCTCAGTGCAGGGACTGTTTTTCTCTTAGCTGCGCGAGAGAAAAGCAGTCAAGACACAGGTGAGGGGGAGCTTAGCATCCATCATTGCTTTTTCCTGTAACTTAAAGCAAACTGTCATGTCATGTCAGAGAAATTGCTGGTGCAACTTGTGCGCAGTGCCAGTGTCTTGTTAACCGAGTCCTCTCTCTCGCCGCGTCGCCTGCAGCAGCAGCTGCAGAGCCAGACACAAACAGCCATTTTCCTGCTGGTAAGTGCCGAGTGCGTACAACCCGCTTTGCAGCATCTGTCTGTCTCTTTGAGGAGCCATCTTGGGCAATGAGAGCTGAAGTAAACACAAACTTTATACACTGTGAAAGCAACACATGCATAGGCACACTTTACTTTTCATCCACCCTTTATATTTAATCAAAAGTGTCAGGAAGCATAAGCAAGTCACCAGCTAAAACACATCTTGAGAGCAAGATATGCCTCCTGGCATTAAAAGAGGACCTGTCCGAAGAACCATTCACACTGACGGTGATTTTAATCGCTCAAGGTCGACAAGGTCATTGTACTGCTGGCAGCTAGTAGACATTCCTGCTGCTGGATGTCCTAGTGTTACTGCACAACTGGCTATAACTCTTCAAACCGTATTGTAAGTGCAAATTAACATGTCTTTCTATTTTGGCAACAAATCAGTTTTGCCATAAACTCACATTCTGCAGGGGGGACGTTTTTCTTTTTATGTTTAGATATAAATTACAGCAGGGCATACAGTAATTCATCATATCATATCAGTGGCAGTAGTTAAGTATTTGTACTTGTATTTGCATCTGTACTTTATCTGAATGTTTTTATTTTTGCAAACCCTTACTTTTATTTCATTACATTTCAAAGCATGGTATCACAATTTTTACTTCACTACATTTTATAAACAGTTATGTGATAGCAATGTCCTTTTTGTGATTCTTTTCTTTGAACATGTTGGATAAGTTTGCAAACCACAGTAAATGATTCATTTGTTATTTGGAATGATCTGATTGCAGCTTTACTTACATTTACATTTAGTCATTTAGCAGATGCTTTTATCCAAAATGTATTATTATTTTATTATTTTACTTCAGTTAACAACTCACTGAATCAATGATCCGGTCAAAGCGAGTCTACCTGTCTGACTCAAAATGAGCCAAGAACCAGGAGATCCTCAGAGCTTGCATTTCTGTTACTAACAGAAAGGGGTGCTGGACAAATCGTGTTAAACAAAATAAACTTCATTTCCATTGGTGATAGCTAGATTCGTCTAAACTCCAATTCCAAGTCCCGAGTCCAAGTACCCCAAGACTGCAGGCAAATCTGATTTTTTTTCTCAAATCAGATCTTTTCAGGCTGACTGTCCACACTATTAATTGCAAGAGATCAAATCCAATTTGTGTGTCCAGACATAACCAACTTTTCTGAATGAGTTGCTTTGGTAAAGACACAGGTAGTCGAGTCAAGTCAAGTCAAGTCTGCTTTATTGTCAATTCTTCCACATTTACAGTACATACATACAGAGAATCGAAATTGCGTTACTCTCAGACCCCCGGTGCATACAGATAACACTAACAGTAGAGCCTAAAAATCTAGATCAAATATAAAATATAAGATAAAACTATACAATAAGGGAATGTAAAAAAAGACATAATAGAAAAAATAAAATAAAAATAAGGTTAAATAAAAGCAGCGCAAGGCACATGGCAGATAGAGTGCAAACCAGTGAACAAACAGTGCAGATAAAAAGATTTTTAGTGCATAAAAATAGCTTATTCAGTCTGATTAAAAGTGACAAAGGGCTCAGAGCAGTTATTTTATTAAACTGACTGATGAGGAGGTAGAATGATGTCAGATCCATGGTGAATGAGGTAGTGAGCAGACCACTGCTGCACAAAGTGACTGGTGCATGACATTCGTATGTTAGAGGGAGGGGGGGTGGAAGGACCTGGGGATGTGGGACCTGGGGGGGGGGGTTCATAGTTCAGTGGTGCCTGAGGCAGAAGAGGGACGGGGGGGTAAGTTCGGGAGCGAGTTCAGCTTCCTGACAGCCGCTGTCCTTCAGTCTGCTGGTCCTGGCCTGGAGACTCCGCAGTCTCCTCCCTGATGGCAGCAGACTGAAGAAGCTGTGTGACGGGTGAGTGGGATCACCTGCAATGCAGAGGGCTTTTCGAGTGAGACGGGTTCCATAAAATGTCCTGTAGGGAGGGGAGAGAGACACCAATGATCTTCTCAGCTGCTCTCACTATGCGGTGCAGAGTCTTCCGGCAGGACGCGTTGCAGGCGCCATACCACACAGTGATGCAGCTGGTCAGAATGCTCTCGATGGTGCCTCTGTAGAAGGAGTACATGATGGGGGGTGGGGCTCTGGCTCTCCTCAGTTTGCGGAGGAAGTAGAGACACTGCTGTGATTTCTTGCCAGTGCTGCGGTGTTGTCGGTCCAGGAGAGGTCCTCTGTGATGTGCACACCCAGGAACTTGGTGCTGCTCACTCTCTCCACAGTCGCACCGTTGATGGTCAGAGGAACATGCTGAGTGTGCGCTCTCCTGAAGTCCACAACAATCTCCTTCGTCTTCTCCACGTTCAGAGAGAGATTGTTGTCACTGCACCACCCGGCCAGGCGGCTCACCTCGCTCCTGTAGTTTGTCTCATCTCTGTTGCTAATGAGACCCACCACAGTCGTGTCATCCGCAAACTTAATAAAGAGCTTGGAGTTGTGTGACGGTGTGCAGTCGTGGGTCAGCAGAGTGAAGAGGATGGGGCTCAGCACACATCCTTGGGGGCCCCAGTGTTCAGTGTGATGGTGCTGGATGTGTTGCTGCTGACACGTACTGCCTGAGGTCTTCCAGTCAGAAAGTCCAACAGCCAGTTGCACAGCGAAGTGTTGAGCCCCAGCTCGACCAGTTTGTGAATGAGCTGTTAAGGGATGATTGTGTTGAATGCTGAACTGAAGTCTATGAACAGCAATCTGACGTATGAGTCTTTTTCCTCTAGATGTGTGAGTGCTGAGTGGAGGGTAGCTGAGATGGCATCATCGGTCGACCGTTGGACCGATATGCAAACTGGAATGGGTCCAGGGAGGGGGGGAGGCCAGACTTGATGTGGTGCATGACTAGCCGTTCGAAGCACTTCATGAGGATGGGAGTAAGTGCAACAGGACGGTAGTCATTGAAGCATGATGGAGATGGCTTCTTCGGGACTGGAATGATGGTGGTAGCTTTGAAGCATGTGGGAACAACAGCTTGACTAAGTGAGATGTTGAAAATGTCTGTGAAGACATCAGTGAGTTCTGCTGCACAGTCTCTCAGTACACGCCCAGGAATGTTGTCAGGACCCGGAGCTTTGCGTGCATTGATCCTGCTGAAGGATCTCCTCACGCTGTCTGGGGTCAGCATCATCACCTGGTCACTGGGAGGAGCTGGAGTCTTCTGTGCAGTGGAGCTGTTTTGTGCCTCAAAGCGAGCGAAGAAGGTGTTCAGCTCGTTCAGCAGAGAGATGAGGCTGTCACAGGTCCGCTGTGGGGGCTTGTAGTCCGTAATGGTCTGTATCCCCTGCCACAGGCTCCGAGTGTCTCTGCTGTCGCGGAATTGATGGGCTATCCTCCTGGAGTACTGTCTCTTAGCCTCTCTGATGCCGCGGGATAGGTTGGCCCTGGCTGTTCTCAGGCCCCCCTCGTCTCCAGCTCTGAAGGCAGCGTTCCGCGTCTCCAGGAGTCTGTAGACTTCCCCTGTCATCCATGGCTTCTGGTTGGCCCGGACAGTAATGGTTTTTGAGACTGTTACATCCTCAATACACTTGGTGATGTAGGCAGTGACAGTCTCCGAGTACTCCTGGAGGTCAGTGGAGTTATTATAAGTGGCAGCCTGCTTAAACATATTCCAGTCAGTTGTATCAAAGCAGTCCTGAAGAGCCTCAGACGATCCTTCTGGCCACACTTGAACCTGTTTCTGAACTGGTTTGGCGACTTTAACGAGCGGTCTGTATGCAGGCATTAGCATGACAGTGATGTGGTCTGAGACACCGAGGTGGGGGAGGGGGAGGGCTTTGTAAGCTCCTCTCTGTGTGGTGTAAACAAAGTCTAAAATGTTTTTACCTCTTGTTGGAAAGTTAATGTGTTGGTGTATTTTAGGAAACACACTCTTTAAGTCAGCATGGTTGAAATCCCCAGCTATGATGAGAAAAGCATCGGGGTGTGCTGTCTGTCTGCTGCTCACTGATGTGCTGGTACAGATCATTTAGTGCATCGTTCCTGTTGCTGTTGTTCGGGGGAATGTAAACCGAAACGAGCAGTATGGCAGTATATTCCCTCGGCAGATAGAACGGCCGGCACTTAATAATCATAAACTCCACCAGGGGTGAGCAGTGTTTGCAGATCACAACAGCATCGCGGCACCACGCGTCATTGATGTAAACACAAAGCCCGCCGCCGCGGGTTTTTCCTCCCGCGACGCGAGCTCTGTCTGTCTGCTCGATAGCACGTCAGCTGGTCGAGCTGAATGGCGCAGTCCGGAACGCTGTCGCTGAGCCATGTTTCCGTGAATACAAACACACAACAGTCTCTTACAGTCCTCTGAGTTGAACGTAGTAATCGGATGTAGTCCAGTTTATTGTCCAAAGAGCGTACGTTAGCCAGTACGACGGTGGGGATAGATGGCTTGTGTGGGTTAGCCGTTAGCCTAGCCCGGATACCTCCGCGCTTACCCCTCTTCTGCTTCCTCTCACGCCGCTTGTGGCGCCTCCGCTGTGGGCGAGATGCAGTAGTGGGGGTCGGTGATGATGTAGGCCTCCGGAGCAGTTCGAGATCTCGCAGCAGTTTTGCGTTGCGCGGAGTTTAACTCTAAAAATGCGGCTCTGCCGACATCCAGCAGAAACTCACGACTGTATGCGCGCTTAAAGACAGATAGACGCGATGACGACGTACAAAAACACTGCGACTCACAAGACAAAAAACACGAAAACACCGTTCTGTCGGGACAGAGAGAAGCCGCTGCGTGTGGACGCGCCGCCATCTTTTCTTTATTTCTTTAGATAGTCGAGTCATGGTGCAGAACTCCTCTGTCGCACAAGAAAAAACTCAGAAATGGAGGATACTGTTATATATTTTTATGTTCCTTGCTGTAGTCACAGCCAGCTTTGGCATTGTTTGAATACTGTATGAATACTTCTGGCATGTCTGTCATCGGTTTTGATGTTATTGTTGTGTGTAACATTAAGAGTGATGCAAAAGACATTTGAAATCTGATTTGAGCAGCCAAAGCATCCAGACTGAGATGCCTCTGTAAAAATCTGATTGGAATTGCACTTCAAACCTCCTCCATATGTGGTTTGAATAAAATTTGAAAAAAATCTGATTTCATGTGTTGTTTGCTGTTTTCAAAAACCCATCTGGATAATATCTAAATGTGCAAAAAAATCTGATTTTTGCTAAAAGTCTTAACAAGGCCTAAGAGTGAATCTAAAAAAGGTGTATGATACTCACCAGCAGGTCTGAATCCACTACCAAGTTCCTTATAGGGCACCTGCAGAGTGGTGTCCAGAGTACGGAAACCCTCTTTCAGAGAGTGCTGTTTGTAATACTCAACCAGTCCCTGGACAGAAAAAAATCACAAGTTTAAAAGCTTATTTCAGGGTTTCCCAAAATGTTTTGCCAGATGAACTTCTTTGACCTAAAATATTCACTTAAAGTCCCCCTGTAATTTTAAGTTAATATTTCAATTATTTAAATACACATTCACATATTCACAGTTTTCATTTTTGTTGCTTAATGGTTAAATCAAATGCAGGCAAACAAACAAAATATACCATCTTTTTAGTAAGTGCTTCATTTTGATTATTTATTTTCACAAGTTTGCATATTATCAGATTGAGTGAATAGTATGCATTTTTGGCGTGCTGTCCAAGAAGAGGGCTCCGAGCTCGGAATATAGCCCTAACCCAAAGAACTCCCCATATCCCCAAGCTGGGACAAGAATAGTTAGGAATGAGGAGGGGTGCCAGAAAAACTGTCGTGGGACAGAGGTAAGTTGGCTATATATAAATATATATATTTACTATCATGCTAATTAAGTTTATTATCTGAAAGTGCTCCACCTGTGCTAAATTAGTTGATTATCTCAATGTACTCATGGATGAAAGATCAATTAATTTTACATTTTTATGAGTTCTGTCAGAACCACTATCAGCAAAAGATGATTAACAATATATAGTTTGGATTGGCGATATGGTTCTGTTCTGGGCAAGAACTCCCTGTGCATCCATGCAACCACAATTGATAAGAACATTGCCCTTACCCAATAACCCAACGAGTATGTTGCCAACACCCACTTAAGCATAACCTAATGAGCATGTTGCCAATACCTGAAAAGCTTAAGACAAGTATGCAGGAGTTATCACGCTCAACAACATGTGTCTAAATAACAACCCACCAGCTTTAAGACAAGCATATTTCCAACAAAAACCAGATAGCCTTAAGCATGTTCCCAATACAACTACTAACTTATACTTATAGGTAGACGTGAATCAGCTTTTGCGAGCTTGACTAACGTGACCTGCCAGAACTAACACTATGCTTGATTTAATTCAGTATTTCCTTTCCAACAATTGCAGTGGGGAAACCCTGACTTACTTTATCTTAGTGAAAAACTACAATTGCTTACAGATGCTCACACATACAAAAACATACATACATTGTTTTATGGATGTGCACCATGGTAATACCATGTATTCTTTGACACTGGAGTACCATGATATATGAATTAATAATTACTCAGTACTATTTTATACATTAAAGCTTTCCTTATTACATGTTGTCACCACAGTTGTCTATATCTTATTAGGGAACCTTAGCATTTTATAACCATCTAGAAGAAAATGTAACAAGATTGCAGTAATATTGATGACTCTGATTAATAGCTGGACTCACATTATTAATTATGCTAATGAAATACAGAAATATGCAGATCAGCACATGTTCTAGTTTTTCGTTAAAAAAAAGCTCAGGTCTCTGCAGCACAGCTAGTGACACTAAATTATAGCACCCTACATATGTATTCATACGGTGATGATAAATAAAGCAAATGATGTTGAAGACCAATGCTCTCAAACCCACTTACTAATACAGTCTTGAACGTCCTGCTTTCAGCAATGTAGAAACAGCCCTCCCTGGTGAGGATCTTAATGTGCTTTACATCATTGTTGTACCTGCAGATGGCAGAGAATTTCTGTAACCATACCAAGATTGTCAATATTTCAACAATGTCAGCCATCTTAAAGAGGTTTTCTTGGGAATGTGCTGACAAACAAAAGTTAATGCCTAAGATGAGCAATACGTGAGTTTTAAAAAGTGAAGTGAGTGAATGATGACAGAATTTTCCATTTTTGGGTGAACTATTCCTATAAATACTGGATCTAAAGATGTCATGAGATGGAGATCTAATGTTCAGTGGTGGGTTATTCTACAACCTTGAACCAGAAATATAAAATCCCCAATTCCCTTTAAACATTAGACATGAGCTTGTTATGGAGAGCTAACTATAACTATAAGGATGCGGAATAGAGCTGTCAGTTCCCAACTCCAAGTCAACACATTTAGAGGATAAAATATTTTGACAAAGACATTGTGATTGGTTAAAGCATGAGACACGCAACTATTAAATGTTCTGAGGAAATAAAGCCCATTGTGAGTATGTAGTGTGATCACTCACAGACCACATCCATGCTACACAATAAGCTGTATGTAAAATCCATGATGCATAATGCATTGGGTTGCACAGAGGGAAATGCATGAAGAAATCTAAGCCTTGCATGCAAAAGGACATTCGCGCAAGGACCTCACGCACCATCCATCAAGCCAGTTTTATGTGCAATAAAAACATGCTGGCACAAATATATGAAGTGGGATAATCGCTAGACGTACTTGATGCTGATAGCGTACTCTTTGCTCTCCCGGCTCCTGTATCGCACCAGGTAGGTACTGTTGTCTCTCTCCATGAGCTCAGACTCTGCATGGTGCCTCTCCATGGGCCCAGCAAACCTGCTCGCATGAGCCAACATGCACGTGGTTAAAACCAAAACAACAACACTCAGCACATCCAGTCATGCAGGTTATTTTGTGTGTCATGTAGATACTGGAATAAATGTGACTAAACATTTAGTGTTGAGACTTACCAGGGTTGAGCTGAATAGCCGACTGTCCTTGGTACCTGTGGATGAGAAACATTATAAACAATGTCATACATATATACACTACAAGTTCTACTCTCAGAAGATTTATACATGGTAATGAATACAACAATGTTAATGTATTTGGTCTTGACAGAATAGATATACTACACTGCTGAATTTCTGCTGCTGTTAGTTATTGCTGCAGCTGCTGCAAAGCAGGTACAGGAATTTGCTACTGCCAATACATACGGCAATATTGTGCTGTATGTATTTAAGACATACTGCTGCTGCACAAATCGCATATAAAATAACCCGAAGCAGATCTATAAAGGTGGAACTGGGGGAGGTGGAGGGTTTCAGAGGATCTCTGAAAGCACAATGCAATGCTCAAGCGAATGCTAATCACCCATTTAAATGTAAAGCAGCAAGCTCATCGGCTGTGTATGCAACATAAACCAATCAGTTTGTGCTGAATAGTTTAACGCTGTGAATATCATCAGTTTGCAATGAGGACCCATCAGCCTGTGCCATCTAGAGTTTCATGACGGAACTCGCCATTTATATCCATTTATGTTTTGCATTATCTATAAACATTTTGCTATAAAGGTCTGTGCAGAAAATACATTTGTTTTGTTTGCAGATATTATATATATATAAAAAAATTGAATTTTCACATAATCATTCTGAAACTGTTCTTATATGCTGATAGCACATTGTAACATTAAAAACGTTTATAATATTACAAAACAATTCTATTTAAAAAAAAAATGCTCCTCAATAAACTTGCTTTTCATGAAATAATCCTGGGAAAAAAATCACAGCTTGCACAAAAAATACTAAGCAGTTTTCAACATTGATAGAATCATGTGACACTGAAGACTGGAGTAATAGCTACTGAAAATTCAGCTTTGCATCACAGGAATAAATTACATTTTCAAATATATTAAAACAGAAACCATTATTTTAAATTGCACTAATACTTAACAATATTACTATTTTTACTATTTGATCAAATAAAAGCAGCCTTGGAGAGCAAAAGAAGCTTCTTTCAAAATTATCTAATAATCATAATTATTCAAAACTTCTGACCACCGATGTACTGTATATAGTAAACACAAATACAAATCAACAGAATTAAAATGATTACGCAAGTCATACAAATATACATACTTACACATGGGCAGGGCTTGACTGCATCACTTGGAAAAAAGCCGGTCTCTTGTGTTGTCAGGATTTTGCCCTGCCAAGACGTGTGGTTGTTAATTACATTAAATTTTCCTTGAGGCGATGCTCTCCCCTCCCCTTTGCATTAATAAATCTAAAACAATTAGCTCACAACAAGCAGTGAATCTCATTTAGAGCCACAGTTAATTACTGTTCAGCCCCTACCCACGGTTAAATTCCGTTACGCATCAGAATGAAAGCATCATCTAATGCTGAATAATCATACAGCTTCCACGGCAGAACCTCGTGAATCATGACACTCGCCAATAAGCCATTGTTTGATATTGCTGCTCTGAGCATATTTGGATTTATGAATTACATTAGACCCAAGTTTTATATTATGTCCTTGCCCAATAGATTGTTTTGAGCAATCGCAGGCCGGATGCCAGTTTTAAAATAGGCTAATTTCTTGCATGGCTTCATCCACAATGATCTGTATATTTTTTGGATAAAAACCGACAATTCCCCCCGACTCCGTGTGAAACAACAGCTGGGAGGTTATAATGCACTGTGAACGCATTGGAACCAGATGCCAAAATTTAGCAGCCTATGATTGATTGCAAGTTTGGCTTAAGGTTTGACTGAGGCTGTAATGAGCCTCTTCTCAAACAACTATACTGCAAAATATATATTTTTCTTTCCTGGCTCCCTTTAAGATCATCTTTAACAAGTATGAAATGAATTTCAGAAAAATGCACCTCTACCACAAATTAGATTGGAGCCCTAAACTGGAACTGTATTCATGATTTATTCGGCTTAATAATGTTTAGCTGTAGCTTTTGAAAGCCTTTTATATTTGTTAAGCCACAGATAAGCGTATGATAAAAATTAAACTTATTACCCCATTAGAGTAAACAGTTGGCAGCCTAAAGGATCAAATTAAATTACAGTGATCGATTGCACTGTTCTGCCAACGGGACAGAGATAATTGTCTTCCAGTAACATGGGAGATGGATGCTTAGTGCTCTGTAATTCCATTCTTTGGTGTCATGGGACCCTGAAGATTTAGTAGCCTTATTAAGAGTTAAGCGTCATTTCACACAAGATAAAATAAACCAGTGATGTGCATTATAATTCAACAGCAGCGCTTCTCGCTCCCCTCTATGACCTGCCTAGTGCGTGGAGAACCACAGCTGACACGCACGTCTAGCCACTGCCCATCGCAGTCTGTTGGCTCAGTGAATCTTTTGGTATCCATTTTTGAGCTGTAGGTTTTTTTTTTTACATTGGTGTGTGCTATCAGGCAGAAATGGTCCTACATAAAGCATGGGAAATCTCACAAAGTGTCTATTTCCCGCCGAGCTGTTTGAGACACGTCGCCCAAATTGGGGCAACACCAGGAGGAAGATTAGGTTTTAACATCCCCAAAAACAATATATAAAAACTACACAACACAGCTCACCTACATAACACATAAAAAAATAAAACAATAAACATGCCTGACTGTACTCTGTAGTCACTATATCTGACAGCTCATTTAGGTATCAGTTCATATTAGAAAGCAATGTGGAAAAAATAAAGTTTTCAGTCATTTAGTTTACACTTTTGTATATTGCACTAAAGTTGTAATTACATATTGTTGAGTACGGAGTATGGTAAGTTGAGTACAAGTGTGTTTGTATTTACAGTAGCATAATTATCTGCTCAATAATAATCAAGCATTACAATATTAAAAACATTATATTGTTGTGAGTAATATTAATTACATAATTAAACAAATTAATGTCACAATCTGTAGTGGTGAGGAGCACGGAACGAGGAGACACGGAGTACATCCACAAGGAGAGTTTAATCAGATAATCCAACACAAGGGAACCAGGAAGACACATGTAGCTGATGACATGAACAAGTAGAACCGACAAATACAAACTGAACAGACTGGGGCTTATAAGGGCTGGATAAGGATGGACAGACATGTGCGGGGAATACTATTAATCAGAAACACCTGGAAACAATGAACAATCAAACACATGGGAAAACTCGAGTAACAGAACACACGGGGAGCAAAAACACAAACAAAACATGGAACAGAGTCTGACAATTAATAATTGATTATTTTGTCCAGTTGTTTCTTATACTAGGCCAGGGGTGTCAAACTCAGCTTCTAGAGGGACATAGCCCTGCCGAGTTTAGCTTCAACCCTAATTAAACACACCGGATCCAGCTAATCAGGTCCTTCAGGCTTATTTGAAAACTATATGGTTTGTGTGTTGGAGCAGGGTTGGAACTAAACTGTGCAGGGCTGCGGCCCTCCAGGAACTGAGACTGACACCCCTGTACTAGACTAATAGACAATAACAACTATACATATATAAAAAAAATTCTTACTGACCCCTTAATATTTTGAGGTATATATATATATATATATATATATATATATATATATTATATATATATATATATATATATATATATTACATTCAATTAAACTACTTTAAATCAAATTTTATAATTAACTTGGCCTGACAGTCCGTTGGTTATGGAAATACTGGTTATTGCATTTATCTTTTTGTTGAAATGTCACAAGACATATCTGTGGGAAAGGTTATGTGCACCCTATTTGCTTTGCTACAGTATATGTTGTGATGTTGTGATCAACTTCAGGGTCCCATGACACCAAAGAACACAATTCCGCTATTTGGTGTTTAAATAGTGCTGTACTTCATCTGACCTGCCACCAGGAGCTGTGAGGATCAGCACAGATGATCTCTATGACATCACCAATCTTAGCATTCAGCGGCGGTCCGCCCAGAGGACTAGGAACCCCAAAATAGTCTCTGATGACTAGCATTTTTGGCAAACCTGTAAAAACAAAATGTGGCAAAATCAAAACTGGCACTATTCCTAAAACATGTTCCTGGTCTTATTTTGCATGTTGCATTTGTATACATAATTCCAAGTAAAAGATTTCTGGCCTACTTTACTTCTAAAAAGTTTTGATTTTTGCTAACATCACCAACCCTCTTATTTTTGAATCACTTGGCTCGATTTTGGTACTTAGCCAATTTTTACAGTCTGCAATTAATTCCCAGTGGAAACAATCAAGTCCTAATTGAGAGCAATTAGGCAAAATATCTCTCCCAAATAAAAAAAATACTGAGAAAAAGCCAGAAAAATACCTCTCAAGCCAGCAATTAACCTCATATACTTACGATGTATTTAATAAAAACTATTCTTAGTGGCCTTTTATAAAGTTTATAAAAAAAAAATTTCACATCAAGCATTACAACCAGTGTTTTTGCTCCACTACAGCATTGTGCTGGAGCTCAGTGGGTGGCCCTTCCAACCCAAAGCAAATGTCCATTTTTCTCTTTCACAAAGGACAAATAAAGTGACACACAGCAGCAATTGGTTTACACAACCCCATCCACTAAATCAAAGGCAGTGACACTAACCAATGACAGAGGAGGAGATCATCTGAGGCCGTTTCTTACTCTAACCTCAGTGTACGGTGGTTAATAAGGCTGGGGAACAACATAATCTCCCCCTGAAGCCTTAGACTGAGGCTGGGGGTTACTTCTAGCATAAAACAACTCCATCTAGTATCCAGTCTATAAACTTGTTGTTTTTAATACTGCCAGGTGCCTGGGTCTTAAAGTAGACCGTAAAATCTGTTTTACATGTATTGGAGAAGTTTATGTGGTTCTATGCCTCTAGACTGAACTGCATGGTCCTCTGTTACTAAACTTATTTTCTTGCCTTTGCTTTCATATACTGCATAATAGCTATGTGACTATTAAGCCTTTTGGCATAATTAATATAGTTAATTAAAATGTGGCAGTTATAGTGACTTTTACAACGATAGGCCATTTACAGCCAGGAACTGATTTTGTGACAGCCAAGGCATGTTTCTGGTAGTGATATACAGTATAGTGGTATGTGTGTATGTATGTACATATGTTTATGAACTGTATACACTACCATTTAAAAGTACAGGGTAATATTTTTTAAATGATTTTGAAGTCTCTTATGATATATATATATAAATAAAGAAATATTGTAAAATATTATTACAATTTAATTAACTCTTTTCAATTTTAACATATTTTAAAATATAATCAATTAATCAATTCCTGTGATAGCAAAACTGAATTTTCAGCAGGCATTACTCCAGTCTTCAGTGTCAAATGATCATCAGTGTCATAAAAAAAAAAATTCTAATGATTCAGTGCTCAAGAGACTCTTCTTATATACATATCCCCAAAATTATAATAAAATAAAAGTTTCATTGTCATTTAAATTTCATACTATTACTAAATCAAATTCAATAATTCATTCATTAATTAAATATAAATTCCAAAAAGTCATTTTAAATGATACATTGATTGTGTTTATGGGGTGCAGTCTAACATGTGTTCATGCTTAATTTTTTTTAACGCATTATTTTTCACATAATTTACCTTTATTCCACACCAATCTGTCCCCTCTCTGACAGACGCCTCGATTATTTCATGTTTTTATAAAGCCCCTCCCTCAGAAATACACAATGGGCTGAGAATGGTTAGCTGGCTCAGTGTGTTGTGATTCACTAAACCGCCTCTAGAGCATGTCTGAACATCCCACCCCTCAAGATCAGAATGTGCTACGGTTTTGTATCGTATTGTAAACAATGACGTCCTCTATATTGCTTATCAATTTGAGCCCGATTGAGACGCAGAGGATATTAATGAAGAGGATCATGCAGAAGATCACAGCTATTGATGGTATGCTCATACTTTTAGATACACTGTTGTTTGTAAACACTACAGCTTCTGTTAGCTTTTAATATACAGTTTTATTCTGATGAAAGCTTTAATACAGCACAGCAACCACACGCGTGTCCATGTATAATGCTTCTCATTGCTATGTGAAAATAAGTGTATAAATGGAACAGTTTGTTGGAGCTGACCTGACGATCTGAATGAGAGAAAGAGAGAGAGAGAGAGAGAGATGTACAGCAGGGCGAGGAACAGGATTTAAAAACGCTGTTTTAGAACAATAGCTGCGTTTACATGGACCCTACTAATCCCATCATAATAGGACTAGAAGCACAATCAGAATAAAAAAGTCATGCATAAACACGTCAATCGGATTGAATTGGCCAGATCCAACTAAAATTTCGATCAGATTGTTAGGGGTGGTTATTCCTTTTGTAATCCGAGTGAGAGGACATGTAAGCACTTGATCGGATTGAAAACTGAAACTGGAAAATACTGCGCATGCACAGTGACGCAGAAATGGGGTAATGACGTATGACGTGCGGAACCAGGTGTTCTTCCAGGCGAATAAAGTGTCATAAATAAGTGTCCTGTCATTATAAAACTCCCCTTTCACTCAGTGTATGTGAAGTGGAACAGGACCATGTCCCACTGGTCCTTGTTTAAGACTCATCAACAGACGACTAGTTTTGGGTGCACTTTTACTACTTTTTTTTTTTTTAAGTAACGTTAAGCATCACAACAGTTCATGTGCTGGTCATCGCCTAATTAGGACCCGAAGTAGATAAATATCATGTGTGCTTTTTAAAACAGTATGCGACAGCAGCGGGAAATTCTGCATATTCATTCAGTGTGCACATGGCAAAAGAGTAAATTCGATCAGAAGCCTGTGACATATAAACGCGCATATCAACCGGATCACTTTAATCAGAATGAATTCATTCCGATGGAAGCAAAAAGTGTCCATGTACACGCACCTATTGATTTTGAAACTTGTGAATCCATTAGAATCGTTAGAAGAAAGAATCGCGATTCATATATGAACAGATTTTTACATGCACCCCTAGTTTTCTCTTCCTCTTCTCTAAAGCAGCACAGCACGGCCTCGCCCCCTTTGTTGCGTGTTCCCGGGGCAGGGTTTTTCTGGGTTTGAGATGTAATGGACCTGGCAAGAAGCTCGTTGTTTCCCTTACCAGCCGTTTTTGTAGGCATTAAACTGCCAGAATTTTAAAATACATATATTTAAAAGATATTTCTGTTTGCATTGAACTTTTAGCGCTGCAACTTTGCAGATATTGTTTATGCTCAAACAGCAACATTACACACTAACTAATGTTAAAAAAGTGAAATCGCAATCAACCACCCCTTTAAGTGAGAATTTGATAATGGCAAAGTAATCTTCATGTAAAAAATAGTGTTAAGTACAGACATGGATCAATTTAAATAAATATTTATTTATAACATATACATTAACAACAGCAATAAATCATAATTTATTGATTCTACTAGGCAGAGGGTATTATGGGAGATAATGTATGGTAAGGAAAAGTTGATGGAGACCTCTGGTGGCGGCTGGGAGGAACAGCAGGCACCAAATTCATGACAAAACCCCCCTTCGAAGGAGCAATTCCAGACGTTTCTAAACAGACCAGAAGGAAGGTGAAGGGGAAGCAGATCAGTTGGAGGGATGGAGAGCCAGGTCCATATAGTGGATGAGGACATGGGGACTGAGGCAGTGCCGGCAAAGCAGGAAGCCAGGGCAGAGCAGAAAGCCAGGGTGGAGCTGAGGATGACCAAGGCAGAGCAGGTGGAGTTGCAGACCTCCACGGCAGATCAGAAAACCACCAAGGAAAAGCAGACAGAGATGGCCTCCTTGGCTGTGACAGGGCAGACTGAAGTTCTGAAGTGGACACCGCCACCTTGAGAGGAGCTGAAGTGGACCTCGCCGCCTCATGAGCTTCTGCAGCAGAAGGCGCCACCTCGGGAGGAGCTGGAGTGGTCTGTGCGGCCCAAACACACCAAATAGTAAACCCCATGATGGGGAGTGCGGCAGACAGAGGAATGACTTCAGGAAATACAGGGCTTTGAAGCACTATCGGTGGATCTGCCACACGTGTCTTCCGATGATCGGGAACAAAGAAGTGGCATCCGTGATGATTGAAGACTGTGGCATGACATCCACGACAACTTGAGGCTCTTCTATGGTGGCCATGATGGCTGGAGGCTCTGGACTGGCGGCCATGTCGTGACGAGAAACTAGAGTGGCAGCCGTGACGTGAAGAGGCTTTGGAATGGCAGCTGTGATGTGAAGAGGCTTACGTGGAGAGGCTCTGGTATTGAGACCACTGGTCTTGGGAGTGCTGAGAGTATCGGGCTTGAGATAACCAGACTAGGAATCCAAGATGGGCCAAGCTCCACAGCCGCTGGAGCTTGCCGGTGTTGGCCAAAAGTGCATAATCCAAAAATTCATAGAGCATCCCTTGAGGACTATCACGGATGAGTATAGTTTTCAACGGGTGGAAACACTCAGAAAGCCGCTGGTCCCGGGTATGACTAAGTATTCTGATATGGACAAGCGTTACAACAATGTTGGGGATCCAATAGCAGGCTTTATTTAATAGAGCGTAGTCAGAACAGGCTCAGAGTCAGGACAGAGTCAAACAACAGCAAACAACAATATCCAGGGTGAGACAAAAGAGTAATCCAAGAACAGGCAATGGTCAGGACAGGCCAAACAATCACAAAAAAAAAACATGAAACAGAGCAAACAGTACATAAGCCTGTGTGTGTGTGTGTGTGTGTGTGTGTGTGTGTGTGTGTGTGTGTGTGTGTGTGTGTGTGTGTGTGTGAATGAGTGCAGCTTAAATAGCCCCACTGAGGTGAGTCCATAATCAGTTCCTAGGCAGAGAGTATAATGGGATATGGAGTCCAGTAAGGAAAAGGTGATGGAGACCTCTGGTGGCAATTGGGAGGAACAGCAGGGACCGAGATTGATGTCTAGAGTGGCAGACCCACCGCTGAAGTCAGGCAGCAAGCATCCCAGTGGTCTAAGCACTCTCAAGCCCAGGAACCTCAGAGGTTCGGCTACCCTTCGCTGCCCTTCCAGTAAATAATGGTCGCCATTTTGTGTGTCTGGGTTATACACACTTCTGAGGAGGTGGCGTCCACTCTAGTCCATGAGTCCACTCCAGTCCATGATTCCGCTCCAGAGCCCGCTCCAGTCCATGAGTCAGCTCCAGAGCTCACTCAAGCCTTAGAGCTCAGTCCTGTGTTGATGTTAGCCTGTGAATTCCCTGCCTGTTCTGTCTCAACAACAGAGGTCACCTTTCAGTTCTCAGCCTGTCCTGTCATGGCCAGGGAGGCTGTCCCTGAACTCTCTGTCTGTCCTGTCATGGCCAAGGAGGTGGTCCCTGAACTCTCTGCCTGTCCTGTCTTGGCTATGGAGGCCATCTCTGAACTCTCAGCCTCTCCAGTAATGGCCATGGAGGCCATCTCTTAACTCTCTAACCTCTCTGTGCTCGCTATTGTAGTTCCATCTGCTCCCCCTTGATGGCCCTCATATCCTCTGTGGTGGGTTCCAGTTCTGCCTGAGCCATCTTGGTGGTCCACTGCACCATCAGCTCCGCTGAAGTGGCCCTCAGCTCCATCAGCTCCACCCTGGTGGTCATCTGCTCCACTGTGGGGATCTTTGGTCCCATCTGCTCTGCTGTGGTGGTTATCTGCTCCAACGTGGGTATCTTTGATCCCATCTGGTCTGCTGTGGTGGTTATCTGCTCCAATGTGGGGATCTTCAGTTCCATCTTCTCTGCTGTGGAGGTCATCTTCTCCACCGTGGGGATCTTTGATCCCATCTGCTCTGCTGTGGTGGTTATCTGCTCCAACGTGGGGATTTTCAGCTCCATCTGCTTTGCTGTGGAGGTCATCTTCTCCACCGTGGGGATCTTCGGTCCCGTCTGCTCTGCTGTGGTGGTCTTCACCTCTGCCTGCTCTGCCCTGGTGGTCTTCGGCTCCACCCCGGCTTCCTGCTCCACCAGCTGCAGTTCCTCTTCCTGTCCATTGGCCTGGCCCTCCATCCCTCCCACTGTTTCACCTCTGCTCCACCTCCCTTCCTGGTCTTTTCTTGTTTAGGAGCATCTGGAAGCTTCTACTAAGGAGGGGGGTTATGTCACGATCACCAGCTGGAGTGATAACCACCAGAGGGCACTCCATCCCATATCTCTGTCACTCAGTCTTGGACTTAATTTCCCCTAACCCATTGCCCGGACTCATCATGCCTGATTGTTTTCAACTGTTGCTCATTATACTCATATACTTTGCTTATATAAGCCATGTCATTATACAAATTTGTGTCATCATAAACTACCTAAACCGGTGCACACACACATCGATTTCCTAATGTACAACTATACTCTGTTTAAGCTTAGGTGTTCTAAATTGTGAACAATAATATGGTACAGTAGTGGCAATAACAGTGTAATGTGACCACTACTGACTGTCGGACAGCACAGAGGAGGACTTTTCCTGGCATTACAGCCCGATGAATTTACCCTGGCAGCTTTGACTGGTGCTCAGCAGTCCTTGCCTGAAGCTAACTAAAAGGATCACACATATTTTACATCCCAGGTGTTTTATGTGGTGTTCACCAGGAGTGTCAAATGTGTGAAAAAATTCTTAAATCATAACATAGAAGTACAGTACAGTCTCAAAGCAGATCTGTGGAAGGAAGTGTTGCAGTAAACGACCTATCCATGTGAGGAAACTGACAATGAAATCGAAGAAGAAGAAGAGAATATCCCATGGTATGTTTTTGGATAACTTATAACTTGACTTGTTATCTTCCATTTATCAACTGCCTGAATCAAGGAGATGTTCCACCTGCTGAAACTGGTGTGAATATTAGACATCCTGAAGAAAGATTCCATTTATGAATGTGTTCAGATCACACTTTCTCAATACAAGCACTTAATTTGCTGCAGTTACTGAGAAGTACAACGTTGTAGAACCGAATGCTCCAATTAACACAGCCAAATGTGCCAAAACTGTTTTTTAGAAACATTAGAAAAAACTGTGTAAGTAATGAAGATAATAAAACTGTTAGCTTCTATCACTTCAGCTGTCAGCACACTTAAGCTTATTAAAACCAATACGTTGGTCAAAATACTCTGTTAAATCAAGAATTTATCGTTCAAATCATACAGCAATAAAATAAGCAAAGTAATTTTGAGCTGTTTCTATAATATATTGTTTTTGACCACTTCTTCCCATCAACATGAAGACACCCCATCCAACCTCGACAGCATGTGAAAGTCTCTTCAGCACTTCAGGATTGTTATTCAGTCCCAGAAGAGCAAAACCGAACAGCAGCAATTTTGAAAATCAGCACTTGTTTAAGCTGAGCATGAAGTTTCACTATTCTTAAAATAAAATGATGTGGCAGTGTTTTTGAAGGAAAATGAGAATCTCTCCTGACTGTTTATAAGTTATTTTCATGAGAATGACAAAACACATAAGTTGGCACACAGTTGCCATCTAACTTTACTTTTAATCTACTTTAATTGTTTTCTTACCAGAAACCTGATGTTTTCAGCTGATTGCTCATTTTATTTTTGGATGTGCATATATCATATGGTTTGTGACATGGTTCTGAGAATCATTATGATTGGTGATATACAGAATATTATACGATGCAATTTAATTGAAAATTAGTAAATGTGTAGTTGACGAATAATGCATGGGCTTTTTTCCAAACACTATAGTTTAAAATTTAGATAAATGTATTTCTTTAAGTTTCTCATCATTTTTGGCCTTTGTTAGTTCCTATTAAATAGTCCTGCAGTGTGACAAATGAATTTGAAAGTAGTACAAATGCTGTATTAATTTCAGGTCATAAAAGTGAGCGCATAATAATTGCTGTTTAAAGTAGTTTTAGATGGAGTATGTTACACTGCACAACATTCCCTGAAGTATTTCAACTACCCAAATATTATTGCATGATAATGGATATAATCCTCAACCTCATCATTATTCTGATGATACACGGTTTGTTGTTATCATCTGGGACGGCCAGATGGATCAGAATTCAAAGAATTACTCACTGAGCTCACAGCAATTGCCACTTGAATGAACCTCCTCATATAAACAACAATAAGGTTAATGATGGGGAGCAAAAGACCATGTATAACACAATAAATGTTTAAAATACAATATATAAAAGAGTTTTACACCAGTCTTGAGAACTTCACAGTCTATATGCAGAAGCATGCTGAAGAGAAAGACACCTACCTGGGTCTTCTTGTTTCCTAGGTGTTGTCTTTCTCTGTGAAATAAGAGAAGGGAGAGAATATCATTAACAGAATCTCTGCAATATGAACACTATCAGCTATTATTATTTTTTTTTTTTTTCAACTCTGTTAAAAATATTGTAAAAATGAATTTACACACTGACAACGATTCTGTTATTCCTTTTTAATAGACTGCATTCTGTCAGTAAAATGAACAAAAATTGTAATTAAAATAAAACACTTCAGACAGCATTATAAAATAATCATACTCTATGGATTCTTCCACTTATCGATAAAGAAAGCTAATTTTTACATTACAGTCTGGAAATAGCATGCATTATGTTTGAAGTGTACTGTATGGACAAACTATTTAGATTTAGATTAACTTGTTTGTGGTTTCACCTGTGCTTTTTGAACAGCAGCACCTGAAATCATGAGAGAGTAAAAGAAAATTTGTAAAGACAGCAAAAAGGCTGAACATGCACAATTCTGAGGCATTATTTAGAGTCTAAACTTAAAACTATTATAGACTGCTCCAGCGATATATATATATATATATATATATATATATATATATATATATATATATATATATATATACACACATTCTTTTAACTTGAGCATCACATTTTTGGAAAAAATGCAACTGCACTGAAATATTTATGGTATGTCTGAAAACCCATGAATCTGACATGAAAAAGAATCTGAAATCATCTGGGTGTAAATTCCAGGAATACATATAATTCTTTGAACAGTGAAATATGAAATGCCAACTTGGTTAATGCAGAGGCTCTTTATTGACCATTACCTGCCCTTCCACAGACTCCTAGTTTTCCAAGACAACCCTTATGAGCCCCGTTTCCACATTTAGAACAAAGGTAGCCTTGGTTAAAAATTCCCCTGAAGAGCAGAAGGATCATGGGGTCATGGAGTCAATGCTGTCTTCATTCATTCATTCATGCATAGAGAGCTATTACAGACCTCGTGAAAGTGTTGTGGCTTTCAGGTTATGCCATTTAGCTTTAAAGGGATAGCTCACCCAAAAATGAAAATTCTGACATCTTTGCAGATTACTCACCCTCACGTTGTTCCAAATTTGTTAAACAATTGTTCAACTTCAAAACACAAATGAAGATTTTAATAACACCTATGAGATTTCTGCACCTTTACTGAAAGTTCACGTAAACAAAACTTTGACGATTTAGAAAGAAAAAAATATATAAAAATATTGTAAAAGTAATCTGCAATGTAATGAATCTTACATTTAATCCAAGTCTTCTGAAGAGACATGACCACATTGTATGATGAATAGATTAAATTTATGATTTTATTTACATGAAAACACTGATCAATGCACAAACATTGTTCCTGTGGCTCAGTGGCAGAGCACTGCGTTAGCAGCTCAAAAGGTTGTGGGTTCGATTCCTAGGGAACACGTACACATACAGAAGCTCAACCCTACTTGCTTTACAAGCATATAAAGTGATCATGTCTCAACAGAAGACTTGGATTAAAATACAGAAGCTCAACCCTACTTGCTTTACAAAAAAACAAAATTATCATTTCTAAAAATAAGACTTGGATTAAATCCTTCAATTCATGGTTACTTGGACTGCCAGTAAAGGGACAGAAATCTCACAGGTTTAATTCAAAAATATCTTAATTTGTGTTTTGAAGATTAACAAAATGGGTTTGGAACAACATGAGAGTAAATAAATGATGTCTTTTGTGTGAACTATCCTTTCAAAGTTGGCAAGAAATGAAAATTCTGTTTTCTAAATGCATATTATGGATTTTTATTAAAAATTCATCCATGCATGAAAACAGACACTTCTTCTAAACTTTAAGGCTACCAACACACTAGTCTAAACCTTAGTTTGACAAAAGTATATTTTAGATGATTTATACCCATTTATACACACTGACAAAAATGGAGCAGAATGTTTTATGTTGCATATTTTTCAACAAATTTTTGTCCAATGAACTGAGATTGCAAAGGCACAAAAAACAGGACAGAAAACTGATTTCATAGGGTCTTTAAACTCCATATTAATGATCTGACTGGTTAATATCAGTTAATATTTACTAACTTATTCCAGCACACAAAAGGTCTCAGAAGCGCAAAGGCAGCTCACCTGAGAAGCATATGACAGGAGCTGCAGCTGGTGGCCCTCTCAAAAGTGTGCATCCTGAAGTGGTGAGAGTTAAATGTGGCATTCTCAGGCCGAATATTAGATCTGCAATGAAAAATCAGAAATATGGTAAAACAATGGTGCAAAGTTGGCTGACTAGAAAAATGAGCATAAAACAAACTGTGTGAGTTAAACTGCAAGTTTAAGAGGCCAGAGTGAACGGGGCCAAGCACTGGTGAATGTTGTGGCCCACGGGGCCAGGACCAGACCTTCCAATTCCAGGCACGAATCAGAGCAGTGGGGAAGCTCTTTACCCAAACGACTCTAAGATTGATTCTTGCATCAAGAGTGCTGTGTGCACTCTTTAAAAGAGAGATAGAGCAGGTGTAATTTGTTGTTTGAATGCACCCTTCACATCATCACGCAGTCAACCACACGTACTGTATATGTGTGTGTACAGAAATACATATTTAAAGGGTGACATATAAATCAAGCAGGAGAGGAAACATCATTACAGACTCTCAGCACACTGAACAGTGTATCCTCTTTAATTTCCAAATCAGAACTCTCGTTAGTTTTCCTCTCTATCTCTCTTTTAATTTCTTCCAGTGTAAATACATTGTGCTGTCAAATCTCAACAGCATCCCAGGCACAGGATGTCACCCCATACTAAAATGATGTAAGCTGCTTGACATCAAATGGCATCATTATATAAAGTTGAATGCCTTATTGAATATAAGACGATGTGTGCAAACATTTCCCCTCTCTAACTTAAAAAAATAAATAAAATAAAAATAAAAAAAAGATTGTCTATTGTCATGTGCACTATTCAGTAATTTGCATTGACCAAAGTTCCAGAGAGCTTTTAAATGCAGTGTGAAAGGTCACCTCAAATTTTCACATTTAAAGCTCAGTGGAGGGGAAAATTATTACTAAATTAAATTCATACTTTTATGCCTTCCAAAACCTTATGTGTTTTTTTAAAATGTGAAATCTCTGGTTCTTCTTTATTGAAATTGCACAGAAAAAAGCAAGACAAAATTTCTCCTTTTGAATTCCACTGAGCAAAGAAAATCATTTAGATATGGGACGACATGAGGGTGGTGACAAAATTGTGATTTGGTGTTTCAAACTCACATGGCCATCTCAAACTGGTCCAACCATTTCTTCTTCAGATCTTTTGTCTTGAACAGGAACTCAAATCCACTCTGCCCCTGCTGGTGAGTGAGGTAGAACCCATAGCACCACTGCCAGAGGAAAAGACAAATAGTTAAATAACTGCTTAAAAATACTAATTAGACTTACATGTAAAGATCTAACTTTTAAATATGTATATACGTTAAGAAAATTTGTAAAAAAAAATGTGTTTGATTTAAAGCTGTGATGGGTGATGGCAGTGAGGGTTGGTAGGTAAGGGAAAAGGGGGCTCATTTTATTTTACACAGCAACAGACAGCCAGCGGCAACCTTGGAGGAGTGCACACATACATCACTATTACCATTCAGTGTGTATGCAAAAAATATGTGTGCTCATGTGTAAGTTTGTGTGGGGTTGCATTTATGCACACTACTGAGGGCTATTTAACAGCATCTCACCCTAGCCGCTAACTAGTCCAGTGTGTTACTGTTAACTAAAGCTAAAACTATTAAGGGTTGTTTTTCGTAATTGAAATAAAATAAGTATTTATGTCTGCAATCTAACCAACAATCAAACCACAGATTGTGTCATCAATATTACTATTATAAACTTTTCTTTCCTCTAAAATGATAGTTTTTGATCATTGTATAATGTGATAATGTTTCTAAAAGTTTTTAATGATGGTTGTTATGAAGTTTCACTATGTTCTTACAGATTTTTAAAGTGTCAAAGTCTGTTATGCATGTGTTTTGGAGACAGTTTGCAGTTGTGTACAGGTCTTGTCAAAGACGTGAAGGAATAAGATCCATCAGTGTATTAAGTGTGTGTATGTGTCCTGAGGAGGGGCAGAAAGGCACTTCAAACAGAAAAGCCAGCGGGGCTTTGCCTGGCCAAGGTCTCCTTGAGACAGATTTCACCAGACCATCTGTTCAGACGAAACCTTCCTTTTGGTGAAAGGCATAAAAGAGAAAAAAATATCAAAAGTCTAAAGACATATCCGCATTATTTTTACATCTGTATCACTACTGCCAAGCCCAAAAAGATCATCAGAAACCAAAGGTAACCTGAGGTTGAGCGGTCCACCTCTACAAACGGAAAAACACATTGAATTAAATAAACAGTTCTACAGCCTCTCTACACAGTACGCTTACTATGGCCACTTTTGATTCACATGACATAGAATACACTGCAAAATGAACATAGACTTTAGACTGTTTATCGTCAAAAGCAATCGAGTCTTTTCACAGCGGCTGGTTCAGCATGCAGAATTTGACTTGCTTTGACATGCTGCAGCAATCTGTCACCATCCATCAACCCTCATAAAGAGCAGTAACATCTGTCTGCCACAGTCTGCGACGGGCTCTCCAGCCTGATCTTAGTTACACTCACCATTACAGACTAAGGGACAGCCTGACTTTTTGTTTTAAGGCCTGGCTGTTAATAATCTCAGGTTGCTGAATGACAAAGGACTACTATGTTGACTCACAGCTGATTCACACACATATATATTTTTCATATATATATATATATATATATATATATATATATAAATATACACACACACACACACACACACAGGTGCTGGTCATATAATTAGAATATCATCAAAGTTGATTTATTTCACTAATTCCATTCAAAAAGTCAAACTTGTATATTATATTTATTCATTACACACAGACTGATATATTTCAAATGTTTATTTCTTTTAATTTTGATGTTTATAACTGACAACTAAGGAAAATCCCAAATTCAGTATCTCACAAAACTCTAATAATTTAAAAAGGTTCAATATTGAAGACACCTGGCGCCACACTCTAATCAGTTAATTAACTCAAAACACCTGCAAAGCCTTTAAATGGTCTCTCAGTCTAGTTCTGTAGGCTACACAATCATGGGGAAGACTGCTGAATTGACAGTTGTCCAAAAGACGACCATTGACACCTTGCACAAGGAGGGCAAGACATAAAAGGTCGTGGCAAAAGAGGCTGGCTGTTCACAGAGCTCTGTGTCCAAGCACATTAATAGAGAGGCGAAGGGACGGAAAAGATGTGGCAGAAAAAAAGTGTCCAAGCAATAGAGATAACCACACCCTGGGGAGGATCGTGAAACAAAACCCATTCAAAAATGTGGGGGAGATTCACAAAGAGTGGACTGCAGCTGGAGTCAGTGCTTCAAGAACCACTAAAAAAAGTCGTATGCAAGACATGGGTTTCAGCTGTCGCATTCCTTGTGTCAAGCCACTCTTGAACAACAGACAGCGTCAGAAGCATCTCGCTTCAAAAAGGACAGGACTGCTGCTGAGTAGTCCAAAGTTATGTGCTCTGATGAAAGTAAAATTTGCATTTCCTTTGGATATCAGGGTCCCAGAGTCTGGAGGAAGAGAGGAGAGGCACACAAATCCACATTTCTTGAGGTCCAGTTTAAAGTTTCCACAGTCAGTGATGGTTTGCGATGCCATGTCATCTGCTGGTGTTGGTCCACTGTGTTTTCTGAAGTCCAAGGTCAACACAGCCGTATACCAGGAAGTTTTAGAGCACTTCATGCTTCCTGCTGCTGACCAACTTTATGGAGATGCAGATTTCATTTTCCAACAGGACTTGGCACCTGCACAGAGTGCCAAAGCTTCCAGTACCTGGTTTAAGGACCATGGTATCCCTGTTCTTAATTGGCCAGCAAACTTGCCTTACCTTAACCACATTGAAAATCTATGGGGTATTGGGAAGAGGAAGATGTGATATGCCAGAACCAACAATGCAGAAGATCTGAAGGCCAATATCAGAGCAACCTGGGCTCTCATAACACCTGAGCAGTGCCACAGACTGATCGACTCCATGCCACGCCGCATTGCTGCAGTAATTCAGGTATAAGGAGCCCCAACTAAGTATTGAGTGCTGTACATGCACATACTTTTCATTTTTATACTTTTTAGTTGGCCAAGATTTCTAAAAATCCTTTCTTTGTATTGGTCTTAAGTTATATTCTAATTTTCTGAGATACTGAATTTGGGATTTTCAAAAGTGATCAGTAATAATCATCAAAATTAAAAGAAATAAACATTTGAAATATATCAGTCTGTGTGTAATAATTGAATATAATATACAAGTTTGACTTTTTGAATGGAATTAATTAAATCAACTTTTTGATGATATTCTAATTATATGACCAGCACCTGTATATATATATACACACACACACACACAGTATGTAAATACTGTACTATATATATATATACAGTATATACATACTGTGTGTGTGTGTGTGTGTGTGTGTGTGTGTGTGTGAGCGTGTTTATGTGGTTTATGAGGACACAAATTTGTATAATGACATGGTTATGACATAGGTTATTAAATGAGGAGGTGATTTATGAGGACATTTCCAGTGTCCCCGTAATTCAAAAGGCTATAAATCATCAGAATGAGTTTTTTTAAAAATCCAAAAATGCACAAAGTTTCCTGTGAGGGGTAGGGTTAGGTGTAGGGTTGGGGTAGGGCAATAGAAAATACAGTTTGTACAGAATAAAAACCATTACGCCTATGGAGAGTCCCCCATAAACCACATATACCAACATGTGTGTGTGTGTGTGTGTGTGTGTGTGTGTTGTGTGTGTGTGTGTGTGTGTGTGTGTGTGTGTGTGTGTGTGTGTGTGTGTGTGTGTGTGTATGTATACATATATATGCACACACACAGAGCTGGGTAGATTACTTACAAATTGTAATCCATTACTGACTCCAAATGACATGAAAAAAAATTGTAATCTATTACATTACACATTTTTGGTAACATAATCAGACTACTTTTTGATTACTTTCAGATTACTTTTGACCTAAATCGTTTATCACATTGATTTAAATAGGATAATCTTGTACCATAATGATGTAAAAATACAAAGAGTAAGAAAATATATTCCATTCATTGTAATTAACAACATGAAGTGCATTAAACATTATATTACATCAAGGTTTCCAAACTGAGGTTCGTCATGGAACTGCAGGGGGTTTTGCTAACAACTGATTAAATCATAAAAATTGTAAATTGAAATAAATCATTTTAAAATAACAATCAAAATAAAACACTTACTAAAAAAAGATTCAATATTTTTAGGGCTGTCAAATGATTAATCACGATTAATCACATCCAAAATAAAAGTTTTGTTTACATAATATATGTATGTGTACAGGGTATATTTATTATTTATATATAAATACACACACATAAATTATATATTTAGAAAATATTTACATGTATATACATTTATATATTTATATTCTTATATTTTATATTATATATAAATATATTTAATAAATAAACATAACATATTCTTCTTAAATATATACATGCATGTGTGTGTATTTATATATACATAATAAATATACACAGTATACACACATATATTATGTAAACAAAACTTTTATTTTGGATGTGATTAATCGTGATTAATCATTTGACAGCCCTAAATATTTTATGTTTACCTGCATGCCATGTGACCATTAACCAATGTCAGAGAACCATGAACATGCAAATGTGATACTTAATTATTAAAATATTTATTTTAAAATCTCAGGGGTACTTCAAGTACAGTAAATATGTTAGGTGAAAGAGGTTCAGATGACAAAAAGATAGGGAATGTTTGCATTACAAGTAAATAAGAAATAACACGACATTTTGTGCATTTTAATGTGTTTGAAAGACAAAAGCCTTCCAAAGCTAAAGTAATACATGGTTAAATAACCCAATGAGTGATAATTCAAATAAAAACAAATGTGTTCATCAGTAGTTGATGCAATGTTGAAGCACTTCTTAAACATGAAATGATTTTCATAAATCCAGTGGTCAAACACTGTGTAGCAAATGTGTGAATGTCCACAAAACTGGAAGACTATCTGAATGTAGATAAGTGGTAGGCTATTTTAGAAAGGAACATTTAAAAGATGAAAAAGAGAAATAAGGGAGAATCAATAAATTATGAATAATGTATTGCTATTATGTGAATAATATGTAAATATGTAATTA
Organism: Cyprinus carpio; assembly: GCF_018340385.1. NCBI lineage: Eukaryota > Metazoa > Chordata > Actinopteri > Cypriniformes > Cyprinidae > Cyprinus > Cyprinus carpio. The sequence continues at coordinate 9,293,423 of NC_056573.1, read as the reverse complement.
ATAATCCAGATTACATGTAAGCAGTTACTAACCAGCTATATATATATATATATATATATATATATATATATATATAATTATTTATTGTGTTACATTATTATTTATTATATTTTAAATATAGAGAGAGAGAGAGAGAGTATCATATTATTTATTGTGTTACATTATTATTTATTATATTTTAAATACAGTATATTACAAATACGCATGAGAAAAATATTAAAAATACTTAAAATATATTTTAAAAACGGCTGTCAGTATATCAGTTTCAAGTAATATTTTTATTAAGGAACATTAAGAAGATTTATTGGAATAATAAACTGAATAGTAACATTCTTTTAAATAGTTCAGTATTCTTCAGTGTTCTTTATCTCTGTTATCTGTAAAAAACGTTCTTGCAGAGCTTAAGCGCTTTCTAAAAAGCTTACAAGAGCACAACTAATTTGCATAAAATTGCACTTTGGTAAGTCACACTGTCCTTGCAATGGTTTGGATATTACTGGAATATCCTGCAGTATTGTAGAGGACATAAACATTTTTACAGAGAAAAAAAACCCCAGCAAAGACTTTATTCTATGACACTCTAACAGTTCAAAGGAGATCTAAAGGAGAGTTACTGGAGCCATCTGTGGAGAAGGTAAGTACCAGAGTTATTTCTATTCTAAAGAACACTTGAATTGTGCTAGTCTGACCTCTATAAAACCAGTCAGAATGCAACAATATGATGAATAGAAAATGCTGGGATCATGAGAAAAATATGCCTGTTTGATGTTTGGGTGCAGTTTTCTGAGCCTACAAACATTTCTGTTACTGTGTTTCTCACTGACCTTTCTGCAGTCCTTATCAGTAATGGGGTTATCTGTGATCTTGAAATGGTTAAGGTTGATTACTTCCTTCATCTCATAGTTGTCCCCACGCCTCTTGCATACGATTACAGCAACATCGAACAAAAAAATATGTCTGCAACATCGACACGTCATGACATGGCATGAAAGTAAAAACAAGAGTGGATTGCAGTAAAGGTTTTGGTCTTCAAGTCTCACCTGTCCTGCCTGCGCTTGTCCACATTAGACACCAATCGGACTTCACCATCACCCTTCGGTCTTCCATAAGAAAGTAAGCACTGGTTCTGTGAAGGGACATTCATGGACAGACAGGAAAACAATGATGACATGAGTAAACTGTGCTTTTAAAAGCAGAGGTCATATTAATTGTGTACTGCTTACCAAATTCTCAATGGATCTCTGATACTGATCAATCTCCCTCAGAGTTTCAACGTCTCTTTTCACCTCATTTACATACTGGGCTAAGTCCTGTTAAATGAATGAAGATTAATGCACCTAGATTAATGAACGTCTCATATATATATATATATATATATATATATATATATATATATATATATATATATATATATATATATAAATTTATGGGGTGGAGGGGGGATCTACAGGAAAATACATTTTCGGCAGCCATTACTCTAGTTTTCATTGTCATATGATCCTTCAGAAATCACTCTAATATGTGAATTTGGTGCTCAAGAAACATTTCTTATAATTACCAATGTTGAAAACAGACGTGTTGCTTAATATTTTGGTGGAAACCATGATATATATATTTTCAGGATTCTTAATTTATAAATTATAAATGTTTTTACTGTCGTTTTTAATCAATTAAATGTGTCCTTACTGGAAGCATTAAATTGATCAATAGTAAAATATATATTTATAAAAAGGGTAAAATAAAAATGAAAATATATACCCTAGTGATATATATATATATATATAGATATAGAGATAGAGAGAGAGCTAGATAGATATATAGATAGATAGATAGATAGATAGATAGATAGATAGATAGATCTATCTATAGATATCTAGATAGATAGATAGATATATATCTAGATAGATATCTATATCTATCTATCTATATCTATATATATATATATATATATATATACATACATACATATATATATATATACACACACACACACACACACACAAATGTATCTGAAATACAATTATTTTGTGCTAAGTATACTACAAATAAATTTACATATTTATGTGCTTAATAAAAATACCCTGCAATTGTACTTTTGGTATAATAAACATATATTTGGTATATTTATACTTAAAGTCTGCTAAATTGTATCATCACTTTTCTGGGCTGCTGTCATTAAAGCAAAAACTAAACAACTCAAATACTAAAAGACATTATATAAATCATGTTCTTTTCATGAAAATCTGCTCTCAAATTGTATTGATGATAGAGTATAATTAGTAATAAAAGAATTGAATAAAAAACATGTCTGAAATGAAAAATATATATCTCCACAGGAAATTATTTCATTTCATCAGCAAGTACAAACATCTCCAAATACTGAAAGAGGCCTTTCAAAGGACCCCACTGGGATGACGTGGATCTCAGCTGATTTCCATTTTAAAAGGCAGCCTCTGCTCAAACACTCACTTATGAGTCTAAATTAAACACACCGTTTTACAGGCAGTCAGGTAGATGAGTTCAGTCTCTGTCTGAGCAACTCTCACAGCTCCCATCCGGCTAAACCAATCAACACTGAGATGATAATTCAAACAAATTAAATCATCGCAGGCCTCTGTTCCAGTACGGCGTCTCACATAGCCATTAATCTGCTTTCCACCTACTCTGCCAGTGGACTGAAATGAGCCATTGACATCACTTCACATACTAGAACCCTATCTCATCAATATTAAAGAAAACATTACCAAGTGTACGCAGGGATGATCTTATACTGATGTCACATGCTAAAGAGAAATCAAGGCTGGTAATAAGCATGACGTCTTAAAATGAGAGTTTTGTAGCTTTTAATCTGTGTGTGTTAGGGTTGAGGCATCAACCCTACATTGCCAAAACTGTACAGTACTTCCTAGTAGCCATTCGTGGTACATGATTGCGTCAAAATGAAAGCTACTTTTTTTTTTGACTACTTTTAAAGGGAAAAGCTCCGCCCAACATTCAGGTTCAGGAGGAAATACATCAAACAGATAATAAAACTGCACTTGCAAAGACATTTTATTTGTTTCATAATGTCTAAAAATCATTAAATCTATACTTCCTGAAAGATTTTACTGTAGATTCCATAATAAATGTATACTCACTCTCATGGCATCAAGGGCCAATCGTAGGTTGCTATTTTCTTTGTTGTCACTAGTATATTTCACCAATTCCTATATAATAAAAGAGAGAAAAATGACTTGAATACACCTCTTGTAAGACGAGCATGTTTTTAATTTTTGAAATAAATTTTGGAGTATAAAGTCGTGATGATATGATGATACTTTCCAGATATCACAAAGAAGAAGAGAAAAATCCTCATCAAAACAGTGAAATTCTTGAAAAGAAAGATGGTAGTTTGCCATAGTATTTTATAATATAATATCATAAAATAAAAATAATAACAAAAAAAAAAACCAAAAAACAACACACATGACATAAAATCGAAAACATAAATAATCATTAATTTCTTTCATCATTTTAAGTAAATCACAGCCATGTTGTATTAATATGCTCCCTTGTTTTAGTTTAGTTAAATTGTGGCCACAATATCTTGTTCCCACATGACGTGTGTGGCTCTGTACAGAAGTGCTTCAATGTCTATTAATATTTGAATTTTTTGTCCATCAAATCATGCAGTATGGCCTACAAAGATTAAACTTTTAACAAATTAAATATTTTTGTGAAAATGATAACAAATCTTTGAAAACAATTTAAAGCACTAAGAATTTGATGTGTTTTAAACTAGATTTTTTGAAAGATTCATCCTTTCCTTTATCTTGGTCACATCTGAGTCAGAGAATCTGAGAATCTGAGAATCTGAGTCAGACTTATGTTCAGTCCCTGTTCTGTCATGAAATGAAGTCACACCATCATCATCAAAACTCTGAGGAGTCTGGACTAGACTGCTTCACTGAAAATTTGTTCTGAAAATCCTAGTGACATAACAGAGTGATCACGGTGCCAAGTTTCCAATGAGCATGCCATGGCAGTTTTGAGGGAATACTGGACATTTTGATTTGAACCAGATTTATTCCACCATAAGGAGAAGAACGTCAACAGAACCTTTTGAGAGCCACGCTATAACATAACTAATTTACTTGATAAACAAATCTGCCCTTTGGATTTGTGCACAAACAGCCCCGCGAGCACACAAACGCACTGGAAGAGAAATGGGGTTGTTCCAAGTGTGAAATCTGTGCAACTCATCAGAAACATGCATTTGTTTTCAGAGTGCAATCGAATGCTGCTGGAGAGAGACAAACAGCCCAATCGCAGCGAGTAAACAAGGCGATTAGAAAGTTCAGCACTCTTTTCAGATTTACATTCTGACCCAGACCACTGCTGTGACTTTGATGGAAACTCAAGCATGTGTGCCTGGGAATGTGTGTGTGAGGATGTGCACCTAGACTCTGGTGTGCGTATATACCTATTAGAGGTATAACATGGAGCAGGAGCTTATGGAGACCCAATTACCTACCTTACGGATGAATGAGATTTTAGTGTTCGTCCCTGTATACCTACCAGTAAATCCTGCCCTTTTCATGCATTCATCTTTATTTCCGTTTCAAAACTCACTGCTAGTGGTGATCTGTAACTCTGCAGACACCATGAGCTTTGTAAGACCATTAGTTTTTTATCTACTCTGTCATTTTGCAAGTTATGAAATCTGAATCATTTGTTCAGATGGTGTACAGTATTTAATATCTACCCTAGTTGCCATAGTTGCATCAGCATAAAGGCAAGAAATGCAACATGAAAAGAGGACTGAAAACAACATAACATAAACAAAATAAGTGTCAGACTGTATTTACTACATTTACACAATAGTGAATATGCATTGTCTGAAAGTCTTCTCTTGTTCGCTCATTTCCCATTCAAAATATACCAAATGCCACAGAGGAGCAATGTGTGACGTTACATCACATCATAAATCATGTAAAACTACATGAAATATGACCTGCACCTTCGGAGTGAAGCTTTTTTTCAAAAATACAATTTTAATCAGATCAAGATTATTGTAGTTAATTACAACAACAACAAAAAAATGTTACTTGAAATAAAATTAACATTATGAAATGAACTTTATTAAAATAAAAAATTTACTTTATTTCAAAATGTCTCATTTTTCATTTAGTTTAACTTGATGTACTAAAATAACCTAAACTTCTATCTTAAATAACATTAATAAAAACTATAGAGGCATAAATAAATAATGACAAAAACACAACAGACTGATTAAACTTTAACTTTACTTAAACTTTACAATTAAAATGAAAACGGGGTTCGTAAAAATTAGATTTTGTGTGTTGTAGGGAGTTTTAGGCTATAAATAATTGCAAATATGCAATAAATAAATAAATAATAAATAAATAATAAATACACTACCAACAGTTATCTTAATAAAAGTGACTTTAACAGTAAAATCATCACTTGCTATGTAAGCTTGTAACTATTGGCGATCTTTTTACATGGTTAGCAATTAAGTTAATCAGTCTAGTTTGTTTGCATGACAATTTTTTGAAACGGCTTCTTTCTTGAAACCATTAGTGAGGTTGAGTAGATTTGTTTGGTTATAGCACCTCTGGTGGTCATTTTAGGACTAAACACCATTGTGTTGGGGTTGGGGGGGGGTGAGAGACTGACTTCAAATTTGACCAAATGGCTTCAGAATCTACCCTATCCAGCCAAATTTCATCATCTTACTATTTAACAATATTTACACCTTATAAAGTAAGTTACTTATCATATGTCAGTTTGCAAAACATTGCAAAAAGGTTCTTCAGTTAAAGTCAATTTGAAATCAAAACTGATTCTATTTATTCTGTTAATACATTTTCTGAGCCATTGTGCACAATTCAAGGATGTGTTTTTATCTTCAAAATTAATTTGTCTTCATAATCTTTCACTCTCCTCCTACATTTGTAATATATAGATCATTTCTTAAACTCAATTCCCAATGGATAAAATCAAGTACCACCCTACATTTATTTGGATATCCTGTAATGCTCAGAAATGCATCAAATTATGGATATAAGCTGGTTGTGACTATGGTTTCATTTTGACTTTAATATAATGACCTCTTGTATTGATTTGAACAAGCTGTACTTCATCTGAATTTTGTTCTCTGAACAAAACAGAAGAGTTAAACTTTCCTACAACAGTGATGACAAATTCTCTAAGTTCATGTACCATCATTGTCAGAAAATAAGAGAAAACTAGCCAGATGGCTCCCCCATGTGGTACGTATCAGTAAGACAATCAACCTGGGGTCATTTCAAGCTCATTAAAAATGTGATATGCTTTGTATATTGTCCTCTTTTAACACTTTGAACAATGTTAATAGTGTGTACTGTATGTTACTGTACCTGAAGCAGCAATGGGTATTTCAGCACTCGCTGCATGGGAACCACAAGTAAGTCTCTCAAAGTGAATTTCCCATTGTTGGCTCTCTTCGAACATTCCTGCAAAACAAAATAAACTGAATCTGGAAAACAGAAGGCTCTACAAAACCTCAAAAGGAAATTACCTTTTAGCTCTTTGAGTAAGGGAAAAGCACATTATAAATATTATGATTATGAAATGAAAATGAAATATAAATATGACAGAAAATGAAACCGTGTTTTGAACCTCTAGTTTCAGTCGAACGCCTTCTTTTTCCTTACAGATGAAGTCTAAGACAGAAATAGCTGATTCTACATGACCGCAGTATTTTCCATAAAGTAGAAGCCTAAAGCAGACAGGGCAAGTGTTAGCAAAAAAAAACACACACATCAGCAGTGCTTAGTAATATGATTCTAGAAATATTAAATATTAACTAGGCCTGCAGAAATTCAATGAAAGCTCTGCAGATTTCCGCAAAATTTTATTATAAACAAAAATCTGTCACCCCTTGCATGCTTAATTTGTTTTTCTTCAATATAATTGCTGTTTTTAAAAAACATAAATTTCACATAAAATGTAAAAAATAAAGTGAAAAAATTAAATAACATTTTGGATAATTTGATTACCATTGTGTCCAAACTAAATTTTGTGAGGTTTATATGTAAAATGATGCCAGTGTGGTAAGAAAAATAAACGTAATTGTGTGCAATCATATTATGTGTGTGTGTGTGTGTGTGTGTGTGTGTGTGTGTGTGTGTGTGTGTGTGTGTGTGTGTGTGTGTGTGTGTGATTAATATAGTATGGTATAAAACAGTATAATGTATAATGTTATATTTATAAGTAGTGTTATATTTATAAGTAAGTAAAAGTAAAATATATGTGTGTATGTGTGTGTGTATGTAATGTTTAGATGTTTTTACTGGAAATAAAATGAAGATAGTTATGTACCCGGATGTGCTGCTTTTCTACAGTACCTGTCTTTGTAAATAATGAAGATTTGGTGGAGGTTTTCTGCATTTCTATTTTGAACAGAGTCTTGAATCTCAGCCAACAGGCTTCTGTGAATTTTAACCAAGTCCTGAGAAGCACAAATATATATAAATATTTAATATGATATAAAATATTTTTAATTTGGTGGAAATGTTAGACTTTTTTATTATTATTTAGAAACATTGTCACTCACTGGTATATTGATGAAAATCTTGTCAATTTCTGTTGCCGAGATGAATTTTATCAGTGGAATCATAAAGTACTGTTAAGGTGGAAATAAAATGTATTTTAGCTCAATGTAGGAAAGTTATATCGTACATTGCGTGACAACAACGGAGCAGCTGTCCTTCACTAGATGTCAAGCACGGTATGATAAAATTCTCCATCCTGAGAATGCGAATCTCACCTTCTCGATCGTCTCCAGGGTCTCAGAGTATTTGGCTTCTGTCTGCTTGATCTCTAAAAGACAGCAGCTTCTGATGTCCACCTCGGCCTGTTTCTGTCAACACAACTCACTTATTCAGTTTACAGCCAGCCTTCCAAAAAAAAAAACCTTTAAAAACACAACCTAATAAAGTCACAAGTTTTGTTTTGTTTTGTTCTGGTGCTTTTTCGTGATTACAGTGAATTTACTCATAAAGATACTTACGAAAAAGCGACCATATTTCTGGAGTAGGAGTAGGTGTTTTGCAAAGGAAATCAACACGCTGATGCATTAGGAGAGTTTGTGTGTGTGTGGTATTGAGTCATTTTGAGTACCGCTTGAGACGCAGCAGCCTCTGTCCTCATCAGATCCTCATAAACCTCTCCTCCCTCTACGTCTCCGTACACCGGGTCATAAATATCTTCCTCCAACTCCTCACTGTTCACACAAACACATTCAGATTAGGACTTCATAACTGCTATAAAAATATGAACACAGCATGATTACACAACAGTTCTGGTCAAAACGGTCAGACTTTTTAAAATTGCAATAGATCAGTGCACTGCTGTACACATTGCTCTATTTCTACAGAAAATCCTGTGTAACTTCCTGTTTTCACACTTACTATTAAGCAGCCATTCATATTCCTCCCACACAACGCCTAAGCAGGTTATGGATCTCATACAATACTGAAAATATGAATTGTTCTTCCGAAACAAAACATGAACATGTGGGTGACTGAAACCGCAAGTGTTAATGAGTTTCATTTGAAAACTAACATCTCATTGCTTCCAATTAAACAACTGCCCAATTAGGTTAAGAGTGCTTCATACTTACTCAATAAGATCTGCCAAATGGATATATATGTCTTCATTTTCAGTGCTTTCCTCGGTGGGAAATGACCTGTGAAATCATTACAGAGAATAAGATGATTTTTAATGTGTACAACTGTTTTTTTTTCTTGCATTGTAAATGCAAACTCACCTGATGGCTTTCTGCTGTGCAAAAGATGTATGAGAGAGTTTTGATAGGGTGTCAATGACCTGGAAAGACAAAAGCAGGTTGTTTGTTTGCAAATTGGAAATGTGTGTCGGCCGGTTTCAGTTTTTGGTCTACCTACAGCATAGACCTTTATCTTAACGTTAGTCATTGTGTTTTTCAGCATGTTTCTCTGGTCTTTTGAGACAAATAAGTATTATGTATTTATGAAAACTAACTATTCAGGACATCCTCTCCAAGAAAAAAAAAAGACCAATTATTGAAAAAATTTGCCAGACAAGCAGCTTGTCCTGAAGTTCTGCAACTTTAACTGACTTTTGTCAGATAGCAAAATTTGGACATACTGTATGCACATCTTTTATTTTTATTTTTACTTGTATCAATATCATTGATCATTTCAGGGCAACCTTCACAGTGTATGTCACATTTTAAATTGTTTAGTGATTAGATGCAAGTTGTTGGTATTGAATGTGGAATTTCTGTTGATTTAATACTCCAAAAAAATAATTATATATATATATATATATATATATATATATATATATATACATTATATATAGTATGTGGGCAAATATATTTGAAATATACTGTATGATAAATTTTGCACACACTGAAGCTTAATGAAATATAATTTTGAAATTGAAAATATATTTAGTTTCAACCTTCATATACCAGAATATATTTCTAAATGTATTTCAGTGGCAAGAAAATACTTACAGTCTTACAGTAACCTACATGTATATACAAATACAAATGTGGATGGCCTACAAGAGATCAAAACTTATAATGAATTAATTTTTATATTTTTATATATATTGCAATATTGCATTTTTTGAGCATTTTAAATTGTTCCTTGCTGAAGTTTATTCAGATGTGTTCACACGTCTTTTATAAAACAAAACAAATCAATCTGACATATTCACAAAAAGAATGTATATCTGTGTATTTTCTATATATACACATTATACATTATAATGTATATATATTATATATACATTTAAAATATATTTTCAAAAACAGATATATATATATATATATATATATATATATACATATATAAATATATATATATACATATACATATATAAATATATATATATATATATATATATATATATATATATAAAAATATATATATACATATATATATATATATATATATACAAACCTGATTCCAAAAAAGTTGGGACACTGTACAAATTGTGAGTAAAAAAAGGAATAGAATAATTTACAAATCTCATAAACTTATATTTTATTCACAACAGAATATAGATAACATATCAAATGTTGAAAGTGAGACATTTTGAAATGTCATGCCAAATATTGGCTCATTTTAGATTTCATGAGAGCTACACATTCCAAAAAAGTTGGGACAGGTAGCAATAAGAGGCCGGAAAAGTTAAATGTACATAAGGAAAGGCTGGAGGACCAATTTGCAACTTATTAGGTCAATTGGCAACATGATTGGGTATAAAAAGAGCCTCTCAGAGTGGCAGTGTCTCTCAGAAGTCAAAATGGGCAGAGGATCACCAATTCCCCCAATGCTGCGGCGAAAAATAGTGGAGCAATATCAGAAAGGAGTTTCTCAAAGAAAAATTACAAAGAGTTTAAAGTTCTCATCATCTACAGTGCATAATATCATCCAAAGATTCAGAGAATCTGGAACAATCTCTGTGCGTAAGGGTCAAGGCCGGAAAACCATACTGGAAGCCCGTGATCTTCGGGCCCTTAAACGGCACTGCATCACATACAGGAATGCTACTGTAATGGAAATCACAACATGGGCTCAGGAATACTTCCAGAAAACATTGTCGGTGAACACAATCCACCGTGCCATTCGCCGTTGCCAGCTAAAATTCTATAGGTCAAAAAATAAGCCATATCTAAACATGATCCAGAAGCTGAGGCGTTTTCTCTGGGCCAAGGCTCATTTAAAATGGACTGTGGCAAAGTGGAAAACTGTTCTGTGGTCAGACGAATCAAAATTTGAAGTTTTTTTTTTTGAAAAACTGGGACGCCATGTCATCCGGACTAAAGAGGACAAGGACAACCCAAGTTGTTATCAGCGCTCAGTTCAGAAGCCTGCATCTCTGATGGTATGGGGTTTAATGAGTGCGTGTGGCATGGGCAGCTTACACATCTGGAAAGGCACCATCAATGCTGAAAGGTAAATCCAAGTTCTAGAACAGGGCTATTCAATTGGCGGCTCGTGTGCCGAATGCGGCCCGCCAATCATCTTCATCTGGCCCGCGAGAAGAGTACGTGCAGATCGCACATTGTATTGTGTTTGCACTAATTAGTTTGTCCACAAGGTGGCAACACTGGCCCGGGCCAGCCGGAAAAAGAAAAGGAAGAGACGCGACAACAACAATCTACCGGAGAACAACATCAATAGACAGCAGCCTTGACAAGCGCTTGTGTGAGGGAGTTTTGAGATATCCACAACTCTAGTTTAAACGAGTATAAAGACAGTGTTATCGGTCATAACGTTTGGCGCAGACTGGACGAAGGTGATTATCAAATGCAGTATAGTTTGAAAGTATGCCCGTTTGGCTGAACGTACAGTAGGTAGACAACCAAAATGGGTAATACCGCCGCCTCAGGGCCACGGCGTTAACTGCAAGTCAGTCGCGTGTTAAAATCATTCGCGAAACTACCGCCAGGTGGCGCAAAGGGACGGATTGCGAAATGAATGTAATTGTAAAATGAAAGACGTAAAACAACAATAACATTATAATATACATTATAACATCCTTAAAAGCCATTAAAAATAGGATAGTCTTAGGCTACAGTCTACTCATCAAAAATTTAAAGAAAGACCTTTACACAAAGGCTCTTATACATGCTATTGTTATTAAACAGGCATTACATATATAGGCATAATATGTATATTTTATTATATATATATATGAAAACATTTAGCTTTTAATCTGTATATATATATATATATATATATATATATATATATATATATATAAACATTTACGAATTAAAAGCTAAAAGTTTTCATTTCGGTTCATTCTTGGTTAAAAAAAATAATAATAATCTTCAGGTTCCATTTGCAGAGCGAAATGTCTGCATTAACAAATAATTCTTATTAACTCTGTTATTATTCTTGATTTTTCAAACTGCTAACACTTTGCATTTTTGAATTATGCCTTTACTGTGTGACCAAAAATTGTGAATTGTGACTTTGATCACGCTGGTGCCTCAAGCGCACATATTCAGTGGAAACAGCAGTCGTTCACCGAGCCATGCGGCGCGAGCAGCGGTCCACTGTCATATTTTTGCTCATTATGATTTTTTTTCCGTCGATACTGAAACACGTGTGAAACCCAAAGCCTATTTTACCTCATGAATAAGAGTTTAGCTTCAAATGGGCAACATGTTTGGATTTGTGCCGAATGAGAGAGATAAGCCCAACCTTACCTTATGTATCGCTTTAAATTATTTTTTATTATTATTATTTTGTTGTTGTTGTTGTTTTTTATAAGTCTATATTATTATATACTGCAATTATATTTATCCATTAGAATTATATATTTGTAATTCTTGTTCTGTTCTGATAAATTTGTTAAATTTAAAGGATTTGTTGTAAAGTGAAGGGAACTAAAAATATCCTGTTGGTACATTAGCCTATAGCATTATTAGGCCTGCCGTTATTATTTCTGAGTGTAATAAAATGTAACAATTTATTTTTTAACGTGTTTTCGTGTATGTTTTTATCCAGCTTTATTTTTCCATTGCATCTAAAAATTACTTTGTGCATCACATTCACTTTGTGAACAAAACAAATATAACTTCAGATCCGCCTCTCGCGATGCTCAGCTGTGGACCATTTCAAAATGTTTGATATAAAGGTTGCTGTCACATTTTATACAGGAATTGTTCATTTAAAAAAAAAAAATCAAATTATATTGTTAGTTTTATGCTAACATGCAATCAAGTTCTTCGAATAATATATAAGATACAAGTTAATTTAGGCTATTTAACATGCACTGTGACATTTTACCGTTTCAACTTATAAACTCCTTGAGAAGTCAGTTTAATAGTATAGAGATTCAAGTTGAATTTAGTATAAAAAAGGTTTTAATTGGTAAAATTATTTCTATGAATTAATAAGTTAGCATGACTTTTTCATCATAGCATTTTTTTTACGAGCTGTATTCATTTTCCGAAACCAAGCACCCACTTTTTTATTTTTTAAATCTATTAATCGCTCGCATATCTCCTACAACCAACAAATAAGGGCTAATAGAGGTTCTTTCTTTTATTATTTATATAATGTTTATTCTTGAAGAAAATAAGTATTTATTCTTTAATAAAATAAAGGATCCAAATATTTGTAATGTACAATAATATAGGCCTATATCTGCCTGCAGTTAAAAAGTTATATTTGTTTTGATTCACCCATTTATGTAGGCTATAATTATTCTAAAAATAAAAATAAATAATGTCATAAAAAATGCTATCGGCCTGAATAAATTTTACCATTATAGAATTGGGGTAGTAATTTAGGAGGTGAAAATACTGTGAAATTACAAATGGCATGGGATTTTAAAGCATGACAACTAAAGGTCTATGAAACATTTCTATGATGCAGTTTTTTTAACAATGGCACTTAAAGTTTTCAACTAAAATATTATTTCAACCATATAGCCTGTGAATAAATAAAATGCATACTTTTCAATGAAAGAACACTGAGAGTGTAGGTTGCTTCTGGTGTTTGGATTTGTACTTCAATATAATGAGCTCCAAGTTTAAGAATAGCCTACACTAGAATTTTTTTTTTTTTTTTTTTTTTCATTTTTTTTATTTTTTACTCTCTATTTAACAGCATTAGCTCAATGAAATATGTCTTCCTTCAGGAGAACTGAATGTTTTCCTGCCTTGCTGGGCAGGAAATGTTGGGCTCATGATCAGTAAGTTGTATTCGCTCAAACTGATTTTGTGAAATCAAACCGTGGACGGTGAAGCTGGGTCAGTGAGCGCGAGACTCGCGCTGTTAAGCGGGAGCAGCTGACGGAAGATTCCGCTTGGTCTTAAAGCCTTTCTCAAACGCCTATGTTCACATATAACAATGATTTTCGCAAAAATAATGATTAATTATCAATTGATAATTTGTTACTATTTTGGTCTAGTGAAAATAATAATATGGGCTGCGGGAAAATAATGAATAAAAAGAGAACGGCTGCTGTGAGTGCAGGCATGTTTCAACCCAGTAACAACACACAGTTCCTCACAGCCAAAAAACAGACCGAGTTCAGTTCAGCTGGAGGGGACTGGGGGGTAGTTCTGTATAGCTTGTGGGGGTCGAGATAAAGGTGTGAATCTCTTGGTCTTTCATATGGACAGTGTCTTATGAGGGTTTCAAACTTGCAGAACAGGTTTTAGGACAACTTTAAAGAAATGTTTGATCCACTTCAAATGTTGACTACTGTATAGCCAATAAAGTTTATTAGTTATTATAACTTAATTTCAGAGGAAGTTGCCTTAATCCAAAAAAAAAAAAAAACTGTTGCATTAGGGCTGGGCGATAGGCCTATGGCCTAAAAAAAAATCCCCGATTTTTTTCACAGAAAAATCCGATTTACGATTTAAATCAATTTTTTTTTTTTGCCTCCCTACTTAAAATCAATATTCAAATGACAAAGAAATTGTTCAAAACAAGTTTTAATATAATTCTTTATCATTTACCAGTCAAATTTATAACTGAGACAAGATGATTAATAAAAAGCAGTAACGTTATTACCTTTATGCTGGAAAGACCTTTATTTTATTTTTTTATTTTTTAATACTAGCCCATCATGCAATCATACAATTTCCCCTCCGCTCCGAGCATTTAATAATCACTCCGCTCCACGTTCATTGATACCAGAAACACTGCTCCGCCTTCACTCCGTGGATAAAGTTGAAATGTTATTTTCATAACGTAGCCTATAAAAATAAATAAATAAATAAAATTACAGGAGAGTTTCAAAGGGGATAAGGCTATAGTGTGCAAACTTTTTTCCTACCAAATGCCAAACTAATAACATTGTCAGCATTAAAAGGTATAATTGCTGCTTTCTGCTGTGCAAACATAAAATATTGATTTTATTTCAATTTTCGTTTTTGTGTTTCAGAGGAAAAATCAGTGTTAGGCATCTCTCCGTTATAGACCGTTCTGAAATAAGAATTTATGCAAACGGATATAAAATGCTTTACAAACTTTAACAGAGATGTCTAGAGGGTATTTAATAGGTCTGCCTCCCACATAAGATTTTTCACATGCATTAAGTTTGCCACAAAGCACAGGCAGAAGTAGCCCAATAATTGTGAAAAAGGAGACATTTTAATTATTTATTAATAAACAAATGTTTTCTTGTTGGCTGCAAGAATAAATTCACAGTGCTGACTCTCTCCACATGGACGCGCCTTTAGAGAGAAATACAACCTTCACAGATTACATAATGCTTTCGTTTTGAATTGATTCGTTTAAAAGACATTTCAAGCTTTCTGTAGATATATTTCTTATGTATGTGAGACACCCTAATTTTAAGTTATTTCATCATCAGGAAAAAAAAAAATGATCGAGAGGGCGCCTCCCTGTCATGCATGCGCATTAATAATTTTCGCACAAACACTTGAATATGAAAAATAATTCACATTTTGCATATGCATTACAAATTGAATAATTTTTTTTACATGCAATTATCCAAATTAAAACCAAACAAGATTTGTAATGAAGATAAAATATGTAGACAAATAAGAATAAATGCTGCACGTTCACTCAGCATCATGCGCCGAGCAAATCTTGCACTGATATTTTACGGAATATTATACAAACCTGCATTTAAATGCAGCTGCAATTTATTTATTTATTTATTTTTACTTTACCTAAATTATATGAAAGCAAGTAAAGAAGACTCCATTTAAAATTACTGAAGTTGTCAATTAATGAAGCTCTTATTTACATCGTGTGCATTTTGTTGATTATATTGAGAGAACTTGAGTGTATACATGAAGACGTTTTATTAATCAGTCCATTCTTTAGAGTTTCAGTGATTTAGCTAAATCATGCAGGTTTAATTTATTCATTTCTTGTTTTAATTAGGCCTGAATAATGGGAGCGAAATTATACAGTGCCTCACGTTTTACTAAAATAAAGAAAATCATTTATAAAACACGCAAGCCTAGCTCACAATAGGCTACCGCTTGTAATGCTCCGATGCAAAGTAAACCACATTTTCTTTTGAATAATATAACACATAATTCATATTATATAAATAATACTGCACACCTATTAAATGTGTCAAATCTAAAATATGGTGTAGAGAAAATATAAGCACAGGCTCAGGCAGGCTTGACATTTATCCTGCTTGAATTTGTTCTAAGAAACGCACATATCTTCATAAGGAGTAAACTTTCATCTGTCAATATTAAATATTTTAACTAGCCTACAGTGTTTTTCTTTCATTTTCCCCGACTGCAATCAAATGTAACACATCGGTGAGGCAAAGCTGACGGCTATTTGCGAAAATGTGCTTTGATGCGCTTGTTTGATAACTTGTGATTAAAGCGCCACTCAGTGGTCAAAAGCTGCAAATGCACTTTGCAGACGCCGCGGTACATGCGGCGATAGAACCACCGTTTTGGATGGCCACCTACTGTATGCTGGCTAGCTGCTTCAGACAAGCGCACCAGTAGCACTTCAAAGGACAAAAACACATACAATTATGTAAAAATGAACGGTTTTGGCGAGTGATTTTGAAAATACAGCCTTAAATTAGTTATAAGGTCCAAAATAATTGTAAAGAGTTGGGAGAAAACCGGATGTGTGTCAGATATGCATAACACGTCAGATTTGCTGCTTTTAAAGTGAAACGTGCTGAAGTCTGTCATTGATGGAAATCACGGAAAAGAAAAAGAGGAAACACTGGAGTGTTCTAGTCGCTGATTAACTTTTGTAGCTTGAATAAATATTAATCTATATAGTTTATGCATATACAATTTATTGTTTATGTGAAGATTGTTTTACATTCACTTAAAAGTTGTTATATTTTTTCAGAGCCAATAAATGTTAAAAATAACACTTTCCAATTATATTGTAATGTTGAATGGCTATAATTAATGGCTAAAATTGAGAGGAAGCTGCATTTAATAGAAACACCATCAGCAGTATTATAAAAAATGTGTTATTAATAAAGAGACTTGGAAAAGAGATGTTTTTAAACATTTAAAATATACCATCTTTATGCTGTTTCAACATTGATTTGAAGGTTCAGTGTGAAATTATGACAATATTAAAGTCGTGACATTTGCCAAGTATGGTAACTCATACTAGGGCTGCACGATTAATCGCATGCATTTGTCATGCGTGTCTCATCAGTAAAGCCGGTTCCATGATTAGCGGTAAATGTCTGTCACCTGTTTTCAAACGGGAGCGGCAGTTAATACACAGAGCCATAGTTCACTGACAAGCTACGCAATATCGTGTTCATAATCGAATGCGATTAATCTCAATTATGAACAGAATATTGCGTAGCTTGTCAGTGAACTATGGCTCTGTGTATTAACTGCCGCTCCCGTTTGAAAACAGGTGACAAACATTTACCGCTAATCACGGAACCGGCTTTACTGAAGAGACACGCATGACAAATGCATGCGATTAATCGTGCAGCCCTAACTCATACTCAAAATTGGTGCTCTGCATTTAACCCATCCAAGTGCACACACACAGCAGTGAGAAGTGAACACACACCCAGTGCATTGGGCAGCTAAATATCCAGAGCCCGGGAACCAACTGGGGGTTCAGTGCCTTGCTCAAGGGCACTTCAGATGTGGGTATTGAGGGTGGAAGAGAGCGCTGTTTATTCACTCCCCACCCACCTACAACTCCTGCCAGCACCGAGACTCGAACCTGCGACCTTCCTGTTACAAGTCCAACTCTCGAACCATTAGGCCACAGCTGCCCCAATATATAAAATATACCATCTTTATGCTGTTTCAACATTTATTTGAAGGTTCAGTGTGAAATTATGACAATATATTAATAAGCATTTTTTTTTTTTCAATTAATTACAGAAAATGATTGTATTTTTTTTATTTTTTATTTTTTGATTGACAGACAACTCAAATGTTAACCTTTCATAGATATTGCTGTTGGTAATATTAATTCGTTTTACTGCTGAATATGCATTTAATTTTATTTTTTCATTTTATAGACCCCCCCCCATAAAGAGACTGAGATGGCCCCCAACCCCATTGGCCCCCATCAAATTTTCAATACGATAATCTGGCCCTTAAATGAAACTAATCCAATAGCCCTGTTCTAGAACAACATATGCTCCCATCCAGACGTCGTCTCTTTCAGGGAAGACCTTCCATTTTCCAACATGACAATGCCAGACCACAAACTGCATCAATTACAACATCATGGCTGCGTAGAAGGACGATCCGGGTACTGAAATGGCCAGCCTGCAGTCCAGATCTTTCACCCATAGAAAACATTTGGCACATCATATAGAGGAAGATGCGACAAAGAAGACCTAAGACAGTTGAGCAACTAGAAAGCCTATATTAGACAAGAATGGGACAACATTCCTATTCCTAAACTTGAGGAACTTGTCTCCTCAGTCCCCAGACGTTTGCAGACTGTTATAAAAAGAAGAGGGGATGCCACACAGTGATAAACATGGCCTTGTCCCAACTTTTTTGAGATGTGTTGATGCCATGAAATTTAAAATCAAACAACTTATTTTTCCCTTAAAATGGTATATTTACTCAGTTTAAACATTTGATATGTCATCTATGTTGTATTCTGAATAAAATATTGAAACTTGAAACTTCCACATCATTGCATTCTGTTTTTATTCACAATTTGTACAGTGTCCCAACTTTTTTGGAATCGGGTTTGTATATATATACTATATATAGTCTTCGTGTGAAAAGTGATGTTATTAGAGAGGCATCACATTCTCTGGAGAGGAAGTGGTCTTGCAATGTCAAGCTTGTGCAATGTGGGCTTGCTTTCTCACATTTACACTCATGCACACACACACAGGCGTGTACAGATTGACATATGGTAACACAAATGCATGCAACACAAATACACTTACAACAGACAGATCTGGATGATAGCATGCCATCTGGTTCTGTGAATTGTGCTTCAGAAAACCTGTTGAAAACCAACCCTGCTTCCTTTGGAAAGTTATTTTTGTTCATGCCACTGGTAAGAGGTGTTGTCATCTAATTTCATTCTCACTTTATGCATCCTAAACTGCATAAATGTTAAGCATTTTAACTCTTTCACAGGCAGCATTCTGTGGAGATGGGAACAGCAGCAATCCCTGAATAACAAATTTAGCTAAATACATTTCCCTAGTATCTGTTCCACAAAGTATAAGAAGGAATAAAATCGGATAGGTTTCCTTTTCAGTAATATAACCTGCATTTTTATTCTGAATCTCAATTGACTGTCCATTCATACATTTCAATTACGAAATGATATGAATGTGTAGAAGGTAAGACTTTCTTTAGTTTCGTTTTTAAACATAAACATCCAGTCACAGCTTGATGGAATTCATCTTTAAATGCCTAAAATTGGCTTTGAAACAATCAAAAATTGTGCATACAAATGAATTTATTTTCCTTTACATTACATTCATACATTTGAAAGACACTTTTATCCAAAGAGACTTTCATTGCATTCAAGTTTTATATTTTATCAGCCCATGGATCCCTGGGAATCAAACTCTTGACCTTGGTATTGCTATTGTCTATTGTTCAAGCTACAGGTTCTTTACAAAACTAACATTTTAATGATTTGTATTGGACATGTTAGACTAGATAGTGAACGAAAAACAGCAGATATGCAAACTGCTTTAAAGAGATACTCCACCCCAAAATGAAAATTTTGTCATTAATCACTTACCCCCATGTCGTTCCAAACCCGTAAAAGCTTCATTCATCTTCAGAACACAATTTAAGATATTTTGGATGAAAAATGGGAGGCCTGTGACTGTCCCATAGACTGCCAAGATAACAGTAAATAAAAGTGTCAGGTGCATCTGCCAAGACGAGCAATAGGGTTATATGAAGTGAGGAAAACACTTTTTGTAAGCGAACAAACAATTCCTTTGTCAACAGTCTCCTCTGTGTCTCTCCATATCACCGTATGCTGCATATGCTCTTCTGTATCAGCCGCACCACAAGGATGCGCTGTTTCTACGTGTATTTAGCTTTGATTTGAAAGAAAACAGCGCATCCTTGTGGCACGGATGATACAGATATCTTAAATTGTGTTCCGAAGACGAACAAAGCATTTACAGGTTTGGAACGACATGGGGGTAAGTGATTAATGACAAAATTTACATTTTGAGGTGGAGTATCCCTTTAATAATGTTACAAAGCATCCCGTGATGCACCACGCCAAGAGTTATTTTAATTTAACATTTTAGTCATAAAGAACTGCAAGTGTTCCGGACATGCAACCATCATTTATCATCCCTCCTATCTTGTCACCTTACAATTTTTTTAAAGGTTTCCTGTGTTTCTTTGGTTTAACGTGTTCATGAGAGGCAGGCTGAAAACACAGCACTGTTTAATCTGAGTGAGGTCTTGACTCTTAGCCTGGCAGGGATTTGGGAAATTTGAAGGGACAGGACTATGATTATAAATGTCAGCTAAATAATACAGTCAAAAAAGTACAAAAACAGTCCATTCAATGCACTACGTGCATATTGATTAGACAAACAAAAACACAACAAACAATCAAAAATATCTGTACTCAGTGATAGTTTTTCATTCTAAATTTATTTATTCAAATCATTTGTGATGGAAATAAAGCAGTTCATGATAAATCCAGTCAGTAAATCACTATTGCTTTAGGATGGTGAAGACAAAACTCCCACCACCTATTGATCTGATATGGTTGTCAGTATACTACCCCAGTAACCTAATAAAAATAGAATGCCTGGAAGGTATGTAGAAAATCCATATCTCAATTGTCAAATGAGGTGACTGAAACAACTACACATGCATAAGACCGCAAGGAAACAGCACAGGAAGATGAAAGGTGAGAAAAGTTTAAGATACAAACTCCAAATGAATGTGCGGTCTTTATGAGAGCACAAACAACCATGAGCATGAGTTCAGATGCATTAACACCTGCGTGACTCCATGAGAAACTACTTTAAGAAAAAAAATAAGCAATGAGAGGCCACATATATAGTAATTTAAGGCACCATGTAAAGTGGAGTACCTACAACATTCTTACAAATGGTAAAATCACTGCAGCGCAGAGACTCTTGCAGGTTATTGCTTTTATTAAACAACAACAACAACATCAATATAATGAAAAAAAAAAACTCTAGCGTTCAATACAATTTTCACTACATTTATTATAACTAACTATTGTAATAAACAGTTGTATTTTATTTAATTTGGTACTATAATGTACTTCATTATACTAATATTAAGCTATGTATGGTTGCTGGGCAAAGTATGCAACTTGGCATGCTTTTTCAAGCATTTTACAAATGCTTTGAATCAATGCAAATGCAAATCATCCAATCGGAGCCTGAAGTGTCAGTTTCATAAAGATTCTTTTACTTAATTGTAAAATGAACACATTACTCCAAATCTGAGCTGTATTTCATATCATTACTTCATAATTTCATTTAAAGCAGATTTAATGGATGTGAATGTAACATGCATACTTACAAGACAAACTCATGTTAGTAGATTGCTGCTGGGCAAAGATTATTGAGAAGGATTAACTTAAACCTTGAGAACACAGAGGGACCTCTAAATGGGGCAAAAAAACAACTTCAGACTGAAACTGTTTTGTGAAGTAATGTTAACACTTCTTGCAAATGTGTAACTGCTTCACAGTTTTGGTCAGTGTTGGGTGCATAGTTAGTTGGCAGTATCTAAAACTTACATAAAAATAACTTAAAAGATTTTTAAATGTTTTTAAAAATCTTTTATGTCCACCAAGGCTGCATGTGTTGAGCAAAAAACACAGTAAACCATTAATACTGTGAAATATTATTACCATTTCAAATAACTGTTTTCTATTTGAAAATATTTTAAAATGATGTTTATTGCAGTGATGGAAAAGCTGGATTTTCAGCAGCCATTAATCCAGTCTTCAGTGTCAGGTGATTTTTTAGAAATCATTTTAATATGTTGTTTTGGTGCTTAATCTTAATATCTTATCATAACCTTATTATTAATAACTATATTTTAATATTCTATATAATACATTATATATTATTATAGTAATGATATTACTGATATAAGACATGCTGAATCTTTTAGTGTTTTTAAATCTTCTCCTTAAACTCATGTTTCCAGAGTAGCTTTAATATGATTACTTTGTAACAGTTTTTTTATTTTCATTTACATTCTTCATGAATTCTTCTTCTTTTGATGCATTTTTTTCAATGTATTTTAACTTTTTTTAAGTACTTTGAGGTGCAACTTTTTTTTTGTTCTTGTTATTCCTATTACTATTATTATTATTATTATTATTATTATTATTAACAACAACTACTGTATATTTTAATATGATCAATTTAAAGCATCCTTGCTGAATAAAAGTATTAACTTTTTTTTTTTTTTTTTTTGTCATACTGACCCAAAACTTTTGCAAAGTAGTGTCAATACATAGAAATAAATAAAAGTAAAAAAAAAAACCTGCCCTGGTATCTGTGATGTAGGACTGCTGGGATCTTCTATAAGGTCCTCTATAAAATGCCCTCAACATTATTCAAAATGTCATGCTACTGAAAAATGTTGTTAAATTAGTAGAGTTGCTAACTTTGTACTTTTAGTTAACTTTGTACTTTTAGTATAGATCATTTTGATCAACTTCAACATTAACTACTAAATCTGCTTTTTACTTTATTTTACACATGACTGCATAAAACACTGCATAAAACATATATACTCCAGAGGAGTATATATACTGACCAAATGACACTCCTCAGAACCATTAACAACATGCGCACATGCCCTCAAAGATAAGCCTTCAAAAACTGTGCAGTGGGAGTGTTTGAACAGCTC
Organism: Cyprinus carpio; assembly: GCF_018340385.1. Classification (NCBI taxonomy): domain Eukaryota; kingdom Metazoa; phylum Chordata; class Actinopteri; order Cypriniformes; family Cyprinidae; genus Cyprinus; species Cyprinus carpio. The sequence goes on along the minus strand of NC_056573.1, from coordinate 9,270,541 downwards.
TTCAGTTCTTTCAGGAGTGTAGTTCAGCCCTACAGGGCTGTACTAATGATTCTGCATGGCTGCAGATGTGTCCTATGAGTACAGAAAAACAATGGCTGAACCCCTCTGTGAAAACAGTGCAGTGCCTCACAGCACAAAAGACGCTTCACTTTATGTTTAACCCCACATGAGGCCAGACATTCAGCCACTGAGCTTGCTAGAAGAGAGATGCCAGGAGGAAGCTACTGGAGTAGGTTACTCCTGTGGCTCAGGGAATTATTATATTACATTGCCAGACAAAGACAGTCCAAACATTCAGCACAAGGTTGTACATGAAGAGGTTGGGGAAATAAATGAGCTATTGATTACAGGTGACCTTCAGAGGCCAGACCACAACCACATCAGCCAGGCATTTACAAGTGTCTGCAAGCACAAGAAGAGACAGCTACATTTTCTGAGGGAAATTAAACAGATTATACTCATTGCATGGGAAATGTGAAAGTGAATAAGGAAATGTTTGCGTAAGGATAAGGAATGATATTCAGAAAATTATTTATTATTTTATATTGAAGGTGAACCTATTATTCTTTGGCCGTGGTTAAATATAATAATACAGATCTTAATTTTACAGAATTAAGCCTAAAGAACTGTAGGTTAGATTCTCAGTTTCTCTGGTCTGTGGTATCCCCATCAATACTGTCTACAACCCCCCCCCCCCCCCCCCCCATCAATACTGTCTGACCCATATTCATATTCAGCAAACAATGTTTTTTTTTAATTCACAAGTAATTTGTATAGTACGATCAATTTCAAATTTCAAAATCAATTTCAAAATAAAATCATAACTTAATAATATATTAACAAATAAAATATATTAATCATTAATGTTTATTTATTTATACATTTATAAATTAATTATGATTATAGCCCATGGTGCACATTACTTTTATTGTGTAAAAAATTATAAGAAATATTAACACATTTTAAAAATAATTTGCTATTAGTTACTTATCTCCTTCTGAAACTACCAATAAAAGATTCTTGATTTTCTTTTTCATTACCTTTCCAAAATCACGGACATCAAAGAGATCGAAGGCTTCAAACAACTCACTCTTCTTCATCCCAAAAGCTTCGCAGCATGCAGACAAGAATGTACGAATATTCTTCAAGCAGAGGAACTAATAAAGCAAAAAAAAAAAAAAAAAAAAAAAAAAGATTCTGTTAATCTTTTTAAAGGTTTTGTTTTTGCACACCACTTGTACATATTAATTTTTGGGGCAAACACAATGTAAAAGATTACAAAACAAAATGTAAAATGCAAATGTGTATCCTGGTGGACAAAGCATTTTGAAGATATCATGAGAATCTTATGTGGAAACGTGGCCTTGAGAGAAACAAATTAGTGGAATCATTAAGGCTTTTCCCTTTAGTAGATGAGGAAATGAGATTTCCAACTAATCACAAACAGACTCTATTGCCTAATAGGTGCTATTAACGATATTTCTGATTCTGCTTTTTCCTTACCATTCAAAGAGCACAACAGATCAACTTTGAAAAGAAAATGACATAAGGTTGCTTTTAACTTCCCTCTACAAGAAGTCTATTGTCATAACTGAATTGAATTTAAATAATTATATAATTTATAATTAATTATTATTTCACAGCTGTGTATTTAAATGAACATGCACCAATTCCAAAGCACAAAAACCACACTTATCAAAACAGGAATGCCAACTGACGCAACAAGGGACGTTGCTGAAAATCGCTCTTTTCCGTTGTCTGATGGAGACTGACTGTGTCTCGTCGATTCAGAAGGGTGGATTTGTGAGTTTAAAAAAATCAGTCAGATCAAAGTTGGATTTTATCAGGTCACTGGAGTGAAACTGGGGCATCTGGGAAGAGTTGTATGGGCCTGGGCAAACTGCCTGAGACTTCTCAGCCCTAAACACTTACTTACACACAGCAGCAAATCAGACAGATCATTCATCAGGACAAATTTTGGGTCCCTACCAAAACACGATGTACATTTAAAAATTGATGTTTCATTAGCTCAGTGTTTACTCAGTTTGTTGAGAGTTTTGCAGACTGACTGAATGATGCCATATACAAAGAGAGCTGTGTATGTCTACCAGTGAGCCCTTTGTGAAGAGAAGTGTATTCTGCCACTGGCACTGGGGCCACTTGTAGTAGCTACTATGGCACTGGCTTGTACTATAAAACCTTAAATGACTTACAAAAAATGTCAAAATATGCTGTATATAATATGTAGGTAAAATAAATGTTTTTAAATAGATATCCATACACTGCTCATATATGCCATAAAGACTAAGGTTACTTTAGGCTATGTCAGTAGGTTAGTGTTTCTGCAACTGCAGTAACGTTACACTATAAAAATACAAAGTTTTTACAGTAATTCATAATAAAATGACAGACTGTGTGTTGTTTGTGCTCACCTGTGACATCTGTGGTCTGATATTGATCTCTTTCAGGTTAATGGTGTCGGGTCTGAGATTGTTCAGCAGCTGGCACAGAAGCACACCATCCCGAAGTGTTTGGGCCAAATCAAAAACCTGCGCTGAATCCGCTGTGACCCGATGATTCCGGGGCAAAACTTTACAATCAATCAGCCACAAGCTGCACTGCCTCCAATACTCCATAATCCGCGTATAAAATTAAAACAACTATGAAATAAGTCTTACACAGCTGAATGAAGCTAAGATGCAGAAACAGCCGAAGCAGAGCGTACACCTTGCGTTATATTTGGCATCCGTGTTTTTTTATTTCCTATTTTTTCCTTCTTCTTCTTTTTGAGCGTGTGCTGTAAGTTACCAAAACTGAGACTTGCGCGTACTAATTTGGGTTTATCCGTGGTCTACCAGAACTATAAATCCCCACCAGCAGAGTTACGAATTCTAGTACGGCAAAGGTTTTGTAATAATTGAGGAGTGCGGAGGCGTTGCCATGTATTCTTCCAATGGCGAAGTCTTAGCTTATGAATATTCATTAATAGTTGACGTTACGTTGTTGATCCAGTGTCCTCGGTTCATCTCATGAATATTAAGGAACAATTCTTCACCATAGTAGAGTAATTTCGCCCCCCTTAGCCTATCAAATGTTCTTCCTTTTCCGTTAGTTTTGATCTTGTCGCATACTATAATAGGTCTTATATCTCTCCTTATATCGCTCTCCTTCCTCTTCTAGATATCATCCTTTCAGCTAGCAGGGAACGTTCCCAGAACTTCAGCTAACATTCTGTACATGTTTGATTTATGTTTTAAATAAAACATTTAATGTTCAAAGAATGTTTTAATGATGTTTTTTGTTTGTTTGTTTATTTGTTTGTTTTCATTTCAAATAATGTTCCTATAATGTTAAATGTAAATAAAGATTTTTGTTGTTTAGGTAACAGATTATACCATATTCTTAATAAAACACTGACACAATGTTTCATGATAACTGATGAATAACATTATCTCAACCATATTAGGAAACGTTATAAGAGCATAATTGAGGAAGGAGATGACGGAATGTTTTTTTATATATATATAAAATGTATTCACAATGTGATATGTTAACAAAACTATATCATTTTAACTGCATCATTTTGAGGATGTTTTGAGGATGTTGTTTAGGTAACAGAGTATACAATATTCTTAATAAAACACTGGTACAATGTTTCATGATAACTAATGAAGAACATTATCTCAGCCACATTAGGAAAACGTTATAAGAGCATAATTAATGAAGGAGATGATGGAATGTTTTTTTCTAAAAATGTACTCACAATGTGATGTGTTAACAAAACTAACAGATTATACAATATACTTAATTAAACAATGACACAGTGTTTCATGATAACAGAAGAAGAACATTATCTCAGACACATTAGGAAAACGTTATAAGGATATCACTGAGGTCTGAGATGAGGGAATGTTTTTATAAAACATTCTCATAATGTGATATGTTAAAAAAACAAACATTTTAACTGCATCTTTTTGAGGATGGTGTTGAGTTAACAGATTATGTTCTCAATAAAACACTGGCACAATACTGCATAAGAATTATGGAAGAACGTTCTTTCTGTCACATACAGTAGGAAATCATTATAATGACATCATTAAGGCCTAAGGTGACTCAAGCATGTTCGAAAACTAGTGAAAACTTGGTTCCCCAAAAACCATCACCTACTTTCAACGTGATGCCACTGTGACAGCCCTGCATAGAACAGATCTAATGACTGTTGAGTAGAACTGTATGAGAAGAGCCTGTGGCAGGTTGACTCTTGAGGGAATTTATCTTGTAAAACTCTTTGAAGAATGTATCTTAAAAAACCTGGCAGTAGTTTTGGGCAAAAGAGCTTCTAGGATTTCTTTTAATGGGATGGCACGGGGGGGACCAAGAACCAGCCTATGGCCAATGGGAAAAGTCATATGCCCAAGTGGGATGACATAAAAATGGCACTGCACAATTGCCTGGACAACTCATGTCTCTTTTTAGAAATAAAAACCACTGAACAGACAATACTTGTTTTCATCTTCTTTTATTGTCCAAACAGACTGTGTGTGTGTGTGTGTGTGTGGTCTTCACTGGCCCTCTCTGACTGTGTGTGTGTGTGTATTATTTTGTCTAAACTTTTTGTAAAAATTGCTCATGTTCTGACTTTCACCTGTTGCTGCAGATGGCTGCTGGTGTAGTCTTCACTGGCCCTCTCTGACTGGCCTTTGCCTTGTGCTGCCAGCTTCAGGGCTGCTAATTTGCTGGCCAACTTGGCCCTGCCTGGTGGATTGGCTTTGACATGCACTGCACTGTACTGCATCTCCCTGTCTTTGACATGGTTTCATTGAATGTATTGCTGCTGTTGTCCATTTTTTTTTTTTTTTTTACACAAAATTCTGTCTAAAAAAAAAATAAAAAATCTAACTTAATTATCAATATTACACAAATCGCATATTTAATCACCATACTATATCATGGGAATGATATAGCCAAATCCTGAAACTCATGCTTTCCGAAGGCGATGAACTGAGCCGGCAAGAACGAAAGATAACCTTTCAATTCAGCAAAGAGCCAACATTCAGAACTGCATGGGCCATAGAAGGTGCAGTGACATCCAGACAGCAAAATCTAATAAATGTATGAGGGGAAGCCCAGCTTGCCACTGCACAAATATCTCCTACTGAAATCCCCTTGAACAATGCCCACGAGGTTGCCATACCCCTTGTTGAATGAGCCCTTAAGCCTGCTGGGGAATGAAGACCCATTGATGTATAGGTCAATTCAATCGCCTCCACCATCCAATGGGAAAGGCGCTGTGAGAAGATCGGCTTACACTTACACTGAGTGGCCGATGAAACGAATAACTGATCATTCTTCCTGAACGATCGTGTCCTGTTTACATAATAGCGTAACGCTCGTACAGGACACAAAGTGTGCAATTTCCACTCCTCCCTCCGAAGAAAAAGGAGGGGGGTAAAAGGCACGCAACTCCAAAGTAAAGCAGTTATAAGCTGAATCACTGACTTTGGGAACAAAAGCCAGGTTAGACAGTAACGTAACCTTGCTGTCATCAGGACTAAAATCCAGACATGTCCGATGAACCAACAAAGCATGTAACTCACACACTCGCTTAGCTGAGACTAAAGCAAGTAGTAAGATCGTTTGCAGAGATAGGAGCTTAATATAAACACTTTCAGAGGTTCAAATGGGGCCCGAGTTAAAGCATTTAGAACCATGGACAAGTCCCATGACAGGACAAGATGCTTAGATACTGGTCTCAAATGCTTCACCCCTTCATAAAACGGCATATAAAAGGGGGCCATCCAACCGAGACTCCCTCAAAGCCTACATGACATGCTGAAATAGCAGCCAGGTAAACTGAAATAGTAGAAAACACTATCCCATTGTTCATTAAGCTTTGTAAAAAGCAAAGTACATCGCTCACCACGCACTGAAAAGGAATAACTCCTTTATGAGTACACCAGTCCTCAAACACATGCCATTTAAGACCATATAGTGAGCGCATTGATGGAGCTCTAGCGCTCTGGATATTGTTTATAACCTCCTTACGGAAGCCTGGGAGCGTATAAATTTAACCCTTCACAGGCCAGACCCAAAGGTCGACTCGTTCCAGGTGTGGATGAAAAATCCCCCACCCCCGCTTGCGACGGGGGTGCAACGGGAGTGGCCAGGGCTCTTCCTTGGGGGATGTACGGCAAGGCAAATCTGATCCACCACCTGCGGGTGGAGCACCCATTTTCTATATAAAGGGTTGCCCCTTGACAGGAGATCAGTCTCTACATTCAGGACTCCTGGTACATGCACCGCACCCCAGACAATCAGTTTGTGCACTAGATTGTGCAATTGTAACAAATGAGTTCCCCCTTGGCGAATGATATATGCCACCACCGTTGTGTTGTCTGTCCTGACCAGAACATGAAACCCTTCCAAGAATCTGAGAAAATGTTTCAGTGCCAGAAAGACTGCCATCAACTCCAACATATTTATGTGAAGTTTGCGAAGCTGGGGCGTCCAGCAACTGTTTACCGATCTGCCCTGAAAAACAGCCCCCCAGCCCGACAAGGATGCATCCGTTGTCACTACTTTTCTCAGAGACACGCCCCTCAAGGGCACCCCTGTCTGGAATAAACAGGGATCTCGCCACTTGATAAAGATCCATCACGCACTCCGCATGTATTCTTACTCTGCCTGCGAGGTGCAGACAAGGACAGAGACGTCTCGCAGCTACCCATCACTGGAAGTCTCTTATTTTCAGTAAACCTAGCGGGACCACGGACAGCAACGAAACCATCATGCCCAAAAGGCAGAAACAAGTCCTGAACGATACCAAATTTCCCTTGCGAAACTGGGCCAGACTCTGATAAAATGCCATTATACTCCTTTCCAAGAGCATAGCGTGGTAATGCCACAGAGTCTATTCGTAAGCCCAGATACTCTATTTCCTGAGATGGAATCAGCTGGCTTTTGGCATAGTTGATTCTGAACTGCAGACTCGTTAGATGAGTCATGAGCATCTCTGTCTTCTGTTCTGCGCACTCCCACGAGTGAGAGCATAACAGATAATCATCCAGATAAGCCAATATTCTGAGCCCCTTGTGTCTTAACAGTGATAACACTGTCTCTATGCACCTGCTGAACACACGAGGAGCAAGGTTGAGCCCAAATGGAAGAGTAACAAATTCATACACTTCGCTATGAAAGGAAAACCTGAGATATTTCCTGTGCGCAGGATAGATGCTTATATGAAAGGAAGCATCCTTGACAGTGACTGCAGTGAATCAATCATTCTGACGGATTGTGCGTGTGAAGGCTGCAACTGTGAGCATCTTGAATTTGTACTTCCTCAAGTGCTTGTTTAGAGCATGCAGGTCCATTATTGGGCACAAACCCCCATCTTTCTTTAGAATTAGAAAATAATGGGAGTAATAGCCTTTCTGAGTTTCCCCCTCTGGAACTTGTCTTATAGCTCTTTTCTCTAAGAGGGAGGATATTTCTGCTTATAACACCAAAGCTGAATCCCCATTTGCTACAGATGCTATGACCCTGTTGAAAGGAGGGGATTTTACAGCGAACTGAAGCCTGTAACCCTTGGTTACAGTTGCGAGGACCCATGGATGCGCAGAACACTCTTTCCAAGCCTCCTGATAAAAAAATCAGAGGGTTCAGCTAGACCAATTCCATAGATGAAGTGCTGTCGCCATCTAGTGGACAGAGAGAAAAATGGCCAGGATCTGTGTGACTCAGGCCCCATCCACACTTTAGCTGTATACGCATAAATTTTGTATCATATAGCCATTTCGTCCACACAGATCCGGCGTTTTGGGAGAGTGAATCCGATATTTTTTTAAACCGGGACCCAGAGTGGATAAATTTGAAAACGCCACCCTTGCGTTTTCGTGTGGACAGCGAATCCATATATTTTCTGAAACGATGATGTCATCAGCCCACGTCTCGCCCCTAGTCAGACACCGCTACATCATGTAACAGCGACCACAACAACAATGTCGGATTACTTGTTTGTGTTCGTGCTGCAGAATCTACTGAGCTTATTAGCTTTATTAGCTTTACTTTGCTACTATGGTGAGCAACAAATGATTATAGACAACAATGTACATCACATGCGCTTAGGTCCACCATGGAGGGCAACCAGGAGAAGATTTTGGGTAAGACCTGGTAGAACCAGCAGTTGGTGGGACAACTTTGTCAGTGGCGTTGTTGTGGAAGATGAATGGAGGGAGAACATTCACATGTCCAAAGCATCCGTTGCCGTGCTGAGCGAAGAACTTAGACCGTAAATCGAAGGGCAAAGGATAAATATGAGGGCACCAGTTGAGACACTCAAAAGCCAAAGATATGGCCATGTAGCAGCAGTGTGTAAGGGTAACAAAGATGTGGTAGGTGTTCAGGCGAGCATGATTATGGGGAATGTGGAGAAGGAGTAAAGCTGAAATGCTGTAACTGTGGAGGGGAGCATAGTTCAGCCTACTATGGATGTGAAGCTAGCAACAGGCCAATGGAGGTGCAGCGAGTGAGATCGCTGCAAGGAATAACATTTGCAGAAACTGTAAAGAAAGTGTCTAAGGAAAAGGAAGCCTATAAACCAGAACTCAAAGAAAATAAAAGTGGGTCTTGTGGGAAGTGTGAGACAATTGAGGCAAAGAAGGATTTGTTAGTTATGGGCAAAAATGAATTTGTGTTGTTTATGGTTGAGGTGATAAACTGCTTGGCACAGACAGACAGGAAGACAAAAAAGATCAAAATAATAGTTAAATCAGCAGAAAAATATCTAGGAATAAAAGGGCTTAGATGTGAGGTAGTGGAAGAAATGATAGTGGCAGGAAGCACAAGCTGACTGGCAGACGTTTCAAGAAATTAGTGAGATTAAGTGTGTGGAAATACTGAGTAGAGATATAACAGATATGGAGGAAATGAATAGTGTAGTAGTTGCAACCATTATACAAGCAGCAGAAGAAACAATTCCGTAAAGTAAAAATCCACAGTTCTGAAAATGTATCCACAATAGATAAGCAGTATAGGAATCAGACACTGTTGGAAAACCCTGGAATAAAAGAAAGTAGATTTGCATCAGGAGGAGATATGGACCTGCCTTACTATGTTTGAATTAAAAAGGGCTATCTTAAATGGGTGACAAACAACACCAGGGAAAGATGCTATATGTTATAGCATGCTAGGGCATATGAAAGATGTATCACTGGAGGTAGTATTAAGGCTGATCAATATGATATGGAATGCAGGTAGAATCCCGCTTGAATGGAAACAGTCAGTGATAGTCCCAATACTCAAACCTGGTAAGAATGCTTTAGACCCATTATTTTTATAGACCTATAGCGTTAACATCACAATTAGGGAAAGTCATGGAAAGGAGGGTAACAGATAGGTTAAGTTACTATATGGAAGGGAAGGGTCTCTTTTCAGCATATCAGTCCGGATTTCGTAAGGGTAGGGGGACAATGGACTCTGTTTTGTGCTTAGAAGCAGAAGTTAGGAAAGCACAAACTAATAAGGAAAGTGTAATTGCCGTGTTCTTTGACGTCGAAAAAGCATATGATATGCTGTGGAAGGATGGACTTCTTATTAAACTTGTCAAATTAGGAATAAAAGGTAAATTATTCAGTTGGGTATTAGATTTCCTGGACAGAAGAACAATAGAAGTTAAGGTTGGTACAGAGTATTCAAGTAGGCATATAGTGGAAAATGGTACCCCACAAGGTAGTGTTTGCAGCAACATACTGTTCAATATTATGATAAATGACATTTTTGATCAGGTAAGTGGAAATATATGTAAGTCACTTTATGCAGATGATGGAGCACTCTTGGTTCGGGGTCGAAATGTAGAATATCTAATAGATCAAGTTGAACAATGGACTTCTAAATGGGGATTTAAACTCTCAATCCCAAAAACTCAAGTTCTATGCTTCTGTAAGCACTACAAAGTAGTGCCACTGAAATTGTATGGGCAAGATTTGGAACAGGTTAAGGTGGTGAGGTTTCTAGGATTTCTCTTTGATGAGAGGTTGACTTGGTGTCAGCATATTGATAAGGTCAGAAATAAGTGTAAGAAAACGTGTTGAGATGTCTATCAGGGCGAGACTGGGGAGCGAGTAGAGCATCGCTTATAAACATTTATCAGGCTCTCATGAGAACTGCCTCTGACTATGGTTGCTTAGCGTATATGTCAGCATCGTAATCTAACCTTAAAAAGCTTGATGTGGAGCAGGCACAGGCCCTCCGGATTTGTACCAGAGCATTTAAAACATCACCAGTAACTGCATTACAGGTGGAGGCAGGAGAGATGCTGCTACATATTAGGAGGGTCAAGATCATGTTGGCATATTGGACTAATTTATAAGGACATAGGACGGTTCTCTGGGTGGGGAATGCTAAGGCTCAAAATGCAGGTCTCAATCAGTTGCAAATAGGACCTACTGTGGCAATATCAACGATGCCACCCTGGAAATTTATAAAACCATCTGTAAATATAAGCTTACAACAAATACTAAAAGAAAACTCAAAAATAATGCCACAGTGGATAATAGTTCAAAATTATGTAGAGCAGTATCAAGAGGAATTATTCATATTTACGGATGGATCAAAGCAGCCGGAAACAGGCCGTACTGGTGCAGCATTTTTTATTCCTCGGTATGAAGTAGTAGTCAAAAAGAGGACAACAGACTACCTGTCAGTTTACACTGTGGAGTTAGTAGCAATTTTATTAGGGTGGGTGGAAGAAAATAATCAGAACCAAAGTGCCGTTATAGCCTCAGACAGTTTATCAGCATTATTAAGCATTCAATCTGGGAGAGCGTCATGTAGACAAGACCTCATTTATCAAATACTCCACTTGCTTCTCACACTTCATAATAAGGGAATGGCTGTCTCCTTCCTTTGGGTTCCTGCCCATGTGGGGATGGAAGGAAATGAAGTTGTGGATATGCTAGCAAAAAACTCTACAAACCATGAAACAGTAGATGTACATGTACCAATAAGTAGAGCAGAGGTCAAAACCATCATAAAGCAACATTCACTTAAATATATGGCAGGAATATTGGAACACAGCGGATACAGGACGTCATTTATACAGTATACAAAATCAAGTAGTCACAAGCATGAGGAAGGGCAGAAGCCCAAGGGCGGAGATGTTAGTCTTGCGTCTTAGAATGGGTCACACTGGTTTAAATACAACATTGCACAGAATAGGAAAACATCCCACTGGATTATGCACTTATTGTAATGTGCAAGACACAGTGAAGCATATACTGTTAGACTGCAAAAAATATGAAGAAGATAGGGCAGAATTAAAGGCACAAATGGATGAACAAAGCATGACACTTGAGCATTTATTAGGGAATGCATCTGGGAGAATACACAATTTATTAATTTTATTTTTGAAAAACACTGGGTTAAGTGAAAGAATTTAATAGGAAGGTTTTTTTTCTCCTCCACCTCTCCTTTGATGTCATTCTAATACCCACACTCCAGTCTAGTAGGTGGCGGTAATGGACCTTTGAGTTGAGTTGCCAACCACCATTAAACCCGAAAGATGATGAAGAAGAAGAAGAAGAAGAAGAAGAGACTCTCAAAAAGGTTGCATTAAGACTTTATTACTTGAGCGATGAGGGATGGCTACGGAAGACTGCTAACACCTTCGGCGTGTCGCGACATACTGTGGCCGTTGTTGTCAGGCACACATGCAAGGCGATCGCTATCCACCTGGGTCCAAAATACATCAAGTTACCTTTTTCAGAGTCTGAGGTCAAGGATCTGGTTTTAGGCTTCCATCGTGCTCATGGCATGCCATAGTGTTTGGGAGCAGTCGACGACACCCACATCGAAATCAAGCAGCCATCTACCAACTCGATGGACTATATCAACAGGAAAGGCAAATATTCCCTTACTGTATGTGATTATAACTACAAATTTCTTGATGTTGTGATAAAGTGGCCAGCCAGGGAATGTACACGATGGACAGGTTTTTGCCAATTCAAAGCTCAACTTGTACTTTAAGACTGGCAAGATCCCTGCTCTGAAAAGGCAGATTGTGGACAATGAGGAGGTCATACCAATTTTTCTTCTTGGTGACCCAGCCTACTCTCTGCTGCCTTACCTAATGAAGGAATATTTAAATGGCGGCTCCACATCTCAAGAACAGTACTTTGGGCTATGTTTGTGTAGGGCACGGATGATCATTGAGTGCGTTTTTGGTTGCCTCAAGGCCAGATTTGCTGACTGAAAAGGCCTATGGACATCAACTTGCAGGACCTGCCCAATGTCATTTATTCCTGCTTTGTTCTTCACAATTTTTGTGAGGACAGTAAGGAGACTGTGGCTGAACACTCTATGTTGGGAGCAATACAAGGGGATAAAGAATTACAGCCTCCTACACAATTCAACAACTACCTCACAGACTGTAATGAGGGAGAGGGAAAGAGAGTGAGGAGAGAGCTTACAAAATACCTTGACCCTTAAAAAAAGATTTTGCAACAAGATCGACTGGTTTTTTTTGTTTAAAAAAGTATTTGGTACATTCTCCAAATGTGAATTGCATGATGGTTATCATTTTGAATGTGTTGTGTGGAATGTGTTCCAGTGAAAATAAATGGCTACAACCACTTCCAGAACTCTTTTTTTTTATTATTGGAAAATAAAGCTTCAGTTCAAAGAAGTATGTGCAACAGGTAAAAGAACAATTAAATAGAACAGGTTAAATTTTATAAAGTGGAGTGCAAATTGGCGTTGGAACAACAATTCCCTCATCAAGGAAAACCCCTCCTGGATGGTGCTAGTTATGTTAGCAATGTTTGTACTGATCTGCAGCATGTTGTTGGAGGTACTTCTAGCTTAGTCCTCCATCAACTCCAACATCCTCCTCTTTATTTTTTAGCTCTTCCTCATGCATGCACAGTTTTAAGGCAGCTTTAATCACCTTTTTGGTAACTTCATAACCTAACTGACCATGACATTGCATGGACGTAGTTTATTTTGCGCTTTGATATGAAAGGATACAGGCTACAGCGCGCTGTCGCCTTTGTGCGTGCAATTGAAGAGCATGCACTGCGAGCACAGGACCGTATCCGCGATTCCACACTCGATTGACTCGTGCCTGACACTGAAGTGAAGAGGAGCGCACGTTTGAAATGTCTCCTGTTCTCAGTCATTCTGCGACTGAAGAAAAGCACTTCTTGTCAAGAGAAAACGTGACAGAAGCAGCAGTTGTGAGTGGGGTGGCCAACCCTAGCCCCACCCTTGCGTTAATTGTGTTAAATATTTTTAACGTGTTAAACTGAAAAAAAAAATCGCCTGTGTTAACGCACCAATTTTGACACCACTAATATATATATATATATACTCAGAATTTGTGCTCTGCATTTAACCCATCCATAGTGGCCACACACAGCAGTGAACACACACACACAGAGCAGTGGGCAGCCATTTATGCTGCAGTGCCCAGGGAGCAGTTGGGGGTTCAGTGCCTTGCTCAAGGGCACCTCAGTCATAGTATTGAGAGTGGGAGAGAGCGCTGTACATTCAATCCCCCCACTTACAATCCCTGACAACCCGAGACTCGAACTCACAACTTTTGGTTTATTAGTCCAAATCTCTTACCATTAGGCCATGACTTCTAATTATATATACAGGCCTATATATTAATATCAACACCCCGCCACCGGCGGTAGTTGGTCCATTACCACCGTAGTGGTAAAAATCTGCCACCGTCACAGCCCTAGTTTAGAGCTCAGGTTATTACCCTTCTAGCGCTCCCCACTGCAGACGGCAAGCAGGGTCCCAATCCACTCTGCCCAGTGAGGGCCCTTAGAGTGTACAGTACACTGAGCGCTCTGGTCTTTTCAGACAATCAGAACAGCTGTTTGTCTGCTTCGGAGGCCGCTGTAAAGGGCTGCCAGTTATGAAGCAAAGACTTTTTCGCTGTGATAGAGGACCCACATCCTCAAAAGTGCATTTCTCCTCTATTCACACTGACGAATACCAATTCCCCACCCACACGCAGTGAAATTCCACTCTAAAAATTAGAGCCTCTTGCCACTCGGTTCATAGCCTGGGCAGCCATATGTCAAGTTGGGTTCTAAACGGAGTAAAGCGAGGTTATTCACTTCAGTTTGCTCGCACGTCGCCTCCATTCAGAGGCATTATTCACACTTCGGTCCCGGACAATGTGGCTCACGTTCTTCAGTCCGAAGTAAAAACATTGCTTGCAAAAGGTGCCATGGAAGCGGTACCTCTAGCGAACAGCGATTCAGGCTTTTTCAGCCGTTACTTCCTTGTGCCGAAAAAAGATGGCAGGTTGAGACCAATTCTAGATCTCAGACTTCTGAATCGCTCTCTTATGAGATTGCCATTCAGAATGTTAACTTTGAAACAGATCCTCAAACAGGTTTGTCCCAAGGACTGGTTTCTGACAGTGTATCTGAAAGATGCGCCTCTGTCCCCTCGCACTTTTACAAAGTGCATTGACGCAGCTCTTTCCCCTCTGAGACAGATGGGAATCTGCATTCTCAATTACCTCAATGATTAGTTGGTTTTAGCCAGAACAGAACGGGGACTAATCGCACAACGGATCGCTGTTGATCAGCCATCTGGAGCACCTCAGGTTTAAAATCAACCCACACAAGAGTCAGTTGTTACCCAGACAGACAGCGGGGGTGGCTTACGCCAGAATGATCCCTGACTATTCAGCGACTGGCAGTATCTTTCAAGTTGGAGACTTTGCAACCCCTCAGGACTTTTCAGAGAATGCTAGGCCTAATGACGGCCACCTCCTCTGTGGGAGTAGATGGTAAAGCCTTGGCTTATGCCCCAGAAGGCTTGCAATGGCCCCATAGGGGTGAGGGCCCACTCAACCAGAGGAATGGCCTCCTCCTGGGCGTGGTCCACTTTTGCCAGATTCTACAATTTAGTTTGCTTATTTCTCCCTGAGGGTGGAAATAGATATATCTGTAGTCCTCGCAAGTGCTCGGGACTCAGTTTGGCTCATGTTCTTTGGAGTCCTTAATTAAGTGCTCCTAGACTGGGCTCGCAGAGCGGGTAGTTCTTATCTGCTCATAGCACGGCTTGATTGGATGCATTCCCCATACACAACGTGAGAGAATTTTCAAAAGAGAACGCTTTGCTTACTGACATAACCTCGGTTCCCTGAGATAAGTTGTGGTGGGAGGAACAGATACTGTTCAGGAAGGAAGGGTCCAGGTAAGGGGCGGAGTTCAGCAGAGTCTGGCGGCCACACGCGCTTCCCTCTTGGCCCGGGGCATGAGGGGCGGTGGTTTCTTCTGAGCGGCTTCGTCCTCCTTGGGCTATGACACTTCCCGGGGATAAACGGCCCGGCATCCTGGCCCGTCAGCCGTATAACGGGTACGGTACTTCACCAGACCGTGGGTCCGGCAGCTCACAGCTCTGGCAGCGCAGGAGTCCCTCTACGCACCCTTCCTGGACCCACAAGGACACCAGCGTGCATGTATGGGGAAGAGACCGTTCTCTCGAGGAAAGGCGTGCTTGGCATTTTTGAGGCTCCATTCGCTTCAGGTGTGCCTCATCACATGATGCCAAACCTGCATGATTCTGTGCCCCTTCTCTTTCACTTACCCATTCCTGTCAGGAGCCTGGCGAAGGGTGGCGATTAAGGGACAGGGTGATGCTGATAATTAGGGGGGAGGCAGCTGACTTGTCAGAGAGCATTGTGTCATTTGCCGTGCTACAAGCTGTACGCAAATCGATGACTGTCGCTTCAGTCGAATGATTCTGATGAAATGGTGCTTATAATGGTGACTTATACAGGGGTCGGCTCCACCCATTCTGGTGGGCTAGAGCGCCATTGGTTTGTGCAGTTACACAAACTTGAACAAATCAGGCTTCAATATCGGTGTAAATAGGAGTTCCCCCATACACAACACTCGTTCCCTTATCTCAGGGAACTGAGGTCACACTTTTTTGGGGGTGTTATTCCATATCATTCAGCTTTTATATGTGTACAACTGTTCAGAACTGTGCTAGCTAACCATGTGCTGATTAGCATATTTGAGCTAGATTCAGAAGTATCTAAAATTGTCACTACCCTAACAGTCAAGACTGAAACATGTCATCATTGTTTCGGTAGTGAGTAAAGGGAACACATAACCCTTTATTTGGGGGAAATAAGCAAAGATTTAGTACAGTTATGCAATTTTTTTTTTTTTTTTTGTATTTTCATATGTTTAAGTAATGTTTTAGTATGTGAGTTAAAATTCTGTTATGTGATGTAGTCGCTACCAAAACATTACTGTCACTACCGAAAATGTGCAGTCACTACCGAAACATGCAATGTTTTGTCAAAAATAAAGTACATTGAATTATCACTTAAGATGATATAATAGTGTTTGATTCGATGTACATTCAAACTCATGAATCCTTAACTTTGAAGTCAGTATTATTCACCTTTTGCCCTTTACAAAGAAAAAATATATGCAAAATACAACAAATCTCATAAATTAAACTTGAAATATTATTAAAATTGTAATTTGTTAATGATTTACTTCTGAAAAAAATAAAACAGCAAAAATATATTTACAATGTATATGTAAGCAAAATTGTAATAGGTCAATATAACCCTTCTAATTAAATTATTAGTGTTTTTCATGGTGTGTTTCAACCTTTGGCAAATATATAAAAATAACTATTTTTTTTAATTGTTCCTTTTTATTTAGTTAGTTAAACAACATATTGTCTATATATTTTTTTATATTATAGAATCATAAAACCAGTCGATTTGAGAAATTAACAAACACAACATTGCACGTGCACTGTGACGTTCTGCTGCCACGTGCTTAATTCCACCAAATCAGCAGCACGGGAATCCAGTTTATAACACAAGCGCTTTCGCATTAAATTGTGTTACTTGTGAACTTCAGACTCCGCTTGAAGAATATAAGATTCAAAGGTGAGAAACACTTTGCTTTAAAATGTATTAATCATTAGTATGATGTTACTAACGTTTAATCAGTTGTGCATGTTGCTGACAACGTATATATTCTAAGCTATATATGAGCACGATAGTTTCTCTCTTAACTTGGTTTGTTTATCTTGTTGTCACAGATGGCTCTTGCCCTTGCTGACAGGGCTATCGGAGCAATCATTGGATCAGCTGTTGCCGATGCTGCAGGTTTGCATTACTTGCGAATACTAGTAACAAAATATACCAAAAAGCTTTATATATATAGCAAAACATATTTAGTCACCATATGTAATCTAGCACTTTATAGCACAGTTAAATTGGCATCGCAGACAGCGTTACAGTACATATTACTGTGTATTTGCATAAGCATTTACAACAACATGCACATGTATTTCGTAACATTATTTTGTGGAGATGCAATGTAATGTTTATTATTACTATAATAATCAATTATAGTAGCAGGTAAGATACAATGACACTGTAATGTAGGATTGCCCTATAATCAGAAGTTGACAAATGCAGGTTTTTGGCTGATAATGTACGTTCTGCAGCACAACCGCTCCATTGGGTCTATGACCTGCAGAAGCTGAGCATGTTACTCTCTCAAAGCCCTGAGCCTGAATTCCGGCCTGAGTCTGCAAACCCATTCTACAGGAGGAACACTGGACAGCAGAGCTGCTATGGAGATCAAGCATTCGTCCTCTTGGAGTCCCTGTCTGAGTGTGGAGGTAAAAAATACTAGACCTGATACATTCTAGTATGTAAGAATATGAAAGGTGAAACTGAGTGTGTGAAAACCTGACTGTGATTGTATAAGTATCACCATATTATTTGACTCTGTTGCGGTTAAAGGGATGTTGATTATTCAGTTATTTGTTTGTATTTTCAAACAGATCTGAATGTGGAAGATTTGAAGCAGCGCACCTACAAATTCTTTGGACCTGGATCTGAATATGACACACCAGTCAATGATCCTTACAGAGACAAAGGAGGTAAATTCAAAACATTGCACCTGGAAATTTTCATCTTTGCTTAATTTTTTTTTTTTTTTTTTTTTTTTTTGTTCTTAGAAAATATGATTGTGGATTATATTTTTTTTAAATATACATACAATACAAGCTTTTATTTTTAATTTTCTGTTTTAATTTTAATTCATTAGTTGACAAGGGAATATTTCAAACTTTCGTTTAGTTAGTTTTTTTTGTGTAATGTATCATAATGTAATGTTTCATTTTGAGTTGTTACCCTAGACAGATGGTGAAGTTTGTATTGTTGCAAATATGACTTTTCCTGAATTATTCATGTTTTGTGTGTGTGTGTGTGTGTGTGTGTGTGTGTGTGTGTTTATTATAATTTTTTTATTTATTTATTTATTTATTTTTCGCAAGCTCCTAGGCCTCAACTACCTATTGAGGGACCCTGGAGACAAGCAAGCCTTAAGAGCTTTATTAAAAATGTGGATGCATGCAAAGCAGAGACCGGTACTGTCAGTTCTGTTGCTGAGAATGACTGAAGTCAGATAACCATCCTCCTAAATATTTTGTGTAGCCACATTATTGTTAAAAAAAAAAAAAAAAAACTAATTCATTTGAATGTTTTTCAAAGATATAATATTTTAAGTAATTTGGAAGTAGATAATAAAGCAACATATTATATTAATATATCATAACAAAATACATTTTTATTGTAACACCTTTTAGGTTGTGAAACTGATAACCAAATAGATGGAGTGGCAAAGCTGGCTCCCATTGTAGCATGCTATGCTGGAAAGCCAGAGATGTTGGAAAGGGTTGAGGAAGCCACCCGTGTCACGCAAAACAATGACATATGTGTGGCAGTAACTCTCGCTGCTGCTAGGTTGGTAATATATGATTGACAACATGAGATGTGTACAGACAACTAAGCACAGTTTCCCTCAGAAACAGGTCTATTTATTTTGGTTTCCAAGATAGAATGGTGACATCACATATTAGAATGTGCATGGAAATGGTGTATGAACTGATCTCCATAATCATGTGGGAAATATCAATATTTTTTCTTCAGGTTCTTGGAGCATTTCATCCTGAATGGTCCTGATCCCAAGGCCTTGGATGCAGTGCTGGAACAGCTAAGTGACCCAAACAGAAAAAGCCCTCAGGAGTTGGACAAAGCTATAATTGGTATAAGCAGCTTTAAATTGTTATAAGTATTGTTGAGCTTGATTCTTAGGGCGTGTTTACATTTGGCAGCTTTGGTTTGAGTAAAAAGAACTTTGACCGTGTGAACGATAAGTGAGTAAATGTGTAATAATATAAAAGGGAACCAAACTACAAGTTTAAACACACCCACACAGTCATACATAAAGCAGGATACTGTATACAGTATAACTTTTCTCTGCATTGCTCTGGCTAATACATCATCTTTATCTGGGATTCATGTCAAACTTTGCATATATCACACAGACATAATTTAATATCAAAAATCAAATTTATTTTTGTTTTAATTTTCTAATTTAGGACACATTCATCAAGTAAAGGACAATTTGAGCAAGAAACCCAAAGAGCTCATTCCCACTGTGTTTCCAAATACTTGAGGTTAGCTGATAACATATTCTTCTCTTACATCTATCCTATGCACACGATACAGTTAGTCACAGGTATTTCAGCAGCTTTCTCACGTCCTTCAGGTTTGCCAGGTGCATTCCAGGCAGCGCTGCATGGGGTTCTGACAGGAAGTGGCTATGAGCAGGCTATCCGGGACACTATGAGCTGCGGTGGGTGCACCTGTAGCAGGAGCTCCTTCATCGGCGCCTGCATTGGCGCTCAGGTACTGCAAAAATCATGACCTTTTGATCTGTTTGACCACATTGTTCTATCCATAAATCAAAGTAGTCTGTATGTAATTATGGTCAAGTTCTTTTTGTTATCTGTTGAACACTTATCTTTCGCTGAACAATCCATTCCTATCTTTGATCAGATGATTATGTCATACAGACGTGACAGAATGATTATGCAGTTACTTTTACAGTTTTGTAATGGCTTTCAATATCTAATACAATGACACTTGTTTTTTTTTTTTAGGTTGGACTTGAAGGAATCCCAAGTTCCTGGAAAAGCAAGACTTTGCGATACAACACATTGTTGGATCTCGCAAAGAAAGTTGTTACTCTCCAACAGCTTTAAACCTTTTTTAGTATGCAAAGTAAATAAGTGGAAAATAACTGGATTTAGATATGAAATCACAAATGTTCTTCTGAGTTTTGCCTACAGATCAACTTTCATGGCTGTTGTGATTTTGATAAGACAATTAATGAATGTTTTAGCTTGAAATGTTATGAAGTTAAAACGTGATCCCTTTGTTTTATTATATCACAACTTGGCTTGTAAAATATGACCTGCATTGGGGCATTAAACTTATTCACTGGAACACACTTTGTATTTGTCTTATCACTATTAAAAGGTAAAATAAGATCAACTACTCAAATAAGAGACAGTCTGTTCTGACTGATAGCGCCATCTAGTGGACATTACGAAAACCTCAGCAGTTTATTTTTATTTTTTTTAAGTGAACTCTCAAACTTAAAATATTCAGCAAGTTCTTAAAATATTGTACAGTTTCAATCACAAATAGAAACTTCTATTTTTTTTTTTTTTTTTTTTTTTTGCAAGCACAAATAGAAACTGCTATAACAATAAATTGTTTTTAGGACTTTTTGATTTTTAAAAGACTTTTTAAACAGATTAAAAATTAACTTTTTGAAAATGAGCAGAATTTAGGTTTTGAGTTACTCCATTTGATATATATATATATATATATATATAATCTTTTAGAAAAGTCATATTAATTTGAATTATGTATATCTGTAATCAGATGCACATTTAAAACTGGAATATAATTTAGTTTCATACACATAGTCCTTTCTGGATTACACTGGCTGGTTATGTACTTGCTCAAATATTGATTTCGCATCATTTTTAACCAAAAAAAAGTTACGTACTGCAGCTTTAAATTTGATGGCCGACCTGCTGTCTAAGCAGGCAGCACGCTGGGGTTTGAGACACATCCGTTGGCTATCGTGGAGTCCTTCCTCTTACGCTCCCTCACTCCTAACAGCTGCTGCTCTGCGTAAGCAGCTCCGCTACTGACAGATACGCCACAGTACCTACACCAGACAGCCTTTACACAGCTTTACGTGTTTATTTTTCAGAAGTTTCTTCTCAGTCGCGTTTTTACATGGACTACGCGCTTATTACGGCAAAGCGAGCTGAATTGATTTGTGTTTTGGCCGGGCGGATAGAGGCTATAGCAGGCTAATCTGTGTTTGCTAACAGGATTCATTTCAGACTGAAGGTTTGAAATATCATTATATTCATAAACACACAAACATGGAGTTCAACGTTAGACGACTAGCAGCGGACGCGGGAACTTTCCTCAGTCGTGCTGTGCAGGTAATCTCTTGAAATGACTTTAAATGTGTTTAGTATACTGTTGACTTGCGTTTGTTTTTAACCAGGTTTTATTTTCTTTACTTAACGGGACAGTTCAGACAAATTGAATGCTATGTCATAATTTACTCACCCTCGTCTGTCTGTATGACGGTGCAGCACTAAGATATATTGTTATGAACCGATTCGCTTTGCTTTTTTTTTTCTTCAATAAAATGAAAGTGAATGGTGACCAAGACTTTCATTCTGCCAAATAGTATGCGTGTTACACAAAGAAAGAAAAAAATCATACTCGTTCAAATTTTTCGTTTAACATAAGAGGGTGGAGGCAGCGTTTTCATTTTAATGTAGTTCGCCATCTCTTTAAGAAGTAATAAGTAATGTTAAGTTATTTGTAGCAATAAAAGCTTGTCCTGTGTTACTACAACTTTAATAACCATTTTGTGCTAAATATATTCATTACTGACTGTTAAGACAGTTTGTCAGCTGTGTATGTTGTACACAACTGTAATAACTGATGCATCCTAATGGTATTTTCAAATCTAATTTAAGAATGTACGTAATTATAGCTTTTACTTGATTTTTTTTTTTTTTTTTTTTTTTTTTTTGATAAGCATTGTCGTTTATATTTCTACATTTCATTTATATTTTATTATTTGCTTTATTTATTTTACTTATTTCTTACTCTTTTATTTGTTTAGATTTGTTTTATTTTATTCTGCTGTTTTGGTTTTATTATAAATTGCTTTGAGAAATTAACTTTTAAAGGTGTTATACAAAATAAAGTAAAAAATATATTATTGTCACTAATATTAATGTAAACTGTGGGGGGAAAAAGTCAAATGTTGCCCAAAAATGTAGTCTGTGACACCAGCTCACTAGGTTCTGGTTTTAACAAAAACCACAGCTGTATGTGTGAGCATTAATGGGTCAGCTGTAAAATGTCAAATGTAATGTGTAAACTTTAATATGTAAACTGCCGTACTGAAATATCATGTGTTAGAACAGTCAACAATCTGTTTGCAATCTTTGTAGTTCACAGAGGAGAAGTTTGGGCAGGCAGAGAAGACTGAGCTGGATGCCCATCTAGAGACCCTTTTGAGTCGGGTAGAATCCACCAAGCACTGGACAGAGAAGATCATGAAACAGACAGAAGTTTTACTGCAGCCGAACCCTAGTAAGAAGAAATGCATGATTAAACAAGCCTGTAGTTCAGCAATACTGCAAGTCACCCTAAAAATACATGCTCATTGGTATCACCAGTACAGAGGAAGTGAACTCAGTTAGTGAAATCATCTCGCTATCGCAGTAAACTTGTTCCTTGCAATGGGATAAAGACCCAGCCCTAATGATGAGTATTTTTAGCTGTTTAGCCAGGAAAACAGTGTGGGTTCTAGCTTACATTTATGATCGTAGATTGTCTTACAGTAAGAAATTAACATCTCTATCTGTGTTTTTTTTTTTTTTTGGTGGCATATTGGTGTTTTTTTTTACCACACTTTGCTTTATTTTTGTATACAAGCATAAAGGTGAACGCTCAAGGTTTTCCGTGACAGTATCACAGACCCACAGAAACTGTTTGTATGATATTTATGATATGCAGCAGTAATGTGTGCCTATGGTTAAGAGGCCTTGCTTAAGAGGATGCATGTGGTCTCATCTGACTCTCGCTGGTCTTAATCGAATTTGTCTGATGTTTGTAGATGTCCGGATGGAGGAGTTTTTATACGAGATGCTGGACAAAAAAGTCCCAATGCGTGCCAACAACCACGAGTTACTGGGGGAGTGCATGATCGACTCAGGACACGAGTTTGGACCTGGAACAGCATACGGTAAATTCATTACATAATCTGGTCCCACTCACACTGGACCCTGACAGTATCAGCTAGTATTTGGAGCTATAAGCATACAGATGAAATTATTGTGACGTCACAAAAAGCAACCATGCTACTTCAGACAAGCAACATTTTGTGATGATTTTGAGCAGCACTCCAGTTCTGTTAAACATGTGTATGTAATAATGTTTGTTAATGTGATACCTTTTGTTTATAGTAAAGAAATATGTTTTGAAATGACACCAAGCATATGCTTACATATACTGTACGACTTGAGTTTGTATAAACAAGGGCACTAGAAAATATATGTTTACATGTTTTTGTTTGTTTGTTTGCTTGCTTGCTTGTTTGTTTTTTCTTTATTTTGTTAACCTGTAAGCTTTATTATTACCTTTTAATATTTATTATTATTAGGATTTGTAAAAAATCTTTTAAAAGGTTTCTTGTGCTCACAGGGATGCATTTATTTGATCAAAATGCAGGGAAAAAACAGTAATATTGTGCAATATTATTACAGTAAAAAAAACTGTTATGAATATATTTTTTTAAGTGTAATTTATTTCTATGCTGGCAAAGCTAAATTTTCAGCAGCCATTACTCAAGTCAGATTTTTTGGTGCTCAAGAGACATTTCTTATTATCAGTGTTGAAAACTGCTTAATATTTTTGTGAAAACCATGATACTTATTAAGAATTCTTTGACAAATGGAAAGAGCAGCATTTATTTCAAATAGAAATCTTTTTTAACATGTTAAATGTCTTTTATATAAGCTCGTGTAATGTATATAGGTTGCAAGAACTGAGAAGTGTGGCTGTTAATAAACTCTTTGTAAGCTCCATATTCTGTAAATGTAATTTCAAGTTTAAATATGTTCCCAGTGTGTGTGGGTTGAGATGAATGTCCTCTCGTCCTGTGATGTGCTGCAGGTAGCACTCTCATTAAATGTGGGGAGACTGAGAAGCTGTTAGGCAGCGCAGAAAAAGAGTTCATTCAGAGCTCCGCCATTAATTTCCTCACTCCCTTTAGGAACTTCATTGAGGGAGATTTTAAAACCATATTGGTGAGCATCAGCATACCACTGAACATGCTTTCTTTTTATTATGTTATATTATATTTTTTAAACTGTTTAATTTCTCTGTTGTTGTGTTCTTTCTTCACAGAAAGAACGCAAACTGCTTCAGAATAAGCGTCTAGATCTGGATGCAGCCAAAAACAGACTGAAGAAGGCCAGAGTGGCTGATGCTCGCTCTGCAGTTAGTATTACACACACACACACACACACACACACACACACACACACACACACACACACACACACACACACACACACACACATACAGAATGTAACAATCAGCAGTTTCAGTTTAACCATACATTCACTTTTAGAGCTTGTTCAGAATTTAGGGAAGAGAAGCCTGACGGGTGAAAGCTGTCTTTCATCTTTCCCCAAGCTAGCCGCTGGCTGTCTTATGCTCTTGTGACTAACAGAATTGATGCTTGTGTTAAATTCCCTTTTGCGTGTGTGCTGTTCTCTTTGGATCTCTAACCTCTCTTATTTTCCCCAGTTTTCTCTCATTATGTCTCTCTCTGTCTGCTTGCCTGCCTCCGTCTGGGAGCTGAACTCAAGCCCTCCGCTGGGAGAGGAGTATGTGGCTCACTTTTCTTACATGCTCAGGTTCTTGCATGTCAGGTGGCTAAAGGTTTGTCTGCTGTGTCGTAATAAAACATCAGCCCTCTTTTGCCCTTCACACATCTTAGGAGAGATGTCAAAAATCGTTCTGTGAGCGGAACATTTTATGTTCAAAACCACATTTTGATCAACACATGCTTGTATTTCTGTCCAGCTGAACAGAAATAGGTGTTAATTCAGCATGTGTTTTTGTGTTCGTTGATAACCTCATATTTGGTAAATGTGCATCTTAGTTTGTGAGATGTGCTTGGTACGCTATTTATTTAACTTTGAGGGCAACAGAATGCAGTTACTGTGTTTGGCGTAGTTGTGTTTGTCTTCTGTCTATTGATAATGTATGAATATCTGTGCCTGTGTGGTCTTTTGTTTCTGTGTGCTCTATTGTTCCGATCAGCCAGTATTGGCTGATTTTATTGTGATGCTCAATTCTCCCTATTTTACATTGTTTATTACCTTTGACATCATCCAGAATTCACTTTTTTATATATATATTTAAATTACTAATACTTATATAACACTGTAAAATGTAATTTTTAGCAAAAAAAAAAAAAGTTGTAATGCCTAATTTCACTTGTAGCATTTAAAACGGTTGATTTTAGTGTTTTGTTCTTTATTAAAACAAAGTAGTATAGATTTTATATTAATTCTTTTATGTATTAATATCCTTATTTTATAATGCTATAAATTGTATATCATCATATCGATGAAGTATATCAGTGTGCATTAGAATACATTTCAAAATGGTATCAAATACTTTAGAAGGCAATATTAGTTACTTCATTAAACTTTCGTGATGAGTGGAATGTGCTTGGCTCATGTTTCAGTGTGGCATGGTCTCACACCTGTTGTGATGGTGGATGATTCAAGTCTTCTTCCATTTGTTGCGAGCTTCACATTATTCCTTGTAGACAGTGAACAGCTCTGTGTTTTGGTTCCTCCCAGTGAATGTGTCTGTGCATGAATGGTGACGTCATTCAACTTGCATAACGGCTCTAGACGGTTATGAAAGCTGTTGATTGTGAGTAGTGATTGGTTTGTGTGGTTTAAGTTGAAGTTTTTGCTTGACCTGACGAGTTTGTTACTGTTTCTGAATGCTGGCCAGCTGTGTGCTGAGGAGGTGCAGCAGGTGAGTCTTTCACTCAGAAACACATCTTTTATCAGGGGAACACCTGTCCTGCTCTGATAGTGCTGTCTGATATGAACTCACCCTGCCATGTGAATGAGAAACTGCTCTTAAATTCAACGTAAACACATTCTTGTGTCCAGCAGAGGGAGCTACAAAGTTGTTTATATTCCCGCCTGCCTATGTGTCTCATTAACTTTGCACAGATACCAGCTTGCGCAGTATGTCCATGTGATTCTGAGTCTGTTGATGGGGATATTTATGCATGTCGGCCACAGTGATTTTTTTTTTTTATCAATGTTTGTGTTTCCCTTAGGCAGAGATAGAACTGAGGATAGCACAGAGTGAGTTTGACCGGCAGGCCGAGATCACCAGACTTCTGCTGGAGGGTATCAGCAGCACTCATGTATGCTCACACATCCTTTGTGTCTATCAGTGTTTCCTCCTGCAGCACCACAGCAAAACAAATGATGCTCTACCCAGTTGTTTCATAATTTTCCTCACCCTCATGTTGTTCCAAACCTGTTTGATCTTTTTTTGATCACCAAGACGGTTTGTTACCAACATTCTTTAAAATGTCCTCTTTTGTGTAAAGCAGCAAAAAAGAAAGTCATACAGGTTTAGAATGAAATGAGGGTGAGTTAATGATGACAAAACTATTTCTTTAAGCTTTTACAGTTTAAATTGAATATGGTCATCAAACACTCATCAACAAGAAAATAACATGACTATATATATATATATATATATACACACTCATTTAATGAATCAGTCAGAAGACTTCTTTATTGAATCAGTCCTAATGAATGATTCTTATGGGCCTGTTCTTTTAATAAATTGGTCATTTAATGAATAAGTCAAAAGGGTAATTCTTTGAATCAGTTCTAATTAATGGTTCTTGTGAGCCTGTTCTTTTAATGAATCAACAATTTAATGAATCATTTTTTTGAATAACATTTAATTAATGACTCTTATGAGCCTGTTCTTTTAATGAATCCGTCAAAAGGCTTATTTTATTAATCACTCTTGATGAATGACTTCTAACGGCCTGTCATTTAATGAATCAGTCAAAAGTCTCATTCTTTAAATCAGCCTTAATCAATTATTCTTATAGGCCTGTTATTTTAATGAGTCAGTCTAAATTAAATACTCTATGAATTTGTCAGAACAGATCCGATTACTATGCATTCGTATCTAATTATAGATTCTGGGAAACACTGCTGTATACATTCATGTATGTAATATGCGCTGATGGCTGTGCTCTCCTCTTTGTGATCAGGCTCATCACTTGCGCTGTCTGAATGATTTTGTGGACGCTCAAGCTGCATATTATGCCCAGTGTTACCAGTACATGGTGAATCTGCAGAAACAGCTGGGAAGGTTGGCTCCCTTTTATATCTCTGCGCATTTGTTTGTAATATTTATGCATGTTTTTTTACACCAAATCCTCTGTTTTATGCTAAATGCATCCGTAATGGAATCATCTGTTCTCTCAAACAGTCAAAATGCAATGTAAGCAATGTTTTTTATTTATTGATAAATGTATATACATATGTACATTTCTATATTTTAACTCTTTCCATATTTCCTCCAGCTTTCCATCCACATTCTCTAATAACAATCAGCCGGCTGGCAGCTCCTCCGCCAGCATCTCGGTTCCCACGGCGCAGCCGGCCGCCTCACTGCCCGCTCCGCCGCCCAGCCAGGCCTCACCCGCACTCAACGAGCTTCGCAGCACCTCAGGCACCCGCAAGGCTCGTGTGCTCTACGACTATGATGCTGCCAGCAGCAGTGAGCTCTCTCTACTCGCCGATGAGGTGGGCCTTCATCATGTCATTTCAGATTGTCATAAAATGAATCATTATTAGTCTTAATGGTCAAATATTTCCGTCAGGTGATCACCGTGAGCAGTGTGCCAGACATGGACACTGATTGGCTGATGGGGCAAAGGGGGAATCAGAAAGGCAAAGTGCCAATTACCTACTTGGAGCTGCTCAATTAAGGTCAGCGAGAAGTGCAAAAAAAAAAAATCACATTGTAGATGTGATTTGACAAGAGTAACACTCCAAATGTGATCAGAGAAAGATATAATGTATAGTTTAATGTAGCGCAAAGCAATATAAAAGTCTTCTACACTGCCATGTCCTGTTGTGTGAATGTCGTCTCTGCCATCTGAGGGGTGTCATAATAGCCTTACAGTAACGAAAAGCAGTCCAAGAGTGCCAGCTATTAAGATCTATGTGCCAACTGAAATTTTTACTGCTAAACCAAGTGATTTTGCTATAATGTGCTATGATGCTCTAATAAATATTATATAAACCTGGTGAGTGCAGTTTGAGATCTTTCATTTTTCTAAAAAAAAAAAAAAAGCGGGTTTTTTTTTTTTATTGTCTTGTTTCAAGTTCACAGACCAAGCTGCACACACTGGATGCTAATTTTGAAATACACCTAACTAATACGCTGGCATGAATC
The DNA here is from genome assembly GCF_018340385.1 of Cyprinus carpio. Taxonomy (NCBI): domain Eukaryota; kingdom Metazoa; phylum Chordata; class Actinopteri; order Cypriniformes; family Cyprinidae; genus Cyprinus; species Cyprinus carpio. Next base: position 9,242,040 of record NC_056573.1, on the reverse strand, counting down.
TTGACCACTGGGTGGCAGTATTTTCACAGTATTTGTGAAGATGAAAATGTAAACGCTGCAGATAAAAATCTACGAACTTATTAATGGTGCAGAGTGTAATTTCACTGTAGTGGCACCAGACAGAATCAGAACTGCAAAAAATAGTGGCAGTGTGTGGAAACAGTTTATAAACACCTCCTTGTCTGGACAAAAGCTGTTATTGTTAACAAAAAAAAATTTATTTAAATGAAAAAGTACTGGACTGAACTAAATGTTGGCTTAGCAACAACTAACTGAAATAGTGTTTTAGTAACATGTATGTATACACACACATATATACACACACACAGTGGGTACGGAAAGTATTAAGACCCCCTTAAATTTTTCACTCTTTGTTATATTGCAGCCATTTGCTAAAATCATTTAAGTTCATTTTTTTTCCCTCATTAATGTACACACAACAACCCATATTGACAGAAAAACACAGAATTGTTGACATTTTTGCACATTTATTAAAAAAAAAAACCTGAAATATCACATGGTCCTAATTATTCAGACCCTTTGCTCAGTATTTAGTAGAAGCACCCTTTTGATCTAATACAGCCATGAGTCTTTTTGGGAAAGATGCAACAAGTTTTTTCACACCTGGATTTGGGGATCCTCTGCCATTCCTCCTTGCAGATCCTCTCCAGTTCTGTCAGGTTGGATGGTAAACGTTGGTGGACAGCCATTTTCAGGTCTCTCCAGAGATGCTCAATCGGGTTTAAGTCAGGGCTCTGGCTGGGCCATTCAAGAACAGTCATGGAGTTGTTGTGAAGCCACTCCTATTTTATCTGTGTGCTTAGGGTCATTGTCTTTGTTGGAAGGTGAACCTTCGGCCCAGTCTGAGGTCCTGAGCATTCTGGAGAAGGTTTTCGTCCAGGATATCCCTGTACTTGGCCGCATTCATCTCGATTGCAACCAGTCGACCTGTCCCTGCAGCTGAAAAACACCCCCACAGCATGATGCTGCCACCACCATGCTTCACTGTTGGGACTGTATTGGACAGGTGATGAGCAGTGCCTGGTTTTCCTCCACACATACCGCTTAGAATTAAGGCCAAAAAGTTCTATCTTGGTCTCATCAGACCAGAGAATCTTATTTCTCTGTCTTTTAGCAAACTCCATGTGGGCTTTGGGTCTTTTAGCAAACTTTTAGGTTTATATTGCATTAGGTTTCTGCTTTACCTCTCTCACCAAGGCTCTTCTCCCCCGATAGCTCAGTTTGGCCGGACGGCCAGCTCTAGGAAGGGTTCTGGTCATCCCAAATGTCTTCCATTTAAGGATTATGGAGGCCCCTGTGTTCTTAGGAACCTTAAGTGCAGTAGACATTTTTTTGTAACCTTGGCCAGATCTGTGCCTTGTCACAATTCTGTCTCTGAGCCCTTCAGGCAGTTCCTTTGACCTCATGATTCTCATTTGCTCTGACATGCACTGTGAGCTGTAAGGGTCTTATATAGACAGGTGTGTGGCTTTCCTAATCAAGTCCAATTAGTATAATCAAACACAGCTGGACTCAAATGAAGGTGTAGAACCATCTCAAGGATGATCAAAAGAAATGGACAGCACCTGAGTTAAATATAGGAGTGTCACCGCAAAGGGTCTGAATACTTAGGACCATGTGATATTTCAGTTTTTCTTTTTTAATAAATCTGCAAAAATGTCAAGAATTCTTTGTTTTTTCTGTCAATATGGGGTGCTGTGTGTACATTGAGGAAAAAAATGAACTTAAATGATTTTAGCAAATGGCTGCAATATAACAAAGAGTGAAAAATTTAAGGGGGTCTGAATACTTTCCGTACCCCACATACATACACATACAAAATAAATAAAGTATATACACACTACATACACATATACACATACACACACACATACATATATATATATATATATATATATCCACACACATAATGCTAATTAATGCTAAAATAACACTGGTTGGGCTGCTCTTTGGGAAATACAACCTACAGTATTTATAGCTGTCATTGCACATTAAGCTGGAATAGAAAGTATTTCAACAATAACAATAAAAATGATAAACATCATTTTTATGTTCCCCAGATGTCAGATACATAACACTTACAAATGCTTTTTATTAACATACTTTGTTTTGTGGTCAAAGATAATCATACATATTTGACACCTGTCAAACATAGTCTTTAATTTAATAGTACCATTATCTATCAGAATTACAGAATATTGAGAATTTGGTTGAAAATGTCGAGTTTCACAGCAAATTCATGCAACCCCCATCACAATATCAGGGTTACGTTTGGAATGGCACTTCAAAGTGAAGTTCGTTACAGAGGAGTCATTAGGCAGCAGATTCAATTGAGCACATACATGAAACACTCATCTGAAACAGGACATCATCTAAGTTTCATTTTAGAGGCTTCATGAGGAGAAAGTTGGGAGAAGTTGATAGTTGCATACACGGACTGACATGATATCGACGGACTTCGAGTGGCAGCCTCCAGGAAGTTAATACAGTAATAAATCTCAACACGGTCTAATTTTATCTTGTGCAGAACCCTTTGAAACTTGAAACATCATCATGGGTTACACAAAAGTATCAAATTACATACAAAAGCTAGTAGTTGGGCACTGTGGATAGCTGGCTTACATTGAAAACTTGTAAATAAATTAACCAACATAAAAAGAAGTCCTCTCTTCAAGCAGGGCTCTTTCGATGAAGCGTGTCCATACAATGACTGGCAGCAGTAGTCGTGTTCGTGCCGGAAAGTGGAGCGGTTGAGCAGTAAAAGCTGTCTCTTTCAATGTTAATAGTAACATAGCAGGAATGCCCTCCCACGAGGTTCCACAACGTCTGGGAGCGATGCCATGATTGTAACCAACCCATAAAGTGCTTCCGCAATAGGACAATAAAAATAAATGTTACACTGGGATAAAAACACGAGTTCAGGCACAACCGCAAATGTACCGAGTCTTTCATTTTTTGAACGGTGTCAAGCGTCCGATATTGTGCCAGAAATTGGAGGTCTTGCGTTTGGGTTCGGCCAACATGATGACCTGCTGCTGGGGCAGGGAGGTGGGAAGCGTTGGGTGCTTCTGTCGCAGCAGGAAGTCATAGTAGGGCCTGGTCACAGCTGCTGGGAGGAGGACATAAACAAAAGGTCAGGACCTGAGAGATTTCAGTCATTGGAGAACAGGACACAGATGTAGACATGGGTTTAGCAGACTAGCGTGTTTTGGTCAGCTGGTTATGTGTGTTTGAGCTTGATCAGTTATGGGTATGCTGATATTATGTAAATGGGTTTAGTGTGCACTAGGGAAGGATGGGTTGCTAATGAATTACAGAAACTAAATCAGTTACTGTAAATAAACGCCTGGGGTATCAATGCAGATTTTCTGATTTAATTCCATTTGATCATTCATATGAAAGTGATTCTCAACTCAGCTAATGCTGTACATCTTGTACATCACAAAAATTCATGCCATTTATTTGCCAGATACAATAACCAAATCATAAAAAACACTTATATTTTCCTTTCTAATCATTTTTATATTATTATAATAATTAAAATAGAAACTGACATATTTCAGTTATAAATTCCCATGAAAAAGTGGCGAAAGTTCAATGATTTGTAAAAATGCCCAGCTCATAAGAGCCATTATGAATCAGATTACATTGTTCTGCATGCTGATATACTAAAAATAAAAGATTCATTTGTTTGTGAACTGGGCTACACTGGTTGTGCTGTGCATTTTGATTCACTAAAAAGAACTGGTTTAAGAGAGTCATTTATTTGTGAATCAGACTACATTGTTTGCTGTGCATGTGTTTGATTCGCTAAAAAGTCTTTTTTCAGTCTACACTGATCACTCGTATGTTTTTGAGTCACCAAAAAGAACCAAAGGGTTTAAAAGATTTATTATTTAGCTGATTGGACTACACTGCTGTTTGCTACTTTATATGATGTTATTTCACTTAAAGGAGTCATGAACTGAGAAATCAAAATTCCCTTGATGACATATAAAATGTCATTGTAATATAAGAACATCCTCTAAGTTTCAGAACTCTAAACTTTCTCGTTAGTCTAAAAACAGCTTATATCGAAGCCAATCTGGCAAAACAACAGCTTGTGGAATGTGCCACTTTATGAGGTAATAAACCCCGCCTCTGCAGAAGATCAACGCCTGCTTCTACAGTACATCACTGCCTGTTTAGCCCCACCCACAGATTCGTGCACAGAGTGTAAACAACGAGAGAGGCAAACACAGGTCTATGCAGAAACCAAACGATAAAGATGCTCCGAAGACAACAAGACGCTGTACAGTGCCAAGCTGCGGAAAAACACAGTCTTTGCATTGCCTTCCTTCTGATCCCAGCATTAGAAAAAGTTTATTTTTAAAGGAGATCCAGACCATGTCAGTAAGAACTTGGTCCTTAGTTCACTTAATTTTACCACAGATTCGTTTACAAACAAGGTTCAATTCAACGCAGGATTTTCAGAAAGACTGAAACGAAAACATGATTCTGTGTCGACTTGATATTGGATTGTACTGAGTATTTATGCATTTTAAACCTACTGTAAATCAAAGCAGCGCCCACAATCCGCCAGGCCTATTCAAACAGAGTGTTCCGATGCAGGGGTCAAAACAGGACAGAAAATACTGTATTCTAAATTATGATGTGTTTTTTTATGTAAAAATCTTGATAACATTATAAGTGGACCTCAGAGAACAGTACAAAATAATAAAAAAGGCAGTTCATCATGACATAGTTTATAAAAGAGTCTTCTGTTCATGAAATCAGACTATATTTTTTGTTCTGTATGATACTGATTCACTAAAAATATCTGTTTTAAAAGTCATTTGTTCGTGAATCAGACTACACCAGTTTTTTTTTTTTTTTTTTTTTTTTCTGGCAGTTTCAGTAGTGGTGATGATTTAGTAGTGCAGGAAAAACAACTGATCTTTTGATTTCAAAGACTCAATATTGATATTCTAATGATGATCATGAATAATCAGAAAATCGATATCTTTACCCAGCCTCAGTTAAGTAAGCAGATAAGTCACACTAACACACTGTGGAATTACCCTGGACTACTCGATTGGCTCTCTACTTTGAGAGGACACCCAGGATATTGCCCTGCGCAGGACCCCAGGGGGCACCCTAACCCCCCGCCCCTGCCTACGCTGGGGGGCTTCAGGGAGGAGAGGTGAAGTTAAGGTGGCCCTGGGAGCCAGAGGTCCTGAAGGTTCAGAAAAACGTAGGCACTTGGAAGTTTTTGGGTGAAGAAGTGAAGGAGTTCTGAGTGCCAAAAGGTGCTGTAAAGCTAGTGCTGCTCCAGGGCAGTATAATAATAATGAAACAACACAAACATGGTCAAACACGTGCTTGTGAACAGATAAACAGTGACCACACATGCCACAACTCACTACATGCTCAACTGAAATGAGTCTCCACACTATATCCTGAATATTTCACATATAATAATAGAAAAAACACATCAACTTGACAAAATTCACCTTTGGGCTTCCCTGTTTGATGTCTTTTAGATGCATTCAACATGGCCTGCTTCTTCTGGACCTCTGTGATCGTAAAACCTGTTTGGAGGACAAAACGAAAACATTTAACAACTTTCAGATGATCGATTAATCAACTACAGGAACTGACTGATACTTATGTCATTAACAAACATAAAACTAAAATCAGCAATACATAAAATATATATTTTGAATATTTCATGGCAGTGATTGAATGCACATTAGTGATAAACAAAAGCTGAAGTACTAAATTAACTAACTGGTATAAATACAAAGTAAAACAAACTGAAATAAGAAAAAAAAAAAAACATTAAACCTAAAGAGAAATATATATATTAAAAAAAAAAAATTTAACAAAAAATACCTTTAATAAAACTAAAAGGAAAACTTTTTAAAAGATATAAAAAATAAAAAAGAATTCAAAATATAAATCTGGTTGCCAGGCCGTTGCTATGCGGTTACTAGGGTATTGATAGGTTGTAGCCTTTCTGGTCCTTAGATATGACTGAGGATGCAATTCTAGGTGATTTTTATTTTGTTCAATCACCACATGATTTCTAGTTGTCATTTGCATCCATTTTTGCTGATGGAGAACAAATGATGCAGGATAAAAATAATACATGTAAAGACTGAGAACAATCAAATCGATACTTTTAAGAGCCTGTTCACCTGTTTCGAGGTCATGCTGGACCTGTTCCCGTTCATCTGCAAAGGCTCGCAGCCAGCGCTGCTTCTGCTCGGGTTTCTTGGCACACAGAAGGTGGACCTCCTCTCCCCCAGGAGAGCATAACTTCAAGGCATTCTTCACACTCACGTTAAAGTCCTTATCCTTCCCATCCTCTACATCCACCACTTGCATCTGATCCATGTCTAACCGCCCCTTGTAGTACAGGATGTCCCTCCGAAGCAGATCCTGTGGTGCCGATCAAGAAAGTAAAACATCTTATAAAATAACTATGTTAATACTGCTTGGTTGGAACTCCTTAAAAAGCATCTGCCATCAATAATAGTGATTCTGACCTTTTTACAGAAAACCAGTTGGTGGTCAAAGAGAAAGAACATTCGCTGCTGGCCCTTGGCTTGTGGCTGGGAGATCTTGGTCAGGTCTCCTGAGAAAATCAGATCAGAGCTCCTGCTCAAGATGTCTTCGCCCTAATGAAGGGGAAAAAGAGCCTGTGAGAGCACACACTTCAAGAGTGAATCAGTGTGTGAACACTATACAAACTGCTTGTGTAATTTACCTCCCAGTCCTCTATGGAGCTCTGCCACTGAGCAATTTTGTCAATATTCTCCAGACGCCGCTTTCTCTCATTGATCAGTCTGGCCACGTTCTTCATCGCATTTAAGGCAGCTTCCACATCCTTATAATCTCTGAAAAGCAAAATGTATGAGATTAGCAATATGTGAATGTGATTCAGCAACTGGTCATCTCATCTATTAGTGCTCATGAGTTATATTGATTTTTCCTTTAAGTTATTGCATAGAAATGTAAAAATCTACTGGGCAACAGTGTTCATTTATACCAAATATTTTGAAAATTCAGCTTTGCCATCACAGGAATAAATTAAAACATACATGTTTTCAGTTTGAATATATTTTCGAATGTAATTTATTCCTGTGATGGCACAGCTGAATTTTCAGAAGCCATTATTCCAGTCCTCAGTTTCACATGATCCTTCATAATTTTTTTTTTTTTATATCACTGATTACCATTGAAGCTCATCAAGTGAAATATCACATTTTATGTTCATAAAGTGTGTGTGTGTGGGGGGGGGGGGGGGCTAATTTCTTAATTTCTTATTACAGATGTGCATATATGCCATGTTTCGATGGAGTTATTTTGTTGCGAGTGAGATGAATGAAGAGCACTACAGCACATATCTGCCTCTCTGCCATCAGTACATACTGTACATACAGTAGATATGGAGAAATTAGTCTCATCTACACAAATAATTTCATATTTTATTTAGATATCTTTATTTAAATGTGAACTAACTGTGATAACGTGCTAATGTGCTTAATTTCAAGATATCTATTAATTAATGTCAACAACAAAAAAATGTACATATAATTTACATCTTATCTTATAAATCACATATCGATGCGGACATACAGTACACTCTCAGAAAAAAAGGAAGAAAAGTTGTCACTGGATTAGCATATAAGCATCTTTTGAATGGGTACCCAGTGACAGCTTAGTAATGTGTAACAGTAGGCACTTGTGTAGACCTCAGTACCTGTGCTGTGGGTTGGTGTACTTCAGCAGTTCAGCCAGCTGCAGAGGATACTTGCAGATCTTCTGAACAGGAGTAAGCAAGAATCCATCCAACGAAATGTCGATCATCTTCTGGAGCAGACGACAGGCCTCAAAGAAGAACACGTACTTCTTGATCTTCATCACTTTGGAGAGCTGCACGCAGGCATTGGGGTGGTTGTTGCAATACTCGGAGTAGATCTGGAAGTTTGTTTGCTGGATGGGAAAAGAAACAGAAATCAAAATAAAAATCCAAACCAAACTGAACCCTACATTAACGCCTACACCCAAGTCAGCTTACGTGCTCTAAGAAGCAGGAACCAATCTCGCTGAGGTGAGGATGGTCTTTGTTAAATTTCTTCTCCAAGGCTTTGAGGAACTTCTTCTGGAAGCGGTAGAGCTCATCGATGTTCCCAAAGATAGTGCGCAGTTGCTCCTCTGTAAACATATCTGTCCTCTTCCGACACTGTTTTATATAGCCCTGGAATGCAAAGTGAGTATGTCAAAGGTTTAATGCTATAGTTGGATTATGGAGCAGCTTTACTCATTACTCTGATGTGAATCAGGTCATTCTCTCTCATGTAAACAGAGAGCCCAGTCACAATGTAACGAGATCCAGATGCTGAAGTAAACCAATCGATCAGAGCTGTGTGGTAAACTGACCTCACAGATGTCCTTTAGGTGTTTGATGTAATCCCTCTCTGTGCTCATGATCTCATTGATGACGTTGGCTCTCATCTGCTCCTTGCAGGGCAGACCGGGCCCTAAGGGGCCCTCCATGCTGGCCCCACCCCCTTCCGAGGCCCCATCCAGATTGGCTAAGTATTCCTCCATGGGCTCATCTTGGTTCACCCGTAACTACCAATAATACATAGGTCAGTGCACAATGCTGAATCATGATGCAATATCTGGCATTTTCTGGTCACTATGGCCAAGATGTACTGATAACTTGTGCCAGTGCAAACCCTCTTTTAGCTTTAAATAGACACTGTCAGGATCTACTAAAGAGGCGCAGTGAAAAATGAAAAGGCGCTGAAAAATATCTGCATTTGCATTTATAGAAGTTTCCATTGCAGACGCAAAATTTATGGGAGGAGAGTAATTAAATAAATCACGCAATGTGATTAACTAAGGTTTGCAGTAGTCAATTTCCAGGTATTTGCGCCATTATTTAATGTCCAATAAAAGCATGTCTTTTGTGCTTGAAATGACTGTTATAGTCACTAATTCTTGGTAGATAGAATTGATCATTATGGAAATAATCTGGTTGCGTCTGTATTCTTTAATTTGCACATTGTCAGTAGATCACTTGCAGAACTTTGCACTCCCATTTTATGGGCTTGTGGTCTCACTCTAACTTCTAATTAGTAAATTTAGTCATTTTTAGTAAATCTGGCCCTAAACGTTCACTGTGCAGTGGCTTTTACCAATGTACTTGGCAAAGAGAACACTGGTGCATTGACAGCCCCTCAATGTAGCCTAATGTAATAGTGATGGCGTAATGTGACAGTAATCAAATTTTTTTGTTATGAGCGGGAAGCCTGTTCTCCTTTACCCGAACAAAGCTGGCAGGGAACCAGCCCTCGCTGTCCAGCACCCGGCCCCACCACCACTCCTTGTTTGTGGCGTCCACTACTTCAATGACGTCTCCAGCTTTGAAGCCCAGCTCCTGGTCGTCCATAGTGACATGGTCCCATAGAGCCTCGGCACACACGCTGCCATCACTGATCAGCTATTGAGACACAAGTTGAAGGCAAAACTGATTGATAAAATGTTCCCTGTATACAGTAACTGATCATATTAGAGCAGTAACTACAGACACCTTCAGCGTGTATGATAGCAAAAATGTATGTAAATGAAAACTAATAAATAATACATGGAAATCGTTACACTTGTAAGTTCTTGCTTTTTAATACACACAGTACAACAACATGCAGTTTAATACTTAAATTAATTTAAATAATTAAAAAATACCATTAAAATAGGTACGTTTAGTCAAATATATGGATTTAAATATTGCTATTTATTATTTTGTTATATTTATGCAAATAAAAATAAAATAATATCTGAATAAATTATAATTTATAAATGATAATTGCTTTATAATTGCAAATAAAATATTTATAGGCTTAAGCCTAGTCCCAGACTAAAATGCATGATTGAGCTGTCTTAAATGAAAATAACTTACACTGACATATGTTAAAATAATGTCAGTGCCATTGTTTTGTCTCAAGATGCACACGAGTAGTTTTTTTCTGGCATTTTTATAAAAGCTGCTTAAATATCCTATTTTAACCTAGATTAAGCTAAGGCCTGTCTGTGAAACCAGACCTAAAAGTTATAACATTTTTAATGTTCTGTAATTGTAATAAAACATTATTAAAAAAATAAATAAAAATAAAAAATAACAATCTGATAATTAGCAATTTTATGCTTGGTTTTCAATTATACAATTATGTTGCATGGTGTGATGCTTACTAAAGGGTGTTTTTTTTTTTCTTACTAGGCTGCAATAAATTAATCAATAAATAAATAACTGTGTAACCATACAAAGCATTTAGCATATCTCAGTGGCATAGTGTGTTATCATACAATGATAAACAACCCTTCATTCTGTGCACTTAACCAAAACCAAAGTGCAATGCATCACTGGAGCAAGAATTACCAAATTAAGGCTTTTCTGTCTGCAGTTTGCTTTTTCCCTGAGTGGTCATTTTAAGTTTCCGCTTTTTGCTTGCAAGGATTGATTTGGCAAAGAAAGCAAAAAAACGGGTAATATATTGCCACACTGTTCAACTTGGCTACAGAGAAAATGAAGTGATATTCTGGCAAGCTTAACAGCCTCCATCAAACCATCTCTGCTGCACAGCTATGTGTGATCTATCAGTGCTGATGTAATAATCACACTCTGTCCATACTTTGTGCTCACAGCACCGATGGACTCGAAGGCTGAATATACACCCCCTGAATCCAGAGCCCAGCATTCTCATCACCACAGCTGTGCCTATGTACCTTGTTGCCTAGCGACACACCCACATAATTTTCCCACGTGCCTCCTCTTCATGGCCTGTGCATTGCAGTTTCTTGGTTTGTTCAAAGACACTATCAGAAACAGCCCTGGCACATACTGTACAAACATACAATAAAAACTAATGAAAATCATGAAGGATCATGCTGATCATGAATTAACAAGATTTTTAAAACTAGTCTGGATGTTCTAGTATCAGAATAACATTTTTGATGAGCCATGCCATGCCAAGTTCAATGGTTGATTTTCCAGTTTGTTTCCTACTGAATATTTATTTCTCACCAAGTTGCCATGCTGCTCTACTAAAATATAACCTCACTTTAACCGTGTCAAGCTCACCAGTGTGACCTCTATTTTTTCCGTAGAGTCCCGTTCACCAGCAAAAGGATTATTCAGATCCCCTTTGGGATAGTCTGGCATAAAAGAAAGCCACACATGGGCCAAAAACACCAGTCATCATAATGTTTATTGTGCTCACTAGACAGAATCAAGGCATATAGATCCACAAGTTGACAGTTACACAACAAAACAAGCACCGACATTCACAGGCTTCCACACATGAACACCCAAACTCACATACTCACAGAAGCAGACAAAACATCTGAAGATAGCCGCAGATGACCCATACAAGTCACTCAAGAGTGGTTACGGTTTGGTAAATAATTAACATGGTGCCGTCTCAGTATATTACTTCTGGCTGAACGCTGCCAACCTCACACACACAGTCCCACCCATTCCGGTTACCTCCACTGTGATGTCTGCATCCTGAAAACCCATCCATGAGTGAGCAAGAGGGACCAACTGTCCCTCCTCCTCCTTCTCGTCTTCCTCTCCACCCCTCCCCTCGCACTTTCTCTTCACTGCGGCTGCGCCTTACTGGAAGGCCAGCAGGAACATCAGCACTACGTTGATGATGACCAGCAACATCATGATGACGAACACCACCACCTTCTGGGTCTCCGGGCTGAGGTTGCACCGCAACAGGAAGTGAGCCAGGCCCTGCCGAGACATCATTCGCTGGCCTCCACGAGCCATGGTGCCGGAAACCCCCTCACCTAGAGGTCTGTGCACGAACGCTCGACGGCACACGGTTTGCAAACCGGATCCGCTCTGTGTTTTCGGTGAAACGTGAGGGGGAGGGGGAAGAGCCTCCACGTCCACAGTTACCTGCTCACTTCCTTTCCGTTCCCTTCTCGTTCTTTCTCTCTTTCTCTCGCGTGCACACTATCTTCCTCCTCCTCGTCCCACACTCCCCTCGGTTCTTTCCCCGCACGCTGCTGATGTCAGGAGCAGGGGTGGATATATTCTCCTTCTATGCTTTTTTGTGTCCCTTCCTGTCTGTTTTTTGTCTTTCTGTGCTCCCTTTCGCTGCCTCCACCTCGTTCTCGTTCCTCGTCCTCCTGCTCTGCTTAAACCCACTGCGGTGTTAATTCCCTTGGATCTGATTTACGCACTTGAAATCCCTTCTCTTTTTACCGTCTCTTTTGCAAAACGCAAGGCTGAGGGGCAGAAATGGTTGCTGCATCTGTGGTTAGCGGCTCTAGCCGTCCATCCATCTCCCTGAATTGACTTCTGTTTTTGCTCCTGTTTTTTTTCCTCTTATCCTTCCCAGCCAATCGGCTGGCGGTGCTGTGAAGCGTATCCAGGATACCAGAGTAGCAGAGGCCGGCCTTAGCGGCAGCAGGAGAGAGGCAGCGGTGGGGGGAGGGATGTGAAAAAATGCAGCATTATACATCCTTTCTATACGGGCACGTCTCTATTGGCCGAGCCGGCTGCCCATCAGCCGCACTTCCTGTGTTAAAGCGAGGACGTCCTGCTCATCTCCTGAGGCAGTCCTACAGTGACGGTAATGGTGCTGGAGATATTAATTAAAGGATGTATGAGGTCCCAAACACCTCTTGAGCTTTAATTTCCTGACCGGTGTCAGTAAGGAAGGATTAAAGCAGTCATCCTCACTCGTCTCGTTCCCGTGCATCTATTTGTGCACAGCTAATGGGATTAGTGAAGGCCTCTGATTCCACTAACCTGCTGTTCTCTCTCTCTCACCGGCCGCAGAGCCACATCCCCACTGTCACAGTGTCACACAGCACGATACTTCCTTTTAAATCAGCAGCTGTGCCTTTTTTTTTTACATGCACACACACAAGCTCAGGGGTTTTCAACCTGTGGGTCGCTAGCACCTTTGAAGGGGTGCGCGAGCATCAGTTAATTCAGAGACATTCCCTTGAGGATTTATGAATATGAGTTAGCAAATCTTTAGCCATCCACTAGGGGGCAATCTGACTCCCACTGCTAGTCAATAGTTAGAGAAGTCTTGGCTCCAGTATCAGTCACGCTTATTGACAGTGATTTTTGACAAGATTCACGGTTAGCCATGTCAGAAATCCAACCACGGATTGGCATGTTGTTATCTCAGAAACACGCTAAGCCATCATATTGAATCAGTATGTTTCAGTATAATTACGCACGCTATACCAGGGGCGCTTCTAAACACTTTTTAGGTGGGTTTCACCCCCCCCCCATCTGTCACCTTAGCCCCCAAAAACTATCTTAAAGGGGTCATATGATGTTGCTAAAAAGAACATTATTTAGTGTATCTGGTGTAATTAAATGTGTTTATGCGGTTTAAGGTTCAAAGAACATACACAATTTCCACATACTGTACATTATTGTTTCTCCTCTATGTCCCGCCTTTCTGAAACGAGTCGTTTTTTACAAAGCTCATCGTTCTGAAAAGCAAGGTGTGCTCTGATTGGCCAGCTATCCAGTGAGTTGTGATTGGTCGAATGCCTCAAGCGTGTTACAGAAATGTTACACCCCTTTTCATACTTTGATGCGTGTCCCGGGCAGAACAAGACAAAAACAATAAAACTCATTACTAACGAGCCATTTGTTGCATCCAGTGGAGACATAATTACAGATTATAATGACTTATACTGTGTTTTTACACGTTTTTACAGATAACAATCAGTATTTTTAGTAAAATATTTAGTAAAAATATTCTTAAATATCTCCAATATAACTGAAACAATAAAAAATTACAATGGAAGCAAAATAAGTGCAAAACAAGATACTGAATTGAATTTGAATTTTCTTAATCCTTTATTTCTCTTTTCTCTATCTTATTGTTTTTTCAGTCAGTATGAAAAGGAAAATCATTTCATTTCGATCTACTGTATTTTCTAAATGTATCTTGTTGATTTAACTGCGATCATTTCATCCATGCTTGTGTTTTATTTTGTACATTTGTTTGACCCTGTAATTTTTTTTTATCAAAATGCCATAACTGGATCTTTACCATATGGGATATAATCAGTGTTGGGCAAGTTACTCTGAAAATGTAATCAAATTACTGATAACTGATTACTCCTTTTAAAAGTAATTACTGTTACTGTTCTGATTACGTTATTTCAAAAGTAATTAGTAATTAGTTACATTACTAGTTACATTACTTTTTTTCTCCATGATATTTATGAAATCCCAGCATACACCCAATAATGAATCTTTCTTAATGTCTACAATTCGTTTGTTATAATGAGAGGATTCGTGAAAACACAAATTTCAGCACTGCATAACTCAACTCTGCAAACACGTGTTATACTCTGCATACGTTTGCACCTGTTAATCATTTATATTTTATATTAGTTCATGTTGCTTTTGTGCAATAGATAGATAACAATGTATTTGTTTTTAGCTATTTTATGTTTAGATATTTCTAGATACTCCTGAATCCCGCACACACACGAGTGTTTATACGCTCACAGCAGCATCTTGTCCCGTGCTGCGCTCTGTTGCGTCGGGTCTCGCGGGAGCAGGTCTCTAATCCAGTGGCACTTGACAGAACGTGTGCTACATCCTTTATACAATTTCTAGATTATAAAACACTGCATTCTGTCAGTAATGTAACACGCTTGTAATATTACTCTAATTACTATTTTGAAAATTATAACGCATTAGATTACTCCGTTACTAAAAAAGTAATCAAATTACAGTAACGCGTGTTACTGCCCAACCCTGGATATAATACCAGACTTCTCCAGTCATTTAGTCCACTTAAACTTTTTACAACTGACTGCAAGCTTTCATTCATATCTGCCTCCATCCAGTCAGCAAACAATGGAACCAAGTCTCATCCTACTTTTTTTTTTTTTTACAATAATTCATCTTAAATCACAATACAGAAGAAAAGGTCTGCTGCTACTTCTGATTTATTAACAAAAATAATTGAGGTTTATGCTTATAACAATGTTAGATATTCTCAAAAAAAAAAAAAAAAAATATATATATATATATATATATATATATATATATATATATATATATATATATATATATATATATATTTTTTTTTTCAGTGTACTACTAGGCTACTATGGGTGTTTGCTTAGCGGGCCAAAACTCTTCTGTAAACTGGTGCATAATCTGAAGGAAACTATTATTATAACTATAATATAAAAACTGGCTAAACACCGACCCTAAAAGCTTGCTATTCTCGAACAAGGAACTGCTGAGGGGTTATATTCTGGTCGCTAAATATGCCTCAGATCCCTTCTATAATGCAAGCTTAGATCTCCAGGTGAAAATTATTATGATCATGATTTGAGGTACTGTATCATTCATGCCCTTGCGAAAAAGAAGTCTATTCAAGTGTGCTGTAAGTATACTTATTTTAAACTAAAAATAGGAAAGTATACTTTCAGTCTGCTTTTTTTGTACTTCTCAGAAATATACATAAAATGACATTTAAGCATACTTGACATATATTTGAGCTGTACTTGTGCTCTGGGAATCTATGTTTTCATTGTTATCCGGTAGGGGTGCTAGTACACACATCTTCTGAACAGAATTTCCAAAATACAAGGGAAGAAGAAACCAAAACAACAGATGCTTCCACATGTAATCTAACATGGTTATCAGACATAAAACAGCATCAAAACTGTGTAACGTTATGGAATAAAATGTCAACCCATGAAGAGCTCTGGGCTGTTAATCAACTCCATCTACGTTTTTATTATCACTCTGAATCCAATTCATAGTCTTTTTTTTTTCAGCTTTTTGTTCAAAATGTTTATTTCCTTATTTGCTTTTTTTTAATGAAACTTACCCACATTCAAGTATTTATAAAAAAGAATGCATGAAGCTAGAATAAAATGTTTTTGTTTACAAGCAGATACCCAGTTATTTCTTTTGATGTTTTGTATGTTTAGATATTCATATAACAAAACATATACAAATTAATACCTAAATAGGGACATAGTAGTATACTTAAAGTATGATGTAAAGTTCACTTAAAGAAAATTTACAAGTATACTTCCAGTATAAAACTACTAAACTAGTAGTTTACCGAGACTATACTTCAAGGTGTACTAAAACTGCTTCAAGTATTTAATTAGTAAACCATCAGTATAAGTTCACTTTAGTATAGTTGCAGTACAAACTAAAAACATAGATGTAAACTAGTTTTGTACTCAAAGTTTAGCACTGTTATACTTAAAGTATACTTTTATATACTAGAAAGAGGGCCAATTTAGTCCCAAGGAGTAATGAAATAGTACACTTACAAGTATACTACTAGTACACTGATATTTGTATACTTACTACATAAAGTGTACTTAAAAATATACTTAATAAAATAAACTTGAAGTATACTTCTTTTTGGTAAGGGTGTCTGTAGCACGAACGATGCAGGACGAGTTACACACTAAAGTTTATTACTAGGGGTTGTTCAAATGTCTGAGCAATAGTAACAGTATTGCCTGCCTTAGCCTGCTATTAAAACAATGACACTTACATCTTGCCTGTTTAGTATTTACTGGATTCTTTACCAGGACAGAAGGGCTAAAAACAATAACAACAGCATCAGCACAGGGCTTCTGTGCAGCTCAGTGCACACCAAGCTCCCAGAGGCCCTGCTGTTGATTAGATTTTTCTGCTGTTTCTGACTAAAATGCTGAATGGAGTTACTGAGCCACGTTCAAAATTATACCAAACAGTCATAAATCAAACTCCGACACTCTGCATATTCTCTGAAATACTTTGTAGATAACAGTATCTTCCTACAACAAGGATTCATCTTCAGTTATGTTGAAGATGATGGGAGAAGTACAGTGGTAGCAGGTCATTCTGCTGGTCTCAGGCCTCAGGAGGGGAACAGATGGGTAGTAGACTGAATTCCAACATGTATGAACACTGAATCAAGAGCACAGCTACATACTAAACTAAAGTGGTGCCTTGAAAGCCTGTCTGAAACCAGTTATCTTCATACAAAAACACAGTTTGTTTTGGCTCTATATGGCCTTGGGTTTCAAACACAGACTACCGGCTCTTTAAGTGCTGAAAGGAACATTCAGCTTCTATGAATGTCTTACTATAGACTGAGAAACAGAAGCACAATCTGTGAACACTAACGAAGACTAACACATAGACAGCCTGTATGTTCTACCTCATTTATGGCCAGCTGCTCTCCTCCTCCTCCTGGGTGTCCGAATCGGTTGGAGGAGCTGCGAAACTCATTGTACAGGTCATCTTCACTCCCCACCTCATCCGCAAGGCCAGACTTATCCTGCGGTCCATCAGTTATCACCAAGGCTGAAAAGTAAAGCACAAAACTGTCAGTCCTGCAGCATCTGGGGTCTAGCGCAAAGCAGATTCAGCTTTGTCTTGCAATAATATTGTTTGTTAATATGCCAAATTTAAAAGATACAAAAAGGTTTATAGATTCTCAGTTTTGATCACAATGAATAAATTGTCATTTTGCATTAAAACACTGAAATAGTATATGACACATTTATAGTGTTTAAGATTACAACATGTCATTTTTTTGTATTGCTGGTTAACATGGCCTATAACTGAACAACCAAAATGGTGCCTCCTATGTGGGAAAAAAAGGCTTTATCTAGGCCAAGGGATTTTCAGACTGGGGTCCACAAGGAGGTGCTGGAGGGGCATATATATATATATGTATATGTATAGTAATATATATATATATATATATATATATAATATATATATGTATATATATATATATATATATATATATATATATATATTATATATATATATATATATATATATATATATATATATATATATATATATATATATATATATATATATATATATGTATATTTAGTCATTTATATATATATATATAAAAAAAAAACACAACATATATATATATATATATATATGTATATGTATATGTATATGTATATGTATATATATATATATGTATTTATAGTACATTTTTTTCCTCATGTCATTTATATGTAGATATATATATATATATATATATATATATATATATATATATATATGTGTGTGTGTGTATAGTTAAGCCAATTATTTAATATAGCAAACAGTGTGTCTTTATAATATTACAAATACTAGCATTTTAGGAAAAGGGACCCTCCTTAGGCTATTCTCGTATATGGAAGACTTTGGTATGAATAACAATAAAACGCCCTGTTTTAGGACCCTAACATGATAACCATTTCCCCAGCCTGGAAATTAGGAAATTTCATGACCTCTACTTGTAAAGCCACACTTGAAAAGAGGTATAATCCACTAATTAGCAGTTGGAATATTTGATAAGCTGCATTATATTAACAGTTGGCTGATAAACGGCGAAGATCAACATACCATCATATTAAACGATCAAACCTGTGACAAAGTTTTTCTATGTAAACATGTGCTAGATTTTTGTCAACTGCATTTACATATCTAACTTTCTACAACATTTTGAGCATTATTCAAATCTTTAGACCTTGTATTCTTTTTACTCCACTATTGAGCATCTCACATTTTTAAATGCAAAAACATATTCTAAGTGGATGGCCCCTAAGGTGTTCACATAAACATCTGACCTGAATCCTTTGTCCCTTTAAAAATGTTCCGTCCCATCACAGTACATCCAACAACATGACGTTCAACAAACGTCAAAGGAAAAAATGATGAAATGAAACAGAAAAAGTCTCATGCATCATGTCACTCATTTAATAAAAACAAAGGACTATTCTGTGTCAGCGTCTGATTCATTTCTACTTTGTTGTTTTTTTGTTTTTTTTGCTAAAATTTCCTTGTTTTTGGCACTTGTCACCAGAACTGAAAACACATCAAGCATCAAAAAAGCTTTCTTAACAAATCAGCAGTTTGAAGATTGTTAGCAGACACTCAGGGGAACCATAACAACAAGCTTGCAGTTAGCGTTTCCATAACTTTCACTTTTGAGCTAACAGTGTGAACAAAATGCTCCAATAAAACTGGTGAGATGCTTATCAACTCCACAGTGGTGCATTAATGTGCCTTTTCATGTGTTTGCCGTTAGAACACTGGAAACACTTTCTGTTGTTATAGATGGCTGGCTTCTCCACCGACGGGATTGCTATTATTTATTAGTGTGCAGTAAACCAGTGAGGAAGAGTAGACCTGGCCAAGTATCTTCCTGTCTCATTCATAATAAATGGATGGGAGAGAATGGAGTTAGACTCAAATCTGCACCCCTGAGAGATCCTTTGTTCTGGCGATGCATGCGGTCCGTGAAATCGAGGTAAATGAGAATACTGCTTTAAATTGTGAAGATGTAATTGAGAATGTAATCTGCATTGAAACTGTGGTGAGAGTGGCTTCACGTCAAAATTCAACTGTTGAAAAGGATCCGAAAAACGAGCCTAAAAGCACTGCAGGATTGCTGTCATTACAAGAAAAGCTGTATGTACGTGTGGAAATTCATCTGGTAATTCTGTTATGCTCTTTTATGTAGGTTAATTGTGGAGCCAGTGGATTGATTAGGGAGACGGACAAGCGAATCAAATCGTCCTGATTTATTTATAGGCTGTTAAGTGTGGCCCAAAGCATAAAGCAATGCGACGGCACATGTCAGCAGAGTGCAGCATTTCCAGGGCCACATGGGCTGATATCAAATCTAGTTCACTCAGAGTCAGATGGTCACAGTGGGGTAACCCAAACAATCCTGTCTAGGACAGCCCCCATAACTGCATTCATGTGCAACAGAATGTTTTCTTTGTATTATTGTCTTCGGATTTAAAGCAGGACAGGGTTTGGGTTTTGTTTTCAAGCTTTTGAAGGAAGTTGTAGCGCAGACCTGAAGGAGGTATTGGATGGAGAATCAGTGAGGAGACTTTTGAGTCTCATGTACGATATACTGCTTAAACATGAGACTTTCTCAATACAAAATTATACCAATACTTGACATTTTTAGAACTTATAAGCCTTATTGCATTTACATTACTGAATGCAGTTAAAGAAATATTCTGGGTTCAGTACACGTTAATCTCAGTTGACAGCATTTGTAGAATAATGTTGATTGCCACAAAATTAATTTAATCACTCCTTTTCTTAAAAAAATCAGGGATAAAGTGGGGCATTTACAATGGAAGTAAATGAGGCCAATCCATTAAAATACTATTTCAATTGTATAGCCACAAGATGTAAACATGTCTTAATAAGATTTTGTGAAAACTTTTTTCTGTGACAAAATATCCATATACTTAAAATGTCAACACAAATAATAAAACCTAAAAAATATATTAATGATTTTCAAGTAATAAACTTTACAATTAAAACATAATTTCTTACAGTGAATAACATCATGACTATTTGTAAGTGCTTTTCTGCTGTTAAATCTTCCAAAAATGCCCTATTTACTTCCAGTGTATCACAGCATGACCTTAATATTTGCTTTCTTTAAGAAAACAAGATACATGTCTTAATTATTTTTGTATTAATCAATTTTGAACCTGGAATATTCCTGTAATAAAAAACTGCTCCTTGAGTACAGTACATATAAACTCTAGTATGTAGTCTAGAATCATTCACTGAAAAGCACAATAACTCCTAACATCCACAAACCATACATTTTTAAATCAAGCATACCATTATACAGCCCAACACATGAACACACACACACACAGAAAACACACACACACACACACACACATATATATATAATATATATATATATATATATATATATATATATATATATATATATATATATATATATATATGATTCATGATATATGATTCATGATCTGCTGACAGTAATTTAAGGAGTTGATCAAACAGGCAGGACTGTGAATGCGCACTGACCTGCTTCCTTATAAGTCCACATCCTCATAAAGTCACCCGACCGCACAAATTCACCTCTGAGCCATGCAGACGAAGACTTCCACTCAGCCTTAATCTACGTGCACTTTAAAGATTAAGACCTAGTTCTAAAATGACACTAACTTCTAACACAACAGTTATCAAAACCTAGAAATTACGTTATAGTGGCAAACACTAAAGAACTAATATAAAAGATTGAGAGAAAATAGGAAATATATCGGAAAAGTCCCTTCACCTCAGACAGAGGTCATGTCAGCATTTTTGAAATCGCTGGTTTCCCTTTTAGTCAAGATTTTTGAATGGAAGATCCTACTCCTCTTAAAGCCTTAGGGGCTCTATCATACAACTGGGACAATGTGGCGGCAGGCGTTTTTTGCTAGTTTCAGCCCGACACAGTAATCATTTTCACGTCCTGCACCACATTGTTTAAATAGCAAATGCATTTCCACCCATTTGTGCGTCCATGGGCGTGCTGGTCTAAAAAAGAGGTGTGTTCAGGCGCACTGTTGGCGCATTGCTATTTTGAAGAACTGAAAATAGACTGCCCCATAGACCAACTCAAACCTGGTCTAAAGTCTGGCGCAATATTTTTTTGTTATTTAAAGGGCGCGTTAGTAATATGCTCCTATAGGCGGGTGCACAACACGCGTACACTTTGTTTATTACACACACAGAGATGGACAGCAGCGCAGCAGCACACAAACATACATACAAACATATATTCGCCATGTAAATTGCGAACCCGGCATAGCACAAGCACAACTTGCTTTTATAAGGGGATGGCAGATGAGAATCTGATTGGTTTATTGCACGTTACGCCCAAAAAACACCCATTACTCATTAAGAGGATAGGGAAACCCGTTTAGACCGCCGGCTGTTTTCCCATAGTTAAACTAGTTTAAAGTGCATTCAGACATGCCTCAAGTGCACCTGCACCGTGCGCTTTAGACCATGTGCTTAGATCATCAAAATAGGGCCCCTGGTCTAAAGTCAATGGTGCAGTAGTTTTTTTTTGTTATTTAAAGAGCGTGTTAGTATAGCTGGGCCCACAGTGTGCGTACACTTTGCTTATTACACACAGAGGGACGCACAGCAGCACACAAGCATGCCAAATATTAAAAATGAAAGGATTACAATGTAAAAGATTATTATTGTGTAGGCTTCATAAATATAAGAATGCCTGCATGTCATAATGGATAGTCATTGCATGTATCAGAATTAGGCTACCTATTTGCTAGCACAAAAGCAGCTCCGTTTCCTCTCCGGAGACGCATTCTGTCTTATAATTCTGCCGTATAAATAGCAAATTGTTGGTACAAGCACAGCTGGCTCTTAAAGGGAATGGGAAATGAGACTCTGATTGGTTTATTGCACATTATGCCCAAAACACACCCATAACTCATTAAGAGAATAGGGACAACCCTTTTAGACCATGCACCGGGCGCGCAGACCGTTTTTCCTGTCATTAAACTAGCAAGTGGATTTGGACACACCCTAAGTGCACCTGTGCTGTGCGCTTTAAACCATACACTTATATCGTTAAAATAGGGCCCTTAGTATCATCTGTCAAGTCAAGTCTCAAATCCATTTTGCTAATAATGTTCAATATGCTGCAGATTAGTTTTACAAACACAGTAAAATTCATTTGTATTATTTCTTTATTTGTTTCTTCTATTTCCTCGTCAAAAATCACAATACTTTCATTGTAGTTTATTCATGATCCAGCAAGAGAGGGCTATTAACCGCCAAAAAAAACAATGAACAATTTATAGGCATTTTTTTTTCTTTCTGTAAATGACCTAATACCTACATGTGGAGGAAATGTTTGCTCTTACAATAAAAGCAACCATTCTGATGGATGATAAATGTATAATGTACATTATGGTCCTGTCCCAAATGGCTTATTTTATGTGGAGTTGTGGTCTTGTGACCTTTGCTCATGCCCATCCGTGAAGTCCAACAATACCGCAGGGTGTCCCATTAATTATTTTATGGTTCAAATGGTTGCTCGTGAGCGCCCCCTTTGTGGCCATGATGCAAGGTTCACACTGAGACTTCACAAAGTTTAACTACTCAGCACTCTATGGCATTACATCATCAAAATGTGGATTCAGAGGGGGACAAAAAAAGGCTGAGGGCACGATTTGTGACAAGGCCAATGTATAATGTATCTATTTAAAGGGTTAGTTTACCCAAAATATATATAATTCTGTGATCATTTACTCACCCTCATGTTATTATTTTACCCTCATGAATTTTTTCTTCTATGGAACACAAAAGAAGATATTTTGAAGCTGTTTCAGCTGTTGTCCATTCTACAATGCAGTGCAGTCATTGTTAACTAAAATTAAAAATAAAATGTTAAAAAAGTGTTGAAATTAGTAGAACTAAACTGAAATAAAATAAAGCTAAACAGAAATATAAAAAAATAAAAATAATTATAAAAGCACATTAAAAATTAAATTAAACTTGAAATACAAAAGCTAATTTTAAATAATGATAAATACTATATTATTATCAAAATAGTACTAAAATAACAAAGCAACATTGGACTTCAACAACAAAACAATGCTGAGAGATTATTACCAACAAAATATAAACTTTCATGTTGCATAGATGAAAGTCAGTCAACATGAGAGAGACTAATTGAAGACAGAATGATCATTTTTGGATGAACTGTCCCTTTAATGTATCACAGCAGTCCTTGAGTAGCTAATACTGTATACAGACCCTGCAAACCTTGACCATGACCATAGGCCCAATTAATGTTTTTTTTTTCTTTTTGTTTTTTTACACGTAAGTGCGACATTTCACAAAAAGCAGGTGAACTCAATGTAATATACTTTAAAGAGCTGGTTTAGAAGCTGGCTTTGAATGGCACAAGGATCAATACAGATCTATATGCCCAAAGGGCCCTTCTAGAAAAAACTCATCAGCTCATGTTCACATGACTGACTCTGTGTTAACACCCCAAAGGTGTCCTACATTTACTTTATCCAACAGACAGCATCAAATCGATTAGATGAGTGCTGTACTTCCATGTTATTACAAATGTCTTTATTTTAATCTTTGATGAGTAAAACAGTGGGACTATGACAGTAGCATATTTAAAACAACTGTTAAGGTACATTAACTTTGATAAACCACATGCGTAGGTGTACTGCAGCATCTGAAACAAATGTGTGAGACATGGAGCTCCGCCTCTATAACAGCAACATGTGTCTGATTCAAATTCAGATCAGAGCTCTGAGTGGCGAAACGTCCCAGAGCTGTCAATGCCTGCCAGGAGTAATAATAGTGTGTTTAAGTAAACCGAACACATTACCATTGCATTACAATGTGAAAAAGTCACAAACCACTGATCTTCCTACCCATATATTGTTGAAATTAGAGCTGCAGGACCTGAGGCAAATCACAGAGTCCATTTGCACATGTAGCCTACTTTCGTGAGATGGCTTTAATGAGTGTTTCTCTGAAAGCTAGCGACTCATGGCTAATCCTCAAATCAAAATAAAGCAAACAGGTCAGCTTGACCAAATTACTGTACGGTAGGCAACAACACAGATGGAGCCAAAAACACACACACACACACACACACACACACATAAAAAAAAAAAAAAAGTCAGCTAAGCAAGCACTGAACGTGCTTAATTTTCAAACATAGGTGCTGATATTTGCACTCAGCACAATATAAGGCTAGCATGGACAATGCATGGCTAGCAATGGACATATACTGTAGTTTTGGAGCAGCCTGAGGGTGAGTAAATGATGATAGAATTTTCATATTTGGGCAAACTATCCCTTTAAATGAGTAACCAGCTGAAGTCAATAAATCTGCATTCATCACACACAAAACATAAATATCATGGTATATGAATATGGACACCCAGCGATTCAAACAAACGAGGGTACTTCAGCCTGTGTAATTATTGTCAATTTGCTTTGTTAAATCTATAAAATACAAAATGCAGTATCAAAGAATCCTGAAAAAAATTTATATGTATATGTTTGGACTGACAGAGACTATATTTAAAGGGGAAAATGAAGTTAACTAATCATTTAGCCGCAGATAAGAACTCATGATGAAGAGTTATGCAAAGAGTGTCTGACCAAAGAAAGATAGCATGTGAGTCACAGATAAGATCCTCACTGGAAAACATTCAACCCAGTGGAGTCTGCATTCCCTGTGTATCAGAGAAGAGACAGCCGGCCCTTTGAGGAATCTCCACTTCACATCCAGTCAAAGAGTATTACACTCACTCCACCAGAGTCACATGACAAATGTGCCTGCTGTGAACCTGGCATTCAAAATAAGAGCCTGGTGCTGTAATTGGTTAGTTCATCTTATTAGTTGAAGACTGAAGTAATTGTCTGAAGACTGGAGTAATGGTTGCTACAATTTGCCATCAAAACTAGTTACAACAGTTATTTTAAATTGTAATAATATTTCAACATTATTGTTGTTTATACCATATTTTTTGATCAAACAAATGCAGCCAAACAAACTTTTAAACCGTAGTGTACTGGAAATAAAAAATATTTATACCATATTTTTTGATCAAACAAATGCAGCCAAACAAACTTTTAAACCGTAGTGTACTGGAAATAAAACAGTGTAAACAATGTTCTAAAGAATGTTTCTCTTATTCTGTATCAGACACAATACACAGGCTTATTTGGTTTGTATAACACAACAGTACAAGGTTGTAAATTAGGCTCAAAGTGGCTCAAACTAATTTCCTGAGAGGAAGCAGCCGTTAGGGCCAGTGCTAGGGCTTTAGGAGCAGTCTGTGCCTAGCACAGCTCAGCCGGGCGGTCCTGCCGTTGCCTGTATGAGAGCAGACTTGAGTACTCACTACAAACAGGCGCACATCATTACCTGACAAATTAAAGCTGCATGATATTGCTCACTTTAAGTTGAAAAGGTCTGTAGCAAGATAACTGACGTGCACTTGAGCTGCCAGGACAGTTTGATGGAGTCCAGGCAGAGCGATGATGGGTAAGGAATTCTGGTTAAAGTGTTGCTCAGACAGTAAACAGAGGACTGAGGTGAAAATGGAGGGCAAAAAGTCTTCATCTGGTTTTGTCATTTCACTGTTTATTATACAAAGCATCAAGCTTAAGGCTGACTAACTGATTAACTGCTCATTTGCACGATTACTATTCTGTGCCCTCATTATGTGGAATTCTATGGAAACAAAGTACAAGCTCTTTGATGTGTCCAATTTCAACTTTCTGTTTCAACAGAAAATATGTTAACCGAGGAAAGAAAACAAGACTCATCAACTGATGTATTTATTCAAATTCCATAGAAACTGTGAAAACAATTACATTTAAATCAGTTAAAAAGTATGAACATGGTTTATATATGGCTAGATGTATAACAAACAAAATTATGTTAAAAACATGAGATTGGTTTACATATAGTACATTGAATTTACTAGTGATATAATCCTGTTTACTGTGTATTTAAATCACAATAACTATAATTTATGTACTATTACATAAATCATATTCTTGTTTCATATATGTATAACTGACAATATGCATCACATCAAGTTTATTAGTTTATGTTTATACTGTGTAATCCAAATGTTTGGAAATTTTATATGCAATTAACATAAATAATTGTACCTATTAGGACTAAAATGAATGAATTAATTAATTTTTTGAGTGTGTAATGGCTTTATAAGCGCAATTTACATACATAGATTTTATAGATATTAGCACATGGATTAAAATACACAAAAAATTGGTCAAATTTTACTGGTAACTGAAAACATCAATTGAACCAAATTCATCAAAAAGCAATGTTTAGGAGTACACTAGCATATATATGACCTCAAAGCTAACACACATGGATTAAATTCCACAAAACTACAGTTATTGGGAACTGAAAACATTATCAGTTTAGACGATATACTATAATAATACACAAACTATTGAGCATAGACTTGAAACTATTATTAATGGAACCATAAGGGCCATATGAACTATGTTATTCACCACTTCAATGCTCCAATCTTGTTCTTGGATTTTTCTTTTGTACAGTATCTAACTTCCTGTCTTTCCCCACCCTCAGCCTGCAAAACACCAGCCTTTTCCCTCATATGACTTTCTGCAGTTGCTGGCAGACTGATGTCAATGCCACACAAGTCTGGAACAGTAATCTATGTAGACTGCAGATTATTACTAACCCTGAAAACAGGATCAAAAGTTTAATAAATGACCCAAACAGAGGGAGGAGCATCTGGAATCTCTCCATGAACTCACAGAAAATGAAAATATGCCACAATGATTTCACAGCAGTGATGATGTCTCCCTCTATGCAGTGGCTATGAGGGATGGAATTAGGGTAGGAACATGACATCCTGACTTCTACTCTAAAACAGCTACAGTTTTCAGAACTGATATTGATATAATAAGGTAGAATATAGTCATAAAAAGTTGCATTTGAGCTGTCTGCTTCAACAAAGTGTGATCTGTTTGAGAGCCAAGCTGAGGCGTTCACACAATGGGGAGAGTTCCTCCGGTCAGTGCTGCAGTATGTTATTGCCGTGTGGGCCTCAGCTCATTGTGGCTGTGGATGTGGTAGCATCACACTACAGTGCCATTTCACCCACAGACTAAGCAAAATACCTCAAAGAGCGAAGCAACTGAGTCACAGTGGATACTGCAAACAAACACTGTGTATAGTAACAGTGATGACACAAAGCTGGTGTAGTGCAGCCTGATGCCAAAGGAAATCTCTTTACTTAAATTCTTTACGTATAATGCATTATAAAGGTAATGCATTATATTTTTTTCATATACTGTATGTAACCAAAGTTAAAATGCATTATAATATTGAAGTTTTGTTTGTCATGTGTTTTAATGCATTATGCATTCTAAAGGTGTAACAATAAATAAGTATTATAATGTATTAGAAATGTGGTTTCAGTTACTTATCAAACAATGTATTATATGGTGCATTACAAGACATATTAAAACCACTTTCATAATGCATTAAATATAAAGGCTTTAGGTGTTACCAAAATCTATTTTAAATTCCACAATTCACCCCAAAAATAAGGTTTGCTGATATGCGTTATGCTAAAGAGTTATAAGTGGGTTTTACTGTGTTGCTATGTGGTTGCTCAGGTTTTGCTATGTGTTCTTAGTGTGCTCTCCTGTGTTTCTGTGCAGTAGGGTGTCATGGAGGTTGCTATGCAGTTTTTACTAGTGTTCTGAGCAGATTTTTCTGTGTTGCCATGTGGTTGCTAGGGTGTTACAGATGGTTGCTATGCAATTGCTAAATGGGTAGCTATGGCTCGGGTTCCTCCTGCAGCAAAAGTATATGGGATTTTCTCATGATTTATTTCCTGCCAAGTGACAATCATAAGTCTGAATTCTCTGAATTCTTCACCTCTTTTCAACAAGTGACAGGATTTGAAGTATTACTTATGTGAGCAGCACAAATGGCATGATGCAAAGCGATAAATATGGGAAGAACCTTCGTTTTTAAGATGTAGTTCTCATCTGAATATCTATTTAGAGACTTAACACTCATAACAGGTCTTGTCAAACACTATTTATCGCTTCACTTCTCGTCTGTAGCAGAAACCAGAAAAAGACACTGACGTATTTGGAGAAAGGGCATTTTGTGCCTGAAGCAGGGTGTCATCTGTAGAGCTGTTCGGCTGTGGTTTATGTAAAAAGGTGTGAATGAAACACTGTCTTATTGCCGTCAGTTGTGATAGGGCCTGAGGGGCTGAAGACCCCCGTCCCCTCTACGTGTTAACCAGATTAGCAGAGCAATTGTTGGATTATGAAAAGCAAAGGTGTAGTTTACAGCGTCTAATTTGTTTGGTTGAATTAAACGTTGAATGGCATGCCATTCAGATTCTTGAGTAATAATCATTTATGAGGATTAAGCAATAAATGTTCATTTAGAAATGAACTTCAGACTCCTTCTCTATCATTTGACCTGGTGCACACTGGGCGGTCACAAGATTCCGCAATCAAGACAAAATACCCCACAGGGAAAATGCGGACAGCAACACATCTGCTTCTCTTCCAGCATGGAAACTCAAGACTTTAATGAAAGTGCTTTTGAGAAGAACTGAGGCTTTCTATTTCTGGCTCCGAGACAAGTGAGAAGTGGTCGTGCGTTTCACACAAATAATGAAAGCAGAAGAGAAGAGGATTTGCAGAAGCACGATATGTTGATGGCTGGTGGTTGTGACATCCTGTGAGACAATTTCTACTGCTCATTGCCCTTTCTATACCGCATCTATACTTGCAGGTGCTGTTGAGGTGTAAATGCATGAAAACAGACGAAAAGCCACTGATGGTGTTAAATGTGTCAGGGTGCATGCATTGACATGATGCATGCAGAAAGTTGTGACACATATGTTATGGTACATACACTACCATACAAAAGCTTGGCCTCAGCAAGAAAACAGTCTTTTTTTTTCAGGATTCTTGGATTAACAAAGTTCAAAAGAACAGCATGTATTTGAAATTATGGCTGGGCAATATGGCCAACAATATTATCAAGATCAAATTTTTCATACCAGTCGATATTGATAATTATCACAATTAATGTCAAATCTTTATTTCTTAAAAGTTTAAAGGCAGATTTTTGCTCCTAAGTGAAAGTTGTAAAAACCAGATCATTAATTGTGGTTTTAAATTACTCTTTATGGTCAGAACATGACAAACACTTCACATTTTTGAAATCTTTACACTTTTCTAGTTATTTTTTCCTTAAAATAAATATCTTAACAGAAAAAAATCATTTATTAATTTCTAATGAGCGATATTGTTTCAAATCATAAAACAGGTTTGTGTTGCCTGATTTGGATGACGTGTATCTTCAGCAATTTGCAGCGCATGCTGCAATAATAATAATATAATTTTTTTTCTCTTAGAAATGCACATTTGACAGTAGCTTGGGATGCAGATGTAAATTTATGTTCATTATCAAAAACAGTAACACCTGTAAAAATTGTAACAACTTCATTTTTATATCTGGTGAAATTTAATTATTCTACTTTATTTTTATTCAAATTAACCATTGATCTTCCAAAGAAGCATAAATTTAGATCATGATAACCACAGTTAAAACCACATATATAGCACCTCAATGCCATGGTAAAAAATGTAATTATGGTTTCTAGGTATTTGCATAACAGTAGTCTAAATGAAGAGT
The DNA here is from genome assembly GCF_018340385.1 of Cyprinus carpio. Taxonomy (NCBI): domain Eukaryota; kingdom Metazoa; phylum Chordata; class Actinopteri; order Cypriniformes; family Cyprinidae; genus Cyprinus; species Cyprinus carpio. The sequence continues at coordinate 9,211,906 of NC_056573.1, read as the reverse complement.
CTGTTTCCAAAACACGATAAACGGCATTAAAAAAAAAAAAAAAAAATTGAGTTCCCGCCAAAATCAGTATTTTTAATTTTACGCAAAATGCGATATCCGCCGTGTTATTCTGTCATGTTTTCTCCCTATCTTTCCAAACCGTGACAAACGCCAGTCTTCCTTCTCTGCAGAATACGATACATCCGCTCAATTAATCACAGCGCACCATTCCACGCATTGTAAACAAGTAAGATATTAATTTACTTTGTAAACAAGTAAGAAAAGTAAGATATTAATAAGATTAGTATTGACCAAGTTCAGAGGCTGTCATATGTGGATAAACAAACTTACTTTGTTGTGTATTTTCAACTATTTCAATATGAAAAATAACTTTTATATTGATCCAATGGATTTATTGCATTTGGGGGAAAATAATCAGTTTTTATAATAAATCTTTGAAAATCTAAATCTGGATTTGAATTTTTAATGTTATTATAACCTAAAGATGCTATGTGAAAGTTTGAAAGAGTAAATACTGATTTTCATCAGGCCACTTTCTTGGTAAAGAAAACACATTTTTATATTCCATTACTCCTTTTATACATTTAATACATGTCTACATTTATAATATAATAAAATTTGATATGAATATCCCACATTTCTGCCACAATATTAGTGTTACTACAGTAAATCCATGGTAAATGTTGGTGATTTGTAGATTGAATATCCTTCTTACTGTATCTTAGCGCACAGTGTTTTTCTTGTTTGTCAGCACTTTCATCCGGCTTTAAACTAGTTTAGTTTAAACTAGTAAACTATTGTTCTTTGCTGAATTCAAGTGCTTCACACTGGACCTCACAGTGCCGTTTAGTGCTCGTGTGACAGAGACTCATCAGTGAGTAAACGCATCTGCTCTAGATGCGTTTATCAAACTCTTGTCATTTTACCGGGGAAAATTATATGGCGATAATTATCATTATTGTTTTATCGCCCAGCCCTAATTGAAATATATATTTTTTGTAACATTATAAATGTCTTTACTGTCACTTTTGATAAATTTATTGCATATTATACAGGGGTTGGACAAAAAAAATCTTATTATAGGGGTTAATATAATTTGTGTAGACTTTAGTGAAAAGACAAATATTGCAATTCTTCATCTATTTGTCTCTTTGTAATGTATATTACCTATTTATCTTTTTGTTGTCTATATCAGTTTGTCAATCAGTATAAGTTGTGTTCATCAGTGTAGTACAAGCTGTGGGTGAAATGGGTGACTTCCAAAAAGGGCAAATCATGGAAGCCTGTTTAGCAGAAGCGTCTATAACCGAAAATGAATGATAGGGCCCATCAAACACTGAGAAAGATTGTGTCCAAACATAAAGAACTACTGTAGAAAAGTGACCGTAAAACCTCAATATTCACCTTCAAGACCATGATGATTCCTAAAAAAAAATGACCACAGAGAACTTCACAAAGACACATCCATGAAAGAGCTGCAGTTGCTAAACATTGTATCACAGACACCAGTGATAAAATGTGAAAAACATGTGTCATGATCATAAAACCTGGACATTTGGAGCACCAAGATGAACTTCACCATCCGCCTTCTCCAGCTTAATCACCCGACTTGGATATTGTCAACCACCGTGGGCAGTTTTGGAAAGAAAAGTAAGTAGCCAGTTCCTTCCTCCAACATCTCTAAGCAACTGGCAGATGTTCTGACAAACCACATTCGACTGGAGACTATTCAAAGGTTCTTTAAATCTATTCTAAGACGATTGGAAACTGTATTAAAGGCAAATTGTGCAAGACATCTCAGTAATAAAATATTGCCTATTTCCCAGGTGTTCATATTATTTTGTCCAACCCTTTTAAAATAAATGGCACTTGGATTTTATTGTATAATGCACTGACATTAGGCTACGTCCACACGAAGCCAGAACTTTGCCTATACGATATTTTTTCCCCCTCTTCTCAAGAAATATCTGCGTCCACATGAAAACGATGTAGTATACATGCCAGACCAGCATGCAGCGCTGTAATCCAGCCACAGAGATACACCAAAAATGGAGAAGACTTTGATTATGCGCATAAACCTTGCGCACAGTATACAAACGAACATGGAACAATACATTTATTAATCTGTGTTAATGTTAGTTAATAAAAAGACTATCGTTTAGTGTTTGTTCATGTTTTTGTTGCTGTTACATGATGTAGCGGTGTCTGGTGAGATGTGGGCTGATGACATCATTGTTTAAAAAAAAAACAAAAAAAAAACGGATTTGCTATCCACACAAAAACGCAAGGCTGGTTTTTTCAGATTTATCCACTCTGGGACCCGGTTTTAAAAAATATATCCGTTTCACTGTCCCGAAATGCCAGATCCGTGTGGACGAAATGCCTATACGATACCAAATTTGTGTGTATACAGCTAAACCTCGGTGTGGACGGGGCCCAATGTCTAAATACCTTTGAGGTCACTGTATTATAACCAAAAACCTAAAAATACATTTTAGTAGCATGTTTTAATAACATATTTTTTAACTACACATTGTCATATGAACAATCCAAGAGGTCAAATTTTGGCTGGCTAAGAGCCATGTTAGGCCAGCTGATAGATATCTTCACTGCACCATCCTTCTCCACTGACAGGCATATAAAAGTGTAATCCTGACAAATATATGTTTTTTCAAGCATTTAAATTGCATAGATTTCATTTAATTACAGTAGATAATCGACAGAGTGGTGGATCATTTTTGGAGCACTCTTAAAAGTGAACTAGACATGGGACTGTCACAGTCTTCTGTGGTATCCTGGCCTGTGCCAGCTAAGCAAGTCCCATTGAGATGAATAGAAAAGCTAATGGATAGCTTTCTCCAGATACTGTATTACAGTACATACTGTAGACCTCCCAGTCAGTAATTACACTAAAAACCAGTTCTCGTACCCAACACTAGGGTAGAGAGTCTCTCAGTTTAGTGAATGGCCGGTTTACAACTTTTGAATGCAGTGGGTCCAGTCTGACTTGAACCCAAACCATCTCTGTCTGTTTAGAGAAATCAAGGAAGTGCCTTGGGATTCGTGCGTAAACAGTCTATCATTAAACACTTCTAATGTTCAAACTTGCAAACGTTCCATTTCAACACATTTCTCACGTGTCACACCAGTTTTTTGTTCTTCTGATTGTTCTGCGATCAGCTATGGACAGCGTATGAGTGCTGGAATGAGGTCAGCGAACCGTGACGTGGTGACAGCACTGTTTGAAATGTCTGTAGCTATTGCCCCCGGCTCACAGTGCACCATTTATTTCCCTCCACCACAGGAAAAGTCAGATCCCATCTCTCTTAGGACGTAGCAGAAAATGAGAAAAACACCCAAATTGCAGCTGACGTGGGTAGCGGTGGCCGTTTGTGACATCAGTGCTACCTTGGCTGACGGTCATTGGCTTGTCTGTCACCATGCCAACCCTGAGAAAAGATAATGAGACCAAAATACTGCTCAAACTGGCATCTCATCTCATTTCACATCACTCCTTTTGCAGTCTTACTATACAGCCATGGATAGTGCCAGCACAGAGAGAGAGTTGCTCTATTCTTAGAAAGGAAACCTGAAGAATTTGCGTTAATCGATATATCGGCTCAGAGGCAAAAAGGGCAGTGTTGGTTTCCCCTCAAATATTTTTAACACAGCCTGTGCTTTCACTCGCTTCTTCATGCTGTGTTGAATATTATGCAAATATATTTACACAAATGCTGACATGACATGCCACATTGTTTAATATCACACAGGTGTGGAAAAGCTCAGCGCATGCTAATTTTGCACATTAATATCCTGCGAGGGAATAAGTGCAGCTGCTGAATTTAGGAAATGCAGGGAACGAAGGGAAAGCTGTCACCTCACTCCTGAGCAATCCATCTATATCTACAATACATATTGGCTCACTTGATAGAGCCTTCCACAACATTACCACTGAACCAATCACGAGGCAGCAGGAACATAGATCAATAGATGACATCCGTGACAGTAATGCAATAACCTAAGCAGGATGCAGACGGTAAAGAGAGTGGCATCTTCAATCAACAGTAAGACATCTCGATTCTCACATCCCCACCAATCTAGCTCGATTTCCAACTCATGTTGCTTCTGTACATGTAGCATGCAAGTCAACTGGTCAGAAGGCAAACTCCTGTTGCTTTGACACGCTAATTACATGAGCAACAGCTACTCTATGTGTTTACAATTGCATAGAGACAGTGGCTCTTTCAGGTACCTTTTTGCCCATCAAAGGCTCAAGACAATGCCATCACATTGACTGAAAGACTGCAATACAATGAACAAGAGCTGTCACAAGAACCTCACAGAGGCAGAACGACACCCGTTGCATGAGTGTCAACTGCCGTCAAGCTCAAAACGCAGCTCCACGACCACCAAAACATCTGAGCTCCAGAGGTGAGAGAGTCTTACCGTTGGTGGAGTGAAGGCTCTCCAGACTCCAGTAATGGGACATGACCCCTCGCACTGCTCTAACCCCTCCAGCCAGTCCCAGAGCCGGGCTACAGTCTAAGTCAGAGCCAGGTGACTGCTCTGAGCTGCCACCACTGCAGCCACCTCCTGCCAGCGGGACGCCCACCTCACCGGCACTGTGCTGGGTGCGCATGTGGACGCACAGAGAGAGGAAGAAGGGTGGTGTCGCTTCAGCAGGTGTCGGGTCCAAAGCGTGTCTCCGAGGCTTGAGTGTGCAGTGAAGCCTCAGCCTCTCTGTGTCATTCCTCACTCGCACTCCTGATCTTTTACTTTCACTCTTGGATGCACAGCCTGAAAGAGCTCACGGCTCAAAAAAAAACGCCCAGACACACAATCAGCCTTCTCTCTCTCTCATGCGCGTACACGCATACAGTCACAGGCTGGTATCACTGGGGATCCTTTAAGGGGAGGAGGACTCATACGACTCACATGGCTCAATGCGAAACGCTCAGTCTGGCGTTGAAACAGACCACCTTCCCCCTCCCTTCCAGTCCCCCTTGAGCTCCCCTCCTCCACTGTTAGAGCCAAGCTGTTAGTAAACCAAAAAGACAGCGCCTGAGGAGAGCATTAGCGATGTTGAGAGTTGCAAACACCTTCGAAGAATTTAACCCATAATTAGCTGGGATCACACTTATAATCAAAAAAGCCCAAAAATGTACACAATTTACCACAACGGGAGGCCAAGCATGCTTGCGCAGCACGCTGATGCGATACCAAAAAATGTGATTTCCACAGAAATGGTCAGAATCTCTGGAAACTAAGAATAGAAAGGAATGTCATTCAGGATTCTCATCAGACTCAAACTTGAGAATCTTGACTTGTGAACCTTTGCAACTGTGACTACACTTTACATAACATGGGACCTCAGATACAACTCAGTGGAACATTCCTCACATTCTTGTATATGACAGGTCAGACCTCCCACTGGTTTAGATCAGGGTTTTAGAACTGCCATGTTAAGGTTTAGAAAAAAAAAAAAAAAACAGTGCAAAAAAATAGGAAAATATTAATAATAATAATTTCATATATTACCCTGAGAAAACAGTGCAATAATAATAATTATTACTTATGTATTTACTTTATGTATTTTATAGGAAGAGATTCTCTCACAATTATTATTATTATTATTATTATTATTACAATTATTATTGTTATTCATAGTAGTAGCAGTAAAATTTTACTATTATTAAGTATTTTCATGATTATATTTATTATTATTTAAACATTTTTAATATATATATATAGAGAGAAAATACTGACAAAAACATTATAAATATCGACAACAACAATAATAACATGCATGGTAACTATTTGTCTCTTATAAATATAGAGTATTTATAAGAGAAGTAAATACATAGCTGTATTTATAGAAAGAGGCTCTCTTTCAAGGGATCTTCATATTTGAAGATTAAAATATGACATCAAAACCCCTAGTTTAAAATCACACACACACTTAAAAAGCCAATTGGACTATTAGCTGTCACAAATGCAAACAGGCCAAACAAGCAGGTGTGAACGTCCCTTCAATATTTCACTCCGACATTGTCCAGCGCGTATTGTGATTCAGAAGGAGTAAACTCACCCAGAGGGGCGACCTGTGCCTCTTGTGCTGGTGTGCTGAGATTAGATTCTGTGGAGAGTAGCATGTATCTGTGTTAGTTTCACCCATGAACAACTCAAACTACAAACTAAGACTCGAGTTTTACATTAGCATAACCGCAATAGGAATGCTGCATTGGCTTGTCATGCAGCATAGGAAAAGGTCGTAGAGTGGGCATGATGTCAGCAAGGGGCAAAATCAGGTCATTGTGTCTTTCTCCTCTCCTCATATTCATATTACATAAGGCAAGGGATTTACAGAGGTCTTACAAAATATAGAGCATGCCACAGCAATAAGACATCAATAGTGGGAGGAAAATTGTACATAGAACAACAGTAAAAAAAAAAGATCAAGAAGTCTCAGTTCAGATTAGAGATTCAAGAGAAAAAAATTCACAATTTTTATATATAACTCAGATTTAGTCAGGGTTTTATGTTGATTATAGAAACATAATGCTCATAACAGCAGGCAAACAAAACAGCCAACTCAAGGTCAGCCAAAGCCCATTTCATAGTAGCTTACAATCAAAGGCTACACTTCTACTGAGACACTCACCTCGATTTCCTAAATGAAAGTCTCCTTTTTAACGTGAGTGTCTGTAAGGGTGACTGTTATTAACCCATGCCAGGTCTACCTCTACGCTCAGAGAGTGAGCGAGAGAAGGCCTGGCACCAGTGAGTGGGTGAGAAATAATCAGCAGGATTGTTTGGCAGAAAGAGAGAGGATCAGCACTGGGGGCCTCTGAGCTCCACGCTCCATGCATTACCGCACAAAGACAGCCTCTGTGCTCCCGCACAACTGAATAAAGCTTCTTTTTAAGAAATTGCACGTTGTAGGTGGAATTCATCACTTATCACAGATGCATTGTTTGTTTGCGGCTACAGCTGGGCAAAGACCACCTCAGGTTTATGTCCAGGTATCTCAACACAAATGGGTTAGTGTTTGATGATGAAAGACTATAAATTTACATCAAAGACATCTGTGAGTCTCTGGGCTCCAACTGTCACAAACAGAACTATAAATAACTGGCAGAGGGTTAACAAAGGTTGCAGAATGAAGGAAACCATTGCCCCCTGGAGGACACTAAAGTTCATCCAGACTTAAAGGAAAGATTTAGGAAGTCAATATACTTTGTACTATAATAAAAGGTTGTAGTGCAGTGTAGCTTTAAATACCAATGTTCCATACCTGAAAATGACGCTCGGTGAGGCCAGCCTAAAAAGTCCAGTCCAACAGGTGTGCTCTGGGAAAAAAAGTGGTCTTTGAGAGGAACAGAGGGGAACTGCTCTGGAGAAGTGAAGTAAAGTCTAGCACGCACCTATGAATTCAAACATACCTGAAAAACAATAATGACGCTACAAATTTACTATTTACTACATGTATATATATGGTGTATTAGTGCTGTCCATGAACCGCATAAAAAAGTCATAATATATGTGTGGTGTTCTGTGTATATTTATTATGTATCCATACATACAGGTGTGTTCATTATTTTCTGTAATGAAAAAAATTAAACTTTCATATATTTTAGATTCCATTGCACCACCAACTGAAAAGTGGTCTTTGAGAGGATACATTGGATATGTTTCGTGTCAGTATTTTTAAATCAACATCACTACATACAGGGAACCCATAAGGTCAAAAACTTTCAATATTCCTGCTCAAAAAAAATTAGCAGATTTCATCAGACCAATAAAAGAAAAGTGGGTTTTAATACAAAAAAAGTCAACCTTCAAAATAATTATGTTCAGTTATGCACTCAATACTTGGTCGGGAATCCTTTTGCAGAAAGGACTGCTTCAATGCGGCGTGTGGAATGAGGCAATCAGCTGTGCAATTGCTGAGGTGTTATGGAGGCCCAGGATGCTTCGATAGCGGCCTTAAGCTCATCCAGAGTGTTGGGTCTTGCGTCTCTCAACTTTCTTTCACAATATCCCACAGATTCTCTATGGGGTTCAGGTCAGGAGAGTTGGCAGGCCAATTGAGCACAGTAATACCACAGTAATACCATGGTCAGTAAACCATTTACCAGTGGTTTTGGCACTGTGAGCAGGTGCCAGGTCGTGCTGAAAAACGAAATCTTCTATAAAGCTTTTCAGCAGATGGAAGCATGAAGTGCTCCAAAATCTCCTGATAGCTAGCTGCATTGACCCTATTGATAAAAACACAGTGGACCAACACCAGCAGCTGACATGGCACCCCCAGACCATCACGTTACTGTGGGTACTTGACACTGGACTTCAGGCATTTTGGCATTTCCTTCTCCCCAGTCTTCCTCCAGACTCTGGGCACCTTGATTTCCGAATGACATGCAAAATTTGCTTTCACCCGAAAAAAGTACTTTGGACCACTGAGCAAACAGTCCAGTGCTGCTTCTCTGTAGCCCAGGTCAGGCGCTTCTGCCGCTGTTTTGGTTCAAAGCACACGCCTGTGCACGGTGGCTCTGGATGTTTCTACTCCAGACTCAGTCCACTGTTCCGCAGGTCCCCAAAGGTCTGGAATCGGTCCTTCTCCACAATCTTCCTCAGGGTCCGGTACCTCTTCTCGTGCGTTTTTTGCCACACTTTTTCCTTCCCACAGACTTCCCACTGAGGTGCCTTGAACAGCACTCTGGGAACAGCCTATTCGTTCAGAAATTTCTTTCTGTGTCTTACCCTCGCGCTTGAGGGTGTCAATGATGGCCTTCTGGGTTAACCCTCTTACCCATGATTGCGGTTTTGAGTAATGAACCAGGCTGGGAGATTTTAAAAGCCTCAGGAATCTTTTGCAGGTGTTTAGTTTAATTAGTTGATTCAGATGATTAGGTTAATAGCTCGTTTAGAGAACCTTTCATGATATGCTATTTTTTGAGATAGGAATTTTGGGGTTTTCATGAGCTGTATGCCAAAATCATCAGTATTAAAACAATATCAAAGACCTGAAAATATTTCAGTTGGTGTGCAATGAATCTAAAATATATGAAAGTTTAATTTTTATCATTACATTATGGAAAATAATGAACTTTTATCCAATATGCTAATTTTTTGAGAAGGACCTGTATATATTTTGAAAATATTTACATGTATTTACGTCTATTTATATTCATATAATTTATATTATAAATATATTTAATATATAAACATGTTTTTCTGAAATATATACTTATGTATGTGTGTGTATTTATATATACATAATAAATATACACAGCACACATACATATATTATGCAAACAAAAACTTTTATTTTGGATGTTATTATTCGCGATTAATCGTTTGACAGTACTTATATATATATATATATATATATATATATATATATATATATATATATATATAAAATGAAAAGTACCAACATTACAGTTAAAAACAGTGTATATTATATTATTATCTTTAATGATAAATAAAAATTTAATAATTCATTTAATAAAATAATTATCTGTATATCTATATTTATTTATAATGAAAAGCACTGAGAAACGAGCGTTAAAAATTTAAAAAAAAAAAATAAAAAAAATTAAAATCATAATAAAAATTAAAAATAATATTTAATATATGTACCATAAAAACTGTGTAAAATAATAATTTTAAATAATTTCAATTCATATGCTCATTTGAGATTTCTGACAGACATCGAAAATAGTGAAAATGTACGAACAGATTTTTGTGCATTCAGGCAAATTACAAGAAACGGAAAAGAAATTGGAAATCCTAAGGGTACTACAAGGGAATGACTCTAGGAGAACAAAACAGGAAGAAAGCAGAAGAGGAGAAGGAAAGGTGCAGTGGGAGATGCTGATGGTTGGGTTGTTCTCCCTTTTTGATGAGTTCCTTACTTTCTCGTGCTTCTGAGATGTTGGTGTGCTAAGCTGACGCAAACTTTGCGTGTTAACCTTCTTTTTACAGATGTTCTCCACATCAGTCAATGTTTCATATGAGCATGAGCGCCGACGTGTTTCGTGCACATTGTTCTTCCTCTCCAGGTCAAGCGCCACCTCTCTGATGCCCTGAAGAGACACGGTCCAACCGTAGAGGTCTGAGATGGGTCTAGGTGCAGCTTTACCCTGCTCTCTGGACTTCACCCGAAGCACACATGCACTTCCTTGTTGTCTTCTCTCTTCTGACTGGATGGCTGGCTCAGTACTGTGCTGTACATGCTTTGAGTGCAAATTTAGGTGGTTATTGTACAGTACATGTACATGTCTTTTGATGGATGTCATATGTTAACTTTTGGTAATGTTTGGTAACTATTAGCGAGATATTTACACCGCACTTTATTTTTTATACTTTTCTAGTTAAAATCATTAAACTGATAGAAAAATATCTCTAATGTATGTGTATTTTGTATGCACTGGCAGATTAATGTATTACTGTTCAAATGTTTGGGGTCAGTAATATTTTTAGTAAAGAAATTAGTTATTTTATTCAGCTAAGATGCATTAAATTGATACAAACATTAAATTTAATAAAAAAAATTAAATGTTACTATTTATATTTCATATAAATAATGTTTTTTATCTTTTTTTCTCCCAGAAAAAAAATGTATCACTGTTTCCACAAAAATATGAAGCAGCACAACTGTTTTCAACACTGATAATAATAAGAACTGTTCCTTGAGCACCAAATCAGTATATTAGAATGATTTCTGAAGGATCATGTGACACTGAAGGTGGAGCTTTGCCATCACAGTAATAAATGACATTTTAAGATATCTTAAAATACAAAAGTTTTAAATTGTAATTTTAAACTGTAATGATATTTACTTATTATAATTATAAGATTTCACTGCTTTTACTGTATTTTATTCAAATAAATGCAGTCTTTGTAAACATAAGATGTTTCTTTCAAAAAATGTTAATGGTTTCTTTCATTAAAAAAATCTTACTGACCCCAAAAAAAATCAATCCACAATACTCTTATATTCGATAAACAATCTATGAAAACAAACTTTAGAATCTTTTATAGTGTTGCTTCAAGTGAAAAAAAAAAAAATGTTTGCAGTGTAGGCCACAGTTTTTGAAAGGGTTCTCTACATTATTTTGCCATAGATTTATAGACAATGTGATCGTAAATGTTCCTTGTTAGCCACTAGATGGCACTATTTTTGAGAAGTGCACACGTTTCTCTGAAAGCTCTTTAGTATTGTGACTTAAACATGTAATACACCTTGTAATTTCCTGACTGAGTCCAGAAAGCAGGAATGTATTTCCAAAAAACACCATAACTATCCACTTTTGCTTTCACATATGAATTTTAAATAAAGTAGAATTACTGAACAGCAAGGCTAAATATACAAAGTGAGCGAATCACATAGCAATCCTGTTCAAAATGTTCAAAGGACACATCTAACATCAATCCTAATATCATAACCTTCATAACTGCCTTTGACTCACCTCTGGTTTGTTGATCAGGGATGCTGAATTCAGGCTATTTTGAGACTGGCTGTCTGAACTGCTGTCCTCTAGTAAGCACTCAGAATCAAAAGAGTGGGCTGTAGTGAGTTGTGCTGTCCTTGGCTTCAGAGACATTGGTCTCAGAGGTGGATCGGAGAGACCGTCAGTGCTCACTCCCTGACCGAGCAAGCAGAGAGAAGATGCAACGGATCTCGAGGGGTAACGGAAGCTCCTCTGGTGTGTCCAGCCCAGACCAGGACTGTGAGGTTTGGGGCTCATGGGCCTCGTCGGAGTATCAGTGGTCTCAAAACAGCTTAGTGATCTGGTCCAGGTAGGTGACATCTGGTTTGCGAGCGCAAAAATAGTTGGGTGTACAGGTGATTGCGACCTATCCTCAATACTGGCCTCAAAGCCATCTACCGAGACCTCAGAATCTGAGTAAGGGGCACAAGGCAGCTCGCCACCTTCCAGACATTTACTATCTTCAGACTGAGGTCCAGATTTCAAACTCTGTGAATCAGAATGGCACGTGTTCCTCAAACTCTTTTGAGAAGCTGGTGAGCTGTTAAGTCTGGACCTGTTCTGAGGAGCACCGAAGGCACAATCAATATGGCTCTGATGTATGGGCTTGTCACAAGTCGTCCCAGGAACCGACAGAGTTCTTTTGTAAAGTTCTGCTTCCTTAGAGCGTTTCATCTTCCTCCAGGACTGCTTGGTTTTTACCGCCTCGTTCTCTGACTGTGAAATCTGCTCCTGGTTGTCCCTCTCAGGATATCTGGACTCAAACAGGCTAGACAGAGATTTGTGAGCTATTGCGAGCTTCATGCGTAAGTTTAAATTGTCGGTACTTTTGCTTCTTTTTTGTTGCAGTCCCTCTGTCGTTGGGGAAGCTCTTGATTTCAGTTCATCTCCATCTTTGTGCTGTTGCTGGTGATACAAATTTTGACATTGTGCATTTTTCTCTCTATTGTGCAAGTTTAAAGAAAAAGCTTTTTCAAAAATATCATCATTTGAGTGGTCAACAAGTTTTGTAATGTCTGTAAGATGATCTGTACTGTGAGAAATAGGGGTCTTGTACAGTGAAGGGTTGGATTTGTTACTTGTGGGTGACCTATTGTACTTCACCTCATTCCGTTCATCTCCATCCTCGTTGGAGTCCTTCATTTCTGGATCAACCTTGTTATTGCCTTTGTGTTCCCATTTGATCTTGCGGAACGAGGGGATTCGAGAAAAAACAGAAAACACAGTGCCCTTCCCTGATTGGGTTTTCTTATTTCTTGCAGAACCAAGGCGACTCGATGATGACTGAGTGCTGTCCTCCATCTCTTCGCTGTTAGTACTGGAGTCAAGGTCTTGTGACACAAAGCTGGAAACACTATAACCATCACTGCTATCAAATCCATTTGATAAAGAGTTCATTGTTTCTCCAGCATCTGGTTCATTCATGACAGTGGCTACATTAGCTTTTGTACACATGGCAGAAACGTCCGCATGTGGGCGGGTTGTGATGTAATCACAAGAGCTCCATTCCTCATTGAATCCAACTTCTGATAATGGACTTCCTCTCTGTTGCTCCTCCAGTCCGTTTTCAGTCACAAATGAGCTTTCTGGTGAACGGTCCAACTCCAAAATGGCCTCTAAATTAGTGATGGGTAAAATACGGCAACATGTAACAAATGCGTCCTTGATCTCTGAGTTTTGCAGTTGCAAAGATTGCTTACAAAGATCAGAAGTTTCATATACTGAATCAGTGCTTTCAGCAGAGTTTGCCTTGAAGGTTTCAAGCTTTCTTTCCATATTTTCTAATGCATAAATATCATCAACCTTAAGAGAGCAACCAACCAGTGGTAATATGCTTTTCTCTTGGACGAGCTCTGGATGTTTGTGTGCAAGCAAATGGCCAATATGCGAAAATTCACAGTTTGTAGAGTCTGCATTAACCTCTCCATGTGTGCTGTAATGGTCATCTGTGTGTGAGGGACTCAAGGATTGCAACACTGCAGTTCTGCTTTGACTGATGCCGTCTGTGCCCTTGAGCTGAAATCCTCCTGCTGTCTGCTCTCCCTCCATTACAGACAAATGTAGCTGGCAATACTTTCCACCACAGTAATCACAGAGCTGTTTTAATATAACATTTCTATGGCTGCTACATTCATTGAATTCAGAAGGTTTAGCAACATTATCTTCGCCATTCATTGCAGTCCTCATTTCAGGTGCTTTAAAGGGTGTGGCCTGACTAGCAGGGGTGCTACAAGAGTCACTTTCTTTGAAATCACCAACTTTTGAGACTAAAGAGTCAGCATTGCTGGTAATCCTGCTGTATTTTTGCAAAGAATTGGGCAAAGAGATCTGTTCACCTGAGGCACACTCTTCTAAAGTAATGGCTTTAATATTATTATTTGTGTCTGAGCTGTATTCATTGTTTCTACTGTTCAGCTGGGAATAATCAAAAGGAGACTGAGCATTTGTGAAAGGATCAGTACATGCACTAGACCAAATATCAATATCCGGCTCAATTGTTTCAACTGACTCATTTTGCCTTGCTTGTTTGTCAGATAGGGTGTTGGGTCGGTGAAATTGTTTGGAGGTCTCTGTATATCCTATAACGCAGTGTGCTACTTGTTTGCAGTTCATACGAAGGCCATCACTGAGCTCAAAGCAATCATCTGTGGGGCTGACTTGAGATTTGTCATACGAAATCTCAGACAGACCAGCCAGAGATTCGACAGGACTGTCTACAGGACACCCATCAGCTTCAGCTGTCTTCTTGTCAGGACACGTAACACTCAGTGACTTGGGCCTAGTGTATTCGATGCATCCCAAACTATCAGAGTAAATTACTGACTGCTCTATTGAGGGAACTATTATACATTCTTTCTGGTTCCCTTTAACAATGTGATGTGTTTTGCTATCTTTCAGTATTCCTTCGAAAACGTCACCATCATTGGTATCAAAAGTTTTAGTGCTAACATAAACTTGTGCTTCAGTGAATTCACTCTGTGTGTTACAATTAATTCTACTAGGGCACTGATGGGTTTCATAAAAATCTGCCTCAGGCTCATGGTCCCGTGAATAAGTTTGCCCACTGTCCTCTAAACAACGACTGTCCATGTGATAACTAGTAACTGAGTAATCTTTTTTTCTGTGCATTTGACATACGGGGTAACCGTAATGAGGTCTGGCCTGCAGATCTGACTGTTCTGAGGTCCATTCATTGATCACACGCTGATGCAGTGAATCTGACACTCCAGCAGAAGTTGCATTAGGCACATCTGAGAAAGCTCTCTCAGCTGCAAAACATTCACCTTCAGAAACAATGGGTAGGGTGCCATTTAAGGCCTGTTTTTTGAAATTTAGACTGTTATTCTTTTCAAAGTTCAAATCGAGTTCTTTGTCAGTATCCTTTGATGAAAGCCCTCCAGAAGTTTTCAAGGATTGATTGACTTCACAATCCATGTAAACATCCATGCAGTCTTGGCCCGACTCGGTCACAGTCCACTGGGTGTTCGTTGAATTTGCTGTAATGAAATCAACTTGTAATTGTGTGTCTTCTACTGAAGACTGTGATTGGCTGTGTTCCATTGAAGTTTGTGATTGGCTGTGCCCTATGGAGTTCTGTGATTGGTTTTGTGTAGCTAAATCCTGTGATTTCCTGTGATGTACGGAATCCTGTGATTGGCTACATTCTACTGAATTCTGTAATTGCCTATGTTCTGTTGAAATATGTGGTTGACTGTGTTCTAATGAGTCCTGTGATTGTCTGTGTTCCACTGAATCTTGTGATTGGCTCCACTCTACAGAATTATTTGACTGGCTGTGTTCTACTGGGTCTTGTGATTGACTGTGTTCTACTGAATTCTGTAATTGGCTGCAATCTACAGAATCCTGTAATTGGGTGTGTTCTACTGGGGTCTGTGACAGACTATGTTCTACTGGGTCCTGTGATTGGCTGTGCTCTACTGAATTCTGTGATTGGCTACATTCTACAGAATGCTGAGACTGGCTGTGTTCTTCTGAGTCCCATAACTGCCTGTGTTCTACTGAATTCTGTGATTGACTGCATTCTACGGAATCCTGTGATTGGGTGTGTTCTACTGGATCCTGTGATTGGCTGTGCTCTACTGAATTCTGTGATTGGCTACATTCTACAGAATCCTGTGATTGCCTATGTTCTACTGATTCTTGTGATTGCCTATGTTCTACTGATTCTTGTGATTGGCTGTGTTCTGCTGAGTCTTGTAATTTGCTGTGCTCTGCTAAATTCTGTGATTGGCTGCATTCTACAGAATGCTGTGATTGGTTATGTTCTGCTGAGGCCTGTGATTTGCTGTGCTCTACTGAGGGCTGTGAATGGCTGTGTTTTGTTGGCTCCTCAACCTTCTGTTCAATAGGCTTCTCAACTGATACAGACTCATATACAAAAAGATGACGTGATACAGATAAACTGATCTTATTTTCATCAACACCCAGCACATGACATTCGGCATCTTTACTATTTGCAACAGATGCATTAGAAATCAACTGTATTTCAGTGTTACTACTGTCAATATCGTTTTGCTGTAACTGTTTTTCACTTGAGGTTAGGAACTGTATTTGCGGCTCATTGTGTCCTGACTGAGTATTCATAATATTTTTGTTAATTTGTGATTTTTCCTCAAAGGTGTCAGCAAACTGAAACTTGGCTCCATCACCATCTGTTAAGGTCAATAATGAGTCATTAGTACATGGCTCAGTGAGTGTTTGTGGTTCCACAGAGTTCTCTAATGCCAGTAGAGGTGTTACTACATAGGATTGACCATTCCTTGAAGAAGAATCAACTTCAGGTTCCGCTGGAAAATTGCTGAAAACCTCCTCACATTCCAGAGCACCCTTAGCTTTAGACATTCCAGTGCCATCAACTCCCATGTCCATCGTCCCCATATTTCCAGTCTGTATTTGCAATTGCTCTCTATCCACAGTTCTACAGAGACTGTCAGCATGATTGACAAAAGGATGCTGTTTCGATGAAGAGGGATCTCTCCCTCTAATCAAAGGTGATGGTGTGATAAATGGAGAGTGTGAGTCCAGATGACCCACAGAGCAAGATCCAACCTCATAGCTGAGCGGTGTCCTGCAGCAGTCCTTAGTTTCATGACTCGATTCAGAGAAAGTGTCACTGGGCCACGACTGTGTGTCAAAATATTCCTCTTTTGTGTCCTGTACTGCTTCAGGAACTGGCTCACACCATTCCTGATGGTCCTGTTGCTCTCCATGCTCCTCCAGCGGAGACTCCCCATCATCCAGACAGGCTGTCTCACTCCCAGAGTCCTCTAAAGCTGGGGCCTAGGAGGACAAAGAGAATGTGTGGGTTATTTTGCTGTTCTTAACAAAAGGGACTTTATTTTTCTCAAAGTAAACAGTTTAGAAGTGACATCAGTGAGGCAAATCAAAATAAGAATTGAACAATTTGTTGAGTCTTTTTTTTGTCTGCAATCAATTTAACTCTAAAGAGGAACATATGTTTGTGAAGTTACCCACAGAGGTATGATAATCATTCAATTACTCTTAAATTCTTTCCCCTCACAACTGGAACTAATGTGTCAACCAGTCCTGATTTATGCAGCTAAATCAAAGCTCTTTAGGAAGCATTTGCTTATATGAAGCATCTGATCCATTAGCTCATTTTTTCAATCGAATTGTTTCCCATAAACAAAATTGTACATGATGATGAACAGATGCAGACGTAATGAACACAAAAGAGCATAACAGATTGTACAAGTCATTAACATCATACTAGCACAAACAACAGGGGAACAAAAAATTACAACTGACGAAAAAAGAAGCTAATAAAAGTAATTGACAGCAATACAACAGATTGCATATACCAGGGGTCAGCAACCTACGGCATGTGTGCCAACAGTGACACGCAGAGGGATAATGCTGGCATGCCAGCAATAGGGAAAACTGCATACTGACCTGTTTTTATACAGTCTATGATACTGACGTACATTTTGAGGTAATAACGTTTCATAGTCACACAGCCTGTTAGGAGCTATAAATACTATTAAAGTGTGAGAATTAACTTGCGCTAGTCTATGGATGCGCGCGTGACCGTTGCACATACTAGGCACTTCAGTTCAAAACCTCAGCGGTCAAACAGGGCTCGTCAAAGTCAAAATGACTGAGATGGCCAATCAAATTAAAGTAGGTGGGGTTTACTGTTGACAGAAGCAAGAGCTTGAGGCGTCAGTTTGACGTAAAAGAAAGCGAGGTAAGATGACGCTGCAAATCATTTAATATTAGTCCACTTTTAACGAGACGTTTTACGATAGAAATGTTAAATGACCGACAGCTATATCCAGTGATGCAAACTAACGTTACTCGATTTTTTTTTTTTGAAGCAGCGAATTAATATAGAACGGTGATTAAACTGAATGGTTTTAATGCATTGGCCTTGTCACACACACGCACACACATACAGTGGGGTTCAGTATTGTCACACTGTATATCTTTACGAAACTTTAAAAACAATCTATGAAAATTGCATGAAAATCAAATAGCTAGGCTTATTGTTTTTATCATATCATGGATTGGCACAGTGGTTAACCAGAAAAATTAAAAATGGCACATCATGCTAAAAAGTAGCCGACTCCTGGCATATAATATAAGTAATACCATATATAACAATCTATGGAGAAAAAAGAATTTGTAGCCAGATAGTGGGGTTACAAAAATCTACCTGTAGGGACTAACCGGACCATACTTAACAGGAAAAAATCTGACCCCATGAGGTCCACTCATAGTCAGTAGGCTGTGCAAAGGGATGGGAACTTGCACAAGAGCAGACATTTGCGCTGTCATCCAGCTTAGGGCAAATATACAAACAATCCCCTAAGTAGACCACCAGCCAACCTGCTGTTCGCAATGCAGTTTTTTTCCAGCACATTCCACAATCCCTTCTTATCAGCCTCATAATCCACTGGTCTGTATACCAGTAACTAACCATGTCTCCAATCTAGTGAACTCAAAAGATTGTAAAAGCAAAGTCAGTCTGCTAATGAAAAAGATGAAAACCCCCTATCATACCATGCTTGTACTTAATAATGGAGGTAAACATCTTCAGGTAATCCAGACAGGTCAAGCTACTCCAAACCCTTCAGGTTAAATTAGGGAGGACATTAAGAAGAATGGCTTTAAGTACAGCAGGTAACGAAGAGGGCCAAATACTTCTGCATAGTCTTTGTCAATGTAAACAATGCATGAATCTAATGCTCGACAGAATACAACTAATTTTATAGATTTATAAATATATATATTTCTTTCCTGCGTGATGCTGTTTTCTCATTTTAGAGATGTAAACAAACTCCCTAATGTTTGTTCAATATCCTATTAACTAAACATATTTTTTACTTGTTTAACAGTGTTAATCAGTTTATCAGTGTCAAAACTATGACAGAGCACATAGTGGTACAGCATAAGCCAAGAGTAAAACCTGTCCATATTGGCCTCAGCCAACAACACGTAATCTGACCCTATTCAGGAACCAGAGCTTGTTTTGCCAAATTGATTACAGTTGAGTTCCCTAAATGGCTTAACATCTTAACACTACATCATATGCTGGGCAGGAGAATGGGAGGATTGGGTTTGTGTTAAAGTGTGAATATACAATATATATGGTAAGTGTATAATATAAAAATAGATAGACAGAGACAAAAAAAAAAAAGCACACGTGATTGTGCACACAGGACTGCTACTGAACATTAAAGGCACTTGACACGCTACATGATGACATGATGATATATTTATTCACAGGATATTCACAGTCCTTCAGCTTGGTTCATATTTTATTTTCACTAAAAAAGTTTGTCACTCATTAACAACAAGCCATCTTAAATTTACAGGGTTAATACAGGATCTTTGGGACATTTTTTTCCAATCATGTATATATAGTAAAAAGTTGATGACCCCATGTACATCCAAGAAAACTACAGGATGATTTTACATAAAAGTTTAGATGTTTCTTTTAGCCTTCTTGCTGTCATTTCCATTATAAGTGCATCAGATACAAGTCTTCAGCAAATAACAGTGGAAACAACGCTATAAAAATAGATTATAGGTAATTAATAAAAAGTTTTAAAAAAAAATTAAAAACTGCAAAGTTTTAGTATTTTGCTGCTAACCTGTTGTAATATTAATGAGGTATACACTCACAGTCATTTAATAATATCCATATCATTACTTGTGTGGCAGAACAGATTGTTCTTATCTTTATTCCCCACAATGTAGTATCTTAAAGTCACTGGAACAGCATTATAAAAGAAAGACAGAGCGCCCACTAATGAGATACACTGAGAATACACTGTGAGCTCAGCGTGCTTTTGCTTACATTATTCACCATGGGTGCAGGATCACTGCACAGTCCAGACTGAGTGTCTGCTTCCTCAAACCCTGAAGACATGCAAATGTAACATCAACATGCTGCATGCTTTATACAGTATACTGTTTTTTAATGCCTGATGTTGTAACATGATTTAATAATTAGATTCAGGGGGGAAAATTGGCCATACATTTTGACAAAGTTTTGGAAGCAACATTCTCTGTCTTCCACATCACATTGCTTTATTCATGCATCTATTTATGTTTACATTGTGGATTAGAATACAACAACAAGAACAATAGCCAAGTCATTGAGATGAATAGGATTGCTAACAATATCTTTCTCCGGGCATTATAAACCTCCTTAGTTTAGATTTATGAGGATTCATGATTCAGGAGTAGTGGTTTGGTTTCAGGGGAGGGTGGTTTTAAAGTCAGGAGGAGGTAAAGGGGTGCATCGGAACGCTCTGGCACAGTGAAGTGCTTTAATCACAGGATCCTGCTGCTGTCCCATGAGCATGAGCTCATCCCATTGAGGTGGCCAACCACAGAGAGGGAAACACACACAAACAGATCTGCATACATGCAAGGATGACGTGTCAGGAGATTGTGGGTAAGTTGCTCCGCATGAGGGCTGCTCTTATTTCTAAATATAGGGGTGAGGAGCACAGAAAGCAGATTTAACACAGTGAAGGTCATATACCATCAAATCCAAGATCATTTCTCACCAGATTAGAATTTGACCTGTGGATTTGAAGTAATAGTAAAATAGTAAGATGTCTTTGCAGAAATGTTTGCTTTAGATGTAATTTCAACTGAAATGCATCTGAATAAAACCCAGTGGATACATTCAAGAGCTTTAGCTTTCCAAGTATAGTGGAGCCTTCATGTGCACTGCTGTGTATAGTAAGTGGATGTGGTGATTTAGAGATGGTGCACACACAACTGCGGTCCTCTCTGTGCCAACTAAATCAGATCATTCGTACAGCATTAACAAAGCTCTCCCCAAAAACACCATGGGCAGTGCTTTTTCATACAAAATCCTTCTTAACAAAGATAAAAACCTAGAGACTGTATTTGCATTGGTTAAAATATTAGACCTGCAATTAAACAATCAAATTAAGTGCAATGAACTACAATGTATCAATATTTTCCTACCATTGACCTGATGAAATACACTCACCTAAAGGATTATTATAGGAACACCTGTTCAATTTCTCATTAATGCAATTATCTAATCAACCAATCACATGGAAGTTGCTTCAATGCATTAAGGGGTGTGGCCCTGGTCAAGACAATCTCCTGAACTCCAAACTGAATTTCAGAATGGGAAAGAAAGGTGATTTAAGCAATTTTGAGCGTGGCATGGTTGTTGGTGCCAGACGGGCCGGTCTGAGTATTTCACAATCTGCTCAGTTACTGGGATTTTCACACACAACCATTTCTAGGGTTTACAAAGAATGGTGTGAAAAGGGAAAAACATCCAGTATGTCGCAGGCCTGTGGGCGAAAATGCCTTGTTGATGCTAGAGGTCAGAGGAGAATGGGGCGACTGATTCAAGCTGATAGAAGAGCAACTTTGACTGAAATAACCACTCGTTACAACCGAGGTATGCAGCAAAGCATTTGTGAAGCCACAACACGCACAACCTTGAGGCGGATGGGCTACAACAGCAGAAGACCCCACCGGGTACCACTCATCTCCACTACAAATAGGAAAAAGAGGCTACAATTTGCACGAGCTCACCAAAATTGGACAGTTGAAGACTGTAAAAATGTTGCCTGGTCTGATGAGTCTCGATTTCTGTTGAGACATTCAGATGGTAGAGTCAGAATTTGGTGTAAACAGAATGAGAACATGGATCCATCATGCCTTGTTACCACTGTGCAGACTGGTGGTGGTGGTGTAATGGTGTGGGGGATGTTTTCTTGGCACACTTTAAGCCCCTTAGTGCCAATTGGGCATCGTTTAAATGCCACGGCCTACCTGAGCATTGTTTCTGACCATGTCCATCCCTTTATGACCACCATGTACCCATCCTCTGATGGCTACTTCCAGCAGGATAATGCACCATGTCACAAAGCTCGAATCATTTCAAATTGGTTTCTTGAACATGACAATGAGTTCACTTTACTAAAATGGCCCCCACAGTCACCAGATCTCAACCCAGTAGAGCATCTTTGGGATGTGGTGGAACGGGAGCTTCGTGCCCTGGATGTGCATCCCACAAATCTCCATCAACTGCAAGATGCTATCCTATCAATATGGGCCAACATTTCTAAAGAATGCTTTCAGCACCTTGTTGAATCAATGCCACGTAGAATTAAGGCAGTTCTGAAGGCGAAAGGGGGTCAAACACAGTATTAGTATGGTGTTCCTAATAATCCTTTAGGTAAGTGTATATCTTCTTATGAAATATACAAACAGATAAGAGGACATGATTAAGTCTACTCTTTTATAAATTAATTTGTGTTTTTTTAAATACTTAATCACACTAAATGAATGCATTACAGCTATAAAGCCCTAATTTTCACATTCCAACACTTCATCATTTCTGTCGGTTCATTTGAAGATTATCTTCCAGCTAACTTTAAAGGGATACTCCACCCCAAAATGAAAATTTTGTCATTATTCACTTACTCCCATGTCGTTCCAAACCCTTAAAAGCTTAGTTCATCTTCTGAACACATTTAATATTTTTTGGATGAAAATCGGGAAGCTTGTGACTCTCCCATAGACTGCCAAGTAAAATACTCTGTCAAAACAAAACAAAAATAACGACTTTAATCTATTCTCCAAAATGGCGCTACACTAATGTGGAGTGACACAGAGGAGACAAATTGTTGAATAAAGTCATTATTTTAGTTTTATTTGCATACAAAAAGTATTCATAACATTACAGTTGAACCACTAATGGCAGATGGACTATTCTGATAATGCTTTTCATAATTAAAAATAATTCATACTTTTCATACATGGACCTTGACAGTGTTACTTACTTGGCAGTCTATGGGACAGTCACAAGCTTCCCGGTTTTCATCCAAAATATCTTAAATTGTGTTCCGAAGACGAACAAAGCTTTTACGGGTTTAAAAAGGACTTGGGGGTAAGTGATTAATGACAAAATATTCATTTTGGGGTGGAGTATCCCTTAAAGGTCATGTGCTCACTTTGGAATACCCCATTTGAGCCATTACATCTGCATCAAAGGTCCTTTTATCAGGCATTTCAGATTTAGTGTTGAAGTGCAGGATCTGCAGGTATAAGGCTCCTTCTTCCATGCCAAAATATTATAAACATGACCAGCACTCTATTTTATTTTATTTATTGTTTTAATTGCACTAGAAATCTAGATCAGTTATTCACTGTAGAGTATCTGAGGCTTTTTAACTGCACCTTTACACCAGGTTCTACTCCAGTCAGTGGTAAGTGTTTAATTCAGCGTGACATGCCTGATCTACTGAATAAGTGTCCTCCAGAAGCAGCATGCAACACACAGGCTCCATAAATCAGATCAGCGTCACGCACATCACACTTGCATGCTGAGTGAGCATGCGGTACTTTTTCAGAAGATGTGCACACTGTCTGACAGACATTGAAGGTCAATGCTTACTGTTGAGATAAATCTAATTCAGAGATTGCAGTGACAACAAAGAAACAGAGATATAAGGAATATTGTGTTTGTTAGATTTCAGATCAGGCATTTTCAACCCTGCTTGCATTTTGACATTCATAAAACATGTTAAAATTACTTTTTGATGACTTCTATGATCATGTGAGTTACACCCTGTGCCTTTCACCTGATTTACCTTAAGTCAGACTTTTCTCCCAGGAGTCTGATAGCAGAACATAATCTCCCTGTCTGTTTATTGCTTTCCAAATCTGATAATCATATTATCTAAAATCCCTCATGATGCACTGAAGCACAAGAGGTTAAATATACCCTCATACCCACAATTTCTCTAAATTATTAGGGATCCCAGATAAAGGGCACTGCATGTTGAATCAGCAGACCAAATAACAAGTACTTTCTTGTTCCTAATAAGGAGGTGATGAGCAGCTTATGCAATGCTCCCCTGCTGAGAGACAGAACTTAAAGCCCTGCTCTGATAACTCTCAAAGAGACAGAAGAAAAATGCACAGGGAAAAGACCTTTGTCGTATAAACTCATACAACTGCTCCCTGATCCCTCTTCTCCATTCTAATCAGCAGAAGCTTGTTTACCAAACAGAATGATATATACTTTATCAGTGGTTACATAATCTAAACAGACACAATCTGTTTAGGGAGCAAAACAGCAAGGGAGCTGTTTTTCCCAAAACAGGTTTACAGGGCAGGGACATAACACACATCCACTGAACCAAAGCTAAATACTAAATGCGATATGTAAAACAAAACAAAAAGCATTTATTTCTTTATCCCTACATGGTACGTATTACCTTAATGGTACATATTAGTACTTTAAAAATGCACATTAAAAACTAAAATTTAAACTAAAACCCAATACACAAATAACAACTTAAAATTTCTGAGAGAGTATCTATGATTTATGACCTACAGTATGATCCCAAAAACCAAGGATTCCCACAACACTTGTTTTAACTAGTATCTAATTACAACGGCATGTTGTCAACTCTGACAAAGATCTATAGAGATAATGTTTAAAATGATTAAGGAGCTCTTATGGCCAAAAGTCATAAGATTACAACACCTCTACTTCACACTGGGTAGCTTGCAGCCTCTTGGAGTTGGTTTACATTCCTGTCCTGCTATTACTCATTCTCTGTGTCTGAATGGTCTGGTCTTGTCTCTACTCTGGGGAAATTGAAAATCTGCCCACATCTATTATAAACTGTTTTGGTTTTTTAGGGGGGTTTTCTGAGAGAGACTTCAGGAAGACGCTGAAAATGACTCATTGTGAGACATTTTAACAGTATTAGGGCTTTACATAACAAAAAACGTTTAGCCGAGACCTTCATGTTCATCAGTTCTTGCTGTCATGTTATGCTACTCTAAATCGGAAAGGCCATATGAAAGCTGAAAGCTACTGAAAAAACAAACAAACAAAAAAACTTTAAATCATTTGGTTTGCTGTATGCTTGCATTTACAGACATCTTGTACTTAATACTTCTGAGCTTCCTCGTGTGTCACATGCCACAAGACTTCAATTTCACTAAATGTTTTGCTAAATGAAGCATATAAATCTCTCACTGCTCTCTTGTTTTTTTGTTTTGTTTTTTTTTTCTTCAATTAATTTGCCCGTCTATTTCCCTGTCTGGCCAAGTGTAATAGAAGCCGATGTATTGAGTAACTCAGTGTGGTATGTAATCGCCATTCTCAAACCTGTATGTCACAGGGATCGGGGGCCTAGAGCATCAACTCATGCACACACACACATCAGTCCCAAACAACACATGCATCCACACCCATACTTTTACTCACGTCTAGCTCTGACATGCCAATGCACTGTGATCTAAAGAGAAACTGGATAATCAAACTACCCCAGGAAAACACAGATGGGAAAAATGTGCAATCTGATCGCTGATATTCCTGGCAGGAGAGCAGATTGGGACGGATCCTCTGTAACATTGCTCTTTGCTTGAGAATGGTATTGTTTGGGAAAAGTGCTGTTTCACAGCTTTCATTTCAACTGGGGGTACAGAGATATAAAAGGCCAGTTTCTCAAGGCAGTTTCTGTTCATAGGATGCAGACTGACAACTGATTGATTAAACTGTTGACTGCATATGTCAACAAAATTATGGCTGAAACGATTAGGAAGCAGTTATGCTGACTGAGCTCATGCATAAACTGCCTACATTCCAATGCCAAAAAGGCAGAATATGAATTCAAAATAATCTCTTTCAGAGAGAGCGGGGCTGTGAGGATGCATTTATTCACAACCATAATCTGACTGATGCTGTGCATGACATATTCCAATTCGACAATGCCCCTGAATGAGAGGTTCTTACATCACAGAGGAGGCTGCTGGAAGAGCTGAGTAAAACACAAGGCACTGCGCTTAAACTGAGCTGCAACTGCAGAGCTGCTTCTGGATGTTCATTCTTCTTTACAATGCATCTGTATTCAACATCCCAAAAAACAGCTTAGTTTGCTTTCCTACCAGTTTAAGAAGTAGGGGACATGATGTACAGTGGCTCCAAGGAATATTTAAACACTTCAAGGGATAGTTCACCCAAAAAATGAAATGATGATTCTGTCATTTTTTCTTCACCGTCATTTTACTACATATTCTTTCATCTGCAAAACACGAACAAAGATATTTTGAAATTTGACTTCTATTGTATGAAGAAAAACATGCTCAAAATATCTATTGTGTTTAGCAGAAGAAAGGAAGCCAAAACAGGTTTGGAATGACACGAAGGTGATTTGTTAATAAGTTCATGTTTCATCCTTTAAAGTTTAACAAACATCTATGGTATTTGTGAAATATTTTGCTTGACAAGTATATTCCATTAATTGTAAAATTAATGCAGTGACATTTATACATTTTAAGACTTCAAATACATTTTGGGGCCACAATGGACAGTGACAGTAAGTTAAACTAGACCCTAATCAAGCTGGAAAACTACTTGCCTTGCTGTGCAACTGAAAACCATTTTTAAACAGCACCTCCCCAAATCCATGACAACGCTGAAGATGCTGCCAATGCTGCTTCCCAACTGCACGAGGCCACTCACGTACACTAATACGGCGGTTGGTAAAGCTTCACTGACTCAGTGGGAGGAAGTCCAGTCAGTGATCTATCCTTCATTTAATCAAAGACATATGTGATCTCAAGAAACAAGTCCAAGGATACAACCAAACTGCCATTATACGAAGCTTGTCAGACGTTTGACACAAAAAAACGCTTTGTTTGATACTAAAACAATCAAAAGAACAAACTTAATATTATTAATAAGAGCAAATGAAACAAAAGCAAATGTATCAGATACTGACATTCTAATATTATCTGCTAAGACATTTTTCATCTAAAACTTCAACATATCTTTCACCCGAGCAAATATTTCAAAAATGTACCTTTGAACTCAACACTGTCCTCAAGATAATCTATTTAAGAACAGCTTCAAACGAAAATGAACCGAATGCCGTAACTAACCACAATGACAGTGTGATGTTAATCTGTTGCAACAACCCGTAACCAACACAAAGCTAGGAAAACAAGCTGAAGCACTCTTACCTTAAAGAAGCTTCGTAGGAAGTATATTACACTCAACATTGTGAGTGTGTTGAAGAGCCGTCCCGGCTTCAATCCTCTTTCACTCCCCCTATAACCCTCTCTCTCTCACTTTCAATCCTCATGTCCTGTTGAGAGTTTCTCCAGCCCGTTCTGGCCGCATGCTTACTTGTTGCTATTTAGGAGCGCTCTAAGACTCATGGCACAGCCAAAGAGAGAGAGAGGGAGAAAGCGAGTGAGAGACACACACAGAGAGACAGAATGAACCTGTCATACCATGCCAGTGGTTAAAGTTTCTTAACAATGAGCACTCCTTCGTTCAACTCAGCTATGTAAAAACAACCGTCTTAGCCAGAGAATCATTTAACCATTTTACTGCTGATCCTACAAGTGTCTTAAAAGGTTTAATTATGCTGTCTGAGGCCAGTCTGCGAGTCGGGCTGTGGTGGATTTAAAAGGGTGTTGTGGATGGAAAAGCATTAGATCATTTTATTTTCTTTTTTTATATTGTTGGGTGATTGTCTATGAAACGCCCAGTGTCTGTGCTAATGCTTTAATCTTAAACCTCTCGACCAGCAACTGTACCTGTTGTGTCTTGATTTATATAAAAACTATGAGTGTGAAGTAAATCTAAACATCGCTTAAGCCGTCGCTGCAGTGAGGTCAAGTGGGCACACGCTCTCCAGAGACCTGGTGTTATCATGTGTTTATAATGCTGGGAAACATTTGTGGGAAGTTTTAACCCATGAGGAGAGGACCTGCAGTGGAAAGTGTTTTTTGTCCTATAGCAGAGGTATACTTCAACCTTACAAAGTGTGTAACTTCTGTGTAACTAGTCTCACCAAAAACAACTAATGACTGTTTCAGTGTTTCTCCGCTCTATGTTTCTACCATTGGTTGACCAAACAAATAGTCCTGCCCCAAACGGATGCCATTGGTTGTGGCAGTTTAGTCAAGATCAAACAAACAGAGCAATCTTTTGACTGAGCCACAGACCCACAGTTGCACTTTTCAGGGAAATCAACCTATGAATAGTTTACATATACTGTAGTTAGCTTCTAAGCTGCAGTGATCTGTGAGGGGGCATATTATACACTTTGTAGCATTTTATTGATTTTTCCTACAAAGAAATAACTTAATGTTTTTTTTTTTCTTGCACCAAAAAGAATTTTTCTAAATACTAAATAGCTGTGGTGAAACAATGCATTTGGTTTCTCGATGTAATTGAATGAGAAATGTTTTTATAGCATTGAAACCTGACCATAATTTTCCTCAAGATTCAGTATTGATTTTCTATTTTCTTTATTTACATACACTACCATTCAAAAATGTGAATCTTGAAGTCTCTTATGTTCACCAAGACTGCATTTATTTGATCAAAAAATAGTAAAAAGTAAAAAAAGTAATACTGTGCAATATTATTACTTTTTTTTTTCTTTCTTGCCAAAGATACATTAGGTTAGGTAAAGACTCCTATAAATGCATTTTTATAAATAATTAATCAAAGTGTGTTAATAGAACCTACTCAAATCAAATTATTGAATGAAAATGAATAATTTCCACAAATAACCATGCAGGGGCCAGAGGACTTTGTGTTGTGAATGTTAAAGCATCTCTTTGTTACAAAGTAAATCGACTGGATGAGGAAAGACAAATTTTGAGTAATATATGAGAAGGACAGTAATTCCAAAGTACCATATTACTGCTACAAAAGATTTCACATCCAAAAGGGCCCGTTAAAATAATGTCAGTGTAAAAGTAATTTGAAATGACAATAGCATAATGTTGGCAGGTAGGTGAATAAAACTACAGTATCAGGATTCACATTATTAATCAAGCTTTGAAATAGTGTAGAAGTTCTTGACAGAGGGCGCCCTCTGCTGTACAAATGTGGAAATAAAACTGAGGGGCTGAGATCACTGCTAGGTACTGGGGAATGGAAACTATTATGAGGATTTATCAAACTATCAATTACCAAAAGCAAACAAAAAAAGCACTATTTCATCTAAAATCTTAGAAGCTATAGGCATGTCAGCTCATTTTTGCACATCTGCCAGGATGGCAATGTATCCAAATGAAGAAAAGAGTGACAAGTATTATCCAAATCCAAATTAATGGCTGTTGAGCAAATGTTTTTTTTTCTATGGTTAAATAATTTTACACAAAAAAGCATCAGCTATTGTAACCTAGCAAAGAGCGTCTTTTATTCTCTGTTTTGTCTACACCGTTTTGGCTTCGCTCACAGTCTGCTGTGACCACAAATCACCGTCTGCTGCCCACAACAACGGACAATTCAGTCAAACTCCTCGAGCCCGTCCTCTGTGTGTCTGCCTGTAGACTCCACTGTTCCCTGGGTGACAGCAGCCTCCCTCGGGGCTATTCAGTGTGTCAACTCTCTCTGGGAGGTAGACGGTCGGGACAGTTGGTGAGAGACCAGCAGCTCTAGTGACCCCTCTATCTCTCTCCCTCACACTTTTCTCTCTCTTTAATTTAGTTTGACACTGTTTAGTCGGAGGCCTTTCCTGAATGAGGTCATTGTGAACAAAGTGACTGAATGACAGTGCCCGTTCCTCGATTTCTCACACTTTAGAAGATGAAGATTTCCACAGCATGAGTGAGACGGCGGGACTCTGTCAAGAAGCTTTGTGTGGGCCAAGGAGAAGCTTATGAAATTCTCATAATGGATATGAACTTTGTCAAGAGGCTTTCGAGAGACAAAGGGTTGGGAAGGCAGTATGCCTGGAATCGACACAAAACGCATTATAATTACAAAAGCAGCTGGAGAGCACTCAGCTTCCTAGTAGATCGCTCACAGCGGCCCCCCACCACCATTCTGACAACTCAGCACAGCTATAGATACAAAGGCACTTAAGAAAACACACCCACACTGAAATGTACACAGCAGCCCGTGCACGTGGTCCCAAACGGAAGCTGTAGTGAAAGGTCAACATTTATATAAGCAATACAGGCACTGCATTTAACTTCTTCAGGAAATTAGTAGGCTAATGTTTCATTCTTGCAAATTAAACATATACGGTCCTTTCCACATGTCCCACTGCCTTTATTAAAGCTTCAGAGGTACAAATCCAGTGTTGTTTACCTTACATTCAATATTCAATAAACAATTATCTCAAATAAAATTAATACATAATATAATAGTAAAATATATATAAATAATATCAATAATAATAATAAAAAAAAAAATATAAATATATATATATATATATATATATATATATATATATATATATATATATATATATATATATATATATATATAATTCTGTATGTATTATTTTTTTTACCAGTATTAAAGACATAGTTCACTCCAAAATTTTGTCATCATTTACTCACCCTCATGTTGTCCCAAACCTGTTTTCAATTTTTTTATTTTTGAGTGAACTATCCCTTGAATTATTCTGGAGCAGCAGCTTTTTTCTTTTGTACTCTTGTTTATTTAATGTTTATAACTATAAACATATCTCAAATTTAAAAATAAATGACAATAAAACAGCTCATATAGTTTTTTATCTTTTTTATCTGAGTTACATTACAGACACATTGAACTGTCAACTAATCTAATTTACTTTTTTATTAAAATTTTTGTTTATTTTTACTATATTTAAACAAAATTGATACAAATTCTGTGAAAGTTTAACACCTCCTTTTACTATTTATTTACTGAATAAAATTTTTTTTAAAGCTTGAGGTCTAATGCTATTTCATGCATTCCGACTTATTTAGACTGTTAAAGAGTTTCTCATTCTCATGCTAAACATTTGGATTTGGATGTATGACAATATTTTTGTGCCAAATACACTCCTTCAGGGTTCGTATAAGTTTCAGAATGTTTTTTTTTTTCAGAGTATGGCCCTGCATGACATCATAAAGTGCAGAATCCTTGTATGGGCACTTCTCCCGGAAGAGTGAGCGCACACAGCTACCAGTGTGAGAACAAAAGCATACCCATCAACAGGCTTCATTCGTTAATTCATTAGCCATAGTTAATTTAAGTCAATAAAGCTGTTGTCCCTGTTTTATTTATGTCAATGCCACAGCTTGCAGATGATAGCTACGCAAAAGCTGCTCATGCTCGTGACTCTTTAGCTCCAGGAGCACAACTTTTTCGGAGAGAAGCGGTACAGCTGTATCTGTCTTTTATAAATCTGATAAAATGAAAGATTCTTCGGAGATATGAAGATTGGCTGTGCTTTTTATGTCACCTCCAATATAATAATTCCACTACCTTGTTATGTTGTGGAAAATGCCTATTATAAGAAGAAGCCTATTTTCACGGGTTCATGTTTTAGAACCGATAAGTTCTGTAAGCTTCATGGACTTATAGTTTCATAGTCCCTTGTGAGACAAATTTAAAAAGCATGTGGCATGAACACCCTGGCCCGAGGAGTCCACGGTCACAAAATCTTGACATGACACACGTTTAACATGACCCTCAAACCTTGTGTGGTTCAATTACATGACGTGACATTTCTTCTGATAGGATCATGTGTTCTCAGTTGGGACGTGCTGTGTTTGTGTTTTTATTTGTTCTAAACAAGCTAGTACCTTAAAAAAAACAAAAACATCAAAACAACCTGTTTAGGAGTTCCTGTACACAGGACATTCAGTTATTCATCATCTAAACTCCACCAAAACAAAATGTTTAGTCTATGTAATGATGTCATTTCTTTTATCAGCAGCGAATGTTTTCAAATGTTAACGTGAAATTGTTTCTTTTTTTTTCGATAAAATCCTTTCTCCTATCTCAGCTCAATGTGCAGAGATGGCTATCAGTAAGCCATCTGCAGGCCACTTTCCCTGAAAAGTGCAACACTGTGTTGCTTTGTGGGTGCTGTTAAAATGTAGTTTTTGAGCATCTCGAACAACCCAACATATCAATCAATGGCACTAATTAAAGGTGAGACTACTTTTTTGAATGACCAATGGCCAAATGGTCATTATGATAACAATAAGAAAAGTTCCTTGAGCAGTAAATCAGCATATTAGGATGATATCTGAAGGATCATGTGACACTGAAGACTGGAGTAATGCTGCTGAAAATTCAGCTTTACCATCACAGGAATAAATCACATTTGAAAATATATTCAAAGCAAAACGTTTAAAGGTTATTTTAAATTGTAATTATATTTCACAATATTATTTGTGTTTTTACAATGTTTTGATCAAATAAATTCTTTGGTGAGCCTTCTTTGATGAACATAAATCATAAAAGAATAAAAGAACATAAATTAAGTTTAATATTCTTGAAAGACACCATTCAAGAGACATGAAACTAGGACATGTAGGAAGTCAGTCAATTATACAGTTTAACAGTCATGGTACAACAATCAACCAATCAGAGTAAAGTATTCCAGGGAGTCATGTAATATGCAATGACACATGTGAGGTGACCTCAGACATTATTAATCCAAAGGGAGCTGTCTAGGTGGAGAAAGATCTTACGATAGCTCTTGAGCTCTGGATTTGTAGAGTCCATGTTCCTGAGGCGAGGGATGTCATTCAGATCGGACAGACTATAACCCAGCCCATGACAACAGAACCTCCCAGGACACGGAGCGTGAGAAAGAAGCAGGAACAATGCAACATGCTGCCCATGGCAACTTAAGCACACACACAATTAAGTTGTTGGTGCATATTACACAGTGCTGTCCAGGCAACAGCGGCTCGTTGAGACTGTGAGGGTCAAATCAAAGGCCTCCTATGGAGTGTTCTTCTCAGAAGAAGTTCCATTCCCACCTTTAGAGCACAAACTCTTTAACTTAACTTAAACTAAAATCTAGCTGCTTTCACTTATTGCTACCAACTGTTTGGAGAAGGGAAGGCCAATGGTCTCGAGTGCCTATCAATCAGAGAGCTTGTGAAATCGTGCATTTTGAAACAGTGAGGAAAATGGCACGGATGCTGAAGATGAATCATTCACCATGAAAAACAGGACGATCAACACTGAGCTCTTAATCATCAGAGTCAAGGATATCTTGTATATCTTGCAGATCTGCCTGGCCTGAACAGATCATTACACTTACTTCTAGAATCCAAACATCTCTGGATTAAAATAAAAAAATATCAGGTTGAGTAAAGCATTTGAGATTCTGATATACATAATATACAATCAATATATACATATATGCAATCAATATATAAAAGGAAAGCACAATATGTCAGTACAATATTAGGTATAGTGTTCCTGTGACTCAGTGGTAGAGCATTGCGTTAGCACAGAAAAATCATTTCAGAATAACACCCATAGAAAAAATGCTATGTAAAAAAAAAAAAATCCACCAAACATTTTATTACTGATTTTTAAGCGATAAAAGTGTCTGCTAAATGTATAAGTTGATTTTACAAATTATTTATAGTATTGGTCCATACTGCATACATACAGTGTTGGGAAAAGTTACTTGTATGTAAGTAATGCATTACAATACTGAGTTACTCCCTAAAAAAATAACTAATTATGTTACTTAGTTACTTTTTATGGAAAGTAATGCGTTACGTTACTTTTGCGTTACATTCGTGTTACTTTTTAAATATGAGCAGGGCTTGATTGTTTTTAATATAAGTTCTTTTTATAGCAAATACAAAAACAAAATCACATTCAAAAGTGTAATGAATAAACCTCAGGCTGAAGGAAAAGTAAATTCACGTCTGTACAGTAGAACACAGGAGAAGATGGTTCAACACTCTTCAGCAATAAAAAAAAACAATGAAGCACAATTGTTAGTTTATCTAAAGTCATTTTTGCTTATCAGTATGGTTGAACTGGATCATTAAAGGTCAGCAGCATAGACATAAGTAAATAAAATGGGATTAGATACATTTGTGTAATTTGACATTCAATTATTGCAGGCTTGCATCATATTCTGAGTTTTAATTCATTTTGATGAATACTAAATATGTACATCATGTTCACACAGAACACACAACGCCTCTATTATCTGATTTCTCCCAATATGGGGACAGGAGACTTGTCAGTCAATAAATGGCAAAACAAAGTAACTGGCATTACTTTTTTGAAAAAGTAACTGAGATATTTTCTTAAAAAGTAATGCGTTAATTTACTAGTTTAAAAGTAATCTGATTACGTAACTGGCGTTACTTGTAATGTGTTACCCCCAACACTGCATACTTGATTGACTATTGTGCATGCTCATTTACTCTATTTTTAAATATAGATAAATTTATTTATATATATATATATATATATATATATATATATATATATATATATATATATATATATATATATATATATATATAAAAAACACTACATGTAATCTTCAACAAATTATAAAAATTAATATCATGTTTGATACTGTGATGCATAAATTCACTCATAGTATTTTTTAAAACTCAATTACTTCAATCAAGTTTTTATTTATTATTCTAGAGAACTGTTTTTAGACATTATAATATATAATAATATATATTAGAATACATTAAAAAATAATGTGTGGGTGTGTGTGTGTGTGTATGTATGTATGTATGTATATATATATATGTATATAAATAATATGCATTTAAAAATCTAAATTTATAGTGTGTTTTAATTTTATTTTTACACAATTGATTTTGGACATAATAGTATATATATTTTTTATAATAATAAAATTTAACATCTAATAATAATAACAATAATAATAATAATATATTTAATAATAATATTTTTATCATATATCATGATATCATATTATTTTAGCCATGAGATAAAGTACAGTAGAAAATGAATCAGCATCCTAGAGCTTCTGAAAACCAATCAAGAATCAACAAAGCACTGGTATAATTTCATTTCTGCTGCTGTTCTTAAGCTGCACATACTTGCTCACCTGACAAAGTTATTCAGGAAGAGGATCGATTATGCATCATTTATAAGCCATTTTGATTGTGTCCAATTCTACAGAAAAACATGAATCAAATGAAACAAAGACTCAAAGAGGACAC
This sequence comes from Cyprinus carpio, assembly GCF_018340385.1. NCBI lineage: Eukaryota > Metazoa > Chordata > Actinopteri > Cypriniformes > Cyprinidae > Cyprinus > Cyprinus carpio. The sequence goes on along the minus strand of NC_056573.1, from coordinate 9,176,921 downwards.
AAATTATCCAACAACTGTTCCAAAACAACACTTGGTGCTACATACTTCACTTATGAGCACTGTTGCTAATTGTCATTTGAGATGCTCAATGCACCATGAAACACTCATGCAACAACCTGTATTCAACAAGACCTGAGCATGAGACCAGTCTATGTTGTTTATCTATGTTTATACGACTCAGTGCTGGTCATCTGCACAGAGCCTAAACATAGCCCAACATTCCTACTTGAGTCTTGCTGGCCATGCATGTTAGTCTTGTATTTGTTTTGTTCTATTCCACCAGTTGTGTGATGTGACAGTTTGTAAGCCCATAATGACACATGGCTCTGAGAGAGTGGAAACATAGCAAACAAGTGGAGATTTAGAGGCACAAGTGTTTCCAGTCCCTCCTCCTCCAGAGAATTGTACTGCACGCTATATGACCCCTCCATCACAGCAAAATACATACTTACATACACAATACGCATGGATTTACTGTAGAATGCATCTATGTGACAATGAAAATCCAATGCATCTATTACGTAATTTAACAACTGATTAAAATTAGCCCTATCAATGTCTATATTTATTCTGAGGAAAAACTCATCTGTAAGCATTTCCATTTATCTCAAGACCCCACCAAAGACTGAATATACCAAGACACTTGTATTACTATGAAGGAGAGAAACAGCAATACGAAATATGATGCGATACATGCCACTTTCCAAATAAAATGTCAATTGTAAATTGGCAAAGTCATCAGTGTAACTGCCATTAGAAGCTCCAGTTCCTGTAAAACAGAGATGCATGCTTGGGACCACACATGCACATTGGCTTTACCAACCTGAAATATACGCTTTTTAAAAGATATTTGAGAATAAGAAAGAACATTTATGGGTCAGTCCATGTCAGATTATATTGCTGATTTGAAATATCTTTTAAACATGAATTTGGCAAGCAGTTTTCCCTGTGTTTTCCCATTCAAGAAGATAGTAGTTAGCATTGCATGGCCAAAATATGGCCACCGAGTGAACTGACTTTCCTTGACTTTGTCCACACTTAGTTCTGTACAATGTTTTTGAGCAAATCCCTAAATGTCATGTGACTAATTACTTTGGATCCACGGGAAAATTACATCATGACAAGACAAATGGCTGACTAGCATCACAAAGGTTAGCAATACATGCTGTTTGCAATGAATATTATTTCAAGAGAATATAATATATCATTTTGATACAGCCATCTGTGGGAAATATATATATATATGTTCTGTCACATAATTAAATTTTGTGTCTTGTTTTGGACTTTTATGTTGTAGTTCCAGTTCTATGGTGTCCTATTTCCTGTTATAGTCTTGTAGTCTGTTTATAGCTTCTTTGTTGATTATTTCAGTGATTGTGTTGTTTCTTCTTTCCTTATTGTCCCCTGTATACTGTGAATAGTCTTTGTGTTTCTTTGTACTTTGTTAGGTTGTCTTCCCTAGCGATTAGTTTGTGTTCTCTGTTCCGGTTCTTGTTTGCTTAGTGTTTTGCTTGGTTCTGTTGTGTTTTTTTATTTACCATAACTAAACCATTTATCTGCATTTGGATCCAGTTTCCCTGTCTTTGAGTTCACCTTCATCATATGTTCCTTTCAATATTCCTCTAAACTGCCTTTGCAGTTACATTTGTGTCTTCAGCATATTTTTGAATACAATTGGTAAGTGCGCATAACAAGTACATCAACTTTATGACTTTATTCAACATTAATATTTTAGGTTAATATTAATGTATATTGGAAAGTGTTTTAGGTGCTTGTTGTAACTGAATCTTTCATTGTCATTATTTATACCCTCACAGACCAGATGGCTCATCCAAAACGTGCCTGTCAATCATATGAATCCTACTCGTCATAACCACAGTAAACCACAAAGGCAGAATGCTGTTGAAAGGACATGACCACATTGATAGAAATGGAATCTAGCCTCTCTGGAGCACACTTGAGTCCTGTGAGACTCCCACATGGGCAGAGGCCATACATGTGAGTTTGATCACTCACTGCTCTATTTGCCCAGACAGGAATACTTCTGCCAAACAAAATTTAAAGTCAACATTTACTGCTTCACACCTGCGGTCACCATTCACTTTCATTGTATGGAAAACAGCAGCTATACCGAAAACAGCAAATGTGGCTCACGCAAAACATTGCTTGTGTTTCTTGGAAGAAAGAAAGTCAATGATAGTGAGTAAAAAGTGACATAATTTTAATTTTTTGATAAACTAACTTTTTAACCATGCTGATGCGTTTGCCCTCATTTTAGAAAATCCAAATCTTAAAATAAGACTTGAAAACCCTAGACAAGTGCTATGCAAATTAAAGATATCAAATAATAATAATAATAAAAAACAATACTATACAGTACTTGACAAAACAAAAACAATCCAAAAACACACACTCCGAGTTCAGCCAGAACTGAGCAACCTCAAACAGAACAAAGGAGGTGAGAGTGAAACCAGATCCGTTATCAACGTGTTCCCATGTGAAGGGGAAGCTCTGACTCCAGATCGGTTTGCATTGCTGGCATTATCCCACTGCTCCATTTATATAAATCTGCTTTGCTGTGAAAGAAACAAAGAAAAGGGAGAAAATGGGGTATCTGTTTCACAAACCCACAAGCCAACAACACCTGCACCAACAACCCTGAATAACAAGTGCAATTCTTCTAGACAAACAAAGTTCCTGATGACCTGGAGGGGGATTTTGAAGTTGATGCAGACTTGTTCATGCATGTTTTCCCTTCTTAATTGTCAGTCTGCATGTGAGGTAAACTGTTGCATCACAGGAAGGCAAAGGTGCGGTGAGTCGGTAGAAGGGCACAACTTCTTGTAATCTTGGAGCGTTCCTGGCATCTCCATTGTTGCCATGGCAGGAGTGTTAGCAAACAGCTTTGGAAAGATGGCGTGTGTTATTCTTGTGAAATACATAAGCCTGACAGACACATTATTAAAAGAGCATGGCCTCTAGGCTTTCTAGAAAGCTTGCATGTCAATTACTGTAAGAGCAATAAAAAAAAATAAAGAAATTAAAAAAAACTTTTTAAAATTTCAAAAAAATGTCAAGGGGTACTACAAGAAACGGTGTGATAAAATGGAAAAATAATTGGCTAGTTAGACCAGAAAGTTATATTATCATTATCACACCAATTGGTTGATGGCATGACAACAACGTTCACAGTTTCAAGCCCTTCACAAGTAAATATCATAAGCTCTGGTGTCTAGGCATCAGAATAGTCCTTGCTTTTAAAGTTGGCATTAAATTGAAATTGCAATCACCATTTTGCCCTAATTTGAATTATATCCAAGTGAAATGGCTTCTCAAACAAGAAAAAATGTGGGGAGAGACTTGATTTTGTCATTTGAGAATTGATTGGATCATTGTCGGCTGCTAATTGCTGCGATCTCATTTGAGAGACAGGTTTTTGTTCCACCCTCATAACAGTGTGCATGTTATCAGAAAAGAGATGCCGCATGGGGTGGGGAAGTTAAGATAAAGATTGCAAGAGCATTTTTCCAACTACTGTAATCAAAGTAGCACTGCACTTATAAATACTACATTGGCAGGATGAAAGGCAGGATGAAAGAAAAATACCATCTCAACTTTTCTGAAGACAATCAGTTAGAGATTGTTACATATTTTATAGATTTTCAAACCGGTTTGAGGTGCATCATTACATCCCTAAAATCTACTATATGAAATTTTAGCAACATATTTGTTGCTTGCAAAAAAAATTATTTGTTAGAACACACAACTTATGGATGGCCATCAATAGAGAAAGATAGTGTATGCAAGGAGTGTATGCTACTACTGAAATTTCTCCAAAGAGTTGGACACGTTTTGTGGTTGGGCTATGATACTGTATATGTCGTGTAGGTACTTCTGTGCAAGTCTAAGGTCAGCTCACAGGGAGGGAAAAAAAAAAAAAGAGGAGAAAGAAACAGCAAAGAAAAGATCTCAAACCATTGGACTGTTGAACAAAAGTGCTGAACAAAAGATAAGAGGTCTGGAACACTAGAAAAATTGCTGCTCTCACACTTACATATGCTGCAGGACTGCCAATATGAACACAGGGTCGGGGGACCTATGAAAAGCTTGCATAACTCCAGACAGGATGCCAATATACTACATGAGGAAAGCTCAGGAAATTACTTGAATTCTTGACATTAACCACACTAGTCCCACTATTTACTTTCTAAGGCCATTAGGGTGTAGTGCAGTGGTTCTCAACCAGTTTTACTTAAGGACCTTTCATTTCACATTTAAGCAACAACTTGACACAAAAGCAACAAAAATTTCCTTCAAATTGAACACTGAAATGTAATATTACCATGAACTAGCCTATAAGGCCACACAATAGGCACAATTATTAACATCACATAGGATGAATAGGAAATGTTTATGTGTTGTTGATCTCTGCAGTCAATAACTCACTGCACAAAACACATTGTGGTCATACTTGTTAATCTCATCAGAAATGCTGTTAAAGCTACTTCAGTTACTGCTGATGGAAACCCTAACTCCAAGATATTAACAATGCACCGATAATGTCTTTTAAAGAAAAAAGATCCATAAAGAATATGGTTGAAATTATCCAATTTAATGTTATGGACAGCCCCACTGCAACCGTTTTGTTATCAGAAAACTACCTAGTTAAAATTCACTGGTTCATTCGGTTGGTTGGCATTCGATTTTAAACTTTGAGATTTGAATATTCTTTTTTTATTCTTTTTTTTTTTTCCAAACACCTGGCATTCCCCACTAAACAGTTCTCATTCGTGCTTGAAATGAATCGCCCATGAGTGAACTTCATCAGTTCATCTGGAAGAGAAGACAAAAATGCCGAAGACCTCTGTGTGGGAGCACTTTAAATTAAGTGAGGACAAGACAAAGGCAGTGTGCCAAACATGCGTTTTGAAACCTACCAAAACAGCACATCAAGTCTGAAAAACACGAGTTCTGTTAGTAGTACGCCTACAGTATATTGTTGGTGTAAAAAAAAATAGCTGCTTTTATCCGCCATGTTAATCAGTAATTTTACACATGATAAAAATGTGCACTTAATTTGCTTGGAAAATACTTGCAAATACTGCAGTCATAAAAAAGATATAGTAGCCCAACCTAATAATAATTTTCTATATTAAAAGTATTGCTCTTAACAGTGTGTTTTGTATCACTAGTGCAGTGTCCGTTCTCTGATCATATAAGCCCTGCCCGCATGAGGCGCGCTGCTTCCGGATTCCAATTCCGAACGTGTCACGTGTCCATATTGCAACAAAATTCAACACTGCACTCCCTTGGGTCCGCAGCAACACACCCACCATGCGTGAAGTCTGAAGCTTTGAATATTCGGTGTTGATTACTACCAAAGCTTCGAAAAAAAACTGGTATTTGGGCCAGCCCTACTGAGCAGTGCCCACGCAGAGACTGCGCTCACTGGGACAGACTGCTCTCACTGCGAGTTCTGTGATCGTGGATCCCCTTTCTGGCCTGCTCTCCTGTTTCTTCCCTCCTAGGAGCCTAGGAGAAAGAAACAGCGGGGTTCAAACACCATGCTCGAGTGAACTCATGCTGGCACAGGTCGCGTGTGCTTCACTCTTCCCACAATGTCTCGACTCGCCTGTGTGCTTGACATGTGAGGATCAGCGCCCTTCATCGGCAGCGAGCAGCTCGATTTCCTTCGGTGGCTCTGAGAAGGAAGTTGTTGCAGATGACTGAATATCACTGACAACCTCATATTCAGAAAAGTGGGTGTGTTCCGGGAAAGATCCCAACACCATCCCTCTGACGCAAACAACGTGTTCTCACCAAGGCTGTGGAGGATCTCGGCCTAGCTTGGCCAGCTCTGGTAGAGCCCACCTGTGGCCTCCTAAATGTTCACAAAGAACTCACCAGGAAGTGGCGCGACCACTACTCGGCACGTGTTAATCCCTCCACTTCTGCTGCTCTCACCATTGTTGATGGAACCGATGAACGAGGTTATTGCAAGCTCCCCCCTCTAGAAGAGGCGGTCGCTGTACATCTGTGCCCTCTATCGGCCATGGGGTTGAAAGCCCTGCAGGCTAACCTCAGCTCTAGCAAACAGGGCTTATTCAGTGGCTGGCCAGGCTGGCTCAGCGCTTCACACGGAGGTGGTGCTCCAAGTATTTCAGGCCAAATTTCTCTGCCCCATGGACGAGTCCGGCCAGAGTTCTGATGCCTTTAGAGAGCTGTGCACAATGACCAACTTGATTCTGCATGCTACTAAGGCGGTTTACAGTGGCACAGAAGTCATCGCAGGCATTGAGTCTCTTCCTGCCGAACCGCTCCAGTGCAGCGGCTGTTTCAAGTTGCCTGAAGGCTCCATCCTCCCAGCAGGCTGATAAGCCGGATCCCCAGCCTAAGCCTGAGCCTGTGCTTCAGCAATGCCTCCGAATGGCAAAACCCGTCCCGTTTCCCAGGCGTCAAGGTCCCCTCCCCAGGGTACCACTGGACCCTGATCTTAAAGGGATACTTAAAGGGATCATTATTCACTTACCCCCATGTCATTCCAAACCCGTAAAAGGTTTGTTCGTCAAAATCAGAGCAATTCTGAGCAGTACGCAGGCAGCGTATGCTCTTCCTCTGTCTGAAAGCTTTTCATACTTTCCTGGACCTTGAAAGACTTGGCAGTCTATGGGACAGTCTCAAGCCTCCCTGTTTTCATCCAAAATATCTTACAAAATATCTTGTGTTCCAAAGATGAATAAAGCTTTTAAGGGTTTGGAACGACATGGGGTTAAGTGATTAATGACCAAATTTTAATTTTTGGGTGGAGTAACCCTTTAAGAAGCCATAAAAAAAAAAGTCCAATGAAAACAACTTCAAATGCTCTGACATTTTTGATCGTACAGATAAGAGTAGTACATTATTTTAATCTGTAAATGGTCCACTTTTATTCATGTACTCTCACAATATCAACAAAACACTGTGTTTTTGTAAAATAAAGAGAACACACAGGATGCACTTTCTGTCGTCGCGGTCTCCCTAAACTTCTTCCTGAACCAAAACTCAGCGTATACGTGACATACAGACATGAGAAATATGTCTACAGTACAGGAAGCTTGTGTCTACTTTTTTTTAAATGAAGTCATATCGGTAAAAAATATTCTCTGTTAAAGTAATCTATATGAAACCTATGTGAGGTACATTTTTTCCCATCTGATCTCATTATCTATAATGTGATCATGTCAATGCACAGCGTGCGCTATTCGTATGATAATCATCCATGTAAGACACACAAACCTGTAAACACCCATCACCTCTGTAAACAAAGCAGCAACTGCAAGATCCATCAAGTTCCTCTAGGCTTCTTTACTTTTTGGTAAAAGTCGCTCTGAGGGGAATAAGCCATGTATTGTAAAACGCGATGCAATGCGTGGCTTGATCCAGTGGAGGAGATAATTTCTGATGAGTAAGTTATTTATTCTTACTTACATTAGTGTTATTGTGACATAAACTTCTACACATTTTACAAGTTGGACTTTTCCCAGAATATAATTCCAGACTAAATGTGTGAAATCGCCTGCAACATTTTGAAATATCAAAATGTTGTATGACGCGAGGATGTTTTTATGCTCTATATATTATAAAACAATACGATATAAAAGTAACGTTAGTGTTTACACTGTAACATAATTCATGTTAGAATCTAAGAATTTTAGACCAATGTTTACTCTAAAATACTCAGTCTGCAAATATCTGCTCAAACTAAGATGTTTATAATGTTTAATAATAATTTAGTTTCTCAGATACAATACTGTACTATATAATAATAGGCTACATACAAATCATGCGTGCGTCTATGACTACAAAATCAAGGTTTTTTTTTTTTGGTTTTTTTTGAGTAGGCAATATTAGTGATTGGTAATGTAATAATATAGTTGCTCCTGATATCAACATGATCACTGGAATTTATTATTATTATTTTTTTTTAGTGACCAGATACCAGCGCAGATGAGTCCTGCTGATTTTCTCATGTGTCTTTTCAAACTGTTTTTCTCTGAGTGCTGTACCAACATCAGATGTTCATTTACACTGGGCTGATAATCTGCATGAATGTAGTAAAATAAGCTCCATGATGGGGCTGTTTTTTTCTTTTCTTGAATGCATGAAAAGCAGCAGCAAACACCATTGAAATACCAGGTATGGTTTACTTGTTTCAAGATTTGAACAGGATCTGTTTCCAGGAATGGCACAAAGTCTGTGTTTAGATCAGTGTGCTCAATAAATGTTACTTTGACCTTCATTATGTATATTCTGATTATATTGTGTTGTAAATTAAATAGGAAAAAAAAAAAAAAAAAAAACTCCTCACATTCATTGTTACCAACCTCACAGTCACACTGTGGCCACACTGATGGCCCATTAAATATTCATGGTCATTGTCACTTCCTCACATATAGCCTTCCTGACACATAACATGTTTTACAAAAGTTAAATCAATATATTTTTTTCTGTGAATGAGTGAGCAGGATGATTTTCAAATAATTTTGTAGCAAAAACTCTAGTCTACCACACCCAGTTCTCAAAAGTCCTGTGAACAAATCTTCTGTTTGTGTTTTATGGCCTTATTTTAGTTATTTGATTTTTTTTTCACTAACCACGCATAAAACTTTTTTCTCAGAAATACAAATTTGTACATACATGCTAATTACATGTTATTGTAGCACAGTTTCACACCAGGGGAATGGCCTCCTCCTGGGTTTGGTCCAGCAGGACTTCTATCAGTGACATCTGTGCGGCCGCCAGCTGGCCATCACCATCTACCTATGTTTAATTCAGTGTTACTTGCTTTTTCTTTGTAATAATTTGTGAACTTTACTAGCAATTCCTGAGTGAAAATTAGAGGAAATTCTACACCAATTTTTTTTTTCAGTGTAGTTTTGTTCAAGTTTTCAAGGATGACATCAGTGCAAGTCACAACCTCAATGTCTAATTGGCTACAAAATGACAGATTAATCTGTACAAATATAACTGATTTCTAATTATATTGAGTACTGATTGAAAGGCTAATTGACACACTTTGCTAAAAAAGAGGTCAAACTTCATTGCAGCTGTCCAACCAGGACACCAACACCAGGATAAATGCTCAAAAGAAGGCTTGGCTGCTGCCCCAAGCTTGTGGTCCAGATTTTCAAGGAAAGGCATGCTTAAGGCAACCAATCATCATGTCCGGCTTTCTGTAGCCACAAATGAGCTACTAGTTTCTGGCAATGTTGTATTCCAGTTACTCTATGTGTATAAGTCGAAAAAACCAGCATGGACCGGAGAAGCGAAAATACTTCAGCCTCAGATCCTGGATGGGATAGCATCCACCCTACAATTTTAAGACAGGGAGAATGCTTGGGCAGGACTGTGGACACTATTTAGTATTCAGCACCATTCATCTCCAGTGTCCACAGAAGCTGTTTCCCCCTGGGTAAAGCACAGCTGACAGTTGGCAACTAGAGGACAGAGGCTTTTGTGAGCAAACTTATGCAAAACCTGACGGACTGTTACTGTAAATCAGACCCACTCTGCGATGTTTCTCGGGTTCTGAAGGAGTCAGGACTAGACGGGGGCTGGAGGGCTGGCAGACAGTACAGGGCGAGACCGGAACGTTCCACATTTCTTTTCCTCTTGGGAGAGATGAAACACATTCATGACCCCCACACAACACTGAGACAACACCACGCCTTGTTTATTATTCTGAACCGCAGTCCTAAAGCACTTTTATTATTGGCTATGTGCAAAAAAGGGGAAAAAAAGAAATGACATCAATGATAAAAACAACAGCTGTTTCGTGACAGACACTAGCAGCTGCAGAATGCTACTGTACCTGACACAGCAACAATTCCATCAGCATGAGCACAACAGATATTTTCCAGAGCTGTTCATATCTCACTATCCAGCTACATCCCAAAGGACAGGAGAAGACACAAATGTTGAAACTAGTTCTGTATAAGACACTATAAACATTTATGGCTAAAAGCTGTTCTACTCTCTTCTGTCTTTCTTTTGTGTATGATTCTGACAAGTGCCAGCCATTAGTATCCAGTTTTATCAAACTATCTTACAATGTCATTCAACACTTGTAGCTGTACCTTCTGTGATACTAAAGCAGTGCTATATAAACGAATGTTAGTTTACCGATGGATGGTAACCTCTGCTGCTTTGTTTGTCTGCCCTTTACCTCTGAACTCAGCAACTAGGGGGCTCCATCAGGACATCTCAGCAAGACTAATAAAGAATTCCTCATTTACCCAACTAATCCAATAGGAAGTCTAGGAAATGAAGCAGAAAACAGCTTCAAGGATAAATAACATCAATATTTTTGAATCTGCTTATTTTATCATTATATTGAGATATTTTGGTGAATTTCATGAACACTGTCAAGAACATGTACCACATTTCACAAAAAATTTTTTAACAATTAAGCAGATTTCTGCCGATTCCCCATTAAACCCCTGATCCCCAAATTGTAAAGTATGTATTTAATATTTGGATACGTATTTAAGTAGTATTTGTTGAACTGTATTTAATTTTTATATTAAAGTAATTACGTAAAGTATATATAATCATATATATTTTCTTCAGATTTTGCCATTAAATGTCATACGCTAATCTGTCAAACTAAGAATGGTAACTTTGGCAAGACTAACATTTCTAATATTTCACTGGAGAAAGCACATAATTCTCAATCAAACAGAGTAAATGTTTAAAAACTAAGAACAGTAGCATGCAGCATGTAAACCACATCAGTGCTGTATGAAACAAACATGATCTTAAAACTCAAATTTACACAATTCACATATTATATACAACAAGAGTTCACAAGGCCAATGCTGTGTGATGAACCGAGTCATGGAATCCCTAAGATTATTACAGGCTCCGAACAATAGAGTTTTGTTGACTGATCTGTCCAAGTGTGATACACCAAACACAATTATTGGCTTAACAATAGAAAACTAGAACGTACAACTGCCATAACGGTTCTATCCATGACGTATTATATCATAACATCTAAAGAAAATGCCTAAATAATTGCTAACCTATCAGTGTAAAACAAAACACATTGGTTGGCTACATTACAGCGTGGTGTAAAATAACATGGCTGAACAAAGCACAGTGTGTTTGACCCCTATACAGGTGTCTGCGCCGCAAAGTGTACATCAATGAGACTTTTACACTAAAGCTACCGAGAAACACTGCAATATGGTCATCTAATATCCAAAAAGAAAATGGATTGCTTAACTGACCACAACAAGATTTACATCAAGTAGTTTCTCCGACATACCTGTGCCATGTCTCTGTGGTCACAGCCTCTGTTTGGCATCCTAACAGCCACTCTCCTCAGAAAGCTGATCTGAGTTCAGCCAGACTGGTTCCTGGAGTCCATTCATCACCCTGACTGCACTGAGACTTACAGTGCACTCACTCCACAGCCTGTGACTCAAACTGTGACACGAAAACAAAGAAGGAGGAAGCCCATCCCAAAACACAGTGAAAAAGGGAGGGAAAAAAACGGAACAAGAGAAAAGGGCCAGTCAGGACAGTCTGATGCCGCTAAGAAATTGAGGTTTTCTGAATAAAGAGAGGGAGAGAAAGAACCAATCACAGGGGAGTGGACTCCTTCCTCCTTTTCGCCCAGAGGATGCTAATCATTTCTCAGTGCAGTCTGACAGGTAAAGTCGGTGCGCTCCTTTTATTTTCATAGCAGTGTGTTTTCATGGCAGCGTATCCTCGTGAGATTTTCTGCAAACAAGTGTTTTAAACAGATAAAACTTGCAGAACAGGTGCACAATAGCGAAAGGAATATAAAACGCTTGCATTCAGGGGAAGTGTTTGAAAAATAAACTGATTTATTGATGTTTCAGTCTTATTAGGTAACTCAACAGCCCATTAATGTACAAGTATCCTTTCACTGACACCAGGCCTTTGGCATTATCGTTAATATTACTAAACATTACTGGCCATTTTTACAAGAATTCTCTTTTAAACTAAAATCAAACTAGTCGAGGCTCCCTATACTTCTCCCTTTAAAGTATGCGTGAACCAGAAATTGCATCCAGAAGTTGTGTATTTCCGAGTGAAATTAAATTAAATGAGAAAAAAATAGAGGGCGGGGCTTGATTTTTGCGCACATCCACACCAACTCTAGCTCGCAGCAGACTCAGAGTTGAGTATTTTAAGGATGTTCTGCTCAATCTGACATCATCAGAAATGGAACTCCATTCCATAGAGGAAGCAAATTTTCAGATTTTGACCAAAAATTACGAAGACAAACCCTTTTTCCCCCGTAGATAAACTAGCAGAATTGACTGTTGACTGTCTCAAAGCAATACACAGCAGTGACTTTCCTGAATAAATGTGTTTTTGAACAAATTGGTTGAGTGAATAATTCAATGACTCACTCATAAAGACATTTAAGTAATTTATTCCTGAAATAATTAGTTTTTTAAATTAATCAGTTATTAAATGATGTTTTATTAATCAGCATTTTTAAATGAATCTTTTGTATGAATGATTCATTAATAATGTAACCTGCAGAAAGATTCCCATCACTGAAAAATTCCCACCACTAATTCACAGACTGACAGTCTTTTGTTGTTATAATTATAATTATTTATAGTTTACATTTTTAATTCAGCAATTTTGTATTGCAATCAAATATTAAAAAATTAAGTCAAAAAAAAAAGGCCAACAATCATAAAAATCACTAAACAATTATAAGAGGAAGGAAGCATCAACTCCCATTTAAAAGTCCAATTATATTCATCTGATAAGGACTCAACAAAGTCATGATCCACAGGTCAACATTCATAAATGAAGTCTATGTAGTCCACCTGAGCAGGTTTTAGTGCTTTGAGGCAAGAGGAAATAAACAAACAGCTTGTCAGTACAAATCTGGCACACCACCTGCAGCCCTTTGCCTGTAGCAACCACCTCCAAAGAAGAAGAGTGTGCGTGAGAAGTCGTTTTATTCTAAAAGGAGAGGGAATGAAAAGAAAAGCAAGCACTTCCAGATCTCTTTGTTTAGGCCATAACGAATACCCCTGAATAACTGTCGCTCTCTCTCTTTCTCACTCTCCCTCTGTCTCACCTAGCATGAAGCACGAATCTTGCACTAAATACTAACATCGTATAGTCATAATGAATGCAGCCACCAAATGAAAGGCCATTGTTCCTGCCAGACATGTGACTTTTATTACAGCGAGTGATCAAAATCAGTTATTCAGTGTTGGGCGGGTTAAGGGGGAAGGAGCACAGAGGGAAGTTGTCAGTCAGGAGCTGAAAGAGGTCACAATGCAAGCGGGGCGGTACATGATAATGAGGAGCTCTTACCGATGCTTGACTGATTAACGGACCACGTAAAAATGAATTGAACTTCAAAAGCACAGACAAAACTCTGTCATTCTATCTAATCCACAGAGGAAAGATCTGAAGCAGAGAAACAATACAAGTTCTGCCAACTCTCTTTAGCTCCTCTTTTCACATATCTGTGGTTCCCAGACATTTTTAGTGAGCACAGTAGTGTTTAACCCATTGTCTAAAGACGTCTAAGGAGAGTAATTATGGAGCGTGTATCTAGAGAACTTTACCCAGGGTGAAGTTTACCCTGGCAGTCCGCTACTATCATCCGCTCGCCACATAACAGTTCGCCGCAGCCAATACTGCAGTCTAAAGCCAAGCCTGAGGTTCAGCACTGGGTCATGAGCATTGTGACAGGTTCTACCTCCGGTCCACAAACAAGAAGGGCAATGCTTGGATTTCTGAAGATTATGTGTTATTATTAGAACTAATGTAGGAGTTTATGATTGATGCAGCATTATTTGCATGTTTGTGGCATTATAACTCATGCCTCTAACTTGCATTGCCTGTAGGGCACAATCCTTCAAAGCATACTTTACAGAAGCATGTGACCAGAAATCCAAGAATATATCTCCAGGCTAACTGAATATAATGGTGCACCATTTAAAGCATGCAAATACTTTGTAATACATACATTATATATAACCCTGATTTTCATAAGTCTGAACTGAGAGCAAACTGTGCAGATGGAACCATTAGCTGATATATAAATATACAAACATGCATTTGTACCAAGTTAAACCCCAAAGTTAAAGGTATAGTGTCTACATCTTATACACTCAGAAATATTTTAAATGAAATTTCACTCTGTATTGTGGGTGACACCTGTAATACTCAAAGGCTAAATGCCCAGAAGATGATTTAAGTGACACAGCTGTAAAATAGGTACAAGCTGAGACATGAAGAGGCAGATTAGTGCTGAGCTGGAAAAGCATGAAATTCTACCAGTATTTCATCTTCTACAAAATCCCTTTCATTAAAGGCAACTGTTTTTTACCTTCACTAGTATAAAATGCTTTTTTTATTGTATATAAATGATAATTAAAAAAAATACATAAATATATAAATCTATATATTATATTATTATTAAAATCTAATTCTTATATTTTACTGAATTTAAAATGTATTTCTTGTGATAGTTTTATTTGTATGCACTGCACATATATATTGTTTGCAAATATGCAAAGCAATTCTGAGTGATGGATGCTGAAAATCCAGCTTTGCCATTACAGGAATAAATTACATTTAAAAATATATTAAATTACTTTAAACTGTAATAATATTTCCTAATATTACTGTTTTACTGCATTTTTTGTCAAATAAATGCAGCATTGGTGAGCATAAGATACTTCTTTCATAAACATTAAAACATCATTGCAATCCGAAACTTGTAAACATTAGTGTTTCAGCGATCTTGTAGAAGTGCTTATCTTCACTGCTTTATTGGTGTTTAGATGAAACCTCATTCCAAAGAAAATTCTGAGGTACAGCCAAAGCAAGTCCAGATGTTCCAAAGTGCACTATTGGCTCAATTATCAACAACAGAAAGCTACATAAATCACCCAGACAATGACTGAAAGGTTGTGCCTAACACTCTCAATGTGAATAAGCAGATCTGCAAGAGAAGCACGACGAGGCCAATATCCCTTTGTGGGATATAAAAGTTCAGTATGGATAATGTAGTAAAGGTGCAGCAGTCAACCATATCAAGAGCTCTGCCTATAAAAGAGGGTGGCACAATAGATGCCATCACTCAAATAAGTCAAATAGACTATGGTACTCATAAGAACCATACTATAACAGAGCACACAATCAAAGATTTTATGGTTAAATGGCACAAAAATTTAATATATATGTGTTGCATAAATCTAACACAATCTGCACTTCACACGGCACCAAGAAGTGTGGCAAATCCTACACCACTAAACCAACCAGAAGAACAGCAAATCTGCCAGGATAAATGGGTCAAATTCTTATCCCAACATACTTAACCCTATAATGCCTACTGTATCACATTTGATATATAAATTTATAATGCATTTAAATTATCAACATGATCAAACTTTGCTGTACTGTTGTACACAATCTACAACATGCACTCTGAATAATACAGTAGTTTATACCTTATTAGCAAGTAAAAGGCTTTTTAGTATAATTCTAAAACGCCCCTTTTCAGGATGTGGTACATATGTCTTTTTGCTGTGAATTCTTTGCTGATTTTTATAAAGTAAACATAGGACAGGCTTTTGAGGAACATTTATTTAAACATCTCTTAATTTCATTATATGTTTTCCCCTCAAAGTAAAAACTACCAAGCTGATAATAAAATTAAGCATTTAAATATGATCTTATCACAACAAATCATTAGGATATAGAGTGACAACTGATATTTATATGTATTTTATCTAAGTAGCTTGCTAAACACTGTTATGTCACTGTTATGTATAAGAATTTTTTCTTACTTTTTGCCATATAAATATACCAACTGCACTAAATTGCATATTTTGTTAAATTTGGGCCTCTGGATAACATTGAGGTGTTTCTTTTTTCTGTATTTTTTTTTTTTTATAAATATTTTTTACAAATATTTAGTAAATTTAAATTATAACTCCGGAGAGGATTAAGAGTCCTAATAATTTTCATGACTCTAAACAAGGTTTCCTTATGCTATTAATATGATGCAAGATGCCTGAATCCAGTTTGAATTCACCCAAAGCTATTTAAATGGGTGGAATTTACAGGCTATGATGCTACGCATCAAGTTTCGTCTTATTTTGATGAACATGACTTCAGGAAAGAAATGAACATACTTATGCAATCATGATAACACTTCTGCAGGATGGTTTAACCTGACCCCTGACCTCAACATAATCACAGTTCAGCCTTAACAGTTCCTACAAAATCATGTCAATGCAAAAACTAACAAGCTCCTGCAAACAAGTATTCAGAATGACTGTATGAACCTCCTTTTAATATATAATTCCTACTGAATTAAAAATATTATGCAATAATATTAGGTAACATTTCAATAAAACAAGTAAGGAAGTGAACAAATTGTACGACAGGGATCAACAACTACTGCTGTAGGGAGAAGTGGTAAACTATCAGGACTAATCATTCCATTAAATAAGAGGCAACACTGCCTAAAACCACAATGAATAAACCAACATCATTTTCTGGCATGTTCATACCTGATCAGCACAACACAACACAACACAACACACTGCAAACCTTCTGTTCATTGTATCAGGCGAGTGCACTAATCATCTGCAGACACTAGACTTTAATGCATTGCACAACTCCTTAGCAACATCCGACAAGTTAAGGCACAGCCTCTGCAGGGGTTAAGGCAGATAAGCTGTTGGCAGAAAGTGAGGAGAAGCACAGTATGTCCTGATGGTGCACGCTTGCTCCTCAGTGATGATTACATCAAACCCTTTGGCTGAAAGACACTTAGTGGGATTAAATTCAAATGAATGGATCCTTATATTAAATGGAAAATGACAGATCTAAGAGTATTAGATAATAAGTTCTCACTGCATCAGTGGAAATTAACTGAATGAGAATTATGGCAACAATTTAGTCCATATGGTTTGGCTACAGTGTGAATTATGTGTGTTTTTCTGTAGAGTACAATCAGGTTTATCAAACTCAAAAGAAAGACTAAGCTTACCTGGGTAAGAACTGGCGATGGTCTTAATCTCTGGAGACAGACAAAAGAAACATGACGTGTGTGTTATATTAAAGTACCAACATTTCTGTACAAACCACAGGGAACTGGTACAGCATTACTGGAACTATCATAAGATATGTTTAATTAGGGTAAGGTAAACAAGATTTTCTTAGCGCATAGCCCACACCTTCAATATTATGACTTCTTTTGAGGAAAAACAGGTATCTTGAAATGAAATTAGCATTAAAGCCTACTATATTTAAAAGTAATGTTACCAAATAAACATGAAAGAGAAAAATGTAACCCATGGTGCTTGTTAAAAGCTACTCATTTTTTTTTTAAATCATAAATGTCTTTATAAATACATGCCTTTGTTTGATCTACTAGCCATCCATTTAGGGCTCTACCATGTAAAAAAGCTCCTGCTGAGCTTCAGTGTCAGTGTTCATTCTTCAACCAATCAAAACCAGTTCAAGGTTGTGCTGTGACCTCCGACCTGAGACAGCCGGCTCTGTTTCATTACAAGACTGCTAAAAGGTAGGTACATTATTTATATAATCTTTTATTAAACCAGATTAAGTTGTCAGATTTCAACCATTTTAAACCATTAATACATTAGGAAGCCTCACAAGAATGGGATCACTGAAGGTCTTTGAAATGACAGTGTCTACCAAAAAATACTCACTATACAAACTAGTCTTTTAATTCCCTAAATAGCCCAAGAAACCATTTTGTTGCTGATGTTTGGGCATGCAGAGGTTCTTGCTACGCCTTGCTTAGAATAAAAGATGCTAAACCCCAGATAAACCTCTTATAGGTCATAAACTTTGAGAAGTTGTTGTGATTTACAGCTGCTACATTCATGGAAAGGTTCAAATGGCAGAAATTCAAAAAAGGATAGCACATGAATGCAGTCAGCCAGCCATTATAGACGTTTCATTGATGAAGATTTCACACCTTTCAACTGCATCATGCTATAATATGATTGGGGTATAAAAGGGGTGAGACTGAGAGGAAGGGTTGGGTAGTTAAATACTGATGAGCTTAACAGACCCCCCGGGATAAAGCAGGTGGAGGGTCTGACTCCACTCAAAGTAATTTAAACTTTTTGACTGAGAGGGAATTTACTGTGAAGCAAACCTTCACCAGCTGTTATAAACAAGACCATACTCAGGATCAGCGGTTCTCAACCAGGGGTCTGGGGCACACTGGGGGGCCTCTGCAAACTTCGAGGGGGGCCTCAGTAAATCAAAAGTTAATTTTAAATTTAGTTATATTAACATAGTTTTAATCAAAATGCTAAGAAAACTGTAAAGACTGAAAACCCATGTCTTACATAATAATGAAACCTACACTTTTTATGACCACATTTTATTCGAAGCATACATTTCTATTTGTAAATTTTTTTTTTTTTCATTTTACACAGCTATTTAAGTGACCTGTGAAGATACATTTTACTTAAAAATAAAAAAAAAAAAACATAATAAAAAAATAAATTTAATTAACCTGCCAGCAGTATAAGAAAATAAACTTGATTCAAACAGAAAAAAAAAATAGTTTTAAACATGAAGTCACTTAATTTTATTTTATTTATTATTATTATGTTGGAAAACAAGACAAAAAATACTGAGCACCAAATTTATTTTTGCAGTGTACATTTATGTTGAAGAATGAATGTATATATATATATATATATATATATATATATACATATATATATATATATATATATATATATATATAAATACTGTACTGTATGCAGAATATATATTTAAATACTGTACTGTATGCAGAACATCATACGTTGAACGACTTAAAGCCTGACTTTATTGTGAAGCGTTTAAATGTTGTTCATTACTTAATTTTATTGTATTTTCAAATGCAACATGCCTTACCTGACACAACTTTACTACCGTCCAACAAAATATGTACGCGGAGAGGGAAAACTTGGCTCTCATGTACCGCTCCGGTAAGCAGGCGAGATGCATCTGCACCTCATCCAGTCCTCCGTCTCCAGAACGCTCCAGTTCACAGCCCTGCGTCCCAGTACCGTTCCCAGCGCCTGCCTCTTCCATGTTAACAATGATTTCAACAAGTTTTAAAGTCCATTAGAACAGGCAAAGTGTTCTGACTGTACCTGTCTGCTTCATGTTGGCTGTCCGCTGAATGTCACAGAAGACAAAGGCTCTTGAACAGTGCATGACATTTGTGAGTACTCAACCGCGGGTGACAGTGCAATGTTTACTTCAGCGCTGTCAGTAGTTTACACATATTTTCCAGCTCCGCGAAACGCGAGATTTACTTATGACGCGGCGGCGGTGTATAAAAAGCAGGGCAAAAGTCTCTGTGGTGTGGTATAACAAATTCCAGCGTCCCACGTTGTTTGTCGCTGACAGTCAGGGGGGAGAGGAGTTTCAGATATGATATATCCTCCACTGGCATTTCAATTATACAGTAAACGAGCGACGCGACGCGACAAACCAGAACGCGCCCACTAAGCAGCGAATTTGTGTACGCTGCGAGCTCTCGAGCGTCTTTCAGAGTAACGTTAGTGGATGGAATTCTGACGTCAACGCCAAATGGACCAATCAAAGGCTTTGTTTACGGGAGCAGCGAGACGCGCCAAACTGGAACACTCACATACAAATCACCATCTATGCGCGTTCATTTGCACTGTAAACAACTTAAGTGTAGATGCAGATGTGAATTATATAGAGTCAATTGCATATTTTAAGCATTTTCTTTCAATAATAGATAATTTATTACTGTCAAGAAATGCAGACACATACCATCAATCAAAGATTATAAAACAATATTATTGTTACATTATTTAATCAGAACAAAATCATTATCTTAAAGGAATAGTTCACTTGAATATGAAAATTTGTCGAACATGTACTCACCCTCAGGCTATTCAACATGTAGCTACATGAGTTTGTTTCTTCATCTGAACAGATTTGGAGAAATTTAGCATTACATCATTTGCTCACAAATGAATCCCCTACAGTGAATGGGTGCCATCAGATTGAGAGTCCAAACAGCTGCTAAAAACATCACAATAATTTTAACTTTAAACCTGGCCAAAATACCAGTACACCAGTCCATCCCCTGTTGTCCTCTCATATCAAAATATACAAAAATATTTGTTAAGAACTGTTTCGAATTGTTCTTGCTTGTAAAAAGTGCTTGATCTGTGCATATTTCTCTCCTGATTCAGATATGACTTTTTCACTGGAGATTATATTGATAGAGGACTCATTTTAGCCAGAATGTTTTAATGGTTTTGTTTGTTACAGATCTTTTTGTAACTAACTATCTTTTTGTAACACTCTTTTTTTTCGCTTCAGAAGATGTTAACTGATGGACTGGAGTTTTCTTGTGGATTATTCTGATGTTTTTAATAGATGTTTGAACTCTTGAACTCTCATTCTGACAGCACCCATTCACTTCAGAGTATCTGTTGGCTATATAAAGTTAAATCTCCCCAAATCTTTTCCTATGAAGAAACAAACAAAATTTTCTGCAAATTTTAATTTTTGGGTGAACTATTCCTTAATCTTACGTCATATGGACCCCCTGAAGTATCTTCACAGACCCCTGGTTGAAATCCCTTAATTAAACTTAATTAATTAAGCTTATTATTGTATTATATTAAGATTATTGTAATGCTTTTGGAGAAAAAGTGGCTCTGCAAAGAGAGAGTAATTTTTATATCCACATTTATTCACAGACTTGTTGATGTGATTTTGTCTTAAAGTACAGCCGGCGCCAGGCCTGATACAGGGCTCTGTTCACTCACTCTGTTGTTTGCTCAGCTTTTGTTCTGTCCATTAAGCAATGTCTGAGCTATAGTCAATACATACAGTGCTGACACCTCAGCTCATCTGCTTGGTTTAGAAACAGCCCACATCGGAGTGTGAAATCAACCTTTGGTACACCATAAATGCCAAAAAGATGTCATTTAAATCCATATGGATTCATAAACAGGTTTTTATTAATACTCAGTGACAAAGGTAAGCACATCAGTATAAATATTGCACAGAACTACGATAATTGTCAGCTGCCTTGTCTTGAAAAGAATATAATGGCACTAAGAGGTGACAAAATAACCTTCTTTATACTCCATTCCAACAAAATCTGCACTTTACAAAGTTTATATAGCCTACAAATTCATGCAACACATTCATTTAGCAATATAATCATTCATATTATTAGGATATTGACAGTGGTTCAAGTCTTACATGCTATTATCTGTCATCTAATTCTTGAATTTTGACACACCTTTCCTGAGAAATAATATAATTATTTGTACAAGAAATACTAAACAGCAACACAAATAAAACAACTTCCTCAATTTTAAGTATATCAAATAATATGAAAACTATAGTGCTTTTATTGAGGATTATCCTTGCCTTCATTACTGACATCAACCCTGTACCAGATGTTGTTATGGCTGATAGTGATGTAATGAAAAACAGGTTGAGGCCCTGAAATATAATACTTTACTAATAGCTGCTAAGGTTTTAGCAGAAAGGGTTTCTTCGAAACGACCCTTTGATTTCCTTTTGTTTAGAGCAAGGATTGCATGCACATATAGGCCACTTCTAAAGGTACCATTTTTTTGGTATCCAAATTTATTTTTGCAAAAATTTGTTCTATTCATATAAACATCCATAACCATTAAGAGTGTAAATAAATGGTATGAAATAAAGTTCAGTGTTAACAGATAACCGGCCAACCAAATATAGATGTGCAGACATCTATATTTAAGCAGATAACTGTGTGCTCAAAGAAGGGTGTGCAGACATATATAGATTACTAGTTATACCAGGGGTTGTATTTATGGGAATTCTGTTCAATAACAGCCCTAGCTAGACTATTGCAGTCTAGGTTGAGTTGAAGTATTTACCAAGTAAACAAAGGGACTGAACTGGCAGATTTACAATTCAAAATGGACAAAGACAACAAGTAAAAGTTCCACCTGCCTGCTTTGTGAAGAGGCCTACTATATATATGAATGGACCCTTTTCTTGGTGCCTCTCATCAATTCTGGTCACATCAGCCAGATCAGAGGCGTTCTTTCAAAGGGCTACTTTACCTCGTTTATTCACTGATACACGATTATCCATCTCTGTTTTGAACTCTAATTGGACAAATGAAAATGCAAAGTTGATTCCATTACTATGTCTCCAGCTGTCCCAATCCTTTCAAGAAACTGTCTGTTTCTCTTCCAAACTCTAGAATAGAGCTTTTCAAATAGCTTGACAGATTGTTTCGATGTAGAAAAACAAGCTTAAGTATAACTTCCCACAATGTCAAATTCCATACATTTTCTCTAAGACAACAGTTTAAAATGTGTCCCTCGGACATTAATAAAGTGTTATTGTAGTTATTGCACTAGTATGTACTGTCATTGATCCTTGGTTTGAAAACTCCAGCAATAAACTTGCAATAAGAAATAGCAGTGATTGCAGAAACACTGTAGAGAGAGAAAAACACTGATACGACTTTTCACTTTTCAAACAAACAGATCAACAGACCTGTTGTTGTTCCAGGCTGACAGTGTTGCTGAGTTGACAGTAAAATGAGCAAACATGTCAGATTTCTTGTGGAAGAAAGGTAGAGACTTTGACAGCTGGTAGAGAGGTCAGCTGCCCAGAGGACTGAGGTACTGGACACAAGAAACGAGTTTAAGACAGGATCCACAAATTCAGAATCTGTGAAGGAGAAATTAGAAAACACATCAAAAATAAAAATCATACATAACCCACCACCACAAAAAAAAAAGAAAAAGAAAAAAAGAATAAGACTCAGAATACAAATAAGAAATAATACATGTATAGATTAAGATGTAATGTATTTTGACATTATACTCAAAAAAAAAAAATTAAAATTGCTTTCTCATAAATCTGATATAGTGTATAACATCCTTGCTCCAAAACTGATATAGTGTATAAAATTCTTGTCCCAAACTTTTTAATAACACACACACACACACACACTTAGAATTGTACTTTTTAAAATTAAAATTACACACACACACACACACACACACACACACATTACAATATTTATACTTTTATATATATTAATATATACACACACACACACACACACATATATATACAATTTACATGTATAAAAAGTAAAATTTACATATACATTTTAATCCTATATATATATAAATATTTTCACATTACAATAATGAGAATTAGATTGATTGATTAACTAAATAACTAACTAATAAACAGTAAACAAAAATGAGAATTAGATTGATTGATTGACTGACTGACTGACTGATTGATTGGACAGTCAACAAGAATTGTGTTGCTTAATGTGCTTAAATGTCACAATGTAATTATAATAATTATAATTATTATTATTATTATTATTAAAAATGTATTATCCTAAAAAATGTATTTTCTGATTATGCAAAATATAATTATTTTTTTATTTTTGGGGGGAGGGGTGAAACATGTTTTGACAGATATTGTGACATTCATTCATACTGTGATTCTATAATTATTCACAAACTCTTTCAGCATCTGAAGTGAGTACATTTCACTCCTGTCGTTGTCAGTGCCAATTATTTGAAGCAGCTGCACCAGATTAATTACTCTACTTTGAGACAAATGTTTGTTTCCTTTAAGCATCAACCAACTCTACAAGGGTTTAGAGCTCCAGCAGTGCAGTCTATTCATTTTCCAACCTAGTGTCCTGCACGAATAGCTAATTCCATTCCTCAATATCGACACAGTCCCCCATTGTGTCCCATGTCATTGGACTAAATCGTCCGCAAAGTCATGCAACCAAACTAACAGCATGAGGCTTATTCCCTAAGCCAGAAAACAGAACAGAGTCCTGTTCAGCATCACCTCTCTCAATAGGCAGCAGTCAGCAAGCTCTATACATCTGCTCTGCAGTGGCTCCCGGGTTGCTAAGAACACTCCCAGGAGCACACTGATGGATTATAGAGCAGTCAAAGCCAACATGAACCCCTTCCCCTCTGGCTGCAAGCCGAACTGCATCAGATGAGACAAGCATGTGTAGAAAATGTCCTGCTCTGATGAAAAATAATGTATGAGGAAATACAGACAAGCTTAGTTCGATTCTGGTGAAGAAATGCAGGTGGTTTAAACATTCTGTTCAATCTCACACTGGGTTTTGTGCACTGCATAGGTTGTGAAATGTCTATACTGCCACATAGTGGCCAAACTGTACTTTACAGTGTAAAAATAACACTGTTCTAAATCTGACAAAAAATAACAAAAAAAACAAACATTAAAACATCCCCCAATAAAAAATAAAACAAATTATGTCAAAAACATAACACACAGCTGAATACACGCTATGTCTTTGACTGAATACACGCTTTCATATTTTCCAGATGTGCATGCAAACAGCTGTCTGTTGTGTGAAGATCCACTGAGAGCTGAGCAGGAAATAAAAGTATGTCAATAGACCATTCACTACTCATATCCAACCCAGTAACCATGATATACAGTAACCATCCAAAACAAGCCAAGCAATATACCTCAGGCCACATTCAAACACATTTCCTGCTAAGGAAAACAAGATTCACATTTTTATTGTACACTGATCTTGCAATAAGAAATACAAACACTTAATAAAAGAAAGTCCTGTCTCACGCTCTCTTGATGTTGTCCTGGTTTTATTTGCGTATTAATCTTCTAAAGCAGCTCTGTTAAGAGAAGTAGACTGAAGGTGGATAAAAATTAGCCTGATTAGAGTGACAGTGGAATTCAAGATTAGTTCAGTATCTACATTCAACATTTTCTGCAGGCAAAATATCATTAACATGCCTACAATCTAGTTTAAATTAAAACTAAAAGGCCATTTGCCTAAAATGCAATAGGTTGATTTAGTTCTTAATTAATTCCTACAATTTCACATCATCTTATATTTTATACAATTAAATTAAATATAAAGTTAATTAAAACAATTAAAATGCTAAAAACAGAAAAGAAAAAAAAAATAAGTAGCAGGATGTGTAGTAAATGTAGCAAATAAATAAAATAAATATATAGCAATCTGACACAACTAGTGCTCTTCCCACATTTCGGGGCCCCTTTTAGCATCAGAAAGGTAAGAAGATTGGCAAAAAGGCTGTAAAATGCCCATTTAAAGTTTCCACAAAGAAAAAAAAAAAAAAAAAAAAATTTAAGGCATTTTGATTTTGAATCAAATTCTTTGTCAACAGGGCCAGACAGCCTTTTTAAATTATTAACAAGCTATTCTCCTCAAATTCCATTTACTTTCAGTTCCACCATTATGATTTTAAATAATTAATTACCACAGCTCAGATGTTTGTCCTAATCACCAAAAAGCATCTAAGCAAAATAAAAATAATAAAATCTTCATCAAAACACAGCCCCATACACCTAAGCAATATAAAACAATTACAAAAAAGAATGAACTGCAGCATCAAATGCTAAATCAGAACCTAACGACTCTAAAATCATATCCACTTTCATGCTGGTACACTGCCAATATACTGAGAGCTTTCCCATCTGTTTCAAGATATCAGCTGAAATATATAACAAGACACAGATACATATATAGGGAGGATATCTGACCTTGAAGCCCTATCAAAAGCAGATCTGCTATCCTTCGTGCTAATTAATTTACTCCAAACACGTTCGCCTGGAGAACTATAATTCTGAAGTCATTTATAAAGGAGCAAATCCAGATAGACAATGCTTATTGTAGTTTTCAATGTTTCAATATTAATGTATTTCAGGAGATTGTAGTCACCTCAGATCTTTTTTTTGAAATAGTTTGCATGACTACTAATAATAGACCAAATGATTAAAACCCTCCCTCCCTCCCCCTAAAATCCTAATTACATATTCAGTCCATCAGTGCTCTGTGATGCACACACCAAACAACCCATAGATCAGAGTTTTCAAGCACCTCTGCTGACCCAGCTACAGCAGAATAATCCCCAGGAAGCCTTGAAACACTGGGACACAAACACTTCCCCTGACACAAGCACAAAACAGTGGCCACTGACTCCCTTGCGATGTAATTAAAGAAGATGTTTTAAAGGCCCTGATCTGTGCTTCTGCACTAATGACTGGCAGTGTAAAAAGACTCTAAATATACTACTTTGAAAATGCCTTTAAAAGACAAAACATAGGAATATATTAAGTATTATGCTGTTAAACCTTTCTGATTTTCCTACTGTATTTTTTTTAACTGCATAATGATCAGCTGCTGCAATTGACAGCCTGTTACAGTACAGCATGCCAATTTGTTCACCTCTTGCCATTGTTTGTGAGTGAACTGAAGGAGAATGTGCTTGCTGTGAGTATACCTGCAAGGCATGTGAGAATTTGACAGCAGGATGAAGGACTAAGTGACACGTTTCCTCTGAGGCCTCACTATAGCACCCCTACAGTCATTAATAATGAAACTCTTCTTATCTCTATTTTTCTTGCAATAAGATTACACTGATTTGGAAAAAATACAATAAAAAGCAAATAAATAACAAACATATTTTAAAAAGAAAATGAACTGAATAGTCAACATGATGTGAAACAGTTATAGCGTCCTGCAGTGTGGCATGTGTTTAAATATATTTTAGACTGCATATTACAATTATTGTATTATACTTATTGTCTAATATTTAATTTAAAATGTGCATTTAAAATCATTTGAAACAAAAAAAATGTAATTTATAGGAAACATATTTGGAAAATTTCTAAACATTTTAGACAATGTTACATTACCACAACAGATGACAGACACCTATACATTGATGGATGGATGGATGATTGGATGGATGAATGTGACATCAAATGAAACTATATAATTGTGCAAATATGTGCAAACTTTTGATTAGAAAAATCTAGCACCTGTTTCACTTCTTCATTCTGCATCTGCGTTCTACTTTTCGATCCCCTGGAAAGACACTGCATGATCCCTCACTATTCACAGCAGACTTCCTGTGATGCCGTAATCTGTGCGTCTTTTTGGATGGGTTTCCCTCTTCAGTCTTATTCAAATGGTGTATGTGTTGGTTCTCTCTGCAATGAAAATCTGAAGAGGCAGAGGCCATGAGAGGAAGAGATGTAGGCCTGGTAGCTTGAGATACATCTGCATCACCAGATTCAACCTCACATAGACCGTAAGTTTCCAACACCAAATCATCAGAACCAAGTCCCTTAGTCTCCAAAAGGGAAGGTTTCACATCTTCAGAAAAGCTGGACTTCCTCAAGTGATGTCTATCATCCAAGCCTCTCTCAGAAGTTGCCACTGGCCTTTTCTTTTTCTTTATGTATTTTTGAGAGTGTTCTTTGTTCCTTTTTACCCCTTGCTCAGGTACAAGGATATCTTTTATCTTACAGCTTGAGTGAGCTTGAGTAAAGTTGATTTTCATAGAAGACAACTGACTAGCACACTGCTCAACAAGGGAAGCTATGCTGATGTCACTTCTTATCCCGCAGATGCTGGCTGGAGAGAGTAGGTCTCTGGTTATTGGCTGTGGAGTTAGAGTGGACCTGGGGAGACTGGCATGGGCCCAAAGGTCTGAAGTCTTGATGTGCTCAATGAGGGACATGCAAGAACGGCACAGGTGCAGATCTTTCGCTCCATTTTTCAGAGAACTCTTGCAAGATTCACAAAGAGAATCCTTGTTTATGGCCAACACAAACAAAGACCTTGTCCCAGAGCCAGGAGAGCTTACCACCGGGGACTGCAAATCTCCACCTGGAGTTTTAGGAGAGTCGATATTGAATATCCTGAAACACACACCACTCATTGGGGTCTTGGGTTGGCTCTCTGGAGAAGCCAAGGTTGACATCACTGTGTTTGCATCATATTTTGAGGGTAGAGCACCAACGCTTTTCTGACTTGACTCTTTAAAATCAGCTGTGTCTCCTCTACCGTTAACAGTTCTCGATCCTTTTGTTGATTTCCTAATCCTCGCTGACTGCGTTTTGCATCTCAGACATTCATCTCTTGTTTCTTCACTTCTCATTTTTGAAGATCTTAACTCTGTTGTGTTGCTATTGTCAGTCCTATGCTTTAGCCAGTTAACTATACCCATAGCCATAGATATCTCAGTGTCACAAAGCTTTAGTAAGCAATCCTTCCCCATCCATTTACTTTGCAGAAGCTCTTGACCAACAAAGTCCTGGGCCAAAGGTGGGGCAAGATTCTCCTCTGCTCCATCATGGAAGCTGTACATGGATAATGGAAGATCACTGCACTGGCCAACGATGCTGTCTGTTAGATTGATCTCATTATTAAAGATCGAGGTCATCTCTGCCTCGCTGGGGTCACAGAATAGCTCATAAAGAACATCTCTACTGTACGTGTCCCTTGGGATATTAATGGAATGCACTGGAGTGAGGGAACTTCTGCTATGGTCCTCAAAACCAGGAGAAACATAATCACAGTAGCCCTCATCACTGGTGTTCCCTCGGTTATCACTTTTGGGTGTTATCACATCAGTATTAAATTCCCTGATCTCGGCCTCTCTAGGTTGTAGTGTATTTGTTGTTTCATATTCAGACTTGGTTGTGGAAGGAGATTTTGTGATAGGGGTTGTGGATTTTGTTGCATGTCCTGTTGCTTTTGAACTTTGCCCTAAAAGCAAAGTTCTGTTTAGGGTTTCCCACAACCCAAACATGTCCAGGACCTCAGTGTGCGCTGGAGAGGCCAGACACTCCTTACCTCCCTGGAATCCTGTAGTAGTAGAGCTTTTCCTCAGAGGTTCACAGGCAACTTTGTGATGCTCATGGCTAAGGACCCCCTCAGGTGATACAAGATCATCAGCAAATATCTCACCACAACCAGCCCGAGATCCAAAGCTTTGTAATGAAGCAGCATCCTCACAGACATTAGCACAACATTCACTGGAAGCATCGGAGGGAGTCTCACTGAGTTCATCATTATATCTGTTTCCGGCAGTGGTACGTTTTCGGTGCCTTACCGTCTTCCTCCTCCATTTCAGTGTTGGAACATTCTCACCTGTAACATGACATGGTGTACTTGGGGACATAGGTTTCTCAAGTTTGTGTCTATTGTGAACAAACAAGTCCTTATTGGCCTTCCTAGGTTTCCTCAGGGAGAGCCTCTTTTTAGGAACGGACTTGGCTATGCAGGGCACAAAGGGCACTTGAGGTGTTAGGTTACGGTAATCAATGATTTCATGGCTGCTGCCAGATGTATCTCGATTCTCACAAAGCAGCCTTAGAGGTGCCTCAAATCCTGAATAGCTGACACTGGTCACCAGCTTATGGTGATGGTGCCAGTTCATCCAATCTTTGTACACAGGGCTCTCAGCTTGCTGCTGTCCCGTTCCTCTCACACAGTCATGGGTTCTGCTTCTTCTGAAAGAGCCATGGAGCTGCCTATGACCTTCTGAGAGCATGTCACTAACCCCTGAAGACAGTATGTCCAGAGTGTCTGGCACAGGCAGTGAGGATGGGCTTTCATCAGAATTGTGTGTATTCACAAATCCATTATTCGTGATGGTTTGAGATTTGTGTTCTTGAGGCCAATTACTCCGGCCACATGCCTTACTTGACCTCTTCCGATCAACTGAAGGATCTTCACTCCTTGACAGCTCCATGTTTTCATACACATAACTGTAACTAGATATGAGACAAATCCAAGATACAGTAAAATATAAGGATTATGATTTTTTATTTCATTTTCAAATATTTTACAATGTTATATTGTACTTTAATCATAAATGTGTCTACTATTTCATACTTTATCACTCAAATCTGAACAAAATTAAGAACATTTCAAAGAACCTGCAAATGCACAATATTTAATACACCATATTTAAAATATAAGAAAATAAACAATTTTTATATCAAATGTTTTTCTTTCATTTTGATGCTTTTGAATCTACACTTTAAATTGGTTATGAGATCAGTGATTCATTTACAATAAATTAATCTTCAAAAAAAGTAATGAACCTAATTTCAGAAAGAAAAATAAATTAGGAAGAACATAGCTCTTATCAGCTCAATAATATTCATTTAAAAAGCACTTTAAACTCATTTTACACAATTGTTATTCCACATTTGTGTCCGTTTTATATTATTCCTGACAGCTACAGTAGAAGATTCATTGCCGTACATATGTGAAAGCTATTCAGTAATAAACAGTAACATTATTATTTTGATCCGTGATATTATTTGACGCAATAGGGCAAAGTGTAATACTTCTTGTAATTAAATCAATACAATGGTCCGGTATCATGGGACTATTTATACTACAGTATAAATATTTATACTACAGAGCTACTGTAAAGTATATTTTAAAGCAAAAAATGACAGGTTGATTTGTAGTAAGAAAAACAGGATGTAACAATTACCTATTGTCCACTTCGTTTGATTGAAACACCTCGTTAATACTGATATCATTTAACTATAACTCAAATCTGATAACACAAGGACAATCTGATAGGTCACATGACAAGATTGAGCATCATATGGCTCTACAATTTGAAATTAACAACGGGTCATACTAGCAGTAATGAGGCAATCGCAAAAGCCTTACAAAAACAAAATTCCATTTATTTTATATTTAGGAAGAACTCCATTTTTATCTTACTCTGACCCATTGGCTTGAAATTCGTCGTTCGAATCCATTTGAGCAACGCCTTGATACACGTTTTTTGCCTAAAACAAAGTCCACTGGATTCTAATAATTGAACGAATTCGAATGGCACGTCATTTCGGCGGTTATCTTTTTACATACCTGAAGCAGAATGTGACGGAAGGCGTTTGGCGAGAGCTGAAGCGCGTGACAAGATGGGATGCTCTGGCTGTCAGCGCGCGTGTGGAGATAATTACGATAGCCAATCAGAAGACAGAATAACGCTAACAACACAGCATCATCAATCGCTGATCATACCGCTGCAAACAACGAGCGCGAAACGTTTTCACCGCCTGTGGACAATGAAATATCACCGAAGGGCTTTCATAACATCTCTGGTTGTAAAATATAAGGCCCCCAGGCTCAGCTCAAACTGAGAGACTAATATTAACAATATATTCCTCTTAAAATCACAACCCACAAATTCTATTAAAGCCACTTCACTCAACTTAAAGCTACAATAATAGCTATTTGAATCCACAGAATAATTTTAAATAATTAGTGCTAAAAGCTACTGCTTGATGTTTGCTTGTACTATGACACTAATGTTAGTATTTTACTTGTAAATCAAAACACATAAGAATAAAGTTTCATTCTTGAAATCTGAAATTTAATTAAACTTCCGAGGAACACTGAAAAGAAGAGACATCAATTTTTAGAAGAAAAAAAAAGGTACAGAACTGAACAGAAATATGTTCTCCAACTCTGAAGTGCAAATCACAGATAAGGACCCCATCCAAGGTACATAAGGCACAGGAAGTTATCATCCGTGGCTTCCTGAATGAGATAGTGCACATGGCCCTCAATAGACAGAGGCAGGCCCATCACTTTATTCCTGTTCTTGATCACTCCTTGAAGACGCTGCTCTATGTCCAGAACATGAGTCTTAGCCTAGAGTGGAACAAAACCAAATTATGGCTACTTACAACTATTATTAAGCTCAAATTGCGTGTAAAGATGAGGCACTGAGAGTACTCAAAACAAGTGTATTCTAACTTCTAACCATAATGCCTCATGTTTACTCATAATTCAAGCCTGCTTTAGCGGAATATATGAGCACATATGATAGACGTCACAGATAAGCATCTAAATTCAGGCTGATGAACTAAGGGGTGAAGTACCTTCTCATTGAGGATCTCTCCAGATTCATTGACTTGGGTCTTAGAGGAACCCTTGACAGGTTTACTCCACTCTACCAAAGGATCATGCAGGAATGTTTTTAAAACACTGGTTAAAAGGAATAAAAAGACATGAAATTTAAAGTATTATACAAATACTGTATGAAATGTTAAACTAAACAATTTGGTTTGAGAGTTATTTTTTTCCAGTATTCATGCATTTCTACATCTGTATCAGGTCTACTAATAAGTGCTCTATTTCGAGGGTCTATAAGGAATATCATTCAACAATGCTATTACACGTGCATTCAACAGCAAATAACAGTGTTCAGAGGTAAAGTAACTAAAGTAACTAATTTACAAGTGAGGAATGCATTGCATTTTAAGATCAAAAGTGATTATTTAGCCAAAAAAAAAAAAAATTACAAATTAATACAAAATTAAAATATTCATATTGTCTAGTTTGCTTTGGTTGTTGTAGTCCAATGACTAGTCATGTTATAACAATAACAGAAAGAAAGTTGATTAAAATACAGTTCAGGCTGAACACATAAACAAAAACATAATCTTAATCTGTAACCGTCTTCAAAAATAATACTGCTCAATCCTCTAGTCTAAACCTTGATAAATAATATACCAAAAAAAAAAAGAGCGTAGTAAGAGTAACTAAATTAGACAGATCAACTAAAGTGATATGGGTATGTATGTTTCTGCATGTATATAAATCTAAATATATATATATATATATATATATATATATATATATATATATATATATCTATATATATATATATATATATATATATATACACTATCTTTCAAAGTTAAGGGTCATAGGGGTTATGTTTTTATTTCGAAAGAAATTAATAATTTGTTTAAATTTGATCAAAAGTGACAGTACATTTAGTTTCTATTTCAAATAAAGGCTGATCTTTTGAACTTTCTATTTATCAAAGTTTCCATAAAAAAATATTAAACAGCAAAACAGTTTTTAACATTGATAATAATAAATGTTCCTTGAACACCAAATCATTTTCGCATGATTTCTGATGGATCATGTGACACTGAACACTGGAGGAACTGCTGCTGAAAATTTGTTTTGCTATCAAAGCAAAAAGTTAGATTTTAAACAAATTATAATATTTCAGCATATTACTGTTAGTGCTGTATTTTTAATCAAATAAATGCAGCCTTGGTGAGCATACGAAACTTATTTAAAAAATCTTACCGACCCCAAACATTTGAAAGGTAGTGGAAGTTTGTCTGCCTGTGTAAGTTCAGAGATGTTCACCTCATAAGTGGCTCTCTCTGGTCCCTCATAAGTCTGAGTGTGACTTCACAGGCCTGTCTGAACAGCCCCTCTGTGCCCATCGGCCCCATTGCATGAACCATGTTCTGAGTGAGTCGGAAGGGAACCACCTCAGGAACATCAAATGTCTCGCCTGCACCAATAACACATTTATTCTTCAGTTACCCAAGGATATAGGAAGTAATAAAATTGTCACATTCCTCATTAATCTCAAACCTTGTTGAAGAGGCAGTTGAAATCCACATGGACACACTCGCCAGTTAGGGAGTCAAACAGAATGTTCTCTCCATGGCGATCGCCAAGTCCAAGAATATAGCCCACCATAGACATGACTGCAGTAGAGCGACAGTAAGCAGACCTGCTGTTGTACCTGTGAAATGCCAAATTTGCCCCATGTGTAAAGATGTTCAAGTAATAGCTTTTCTAATGAATTACTCAAAACTCACCTTAAGAGCTAACACTAGGAAGCACTTAACATATTACTGTGCAAAGATATTTTAAATATGAACACTGAAAGCCTGTAATATATATACCAAGAAGTGGGATCAGGAAACGTCCGTAGGAACCACTCATGAAAAACTGGTGGGTGTCTGGCACACAGCACATCTTTGTGCAGCTTTAGCTTCTCCTGAAAAGATGCTGTTTTGGGCAAAATCAGCTTCCGCAGCTCTGTCCCACTCACATAGATCCCTGTGCAAAAAA
Source organism: Cyprinus carpio (assembly GCF_018340385.1). Lineage (NCBI taxonomy): Eukaryota > Metazoa > Chordata > Actinopteri > Cypriniformes > Cyprinidae > Cyprinus > Cyprinus carpio. The sequence continues at coordinate 9,143,095 of NC_056573.1, read as the reverse complement.
AACCAAATACACCGCTTTAACTCAATTTAGACCACTTTTACCAAAAAAAAACAGCCTGGAAAACACTCTCTACAATCGATTCTGATTGGTTAATATTAATGTCTATATACGGTACACTACTGTTCAGAAGTCTGGGGTCGATAAAAATGTATTAAAATATATTAAAACAGAAATGTTGTGAAACATTATTCTAATTTAAAATAAATGTTTTCTATTTGAATATAATTTAAAATGTGGCAGCAAAGCTGAATTTTCAGCAACCATTACTCCATTCTACAGTGTCACATGATCCTTCAGAAATCAATCTAATATGCTGATTTGCTGCTCAAGAAACATTTCTTATTATTATTGTTGTTGAAAACAGTGCTGCTTCTTATTTTTTTCTGGAAATAATTTTTTCCAGGATTCTTTGATGAATGCAAAGTTTAAAAAACAGCATTTAGCTGAAACTGAAATCTTTTGGAACACTATAAATTACTGATGCTGTGTTGCTACCAAATTTAAAAATCTTACTGACCCAAACTTTTGAATGGCAGTAGGCCATTATATAAATCACTTCAGAGAGTTACAAGCCCTATGTTTATTTATTTGGTGATAACAACTCTAAGCTGATCATTATTACCACAAAATAAATCACTTCAGAGAGTTACAAGCTTTTATTTTACGATCTGTGTCAGAATATTATGCAACTCTTAACATTACTTCATTATGACATACACTTTATATCCTGAAGAAGAGAAATAGAGGCTATGACATCAGCACACCTTTCTCTTTATACAGCTTTGTGAGGATGTGGCGTAAACCCGCCGTGTTGTTGACCCACTCTATTATGCCGCACTCTTCATTTAGAGGGATGACTGCGTATGTCCGAATGTGCAAATCCCTCCGTCTAGACTCTGCATCTTTCCTCAAAGACTAACAAAGGCACATTTTTATTAGACAGGTTCTCAGGAAAATGCCGTTTCATCATCATTCAGGCATTTAGTGAACAGCACATCTCTAGTACCTTATTAATGAGACAGTTGAACTCCATCAGCCTGCAGTCTTTCCTCAGGTCATCTTTAGGTTTGCACATCATGGTGTAGAACTTTCCATCAGAGCCCTTGAGCGAGATCTTTTTTGGCTTCTGCAAGGATGCCAAGATCTCCACTTCATGAAATAAAACGTGTAATGATATAATGAATAAAGTATCATCTGTAATGAGAGTGATGCATTACGTGCTTAAAAACTGGTGTATGGTGAAACAGGCGGGACTGACTGTGTCATCAAAGCCACTGAGGTAGACCCAGTGTCCTGGAAAGACATCGTGTTTGGGGTTGGCTCCTCCAGTGGAAGGCAGGGTGGGTATAAGGACAGACTGCAGGGGGATGAGGATCTGACTGAAGGTAGGCTCTTCCACCAGTTTCTTCAGCATTTTGAAGTGTACACTCATGCTGAGGGTGCTGCTGTTCCCATCCACCTACACAATTAATCAAAAACACAGTCTGGCTGATCCAAATGCAACAGTAATTTTAGAAACAACTGATTTTAAAATGAATGCCTAAGGGGAAAGCTAAGGAATAGTAAAGATTTAGAAGAAATGCATAAATAAAATAATATTTTTTTGTTAGCGGTACAGTCTTGTCGTACTGGTTTATTGCCGAGCTCCACCAGCTTGTCCGTCAGTCTGTTGGCATCTCCGATAAATTTCCCAAACGACTCATTTAGACTGATGGCCTTCTTCAGGATCTCCTTACATCTGTTCATTCGAGTCGGATAGGACGACTAAAAAAAAAAAAGAAAAAAGATACATTACATTTAACACTTTATATCTGTGAAAAGACACTATTTATGGTTGTTGATGTGTCTAAGGTTTCTGACCTTTGACACAGCAGTCATCATCCACATCGCTTGTTGTGGGTAAGCTAAGAAAACTTTGGCCACGATCTCCATCAGCACAGCAAAGACTTCATTGTTGGAGTGGCAGATTCGGGAGATGAGCTGTGAAAAGGCTGTGAGGAACTGATAGGGCGAGAGGTTGCTGGTGTGTTCGCTGATGACGGAGTTGATCTTAGTGAGTTCAGCACGCATCTGTGCTCGGTCAGAGCGGCCAGCTGAAAAAACAAAAGGAGGAAGCTGGTGTCATAGTGGAAACCAGAAATCAATTACTACTCAACACAAACAATTTATTATTTCAGGTTCAAATATTTCAAGAAAAATGCATAAGAATCTGCACGATTCGTAATCAATGCATTGACAAAATGAGTAAATCTTTTAACTGTTTCTTTTTAAAACTATAGTTAATCAATTTGATTGAGTCAATTGCAGGCCAATAAAAGGATTAAAATATTTTAAAATCAATGCATATGAATCTGCAAGGTTTGTAATCGATGTATTAATACAACGAGTGAATTGTTTAATTACTTCGTTTTAACACTATGGATTAATCGCAGGTCATTGTGTGTTTTACCTTTTTCAAACTCATAAACTTTGGCTCCGAAGTCCAGCCATAGCGTTAGCATTCTGGGCATGGCTTGATAGATGTATTGATTGCCAAACTGCAGGGCCCTATGAACACAGCAAAACATTATTGTATCTACCTATCACACATTGAAACATTTCATTCAGGAACTGCTCCTAAAGGAGGATCACCAATAGAAAATATCTTACTTTCCAAAATAAGTGACGATATAACGGATGAGGTTGCCTTGTCTTTCCAGTTTGTTGTCAGTGACCATGGGCATCACTTTGTCATAGTATTTGGCCAGGTAAAAGTTACCATCCTCCCATTCTGGTAACAGATGTGTGACATCCTGTATTTATAAAAGAAAAAGAAAACTATAAGAACAATTTAATAACAAAAATAACCTTAAATAACAATAAAAAAACCTAAATAAAAATTAACCACCATAAAGAACCTTTTGTTCAACGGAAAGGTCTATAGATGTTAAAGGCTCCTCAGAGAACCATCAATGCCAATAAAGAACCTTTATTTTAAATAGTGTAGACATATTACACACAATACACCAATGATGACCGTTAAGAGACATCTGTCACATAGTAAAACAAATCAAAAGCAGCACAGCTGAATGCGAAAAACCTGTGAAGAACTACTACATGTTTGATATTTCATGTTTGCATGATGGTGATAGGCTAAAAGATCAAACTGTAATGCTGAATTGGTCAAACGTTCTGGAAAAAAAAGAAAAGAAAAACTGATTTTTTTTTTTTTCGCCCAGCCCTAGTCTAATCATTCTGATTCCTGTTACATTAGTCCTCATATGTAATTAACTGAAATACCTTATAGGTTTTCATAATGGCATTGCTCTCAAAGTTGGCCGTCTCCTCCATGTATCTGCCCACCAGCAGCATGGCGTTCCCTTTAATCTGGATTCTCTTTGGGTCGGTGAGTGGCTGTTCATCAGGAAAACACTGCTGCACACCTTTCTGCAGGACTATCAGAGCCTGATGCACATCACCCTACAACAACGACATCATCATTACTTATAACAATTTCAATGATGGATAAGACCTCCCTCAAAGAGATCTGTGCTGGTATTAAAAACATTATCTGAACTGCTATACCTTAGACCAGAGCCATTTGGCTTTCTCGATGAAGAGTTCAGAGAGGGAGTTTTCAGCATTGAGCAGGGCATTGAAGGCTGTTTGGTGATGGCCAGCTCTTCTGGCCACACGAGCGCTCTGCAGCCAGCACTCACCAACCTGCTCCTCACATGAAGAACTGCAAAGAACACACAAACACGCTCTCAAATCGAATTATATTACCACTCAAACAACTGTTATACATTATAATTATATTACCACTCAAAAATGTTATTATATACTCATAGTTATGCATTTTGAAATGTGCACTGCCAGTCAAAGGTTTTGAATAATTAAGGTTTTTCATGATTTCTGATGGATCATGTGGCACTGAAGACTGTAGTAATGCCTGCTGAAAATTCAGCTTTACCATCAGAGGAATAAATTAAATTTTAAAATATGTTGAAAGGAACCAGTAGCGTATGATTTACTGTGAAAAAGTATTTTTTACAAATGTCCAAGCTGCTCTTTTCCATACAATCAACTGAATGGTGACCACAGCTATCAAGCAAGATTTTAATCAAATAAAAAATAAAGTGCATTTACTTTTACCATACTTTTATAGTGACTTTTTTGCTTTTCAGACCTGGTTACTATTCACGTTTTTAAACAATGGTATGCATTTTATTTTTAAATATTTTCATATATAGTATATATAATTACAAACAAACAGCAAATATTTATTATGATATATATATATATATATATATATATATATATAGTTTTTTTTTTTTTTTTTTTTTTTGAAGTAGAAAGACTGAAATAGTATTTTCTTGTAAAACATATTCCAATATTCTTTGTTTTATTATTTACAAATTTCGATAATTTCTTACTGTGCAGCTTTTCATTTTGTGCTCCATTGAAGAAAGGGAGTAATTCAGGTTTGAAACAACATGAGTGAATGAACATTTTTATTGTTGGGTGAACTTCCTCTTTGCCTCAAATGAATTAAGAATGATTTAGAAAGAGCAAAGACAATACACTACCAAGTATCTTTAAAAGCATATTCAAAAATGATCTCATTACTTGGATTTCTGACATGGACGGAAAACATTTTGTATTTTGAACTGAAAGTCGTATGTGCTCATACCCCTTGCTAAGACTGAGAAGAGCTCTCCGCAGGGCCAGGACGGGTTCCTTGGCTCTGAACGAGTTTTGGGTCATGAGTAGGCGGGCATCCCAGTTGAGTTTGGGCTCAGGCTTCTTGGATCCTCCAGCGTCTGTGCTTTCCTTCTGCAGCTCAGTAAAGACATGCTCCAGCTCACACAGCATGTGCAGCCTAAGACCCAACACAAAAGTGCATTTAAGAACAATGTATGTGTAGTTCTTAATTTACCAAAATGGTCAACCACCAGATTACCTGACTATGTACTCATATCCTCTCTGATAGGTGCCACACTCAAAGCTGGCTGCTGATAAAGGGACGACTTGTTCTTTCCTAGCTATTTTAAGCTTTTCATAGAATGCCTCGGAATCTTGCTTCTTGGCAGCCAGCAACATTTGGCCAAGTCTGACACCCCATGTGCTGGACTTACAATCTATAAAACAGATATAACAAACATTAATGCTTCTTCAATCTGAAAAACATTTCTGTTTCTAGAAACAGCAAAAGTCCTTTACCAGAGGCAATATAGTCCTCAACTAAGTCCCATTTTGACAGCTTCCATGCTGCCTCGACTCGGTACGCGTTCAGATCGGATTTCCATCGTGGCCTTTGTAAAGAAAATAACACTGGTTTAAAAAAAACAAAATCTGTGGTTGCATGAAACAGTGTCAGAGAGGACTGCGTCTACATCAGTACACCTACCTGCTTGCCAGAACTCCATTGACCTGAGTTATTACTGTAGAGAGTTGACCAAGACCCAACATAGAGTTCATAACACCATGATAATGAACAATCTGCATGCAGAGATATGAAAGTGAGAGGAAAAAGTATCAGTTACCAGAATACTAAAAATAAGAAAATATAAATAACCACAAAAAAAACAAAAACAGAATAACCATAAATTAAAAAAAAAAAAAAAAAGAAATTTTAATTAAAAAAAATATTTTTAACCGCACTTATGGTGGCCCAAAAGATATGCATAAATAAAGAAATAATTGAAAATAAAATAATCAATAAAAAAAACGATAAAAATCAAACGGTTTAACAAATATGCATAAACAAATAAACAAAAATAAAATAAACTAATAAATAAACCAAAATATAAAAAAAAAGCTTTATCCCCAATCTGCATAATTATTTTCTGTATTTAATTTTTTTACTTGATAAAGTAAAGCTTTTTCCTTTTTTAATTATTTTCTGTATTTAATTTTAACACAACACAATTTAAAAATTTATATGCTAAAAATAAACCCATGTATTAACACAAATAAACTCAAAATATAAACCGTTGTATTAACACACCTTTATTTATTTATTTATTTGCTCACATTTTTTTCAGGTTTGGTCCTTAATAAACTCTGCATCATTTGGCACAAAAAATAATATCTGTTTGTTAGTTTTTTTGTTAAATGTGCAAAATTATACAGAGTTGAAATACATAACTCATACGTGTCATTTGTGATACATTGTTTAATTAGTAGTTTACTTACTTTGGCACTGGGTCTGTTTGGACACTGCCTAAATTTGCACACGCTGACCTGAGCAAGTTTGGCAGGTACCCATAAGAATAAGAGTGTGTGTGTTTCTCACCTGGTCTGGCTCAAGTTGGATGGCTCTGTCATAGCAGGCAGTGGATTCACGCAGCAGCCCAATACTCTCATGCTCCAGGATCTGCTCTCTCAATGACGGCTCTTCTTTTCTCAGATCATTCACTCCCCTCACGCCATCTGGTTCATGCATGGCCGCATACATAGTCTAGAAGAGAGCCAGCAAAACAGACAGGTTACAACAGAACTTAAAGAGTTCAACTGATTTCTAGACAAGTAACAAGATTAATCTGCATGCAAATTTTCAAACCCCATGCATATTTGATAGGTCAGATTTTATTTTATTTTATTTCATGACTCTCTGGAATACATGATTCTGATTGATCAATTGTAGTATTGAACAAGGTATATTACAGCACTTTTCACAGGCAATATAACCTATATACACTAGAGTTGAAAAGTTTGGGCTCAGTAAGATTTTTTAAAGAATTTAATTTTATTCAGCAAGGGCGCAATTAAATTTTTCTATATCAAATAAATGCTGTTCTTTTTTATTTTATTGTTTTTCTATTCATCAAAGAATCCTGAAAAAAGTGTCTCATGGTTTTCACAAAAATATTAAGCATGAAGCATTTATTTAGTCTGTAGCGATAGCCAGTGACCATAAAACTCAAGCGAAACTGGTAAGACCTGGAGGAATGAAAGATGGTCCTGAATGTTCTGCTTCTTCTCACGGATAAAGGACTCAAAGTGCATGACAGCACGTGTGTAGGCTCTGGAGCGGAAGGATGCCTTGGCCAGCACATCCTGAGGAATACTGTTCAGGAAGGCTACTACACTTTGATACTCACTGCTCTCTGGGCCTAAGAAGATGAAGAAAGAGTCAGAAATACTTTAATTTCACTTAACCTACATGATACAGATCTGAAAAATAGAATTAACATGTTATTGCTGTTGCATTTACTATAAAAGATATTTACAGAAACAAAATGCATGCCATAAAGAATTGAGTCAGGTCAGTAATGTATGTTACTGATCTTATTAAAAAAAAATAATAATAATAATAAAAAAAAAATGTATGGGAATTTGTGGAGTAAAATGTAATAAAAGGCATTTTGCCTATTATCATTCCCAATAATGTTAAGACATTAAAAAATAATAACCAGCAGCTTTTATGGAAGAAAACAGGACTGAATTAAATCAAAATGTAATCTTGTTAGTCACCTGTGGCCTGTGCCTGCGGCTGCTCTCTGGCATGTTTGCCTGGCCTCTTGTTGGTACTCAGACTCTGCAGCTTGTGGCGGGACCACTGAGTGAGGTGGTCCAGCATGGAGAAGACGGTTTGCGTGCTGAGCTGACTCAGACTGGAGGCGTTCTCCTGCAGCCGCACTAACCGCGGGTCACCCTCCTTCAGGACTGCCATCATCTCTTCATTCACCTACAGGACACAAGCAGAAACACTATTTTGAGCCTTTACCATTGCTTCTTTTACTAAACCTTACTGAGCAAAACTACATGGATGGTTTTCTATCAAAAATCAATACCAAGTCCTTTCCACAAAGCTTGAATTTGTACCTCTCGCTGCTCCTCCTGAGTGCATCCAATCAGCACATAGACCAAAATATGGGGCAGCAGGTAGATGGTCACTTTGTAATCATGCTTTATGATGAAACTACAGCAGTTGAACACTTTTCCAGCAAGCTCGTGTCTAACCTAAAACACAGGAAAATATGAGGTAGAATTAGGCTTTTGTCTACATTTGAGGCTGGAAAAAAAGTGGACGTGGACTTACTTTACTGATGAGATATGCTGCCCATGTTGCAGACCAGTCAGAGAATTTGCTTCCACGGCTGCTGAGATATATAGGCTTTTTCAACTTAGACCAGTTCACCACCTTCTGAGAGCTCTTATATTCAAGTGATTAAAACAAGTCAGTTTTATGAACACTGGATCTAAAATCAGCAGCAGACAACAAGCCATGCAAAATGATCGTGCCCAACCTGGTATTGAGATGCGGCTCCAGGATTTCCTGAACCTGCTCTGGGAATCTTCTCCATAGACGGCGACCTGGTGAGTCAGTCCTGCCCTCCCGACATTCAAATAATGACAGCAGTTCCTGAAACAGAAGGTTACAGAGTAGTGGTAGACCGATATATCGGCCGATATTTGGCATTTTTCAAATATCGGCATTGGCCGATACGTTTTTCTGCTTAGCCGATGTGTTCAAGGCGGGACTTTTATTTTGACGGTGCTGAGAAAGGCAGTGCCTGAGCACACAGTGCTCACAATCTCCCTCTTGTTGGCCGTCGTCGTTAACTGTTCTGTCTAATATGGATAGATGTCCGTCTAATAATCAGATAAAACGGTTAAACAAAGGAATTAATGTATACAAAAAGTATTATAACGATTGCTTTTATATTATTAGTAATAGAAAGGCAAACATTATAATACTGTCCCGTTTGCCGTCAGCATTAAGCAAATATGCATTTATATAATTTAAACAAATCTTTGAGTGGCTAATAAACATTTAATTTCAAAAACCTTGCAAACTCAGTCAAATCCAGCTGTGAGATCTTGTGAAATGTGCATTTTTATCCAGCATGATATCTGTGTGACGGTTGGTCCGTATGAATTGAATGCTTTAAACTTTAAACTCGTGATTTCAAATTATGCTACACTTTATGCATTTGCCCACTCATATTCATGTCATTTTCTCATTGTGCTGTATGTAAAATGAGTGTTACCCTGGCTTTTTTAAAAAAATATGATTCCCAATGCACACAAACTTCCCAGATGAGTGTCCTGTTCGTTACAGCGTTTACTTCATTTTTAATTATATTTTTATTAAATATTTATTTATTTGTGAAAAATACTTTGTAATCTAAAGTATAAGTATGTTTATTTTACACATTTTTACACAATATATATATAATTTATATTGGCTATCGGCCCCCCTGCTTTCCACAATATCGGCATCGGCGGTCAAAAAACCAATATCCGTCGACCACTATTACAGAGTTTAACTATCCTAAAACCTACAACATATTGGTATCAAAATATTTATCTGCTGATATTTGAGATTTTTTTAATTTATCAGTATTAGTCGATATATCTAATTTTAAATATGCATGCTCATTTACCCAAATTTTACATTTAGATTACCTTTGCCGTCATCTAATGCTCACTTAACTTTTAAAAACACTATTGATTTAATAACAGTGCTTGCAAGCAGTACTCAAAATTTTTCATACTGTACATTACAATGTTGTGATGTCTAAACTCACTTGAAGCATTTTAAACTAATGATTTTAGTTTGTTTGTGTTTGATTTTTAATTTATTAAGACAAAATTTAAATATCAGCCATTTATCAGGCCAATATTTTCATATCAGTTCATCCTTAGTTTTTACCCATTTCAAGTAATATGTAAAAATAAATAAATAAATAAACACTAAATATCTCCTTGCTCTTTACTCAATACTAAAAGTGAGTCACAAAGGACATGATTTTTAGCACAGTGCATACCTGCATGGCATACGCCGCAGCATCTTGAGCTCTCACATCATCTGCATAGGCTAGAAAGGCTCTGGTCAGCTCTGTCAGGAGTTCATAGGCAAAGTCTGGATCATCGATCCCACTCTAAAAGCATAAAGACAATCTCTTTTTCTGTGCCTAATACTTGGAATACATAAAATACAAAGTTACACATTTAAAACACGATCTTCAAGATTCTATTACATACATACAAGAACAAAACTGTCTGAGGAATGTCTTACCACAAATGTGGAGCCAGTTCCCTGAGTGTCAGCGGGTGACAAATCAAGTCGACCGGGATCAATGGCTCCCAACTCCCCCAGGCATTCCCCACACAAAAGCCTGGCTTCAGGATTGACATCCTGGCACCCCCGGAGCAACACCGTCACTAACTGAGAGATCACTGGCTCTACCATCTCACTGTCCAAGACATGCTTTAACAGAATATCCTGTAAAACAAAAAATATACTGTAGATCATCCTTTCAGGCCCTTGATACATTTTATTTTAAGCCTGGCCTGCAACAATATGGTTATTTTCCCATATTTTATTACTTTCTTTATTATTCATTATACAAATGTAATCAACAGAGTAATTCAACACAGATGTACAGACTCATATATGTGCATTTGCATCCAAGCTGGCAATGCTTTCTTATTTATCAAGAGTGAGTCTAACCTGTTTCTTATATATCATCTCCTTCAAGCTAGTGAGCGCATGGATGCGTACGTCCACATTCTCATGCTGGATGGCCCGCATGGAGAGCTGCAGCGCTGCCTGCATGTCAGTGCTCTTTGAGGTTTGCTGTTGTTGAAGAATTGTGAATCACAACCATAATTATTTTTTTTTTTAAATCATTTTGTTGAAATCACGTCACAATGTGTAGCACAATTATCTTTTACATGGTTTTGTGTACTTTGATGTGATGATTGGTTTGTTTATGTTGTACCTTACGATAATCTTGAAGGATCTTGTGAATGGTTTTCAGTTCTGGGTGGTCAGGAAGGAAGTAGATTTCATGAAGAAAGTCTTGCACTTCCTCCCTGAGACGAGAAGATAAATTTACAAATTATATTTTAGTACAATTTATTAGTGTTATAGTGTCAACGTTAAAATAGTTTATCCTTTAATATGCAGAAACAACTATAAATAAGCAAAACTGGCTGAGCCAATAGCATGAATTTGGGGCGGGACTAACTGTTTGTCCAATCAATGGAGGAGGAGGGGAGTGTTCAAACCTAACTGAAAATCATTTTTGCAACGCACTCTGGTGATGTCTGTGATGCAAAAATTACACACTTTACTTTTAATGAGTATGTTGTCAAGACATTAATAAATATTAACATTTATAAAAAATATCTTAAAACCTTTATCTAGCCTACGACATAAAAGAGAAAGGAGGAATGACACACACCTGTTCTCCACTATGAGGTACTGCATGATCACTGCCGTCTCTTTAGGTTGGATGGAGATGAGAGGTAATAGAGCAACAATTACATGACTCAGAAGCGGACCCAGATAAGACGGATCAAGACAGCGCACAAAACAGTCCCACGTCCTGTAAACCAGCAAGATAAAAATAAAACCCATATCACTGTTATTTTGGGGGCAAAGTGCAATTACAATTTCATCCTCTGGCCTGATTGCATATTAAATACATATGGTTCTTGCTGAGCTTAAACGTTAAAATATAAATGCAAATCTGGTGTCCTGTTGAGTTCGCTGCAGTAATTAAAGAACAATCTGGATACTCAATGCATTCAGAAACACACCTGCAGCAGAGCTCTGGGAAGTCGTCCTTGTATCTCAGGCCAGTTCTGAGAGTGGTCATCATCTTCACTCGGACTGAGCTGATGTGCTTTGGACCCATTAGCTTCATCAGGGCCATTAAACTGTTCAGAGCCTGAGTGGAGAATAAAGGTAACAAATATATTGGCATAATGTGGATAGAACAATCTTGATGCCTCTAGTACCAAGTTTTCTCAATAGCTCCTGCAGCTCTGGATTCTTTGTACTATCAACCATGCACTGATAAAGATTATGGACTTAAAATCTTGAGTTTATGGAGATCTTGTCTTGTGACATGAAAAAGTGATTAAAGTAAAAAAAAAAAAAAAAAAAAAAAAAAAAAAAAAAAAAAGACTAATGCTGACGAATTCATTTCAGAAATGTAAAGATTTTTTTGCATGTCAGTTCCTAGTGACCATGTCTGTCTATCGCCAATAATGACAAAAACGTTAAAAAAGCAGTCCATAAAACATGTGCACTATAGAAGTCCTCTGTAGTGACTAAACTTGAGATCCACAGCGAGTCAGGAAGCTAAACTGGATAACATTATGAGCGAATGAATTGTTATTTTTAGCCAGTTCTTTTAAATAAAAGGGTGGCTCGCTCTGGTTCACAAGTGGGACTAAACAATTCATTTTGAACAGATTGGTTGATAAAGCTCACACTTTTTTGGTGTTTGATATCTGACTGTTTTTTCTGTAATATTTGAAGCATAACAGCCATAATCAGTCAACTCAAAACATCTTTTTTTTTTCACAGAAGAAAGAAAGAAGTCACATGGGTTTGTATTAAACGCCTACCATTTTCTTTTTCTCCTTCTCTCCAGCACTAGAGCTCAGCAGCTGCATGTTAAAGAAAGCCAGAATGCCCAGGAGCTTGGGCTGCAGGTAATCTGCCTGCACAAACATACAGCACAGTGACAGATGACATTATGTCCAGAACAATGGCTATAATAGAAAAACTGAAAACAGACCCCAATGCATTCAACTCTGTAGAACAAATGTACTTGAATCAGTTTGTAAAAGATGTGCTAGATACTCAAGGGCCTTGGCAGCTTTACCATACGTCCTGGGGTGGTGATTTCTCTTGGGCCCTGGTAGGGGTCATCACTGGAGGCAAAAGAAGCTAGAATAGCAAGTCCATTAAAGACCTGCTGGTAGTGTTCTCCTAGACGCAAGAGCAGCTCATTATGAAGACCCTGGAAATCCTGTCTCAGCAGACTGCCCAATTCAATTTCTGTCTCATTCTGTGAAAATAAAATAAAATATTAAATAAAAAATAAATATTACTTATACACATATTTCTAATAAATAAATGAAATCAAATATACAATAAATAAGTTTTAAAAAGTATATAGATAAGTAAATAAAAATTCTAAGCTATAATAGAGTAAATTTGACAAAATATATAAACTTCTTTTGTAGCCAGTCCTCTTTTGTCTTTTTCCTCACTGCTCATCTCCTGATTTCACAATGTGAAAAATCACACCTTAAGGTAGTGAAAGGCTCTCTCCAGCTCTTCCTTGGTACAGGAACACACAAGATGGGAGAATATATATTTGAAGTTATTGATGAGCATTTCTCTGCGGTTGACATTCAGTTGCTTGGCAATAGTGCGGATCAGGGCAGAAGCTGTAGGACTGGCCTTGGCTGCCAAAAAGGGAAGCAGGACCTGTAGAGTCCGCTGTGAATAAAGAGAGACAGAGTAAGCTCAGTGCTTCAGTGAAATTACCAATGAAAGTCCCTCTTTAGTTCATCAGAGGAATTTATCATTGCTAACAAGATTATTCTTGTTGGCCTTAAAATGTTTTCCCAGTCTCTGCTGAAACTACGCTTTACTCTACAATATTTGCCTAAAATTAAAGGATTAGTTCCCAGTGGGTTTTTTTTTTTATTAATCTACTAAAATCTTTACCCCTTTCTCAAATCGAGCCAATCTCAGATGCCTGTCTGTGTGACCTCACACAGACAGGCCCCTCCCATGATAGTTTGATTGACAGTAGCGTTTCTGCACAGACTGGACTGGTGTCTTATCTTAGACCCGCCCTGAGTGAGCGGTCATCAGTCCGCCATTGTTTCACCGCAGGAGCAGATGAAGACAAGGATAACTCCTAAGTGCTGTAATGTTGTTGGATGTAATAATGAACATACAGCAGTCGTCATTAACTCCCAACATCTGAGCCGCTGAAGACACAGTGGATTACGTTTGTTGTTGAAGGGAATGTGCCCTCAAGCTACCTATATTTGTCTATGTTCACGCGAATCATCACCTTTCCTAATAATGTGCTAATTAGCAAGTTTCACAATGAATGCGGCTAAAGTAAACAGTCCCTCAGAGAGTGGCTCAGAAGAGAGGGGCGGGGTCAGCAGAGCTCATTAACATTTAAAAGAAAATGCAAGAAAACGGCTTGCTCTGAAAGAGCTGTTTTTGACAGGGTAAAAAAGCTGTTTTTTACACTACCATTGAGAAATTTTAACCAAATTATGTTACAGACTTTTCATCAAGAACCTAAAGAATCATATCAACTTGTGGAAAATGGGCATCCGATGACCCCTTTAAGGTATTTGAGGAAAACATTCCAGGATTTTTCTCCATGTAGTGGACTTCAATGGGGATCAATAGGCTGAAGGTCAAAATTGCAGTTCAATGCTGCTTCAAATGGCTCTACATGATCCCAGCAGAGGAATAAGGGTCTTATCTTGAGAAACGATCAGTCATTTTCTAAAAAAAAAAAAAAAAAAATATATATATATATATATATATATATATAATAAAAAAAAAAAAAAAAAATATATATATATATATATATATATATATTGGGGTTAAAAATATTGAACTGCAATTTTGATTTTTTTAGAAAATGACCAATCGTTTCGCAAGATAAGACCATTATTCCTCTGCTGGGATCATGTAGAGCCCTTTGAAGCTGCACTGAACTGCAATTTTGACCCGTTGTCCCCATTGAAGTCCATTATATGGAGAAAAATCCTGGAATGTTTTCCTCAAAAACCTTAATTTCTTTTTGACTGAAGAAAGAAAGACATGAACATCTTGAAAGACATAGGGTTGAGTAAATTATCAGGAAATTTTAATTCAAGAGTGAACTAATCCTTTCAAGTGATAGTCCGCCGAAAAATGAAAATTCTGTCATCATTTACTCACCCTCATGTCATTCCAAATCTGTTTGAGTTACTTTATTGTGAAGAATGTTAGTAACCAAACAGTTTTGGGTCTCATTGTATTTTTTGTCCATACAATGGAAGGCAATGGGACCTGAAACCATTTGGTGACAAACATTTTCTTCTTCATATCTTCTTTTGTGTTTCAAAAAGGAATGTAAGTTGTACAGGACAGAACATCAGGAGAATGAATAAACAGAATTTTCATTTTTGGGTGGACTATCCCTTTAAGGCTGTTCTGTTACGTCAGAGGCTGATATTGTTGAATCTGATATTGAGATGTTGGACTTACATTGAGAAAACGATTAAGGTCAGGGAAATCAAAGACATGTGCCACATGAGACAGGATGTCCAGTGCCAGCTCTCTCTGATGGGCCGCCTCCTCCTGCAGTGCCTCGCTGCTCTGATCTGGCGTGCAGCGCAAAGCCGTCACATGACGTGAATGCAAAGACTCCACCAAGAACTGCAATAAACAAAAAGGTAGACCCATTACATTTTATATTACTGTAGGTGAACCCGGGTTTGATTGACCACAAAGTTTAGTCCATTTTTAACCTAGTCAAACACTGTTCTCCATTTCTAGCTCATAGTTTTTAAGCTTTTTTGAAGGTGATAAACAGCTTATGTTGGTACTGACGTTGATACATATACAGTAACACCCCATAAATGCACAGCATTATAAATAAAGATAACATCATCACACTGACCTGGCAAATTGGGTTCCTGTACTGGTTGAAGAAGGACTGCAGTTTGAAGTGTCTACAGGTGGCCAAAGCCTGGATCTCTGTGTAGGCTGCTACTGACACAGGATTAGACTTGGACAGCAAGCAGTGCAGAAGACGAAGCAGAGCAAAAGACACCAGGTTCCCTTCAGCAGCTCTGAGAACAACCAGAAGTAAGAAAAGCATTGTTGATGCATGATTTAAACACTTTTAACAGCAGGAAGGATAAATATATACTAAAATGGCAGCAAAAAAAGCATTTTGCACTACCTCCCAATTTCTCCAGTGGTTAATATGAGTGTGTTTTTGAGTTCATTGTTTCTGGAGGTCTTTGCATTTGAGTAAGCTTCTTTTAGTCTGGACACAAGAAGCTGTGAAAATCAAAATCATAATGCATCCATTAGTTAGTTTGGATAAAAGCATCTGCTAAATGATGTAATGGATGACATCAAGTGCCAAAAAGGTGATGATTGTTACAGCATGTCATAATTTGAACTTTAAAACTGTACCTCCTTTAGGAAGCCACTTCCATTCCAAAACTCTAGAAGATTCTTGATATTTTGGCCAAAATTTATGCGGACGTCCTGATCAGGGTCTTCAATGAGGTTGACTAATGCGCTAACCAGAGATTTTGTGTCAGGGTCACTGTTACCCAGATCCACGTGTTTGAACAAGTGCCGTATATTCCTGATAAAAGCTGTCGTTTCAAAAGAGAAAAGTTAAAACTGATATGGTGAGCTATAACATTTTTGCACAGTACAGTGTATTAATGCTTAGATCCCTGTAAAAGCTGCAAGAGAAAAACGTATTACCAAAAGCACAAGTTAAAACAAATTAATATTTAATAAATTAATTCATGCAAAATCATCTATTTACATTGTTTAGACTAAGCATTTAATCCGTAAGCGCTGCTTGGATTACATATTTTTGTAGGCCAAAACTCAGAAAATGAGTTTGCATTTTAGCACTTCTAGTTCCATCATTCTGATTTTTTTTTTTGGGGGGGGGGGGGTTAAATTCCTAAACGTGATGCTAATTTGCAGGTTGGCCTACTAAAAAACATTATCACTGCAGCAGACTATTTAAGAAGATTCACTGAAAGTAATGCTGACTGGACTAACCTTGCTTGACCTTCTTATCCTCCTCAGATTTGAGCAGAAGAAGGAAAGGGGTGAGGATGGAGGCCCCGATGGAGGAATTCAGGCTGGGGTGGGAGTCTGAAATGCTGAGACCAGCACAGAGTAGCTCATGGGATGGCACTGTGTCTTGAGGGAACTGCAGTTGTGAGCTCTCAGACAAACAGCAAGCCAACTGCCCTGTAATACCGGCCAGCTCGATTTTGACTTCTGTTGAGCTGTCCTGGAGTCTGCTCCTAAATGCATTATTGAAACACAATTTAAAAAGTGCATTAAAAGGACTTTTCTGAAAATATATATTTCCATTTCAAATCACAGTTTTAAAATTCCTTGATATTTCCAGGTCTGCCATAACCGTAAGAATCATGAATTAATGTGAGCCAAACTTGGATGGATTTTTTTTTTTTTTTCTCAGAGTGTGTGACTTTAAGATGACGTACAGAAGGACCTCGTGGATGAGGCTATAGGATTTGACTCCTAGATTGTGCAGCAGAAGGGGGAAGCCTCTGACAGCACTGGCCCGCTCAGATTCACTGTTACTTTGCAGGGCCCAGCGGTAAACCGACGACCGCCAGTCACCGCACACACTCTTCGACAGCAGAGCAAGTAGAAACACACAGTGCGCTCGAGTTTGTGCAGCTACAAGAAAACGAACAAGACAAAAAACATTGAAATGTACTGTAAGTGAACTGTAAAATAAATTAAACTTATTGAGAAACAACATTTGAAATAAAGGGTTATCCATTAACATTATGAGACACTATAAGATACTTACAGTAGACAGGAGCAAGTTTCTGGGAGAGTGCAATCAGACTTGCAGGAAAAGAGGCCATCTGATAAACCGCTTGTGAAGAATGCTCAAGCACCCATGGGATTGAGAGCAGAGCACAAATATTCCTGTAAAAACCTGTGTCGCTCTGACTGTTGGCTGTAAACATACAATACAAATCAAATTAATTCAAATGAACTGATATCATGCCGTTGAATACATCTACAGGCTGCTCATGAGTGAAAATTTTATTTGTGTATTATAAAGCTGTGGTGCCTAAATTTACCTGTGATATAAAAATGTAGTTTTTTAGTGATTTATTATAATAAGAAAAACTATTTTATATTGGCCATTTAAGGGTTATTGGCTATAACTTGAAAATAATTATCAGCTTTTCGGTTTTGGAAGAAATTTTTATATTAGTGCATCCTGGAAAAATAACCAGGATGCAGTTATATAAAATGGTCCTTAAAGCCTAACATAGGAGATCTTGCAAAAAAAACACTCACTGTTAAGGTAGAGGACAGCATCAAGGATCCTGAGGGTACCCTCCACTAGAGGCTCCAGCTCTTCCTCATTAGAGGTGTTTGCCATCACAGAGCGGCAGCTCTCGACTACTTGAGCCAAAACCCGAGGCTTTAACCAAATGAGCTGAGCCTCATCTGAAGCCTCTGATGTCATCCCTTCTCTGCCACTGGAGATGTATTTAAGAATGAGAACAAATAACCATGCAACACAACAAAGGTCTTAAATAAAGTCGTACCTCTGTGATCGATTTAGACAGTGCTTTGAGCAAAGTGCAGCCAGATGGAAGATGAGCGCCAGTCCCTGCACAGTGCTCACACGCTGGCTCACTGTGTGGTCCCTCATCTGGGTCAGTAACTCATCCAGTCGGCTGTCTACAGCTGCCCACACCTCACTTCTGCTCTTCATGTCCACCTGCCTGATTCAGGACAAGATGATACACATGGTAAGATGAAAGACTGAAGGAATGTCTATTTGGAGATTAGGGACAGAGAATTGCATACATTGGCTGAGTTTTTTCCCCACTCCTTAACTGGGTTGGAAGAGAGAGGTTTGGGCGTTTGGCTGGAACTTCCTCTTCATACATACGAGGAACAGCAGGGTCAGAAACACCGGCCTGCATATCCTGCACTGCAGCAATGGCTTCTGTCTTGAGAGCAGCGTACAGGTAGCCTTCCACGCTTTGCTAGTTATCAAAGTCATAAAGCAGAAAATATTACTTTCTACAATACATCACCACTTTACAACTGAGAGCTAATGTATGGCAAGATTGTCAGCAAATAACGAGGGTTAGTTCACCTAAAAATGAAAATTCTGTTATTATTTACTCACCCTCATTGCATTCCAAACCCATAACCCAAACCCTTAAATCTTTGTTCATCATCACAACACAAATAAAAATTTCTGTCCCTTAACTGAATTGAATTTTCTGAGAGATTTCCCTTGATTGAAAGTCTCCAACTATGAAAAATGGTAAGCAAATAAGTTTTTCCTTTAACCCTTTACCTCCTGCAGGCCCTGAGTTCCAATGGTCTTAATCAGAGCTTTGCAAATGGCTGTGACTCTCTCCTTCCGGATCTGCACCGCACACTCATATCCGAGAGGAACAAACTCAAGGACAAAGCAGAAGACTTCACAAAGTGTTGCTTTCACCTCCAGTGCCTTCAACTGCTCTAGTGCTCCACCAACCACCAGTTTCTCAAGCCTTTCCATCAGCACATTCACATGAACTCTCTCAAACCTGCAGTGAGTGCTTTCTTCGGGCTGGAAAACACATTGGGAGAGCTTCTGGAATTCCTTGCCAAAGACACTGAGCTCGGACTCCTCAAAAGTAGGCAAGGAGTCCAGGAGATGCAAATAAGCAGAGAAAAATGGCTGGGAATGGTCTTCAGGGAAACCTCCCAGAGTCACAATGCGAGTTAAAAGCACCATGGATGCTGCCTTGAGTTTTGGGCTTCCATGAGACAGCATAAGGCAAGTACAGTCCCATATAACAGCCACTTCCCTTGGGAAGAAAAGGCCTTGCAAAATATCTGTCAGCACTGTTAATGAAGTAACTAACAATGCCTGAGCTGAGGCATATGAGGACAGATTAAGGATGGTGGGGGTCAGGTAAACGTCAGAATCTCCAGACCTAACAGAGAAGCGTTCCACCACCATTGGCCACTGTGGTGATGGTCTGACCATGAGATTCATATGCACTAGATCTTGCATTAAACATATTAGCTCTGTGGAAAAAAGGCCAAATAGGACTGAACCCTTGGCTCTGAAAAGATGAAGCAAGGAACAGATGACTGATGAAATCTTCACGTGAAGATCTTCACATTCTGGGCAAGCAGCAATTCGCAAGAGGCGGCTGATGATCCATTTACTGAAATCTGTGAAGGGAGAATGGAGGCAGACAATCTGAGCTGGATGTATTTAAACAGAACTTTAGTAGCTAATGTAAACCAAATTAACCTACCACAGCAGCTGTTCTCTGAGTTTTTGAAGTGATCTGAAAGACACGCTGGGTTTATGAACATTAAAGAAGAGGATTTAATAATGTGCTGCACAAAGTCCAGCAGCATCACACACGCTGGCTCAGAACTGGTCTTCTTACATAACTCCAGAGCAACTAAAATGTGAGAAAGATAAAACAGAGTAAAAATAAACAATATATACATGGACTAAAAGCAGTAAAATTACACTGGAAAGAGACTCATTTACATGAGAAGGATGAAGAGAAATTTTCAATAGATTAAAATATTATATTAATAAGTTTTAAAGGGACCGATCAGAAAAAAAAACTCATCATTTCATCATCTTCATGTCATTCATTCAGTGTCACAGTGTTTTTGTTCCTCCGTTCCTCCAATGGCAGCAAACGGTCCACAAAGCTGTTTGCTTACTGATATTTTTCTAAATATCTTCTTTTTATGTTATGCAGAACATCATACAATGATAAAAATAAATAGAATTGACATTTTTGGGTGAACTTTTTTTTAATATAAAATCGCACCCCATATTACATCCTACTATAAACAAAATATTTATACTATGCATTATGTACTCTACCATCTATGTGTGTGTGTGTGTGTGTGTGTGTGTGTGTGTGTGTGTGTGTGTGTGTACCATTGTAAACAGAGGAAAACACTTATGTGACAAGACCCCAGAATTTCCATCTGGAAGAAATGGCTTATATTTAATTTATTAAATATTCATATTGATACATGTGTAATGTTTGTTTAATATATAATATATTTTTCAGCATATAATCTGTTCTAGAGGATTTCACGTTAACATTTTTGCTTGTACTGCACACACAGGTGATTGTGTGTATGCTGTTGTGTCTATGTTGTTTCATGTGAAGTCAACCACCACCTAACTGAATTATATTTAGCATGTTTGAAACAGCATGAGGGTGAGTTAATGATGACAGAATTTGAGATGTCCTCCTAAAAAAGACGTAAAAAAACACAAACATCCTCAACAAACTCCTAGATACAATGCATTGTTTCTTACCGACGTCAACATCTGTCAGTATCCTGTCAATGAACTGACACAGTATCTGACGAGGTTTCCGCACAGCCTGGCTGTACTCAGTCGAACTAGCACTGGAAAAGACATAAGAGGCTTTATCTTGAAATGTTTATGCTGAGGAAGCTTTTTAATAGAATTCAATTTAACAAGAGAACATATCGTTCTTAGCAGCCATTGATGTTACCTGGCTAGTTCTTGCAATGCAGGAATCATTGCTGACATCTCTAGTCCTCGCTCCATCTTTATTTTGTAAATGAGCGTTTACTATATACAACAAAAAACTGTTTAGGCCGAGCAGACCTAAGAAAACATTTAGTCAAGCATTCAGACTCGAAGTCTGTTCAACCTCTGCTCCCACACGCGCATCACTTTCAAAACTATTTTTTTCGCACTCCTTTGTCTACGGCAGGCGAGTCGGGTCAGTTTGCATGCCGTCGCGAAACGAGTGACGTGAGGTCGTGGTGGCCTATCGTCGCTCTGTTGCCACGGCAACCACTTGAGAACTAGCACCAAGCGGAAATGAAGCTGTGTGATGCAGGACAAGAACAACACAGTCCTACAAGCGCGATTTAAAGTCAAATATGGGGATTACGAAGTTAGCGGATCTAATTCACTTTGACGCGCCAGACTCTAAGTGCAACAAAGAGATCGGCGATTATTCTGGTAAGATCAATGCAGTGCTGTTAAAATGTAAAACAGTTAATTAGGCTTGAGTAAAGCAAAGTGAATAATTATTTAAATGTAAGAAAAGCCATTGACAGGCAGAAAATGCATCTGGAAACTACTCTTTATTTAACGTTACTCAGAAGTCTTTTTTTTTATTATTATTATTTATTATTATTATTGCACAAAACTGCACTGATTGTCATGTATCTGTGATTTAGGGAAGATTATAGCACTGGATACATCTATTGTGGTGAATCAGTTTCGCTCTGCTCTCCCCAGCCATCTGAAGCTAAGGTCAGTATTATAGAGTAACTAAGTTTGTTAAAAATACATTAAAATCAGTGGCTTTTCTGTTTTGTAAATATTATGAGTTTTTAGGCTTGTAATCTGAACGTGTGATGTTGCAGTCCTCTCACAGGCTTGTTTTACCGCACTCTTACTTTCCTGGAGCATGACATCAAGCCTGTCTTTGTGCTTGAGGGCAGGCCACCCAATCAGAAGAGAGCTGTGGTGAGATGTCTACTAATACAAGTATTTAGTAATTATATACACTCCTGCGTAAAAGTCTTAGGCCACTAGTATTTTCACCAACCAAAATGGCTTTAAGTCGGTTATTTCTATCTTTTGCTGTGGTGTGTCAGTACGAAATATCAGTTTACATTTATTTTGCAATTAATTGTAATAATCCGGTGAGATTTTTGTATGCACAAGGAGTCTGACAACAGCCAGTGCTCCACGCAGAGATCTGATCTCACCATCATCCAGGAATAACTGACTACAAACCGTTTTTTGTTTTTGTTGGTAAAAATACTAATGGCCTAAGACTTTAGCACAGTACTGTATATATAATAATTATGTAATTATTGTGTATTTAAGAATATTTCTTATATTTCAATTCCTCTAGCTGGAAAAAAGAGCTCAAAGCACAGGCTGGAACAGCTCACAGAGCTCCAGCACAGGTGTGTGGAGTTGTATTGTAAATATGTGGCAAAAAAAAAATATAAAATGACTGTTTTCTATTTAATATGTTTTAAAATATAATTAATTTCTTTGACGGTAAAGCCTAATTTTCAGCAGCCATTACTCAATCGTCAGTGTCACATGATCCTTCAGTAATCATTCTAATATGCTGATCTGCTGCTCATGAAACATGACTTATTATTATCAATTGTGCTGCTTAACGGGATACTCCACCCCAAAATGAAAATTTTGTCATTAATCACTTACCCCCATGTCGTTCCACACCCGTAAAAGCTTCGTTCGTCTTCGGAACACAATTTAAGATATTTTGGATGAAAACCGGGAGGGCGGATCCTTGTGGCGCGGATGATACAGAAGAACATACGCAGCATACAGTGATATGGAGAGACACAGAGGAGCCTGTTGCCAAATGAATTGTTGAATAAAGTCGTTATTTTTGTTTTTGTTGCTTATAAAAAGTGTTCCCGTCACTTCATATAACCCAGATTGCACGTCTGATGGCAGATGGATTATTCTGACGATGTCTTTCATACTTTCTGGACCTAGACAATGTAACTTACTTGGCAGTCTATGGGACAGTCACAGGCCTCCCGGTTTTCATCCAAAATATCTTAAATTGTGTTCCGAAGATGAACGAAGCTTTTACGGGTGTGGAACGACATGGGGGTAAGTGATTAATGGCAAAATTTTCATTTTGGGGTGGAGTATTCCTTTAATATTTTTTTTGTGAAAAGTGATACTTTTTTAATGAATCTTGAATAGAAAGTTCAAAAGAATAGCATTTATTTGTAGTAGAAATATTTTGTAACATTATACAATAAATGTCTTTACAGTCATTAAAAGTATTCTTTTCTTCCAAAATAATATTATAACTGTATCGTATTATTTCACACTCTTTCTTCTAATCAATATTTCTAGTGTGCTGGTGACTATATGACATTTATGTACATTATGACATTTTGCACTTTAGTGTCCAACTTTAAACAAGACTGCCAGCGTCTCTTACAGCTCATGGGTGTGCCGTGCATCAAGGTATTTTAATTTAGTTAGCTTTATAATATTAATATGATAGGTTCTTGCTTGACTTATTTTGACTTTCATTGCCGTGAATGTCAGGCTCCAGGGGAAGCAGAGGCGCTGTGTGCCCACCTGGTCAAAAGTGGCACAGTTCATGCTGTAGCCTCAGAGGACATGGACACACTAGCATTTGGAGGAACTGTTCTGCTTCGCCAGCTCAATGCAAAGAGAGACAGGTGAGAAAGTAGTCAAAATCGTGTTCTAATTGTAGATTTTGCAGGAGAACATTAAAAAAGATGTGCTTTTAAATAATAATCGCAATGATGTTGTTTTAGTTGTCACGTACTGTAAATGCAGCTACAAGAAATTACAAATATTTACTAAAACGTTATCTTTACAATCACACCCAAAGTAGTACATGAAATTGATGAATATATGTATATATATATATATATTCTGTATATATAAAATACACAATATACACAATTACTCTCATTATTCTGTATTAAAATACAGAAATAACTATTATGGTTATGTCTTTATATCATTTCTCTCATAGTGAGGTCACAGAGTACTCCTTACCAAAGCTATTGGAAGCTCTACAGCTGACATATACACAGGTATTTTCAATGTTTTGCCTTCTTTTCATAGTTTGCTGACCCTTGTTATTAATTTTTGTAACACATCTCAGTGCCTGACTGTCAATAGCTGTTAATATACATATCTAAAATACATATCTTTTATTTTGAGTAACATTAGAATTGAATAATAATAGTAAAACAAGGATATTTAAAAATAAAAAGATTTAATAAAAAAAATAAATTTTCTACCTGCTTATTTTAATAATAAAAAGAGTGTTTTGATTTGCTTAATGTTCTTCCTGTGTCTCTTTCCTAGTTTGTTGATCTGTGTATCTTGCTGGGCTGTGACTACTGCGATAAGATTGGGGGTCTTGGGCCGAGTCGAGCACTGAAGCTTATTAAACAACATCATACAATAGAGGGTGTGATGGAACATGTCAACAGAAAGGTGCTTGTTCAGAAAGAAATCTTACAAGCCAAAGAAATCAAGCACTGCTAAAGTTGGCAATAAACAGGAAGTGTGATTGTCTTTTGTTTTCTATTGTGCTTTGATTTCAATGTGATGATTTGTTTCTGTGTTGCTGTAGAAGTTTTATGCATCAAAATAAAAGGCTCATGTGCTTTTACTGTTAATTCTTCCAGAACACAAAAATAATCCCTCCAAAGAATGTTTGGCAGTTTGTTCATGCAGGATAAAAGCCCTTCCAGACACACCCAGCTGGTTTTTTGAAACCCCAAAAATCGACGACCCTGTCCTGGCCTGGAGTGAGCCTGATGAAGAGGGCCTGGTGCAGTTCCTGTGCAAAGAGAGGCCTTTGAAGTATACATCTGTGTTCTAGTATTTACTAGACATTATTTGATTAAGAGTGCGATATTAATTGACATTATTTAATATTATTCATTTTTTAGTTGTGTATTTAACTTTTCTTTGGGTATGTGACCTTATTCGCTGTTTTAAGAGAAGAAAGGGTGAGGGGACGCATGAAGAAGTTTCGTGAGTCTCTCTTCAAGAGAAGGAAGCAGAGGGAGGTGGATGAGAAAATGGGCCAAACTCGACAGTCACGTATTGAGGAATTTTTCCGTGCAACACGGAGGAGAAAGGTCAGATATCTATAAAGATGTATTGTAAATTGATTGCTTGCTTGAACATTGTAACAAACAATCTTGTCTTCCTGATCTAGGCTGAGTCTGCAGCTGTGGGAGCATCCAGTGGGAGAAAGCGACCAAAAATGAAATAATATGGACCCTTTTGAATCTTGAATCTTAAACCACTGATTAACCATCATGTAGACAGAAGAGTCAAAAGTATGATGGCATGCATCTGTTTTAGATGCTTCATTTACTAAGTTTTTTTTATTTTGTTCAAATGGCAACATAATGTAAACCCAGTGCCAAGAAAATATATGTTTTTAATGTTTTTGTATCATGTACAAAAAAACCTTTAGGGTTACAGATTACTTCTTTTTATTTCGAAAAATATACTGTGTTTCATTGTTGTAGTACTAGTGTGGTTTGTATTTAAAGGAATAGTTCAGCCAAACATGAAAATTAGCTGTAAATTTCCTCACCCACAGGCCATCCCAGATGTAGAGGAGTTTGTTTCCTTGTCGGAACATATTTGGAGAAATTTAGCATTACATAACATTAGTGGATCCTCTGCAAGTGAATGGGTGCCGTCAGAATGAGAGTTCATACAGCTGATAAAAGCATATCAATAATCCACAACACTCATTACCATCTTGTGAAGTGAAAAGCTACTTTATAAGTACAGTAACAAATCCATCAATAAGGCATTTGAACTTTAAACTGTTGCTTCTCCAATAAGAAGGTTGAAGAAATTTTCACGTTTTGACTGCACTGTTTCTTTAATGTGGTTTCACACCTGATGCCTATATAGGGTAGACAGAGTAAAGTTGGAACACTTTTTGCCTTTTACATTACCTCACAAAAGCTATTACAAACACACAATTTTCATGTGACATTTCTTGTATTTATCAAACTAAGAATTTATGATCAATAATACAAATAAATAGTTCATATCTTTTCACAGTTTATGAAGACATTTGTTCCATTGTTGGGTATAGTTAAAACATCTTTAACGCTATAAAGTAGCCTAACAAACTCATGTCACATGTTAATTTGATACCATTTTATGGAAAAATTTGATTTCAGCTCTTCATTTTATTTTATATGACCGATAATGCTGCTTATTCGTAGAACATTAGAGCTAAATAACCCACACAGTTCTTCAGTTACTGAACAATTAAGATTTTAATCATTCAGATTAGAAATGGTTAATCTCTAAAATGCTGAACAACTTTACATTTGCAAAAATATTGAACAATTCGAAAACTGTTCATTGTACAACCATAATAACAACAAATAACATTCACTTAGTAACTCACTCATTCACATAGGCTACTCATTAATCAGCTTACTCTTGTGGTGTTAGAAGCAGTTTGTGCTTTATATTCATATTTATTAATATCGATACATCCACAAACTACAAAGTACCAAGGAACTATCATGTATTTCAGACATGAAACCAGGCTTTTCTCTTCTCTTATAGTTTAATTGTTCTTTAAATTACTTTTGAGTAGGCCTTTCTTGTAAATAACATGGCAGCCATTTAGAACTTTACTATAACCATCAGACACTGTACAATCGCTGTAACAATTTCGTTTCTGATCTTAATTAATTTTAATAGTTTTCAACTGTTTTTTGGGCATGCGCCATTAGAGGCGTTTCTCTCCTGTGCAGCAGGTGGCAGTATTGACATGCACATCTTATAAGGATTCAGATCAGTCCAGAGAAGAACTGGACGTTTATGGCTATTCCTGGTAGTCTTCTGTGGAACGATTTTCCAGCGCTGCCGGGCGTGTTTATGCACTAGATTTACCAATAACTCACAGTTCCACCTGCCCTACACTCGACAGCTTTATTATTTCGTGATGGCGGCGAGTGCCAAGCGAAAACAGGAGGAGAAACACTTGAAGATGCTTCGGGAGATGACCAGCCTGCCTCCTAATAGGAAATGCTTTGATTGCGATCAGCGCGGCCCGACCTACGCCAACATGACAGTGGACTCGTTTGTGTGCACCACCTGTTCCGGAATACTGTAAGTTTTTAACGAGGCCCCTCATATTCACACAGATGGTGTATGAACTACTTGTTTTTCCCCGAGCGTCTGCATGGGCAGACGCCTAACAACCCCTCCCATCTGAGAGATCATCTGCAGAATGTGTCCCAGCTGCCTTATCATCATCATCATCATCATCATCATCATCAACAACACCACAATAATCACCACAACACCATATCATAAAAAATAAGGCAGGCTCCTATTCAAATAAGACAGTGCGATGTTGGTGCTAGTTGTGAGTGTGTTCATAAAGTATTGTATCAACGTGTGACAGACCCGTGTTTAAACGTTACAGCTGCTTATGCATAGATGATGATCATAACTGGATGAACTGGAGAAAATGTGAGTGCTTTTGAACTTGCAGATAATGGCACATGAAAATGTCTGAATGATATTGTGGTGCTGAGTTTGGGGCCCCTGGCAGAGCACATGGGCTCTTAATTCACTGGCCAGTCAGAAGAGCCAACACCTACATCTCTGAAATTTTGGTGCTGAGATGTGACAGGGGGCAACATTTACATCCATGGGGTCCGGAGGGGGCTCCACACAGGGCCAAAATTTAGGTTCCTAAGACAAAAGAGCCACCTTTCTGGGGCAGTGACGTGACTAAATAAGATAGGGGCCCCCAGAGGGCTTTGGGGCTCTATGCAAGGCCTCAAATTTAGGGTCCTAAATCAAAAGAGCTATCCTTGTGGTCAGTGTCTTTTTGACATTCTGGTGCAGGGATATGACTAAATATGAAAGGGACCCACGAGGGCCTCCAGGGGCCCTCAAAGGGCTTTAGGGCTCCACCCAGAGACTCAATTTACAGTCCTAAGTCAAATAAGTTTCCCCTGATGTAAGTTTCTTCATGATATTCTGGTGCTGATATATGACTAAATGGGACAGGGGCCCCCAGAGACCCCAAACTGAGCCTTAGGGATCTTAATGGTGCTTAAGTACACCACTCGAGTCAAAAGAGCCCACCCTCATGGTTAACTGATACAGCCTTGACATGTTGATGAATTGTTTTTATTTGGCTTCTTGGTGGCACTTTTCAATCCAAGTGTGTATAGGGTTTTTTTTCTCCCATATATTATTATTCATTATTAATAATTAATTTACCTTACATATTAGATCTCACTGAATATTTTAATTTTAATATTGTGTTTAATAATTATTATTTAAAATTTAGTTTAGAAGTCATAGCACATCTCTCTTCAAATAAAGCATATGTTTTGAGGTATCATTTGTGCCTAAAGTGCAAAGAGAGTTTGTCTAGAAGAATAATAAATATCAGCACCATTAATAATGTACGACTGGTAGAAGTAGGGCTTTCCAAGTTTAGTATTGTCTGTGCCATGACCAATCTGTGATGTTCATGTCATTTGATTTGTGCCCCAGACGAGGCCTCAACCCTCCGCACAGAGTGAAGTCCATCTCTATGACAACTTTCACCCAACAGGAAATCGAGTTCTTACAAAAACACAGTAATGAGGTACTGCATGCTTTAAAACAAAGGGCACATTACGATATGCACACATACTGAAGTCCCTTTGAGTAGTCACTCTCTTTGTGTGTGTGTGTGTGTGTGTGTGTGTGTGTGCGCTCAGGTCTGCAAACACATCTGGCTGGGGTTGTATGATGACAAGAGCTCCGTGGTCCCAGATTTCCGTGAACCTCAGAAAGTCAAGAGTTTCTTCAGGAGAAATATGAGAAGAAAAGATGGTAAGGAGTCTTTGTTCAGATCCATTCTCCTTGTTTACTGTTTATTTATGTGCAGCATGTTCTGTTTTGCTTTGTACATTTGTCTGATGAGGCAAATTCTTATGAGATCACACAGTTTCATAATTTCAGTTGGCATTATTATTATTGTAATGCTATAAAGCTGTTCATTTTCATACAGAGGTTCTCAAATAAATTCTGACATCCCTGTGGAATCAGGAAATTGCACTTAATTACTGAACCACTACTGTTTCACTACTTTTAAAAAATGCTTCTGAACAGTATAGAGTATGACTTTGTTTAAATTAAGTTGTAGAACAAAGTCATGTTAGCCATGCACAGACCTTATTTTACTCATAAATCAAAAACCTCTATTCTAAAAACTCGTTAGAAAATCCCCATGGAGCTTTTGGCAAATTAGCCTTCCAGGATGGCCTACAAATTGACCGCTCTATTATTGTGCCACCATCATTTGCAGGTATGTTCCTCCAGAACAAGCCAAGGTGATTGCCTCTGTGCAGGCATCAATATCTGGTTCATCTGCTAGCAGTACCAGTAGCACCCCAGAGGTTCTTCCCCAGCCCCTCAAAACCCTGCATCTTACCAAGACTCCATCCAACCAGGTAACTACACACAGCCACCTTGGAGCCACAACACAGCTAGCTCTTCTCCGCAAAACCAGGTTATGCCCTGTTTTTCTTTTCCTGACTTCCCCACGTTTCTCTCTCAGTCCCCGGTGACCAGTCGTGTTCAGGCCCAGCCTGCAGGCCAGGAGAAGAAGTTTGACCTCCTCTCTGACTTGGGTGGAGATATTTTTGCTGGCCCCCAAACTCAAACTGCCAGCTCCTCAAACTTTGCTAATTTTGCACATTTTAACAGGCCCTCAGGTAACCATTAACATTTTTAATAGATTGACAGCTCCAATTTATGTATAAGGTGAAGAGAACATTTAGATGCTGTGGCTGGTCACAAGTTCCTTTAATTGTTTCACCACTATTAATCATTTGTTGCTTTTTCTCATTCGCTTAAAGGGATAGTCAACCAAAAAATTTAAATTGTCATCATTTGCTCACCCTCATGTTGTTCTTAACCCGAATGGCTTGCTTGCTTATATGTAACACACACAAAAAAAAGAATGTGGGGGTTTTGTCCATATGATGAAAGTTTAGGGGATCCAATGTTGTTTTGGACCCCACATTTGAAAAGAGTGACATGAGGGTGGGTTAATGAAGACAGACTTTTCATTTTTGGGTGAACATTCCCTTTAAATGTCACTGCTTGATGCGTGATCATGTCAACTACTATCCTATTCTACAACAATTTGTACGTGATGTCAGTCAGCTCATGATTTCTCACTTTTTCTCATCAGTCCTGTTCATTAATGTATTTTGTTCACCCTGTGCCATCTGTAGCACAAAATAATGCCACCACAGACTTTGCAAACTTTGATTCCTTTGGAAACGCCAGTGTACCGTCACATTTTGGCACATCACCCCCCTCAAAGCCTTCCCTTCAACAAGCCCACACAGGTACCACATCCTGCCCCATCCATTGTGTATTATGCTCACATGTATTTCCATTTCCTGTCATGGCTGTTACAGAATATAATCTGTTAAATGTCACCCCTGTGCTGTGTTGTTGCTGTTAGCTTACTTTAACAGTGCTGTATCAGTCATGTAAGGAAGATCATTGGTCAATGAATTGACTCTCTTTATTTCAGATATAATTAATAATAAATAATAAAATTAAAATAAAATCAAAATAAAATTAAAAGAATAAAAAATAAAAATAATTAATAATAAATAATAAAATTAAAATTAAATTAAATTAAAATTAAAAGAATTATAAGTCATGAAAGCATTAAGTAGGTTGACCCTTTTTACTTATCATTTCCTGGGGGGAAAAAATTAAATAATTGAACACAACTGCATATTAATATTTTAAAAACTTTTGTTAGAGCCAAAAGTCAAGTGGTGTGACCAAAATGCAAAGATTTAAAAAATATAAATTAATGAACATAAATGAAGCATAAAACAGGAAAATATATCCTAGAAAGGACTCCTGCAGATTTCCTTAAAGGGGTCATATTATGCTCTTTTACAAGGTCTTTATTTTTTTTTTTTTAAGTAAATAGTTTAACTTTCACTGACAACACTATTTCTCTTTTTTCATAATTTCCTGCCTTTTTTATTGTGAACACACTGTTTTTGTTGTTGTTGACCCTTATGCATTTGTTAATGCAATAAGATTTGAATAAATTAGTATAAAATTAATCCATGGTTAATTTTTGCGATTCAGGTGGAGGCATGTCCATCTCGCCACTACCCAGTAAGGCTCCTGCCCCGCCTCAGAGCAGTTCATCAGCAGAGGACCGTTACGCTGCCCTGGCTGAGCTTGATAGTGCCCTCAGTTCTACCACTACAGGTGGAAGCGTACAAGGGTGAGAGATTACGGTATTATATAAAAAGCACAATCACCTTGCTTTTATGCTTTAATATTTTTGTGTGCTCATGTATATCTTGGTGTGTGTGTTGCATGCACTACCCAAGGTGTTTGGAGGTGTCCCAGGAGCTGCTGCACCTCCAGCTCAGCCAGGACTACCCAACATGCAACAGGGTTTTGCAGGTGGAGCTTTTAAGATTCTTTTTTTAAGTTACTACGTTTTAACGTTTATGTCTTTAAAACTGACTGAACCCATTTCATTGTGCAGCTGCCCCCTCCACAAACCCATTTGTGGCTGCTGGGATGGTTCAGGAGCCCATGTCTACAAATCCATTTCAAACCAATGGAAGAGCAGCAGCCTCAGGTAAAACCGAGCTTTGGTCGAGATCAGCATGCCTGTTATGTGTGTGCCCATTAAAGGAATGAGCAGATGAAACATGCTACTCCTCCTCTGGTCTCCTTTTATTTACTTTAGCCTCATTTGGCACTGGCTCCATGAGCATGCCAGCTGGTTTTGGGAACACAACCAGTTACTGCCTGCCAACCAGTTTTAGTGGGACCTTCCAGCAGCAATTCCCTGGCCAAGGTCCATTTCCCCCACCTGCAGCCTACCAGCAACAGCCCAATGGTATGTGAGACTTTTTTTCTTTTCTTTTTTTTGAGTGTGAGGTGGCCCAAACCCCCAGTAGCTTATGCATTCTTTTATGCATACTCTTATAAGTTATGAGAGAGGCTGTGTTTGTATTGTATTAAGCATCAACTCTTTTTGCTTTTTGTGCTTTGGTGTTGCATGTGTTGGAGTAGCAGGTTCAGTGCTTTAGCATTTAGGTAATTTTTTTTAATGTCTGTCAGTGTAATGCACTAGCACCATGTCCGTTCTTCTTCTCTGGTCCTTCTCAGGGGGGTTTCCAGCCTACGGACAGGCCAAACCTATGGGCAACTATGGGCAGGTGGTCACAGGACCTGGCATCTCCAGCAACCCATTCATGGTAAGCAATCCAATAGCTGTGAAATAAATGCAAAGTCTGAAAATATTTTTTATTCATTTCTTCAGAACATTGGTTCTCAACCTTTTAGACTCAAAGTCCCATAATCCAACACAACATTCAAAGGCTTCCCAATATAAAGTAACGTTTTCCTCTGTTATTTGTGCTGTGATTATAACAAAGCTGCTTGATTTCCAACTTTTTTGTTAAAGGGATACTCCACCCCAAAATGAAAATTTTGTCATTAATCATTTACCCCCATGTCGTTCCAAACCCGTAAAAGCTTTGTTCGTCTTCGGAACACAATTTAAGATATTTTGGATGAAAACCAGGAGGCCTGTGACTGTCCCATAGACTGACAAGTAAATAACAGTGTCAAGGTTAATCAGTGTCAGAATACTCCATCTGCCATCAGACGTGCAATCTGGGTTATATGAAGCGACGGGAACACTTTTTATAAGCGAAGAAAACAAAAATAACGAATTTATTCAACAATTCCTTTGTCAACAGTCTTCTCTGTGTCTCCATATCACCGTATGATGCGTACAGAGCTGGGTAGTAACGGATTACATGTAATCTGGATTACGTAATCAGATTCCAAAACTCAAGTACTTGTAATTAGAGTAAACTACTTTTTAAAATACTCGTAATCAGACTACAGTTACTTTTTTATGGATTACATGATTATATATTATTTACACAATGGTAATAAGTCTTTCACAATTCAATGATTCGCCTAAGTTTCAATCAATTTGAAAACGCCGCCTTTGCGTTTTCGTGCAGACAGCAAATCTGTTTATTTTCTGAAACGATGACGTCATCAGCCCACGTCTCGCCCCCAGTCAGACACGTAACAGCAACAAAAACATGAACAAACACTGAACGATTGTCTTTTTATTAACTA
This sequence comes from Cyprinus carpio, assembly GCF_018340385.1. NCBI lineage: Eukaryota > Metazoa > Chordata > Actinopteri > Cypriniformes > Cyprinidae > Cyprinus > Cyprinus carpio. The sequence goes on along the minus strand of NC_056573.1, from coordinate 9,109,766 downwards.
ACATTAACATTAATAAATGTGTTGTTTCCATATTCGTTTGTATACCACGCACAAGTTTATGCGCATATATATAAATTACAGCGCCATTAACCATCGTTTTGTGTTGGTTTTTGTGGTTTCGTGTGGACGCAGATATTTCTTGTTTTGTTGTGCGTTTCATGTTCTTTAATATTCATTTTTGTAATATTGTTTGTCTTTTCCTCATTGTTACTATGCACTTAAAATGTTTTTTGAGATGGATAGAAATGTCATTGCTGTGTGAATTTTAAAGTCTTTTTTCAAAATTTGCATGTTTGCAATGTAGCTATTGTATGATTTTCATCAATAAAACAATAAAAAACACTAATAATTTTTTAGATTAAATATTTGACCTAGCAGTGATATTGCTGTGAATTTCATGTTTTTCAATATTGTTTTTTGTATTGTAATGTAGCTGTTTTCTAAATTTACTTAATAAATTTCTTACAAAAGTAAATATGCTTTAAAATCATAAGATGTGATTTTGTTTTATTCAGTGTTACTAGCAAACACTGACAGCAAGGTACATTAGTGTTAGTATTTTGTAAGTAAAAACTTAAAAAAAATTAAAATATAAAAAAAAACTATTATGGCTCTTCTTGGTGAATTAAATATTTTTTTTTGGAATATATTTTTTCTTTGTATCTGTCAAAATAGTACAAGATTAGGCTAATTCAATATAGCCTATGTGATATCAAATTAGGGTTAACACAAATGTAATCTAAATGTAATCCAAAAGTAATCAGATTACGTTACCAAAAATTTGTAATCTAAGAGATTATATTACGGACTACAAATTTTGTCATGTAATCTGTAATCAGTAACTGATTACAATTCATAAGTAATCTACCCAGCTCTGGATGCGTATGCGCTGTTTCTTCATGCATTTAGCTTTGATTTGAAAGGAAACAGCGCATCCTTGTGGCGTGGATGATACAGAAGAGCATACACAGCACATGGTGATCTGGAGAGACACAGAGGAGAGTACTTTTTTGTAAGTGAAGAAAGGTCCTTTGTTGAATAAAGTCGTTATTTTTGTTTTCTTCGCTTACAAAAAAAGTATTCTCGTCGCTTCATAACGTTGGGGTTGAACCACTGATGGCAGATGGAGTATTCTGACAATGACTTTCATATCTTTTCTGGACCTTGACACTGTTATTTACTTGGCAGTCTATGGGACAGTCACAGGCCTCCTTGGTTTTCATCCAAAATATTTTAAATTGAGTTCCGAAGACGAACAAAACTTTTACAGGTTTGGAACGACATGGGGGTAAGTGATTAATGACAAAATGTTCATTTTGGGGTGGAGTATCCCTTTAACATAACTGGGAGTTGATGTGTTTGTGATTTCAGAAATTAAGAACTGTTCAAAAAAAAAAAAACTACAGTTACTGAGGAAGGAAAATGTAACAAAAATAAAAAGAAATTTGATTCTTGATTGTTTGCTGTTTAGCATTTTAATTAAGTTAGAAAATTTGAATTTATTATAATTAATATTAATATACATACAATAGGAATTAATATACATACAATGTGAACACACCCTTAGTCATTTTAGGTTATCCTGTTACCCCCTTGTTGGTCCCCGGCCCCCTGATAAATGATCACTGCTTTAAAACATCATAGCCAGTCATTGTTTACTTAGTGTTTCACAACTAGTTTGCTAGGAGCAGTTGATTTGAATAAAGAGCGTTTCTGCCTTAGCTCGTTTAGGCATGTATATAAATAAAACAAACTGGATCTGTGTCATTGATGCCAGTCCCCCTCTCCCTTCTACATTCACCTAACCTATTAATAAGAAGTTAATAAATTAGTTTAAAAAAGACTACTTTGATTTAAAACCTAAAAGCAGAAATAATGGTGATTAACCGAAAGAAAGACTAAATAAGTACTCTTGAAATCCAAAAAATGCTGCTATGAACTGAACCCTGGAACGCAGACAGAGCACACATATTCTCACCAACAATTGGACACATTGCTCCCAATGTTTGTTTATTAGCCCATTATTATATTAGGTCCATTTTAAAATTTGGCCTTGCATATGCAACATTGTAAAAGTGTTGTCTAAAAAAAGTAACTGCAAAGAAAAACATCTACAGGTCTGAAAACACTTTAATCTTCACTGCACATTTTTGGAAGTTATTTTGTTGCTTCTTTTTTAAGTGAATTACCATTTGTGTTGCTGAAAACATTATGCTGATGATACATGGGGCAACTTTTTGAGCAATGTTGCCGGGCAACCAGATGTGATATGAGGCCAACGACCGATCTGAAGTATCCAGATAGACATTTGTTACCCATTCTCAATGAGAAAGTGCCCAGGCAGCATTGCTCAAAAAAAGTTGCCCGGCAAAATCAGCCTTAGTCAAATTCTTGAGACCAAAATTCCACAATAATTAAAGGTGCATTCAGTAAGTAGTAGTGATTCTAGCCAGCATCATAATCTTTGTTTTTCTTGTATTTTAAGTACAGATATCGAATCGTGTTAGACGCTGCACTGCCATCTCTTGATCGTCTCTGAGTTTTATGTAAATGACACTGATACTAGTGAGCTTTAAAGTGCAGTCTACACAATAATTAATACTCTCACTTGAGGAGCAAAAGAGAAGCAACTGTGGTATGTATTTTAACACTTTTTACACATAATTATGCTACAAACTAAACATATGTTCACCATATTTGTTTTTTAATTTGTCCTGCAATTTGTTTGAGGGACAGCATTTGGCAGGATGTAGAATGCTATTGTTTAAATACAGAAAATAAAATGTTGCTTTTTATTCTATTAATCAAAGACATAAAACAGATAACACAATCAACATATTAAAATCATTACTGGCAGACCTATAACAATTAAAATAATTATAGAAAACCATCATGAGTACAACAAAAAGTTTTATGCATTAAGAAATAAATTGTGTTTTTGTGAAGTGTGATTTGAATGGTTTGGTGAACACCATTCAGATGACACTTAACAAAAACAATTGATTTCTTAATGTTTGAAAGATTTTAAATTGGCACTAAACTGCTGAATGCACCTTTAATGTGTTAATGGCAGTCTGCCTCTTTCCTGATATTAGGCTGCATTAAAAAAATCTTAGAATTCTGATCCTGGCCAAGTAGTATTATCTTGATATAATTGAATAATCCCTTTGAAAAGTACTGGTACTTATAATGTGCTCCTAAATTGCCAACATGTTTTTGCTGCATTACACCTTCAGAACAATGTTTCTTTATCAACTCATGGATACATTTGTCTTGTCTTGTCTTGTCATCTTCTCTTCAGGGTGCAGGCCCAGCGGGACCGTACCCCACAGGAGGTTCCTCCACAAACCCCTTTCTTTAAAGCGCTTTTTATGGCACATCTCAGCAGCAGCAGCAGCAGCATCATGCACACATCACCAATGCTCTAAAACATTGTCTTCAAGAATCTGAAATTATTCCGATTTTGTATTTACTGCACTGAGTCTTCGACATTTCTAGAGAAAGAGCTGTGGATAAGCAGGTGACGGTCCTCCCCACCCATCTGTGTATTCTGGACAAAACTCCACGATTGTCCCTCCTCATTTATGCCTTCAACTCAATAAGTAATATTTTATGCCTAGAAAGTAAGCTCCTTGTGCATATCAGCATTTGTAATCCGTTATGTTATTCACAAAGAGAAACTGTGACAGAACAGCAGAACACAATGGTGTCTAGGGATGCTGTGATTAGCTGTATAAACAACTTCAGTTTGTCTTTAGCACCTGCTCTAGCAGAAACGTTTCATTCTGTTGAGGCGAAAACACATTGTGAGGAATAGATGCCACTAATCGCCTCAAGGAGGTAAGAAAACATGGTTTGGATTAAAACCTGACACCTATTGTAAGGGCAGAGGAGTTCAGCCCAAGTGGCTATGCATATAAAGCCGGTGTCTACAGCACAAAAGGACTGAGTAGATGTAAGTGGAAGAGTTCACTTTTCTATGATTTCCCCCTCGGGTTCTCTATAGCTGCAGCTTGGGAAACCGGCAGGTGTGGCCTGCGGTGTTCTCCGTCAATGGATTTTTGACCACATCAAAAGTCACCATTACAGGTATACAGTTAATGTGTACATATATAAATATATGTATAAAATATTAAATGATTTTTAACTACTGTGTTACATGTGTCTGTATGTGTTTTTTTTTTTAACTTCATTGAAGACTGGAGTGATGGCTGCTGAAAATTCAGCTTTGCCAAACAGGAATAAATGACCTTTTAAAATTGAAAATGGAAATTTTAAATTGTAATGATATTTCACAATATTACTGTTTTTATTTTTATTAAGTAAATGCAGTTGAGGTGTGCATAAGAGTCATTAAAACATTTTAAAATTGTAATTGTTCTAAACTTTTAGCTGGGAGTGTCATTTTAAGTAGGATCATGTAGCCTAAATAATGGCAAAGAGAAAAAAATGTAATGCTGAAAAGTCTGATTCATTATAACTACTGGAACAAACAAAAAGCAGATGGAACAAATTAACACCCAGACTTTTTTTTCATCAGTTACTTAAAACACTTTAATTATTTACCTAGTTTATAATTAGAACATTTATGATCCAAGGCTCATAATTTATAAATGTATTCAAATAAAATCATCCATTTTATTTTTTGTCAACAAAGATGTGTGATGAGGAACAATTTATGTTTTGTGTATTGGTCTAAACAGCAGAATCAAATGATTCAATCCCTTTTATTTTTTCATATGTTACTTGTTAACATCTAAACTAAATACCCCATAGTGACAGAGCCATAAAAATAACTTTGCAATTAAAGAAAAGAAAAGAAACGTCAAAATATCGCATTGTTATGAGTGTTCAGATGCTTTGCTATGACAAGTCTAAGTGGTATGGCACTAATTTCCTACTTTGATAAACTGTTAAACTTGTTTCGTTTAGTTTTTATTTATTTATTTATTTATTTATTTATTTATTTATGTCTTTTTTGGAGATGGTCTGAAATGAAAGCGAAGGCGAGATATTTACAGTTTTCCTGGTTGACATGTTTGACAGTCTAGTCAGGCGACACTTCACCGCTAATATGAGGGGTTTTTATTACTTAGATTATCATTTGACATATAGCAGTGTCCAGGTGTTTCCCAGACACTATATCCATCACTATATCAAAACTGACACTGCGCGGGTGTTTTTATATGAATGTAGGCTATCTTTGAAAAGAACCGACCTCCTTCAGAAAAGCTTTGATGTCATTTTCATTTCGTCTTTCCTGTAAAGCCTGATAAAGTCGCGTTTGCGAACAGGCTTACGTGATTACAGCCGTTACCAGGGAAACCGCTATATCTGCCGCTCCAGCAGCGCCTCCTGCTGGCAGAGAATTAATGTGCATGTGCAAGTCTGTCAGAAACACTGGTGTCTGTCAACAAACATACACAAAAAGCATGCTTCAGAACTGTTTTGAGAAGATACTTAAGTTAATTTGAGCCATGTATTATTACTATGAATTAGGCTACTAATACTAGCTATTACTATCTTGTACCCTGCCATAAACATCTACTCAAACTCCCTTTTATGAGACATGGGGGGAAAAAAGAAAATCATCCAAAACATATCGGGAAAAAAAAAATCAGCTTCATATATCGGCCATCAAACACCATTATTTCTAAAATATATCAACGGCCAGATAAAACAAAACAAAACATTAGTATTCCATGTTATGTATGTTTATTAAACATTCGACTTTACTGCAGCTTTGGTGAAGACACGTCTATTCATGTAATAAAGAGAAACGCGTCCCGTTCATCTAATAAATAGGAACAGCATCCAGTCCCTGCCTGAACGCGATATGTCGAGGATGAGTGTGACATCACACTGATCGTTCCCTCTGGAGATGACGCACGCTGTAGCGCTGTTGTCCTGGTAACGCGTCAACGGGATCCGGGAATGGCGAGTTTACTGGGAGAAACTCTGTTTGAGATCAGTGGACAAGGTCCTGCACCTACGAAGGACTATTTCCACTTTGCAATTACAAAATCTCAGGTTTGTCTTGTTTTTTTTGATTGTAGAAACAAGTTACTCTTGCGGCAACTACATGAACGAAAGATTGCCGTTTGTTTATCCTTTCTCTTCTAGACCTTCCAAACGCAACGCTAAATTGTAGTCACAAATGTTACCAAAATTGGTTGGTAGAGAACGAGATTAAGGAGAATGAGATTAACACATTTGTGTCTTCATCGGGTCCGGGGTTGTAGACCTTTGGCTGTAGACTTTAATTAAACTAGCTTTAATGATCACACTGAAATGTAAAAGTTGAAATGTAATACAGATATTTTACATAAAGACACTGTTGATTTCTACTGAAGAACCTACAAGATATAATCTGGAGAAGAACTTTCAGATCTTTATTGTTGGTTATTATTTACTGTACTTACAAACATCCTTCACTGCAGGTAATTTGGAGCTGGTGGAAGATATCTTTGAGATCAGACTCCAGGAACACACCACCAGGACAACTGAGCGAATCACATCAAGACTTTTTAGAAGACAGTCGTCTGCAAAGTGAGTTATTCAATCACTATTAATCTATATAATTGTGCTTACTATACCAGACTTGTATATTTTTAGGATGCGTTTCATATAAAGTTTGTAAAGTCTCCTAATGTAGACTTTTGCTTATTCAATGAACAAACACTTCTCGTCCAGATCAAGTGGCTGTGGTATTTGGTCCTCACATCTTGCAGTACTCCAAAAATTTATGCCAGGGCCATTATGATTACATTGTCCGTCTCCCCAATGCTTTACTTTTCAACATCATGGCACATCTGGACCTCGAAGACATTTCAGTCTTTTCACGCACCTGCCGTAGGTTTAAAGAGGTAAGGCCTATTGTTATGTCATTGCAGTTTCTTTGTTTATTTGAAATAAAATAGCTCAAGCACACATTTCAAGCAAACATTTATTATTCTTATTATTTTATTATTATTCCACATTTTTTATCACATTTTGAGGTTGCTGTGTTTTAAATGGTTACATGCAAAGTGTCTATGTTGCCTGTGAACTCAGTTGTGGGGGGTATTCTCTCCAGCTTTGTAACTCTGAGGAGTTCTGGGAGCAGACAGTGAGGAAGCACTGTGACACTGTGACACCAACAGTGGAGGCTTTAGCTGAGGAGGTTGGCTGGAAGACAATTTTCTTCACCAACAAGCTGCAGCTGCAGATGCAGATTAGTCGCCGGAAGCAGAAGGAGAATCAGCCCTGTGAGGAGAAAAATGAGCCAAGTTTCTCTTCAGTACCTTTGGAATAAATGATTGAAGACTGTTTACAAAGCCTTTTTAAGACTGATTAAGACTTTACTTCACAGAACACCATTTTTGCTTGCATTGAAGACTCACTCTTGCAAATAGTGTGTACAGTAACTTTGTTGTACATCTGGCAGATTATTACATTCCCTCAATTCTAAAAGGTTTTTTAGCCAAAGAACCAGTTTTAGGTGTGTGTGTATATATATATATATATATATATATATATATATATATATAGTATATATATAGTATATATATATATATATATATTCATGATAGTTCATACCCAAAAATAATTTCTTAAAACTAATGATTTTTAATCTATTTATATATATATACTCTGCATTTCACAACTTGTAAAACTCATGATAGTTCATCTTCTGGCATAATTGTTGCACTCTTTTGATTTGATTACACTTTGATTGTGCCAGCTTGGTGTTTTCTCTACGTCACAATACACAACTCCCACAGTTCCAACAGTATTGTCCTGTGTACTCTCCATGCCAATTTTTGTGAATAGTAACCTAAAATGTAGAAATATTTTGAATGTTATGTTGTTGCAAGAACAGTCATGTTTTGGTTTCGCTAAAATAAATACTGCATTTCAATATTAGCTTTTGTAATACAATTCTATAATATACTACTGTACATTCCAATATTTCAATTATTTAGTAAAAACACTGGAATAAAAAATTCTATGTAAGCCTCCCAAAAAAAAAAAAAAGAAACAATTTCCAATCCAATTATTTCACGGCTCATCTGTTGTGGGGAAGTCGTGGCCTAGTGGTTAGAGAGTTTGACTCCTAACCCTAAGCTTGTGGATTCAAGTCTCAGGCCGGCAATACCACAACTGAGGTGCCCTTGAGCAAGGCACTGAACCCCCAACTGCACCCCAGGCGCTGCAGAATAAATGGCTGCCCACTGCTCCGGGTGTGTGTTCACGGTGTGTGTGTTGTTCACTGCTGTGTGTGTGCACTTTGGATTCACTGCTGCATTCCTTTGAACCATAACCATATACCATGGCAATCTCTAATGAGCTTTAGCAGTCATTAAACCTGTCAACACCAATTATATCTCAAATATTCACAGCCATTGGAGAAGTGCCAAATTATCACCTCAACTCTCCTTGACCATCTTTAAAATAATAGTATTCTTGAAATAATAAGACTTGAGGTAATTAAGAGCATGTATTTAAAACACATCACTCGTAACGCTCAGTAGATTACTGTTGTGTTGGTTCATTGTGTCACAACACAGAAAAAGGGGACCATGGGGTGGTGTGGTGGTGGGGGGGGAAGTTAAAAAACTGAGATGCTGTGACCAGACTGCTGGCTGCAGGTGAGAATCACTCAGACAATCTGCATCTGTGAATAAGTATGGCCAAAGACCACAGGAAGGATACTGAAAGTCAAAATTGTTCATTTTGGCTCCAACAAGCTGAGGAAGGTGATTCTAAAGACTGAATATGCTTTATTAATCAAGCTCCAGTAGGAAGTGCTGATTAACAAATTACTAACACCAGTGATCGGATGGATTTGGCTTTTGTGCTTCAAAAAAGGGAGTGGAATTTCTAGTTTTCTCACACTTAACTACAAAATTTGTAGTTTTAAGTTTTCTTAAATACAACATCATCATCTGGCTCCTGTAGACTCATTGCTGCCATAAAAAGCCTGTTGGATTTTATTGCTATCATATAACTATTTTATGTGACTTCATATTCAGACTTCATATCTCCATGTAACATTGTTTTTTGTCTTTTTTCGTTTTTTTTCAGGGTTCATTACCTCCAATCTAGCTGATGACAATAGGGCTTTTGGAGTTTGTAAAAGCATTTGTCCACTTTGGAGCTTTCATTGTCACTGGTCCCTTTACCTGCCTCATCATCATAGCGACAGTGGTGGCACAACCAGGTGACTGCGTCAGAACCTCGCTATGTTCTGTTTGTGTCCAGCACGTGTGTTCTGTGTGACCGGCTTCTACGTCACAATACACAACTCCCACAGTTCCAACAGTATTGTCCTGTGTACTCTCCATGCCAATTTTTGTGAATAGTAACCTAAAATGTAGAAATATTTTGAATGTTATGTTGTTGCAAGAACAGTCATGTTTTGTTCGCTAAAAATAAATACTGCATTTCAATATATTTTGTAATACAATTCTATAATATATTCTACTGTACATTCCAATATTTCAATTATTTAGTAAAAACACTGGAATAAAAATTTCTATGTAAGTTTCCAAAGAAAAAAAGAAACAATTTCCAATCCAATTATTTCACGGCTCATCTGTTGTGGGGAAGTCGTGGCCTAGTGGTTAGAGAGTTTGACTCCTAACCCTAAGCTTGTGGATTCAAGTCTCAGGCCGGCAATACCACAACTGAGGTGCCCTTGAGCAAGGCACTGAACCCCCAACTGCACCCCGGGCGCTGCAGAATAAATGGCTGCCCACTGCTCCGGGTGTGTGTTCATGGTGTGTGTGTGTTCACTGCTGTGTGTGTGCACTTTGGATTCACTGCTGCATTCCTTTGAACCATAACCATATAACCATGGCAATCTCTAATGAGCTTTAGCAGTCATTAAACCTGTCAACACCAATTATATCTCAAATATTCACAGCCATTGGAGAAGTGCCAAATTATCACCTCAACTCTCCTTGACCATCTTAAATAATAGTATTCTTGAAATAATAAGACTTGAGGTAATTAAGAGCATGTATTTAAAACACATCACTCGTACGCTCAGTAGATTACTGTTGTGTGGCATTGTGTCACAACACAGAAAAAGACCATGGGGTGGTGGTGGTGGGGGGGGAAGTTAAAAAACTGAGATGCTGTGACCAGACTGCTGGCTGCAGGTGAGAATCACTCAGACAATCTGCATCTGTGAATAAGTATGGCAAAGACCACAGGGAAGGATACTGAAAGGCAAAATTGTTCATTTTGGCTCCAAACAAGCTGAGGAAGGTGATTCTAAGACTGAATATGCTTTATTAATCAAGCTCCAGTAGGAAGTGCTGATTAAAAAATGACTAACACCAGTGATCGGATGGATTTGGCTTTTGTGCTTCAAACAGGTGAGTGGATTTCTAGTTTTCTCACACTTAACTACAAAATTTGTAGTTTTAAGTTTTCTTAAATACAACATCATCATCTGCTCCTGTAGACTCATTGCTGCCATAAAAAGCCTGTTGGATTTTATTGCTATCATATAACTATTTTATGTGACTTCATATTCAGACTTCATATCTCCATGTAACATTGTTTTTTGTCTTTTTCGTTTTTTCAGGGTTCATTACCTCCAATCTAGCTGATGACAATAGGCTTTTGGAGATTGTAAAAGCATTTGTCCACTTTGGAGCTTTCATTGTCACTGGTCTCTTTACCTGCCTCATCATAGCGACAGTGTGGCACAACCAGGGGCTGCGTCAGAACCCTCGCTATGTTCTGTTGTGTCAGCACTGTGTCTGTGTGACCGGCTTCAACATAATGGGCACAGTCATACACAGCCTTAGCTGCCTACGTTGGCCGATCTCTCGAATCACCTGTTGGATCCTCTTCGACCTGCAGGTGGTGATGGCACGAGGTTTGATGATCACCCTCACACTACTGTCCATCAGCACTTGTCTGTCCATTTGCATGCCACTCCGCTACCCCATTCTGGTCCAGCGCTTGCACCACTGGGTTGCATTGGTAGCTTGCATTCTCGCCCTGCTCAACCCTGAAGTGTTCACTGTCCTAGCCTGTGTGGGCTTTCCGTGGGACTACGTGCTAGGGCAGGACACTGAGTGCTCTACGGCATTGGAGGGCACCGCATGCATTGCCAGCGCTTTAGCATTGCTTTTATTGCTGCTGCTGCTTATTATCATAAGCAATGTTCCCTCTAATTTTTTTTCTTGCTGAGCAAAAGTTTTCTCTATTGGGCAGACATTTCGGCCACCTGAGCAAAAACATTCTTTATACCAGACCTGTACAGCGCACACACAAAAAACTGTGTAACTTTGAACTTTATTGTGTTATTTGTATTTAATTTGACCCGTGACTAAATGATGTACATTTCAGGTTACCTGAGAACTGTTTCTTTTTATTTTTTTATTTTATTTTTTTAAATTTACAGTATAATACACTGCCATTCAAAAGGTAAAAAAAATAAATTAAATAAAATAATTATCCTAATCAAATCAATACCTAATCTATAAAAAATAAAAATACTGAATATTATTTCACAAAATAATATTGTGAAATATTATTGCAATTTAAAATAAAAGTTTTCTAATTTAATATACTTTAAATTATAATTTATTCCTATGAAGCAAAGCTATTTTTAGCATCAATACTCCAGTCTTCAGTGTCACATGTTGGAAACAGTTGTGCTGCTTAATATTTTTTTGGGACCTGTGATATTTTTTCAGGATTCTTTGATAAATATAAAGTTAAAAAGAACAGTGTTTATTAAAAATAGAAATTTTGTGTTACAATATACAATACTATTCAACTGTTTGTGGTCAGAAATTTTGTTCTTTAATATATATATATATATATATATATATATATATATATATATATATATATATATATATATATATATATATATACAGTACAGGCCAAAAGTTTGGAAACATTACTATTTTTAATGTTTTTGAAAGAAGTCTCTTCTGCTCATCAAGCCTGCATTTATTTGATCAAAAATACAGAAAAAACAGTAATATTGTGAAATATTATTACAACTTAAAATAATAGTTTTGAATATTGGAAACAGTTCTGCTGTCTAATATATTTGATGAATAAAAGGCTAAAAAGAACTGCATTTATTCAAAAAAAAAAAAAAATTCTGATAATATATATTCTAATAATATATTTTTCTTTACTATCACTTTTTATCAATTTAACACATCCTTGCTGTATTGCATACATATTTTAACCTGTGATACTTTTTTCTTTGATTCTTTGATTGATAAAAAGTTCAAAAGAACAGCATTTAATCAAAATAGAAATCTTTTCTAAAATAATTCTTTGCTATCACTTTTTATAAATTTAACACATTCTTGCTGAATAAAAGTATGTATATATATATATATTTTTTAATATATATATATATATATATATATATATATATATATATATTTTTTTTTTTTTTTTTTTTTTTTTAAATAACTTTCAACCCTAAAAGGAGCTAATGAAAAAATAATAATTAACTTAGAATTTTTATTAGTAGACATCTAATAAATGGCCTCAAGCACTTTTTTTCATGTTTTATATAAAACTGTACCGTACGGTTGAGCTGTCAGTCCATGGTAAAACTTGATTTAAATTCAGAGAGCTATTTCTACAAAGTAAGCTCAACCATACGGTAGATATAACACTTTATGGGTTAAGCAGCACAGCAGTTTCAACACTGATAATAAATCAGCATATTAGATTGATTTCCGAAGGGTCACATGACATTGCAGACTGGAGAAATTATGCTGAAAATTCAACTTTGCTTCATGGTAATAAATAATATTTTAAAGTATATTAAAATAGGAAACCAATAGGCTATTAGAAATTGCAATAATGTTTCACAATATTAATGTTTTTTTTTTCTCTCTGTGTTTTCGGTCAAATAAATACATCCTTGATGAGCATATGATACTCCGTTAAAAAAACAAGGTCAATTATTTATTAGGTTTATAATATAGGCCTGACATAATATAATATCAAAAATAATAAAAAACGTGAACTCTTCTATAGCCATCTAAACATCCATATGAAGTACAGTTTGCACAATACACCTGTTTGTGACATGTCTCTGAGTTTTGTTACCATTCTGTGCCCATCATCCACTATATCCAGCACTTAATCAGGCCACACTTCTTTAATACCTGATGACGTTTTATTTCACATGTCATTGCATTTGCGTGGCCTCTCATTTGAGCTATTTCGTCCGCAACCATTAAAATTTTCTGTTTCTACAGCGACTCATTTGGCGCACTGTCGCGCACATCATTCTCTTTCTATAAAACCTGTAAACCGCATTCACCGCTTCGATATCAACTTTATACCAATTTATCGGAGCATTGCAATTCATTTGCTTTCGCAAATGGCTTTCCCAACTCATTTATGCGTGTGCGCGGCATATTATTGCTTCTGCGCGGCCGCGGTGGAAGAAGTGCGCGGCCGCGCGCGCGCGCAGCTTAGAGGGAACATTGCTTATAAGCTACATGACGGTTTACCTGGAAGGCAGACGTGCTGGCCATTTCACGCAATCCAACAGTAAAGGCCGCCGCACCATTCTCATCCACAGTCTGCAGATGAGCCTGCACATTATCCCCTCTCTCATCATCATTTCCCGGCATCAGGAGGCGCTCCCCATAGCAGTGTCCATTTTCATCCTCTTCATTTTTGCGCAGTCCCTGAGCCCTGTGGTGTTCGGCCTGCGCTGCAAAGAGCTCTACATGCAGATGCCACAATTTCTGCCATGCTGCTGGGGAACAGATAGTCATATTTCAAAATGCCTCTGAGACAGTAGTCTCTTTCTTAAAAACATGGAATATGGAGGTCAAGAGAAGAGATCAAGTAATGCTGAGGATTAAATTATTATATTTGCATATAATTGTGTTGCACAATGTGTTTTAAAAGGACTCTGTTAGGCTAGTATGCTTTTAAGCTTTAAAAACTGGAGTTTGATTCTATATTTCTGCATTTGTATTTGATGTACATTTTTTTTTGCTAATTTCATAGCATAATATCCTATATACACCATTAAATAACATTTTAACACATTGACGACCAGTACAAATCTTCTGTTCACAAGTTATATTTACTTTGTTTTCTTCACAGATCACATGACACTGAGCTGCTTGGTAAACAAGAGCGCTAATATTTATGTTAACATAGCCTAATAAGCCTAAAAAGTAAATAAAAACTAATTCCTAAGAACTTACAGTACTCATATCTATTCTTAGTTAAACAGATAGCCTACAGTAGGCTACTGAAATGCATGCTACTAGAATCAAATGTTTGGTATTTATGGCAATATGTCAAAAGTCACGGTGACTTCATTAAATTGGAGAAATTATTAACATAAAATCTAATACCTAAAAATCTTTTAGGTTGGATATTTAGTCTCCCGTGACGTCTTAATAGTATGACGTCATAAAGAACCTTTAAAGCATTTGAAAGAAGCATTCTAAAACAACAGTGTAGCAATAAGATTTATAAGGAAGGCTCTTTGTTCTGTGTCCTTACCTGCAGCAAGATTTTTTTGGTTTTCTTTATTTGGTAATATCTCTGGAAACTGCCAAATAAGGCTTGTATCAATAACAAAATTAAGGAAGTTTCTTACAAAATACTTACAAGAATTTATCCTGCTAAGCATGTTTTGGAAAGATTTAAGCTTAATATCTCATATACCTGTGAATTTTGTGGTCAAGAAAAAGAAACAATTTTGCATCTTTTTTTTCATTGTATTTACTCAAGATTATTTTGGAAGGATTTGGATTTCTATATTAACAGAAAAATGAAGTGTATGATAGAAATGTGTATATTTGATGTACTTTTTTATACAGAAAACAAAGAATTAAAATTCAAAAAACAACAATAAAAAATTTTCTCAATAAAAACTAAATATCCAAAATAAAAAAAATGACCAAAAAAAACGAAATAAATTTCTTGCAAAAAACAAAAAAACACTGATGATCTACCTGTTCTCCTCGCGAGACTATCGCGTTTCTCGTTTGATAAAATTCCGTGTTTGTGGTCAGAATTTGTTTATTTTTGTAAAACTGTCTTTTGTGCTATCATCCACACATGCAAAGTTGGCTGATAACATAAATGCAATAAAGTAATTGCCTAGTTAATAATTACTTGTCTACATAGCATATATAATAGCCCATTTTATATTATTTAGGCACTTTAATTCAACTTCTAATTCAACATGCCATGAGAAGTCAATCTAACTTAACACTTTCTTATATTGATATTATTTATTTCTTACAGATCATCAGGCTCTTAATGATTTAATCTATGCAATCTCTTGGAATATCTTAAAGCCAGGTTTTTCCATCACTCATCATTTATACATGGCTATAGATTCTGACTTGTACCATGTTCCATAGTTCTTAACTGTAGCATTTGTTATAATAAGGCTAGCCTATTGTGTAGGCTACATAACAGCAAATTATAGGCTTTTCAGCAATAGTATTTCAATACTAAGCAATTATGAAACAATTTATGAAACAGGAAAATAACAAAAAATTGTTTTGGCCAAAAATATTGTAACATCTTGCCCCTGTAAAAATGTGGTAAACATCACATTCAAATTTCCTTTTATTATATAGCCTAGTTGAGTCTCGATTGAATGTATGCCAGCTGGTGTATTTTGTTCACTTGTTTACACAACACAGAAATATAGCATTAGTTTGGAGGACAGAATATTGTTGCTCCTGTTGCTGTTGCTCTGTCCATCTGAAAGGAAGATGATTCCAAAAGACAATAACACACATTTACCCACAACATGACCCCATAGAAAAATTTAGCAGGACACTTTTAGCATGACCCCACACAAAAAATAAAAACACACACCCCCCACTCCCTACACTCACTAAACAGACACTGGGACAGATGGACTTTTAGCATGACCCCATAGAAAAATTTATTGCTCAGTGGTTGCTTTTCCTAAACTCAGGAGACTTGGATTAGATTCTCATATATCTCTTATTTTAGTCTCAACAGTGTCTCAGATGTTCACCTAAAAATCCTTAGGAGAAAGAAAGTTCTGAAAGAAAGGAATCCAAAATGACAATGGGAGAGAAATGTGTGAGAAACATGGGAGATCTCTTAATTGTCTTGCTGTAATCTCTTGCAAGACTCCATTATAAAAATGTTTTACTGCTCAGAGGTTGCTGTTGCTTTTTTTATTGCAATAGGATTTTTCACCTTTAATGGTCAGGACAGTATGATTAGAGACAGGAAACAATTGGACAGGTGAGAATTAAACAAGAGCAGGAAAGTACCTTTAGCTTTGTGCTTCACGTGGACACTGCTGGTTATATAATTGTGTATGTGACAAATAAAAATCTTATATCTTGCCCACAAGGCTGTCTACATAAAACTTCCAATTTGACAATGCATGTATTGTATTTGATTGAAATGGTGTAGATAAATGACGTTCAAGCTAACCAGAGGGAATAACAATTAAATAAACAAAATAATCTTGTTACCATTTCAAATATTTCTCCTAGACAGATATGAGGTTACCTTAAGATTGAATGGAAACTTTAGCTTGAGTCTCCTGCTTCTCAAACTTGTCTCCTGAGACAAAAAATCTAACACTCTCACAATGGTCTTCTATAAAGCTTTAGAAGAGATCTCAACAACATCACACTCTGTGCTAAGATATTTCTCCTTAGCTGGAGACTCTGAATCTCTCACATTTTTCTCCTTTAATGCTTTAGAAGAGATCTCAACAACATCACACACTGCTCAGATTTTTCTCCTACACTAAAGACTCAAGGGCTCTCACATTTTGTCTCCTCTAAACTTCAGAAATGATCTCAGTAACTTTACAAAGTGTGCACCAAGTCAAATGCAAACATTTCTTCCATATGTATTAATAATCAAATAAGCCATTTATGTGACTTTCAGCAAAGAAATCTCCAGGGTTACATTTTCATATTACTATTTTCAACAATAAATTATGTGCCTAAGTACATAACCATTGTCCTATAAAAAGTAACATTATCCTTATTTCTGCATAATTTCTCTCTCAATATAGCCTTTAACTCCGAATTTATGATTTTCCTCCCTTTATTTAGTCCCTTTCAAGTACTTGACTTGATTCACATTTTGTACAGTTGTTGAGATCTCTTCTAAAGCATTAAAGGAGACAAATATGAGATCCCTAGATTATTTAAGAGAAAATCTAAGCACAGTGTGTGATATTGTTGAGATATCTAATCTAAACTTTTGAGGAGACAAATGTGAGAGATCCAGAGTCTCTAGCTAAGGAGAAAAATCTGAGCACAGTGTGATACATATTCTATATCTAATCATAAACATAAAAAAACACAAATATGAGACCACCAGAGTCTTTAGGAGAAATATCTGAGCACAGTGAGTGACGCTGTTGAGATCTTGTTTGAAACTTTGGAGGAGACAAATCTGAGAGATCCAGAGTCTCTAGCTAAGGAGAAATATCTGAGCACAGTGGTAAGGTAAGGTAAGGTATACTTTTTTGTCCCCACAGGGAAATTTGTCTTGGGCTCCAAAAACAGCCACTGCATTGATAAAACATTGATAAAACATTAAAAAAAAATCACATGCTACTGTTTAGTGCCTATACGTAGCCGAAGGAATGAATTAATTCTTAAACCAATTAAGTCTGCACCTCGGCATTCTGAATCTTCCTGATATTAACATTTCAAATTCATTTAAGTTGTATATCATTTAAGATCTTCTATGCCTCCCTAAGCACTGATTTTTCATACAGGGTCTGGAGATAAGAATGCTCTTTCATGCCCACAGTCTTCATGGCTATTCGAATAAGCTGTGTAAGCCTATACTGCACAGTCAAGTTACCATACCACAGATGAATTCCATATCGAATCACATTCTCCAGCACAGCTTGATAGAACAACCACATGATCTTACTTTTAACACCATAGAGTCTAGGCCTTCTCAAGAAATACAGTCTCTGTTGTAACTTGGAACACAGACTTTCAACATGGACATTCCATGTCAATGAACACTCAATATGAATACCAAGGTACTTGTAAGAGGACACCTGCATAATAGGAACATTAAGGATAAAAACTGGACTGTGGTCTCCAATTGACTTGGGATCAAAGATCTCTCCTCTGGTTTTCTTCACACTCACAACAAGATGGTGTGCATCACACCACTTCACAAACTATTTAATTTCATCAAGATAAGATGATATATCTTGGTCTTTGTATAACAAACTAATTATGGCTGTGTCATCACTGAATTTTACAACATAGTTGTTGGTGGTTTTCCTCACACAACCGTTTGTGTACAATATGAAGAGGACTGGGGAGCTCACACATCCTTGTGGGGCTCCTGTACTAATGAATTTGAAATCCTATATGGTCCTATTAACCTTAACCTGTTGTGTTCTATTTGTTAAAAAGGAAAAGTACCACTAAATAATAAATGGATTTACCTGCATCTTCTTTAGTTTATCCAACAGTAAATATGGCTGTAGTGAATTAAAAGCTGAACTAAAATCGATAAAAAGGAGGCATGCGTATGCCTTAGTGTCCTCCAAATGCTTCAAAACTAAATGAGTGATACCTCCTACTGCATCCTCCGTGCTCCTTCCCTGCTTATAGGCAAACTGCCATGGATCTAGCTGTGGTGTCACTTCAATTTTCAGTAAGATCACCATGTATTTCTCAAAATATTTCATAACGATTGAAGTTATCGCTACAGGTCTATAATCATTATTCTCAGATGGGTGTGGTTTCTTAGGGACTGGGGTAATCACAGATCTTTTCAAAGTGCAGGAACTCTGTGTAAATCCAGTGAACGTTGGGAAAGTGTACACCAAACTGGAGTAAGTTCTACCGCACAAGTTTTCAAAAGGTGTGCAGAAATCCCATCCGGACCAGAAGAGATCTAATTTTTGATTTTTCTTTCCTATGGGGAGGGCTACTAGCTAGCTGTCTCATTAAAGGGGTCATTGGATGCTACATGCACTTTTACAAGTTGTTTGAACTGAAATGTGTGTTAGCAGTGTATGTACACAACCACCCTATAATGATAAAAATCCACCAAGTGTTTTTTTTTAATCTTGTTAAATCATTTCCCCTTTTTCAAATCGAGGCGATCTCAGATGCCTGTCTTTGTGACATCACACAGACAGGCCCCTCCCACGATAGTTTGATTGACAGTGGCGTTTCAGCACAGACTGGACTGGCTGTCTTGGACTTGGGCTACTTTAACACTGTTGCCGCGGGTTGCTTTTCACGTCCATGGGTTGAAGCTATCCCAATAATATGATATTTATCCCCTGGAATGCGAATTTTACTGGAGGATCCCCAGCGAAAAATGTGTATTTTACCCCCTGGAATGTGATTTTTACCAGGGAACCACCCTCGAAACGCGATTGGGCTAGTTTTGGGCTTGTTTTGAGTAGCAATTGTGCAGGTTTTGTTGCGAAAACCTGGCAACCCTGCTGGCATCTTACCTTAGACCCGCCCCCAGAGTGAGCTGTCATCAGTCCGCCATTGATGCCAGAGCAGTTATGTAGATAAGAATGTCTCCTAAGTGACTGAGGTGTTCTGTTGTTGGATGTAATAATGAACATACAGCAGTCATCATTTACATCTGAGCTGCTGGAGACACAGTGGATTACGTTTGTTTTTGAAGGGAATGTGCCCCCGATCTACCTAAATGCATCTATGTTCGTGTGAATCATTCGTGAGCTTCACCAACAGAAGTCAGTATAAGGTTTTTTAATGAATCTTTGCAAATCGCCTTTCCTAATAATGTGCTAATTAGCAAGTTTCACAATGAATGCAACTAAAGTAAACAGTCCTTCAGAGAGCTTATCGGAAAAGGGGGCGGGGCAAGCAGAGCTCATTTGCATTTAAAGGAAAATGCTACAAAACGGCTTGCTCTGAAAAGAGCTATTTTTGACAGGGTAAAAAGGGTGTGGTTTTACACTACCATTAAGAAATGTTAAACAAACTATGTTACAGACTTTTCATTAAGACCCTAAAGAATCATATCAACTTGTGGAAAATGGGCATCCGATGACCCCTTTAAAGAAAGTGGAGTCAACAGGAAAACAACCCCCCTGACATAAATTTTTACATACTTTTTTAGCTTCACTGTGAAATACAAGTACTAGATCTCTTTACTCTTGAAACATTTTTTGTAAAATATAAATATTTGTTTTGTACAGACTGGATATACTGTAAAGCCAGTCAGTGTGACTGAGCTGATGTTTAGCTGATGTAAGCATTCACTGGATTTAAAGGTGCATAACTCTTGACATCTATGGGCAATGCTGAAACAAATCAACCCCCTCTGATGGTATAACGTCATTAAAAAACATACAGAAGTAGACATGCAGTTATAAGACACAACAAAAACAAAAAAGTAATTACGGTAGACATGCGGTATAAACTATTGTTGTATTAATAATATATCTAATTAAACTGTTAAGACACGCACAAGCAGTGGACCCAGTAAGTGTGCTATGCTTGATATGTTATATATTTTGTAGTGAAAATAAACATTGTCATATCAAATCATATCAGGTATATGCATTAGTTTATTATTTTCCATAATGTAATGATAAAAATTAAACTTTCAGATATTTTAGATTCATTGCACACCAACTGAAATATTTTAGGTCTTTTATTGTTTTAATACTGATGATTTTGGCATAAAGCTCATGAAAACCCAAAATTCCTATCTCAAAAAATTAGTATATCATGAAAAGGTTCTCTAAACGAGCTATTAACCTAATCATCTGAATCAACTAATTAACTCTAAACACCTGCAAAAGATTCCTGAGGCTTTTAAAAACTCCCAGCCTGGTTCATTACTCAAAACCGCAATCATGGGTAAGACTGCCGACCTGACTTCTGTCCAGAAGGCCATCATTGACACCCTCAAGCGAGAGGGTAAGACACAGAAAGAAATTTCTGAACGAATAGGCTGTTCCCAGAGTGCTGTATCAAGGCACCTCAGTGGGAAGTCTGTGGGAAGGAAAAAATGTGGCAAAAAACGCTGCACAACGAGAAGAGGTGACCGGACCCTGAGGAAGATTGTGGAGAAGGACCGATTCCAGACCTTGAGGGACCTGCAGAAGCAGTGGACTGAGTCTGGAGTAGAAACATCCAGAGCCACCGTGCACAGGCGTGTGCAGGAAATGGGCTACAGAGAAGCAGCACTGGACTGTTGCTCAGTGGTCCAAAGTACTTTTTTCGGATGAAAGCAAATTTTGCATGTCATTCGGAAATCAAGGTGCCAGAGTCTGGAGGAAGACTGGGGAGAAGGAAATGCCAAAATGCCTGAAGTCCAGTGTCAAGTACCCACACTCAGTGATGGTCTGGGGTGCCATGTCAGCTGCTGGTGTTGGTCCACTGTGTTTTATCAAGGGCAGGGTCAATGCAGCTAGCTATCAGGAGATTTTGGAGCACTTCATGCTTCCATCTGCTGAAAAGCTTTATGGAGATGAAGATTTCTTTTTTCAGCACGACCTGGCACCTGCTCACAGTGCCAAAACCACTGGTAAATGGTTTACTGACCATGGTATTACTGTGCTCAATTGGCCTGCCAACTCTCCTGACCTGAACCCCATAGAGAATCTGTGGGATATTGTGAAGAGAAAGTTGAGAGACGCAAGACCCAACACTCTGGATGAGCTTAAGGCCGCTATCGTAACATCCTGGGCCTCCATAACACCTCAGCAGTGCCACAGGCTGATTGTCTCCATGCCACGCCGCATTGAAGCAGTCATTTCTGCAAAAAGGATTCCCGACCAAGTATTGAGTGCATAACTGAACATAATTATTTGAAGGTTGACTTTTTTTGTATTAAAAACACTTTTCTTTTATTGGTCGGATGAAATATGCTAATTTTTTTGAGATAGGAATGAGCTGTATGCCAAAATCATCAGTATTAAAACAATAAAAAACCTGAAATATTTCAGTTGGTGTGCAATGAATCTAAAATATATGAAAGTTTAATTTTTGTCATTACATTATGGAAAATAATGAACTTTTTCACAATATGCTAATTTTTTGAGAAGGACCTGTAAATGCTGAACAAAAGCCTGTTCCTGTTGTATTTTGCCATTTGAGCGAGTGACCAGCTGATCTGCTCAGTACTTTGTGTCTCTGGGTTAAAAGCAGATGGGGGATTGTTAGTCTGTTCTCTCCCTCCACCACCTCTTTAATCCACTCTTGTAAGAGGAGGTGATCTCCAGGTGAGACAAGGCGATCCTACGGACATGAAGGACAGAGATGACTGCCTAGCTGTGTCAGATCTAGAGAGAAAAGCAAATATGTGCAGAATTACCATTTGAGAGTGGGTACAGGTACATGTCTATTAATGAAACAAATTTGCTTGCTTCTTTGTAAACATACAATTGTTTTTGCAGTATACATTTTCATACTGTGTACATACAACTATATTTTCAGCCACAGATACAATTTCTAAACTATTAATAACTGCTTGTGGTTGGCTGATGTTCAATATGCCCTGGAAAGTTTGCTATCATCCCAGATAGCACACATATGTCTGCAAGATGTTTCATCTGGAAAGCATCTGCTGTGTACAAACATCTGACAGACGTCTTTAAGATGTCAGTTTTACATACATTCTAAATCATAAACACCTTAAAGACATTTTATAAAGATCTATTTGACATCTAATAGGAAACAATAAGCAAACACTCTATAAAATATATTTTGTAAAGATGTAAATGCAGATGTCAAATAGACATCTCTGTGATGTATCAGGGATTGCTGTGTATGTGAGTGAGACCCCCTACTCCCACTCTGTTTTAGAAGCATAAGACACTTTTGGTATGGATTAACTTTGTGCAGTTATCTGACACATAGTGCCAAAGTGTGATAGTTCTGGCTGGATCCCCGAGTGAACGTACTCTAGTAAAGACAGAAAGCATGTGGCAGGAACATATTGGCACACTTTTTGACTCTCAATAGATTATTAGAGCAGATTCTTCTGAATCAATTGTTTTGAAAGTTAAAAAGGTATATTTGACTAAATGTTAAAAATTATTAAGCTAAATTAAAAATAGGCAAACTGCTAGTATTTCAAATCACTAAGTAAACTGATTCAAAATCATATGATTGATTGTGTCAGCAGATGGATATAGCCCCTTTTCTTTGGTTATTTGGTGTGGCAATAGCACATTAACCACTGGCCTATAAACAACAGGAGAAAGTTTTAGTGTGTCCTGCTAGCCTCTTTTTTGTACACTCCATGCTGAGCTGTTAGCTCCCACATTTTCGTTCCTCTCATCGTATCACCAACATAGACAACAGAGTCCGATGGCCATCCATTTACTACTGCTCTGCATCTGCCTAAATATAGTCAGCCCTAAAGCTTCTTAGTGGGAGAACCCTCTTATAAGTTCCTTTCCTTGAATAGTAGCTGAGTATAGACCACACAAATATACTTAAGTGAAAATCCCTTGCAGGTATTTAATTCTAAATGAGTAATTACTGGGTTGTCAGTGTGTCTTGGTCTGCAGGCGAGTGTGTCTTAGTAGCTCAACGGCGCCTTGGCTTCGAAGCGAGTCCCACACGAACGCACTGAGTGCTGGCAGTTGCATCCTCTAGCCTGATAGTGCAGTGCTTCCGGAGCTTTCCATTTCTCTGGGGCGACTAACGCAACACAGCCGCCAAAATGTGTGACATGGGGGGACTCGATAACTTGGTGGCCAACACGGCCTACCTAAAAGCCCAAGGGGGTGATGACAAGGAAATGAAGAAACGTCGCCGAAGTCTCTCTCTACCCAAGACAGACCAATGTGTGGAAGTCAGGTCATGTCTGGAAAAGGACTTTGATTCCCTCTGCGAAAAGCAGCCTATTGGAAAGAAGTTGTTTCGCAATTACCTGGAGCAAGCGGGGCCAGAGTGTAATGCTGCTGCAGAATTTCTGGATGATCTGATAGATTGGGAATTGTCAGAGGCCGCTGCCAAAGACAAGGCCCGTACAAATATCATCAATAAGTTCTGCAAAGACGGCTCCAAGAGCTCTCTCACCTTCCTGACTGGAGATGTAGCAGCCAAGTGCAAGGCAGTTACTGACAAAGATTTCGAGGAGGTGATGGGACAGGTGAAGGAGGCCACCAAAGAGTTCCTAAAAGGCAAGCCGTTTACAGAGTACCAGACAAGTGAATTCTTTGACAAGTTTTTGCAGTGGAAAGAGTACGAGAGACAGCCAATCACTGAAAAGTACTTTTATGAATTCAGGACACTTGGAAAGGGTGGCTTCGGAGAGGTAGGTCCTTTTTGTGAAGTCCGATCTATTAGCATACATTTTAAATGTCAGCCTTAACTAGGAGGTGTTCAAAATGATGAATACATGTCTTAAATCCATATCCAATCTCTCAAACGTAACTGTGTCAATCATATACACTTCCAGGTGTGTGCAGTGCAGGTTAAGAACACCGGCCAGATGTATGCCTGCAAGAAGCTCTGCAAGAAGCGTCTCAAGAAGAAACATGGTGAGAAAATGGCCCTTCTAGAGAAGAAGATCTTGGAGAAGGTCAACAGCCTGTTCATTGTCAGCCTGGCCTATGCTTACGACACCAAGACCCATCTCTGTCTGACAATGAGCTTGATGAATGGAGGGGACCTCAAGTATCACATCTATAACATTGGTGAGAAGGGTATCGAAATGAATAGGATCATCTATTATACAGCTCAGATTGCAACCGGGATCCTGCACCTGCATACCATGGACATCGTGTACCGTGACATGAAGCCAGAGAATGTGCTCTTAGATAGCCAGGGCCAGTGCCGTCTTTCAGATCTTGGTCTCGCTGTGGAGGTTCCCGTTGGAAAGACCATCACCCAGAAGGTGAGTTAATTGCATCTATGCGGTGATCAGTACCGTTAAAGATAACAATTGAGTATGCTTGTGTGAGATAAATAGCATGGAGAATCATTCTCAAAATACTAAAGGAGGTGAACAACCGCAGCAGTAAAACCAAAATGACAGACTACCTTACACTACATATATTATTTGGGGATTTTATTCAACACCAATCTGTAATTATTCTATGTTATTGAAGTAAACTAGATTGGACTAGTCTAAAAATGACAAAAGCAAATAAACTAGACTACTACTTATATATACTACTTATACTACTACTACTACTACTACTACTACTTACTATCTAATAAACCTAAATGGACTATTCATTAACTAAGTTGGACTAAACACTTATGTACACTGACACACACCTTTGAGCTACATCACTGTGAGAAAACTGAAACAATTTCTCATAAACTGATCACAACCAGCTTAATTTATTAGTAAATTAATTCATTGACTTTTCTGCAATTATAGTTAAGTAATTTTTTTAAATAAGTGAATCAACTTGCAGTACACTTGGGTTCCATCACAGTTTGAACAGTTTGACATCACTGGTTTAGTTAAAATCTTTGTTTACTTTATGTTTAGCAGGCCTTGTATGCCACCAGGACTTTAGAGATTTTCAGTAAGTAGGGACCTTAGATTGTTTGTCTTTTACATGGTAAATCGGGATTACTGCCGTGTTAGCGTGGTATTCTGTGGCTGTTATATAATGCTTGCATATATATATATATATATATATATATGTAATATATATATATATATATATATATATATATATATATATATAATAAAATATATATATATATATATATATATATATATATATGTATATGTATATATATATAAATATATATATATTTATATATGTATATATATATATATATATATATATATATTATATATATATATATATTATATATATATTATATATATATATATATATATATATATATATATATATATTTTTGCATATATATTCTGGTGATCTTCATTAACCTGAGTACAGCTACACCAGTTAACAGACCCAAAGAAAGCATAAAGAAGTGATACAAGGATCAGCTGCAGTGTCCTTACCTGCACCCTAGGCTCATTATCTCTTTATATTTTTGCACAGGTAGGGCACACATAATTGTGATTAGGAGGATTGTTCATTAAATTATACTATAAATTATATTTATTTTCATTAAATTATATCAGTATTCATTTCATAATCTGCTCTGCATTGAAACTCTGCTTTAGCTTCCAACTAAGCTAAGATAAGGTTACTTCATTCAAAGGGGGCCCACAAGTGCTTCACCTTTACCCAAGAGGCGCAATAATCATGACTGGGTCTCTGTCTCATGACAATAAAACAGTGTTATACAAAATAGCATGAAATCTATAGCTTTTGTGATGTTTTTAATGTAGTATAGCATTACTGATTGTAAAAGGACAGTACACCATCAGCAACTGGGAAGCTTAATGAAATTGACTGATGAAATTATGATTGATGAAACATTAAGTAAAACCTTTTTTTTTTTTTTTTTTTTGTCTCAGTGGAGATATGTAAACAACACAAATTAGGTTAAAATACAATTAAAAAAATCTGACCAATTAAATTACTCAGTCAAACAAGGGCTCATTACTGAATACAAAGTACTTCATATTTCAACACAACACAAATTAGGTTAATCGAGATTTTAACTTATTCACAGAAGTTGAAGGTTTTTTAGATTGTGGTTATCTAACTAAATGGTTTAAAGTGTTAGAAGCTAAATTTGTAATGACAAGTTACATTTGTAAAGATAGATTGTAGATGATACATACAACAGAAGGAATATACTACCTTCATCAAGTTTTTCCTCAACTTTACTACTTTTGTTTTGTTTTGTTTAGAATTCATATCTTCATATCATATTTCTAATGCTCACACTGGACGAAAGGAGATTGCATACTCAGTGCTATCCCTCATGACTGGTTCATTTTTGATATATTGTCAAATGTCAAAATGAAACAACTTACTTGCAGTGACCCTATAAGCTTATTATCCCGTGCCCTTCTTGAGTCCTCAATGCAGGTTGAAGCCCAAGCTGAACCACCAGGGGTTTGGTTGGCTTTACACTCCTGATCCTCTTAGGTAGAATTACACAAATCTGTCTCTGATCAGACAGCCAAAGGCCGGGGAGGCACTACATTTTATATTTGTAGCATGCATTTTATATGTTTAAAGACTCTTTGATATAATTTTCTTGTCTTTCTTGAACTCTTTATTGACTGTTATTGAAGCCTTAATCTTCTTGACATTTCACAACTTTAAAGCCATGACCCAGCAGTTTAATTTATGTAACTACACTATATGCACAAATTATAGCTTTAGTGGTCTGAAGTTCTAGGTCATTCTTGCTTAGGTAATCTAATTATGTCAGTCTAGCACAATGACCGTGCATCTTTTCCCATGTAATCACTACATTTTAGTTTGACTAAACCTAACCCTGTCAATTATCTTATTATAGTTCTCTGCATTTCTGGAGGCTTTTCCACTTTTTCCTGCTTAGCATTACACTAGGATAGATTATTTAGCCAAAAAATAATGGTTTTGTCTGGAACATCTTAGTTATTTAATTGTGTTGTTCTTACTATTATCATGCATTTAATCCTATAAAAATATGTTTATGGTCCATAGTGATGTGTCGTAAATTGCCATGCAATTAAATTGAAGAGCTCTACTGTTAGATTTGCAATATAGTTATTAAAGAATAACTTCAGATGAAAGCATCTTTGTACACAAAGGTGCACATGTGCATTTGAGCCTAAGAATGGATGTCTTTTTATAACCAGACTGTCCACTTCATCACAGTGGATCGGCACATGACTCTTGACAGGTAGTAGAGGATTACAATTAAGCTTCTTCTTTCTGGCAAAGAGAGCAAATGAGGTATGAGCAATAGATAGGGTAATACTTTCTACTCTAGTGCTGTCACCATAATAAACACCTCTGACAAACAGATATGCTCCTCAAACCATCAGAGTTTCATACAGAGGGGTGGTTTCGCATCTTATTTAACCAGTTCCCCACAAGAAATGATGATATGTCCCTCAAACCCTTCGGTTGTCTTTTCACAGGCTGGAACGGGTGCATATATGGCACCTGAAATCCTCAATGAAACCCCATACAGGACCTCAGTGGACTGGTGGGCTCTTGGCTGCAGTATCTATGAAATGGTAGCTGGCTACACCCCATTCAAGGGTCCTGAAGCCAAGAAGGAGAAGGTGGAGAAGGAGGAGGTACAAAGGCGCATCATTAACGAGGAACCTAAGTTTGAGCACAAGAACTTTGACGCCCCCACCATAGACATCATCAAGCAGTTCCTCAAGAAGAAGATTGATGAACGTCTTGGCTGCAAGTAAGTCCTTCTATCCCTCTTAACCTCCTGATCCTTCAGTGTGATCGGAGGTGTTAAAGCAGGATATGTGGACCCTAACCTGTTTGAAATCCTTTATCACAATATTCTTTATTAGTATTCAAGTTAGCTATTGTGTCAAATGTGTATGATTTGGCAAAGATGATTTTCTAGGTCTCTTGGGGAATAAAAACCTATACGACCAAAAGGCTTGATTTTCTTTATCCAGATTATGGCAATATTGTGAAAGGTATCAAACCTCTTTTTTGCACATTGCCAGAGTGTATAATTATTACTTGTGCTATTTCCACAGGGGTGATGATCCCAGGAAGCATGAGTGGTTCAAGTCCATCAACTTTGCTCGTTTGGAGGCCGGTCTTATCGATCCACCCTGGGTGCCCAAACCTAATGTTGTCTATGCAAAGGATACAGGTGACATTGCTGAGTTCTCTGAAATCAAGGGTATTGAGTTTGATGCAAAGGATGAAAAGTTCTTCAAGGAGTTTAGCACCGGTGCTGTGACCATTGCCTGGCAAAAGGAGATGATTGACACTGGACTCTTTGACGAGCTCAGCGACCCCAACCGGAAAGAATCATGTGCTGGTTTAGATGATGATAAGAAATCGGGCACTTGCACGCTTCTGTGAGAGGACCAATCCAGCTACCCGGCCTAGAATTCACCAGGAAATGCTTTCAGTGGCATCACTAATATGAATGAAACTGTGCTCTGTGTCGAAGAAGAGTGGACCTTGACAGAAAAGAGATGGGACGTTAGTCCACTGTAGTATAGAAGGAGACTCTTTTTACTTCAGTTGCACAGCCACATGGTCTGAGAAACACTCTAGATCATCCATGATATGGTGGATTAAGCTTTGGACCAGTCAGGGAAGTTCTTCTCTGCAGTTCCTTTATGTCTCGTGAAGTAGTCAACCTCTTATACAACAGGGGGTGCAAGTAAAAGTACTATTCCCTATTGAGAAGATCCTAGAAGAGTAGAGGATACAGGCCACCTAAAGAGACTTTAAGATTGTGATGTAAAAATAGTGACTCAATGTAATCGGAAGCAGTTTGTAATCAGAAGGCAGAGAAGTGTGGATTTGAGAAGTAGAGTAATTCCCAAGAAGCAGCAGCTTGCATTTCAAACATCTCCTGCGTTGCCAAATCACAGTTTACTTGTGGATTAGTTCACGGTGTACAAATACACAACTGGCATCTGTACACATATTCTTTGTAAGACTTTAAGAAGGTAAGCCCCAGACGGAATCTGCGGAATTCAAATTTTTTGAATTCGGAATTCTGTGGAACGTACTACAAGCTTATGTGTAGCTGAAAACAAAATTAAATTAGCCAAAATTCTTCTATCCACCAATCTGTTTTCCAAAGCGTTTGTCCTATGTAGGGTTGCCTGGTTATTTGAGGCTATCCCAGCATCTCAAGCTGTAGGCAGGGAAGGACGCTTGAGAGAAGACTAGTCCATCACGCGGCGAAATTTGTGAAAATATGTAACAAAATAATTGTGAAAGATGCAAAAATGTTGTGAATGATGGGCGTTCCAATTCTGGAGAAATCTGCACAGATTCCATGTGGGCCTGCTTGTGACACAGGTAAACATCTACATGCTGACAAAGTGCATTTGAATAAATGGTGTGATTGTTCAACGGAGCTCCAGTAATCTCTGTTGTAGAATCTTTTGCACAGATTGTTAACACATGACCTCCATGCTTGTGATCTTTGACAGCAGTGCTTTTCTGAATCCTCACCTAGATTTTTAAACAAATTGTGTGTATAAATATGTACATATAAATATGAATGAATAAATCAATATATATTATCAGCTCTGAAAGGTAATAAAACCAGAGCTTAGTTGTTTAGCATTTAAAGGTAACTCCATTTGTGTTTTGTTGTCATATCTCGTCATGACAGAGTGTTTAAGATGTAGGCTACACACGCAGACAGCCTTCCTTTACAGGAAAGTTTAGCTGAAAGAAATCATTGCTCAAGGGTACAAAGAGAGGGTTTTGGCACTGATACATTTGCTAAATCCCTACACTATGTAGTAACCAAGAAGGAGGTTATGCCCTCTTCCAGTCTTCAGTGGTGTTGCTTCTATGATGTTGAGCAAGAGCAAAAAAATTGTTATTGTGACATAAAATGGACCAAACTACGTGTCTGCAAGTTTATTTGCATGAGTCTGCTATTATTTCTTGTTTGAATGTGTTTGTTTCCTTGTTTTTACACTTACGTGTTCCTGAGATAATTGAATCTGAAGATTAATTGCTCATGTAATCCTTGATGAAAATTTAACCGCATGTTGCAAGCTTAAAAAAAAATCTGTGCAAGAGTCAAAACCTTAAAATATTCCCCAGATTAAGGAGTCAAATCACAGACTGCCTGAAAAGTTCTGGGCTGAATTCAGAACACCACACTTATCGTGTAAGGCGATAATCTAGTTTATACTCTCGTACTTAAATCAACCTCTAATCCTTGTACCTCCAGTCTGATTTGCTCCACCAAGACAAGACACTCTCACCAGACTCACCAATTTATGATCTCAATTGAGAGTATAGAAATACCAGTCTGGTTCAGCACACATTAATGAATCTGCTTCTTGCGTTTAAGACTGTTACATCCCTTCTGAGCTTTATTAGGCAATGTACATGTAGAGATGGTGTGCATAATACAATTAATATGCGGGGTCTGCTTATGATTGAGTTTTGATGGGGAGTACTAGTAGCCTAAGTCAGAAAATTCTTCAGACGGTAAAGTTGAAGACCCTGTTAAACCAAACAGATCCTACTCCTCATGTAAACCAGTATCCACTAATGCCATCATGTGGTACATTCAGGATATTACAGACAATTTACAGCCACCATTTACTTGTTTTCTTTTTATTTGTCAAAATAGCATTTGTACCAAGATGTTAAATGGCTCTTAAGGCATCTGCATGAAAGAGAATCCATGCAGAGGTTCTGAAAATTATTTATGTTACAAATTTGGCTCTTTACGTATTTCATATTTTAAAATTGTGTCAAATAATGCCACTTCTTTAACATAAATCTTCTAGCAATATGACAATACGATCATTAAATATATTCACACAGAGCAACACAAACACAAAAACACCAACTAAGGATTAAGATATCGACTAACCCATCTCATAAATCACAATGTAAACAAAATCCCTTTAAGGGTTCAATGTAATGACATTAAAGAATTCAAAACATCTAGGGAATGCGAGGCCCACGGTTAAACTATAATTGTTCAGTGACACGCATGCCTTCTAGACAGAAGACTAAACAGGGATCCTGTGAAGACATGGTGAGTGGGATTCATTAACAAAAATCAATCAGTCATGCCTGTCTGTGGAGAGTTCAATTAGGTCCTTGAGACCTGCTGAGGACCAGCAGGACATACAGTGAAGGCTTAAAAGGAGAACAGGGACAACAGGAAGAAAAGTAGTGCATGTTCCCCTTTAGCTTCCGCATCAGCAGATGCTTTATTCAGTCACCAGGACCTGAAAGGTGACTCGACCGAGAAACTTGTCACGCTCGTCGTTGTTCTTGAGGTTGGAGCCCTCTACCTTGCACTCTACAATCAGCTCAGAGTTGTAGTCTTCCTTCTTAAGCAACAGCTTTACAGCAACCAGAGGCTGAACATAACCCTCCTATAGATGACCAGAGACATATACATATCACCATATACACTTATACTCCATTGGATCCTCTTTGACTGCAGATGATTTGATGATAGATGATGATATATTTACTTCAAACTGTTTTTTTAGACATTAATTGATGGACTGTGTTATGTGGATTACTTGCAATGTTTATATCAGGTGTTTGAGCCTTCATTTGGACAGCAACCATTCACTACAGAGGATCTATACTGAACAAGTAATGTAATGCTAAATTCATCCAAATCTGTTCCGATAATGACAGTAAAATTTCTGCAAATTTTCTTTTTCTTTTTGGTGAGCTATTCCTTTAAGCTTGCGCTGAACTTTATACTTACATGTGCTTTTTTCCCATAGTAGGGAAAGTACATCCTATCAATAGTTCCCTCATGGGGAAAATACTGCATCTGGAGAGGTTTCTCACTCTGAGAAAAGAAGAAAATACCATCAGACAACTGAAGACAACAAGCTGTGACTGGTTGAGAGTGGATGATGCGGTTTCATGTAGATCTATCAATTAATAAAAATCATCCATGACATATACAGTAGCTGCAGTGTAAAAATACATTTAGATGCAGTGCATAATGTATCCCAGCAGGCCACAGAAAAAGCAGACTGCTGCTTTGGAGAAAACAAGCGCTAGAAGTCATGCTGCTGCTTTGCCATGCTAAATGAATTACTATTTGTTCATTAGCCATCTTTCTTGATTAAAAGTAGCTGAAATTATTCAGATGGTAACCACTGTGAGAATGGACAGCTGGTATTGATTAGGGATGCTGCATGAGATTTCAGTACCATTTAAGCCAATATTACATATGTTTATGTTTATTTGTATTGATTGTGGTTGGATATTTAATTGTGCAGCTCTTTTTCTCTACTTTTACACTTTGCTGCCATCTAATGCTCACTTATAAAACACTAATAATGTAATAACACTTTAATGTCATCTTTAGCAAATCTGAAAATGACTATCCATTTTTCACACAGTACATAATAACGTTGCCTAAATTCATGTGTATCATTTGAAATGATTAATGGTTTATATTTAGTTTATTTCATTTAGATTATATTAAATATATATTGAGGTGCATCCCTAATTCCGACAAGAAATTCTGAAAAATACTTGTATGTTGTGGCTTGCAGAAAATTTGAGGTAAGGAATGATAAAGCATATAAGAGACATGCTCAATCACACTAGTAGCAAACAAGAGACTGGGATAATGAGAGAGACCAGACATACAGTGATCTTACCCATCACTTTACAAAGGAGGTCAACTGGCAGAATGCAATTGAGACATGAGAGATAAAGAAAAAAGGGAGGGAGAAAAGAAAAAAAACACTCTTGAGAGAGGATGGACTAACATTTAGAAATCCAAGCAGGAAACACAACAACACATAAATCAGACCTTAAAGCTGAAATCCATAAGAAAAGTGCAGAAACACTGGCAATTACAAACACCCAACAGGTTCTGCTCCTACAATAACCATTGATTTGCTAGCATCTTTGATTGGCCATGTGATTTTTACCTTCATTATCTCTTGACATGAGCCCTCAGAGAGCAAACCGAAATTTGCAATGGCCAAAACAATAATGATAACAGAAAGTGGTTAAGTAGATGGGAATCGTTGGAGAATACTTAGCAGGAAGGTCATTTGCATGGACCTTAATTATGATTACTCTGAGAAACAGCCAGCATGGGATCTTAATTTCTTAAAGTTGTGTTAAGGCATGTTTGCTTTTTTTAGTTCCATTTTCTAAATTTCTCTTACAAATTGCAGCTTTAAACCACAAAAAAAAGATTATTTATGATTTTATACAGTCCACAATATCTTAATATCAAAATCGTAAATCATTCTTTAATTGTAACCCGTATTAAACAGGTCTACAATTGTCACCTTTGATGTGCAGTTGATGTATGGATCTCCAGCTGGCTTAAGACCAATGATCTGAGGGTTAAGACCCAGACATTTTTACTCTTGAAGAAAATAGTTTGATAATACATAATTCATTTAGAATTACATGCTGTATACACAAAAATACAGTAATTTTGTGAAATATTAGTAATTTTGATATATTACAATAACTATTTTGTCATTTAAAATGCAATAATTTTCTATTACAGATAAGACAGAGATATGTATTATTGGACCAGAAAACATACAGTAGAATTTTTACAATTTGCAAACTGAAATATGTTACTTCCTCTACTGTCAAAAATCTGGGTGTTATATTAGACCAACTTTGTATTTTCCCATGTATTTTCCAAAATGCCAAGATTGTACCTTTCCTGATGCAGAAAAGCTGTTCCTGCAAAGTCTAGACTGGACTTTGTAAGCACTGCCTGCATCCTCAATCCACAGGTAGTTGCAGTGGCTAGAGTCCTTACCAGGTGATCATATTACCCCAATACTCAGGCAACCTCATCAGTTACAAAATATTATTATTACGGCCCTTTGGTTAGCTCCTGCGTAAACTAGTACCACGCTACAACCCATCACGCTCCCTAAGGTCACCAAAACGCTGGACTTTTGATGCCTAGGATAGCAAAGTCTAATAGAGCTTTTTTTGGCTGGAATATCAAGGTTCGATTCTCTTTTAATGAATAAAAAACTTCAAAAGAACAGCATTTATTTGACATAAAATCAAACCAACCATTCAATACAAAAAAAACACAAAAAAAAAAATAATAAAAATCGTATTAAAAAAATCAAACCCATCTCGATAAAAAAAAACCACATTTTGCTATAATTTGTATTTGCTGTTAAAAAAATCATACTGAAATTTCCTAAACATGAACTGACACAGTCACCACTTTAAATATTGAAGAAACTTAATTTTTCTGTAAAGTGTATGTAAAGTTACTCACCCTGAATTCATCTTGACATTTATAACACAGCGGCTGTGTCCTTTAGCATAGCCATAGGTGGCTGCCTAATATCCTCCATCCCGAACAGAGCATACGCTGGAGTAAACTCCTCCTGAACTGGCCTACACCTTCTTCTGCGGTTCCTCATCCCGCTCAGAGTACTGACCCGCCATACACAAGTCATTTTTGGCTTGTTCTGAGTCATTATACTCTGGAAATAGAAAATAGAGAAACTATAAATATACAAGTACTATGCAACCAGATGAGAAAGTATTTAAAAAAGAGAGTGAGGCAAAGTGTAGAGCACTTACGATGCAGAAACGATTCTAGATGCTGGACATACTGGCCATATTGAAGAGGTTCTGATCTGTTAAAAACTATATTCAAAGAGTTCGGCCTGATAGCCAACCCTGCGATAAAGAAAAAAGTTAGTTATATATTTTTTTTAAATAACTCATAATGAGAAGTATGTACAGCAGAAAATAGACCTTGTAATTTACACTCTTTAATTAATAATAACTATCATTGTTTGCAAAAAAAAAAAAAAAAACTTACCTGGGGATGCAACCCGATCTTGATACTTTGGTGTGTCGTCATTAAGCGTCTGGAGCATCACCCACATAGTGAAGACAAACATGGCAACCAAGAAGCCATAGAAGACCAAGTAAAAGAGGAGGATGAGACCTGAAACACAGTACCTTTGAAAATCATTTGTAGCTAGGCATAACTAAATTAATAAGGCCCTGCTAAAAAGCAGAATATTTAAATCCTTCCAACCAAAACACAACATTTTGCTGGGATCTCATATAGAAAAATTTTTAAAGGGGTCATATGATGTTGCTTTATTTTCCACATACTGTACATTATTGTTTCTCCTCTATGCCCCGCCTTTCTGAAATGCGTCGATTTTTACAAAGTTCATCGATCTGAAAAGCGAGGTGTGCTGTGATTGGCCAGCTATCCAGTGCGTTGTGATTGGCCGAATACCTAAAGCGTGTGACGAAAATGTTACGCCCCTCACCATACTGTGATGCCATCTCCTGGCACGATGAGACAAAAACAATAAAACCCATTACAAACAAAGCATTTGTTGCATCCAGTGGGGACATAATTACTGATTATAGTTACTTATACTACGGTGAACATTAATACATGAACAATAATTTCCTATGAAAATCAAGACGAAAGTAATCAATTCCAAAGTAAACGCACGGCGAACGTAGTTCCAGGCAGTTCTCTTGACCGCATTGCAGTTCCATATCACTTCGCATAGTAAAACTATAATAACGGTCATGCAGTTTGCACAAAAAGGTGTTGTCAGCGCTGCAACACGTAAAAACACAGTATAAGCGGAATAATTGATGACGGGCCGTTGAATTATTAGAAAAATAATGCACACCCGAGATGGTGATGCGGCCACGACCCGAAGCGGAGCTTATACTGCTTTTACATGTTGCATCGCGCTGCGTAAACATAAAACCATGTCTGAATTTGTGATTGGAGAAATGACAAACAACAAGTGCTACTGTACACTGTTCAAAACTCACGTTTTAATCATCAGTGGCAAATTCTTTAAATATAAAAAACATACTAGCAGGCTGTGAGTCAGAACAACCGATAGATCAGGAAACAGTCATCTATAAAATGCATTGCACACATCTGAATATTTGGTTTGAACTGTTCTGGAACAGTGTTGTAAATACAACTTAAGATTAGATTAGATTAGATTCAACTTTATTGTCACTGCACATGTAGGTACAAGGCAACGAAATGCAGTTAGCATCTAACCAGAAGTGCAATAAGCATTAAGTACAGAATATACAAGGTCTACAATATGTACAATAACTATACAGATAAGTATTATGGACATAATTTACAGATTTTAAATACTATCAGCATGATATACAGATATAAACACAATTAACATACTATACAGATGAAATATGTGAAAGTGTATGTACACTATAGGCAGAACTGAACATATGAACATAATTTACACTATTGCAATGGAAAGTAAAGTGCATAGAAGATATTTCAGTGTGCAAATGGGTTATTCAGTGTTTCTGGATGAACAGACAGTAGTGCAAGTAATAGCAAGTTTACTGTTTTTTGCTTGATGTAAATAAATAAAGAAATACATTTAATAAATAAATAAATAAATAAATAAATTAGCCACTGATATCTAGTCGTGCTCTCTTTTGGAAGGCTAGACAAAGTAGTTTCGCTTTCACAATAAAACACACAACATTTCCACAACATGGCAGCACGGGAACAACAATACTACAGCGAGAATAAAAGTTACCCCATCTTTCTTTGCGCGAACATTTGGGCTGCCTTATGCAAATCTTCCCACATTGTGACATAGACATGTGGGGGCGTGTTAGAATGAGCCGTTTTAGGAGGGTGTGGTTGACTTAACTTTTATAAATAATATCTCTTTGGATTTGAGACTTTAGTCTTTGCAACTTTACAGATCTTCTTTATGCAATTTAATTGCATCATATGACCCCTTTAATCTGACACATTGTGCATTACTATCTTATCCAGTTTCAGTCTAATTGGTCAATCACCGATTTTTTATTTATTATTATTTAATTAAAACTACACTATGCAGCCTTTTGATAATAATAATAATAATTTTAAAACGTTATCAATGAGATGGTACATAAAAATCCATCTTCCAGACGTTACCCAAGCATACTTAGAAAAACTTATAATAAAGATTTATATTTTCAGCTGTCGGGACGGATTTCGCGGGAAATTGCATATTGTCAGTTATGTGTGTCACATCATATTCGTTCCAAGAGCAAAGTAGCTTCAGCAACTGTAGCGCGCGTGTGGAGCAGTGTTGCCAATTGGGCTACTTTAACACTGCTGCCGCATGTTGTTTATATGTCAACGGGTTGAAGCGACACTAACAACGTGATATTTCGCTGCTAAAATACGAATCTTACCTGGGGAACCCCGCCAAAAAAACGTGTATTTTATCCCCTGAACGCAATTTTATCGTGGACCCCCGGCGACTTGGCTAGTTGAGTGAAGGAGTGAGTAAACTGACAATGCATCATTCAAAACGTTATTCTCCAGGGAGTCAACAGGTACAGAAGACCAAAAGGTATTGTAAAGCTTCAATTCAGTGATTTTAAAAAAGATGTAAATTAGTGCGCATCTATCTATCTATCTATCTATCTATCTATCTATCTATCTATCTATCTATCTATATAAATAAATAAATTTAAATTAAATTATTATTATTAAATTATTAATTATAAATGATTAATTATTAAATTATTTTTTTTCCTCCTGTAGTAGAATAATGTTATGTTTCCATTCAGCAGTTGATCGTTGTCGCATGGAGAATAATCAAATGTGTCATTTGCACAGGTCTAGTGAGGCGCGAAAACAGAATCCATTCAGATTCCGCACAGGCCAGACGACGTCACGGCGGACGGCGCTCACCGCTGCCATTCAACAAAAACGGGTTTCTAGACAGTCGAGGTCGTTATTTTGACTATGTGAAAACGATTCATTCTGCAGGCCTTTAATCTATTAGGCTAGTTTTACTGCCAAGACAGTCCGATGAATTATAGGCATAATGGGCTTTCAGGAAGGAAGGACAAGAGAAGGTTAATGACACTAGCCTTTCTCTCACGTTAGGCAGTAAGCACAGATTCTCACAATATTGTTGTTTTTAAGGACAATATTATGAAATCTGTGCACAAACGTTTTCTGTTGCTAAATAATGTAAACAAAGCCTTGTTTTGATAAATACACCGTTACGTAGATTGAAAAATACACTACCAGTCTGAAATAAAAAGATTTTTGCCTCTTAGCCAGTGTCTATTTATGTTAGCGTCTACAGAGGCTCCTGTTCACAGTGAATTTACACGCCACACCGAAAAAAAAAAATACGCACGCACACGCGCAACATAGTCATTTCTTTGCATTTTAAAACCTAAAAAATATCACCTTAAAATTATAATGAAATTAAGGACTGCTGCCGCTTTTAAACTGAGTAAAATCCTCATACTGATTTCCAGATTTTAGATTTTTTTCTTCATCATTTTACACGAGAAGATCTACTAAAACCTGGAGATGTTGATCAACATTTATCACTGTAGATCATTCAAAACACACAGACAAGAGAGGACACTAAACTGATGTCATCAGTGTAAGAGTTGATGACATCAAGGTGTCGGAATGGGTCTCTTTCATGACCCTGGGGGGTCTTCATGTTTAAGATGCTTGAGGCTGACAGTTTCTGCATCAAAATCCGCCTTATATGCTTATTTCTGTAAGCTGCACATTTCATCACTCGCATGATGCTGTGAACAGAATGCCGTTCATAGGTTTTGTGTCAACTCACCCCAATTGTTTGCAGTCCGTCCGAAGAATTCTCCAGTTCTTGGATTGTAGATCACGTCTTTCCAGCTGCTCTCGGGCTCTTTGCCCTCCGCTGGTTTTTCGCTCTTATTAGACATGCTGGAATTTAGGCGCAACTGATGAGAAAGAGATTGTGAGTGTGATGTGACCCGGTCTGATGAGGCTGAACTCAGTGGGCTTATGCCCTAATGAAGAGCGAAAACCCTCTGGCGTCTCCGAATATACTGCAACGCACCTGATTCTACAAACCGGACCGACAGCAGCACGTTATGCTGTGGGGGAGGGAACGAAGCGGGCAGCGGTTTTGCCCATGCGCAAACTGTGCGACCCTGAAATTGTTACAAATTGTTTGTCAAATGTATACCGTAGAATCTTGGTGTTCATCGGCGCAGTCGTTTTAAGGTTATATCAAGGTATTAAATGAATTTCCATATATATATGTATATATATATATATATATATATATATATATATATATATATATATATATATAGCTATATATATATATATATAGATAGATAGATAGATAGATAGATAGATTATAATTAATAGCCATATGCGATGCGGAGCATACAAGGACGTAAAACACCAAAGTTATGTGTTTACAACATGTATTTTATAACATCATATTGTTTTTTTCCCCCCCAAAACTACCAATATTTATACCATGGTTAACGGAAACCTAGAATCAGGCTATTGATTAATCCGAACGGAGCAGTTATCAGCACAATATGACTGAAGCGCAGTTTTGTTTTTTTTGTTTTTTTAATTGTGCACGAGCGGCGCGCGAATCACCGTAAACCCCGCGCGCGTTCACCAGCGCGCTCGAAAAGCGTGTTAAGATTTGAGCGAGCCATTCCTATCTCGAAGCTTATGGTAAGCGATCTATTTGAATTCTTTTGAGAAATTGCCACTTTAAAATACTACGGAGAAAGTCGAACATTATCTTAAACAGCACATATACTAAAAAGACTGATGAAAAGAGGGGAAAACAATCTTGCACCAGCAACATATTAAAATCTTATTAAACTATCGTGACCACCTTTACTAGAATGTATCACGCTTTATCGTGGCTTATTTGAATTCTCTGTTTTGGGTGAACAGTTCTTGTATTGTAATTGATACTTGACTCTGACATTTCACATGTTAATAGTTTTGATAGGCCTATATTGATGTGAAATTATACTGTTTCATTTTTATTTTTCAGTTTTACGGGAGCACTTTTGTTATGCTGCAAGTGAGTGAATATCTTTCTTGGCTGAATAATGAGGAGAAACGATCTCGTGTCAAGGAGGTCCAGACGCTATTAGCACACAACAACAGATTTGTTCAGAGAGCATGCAATCAGAGTTGATGGTAATGAAAGGGATGCTGTTGTTAAAGCTGATAAACATAAGCATTATAAACCTTATGCCATTTAGAATAGGCCTACATACTGTATGGACCAAATAAGAATTTGTATTTTGTGACTTTGCTTTCACATTATGTTTTAATTGTTGTAAGAACATCAATGCATTGAGAACATTGAATGTGAAGACATATTGGTGCAGGGAAAAAAGCTTTAAAATGTTTTAAAAATAAAATAAATAATAATAAAAAAAATCATATGTAAACGTACCTTGTTTTGTGGGTTTATTTTTACAAATAGTTCTTTTCTGTTACACCTTAATTCCTATACCTGCACAGTTAAGAGTTATATTAATGTTTTTTAGGAGTTATCAAATGAATATTGTAAGTTATCTAAATCTAAGGTAGTGTTCTTTTATTCTGAAAAGTTAGATTAACACTGATAAGAGATGTCTGATTAACTCCATGAGGGTTAAAGGTTGAACTCTGAGGAAGTGTGAATTTGTTAACACTTTTAAAAATATTAATTTAACACTGGCATTGAGAATTATATAAACACCAGGATATTGTTGAAATGAACTCTCACTGAGTTAAATTAACACTGGTGGTTTTGCTGTGTATATAGATAATAATTAGAAGCAAGACCTCAGTAAACACAGATGACTTGTGTATCACAAAAAGAAGAATTTGTTAAAATGGGAGGGTGAAAGGGTTTTTGGCAATGTACCCTGCTGGAGTTGTCAAATTAAATTTGTTGAACTCTTGAATTTCTTAAAGAAAGTAGACTCAAAATCCAAAATAGAATGGTAATGAAAAAGACAAAGACATCTGAAAACAAATACCAGCTGTATCATTTAAGAAACAAATTAGGACCCTATTACAAATTAGGATTATAAAGCGACTTCAAATGTACATGTCTGCAAAGTCTGTATGAAACATATCGCCTATCATTTTGCAATGGTGACGTATCTGTTATCAGCAGGGCAGCGTTATGGGCAACATGGGCTGCAGCCTGTTTTTATACAGTCTATGGCTGCAGCCCAGGGCCCCGAACACTAGGGGGCCCCCGAGTCTATTCTCCTTTGCATTTTATAGGGTTGCCAACCGTTCCGTATAATATCCGCTGTATGACCACCTAGACCATACATATATATATATATATATATATATATATATATATATATATATATATATATATATATTTTTTTTTCCCCAAATATCTTATATAATATATAATATTTTATATAAGATAAAATAATATATTTTGCGTTTACTGGTGTATTTCTGTTTAGTGGCTCCTGTGGCTCAGTGGTAGAGCATTGTGTTAGCAGAGCAAAAGATGGGTTCAATTCCCAGTGAACACACATACTGGTAAAAAAAAAAATTTATAACCTGAATTTACTCTAAGTCGCTTTGAATAAAAGCGTCTGATAAATGTTAATATGGTTTTTATTGTATTTGTACAGCACTATCCACTGCTGTTGTGTTTATCCGTGCTTAATAAATACAAATACTTGAGGGAAGATGTCTTTCCATTTAAAACCGTGGGATTTGACAAAAAAAAAGGGGTTGAATAGTTTGCATCACTGGATATTATTGGTCGTTTATGTCGGGGAACGCTACGTTTCTTATACAGTCGAGCCGACTGTTTCAACGAACGCGACTTTCACCGCACAAGCTCTTTACTTTCGGTTTTCATTCTTGACTTCAGCATTAACGGCAATCCAAAACCGGTAAGCTTTCAACTTATATGCTCTTGCTTGCCCCGTCCGTGCGCGTTGTTAGGACCTTTCGCACCGCGGGAACCTTTTCATAGTACCAGAAATAATTGTGGAACTACCCACTTTTGGGCGTTTTCGCACCGCAGGAACTGGGTACGATTTTAGTACCGGACTGCCTTTTTCGAGAACCAAATTAGCTCCTACTCAGGAGCAGGTCTAACCATAACAAATGTAACACTACCCGTGATGTAAGTAGACATTGATTGGCCAGACGCGTTCGAAAACGCCCTCACGCGCCATGATTTAAAACGCTGTGTAAACATAATTTAAACACTGTGTCAACTTATTTCGCACGGCACGCATGACAAACAGCGATAAATATACGGACGCTGAAGTGCAGGCACTTGTAGCAAATGTAGCACTGCCAGTTGTCGTTGGAGATTCTTAATCCTCCTTTCCGTTCTTTCAATCGCTTTACGTAAACATCAACATTCCATGTCCAATATTGTTAAACCCGCGAGACACAACAAAAACACAGCTCCAATCACAGCGTCCTCCATCTTCCTGTTGTTAACGTTGTTGAAAGCCGCGCACAACCGACATCGCTGTCGACCGGCTTACGTCACGTCCCAGTACACACTCTCGGTGCGAATGCAACCCTTTAAATGGTACTGGGAAATAGTTCGCAAAATCGTCCCAGTACTTCAGTACTGTACATTTAGTTCTGGAACTAAAGCGGTGCGAAAGGCCCTATTATATGAGCGGGATTTTTTAAAAAACATTAAAACTGCTCAGGGCCGGGTTTCCCGATGACGATTGATCTTAGCGCTTAAGAGCGTTTTCTACGAGTCGTTTTACGATCGTTAGTTATTGTTTCACGTGCGTTTCCCAAAAATGCACTTAACACAATCGCACGTAGCTGTGCTTTGGGTCGCTATCCGTTTGTCAAGTACTGAAATGTCACCTTAGAATGGATCGTAATTGTAGTAGCCTACTACTCGCTCATTTATTGAAATCTAAACCTAATGCTGCATTCTAGACAACTCGGAAATAATAACTATAATACAATATTATTATAATACGATATTATTATATTATACTTTACATAATAATATACTTTATATAAATATATACATATATTATAGTACTACAGTATGCAATATAGTTATTTCCGGGTCCAACACATTGCTGGTCTTTGAAGCATATTTCCTATACTATTTCTTTTATTCGTTGTTTATTTTACAGTCATTTAATTTAGATGTGTATTTCTATTTTTCCTGCCCCTTTTAAGTAGTTCATTTATATATTAATTTGCCTTGCATTCAGCTAATAAAAGTAAAATGTTGCAATTTTCTGGTGTTATTTTATTGTTGGGGGAGTCTCCAGTTATATCTTAAAATTCTTAAAATACAGTCCACTTCAGATTGGTTTTAATCACTGCATTAAAAAAAAAGAACGCAATCTTTATCTAATTCTGATTGGGTGGGCAAGACTGTCATTTGGGTGGGCTTAGTCCACCCCTGCCCATGCCTAGAGCCGGCCTGTAGAGAAACAAAATTATACACTTTTAAAATGTCAATAACTTCTAGCACATTATAAGAAGAGCAGGAAGAAGCCCTTTTAGTGGTGTGCAATATTTAATTTTATTTACTGGGCTGTTGTTGATTTGTAAGATAATTACTCCATAATATTGTTTAATTTATGTACATAATTTTGTAGGGGAGCCCCCAAAGCTGCGTTAGCCCAGGGACCCTC
Source organism: Cyprinus carpio (assembly GCF_018340385.1). Classification (NCBI taxonomy): domain Eukaryota; kingdom Metazoa; phylum Chordata; class Actinopteri; order Cypriniformes; family Cyprinidae; genus Cyprinus; species Cyprinus carpio. Next base: position 9,065,764 of record NC_056573.1, on the reverse strand, counting down.
AAAGGCTTAATGCACACTGGTTGTCAGTGCTTCAGCAAGAAATGCACATCTGTCAAGTACTGTTTCAGTAGGTTTTTTTTTTTTTGTCGAGGAGCTATAAATTAAAAGCTAAAATCGTGCAATGTCTAAATAAGTTATTTGAAGTTTGTTGAATAACCCATTTCAGATCATTAATTTGAATAAATACTGCTTTTCATTCAGTTTTCTCATTTTGTGCTGAAAAGTTTGTGTTTAAGTTAAAAATTCTATAGGCCTAACTAAAATCTGCAAAAAAAATCTCAGAGAATTGCCTTAACGAATACTGCCTCTTACGGGTCAGTAGTTCAAGAAATGGCATGCAAACTTCTTGATTTAGTTGGATGTTGGATTTTTACTTTTATTTTACTTTAACTTCTTTAAAATGCCCTTTAACCTTCCTTTTCCAATACAAATTTACAACTAAACAATTATTACATTAACTATTAACTAATTAACTATACGTTTTGTGTTAGCCAGAAAAATATGTTAGTATTTTTAATGATTTACAGTAAGGCAGTTGTGTTCTTGTAAAGACATTTTTTTTTCACTATACGTTCTGCAACACAGAGATTTAAAATGTCCAAATAGCATTTTTAGCATTATTAGTTGTTGTTGTTAAATATATCAGTATGTTGGTGTTCATTGTTTTCTATAGTTTTTTTTTCTTTGAATGTGAACTAAATCTCAACCCTAGCATTTCAGCCCCTCACTCTTTTCTAATCTTCTACATCTATTTAACTAATGCTCTTACTAAAAATATATGCTGTGCTAAGCACTTTTTTTCACTTAGTGCTTTCTTTCTAAATGTTTGTAAGTCAGTATTGCAGCACTTCTCGTGTCTTCTCAGGATGAACCATTCTTCTATTAAAGTGTCTGCAGTCTAAATGTAAACATGTACCACGAAAAAAACGAAGAGCAAATGTCCATAGAGTTTATGCCATAAACTTACACTATCCTGAACAAGACTGTAAAAAAAACATTATAAACACATGACTGTTGAGATCATGGTTTCTCCAGTAGTTCTTGAGTTAGAGCAAAAGAGATTTTCAAGATTTATTTAAAAGTGAACAAAGCGTTTTGAGGAGAAGATCCAGAACTTGCATGACAAGGTCTTATCAGCTTCCATTTTTTGTCATGATGTACATCATGCCATGTCAAAATAAGAGCTATTTCTCTACATTGTTTAACAGCGTTTCTGTCTGAAAGATTTTAAATCCTCTGTTGTTCTTTTTTTTTTTTTTTTTTTTTTTTTTACTATTTTTATCATAAATCCCTGGCCTGCATTTGTCTTTTGCCATATATGGTAATGTCTTGGTCCCTCATACTCTCCCTCTCTATTTTCTAAAATATGTAACTAATCAAAGTAAGAAATGTCTTAAGAGGAAGCTTTTGTTTTAGTCTCCAAGAGAATACCAGTGAATGCCAGTGTCTGCTCTCCTTTTGGTTTTTGTTTACAGTAACTTATCCTGATGTTTTCAGGTTTTTCCAGCAACCCCTAGACTTGTTAAAAGTTTTTCCATCATGGTCCATTATGCGTAAGTTAAATGGATAGTTCACCTTCAGCTGCTGGTCCCCATTGACTTGCATAGTGTTTTCCCCATACTATGGAAGTCAATGGGGACCGGCAACTGAAGGTGAACTATCCCTTTAAAGGTAAAGTGCACCCTAAAATCAAATTAATAACGAAAACAAAAAATTAGTTTTTTTTTTTTTTTTTTGCAAATAATGATGACAGAATTTGGATAAACTGTCTCTTTAAATATATAAATTATAGTCACATACAGAGATTGTTACAGTATATATGGTGCACTGTAGGGCTGCAACTAACGATTATTTTGATAATTGATTAATCGGTCGATTATTTTTACGATTAATCGAGATTTTTTATGTACTTAAATTTTAGTTTTGAACAAAGTAAATTATTAACAAAGGGAATCATTCAACATAGAACTTTTTAGCATTTTAACCCATTTTGCATTGTCATATCAGCTCAAAAACATACCATTTTTTTATTATGTTGGTTACCTTTTGCCAACTCTTCTGTCAAAACACTGACCTATTTACTCTAGCAAATTTCACAAGGAGGTTTTCAAATAGCGTTTGGCAGTCGTTAGGGCTCTGAAAGTATTTTTACATCCCGAACAAAAGCTTATTAAGTTCTTTTTATTTTCACGAAGAATAGAATTTAAATTTAGTAAATTGCATTTTATTATTTTTTTTTCCTGTAAACACACAGCTTATCATGGGAAACCCTTTAATAGTACTTCTGCTGTGAAATTTGTCAATCCTTCGAATATATGGTAATGGCATGAAACCTGAATAACTCACCCTCTTAAAGTAAAATTTAAAGTAAAATATCAGAAGGTTGTCCAGAAAAAAATTGGACACACAAAAAAACCTGCTGTGTGAAAAAAGCAGTGTACTTAGAAAAAAGTGCATTTTACATTTTAACATTAACCTCTCCAGAGTCATAATCAGGCTGCAAGACCAGAATTATGAACTGGGTAAACGACAAAGCTTTAAATGTTAATTGTTACAAAAGTAATGTTATCAGATTTTACGAGGTTTTTTTGTACTGCAGAAACCCTAAACTTGTTTGCACACTGTTTTTCCATCGGTTTAAATATGTATGGTCCTTATAACAGTGCAAAATTCAAAAATTAATAAAGCGATAAAATGTTAACAAAACCTTATGCCTGAACTGACTGGAATTCGACTACCTGTGGGAAATGCAGAGTGTTATTCCCTCATTATTTTCTAGAAAAACTTTGAATTGCAGTGCAAAAGGGGACCGGTCCAAATGTTCAGGTGCATTAACAGTTAGGCTTGCTCTTTTTTAGAGGACATGTGCCTGCCGCAGTTTAAGGTTACTCTTCTTTTAATGAAGGCTCAAAACAAAAAATTCGTTTAGTTTTATCTTTTTTTTTTTTTTTTTTTCTCGCTTACTCCACTGCCGCCTGCCTCACCCATCACGCTGATGCTGCAGAGACGCTTGCGGGAAGCACGTGACATAAAACGATAAACTTCTCCTGTCTGTACTGGCTGAGTAAAACCTCCGGTAAATAATGCCACACTTTGGTCACCGCAGATTTAAAATATGCACGAAATGAGCCGCTTACAGCAAATAAAAATATTTAGCAACGAATGATTACTAAATTAGTTGACAACTATTTTAATAATCGATTTTAATCGATTAATCTCGATTAGTTGTTACAGCACTATAGCACTGTAGTCTTATTTTGATAAACTATTCATAAAATCACTGTTTATAACATTAAAATCCTGGCATCTCAGTCGCATTTGTCATTACAATAATAATAATAATCTGGTTTCCAAACACTTCTTTTCTCTTCAACCACAGCAAATGTTGTTTTGATTAGTCTTAAGGATGGGGAGAGAGACTCAAAAGCCTCTCCGGTCCGGTTTATATAGCTGTAAAATGTCAACTATAGGTCAGTGTTTATATGTGAGACTCTTTCACCCAGTTGTGACAGTCCCTCCTCAGTTCCTCCTGGTAACAGCCAATGACAAGCAAGTGATCTCACTGTCTTCTAAATGTTTAAGCTAAACCTCCACACTGCGCTAGACGGTTTTGCACCGGCTCTGGATTTTGCGCACTTTAGCCCCCTTTTTTAAACTGTGCAGTGTGTATTAGAATGATAGAAATAGAAACCGAAAGAAAGCGAGTCAAGATTCAAAGCAAACTGCTGCCGTCGTTGCTCGCGCTTCATATTACGCAGAAATGCTCCTCTTCTTTGTATCCTTCGCTTTTCTTGTAGATTTATCCTGGGCTCTTCCAACGGGTACGTCTTTTATCCTGTTATAGCATCTTCATTCCTAATTAAGAATTGATGTTCTGTTGCTCATATTTTCCTCCATTATGATCTGTTGTTTTAATTATTGTCAAGCAATAAAGCCCTCTTTTGTGTGGTGTTGTTGTTAGACATTATTATTCAATTCGAGCGCAGTGTTTTGCTGAACGGGACAGTCGTGGAGAGGATTCTTGTCAGTGATGCACGTTTAAAGGGACAGTTCGACAAGCAACCTGTTGTCAGACCCATTCAAGATGAGGTCCTGCAAATGATGGTGGAGAATTATCATGCAACAGCAAGTAAAGATTCTTAATGCATTAGTTCCTGTAGATTAGGATTAGAGACAGATCAGTAAAATTTTTAACGATATTGATTTTATTAATGTGTTAATGTTCAGAACCTATTTTCAATTGTTATATTTCAGCTTAAAAAACAGTAGATAATCATTCGATTATAACAATAAACAGTAAAACCACAACAATAAAGCTTAAAGTACATTATGAATATAAAATAATAATTCTGACATATTGTCAGCATTAAACTACTAATTATTTAATTATTTAGTTTTTTGAAATGTGGCTTCAATCTTTTTTTTATTTTGCAGTATTGTTTGCATTAACTGGCATAATCAAGCTATTGGCATTGGCATTATTATGTATGCCTTTTATTCTGTTCTATTTATGCAAAGTTGGTTTATATATATATATATATGTGTGTGTGTGTGTGTGTGTGTGTGTGTGTGTGTGTGTGTGTTTTCTATTTTGGGTTACTGTCAAGTTTAAAATGCACTGTTACTGTTACTTTAATTGTAAAACATATACAGTGTTTGAACTTGAGCATGCAAATTTATGCAAACAATACATTCAATGAATTGCTGTTCTTTACTGTTGAGCATACAGTGGTATAACACTGTTGTTGGACGCTAATCTTTAGAGACCCACCAAGTGGTGTCATTTATTGGATTAAGTAAGAATATGTGAATTTTGGTAAAAAATACTGGTTTGTCATGCAGTCACTCTGTGACAATAAATCCATGTTTGTTTTTCAGGTTATGGCACATATATACGTTTGAGGGAATGTAAGCTGCGAGGAGATCGAGTCCTGCAGCTGTCCGACCGGATTCAGCTCAATGGCAAAGATTATCTGACTTTAGATTCAGACACTGATTCGTGGACAGTGTTGATGCCAGAGGCACAGGATCTAAAGAAGTCATGGACACTTAAGGCCGAGCAAGCGAGTCTAGAGAAAATTCACCTGAAACAAGAGTGTGAGGAATCCATTAAACAGTGGAATGACACCCAGAATCAAGAAGGTGAAGACTTATGATGATTATTTGTTAGAATAATTTAAATACATGAAAGTGCCACTAATTAAAAAAAGGTTGTTTGACTATTAAAACAGTTGTTATTGCCATATGAAGCACACTAACCTTCCATTTATCTGCTTTTAACATTTTATGAATACTAAAATATAATATAATAAAATAATATAATAAATATGTATCAAGATTACAAGATTCAAAACTAAGAATCTGGAGTTTATATCATCTGTTGAATGTTTTTCAGGTCTGGGTGTGTTAAGAGTGATATTTCCAGTTCTCGCCACTATTCTCTTCATTGGACTCGTCTTAATAAGCTTCCTTATCTTCAAGCGACACGGTGAGCAAAAGACTGGAATCATGTGCTGTCGTGTGTATTTGGGAAAACACCACTGCAAACCAGTCAAACCACTACCAATGATTTTTTTTAAATGGATAAATTAATAATCATTATGAACATGTTTTGTAAAATGTGTTTTGTTTGGTGTCAGTCACATGTAACAAGGGTCATTCTCCTTTCTTTGCCTTGCTCTTCCTCTTTTGCTCGATGCAGGCCATCAGCCAGGAGGTGAGATATTTTAAATTGTTTACCAAAAGCTTTAATTGCTGCAATATAAAGGCTGACAGAAGATTAAATATTGACGTTTATATAGCTGTCCCTGTGGACTGGATGGCATTCAGTGATCTAAGGTTCCCAGACGCAGACGTACTGTAGGCCATGTCTTATTATCCTAGTTATTAAGAAGTGAATTTCACTGAAATGGAATTAATAGTACAACTTGGTTTACAAAATACTGAATATTCATGTATTCAAATCAGAGCTGTTTAAGGGTGTATGTTCACCTTATATTTAACTACTTTGGCCACACTTTACATTACAATGTTACAGTGTAATTAAAAATAACTTGCTTTATATGGTCACATTACAGTAAAAAATATATATATTATTAACTTTGCTTAAGGTTACAGCAACAAAAATGTCCTTCGGTAATTGTTCTTGTAGGTCTCACAGAAAGTAAATACAAAACCTAAGTAATAAACACATAAATAAAACAAAAATAGAGAAGATCTTTGATGGATTTTTTAATCAGCTGAACTCTCTGACAGCACCCATTCAAGGTTAACACCTTTGAACTAGCCCAGTTGGATGTGTAAAAGTATACCAGACAGGTTTGTCCACATGTTTTTATGCTGTTGTCTATCAGCTGTGTAATTTTATGGCTTTCTTCTAGGTGTTTTAGGCTCAATTATCCATTATCCAGCCCATCATCTTGAAGTACCATTGGACAGACAGAGCCAAAAGAACATCGCTCAAGTCCCAGTGCTAAAGGGTCCCTAAAGATGTTTTGCTTGAAATGATCTTGAAACCTTTTTTTTTTTAATTGTTAATATCAGGGGTGGATTAAGGTGGTCAGGGGCCCCTAGGCTGCTCTTTGTGTGAGGCCCCCCTTAATCATTATGCTTTACTGAATAAATTTATTTAGTGCCATACATGGTCCACACACACATAGTAAGGTGAACTGGCATACACACACACACACACACACACACACATTGAGACAGCCAATCCTACAGTGTTTCCTCTACATTCCCAGTGTCTCCACAGGATTTTGTGAAACTTTGATGGGTGCACATTGGTTCCTCAAGTCTAGGGAGTTCTGCGGGTATAAGAAAATTATGAAAAGAAAAATTTATTTAATTAATCATCATGTAATAAATGTCATTTGAGTTCTACTTTCTGAGTATGAATTATCATATGCAGTAAAAACAACAACACTCAAGCACTGTAAAAGAATTTAACATAAATAAAAAAAGAATAAATAACAGTCTCCTCAGACCTTAGAACTATACATAAAATATTATATAACATAACACCTCACAACCTAACACAACACCACTTCACAAATTGAACATAGAAATAAATAACAGTATAAATAACAAAAAATAAACAACAGTTCTTTCTTAGTTGTATTAAGTGCGAACAATAAGTGCTTTCTCTATATTCAAAGTGCAAATAGAGACCAATTTTTCAAGCATGATGCAGAGCTATAGACAGCTACACAACCTATTATAGCCTAATAACAGCCTAGATATGTTATGTAGCCTAATTCGGGGTATTAAAATCGCTTTTGAATGCGTGTGCGCATTTTACTTTCAGTTTCGGTGCTGAGCATGCATTCTACAACACAAGACTTTAATTTTGTCAGAAGCTCTGCAACAAATCCTCCTTTGATGTTTCTTATGGGCCAGTGAGGGTCTTTTCTGTTCACGCTGAAGAAAATGTAAAATTATAAAAAAAAAGAAAAAAAAAGTCCAGGCAATCCGAGGCCCCTTTTTATTTTGTTATTTTTTACTGTAATTGTGTTTTTATGCTACTGATATTCTACAGTTTTTATATAGCACAATCTGATTCATTTTCTTGTGTTTAATGTCAGCTAAACACAATTTTTTTGATGTGACATTTTTTTTCTTTTTCCCCACTGTGTGAAACATCTGATATCATATTTAAAAGCATCTGCTTACCAAGAGATTTTGTTGTATCTGACACTAGCATTAATTATATTGCAAATTCATGCAAAAAGACCAAAATCTCATGATAGATCTGCTCTTTTATTATTCATTGCACTTATTTATTTTTTCATTGTAATTAAGATGGAATACTTTTATTTTAACTGTAATGCTTTATAAGTGTTGAATTATGTAATAACATTAAATAATTGTTAAATAAATTGTTTTATAAACCAATAAATGTATTAAAAATTATTATTATATTATTGTATTATATTATTAATTATTATAATTGTTGTAATTATCATTATTATTGTTTATGATAATAAAGCTAATGCATAAAAATAAAACTATTTATGTGAAAACTATTTTTGGACATAACACAAATTCACATTTATGCATTTGCCTTGTTTGTCTTTCTCCTTTTGACTGTGATTCCCAGCAGACAGACCTAACTAGGCCAGCTTAATATTTTATTACGGTGTTCAGATTCATTATGATAGAACAATATAAAGTAGCCTACTAAAAGACATACGAAAAGACGAAAGAATATCAACTACATGTAGCATTCATGTAGAGTCTGTAATTATAACAATGGTCTTTGATGTTTCTAGTTATTCATATGATATATGCATGGCTCAGTAAGCACTATAGAGGACCAAGTTACATTTACCGAGTGTACTGTTGAAGTACACTTAACCTTGGTCAAGAGAGAGGAATGTTGTCGTGTCAAATTGCCTCTTTTTATCTCACATTACATCACATCCTTTGCGGTAGGTTGTGTTTCTGCCGGAAGAGTGTGCTGGAAGTTCAAAGATATTTTCTTATAGTTATCAAAACTACATAATTTAAAAGCACCTGCACATTTTCACTTATATATCCTGCTAGTTCCATGACGTTTGTCGAATCAAATATTATGTTTCTAGTGTTTTATGAGTGTCGGAACGATTTTACAAGATGTTACATCACGCGAGTTTCCACACGGACATTTTATTGGCTGGACAGTAACAGCTCATACAGAAACAAAACCGACTAGCAACAGCAGTCTATGAAATTCTGCTCACATTGGCTTCTACATAAGTTTTCTCTTCATTATTGTTTTTGAAGACTTACGCGAGAAGATGGGAGTTCCTAAATTTTATCGCTGGATATCGGAGCGGTATCCTTGTCTGAGTGAAGTTGTCAAAGAGCATCAGGTGAGCTAGTTTGGCTAAATATAACAGGCCGCGAAGAGCTCATTTACAGCTCTGAGAACAGCAGCTCAAACCATACACTTAAAAGACACCAAAACCTTCGTTTTGTTGTCCCTCCACCGCGAATATGTTCGGTATAGAGGGGAATTTTATCTTTATGATTTAGCGACATTCTATAAGGTAACGTACATAATAATGAATGTGTCTCAAAATGTGATGAGCTGTCTACCTAGTCAGCACTTTACGCATCGTAGGCGATTTCAGACGAGCTATCATCATAATTACCCGATCAGCTGTGACGAATAATGGGCAGAACACCACAAGCTCAAACAGTAGCAGGGGATTTAAGAACCCAATCAACATTTCTGAACATTATTCGGAACGCCCCTATGAAGCCCAAATATGCCCCCTAGGTTTTGAGAGAGTGATGTTACTAGTTGCCGTTTACACTTGGTAATTTATTGAAAGGTGAAGACCCACCATCAAGCTTTCCTTGTCAGAATGACTGTTAAACATATTTTGCTGCACTGTTTTAAATATTAATAATCAACGTTTTTATTCAGAGATATGTTTGACTGATGTAATTATCAGCTGAATGTAACTTAGAATTATTGATTTAATTATTTATCTGAAATGCTTTATAGAGCTTTTTGTTAATTGTATGACTCCTGTTACTCACTTTGTTCTGGCCATGAAGGTGCATATATATAAATACATAAATAAGTTATCATAAATCATAATAATAAAAAACATTTTAAGTTTTAGTATTTTTTTGTGCTTTTGTCATTTTTTAAAGTTTTTTTAGTATATATATGTATATGTATGTATGTATGTGTGTGTGTGTGTATATATATATTATATATATATATATATATATATATATATATATATATATATATAATATATATATATATATATATATATATATATATTATATATATACATATACATATACATATATATACATATATTTGAATTTCATTTCAGTTTTAGAAATTTTAGAACTTCAATGTAAATTGATTTATTTCACTTAGTTGCAAAGGCAGCATTTGTCATTTTAGTTTTTTGTGTGTTTATCAAATAATTATAATAAATAATATTTTATTTCAGATTCATTTCAATTATCCAAAACATTTTTTATGAGTTTTAAATGAAAGGTTTTAATTTAGACTAAACACAGTATATACTACCAGCGTAATAGTCACATTGTATTGACTTCACTTGTTATGCGTTTCGTTATCTTAAAGTTGCTTGTATGAATTGCAGCCCGGAGTATTTTTTTTTTTTTTTAACATTACTCCTTAGAATTTTTTTTTCTTTTTTCAGAGACATTAGTCATATGTTGTCAAGTTCACACCAACCAACTTGTGTTCTCTCTTTCATCCCAGATTCCAGAGTTTGACAACCTATATTTAGATATGAATGGGATCATCCACCAGTGTTCCCACCCCAATGATGAAGATGTACACTTCCGTATTTCTGAAGAGAAGATCTTTGCTGACATTTTTCACTACCTGGAGGTGCTCTTCCGCATCATTAAGCCCAGGAAAGTGTTCTTCATGGCTGTCGATGGTGTTGCACCCAGGGCCAAGATGAACCAGCAGCGTGGAAGAAGATTCAGGTATAGCAGAAGACCCCAACACAACAAGTACACTGAATTTAGACTGAAATATGGAAGGCTGCTTTAAGGATTTTTATTTGATGTTTTATGATAGGTCATGTATTAATAAGCTATTTCTTGTCTTTTATTATGATAGTTTTTTTTGCACTGCTTTTTTTGATACAAGTGTACAAATAACTGTGTTAGGGGAGATAAACACAACACATGCATTGCCGCTTGAAAGTTTACAAATCTTACCAACCCCAAAACGTTGAATGGTAGTGTATCATGAAAATGAATTTTTAAAACACTGAAGTAACTTTATTTTGATGTCTTTGTGTTTTAAAGGTCAGCAAAAGAAGCTGAGGAGAAAATCAAGAAGGCCTTGGAGAAGGGTGAAGTTTTGCCCACAGAGGCCAGATTTGACTCAAACTGCATCACCCCTGGTTTGTGTGCACCTTTAATGGTCTTATACTGTCCTAGTGATGTTATGTACCATTATTTTTCTATCATTTACTGTACATTAGAACTTTAAAGGCATAAAATGAATCAGTTGGTTAAGGTCTATATTTTACTCTTTAAATCATGTATTGGGTGTTTGTTTCTGGCTGTCTGGTGTTTTTTAAGGGACTTTTTTTGCTGACAAATCCTGATGTAAAAAAAGTAATCTGTTTCTCTTACTTGACCTCTGTAGGAACTGATTTCATGGCCAGGCTACAGGAACAGCTGAAATATTTCGTTCACAATAAACTGTCCACAGACAAAGCGTGGCAGGGAGTGAATGTGTATTTGTCTGGTCATGAGGTGAGTTACATGACGTCATAGCTTTGTGTCGTGTGTGTTTCTGTGAAGTTCTTCCAATTCCTGTTTCTTCTCAGACCCCTGGTGAAGGAGAACACAAGATCATGGAGTTCATTCGTTCTGAGACCACCAAACCGGGTCATAACCCAAACACAAGACACTGCCTTTATGGTCTGGATGCCGACCTGGTGAGTATAGTTGTGTATAATATTTTACAGTTATTTTTGGGTTTATTTTAAGCTGTCCTTTCTCTCTTTTTTTTTTTTTTTTGTAGATAATGCTTGGCTTGACCAGCCATGAGCCTCATTTTTCTCTCCTCAGGGTTAGCTTCGCATCCAAAAAAAAAAAAAACAGAAAAGTGTGGCATTATTTTCAATTGTGTCAAGTTGAAAGCTTGTGTTGCTTTATAATGTGTGTTTCTGGTCTGTAGGATAACAGCTCCTGAGGAGACGACCTTTCACCTGCTTCATCTTTCCCTTATGAGGGAATACATCGACTATGAGTTTTCAGAGCTCAGGGTGAGAATATATGACTCTCTCTTATATGGTATGATGAGCACAAATCTTTCTTAAAGCTAAATGAATGATAAAGTTATTGTAAACAATATACTGACTGTCTGTATTTCCATCAGAATAAGATCTCGTTTGAGTATAACCTGGAGCGGATCATAGACGACTGGGTTCTGATGGGTTTCCTGGTGGGGAATGACTTCATCCCTCATCTTCCTCACCTGCACATCAATCACGATGCACTGCCGCTGCTCTATCGAACTTACATCAGCGTGCTGCCCAGTCTGGGGGGTGAGTCAGTCTAATAGCAGATCACAGCGCAGACTTGTGATGGAAGTGTAATGCTGAGACTAGTGCTGATCACTGTCGTCTCCATCAGGCTACCTGAATGAAAATGGTCATCTCAACCTTGCCAACTTTGAGAAGTACCTTGAGAAGTTGTCAGAAGTGAGTGTTTTTGTTATTTTTATTTTATTATGGTATTATTTTATTTACTTATTTATTTAAAGACATGCATTTTTTTATTCAGCAAGGATGCATTAAACTGATCAAAAGTGACAGTAAAGACATTTATAATGGTAGACAGGTTTTTATTTGAAATAAATGCTTTTGCAATTCATTAAAGAATGCTTCACAGTGTTTCCTGAGCACCGAATCATGTGACTCTGAAGACTGGAGTAATGACTAGAGAAAAATGAGTAATGAAAAAATTCAGCTTTGTCATCACAGGAATAAATTACATTTTAAAATATATATAAAATCACAATATAATATTTTTCATTATTGATCAAATGAATTAATTGCAAAACAAGTGCATATTTGTTCTCTGGAAGCTGGGCTAAATGACTAAAAACACTGTTACTGCATTCCTGACATGGGTCAGACCCTTAGTCACCTCTCAGATGCTAAATACAGACAACACCTGTAACATGAAAACCAGAATATATGTTGCTTGGTAGCACATGGCACTGAGGAAGGGTTAATAATACCCGAAAACATTCTGCACCTTTGCACTTTTTTTTGGACATATTTTTGTGACCTCTGAGCAATAAATGTCATAAGCCTTTTTGGCTTAATTTAGTCGAGTGTGGCTCTCTTTCATCTTCATATTACCAGAAAAGGTTATTAATTGAAAATCCACTCCGTTCAGCTCTTACTCCGTGTCATCACCCTCTTCTCTGTTTTCAGTTTGACCGGGAGCACTTCAGCGAGGTGTTTGTAGATCTGAAGTGGTTTGAGAGTAAGGTGGGGAACAAATACCTGAACGAAGCAGCCGGGCTGGCAGCCGAGGAGGCTGGTGTCAAAGACATGAAGAAGAGTAAGGTGAATATGAGCAGAATGCACACCCAAGCGCACTGTATGAGGTGGTTTTTATTCCTCTCATATCAGAATCAAATTTTCTTATTCACATTTAAAATCATCACAAACAATGAGCAGCCTATCCTTGTTTCGAAGAGGGGATGTTAGAAGTACCCATGTGCTGCTGCCATTGTCTCCTGTGAGTCAGGTTCAGTTTTAGTTACCAGGTTCCTGTCTTCTAAATGAATGTGCTGCTGTTTCTGCTTTCACCTCTTTTGTCTCTTCATGAATAGGGCTTTGTTGAATGAGAATTTTTGTCTTAGTTTGTGCAATAGCAATGCTGGCAATGTTCTCTTGCTGGTCTATAATATATATTAAAAATAAATAATACATTTTTTAAAAATGGTTAATTTACCTATGACTTGTCGTCGTTCCAAATCAGTATGGTGTATTTTTTTCTATGCAATGCACAAAAAAGAAATAGTGATGCATGAAAATTTCGGCAACTGAAAAAATAGGATCTTTGGTAGGAGCTGTAATCATTGACTGAAACAGTGTTATTTAAAGGGATAGCTCACCCAAAAATGAAAATGAATTTGCTCACGCTCATATCATTCCAAACCTGTAGGAATTTGTTTCTTCTGCTGAGCACAAAAGAAGATACTTTGAAGAATTTGGGTAACCAAACAGTTGACGGTAGCCATTGAGTTCTGTTGATTTCCAAGTCAGCTGTTTGGTTACCAACATTTTTTAAAATATCTTCTTTTGTGCTTAACAGATGAAACAAACTCATACAGGTTTGAAAACATCAGGGTGAGGAATTGATGATCAAATTTTTAGAATTTTTCAGTTTCAAACAACTGGTGTGCTATATTTTATGCTTAATGACATATTATTGTGTGACAAACAGACTGAAATTTCAGTCATTAATCACTTATGGTGGACCATTTTTTATATATAAAAAAATGGAAAAATATATATATATATATATATATATATAAAGCTCTTTTTTTTTTGTGATCACCAAGAACTCATTGTATGGAAAAGATCAATGTGAAAATTGAAATTTTTCACAAAAAAAGACATCAGTCATTTTTTAAGTGATCCTTTATTTTTTTCAGTCTGCGGATGACTCTTTGTGTCTCGCTGCTCTGGATGGAGTCACGGACTCTCACAGCACTCCAGGAAGAGGTATGCAGATCCAAACCCCATGTCCATTACTGTTGATCACTGTTCTAGACATTGGCTAGCACTTTATTTTATAATCCTGTGCATGTTCTATGTACAACCCTGAACATAACACTACACCTAACCTTATCAAGGCCAAGTAATAAGTAACCTTATATTACGCAGTAATTTCTTGTGTAAGTACACCGTAAGTGCACATACTGTAAAATGAAGTACAACCAGACAATAACACATTTTAAAGCCTTCAGCTTCTAAATAAGGCTTAATATTGTCCACAATGCACTAGAAGGCACAGAGGAAGACGGTGAAGATGATGACATGTTTGAAACAGAGTTTCGACAATACAAGCGCACCTACTACATGACCAAGATGGGCGTTGAAGTTGTCTCAGAGTGAGTCTCCATTCATTTAAATTTTGGAAAGGATGGAAGCATGTATTCTCTGTGTGTCTTAAAATGAACACTTCTGTCAAGATTAATTTTTTCTGTTTCGTCTTGCAGTGAGTTTTTGGCCAATCAGGCTAAATGTTACGTGGAGGGGATCCAGTGGATCTTACATTACTACTACCATGGAGTTCAGTCTTGGAGCTGGTGAGCTGATAGAGAGACAATGCAAAAATGTAGTGAAATGTGCTTATAAGTAGGGCTGTGTGATTTGGGAGATGTCTTTTTTTTTCCTGTTTAAAAATAGCAAAATCCAGGTTTGTTGCGCTTGTTTGTTGGTGGTGATAATAATAATAATAATATTAGTTACATCTAAATAAAATATTAATATGTCTTTTGTTTTTAGTAATTTTTATAATTCACTGTAAAATATATATTTTTAGGAACAATATGATTTTATTTTAAATGACCACAGTAAAATTACAATGCTAATCTTAATTTCTAGCTTATGTTATGACAGAAAACTGTCCTTAAAGTGTTTCTCATTACAAGTATTGGAAGGTGATTGGCCCATTTTGCATTTCTAAATGCACATTAATATTAATACATGCTTTATTATGATTAATCATGCAGATCTACTTAAAAGTATCAGGAACATGTATTAAAAAAAATGTAATGTTGGTTTCAAAGGATGTTTCCTCTCAAATCACTACAGGTATTATCCGTACCACTACGCCCCCTTCCTTTCTGATGTGAGGAACATCTCTAGTCTCATGTTGGCATTTGATCTGGGCAAACCCTTCATGCCGTTCCAGCAGCTCTTGGGTGTCCTGCCTTCAGCCAGCAAAGACCTTCTTCCACAGTGCTACCAGGTGACACTCTCTTCATGTCCCCGTCACGTCAGTGTTCCTTAGAAACTCTCCCTGATTTATTGGCTCTCTGTCCTTCACAGCATCTGATGACATCACCAGGCTCACCCATCGTTGAGTATTACCCACAGGACTTCAAAACAGACCTGAATGGCAAACAGCAGGAGTGGGAAGCCGTGGTGCTCATCCCGTTTATCGACGAGGTGCTTTAAACCTCTGCATTCACTGTGTTTTTCACCATAACGACTGTGATGGAAGTGCAGTTTCCTGATATGATATGGGTTTGCATTCAGAAATGCTTGTTAGCTGCTATGGAGCCCTACACTCCTAAACTGACTCCATCAGAGAAGGCAAGGAACAGACATACCGAGTGTGCCGTCTACTGCTTTGATAAAGAGCTGGACTATGTCTACAACTCCCCCCTCCCCCAGCTCTTCCCCAACATCGTCCACTGCCGCGTCAGGTATGTCCTACATGCCACAGTATATTTCACCCACTCACATGCTAACATGGTATCAAACCTGATGATGATGATGATAATAAATCATGCACGTTTAATATAGTGTCATACTTTTGTATTTACATGAACACTTTTCTCTTTACAGTTACAGATAAATGTAATTATTATTATTTCTGTCACATTTCTGTGTTTACCTTTACACTTGGCACTTTATAATTATCAGATAAATTCTAATTAATATTACTAATTATTTCTTCTTAGTATTCTTATTTAATATTAATAAGAAGAATATCGTAATAATATCTTGCCTTCATTTTAATATGGTGTTACAATTTTGTGTTTAATAAAACATTAATAATAATTAACTTTATATAGTGTCACAGTTTTGTATTTATATTTCTACTTTTTCACTTTACAATTAACAAACTCTTATTTATTATTTATTTATAATTTTGCTGATTATTATAATGAATAATATTTAAATTTGAATATGTTGTCACTTTTGTGTTTACATGTATACTTTACACTTCACATCAGCACGCTCTGAACAGTGTCAGCACTTGATGTATTTATTTCTTGTCTTTTGGAATAACATCCAGCGTGTTTGTTTTTTAGGCAAACACCGATCCCGATGGATGCCTGGCGTGTATCACTGGATCATGTAGGGCATAGGGTTGACAGAGGGCCTCTTTATTTCTGTGGCTTCCCCACCTTACAGCACATCCGTCATAAAGTAAACAATCCTCACCCTGCCTGTCTGCAGATTATTGCTTATTATCCTATTAATGGGGATCAGTATTGGACCATACAGGGTTAATGCAGATTTTCCTTCTGTATTTATCACACAGTTTTATAAGAAGAAAACTGGAGTGATGGTGTTTCAACAAAGCAGCCGAGGGGAGAACATGATACTGGAGATTTTAGCCAGCCAGGAGCTGGAACAGGTGAGCAGTTTGTCCCCGCACTGAAGGCGCTTTACTTGATTGTGTTACATCTTTTTAGGACTACCTCAGACAATAAACTACATTTTGCATGGTTTCTGCAGGTCTTAAAAGGCGTAAATCGCTCTTCCACAAATTAAGGCCTTAAAAGGGAATTCATTAATTCATAAAATCATGACATTAAATGTTCCATGTTGCATGCAAATAATTAAACATTAGCATTTAATTGATATGCAAATTGAAACTGAACACATGAAGTCTTGGTTTATGAAAAAATGAACAAAATTAAGTGAGTTTATGCTTAAAACAAAAACAAACGTGTCAGTGGGGTATGAAAACTTATGTTCTATTTTCTATATTCTATTGTTTGGGAGCGGGGACTATATTGACATATTGTGTTTGCTTCAATTTATTCCATTTGTTTTTTTACTTGGTCTTAAACGGTCCTTTATGAAACCTTCTGCAACCTTCTTCTCAACGTATGATGTTTTATGGTAATGTGGTAACACGTGTGTCTCTGCATTGCAGGTGGAAGATGTTGCAGCGCTGGTTCTTGGAAAGTCTTTGTTTGTGAACTGGCCACATTTGATGGAAGCTCGAGTTGTAGCTGTTTCAGATGGAGAAACAAAGTAAGTTTGTTTTGTTCTATTGATATTTCTAAATTATTTGCTGCCATATGGAGTCCTGTAGCTCACTCAAACTCTCTCTTTTAATCTGTTAATTGTGTCTCACTCCTTACTCTGCAGGTTTTCTTTAGACGAACCATCACAGGTGTTGTATCTAGGTGACACACCACCGCCGACTAAAGTCACCCGTCTGACTGATAAAGAGCAGAAGGAGTGGGTCAAAGAAGTGCAAGGCCTCTCAGAGTAGTATGCTGCCCTTTTAATTCACATTTTGTAATAATTGAATCAAAAAGACAAAACTGATTCAGTCTCTGATTGTCTGATGTATACACTGGACACAAAAAAGGCACTCGTCAAATCGTAAGCTGCATTGTGATTATCTGACTGATACGTGACTTGCATGAGTGAGCTTTTTCAGTGTGGCAGAGGTTTTTTTTTCATTGTGGTGTAGTTAATGAACAGTCTCTTCCTGTCAAAGTGGGTGCTTTTTTTTGCTGCAAATCTGACCATATTTAGGCCTATAGGTTGTGGTACCTGTGCAGTATACACTCATTTTTAAATAATCCTTAGTCTTAGCTATGCATGTTTAGAGAATAGAAAGCTTTGCATATTTTTAAATTCTGCCAAGTTGAGTGTGAACGTTTGATTGTCCGTATGTAAAATATTACTTTATCTGTATTTCAGCTTCAGCAAGCGCAAAGGCATTGTGATAAATGAGACAGATGTTGTGGTATACGGCCAGCTGCTGACAGGCAGGAAGTATGTCATTGGTCAGAGCGGAAAGGTCCATTTGGAAAAGCAGTTTGCCAAACAGGTCCTGCCCTTTCCATTCCAGACTATCGTGAAGGTAAATAATCACACCAGCCCAAATGTAAACAGGGATTCTAACCAAGAACCTGTTTTTTGGGAAAAATTTGAAGTTGTTCAGATGATTTAACTAGTCTGTTTTTTTTTTCACTTCAGGATATCAAAGCTTTTGATTCATCATTGGCACACTTCAAGACACTGGAGGAGCTGTTTCCCCCAGGAACTGTTGTCTTTATGGTTGGAAACCCATATTACGGTGCAATGGGAGATGTATGTACTGGTTTTGTGCTCTCTAGACCAGCTCCAATAGTTAAATGCCAGTTATGTAGAATTTTTTTCTGTTTACTCAGGTGCAAGATTCTAGTGATGTCATCAGTGAGGGGCGGGTCAGAGTGGTCTTCTCTGTACCGTGTGAACCTCAACTTGATGCCTTAATACAGAACCAGCATGTAAGTCTTGAGTCTGTCAAGAAGCCTGTGCCCAGTATACTTTGCACTATACTATGTTTGACGGATTCAGTTTACTTTGTTAGTTTTACACTGTACGTTTGGCCCTGGTCTGCATTTGTTTTCAGATTTTACCAATAGTCTTTTGTTCTTGTTCAGAAATACTCTGTGAAGTACAGTCCCGGGTACGTGCTGGCCTCCCGCCTTGGTGTCACCAGCTACCTCGTCTCACGGTTCTCCGGTAGCATCTTCATCGGAAGAGGATCCAAGAAAAAGTCAGTGCAATTCAGGTTTTGAATAAAGCAATGCATGCTTTGTTTAGTTTGTATATGATTTATTTCATATTATCAATGCACTCTCTATACAGTACCTTGCAAAAGTATTTGTAAAAGTTTTTTTGTTTTTACTTTATTTATTATTTTTTACATTGGTTGTAGTGTCATTATTTTTATTTAAAAGCACTGTATTTGTTAATCTCTGCAACAATGTTATGATCATCTAGGATTAGTTATCCATTTAAAATCATGATAAATTTTACAGGGATACACAATATACCAGGATCAGAACAGTTATCGGCTGATATTAGAAATCTGTTTTTGTGTTTTATTTTTTATTATATATACGGGTATCGGTCAATTTTGGATATTTAATTGTACAGCTCATTTCCTGTAGTTTTACATTTAGATTACTTTTGCCATCATCTTACCCCCACTTAAAGTTAATCTTTAAAATCACTAAGAAATTAATAACACTGTTAACTTTAATCTTTAGTAATTCTCAATGAATATACGTTCTTCATATTGTACATCATAATGTTTGATCCCTAAATTCACTTGCAGCATTGAAAATGATTTTAGTTTAATGTTAGATTTTTAATTTATTCAGACAATATAGAATTGCATTTAATATCAATAATTTGTCATTATCGGTCATCATAACATTAAAAAGAATTATCAGTATTGGTCCATCCACAGAATTTGGTTTTGATTGTTATACATTTTTTTTCATTACTGAACAATATTCTTCTCTTTTTTTATTTTTTGATTGGTTTTTGAATTAATGCTGCTCTGTTCAGTCCTCATGGAGAGCAGAAAGCCAATGTGGGCCTTAATCTCAAGTTCAACAAGAAGAATGAGGAAGTTCCTGGCTACACCAAGAGAACGGAGAAAGAGTGGCTCTACTCGGCTGCTGTAGAGGAGCTCTTAGCTGAATACTTAGAGAGGTGTGTCTTTGTTTTGGAGGTCGTGTGCGTGTTTGCGGTTGTGCCTGTGGTTGTGCAGATATTTGAAAAAAAAATGTCCTTGTCTCGCAGATTTTCAGAGCTGTTTGACTTCGTAGCACGAAACAATCACGATGACGTATTTTATGAAGATGACATCTGGCCAAGAGAAGATGAGAATGGGTGTGTTTTGAATCTGTTTTAGACCAGCATTAGTACGTAGAATGCATATCCTTTTGTAATATTACTTCATTACCAATAATTAATCAGAAGGCAATACATTTTCAGCATGCCAGACTTTATAATAGTGACTGTTTATCATTGTGATGCTTTAAATAGCGCTGAAAAGGTCCAGGAGATCCAGGGCTGGCTGAAAAACCATCCAGTCAGTTCCTCTTCCCGAGCTTCATGTGATCTGCAGATCCTGGACACTGGCATTGTGGAGAAGATTGAAGAAGAGCTGGAGAAAACGAAGGTGATGAACACATCCAAACCACAAC
The DNA here is from genome assembly GCF_018340385.1 of Cyprinus carpio. Taxonomy (NCBI): domain Eukaryota; kingdom Metazoa; phylum Chordata; class Actinopteri; order Cypriniformes; family Cyprinidae; genus Cyprinus; species Cyprinus carpio. The sequence goes on along the minus strand of NC_056573.1, from coordinate 9,045,267 downwards.
AAGCCCAGAAGTTGTTCCTGTCTTTCTGTTGATGATGTGTTGATCTCTTTGGGTCCCAGGCAAAGAAGATGAACAAGAAAGTACGGGTCACTGTGAAGCCCCACCTGCTTTTTAGGGTATGTGTTTGTCAATGTATTTGTTTTATTTATATACATGTATACAGAGAGAGAGAACATATGCAATTTGTGTGTGTGTGTGTGTGTGTGTGTGTGTGTCTACAGCCTTTGGAGCAGCAGCACGGTGTTGTTCCAGACCCTGACGCAGAGTATCATCTGTTTGATCGTGTGGTCAATGTGAGAGAGAGCTTCTCTGTTCCTCTCGGCCTTCGAGGAACCATCATTGGCATCAAAGGAGGTAAAAGTGTAAACCCGACGCAAACTCTCTGGCATCCTTCTGCATCTAATTTTGTCCTTCATTCTTTGTCTTCCTGTTTCATCAGCTGAACGTGAGGCTGAAGTTCTGTATGAAGTGCTGTTTGATGAGGAGTTTGCTGGAGGACTCACTGTCAGGTGCAGAAGTTAATTCTCTGTGGATGATGCAAAATTTAGAAAAAGAAATTATTCATCATGGACACATTAAATTTTTAGAAAAGTAACAGTAAAGACATTCATAATGTTACAAAAGATCACTATTGTAAAAAATGCTGTTCTTTTGAACTTTGTTCATCAAAGAATCCTGAAAAAATTGTGGTTTATACAAAATGTTTAAGCAGCACAACTGTTTTCAACATTTATAATAATAATAAGAGTTTCTTCAGCACCAAATCAGTATATTAGAATAATTTCTGAAGGATCATGTAACATCAAGACTGGAGTAATGACTGCTAAAAAAAAAAAATATTTTATCATCACAGAAATAAATTACATGAAAAAAAAATAATAAAAAAAACAGTTTAACTTTTAAATTATAATGTGGCACAGTATTGGTTGCATTTTTGATCGAATAAAAAAAGAGACTTCTTTCAAAACCATTTAAAGTCTTACCAAGACCAAACTTTTAAACTGTAGTGTGTGTGTGTGTGTGTGTGTGTGTGTGTGTGTGTGTGTGTGTGTGTCAGACAGTGTTCTAAACGCATCTGTTCTGTGTGCAGGTGCTCTCCGGGGCGTGGCTATCGACTGCCCCCCAGTGCCTTAATCAACCTGAGCCACGGCAGCAGAAAGGAGCATGGCTCTCACAAACTCACTGCCATCGTCAAACCCCAGCCCTCATCCCATTTCACACACAAAAGTCAGCTGGGAGGCCTTAACCACTCGCCATGCTCACCCTTTATACCTACGCAGGTGATGTACACACATTCATCCCTCATAACCAGGGCCCCAACGACTCTACTGATACTGCAGATAGGTCATAAAATATCCTCCTTTACACTCCTTGTGCTAGAATCCAGTATCTCTGAAGCAGTGATTCTGGACTTTAGCACAGGACTGTGATGATTTAACAAAAAAAAGACTCTTAACTACTCAATGCAATAATACGAATACAGGTCCTTCTCAAAAAATTAGCATATTGTGATAAAAGTTCATTATTTTCCATAATGTAATGATAAAAATCAAACTTTCATATATTTTAGATTCATTGCACACCAACTGAAATATTTCAGGTCTTTTATTGTTTTTAATACTGATGATTTTGGCATACAGCTCATGAAAACCCCAAATTCCTATCTCAAAAAATTAGCATATTTCATCCGACCAATAAAAGAAAAGTGTTTTTAATACAAAAAAAGCTCAACCTTCAAATAATTATGTTCAGTTATGCACTCAATACTTGGTCGGGAATCCTTTTGCAGAAATGACTGCTTCAATGCGGCGTGGCATGGAGGCAATCAGCCTGTGGCACTACTGAGGTGTTATGGAGGCCCAGGATGCTTCGATAGCGGCCTTAAGCTCATCCAGAGTGTTGGGTCTTGCGTCTCTCAACTTTCTCTTCCCAATATCCCACAGATTCTCTATGAGGTTCAGGTCAGGAGAGTTGGCAGGCCAATTGAGCACAGTAATACCATGGTCAGTAAACCATTTACCAGTGGTTTTGGCACTGTGAGCAGGTGCCAGGTCGTGCTGAAAAACGAAATCCTTCATCTCCATAAAGCTTTTCAGCAGATGGAAGCATGAAGTGCTCCAAAATCTCCTGATAGCTAGCTGCATTGACCCTGCCCTTGATAAAAACACAGTGGACCAACACCAGCAGCTGACATGGCACCCCAGACCATCACTGACTGTGGGTACTTGACACTGGACTTCAGGCATTTTGGCATTTCCTTCTCCCCAGTCTTCCTCCAGACTCTGGCACCTTGATTTCCGAATGACATGCAAAATTTGCTTTCATCCGAAAAAAGTACTTTGGACCACTGAGCAACAGTCCAGTGCTGCTTCTCTGTAGCCCAGGTCAGGCGCTTCTGCAGCTGTTTCTGGTTCAAAAGCACACGCCTGTGCACGGTGGCTCTGGATGTTTCTACTCCAGACTCAGTCCACTGCTTCCGCAGGTCCCCCAAGGTCTGGAATCGTTCTCCACAATCTTCCCTCAGGTCCGGTCACCTTTCTCGTTGTGCAGCGTTTTTTTACCACACTTTTTCCTTCCCACAGACTTCCCACTGAGGTGCCTTGATACAGCACTCTGGGAACAGCCTATTCGTTCAGAAATTTCTTTCTGAGTCTTACCCTCTCGCTTGAGGGTGTCAATGATGGCCTTCTGGACAGCAGTCAGATCGGCAGTCTTACCCATGATTGCGGTTTTGAGTAATGAACCAGGATGGGAGTTTTTAAAAGCCTCAGGAATCTTTTGCGGTGTTTAGAGTTAATTAGTTGATTCAGATGATTAGGTTAATAGCTCGTTTAGAGAACCTTTTCATGATATGCAAATTTTTTGAGATAGGAATTTGGGGTTTTCATGAGCTGTATGCCAAAATCATCAGTAATAAAACAATAAAAGACCTGAAATATTTGAAATATATGAAAGTTTAATTTTATCATTACAACATAAAAAAAAATTAACTTTAAACACAATACACAAATTTTTTTATAAATAAAAGTAGATTTTTAATGACATAAGGCTAGATTTACTTTAGATTGATGTCACATTTTGGTGTCCGCATCAAATAAATTTTACAAAAATGATTTTATATTCATAGAAAGCATATTAAATGCAACTAAAGTGTCTACTTTTAATATTTCAAATAAGTTTTCATTTTAGACATTTAGACATTATTCATTTCATACATTGTTTTATATATATATATATATATTTTATGTAAATATGTGATACAGAGCTAAATGTATTATTTTAAAGGTCAGTTATTATTTTCTTATATAAAAACATATAAATTATAAAAAAAATAAATTAACTATATTTAGGTTTTTTACTATTATTTATTTATTTATTTATTAGATTGACTGTTAGGTCCTAATATTAAGTTGTAATTACATTAAAGTGGAATTAAGTAGAAATCTGTAAAGTGCCACCAGGTTCCTGTTCAGTAATGCAAAGGGAAGTATGTTGTTCCATGTGAAGATAGTCTGATGGTGTTGAATTTCCTTTTGACAGCAGCAGAATGGCCGACAGAGTTTTAATCTCAGGGCTGACACTCAGGGCAACAGAAACTCGCCTCACAAAGCCCTCAGCCAGAAAAACCAACACAAGGTAGGAATTGTGTGAGATTAACAGGCCTTACAGCTCTGGGGATTGTCCATGAACCATTATAACACGTTTCTTTGTGTTCCTCTAGGGCTCTAGTAATGAGAAAGAGTTCAGTAATGTATGGCAGTCTCTTCAGAGTTCAGGAATGCCCCAGAAACCACCGGCTCACTGGCAAAATAAGGTGAGTACTCTCTCTTACTCTGTGTGCTTGTGATCAGTGTTATTATCGTTAACTAAAAATAAAAATACAAAATTATTATTATTTTTTTTTCAAAAATAAAATAGAACATAGAAAGAAATGAAGGTTATTTTATTTCAGTTAGGTGCAAAAAGAACATTTTTGTTTAATGTTGAAGTACTAAAATGAGTTTAAAAAAAAAACAAGACAGAAGACTAAACAACAAAATTATTAAAACTTAACTCAAATGAAAATGTAAAAATAAAAAATAATACTTAATAAAAATAAATGCTAAGAGAGTACAGTAATGATGCTAAAATAGCAGTGGTTGTTATATGTAGTATATGACGTTTACCTGGTGTTATTTTTGACAGGCTGGGAGAAGCAGTGGACCGATGCCACATCAGCACCAGCTGGAGGGACAGAGTAAACAAAGCCAAGGCAACGACCCATCCAGCAAACTTGTATGTTTTTATATTTCATACACCACTGCACTGTATAATTCAGCTGTCAAGCCCCAGCATTTAATCACTGTCACTGGTTCTACAATTAAATGATCTTTTACATTTCACATTTATACAAAAGCTCATATTCTGACATCAGGCTTTCTTTATTAGCTTTCTCTTGTATGTTATACTAAATGCTTAATAAGTGTTTATTGATTTTGCAGGCCTCAGGTGGCAATATTAGACTTCTGAAGAGAAATGAGGATGTGAATATGGCTTTCGTACAAAGTCCTTCAAATAAGGTTTGTGGTTTGTGTGTGGAATGTTAAAGGGATGGTTTACCCAGAAATGAAAATGTCCTAATTTGCTCTTCCTCACATCTTTCCAAAACTGAATGACTGACTTTCTTTCTTCTGTGAAACACAAAATAAGATGATTTGAAAAATGTCTGAGGGTTTTTTTTAAAGTCCTTCCAACATTCTTCAAAATATCTACTTTTGTGCTCTGCAGAACAAAGTCATATAGGTTTGGAATGACATTGCGGGTGAAGAAATGAAAATCATAATTTCTCACCCTCAAGTTGTTCCAAACCTGTATGATTCACTTCTTTTGCTGAACACAAAAGACAAATTTAACAGATAAACAAAACTCATACATGTTTGGAACAACTTAAAGGGATAGTGTACCTTCAGTTGCTGGTCCCACATGACTTTTTTTTCATATTATGGAAGTCAGTGGTGACCAACAAATGAAGGGTGAGGAAATGATGACAGATTTTTCATTTTTTGGTGATCTATACCTTTTAGGACCTTGTATGTTTGATTGAAAACATCTTATATATCAACCAGTATTTTGGAAAGATAAAAGCTACAAATAAACCTGAACAAACAGCTGCCAGGACAACCATGATCTGTTCTTGGCTATCTGAATAAAACCAGCTGCGTGACTATGCAGGTCACTGTAAGTCAGGAGGTAGATTGATATACCGGTGACAATTTACAATGCATAAATATCCAAAATAAATATTCCACTTTACACAACTGCTCATGAGTCATGTGCAATGATTTATGACTCATGTGCAATGATTTCTGAATATAAATCATTACCTAAAAATAACAATTGCCAGATTTTTCTATTAATAGTATAATATTGTTTTTATTTACAGTATTTATTTATTTGTTTACAGGCATCTACAGAATTTGAGGAGCTTATAGCCAATCTGAAGATCTCAAAGGATTCTGAGCATGTCCAGAATCATCCACCTACAGAGCCCAAGAACCAATCAGGAGAGCCTCTTTCCCCACAGTCCTTTGCCATGGTTTGTAATCTATGGTTCCTGAATCCACAGCACAAAAGAGTGAAAATGTTTTTTGACTGTTTCAAGTATTTTTTTTTTCTTTGAGCAGAAGGGAACTCTGGTATTGAAAGAAATGTTGAAGATTGACTCTGGACCAAGTGCTCCTGATTGCACTGGTGGCCAGGATTCAGCAAACCCCAGTGTTCAACAGCAGAGCAAGAGACGCTCCAGCAAAAAACTAGGTACTGCAATGTGGCAAATCAGAACCAGAATCAGTCTTTAAGATTTCAGGCTGTGGAACTTTACTTTGTTAGCTAGATGATTAATCCTCAAACCTGAGATGTGCACAGTGAATAATTCTAGGTGTTCTTTGTCTCTCAGCTGCTCGGATAAATACTCCTCAGACTGATGTGCCAGTAGCGGTTCCCCTTCCTCCTTTGGCTGGCCAGCCACCCCTTCTGCCCAGCATGGCCACAGAACTCGGGCGTGTATGCATGGGGCTTGGGATGGGACCTCCAGAGTTTGCCTACCTCCACAACAGACAGGTTGGTCCATCTCACAAACCCCAGCCACATCTGTGTAATCTGGAATAATGAGGTTTTTAGTAGACTGAATGTCAACAAATGAGATTAAACTAAAATAGAGTTATTTAGTAATATGCAATGTAAATAATTTGTAAAGTGTGCTGCCTACATGTAGCATAAGATCTGCCATAAGTCCATCCAAAAATAGATATCCAAAAAAAGAAAGCCAATCATAGTTCAGTTATATTTTTTAATTTGATTTGGTTAGATCTTTACAACAACTCTAAGCAGAAAGTTGAAGGAAGAATAATAAAATGCTCAATAGCTAAGTCATATATTGTCATAATAGACATAAAACAATGGGTTTGATTCACTAATAATTGTGTGGATTATTCATATCCATACGCAAACATCTGACAAAAATTTCTGTCTAAAAGCCTGTTCACACCAAGACCAGTGTATGGTGTGAAATTATGGTGCGATACACATTTTAATTTGAATGAACAGCAGTTAACGTGTCTGTTTAGAATGACACACATTTGCATGCTGCCAGTGTGTCAGTTCCTACATTTATTATTATTATTATTTTTATTTAGAATACATTTTTGGGCATAAGTTATTGATATATGAATATTGGAAGTTAATTCACAGATTTCAAGCACAAAATCTGTATGTAGTTCACTGAATGAGACCTAATGTTTTCCTCTTTCCATCTTTTTTTCTCTTTTTCTGACAGAGTCTGACAGTGTGTCAGGTGAAGCTGTCTAATGGCCTGCTGGTTCACGGTCCTCAGTGTCAGTCTGAAACTGAAGCTAAAGAGAAAGCTGCTCTCTTTGCCCTTCAACGATTGGTAACTCTCAGTGCAGAAATTATACATTTGTGTTAACTCAAAAAAAAAAAAATAATAATAATAATAGTCAATATATGATAGTGCTACATGACTTTTCTCATGGTATGAATTATGTGCCTTAATGGAAAATAGTAGAGTCTGTAATTATTTTAGTATGTGTTAAGCCCTTGTTCACTGCCAAATGAAATCATCTTGTCTTTTGCAGAACTCACTGGGTTCATTGCCACTTCCTCCTCCCATATTCCCCGGAGTCCAGCAGATGAGGCCACTTGCGCCACATCCCTCCATGTTTGGTCAGCCACCAGGTCTGAGTTGTATTGCCTATGTTCTGTTAAATCCTGTTCTTCTAATTCAGTTGTTCTTTACATTTGCACTTGATCTGATGTTTTATTTACACAGGTTGTCTTCTGATGCCCCCACAAGGCTATGGACCTCTTCATTGTGAAGCAACTTTCCCTGGAGCACGGGCCCCTGTGCCATCAGCACCCAGTGGATCCCACAATCAGTTTGTCCCCCTACAGGTGAGAACTACCTAATAACATTGACAAAAATATACACCATTGAGTGGATCCCACAATCAGTTTGTCCCCCTACAGGTGAGAATACCATATATATACATCTATCTAAATATATACATATATACATATATACAAAAATATATATATATTAATACAGATATATATATTATATAATATAATATATATATACATATACATATATATATATATATATATATATATATATACTATATATATATATATATAACATATATATATCTATATAGATATATACTATTACATATATATATATAAATATATATACAAAGCTACATATAGATATATATATATATATATCCAATATATAATATATAGATATTTATATAGCCACATAATAATATATACATATACATATAATCTATATCTCTATATATAGATATATATAAATATTATATATATATACATATATATATTAATTATATATATATATAAAGCGGCTCATAATCTCAAAGCGGCTCAGTATATTTCCAGATAAATAGATTTTGAGCCACAAATAAATGTGAAGAGATTTTAAAATTAAACAAATTCGCAAATATTAAACAAAATCAGCAAAATCATGTGGTGCAACTGACATGCAAATAAAAAAAAACATGAAAAATTTGTGGTTATATGACCCTCGTGACTAGGGTTGGGTAACGAGAACCGCTTCCAAATTTCCAAGAACGGGGTATTCGATAAGACATGTGCATTCTGATTCCTGCGTTCACATTCTAATGTGATTTTTAAACCATTTAAAAAGGGTCTGTTCTTGAACCATTCTGTGCATTTCCACTGCAAAAAAAGTAGTTCCGGGCTGGAACTGATTTCTCTTTCACATTTTGTGACCAATATGGCCCAAATTAAGTCCTCGTAAACAGGATTTTTCTCTTACATGAACTTAAACAGATGAGAAAGAAAATGCATGTGTAACAGTATTTTTAGATCGGCCTGCGTTTGGCGTTAAAGAGATAGCAGCCAAATAAACTGCCTGCGATAAGTTCAAAAATCATTCACTGATCTAGATTGAATATCTTTTGTAATTTTAATGAAGATTAATCTATATTTTATTTATGAATAGAAAAACTATGCAGTGTTTTAAAACTTTTGATTTCAATTTCTGAAATTTGTTTAGTTATTTATGCTATTTCTAATTGATTTGTTTGTTCCCATTTTATTACTGACTGTTTACTTGTCTTTACATTTCAAACATGAAATTGTTATATTAGTCTAGTTGTTTTTGCTGTGCTATTTTTGTTAAAAACATAGGCAAAAGTTCCTCTTGTAAATGTTCTGTCGGCTGCTGATTCTCGCTCGTTATTCAGCTGCAACAGAATGATTTGTAAAAAGACAGAATAAATATGTTTGACATCTGAATGTTTTTTTTTTTTTTTTTTTTTTTTCTTATTGGAATCAAAACTAGGAATCGGTAAGAATTGGAATCGATAAGCAGAATCCGAAATTGGAATCGGATACCCAACCCTACTCATGACTGTGCATCAAGGTCAAAATGTCTTTTAAAATGTTAGGTAGATTAATTCAGGTTGTAAAAACTCATGTGCTGGAACTCCCCAGAAACTTTTATGATATTTCTGAATTAATAATCATTATATCAATAATCATTGTATTTACATTTATAAACTGTACTTAAAAACTTTTTAGAAAATAATACATATAAACACGGATGTATTGAGGTTATGCAAATATGTTGTATTTTTGGTGTTTACACCACAATATTTTTAAAGTCGTTAAATATAAACTTGAAACTGGTTTAAAACTCATTTCAAAAACAGAGTATCACAGACACACTTATTTGTCATTGACCCTTTTATCCTGATATATCACAGTAGCTATAACATGCCATTGTGTCTTTAGGTGACCAAGAAGAGAGTTTCAGGCAGAACCAAGAACCAAGAGGCCAAGCAAGTGTCAGGCAGCTCTGCCAATGCTGGCCAGACCCCAAGCGGTGGACTGACTGCTTCTGCCCCAATGCCTGCATCAGCCCCCAAGACCCCCCCACCCATCAGCACCCATGAGCCTGCAGATAACCCCACCCCCAAGACGCCCAGGCAGAACGCCAATCCTCACACGCCCGGCTCAGCCTCCAAGCGGAAAAACAGGAAACTGGCAGTCAATTTCGAGGCTGCTAAAGTGACGGACTGAAATCAAGTTCCTGCACTGTCCATCTCTCTTAAAAGGGAAAACCCGACATTTCAAAGCATGAAACAAGATGCAGATTCGTTTTAGTTGGCATGGTTTAAGTGGAGGTAGTGGTGGAAATTTTTTTATTGATATTGATTACTGCACCAAAATGATCACAGAATCATGAAATGGGTTTTACATTTACCTCAGCGTTTTCCTCTCTTTTTCTTTTCCCAAATCAGATCCTTAGGCTTTTATCATGTTCACTGGTTATTTTGTGATGCTGGATTTTAATATTCAAAGTGCAATAATTAGTTTTGTAGACAGGACGTTATGCACAGGGAAGGAATACAATGTGGCACAAGCTGCTGCAATACAACATCTGTACTCATCTGTATTTCATTTTTTCCTCTATTACACAGTGTTGCAGTCCTGCACGGGAGGATAGAGATAATGCTATCACATGGTGTTACTCAGAAAGCAGTAAAGCTGTCAGACTGCACCCTTGATCTAGTTTCAGAGGGTCAAATTAAGACCAGTTCTGTGCTCAAAGATTTGTCGGAAGGATTCTATGGAATGTTTCATAGACCTAAAACAGGTGTTAAAACCAGCTCATTATGTTCACCAAACCAGGAAGCACACTGATTTAAGCAAATGTAATCTATGTGGATTATTGAACTTCTCTGTGTTTGTGTATATATATATAAGACTAAACATGGGGATACATAATAAGATGCCTTTCTAATATGATGTTGCTCAGTTTTATTTTTGTATTAGCCTACCTTTATTTCTAGGGGAGCTGTTTGAGTTCTGTGGTTTTAAAATGAATTTTGTGTATTTAGATCTATGGATTTTATATGCACCATTTTACAAATGGATAAATAACAGTTGTTAATATTTCTATGCTGGCACCCTTTTTCTTTTCGTCTTCTCTGCGTATTTGTATCCTTCCAGATCTCTTTTGTCCAAGTTTTAAAAGAGCGCAAGTAAACCCTTTTATTTTTAATGACATTTGAGTTGTTTATTTAATGACTTAAAACCAGAATGACTAAAAAATGAGTGCACCTCCTAACAGGGTGGTGTGCTGGAAAAGGACATTTTGTTTTCATAATAAACATTTTGCTATCATAATGCCTATGATCTTGTGATCATTATTATGGCTTCTCAGTGATGCTTACATGATTTTGAACTCTCTTTTGAAACTCTTTTACATGTTGAAATGTTTTATTTCCTTAAAAATCCAACACAAGCAAAAATAATATGGCCTGGCTTATAAAGGCTGTTCAGTTATGACCTCAATTTAAAGGCCATTCAAAAACTCTAAATTCATGAAATATATTACACGTCTTTTTTTCTAAGCAGGTGCTCCTTATGATTTATTCTTGTGTATTGGATCCAGTTTATATGGACCCTGTTCACAGACTGTGATTCCCACAGTTATTTATACCATAAATCTAAAGTTTTTTGTTTTTTCATTTTTAAATATAACATTACCTTGGTATTAAATTACAAAAACCTAGTTACCACTTCTGCCGGAGCACAACGGCTGAGGGAGTGATGATAAATTTGGCAAATTTCTCTCTTCTGACTGCCATAATCAATCACTCTTTTACTATCATGTTTTTTTTTTTTTTTTTGCTATTGTAACAAATAGGCTAAGCACAAATGATATTTGTTGTAGTTTCCTTTCACCTTATTCTTCAAAGGTCAAGTAAGCCGTTTTCTGTGAATGTGTGATACTTCCGGTTCATTGGCTGCTGTAGGGTATGATAAATCTGTTTGCACTACAAACCAGTGTGTTCATAATTAAGATAATACATTAAAATAATATGGTAGACATCGATTTAAAATATCAAGCAGCAAAATTAGCTGTTTTGTACAGCTAAAAATAGCCGGAAGCGCTTGAGAGCCGCCAGACCCATACAATTGAAAAATGGCCACGCCCGCTATTACGAAAAAAAAAAAAAAAACGGTGGATAGAAGTTCATCCAAATCTGAATATTTCATCTTGTAAGAACCATGGAATGTGAAAAGGGTCAATTTCCGAAAAGCTCCATTATTTAGCCGCGAGTGCTCGTGACGTCAGCAGGCTGCTCTGTCTCTTTAAGAACTCTCCACACCCCTATCGACTGATGCGTGACGTGCTCGCCTATATTTTGTTGCCTTTACTGAGATTGACCCATCCACTTCAAGTTCTCGGAATCTTTTATCTCTCACTGTAGAAAATAAGCAACTGCTTTTGACTTAATTCGCAACTGTAAACGTTAAATTTTTCGTTTGCCGATTTAAAATCGCTAGTTTGGGGCACACAGACATATGCTTTCGATTATCATTTGTCCATTCAGAACCATGATGTGAACACATTGAATCGGCCTTCTTAACGGATTAAAAATCTCCCAGTGGTGGTCTGGAATTCAAGTCTATGGAGAAATGAAACTCAAAGGTCTACGGAGCAAAGTTGAAAACGGCATCATTTGACTCAAGTGTGGATCCTCCCTGAAATGCTCACAGCCATGGTGACTAAAGTATCCCTGCGGCTTTCTGAATGAACGCATTGAGCAATGGGGACTCAGAGAAACGGGTTCAGCAAACGAGAGACTTTCATTCTCTCTGTTGATGTTGGGACAACCTCCATCAGGTGCCATGTGTACGATAAGAGCGCCGGTATCAGGGGGTCCTGCTCCGCGAAGGTAAGGGACCGCAGCTGGACTGAGTCGACAGGATTGTGCCAGTGTCTTGCTCGTGTGAGAAATCTGACAGCAGCTTCCTTGTTACAGGTGTCCTTACTTTATCCTCAGCCTGGATGGGTAGAGATTGAACCTGAGGATCTGTGGAAAGGGTTTCTGACTGTAGTCAAAGGAGCAGTTCAAGGTCAGTCATACAACGTCCCCCAAAACTTTTTAGACACTTAAATTACTTTTCAAAAATTATGTCATTGCATCAGATGTCAAAACATCAAACCTAGTGGCATGCTTGCAAACAAATTATGTTAAACAAATATTGCATATCAAATAGCAAACTGCAATCAGTCTTTGTTTTTGTTTTTATACGAAAATAAAAATATAATTTATATATTATAACATAATTAAATACAATAGCATTACTTTCACATCCTGCCTTTTATGAATGTAATTTTATGTTTACCAAACAACTAACAAACAA